>NW_027555736.1:228146111-230546111 GCF_003287225.1 Phascolarctos cinereus
ATAGATGTGACAGCTGTGGGGGAAACCAGAGCATCTGTGTGGCAGAGCCTGGGCCAGAAGTCCCAGCGACCTGTGGGGCTTTAGCTAGTCCATGCCCATTAACTCTCTAAGCATCCCCAAGGCCTGAGGTACTCTTGCATAAATAGCTAGGCCCCCTCCAGAATCCTAATTATCCGGAGTGGGGGGCCAGCTGGGAATGCAGCCAATAGCAGCCTGCTCAGTGCTTCGACCTTCCCCAACACAAGTCACTTTGAAGGTTTCTCTTGGGACCCCTCCTTCCCCGCTCCCCACCAGCTCAGTTTCTCTTTGGTAAGTGGAAAAGCGGACCACCTGAATCTAATTCTGGAGATGTTCGGGATGAGTCACGCTACCTCCTCCGCTCCCCTCTCCCACCTTTCCTCTAGCTTCCCCCTCCCCCGCCTCTGCCAATCCTCACCCCAGACCCCCTCCTTTTCCCTCTCTTCTGCTCCTCTCCCTTAACAACCTGCATACCTATTTGGCCTATTATCTCCACCCTTTTTCAGGTTGTAAGCCCTCAGAGAGGAGGGTGCTCGTTAGGTGGCCCCTGAGATGGAGGGGTTGGGGTGGGGGTACGCCGGGTTGGATCCTGATAGCACTTTAGCATAATAAATTAGGAACCTCTGGGTGATTAATGCCATTATTTAACGTAGGTTGGCAGCCTCTTGTGAGTAGCTTTCCAAGGTTCAGACCTCTTTCCCTCTGGCATACTCTTAGTGGGAATGACAAACAGGCTGTTTCTCAATACTGGGGGGGGAGGAGAAGGGAAGGATGAATACCCAACTTCACCATCAGGGTGAGGGGGATTGGGGATTGACTATGCCAGCTCCCAGTCCTCAGTAGAAAAGTCCCTGCAGGCTCCAAAGGGAGATCAATCAGCCTGAAATACCACTAGTAATCATACCCATCGCTTTCTCTGGCCCATGAGCCAGTAATTCTCCAAGGGATCTAGCCCATGGGTGAGGTCTACCCATTCTTGGTACAACCATCTTCACCTGGCAGCCC
The DNA here is from genome assembly GCF_003287225.1 of Phascolarctos cinereus. Lineage (NCBI taxonomy): Eukaryota > Metazoa > Chordata > Mammalia > Diprotodontia > Phascolarctidae > Phascolarctos > Phascolarctos cinereus. The sequence goes on from NW_027555736.1 coordinate 228,147,135, forward strand.
CATCGCACTCCTTTTTCTATGATGTTCAGCTCATATCTCTGCAGATCATTTCTGATAAGGACAAGGAGGGAAGGGTGGCTAGTCCTGATAATATACTCAAATACCCACCTCTCTGGGGACAGTCCTTAAGTAGGTGAACTCTAGGGGGCTGCAGCTGCCCTTCTGGCTTGGAGGGCTGGGAGGCCATCAGGGTTCTCCTCCCATCCCCCCCCCCCCCTTAATAGGGCTGGCTTGAAAATCCAAACCTATGAAGTGAAAGGAAAGTTCCAGGCATACATCACCAGGTGAAGGTTAGAAAGTACTCGTTGTCATATGGGAGAGGGGGGAGGCAGTGTTTCCTAGGATATGGTGGAGTACTCTGGTTCAGCACGAGGGCTCAGAGACATCAGACACGGGACCCCAGTATCCACTAAAGGGCTCTTCAAGCCAAGCAGTCAAGCAACATGAATTTATTAAGCACTTAAAATGTGCTAGGCACAAGGGAAGACTTAAAGGATGCTGATATCTTTACCAACTTCATTGAATCCTTCTCTCCTCAAAGCTATACCCTGTGAGCAAACCATGCAGCTGGGCTACTGGATGCAGAACCAGCATCTGGGTTGAGATGCATAAGTGACCCACAGCTCCTTCACCCAGAGGAAGTTGTACTGGTTCTGAATAAAGGAGGTAGAGGGAGAGGGGAAGAAGTAAGCAGAGTTCACCAGCATAGCCCAAGAGGATGCCTGGAAGGGAGATGATAGAGCTACTACCTACAGGACAGGTGGAGTCATCAGCCCTGGCTGAACAGTATGTGGACTTTATTTTCTTTAATAATGGGGAGCAGTACTATCTACAGACTCATAGATTTAGAGCCTCCCCAGAGGCCATGGCATTCAACCCCCTCATTTTACAGTTGAGGAACTAAGGCACAGAGGAACTAAGTGACTTGCCCAAAGTCCCACAGGTAATGACAACCAGGATTTGAATCCAGGGCCATTGACTAAATCCAGCCTTCTTTTCACTACACACCGTCTTCTAGTTCCCTTACTGTCCCCAGTAAGGAGATGAAGGCTATAATTAGCCCCGACTTTGACCCACTTGATGGCAAGAGCTCATCGCTGGGTCCCTTAGTTTGTATACCACCCTAACTCCTTAAGAGGGCTGCCTGCCTTCTCCTGCCCCTTTCAATTCCTATTCCTGGTCTTCTTTCCTCCTGCCCTGAGCTGCTGCTTAATAGGCCAGCACTTGCCAGGGGATAGCTGGTGACAACTCCAATCATCTTTCTTCCCAGGAACCAGGGAGAGATTTACTAGCTGGAGCTTCACAGTCCAGCTGGGAGCAGTGGGGACCTGTTTGAATGGAAGAAGCCACTCCAGGAGATAAACTTCCAGCAGCTCTTTTCTTCCCTTCTTCCCCGCCCCCACCTGGCTTTGGGCTCTCCTAAGAGCAGGACCAGGGGCTCCTGCTCCAAAATATCTAGCCCTAGTCAAAATGCCCCGCGTTCCCACCATTCACGTTCCTGGCCTGTACGCTTGGCGTGCAGAACCTAGGTTCTTTGAAGGAAGGGATCATTTTTTTGTCTTTATCTCCTCTGCATGACACATTTACTGCTGTTGCTCAGACTGTCTCTGTGAACTCATTTTGGGGTTTTCTTGGCAGATACTTGAATAGATTGCCATTTCCTTCTCTAGCTCATTTTTCCAGATGAGGAAACTGAGGCAAACAGGATAAAGTGACTTGCTAGTAAGTGTCTGAGGCCCAATTTGAACTAAGGAAGATGAGTCTTCTTGAGTCCAGTCTCTATCCACTTTGCCACCTAGCTGCCCCCTGGAGTTAAACTGAGGCAAAGAATTCTGGCCTCCTTCACAATTTTGCCAAGGGTTTCTCTATCTGATCTAGGGGAGTCACTTAGGATGAATGGGTCTGGGGGAAGCCAGGGATGATAATAATAGGTGGAAATGGGGAAGATGCTGTTAAAAACCTAAATGCCTCCCCAAGTAGTGCAGAGGAAAGACAGCTGGACTTGAAAGCCAGAGGATCTGGGTTCAAATCCCAGCTGATACCACCTGTGTGACCTTGGATAAGTCACTTAACTTCAATAGACCTGTGTCTTCATCTGTAACATGAAGGGGTTTGCAAAGGTTCGTCCCACCTCTAAACGTATTGTAATGCTAAATTGGGACAATTCCAAACCTCTGGCTCCCAATACCCATCTTGCTCCCTCACCAGCCAAGGGTTCAAGGTCTGATAGGTATTACTGGCACATCCCTGCCTGTTCCCAGGGTAGTGGCAGGGGATGTGGCTTCCTCTCCTAAGGAATTTGTCCCATTTCCATCTATGAAGCCAGGGGCTACATATAGCAGGGTGAGAGAATTAATAAGCCTAGTTTTGCTGAATATCAAAGCACACTGATCATTGTTCTTGGCTTGAGGGATGGCCAAGAACCTCCCCCACAGGGTGGGAGAGAAACAAAGAATGAAGGGGCAAAAGAAAGAAAAGGACCGGCTCTTTCCTCTTCACATGCCCTAAAACAGATTAAAAATCTGGACCAGCAGAATCCTCCAGTCAAACCTCCCCTCCCTTATGCAGCATTTGCCTGGCTCCACACCCCTTGTCTTCCATCTAACTATGTCCCCCCCTGGCATTCCAGTGAGCGCTTCTTCCATATCAGCTAGACTCATCAGGAAGATCTAAGTTCAAATGCTATCTTACACACTTACTAGCTGTGTGACCCCAATCCATTTACTTAACTTTCTGCATCTCAGTTTCCTCATCTGTAAAGTGGAGATAAACAGCAGCCCCTACCTCAAGGTTTGTAGCGAGGACCACCTGAAAACATATCTAAATGCTAGCTTTTGGTACTATTATTCTCAGGCAAGAGTGGAGAAGGCATGGCTCTGCTGGAGAGACTGCCACCAGAGCTGACGACCCCCTAGGCTGAGTGGTATTTGCCTATCTCCTTCCTCCCAGCCTAGCAGGGAAGAGCTGTTGGAGTTAAGAGGATTTCATGCTATTTTCAAAGCCATTTTCTGTGAGGGAAAAAAAAATTCCCCCTAATGTTAAGCCTACTTATAGCCGCTCATTTCCCTAACGGCTGTTTCCCTCCTCCTGCATATATTTGTGCAACACTGTCACATACACACCACCACCCCCACTTTGTACCTCACAGACACCCTGTGAGGTAAATGGGGGCAGGATTGTTTTCCTTGTTTCTACAGAGGGGGAAGCAGAGTTAGAGATATTCATTAACTGTGCTGTCCAAGGCCACGCAATAAGTAAGAGGCAGAGTTAGGATGAAAACTTAGATTTTTTTTTTATTCCAACTCCATTTTAGAGTTGGGATTTCAGAGGTCTGAGTACAGACCCTTCATTTTACAAATGAGAAAAGGCATCTTCCCTTTCATCCCCATAAGTGACTTGCCTAAGGCAATACAGCTTTTCCCCAAAACAAGAGCCTACCTTGAGGAAAAAAATGTATAGAATATTCCCATCATCCAAGACAGTGGGACAAGAGAAGATTCTGACTGTGGAGAACAAAAGGGTTAGCAGTGGCCGAGGGCCTGCAGTCTGTGAAGTTTGGATTCAGTCAAAGGGCTGCACTTGAGGACCTAGAAGACCACAGGTTCCCACCCCTGGGTTAGAGCATCTTTCACCCTAGAGCCTTCTTTTCCCAAATGGGGTGATATTTTCTGGGTTTTCAGAGGTTGATAGGGGAGAGTGGGAGTGACTACCTTTTCACTCCACCATCTTGGCTCCTGGAAGAACTCACTTCCTTTCCCAACTGAATCTCAACACCCAGACTCCTGAAATTCTCATCATCCCAATGTAAACAAAGGGGCAGCCACAAATTCTGAGTCAGCCTCCTAAAGGGAAGGAAATCCAGCAAGGGGAGGTGATACACACTCCTTGCACTTGTGGAGAAGGGTGCAGGCTGGGCAGCAGGGGAATTTCCCCCTGCCTTCTTATAGGTGTGGGCACAGGGTGGATTGGGAGATGGGTTTTGAGTCAAGAAGACCCCAGCTCACATGCTACTGCAGGACCTTAGTAGTTGTGGGACTGTGGGAATATTTTTCACCTCTCATTCAGTTTCCTCATCTGTAAAACAACAAAGTTGGAACTCCATGGCCTCTAAGCCCTATTATAAGTTTCTCCCAAAGATGCTCCATCATCAGCTGCCATTTTTCTGATATTACCAGGGCTAGGCCTTGGGGCTCTGGTCCTCAACACAAACATGGGGAAGGCTTCTCTCCAAATGGAAGAGAATGTGGGAAATTGGGCCAAGGATGGGGGAGATTCCACTAATGGCACCCCCTTATACTGCTGCCCTTCTTGTGGCATTAGAGTGCCACCTACTGGCCTCATGCCGGTACCAAGAGTATGGAACCAAGGAAAACCAGCAAGCCTACTTTGCACCACAAAGGACCTCAGGAAGCTGTGGGGTCCAACCTCTTCATTTTGAAGATGAGGCAAGAGAGGCCCTGAGAATAAAGGACTAGCATAGATGGCTGAGCCAGATTTTGAACCCAGGTCCTCCCATTCCAAACCTAATACTACAGCATGACCTTAAGCCTGGCTATCCTTCATGCCCACCTTGATCAAGGTATGAGGCTAAGATGGCATCCCCCAAATTGTCCTTGGGTTCCCTATGGTGAGCCTCAGAGGCAAGAGCTCTGAAGATAAAGCTGGGGCCCAGATGATTTAAAACATGGTTCAAGTACCAGAGGAATTGGTTCCCAGCCTGCTGGGTTGACCAGTCACTGGAAAAAGCCTACCCCCTTCATTCTTCATAAGCCAGCCAGAGGACAGGAATGAATGAGGCATAGTAGCATTTAAGCTGGAAGAGATGCTTCAGTCATCTAAACCCTTCATTTTTCACAGGTGAGGAAATAGGCCTAACTAGGGTCAAATGACTTGCCTAATGTTCTCAGAGCACACACGTTCAACAAAAGGGGGCACAGAGGCAATGGACTGAAGGCAAAAAAACCTGCTTTTTATTGCTTTACAGTTTACCAGTCAGACAAATAATTTCAACACCCTCCCCCCACCCCCAACCCCAACCTGCTCTTCATTTATGCAATGGAGTGGTCCCATGCGTTTGCCTGGAAGAGCCCACCTCTGGCCTGGTAAGCTACTGCTTTGTGGGCAGAGCTGGGAGACCTTGCTGAAAGATAGGAGGAGGGCCAGGGGAATAATCACCGAGGTATTATTGTACCTGTAGCATCACTGGGTGGCAACCAGGATGTGATCTCTTGGAAACACATCTAGTTAAAGAAGGCAGATGTCCAACTTTGCTGCTGGGAGAATGGATGGAACCCTTTCCCCAAAAAGGGTTTGGCTCACTGACCATTGGGCTAGGCCAAGCTGGACACCATTCCTGCCTCCTCCCCAACCCCAGGAAGATTTTGGCTCCCCACCCAATGAGCTAAGCCTATTTGGACACCCACTCACCCTCAGCAAAGGTGGTGAGGGAAAAAGGAAGCAAAGAGGCTAGGGCCAAGCTGCTATCTCTACGGAGCCAGCTTTCAGTACCTCTGAGCTAATCCCCAAAACACATGCAAGCTCCTTGCATCACACTGACCCCATAGAAGTGAACCAACCTCCAGACATGTGAGGATTCAGATTCCAGCCTGATGCCTTCACCTTCAGGAACCAAGCCACAGTAGCGATAGCTTTTAACCACTCTTCATCCTCCACCCCTCAAAACAAATAAAATAAACCAACTATATTCCTTCTGCAGCTTGACCAAGCTTAGTGAGATGCCAGGGGACCAAGGCACTTAGAGACCAACAGAGTTCTCCTAAGTTCAGGAGTCCATGGTAGGGAAATAGATTAGGCATGGGTAGGCAAAATCACCACACTACAGAAGCTGCCGCTCCCTGGGAGGCACACGCATTCCGGTTCTCTGCACAGATTCCACCGCCACCGCCAATACCCCCTCTGTCTCTTTCAGTCCTGCTCATACCCAACAGGGTCCATCTGAGCAGGGAAGTCTGGAGGGAACAACTAATTAAAAAAAATTCCTCAGACTGCAGAAGTAGAAGTAGACAAGCCTTCCTACCATCAAATTCAAGCAACCCACCCCTTCCCCCCTTCCCATTCTCTAAAGTCCCTGAGAAGGTGGGCATCCATTTCAGTGGGCCCCTCCCCACCAGTTTCATTTTCCTCCTTTCCAGGAGGGCCAACAAAACCTGAAAATAAAAAAATTAGAATAACAAAGACTACAAATCAGATAAGGCGTCTTACATCTCACAACAATGAAGATGTGGGCAAAGCAGCCAGCCACCTCCTGGGACTGTGGACCAGGGCCAGAGGGGAAAAGAAGTACAGCCGATATTCTCTTGGGAGGGGAGGGAAGATGATCATGACTACCAGACTGTGAAGGCAATAGGACGGGTCAGCTAACCTCCCAGCTAGCTCCTCTTTGATCCTAGCATGCTTCCCAGGCACGAGCCACTCCTTCCCTCCCCTCTTAGGCATCAACTAGAGTGAGGCCGTCATGGAGGGCTCGCTTCCACATGTAGTAAGTTGATCGTGCTGTGAAAGGGAAGTGGGTGCTGAACTCCTTATACGAGGGGAAAGTCTTTGACTCAAAACGTCGTTGTAAGAAGAGCTTTGCTTGGGCCTTGAATTGGGTCGTGGCAATCACATCCATGACGAATACCCGGCTGTTGCTACTACTGCTACCACCCCCATTAACCGCACCCCCTGACACTGCATAACCAGACAGGGTGCCATGATAGGGCCCCAGAGAGCCATCCTCCCTGGGGGCTCCCTCCTTCTGGATTGTTGGCACCACTGGCTTCTCTCCCACCTCTGCTTTCCCCACGGCTCCCAGGACCCCCTTGCTAGGGATCTGGGAGAGGAGGCTGTATCGAGAGGCAGGCCTGCCTTTGGCTATGCTCTTCCAGAGCCAGAAGGAGCTGGGTGACAGGCTGGGGTAGCGAAGGCGGAATCGGCAGAAAGGAAGGCCCTTACTCTGGACCTGCCTCCTGGCAGCCCGACGTAGTCGCTTCTGCCACCTAGCTAGGGAGGGCTTCAGAGCCAAGAGCCCCCGGGAGCTCGGCTGTACCCCAGCCAGACCCTTCCTGATGGCAATGCCCTTCCCGGGCTGCAAGATTTCCCCAGTGGGAGGATGAAGGCTCCCCCCTGGAAGGGGCGGTGGGATCTTGAAGTTGGGGTTTCCCTTGATAGCCTTCCTGCGCCAGTTATAGTAGGTAGACCGAGAGATGCCAGGGAAGCTGCGTTTGAAGCATCGGTAGGGCACCAGTGTGTTCATGGAGATGCAGCGCTCCAGATAGCTCTTTGCTCCCTGCATGAAGAGCCCCGTTGGGCCAGGGTCCGGAGCACAGCTCTTCTTCCCCTCTGCTGCCAGCTTTTCCAGCTCTTCCACCTCCAGGGAGCCCTCAGACATGGGATCCTTGCTCACACCACCATCAGAAGTACCCTGAAGCTCATGCTTCCAGGCGTAGTAAGTAGACCTCGAGATTTCGGGGAACATCTGACGGAAACGCTGCAAAGGTATCACGTTGCCATCCTGGAAACACGACTGGAGGAAGTGCTTAGCGACAAAGCGTGTCGCTGCCTTCTGGCGGTGTTCGCGTGACTGGCGTTTCCATCGGTAAAAGGTGCTTTTGGTGATGCTGTAGCGCTCTCGGAGATGAGAGTAGGTGAGCTGAGGGTCTCGGTTCAGCAACTCCAGCGTTTCTGCCGGGGGTACAGGAGGAGGAGGAGGAGGGCTGGCCACCTCTGACTCTACTTCCTCCAATCCTACTACGGCAGAGAAATACTCAGGTTTGAACACCTGGCTGGCCAGCAGCTGGCCCGCCAGCAGCTGCCCTGACCACATGATGTGCAGCGTTGAGGGGGGCTGGTTACAGCAGCGGGGCCTGATCAGCCGGTGGAAATAGGGCCGGATCTTGAGGTTCCACATGGGATAGATGGAATAGATGTTGTGTTGGAGAACTGACGCCAGGGCGTAAAGGTGCCACACGTTGGCAAAGCTGTCGGGAAAGCAGGTAGCTTTAACATCCACATCAAAGATGGCCTCCAAGGTAGCAGGAGGAAGGCTGGTCATCTCTGGGGTCTCCTCCGAGCAGAGAGAGTAGCGGACGGCCTGCAGCATCACCTTGGAGTCAATCATGCCTTTGAGATAGTAATGTTTGTTCAGCAACATCTCCACCACAGTACGGGCCCGGAGTTCTGGGCTCAAGCCAGGCCCACCCCACAGCAACACGCTGGCCGCCTCAAAGAGACGGCTCCCCTTCCCTTTGCATGCTAGGGGCAGCATGTTCTTGGGGGCATCGTCTGGATACAGGCTGAGAGCCACCGAGTCCACATCCATCTCACCTTGGAACTGGTCCCCACTGCGACAACTGGGCAGAGAGAAAGAAGACAGTGTCTTCTTGGCTTCCAAGGCTGCATTGGTCAGGCCCTCCAGGCCAAAGCATTCGGCCGCTTCCTGGAGCTCCTGGAGCACACTCTGCACCAGCTGGGTCCGTGAGATCATTCTGCGGAGAAGGAAAAGGCAAAGGTCAGAGAGGAGACAGTAAGTGGATATCTAGAGGTAATTTCTATGTCCTGCTGACACCACCATCCCTCTTTCTTCCTCTCCTAGGGCAAGTCCAAATGCCTGACACCTGGGATTCAAAAGGCTAGCTCTTGAAAAGGCTTCATTATCAAAATAGATCCAGGACCCCAACAGAACCTGGAGGTTCCTATTCACCTTAGACCCCTTCTTCTCAAAATAATGTTTTTAAATGCATTTATGAAAAGTCACAGGATCCCAAAAGAAACCAACTATATGGAAATACATTTTATAACCCTGTCATCATTTTTTAAAAAACAGGCTCACAAACCTAAGATTAAGAAACCCTTGCCAGAGAATCTCAGAGCCAGACAGGATTTTACTTCTTAATAGATCATTTAGTCCAATCCTTTCACTTTCTAAAATGGGAAATAAGGCCTAAAGATGAAGTGACTTGTCCAAGGTCACATAAGTCTTAAGTAGCAGAACCTGAATTCATGCCAGAGCTTCTGACTCCAAATTGCCCCCATACTGCCACAAGCCCTCTCATTCTACAGAGAAGCAAGCTAAAACCCAGTGAAGTGATAGGATTTATCCCTTAGGTCCTAAAGTTAGGAAGTGGTAGTCAGGATTCTAGCCCAGATCTCCTGGGCCAGGGCTATTTCTAGTAATGCCCACATTGCACCCTTTTCCCCCTCCCAATTCCTGCCTTAAAAAGATTCTTCTTCCAAAAGACAGATCCTATGCAAAGGGCAGTGAAGCCTCCCCGTTGTCCCCAAAAGCTGGCTCCAAGAAAGGGGTAGCTTGCCCAACTTCCTCCCAAAGAAGGTCTGGGTCCTAACTGAGCTGAGAACACAGTTTGTAAGGGGAATAAAACATTGAGTGGAAGGGGTGGAGGCAAGGGGGGAGGGCCAGCTCAACACTCTTAAGCAGAGATAATTGCTAATATAATTCAGGTGGAGCGCAGAGGCTGGATAGCTGCCTTCCCAAAGAGACAAAAGCAGGGGCTAGCCAGGTGGTTTGGGAAATGGGGGGGGGGTATGTAACTCATAGTAAGAGAGAGGGAAAAACGGGTAGAGATAGAGAGGGAGAGAGCTAAATGACAGCCATTCATTTTTCCAGTAGTGGCCTATATTTTCAGCCCTCTCCCCCTCCTCAAAACATCCATGCTAATAGGCAGCAGACCTTTCTCCCCTGAACCCAGTGACAGGTTCAGATGTGGAGGATCTGATAATGCCCTTCCAGCCCCTTTACAAATGTATCTTCCTCTCAGGACTTCCCAGGTGTGGGATGGGCTGACATATAATAAATGAGGGGGCTGAACTAGTAGCATTTTAAGTCCCTAGAAGTTCTAGATTTATAATCCTACAGACCTTGTGAGATAAAGTGCCTTTATTATTCCCATTTTACAGATGAAGAAGCTGAGGTTCAGAAAGGTTATCTGACTTGCTCAGGATCATATACATTCTGTGACATGGGGTTTGAACCCGGTTTTTTCTGTCCTGAAATCCAGGTATCTATCCATTTCAACATGCCGCCAAAATGAACACACACTGTCATGTACACCGCGTAGCATTCAGTTGAGGAGTGGAAGTATGGTTGGCTGACATTCTCCAGAATTAACAGTGCCTCCCGAAGAAAGGATGGATCAGTCATCAATAATTAATCTCCCACCATATGTCAGGCACTGTATGAGGTGCTGGGGATACAAATCCAAATATAAAATGGTCCCTGCCCTCAAGCAGCCTACATTCTATAAGGAAAGACAAAGTGTAAGTATATAAACACATGTAAAATATATATGAAATTAGCACACAGTAATTTCAATGTAAGGGAGAGGTGTTAGTGGTTAGGGGGATGAGGAAAGGTCTCATATGGGAGCTGGTGTTTCAGCTGGACTTTGAAGGAAACTAGAGATTCTAAGAGACAGGTGAGAACCTATGTAAGGTTTCTTCCAGCTAGAGATTTATGGTCCTGCAACTAAATGATTTGGGTGACTGGAAGGATGAGGTACTCCTAACAGTAACGGGGAAACTTGGAGGAAGAGAATGAGTTGATACGATGGATAGACCACTAAGCCTGGAGTCAGGAAGACCGTAGTTCAAATCTGGCCTCTGACAAGCTGGGTGACCCTGGGCAAGTCACTTAACCTATTTGACTCAGTTTCCTCAACTGTAAAAACAAACAAACAAACAGGAAAAATAATAGCACCTACAATTTATACCTACCTCCCAGGGTTGTTGTGAAGACTAAATGAGATTATAATTGTAAAAGGCTTAGCACAGTACCTGGCATATAGTAAGCACTATATAAATGCTAGCTACTTATTATTATTTATTATTATGGGAGGGTTGGGTGGACAAAGTTAAGATAACAATTCTGTTTCAGATATTCTGAGTTTTGATGCCTGCAAGACTGAAACTCAGGGAAAAGATCAAGATCTGAGAGTCACCTGCATACACACTGAAGCAGATGAAATCACCTCGAGAATGTATACCATATAGAAAGGATAGCCTTGGCCTTGGGGCACACTCATGCAAAGGGGGTCAGAAGATGGATGACCCCACAAGAGATTGGAAGGAATCAAAGAGGTGGGAGAACAAGGAGAGGGCAGCATTGCTGAAACCAAGGAGAGAGAGAGAACATCTAGGAAGTGTCAAAAGCTGCAGAGAAGGTCATGGAGAAAAGGCCATGGGAGTTAGTGGCTCAGATCAGTTTTCAGTAGAGTGGTAAAAGTCAGAAGTCAGTTGGCAAAAGCTTGATAAGTGCATAGGTACTGGGATGAACATAAGAACTAGGAGCTGGAAGAGGTTTTAAAAGATCATCCAAAGAGTCCAAATCTCCCATCCTAGAAAGGAAGAAACTGAATGTTGTAGAGGGCTTTTCCAAGGTCACACAAAGCAGTTAAGCAGTGGAACAGATTCTAGCCCAGGTCCTTGGACTTCAAATCAGTTTCTCACATGTTTCAATGTGCCCAGAAGCCACGCCAGAAGCTCCTCCTAGTCCTTCTAAGACCCTCCTGAAAGTCAGAAGCATTTACTAGATGCTTACTGGTAAATACCTAGTCGCCCGGGGTCACATACCCTTCACACTAAAGACTTAGCAGCTCACAAAGAAAGATAACAACCCAGTCCAAGGAGTTTACATTCCAATGGCAGAGGCGACATGCAAATCATTATGTACATACAAGGTATATCCAGTGTAAATGGAAGGTAAGCGCAGAGGAAAGGCTCGACCAGTGTGTGTGGGAAGGGTGGGTGGGGAGGGGGGAGGGGGAATAACCCCGGAAGGCCTCCTGCAGAATGCAGGATTTGAGTAGAATCCTCCGAGCTGGAATTCCCCTGAATGTATAGGTGGAGTTGGGAGGAATCCAGGGTAGAAATTTCATTAAGCTTAACCTTACATATATTTTGTCTCCAATAAAGGCTTAATTAATGTTAACTGAACTGACTACAAGGGTAGTTTTCATACCACCTTGTTTCCCTGCGGCTACTTCAGCTGAGGAGGGTGGGTGGTAAATGCTGAAGAGTAAGCCACCATTCAGGAACTTGGCCACAGTACAAGCCTTCTTGCTGTTCCTTGTACATGACGCTGTATCTCAGACATTATCACTCCATCCCCCACATCTGCAAAGTTTCCCCCTCCCGGGTCGCTTGATTTCCTTCAATTTCCAGCTAAAACCCCACCTTCTACAAGAAGCCTTTTCTCATCCCCCTTAATTCTATGTCAAAGCCTTTCCTTTGTTAGTTATTTCCAATTTACCCAGTACATTGGTTGTTTGCTTGTTATCTCCCCCTGGCCCCCCACCTTAGATCGTGAGCTCCTTGAGTGCAGGAACTGTCTTTTGCCTTTCTTTGAATCCCCAGTGTTCTAGCCTAGGGCTTGACACACAGTAGGCACTTTATAAATGCTAGTTGACTGACTGTGACAGACATCCCAGTTCTTTTAGTTACAAAGACAAATTTATCATCTCTCCCCCTCGCCTGCTGGAGCCTGTGTGCATATTACCTCCCAGGTTCTTTAGAACTGAGAAATTATTACTGCTGACTGAAGCGGCATCCCCCCCCTTAACTCCCCAACACTTCCCGCCCACTCAGTGATGATGGTGGCAAAAGAACCAGAAGGTGAAAAAGGAGAATTTTGGATTTCAAGGAATCTCAAAGTCGGAAGGAATCTATTGTCATCATTTAGTACAACCCCTTCCCAAAGAATTTTCCAAGTGCGAGATGGCAAGAGGCACCAGGGTCAATATACCAAGTCCCAGGAGCCTACAAAGCTAAGGCCAGCTGGGCCACCTTAACCCCATCCCATATGTGTGTGTTAAGCCCTGGGAAGTGGGCCCATATTGGTGTCTCCTTCTGTAGAGCTGCCTTCCCTCCACCTTGTCCAGTCTGTCATATGCAGCTCAGCAGTTATCATATCCCTCTTGGCCTCTAATAACCCTGAAAGCCAGTGATTTTTAGCTATAATAAGCTGAATAAAAAACACTGTATAGTTGGATTCAAAAATCATTTATTAATGTACTAAAACAGCCCCTGCCTTTAAGGAACTTACACTCTGCTAAGTCTATTTCTTTCTGTTATGTTTTATCTTCCCAGCTCACTGGGGAAAAGGGCAGAGGCTATGTGTCTATCTCCCACAGCGTTCTTTAATTCATTCTCCAGACTGGCCAGTAGCTTAACGAACCAGTTCCATAAGGAGACTCAACCAATCCCTCCCCAACTCTTCCCACTCCCCCATCATTAAGTTACACCAGTTCTGACCCTTGTTCAAGTCTCCCCATCCCCAGGGAGAGAGTGACTGCTATACTGAGGAAGTTATTCTTTCTCCCGCCAATAGTAGCTAGCAGGTTCTACACTGAGCCCACGAAAATGTGGGCACCTTGACTGGGAGTGACTGTCCGGTGGTGAGGGAAAGACACTGACCTCGGCTCTCAAATGGGTAACTCCCACGCAGTGCAACCGAAACCTGCCACTGAGATCTATTACACCTTTCATTAACCCTGAGGTCTCCACTAGGATAAGGCAAGACCACTGGCAGGCCTGAGGCAAAGATGGGAAAGAGGAGTTAATAGGATGAGAAGAAAAGAGGAAGAAAGGAGGAACATGAGTAGAAAGAAAGGGGAAAATTAGAATGCCACCATCAGTTGTCCGTCAACACCAGCTGCCTAGGGTGCAGGGAGTTGACCAGGCCCATAACAGGCTTGAGGAATAAGAAGAGGAAGAGACAGCAAATCACTCAGTGAGTTTCTTCATCTTGAAAATGTGAAAAGTTGACTAGATGACCTCTAAGGATCTACAGTACTAAGACTGTTAAATCCAGGCAAGAGAAATTCCAGAACCTGGGGAGGGGCCAAGCCTAGGTTCATTGTGTTGGGTGGTGAAGGGATTTGCTTGGGGTGGGGGTTGGGAAGAGAGAGGAAAACCTTATAAAACAATCTCTTTCTTCTCTCTCCCCTTTCTTCAATCTCTCTCTCTCTCTCTCTCTCTCTCTCTCTCTCTCTCTCTCTCTCTCTCTCTCTCTCTCTCTCACCCCCCACCCTCCCATCTCAAGCGCAGCAGGGAAAGAAAAGTGGGAAGTTTCCCCTTCAGGGGCAATGGTTCCCTGACCCAAGGATGTGGCCCCCACCACACCGCCCCCCATGCTTCATTTGGACTCCTGTTTCTCCCACAGCATAGGCTTCAGGCACCCCAAACTGCAGAAGTTGACTCAGCAGCGGCATGCACACAAACATACCCTTCTCCACCCAGACTGGGACATTGGGGGACCTCACCCTACTGACCTTGTAGCCTGAAGCCCCGCAGGGCTCCCAGTACCTGGTCCTAGCGTCCACTTTCTCGCTCTGCACTTCTCAGCCTTGGCCATTTAAATCCCAGGGCGGGAGTCCCACCAGGCCTTTCTTCCCCAACTGGGCACCATATTCACACTGGATCTGGTTTCAAATCTGGAGTGAGCCATTTCACACTGAACCAAACCCACCACGGCCAACTGGCCAGTGTGTGAAAAGATTTAAGCTCCTCCCCTCCCCCCACCAGGAAATAGTCTATCCTCAAGTACTCTCTCTCAAGATGAAAGAAGTGTAGATTCGGGGGGTCACTTCCAAAGCTAAAGTGATAATAGCTATTGTCCCAGGACCCTCAAGCCAGCGGGACTTCTTAAAGTGGCAGTTCTGCAACTGACCCCGAACTCTACAGGAAACCTACCCAAGTTGGAAGGTCCTCCTTCCTAATTTTAAAAAAAGTTTCTAAAATGCGGAGGTGGGGGTGGGTTAAATCAGGAAGGAGAGAAAGTCTGAGACCAAGACCGTCTCCCTGGGGGAGGGAGAGACAAAGAGTGGAGCATGGGGTCTGGCAACCCACGACTTGATTGACTGTCATGGGACCTTGGGGCCTCTTCAGTTTTCCCCCAAATCCACCCCCACCCTTTCCAATTGACTGCCCAAAGAGGAGGCTGGAGTTCTTAGCTTTAGGAGCTAAGGAAAGCTGTCACCCCTAAGTCCCCATTTCATCCCCTAAACTCCCCAGTTGGCAGTACCATCTCTGTGCAAGAGTCCTCACCCTGTATGCCTTCAGTTGGGCCTCCGAACCCTATCATCGCTGCCCAGGATGGCCCCACTCTCCTCAAAGGTCATGGACTGGACAGCCCCTGGGAACCTTACGAGTGTCTAGGCCAGGGCTAGAGAAGTCAGATTCGTGAGTATGTGTGTCTGTATGTGTGTTTATGTGTGTACATTGGGGGAGGGGTTACTTTGGGAAGAAAGTGGTCGGGAGAATAAAGAACCAAGCAATCCTGGATATGGGCGTGGAGGTATGGGGGTGGGGTGAGAGTCAAACCTCTGCCCCCTCCCCCTTTGATTCACCTCAGTTGGCTTACCAACAGAACACCAGAGAGGGAAGAGCCTTCAATCGGGTCCCATCTAGCCCTTCCCGGTGGGGGAGGCCAGACTGGATTGTTCCCTGCAGTGTCTTTTACCCAGGGCTTTTTCCTGTCTGGTTTTAACCCTTTGTGTGCCCCAAATTATCTAGCTACCCAGCTTCCAATCCCTTTCCTCAGTAAATTTTTACCTGTACACCACCACCACCTCTCCTTCCCTTCCCTCCCAGCCAGAACCTCCTACCCCAGGTACCATATTCTTCAGATGCCAAGCCCTCCTCTTTTAAGTAACTGACTTACCTTACCTTGGGCAGCTACTGTAAAATGCCCCTCCATCCCACTCTTTCAACTTCTTCAAATCAGGGAATCCATCTTCCCAACTCTCTTCTTACTCTTCCAGAGGTCATCTACACCTGAGATTTCAATTGTCTAAGTAAATGCCTCCGAAACCTCTCTTTAGCCCCAACTTCTCCCTTTAAGGTTCTTTTGATTTCTGAATCTATGATCTGGTCCAGTCCTGAGACACCCGACTGTCTTCTGAACATCGCTCAAACTGCTGGTTCCTATGAATCCTGGGTCCCAAAACAAAATCCCGCTTCAGGGAAACTAAAGGTTGCTGCTACCCCAGACCTTCAGAAGTCTGTGAAAGATCATAATCCCAATTCAATTTAATTCAACTGAAGTTCATTAAGTACAGGCTAAAGGTCAAGCACCAAACTGGACAAAGAAAATACAAGAAAACCAGTCCCTGCCCTCAGGGAATCTATACTCTACTGGGAATTTACTTACCTCACATTTGGGTGTCATCTTCTTCTCCTCCCTCCAATCTCACATTTAATCACTAAATCCTAATCTCAAACTGCTTTTTTTTCCAGTTTAGTTCCCAAGGGTTCCCAAGGTCATTGATAACTAGCTCAAACCTTTCTACTAGATTACTGCGATGCCCTTAAAAAAAAAAACAACCGAAATATCATCTTAACTGGTCTCCTTGTTTTCTGTCTCTACCCTCTACACTGCCTTTTGTCTGATTCACAACTTCGGAGAGACCCACCTCCTTAAACGCCTCTCATGGCTCCCCATTGCTTTTATGCTATATTCCAAACTTCTTAACTGGGGCTTCCAATCTACCTTTTTACCTTAATCTCATGCTGTTTCCCCTCTAAGTGCTCTAGGTAGTGGCTAACCTTAGTTCTCCAATTTGTCCCTGCCTTTCCTAGCTCAACTGCTATTGTTCTTACTATCTCTAATGCCACCCCCACGCCCACTCTCTACCAGTTGAAAATAAATTCTTGAGCACCTTTTCTATGTAGCCTGCCCTGAACTCCCCCACCCCACTCCAGAAGTGACTCCCCACATGCTTATTACTCGGGTTGACTTTTAAAGTTCTTCATAACCTAGCCCCTTTTACCTTTCCAGTCTTATGCCTTCCTCCCTTCCCTTTATTCTAGTCCTAGATCTAGGCTTTCTTGCTATTCCTTGAAAAAGATACTCCCTCTCCTGACTCCTCAAATTTTGTTTGGTTTTCGAGACAATCGGGGTTAAGTGATTTGTCCAGGATCTTGAAGCTAGTAAGTGTCAAGTGTCTGAGATCACTTTTGAACTCAGGTCCTCCTGACTCCAGGACCAATTGTACCACCTAGCTGCTTTTTCTTTTTTCTTTTTTTAAATAAGTTATTATTGATATCTTTTAGGCTTTTTTTTTACAGCACCAAAATTTGACCCAATATACCTCTCCTACCATCTCCCAGGGAGCTATTCCATACAATGAATATTATTTTTAAAGAATAAGATTTTTTTTTAAATCAGCAAAACTGATCAAAAAGTCTGAAAATATGCAGTGTGACACAGAGTGGACCTTCTACCTCTGCAAAGGTGGGGGATGGGGATACCTGCTCATATTTATTCTTTGGTGATCTGCTTGTTTTTTTGAGTTTTGCAAGTTGGATTTGATTGCTTTGTGATTGTTCTTCCCATTTACATTGTTGTAGTGACTATATATACTGTTTCTTTGGCTCTATTTCTCTCCAAATCAGATCCTGTCAGTGTTTCCATCTTCCTCTGTATTCATCATATTTGTCATATCTTACAGCATAGTAATATGTCATTATCAGTGCTTTTTCACTGGATGCCCCCCATGCCTGGAATTGTCTCCCTCCCCACCTTTATCTCCTAGCTTCCCTGGCTTCCCTTCAAATCTCAGTTAAAATCCCACCCTCTGCAAAAAGCTTTTCCCAAATCCCCTTAAAGCTAGTGCCTTCCCTCTTAGATTATCTCCAATTTTATCCTGACTATATCTTGTTTCTACATAGCTGTTTGCATGTCGCCATGCAATTGTGAGGTCCTTGAGGACAGGGACTGTCTTTTGCCCTTCATTGTATCCTCAGCATTTAGCACACTGCCTGACACATAGTAGGCACTTATTGAAGACATATCACATTCTAATTTGTGTTAACGGCTCTATTTCTAAATATCCTATCTACATCATGAGATGATGAGCTCCTTGAGAGAACTAACTGGCTTATCTTGTTTATCCACTGAGGTCTCACAGGGCCTTACTTACCACTTCATATGTTTTCTTAGAATTAAATTTAAATGAAGTCTTCCCCATCATCATCAAAAAGCATTCATTTCAGAACTATTTACAAGGAAATAGACTCAGACAGGATCCCTGCCTGCCTATTATGTACCAGCCTATGCCATGATAAATAACACTGACACAGATAAACAGTAAACAGATTGAACTAGATGGCTCTGAGCTCTCTTCCAGCTCTAGAATCATGATCCTTTGGTCTTAAGTGTGTGGCAGATAAATGGTCTTGTGTGACTTGTGGGAGCTGATCTCTTTATTTGAAAGTCAGAAAATTCAGTCAACATTCAAATTTTTATATACATCAGAAAATACCATACCACTAAACCAAGATTCTTCCAGGGCAGCTCCAGTTATCCAGAGGAGTGGGGAGGAAGGAAGGAAGGGAGGAAAGGGAAGAGAGAAGGAAGGAAGGAAAGGGAGGAGAGAAGGAAGGAAGGAAAGGAAGGGAGGAAGGAAGGAAAGGGAGGAAGGAAAGAGAAAGAGGGAGGGAAGGAAGGGAGGAAGGAAGGAGAGGGAAGGAAGGAAGGAAAGGAGAGGGAAGGGGGAGGGAGGAAGGAAGGAAGGAAGGAAGGAAGGAAGGAAGGAAGGAAGGAAGGAAGGAAGGACACCTATTAAATATTTAGTGTTACTTAGCCCAGCAGTGTGCTAAATTCAAGGGATATGAGTTTTTTCAAGACAGTTCCTTCCTTTAGTAACTAACATAAAGGAAGACAACACATACATACAAGAAAGTGGTGACCAGGGAGGAAGGAGTGTTTTGAACAGGGATGGTAATAGAATACATAAGGCAAATTGATTGACATGATCTTTCCAGGAATGAATTAATGTTCCAAAACTAAATGTGGACATGTCAGGGAGAGGGGGTGTGTGTGTGTGTGTGTGTGTGTGTGTGTGTGTGTGTGTGTGTGTGTGTGTGGACCACTGCTGAATGGAGAGGCAGAGAACAGCACTGTCTGTGCTGGATCTGGATTCAGCCATGTAATTGTCAGAAGCAGTGGAGAAGATTAACTCACTGTCATTGAAAAATATAGTCAAATAAAAACGATGTACACATGCTGGGCAGTATTGTTGAGAGGAGGAAAGAATTTGTCACAAAGTCAAAAGAATAGTAATAGGGTCAGTGTCCCAACACCAAAAAGGTTGGGGATTCCTGGACTTAATGAAATAAATACATACAGGTAGGTGGTTTGAGCTGCATGGTTTAGACAACTCTGAAAAATGAAAATTCAGATTTACAAAAAAAAAAGAGATGAGTATTTGGGTATAGTATTTTAGATTCAGAGCTGGAAGAACTTAGAAATTGGAAGTCATCTAGTTATTAGATGATAGGTTGCTAGTTCATTGGATTATCAACAGCACTGGAAAGAACATTAGAAGTCTTCTAGTCCAACATCCTTATTTTACAAATGAAAAAATTAAGGCCAATAGAGGTTAAGTTAACATTAGGTCCCGTGTACCATACTAGAAGCTTAAAACAAGAATTCATAACTGACATCTGTCTTTAAGATAGTTTCTTTTTCAGAGAAGAAAAATTATGCATGTGAATGAGGAAGAATATTATCATGTCATAAGAAATGAGGAGAGGGGGATTCAGAGAAACCTGAGAAGACTTGGATGGATTGATACAGAATGAAGTGAGCTGAATGAGTGACTGTGGAAAACAATTTATACAACAACTATAAAACTGTAAAGAAAAATAACTTTAAAAGAATTAAGAACTCTGATCAATGCCATGGCCAACCATCAGAAGACTGATCACAATGCACTGAACATTCCCACGTACAAAGAACAGAAGAAGAAGATTGAATAGGAAACCTCAAATGTATATTCTTATACAGCTTGGATTTTTTAAAAATCTTTTTTTGTTTTAGACTTGAACACTAAAATTTAAATACATAATAAGAAAAGAAAAAAATATACACTTAAATATTAAAACTTAAATATAAAATAAGAAAAAATGTCATGTGCACAGGAGAATATAGCAGAGGATTCAAAATATATAGCAATAAATTTCCATTTCAAGAAAGTCTATATATTAAATACTATGCATTGTATTGAAAGCTGTCCATCTTTTCTTTGCTTCCTTGTAGGTTTTCTTTTGTTCTCTGTTGTACACTTTTTACTTTGTTCTTTTTTCCCCCTTTCTTCCCCCCTTCAATTAAGCATAGATACATATGTAGATATGTATATTGATAAATACATATATATATACATACATGCACACATATATGAACATATACTCTCCCTAAAAGATCCTACTCCTAATCTTTGTCTTTATGTTTGTACATTACAGCTTGGGTTTTTAAAAGTATGTGACAGATTCAACACATTCACTCCAAAGCTGTTGTGTTTGTCCGTCTCCCTTGGAACTTTCTTGTGATATATTCTAAGTATTATATAAAAATGTTTCACTGATGTTCTTTTATTTCTTTTCTTTTGCCAATACTGTCATAAGTCTCTCCCCTCATTAATTTTCCCTTCCCCTTCAAAAAAGCTCTCTCTTTTACATGATTATATATTATAACAAATAATCAGAGTTAAACAAAATAAATAGACACATTATCCATGTTTGAACAAATGTCTCATTCTGTACCTATAGTTACCTCTCTGTCAGGAGGTAGAAAGCATGCTTCATCAGTCTTCTGATGACTCGCCATTGCATTGATCAGAATTCTTCATTCTTTAAAAGCTGTTTTTCTTTACAATTTTATAGCTGCTATATCATTGATTCATTGTCCTCCAGGGCCTGCTCACTTTATTTTATATCAGTCCATCCAAATCTTCTCAGGTTTCTCTGAATCTATCCCTTTCTTCACTTCTTATGACATAATAATATTCTTCTACATTCATACGCCATAATTTGTTCATTCATTTACCAACTGATAGGTACCTATTTTGTTTCCAGTTCCTTGCTACAAAAAAATAATAACAGTAGCTAACTTTTATATTGTGTTTACTACGTGCCAAGCACCATGCTAACACTTTACAATTAACATCTCATTTGGTCCACACAACTACCTTGGTTGCTATTGTTATACCCATTTTAGAGATGAGACTGAGGCAAGTAGACGTTAAATGACTTGCCTAGGGACATACAGCTAGTAAGTGTCTGAGGTCAGATTTGAACTCAGGTATTCCTGACTCCAGACCCAGTACTCTATCCACTGCACCACCTACCTAGCTGCCTACAAAAAGTGCTGCTATAAGTATTTCTGTACATCTAAACATTTTCCCTCTTTCCTTATCTCTTTGGGGAGTAGGAAGCTAGTAGTGGTATCACTGAGTTAAAGGTGACTTTTTAGGCAGAATACCAAATTGCTTTCCCCAGTGGTTGGACCCATTCTCAGCACTACGAACAGTGAGCACATCAGTGTACCTGTTCTTCCACAGCTCCTCCAACAAATGACATTTTTATTTTTTTGGTCATCTTTGCCAGTTTGATGGATTTGACATGTAACCTGTTTCAATATGCATTTCTCTTGTTATAATTTAGAACATTTTTCTTGTGGTTATTGCTAGCTTTCACTTATTCATTTGGAAACCATCTGCTTATATCCTTGGGTTAGTAATTCTTATTCTTATATATGTGTATCAATTTTTATACATTTTGGTTATTAAACTTTTTCATAGAAATTCATTGCAAAGGTTCATTCCCAGTTAACTATTTTCCCTCCTAATATTAATAGCATTGAGTTTTCTTTGTACAAAACTTCTTTTTCAATTTTAGGTAGTCAAAAGTTGTTTGTTGTCTCTTCTATGATTTTTTTCTATCTCCTTGTTTGATCAAGAAATCTTTCCTTATCCATCATTTTGAAAAATATTTTCTTTTATCCTCTTCTAATTTGTTCACAAAGTGGTCTTTTACACCTAGATCGTGTACCAATTTAGAGATTATTTTAGTATTTGGTATGTGATGTTGATCTAAGCCCAATTTCTGCCATACTCCTTACCAGTTTTTGTTGATAGTAGGCCCTCATCCCAGTAGTTGGGGGCTTTGGGTCTATTGAAACTTTTGTTACTGTAGGGGTGGGGCTATCAGATGATCCTTAGGCCATTCATTGAATCCATGATCCAATCAACCAGTTACCAACACCCCAGTTACTAAAAAGGGTGTGGGGAGGAGGCTATGTACCCTAATACCTTTATCAGACACAAACACTTACAGTGAATCATTTAACAAAAGCATTAAACTTGGTATAAAAAGTCCTTAGTCAATTTAGAAGGAGTGAAGACTATTGGCTAAAATGAAATATTACTACACAGGAAGTATAATCATGCTCTGCGGGTCTTTTGATAAAATAGCAAGTCAGTTCAGAATCTGGATGTAAAGTGACTGGCTAGCCAAGTGGCAGAAATGATTCCAAAGAAATACTTTAGGGAGAGAGAGGAGGAAAGACCCTCTGTCTCCTCCTCCACCCCCTGACCAGAGGATGACATTGTGAACTTGAAAATGTCAGATTTTGGATTTCTAGACCTATCGGCATCCCCAGAAAAGCAGCGGCTGATGGGAGTATCTACACTGAGAAGTGACAAACTAGACACAATGAGGAAAGAAAGTATCAGGACTCTGTAAGTGTCCCAGGAGAATGATGCTTCATATTTAAGAAGAACTTTATGAGGACACCATAAAACGGAGACAATTCCTTCCAGTAATCAGGAGCTATCACCCCTTTGTCACACGCTCTCTCTAACTTTCCCTTGGATTTTGGGTGTCCTTGTGGGAGATTATGTCCCAGATTTTGAAGGGGATGTCTTACACCATACCTTTTTTACTGTACCCCATCAATAAATACCTGTTTCTAAAAGCTAACTAACTCTGGTTGGCTAATTAATGTCAACAGATAATCAATGAGATGAACCTATTAGTTGCGGGTTTGTGAGCTATAGTACTAGGAAACTACCCCAACCTTTTAGGGTTACCCCTAAAACCTTGAGGGGACAAGCAGAAAGGCAACCTTCTGGGGACCCTACCTGCCAATGTAAGGGGGGGTTGGAAGAATGAACTCCTGAGTCTTAGAAGACAGATCTGTTCCACTAATTAGCTTTTCTATATTCTAACCATTACCAAATAGTTCAGATAATTGCTGCTTTGGAGTATAGTTTAAGATCTGATACAACTAGATTCCCTTTTTCTCACATTTTTCATTATTTTTCTTGAGATTCTTGGCCTTTGGTTCCTCCAGATTATTATTGTTATTATTTTTCCCCCAACATCATGTAAAGCAACTTTTTAGTAGTTTGGTATGGTGTCAAATAAGTTTATATTTGGGGCAACTAGGTAGCACAGTGGACAGCGCACCAGCCCTGAAGTCAGGAGGACCTGAGTTTAAATCTGGCCTCAAACCAAACACTTGATACTAGATGGGTGACCTCGGGCAAGTCACTTAACCCCAATTGCAAAAAAACTTAAAAAGTTTGTATTTGGGTACTATTGTCATTTTCATTATATTGCTGTAGCTGGAGCATGAACAATTAATGTCTCTATAGTTATTTAGATCTGTCATCATCATCATTATTATTATTATTATTATTATTACAAACAATGTTTTATAGTTATAATTTCTATGTAATTCCTGTGAATGTCTTGGTAATGTACAACCAAATATTTTACGTACTTTATAGTTTTTTAAGAGAAATTTCTGTTTCACCTTTTACTACTGGATTTTGTTAATAATGTTCAGAAAGGCTGGTAATTTTGTGAATTTATTGCATATCCTGCTACTTTGCTGAAGTTATCAGTTTCAATTAATTGTTCAATTGAATCTGTAGGAATCTTTAATCTGGAAAAAGCAATAATCTTCTTTCTTCTCTGCCTATGCTTATGCCTTCAATTTCTTTTTGTTTTATTGCTACAGATAGCATTTCTTAAACTATAACAAATAATGGTGATAAGTAACATTTTTGCCTCAATAACTGATCTTTTTGGAAAAGATCTAATATTTCTCAATTACAGATAATGCTGGTTGTTGGTTTTAGACCTCATTTACCATGTTAAGGAAGCTCCATTTATGCCTATTCTTTTTATGTTTTTTAACATATTTTGTATTTTTTCCAAGGCTTTTTCTCCATCTGTTGTTATAATCATGTGTGAGTATGGTGAAGTTTCTACGATTTTTTGTTATTGCTATGGTCTATTATGTTTATAGTTAAACTAATATTAAACCAACTCTGCATCCCTGGCATAAATTGAACTTGGTGATTACTGTATAGTCTTTTAAAATCTTTGCTAATATTTTATTCCTTATTTTTCTTCAATATTCATTAGGGATATTGGTCTACAATTTTATTTCTGTTTTGTTTTCACTTTGTTTAGGTATGAAGACCATTTTTGTTTCATAGAAGGAATTTGGTGGGTTCCTTTCTTTTCACCTTATTGCAAGCAGTTTATGTAAAACTGGAATGAATTGGTTTTTGCATGTTTGATAGAATTCACTTGTAAATTTATCTGGTCCTAGCTTATTGTTGGGATTTTGTGGAGTGAGGGGATGCAAAGTTCATCTATGGCTTATATGATTTCTTTTCTGAGACTAGGTTATATAAAATCTCTTTCTTGTTTAGTTAATTTAATATTTTATATATTTGTAAATATCCATCCATTTCATTTGTTAGCAGTTTTTTTCAGTATAAAATTGGGTAAAAATTGTTTCTAATAATTTCCTTTATTTCCTCTTCACTTGTAAATCCTCCTTTTTCAATTTTGATACTAGCAATTTGGTTTTTCTTTTTGTTTTAAAAATCAGATTAACTAATGTTTTGCCCATTTTATTAGTTTTTTCCCAAAAAGCTCTTAATTTTTTATCATTTAAATTTTTTGTGTTTAATTTTGTTTGTCCCTTCTGCTTTTCAGAATTTCTATTCTACTTTTGTGTTTACTCTATAAAAATGTCATTTTCTAATTTTTTTTTAGTTGAATGGTCAGTTCACCAAACTATTCTCTCTTTCTTTTGCTGAGACAGTGTCTAG
This sequence comes from Phascolarctos cinereus, assembly GCF_003287225.1. Classification (NCBI taxonomy): domain Eukaryota; kingdom Metazoa; phylum Chordata; class Mammalia; order Diprotodontia; family Phascolarctidae; genus Phascolarctos; species Phascolarctos cinereus. Next base: position 228,172,064 of record NW_027555736.1, read on the forward strand.
AGATATAAATTTCCTTCTAGGAAGCCAAGGCTGTTTCCATCTGAGACAGCTAACTCTTTAGCTGCTTGGAATATAGTAGACACTTAATAAATGCTTGTTGACTGGTTGATTGATGGTACATGCTACAATTATTTCCATGTCAGTCTTCTAGTGATGAAGTAGATAGAGCACTGTGTCAGAAACCAGGGAGACTTAAGTTCAAATGCAGCCTTGGGCCCTACTTACTGACTCTGTGGACAAACCACTTAACCCATCTTATGCTGAGTTTCCTCAGCTATAAAATGGGGATAATTATAGTTAGTACCTACCTCCTAGAATTGTTGTGAGGACAAAATGATATAATACTTTTAAAGCGCTTTACAAATCTTAGAGCACTATATATAGCTATCCCTTCCACATCACAACTTTCCACATCACAGTTTTGATATAACACAGGTTGGCATGAGAAATTAAATGGGAATTTTGGGGGAATTTTGCAGAAACCACAGACAACATGAAAAGGCCAGCAGACAACACAGAAGAAGTTTAGAAACTCAGAAATGCATAAAATATATGTATGGTATGGCATAGTATCAACATATTTTGTCTTTTAATGCCATAATAATGCAGACTTCTTCTCTGGGAGGGCCAAAAAATTTTATGTGGATTTTCCAGATCATAGAGGGCACCGATGCCCCTAACCCCGCTGAGATGTAGAAGGGATAACTGTAAACTCTAGCTATTATTATTGCAAATGTTTGTTGTTTTGTCTTTTTATCTCCAGTACCCTCAATACAGTGGTTATGACATAAAAGGCACTTAAGAAATACTTGTTGGATTGAATTGGATTATCATGAGCACTACAATATGGAATGACCAAGAGTCTCATGATATATTGTATCTTGCCCTTCAATGCAGAATAAAACCAACTCTCTCAATCTTTTTTCTTTTTTTTTTTAACCTCTCCAAAGAGAACAGGGGTATAACCTTTAACTGCAAAGTCTTTTTGTTTTAGTTTCATTTATAGAGAGAAGCTTGGTGACACAGGGTATAAAGTGCTGGGCTCACAGTCATGAAGATCTGAGTTAAAATCATACCTCAGGCACTCATTAACTATGTGATCCCTGGGGGAACCATTTAACCTTTCAGTCCAAGGTTCCTTATCTGTAAAATAAAGGGTTTGGACTTGATGTGCTCTGAGGTCTGTTCCAACCCTAAATAGATCTAAATCTAAGATACTAGGAAAATGTCAAGATTGATAGACTCCCACACATTCTTACTCTGATGTCTTATGTGGCATGATCCTTGGAATCTCAAAAGCTGTGTTAAAAAATCTCAAGCTCTGGCAGCTTCTACAGGGTGGGAAAGGTTCAGGGTAAGAGCCACAGCAACAGACCATGTCTGCTTTCTGCAAACTAGCTCAGCTAAGTAAAGAGAGGTTCATCACCAGCAGGCTGTCCATTCAGTGACAAATCCTTATCTATGGCGAGCTGTGAGACAAAGAAAAATACAAAATGGCCTTTAGTCCTATCCCCAGGGAGTCCAATCGCTGATGAGGAACTCTTTTTCTAGATTTGCATCCTTTTTAATTCAGTTCTGCAGCAGCCTCACTTCTATAAGAGAGCATTAGACTTTTCTTATCTAGGAGATGGCATGATACAACAGAAAGAGCACTGACTCTGTATCTAGAGGACTTGGGTTCAAATCCTGCCTATGCTTACTATCTTGGATAATTCACTTAACCACTCTAGGTTTCAGGTCCTCATTTGTAAAATATGAGATTGGACTAGGTGACCTCCAAGGTCCCTTATAGCTCTAAATCCGTGATCTGTCTCTGGCTTGTTATAACCATTTCCCTCAACCCGAGTAGAACTGCAGGGAAAATTTCTAAAATAAAGCTTTATTTATAACTTGCAACTAGGGTCTCTCCTAAAAAGGACCCTGAGCTAACAGGGTCCTTTCCAGAAAAGGTACAGAATAGATATCAGGCATAGGGCAAGAATTTATTTTCTTCACCACAAAACAAACATGAAAGAATCTTAAGCACAGATGAAAAAATACTTAAAAACAATTACCCATTGCACCTATTACACTCTCCCAGGAGGTAAAGACAACTCTGTCGGACTGCTAAGTAGATATTTCACATTCAGCTCAGATCTGTTCTGTCTGAGCAACTCACAAATTCCTTCACTCTGGACTAGCTACACACGGCTCCTTAGTCCTTTAGGAAAGGCATCAGTGGTTATCTTCTCTGAGAAGCAGTACAGTTGCACCAACCTGGGAATCTAAAATCTCATAGAGGCTGGCACCAAGGCTGGAAATGCCCTTTCCTCTGGATCCATATTTGGTGATCTGAGCCCAAAGAAAGAAAAGACAAAGCAAAAGGGGTAGCCAGAGATCTGTAGCCCAATCTTGGACTCTTCTAAGCAAAAATATGTTCTCACTGTGTTGTGCTCATAGCCACCATTGGTAATGAAAATGGAATAGAGAAGAGAAATTCCATTCCTGTTCATCTAGAAGTCAAAGAGAGAACAGGTGCTAAATTGCCCCAAAGAGACACACTAAAAAGTTGGAGAGTTGGAGTCTTTCTATAATTATTGTGTCTTAATTAGGCGAGTGGCTATTCTTGGCCCAGTGACCTAATCACAAGGGACCAATCAGGATTTGTTACATTCCAAATCAAGTGTCCTTCATCAAAGGGCCTGAATGTATATTCCCCAGAAAGAAGTCAATGCATATGTTCATTTCCATGGGAAGTACTCTAAGTCCCACAGGTTAGGAAGTTTCTGATTGCTCTCATGAAAAATCCCTTTTACCTTCTTCTCTTCAGTAACTATGGCAGATGGGCAGAAAAGAGGGCTTAAGACATACCACTTTTTAGATCTTATACAAACATTAATTTGGCTATGGGCACTCTCAATGTAAGATACTTGCCCAGTGATGAATAAATGGATGTACTGCTATCAATCAGTCAGTCAATAAGCATTTATTAAGAACGTACCATGCACCAAGCATTGTACTAAGCAATGAGGATACAAAGAAAGGCCAAAATATAGTCCCTGCCCTGAAGGAACTCACTTTCTAATGGATGGGATAATAAGCAAACCAGTATGTGCATTCAAGATATAGACAGGATAAGTGGGGAGGTCATCTTAGACCTCCATGTAGTCTTACTGTGATGCGTTATGTGGCATGATGCTTTCTAATTGGTATCAACTAATAATCATGAGGGAATCACACTGGTTATAGCTTATGAGCTGCAGCATCGAACCCAAGTCCTCTATCCCTAACCCCATTCTCTTGTCCTTTTTGCCATATGTGACTACTTTAATCTATCAACCAACATTTATTAAGCACCTACTATGTGCAAGGCACTGTGGTAAGCTAGGGATATGAAAAGAGGCAGAAGATAGTCCCTGCCTTTAAGGAGCTTACAGTCTAATGGGAGAGACAAAATGCATACAAATATATACAAAACAAGCTATATATGGGGTAAAAAGAGAATAAGGTAGGGAAGATACTAGAATTAAGAGGAGATTGATGCATGCGTGGACCTATGAATGAGTATAAGCATTCTGCAAAGCAACTTGTAATTATACACACACAAAAAAATTACTAAATAGCACATACATACCCTTTGATTCAACTATGCTGAACCATTGCTAGACCTATACCCAAATGAGATCAAAAGAAGAAAAGATCCTATATTTGCAAAAAAATAAATTTTTTATACCATCTCTTTTTGTAGTACAATAAAAGAATCACCAGCTAAGGGGATTACTAGCAACTGGGGAATGGCTGAACAAATTGGAGCATATGAATTCGATAGAATATTGTTGGGCTAAAAGAAGTGAGGAAATATATCATTTGAAAGAGATATGGTAAGACTTGTATGCACTGATGCAAAGTGAAGTAAGCAGAACTAGAAGAAAAATTCATACTATAGATCAATATTATAAAAATTAACGATTTTGAAGATTTTTATAAATTGATGAAGAATGAGATGAGAACTAGGAGAGCAGTTTATGCACTAACAAAGTTGTGTTTGTAAAGACAAACAACTTTTTTTTCTTTTTAGGCAATTGACCTTAAGTGACTTGCCCAGGATCACCCAGCTAATAAGTGTCAAATGCCGAAGTCTGCATTTGAACTCAGGTCCTCCTGACTTCGGGGCCAGTGCTCTATCCACTGCACCACCTAGCTGCCCCAAAGGCAAGCAACTTTGAAAGCTGTAAAAACTCTCATCAATATGATGATTATCCATGATTACAAAGAATTGATGATAAAGTATGCTATCACTTGCTTGACAGGTGATGGATTTCAGAGTACCGAATGAGATATGTACATACATATACATATATATACATATATACACACATATATGTATATATGACACAACCAAGTTATTATTATTTTTTGCTTAGCTGTGCATATTTATTACAAAGAATTTGTTTTTTCTTTTTTGTTTTTCAGTGGGGTGAGGGAGGGAGAGAATATAGATTTTTGTTAATTAAAAAAATAAAACTTTTAAGAATAAGAAAAAAAAAGAGGGGATGGGGAAGGCTTCCAGCAAAAGATGAAATTTCATTTGGGACTTGAAGTCAGAGAAGTCAGTAGTTAGAGTGGAGGAAAGAAAGCATTCCAGGCACAGGGGACAGCCAGAGAAAACGTCCACAGCTGAGAGGTGGATTGTCTTGTTCATGGAATCACCAGGCGGCCAGTATCACCAGCCTAGGCAAGCTTGGAAAGACTTATAAACAAAAGGCTAGCTATTAGGAGATGATTTTTTTCTGCATATAGTAAGACCTTTTATTACTACCAAGGCATGATAGAAGGAGTTCACACATACACCTGAATGAACATCCCACTCTTTTGACCTCACTTTATGATTAAGGCAAATGACATGAGGTATGTGAAGATTTCAACATGTAAAGGATTATTATCACCAATGGCACTATCGATGGGGCTATCGCCTAGTCCCAGGTGCACTTAGCAGAGCTAAACCCAGGATAGATATAGCGTCAGCTGCTACTGTGCACCATTACCTTAACTTAAGCTGATACAAACTCTAGCTAGCTCATTTCTGGCTTTGCTCTCAGCATGCAGAGAATTCTCTTCCTCTGCTCAGTCTTATCAGTCAATGCGGTGACCTGAGTCTGTCTCCTTCCTTTCTCACCGGGGGATTTCCTTTTGATATGTTGGTTATAATGTAGAAAACCAGGAAGAACCCAGCATTACTGTGTCTGGACAGGAGAGGTGAGATGTCTTGCCTAGCACTAACACGCAAGGCTAAGAACTACACAGAAAAAGTCGAAGACTTGACCAATATTCATTTTGTCCTGAAATGCTAAAAACAAAATAAAATAAAATAGGGTCTCATCATAACAGCATGTGGGGCTTGAGAGAGACAGCGGATGTATCCAATTCAACAAGTCTTCATTTACCAGCAAAACAATGCACACCATCACACCAATAATGAAGAATAAAAATCAAAACCGAAAACTGTGTAATTAGATTGACCAAACTTGTCCCTGAAGAAAAGGTATGAAGATACACTCCCTTTTTAAAATTTTATTTATTTTTTAAAAAATTTTAACATTCTTTTTTTAAAAATTTGAATCCCAAATTCTTTCTCTCCCTTCTGCCCTTCCCCCACCCATTGAGAAGCCAAGCAACATGATATCAATTACACATGTGAAGTGACACAAAACGTATTTCCACATTAGCCATGTTTGGGGGAGGCAAAAAAAAAAGGGAAGAAAAATTTAAAAATTAAAAAAATGTGCTTCAATCAGAGTTCACCAGCTTTCTTTCTGGAGGTGGATAGCATTTTTCATCATGGGTCCTTTGTCTTGGATCATTGTCTAGATCAGAGTAGCTAAGTCTTTCACAGTTCATCAAGGAAGAACTTCCTCCCTTTGTAGAGATGGAGGACTATGAGTGTGTGAAATACTTCATACACTCAGTTTTAGTTGGCTAGTTTTGGTGAGTTGCTTATTCCATTCTATTTTTTAATTATTTGTTATAAGAGATAGCTCTCTGGATGGAGTTGGGGGGACCATGGGGATGTGAAAGGTAATACTGGGAAATAAATATGATAAAAACAAAACATAAATTCTTTAAAATTATGGATAAATGACTAAAAGCCAGGAAATGTGAAATATATGTTCTGGAAACCATCACTATAAGCCATTTCAAATCAAATTAACATTTAACTAAATTTCTCATGGCACATTCATTTGGAGGAGGGGGGAAGGAATAAGATAGAGAATGATTTGTTTTAACCTGTACCTATTTTGAATTATGGCTATGTTTTAGTAAAACTCATTCTCAGTTTGACACCTACCCTCAATCAAACGTTTATTAATTACCTGTTAAGTACAAGGCAGTGTGCTAGGAGCTGGAAGTCAAAGACAAAAAACAAAACCATCTCTGACCTCGAGAAAATTACATTCTATTATAATGAGCAATAATAGCTGCTTCCATTTATGCAATATTACCTTATGGAATTTTGAGCTTCGCAGCAATCTGGGTAGGCAAATATGATATTGTTATTATCAGCATCTTACAAATGAACAAAGGCAGGGTAAAAGGTTTAGAATGTGAGGTTCTTGCAAAAAGATTGTTTCATTCCTTGTACTTACAGCTCCATCATCTAGCATAGTAGGTGCTTAATAAATTCTTGTTCTTTATTAGCATTCTCCCAACCCCTGCATTTTACAGATAAACAAACTGAGACTCAACTATGTTTAAAAATCGGGTCATGGACACCTTCTAGTAAGTGGCAGACACCTTCTAGTAAGTCCAGTACACTCTCTACTAAGTAATAGAATTTCAGGTGATGCCAATAAGGATAGTACCAGCAGAGGCTGAAATAATACAAATCGTTAATATACTCTATGGGAAGAGGATTTAGAACTGTACAGAGGTGGAAAGAAATACATCTGTAAGGGCAACAAGCAAATTAAAGGCAGATTTCTAGAGGAGACCAACAAAGCACCCCCAATCCCCGGTGACCACTGGCTTCCCTGGAAGCTCTGCTGTTACGTCTCCCTCTGGACACTTGAAAGAGGCTCACTGGATGGGGACAAAAATAGGTTAAAGAAAGGGTGAGATAGAGTTAAAACAGTTATCAGTCCAGGAAGACTGCAAACAACACAAAGAGATTGTGTAAGGGGGTCAGTTTCAGGAATGATGAGATGAAACCAATCTGGGTTAGGGGCGATTAGAGGAAAAGAGTTAAGAAATTTTAGCGTTAGGGAGAACTCAAGAAAGAGGTTATTTTTTCAAAGCCTACTTGGCTGGTCACCCCAGGTATTTAAACCCTGGACTAGATGAGGTGGCTAGTCGGCCCCAGGGCTCCAGAAGCCCACAAAAGGATTTTTGGTTGCACTTCAACAGACAATAAGAAATTTAGCCGAATGGAAGGTAGATCGCTGGACAGAGAAGCGGCAACATTCAAAGGGTCTGATTGCTTATTTCCAGATTTTAGAATGAGAAGTCCAGGACTTATGATCCTGTCTCAGCCCTAAGGTCTCTCTTTGTCTGGACAGACCCTTTACATCTGGGGAAGTGTGAGAAGGTGGTGTATGTATGCGTGTGTTTGAATGTATATGTGTTGGGGGTGGAATGAGAGGAGCCTGGAAGGAAAGGTTGTAAAAAATGTAAATGGTGCAGGGTTGAGAGTGGCTCCGGCTGTCTAGCACACCCGGAGGGGGGAAGGGCTAGAGGAGTCGATCGCCAGACCTGGCTCTCCTTTTGTCCTAGATCTTGGCTGTGTAGGGGGGTAGGGATGGGGGTTGGGGTGAGAAGGGAGGAAGAGCACATTCTTGGAACTTGCCCATTCAATGGAGCCCCAGCAGGTGCTAGAATGGTGGGAGAGCTGTGGGGGTGGGTATGAAAAGTTTCGAAATAAGAATTGTAGCCCAGCATGCAAAGGAGATCCATCTTCTATCAGCCTTGGGGCTGTCCCAGTCAAATCAAACCTGTGATTGTGTGTAATGCAATAATGAGTCCTCTTCTTTACTTGAAAGAGAATTCTTAATTCTAGGAAGAGAACACCTCATAGATACACTCTATTTCCCAGAGTCCAAGAACACTTTCCCACACTAGTCAAAGCTCCCTCACCTCTAGTCTTGCTCACTAGGACAGTTTCCTATTTCTCTTTCTTTCTTTCTTTCTTTCTTTCTTTCTTTCTTTCTTTCTTTCTTTCTTTCTTTCTTTCTTTCTTTCTTTCTTTCTTTCTTCCTTTCTTTCTTTCCTTCTTTCTTTCTTTCTTTCCTTCTTTCTTTCTTTCTTTCTTTCCTTCCTTCCTTCCTTCCTTCCTTCCTTCTTCCTTCCTTCCTTCTTCCTTCCTTCCTTCTTTCTTTCTTTCTTTCTTTCTTTCTTTCTTTCTTTCTTTCTTTCTTTCTTCTTCTTTCTTTCTTTCTTTCTTTCTTTCTTTCTTTCTTTCTTTCTTTCTTTCTTTCTTTCTTCTTTCCCTGCCCAATAGTTTCCAGATACCACAGTTTCCAGAAAGTCCTCCACACTACGTGTTGGATACTTCACATTCAGTAGAAACAGCTCATTCCTGGACCCTAGGACCTCCATCAAATCCTAGGAAACCAAGGTAGTTTCCTATTGGAAACTGACTAGTTCTACATCACCCCCAGAACAATGCTTTTCATCAATTCGAGACTTACCTCACTGACACCCCTCCCCAAACCACAGGAGGGGGAGGTAAGCAATTTATCCTTAATCAATCAAGGGTAAATAACTCAATAAGGACTCTGGGGAAAATGGCACGGGGACAATTTGCTAGCCCTCATCTTCATAATCCATTTCCTCACACAATGGAAGACTTGTACTGTCCTCTAAAAAAATCATTTCATTCATTGGTCTGGACTGACCAGTTCAATTTTTGACCACATGCTATATTCTCTCAGTTTTCACTAGGTGGCTCCGTAGATAGTGTTGGACCTTGCTGTGAGGGAGACACAAGTTTGAATCCTGCCTCAAGCACTAGGTAACCCTGGGCAAGTCACTTAACTACTTTTAGCCTCCCCATTTGTAAAATGGGAATAATAATAGGGTTTTTGTGAGGATCAAACAAAGGTAATACAGGTAATCTGTTGCAAACCTTAAGGTGCTCTTTGAATGTTATTCTTGGTGGAGAAAAGAATCCCATAGTCCAGTCCTTGCACCCAATGTGATATAGTAAGAAAGGGCACCAGATTAATTATTACTCACTATTTAGCCTGAGTTTTTATATCCATTCTGTTACTACTTAGGTGTTTCTAGGTAAGTCATTTGACAGGCCTCAGTTTCCTCATCTGTAAAATGAAGTGGCAGGCAAGACAATGTCTATGGTTCTACCCACCCCTAAATCCATATGTGACAGATAGAACTGACCTGGAAGCTTCTTGGATGAGTTATGAAAAACTAGACCTCTGGCCAGAGCAATATAACTTTGATATTTATCAAATAGCGCTAGAAGATGAATAATAATCCCTGGTACTTATATAGCACTTTAAGGTGTGCAAAGTGCTTTGCAAATGTTAACTCATTTTGTCCTCATGACATCCCTGTGAGGTACATGTTATTATTATCTTCATTTTACAGATGAGGAAACTTGAGGCAGACAGAGATTAAGTGACTTGCCCAACATCATGTAACCAGTAAATGTTTGTGGTTGGATTAGAACTCAGGTCTTCCTGACTCTAGGTCCACCATTCCAGCTCTATCCACTGCACTGCTACTTCTAATAAATGAATGAAAAAGCTTTAAGTCAATAAGCATTTGTTAAATGCCTACTGTATGCCAGATACTGTGCTAAGCGCTTAATATAAAGACAAAATGTAAAAGTGAAAAATTCCCTTTTCTTTTTTTTAGCTAGGCAGTTAGGGTTAAGTGACTTGCCCAGGGTCACACAGCTAATGAGTGTTATGGGTCTAAGGCCGCATTTGAACTCAGGTCCTCCTGGCTCCAGGGCCAGTGCTATATCCACTACACCACCTAGCTGCCCCAAAAGTCCCTTTCTAAGAGGAAGAGGCAATAGATATAAGAGAATGGTGGCCAGGGAGGCCTGTTTTAATTTGGGACATCACAGGGATAGTGAGGAGAATTATAGGAGATTTGATTGATAAGCTCTTTTCAGTACTATTAGAAATATCGATTTGATTATAATTTGGGTTCAGTGGAAGGTGTGTATAGGCAAAAGGCAAGAAGATGGTGAGGTAGAATGTGAAGCTTGGCTGGGACCAGATAAATATAATGGGTCACAGTAGTCACTGGCAGCTAGTTGGTGCAGTGGATAGAGTACTGGGCCTGGAGTCAGGAAAGCTATTCATCTTCCTAGTTCAAATCTGTCCTCAGACATTTACTAGCTGGGTGACCATGGACAAGTCACCTAACCCTGTTTGCCTCAGTTTCCTCATCTGTAGAATGACCTGGAGAAGAAAATGACAAATCACTCTAGTATCTTTGCCAAGAAAACCCTGACTGGGGTCATGAAGAAACTACTGAAAATGACTGAGCCTGATACTCACTGATTAGGACTGCAGGACATGAGGGTGGGAGTTCTAAAACTGAAGCTATTAAAGAAGTCCAGGGCAAGGTCTATGGAGGTCCAGTGGCCTTGATGGTACAGGGACAAGCAGGGGGAAAAAGATGTTTTGCAGTGATCATTATTACTTTGAAAGAGGTTTTTAAAAGCCCTCACCAGCATCATAACCTCTCTGGGACTCAGTTTCCTTATCTATATAAGGAAGGGGCTGTGCCTGATAACCTCTCAGGTCCCTCCCAGCTCTAAATCTATGATTTTCCAGTCCTATGGTACCCAACTCCTGATTTCTATTCAGTTAACTAGAAACTTTTGTTCAATCATTTCAGTCATGTGGTGCTTAGAGTGACTCCATTTGGGTTTTTCTTGGCAAAGATACTGGAGTGGTTTGCCATTTCCTTCTATAGTTCATTTTACAGATGAGGAACTGATGTAAACAGGATTAAGTGATTTACCTAGGGTCACATGGCTACTAAGAGTCTGAAGCCAGATTAGAACTCAGGAAAATGAGTCTTCCTGATTCCAGGCCCAGCACTCTATCCACTGTGCCACCTAGCTCCCCAACTAGAAACTAGTGAGGAATACATACACACACACACACACACACACACACACACACACACACAATGGATGGCTGACGTTGGGCTCTTCTTCTTCCTCTTCCTCAGTAAATTGCCACCACTTTCATTCCTATTCTTGCACCTATCTTCAATCTCTCCCTTTCTGTTGGTTGTTTCCCTGCTGCCTATAAGTATGGCTATGTTACCCCCATATTCAAAAACCTCTCTCTGAATCCATCCATCCATCCCTTCTAGCTCTTGACCCACATCCTTCCTCCCTTTTGTGGTTAAACTCCTTGAGATAGCTACCTATAATAGGTACCTCCACTTGCTTTCCTCTTACTCTATTCTTAACTGTCTACAATTTAGCTTCATTAAGCAGAAACTACTCCCTCCAAAGTTACTAATGATCTTTTAACTGACAGATATAATGGCCTTTTCTCCATCTTCATCCTTCTTGACCTCTGTGCAGCCTTCAACACTGTTAATCACCCACTTCTCCTTGATAGCTCTTCTCTCCAGGCTTTTGTGAGGCTACTCAGTCCTGTTCTCCTATTTATCTGACTGCACCATCTTAGTCTCTTTTGCTAGGGCACAGCCCCTTCATTATTTGTGCTTTCCTTCATCAGGGTCATGTCTTTGAACCACGAGTATCCCACAGAGCTCTATCCTGGGCCCACTTGTCTTTATATTATTTCATTTGGTGATTTCATCAGCTTCTATGGATTCAATTGTCATCTCTACACTAATGATTTTCAAATCTACTTATTAGACTTAACCTCTCTGCTGACCTCTCCCATTTCTAGTCTCCCATTTCTAACTACTTAATGGACATCTTGAATTGGATGTCTTATAGATGTCTTAAACTGAACACATCATCTTCCCCTTCCCCCAAAGTCTCTCCTCTTCCTAATTCCTATTACTGTCAAAGGTAATATCCTCCCAGTCTCCCATGGTTGCAACCTAGATATCATCCCCACTCCTTAATCTTTTCTCCCCCCTCCCCTCCAAAACCTAGCAATTGCCAGGGCCTGTTGATTTCTACCTTGTAACATCTCTTGAATATGCCCTCTTCTCTCTTTTATTACTATAATTACCCTGGTCAGGACCCTCATCACCTCATACATGGACTATGTTGCCTGTTGGTGGGTCTGCCTGCCACAAGTCTCCCCCCACTCCAGTCCATCCTCTATTCAGCTGCCAAAGCGATTTTTCTAGAGTTCAGGTCTGACCCTGTCACCCCACATCAGTAAACTATACTGGCTCCTTATCACCTCCAAGATAAAATACAAAAATCCTCTATTTGGTATTCAAAGCCCTTCATAACCTGTCTCTACCCTACCTTCCTTCCCCATCTTCTTACATCTAACTCCCACCTCCACTTACTCTGTGATCCATTGACACTTACCCCCTTACTGTTCCTCAAACAAGACACTCCGTTTCCTGACTCTCGATATTTTCCCCAGCTGAAATGTTCTCCTTCCTCACCTTCCACCTCCTGAATTCCCTGGCTTCTTTCAAGTCCTAGCTAAAACCTTACCATATATAGGAAGTCGCTCCTGAGCCCCCTTAATTCTAGTGCTTTCTCGCTGTTGATTTTTCCAATTTATCTTGTACATATTTGCATATATTTATTTACATGTGATCATCTCCCATCGGACTGTGAGCTCCTTGACAGCAGGGGCTGACTGTTGCCTTTCTTTGTATCTCTAGCACTTACCACAGTGCCTGACATATAGTATGTACTTAGTAAGTTTATTGAGTAATAGTCTCTTGAAAGAAATCCTAAACCAAAAATATCCAAGAATGTGTCATAGCCAAAATCAGTAACTTAACAAAACATAACATAATATCCACAATCCATAATCCAAGTCAAATAAAAACATTGCAAGCAGCCAGAAAGAATGAGTTCACATCCAAAGAAGCTACAAACAAATGTAATATTTAGCAGCAACTACTACATAGGAGAAAAAAATCTTGGAATGCAGTAAGGCAACAGGTAAAGCCTTACAATAAGGAACAACTTAACTGTATAATCCATATAATCCTATAGAGGGGAAATAGGCATTTAATAAAGGATTTCTAGGCATTGTTGATGAAAAGACCACAGCTGAATAGAAACATTACAATACAAACATAAGGATCAAGAGAAATATAGAAAGGTAAATACATTTGAACAATTGGAAGGGGCTTAATGAAGATGAACTGCTTAGCTTCTAATAGAAGAGAAAAAAAAACCATAGGTTTCTTTCAGAAATCTCCTCTTTTCAAGGGTCACAGAGGAAGTTAAGTAAGAAAAATGCAGGACCTGAATATGGCTCAGTTTTCTCAAGTTTCAAAGAGGAGGGGTAAAAAGGAAGGAAAAAGAGACACAGTAAGAGAGAGATGAAGGAGAAGAGGGAAGATCATACTATTTCTCATAAACGGATTATAGTACTCAAAAGGGAGGATATGTGAACATGGAGGAGAATGAAGGCAAATGGCCATCTCATAACCTTAATCTTATCTAAACCAGATTAAGGAGGATTGAACATACGTATACATACACACAGAATTTGGTATGGAAATATGGCAAGCTAAATACAGAAACATTTGAGAACAAAGAAAGGGAGGAGGTGGGGTAAAAGAGAGAGAGTAGAATTAGGTAGGAAATCCGGCAAAAACAAATTTAAGTTTTGGAGAGTTTGAAAATAAAAAGAGAAAGGAAGTATAAGAACTCATATTCTTGGAAAGAAGGGATATGAAGAATTCAGAGAAGCATGGGCACCAATGCATATTGAAGCAAGCATGAACGTAATATCTACAATGACTACAATGATATGAATGGAAAGAAGAACAACGCACTAACCCATAGGTCAAATAGGACCAAGCTTGGTCTCCAAGAAGAGATGAGAAAATATACTTCCCTCCCTTTTTAGCAGAATGGGAAAAGAGGAGGGGACTGCAAATATGGGACATTGCATATACTATCAGACTCAGCTGATGTATTGGGCTAGTGCTGTTGACTTGCTTTTTTTTTTTCATTCTTTCTGTTCTTTATTGTAAGTGGTGGTTCACTGGGTAAGGCAGGGGAAATGAATATATTTGGAAATGGAATAAAAACAACATTTATTGCTTAAAACTTGAATAATTTTGTAAAGGATTACATGGCTAGTCAGTAGAGGCAAAAAGAGGTGAAGACAGATTTCCTGGCTCCTAATTCAGTGTTCCTTCAGTGACTACCTAGGCTTCTACTGCAGTAAATCTCTGGCCAGAACGTGAATAATGACTCGTAGAAGGAAGAAAAGAAAAAGCTGGGTAGCTTTGAAAACAATGTGTAGCATTTATTATATAGGTTTTCTTGAAATGGAAATTTATTACATTATATTGAATCCTCTGTTATGGTTCTGCTGTGTACATGGAAATGTTCATTTATTTTCTTTTCTTGTTTTGTATTTAAGTTTAAAATGAATTTTTAAAAGTTTATAAAAGAAAAAAAAAGAACGACTTATGAATTCTTCCTGACCTCTCTCAGTTGCTTGAAATTCAGAGGGGTTAAATAATTCGCTCACAGCAGCCTTCAAGGTAGGTAGGTGGTAGGGAATTTGTTCCTTGGTCTTCTGGATTCCAAAGCCAGTGTTTACTACTACTACACCACACTGTCTTTGGTAAAAAGGAAAGCTTCTCTTATAATGGGGGAAAAATCATCTTTATAATTTATCTGGCTCTACTATATATTTTTCATTCTATTTTAAAAGCAGTTAATACTTGCATTGCTGGACATTAACCTTTCTCTTAGCTTCTTGGGTTTTTCCTCTCTTCTTCAAAGGAGGGAGCATGGGCCAGGGAGCATGAAAGATGACCAGCCCCTAAAGAGAAAGGGCAGAGATGGGATCTTCAGCAAGATAGAGCAGGAAGAAGGGAAAGCCCTTTTGAGCCTGCACTGAAGCAAAAATCTTTCCCAAATGATTTATCTCTGGGATGGGGGCCATGAGGCATGAGTCATTTCACCCCTTGCAAAATTTACTGTAGCATCTCACTGCTACTCTTTGTTCATCCAAAGACCTGACCTCTTTGACTGGTTTCCACACAGATAATAGCCAGGGCTTCACATGGATAAGCTGTTATTTTCTTTTGTACTAGGTATACTGCAGGGATTTTTTTTTCAAACCTGGGCCACTCAGTGAAGAAATCCAAGCTTAAAAATTCATTTTTATTAAGTATTATTGTCATTCTATAGAAACTGGGTGCCAGAAATGTTGTTCAGTCGTTTTTCAGTCATGTCTGACTCTTTGCGACCCCGTTTGGGGTTTTCCTGGCAAAGATGCTGAAGTGGTTTGCCATTTCCTTCTCTAGCTCATTTTACACATGAGAAAACTGAGGTAAACAGTTTTGGTTAAGTGACTTGCCCAGGGTCACACTGTCTGAGGTTGGATTTGAACTAAGGAAGATGAGTCTTCCTGACTTCAGGCCCAGTGCTCTGTGCACTACAGTGCCACCTGGCTGCCCTTGGTGCCAGAGAACCAGCATTCATATCCTATCTCTTTCACTTACCATCTGCATGACATTGGGTAAATCACACAAGCTCTCGATTTCTTCACCTATGATAATAACAGCTAACATACAGCTTATTAGAGATCCTCACAATAATCCTATGAGGCAAGTGGTATCATCCCCCTTTTATAGAGGAGCAAACTGAAGCAGAAAGAGATTACATCACTTGCCTGGTCACACATCTAATAAGTGTCTGAGGCTGAATTTGAACTCAGGTCTTTCTGACTCCAGCAAATGTTCTATTTCATGCACCAAATAGCTGCTTCTATAAATAAAAGGAATAGACAAGATGAACTTCCACCTCTAAACCTGTCATCCTCTGAGAGCATTTCCACACCTTATTTTGTCATATCAAAGGGCCTCCAGATCATTACTGAGGAAGCTTGGACCATTTGTCAGCGGTATTTTCTTTATTTCACACACTGGGAGGCAACATGGAATAGCGCATTGAGTTCTACCATTGGTGTCAAGGAGACTGGGTTTAAATCCTATCTCTGATACATACTTTTCTGATTAGAGCTGGCAAGGTGCTCAATCCCTCAGTGCCCTGGGAACTCTTTTTCTGATATTTAAAATTTTTATATCACTTCATCTCACAACACATTCCTTCCGCCTCCTCTTCCCGAAGGGCCATCTCTTATAAGAACAAAGAGGAAAAGAGAGAAAGCTGTACGGCAAAACCTACCAACAGATCAATAAAAGCTGGTGTTAGATGCATCCGTTCATGTCCTTAGAACTCCGTCTTTGCAACGAAGGTGC
The DNA here is from genome assembly GCF_003287225.1 of Phascolarctos cinereus. NCBI lineage: Eukaryota > Metazoa > Chordata > Mammalia > Diprotodontia > Phascolarctidae > Phascolarctos > Phascolarctos cinereus. The sequence goes on from NW_027555736.1 coordinate 228,188,435, forward strand.
GTTCTCCTATCTTGTCTCTGGGGACAGACTCAGGTGTTATAATTTTATAGCATTCATTTCAGTCCTGTGATGGTTATTCTTTCTATTAACATTGTAGGTTTGCCTCTTCCTGTTTATTTCATTTTTTGGGGTCAGTTCCTAACTTTCCATGCTTCTCTGTAGTCACCATACTCATTGTTTCTTATACCACATCACATTCCCAACATTCATATACCCTAAAGTTATGCAGGTGGTAAGTGAAAGAGGTCAGGTATGAATGCTGGGTCTCTGGTACCAAGGGCAGCCAGGTGGCGCCATTGTGCATAGAGCACTGGGCCTGAAGTCAGGAAGACTCATCTTCAGGAGTTCAAATCCAGCCTCAGACAGTGTGACCCTGGACAGGTCACTTAACCAAAACTGTTTACCTCAGTTTTCTCATGTGTAAAATGAGCTAGAGAAGGAAATGGCAAACTGCTTCAGCATCTTTGACAGGAAAACCCCAAATAGGGTCACAATGAGTCAGACACAATGGAAAAACGACTGAACGACAACTCTCTGTCACCAAAGCCAGAAGATTTTCTATTGAATGACACTGATATTTAATTAAAACAAAATTTTAAGTTGGATTTATTCACTAAGTCACCCAGGTTTTTAAAAAATCCCTGCGGTATACCTAGTACAAAGGAAAATAGCAGTTTATCTATGTGAAGCCCTGGATGTTATTTGTGAGGAAACCAGCCAGGGAAGTCAGGATGTTTCTTTTTTTTTAAATTCAATTTTATTTTATTTTTAGGTTCACATTTTCTCTCTCCTATCTTTCCCTTCTTCTCCCCACTGAGAAGGCAAGAAAACAAAGTTTGTTACAAACAGGTATTGGCAAGCAAGACAGATTCCTGCACTGACCACATTCAAAAAACAATTTTAAAAAAAATGTCCCAATCAGCACCTGTACTCCAACACCTCTCTCTCTGGAGGTGGGAGGCACGTTTCATCATGAGTCCTTTGGAATTGTGGTTGGTCAGGGCGTTGACCAGGGTTCCCAAGTCTTTCAAAGTTCAGACACAGTCATTTCAATAGAGAAACAAAAGTATTATGTAAGAAATTGTGAATTGTTAGATACAGTTTACTTTTTAAAGAGAAATAAATACATATCAAGTTCAACAGTAGTAACATTACTGTTTCCCTCTTCTCTACTTCTTTTTGTTCTTCTGTGCATCTGAAATTATTTATCTATGCTTTTTTCGTATCTATCAGTGTCTACTCACCTTACCATCCTTCCCTCCCAATGGAAACCCTTTCTTGTAACAAATATATGCATATTTGTATGTTATTTTGCATTTGTCAAATAAAATACATCAACACATCGGTGGTATCCAAGAATGCATGTTTCATTTCATGTCTCTGGTCAATCATCTTCTGCCAAGAGGTAGAAGCTTTATTTCCTCATCAGTCTTTCAAAATCATGATTGGTCACTGCTTCAGTCAGAGTTCTGAGATCTTTCAAAGCTGTTCACCTTCACATTATTTTGGGGGTTAGCACATAAACTGTCCTGATTCTGCTCATTCACTGTGTATCAATTCATGCAAGTCTTCTTATACTTCTCTGAAGCTGTCATTCATTATTTCTTATGGTGAAATATTATTCAATTACATTCTTTTTTTTTTTTACTCAGGCAATCAGGGTTAAGTGACTTGCCCAGGGTCACACAGCTAGTTAGTGTTAAGTGTCAGAGGCCGAATTTGAACCCAGGTCCTCCTGACTCCAAAGCCAGAGCTCTATCCACTGTGCCACCTAGCTGCTCCCAATTACATTCTTATACCTCAAATGATATTCAGCCATTCCTCAATTGATCAGCATCTATTGTGTTCCCAGTTCTTTGCCACAATAAAAAATGTTGCTACATATGTATTCTTTTTTAAAAAGGTAAATAGCACTTTATTTTTTCCAATCACATGTAAAGATAGTCTTTGACATTCATTTGCATACATATTCTTGTACATAGAGATCTTTTCCCTTCCACCTTTGCCTCTTTGAGAATATGCCTCATGGAAGTATTGCAGATCAAAAAGTAGGCACAGTTTAGTGACATTTTGGAGGATAGTTCCAAATTGTTTTTCAGAATAGTTGAACCAATTCACAGCACCACAAACAGTTGTGTTTGTTTGTCCACAGTCTCTCAACCATGGACTACTGCCATCATCTGTTATCTTCCCGGGAAACTCTTGAAGACTATAGATTACAGACGAGTTGCTAATCTACATTGTAAGTCTGCAAGATTATAGATTTAGAATTGGATGGGATTTTAGAGGATATCTAGTTTATCTTTCTTCTCTCCTCTCCCCCCTCCCACCCCTATTTTACTGATAAGGAAACTAAGGTACAGAGAAGTAAAATGATTTACTCTCAGGGTCACATAGTGATAGACCCAAGATATGAGACTGCTTTGTCTCCAAATCCAGGGCTATTTCTACTGTGCCATGCTACCCCTGATGAAATCACAGACCTCCTACTTCTCCCTCCCCAAATACTCATGAGAACAAGGGGCACCAGAAGTATTAAGGCAAGATTGCTACTCAAAAATAATAAGCACATACATATGCATGGTGTCACGAAATGCTGTTTGCAGCACCAATTAAGTCTAAGAAGCAGTCCCTTCTCTAGTTGCTTATGATCTAAAATATTTGGGATCTCACCGTATTAAAAGTGTATATGCATGAACAGGAAAGGGAGAAAGAACTAGCTTAGACTTCAAGGTCCCTTTGTCCCAGACCTTTAATTAGGCCTGTGTAAAATTATTACGTTTGCAGAGCATGTACATTTCTAGATTAATAAAGGAAACTATAGTATTGTCCTTCCTTTTTTCGTAAACCGCTGACAGGGTTGTTTCATGGGTGGGCAAGTGAGGCTGCATGAAAATACTGCCTGACAGCTATTTCTGTTCCACAGAGAGCCTACAGAGGCTGTTCAAGATGAACCTGCCAACGTCTACAGCTAAAGTAAACAGCTGAAGAGGTTTTCTGCTGGGCTTCTTATTCTTATCATTGGTGCACCCACTGTAGTCAGATGACGGTGTCTTGCTGGGAAAATAAAAAATAAAAAAATACATCCACGCTATTTTACCAGAGGTCGCTAGATGGCGCAATGGACAGAGTCCTGGTTGTTGTTTGTCCTTTGCTTTCCAAGAGGCCAATGACATCATGATGTCTTGACTTGTGTGTGAATTGGATTTAAGGGAGGCAGAGTTGCCCAAAGTCAGCCTCCCTCTCTCTTCCTGAGTCATCAAAGTCCACTGGCAAGACAAAAGTCAGGATGAGTAGCGATGGCCTGGGATGCAGTGGATGACCTCGGCAGCTTTGATGCCTGACCAAGCTCTGGGCGCTCCACAGTGCTGCTTCGGCTGCCTCCACGGCCACCGAAGCAAAGCGCTCTCACCAGCCCGTTCTAGTGGAGGAAACAATTATGTGCATGTTACAGAGAGATGGATTTAAGCTCAATACAGTACGTTCCTAACAACTCTTTTGTTGTTGAGTTGTTTTCAGTCATGTCCAACTCTTTGTGACTCTCTTTGGGGTTTTCTTGGCAAAGATACTGGAATGGTTTGCCATTTTCTCCCTCAGCTCATTTTACAGATGAGGAAACAGAGGCAGACAGGGTTAAGTGATTTGCCCAGGGTTGCACAACCAGTAAGTATCTGAGGTCACATTTGAACTCAGGAAGAGGAATCTTCCTAATTCCAAGCTCAGTGCTCTATCCACTGTGCCACCTAGTTGCCCCTCCTAACAAATAGAAGACCTAAATTCCATTCTGACCTCAGTCGCTTTTAGTTGTCTTACCCAGGACAAGTCACTTAACTTCTCTCTTCCTCAGTTTCCTTATCTGTAAAATGAAGATAGCACCTAACTACCAGACTTATTGTGAGGATCAAATGAGATATTTGCAAGGTGCTTAGCACACTGCCAGATGCATAGTGGGCATTATATAAATATAAGCAATGATGATGAGTAGACAGCTCAACTCTGGTTAATTTGTTATTATTGCTGCCCAATTCATGTTTCATTTGGCCTTTTTAAAGACTGAAGTGTGTGTGTGTGTGTGTGTGTGTGTGTGTGTGTGCACGTGTGTGTGTATGTGTAGATTAGAAAAGGTATAAAAATGGGAGCCCATCTGCAGAAGGAGGAAATTGAAAAAGAATTAGGAGAGACCCCTGGTTACCACTCCCCCCCCCAGATGTACTATCTTGGATTCCTTGCTATCTGCAGTGACTATGAGATTTTATAACAAATAGAACAGAATCACTGATGTTCATAGCTGGAAGGACCGTAGAACTATGAGATCATAGGTGCAGAGCTGGAAGGGACTCAGAGACCAACTAGTCCAAACCCTTCACTTTATAGTTGAAGGAACTAAGGGGTTCAGGAAGTTTTAATGACTTGCCCAAAGATATGCAGGTAAGAAGTGACTGAGGCCAGATTTGAACCCAGTATTAAAAAGGTAGAGTGAAAACACTGGGACAAAATATTCCCTCTCACCCTCCCTAGACTCTAGACCTCTAGGTGTAGTTTTTCACTGGGCCATGAACCTCCAAGAGTCCAAAGGCGACACCACTCTGACATGAGGGCTCTGCTTCCTGACCCTAGCACTGCCTTTCCACACCCATCTTCAGGTATTTGCTTTGCTATTACTCCACCTCCAGCCACTGGTAAAACCACCAGATGTCATCTCTGGATCTCCCAGGCTCTCAAAGTTGATGCCTAGACTTGTCTACCTTGGAGTTACTCATCTACCTAAGAATAAATGCAAAAGAAACAGTCACCGAGTGCTTGCAGATACATGGCTACCAGGTAGGGGAATGTAGTCAGCTGACCCTCCTCCCCCTAGCAATTCAACAAGAAGCCTTACCTGATACCCTTTAACACAAGTGCCTTCACTCTGTTGATTATCTCCAGATTATCTTGTATCTATCTTGTTCATATGTCATCTGCTCCATTAGACTGTGAGCTCTTTCAGGTCAGGGACTGTCCTTTGCCTTTCTTTGTGTCCCCAGCACTTAGCACAAAACCTGGCACATAGCAGGTACTTAATATCGTCTTTGACTTGAAGCTGCCAAGGAAAAAGACAGAAATGAGTATATTGAATTTTTTCTATGCACACTTAGTTCCAGCTGGGCACCTCCTAAAATCATTGGTTCTTTGACACTTAACCTCTCTGTGCCTAGATCAGCTTCCTGGGACATATCTATTAGCCATGGATCAGTTGCAGTCTATTTAGATGAAAGGGCTTGCCACAGCCAGGATTCCCTAATGCTGAGGAAATTGCAGATCTTTTTCTGTATATACATAATTCCTGAATAGGATATTGTTTGTTTTAAAGAACTGTTTACATCTGTTGTGAAGTTACAGATTTGTACATTTAGATAAGTTTCTTAGTTTATGGGGAAAATAATAATTGAGGGAGAGAGAGAGAGAGAAGTGATATGAAATACTCTAGGTCTGTTTCTGTGATCCAGTATATAAAAATATATTATTGTGTGTATATTCTGCAAACTCCACAAGTCATAGCCTACTGGCACAACTTAAATGACTCCCATTTTTTATGACTAAAATTGTTAGGTATCATTCTATTGAATTATTCATGCCTTTTTGCAAGGATATATGAAAATAAGCACAGTACATGTTCCAGATTATTAAGAATATTATTTCTTGGGGCAGCTAGGTGGCACAGTAGATAGAGTACTGGACCTGAAGTCGGGAGGACCTGAGTTCAAACCTGGCCTCAGACCAAACACTTGACACTTACTAGCTGTGTGACCCTGGGCAAGTCACTTACCCCCAATTGCCAACAAAAAAATCGTTGGTTCTTTTCTGTAGCCATTTAAAATACTCTTTAATATCACACAGTACCAACCACTGAGTCATCATGGAAACTGTCCCGCCAAAGTTTCCACATGGATGAAATGGAAGCAGGCAGGAAATATCTGCGTATGCTTCAGAGTCCCTCCATGGCATAAAAATACCTACTTGTTGTTCATCCTTTGTTCTCAAAGAGGATCAATGTACATGTTATTTCCCCTAATGTGAACTCCTCTGGTGCAGAGACTTTAATTTTTGTCTTTGCATCTTCCACGTGTAACACAGTGCCTGGCACATAGTAGAAACTTAGTACATATTTGTTATTGATCTATGTCTCATCTCTTCTCTTTTCCAGGCTAACATTCTCAGTTCCTTCAACATAATCTCTCATGACGTGGGCTCAAGGCCCTTCCCCATCCCGATTGCCTTTTTATGAATATTCTCTAGCTTATCATTATCTTAAACTGACGTACCCCAAACTGAACATAATGTACCATATGTGGTCTGACCAAAGCAGAGAACAATGGAATGGTTTTTCACCTCCCTGAACAGGGACATTATGCTTTTGTTAATTGCAGCTTAAGACTGCATTAATATTTTTGGCTCTCATATCAGATTTTTTCTTCGTATTGAACTTGCAGTCTATTAAAACCCTCGATTCTCTTCAAATCAATATTTAGCCTCAACTTCCCTATTTTGAACTCATGAGGTTAATTTAAATTTTTTAAATTCTGTTTTCAATTTATGGAATAAACTAAGCATTTCTATAACATAGTATAACTTAAAAAAAATTATTGCGTATGAAACTGCACATCTAGTATATACAACTTGCTATTCCTTTTAAATACATAATAGAGTTATCATGTAAATTTCCTTTATTCTTCCCTTCCCCATCTTGCCCTAGAGATGACTATCATTAGACAGAAGTATGTATATATATGTAAAATCATTCTATATATACTTCTATTTATCAGTTCTTTCTCCGGAGGCAGATAGCATCTTCCTTCATATGTCCTATGTAGTTAATGTGAAGTTGATTTTTAAACCCTTCATATTTAGGCCTATTGAATTTCGTCTGATTAGATTTAGCCCAATATTCTAACCCATCAATAGCTTTTTTAGATTCCAACTGTGACATCTAGTGTGGTAAGTATCCCTCCAAGTTTTGTCATTTATATGTTTGATAAGCATGCCATCTTAAGGAAGGCAGTACAATCCAGTGAAAAGAGCACTGGCTCTGGAGGCAGAAGAACTGGGTTCAGATCTAATCTCTGACACGGTACTTGTGTGACCTTGGACAAGTCACTCAGCTTCCTTGGGTCTTGGTTTTTTCATCTGTCAAATGAGGAGATTGGGCTATATGGCCTCAAAAATCCCAAATAGCTGAGACTTACAACCCTATGATCTACGCCTTTATTCAAGGAATCAATAAAAGTGCTAAACAGCGCATATCCCTAGGGTTCTCTGCTGAAGACTTTCAAGTGAGGAAAACAGGATTTTAGCACTGGAAGACACTTTGAAGGCAATCTAATTCAATCATTAATCTTTCAAAAAAAATTTATGTATTCATTTATTTACCTTTCGTTTTCAACATCACTTTTATAAGATTTTGAGTTCTAAATTTTTCCCTCCCTCCCCTGCCTCCTCCCCAAGATGGTGTGCAATCTGATATAGTTATACATATACAATCACATTGAACATATTTCCACATTAGTTTCAATCGTTCATTTTACAGATAAAAAAATCCATACCATTTTTCCAACCATTTCTCTCCTGATAAGCCTTCCAACATTCCCTCCCCCCCATTCCTAAATTTCTATAGGATAAAATCCAAATGGTGCAGCTTAACATTCAAGGCCTTCCATAATATAGTTCCAAATGTCCAGCTTTAGGTTGAACTAGTTATCTAGAGAAACACTACTCTTCAGTGAATAGTCGATGCTCCTTGACCCAACTTCTGGTCTTTATAATTTTGTTCATGGAAGTCCTTCCATCTGCCCTAGTTTATGTTCACTTATCCTTATAAGTCTTGGTTCAGACATCGCCTCCTCCATGACTATGTCTGGGAGAAGTGATCTCTCGCTAAACTTTAAATACACTTTGCTCATGTAATAATTACGTAATACTTTCCACATCCTACTTTCCATTGTTAATTTGTACACATATCTCTTCTATCAGACTATAAGCTCTTTGAGGGCCAGGGCCTTTGCCTTATACATTTTGGCCAACTGCCACACATAGAGCTGGCAAGTTAGGTAGGCTGAACCAGCAAGCCCCTGTGAGGGACACGTGGGAGACAATGTGTGCCAAGCAAATCAAATCACAACCACCATTTTCCCTCAGACCCTGAGGGAGATAGCTCAGGATCCTGAACCTAAGAGCCTTGGGAATGATAGCGCTCCCCTCCCAGACCACCAGACCTGCTTGCCCAGTCTCCATAGTCATTATTAAGGGCAGAAATGAATGGTGGAGAGGGGCCCACCTTCCTTATCACTACCAGTGACAACAGTCAGATAGGCACAGGAGCCCTGCGAGGCACAGCTCATCCCAGATCACAGAACTTGCTTCTGACACAGCCCTCACAGCTATCATCAAGGGAAGTAACTCACGGGAATAAGGGTCCAGCTATCCCCACCAGATGCCAATCAACTTCCACCCACAGGACAGGCTGAAACAGTAAAGCACCCTGAAGGAGAGATGGGAGGTAGCATGTGCCAGGCAAATCAGACTACCACCACCACCACCACTTTTACCACCATTTCCCTTCAAATCCTAGTGGAGACAGCCCGCATCCTGAACCCAAGAACCTCAGAAATATCAATGTTTCTAGCTCAGTGACCGCAGCCGTCGTCCTGTGGAAATGTAGCCTGAGAAGAGCTCCTGAAAGTGCTATGACCACAGCTACTGAAGACCCAGAAAAGAAAGTTCTTGTCACCAAAGTCCCTCTCACTGTCAAATGGTTCTACATCAGAAACTGACATGATCTTATCAGTGGAAATAACGTTAAAGAAAAGGTGTAAATATCTACTTGGCCACTGTATCCTAAGGACTAAGAGACTTTTCCCATCTGACATAGTTGAAACCTTCCATATATGTTGTCTTTCTCATTGAGTTTCTTGAGAGCAGAAACTGTATTATTCTTCTACATTTGTCCTCGGCACTTAGCATAGTGCTTTGCATGCAGCAAGCAATTAATAAATGCTTTATTCTTTCATTCAATCGTTCATTTATCTTCATATCCTCCACTTCATCTAGTACACAGCAGACTAAGAATTTGAAGGGATTGTGGAGATCACTTAGTCCAACTTTCTCATTTTTCAGATGAGAAAATTGAGCAGGTTTTCAGAATCTGTTCATTTAATTAATTAAGCCAACAATGCTGTGATCATGAGTTCTTCAGGTTTGGTTTTGAGACTTGGGAATTGAAGGCACATGCTACAATTGGAGAAGAAGATGGCAAACCACTCTAGTATCTTTGCCAAGAAAACCCCAAATGGGTCACAAAGAGTGGAACATGACTGAACAAATGATGGCAGCCATTTCTGTACTATTTAATTATTCAAATGGATCTTTAATCTCATTGTTTGGGATGTTCCTTTCAGTAATACTGATCACAAGCCATCCATGCCTGTCAATCCTACTGATTCCTTTTGTCTATCAGGGGTGGGGAACATGTGGCCTTCACAGAACAAATCCCCTTAATAAAAGGATTGGTTCTATAAAACTTGGATTCAGTCAAAAGGTCACACCCAAGGACCTAGAAGGCCACATATGGCCTCGAGGCCTCAGGTTCCCCACCCCTGGTCTATGTCTTTCCCCAGAGATTTATCCAACATGCTGGAGTCTTCCCATTTCTCTGATATAGCAAGAATACAAATGGAAGACTATGTTTGTCTACCTGTCATCCTTCACCATTGTCCCATGTCCAGCTCTTCTTCTTATATATTTTTCCAATGCCATCTTTATTCCTTTTCTTCTTCAAGGTTCATTTGTTATGCTTCAGTCTCCTCCCACACACTTCGCACTTCTTTATTGCTTCTCTTATTGTTGTTCATTTGTTCAGTCATATCTGACTCTTTGTGACCCTGTGGACCATACTGTCCATGGGGTTTTCTTGGCAAAGATACTGGAGTGGTTTGCCATTTTCTTCTCCAGTGGGTTAAGACAAACAGAGGTTCAATGACTTGTCCAAGGTCACATGGGTAGTAAGTGTCTGAAGCCAGATTTGAACTCAGGTCTCCCTCACTCCAAGCCCAGTGCTCTATACACTATGCCATCTTGCTGCCTCATTGCTTCTCTTTATGATATTAATTTTTCAGTTTTTCAGAGCATATTCCATGTATCACAGCCATATAACAGCAGCATTAGAATATTGGTACTAAAAATATAGATCTTTATTTCTGAGAAAAGTTTGAGGTCATTAAAAGAATTTTGTAATGTTCCTGAAGGCAATGCAGCCCATTCTTCTCCTGTTTAATTCTGAGCCAGACTTGTCTATTTGTATTGTCTGTGCAAGGTATACATACTGATGGCCACGTTTTATAGGTTTTCCCTCCAATTTCATGTCGTAATCTAAGCAAAAGATATTCTTCACCCCCTTGGTCTTCACTGTGTGGATAATCAGGCTAGATTCTTCTGCTAGGAGCCTCTGCAATGTTTCAGGTCTGGACGCAACCAGCAAAATATCATCTGCAAAGAGAAACATCTGCATGGCTGCTAAGCCCTCTGGCAAGCATATATCTCCTTATTTTGTGCCTTGCCTGATATATGCGGATGATTGAATAAAGTTATTCCTGTTGTTATGTCTTTCAAAGAGTCTTGTATGATTTTGAAATATGAATAGGAGACATCTTGTTGTAAGAGAGCTCTACTCACCTACTAAATCAAATGCTTTTTCATAATCAACAAACAATAATCTTGATAGGATTTTATATTCTCTATATCTTTTAGCCCATCGTGTGATGGTGAATATGTGGTTCACTGTGGAGTGGTATTTGCCAAAGCCTGCCTGCTCCCTACTAATATGTTCATTGTGAAGAGATAACTCTCATAAAATTTTAATGCAGATGGGTAAGTAGGTCCATAATGGTCAGTAATTATGTTCTCTGTTGCCTTTTTTCGTATTAATAAAGTCTATTTTTTCTGTATCTTTTTTATTTCCCCTCATTCAAATCCCTAAACAACCTTACAACTGTGCTGCCTCCATCACATATCTCTCTAATGCCTAATTGGTCCAAATCAGCTGCTTTTCCCTTTATTGTTCTTGTTAGAGGAGGGAGGTGGTAGTCAAGGTGGTCGTGGTGGTGGGCTTGACTTTCTACCTCCTCTTCAGGTACATCTGGGACTGTAATATTAGAGCGTAAAGAGTCTATTACCCCTGATGATGGAAACAGTTTGTTACAAAAATCTCTTCAGGGTTTTCCACTTTTATTCTATTTATTGCTCCCCACCCTCCTTCCCATTTTCATCCTTAAATGCCTTTGGGATGATTTTGGTTAGATGGATCTCTTGACAACTCTTTTAAACCTGATTTTACCCTCCACTACTCTGCCTAATGAGATAATACTGCTCATAATCTCCCATCATCCTTCCTCATAAGATTTGGTGGTGTTGTTATCCAGTTGTTTCAGACTCTGCGACTCCGTTTGGGGTTTTCTCAGTAAAGATAACGGAGTGGTTTGCCATTTCCTTCTCCAGCTTATTTTACTAATGAGAAACTGAGGCAAACAGAATGAAATGATTGCCCAGGGTTGAAAGCTAGTAAGTGTTTGAGGCTGCATTTGAACTCACGCAAAGGCCTCTTCCTGATTCCAAGCCTAGTGCCCCATCCACTGTACCACCTAACTGCCCATAAGATTTTATAGTCACACAAAATGATGGGCAGATAATAAGGTTCTAAACTAACTGTAAAGGGGCAGCCATACTTGGTTATCTCCTTTAAAATGTGAATAAGTTTCTCTATGATTAAATTGGAAGAGGATTCTGCCTAGCCATTGCCCAGAGGGGATATTTGCCGTGCCCTCAAAAGGGCAAGTTCATTACTCTGCAGTCATTCCAAGGTGGAGGGAAGATAGGGCAGATAGGAAGAGTTTTGTGAAATGTGACCTACAGTGTTGTTGTTATTGTTGTTTGTCCCTCATTCTCAAAGAGGACCAATGACATCATGAGGGTGATGTCTTGATTTGCTCATGAATTGGATTTAAGTGAGGCAGAGCCGAGTAAAGTCACCAGCCTCATTCTCTCCTACAGAGTCACCAGAGTCCAGCAGCAAGACAAAAGTCAAGACCACTGGCAATGGCCAAGGATGCAGTGGGTGACCTTGGCCTTCTAAAATTGAGGTCTTTCTCAGGCCTCAATTCGTCTGAGGCAACACCCATTCAATGACTAATGGCTAGGTAAGAATTGAGACAAAAGATGGTACCCATATTAAAGTGTATCTGGGGAGGTTGGGCAGCATTTTCTCTCTTCTATTCCTCATCCACTTTCCACAGGCAGAAGTTATTGCTTCATGGACAACATTTTATACCAAGAGAAGGGATATATAAGGCCATCTGGCACCCAGAAGGGGATGGGTCATGGTCCAGAGATAAGATGGCACAGCTAATAAGTACAAAGACAGTCATGAGAATGACAGAAGGTAGAATTCGACTGCACTATTTGGCACACAGTGTAATTTCTAACATAGAGCCCTGCTTCTATCCAATATCACTTCCTTCATGAACTGATATTTCCAAGAATGGGGCATAACAAAAAGAGATAAAGAGACAGAGGCAATGGGACAAGATCTATAAAAGAATATACAAATTGGTTAGGTGAGGAAGCTCAAATCTAGTACTTCAGAAGTTTTAACTCCATGAGGAACACAGAGACATTAAGGAATAAGTAAATGTATAGACCATAAATCAGAGGATGAAATTTCAGAATGAATTGGAAGGGAAGAGAATTGATGAAAAGAATAAAACAAAGAAAAACTACTTGGAAAAAAGAGCACAAAAAAGTGGGAGGCAACTTGAATGATGATACCAATACCACTGTCATGTTGAGTTTTTGGTGCCAAAGGGATAATCAGGTAGAGAAGTCCTGGAAATAGTTGGAGATGCAAGACAAGAGTTCAAAATGGATGGGAGCAAGGAGAGGGTGATCAGAAGTGAAGATGACAACCTGTGAATCACCTGGTCTCTACTACTGTCAGTGGTATTGATATCCAGTAGTATTGATATCATCATTCATACTGCTTTTCAGACCTTGGTTATGTTTGACTTTTTCTTTTTCACTTTTCATATCTAATTAGGTTTTTTTAGTCTTAAAAAAATTTACTTACTTATTTTAAACTTTTTTGTTTGTGGAGGCAATCAGAGCTAGGTGACTTGCCCAGGGTCACACAGCTAGTAAGTGTATGAGGCTGGATTTGAACCCAGGTCTTCCTGATTCCAGGGCTAGTACTGTATCCACTAAGCCACTAGCTGCCCCTTTAACATTTATTTTTAAAAATATTTGTGTTCCAAATTCTCTTCCTTCAGTCCCCCCTTACCCATTGAGAAGGCAAGCAATCATATTTAATTAGTTACTAAATATTGTTGACACTGAAGCTATGTATTCAGTTTATCCATCCTTTCCCTGATATTCTCTTAGCCATCCCACATAGTAGTCATGTGAACATAGACAGGTCTCAATCTTTTGGGGCTTTAGTTTTCTCATCTGTAAAGTGTAAAACACACTTTTTTGGGGAGGCAATTGGAGTTAAGCGGCTTGCACAAAATACACTATTTTTTAAAAATTAGCTTTGTTTGGTGTATTCTATCCCTAACCTATAGCCTATCATCCCTATATTTTAAACTCTGTCCAAAAAAAAAACCCAAATCCATTCTTAGATGCCATTTTCCTAACCAGCTGGTCACTTTCCAAATCTTTTTTGTCTTCTAAATCTCTTGCCTTTGTTTGTTAGCAATAATGAAAACACTGCCACAGAGGCAGCGTCTTCCAGCACAACAAGAATTTGGAATTAGAGGATCTGGATTCAAATTCTGATTCTATAATTTACTGCCTATATGACCATGGGCAAGTTACTCAGTCTCCCCAAGTATGTGTTTCCTTATGTCTAAGATAAATTGTAATTGATGACCTCTAGGTCCTTTTCAATTCTAAATCTGATTCTATGAATGTTCACAGTGCTTGGTACATAGTAAGCACTTAATAAATGCATGTCAACTAATGGAATTAAAAACATTTATTAATCACTTACTATATGTGACACTGAGCTATGTATTGGGGCACTACCTTCAAGGAACTTACTTTCTATTGGGGGTGACTACATATGTATATACACACACACACACACACACACACACATATATATACACACACATATATATGTATATATACACATATATGTATATATATACATATACATATGTATGTATATGTATGTATATGTATGTATGTGTGTATATATGTATGTATGTATATGTGTGTGTGTATATATATACATATACATATATGAGAATAGGGAGTGGGAAACTAGGATGTCACAAAGATGAACTATAGGACAATACCTTTTGAGGACCAATGGTAGCATTGATTTAATTACTGTGTCCAGAGCAAGAAGCACTATGGAGGTTCGGCAAGGCAAATGGCAAAGGGCTGGATGGGCTGTGAAATATGGTCTAATGAGGCTGGATATAATAGGCTAGTTGAGATTGCTGTTCAGGTAACGCATTGTCAGTGGAGTTGTGAACTGATCTAACCATTAGCAATTTGGAACTATGCCCAAAGGGCTATAAAAATGTGCATACCCTTTGACCCAGCCATAGCACTTCCAGGGCTATATCCCAAAGAGATTATAAAAATGGTGATAATCATTTGAGATTAATTGAGCCCCAATAAGGGCCAAAAACCTGAATTAATCTTTTTCTCTCTGAGTGACTTCCTGTGTCAGCAAATTTCAGGACCAGATGGAGCTCAACCAACATTCTTCCTGTTCGTCATCACTGAGCCCAGGATATCTGGGACCAGACACTCTCTTGATTAATGAGACTTTTCCTTCTTTTGTATCCTATAGACATATGTTATGTAGAGGAAACACATATCCTGGATCTATAATTTTGATTGATACTTTGACATTCTTCTATTGTATTTACAATCTATGCAATTAAGTAACTTCCTTTTTTTATGCTGTATGTTAAGAAACATACGGAGGCTATACCTTTTTTTGTAACACAGACATCCTGAGTCTGATCACTCTAAACTGTATAAAACCTCTCTCATTTTGCTTCATCTCTGAGTCAGAATCACATTCTGGCTTCCATGTTAACATGATTCGCTAGCTAAAAGGGAATAAACTATATAATCATGTATCACCTAACTTGTTTGCCTTCTTTAACCAAACTTTCAGGTTAACAGTAATGGTGCCTTGACTCGGATTGGAACTGAAGGAATGGGAGAAAACTTCCACCCCGGCAATGCTTTAGTGGCTCAGACACCTCAGGATCCGTTTTTTTCTGGAGTCCTAACCTTGACGGGGTCGGGTAAGTTTCTCCTATTCCCAGCTTCCATGGACCTCCCACTAGTTTGGTTGAAGTGTGAAAGAAAATTCCCTTTAAGTTAGCTCTGGGGTCGGGGATCCAGTCAAGGTTCAGAAACTCTGGCTACTATACCAGGTCCCCTCTGGTAGAGGTCGATCTAGGCAAATTGGCTATGGGTCAGTTAGAAACTAAAACTAGAAATTCGGCTAACAAGACTGCCGCCTCTTATATGTCAAGCCATTGCCAATCTGGTGATCACAAGTACTTCTAGCACTGATATCAATTAACTAAAGATAACCCGAAATCATGTTGGTCACAATATGGGGTTCTTTTGACCGGCCAAAGTTACTTTATCTTAAAACCAAATCAAGTTTAAAGGCCAACAAAACATCTAGCCAAGAGTGGGAATGTTTTCGTCGTTGGGTTGCTGAGGTGGCTGGGGGAGAAGGGAAGGCAGAAGCATCTTCCCTTAAGGCCAGCAAGGCCACTTCAGCACTCTTTCCCACGCTCCGAATAATCTCCCTCCCCTCTCCCTTAAAGGCTATGGTCCTGACAGGGACTCAGATCTCCAAACTTAACTTTATTGGGACTTGCCCCTTTAAATCTGCAATCTCAGGGGTACTCTGAGGAAGGCTCACAGGATCCAGTTACACTATCAGGTCTTGGATCCTCACAAATTCTTCAACCCCTTTTCCTCAGGATAATAATAATAATAGCCAGGTCGTGGGGGGGGGGCTTTCTAACAATCCTCTAATCCCCTCTGTCTCTGTCATTAAGTGCACACTATGTCATTATGTTTGTATTGTATTTGTCCTGTCAATTTGTCTGTCAGTTTGTGTCTCTGTATCTGTACCTTATAAGATTTTAAATGCAGCCAAAGACTTCTAAGGGCTGCAGCTAGGGAAACAACCAATTGTAAAACTCCTTTCTTGTGGGTCCAGGCCTGGCCAGCCTAGACCTATAGTGAAAAGTTAGACTTCTTAGCAGATTCTAAAGGTTTTGAGATTAATCATTAAGAAATTGGGAAGCTGTTCATTTTGGGACTGTTGGAGAAAACTTCTGAGACTGGGGGTGATTCCAGGAGCTCACCCTCTGCTAAAACACCTCCTTCCAATCCTGATTCCTCAGCATTTCCCACTCCCCCCTCAGAGATAAGCATCTCAATAAGGGGACTGAAAAAGAGAAGAGAATGCTGGAGAATTGTAGGGAAAACTTAAATCAGCCTTCCCTATCTGGCAAAAGGAGGAGAGGGGTAGCTAACACAGACTAGCAGTGATGGTCTGCTATCAGCCCTATGCCCCTGGGCATCTTGCAGCCCACCCTTCTAGGCAAGACCTGGGACTAACATCCAGGTTCAGTACATTCTGCCCAGCCTGCCCCAACAGCTGCAAACGGCACCAGCCTTAGTAAATTATGCAAGCTGTGGGGAGGAGAGAAGTGGACAGGTCAGAACTATGATAAGATCCCATATGCCCTGCCACCAAGAATTATCACCACTGGCAAAGCCCTGGCATCAGCCACCCAAACCAACTGGAAGGCCTGGCAATAGCATTACGAGGTGAGAAGCCAACTTCTATTCTTGGTAAGCCCCATACTTCTCTGTTCCAGTTTCAGAATTTATGGCAAGTTATTTTATCTCTGTTTGCCCTGATTCCTGATTTGTAAAAAGGAAAAAAATAATGGTTGTTGTTATGGGATCAAAACGATATAATGATTGCAAAGTGCTTAACACAATGACATATGTTAGACAACATTATTATTATCTCTCTAATTTAATGTAATTGTTCCATACCTGATAACTTTGAAGTGGTTTTTAAATACCATGAGTAATAAGATCAATAATTTCTATGCATGATAATCCAGAAATGCAACTGATGTCATCTGAAGTTTATTGTTTGTGTTGTTAGTATGTTTCTAAATTGTATTGTATTTCTAAAACTTTCTTAGATTGTAAAATTTGAGAGATCATTGTGAGGTAGAAATGGTACATATGGTTTGTCTTTTAAAAGGATGTGATAAAATTGGATAATTTGAAAACTGTTAACATTTAATGAGGTATATTTGGTTGTAAGCAGGTAATTAATTGGTTCCGTTTCAAGTTTTAAATACCTGATAATTGTTTATGGTATAGTTATATTTCTGAGATTTTTTATATGGTGTAATCTGGTAAACAAATTGTATCAGCTATACTGTTGGGAAAAAAAAGCAATTTCTCTTATAATCCAGAGATGTTAGATCAAGAATTGTCACCCCTCCCAAAATAATAATAATAGGGGAGAATGAATGGGTTAGAATAAACTTCCAAGTTTTATTTGCTTTTAAGAGGAAGTTTCACCTAAAATTCTTATCAAATCTGTGTAAAAGTTTCCTGTGTTGTGAAATTCCTGAGTAAATGAGAATCCTTGAGATATGTTAATTTGGAGATTTATGGATTACCACATTCACTATCTTTGAGATTCCAGAATGTAGTAGTTTTTCCTAATTTCCAGTGATATATTTAAAGACAAAGGAAAGAAAAAAATACTGAGTAAATTTTTAAAGGCTTGATAATATTTTTTATTGTGATAAGGCTAATTTAAATGGGTATGTTCTTTATGCATTATAAAAACTGAATTTTTTTCTCCATTACAAATATCTTTTTGACTAAGGAACTTTGTGATATCTAGGAATTCTGTAACAACTAGGAATTTAGTTTGTTATAGTACTTTGGGAAGTTATTTATGTTACTTAAGGACATTTTACATCAACTTAGTTTTAATGAATTCCAATTTAAAGGTTTATTTTTACTTTAAGGTGGAAAGGAAAGATATCTATCACTTTAAAAATTTCTAACAAATGTTCTTCATAAAAGTTTAGTGATTATTCTTCTTAACATCAGGACAAATTTTAAACTGTTTTTAAAGAAGGGAAATACTTTTAGAAGATATGTCTTGTTTGATTTTTTTGAGGCCTACAAAATTTTCATTTGCAAGATAACTTACTGCTAAATTATTGTAATGAGCTGTAAAGCAGAAGAGATCTTGCTGTTTTGATCTGAATCTGTAGTCACTTCATGGCCTAAGCAAGAGTTAAATTAGTGTTTGAACTTATATGTATAAGATTCAAATCTTGAAATATCTCATTCTTTCAGAGTGAGTATAATTAGAGAAGAATAAACAAGCTTGTGAACAAGGACATAAATCCATCAACTTCTGAGGTTAAAGTTAGTAACCTCTTTGTTTTGTTTAAGGATTAGGATTCCAGTGCAGTTATGTTAGTGAAGAGTAGTAATTTATGAGCTCTTTTGCGCTAACTTAATGGGAAATCTAATATTATTATCAATCTAGAATTCAAACATGTGCAGAAATTTATACAAACTTCTGAAAACTTACCTAAAGATGTTCCCATTGTTTAAAGGAATTATGAGAACAGTAGTATTTTTCTGTGATCAGTCTCTTACTGTTACCAATGTGAGATTAAATTCTTATTATCTAGGATATGTGACTTTATGGGACAGAAATTTACTATTGTTTTGAGCTTTGATTACCAGGATAATTGTCTGAGTTGTCATGAAGCCAATAGTAGGATGGCATGTGCTGCAGGCTGAGAACTGATAAAGGTGGATGTCTGTGTCTGGGAAGAGTTTTGAGGACGACCTTGGACACAGCCTAGGTAGGATCTTCCTGACTCTATTTCCCAATTGTACTATTTCCTTTCTGAAAAGGAAAATTCCCCACCTAATTAATCCTAAGCCCTGCTTTTAACATCCAGTGACTACATGATTGGCTATCAGATATGACTCATGCCTGGAATCAAATAGAGCTAAGGAAGTTCTTTCCTTCTGATATGATATATGACCTTGTCCTTCTGGAACATCCCTGAGTTATCACAATACGATGCAAGTATGAATAGCTTACAATTTTAACTTACATTCATGGCCAAGTAATAATAATATAGGAATATCATCCTCCTAAGGAGGAAATGTTTAGACAAAATAATAAGACAAAGATGTAATGTGATAGATGTCTAATTAAATAGGATAGCAAATTTTGAGAAAAGCAACAGGATTATACTGATTCCTCTAAGAATTATATACAGATGTATATGATTGGCTTCCAAAATGTATCTATCATGGAAATCCAAGCTTTAAGCATGTTTAGGTAAGAGGATCTCAAATTTGGATTTTTACAAAAAATTGTATAGGATAGTGGTAAAAAGTGAAATTATTTCTCCTTTATTAAGTATCTGTATAATTTTAAAAGGCAGGAGAGCTCATTTTATGGTTAGATCTTCACATTTTAAACAATTCTTATACCAGGTACAGGATGTAGTTAAGAACAGAAGCAGCAGGTGATATAAAAAATGAAGAACCAAATTTAAGTGACTATACTAATTCATACTAAGTCAAAATTATCTGAGAACTTCTAAATCTAAACCAGAGAAACAGAACTCCCTTTTTGAACTGCCTATGAATTAAACCTATTGTACATGAGCAAGGAATTTAATGTTAGTTAACGTTGGTAATAATGATTGTATTATTCATGTTTAAGTTTTCCTGGTTATCTTGGTTACATGTAAATCTCTCTTCTCAAAACTAGTCTATTGTGAACCCTCTGAGTAATTTAATCTGTACTTAATATAATTATGTGATTTTGTGAATTATGAGAAAACTTTGTTGTATTGTTTGAACCTAGTCCTGTGTGGCTGGGAAAACTGAACCATCTCTATGTGCCCTTAACTAAAGACTTATGTTATGCTATTTTCTCTCAGTTATCAACTCGTACATCTTCTATGAGCCTCTATCAGGTCTATGTGACTACTCCCATAGCTACCAACTTCCGGATACGGACTCTGGGATCATCTGAAGATGCCCACTCCCGAGTGGACATCTTGTAATACAGAACATTATTTTGCCATTTAGGTAGTAGGTCCCTTTAAGCCATGGAAAGCAAAAGTTGGTGCTTAATCTTGCCCCAGACCTCTTTCCTCCTAAATCTAAACAATAGTGAAATGTACTCTTGCATAGCTCAGCATAGCCCATACCTCCAATGCAAATGGATAAGAAAGCTTGCAATATAATTGCTTTAGATAATTATGTTTATACCAGAGACCAGGACACCTGGTCTGGTTTGTGTGATCTCTGATCTGTAATAATGGGGTGCTTGGGTGCTTATGCTTGTACTTGTGCCCCAATTTCTCCCTAGTCTCAGAAACACTGTCTCTAACAACCACTCCCCAGCTCAAGGACACTGTGCCTAGCAGTTATTCATGCATGGGCCTCAGCATGACCCTTATCTCTCCCTGGTACAGCTACACAGAGCTGGGCTGCTCAGGCCCCAGCCCTCAGATCATGTCTCTGGAAGCCTCCCAATTCCTCAGTAAGTTCCTGTGTGGTGAGAAAGCTTTCCCTTGTTGCAGAGCATTCTCTCATCAAGACAGAGGGAGAGGGGTGTCCTTGAGCAGCCCAAGAACTCTTCCTCTTGCGAGACTTCAAAGATCCATCACACTCCCTGTACTTTCCCATCCATAGCCCCAAAGACACCTGCATCTTTGGATTACCTCATCAGTGTTCCTCGCATTTCTTTCCCATGCTCTTTTCTATATAAACCCTAGCTCGACCCCTGATGGGGGCTGCTTGATTTGGATGTGAATATCCCTGGCAGCTGCGCGCTAATAAAGTCCACAATTTAAAATTAGCTTGGGTCGTCAACTCACTCATTTCTCGGTATAACAATCTGAACCTATAGGAGACCTTGCCCTCCAGTTACGAAGGGGCCTGAAAAAGACGACATCAGATGTAGACAGCTTTCCCAAGAGTCCGGACCAGGCCTGCACGAAGTAAAGCTCCCTCCCCGCCTGAACCCCTTATGTACCCAAGACTGGTTACGCATATTTTAGTAGTCCTAGATTGCTTAATCTCTCTATTCCCATTGTGTCTCTCACTCTCCCCACTTTGACTCCCCTCGTAGCCTGTTCCTATTGCTTATTTGCAATCGTCTTGCAGTGGCTGCCCGTCTCTGGGGATGTCCAATCACAGGGGAAGAGCAACCCCTTCTCCCACCTTCCCCATTCATCCCCTGCGGAAGCCGGGTCAGTCAGGCTATTTAACCTGTCCAATTGCTGGTTGTGCATAGACCCTCTGGGACGCGCTTCAGTACAACCTATCTCTGCCTCTGACTGGGGGTCCATTGAGTTGATCTCCCAGGCTCACCCCACTGAGGGCCTAAGATTCTCTGAAAAGGGAAGTTCTGAAAAACCGTATGTGATTCTCAGGGCGGAACAGGCTCAGTCTAACAAGGAATTCAACCATCTCCTCAGCGCCCCCTACTTCAGGAAACGGTTGGAAAAAACTCGAATCTGCTTAGAGCTAGATAACCCTCAGGGCCCTGTCTTTTCTAGGGCAGCCTGGGCCTCCATCTGCTTTCTGCTATTTATCTAATCACTCCTCCGGAACCCCAGTAGGGAATCTTGATCCGACTCAGTGTAATTATACTATTTGGATCCGCCCTGGTAGGCTATCCTCAATCAGGTTCTATCTATGTATCTCTGCCCTCCTCTCAGATCCTAGGGATTAACACAACCTGAGGTAACTCTGACTCCTCCTACTGTGCTGGACGGCCAGCCTAGCTCCTTTTTTCCCTTGGTCTACAGGTGAAGCCTTCGGCTTACCTTTGACCAAAAGGAGGAAATGATAATCATTTGAGATCAATTGAGCCCCAGTAAGGGCCAAAAACCTGAATTAATCTTTTTCTTTCTGAGTGACTTCCTGTGTCAGCAAATTTCAGGACCAGATGGAGCTCAACTAACATTCTTCCTGTTCGTCATCACTGAGCCCAGGATATCTGGGACCAGACACTTTCTTGATTAATGAGACTTTTCCTTCTTTTGTATCCTATAGACATATGTTATGTAGAGGAAACACATATCCTGGATCTATAATTTTGATTGATACTTTGACATTCTTCTATTGTATTTACAATCTATGCAATTAAGTAACTTCCTTTTTTTATGCTGTATGTTAAGAAACATATGGAGGCTATACCTTTTTTTGTAACACAGACATCCTGAGTCTGATCACTCTAAACTGTATAAAACCTCTCTCATTTTGCTTCATCTCTGAGTCAGAATCACATTCTGGCTTCCACGTTAACATGATTCGCTAGCTAAAAGGGAATAAACTATATAATCATGTATCACCTAACTTGTTTTCCTTCTTTAACCAAACTTTCAGGTTAACAATGGGAAAAGGACCCACATGTACAAAAATATTCATAGCAGCTCTTTCTGTGGTGCTAAAGAATTGGAAATTGAGAGGATGCCCATCAATTGGGGAATGGCTGAGCAAGTTGTGGTATATGGATGTAATGGAATACTATTATGCTATAAGAAATGATGAGCAGGAGGACTTCAGAAAAACCTGGAAAGACTTGTATGGTCTGATGCTGAGTGAAGTGAGCAGAACCAGGAGAAAGTTGTATACAGTAACAGCCAGGTTGTGCAATGACTAATATTGATAAACTTAACCTTCTCAGCAATACAAGGATCTAAGACATCTCCAAAGGTCTTGTGATGGAAAATGCTATCCACATCCAAAGAAAGAACTATGGAGTTTGAATGCAGATCAAAGCATACTATTTGCTATTTTTTTTCTCTTCTGTTGAGTTTTGTTTCCTCTTTCTGATGATTCCTCCTATTGGTTCTAATTCATACTTACAACATCACTAATCTGAAAATACGTTTAATAAGAATGTATATATGTGTATGTGTATATATATATATATATATATATACACACACACACACACACACACACACACACACACACACACACACATATAGCCTATATCAGATTGTGCGCCATCTTGGGGAGGGTGGTGGGAAGGGGGAGAAAAATTTTAAACTCAAAAGCATATGGAAGTGATTGTTGATAGATCAAAATAAATTAATTTAAAAAAGGATAAAAGTCAAGACGACTCTTAAGAGGAGAGGAGAGGAGAGAAAAGGAAAAGGGGGAATGACAGAGCAGGTAAGGGTAGAAGATAGACCCTTTGGGCAACACTCACCTTCAGGACAAGGGAGGGGGGCAAGGAGATCCATTGTAGAAGGTAGAGAAAGATAAGTTTAAAGAGGGAGAAGAATTGGGAGTGTATGTGGAATTCTGAGGCCCTGGAAAGAAAAACACCTACCTGGGATGGGGAACCTGTGGCCTTGAGGCCACATGTGGTCCTCTAGATCCTCAAGTGTGGCCCTATGACTGACTCCAAACTTCACAGAACAAATCCCTTTAATAAAAAGATTTGTTCTGTAAAACTTGGACTTCATAAAAAGGCCACCTCCAAGGACCTAGAAGGCCACATGTGGCCTTGAGGCCAGAGGTTCTCTCCCCTCCCGCGCCCCATAGCCCCTTCTCCATCTCATCAAGATGCCTAGGGAGGCATGCTTGCAGGGTTCATCTCTGCCTTGCCTTTTATGAGGAGAAGGAGCAGGAGAAGCAGAAATACAAATCAGGACCCTCTGGAGGAAACTTGTCAAGCCATAGGACACCTTAGAAGTTGCGCTGGGAGACCTTCGGCCTCAAGGCCACATGTGGCCCTCTAGGTCCTCAAGTGTAGCCCTTTGGCTGAATCCAAGCTTCACAGAACAAATCCTTTCATTAAGGGGTCTTAGAGTCTTGGCTTGTCCTTTTTTTTTTTTTGGTGTTTTAAATGTCATCACATTAAAAATGTTGTCCACCTCCAGAGAGAGAATTGATGAACTCTGAGTGCAAATTGAAGCATTTTTCCCATTTTCTTTATTTTTATTGCCCCCCCCCGACCCCCAGCATTGCTAATATGGAAATTTTTTATGGAAAACGTTTTGCGTGACTTTAAATGTATAATGAGTATCATATTGCTTGCCTTCTCAATGGGTAGGGGAGGATCTGGAAAGAGGGACTTTGGAACTCAAAATTTAAAAATGAATTTAAAAAATAAAAAATTTAAAAATAAAAATAAATCTCATCACACATCCATCCTGTCCTCGTTTTCCATGTTTTAGATCTTATCACACCCACACCCTTTCTCATCACATAAAAAAATGTTCTCCGCTTTCAGAGGGAGAACTGATGAACTCTGAGTGCACGCTGAAGCTTTTTTTTCCCCCCCACTTTACTTTTCCTGCCTCTTCCTGGCTAGCTCTCCCGCTAGCGCCCACAAGGTGTTCTCTTTCCCCACAACATCATCTCTATGACCCAACGACCTTCCTCTCTAGCCCGCCGCGCCTTCTCTATGGTCACGCCCAGGCCCCGCCCCCCGCCCTCGCCCCGCCCTTCCCTGTCCCCGGCTCCTCTCCCCTCCCCCTGTCCCGAGAGCTGGTTGCGCGTGCTCCGAGAGGAGGCCGGGACTCTGCCCGGGGAGGAGCCGGTGTGGCGCGCGCTCCGCCGTTCCTCTGGCTTCATGACGCCCCCGGGGGCAGCACGGGGCAACGCCGGCCCAGCCGCACGGTGAGCTGAGCCCCCTCCGCTCGGGGGCGCCCGGGGAGTGCGGGGCACGGAGGAGGGGCGGCTCAGGGGTGCGGGGTTTGGGAGTGAGCAGGGCTCTGCTACGTGGGGAAGAGAAGCAATTCCTAGACCCCGGGAGCTTCATTTTTGCAGATGAGGAAACTGAGGCTCGGGGCATTGGGGAACTTGACCAAGGTCATACATAATAACAGCTCTCTATCGAACTTTCGGGTGAGCCCAGCGCTATACAATGATCTCTTCTGATCGTGCAAACAGCCCCGGGAGGGAGGTGCTATTATTGTCCCCATTTTATGGATGGGGACACTGACGCACAGAGAGGTTAAGTAAATGACTGCCAGGGTCACAGAGCTAGGAAGTGTCCGGGGTAGAATTCGTACTAAGTAGTACAACACTCTGCCCACTGCACCATCCAGTTACCCATACAGCAGTTAAAAGTGCAGAGCTGACACTGGAACCCAAGTCCAAGCAGTATTCTTTCCGGTGTTCCTAGACTGCGGTCAGCTTCCAGCAAAACATCGAAGAATGCTCCGGGGATAGTGTTCGGGATTAACTGAGCATTGCTTAAAAAAAACCTTTGCTTAAAAAAAAACCCACCTCTTAATTACTTTAATGACCTTATTAACAGTTATGAAAATACTTAAGAACCCCAGGGTCATCTGCCATCTGAAGAAGTTTGATCATTATGAGGTCCTGTAGATACAGGAGCAAAAAGGAGATTGGACCGTGTCCCCCGACTCCAGGATCTTCCTTAAGTTATTATTATCTTTCAAAAATAAATTCCATGACATGAGATCTCCTTCTTGTGACTGGCATAATAGCAGAGAACAGAGAAAAAACTCGGGTTCACTGAAGGGGAATCTTAGATATTCTTTATTGAACGCCACTCGGGCTGTGCAAAATTGTATCCATTCACAGAGTGCCAACTAAATCAGTCCTCGAGGAGCTAACTTTCTAATAAAGGAGTACACCGTATTTAGGAGAAGAGTGGCCAGGGAAGGGGAGTTTTGATCTAGGTTGGGGGTTCTTGACATTTTTTATGACCTAGCACCTCTTGGGCGGTATGTTGAAGTCTATTAGGGCCTTTTCTCAGAGTAACATTTTTTTGGGGGGAAGAAGGAGTTGTTTGAATTTGTTTTTGAAGACGATTGGGGTTAAGTGACTTGCCCAGGATCACACAGCTAATAAGTATCTGAGGTTGGATTTGAACTCAGGTCTTCCTGACTCCAGGCCCAGTGCTCCTAGCTACCCCAGAATAATATGTTTAGATGCATAAATTAAAATAACAAAATTACATAAGATTAGAAAGGAAACTCATTATGTTGAAATACATATATTAAAATAGTTTTTTGGTTTTCTTTTGGGGGGGAGTTAAGTGACTTGACCAGGGTCACACCGCTAATAAGTGTCAAGTGTCTGAGGTGGGATTTGAAATCAGGTCCTCCTGACTCCAAGACCGGGACTCTATTCACTGTCCCATCTAGCTGCTCCTAAAATCGTTTTTGAAAGTCCTCAGATCTGAGGTTAAGATGTAGGCAATTACTAGTCAGACCCTAGATCAGATTTTAGTCTGATCCAGGAGCTGTGATTGGTAGTAGGGTACCCATTTATTATGGACCTACTGTGTAACTTCATGCACTGGATATACAGAGCCCCAAACAGTTCTAGTGCCAGGCACTAGAACAGTGTTAACTGCCACATGTGGCCTCATTATTTGGATTCTGTCAAAAGTCCACACTTAAGGATGTGGCCTCAAGACCACAGGTTCCCCACCCCTGGTCTAGCTAGCCCTTTTCTATTGTTCCTCCTGCTAGAACAAAAATTGGGAAGGAAGGGACTGCGGGAAGCCTCTGCCAGCCAGGGCAGAGCAGATACTGCAATACCCCTGGAATCCAGGTGGATGAGATCTGTCAGACCCTGCCATTAAATAGCTTACGGTGTAGTTTTTTGGGAATGTGGAGACACACAAAAAAAGATCTTAGGATAAGGAATGTCACAGGGCAGTGTGTGATTAGAAGCGGCCTGGTATGTAGTGAAACAAGCCCTGGACTTGGAGCCTTAGATGCGTTACTTAATTTGACCTGTGACACCAAATAGTCTCATAACTTATTATTATTATCATATTATAACATCTATGTATACTCCCTCCCCTGTATGGATTACATACCATTTGGAATCAGGAAGATCTGTTTTCAAATCCTACATCTGTCACTGGCAATGTGACCATGGGCAAAGCAGGGAACTTTTTTGAGTTTTTACTTCCTTTGGTTTTTTTTTTTGCGCTTTATCACTTTTATTCTTTTTTCTTTCTTTTTTCTTTTTTTTATTAATTTATTTTGATTTATCAATAATCACTTCCATATGCTTTTGAGTGTAAAATTTTTCTTCCCCTTCCTCCCCACCACCCTCCCCAAGATGGCTCATAATCTGATATAGGCTCTACATTTACATTCCTATCAAATATATTTTCACATTAGTGATGTTGTAAGTAAAAATTAAAACCAATAGGAGGAACCATCAGAAAGAGGAAACAAAACTCAACAGAAGAGAAAAAAATAGCAATTCAACTTCCATAGTTCTTTCTTTGGATGTGGATAGCATTTTCCATCATGAGGCCTCTGGAGATGTCTTAGATCCTTGTATTGCTGGGATTGTTTCTTCCTTTGTAAAATGGGGGTGAGAATACCTGTATCACCTAGCTCACAGGTGTGTTGTGAGAATCAAATGAAATGTGTATAAAACTTTGCAAACTTTAAAAATATACATCAATGCCAGCTGTTATTAATATATATGTATGTATATTTTTAATTGATGTAAAGAACTTGATGAAGAAACTCCCTCTCCCAATGCAGATTGATAATTAGTAGTACTTTATAATTTTTGGTTTATAATTTTAGCTTCCTGGGACCCTGAGAGAGTAAACAAATTGCTCTGAATCATAGCACCAGTAAGTGTCAGAGACCAGACCATAGGGGTGGAGCTGGAAAGAGCCTCTGAGTGCCTCGAATCCAGCCCAGGTGTTCCATGCCCTAAAGTCTGCTCCTTATCCATTGTACCTGTCTGACTCTCCTTATTAATATGGTTGCTGTTATTATTCTCCCATTATTTCTCCATAAAGGATCAACCCAGGCCACTGGAGACCCCTGGGTACTACTGCATCTGTAGTGATCATCCCCCAAATGTTGCACATCCTTCACCTCCTCCATAGAGCATAAAAAAACCTTACAAACATTGCATTGCTTTGTGGCAAATAAGCATTTAATAACTGTTCTCTCTGTCTTACACATACTCTCTCTTTTTCTCTTTCTCTCTCTCCTCGCTTCCTTCCTTTCTTCCTACCTCCTTCCTTCCCTCCCTCTCTTCCTTTCCTCCCTTCCTCTCATATTCTTTTCTTCCTTCCTTCCTTCCTTTCTTCCCTCCCTCTCTCCCTCTTCCTTTTTCTCTCCATTCTCTAATTTTTTCTCCCTCCCTCTCTTTCTTTCTTTGTTTCTCTCTTCCTTTCTCTTTTTCTTTCTTCCAACTTCCCTCTCTCCCTCTTCCTTTCTTTTTTCCTCTCTCATTCTCTCCCTTTTCTCTCTTCCTTTCTCCTTCCTTCTTTCCTTCTTTCCTTCCTTCCTTCCTTCATTCCTTTCTTTTTCTTTCTTTCTTTCTTTCTTTCTTTCTTTCTTTCTTTCTTTCTTTCTTTTCTTTCTTTCTTTCTTTCTTTCTTTCTTTCTTTCTTTCTTTCTTTCTTCCTCTCCCTTCCTTTCTCTTTCTTTCCTTCCTTCCTTCCTTCCTTCCCCCCTCTTTTCTTTTTTTGCTTTCTTTGTTCCCCGCTGTCATGGTTTCTTGCTTTCTTCCCCAGAAACACAGCAGACTACCTTGATGTAGATTTGGGCTGAGCTGGGTGACATTTAATTCCCAAGCTGTGGGTTACCCAAGTACCTCCCTTCTACCTTTCTCCTGTGTCTTCTGGGCACTTTTTTTAAATGCTCAATAACGGATTCCTGGGAGGCTGAGAGAAAGCCAAGGAGGGAGAAGTGACACTTAGTGAGGAAGAGTTTTCCTAGGGTCATTGATCCAAGAGCTAGAAGAGACCTCAGAGATGGTCTTTAGTCCAGATCCTTCATTTTATGAGTAAGGAAACTGAGACCCAGAGAGATGTCATTTTGCCCAAGGTCATGGAGCTAGTGAACAGAATCTTAAGGACGCCGACCCTGGTTCTCTGCCACCAGATTCAGCACTGTGCTGACTTGTTCTGTACCAAGCTGGCATCCTCAAACTAGGCTGGCAATGCACATCTCTAAAAAACAAGAGCAGCCTCTTGTCTCCTCCTGGGACTGAGAACTCCAGTTTGAGACTTGGAAGGGATAGTCAGAGAATCTGGACTGTCACCAGCAAGTTTGGGAATGATGATTTTCAAGGTATACCAAGGACTTGGCAGGTTGAAAGCGTTGACTAAAATGGATTATTTGGGAATTTCAGTTGTCTTTGTTAATCCTTACGCTGCCTTTCCCAACTCTAAACTAGAGATATAAGTATAAATATAATATGTAATATAATATAAACTAGAACAAACAAGGGGAAAGTAGGAATGGACCAAGGCCAGTTAGATAGTTAGCAAAGCAGGGACCATCTGCCTGTTCGCCGTCTCTGCTCTCTACTTCCTAAGCCCCCAAGTGTTTCCAAAAGGAAGGAGAGATTTGGGCCATAGAATGGCAGAGCACACAATAATAATAGCTAGCATTTATGTAGTACCTACTGTGTGCCAGGCAGTGTGCTAAGTGCTTTGCAAATATTTTCTCATTTGATCCTCACAACAACCCTGGGAGATAGGTACTGTTATTATCCCCATTTTGCAGAAAAGGAAACTGAGGCAAACAGGTGTTAAGTGACTTGCCCAGGGACCCTCGGCCAGTAAATTGTTTGAGGGCGGATTTGAACTCAGGTCTTTCTGACTCCAGGCCTAGCTCTGTATTCATTTCTCCACCAGTTGCATGGGTCCTAAATCTTCTAAGTGACAACTTTTGAGATTTGGAGGGAAAAGCACAGCACCTGTTCTGGTGGAAGGAAGAAATGTTTCGAAGAAAAAGGGAATGTGTGATAGAGAGTCAGAGTTTCATATACAACCCCTTTTTTAAAAAAAATCTGTTCTTTTTGTATCAAAATGTCCACATTTGTCGATGTTTAAAAAAAGTAAAATTAAGAAAAAAAGACAGGACAGGGGCCAGCTGCAGACTTTGGTACTGACGGTCACTGATGCTGAATCAGCAGAGGATTGTTACCAGCAGCTGATGCTGACTCAGCAGAGAATTCAACCTACGACTAGACCTGTTTCATGCAGTAATTTCATTAGTTTAGCCAGCTCCCAGTTAGGAAAGCTTCTTCTTCCAATGTCGATTGACATTTGTTCTCTAAGAAGCTTTGAGAAATGCCTGGGTCACCCAGCCAGTCCTCGGTGAATGGAAAGAAAGAGTTGGAGTGGGGTGAATGAGAAGCATTTGGGGGTGAAAGAGATTAGAAGACTGTAGTTGGGCTCTGGGAGGTTGCAGGAGACATGTTTAGGCTTTTGTCATTGGTCCTGAACTCGGGGCTTCTTCAGATCACCCCTTCCCAGATTCTTTAGCTCTCATCCTCGTAAAGCAGTTTTTCTGGCTTTTTTTTTTTTTGCTTTTCTGATTTGTGACCCAGGACAAAAAAAATTAGACCCATGGAAAATAGCCAGGGGCCAGATGATCAATTTCCACTGCTTTCATCAAGGCCTAAGATCAAAGGCTATCCTGTCCCAGAGGTTACTTGGCAACATAAAGAGCTTTTTTCTGGATTTCAAAGAAGGTGGGTAAGGAATATGGACAATGAGTAACAAAGGAAGGAATGCAATTTCACGCTCCAGTTGGGTCCAGGAACGACTTACGGTTCCTGTTCTTATTCTCCTCTCTGCTGAACACTGAACTTCATGGGGTTCTAGGTCACAGAATCACAGATTTCAGAGCTTGAAGGGACCTAGGAGGGCAGCATTATAAGAAGGTAAAAAGGAACTCTGACGGTGGCACCTGAATGTAATGAATATTGCTGTGCTGTAAGAAACGGAGTGTCTGACGAATACAGACAGAGAAGTTGTCATGAACTGATGCAGAACGAAGGAAGCAGAGTGAGGAAAAGAACATTATTTTTTAAAAAAAGAAGAGGAACAAAGAACAGAAAAATATAGTTTTTGTGACTTTAAAGGCAGCTATGAGAAACAGCATTATGTCGTGGGTAAAGAACCAGCCTCAGTCAAGAAAACTGGGCCTCGGGTCCTGCTTCTGACACATGCTGCCTGTGTGACCATGGTGACAGTCTTTCAGTAATCCAGGCATCTCTCAGCCTCTTAAATTGTAGAATAGGTACCAGTCTGCCTTGGTAGAGGGCACAGATTTTGTCCAAAAATAATTGTGTTTTTTTTAACTTGAAAATTGGTAGAGGAGAATCTGTAGGTACAGATTTTTATGTGGTCCTTACTTTGTTGTGTTTTATGTACCTGGAGCAGGTCCTTGGGAGAAGCATAGCAAGGTACTGCTGACCTAAGCTTTCACAGGAAGAAAGATAGCCAGGTAACTCAGTGGAGAGAGTACTGGGCCTGGAATCAGGATAGATTAAGTTCTGATCTGGCCCTCAGATACTTACTGGCTGTGTGACCCTGGCCTAGTTACCTAACCTCTGCCTGCCTCAGTTTCCTCCTCTGTAAAATGGGGATAATAGCAGCACCCACCTGAAAGGGTTGTTGTAAGGACCAAATGATGTAATAATTGTAAAGCACTTAGCACAGTGCCAGGCACGTAGTAGGCTCTATGAAACTTCCCCTTCTTCTCTCCTTCATTCTAGCCTGATCAACATCAGTAATCCCCTGTTTCGGGTCCTGAACATTACCATTTAGACAGACTTTGTCCAGTTTCTCCCCGGGGGGTTTCCAGTCTACACTTGTAAGAGAAGTTCCTTTGTGGGGATAGTCTAGTTTGCTAACCTGTGTTCTGCGTCTTCCTTCTCTTCAGGCCCCGGCTGGACCTGCATTTTCTACGACGCTTCCTAAAGATACAGTCCATCTTGTTTCCCCATTTTTCATCACAGAATGTCTTCATGTTCCTGACTCTTCTCTGTGTCACCCTGCTGGGTAAGTGAGTTTGTGTAGAGGACAGGGTGCTTCCTTGAGCCCCTCTGTCTCTATGAACTTCTTCTCTTGTTCAAATAATAATGATATAATAATAATAACTAGTATTTATAATGCTTTAGGATTTGTACAACACTATAAATTTTGTCTCATCTGATCCTTACAAAAACTCAGAGATAGATGCTGTTATCCCCCTTTTACAGATGGAGAAACTGAGGCAGACAGATGTTAAGGGACTTGTCCAAGGTCACACAGCTAGTAAGTGTCTGAGGCCATATTTGAACTCAGAAAGATGAGTCTTCCTGACTCCAAGCCTGACACTCTATCCACTGTACCACTTAGCTATCTTTATACAAGGAAAAAAAATTTTTTTTTTTTGCAAGGCAATCCAGGGTTAAGTGACTTGCCCAGGGTCACACAGCTAGTGAATATCATGTGTCTGAGAACAAAAAATCTTTTGGGACTAGGACTTTGGGACACATCTTGGCATTAAAGCTCTTTACCAGCTGGCCTCTTTCTATTTTTCTACTTTTTAAATTTTATTTTATTTTTCTGCTTTTTTAACCTGTCACTCTTCTTCATGAGCTCTATGGTCTATCTGTGCTGGTCTATATGTTCTTCATATAAAACTCCGATTCCCATCTTGTTGCTTCTGCCCTGTCCTCTCCCCTCTTCCCCCTTATCTGGAGGTATCCTCTCTCTTTACATTAGAATCTTAGAATCCTTGGCTTCTTTTAAGACTCAGATAAAGGGGTAGATCCCTGAAGCAGATAGTGCCTTCCCTCTAAGGCAAGGGTTTTTTGCCTGGGGGGGTCCATGGACCCCCGAGGGAATCTGTGGATATCGTGAAATTGGATGGGGAAAAAAATTTCATTTTTATTTTCACTCACCTTTAACTGAAATTTAGCATTTCTTTCAATTACTTTGCTAAATAGTTCCCAATTGTATTTAAAAAATTTTTAACAAACATTTTAAAAAATTTTGAGTTCCAAATTCTCTCCCTCCTTCTCCCCCCCACCCCCTTTGAGATGGCAAGCGATTTTGATTTCAGTTATACATGTGAAGTCATGTAAAATATATTTCCATGTTAGTCATGTTGCAGAAGAAAACACAAGCAAAATAAAACAATAAAAAAAGAGAAAGTAAAAAAAATACACTTCAATCTGCATTCAGAGTTCGTCAGTTCCCTCTCTGGAGATGGATAGAATTTCTCATCATGGGTCCTTTGGAATTATCTTGGATCATTGTCTTGGTCAGAGTAGCTAAGTCATTCACAGTTGATCGCTGCCTCTGTATACGATGATCTCCTGGCTCACTTTGCATGAGTTCATATAAGGCTTCCCAGGTTTTTCTGGAACTATCCGGCTCATCATTTCTTTTTTTTTTTTAATGTTTTCGCCCAATAACATGTAAAAATAATTTTTAACATTTTAAAAAAGTTTTGTGGTCCAAATTCTTTCCCTTCCTTCCTTCCTCCCTTCCCAGTCTCTGAGATGATAAGCAATCTATATAGGTTATACATGTACAATCATGTAAAACATATTTCCATATTAGCCATTTTGTGGAAGAAAACTCAAGCCCAAAAAAGAAAGAAAATGAAAAATAGTGTGCTACGGTCTGCATTTAGAGTGCTCATCATTTCTTATAGCACAATAGTATTCTATCCCAATGCCACAGTTAGATCAGCCATTCCCCAATTGATGGTTATCCCCTTGATTTCAAATTCTTTGCCACCACAGAAAGAGCTGCTGTAAATGTTTTTGTGCAGATAGGTCCTTTTTCCTTTTCTTTGATCTCTTTGGGATATAGACCTAGTAGTGGCATTGGTGGGTCAGAGAGTATGCAAAGTTTTATAGCCCTTTGGTCATAGTTCCAAATAGTTTTCCAGAATGGTTGGACCAGTTTGCAGCTCCACCAGTAATTCATTATTGTCCCTATTTTTCCACATCCCCTCCAGCATTTTTCATTTTCCTTTTCTGTCATGCTAGCCAGTCTGATAGGTGTGAGGTGGTATTTCAGAGTTTTTAAATTTGCATTTCTCTGAATCAGCAGTGATTTAGAGCATTTTTTCATGTAACTATTGATAGCTTTGATTTCTTCTCAGAACTGCCTGTTTGTGTCCTTTAGCCATTTATCAACTGGGGAATGATGTTCATTTCTACTTCCCTATGTATTTGAGAAATGAGGTCTTTATCAGAGAAACTTGCTGTAAATTTTTCCCCATTTTCTGTTTTCCTTCTAATTTTGGCTGCATTAGTTTTGTTTGTGCAAGAGCTTTTTAATTTCATGTAATCAAAATTATCTATCTTACTTCCCATAAATCCCTCTGTCTTTTCTTTAGTAATAAACTCTTCCTTTATACCTAGATCTGACAGGTATATTTTTCTAGGCTCCCATAATTTACTTACAATATCATCCTAAAGGATGTCTATATAATTTATCCATTTTGACTTTATCTTGGCATACGGTGTGAGATGTTGGTCTGTGCATAGTTTCTGCCAAACTGCTATCCAGTTTTCCTAGCAATTTTTGTCAAATGTTGCATTCTTACCCCAAAAGCCTAGATCTTTGGGTTTATCAAACACTAGATTACTATTGTCATTTACTACTGTATATTGTATACGTAATCTGTTCCACTGACCCACCACTCTGTTTTTTAGCCAATACCAGATTGTTTTGATGATTACTGCTTTATAATATAGTTTGAAATCTGGAACTGCTAGGCTGCCTCCATTAATATTTTTTTCATTGGTTCCTTTGATATTCTTGACTTTTTGTTCTTCCAGATGAATTTTGTTACTATTTTTTTTAGCTCTGTTTTTTGGTAGTTTGATTGGTATGGCACTGAATAATTAATTTAGGTAGAATTGTCATTTTTATTGTAGTGGCTTAGCCTACCCATGAACAATGAATATTTCTCCAGTTGTTTAGGTCTGTCTTTATCGGTATGAAAAGTGTTTTGTAATTGTGTTCATATAATCCCTGAGTTTATCTTGGCAGGTAGACTCTCAAGTAATTTATATTGTCTGCAGTTATTTTAAATGGAATTTCTCTTTTTTTCTCTCTATGCTGAGTTGGTGATATATAGAAATGCTGATGATTTATGTGGGTTTATTTTATATCCTGCAACTTTGCTGGAGTTGTTCATTGTTTCATCTAGCTTTTTAGTTGATTCTCTAGGGTTCTCTAATTTATCTCATATCCACAAAAAACGATAGTTCTGTTTCCTCATTGCCTATTTTTATTCCCTCAATTTTTTTCTTATCTTATTGTTATAGCTAGCATTTCTAGTACAATATTGAATAATAGTGGTGATAATGGACATCCTTATTCCACTCTTGATCTTATTGAGAAGGCTTCAAGTTTATCCCCAATACAGATAATGTTTGCTCTTGGTTTTACTACTTATTTTAAGATACTACTTATTTTAAGAAAGCTCTATTGATTCCTATTCTTTCTAGTGTTTTCAATAGGAATAGGTGTTGTATTTTGTCAAAGGCTTTTTCTGCATCTCTTGATATAATCATATGATTTTTGTTGTTATTGTTATTGATATGGTCAATTATGCTGATAGTTTTCCTCATATTGAACCAGCCCTGTGTGGTCATAGGGTGATCTTTCTGATATATTGCTGTAATTTCCTTGCTAGCATTTTATTTAAATTTTTTGTTTGTTTTTTGCTAGGCAATGGGGTTAAGTGACTTGCCCAGGGTCACATAGCTATTAAGTGTCCAGTATCTGAGGCTGGATTTGAACTCACGTCCTCCTGACTTCAGGGCCAGTACTCTATCCACTGCACCACCTAGCTGCCCTTATTTAAATTTTTTGCATCCATATTCAGGAAGGAAATTGGTCTATAAAGTTTTCTTTTTTGTTTTTGCTCTTCCTGGCTTGGGTATCAAAACCATATTTGTATCATAAAAGGAATTTGGTTGGACTCCTTTACCTGTTTTTTCAAATAGCTTATATAGTATTGGGATTGGGTGTTCCTTAAATGTTTGGTAGAATTCACTTGAGAATCCATCTGGTCCTGGGGATTTTTTCTTAGGGTCAATTATGAATTTTTAAAAAGAAGTTGTTTTGAGATGGGGCTTCATAGGCTTCTTCACCAGACTCCCTAAGGGTCTGTGACGCAAAAAAATCTTAGGAACCTCTGCTCTAAGAATACCTTCCATCCACTCTGTATTTATCTTGTGTGTATTAATTTGTATGTGTTGACTCCTCTGCTAGAATGCACACCCCTTGAGGGCAGGGTTTGGGTTTGCGCTTTGTTTTTGTTCCCAGCGCTTAGTCCAGTGCCTGGCATACAGTTAGCACTTAATAAATGCTTTTTGGTTGATTGGTTAGTCAATGGGGGCTTGAAGAAGCCAAAGACTTGAAAGGGATCCTCACCTTTGTTGTCTGTTATTTGCATCCCCCATGTGTTTCCTCCTACAGAGCAGCTGGTCATCTACCAGGTGGGGCTGATACCCAGTCAGTACTACGGTGTCCTAGGAAACAAAGATCTGGATGGATTCAAGACCCTGACCTGTCTAGCCCTTGTTCTCATCGTGGTCAACTCCACAGTAAGAGGTCCCTTGGTCCTGTTCCTGTTTCCTTCCTCCCTTCCCTCTTTCCCCGTTTCTGCCCTTGTGGTTGGAGCTGGGTGCCCTCGGGATTAAACTGACTAAGGCAGTGGGAAGAAGATGGGGTGTGGTTGGTCTCCCTCCTTTTGGGGGGAATGTAGGGTGCTGCTGCCCTGAAGACTGAAGACCACTGTGCCCCAGGCCAGCTTTTGCCTGAAGAATTGGGTTTTGTTGTAACTCCTCCCTTACTTAATCCTCTTCAGCCAGAGCACAAAGTGGCCAGGTGGGCATAGAGGTATTTATGATCCTATGGGAGCTTGTAGCTAAGCACAACTGGGTGATATCAGGGATGGAGCTACAGGTCAGGAATCAGGAAGACCTAATTCAAATCCGGCCTCAGACACTTCCTAACTGTGTGACTTTGGGCTGCTTACCTATGTTTGCCTCAGTTTCCTCATCTGTAAAATGGGAATCGTAACAGCCCCTACTTCCCAGGGTTGTTGTGAGGATCAAATGATCTAATAATTGTAAAGCATTTCACATACAGTGCCCAGCACACAGTAGCTGCTATATGAATAATAGTGATGATGATAATGATAATGGCTTATTTCAGTGCCAGTTAAGAGTAAACACAGTTATACCATTTGTCTTTCACTCTGGGTTGATCAAAACACTTTAAAGCTACAGGCTTCCTTCCTTCCCCCCCCCCCCCACAATATTCCCAGGATGCAGGGAGGGGCCAGGGCTGCTTCTCACCATGCTCTAAGAACTAACACTAAGTGATGTATCCCATATTCCCCCGAAAGTCAACTCATTTCCCTGGTACCTCTTTGGTCATTATGATTCACTGGCCAATAAACATTTTATTACAGAATACTTCTATTATTCTGAGGCTTTTATTAAGCTGAGGGAGGGGGGAGAGGCTGAAGGTGGGAATAGGGGAAAACTCAAAAAGGCATTAGCTAGATAATGACCCCTGTCCTCAGTGAACTTAGAGGCAGACGTATATTAAATTTGCTTTTGAACACTTTCAAAGCAATCTCTCCCCCTCCCCTAATTGCATTTTTAAAAAATGCAATTTTGAGATTCCATTGATTTAGGGGGACTTCTGATAAGAAAACTCCCTCTCCCAACACATCAGCTCCAGTTGTACAATTTATGGTCTTAGAGTGTGGCTTGGGGGTACTGAGTGGTTAAGTGATTTGTCTGGGGTCGTACAGACAGTATGTCAGAAGGCCTTCCTGACTCTAAGGCTAGCTCTTCAGGTCTATATTTTGTGCTCACTTATGTGTGTATACTTTATTTTCTCCCCATTAGAATATAAGTTCCTTGAGGAAAGGGATTTTTTCTTTTTTATCTTGGTAGCCCCAGCCCATAGCATAACTCGATGAGCCACTTGATATGATACAGGGGGAAATTTCCTAGTGCACGTGGAACAAGGAGTGATCCAAGTGGGTTGAGATGAAAACAAGGGAGACTTCTTGCTAGAGTTGAGGTTTGAACTGCATCTCAAAGGAAATGATCTTTCTCATAATATTAACTCAAAAGAGGTAGTTTTTGTAAGAGTGTTTAGTATAGTACCCAGAAAATAGTAGGTGCTTAATATATGCTTATTCCTTTCTTTCTCTTCTTCCTTTCACCTGCCCACAGCTGAAGAGCTTTGACCAGTTTATCTGTAACCTGTTGTATGTGAGCTGGAGGAAGGACCTTACTGAACACCTTCATTGCCTTTACTTCCGGGGCCGAATCTACTACACCCTCAACGTGATTCGTGATGACATCGATAATCCGTAGGCTCCTCCCACTGTCTCTTACCCGCACTGGTC
Source organism: Phascolarctos cinereus (assembly GCF_003287225.1). Classification (NCBI taxonomy): domain Eukaryota; kingdom Metazoa; phylum Chordata; class Mammalia; order Diprotodontia; family Phascolarctidae; genus Phascolarctos; species Phascolarctos cinereus. The sequence continues at coordinate 228,226,777 of NW_027555736.1, forward strand.
TCCCCTTTATCCTCTGCCTTTCTGGGTGTTCAGTTTTTCTCATTGGGATTGGAAGGAAGCCACGTGGCTGTGAGAGTCTAATTACATGCAAAGACGTTTTCTTTCGAAGACTCCTTGCTTGCTTCTCTTCAGCCAGGCACTTGGGGGTTCAGATAGGAATTGCCACCCAATGCCAGGTGGAGCTCCAAGAGAAAGGCTTTTAGTGGGTGTACTTCCAGTCTCTTTACTTCTCCTTCTCTGTGTTCTTCCCTTTCCTCCTCTGCTCCATGGATTCACCCAAATTACAAGTCCTGTGGTTGTGTGTGTACTCGTGAGGGACCGAGACATGTGGGGCACTTATTTCTTGGCTCAGATAACCCAACAGCCTCTTGGTTGGTAGATGTTGCTGCTTCCATGTCTTGTCTCTCAAACTTTGTCAGGACAGACTGAGGTCACAAAGGAGCAGCTGTCCAGAAGAAGGGCCTTATTTTAAACTCAATGAAAACTCTGAGAATCCTGGGTGTTGGTGGTGTGCCACTTTCAGAAACCAGCCTGAGCTATACCTGGCTTCCATCTGGTCTTTAGCTCATTCCCCTTAACAGTTCAAGGTGAACAGCTAATCGGGATGAGGGATGAGAAATTGGCCTTTCTGTGCTTTGGTCCCTGTGATCTCCCCCGACAAGGTTCCCTGGTTCACGCTGCTCTCTCTTCTCTCTTTGGATTCAGGGACCAGCGCATTAGTCAAGATGTAGAGAGGTTCTGTCGTCAGCTTAGCACGATGGCCAGCAAGCTGATCATCTCGCCTTTCACCATCACCTACTACACGTATCAGTGCTTTCGAAGGTAGAGCTTCTGGGGATGGATGGCTCTCGTTTTTCCCCAATATTCCCTCTTCTCGGCCAATGCTTTCCAAGATGTCCTGCTCCTGGATGTTTAATGTTTTCCTGTGCCAAGGTCAGGGAATGCTTCTTTCTTATGTTCTATAAGACCACCCATCCTAGAGTGTTTCCTGCTTTCCTTATTTGGGATTCCAAGTCTTCTTTTTGCCAGAAAACTTAAAATGTGTTAATTTTAGAGTTCCAGTTCCCGTAACCCAAGAATTCCCACAGCCATTGAAAACTAACTCTGATTCTCTTTTCTGGTGCTGGGGAATGGGAAAAATTCTCCTTTCTTGGGATCTGGGCACCGATATGGCAGTATAACTCTGACTTGCCTCTGGGCCTGGGATACAGAAACAGGGAGCTGACAGTCCTGGAAGGGAGGGAATGACCTATGTTAATATCTTCTTCTTTGAATTTTCCTTTGAGCAAGAAGTATTCTACTTTAAAATTTTTCTTATTGCTATCTCTTGGTTTTTACATCACCTTTCTTTCCAAACATATCCTTTCCTTTCTTATCACCAGCAAGCCATTCCTTGTAACAAAAAAATTTTTAATTCAGCAAAACCAACCAATTGACTTGTCAACAAGCCTGACAGTTGTTGCAGTGTTCCCAGCCGAAGTCACTCATCTCTGTAAAGAAGGAAGAGGGGGTGTTTCTCACATTTGTTCCAGGGCCCAGCTTCTTGACCAATACCATTTAATTTAGTTTAATTTTTTTGCTTTTTGCTCTTTCAGCACGAGCTGGCTTGGGCCAGTGAGTATCTTCGGTTACTTTGTCTTGGGGACCATAGTGAACAAAGTCCTGATGGGCCCTATTGTTTCAAAGCTGGTGCAACAGGAGAAGCTGGAAGGAGATTTCAGGTGGATGCTCTTTGGTATCTTTCCTCTCCTTTGCCGTTAGAAAAGACCCAATATCTCACCCAACCCAGCTTAAGGACATCGTTTTACCCACCCGTTCCTGTTTGTCTTTTAACTCCAGTTTGCAGGCTCTGCTACCTGTTTCTCCTTCCTGGTGTACCTTTGGGGAACTCGTCACTGGTGGAGTAAACAGTTCAGCAAAACTAACCAACAAACTTTAAAAGTCTGAAATTATATGAAGCAGATAGCTGGCACAGAGGATAGAGCACTGGACGTAGCTCCAGACATTTAGCAGCCGTGTGATCCTGGCCAAGTCACTTAGTCACTGTTGGTCTCTTTTTCCTCATCCATAAAATAGAGACAATAATAGCACTTACCTCTCAGACTTGTTTTGAGGATAGAATGAGATAATATTTGTAAAAGTGCTTTGCAAACCTTAAAGCACTCTATAAATATGAGCTGTCATTCCTTACCCATATTCACACCCCTGCAAAGAAGGTGAGAAGGTGTCTTCTCATATTTGTGAGGGGGTGTTGGGGGGGCTGTGCACGGTTATGACAGTTTTGCATTGTTCGGCTTTGGTTAGTTCCCTTTCCTTCTTCCTTCTCCTTTTCGTCCTTCGCCTCTTTTTCCTCTTCCTTTTCTTCCTCCTCTTCTTCCTCTTTCTTCCTTTTCCTTTCCCTCTTCCTTTTCTTTCTCTTCCTTTTCTTCCTTCTTCTTTTCCTCCTCCTCCTCCTCCTCCTTTTCTCCTCCTCCTCTTCTTCTTCCTTCTCCTCCTTGTTCTCCTTTTCCTTTTCTTCCTCTTCCTGTTCCTCCTTTTTCTTTTCCTCCTCTTCCTTTTCTTTCTCTTCTTTTCTTCCTTCTCCTCCTTCTCCTTTTCTCCTCTTCCTTCTTCTTCCTTCTCCTCCTTGTTCTCTTCCTGTTCATCCTCTTCCTTTTCCTGTTCCTCCTTTTACTTCTCCTTCTCTTCCTTCTCCTCTTCCCCTTCTTTCTCCCTCTCTTTCCTCTCCTCTTCCTTCCTCCCAGTCATGTGTTGCCATTCTACATCATTTTCCTAGTTCTTACATCCTTTTGCATTACTTCGTAGAAGTCTTCCTTCAGCATAGCCTTTAACAAACCTGGGCCACCTCCATGCCACAATGTTCAGCACCAAAGTAGAACTTTAATGGATGTTCCCTTCTGTTACTTTTTTTTTTAAACATAAAAAAAACATAAAACAATGCCTTGTAGCTCATTTCCCATTGTTGTGAGAATAAAAGGTTAGAGTTACATATGGAATTGTGTTTTGACGGGAGGTCACTTAGGGCTCTCATCTTGTCTTCCTCTGTGGCTCAGAAAGAGGAGTAAACAGTGGGCCTGAGAATAATGACTCACACGTCATCATGAGTCTTGTTCACTGACCTTTGTTTCCTTTGCTTCATCCAGGTTTAAGCACGTGCAGCTTCGGGTGAATGCTGAGCCAGCAGCTTTCTATAGGTAATACAGTGGATAGATTTGTGTTTGCTCCATACCTGTGTTCTTTAGGTGCCCAGGCGAGCATATACTGCCAGGAGTTGGGAATTGATCTGGGTAAGTTTCCTGGCTGATTCCCTCCTGCCAGAGTCTCCCTCTTCAGCCTCATGAGCTGCCTTCATTCTACTCTGCTATGTCTGTTAACCCATAAAGACCCATTTGGTCGGCCCTGGATTCAGGAGGACCTGAGTTCACTTACTAGCTGTGTGACCTTGGGCAAGTCACTTAACCCCATTGCCTAGCCAAAAAAAGAAAAAAAGAGCCTTTTAGTGCTGCCAAATTGACTGTGAGTGAGTGTGACTCTCTCCTGGTTTAGCTATTGTCTAATGTTGGTTTTGTCAGTAATACTTTGGAAGAGTAGTGCCACGAGTCATTCTTAATATGGTGGGAGCCACCGGGTAGCCTGTTTTGGGAGCCAAAAAACTCACATTCCCAAGCCATTTTTGTAGTACTCTGAGGAAATAGGTATAGAAGTAATAACTCATAGAGCTTCCTGCTCCTTTAAAATTGTTATTTCTAAAAATATTTTTCTTATTAAATTATATATTTAGAGCTGGAAGGGACCTTTAGAGATCATCTGCTCTAACCCCCTCATTTTACAGAAAGGGATATGGGAGCCCAAAGAGTAAAGTAGCAGAGCCAGGATTTGAACCCAAGCTCTCTGATTCCAAATCCAGAGGTCTTTGCACTATATGAAGCTGCCTCCCAGTTCATGTTGGGCTGCACAAATCTTCAGCGTCCTTAACTCTAGCTGCGTGGGGGAGATCTCCACTTTGCTGGAAGTGTTCTTGATGAAGAACTTGGAGGTGGTCAGTGCAGCTTAGGGGTTGGACTGATCATTCTCGGGGTTTGACCCTAATCATCGCTTTGTTGTTGCCCATAAAGCATTACCCAATTGTTTCTGGTTTTTCTCCTGGAAGATGGAGAGAATAAATATTGAAGATGTAGTAACGAGCCAGTTGAAATGTGCACTTCTGCGGCTTTAGAATGTCATGGGTTAAGAGCCCAGTTTGTCAGAGACCTGACTCCAGCAAAAAATTCACAAGTTGAACAGCAGGGGCTCTATGTGTGTATGTGTCTGTCTGTGTGTGTGTGTGTGTCTGTGTGTGTGTGTGTGTGTCTGTGTGTGTCTGTGTGTGTGTGTGTGTGTGTGTGTGTGTGTGTGTGTGTACAGTCCATACTTTGTGGACTCACCATCAAGAGGCAATACAGTATGATGTATAGAGTGTCTGGAAGACTAAGTTTGAATCTCATATCAGCATGTGACCCTCTTTCAGGCTCAGTTTCTTCATCTGTAAAACGGAGTTAACGATACATTCAGTACTTAGTTCACAGGGTTATTGGGAGGATCAGGTGGCTCAGTGTAGGCAAAGTTCCTTCTAAACCTTAAATCCTACAGAAGTGCCTATTTCTATTATTAGGAAATCACATCCTTTAGGGACCAGCCTGGAGATCCTGCCTCCTTGACCTGTTTAAATTCCATATGAGACTCAAAGTCTGATCTTTGGACGGGGTTACATAATTACAGAGGTTTATTCCCAAAGAAAAAGAGAGCTACTTTTCCTTACTCTTTGCTTTGTTTGGGCCAGGGTACTAGGTCTGTCTAAATGCCCGAGACTCTTATTCTTAAACTGTTCTCTGTCTTTTTCTTTACTACCCCTTGGGGCCATCAAGAAGTTGAGAAATCTGTTTGAACCATCCCCTGCCTACACAGTAGAGTCGGCTTTGGTCCAGGCCTGCACTCCCCCTGCTGGTGGTTGGTGGAGAAATAGAGTTTCCAAGCTCTTGGGAAAGATCATTTGATTGATGCAGGCCCTGCTGCATGCCCCAAATGTGGGAAGAGAGAAGTTTCCTGTTACTTTTCTCTGATCACCTTTGGGGTGGCCTTTTGTTGCCACAGTCTAACAGGAAATCTCCCTACGGGAAGGGCCAATCAGTCAATAAGCATTAAGCACCTACTGTGTGCCAGGCACTGTGCTAAGCAGCAAAAGCCCCAGAGGCTGAGGTCTCTCTGGTGAGCTTGGGACCCAAAGGGTGGAGTAGGATAGAGTAAAGGAGGGAGAAGGCCCTCAGTTAAACTTTGAGATTCTTGGAGCCTCCAATAGCCTGAGTAAGGCCTCACTGGGACCCATAATACATCATAGCTTTGCTTTTTCAGAGCTGGGCACGTGGAACATGTGAGGACGAATTATAGGCTGCAGAAACTCCTGAAGACTCAGAAGGAGCTCATGTCCAAGGAACTTTGGCTTTATAGTAAGTGAAGAGAGCCCTGTTTTCTGGGATACCATGGGCTTCAGGGTACAGTCAGACTCAGTGGTGGAAGATGCATTACTGGGGTGTTCTGTCCCTTCACAGTTTCCCTGAAATGCTAAAAGGAGATGGTCATTTCCTAGGTGGGCTGCTGGCTTCTTGCTTGGGCTCCAGGACAGTTAGGATTCAGCTTCTGCCTCTCTGTCCTGGGGGCAATGGAGTCACTCAGATTGAGTACAGAGATTGGTGATAGTCTTTTTAACTCTGTCTGTAACATGCAGTTGGCATCAACACATTCGACTACTTGGGCAGCATCCTGAGTTATGTGGTTATTGCGATCCCCATCTTTAGTGGCATCTATGGAGACTTGACCCCGGCAGAGTTAAGTGCTCTGGTTAGCAAGGTGAGCTATTAAGGACCCGTAAGAGCCCCCACCGTTGTAGAGGATGTATAGTGATTAGGAGAACATGGTCCCATCCAGAACCTCTCTTTTCTTTTTTCTTCTGGTTTGGCTTTAGCTTATTATAGGACCTGTTGAGGGTGGTCTGTCTAATGCCCAGAAAGAAAGAAGAGAACCCCCAAGCCCAGGGAATTTATATGTGAAAGGGTTAGGAACTCTATAGAAAGGGAAGGAGTGGGCTTTGTGTCATCTCAAGTCATACCTGTGCCAAGAATGCCTGGTATTTCACGAGGACCTTCATGGATAAGCTCCCTAGTCACAGGGCCACCCTGCTGATTTGGTACTCAGTCAGTGAACAAGCTTTCTTACACATCTGCTATTTGTGGGTATTGTGTTAAGCATTGGCCTTTGTCTGAGAACTGACCAGATTTTTTCTCCGTGTCCCCCCAGAATGCCTTTGTGTCCATTTATCTTATCAGTTCCTTCAGTCAACTCATTGACCTCTCAACAACCCTCTCTGATGTGGCTGGTTATACACACAGGTGAGGCTCAGTCCAGCTTCCTTTTGACTGGGGTCCAGAAAGAAACAGAGAGCTATAAGCTAGGGAAATGTGTGTCTAGAAGAGAGTTGAAAAGCTTGCCCTTCGTGATGCAGACGACTCCCAGAGGTCCAGTCCCCCATCACCAAGTGCCGACCTATGGAGCGTTTTAGATTGGATTTCCCACAGGCATCTCAAACTCAGCATGTTCAAAATAGAGCCCTTTATCTTTTCCCCAAAACCTACATAAGTTTCTACTGACACGTACTGTCCAATCCCCATGGTTCATAACTCCTGTTACCCTCACACACACTCCTGTTATCCTCACTCTCACTTACCCCACATATCCAGTTATGTATCAGATCATCTTGTTTATATTTTCTACAACAATTCTCAGATCCTTTTCTTCTCTCCATTCACACAGCCACTACTCTAATTGAGGCCTTCCTGATTGGTCTTCTGGCCTCACATCTCCCCTCTCTAATCCATTCTCCACATAGTTAGTAAAGTGACTTTCCGAAAGGAAAGTATCTGACCATGTCATTCTTGTTGTTCAGTCGTTTTTCAGTCACGTCTGACTCTTCATGACTCCATTTGGGGTTTTCTTGGCAGAGATCCTGGAGTAGTTTGCCATTTCCTTCTCCAACTCATTTTACAGATGAGGAAACTGAGGCAAACTTACTCAAGGTCACACAGCTATCTAACTATATACACATATATACATATATGGATACATACATACATTATATATAACATGTACATGTGTGTATGATATATCCACACACATATTCCATGTGTGTTTGAGTCTATGTACATGTCTTCCCTGATAGAATATAAGCTCCTTCAGGGCAGCTAAAAGCATTTTTGTCTTTGTATGCCTGGTGCCTGGCACATAATAGATAGGCAGGTCATTTATTAAGCACCTGCTATGTGCCAGGCACTTTATATGGACATACAAAGAAAGGTAAAAAACAGAACCCACTTTCAAAGAACTCATAGTCTAATGTGGGGGAACACCGTGGAAACAATTGTGTACAAACAAGCTATGCATAGGATAATTTGGAAATAATCAATAGAGGGAAGGTAGGATCAGGAAAGGCTTCTTACCAAAAAGGCAGGATTTCAGCCCAGACTTGAGGGAAGCCAGGAAATGGAGATGAGCTGCCAGAGAAAGAATTCCAGGAATGGGAGACAGACAGTGAAAATGTCCTGAGTTGGGAGATGAGTATCTTGTATGAGCACGTCAAGGAAGCCAGTGTCACTGGGTTGCAGAGAATGTGCAGAAGAGGAAGGTCTAAGAAGCCTGGAAAGGTAGGCAGAGGTCAGGTAATAACTTGGGTTTTGAAGGCAAAAAGAAGGTTTTGTATTTGTTCCTGGAGAGGAATAGTCACTGGAATTTATTGAATGGGGTAGGGGCAACATGGTCAGATCTGCGTTTTAGGGAGATCAGTTTGACAGCTGTGTGGAGGGTGGATTGTAGTGGAGAGACTTAGGCCAAGAAGACCAACCAGCAGGTGTGAGATAATGAGAGAATCAGGGTGGTGGCAATATCAAAGGAGAGAAAGGGAGATACCCAAGAAATGGAATCCACCCGCCTTGGCAGCAGGTTAGATGTGGGGGAAAGAGAGTCAAGGAGTCAAGGATGGTACCCGTGTTGAGAGCCCAGTCAGGTGACTGAGAGGGTGGTTGTCCCCTATAGTAATAGGGGACTTAGGAAGAGGGAAGGGTTTTGGAGAAAAGATAGTGAGCTCAATTTTGAGCATGCTGAGTTTAAAACGTCTATGGAATACGTAGTTTGAGATGTCCGATAGGCAGTCAGAGATGCAAGTCGAGGTTAGGGCTGGATAAATAGATCTGAGAATCATCTACCTAGAGATGATGATTGTTTCCTCTCTTTTCTAGAATTGGGGAATTGCAAGAGACCCTGTTGGACATGTCTTTAAGGCCTCGAGATTGTGATTCAGAAGACCTGGATGAATGGGATTTTAACGAGTGAGTAATGACCATGAGTATTTGTCTTATGTTCATGGGGATTTGCCCACAAACATTTAGAAATGGTGCATATGACACTTTAGAGTGACATCCAGGCCACAGATTCAGCTACATCTCGGGTATGGACTTGCTGAAGTTCTGGTCCTCAGGGAGAATTGCCTTCATTGAAAGTTCACTGTCACCAGCCAAGGTCCCTCCGCTACTCCCCACTAACGTGGCACACCCCATTGATTTCTGAGGGAGCCTAACCATTCCCTTCCAGTACTCCCACTAGCGAGACTGGGAAGCCCTTAGAAGAGTGACTGTCTTCAAAACAATGTGGTCAGTAAACCAGGGGCAGTGCCCACAAACCCACGGCTGCCTCGTGGGAGGCTGGTATCATTGTTCCCTTTCACTTCAGGGCCTCAGGACCAAAGGCAACAGACACAGCCTTTCTCCTGGACCGGGTCTCCATTTCTGTGCCCTTCTCTGACAAGCCTCTGATCAAGGATCTGAGCCTGAGAGTTTGTGAGGGGCAGAGCCTGCTGATCACAGGAAACACGGGCACTGGCAAGACCTCCCTGCTCAGGGTCCTGGCCGGCTTGTGGGAGAGTATGCATGGTGAGGACTGAGCCTTTTGTAACTTGAAGTCTCTGAGTTGAAGGGGGGATGGCCCTAGGTAACCCATCAGGTAATCCTGATACTAGGGTCCCCGAACCCTTTCAACTGAAGGAGACTGGGGAGGGAGGAGGACAGAAGGGATGGGGGCAAGGCAGGACAGCAGGTGGTTTTTGTCCCACTTGGAGCAAGGACCTGGAAACTCTGTGACTCATCCTCCTGCTAAATCAGTACACAGATTGAGGCCCGGTCTCTTCTTTGGATCCAAAAGTGGTGACAGGGTGTCTGCTTTGGGCCCTGGCAGGTACTGTGCAGATGCTGACATTCTTCGGTCCTCATGGAGTGCTGTTTCTGCCACAGAGACCTTTCTTCACAGATGGGACCTTGCGTGAGCAGGTCAGTGTTGCTAGCCCTCTCCCGTTCCCTGCCCCTACCTCATTGGTTGGGGAAGTTGGTGGCCATATCAGAGGGGAGATTCAGACAAGAGGAAATTGGTTGGGGGAGTGTTACCATGGCTCCACCTTTCAGGTCCCATGGGCTTTTTGGGAAATTTCATTCAATTTTCATTTGACACATATTTATTAGGGGTCTCCTAAATGTATATCACTATGTTCGGTACTGAGTGGAATAGAAAGTATGATAAAGAATATAAAGTGGAATATAAAGCCCCTGCTCTCAAAGGGCTTTTAGTCTGTCCCTTTCTGCCCTGGAGCGAAGGAAAACAACAATAACAATAATAATAATAAATAATAACAAAAATAACACAGATACAGTGTTTGAAAGACTGAACAGTGCTTTACCTATGTCATCTCATTTATGCCTTAGAATGGCCCTCTGTAGTGAGAGCTACAGGTATTATTATTATTATCTCCCATTTCTTACAAATGAGGATACAGATTCAGAGAAGTTAAGTGATATGGATTTACATATAGCCAGGTACCGTCTGGCCTTTCTGACTTCAAGGCCAGGACACTGTCCAGTATGCACACACAGTTCTTCTGTGACCTTGCCCCTGGATTGATTCGCCCCTGCCCTAGTGCATCTGACCCATCCCACTTTTTAAACTCTTCGTACGATGAGCTGGTAAGGCTTTCTCTAAGAAAAGATTTACAAACTCTTGGTGCTATCCTACAGTAGAATGGACTGCCTTGGGAATAGTGGGTCCCCCTTCATCTAGAAGTCTCTAATCAAAGACTGGTTGTCCCCTTGTCATCAATTTAGAGTTTTATCTAGTCCAACAGGCTCATTTTACACATGAAGAAACTGTGGTCTAAAATGATTAAATGATTTGCCCAGTGTCACAGAGGTATTCTGACTTCAAATCCAGTGGTTTCTTCCCACTAACCCACGCTATTGTGATAGAGATTCCCATACATGGGCAGGTGGGTGGTACATGGATAGAATGTCTGACCTAGAGTCAGACTCATCTTCCTGAGTTCAAATCCGGCCTCAGACATTTACTAGCTATGTGACCATGGGCAAGTATTTTAACTCTGTTTGCCTCAGTTCCTCATCTGCAAAATGAGCTGGATAAGGAGATGGTGAACCTCTCCATTATCTTTGCCAAGAAAACCTCAAATGAGGTCACAACAAGTTGGCACAACTGAAAAATGACTAAACAAAAACACCTAGCAGGTGAACTTCCCTTCCAATTCTGAGATTGTGGCCACTTTTCCTGGGAACCATGGCTGTCCTCCTGTGTATGTAAAACATGATTTTGCTTTTTCAGGTAATTTACCCTTTGAAAGAAGTCTACCCCGTATCAGGTACGCTGAAGATGACACATCGCGTTGAATCTCCTCCATCTTTCTTCTGTCTCTGTCCCTCTGTTCTCTGTCTCCTCCTGGTGTCTCACATTTGTCTTTTGCAGTGGAGTCACCAGTCAGGGTTGCTAGTTAAAGGTGGGGTTCCTTGCTGCTGTTCCCTGCTTAGTGTGATATGCTTCTTGGCCTCCCTTGAGTCTGACCTGCCCTTCCGGGATGGAGGCTCCCACTCACAGGGTATGGAGCGGGTATCCTTCTCCTGACTCTCTTACCACCTGATGGCATTGATGATAATCAATAATAATAGCTTGCATCTATATAGTGCTTTAAGGTTTGCAAAGTGTTTTACATAGCTTCCACATTCAGGCCAGGACAGGATTTCTGCCTTACTGAGAGTCCCAATCTGTCTTGAGTCCTAAGTAGACCTTTACTCCTCCAAGTCTGCCCCAACACAAGCTTAGGTGATAGCTAATAATAATAGCTAGCATTTCTAAAGCATGTTAAGGTTTGAAAGGCAATTTACATATATTATCCCATCTGATCCTCACAACAATTTTTGAGGTAGTTGCTATCATTCTCCCTACTCTACAGGTGAGGAAGGGCAGCTAGGTGGTACCATGATGCACAGAGCACCGGGCCTGGAGTCAGGAAGGAAGATTCATCTCCCTGAGTTCAAATCTGGCCCCAGACATTTACTAGCTATGTGACCCTGGGCAAGTCACTTAACCCTGTTTACCTCAGTTTCCTCATCTGTAAAATGAGCTGGAGAAGGAAATGGCAAACTACTCCAGTATCTTTGCCAAGAAAACCCAAAATGGGGTCACAAAGAGTCAGACATGACTGAAAAATGACTGAACAAAGGCAACAGAGTAGATAGAGAACCAGACCCGAGTTTGAATCTAGCCTCAGATACTCACTAGTTGTGTGACCCAGGACAAGTCATTCAACCTCTCCAGCCCTCAGTTTCCTCCCATGTTGTTGTTTAGTCACATCCTACTCTCTGTGACCCCATTTGGGGTTTTCTTGGCAGAGATACTGGAGCAGTTTGCCATTTCCTTCTCCAGCTCATTTTACAGATGAGGAAACTGAGGCAAACAGGGTCAAGTGACTTGCCCAGGGTCACACAGCTCACAAGTGTCTTGAGGTTGGATTTGAACTCAGGAAGACGAGTCTTCCTGACTCCAGGCCTGGCACTCTGTGCACTATTGTGCCACCTAGCGGCCCTACTCTGTCACCTAGTTGCCTATAACTTGGGGGGAAATCTGTTTTCTAGGTTCTGCTGATGACGAAAGAATCATGAGGTTCTTGGAATTAGCTGGCCTGGTGAGTCACTCCAAGAATTCCTATGAGAGGCAGCTGCAGGTCATTTTGTCTTCCCTGAAACGGCCCAGAACAATAGAAGTGAGGATAATAGCTAGCAGAATAGAAGGTTTGCAAGGTGTGTTATGCATGTTATCTCATTTGTCCTCACAACCCTGTGAAGTAGGTGGTGTTATCATCTCCATTTTGCAGATGAGTAAACTGAGGCAGAGGGAAGTTACGTGACTTGCCCAGGGTCACACAGCCAGCAAATGTCTGAGGCCAGATTTAAACACAGGTCTTCCTGAATCCAGGTCCAGAGCTGTCCACTGCCACCCAGATGCCTCTCAGTGAATAGTGTCTGCTTTGCAGAGGATTGCTTCTGGGTCCCAGAGCCATTTGAGCTGAACCCTGCTGGCTTTACAACGTGACTGGCAGTGTTCTGGGTGCCTGCTGTGAAAGGCAGGGATCCAGGCAGATGAGATTTCCAGGTGCACATTTGTTTCTGGAGGGGAAGTTAGAAATGAGAAGGCCGACACGATAGGTGATAGTTAATGGTGGATGCGTGTAGTCAGTCATCAGGAGTTCATTAAGCACTTACTGTATGCCAGGTGCTAAGCACCATTCACTGACATCGTCCTGTCTCTGTATGTTTCAGTCGAGTCTGGTGGCAAGGACAGGGGGACTGGACCAGCAGGTGGACTGGAACTGGTAAGTATAGATTAAAAAAAAAACCCACTTCCTTTACAAACATGAGTCATCGTCACGGGTGCCAGCTCTGAGGAGTTTCCTAATGACAGAACACTTAGAGTGGTAAATGTTCCTGGACTCTGCCAGATTAGGATGGGCAATTACCTTCAGGCTATTAACTCCTATGCAGGCCTACACAGCGTGATATTTCCCCAAACAATGTAATTTTGCAATAAAATTGTATATACATTATAGTCACACATCACCTTAGTATCATGAGAGCCCTCTCTTTCATCATTTGGCTAACTGATCATTCACAGCATCATTCCCATGAAAACAAGTACCCAGGTGCATCCGCCTCTCATCTAACTTCAAGTTTTTTGAAACTAGTTTTTAACGTTAGGACCGATGTGCCTGGAACTGCTGGGTCTACTAAGGTGGGGAAATAGGCTGTTTTCTAGAAGTGCAACCACTTGGGCAATCTCTGAAGCCATCTCTCAGATGCCTGTAATGAAGAGAAAAAAGCGTTTGGTTTTTACCCTTCAGCCCCGTCTGCCGTGTTTCTGCTCCCCAGGTATGATGTTTTGTCTCCAGGAGAGATGCAAAGACTGTCTTTTGCCCGGCTCTTCTATTTGCAACCTAAATATGCAGGTAAGGAATAACCCACAGTAGAAGTGGTGTCAGATTGTGTAGTTGTGTGTGTTTGTGTGTGTCTTCAAGTATGATACATGTCCTGTGGTAGGAAACAGTGTTTCTCTTCATTTCTCTCACCTGCAAAGGAGGAGAAGTAACACCCAAGGCCCTTTCGTAGGCTTTGGCCCACATGGTAGTATTTAGTTTTCTTAGAGGAGCTCAGAACGTTTTATAACATTTTATAAATTCAGTCTTGTCATCTTTGTACTGTCGGTGACAGCTGGAGCCATCGGGGAGGTGGGGTGTCAAACCCTGAAAATGGACAAGGGTTTTCTTTCCAGGCTGCTACATCCAAGGAGGGCAGCTGGGCATGCCCAGTGGGACAATATAAAGGGTATGACAAATGGGGAATTTTAGCATCATAGAATTTTAAAACTGGAAGAGAAACCTTAGAAAAAGCATGGGGTCAAACCCTCACATTTTATGGATGAAGAAGCTGTCAAAAGAAAAATGAAAGGGCTTATCTAAGTGCCATAAGTGCCAGCCGTTAGCATAATCAGAATCCTTTGGCATGGGATAACTTCCCGGGGGGTAGTACTACCTATTACTGGATTGTGGTGTTCCAGTTCGGGGACCTTGAAGGCTCTTAAGAGCCTTCAAAGTGTAACATAGTCTTGTAACTGGCTGAAGGATGCCTCGAAACAGCCCTGACTCCCAGCCTTTTGTCCCTGACTTCAGCCTGTATTAACATTTCTGCTTCTTTTTATCATCAGACACAAATACCTAATTTTTTTTGTTTATAGTTTATTTTTATGTTAAAGTTATTTATTAATTATTGTATTTATCAGTTCATTTCATTATCTATTTATTGTATGTATTATATAATATAGTATATATAAACATAATATATTGTTATTCATTTAACTGTGATGTAATGTATTATTACTTCCCTATTACCTCTATAGTGTAATACATTATTATTTATTTATTAACTCTAAAGATGAATATTCATCTTTACCCTTTCCACAAGACGCTGCATCCTGGGATAGGTGATGCAGCGAATGGGTGAGTCTTGGAGTTGAGAGAGATTGAGCTAAAGGTTCCGTTGACACTCCCCCTAATGAAGCTGGCCTCTCAGCTTCCCTTATTCTAAACCTTTTTCCTCCTGGAATTATTATGCTCCATTCTACCTGAAACAGGACTGAAACAAGACTTGATCCTGGGTACTTGAGGTCAGATGACGTCAATCAGTGATAAGGGAAGTGGGAAGTAGGGAAGAAGTCCAGAGAGGAGCCATGTTCTTCATTAAAACATGGTGCAGATAATCCTACTATTTCTTCATGTAATATAATTCTTATATTATTGTCATTATACATGATATCATATATCATATAGTATAATTCTTTTATCATTTACCTCATGGGATTGTTTTGAGGAAAGTGAGTTTTTTAAAAAACGTATTGCCGTCTTGCTTTTTTGTGTTATGTATTAAATATATTCCATATACTTATATATTCCATATAATTATTTTATATCAATACATAATGTATCTAGAGATGTTTATTATACAGACATTTATGTATTTTGATTCCATATAGATATTTAGATAAATATATATAGCATATCATGTTAAATATGCTTATATTCCATATAAATGTAAATAAATGTATTTATTCCATATAAATATATATATGGCATTTACCATAATGTGTTTATAAAAATTTAATATATTTAAATCTAAATATACATATAATTTAATATTTATAATATGTAAGGTATTAAAAACATAAATATATCCCATCTCCCCTTCACTACCCAGTGAGCCATCCCTTGTACCATTAATAAGAAAGAGAAAAAAGCAGTTCAGCAAATCTAGCCCTTCAGCTGAGTCTGATAGTGTGGGTGTCTGCACACCCATAATCCCCTACTTTGGCAAAGAAGGAAGGGGAGGACGTTTATCTTTTCTTATATAGAGCTAAACTTGGTCATTATAATCAAACAGAATTTCACTTGCTTTTTTTTGTTGTTGTTCTTTCCATTTACTTTTCGTAGTCGTTTTGTATTTTGTTGGGCAGGTCTTGCTTAACAATAGCTAGGTAGCCCAGTAGAAAGAATGCTGGGCTTGAGTCAGGAAGACCAGAGTTCAAATTCTGTCTCAGACACTGACTAGCTGTGTGGCCCTGGGCAAGTCTCAGTTTCAGTTTCCCCCTAGATAAAATGAGGATAACAAAAGCATCTACCACATAGAGGATCCCATGATAGAACTTCTGTAGAGAAAGCTCCTTGAAAACCTCAAAGCAGCACATAAATGCTGGCTGCTATTACTGCTACGTCAGGCTTCATGAAAGCCTTCCCATGCTTTTCTGAATTCTTGAGGACAGTGCCTTGTAAACTTCTAAGCACTGTGTGTGTGTGTGTGTGTGTGTGTGTGTGTATTTTTTTTTTGGCTAGGCAGTGGGGTTAAGTGACTTGCCCAGGGTAACACAGCTAGTAAGTGTTATGTGTCTGAGGCCGGATTTGAACTCAGGTCCTCCTGACTCCAGGGCCAGTACTCTATCCATTGTGCCACCTAGCTGTCCCCAACACCATATATTTTTTTGGTTTTGTATGTTTGTTTGTTTGTTTTTTGTATTTGTTTCTTGTTTTTTAGGTTAAGTGACTTGCCTGGGTCACACAGCTAGTAAGTGTCAAATGTTTGGTCTCAGGCCGAATTTGAACTCAGGGCCAGTGCTCTATCCACTGTGCCACCTAGCTGCCTCAACACGATATGTCTTTAAAAATACATTTTTATTGCTATCTTTTATTTTCATATTGCCTAGATTTTCCCTTGTGTCTCTCTTCTCCCTTCTTCTGGAAAGTCATCCCTTATAATGAAAATTTTTTTTAAAAAAGGAAGGAAGGAAGAGAAAAAACGTTCAGCAGAAACAATCCAAAAATAGTCTGGTGTTATGATGTGGTGTGCCACATTCATGGAGCCTCCCCAGCCCTTCCTTTCTGCAGAAGACCCAGGGAAGGGGCCGTCTCCTGTTTCTTCTTTGGAGCTGAGCCTCATGCTTTTTAACTTCAGAACATTCAATCTCTTGTTTTGTGCTGGTTGGTTCTTTCTGTTGTATACTGTTGTAGTCATTTCATAGATTGTTCTCCTGGCTCTGCTCACTTTTCCATAGCTTATATAAGAATCTCTCTTTTAAAAAAATATTTTTTCTTTATTTCATTAAATATTTCCCAATTACATAAAAAAATTTGACATTCATTTTTTAAAAAATTTGAATTCCAAATCCTCTTCCTCCTTCCCCCACCCTTTGAGAAGTCAAGCAATATGATATTGATTATATGTGTGAAGTCATACAAAACAGTTCCACAGTAGCCGTGTTACAAAAGAAAACACACCGTGTAAGTATCTTAAGTCCTATGGGGATGAGTTATTGTTACCATTGGAAAATTGAGCTGCTACCAGTTAAAGGAAGAAGTTTCCCTGTTATGTAAAGCAGCTTTGTGGCCTCTCTCAGGGTTGTCTGAGAGGCAGCCAGGTGATAAGGTAGGAGCCAGGAAGACCTGAGTTCAAATCTGGCCTCAGATTTTACTAGCCGTGTGACCCAGGGCAAGTCACTTACACCTGTCTGCTTCACTTTCCTCATCTGTAGAATGGGGATAATAATAATAATAAAAATAGCCCTTACCCCCCTAAGGTTATTTTGAGGATGAAATGAGGGGCAGCTAGGTGGCACAGTGGAGAGAGCACCAGGCCTGGAGTCAGGAGGACCTGAGTTCAAATGCGGCCTCAGACCAAACACTTGACACTTACCAGCTGTGTGACCCTGGGCAAGTCACTTAACCCCAATTGCCTCACCCAAGAAAAAGAAAAGAAAAAGAGGATGAAATGAGAGAATACTTGTAAAGTGTTTTACAAATCTTCAAACAATATATAAATGATAGCTATGATCATTAGCAGATTGAGCACTTGACCCGAAGTCAGGAGGACTCAAATTAAAGTTCTGTCTCAGACACTTGCTAGCTGTGTGATCCTGGGGAAGTTACTAAACCTCTGCCTGCCTCAGTTTCATCATTTGCAAAATAGGGATTGTTATGAGGATCAAATGAGAATGTTTGCAAAGCCATGTAGCAAAAGAAAACACGCCTTAAGTCTCTTCAGTCCTATGGAGATGAGTTATTGTTACTGTTAGAAAATTGAGCTGCCACCGATTAAGGGAGAAAGTTTCCCTGTTATGTAAAGCAGCTTGTGGCTTCTTCGAACCTTAAAACAGTTAATTAATGTAATTACTTAGTTATATTGTTGTTGTTATTAGTGCGAGCTGTTATTGCCTGCCTTTGACACGGATAGTGTAGGAAGAAAACATGCTGAGAAGAGATCAGTCTGTCATGGTTATTCATCGCACAAAGTTGCTGTTACTGTGTACAGTGTTCTCCTGGTGCCTGCTCTGTGCTGAGTGCTTTACAAATGTGATTTCGTTTGATCATCACAGCAACCCTCTGAGGTCAATGCTGTTGTTATCCCTGTTTTGCAATCAGAGGCTAAGGGTCACACAACTAGTAAGTGATTGAGTTCGGATTTGAACTCAGGTCTTCCTGACTGCAGGACCAGGGCTCTGTCTACTGCCCCACTTAATCTTTGGTGTAAGAGGAGAACTGTGGTCTTGAATTCTTGATTTCTTCCCATTTCTCCTCAGTTTTGGATGAAGCCACAAGTGCTCTGACCGAAGAGGTAGAGAGTGAGCTGTACCGAATCTGCCAGCAGCTGGGCATGACACTCATCAGCGTGGGCCATCGACAAAGCCTAGAGAAGGTGAGGGGTCAGGCTCCTCTGTAGCAGGGGCTTGTACTGACCGGGCTTCTGCGTCCTCAGCCTGAATGTAGAGAGGGAGGCGTGAAGAGCAGGGAGCCTAGCACAGTGGAGCGGGAGGAAGGGGGGGCCAGTCAGGGCAGAAGCCGGTGTCCTGCCACAGGCGTTGTGAGAACCGGTCCCTCCGCCGTGGTGCTGATGGTATCTGTTTTCTTGTAGTTCCATTCTTCAGTTTTGAAACTTTGTGGAGGAGGAAAATGGGAATTGACCCACACCAAAGAAGAATGAAGCAGCCACGTCGTTGGGCAACTTCAGGAAGGAGCCGAGCCCCAGGTGGTTGTTTATCCAGAAGTGACCAGGAGAACCGATTGAGTAAGATAGGACCGAGCCGTGGGTAGATTTCCTGTGGATTGGGAATGTCTGCTACCGCTGCCTTCACTTTGGCAGAATCTTTAGTTGGTGCTCAGTCCCTACCTCCAGTGCCTTTTTGGGGGGAAATCCCCCATCCTCAGCCAGGACCCCGTCCCCCAGAAATGCTTAGCTATACAAGTACCTGAGATGGCGTTCGCTAAAGAAGCCACTTTCAGATTCTCAGATACAGGTTCTCAGAGAGCACTGAATTGGGCCTTTTCTTCTGGTCTTGGCGCTGCTGCTGACTGGGCCTCAGATCTCTCATCTGTCAAATGAAAAGGCTAAATTAGATGGGGGGAGGGCAACAGCAGTAAGGGAATAAACATTTATGTAGCACCTACTGTGTGCCAGGCATTGTGCTGGGTGCTTTCTACAAATATGATCTCATTTGATCCTCCCAACAGTCCTTTGAGGTAGGTGCTATTATTACCTTCATTTTACAGTTGTGGAAAATGGAGGTTTAAGAGACTTGCCCAAGGTCACATAGGTAGTAAAAGTCTGAGGCTGGATCTGAACTCAGGTCTTCCTGATTCCCAGATTCTAAGCACTGAAACACTGTCTAAACTTCCCAGATCACTAGAGTCCAGAAATGGGAATTAACTAGGTGGTGAAAGTTTTAAATGTTAAATCTTTAACTCTTCACTTTAATCTTATAACCACTTAAAATTTCAACTAGTTTTTTTTTAAGTTACTCGTATAATTGTTTTAAAATATAAAATTCTGAGCCTAAAAACTTTCTTAGCTGGTTCTCTTCAGATCTTTAATAGTCAGCCTTTAATGAACAATAACAGTAGGAATTTTTGTGAGAGTAGTGGCCCTTTTGTGCCCTTTTATTTCTTGGGAACTATAGTCCTAAAGTCCCTTAGCCCCTGGGTTAGAAATCATCCTCATTTTAATGGGGGCTATAAGTGGTAGTGGTCTGAGGAAGACTCCTGCCTTCTGAGCATCTGTTTTCTCTGGTGGTCAGCTGAGACCAAAAGAAAGAAACTGAGGAGTGCCTCAATATTTGGTCCCAAGTATATGAATGTAATGGAATACTGTTGTGCTATAAGAAATGATGAAGAGGGTGACTTCAGAAAAACTTGGAAAGACATGTATGATCTGATGCTGAGTGAAGTGAGCAGAACCAAGAGAACTTTATACACAATAACGGCCGCGTTGCGCGATGACTAATATTGATAAACTTAACCCTTCTCAGTGTTACAAGGATCTAAGACATCTCCAGAGGCCTCGTCATAGAAAATGCTACCCACATCCAAAGAAAGAACTATGGAAGTTGAATCGCTATCATTTTTTTTTCCTCTTCTGTTGAGTTTTGTTCCCTCTTTCTGATGGTTCCCCCTCTTGGTTTTAATTTTTACTTCCAACTTCACTAATATGAAAATATGTTTAATAGGAATGTAAATGTATAGCCTGTATCAGATTGTGCACCGTCTTGGGGAGGGTGGTGGGGAGGAAGGGGGAGAAAAATTTTAAACTCATAAGCATATGGAAGTGATTGTTGATAAATCAAAATAAACTAAAAAAATTTAAAAAGAAAATATTTGGTCCCAAGCCAGGTAATTTCCCATTTTAACTTAGACAATATGTTTTGCATATGGCTTGAAGGATTAGAAATTTCCTTTTCTCTTTGCTCACCCAGACTCTTAACTCCATTCAGATTTTAATCATCTTTTGCTGGGACAATTTTTTTATTACAAACCTGACAAACATTAATAAATAATACAAAGAGGTTCTATGTATGAAACTGTGAATCACCATTACATAGATATGACTATTTCTTTTGACTAATATATAATTAAACATATATTAAATTTTACATGAGTGTACCTTGCTTGTCTCTGTCCCTCTTCTGAACTTTTCTCTGATCTCTTCTATGTATTTTAAAATATTTAAGTATTTCGTTGGCAGTCTTTAATTTTTGCCTCCATATCCCTCCCTTCCCACACCCTTTACTCCCCTCCCCAAAATAAGAGCCTTCTCTTATAACAAATAAGTATAAGCAAGCAAATTAAATCCATACGGGTTTGCATTTGGAAATGTCTTATTCTGAAACCACAGTTCTTTACCTCTCTGCCAAAAGGTAGGACGTCATTGCATTGATCCAGATTCATGTCTTCCAAACATTCTTTTTCTTCCTTTACATTGCCTGAACTATTTCAGTAGCCTCTTTTTTTTTGTAAATAGTATTTTATTTTTTCCAATTACACGTAAAGATAGTCTTCAACAATAAGATTTTGAGTTTCAGATTATTCTCCCTCCCTAAGACAGCAAGCAATCTGATATAGGTTATACCTGTGCAATCATATTAAAGATATTTCCACATTATTCATGTTGTGAAAGAAGAATCTGGATCTCCAGTTCTGTGATTTGCACATAGTCGGTGCTTAATTGATGAATGGAGTTGAATTGACTGGAAATTTCTGATCAAAACTTTCCACCAATTTCTCATTGAAATTCATCTGTCCCGTGGTATGCATAATTAGGTCACAAATGTCCCAACCTGGACTTGTTACAACAGTTAAACAAAAGAATTAGCTCTGATCTAAAGAAAAAGGCTTCTTATTCCCGCCATATTATTTCACCCAACATGGAGAAACCACTGCCAAAAAACCGTCTGCTCTTTACTGCTCTCCTTTCAGAATGAATAGAAATAAAAGAAACCTTTTGTCCTCCGGCACTTTCCTCTAACTGTGGTCACAGGGATCCCTGGATTTTACATTTTATCTCTCTCCCTGCTATTGTATGTCAAAACAGAATACCATTCAGAGAGAACGGTCGGCTAGGCCCAACTCTGTCTCCCAATTGGTGTTGCCCTCTCCTCCCCTTTGGAGCCCACACCTGCTTGTTGAACTCTTGACCAAACAGATCAGAGAACAAGCAATGCTTCTCGGAATAACCAGTGTGTTTCTGGAGTTTCACTCTTCCCCCTTTATATTTCTTTGTGTCCCATCAAGGAAGCTAAAGATTTAATCTGTCTTTGAGTTCTGCAGTAAAACCAGGCAAAAGTATAAAGTTCCTTGTGACTAGCCCCATATGCCTTGTTTCTATTCCTTTGTCCACAGAATGCCAACCTGAAACCTCAACTCTTCCACTCTTTAACAAGCCATGGCTAAGTGCAAAGACCTAGGTTCCAATCTCACTCTGACTGTCTCTGTGACCCCAATCAAGTTCCTTAATCTCTTAGCACCTGACAACTCAGAATCATAGAATTTTAGCGATTGAAAGGGACCTTAATAATTAGCTGATCTAAGCCGTATTTGAAAAGGAATCCCTACTTATAACATCCCCAGCAAGTGGACATGCGGCTTCTTCTCGAAGACTTCTAATGAGGAATGACTCCACCACCTTCCAAGGTAGCCCACTCCACTTATGAATTGCTCTAATTGGGATTTTTTCCTTTGTGTTAAGCCTAACTTTATTATCTCTTTATAATTTCTAGCCGTTGTCCCTAGTTCTGTCTCCTGGGGCTAAACAGAATAAATCTAATCCCTTTTTGTAGTGACAGCCCTTGAGATTCTTGGAGACAGACATTATGTTCCCCCTGAGCCTTCCCTTCTCCAAGGCTAAACATCCCCTGTGCCTAGGACATATTGACCAGAATAGGGAGTCAGCAAACTATGGCCCAAACACCAAATGTGGCCTGCCAATTTTATTTTAAAATGTAAAAGCCATTCTTAGCTCACTGGCCATACAAAAGCAGGTAGTGGGCCAGATTTGGCCCACGGATCATCATTTGCCTATCCCTGTATTAAGTAACATTGGTATTTGAGTGGTAGAGGAAATTCTCCGCTTTGATTTAATCATCTATGCTTTACTTTGTGTAATAAATACCATTGAGCCTTATCTTACCTCTTACCTTCCTTACCTTACCTTCCTTACCTTACCTTCCTTACCTTACCTTCCTTACCTTACCTTTCTTACCTTACCTTCCTTACCTTACCTTCCTTACCTTACCTTCCTTACCTTACCTTTCTTACCTTACCTTCCTTACCTTACTTTCCTTACCTTACCTTCCTTACCTTACCTTCCTTACCTTACCTTCCTTACCTTCCTTAGAAGGTAAGAGGTGAGATAAGACTCAGTGGTATTTATTACACAGAGTAAAGCATAGATGATTAAATCAAAGCGGAGAATTTCTCTACCACTCAAATACCAATGTAACTTAGTACAGGCACAGGCAAACGATGATCCGTGGGCCAAATCTGGCCTTCCTTGTCAGTAATATTAAAAGCAATACAGTGCTTGCTTTCTTACTGAGCTCAGTTGTGAAAATATTTTACTGCAATATCTTTTTTCCATTTTTCTCCTCCCTGTTGTTAAACTAAATCCTTCTCACTCCCCACACCAGACAAATAAATGTGGACTATTGGGTTGCTTTATAAACATGTCCCAGCTAGTCCTTCCACGTCAGTCTCTTCTGGTATACAAGGGATGTTATCTGGGATCCTGTGGAAATATACCTATGTTTGCAGTATATGCTCACATAGTCTCTGGGCTTGCAGGAGTCAACAGGGCAGTCAGATGTTTCTAAGAGAGAAAAAAAATTTATGCAAGTAGAGTCAGCACCATTGCTAAAATTTCTAGACCCCTGAAAATAGGTAGGGAAGTAGCCTAGATTTATTGTCACAAGTTGCATATTAAGAAGGTACTTTGTACTGAATCAGACCCATTGGCCTACATGGTTCATGACTGCTGAATGGCATTTTTTTCTTGTTCCATGCATAAACTTTTTATTTTAGCCAACTTTTCTATCTGGTTAACAAGATGGCACACTGGATAGAGTGCTGAAGTCTGGAAAACCTGAGTGCAAATACAGCCTCAGACCCTTGCCAGTTTTGTGACCTTGAACAAGTCACTTAACTTCTATCTGCCTCAGTTTCCTCAACTTTGAAATGAGGTTACTAATGGTATCTACCTCAAAGGGTGGTTGTGAACATAAGTGTTGATCAGTTGTGTCTGACTCTTTGTGACCTCACTGGGGGTTTTCTTGGCAAAGATATTGGAGTAGTTTGCCATTTCCTTCTCCAGCTCATTTTACAGACAAGGAAACAGAGGCCAACAGGGTTAAGTGACTTGCCCAGAGTCAAATAGCCAGTAAATACCTGAGACCAAATTTGAACTCAGGTTTTCTGACTCAGGCCCAATGCTCTGTCCACTATGCCATTTAGAATGGTAAAACATTTAGCACAGTGCCTGGCACATAGTAGGTGCTTAATAAATGCTCATTCCCCTGTCTTCATTTAATTTAACTTTAATTTTTAAATGAATATTTCCCCAAACAGCTATCATTCCTTCCAGCTTAAAATTGTTTTTAATATATACATATATTATATAGACATGTATGTGTGTGAATGTGATGCATATATCTTGAGCCTTCACCAGTCATCTTGCTTCTGTCCTGCCACTGAACTGTGGTAACTCTGGAGGAGAGAGTGAGGCCCACGACTTCATGCAACTCTGCCTCACTTAAATCCCATTTATGCATGAATCAAAGGACATCACCCATGCTGTGATGCCTATGCATATGTATGTATATGTTTATAAGTATATAGATATAGATATGTAGCTTTAAACTTAACACTTTGGAATTTGCCAGGTGAAGACTGAAGTGATCCCTCTTTTGGGACATATCCAAATGCCAGCTTTGTTACCAGCTCAGTACTTCAATGACAAGGCCATCGTTTCTGTTTTTAAGCCATTTTGTATCCAGAATTATCATACATTCTGGGAATGGCCTCATTTTAGACATAATCTTACACAGGCCAGTATCTCCCTTTTTCACATAGCTGCCAAAGTAACATACCAAAAGGACAGGTTTGATCATGCTACTACCCTGCTCAATAACCCCTAGTGACTCCCTATTGCCCCTATGATCAAATGCAAACTTCTCAGTCATTTAAAACCCTTCATAACATGGCTTCATCCTATCTTTCCAGGTTTATTTTACATCACTCCTCTTCCCTCTCTTTATGGTCCAGGCAAACCAATCTATTTGCTCTCCTTCCTGCATGACATTTTGTATCTCATTTTTGAGCCTTCATACATCCTGGGCAAGTCACTTAAACTCTCTGGGCTTCCCTGCAAAATGAGTAGATTGGACTAAACAGGAAGGACTTTCCTAAATCCGTCATCCTATGAGTTCGTTCTCATGAAGCCACATAGCTTTGCACAGAAGAGGTCAGCCTATATGTGTGTGCTGGTGGTCTGAGGGTACCCGAAGGGGTTTGATGGGTCTGATACACTTAGCACTTCTAACTGGAGAAAATTAACAATTTCGTCATTGTGCAGTTTGACCTGGCTTTGGATACTCAGCACCTCTTTAGCATTCGAAGTTGCTTTTCCCTCTGATTGGAGGGCTGGAGGCCAGAGTACTAAACTCCTCCCAAAATCTCCCTTTACAGAGGGCTCAGAATTTTCCCCTAACTCTTCATGTTCCATGAGCAGCTCTGCTTGGTTTCAACTGAATCCCATTGGCCCCCTCCCCTTTTCAGTTTCCTTTTATGTATTACTCTCCCCATTTAAATTGTAAGCTCCTTGAGGGCAGGGACTGGGTCTTTCTTTTCCTTATTTGTATCCCCAGTGCTTGGTATTTAGTAGGTATTTTATAAATGTTTATCAACTATTGATAAAGTCTAGACTAGGGCTTCTTAAACTTTTTCCGCTCACCACGGTATCATCACATTGTAAACAATGGGTTGCAACCTCACCTCCCAGGCTACCCCAACATCTCCCCAAAGTAATCGTTCCACTTCTTGATGGAATGCTTCCAAGAATGGGGACGTCACAGCATGGCCAAGTAGCCCATTGTATTTGCACACAGCTCTGATTGCTAAGAGTTTTCCCTCACTAACCCAAATCTGCTTCCCGAGAACATCCACTCACTGGTGTGTTCCTTCAGCAGAACAGGTCAGAGTTTGTTCAAGGCCCTTTCCCAGTGGGGGATCAGTGTCAGAGGACAAGGCCAAAATACTTGTTTCTCTGTATCAGCAGGGCAAACCAAACTACCCAAATGGGAATTTTTCTTCCACATCACACGTACAGACCTAGGTAGACAGTGCACAACAAACAGACAAAAAACCGAACCAGAACCACTCCCCCCCAAAAAAAATCCTTTGCCCTGTCATTGTTTTCCTAAACAGATCATTTGCCAAGAAAATTGCTGTCAACATCATTCCTGGAGATGTCTGAAGTCTTGGGTCAGGACAAGAAAACAATCTTCAACCAACCTAAAGAGATACCAAAGATGATAAGGAATAATCCACGAAAAAGAGACAAAGAAAAGCAAATGGATCAAAGTCCCCTTCTGCCCAATCAGACCCACAGGCTTGGCCCGCAGCTCCTTTCTTTGTCTCTGAATTACACTAGTACAGAGGACAGCATGGTAAAACTTTACAGCAGGAAGAACCTCAGGGATCATCCAGGGATTCTTAACCTTTTTTTTGGTCATGAATCCCTTTGCCAATTGGTGAAGTCTGTTGACCCTTTCTCAGATTAATGTTGATTTAAATGCATAAAAACAAAATACATAGAATGACAAATCAAATCACCAAGCATTTATTAAGTGCCTCCTAGAAGCTGACCGGGGATACAAGATGCAAACAGCTGTATACAAACAAGACACATATGGGATAAATTGGGGTCTCAGAGGGAAGGCGGTAAGATTAAGGAGGCCTGGGGAAGGCTTAAAGTGGGACTTTAGCTGAGACTTGAAGGAAGCCGGGGAAGCCAGGAGGTGGAAATGAGGAAGCGGAGCATTCCAGGTGTGGGAGAGAGGCAGAGAGAATGCTCAGGTTGGGAGGTGGGGTCTTGTTCAAGGAAGTGTGAGCAGGCCTGTGTCCCTGGATGGAAGAGGATGGAAGGTATAAGGAAAGGAGAGGGGGAGACAGATTATGAAACATCTTTGAAAGCCAAAGGATTTTATATTTCCTTCTGGAGGTGATAAGGAACCACTAGAGTTTATTGAATGGAGGTGGGGGTAGAGGAAGGGGTTAACATGGTTGGCCATGAACCGTAGGAAGATCAATTTGACAGCTATGGGGAGGATGGACTGTTAAGGCAGGGAGACCAACTGGCAGGCCATTGTCATAGTGCATGTGTGAGGTGATGAGGGCCTGTACCAGGGTGTTAGCAGTGTCAGAGGAGAGGAGGGGGTATACAGGAGAGATGTTGCCAAAGTAGAATTGAAAGGACTTGGCAACTAATTAGATGTGGGATAAGAATCCCTTAGGGGGCAGCTAGGTGACTCAGTGGATAGAGCACGGGGCCTGGAGTCAGGAAGACCTGAATTCAAATCTGATGGCATATACTTACTAGCTGTGTGACCTTGGGCAAGTCATTTAACCCTATTTGCCTTAATCCACTAGAGAAGAAAATGGCAAACCAGTCTGGTATCTTTCCCTAGAAAACCCCATGGACAATATGGTCCACGGAGTCACAAGTCTAACATGACTGAACAACTCTACAACAAAGAACCCCTGATCTGTTCCAAAGAACTTGTGATGGAAGAATGCTATCCACCTCCAGAAAGAGGACAGATGGAGTCTGAATGCAGTTTGAAGCACGCTTTTTTTACTGTCTCACTCTTGGGTTTTTTGTGTTGTTGTTATTGTTTTGGTTTTCATTTTCTTTTGCAATATTGGCTAATATGGAAATGTTTTGTATGATTGCACGTGTACAATCTAAATTAAATTTTTTGCCTTCTGGAATGGGGAAGAGAGGGGAGCAAATTTGGAACTCAGAAATTTAAAAAACATGTTAAAAATTCTTGTTTACATGTAATTGAGAAAAGGTAAAATAAAAATATATTAAATAGGTAAAAGTTTAAAAAAAGAACCCCTGATCTAGGACAGCCTCCTCATTTCATAGATCCTAGGAAAGAAGCCCAGAAGGGTTAAGGGACAGCTCAGGTACTCCATAAGCTGCAGGCTTGCCTCTTGGTTCAGTATTTAATCGGCGTTGTCCCAGTCCTGGAAGAGATCACACCTCTATTTTTTTTTATTGTCTTATTGATGTTCTATTTACCCTATTGTCATTTTCCAAAGTTTCCTCCCTCCTGTCCATTGAACCCTCCCTTGTAACAATTACACCTCAGCCAGACAGATGAACACATTGGCTTTGTCTGATTAGATATGCTTTATTCTTATACCTTTAGCAGGAATATATGTATAAGTGAGCAGATCTCTGAGCTACCGCTTAGAACTCGACAGCCACAAAAAGAAAAGTGGATGGGGATGTGGGATTTTAAATGACACCCATTCCTCCAAGGAGTGGTAGGAGTACTATGGCCCTATTGATTATTCTGAAGGGCATTTCCTTTGGTGTTGTGAACTTAGCTTCCTATTAGCATGAGGAAAAGAAAGAAGAAAGGGGAACAGGGTTATTAAGATTCTTAAAGTAGTAGGATCATAGCTTTAGAGTCAGAAGGAACTTCAGATTTCATCAGGTCAATCCCCTCTTTTTTACAAATGACTGAACTGACATCCATAGAGGCTAAGTTATTTACTTAAGAGTCAAGTGTATAGGAAGTGTCAGAGTTAAGATCTGAATCCAAGTGAGCACTGGAGTCTTTGTGTATTTTATAGTTTTTTAACAAGTTACCGAACCAAACCCCTTGGGCAAGTTGGCCAGTTCGAACCACTGGGCCTTCCAGAGGGTAGGATTTCCATCAGATCTTAGTCAAACATCCTTTTTGAGAATTCCTTAAGTCTTCCCTTAAGACTTTTTAAGTCTCAAGACTTTGGAATTGGTTCCAAACAAAATAAAGGACACACAATCAAGTCTTAGAAAGGTGCCAGCAAAGATTATTTAAGAAGTTTCAAGACAGACTGACAATGGATCCATAAAGGAACACACACACACACACACACACACACACACACACACACACACACGGTTCTGAGCCAGAAACACAGCAGCAAATCTCTTGATCTGGACTGAGGCTATCAGTGAGGCTAAGATGTGGGTCAGTGAGCATCATAGCTGCTTCTCTTGGGGTAAGGTAGACCTGACAGTTCTGTTTTTATCAGAACCCCTGCCCACACTCTCTTCACCTGACATCTTGTAGATGACTCAACCTATATCAGTTCTATCCTTTCCCGTTATCTTGAGGTCCTGCGCCTGACATGAAGATAGTTTCTCCAGCTCATCAATAAAGCAGGCGATCAACATGAATTTATCAATCTCCTCCTATGCCTCAGGCACTGTATTAGGCACTGGAGAAACAAATACAAAGAATGAAACAATCCCTCCTCTACAGGAGACAGTCCATACAGATATAAGTACACAGAATAAATACAAGGTAGTTTGGGGAGGATACTAGCAATTGAGAGAATTAGGGAGGACTTCATACAGAAGGCTATGCTTTTGTTATTCCTGTTTGTCCTTCATTCTTGAAGAGGACCATGACAGCAGGAAAGTGATGCCATGACTTGCAAGTGGATTGGATTTAAGCGAGGCAGTGCTGTGCAAAGTCACCAGCCTCACTCTCTCCTCCAGAGCCACCTGGGTCCAGTGGCCAGATAGAGATCAGGACAACTGGAAATGGTCCCCAAGTAGTGCTTGAGCTGGGTCTTAAAGGAAAGTAAGGAATTCATCACGGTGGAGGTGAAAATGGGGAGTATTCCAAGTATGGGGTGTGGCCGATGCAAAGATAGGAACTGGAGAGCCCTGTGTGAAAAACATGGAGAAGGCCAGTTTAACTAAACCATTTAACTAATGATGGTAGGAGGTGAGAAAGATAGTGTGTATAATAAGGCTGGAAAGGTAGGTTAGGCCAGGTTTTAAAAGGCTTTAGAAACCAATCACTAAAATTTACATATTTCATCCTAGAGGCCATAGTGAGCCACTGGAGTTTATTAAGTAGAAGAGTGACATGCTTCCCACCTGTGCTTAAGGAATATTTGACAGTGGGGTCATCTCCAATTGTCCTGATCTCTATCTGGCCACTGGACCCAGACAGCTCTGGAGGAGAAAGGGAGGCTGGTGACTTTGCACAGCCCTCCCTCACTTAAATCCAGTCCACTTGCAAGTCATGGCATCACCTTTCTGATGTCATGGTCCTCTTTGAGAATGAAGGACAAACAGCAATTACTTTGACAGCTGTGTGGACAATGGATTAGAGTGGAGAGGGACTTGAACCAGGGAGAGCAATTAGGAGGCCATTGTAGTAGTCCGCTAGAGGTAATGATCAAAAAATTATTTTTAGACCTGTATTACGATATAATTAGTTTTCTTTATATTTATTTTATGCATTTAAAAACATTATTTTAAGAAGGGATAGGTCTGGGGCAACTAGGTGGCACAGTGGATAGAGCACCGGCCCAGAAGTAAGGAGTTCAAATCCAGCCTCAGACCAAACACTTAACAGGTACTAGCTGTGTGACCCTGGGCAAGTCACTTAACCCCAATTGCCTAAAAATAAAAATTTAAAAAAAAATTTTTTTTTAAAAAGGGGATAGGTCCATGGGTTTCACCAGACTGTCGAAGGGGTATATGATACCAAAAAAATAAATAAGAACCCCTGATAGAGACAATGGGTCCTCTGCCCTGGGAACCCAGTGGAGAAAAGAGGTAAAGACATGCTTCTTTTTCTGTTCCGAGGAACTTAATGACACTGGCAAACATGTTCTACTAGTTAGCGCCCTTCTGCACCCTTTCGTGTCCCTATAGAGCCCTCTAGTGGTCCAAAGGTAGGACTGCAGGTGCTGACTTTCACCCAAACTCTCAACTATGTTCTCCATCTCAGCTCTGCCCAGCCAGTGGTTTCTCTACATTGGTCCCATCATCAAACCTCCCAGTGTGCTGGTAATCACCCTCTTGATGGGCACCGTTTCCAGTGAAACAGAAATCCCCAACTCAGGGAAGGAGCAGAGCCAGAAAAACCTGCAGATCAAAGAGAGTCCAATTGGTCTCCTGTGATAAGTTTCTCATCTACTCTTCCCCCCCCCATAAACCATTATTTGCCTTTATTCTTCTATTTTAATTCACTCGTTAAGCAAGCAATTTTTATGTGCAGAAAACTGCTTAGCTTAGAGGATTAAAAAAAATGCAAGATAGTTCTTCCATTAAGAAAATTATATTCTATTGGGAAAAATCTTACCTATACCAATATGGCCTACGCCCCAGCATACAAACCCCTATTATACCAAT
Source organism: Phascolarctos cinereus (assembly GCF_003287225.1). NCBI lineage: Eukaryota > Metazoa > Chordata > Mammalia > Diprotodontia > Phascolarctidae > Phascolarctos > Phascolarctos cinereus. Next base: position 228,257,532 of record NW_027555736.1, read on the forward strand.
AAGTAAATACAAAGTTTATTCAGAGTAATTTTGGATAGTCAGATTGGCCAGCCTTTATTCTTTTTTAAAAAAATTAAATACAGATATTTTTGTCACATTTTGAATTCTAAATTGTCTCCCTCCCTCTCTCCCAACCCCGCACTAGAGAAAGCCAACATTGGACATAGATATATGTGTGGAACCATATAAGACATACTTCCACGTATCGGTTCTTTCTCTGGAGATTGATGGCCTCCTCCTTCATAAATCCTTCTTAGTCGATTTGAATATTCATATTACTCAGAATAGCTTAATCATTCACAGTTACTCTTTGAACAATATTGCTGTATATACAACATTCTCGTGGTTCTGCTCATTTTACTTTGCGTTATTTCATGTAAATCTTTCCATGTTTTTCTAAAATGAACCTGTTCATCATTTCTTTTTTTATTTAATATTTTCCCAATTACATGTAAAAACAATTTTAACATCGGTTTTTTTTCAAATTTTGAGTTCCAAATTCTCTCTCCCTCCCTTCTCCCTCACTGAGAAGGCAAGCAATTTGATATAGATTATATGTGTGTAGTCATGCAAAGCACATTTCCATGTAAGTCATTCTGTGAAAGAAAATGCAGACAAAAAAAGAAAGAAAGTAAAGAAAAAGTACTTAGATCTGCATTCAGGCTCCATGATTTGTTTTTCTGGAGATGGACAGCAGCTTTCATCACAAGTCCTTCAGAATTGTCATGGATCATTGTATTGCTGAGAGTGCTGCTCGTCATTTCTTTCAGCACAGTGCTGTTCCATCATCTCACATTTTCAACATGGGCTGCCATCTCTTAGCCCCGTTTGACTTTTCTGATAAGTGGTACCTATGGATTGATTATTAGAAGTCTCTTCCTGGGCCAAGAAAGCTTGCTTTACTTTGCAATTGAATTCAGCACTTACCTTCAATAGGTCCACTTGAAGGGATGCTGGGTCGTAGTCAGAATCCTCCCTCTGCTCCTGTCACTTTGCTCTGTGCCACCTTGAGCAAATTACTGACTGTCCCTAAGTCCTGGTTCTCCAATCTGTACGATGGGAGGGTGGGACTCAATGCCCTTTAAGGCTGATGACAGCTCCTAATCTATGGTTCTTCTGGACCAATGTGCTAGATCAGAGGTGGGGAGCCTGCGGCCTCAAGGCCACATGTGGCCTGTGCAGCTAGATACTATGGGTGATACAAAATAAACATAAGGCATTGTCCCCTGTCCTCCAAGAGCTTAGGAACTCTTCTTTCCTACCTTGGCCATCCTTTCTCCACTTCAGATTGCTTCCTTTGTATGCTCTCCATCCTGACCTTTAGGATACACTGTCCTTAGATACAAAGACTTGATGTTGGGACTAGAGTATCTCTGGGGAATGAACTGAGCAGGTGAGTTCCAGGGGCTGAACAGAGAGGTTGTTCCTTGGATTTGGCATGCTTTTGGGCTTGTGGGAAAACCATCAATATTTTGTATTTGCTATACTCGTTTTGTACACCTTAGTGTAATTTACCTCTGCCCCAGTTTCCTCAACAGTAAAATGAGGATAATAATAGCGCTTACCTCCCAAGGTTGTTGTAAAGTCCAAAAGAGAGCAAATATATTTGCTTAGCACAATGCTTGGCACGTTGTTCAGTCATGCTGGACTCTTCATAACCCCATGGACCGTATTAAGCCAATACTGTCCGTAGGGTTTTCTTGGCAAGGGTATTGGAGTGGTTCGTCATTTCCTTCTCCAGAGGCAAACAGAGGTTAAATGACTTGCCTAGGTCACACAGTTAGTCAAGTGTCTGAGGTGTCCAGGCCCAGAGCTCTATCGCTGAACCACCTAGATGCCTCCTTCCTGGCACATAGTAGGTTTTTGTCTCTTGGATAAAATGTAAGTTCTTTGAAGATGGGCTGGATCATTTTTGGTTTTTCATTCCACTATTTACAATGGATGCTTAATAAAATACCTTTTAATTGATTTAGAACTGGTGTTTATATTAGAAGTCAAATTGTGGTGAAGATTTAATGAACACGGAGGTGCTCACAGAGGCAAGTGAATATGGGAAATTGAGGCGGAAGGGTATGACATGGTAGAGGAATTCATTCTAGGAAATGATTGCCAGGACAAATCCAGAGGTCACCCTAGCAGAGAGACAAGTGGAAGTCAGAAATTGGAAGCAATTGGAAGTGAATTTGGAAAACTGATAAAGAAGCAGGCCTCAGGCCTCTTGGAAGAAAAGCAATAAATTAGGGATATAGAACAAGACTGACATTTTCAAAAATAGCTAGCTTTTTTTTTTGCTTTATTCTACCTATTTTCTGAGTTGGAGTCCAATTCTGCACTGTGGTGCAATCCCAATCATGGTGGAAGGAGGAAGGGATGGGACAAACTGAAGACAGCAAATCTGAAGATAATCTTGCCTTTTATTCTTACCAAACGCATTTTGACATGGATGTTGCCTCTGTCATTAATAACAGAAAGTCAAGGAATCCCTTGGAAAATATGCTCCTACCTTGCTGGTTACTGTACAAGTCAAGTGGAGCTCTGACTCATCAACTCTGCTCTAGGATTCGCTATCTTGTTGCTCATAAATAATTCATGTGTTTCTGTGGGCAAGGGCCCCTGGGTTTTCCCTGTCAGGAACACTGAGTAAGAGAAGGAGTCAATCTCATTCACCCTAAAGTGGCCGTCAGTAGTTTTTCCTTCTGTGTCCTAAGGGTCTCCTTTCACCCATAAAAGGTGGCTCGGTGGATAGAGCGCTGGCCCTGGAGTCAAGAAGATCTGAGCGCAAATCCAGCCTCAGACACTAGCTGTGTGACCCTGGGCAAGTCACTTAACCCTGTTTGCCTCAGTTTTCTCATCTGTAAAGTGAAATGGAGAAGGAAATGGCAAACCCGTCCAGCATCCTTGCCAAGAAAACCCCAAATGGGGTCATGGAGAGTCGGACAAGACTGAAAATGACTACGCAACAGCAATTGTTATTACCAGATGACTCGACGCCCCTAACTCAATACCGTCTCCCCTGCCCCTCCCCAACCTGCATCATTCTCCTAAATCTTCAGTTTAAAACTTTATTGACATCTTTTGGTTTTAAATCACCTTCATTTCTAAATACATCTTCCCCTCCCCCTTTTCCTATCTAATCATTCAACAAGCATTTATTAAGCACCTACTAGGTACACACCCTAGTGCTACAAGTTAGTAAAACTGACAAAAATTCCGTATTGCCTATCCTCAAGGAGCTTCCATTCAATCAGGCAAAACAAAACACACATATGAACGTGTATTAGATATATGCAAAATAAAAACAAGGTAATCTTTTTAGAGAAGGGCTCATACGATCCTTGTGCTGAGCACTGAAGGTATCAGTGAAGAGGAAGTGCCTTCCAAGACTGGGAGGCAGCTTATGCAAAGCCACAATGAATCAATGATGAAGAGCAAAAAGATCAGTCTGGTTGATGCATAGAGTGTGTGTATGAAGGTTGGCAAGACAGGCAGGGGCCCTGTCGTAAAGAGGTTTGAGCGCCGACCTATGCAGAGTATGGATTTGAGAGAGAAGAGATGGCAAGATCAGCATGCCAACTGAGTCTGACGGTAGACGGGCAGCCATCTACTCCAGCCCATCCCCTAAAGGAAATCCTCCACAATGTCTGATGGGTGGTCATCAGGCTTCTGCCGGAATATCTCCAAGCAAGGGTGATCCAGCGCTTCTGGAGATGGCTCGTTCCACGTTGGGACGCTTTCTGCAATTAGGCTTGACATCAAGCCTAAATTTTCCTCTCGGCAGATTCTACCCACCGTTTCTGGTTGTGGAATCAAACAGAATAAATCTAATCCTTCGTCCAGCATGACAGCTCTTCAAATACTTAGCTATCATGTTCCTTTGAGGTTTTCTCTTCTCCAGGCTAGACATTCTCAGTCCTTTCACGTGATGTGGGCTCAGGGCCTCTCCTGATCCTGGTTACCCTACTCTGGAGACTCTCTGGCTTATCAGTCAATGGCCTTCTACTTCCCACCCACTCTCCCCCACCTCTGCACTCTTCTCTAGGGCCAACCTCGTTCATTAGAATTAGGATTTATTTATTTTTTTTTCTTTCCATTTACATTGAGTGGTCATTGTGCATATTGTTTTCCTGATTCTTTTTCATTCTTTCTACATCCGTTCATGATTTCTTCCTCTGAATTATTAATTTTCATTTTTCCTTTGTTCCTGTTCAGCTGTGTCTGACTCTTTGTGACCCCCTTTGGGTTTTGTTTTTTGTTTTTTTGGTGAGATATTTATCTTGTATATAGCTTGCTTTGTCTACATTTGTTTGCATGTTGTCTTCTCCATTAGATTGTAAATTCCTTGAGGGCAGAAACTGTCTTTTGCCTCTTTTTGTATTCCCCAGCACTTGGCATAATGCCTGGCATAAGGAGGCACTTAATAAATGTCTTATTGACTGACTGCCTGTCACCTGGTATTGATAAAATTTTAAAAATACCAGCTTCTCCACAGGTTACCAAGCCCGTGTACAATTGTTCTCTGGGACAGTTCAATTCTAGTCATGGGAATGGGGGAAGCTGATGTTTTAGGACTATTTCATGAAGGTCTGTGTCTCTCTGAGAGCTCCAGTTTCAGTGACTATACTGGCCTCTGTTGTCCTTGAGATAGCTGGTGTCTGCATTGCTCCTATCCAGAGGCCGAGTTCATCTCCAAATGGCTAGCTTCTTCTTTGGCATTAAGCCCCCTCTGATGGATGATAAGAAATGGCATATACCCTAACACTGCCCTCATGAGAGGACTGACCAGTGGTAGAATTCACAGGTCTAGCTTGAGGAGTGAACAGCAGCAAACAGTATTTTCCAGGGTGACCTCCTGGCTTAGAATGAGGTACTCAGAGTTCTGTGCATTTCTCAGGCCTGACTTGGGATGGATCAGACTATTTAAAATGACCATAGTTGCTTTATGGAAGCCTTCATCAGAAAAGAGGCTGGTGTAGAAAGTCATGGGGTGAAAGGGCAGAGAGTTACGGAGTCGAGAAATAGATCTTCTAGGCAGGAGGAAGATTCAGGAAGTAGGTGGAGATCAGTTGAACTATACCCATGGCTTTTATCCTGAGGCAGCTAGGTGACAGCAGTAGATAGAGCTGGACCTGCTGGACCTGGAGTTGGGAAGACCTGAGTTCAAATCCAACCTGAGACACTTACTAGCTGTATGACCTTGGGTAAATAATTTATCCCTGCCTGCCTCAGTTTCCTTAACAGTAAAATGAGAATAATGATAGCGCTTACCTCCCAAGGTTGTTGTAAAGCTCCAAAGAGAGCAAATATGTTTGCTTAGCACATTTGTTGTGGTTCAGTCATGTTAGACTCTTCATAACCTCATGGACCATATTAGGCCAATACCATCCATAGTGTTTTCTTGGCAAACATATTGGAGTGGTTTGCCATTTCCTTCTCCAGAGACAAACAGAGGTGACCAAAGTCACACAGCTAGTCTAAGCCAGGTTTGAACTCAGATATTCCTGACTCCAGGCCCAGCACTCTATCCACTGGGTCACCTAGCTGCCTCCTGCCTGGCACATAGTAGGTGCTTAATGCTTGTCCAAGGGTCCCACAGCTAGAAAGTATCTGAGGCCAGATTTAAACTCAGATCTTCCTGACTCCAGGCCCAGCACTCTATCCACTGGGTCACCTAGCTGCCTCCTGCCTGGCACATAGTAGGTGCTTAATGCTTGTTTCCTTCCATCCTTTACCCCATACCATGGCAAATGTCAGAAAATGTCCGGGGAGTTTGGGCACATAGGTGAAGGGAGCCAGCACTGATTCAGGGCCCAGCCAGAGTAGAACCGGCACCATTACTGTCCCAGAGGAGTTTAGTTCTAGTACAGGAAGCAAAGTCAATTAATAAACTGTCAGCCCAAATATTGATAGCTCCTCAGTCTGTCACAATATCTTATATTTATGTACGGCTTTAAGGTGTGCCAAGCGCTTGACGTATATTACAATCTCAACCTCAATATGGTTATGGGAGCATGCTTGTTAATACTAATATTAAGGTAGGCTTCTCTCTTGTTATAAGCAGAGGGATCCCTGAAAATGAATTCATTTCACACATTGATTTGCTGACTGTGAGTTTTGCTGACTGTCCATCTGTCTGTCTGACTAACAATTCCTTCAGTAGATTTACCCACTCAAACACAGACTCATAGAATTTTAGAGCCGGAAGTAAGGGTGTGCTGGTAAATGTTTAACAACCAGCTCCCCAGGAAAAAAATGAGCCTAGTACACACTTTAAAGTTTAATCTGCATAATTACCGTTTTCTCCATTCCTTTCTTAAGTTTAGACAACCAGCAGAACAATAAATCGGGCCCTGACTTGTAGCTTTTGTTCATTTCTGGGTTATAAATGCTCATGCTGAAAGTTTACCAGTCTGATCCCAAGCCGGGAGGAGCTGACGCTAGCACCAACAAGCCAACCACCGCACTCCGTCCCAACGAGCATTTATTAAGTGAATATTATTTGCAAGGCACCGGTCTGAATTAGTTCTCAGGAGTCTCCCCAGGTTTCTCTGAATCCTCCCTTTCATCCTTTCTTATGGGACAATAAGATTCCATTACTTTCCTATGACCTAATTGGTTCAGCCATTCCCCAATGTTGGGGCACCCACTTTGTTTACGTTTCCTTGCTACAACAACAACAACAACAAAAACCTACTTTCTTTTATTCCTTTGGAGCTTATGCCTGGTAGTAGTATTGTAGGATCAAAATATACGTACAGTTTAGTAACTTTTTGTATAATTCCTAATTGCTTTCTAGAATGGTTAGACCCATTAGCAGTTCCACCAATAATGCATTAGTATTCCTGTTTTCTGATAGCCCTCCCAACAATTGTCATTTTCCATCGTTGTCATCTTTGTCAGTCTAATGGTTGTGAGATGAAAGCTCAGAGCTGATTTAATTTGAACTTTTCTTATAATTATTCAGAACATTTTTATATGGTTGTTATGGCTTGCATTTCTTCTTTTGAGAACTGCCTCTTCATATCTTTTGACCATTTATCTCTTTGGGAATTATTCTTATTCTTATATCTTTGTATCATTTCCCTAAATATCTCAGATATCAGACTTCAGTCAAAGAAATATGCTGCCAATATCTTCCCCTAGTATACTGTTTCCTTTCTAATTCTAACTGCGTTGATTTTGTTTATGCAAAATGATCAACTCATCATTAACTATTCCCTGGAGAAGGAACAATAACATGAATAACCCCAAACCGGTGGAAAATACTTGAGTTGCTTCTACCTGGCTCTAACATAACATAGGCTTAAGTGAAGATTTGTTGGCAGGCCTTGAGCAAACATCAACTTACAGCCCGAATGAAGGTGCCCACAAACTGATTGGGAAACATAGACAACAGCGGAAAGTCTGTGGTTTGTTTGGACTGGTGAATTGGTAATGAGAAGTGCCCATTCAAATTTCTTTGTCATTACTGCTGCTGGGGAAGAGTTCTGTTTGCTCCTTGTTGTCATTAAATTAATTCAACAGGTGTTTCTTAAATGTCTGATATGTGCTTGTGCCCTGGGGGATATAAAGACAAAATGATCTTTTCCCTCAAGAAGCTCTTATTCTAGGGGAAGGGAATAAGCATTTATATTGTACCTACTGTGTGCCAGGCACTGTGCTAAATGCTTTTACAAATATTGTCTCATTTGATCCTCACAATAACCCTGCAAGATAAGTGCTATTATTATCCCCATTTTACAGTTGAGGAAACTGAGGGAGACAGGTGAAGTGACTTGCTTAGGGTCCTACAGGTAGTAATTGTTTGAGGTGGGATCTGAACTCCAGTTTTCTTGACTTCAGACCAGGTACTCTACCTACTATACTACCCAGCTACCTCTCCTACTCTGTATCAGGTGGAATTTCTCTCTTTTAAAAAAAAATTGATAGTATTGTTTTCCAATTACATGTAAAGGCAATTTTTAACATTCATTTTTTATAAAATTTTGATTTCCAAATTTTTTCCCTCTCTCTCTTCTCTCCCCACTCCCTAAGATGGAAAACAATTTGATATAGGTTATATATGTGTATTCATGTAAGACATTTCCATATTAGTCATATTGTGAAAGAAGAAATAGTTTGCAAAAAAAATCACAGTTTGCAAAAGGAAAAAGAATGAAAAAAAAATAAAGTGAAAACAGTATGCTGCAATGTGCATTCAGACTCCATTAGTTCTTTCTCTGGATGTGGATAGCATTTTTTACTAATGTTAACACATTGGATAGCATTTTCTATCATGAGTCTTTTGGAATTGTCTTAGATCACTGTATTGCTGAGAGGAGCTAAGTCAGTCACAGCTGATTATCCCACAATGTGGCTGTTACTGTGTACAATGTTCTCCTGGTTCTGCTCACTTCACTCAGCATCAGTTCGTACAAGTCTTTCCAGGTTTTCCTGAAGTCAGCCTGTTCATCATTTCTTACAGCACAATAGTATTCCATTATATCCATATACCACAGCTTGCTCAGCCATTCCCTAATTGATGGGCATCCCCTAAATTTCCAATTCTTTGCCACCACAGAAAGAGCTTCTATAAATAATTTTTTGCATCTTGGTCCTTTTCCCTTTTTATGATCTCTTTAGGTGTCAGGTGGAATTGCCCAAACTAATTTGGCCACAGAACATTTTAGGGTTGGAAATAGGTTGATGGAACCCATAAATCTTGGACCAGTTTGGCTAGAATATAGGGTGTGTGAAAGAGTGTGTCTGGAGATATGGGGCAGCTAGTTGGAGCATTGGATAGAGAGCTGGGCCTGGAGTCAGGAAGACCCATTTTCCCGAGTTCAAATGTGGCCTCAGACACTTACTAGTTGTGTGACCCTGGGTAAGTCACTTAACCCTATTTGCCTCAGTTTCTTTATCTGTCAAATGAGCTAGAGAAAGAAATGGTTAATCACTCCAGTATCTTTGCTAAGAAAACCCCAGATGGGGTCACAGAGAGTTGTACATGACTGAAGTGACTGACCAACAGGGCATATGGAATAATCTTTGAGATAAAGCATGTCAGAGAAATGAGGAATATAGCCTAATTTCTTACCACAAAGTTACCATGCATAGTAAGGATTTTTGGCTGGGTAAGTACAAAGATGCAATGTGGGAAAACTTCTATATACTTGCACTACCTTAAAGGGTAGTTGGGAGGAAAGAATTTTCTAAACCCTAAGGTGCTATATTAATGTGAATTATTTTGTGTTTTAGATGGAAAGTGCTATTAGCATCAATTTTTTTTTATTGTGGAATCTATATTCGTACAATGAAGAGCACAGCTTGGGAAATACTAATAGAAGTGTAGGACTCTGTCTGATTTTCCAGTTAATCAAGTATATATAGGGTGTCCCAAAAGTCTTAGTACAATTTTAAGTTATTGAAACAGAACCGTTTCTGTGGCTAAATTAGTTTAGAAAATGGTACCTGATACCCAGTAGAATAGGCAGCTGGGTAACACAGTTAGAGCACCTGGCCTGAAGCCAGGAACGCAAGAGTTAAAATCTCAGATACTTGCTAGCAGTGTGATCCTGTACAAATCACTTAACCTCTGTCTCAGTTTCCTCACCTGTAAAATGGGGATAATAATCAGCAGCTAACTCCCAGGGTTGTTTTGAGGATCAAAGAAGATACTATTTTGTAAAGCACTTTGCAAACCTTAAAGTGCTACATAAATGCTAGTATACTTCCAAAGGGGAGAGCTAATGGTAAAACTAGAGGAGGTAGTTACATTCTGTGGAGTTATAGATAGGAAGAAAACAACAGTAATTACAGCCCACATTTATATAGCGCTTTCAGCTTTTTTTTGTTGCTGTCATTGAGTCGTTTCAGTCCCGTCCAACTATTCGTGAACTTGTCTGGGGATCAGGAAGACCTGAATTCAAAACCGGCCCTAGACACTTACTAGCTGTGTGACCCTGGGCAAGTCATTTAACCCTGTTGGCCTCAGTTTCCCCATCTGTCAAATGAGCTAGAGAAGGAAATGACAAACTACTCCAATATGAAAACCCCAAAATGGGGTCACAAAGAATTGGACACAGCTGAAATGACTCAACAAGATAGAAGAAACAGATTATCCTTTATAAAGCCTACAATTTTTTATAATGCACAACTCAGAACTTTAGTTTATAGGACCACAAGTATAGAACTGGAAGGGGTCTCAGAGGCCATTTTGTTCAACCGCTTCATGAGGAAACTGAGGCCCAGATAAAATAGGCCTGAGGCCCAGGTTTGGTGACTTGTCCAAGGTCACAGAGGTAGTCTATGGGAAAGTCACGATTTGAACCCTGGTCCTCTCATGCCAGAGGCAGTGCTTCTTCCACTGCACATTGGCTTATCCACACATTACTTAACGTAAGACTTATCTCTCCTGACTATTTTATAGGTCCTGGTTGGCAGAGACAGTGTTTTCTTACTCTTCTATATCTCCCACAGTGACCCAGCATTGGGCTGGACGCCTAGTACTCAATAATTCCTTGATCAATACGAAGATGATACATGACGCTATTGACTCGCATCATAGCATGAGTTTTGAATGTCTTTCCAATAGTGGTCAAGGGCTGTCCCAAGTCATCTTCGATCCATCTACTCTCACTCAGTCTCCCTTGCAACCAAAGACACACATTTGGTGGCAAAATAAGGCCAAAGGCTTACAGATGGGAGAGCAGCAGGGCCCAGGCAAGGCTGCTTTCATTCAAAAAACACCCCCCCCACACACACACCCCGGTCCCTCCCCACTGCCCTCCCCTCTCCTATGACAAGCTTCCTGGAATCTTGGGATTTGTCTGAGGTACCCTGGGAGCCATGAGATGTAGATAAATTGAAGGGTGGGAGGGAATGTGGGAAGAGCAATGAGAATAATTAGGGAGGGGAGGGATTGATCTGTGATGAAAAATTAAGGAAGCAAAACACTCTGGGGCTGGCTCAGCTGTGACTAAAGAGACATGATCACTTTCTGAAGGGGGAGAGGACCTAACAGGGAGGGGGAAGGAGGGGATTAAATGATTAAAGAAACAGGAAGAAAATAAAGACAAAGAAATTGAGGCGTAATGGCAAGAAAGGCAATGAAGGCTATTTCTCCACAAACTAGTTCGGGGGGAGGGAGAAGGGAAGAATGCCATCAGCTTCTGGGGACACTTCAGACTGGTCTGAAGGGATCAGATGAGTACTAGAAATGCTTGTGTTCTAGCCCCTGGCATAAGTAAGCCAGGTGATGTTGTGGAAGGAGTGCTGGAGTGGGAGTCAAGAAGACCTAAATTCAAATCTTGTGATCTCAACTTTTCTTAGCCCCAGTTTCCTCATCTGTAAAATGGGGATAATAATAGCCCCCTACTTCACACGGTTGTTGTAAGGCTCTAATGAGATGATATGCAGGCTATAAAAAGCTATAAGGAATGTCAGTGATGATTCTAAGAACTAGAAAGGAGCCAGGGTAGACCAGTCCCTTATGCTCACCCAAAGGGGCAGCCGTGAAGCCTCTTTATATCCTAGAATCCTAAAATCATGAGATTTTGAACTGGAAGGAATCCTAATCTAGTCCAACCCTCTCATGGTACAGATCCATAGAGGGGACACAGCTGGGGTTCAAACTCAAATCTTCTGAATCCAAAGTCTTCTTTCCTCTATATCACAGGAAGGCAATATTGCCCATAAATACATTAACCAATATTCATTTAATAGCTAGCTACCAGTTTGGAGAGCGTGCCCTTGAGGAAATGGGGCTCAGGCCAGATGCTATTCATTGGAAGGGTATGATTGAGGGAGAATAGGCCACAATAGTCTTTTCTACCCTGCAGTGGGAAGTCCCGAACAGCTGGAAATCAGCATGAGGAAATATGACGATGGGAGAGAAGGTATAGGAACTCCAATAGTAAACTTTGCCCGCCTGTCAATTTTGCCTAGGTGGGTCTGGGGAGTGTAGACAAGAGGTGGAAAAGTAGGAAGGGGAGAGAAAGGAAACAAGGATAATATTATTACTCTGGCAGATAGAGCCAGTGAGAAAGAAGGGGGAACCTGCCCCCCCAGTGAATATGAAGAGACTATGGAAGATGACAAGCCTGTTACAGAGAGAGGAAGCAAACAGGAAAATGAACAGGGAGGGAGTAGAAGAGGGGGTATATGGTACCTATGAATTATAGAACAAAAGCCAAAGGAGGGGGTATATAAAAGTGTAGCAGAATGAGGGGGTGAGTAATAGAAGAAGTAGAAGCTGGTGCATGTTAGAGAACTTACTGGCCCTGTACATGGCATAGTGGGGGTTTCCCCTCATCCACAGGACCTACAGTTTATCTGGGCCAATGAATAGATGAATAGTAATCTCTAATTAGTCATCCAGACTCCGCTGGATGAGAACTCAATACTTCTTGAAGCAGCCCATTCCACTTTGGAACAGCCTTAATTCATTAGGAATATTTTCCCAATGTCAAACTGAAATCTGCCTTTCTGCAGCTCTATCCATTGCTTTCTAGTCCTGTGATGTGTGCTGAAGCCGAGCAGAATGAGTCTAATCTGTCTTCCTCAGTCAACAAATAAGCATTTATTAAGCACCTGCTATGTGTCAGCTACTGTGCTATGATTAGGAAAGTGGTGAGACACACTGGAAAGGCTGTTGGAGTCAGAGGACCTGAGTTCAAATCCTGAGTTGGTTACCTGTATGTGACTGTGTGAATTTTGGCAAGTCATTTGTAAAATGAGGGGGTTAAACTGGTTGGCTTCTAAGGTCTAAATCTACAGTGTCTGGGGTAGGTGTCATTCATCCATGTGTCTAAGGCAGGTTTTGTTTGTTTTCTTTCTCACAGTTATAAAGAGATTTCATTGGGTTAGTAACTGAGTGAGTTCAAAGAATGAGGAAAAAGCCAAATGAGATGGTGTCAATCAGAGAAGATTTCTTGAAGGAGGTAAGGAATTTTGAAAGAAGAAAAGACAGTGATAGGATGTTGGGCACCCCATCCATGGTCAATTCTATTCCCTGAAACTCAAGGGATCATGGACAACCATGGACAAAGCCTCTCTGCACGAAGGACTTTTAGGATCTCCCTAGAGCCTAGCCCTAAGTCTGGCTAAATATCTTCCTGATTCTAGTTGCATTTTGGGCTATGGTTCTGGCTTCCTTCTTATCCCTCACTTTACCCCCAGTCCTACCTCTACGAGAGGCTTGAAAGTAAAGCCATAACTAGTATGGATTGACCAGGGCTTTGCCTCAGGGCAGTGACATCTAGGGAGTTACTCTTCCTCTCCCTGGAAGTGTTCCTGAGATAAGAAGATATTCTTATATTCCCCCCAAGGTCTACTTTCTCTCCAGCCCCTGAAAGGTATAGGTAGGATAGTCTGAGGTACAAACTTCCCTTTCTACAGGCATAGGTATATGTACAATTGAATTGTCTTCCATCCCTCTGTCACAGCCCTCCTCTCCCCACTCAACATCCTCCTTACCATTCTTCTGGGAAGTATGCCCTCAGATGGTGCAATGAGTGGGCGCTCATTCTTTGTCTATGCCTATTTAATCTCGTATGAAAACCGAACATGCTGAAGATTTAAGCCTGAGTTAGCTGAAAGAAGAAAGACTTTGCTGCAATGGTTTGGCAGGAGAGCTGGAGCAAGAAATGAGGAATGGGAGTAGGGAGACAGGACTCAGCAGTCACCATGGCAGAGGTCTGGAACTCGATCCCCATGGTGAGTTCTCTGAACAGAATTCTTCCCTTTTTTCAGCCTCTTCAGTTCCCTGCCCAAAGGAATCTATAGAGTTATCTCACTCACCTGGCCAGGCCTCTTTCAAGCTCCAGGATCCCTATACATTCCCTCTCTGTACCTTCCCTTCATTTATCTACACCAGGCATATTCAGCAACTTTAAGCAGCTCTCATAAATCAGTCCCTCCAGCTATTTTATCATTCTTCTTGTTCTTCTTTAAGGAGCTAACAATCTGCTGCCTCTCAAGCTTAAGCCCACAATAAAACCAGCCTTCTTGGTACCACATTGCCCTAATCAGCCAGGGATAAGCTTCTGCTATGGGACGCTTCCAGGGGCACAGGTCACTCTCCCTCACAGCCTGCTTCTTTGTCTCATTCAGGCCCATTGCCAGATGACAACTGGCCTACTTTCTCCTGCTGCAAGTTTCCTTTGGTTCCTGTGACCTCCCGGAGCTGTCCTCTCATTGATTATCTGTGAACCTAATTGCATATTTCTCTGTAGAGGACGGCTTATCTTTTCCCTGGGTTGAAATCCTACCGGGTTATTTTTCTCATCTAATTTCTAGGGTAGCAGGTTGGTAGATGGTTGAAACAGTGTCTTAGGTCCCTGGGCATCGTTTTCTTTTTTTCTTATTCTGTCAACCTTTCTAGAGGTAGGGGGAAATCTCCAAAGTGAATGGGAATGTGGGAGCCCTTTCTCTGAATCTGAACTGTTCACCTCAAATAGCTGATCCACGCAAAAGCTTGTTTCTGCCTTCACAACATCTCTTCTAAGCCTCCGTCTCTCCATGCACACAGCTAGCCCCCTAGGTCAGGCCCTTATAACCCCTCACCTCGACGAGTGAGATGACTTTCTAGCTAGTCTACCTACCTCAAGCGTCTCTCCACTCCAATTCATCCTCCTCTCAGCTGCCAAAGTAATTTTCCCAAAATGTATGCCTAAATATGTCTCTTCCTGTATCTGTCTGTCTGTCTCTGTCTCTACCTGTCTGTCTGTCTGTCTGCCTTGATCCCTACTAGGACAGCACAGAAATTCCATCAGCATGTTGCTTAAGCACGCGTAAGGGCACTATTCTCCAAAGCAGGAGACATAAAGAGCCCTTAGAAGAACAGTTTTACTTGGCCCTAGAATATGTACAAACCCAAAACCCTGTTCCAAGTTATTCCTCTTTCATTATGGGCTGCCAGCCCCTAACTTTCTGTCAGATGCTTCCGTATCCAAGTCCATCTGAAAGAGTCTGAAGAGATTTCCTGAGCCCAAAGGCCAAATGTAATCTATCCGCTCTGCCCACTTCACTCTCTCATTTTAGAGTTCTGTCCCACAGACCATCAAGCTGGTGGGTCACTGTTGTCCTTTAGACAATTCAGTGGATGATAACTTTTCCGGTTTTATATTAGTACTTCCATAGTCTCCATCTCTTGGAAATGTACTTCATTCCTTTGGCTGGGGTTTTGCATAGAATCTGACAATCATTTTGGGGGATGCTTTTACTTTTTTTTTTTAAAAGAAATTCAAGATCTTTGTTTCGTGGGTTGTAAAAAAAAAGATGTGAATGGTTGAAATAGGAGATGGGCCTGCTCTGCAGCGAGAGCAAAGGATGGATAATCTGTGTGTTGTGCTGGTACCTGGGGAATGTCAAAAGACTCAAGGAAGGCTTCCAGCATAGCTGGTAATAACAGTGATAATAATCATTGGGGCCACTAGGTGGAGCAGTGGACATAGCGCTGGGCCTGGAGTCAGGAAAACTCCTCTTCCTGAGTTCAAAACTGGCCTCAGACGTGTACTAGCTGTGTGAGCACTGGCTCACACACTCTGGGCAAGTCATTGTACCCTGTTTGCCTCAGTTTCCCCTTTTGTAAAATGAAGTAGAGAAGGAAAAAGCAAAACACTCCAGTATCTCTGCTAAGAAAACCCCAAATGGAGTCACAGAGAGTTGGACACAACTGAAAAATGATTTAACAACAACGACATATTATAATAACAATAATAGCTAGCACTTGTATAGCATTTTATGTATGTTAGCTCATTTTATCCTCAACAATCCTATAAAAGTAAGCACTGTGATTACTCCCCTTTCACAGATGAAGAAACTGAGGCACAGAAAGGTTAGGTGATTTGCCCAGGGTCACACATCCAGTGTCTGAAGGAGGATTTGAACTCAGGCCTTTCTAACTCCAAGGAGAACACTCTATATCCACCAAGCTACCCTATTTCATTGTACAAACAGAGACATCATCAACTGCCATGCTCAGTGGGACCCGGGACATACTTAACCTAGTGACAGCTCATTGAAGGGGGGGAAGCATAAGCCCTTTGACCCATAAAGTGATTTTGCTGATGATGGTGTCATGTAGTACAAACACAACTCCGTCTGTGTCTCGGACCTCACACTATCGCTGTGAATAGATGCTGACCCCTCGTCCAACTCCTTGTTGTCTTTACTTGAATTTTATTCTTGTTTGCAGCTTTACAGAAAATGACACAAAAATCACAGATTCAGAATTACTAGCAGTTGGTACAGTTCCATATCTCAAACACTTCAATATCAACTTGTTTTCTCGCCATATGTACAGTATTTACATAGGGGGTGGGGGTGGGCTACAATCTAACGCAAACAGACAAAGACAAGGGGGGACAACAGGTGGAAAGGTGGGAGAGAAGAATAGATCAACATTTTGATACAGAGTAAAAATAGTACTCTAGAAAAGACACTCCAAGGACCCTTCTCTTAGGACCTTCTTTTTAGGGAGTGTTGATTAGAAGAAAGGGATGGGAGGAAAGAGGAGTTTCTCTTGTAGGGAGCTGGGCCCTTCTTGTCATGTTTTATCTGTGGTTTGGGGAGAGTTTAGCTAGAACAGAACTCTGCATGTGTGTAGATGTGTGGGTAGTTAGATGTGTTTTGGGGGTGGTGATATCAGCATGCCAAATTTGTTGTTAAGGCGAGGGCTGTATTAGTAGTTGAATAAAAGAAGCATGTACCAGAGCCCACCAGTGTTAGGAGCACCCCCTATCTTAATAAGTACAGGGGCAGAGATGCCCTACTAATTGATAGGTCCCACTAGCAGTGCCTTACTTTTTTTTTTGGTTATTCATATTTCTGATTTCATCTGGGTAAGGAATTTCCAGTGTGAAGATTCCCTCTACCAATATGGATTGGCAATTTAGATCTTAAGTCTTTAGAGATCTCTTTAATTTTTAGAAAATTTCCTGGGACACCAAGAAGTTAAGAGGCAAATTTGTCAAAGACAGAATTTGAACCCAGGTCTTCTTAACTCCATGGCCAGACATCTATCTGGCTCTCCAGTGTCTTTCTACAGCATAGTTAGAAAGTATGTGTATGGATGTATACTCCTATGCTTATATGTTTGTGGGATAGTAACTACATACGTGTGGGCTATACTAGTGTCTGGAGGTCAAGGTGAGAAGACTCACTTCAGAGTCAGCTGACACTGGTTTCCTGCCTTACTCTCTTCAGAGATCACTTCCATTCCCTGGTTGTGATTGACCCCTGGTGTATATTTTGTTGAGGCCAACTCCAATAGTCTTGTCTGACTCTGGTTTTGGGGGGATAATATAGACCACCCACCCATAAGGTGTATAGCTTCCTTGTCTTCCACTGGAATGATACAAATTAATTTAAAAATGCACAAACATTGCATGAATTGCATGATAAGTGAGTCTTCTGAAAAACAAAGACAAAAACCAAAAAACAGGTGTTAGGCACCTGAGAAGGCCAGGGTCTAGATGTGTCCCCACAGGGCAGAGAGCCACAGGCATTTGTGAGAGCTGAGGCTGGGAACAGTCATTCCCTCCACAACCCAAGTGGCAGGGTCTATACCTGGGTGCTCCAAATGAACCTAGTCAAAGTTGGATGCTAGCACTTGTGATAAACAGAATCAGGTGAGATGAAGGGGATGGGAGAAGGATGCATCTCAGATCCTCCAGGCAAGCAGCAACGGGCCCTGAAGGACTGGTAGAAGAGCATAGTAGGGTTCGAGCGTCCACAGTAGCGGCTGGGGCATGGACACTGCATGCCTGAAAAGGAATTTTGAGTGGGCAAAAGGGGACAGTGGTTAGGAAACAGGACCACATCTGGTACCAGTGACAGGTAGGTTTTGAGTAGGATTCAGTGTATCAGTAATGGGAAAAGTGTAAGTGAGAGCTTCAGGTCCCTAAATGATTAGGAAATGACTGGATCTCAGGTACTCAATGGCAGATCCTCTCCTGGGAGGGTGGAGATGGCTACAAAGTAAGGAAGACAGGTTGAGTGAGGTGGCAACTCCCTATCGTCTTGAGGGTATTGGAGGTGGGGTTTGTGTCTTCTGTCTCTTTGAAAGCAGTAAACCACACAGGTCTTCTGAAACGAGTAGGATGGATCTGAAAAGGGGCTGGGGGGGGGGATGCTTTGGAATCAAGACAACCAGAGTCAATGAAGAAGGGCTCTTGACGTGTTGCTAGAAATAGAGAGGCAAAGAGGTTTAGCAGGGATGGCTTAAGGGCAGTGAGGGAGTCTTTTGAGGGTAGGAGATACAAGATAGGAGAGAAATAAGTCAATATGTTCCAAAGCCTCTGTCCAAGACTAAGATAGTAACTGTTCAGTGCCACTTAGCAGGGGATACTGAGGGGCCTATGGAGTGCAGGGTGAGGTTGGGAAGAGTCTCTGGAGAAGCCACGTGGACCAGGCCCCTTTGCACTGCCCAGAGGCTTGGGGCCCTGCCTCCAGGGTACTCCTACCGACAAAACACCAAGGGCTGCTGCTTCCTGGGGAGGAGTCCTGCAGAGGCCCCATCAGGGGCTGCCCTGGACTTAAACCATCTTCTCATCTGGCTGCATCGGGTTGGGTCTCTCCGTTTGCCTCTCCTCTTCGATGGGCGCCTCTTCCTCCTCCTCCTCTACGGCCTCCTCTTGCTTCTCTGCTTTCCGAGCCAAGGCTTCCCCCCCAGATATGGTCCCCAGCACTTTGGTGCTATGTTCCTGAGCTTTGGCCCTGAGGGCGGCAATGCTGTTTTCCCTCAGCTCCTCTTGAGAGATGGTGGCTGCCTGGGGGTCAGGGCCCTGCTCTTCCTTCTCACTCTTGTCAAGCTTGGGCAAGGCCTGACGCTCCACCTCGGGCTTCCTCCCGGTCTCCACAGCTGCCTCCAGAGACTTTTTGTGCATCCCTAAAAAGAATTGTTGGTATTCGGGTTTAGAAAAGCGCCTGGCCATGGGAAAGCCATCTTGAACTGAAAACAGCAAAGATAAAAGAGAGGCCAGAATTAAAGGATGAGCAGAAAGCCTTGCTTCTCACAGAAGTCACCCCAAGGCCTAAGGGCTGTGGGCATTAGGGAAAGGGATGAAAAAATAAAGCTACAGAAGTGAAACCTAGAGCCAGGGAGCAGAAGAGATCAAGGATAAAGCTTCAGGGCACTCAGGGTAGAGGACCCAGCCTGAGGTGGTGGCTGGGGGCCTATTTATTCAGAGCATCTGTCAGCATTCAATGAACGTTTATTAAACTCTTTCTGTATGCCAGGCCTGGGGAGTGGGGTAAAAGCTGGGGATGCAAAGAAAGGCAAAAATATAGCCTCCGCCCTCAAGGTGCTCTTGTTGGAAATTCACCCAGAAAGTACGGAAAAGAATGAGATTTGTGGAGGGGAGAGAGGAAAAGAAGTCCATCAGCCTTTAGAGTAGGGGTTCCCAAAGTGGGGTCTGTAAGGTTTAAAAATATATATAAACTTTAAAAATGTATAAATGTATTTAAATATAACTGGTTTCCTTTGTAATTAATTCCATGTGTTTATTTATGCATTTGAAAATATAATTCTGAGAAGGGGTCCACAGGTTTCACTGGACTGCCAAAGGGGGCTTGACACATATGGAGTGTGATTAAACCCCTGTTTTAAAGGGTTTCTGGGGACCCAGGAGGCAGATCAAAGGGATTTTGATTCACCTCAGGCCCCCGATCTAGACTGTCTCATTTATGAGCTCCAAAGCTTGGGGCAGAGAGAAGAAATGAAAAAATCCTAGCACAATGGGAAAAACTGTACCCCCCATACTTATTGAAGTGGGGAAGGGCTCCTCATAGGAGTCATTGAAACAGATGAGTTATTAGATATGAAGGCATAGCTCCTCAGTAGAAGAGGATGAGGTTAGGTAACAGTAAATGTAACAGGCTCTCAAAGATACTTATTATCTGAGCTCCCACATCTAGACAGCAATATACATTTTCTAGGATTCTGAGCTCTGGGCAGAGATGCTTTCTCTAAGGGCAGGGCATGGGAAAGATGGGATGGCAGGTCCCCTAATAGGGTCTCCGGGGCAGGATTTTGTTTATGGAATAGAAATACTTCATTTTCAGAATTTCAGGTCTCTTTTTCAGTCACTTCCTTCTCCTCCCCGTCCCCTCATCCCTTCCAGTTGGAAGTCATCCATCTTCCCAAGGCTTTTCTCTTTTTGGAATTAGTACAGTAAGGTCCAGAGCTCTGACTTCCTAGCCCAAGGACAGTTGCTTCCCTAAAGGGCCCTAGTGCCCTGCTAAAGGTACTGGTATCTTACCAAGTAGCCATGGGGCACAGGACTCCATGATGCCATCCTTGGCAGATTTGAGGATGGACTCTGGCAGTGGAATAGAGTGGCGAACCATAGCTCCATACAAGCCATATTCTGCCATAACACTGCTCCTCCCCCAGCACTTCTCCCGTTTCCTCCATTTGGCTCGGCGGTTTTGGAACCAGACCTAGGAGGAGGAAAGCACAGAGTGGTGCAGTACAGTGAAGAGGATGCTGGATAGTCACAGGGCTAATATGTTCCAGGTCCCTACTTAGACACTTATTAGCTATGTGACCATAAGCAACTCACTTGACTCTCTGGGTCTCACTTTCCTGTCTGTAAAATAAGGGATTTGGACCAGATGACCTCTGAGACTCCCAGTTCTAAATCTGTGATCCCATGATCTAAGTCACACGTATTAAAAGTAAAGCTCAAAGCCTCCTGTAAACACTAACTTGCATTAAAAACAAAACAAAGCAAAACACAATTAGGTCCCAACTCTGTCCATCACAGAATTCAATGTTTCCCAGGCTGGTGGTGGATATGGTGATTATCCACACAGGTTATCCAGAGCCATTAAGCCCCTAAGCTGAAGTCCACGACTTCTTGTTTCTCAACAGTAACAGACCTCTATAACAAGGAAATAGTTGGAAAGTATTTGGAATCAGAAAATATGGTTTTGAAGTCTTGCTCTCCAGTTTACTAATGGGGTAGCATTGGCCTTTATTTTCTTTGTGCCTCGGTTTCTGCATCTGCAAAATGGGGATCATAATAACTATTACCCACCTCACTGGGCTGAAGATAATAATGTGTTAATAAGTGACATAATGCATGCAAAGCCGAATGTAAATGGCAGCTATGATCATCACTATCCCCAGCCCATCCCTACCTCCCCCAGTCTCTGAATCACTGGTACAGTTGATCTTACTGAGTAGGCAAATCATAGAATTACAGCAAGGTTAGGGATCCAGGTAGTAAGCAACAGAGATGATTTGAACTCTCTATTTCCAGATCTGTGCACTTTCCACTGAAATCTAAAAAGGCGAAAGTGGAGAACTAGGAGGGGAAAACAGGATCAGACAGAAGGTGATATTCAGACCTTGGGGCCACCCAAGACTGTTACCACCTCATTAAGAAAGAAAGCTTTTCTTAAATCTGTCAGGCATCTAGGTGATCAAGCAGAGAGAGCCAAAGGCCTGAAGTCAAGAAGACCTGAGGTCATAATCCTCCCTCAGTGACTAGTCTGCTTCGGTTCCCTCCTCGGTAAAATGGAAATAATAGTCGCACCTACTTCCCAGGGCCGTGAGGATAAAATGAGATCATATTTGTAAGATGCTTCGAAATCCTTAAATTAGCTGTATATAAATGCTGGTTGTTATTATCCTTATCATTGGCCTGAGAGTGAATGCAGGTCCCGTCATTCCCACTTTTACATGGCCTCTCAATCTTATCTCCCTCAACTAAAGAGATCTTAGACTTTACATAGGAGTAAGGGGTAGATAGGAGTTTACAGCTGAGATTCTTTGAGGAGCCCCAGGGATCCCAGCCTAAAGAGAGATGAGTGATTGTTGGGCCTTAGGGTAACCACAGGATAGCGTTTAGGAGAGAAGAAAGAACCCTGCCCTGCAGTCATGCTGAAAAGATTAAGGCCTAGGTAGAGGCGCGTTGCAGAGAAGGCGGAAGGCGCCCGTTTCTCTTTTGGACGCAGGCAAGAAAAGACCCTCATCTCTTCAGGAAATTGGAGGCTGCATCTCTCCGCTTTGACTCTCGGGGGGCAGCGAGTACCGAACCAGAGAAGGGAAAGGATAGGGATACGGGTGAGGATGCGGATGGAGATGGAAATGAGGGTTGGGGGAAGGGACAAGGAGGGGGGTAGAGATCGGCTGGGGAAAATCTATTAGTTTTCTCTCTCTGATTTCCATTCTTCTGCTGTCGCCTCTCTCTCTCCCGCCCTCCATCCATCCTCCCCTCCCACCTCTCCCCCTCCCGCTCCACGGCCCCCGCCTCCTCCCCGCACCAGCCTTTCCCTTGCCCGTGGAGGTATCAGCTTTTGATGAAAAATTGCTCGAGCTCTATTCAGGAGGCGGCAAAAGAAGAGTCACCCCCAGGGGCAGCCCTGGGCTGATTGAAAAATAAGTTAATTTCAGTTTGAATCGATGGGCCTCAGGCACTGAAATATCACGGGAAATTAAAGCGGTGGCTCTCCCGGGAGCCTCACCATTGACCCGCACTAATTAATGCCGGGGAGTTAGCGCACGCTTCTCCGGGAGCCGAGCTTCCCCCTTCCCCGGGGACCCCCAAACACTTCTCATTTAACTAATTAGACGGGGAAAATTGGGTGTTAATTTGTTTAGGACTTTTTTTTCCCTCTTCGCCCCCCCCCCACCAGTAGCGTCCCCCGCCTCCTCGTCCCTTCCCGGGGAGGTGCGGGCAGGGCTAGAGATGAATGCATGGGGTTCGCTGGCAGATGGATGCCCGGGTCACTCTGCAATCTTCTCCGAGTTGATTGCTTGATTAGGTCGTTAGCACATTAAAAAAAAAATTGCTTGCCGTCTGGTGCTGGCGTGATGAGTGGGACGCGGCGGCAGCGCCTGGGTAATTTATCTTTTTATACGGCAAAGAATTTGATTTCCATCTGCAGATATATGGAGGCGTCTTTGACACCTGTTTAACACCGCCGGAGCTGACAGTTTAACTCTTTGCAGTCACCCTGGACGGGGTGGGGTGGGGTGGGGGAGACAGAAGGAGGAAGAAAGGCAGCTGCAGCACCCACCCACCAGGCCCAGGCCCTGGGGCAGGTATGCATGCAAACACTGGGTTTCCTCCCCGCCCCCGCGGCCACCCCTACTGCGCTCCTAGGAATGCGGAGCCTACCTAGAGTAAGCCAGTAAAGGGCTCTGCCCCCACTGAGCACCGCGGGGAACGCGAGTGGCTTGTGGACGCCGCTGGTGCAATCAGCACGCATACTCCATTTCCTGCTAACGCCAGCAGGTGGAGGAGTAAGACCGCCGACAGCTCCAGGCATCTGGCCCCCCGAGACGGAGGGATGAATGGAAGGATGCTTTTGGCTATTCCCGGGTAGTCTGGAGGGGATGAGGATCGCGGAGGAAAGAAAATTTCTGCCCTTCCTTGATTTTTCATCCCCCAGATGCAGAGAGAGGTGCCCCTGGCTAGGGTTCACAAAAGTCAATCCTGTTTCCTTGAAGGGCCAAGCTAATGCTTGCCTGAGACTGCCTGCAGACACATCGTAGGCTTAAAAAGGAGCGGATAAAGCCTTGGCCACGACCTGGGTTTGCATTCCAGCGGGTGACTGCACCCCACTGGGTGGTCCATCTCCCCTCCAGGGTGGGGAGTTTATTCAGTCGGACAGCCGCTGTGTGCCTCCCCACACCTCTCCAGGTATCTCAGACTACCAGTAAAGTGAAATCACAGGATCCCAGATATTTACCTGGAAAGGATTGAAAAGAACATCCAGTCCAAATCCATCACTTTACAGTTGAGGAAACTGAGGCTTAATGAAGTAAAGTGACTTGATCACCCAGGTAGTAAATATTAGAAATGGGATGTGAACTCCCTGCTCGCTGAACTCTAAATACAGGACTCTTTCCAATACACCTAGCTGCTACATCAATTTACTTCTGAGTAAATTAAGCTTCTGAGTCCCCAGGGGCTCCCCGGGTTGTGCTCTTATCCAGCTCCTTCTTGCTCTGTGAGGTGGACTAGGAAAGGGTTAAGCACCAAGATATTAAATAATTGCCAGAGGTGCCTCCCTGGGCGCCCCGACTTCAGCTTCTTTGTGGGCCTGACATCCCTTTATCTCCCAGCCTCCTCACTTTCTGCCCTATATTTCCACTACTTGGTTCCACAACAGGATACTCAATACCGAAAAATAGGGAGTTATCCTTTGAAACCCAGCACAGCTTCACACCCACCACCTCTGGCAGTCTCTTGATAAGCACCAATGAGAATGAACTAGATATACCTTATAAAAATCCAAATGTTCTACCCATCTAGACCTGGGGGCCCTTCCAGGCCTGACTTTGACCAGTATATCTTGAATAAGCCACTATATCATGATCTTCTAGGGATCCCATAAAGAGATTTCAGGGAGTCTGGATATTTGGGGAAATGTGTGTGTGTGTGTGTGTGTGTGTTTGTGTTTGTGTATACACATTAATTTCAAACCGAATAGCATTCCCTTCAATTATTTTAAAACATTATTCTAAGAAGGGGTGTATGGGCCAAAGGGGTCTTCATGAACCCCTCTATTAGATGAAGGCCAGGCCATTTCTGGGTTTGTAAATAGAAATGTATTTTCAGTGCACCCACATGTCATCTTTCTTTGACTCTCCCCCCATTTTTATGTGACCTATCCACAGCTTAAAGATATCCAATATTCTTATCTCCTCTGTTTGCTCCCTGCCCCCATAAAAACCAATGTATGTTAAGATAGCGGGTGGGGCATGATGGAAAGAGCATTGGACTGGAAGACAGAAAGACCTGGCTTTCATTCACAACTCTGACGCTACCTGTGTGTGAGCAAATCATTTCATTTCTCTGAGTCTCAGTATCCTCATATGTAAAACAGTAATAATAGTTCTACTGGGAAGTAGTCTAGTTTAGTAGACAGGATGGTAAATTTGGAGTAAGGAAAATCTGGGTTCATACCCTGTTTTTGATCACACATTTTATCTGTGTGACCAGAGGTAAATTATTTAACATCCCTGAGCCTCACAGAACTCTCTAAGACTCTAAGTGGTCAATTAGTCATGATCTGCTTCAGTGCAGGAAGTTTCCACACCAAGAAAATCACAGGTCTCTGAGATATTGACCTAAAACACTGTCTACCTCACTGGGTTAGAGGGAAGAAAACACTGTAAAAAGTAAAGCATTGGGGCAGCTAGGTGGCACAGTAGATAGAGCACCTGCCCTGGAGTCAGGAGGACCTGAGTTCAAATCTGGTTTCACACACTTGACACTTACTAGCTCTGTGACCCTAGACAAGTCACTTAACCCCATTGCCTAGCCAAAAAAAAAAAGAGTAAGACATTAAGTAAATGAAAGCTATTAAGGAGTGACTGACTTGGTATGTGAGAACTCTTTAGTGGAGGGACCCCACTTCTGAGCCCCTCACATTACACCACATAGGCAGCAGATGTGAGAGTCCTCATGCTAGAGAGGGCAGAACGCTGGCCCTAGAATCAGCTGCACTTGAGTTCATAGCTCATCTTGGATACTTACTACCTCTATGACCTTGGACAAGCCTTTCTAGGCCTTAGCTTCCTCTGTAATAATAAGGAGGTTGGGCTAAATACCTTTGCATGCTTCTTCTAGCTCAAAATCAATATGTATTGTGGGCCCTATGATGAATATTTCTTATTTACTACATCAGCTGGTAAAAAAAAAAAGCAGATTGGTCTTCATGAACCCAGTGTTAGCTAAAAGCACATTTCCATCATAGTGGCTGGGGAAGATAGGTTGTCTCTGTTTCTCAAGCTGCAAAGTGAGGCCTTGACACTCCTCTCTCTGAAGCCTCTTTTTATTTCTGACTCATTCTATTCAGCTATGCCTCAGGACAGACCATCATCTGACAAGCTAGGAGCTGACTGTGGAGTTTAGAAGGGGAAGAAAATAACCTGCATGCGTATATATACGTATATGCATGCATATGTGTATATATAATGTGTATAGATACATGTATATAATATACTATATTATTATGTAATCTATATTAATGTTTGCAAAGGCCTGGGAAATAGATGCTGTTATTATTCCCGTTTTTTTGTTGTTCAATTGTTTCAGTCATGTCTGACTCTTTATGACCCCATTTGGGGTATTCTTGGCAGAGATACTGAAGTGGTTTGCCATTTCCTTTTCCAGCTCATTTTTACGATGAGGAAACTGAGGCAAACAGGGTTAAGTGACTTGCCCAGAGACACACAGCTAGTCTGAGGCCTCATTTGAACTCAAGTCTTCCTAACTCCAGGCCTGGTGCTCTATCCACTGCGCCACCTAACTGCCCCATTCCCATTTTACAGATGTACAAATGAATAAACTAAGGTAGACAGAGCCAAAGTGACCTGACTAGGGTCTATGTTCTAGCCACTGGCACCACCAGAATAGAATAATGAGAGAATGCTTCTCTTGGGGAGCCATCCACCTCCTTGTTCTGTTCTCCAGGCTATAGGTGAATTGATTTAGTTACAACTGATTGAGGCAGATTTGGCTGAATATGGATGTTTAGGGTATCCTGTAAACCCCAGGTGATAGTTCTTCCCCAACCCCTTTCCTTCCACCCTCATTTCTCCCCAGTTTTCCAGCCTAGTGCATATATTTTCCAGGTAGCAGTAGATATCCCATCCTTAGACACCAGCGGGATCTCAGCTTCTCTCCCGCATGCTCTGGGGAGCAAAGATGGCAAGAGAAACCAACGACCCCCATATTGACATGTAAGCCAAATCAATGCTCCATGGTTGCTCTGAAACCCAGATGAGTTGCTACCTCTCCTAGGTAAAATCGAGTCCTCTGCCTGGATCAATAATGTTTTTATAATAAGGGTAAAGACTCAGGATTTCCTCAGGGCCTGAAAATTCTGGCTTTAGGAGAAGTCTGGGTAATGTGTACGGGGAACATTTAGAGTTGAGTTAACCTCTTGGGCCTCATAACTTTAGATAGAATAAGACCAGGCCTTCAGGGTATGACTCTATTTTGCCCAGAGACACTTTCCTGAGGAACTCAGTGCCAGCTGGAACTTCAACCTGGGAGCCATCCAGGGCCTTGCAGGCCCCTGGAGGAGAAAGTCTGTGCCATCTCTGTCTTTGTATCCCCAATGCCTAGCACAGTGACCTGCATGGAGTAAGTGCTTACTTAATAGGCTCAAATGAATGGATTTGGCTTCTATGATGCCAAGCTCTCCGATTGGGGCCAGATGTTGCTTAGATACAGGGAAGAAATCTAGGTGGCCCAATGGTGTCCTTCTGGCCAAGCAGAGAGGATATGGAAGCAGAGGCCTTGGAGGGGAGTTGCCAGGGGAGCAGATATCTACCCCAAGTACTTTTTAAGTTTTTCTTTTCCATCAAATTAGGTTTTTAAACTTGGAGTAACTCCTAGAAACACTGTTTGTGTGTGAGTGCATACAAAGAGGTGAGGGGTTAATGAAGGCACTTACCTGTTTTTCCTTCCTCAACCTCTGCTATGTTCCTCTGGACTAGGATAGGGGTGATACACAGTATGGGCACCCTGGAAGCAATGGCCAGTTGTAATAAGGAGGGCCACATGATGGATTGACCAGAGACAGTAGTGGCAGGTGCTTTTCTCCTCTAAGATACTGCTTGTAGCTAAAGTCTTCTATCTTCTCAAGGGACCCTGGAGAAGCACACTGTATTCTGGCATGGGATGTCAAACATTCCAATTTCTAACACATTTTTATTAATTAGGAGCCTACTCATAAACATGTCCATGTGTAATATGCCCAACACATGTCCATGAGGCCCTATGCATGCCTAATTTTGAGAATTTTTCTTCCAAGCTCCTAGAAGCAGAGAGCCTATGAAGTTTTAATTTAAATTTTTTTGAGGCAATTGGGGTTAAGTGACTTGCCCATGGTCACACAGCTAGTGAGTGTCTGAGGCAGGATTTGAACTCAGATCCTCCTGACTCCAGAGCCAATGTGAGCGCTTCCACTGTGCCACCTAGCTGCCCTCCCCTAAAGTTTTAATTTAAAACAAAAACAAAATAACCTACTTTTTCTCTGTCTTCCTAGAACCTCCTTACCTTTCTTAACTTTCCAGCCTGACTTCATGGTACTTCCTTCATGCACTCTAAAATACAATAAAATTCAACTTTCTCTTCTCTAATTTTATCTCATCCTTTCCCACCTTCACACTTTTACACAGACTATCTCTCTGCCTGGAATGGTTGATTATCTCCCATTTCATCCTGGTGACATCCTTCTCCTTCAGGGCCCAGTTGCCGCCTCTCCCATGAAGCCTCCTTTCCTGCCTGGGATTCAGCATCAGTGCTAGGTATAGAACTCAGGTGTTTGGATTCCTCATTCCCTAGGAGAGAGGACCTATTCACTAGACATGTTTTTCTAAGTGTAAAGGTATAAATTAGGCACTAATCACATCTGTGCTCTGCAGTCCACATACTACAACTCTTGAAGAGTTTGCTGGAACGCTTCATACCCAGGCCATATTTAGGTCAAGAGCCGTGGACAGCTCCCTAATAAGGAGGCATGGAACCCTAAAAGAAAGATCCATGTGCCATTTACTGCTTGAAACCAAGGGGCAAAATGGATTGGAAGCCCGGCTAAGAGAGCATTAAGAAGAACTTCTAGTTGAAGGAAGGAAGCTTTACAAATAATCTATTTCATTTGATCCTTACAACAACCCTGGGAGGCAAGTGCTATTATTATCCTTATTTTACAGTCGAGGAAACTGAGGCAGACAGAAATTCAGTGATTTGCCCAGGGACATTCAGATAGTAAGTGTCTGAGGCTGGATTTGAACTCAGGTCTTCCTGACTCCAGACCCAGTGAACCAACCTAGCTGCTTAGGTTCAAACAACAAGACTATTTCTACCTAGCATGATGTTATATAAAGTGCCCTGCCCTTGCAATCAGGGGGTCTTAATCCCAGCTGGAACACTGACTAGCTCTGTGATCTTAGGCAAGACATGCAACCTCTAAACCTCAGCTTTCCCGTCTGTAAAATGGGGATGACATTACTTGTACCAACTACCTCATAGGACTGTCATAGGAAAAGCTCCCAAGCCTTAAGGACCAATGTCAATGTAAGTTATTATCACTCAAATGTGATTAATATTCCATGATTTCAGGTAAGAAGTCTCACTTTTGCCTCCAAATACCAATAGTCCATCACAGAGGTATATCCTCAGCCACAAAAGAAGACATGCATACTTCCAATAGAAGACACAGCAGGCAGATTCAACAGTAACTCTCACTTTTTTTCAATATCTCTCTCTCTCTCTCTCTCTCTCTCTCTCTCTCTCTCTCCTCTCTCTCACTCTCTCTCTCTCTCTCTCTCTCTCTCTCTCTCTCCTCCCCCTTACTCCCTCCCTCCTTCCCTCCCTCTCCCTCTCTTTCTCTCATTTTCTTTCTCTCTTTGTCTCTGCTTCTCTCTCTCTCTGTCTCTCCTCTCTCCTCTGTTTTTCTCCCTCTCTCCCCCTTGTCTCTCCTCCCTTCTGTCTCCCTCTCTGTCTGTCTGTCTCTCCATTTCTGCCTCTCTCTGTCTTTGTCTCCATCTTTCCTCACTTTCCTGTTTCTCTCCCTCTCTCCTCCTTGTCTCTCCCCTCTTCTTTCTCCCTCTCTGTCTGTATGTCTCTCTCTCTCTACTTCTCTCTGTCTCTGTTTCTCCTCTCTCCTCTGTTTCTCTCCCTCTCTCCCCCTTGTCTCTCCTCTCCTCTCTCTCCCTCTCTGTATCTGTCTCTCTTTCTTTTTCTGTCTCTTTCTCGCTCTGTCTTTGTCTGTCTCTCTCTCTCCTCTCTTTCCTCTGTTTCTCTTCCTCTCTCCCCCTTGTCTCTCCTCTTCTTTCTCCCTCTCTGTTTGTATCTGTCTCTCTGTCTGTCTCTGCCTCTCTCTGTCTCTCTATCTTTGTTTGTCTGTCTGTCTGTCTCTCTCTCTCTCTGTCTCTCTCTCTCTCTGTCTCTCTCTCTCTCTCTCACTTTTCTTCACTGGAAACTCAAGTCCCTTCCACTGTGGATATTGGATTTGACCACTATGGGCTATACCTTCGTGGCCTGGCCCTGGAAATGCTGGGCACTAACAACCCAATATCAATCACCATATGCTATGCTGTGTATCTCTTGAGGTCCCCCCCTTGGTGATGAATACCCAGTGGTTGACGAGTCTCAATGATTTTCCCAGGAATGACCTTGGAGGCCTCACTGGAGCTTCTTCTTTTAACAATAAGCACTAAACACAGATGCCTTTACAACCCACCCAAAGTTGGCCCTCCTTTTGGAGACACTGCCTCCTGCTTCTCTACACTCTCTCACCCACATCCCACAGCCGGACTTAGCTCTCAGGCCCTCAGTAAGACAAGGCATGGGAAGCCATTTTGTCTCTCCATCAGCCAGGCTTCCTCACTCCCAGGCAGCCACTTTCCTTTCCTCAGGCTGGAAGCTGATTAATTTAACCTCATTGTTGGCATGATTTAGTACCCTGACATGCCAAACCCCACTCAGCACTTCTAACGCCATATTTCAGCAAATCAGTTTTCAGGCCTGGACCCTTTAGTAGCATGGACTCCAGTGGCCACCAGGTGGTAGCTTAGTACACTCAGGTTTCTCACCATTACACTCATGTCCAGGTGAATCACAGGAATGAACAGGACCTCAGAGTCCATTGGGTCTCTCCCCTACTCAACTCAAGCCCCTTTTCTTTCACATAATTCTCTCCGACAACCTACATGTTGTATCCCCTCCAGAGAATGAAAATTCCTTAAGGTCAAAGATTATCTTTGGATTTGTCTTTAGATCTTCAAGGAGCACAGAGCCTGACCCAGTAGGCTCTCACTACATAGTTACCAAATTGCTAAAGGTAGGTAGAAGTCTGGCTTTAGCCTCAGGAAAACAGAGAACAAAAATTCAAGTCTGGTCTCTGACGTCTAACAATTGTGTAACTTAGTATCCCAGTACCAAAGGCAACTCTCTGACTACAAGGTACAGGTGAGCTGCTGGTAGGATCCAATTTTTTTTTTAATCTTCTCGTTATTCTTCTCACCGTAAAGGCTAGGAACATTTAAAAGACAAATCTATTTGTAGAATCAAAGGAAGACCACCAAACTCAAAAGTACTAGGAAAATCAAGAACCCAAAGGTGACAATTAGCTATATAAAATACAATCTATTATTAATTATTATTATTATCACCTCTTCACTCTTCAGTATATTGAAGATTATTGTGACTGTCACAGTGGAAATTCATTTCCCATCCCCTAGACTTTATATCAGGCAGGATCTCTCAGGATTACAGATCCCGGCCTTTTTTTCTAGGAGATAAAAGAACTTGGAAATGTGACTGTGGTTGCCATGGGGCCCGCCTGAATAAGATTTTGTATTCAGCGTTCCCATCCCATCCCCAAACCCAGAGATGTGGAGAAGTGTGAAGGGCATCTTTTCCCTGGCACACAGGAGAAGCAAACAAGAGTCAGTCCTACGGGGATGCTGTTGGCCTCTACGTAATCCTTAGTACTTGTAGCCACATCACAGTTAGGAACCTGTAGGAAAGACCCAGTCCTTAGATATGGGTATACTTTGGCCCTTTAGCCATCAAGACACTCTGATCCAAGATGGCCTGTTAAGGTGCTGGCCAGCTCCCCCACTCTCTCATTCTGAGGCAGATTCTGAAGGCTGGCTCTGCTACCATCACAATCAGGGAGTGCTCTGATTACCCGCTATTCAGGGTTATTGTTAGTCTTAACAGTGACAGCTCTTTCTATGAGGTATATAAAAAGGAGATGAGGCAAGATGAGAACCATAAAAGGTGGGACATGGGCTGCATAGCTAATCACAGCATTCTTGTCTGATAAAGGTCAGAGACTTTTAGAACTGGCTGGCACCTTACAGATCGTATAACCCAATCCCCTCGTTTTATGAATGAGAACCCTACAGTAAGTGACTTGTCCCAATTCTTACAGCTAATTAGGGGCAGGTCTAGGATTCAAGGCTAGGTCTCTTGATGTGCAGTCCAGTGATACCACAGTGTTTCCTCACTCTGAAGGTGGGAACCTCTAAGAGTGGCTCCCCTCTCTCCCCTAAAATTCCCCCGGCACCTTACACACACACACACACACACACACACACACACACACACACACACACACAGAGTCTCTAAATATGACTAGGTTCAGAAATGCCTCCCCGTTCACTCTGGGTAATCCTACCCTATCCCTTTCCCTCATTCAAATAAACATTAAGTAACTAAGATAAGGTTTGACTTTTCTTTAAACAATGCCTTTCTCTGAGCCTGGCTTGGAGTTAAAATTAGGCTTGGCTTCAAATCTTGGAGCCCAAAATATCCCCTATCTTTCAATGATGGCAGAGCTTTCCTGGGATACTTTGTGCAAATAGGCTTGGTTAGGGCTCAGACGATTTAACGGTTAGCATTTACATAGCACTTTACATATGTTATCTCATTTGATCCTCACAACAACCCTGGGAGGGAGGGGCTATTGTTATCCCCATTTTACAGATGAGGAAACTGAGGCTGGAAGAGGTTAAATGCCTTGCCCAGGAACACTCAGATAGTAAGTGCCTGAGGCAGGATTTGAACTCAAGTCTTCCTGACTCCAAGTTCAGCACTCAATCCACTATGCCACCTATAAGGAAACAAGTAGCAAGATATTGTCTGTCATGTAAGACATGGAATAATAGTGGAAAAAACACTGGATCTGGAGTCAGAGGACCGAGGTTCAACTCTTAGCTCTGCCGCTTAATAACTTTAGACTTTGAGTGAGTCACCTTTTCTGGACCACCATTTCTTTTTTTTTCTTTTAATTAATTTATTTTTAGTTTTCAACATTCATTTCCACAAGATTTTGAGTTGCAAGTTTCCCCCTATCTCTCCTCTCCCCCCAACCCAAGATGGCATGCATTCTGAATACCCCTTCCCCCGATCTGCCCTCCCTTCCATCACCCTCCCCCCTTCTCTTATCCCCTTCTCCTTCTATTTTCCTGTAGGGCAGGATGGATTTCTGTATATCTTAAAAACAATTTTTAACATTTGTTTTTAAAACTTTGAGTTCCAGATTCTCTCTCTTCCTCCCTCCGTATCCACCCTCATTGAGAAGGTGAGCAGTTCAATACAGGTTATACATGTGCAGTCACACAAAACACTTCCATAGTAGTCATGTTATGAAAGACTAACTATATTTCCCTCCATCCGATCCTGCCCCCCGTTTATTCTATTCTCTCTTTTGACCCTTTCCCTCCTCAAAAGTGTTTGCTTCTGATTACCCCTTCCCCCAATCTGCCCTCTCTTTTAGCATTGCCCCCCTTTCTTATTCCCTTCTCCCCTATTTTCCTGTAGGGTAAGGTAGATTTCCATACCCAATTGAGTGTGTATGTTATTCCCTCCTTAAGCTAAATCCAATGAGAGTTAGATTCACTCATTCCCTCTCACCTCCCCTCTTCTCCCCTCCACTGTAAAAGCTTTTTCTTGCCTCTTTCATGTGGGATAATTTACCCCATTCTACCTCTCCCTTTTGCCTTCTGCCAGTACAATCCTCTCTCTCACCCCTTAACTTTATTTTTTAGATATCATCCCTTTATATTCAACTCACCCTGTGCCCTCTGTCTATATGTATATTCCCTCCAACTACCCTAATACTGAAAAAGGTTTCATGAGTTACAAATAGTATCTTTCCATGTAGGAATGTAAACAGTTCAACCTTAATAAGTCCCTTGTGATTTCTCTTTCCTTTTTACCTTTCCATGCTTCTCTTGAGTCTTCTGTTTGTAAAAGACAAATTTTCTATTCAGCTCCGGTCTTTTCATCAAGAACACTTGAAAGTTCTCTATCTCATTGAATATCCATTTTTTCCCCTGAGGGATTACACTCAGTTTTGCTGGGAAAGTGGTTCTTGGTTTCAATCCTAGTTCCTTTGACTTCTGAAATCTCATAATCCAAGCTCTCCAGTCCCTTAATGTAGAAGCTGCTAAATCTTGTTATCCTGATTGTGCTTCCACAATACTTGAATTGTTTCTTTCTGGCTGCTTTCAATATTTTCTCCTTGACCTGGGAACTCTGGAATTTGGCTATAATATTCCTAGGAGTTTTCCTTTGGGGATCTCTCTCAGGAGGTGATTGGTTGATTCTTTCAATTTCTACTTTACCCTCTGGTTCTAGAATATCAGGGCACTGACCTCCATTTCTTCAGCTGTAAATTGGGCGGGACTTCAAAGACCCCTTCTCAACTCTAACTCTGTGAATAAATTCTGTTCTACCCTTTAGATCTACACATCATTCACCCAGTCTCCTCTCTGTCCATTGCCCCTTCACCCAGACTGAACCGCTAGATGTAGAAGACAGCAGTGATCATACAACCAGGCTCCCAAGAGCCCCTTCTAGAGTTTCTGGAACCCCCTGCTTGCCCCAGGAGGGAATAAGGTCTATTGCTCCTTCAAGGTCTCTCTGCTCTGCTCTGCTCTGGCCAGTGGCTGAAGGCCCTTTCTACTCTATAACACAGTTTAGTCTTCCAGCATGGTATGATCCCACTGCTCTTTAGAGTGTTACTGTTCAGTTGTGTCCACCTTTTCGTGCCCCCATTGGGGTTTTCTTGGCAAAGACACTGGAGTGGTTTAACATTTCCTTCTCCAGCCCATTTTACAGATGAAGAAACTGAGGCCAACAAGGTTAAGTAACTTGCCCAGGGTCACACAGCTGGTAAATGTCTGAGGCCAAATTCAAACTCAGGTTTTCCTGCCTCCAGGCTCAGCACTCTATCCATTGCACCACCTACCTTCCAGCCCTTTAGAGTATCAGTAAGGAATGAGCAGAGCAGTCTAGTCTCAGCTTCTCCATGCGGGGGGTGCACAATGGCTGATGCTGGGCTTGATAATTATTTATCTGGCTGGCGGAGCCTTAAACCATTTTGTCCAGGGCTGTTGCCAATACTGCTTCCCTTGTCATCCCTCTACACTAATGATGAGTTACCACTGATCTCTGATTAGAGACGCAGAATTCAAGGACTCTGGCATGCCATGGAGATTACTCTGGCAGGATCCTTAGGTCTTGAGAATCCCTCCATTGAAGTGGATGTGGCTTTTAACCACACAGTCCATCTCTGGTACGCTTTAACAAAATGGCTTCCCCCACCCTCGTGATGGGCTGAATTAAGTGGCAGGAGATCCCCAAGCCCTTATTCAGCTGGGAGAGAAAGCAGGGCAGCAAAACCCCATTCCCTCCCTTTCTCCTTCTCAATCCCTCTGCCACTTCTCACATCCTAACTGACCTCTGGTCTCTTAGCTCCCAGCTAACCTTCATTTCAAATCCCAGTCTTTTCATTTAAAAAAAAAAATCCCTCACTCATGTTCTCCTCCTACGCCAATAACATTCTGCAAAAATCTCCAAAGCTTTTTGAAACCTTGTGTTATTCTTTATAATGTCCTGGAGAGCTGGGTTGGGTGTCACATGATTCTTCCTCTTTTAAAGCTCAGAAAAACTGAAGAGTTCCTTAAGCCCCTGACTATTATCCTAACTCCCGGGTCCACCACGCACTCAAGAGCTGGATTTTCCCATGATCAGCTATCTCAGAGAGGCATGGCATAGAACTGGCAGGCCTAGTTCTCCCCTGTGTAAAAAATACTCAACTTCTCCAGAGAATCCCAAGGAAATAGAGGATGAAATCTGAACTCAAGCAACTCAAAGTTACTGTGTTGTGTAATCACTTATATTCCAAAGAGTAAGGAAAACCTTGGCTCAACTCAAAGAGTTGTGCAATGAATCTCCCTCCCCACTTCCCTTCAACTCCACTTGACTCCGGTTTGGGAAAGAATTCATATGGACGCAATAACAGTGCCAGGCCTGGAGTTAGGAAGACTCATCTTCCTGAGTTCAAATCTGACCTCAGACACTTATTAGCTGTATGATCTCGGGCAAGTCATTTAACCTTGTTTGCCTCAGTTTCCTCACCTGTAAAATGAACTGGAGAAGGAAATGGCAAAAACACTTCAGTATCTTTGCCAAGAAAACCCCAAATGGGTATATACAGAGTAACATGGGACTGAAAAATGACTGAACAACAATGAAGGCCCCAAACTCACTCTCTACCATCCCTGAAATCCTTTCACTCAAGGCTGGTGAGCCCTTGTCTAACCATATGTAATAATAATAGCATTTATAGAATACTTTAAGGTTTGCAGAATGCTTTACACTATGGTATCATTTGATCCTTACAAAGCATTTTTTTTCAGATGAGGAAACTAAGATAGACAGAGAGTAAGGTGACTTACTCAGGGTCACACAGCTAGTAACTGTCTGAGGCTGAATTTGATCTCAAGCCCCCCTGACTCCAGGCCTAGTACTCCATCCAGTGTACCACCTAGCTGCACTTTTAATGTGGCTTTTAGTCCTGGGTGAGGAGAGGGCCATTTTTACATCTAGGAGAATTCACGAAATACTAGAGCAGGGGTAGGGAACCTGCAGTCTTAAGGCCACATGGGCTGTACTAGAGCATTATCCCAACAATCCCAAACATCTTGAATTTAGGGCACTGTCCCTGGTACCAATGCAACAAGTCAGCCAACAGTCTACTATGTTCAAGTGCTGTAGAAGGAGGGCTGTATGTGATTGATGAGAGGTGGGAGGGTTCAGGGAGGTAGGTACTCAAACCCCATATAAGTATGGATCTATGTCCTGATGCCACCAATGGTATGACCACAAAATAGGGTAGCCAAGCTTCATAGTACAGAGTCCCTGCCACCCATCAAACCCCATCCCCACTACCACGATCATAATGCCTAGGGTGCAAGAGGACATTCTCCTTCCATCTTCGATGAGTTCAGTATCTGGCTCACAGTCTTTTTCTTTTCCCCAGTTCCTGCCTTCATACTAGGAGACTTTAACATACATACTGATACTCTCTCAAATGCCCCAACCTCCTAATTCTTCAATTTACTCATTTGCCAGGGCTTACACCTCTATCTTACCACAGCTATATAAAACGATGGTCATACTTTGATCTTATCATCACATACAAGTGCATACACATGTATCCATGTTTGTGGCCTCTCAGATTCCTTTATCTGATTATCATCTGTTACCATTTCTTCTCTCCCTCTACTTTGCAAGGCCAGACCCCGTTCTCCATCATCACCTTAGTTCTTTCACAGACTGTCATCCTTGCACTGGCTACATTCTTTTCCCTTTCCTGTCTTGACCCCTTGGTGAACCAGTTCAGTTCTACACTGTCCTCTTCTCTCAATCCCCTTTCCTTCTTATTCCATTGAAGATCTTGCCTTTTCAAACTCCAGCAGCCTTAGATCACTCCCACTACCCTCAGCAATTGCTCCTACTCTCATATTGCTGAATGAAGCTGGAGAAAAATGACAAACCCATGTTGATGGTGCACTACAAGTTTATGTTATATGATAACCAACTGGGCTCTTACTTCATCAAGGCAATCCTTTTATACTTCACTAATCAAGTCACCATCTAACTCCCCCAGCAGCTTTTTCAAACGTTTTCATTCCTCTTCAGATTCCCCACATCTTCCCTGCCCCTACCCTTTCAGTTGGAGAACCTTGCCTCATTTCACTGAAAATATTGAGGCCATCCCTCTTCTCCCCTGTTCCTCATCTCACATCACTCAGAAACCTTCTGCCAATATCTCTTTTATCACTCATCTCTCACAAACAGGTAGCCTCTCTCCTTGCCAAGGCAAACCCATCGATGTGCACAAGGCATCCCATTCCATCCCATTTTCTCTAGCAGATTGCCCCATATATCATTCCCACTCACTTATCTTCAATCCCTCCGTGTCTACTGGCTGCTTCCCTACTATTTACAAATATGCCAGTCTTCTCCATTCTCAAAAAATCCATCTAGTTTCCAATCTCTAACTACCTATAAGATATCTAAAAGAGAAATTAAGCTCAGCATGTCCAAATTAAACTCATTATCATTTCCTCCTCTCATCCTCCCCGCTTCCTAACTTCCCTATTACCATCCAGGGTACCACCATTCTCCCACGCCACCACGATTGCAATGTAGGTTTCATCCTTGACTCCTTTCTCTTTGTTACTACCTCCTGCCCTCCCCCATATCCCACTAGCTGTCAAGTCTTACCCTTTCTACCTTTGTTACATTTCTTCTTTTGACACTGCTATCTCCCTGGTGTAGGGCCTCATCTCCTCACTCCTGGACTATTGCAGTTGTGTTCTACTTGGTCTCCCTGCCTCTTCTCTCCCCACACCAATAAATCCTCCCCTCAACTATGAAATTAATATTCCTAAAGACAGGTCTGAAAATATCACTTCCCCTCCCCATTCAATAAATACCAGTGGCTCTTTATTACCTCTACGATAAAATATAAAATGCTATATTTGACTCTTAAAGTCCTTCCTAACTTGGCCTCTTCCTTTTTTTCCAATTTTTTTTAATATCTTACTCTTTTTTTACATGCTCTGTGATCCTCAGAATTAGGGTTAGTCCTGGCTCCTTACAATAGAGTGTCTTATTTCCAGTGAGTACTTAATGAATGTTAGCTGAATTGAATTGACTCCAAGGTTATTTTTCAGAGAACCTCATTTTCCTGAGGTTGCTACAGCTAAGGAGTGTTTGTGGTATATGCTGGGAGTAAGGCCATTGTCCCTCCCAGAAGTCTCCTTGACGTGTCTCAAACAAGACACTCCATCTTTGAGCTAGACTAATGGCTCCTCGGCTCTACGTCATGGCTTCCCTGCCTTCTTTCAAGTTTCAGATTAAGTTTCTCCTGCTACAAGAAGCCTTTCTGATCCCTCTTAATGCCAGTGCCTTCCCTCTGAGACTCTCCAATTTATCCAACCTATAGCTTGTTTGTAGGTAGTTACATAACCTTACTCCTAAAGTCTACTGGTATGGGACTGTCTTCTCATTGGTGGAGATAAATGAATGCCTTGCCATGTGTGAGGGTGAGTCAGGGTGAAGTTGGCCAAAGAAGAGCAAATAGAGAGCTTCAGTCTTCTCAGATTTTCCTTGAGTCTTCTCCACTCTGCACCTCATGAAGAGTAAGACATTCATCTCCACCAGTGAGGAGACAGTCCTATTCCAATGGGCTTTGGAACTGGGCTTACAGTTTACATGTTGGCCCCATTAGACTGTGAGCTCTCTGAGGGGAGATACTGATTTTTTGCCTTTTTTTTTTTTTTGTATCCCTGGCAGTTAGCACAGTGCCTGTCTCATAGTAGATACTTAACAAATTCAAATTGATTGACTGATAATAGCCGGGTTATATAATCTGACTTTAGATGTGCATGAGGCCAATGCTAGACAATCTTATCAGGCCGAAAAGAAAAAAAAAAGGACAAATCTACCAGCCTTAGGAACCACCTCTTCCATGAAGCTTTTCCTGATTCCTCCCCCCAAGCTGAAAGTAAACTCTCCCTCTTCAGATTTCTTTTTTTGAAGTTTCTTTATGGAGACTTTTTCTTTGCCCTTAATCCCATTCTACCCTGTATCATACTTAGTTGTGTATTTCTTATCCTTCCTATTAGACAGTAGACTCTCTGAGGACAAGAATGATG
The DNA here is from genome assembly GCF_003287225.1 of Phascolarctos cinereus. Classification (NCBI taxonomy): domain Eukaryota; kingdom Metazoa; phylum Chordata; class Mammalia; order Diprotodontia; family Phascolarctidae; genus Phascolarctos; species Phascolarctos cinereus. The sequence continues at coordinate 228,297,010 of NW_027555736.1, forward strand.
TAATTTTCCATCTTTATATGCCTACCACCCACGTCTTGAACACAGTAGGTGCTTAAATTAATCAAAGTTTGTTTAATTGAATTATATCAAACAGGTCATTCAAGTGGCAAAGGGATAATAAAAATCTGGTAATAAAAAAGTGATAAGAAAAAGCAACTGAGAGTTGTTTGTGGCCTTTCCTCACATCCTTGAGCTCAGGACTTCCTCAAGCTCCCCTACAGCCTCTAAGATTTTAGTGTCATCCATACAAATGAGCAAGTTGCTTGCCCACAGATCAGTGGTACCAAACAGAGGCTCTGGGCAGCAATCACAGGAATCTGTCAATCATCCCTGTAAACCTGTAATAACCAACCTGAGGTCTTTTTGTATGCTTCACTCTCAAATAACACTTCTCCCTTGACAGAAAAGCCAAGCTATATATGGTAGCAAGAAGTGACCTGGCAAGGGTAAACTGGTAAATATTTAACAACTGACTCTCCAGAAAAAGAAAAAAATGTACGCAAGACACATTTTTTAGTTTAATCTGTATCATTAACATTTTATCCATCACTTTCTTAAGTCTAAATAATCAACAAAAACAGCAAATCAAGCCCTAATTTGTAATAGGTGCTGATTTATGATAAATGCTCACACTGAAAATTTAATAATCAGCTTTCAAAAGCTCCAGCAGACCCCTGAGGAACCATCTCTCTCCCTATACATCTTACCTCTGGGGAACAAGATGGTCCTTTTTAGTAATTCTCTCCTCATTTCTAGTTGAGAGTTTTAAAGAAATTGACCTACCTCACTTAGTCCTTATCACCTCCTCTAGCTACCTGTATAAGGCAGGGGATAAAATTATTTTTAAAATAAAATCTAATTGGGAGACTAATAATAATAACAACATTTATATGATACTTTAAGATTTGCAAAGTGCTTTGCAAATATTATCTCATTTTATCCTCACAACCATCTTGGGAACTTGGTGCTGTTCTTATCCCCATTTTACAGATATAAAACTGAGACAGACAAAGGTCGAGTGAGTTACCCAAAGTCACATAGCTAATAAGTGTCTGAGGTCAAATTTGAACTCAAGCTTCTCCTGACTCCAAATCCTGCTCTCTATTTGCTATGTCACCTAAATGAAAATTTGATCAACAGGGAATGAATCCTAGAGAAGTCATTTATTTCCAAGTTGGGACCTGGCTATACTGAGCAGTGAGCGTAGGGACAAAACATCGCAATGGTGGTCTCTTGGGAGTAGCCACTAAGTCACTATGGAGACAATTAGGAGAATAAGGATCTTGTCCGTTCGAGGTTGAAATCCATCTAAGGCAACTCCAAGACTGCTACAAATGCAGACATCCACACAATCTATCCCTTTCATTGATATTTCACTTGGCTAATAGGATTGTTTCCCTGCCTGATGTGAGGGGTAAGGGGTGGAATAGGAGGAGTAGGACATGATCCAGGGAATTATCAAGCACCACATTTGCACACTACCCTATTTGTACCCCACCCCCAACTAGGGTGGGTTTTATACCATAGGGGAACCCTGCATCAATGCTAAAAGGATCCGTATCCCATCAATGCTAAAGGGTCACTATTCCAGTTTAGTCAGAATGGCCCAGAACATTTGGGTCCGTATAGCCACGAAAAAGGACCAGACTGCAGGGCAGGTGAGCACCTGCTAGTTTCCTGAGTGGAAGAGGAGACCAGGAGAACCAGGAGAACCAGGAGCCTGGGCTGACTTGGGAGAGAATGAGAGTACCCTCCGTGGTCGGGAGAAGCAGGAAAGAAACTTTCCCCTTTCCCAAGAGGATGGGGACAGTAAAAAAGGGCAGGAGCACAGCTGTTCTCAGCAGGAGATTCAATAACCACGAGGTAAATTCCATTAGCCTCGAGTATCCCAGGAGGTAATTCCCAGCCCTTTTTCACACGTAATCTAGGGTACACCTGCTCAGTGTATCCTGTGGCTGTCACAGATCAGCAGGTAGGAACAGGAAAAGTCCCTGTCACCATAGGTCATAAGTGGGGCCAAGAACCCACATGGACTTCTCCCTTCTCAGGTTACCCTTACTGTCTCTTCCACAAAATGTATTTCTCAGCATCTATGAGTTTCAGTCTCCCCTCCTCAACTATACTGTAAACTCTCAGAGGGCAGAGGCCATATCTTTTATATCTCTTATATTCATTCCCACCGCACTGGCCACAGTATGTCACAGGTGTTTAACAAATGCTTGCTAGGAGCAGCTAGGTAGAGCAGTGAATAGAGCACAGTCCCTGGAATCAGGAAGACCTGAGTTCAAATCCAGCCTCGGATGCTTACTAGCTGTGTGACCCTGGACAAGTCACTTAATCCCAATTGCCTCAAAAAACAAAACAAACAAACAAAAAACAACCAGAAAATGAAATAAAACAAATACTTGCTAACTTTAATAAAATGTCCCTTAATGATAATGGTTCACATGAAGGCATCACCTATTGGGACCACATGTTCTCACTGGTGAGCTTTCACCTTGCCCTGATCCATGCCTTGAAGTCTCTTCCCAGACATATCCATGCCCTGCCTTTGCTCTTGAAGACCTCAACCCCTCCCCAGTCCAAGTATGTGTTAGCTTCCCCTATTAGAAAGTAAGCTCCTTAAGGAAAAGGACTGCTTCTTCCTTCCTTCATTCATTTATATAACCGCTTAAAGTATGCAAACTACAGTATCTCATTTGATCCTCACAACAACCCTGTGAGGAAGATGCTATTATTATTTCCATTTTACAAATGAGGAAACTGAGACTCAGAAAGGTAAGTGACTGGCCGAGGGCTAGAGAGGTAGTATCTACTATAGTATATTGGAAAGAGGACTGGCTCTAGAATCAGGCCTGAGTTCAAATTCCACTTCTGCCACTTACTAGCTTGGACAAGTCACAACCTCCCTGGGCCTCAGTTTCCCCATCTCTAAAATGAGGGAGCTATACTAGATGGCCTCTGAAGTGCCTTTCAGCTCTAGGTCTGAGTTTTCTATGATGTGGGATTTTAACTCGGCTCTTCTCCTATGCAAGCCCCGTATAATATCCACTATGCAAGCCACCTGGCTTCTTAAGACAACCACCATCCGATTACATCATGTTGGGTGCGGATATAGAAAGCAAAGAGGGATTTTTTGGAGCAGAAAACCAGTCCTGCACCCTGACCCTGAGGAATGGGTACATTATAGGGAAGGAAGGGACAAGGTCTGGGAGCTAGGTTACCTGTATCCTGTCTTCAGGAAGCTCTGTTTTCATGGCCAACATCTCCCTGGCATAGACATCTGGGTAGTGGGCTTCGTTGAATGCCTTTTCTAGCTCCTCCAATTGGTAGGATGTAAAGATCGTCCTGAGGGAGACAAAACTTACTGAAGATTATGGAAGCAGAGGAAACCATATCCGTTATCAGTAGTCAATTAGACTGATGACCCTTCCCCTTCAAATTACTCCTCCCTCCACCAAAGGAGCACCAAAACACTTTCAGCAACAATAATGATGATGATGATAACTAGAATTTATATAGCTTTTTAAGTCGGACTGACAGCTCTCCTCAGTCTTTCCCTTTCCCTCTACAAGGGAACACAAAAGCAACTTTAGTAATAACAATGATGATCCCTAGCTTTCATATAGCACTTTAAGTTAGGCTGATGACTTTCCCCAGCCCTTCCCCTCCCTCTTATCTCACACAAAGGAACATGAAAGCATGGTCAGCAATAATAATAATAATAATAATAGCTAGCATTTATATAGCACTTTAAGTTTTGCAACGTGCTTCACACATATTATCTCAATTAATCTCACAACAACCCTGTGAGGTGGGTGCTATTATTATCCCCATTTTATAGATAGGGAAACTGAAGCAGGCAGAAGTTAAATTACTTGCCCAGGGTCACCCAGTTAATAAATGTCAGAGGAAAGATTTGAATCCATGTTTTCCTGACTCCAGTTCCAGCACTCTATGTACTGTGCCACCCCTCCTCAGAGGAGGGTTGCCTTGACTAGGGTTGGGGTCATCCAGCACCCATCTGCTTCCAAGGGAGAAGCCGAGGCAGTGCAGCTTATAGTTCTGGATAGGTCCAAAATAGCCTGGACCTTATATTGAGGCACCACCATGAGGGATAAAGACTGAGCCTGTTCCATTCCTTCTACCCAGAAAGAAGTAATACGTAGAATTATATACACACAGAAAGGCATGCAAACAGTATAACTTCTTTAATTGGAACCAACATGTTCCTTCAGTGTAATGTGTTGCTTTGTTTGAGCCTGCCAATGACATTTCATTTAGAAGTCATTCTGTGTTTGATCTAGAAAGGGTATCTTTAAAGACATGTAGCAGAAAGAATTCCTAGATCCTATGGAAAGGTTTTTCAAGAAGTCCTCCACATATTGAGAAAGGTGAATGATCTATTGATTTCTAACCCCTTATGGATGTCATTCATTCATTCACTTCACAAGCATGAATCCCTCCAAAGCTCAGATATTCTTATATTCCTACTGTAGCTACAATCCAAGAAATATATCCTATAGAGTATCTCACCTACTATCTTCCCTCTTCTCTTTTCCCAGCCTATTTTACCTCAAGACTTCAACCCTACACCATTCTCTTCTTAACCTTCTCCTCTGCTTTCCCCTCACTGGGCTCCCTAAAATGTCAAATGGACAACACTCTACCACCAATTTCCCCAATACCTGAATCAGAAGGTACACTCCCCCCATATGCTTCATCTCCCCTCTTTTTCAAGACAAACCACCTTTTGGAATTTCCATCCAGAGCCTTCTACCACCCCAACCTCCAATCCTCTGCAGTATCCTCAAGCACTCATGGCACAGATGGGGCATATTGTGATCTCCCAGGGAAGCACTTCAACCTGCTTTTGCCTATCCAATGACAGGCCCAACCTCTTCCTTCTCCAGGTACTGATATCAAGACTGTTTCCAGGTGACATTTACCTGGATACTGTTCAGCAATGAAAACTGAAATCCAAGCTAGGCTTCAAATGCTGAAACTGTGTTAAAGACATTGTATAGTTGATCGCATTTGAATTCTATTGGGTCAACATAGATCTACTACAGGACTTCAAGAATACTTAGAATTCCTTATGTTCTTCTCTGTAAACAAGGAAATAACATCAACCAAAGTATCTCTCAAAAAGGAATCACAAATGTAATATCTTTCAATTCAATTCAATAAGCACTTATTAATGTATACCACATGCAAAACAGTGGACATCGGGCCAGGGATTGACTTAATATTGTTGGGGAATGGAGTCAAGAAGGAAAGGGAAAAAAATCAATTTATTATACAAAGTTCCTGGTTTGACCCTAAATCATTTTTCCTGTTCTCCTGGCTTTAAAATGCTTAAGTATGCAAAAAGTAAAGTATTTGGCATTTTTGAAAGTCTTTCACTTTCTATTCTGATTCTCTTCACTCTGGGCTGTTCATAACTGGAGGGTCTCGCCAATATAAATCACCTCAATCACAATTCCTTTTTGTAATTATTGAAATGGATAAGCACAGGTCACACCATCTGGCCAAGGTCAAAGAGAGGATCAGAGGTAGGTAGGACTATCCATGAACCTTAATTCCCAATCCACTTGGTTTTGGAGGCTGTTCTATTACATTCAAGTCTAGTCTCCACCAACACCAATCCCCATTCTTCCTTTAGTCTGCCCAGTCTATGGTGATCCTGACCCCAGAAGTGAACCCAAATCCTATGTTTATAGAATAGATCCTTGTCTCATTCACAATCTGATCCCAAACTAATCTGTAAAAGAATTCCGTTTGTGTGTTTAGAGGAATTGAAGAATCTTCTGGCATCTGAAGGGACCTGCATTGGTAGACTGTGGTCCCTTTCCCTGTATCTGGCTTTGATTACTCCCCATCCCTCCTCCCCCCACCCCTAGTTAAGAGAGGTGTGAACCTGGATTATCTCCAACAGATAAAGATCTAACTGCCGCCCATTTTCTTTTGTTGAACATCCCTAAATCAGAGAAGCCAGGGAAAAATCTACTTCAATTAATAAAAAATGAAAGTGTCAGCAATTAGCAATCCTTCCCAGTTCTCTAATCTCCTCTACCCCCAGGTCCCTACGCTTTTGAAATAACTTGCAGGAAGGGGGAGGGGGAGCAAGGGGGAAACCTTAACAAAAAACACAAAATTGAAGATCTCCAGTGATAGGGAACCCACTACCTTCTGAGGAGATCATTTTTGCACAGCTCCAACTGTTTAGTTTAATTTCAATGTTCATGAGTCTTTCAAAACATATGTAATGGGGACCTATCTCAGAGCTCATAATTTTAAAGCAGATTTCTTGGAATTTCTGTACTTTAAGACTAAGAAAAAGGGCACGAAAGACTCCCTAATGATCTCCCACAGGACTCTTGTTTTGATCTAGCTGGATCAAATATATGGGAAAGAAAGAGAGAAAGAGAGAGAGAAGGAAGGAAGGAAGGAAGGAAGGAAGGAAGGAAGGAAGGAAGGAAGGAAGGAAGGAAGGAAGGAAGGAGGAGGGAGGGAGGGAGGGAGAGAGGAAAGGAGGAAGGGAAGAAACTGTAATATAAAGAACATTATGGGGGCACCCAAGACCTTAAGGGGTAAACTGTTTTTGAAAATGTTAAGATACTGGGTTCAAGAGCTTGCAAAACATTGATGGCACTTATTCAATAATAGTTAGCTTTGACTGATCTAGGACCCTTACCTCCTTTATCCCTCTCATCCTAAAGAGATACAGGGGTGGGAATGGGGAGGGAGTGTTAGGTGAATAGGAACTTGGAGAAACTTATAATTCTGACAGAAAACAGGAGGGGACTGGATTAGGCAGATTCAGTAAATGGTTTGGGGCCGAAGGAGAAGCCACTTGAAAGGAGCCCGTATGGTCAATTTAGGGACAAACTCCAGGTTTACACTCATTCAAGGGTGTATTAAAGAGGGTTCAGTTTAGGAATAACTTTCTAAGAAGAAATAGGAATACCTTCTACACAGCAGAGAGGTAAGGGACTATTAGGACAAAATATTGTATATATCAGGTGGGTTTGTTTTGTTTTATTGTTTTCTTAATTTGTCCCAAGTGGGAATTAGTTTAGAGGAGGTGGTAGAGGGAAATGGTTGTGATATTAAGACAAAAGGCATCTATAAAATGAATTTTTAAAAAGAGAGAGATGGGAATAGATAGTAGAATTTCCAAAGGCGAAAGATCAGGGGACCGTAGGAAAGAGGTTAGAGATAGCATGAGAACGAAATCGAGTAGAAAGGAGAGAAAAGGATTGCTGGGATGAGGTGGAGAGGAAGAAAGAATGGAATTAGGAATCATCTAGAGATGTAACAAGCAGCGGGAAGACAGGAATGGTGCTAAAGGTAATAAAGAGAGTGGGGAAGGAGGGAGAAAGAGAGAATTAAGGTCGAAAGGAGATTGGGAGGATAGAGAAGGAACAGCAAGTGACCAGGAATGGTTGAAGGAAGAGATAGTCTGAGTCCTGGAAGACCGAAAGCTAGGATCCAGTCGCTTTACTGGTCCGGGGTAAGGAGAAAGCCCCTTCTATGGCGTGGCAGCCGGGAGGCAAAGGAACCAGCAGCAGTTGAAAGCGGGAGTGGATTTGGAGTGAGCAGAGGAACTGGTGCAGATGTGAGGAATATGCTGACGCACTGAAAACTAGGTGGCTGCTTTCCCCATTCCCACTTTGTCTAGGACCCGGCTTTCTGTCAATTTCGTTTGGGATTAAAAAGAAAAGGAAAACATGGGAAGGGAACAGTTTGCACCTCGGCCAGCAGCTCCTCGTCGCCCTGAATCTGACCCACACTCTTGAGGATCAGAACACCACGTTTCTCCCAACATCCCCAGACTGCTTCTCCTCTCCACTCACAGAGCCTTTGCCCAGGGAGCAAGGGTACAGATGTTGGGGCAGGGTTGAGGACAGACTAGGGACTGAGGGAAAAGAGCTAGAAGGTGGCTCCCATAGGGCTCTGACCTGAGTCATAATAGTAGGTGACTAGCGAATGAGTGGCCCTTACCTGTGTCGCCTCTTCTTCCGTTTCTTGGTCTGGTTTAAGGAAGATTTGGTCATTTTTCTGTCGCTGGAAGAAACATCTTCAGAATCTGAAAAGGGGAAGGAGGGACATGCGGCACTATGGGGAATCACGCCTCCTTGTTCTGGTTGAGTAGTGGTTGTTGGGTAGGGGTCAAACTTTGGGGCCCGAGGGCTACTGTCCCCTTTGGAATCACCACTATCCCTACCGCTGTCCCCACTACTGTCTGAGGGGTGCGCCACATCCTCCCGTTCTCGACGCAGATTATAAGAAAGATTTTTTTTGTAGATTTGGTTGTGGTAGAAAAGGGACGGAAAGGAAGAAGCCCTAGGTGTCTTGAAAAGCTCGGAGGAGGGAGAGAGAGTGTCACTAGGGGAGTAAAGGGAAAAGCGGGGGTGAATGGGTAGGGAAAGAGGGCTTGTGCCCCGAGTCCCCGGGGAGATCCAGAGAACAGGAGGAGCGCCCTGGCTCTGTGTTCTCCTTCCCTCTTCAACACACACACACACACACACACACACACACACACACACACACACACACACGCAGGAAAGTTGGACCAAAAGAGTCAGGAACCGCTAGGAAGAAAACCTGGCTTGGACAGGTGGAAGAGGAGGGGAGAGAGCAGAGAACAGGAATGGGGGGAAATCAGGGCAAGAGGTTCACCCTCCCAGGGTCACCTCTACGGGGAGGTGCGTTGAAGGCCCGACATTTTGTGGCAGGAAAAAAAAAAAGAAAGAAAATGAAAAATAAGAGAGAAAAGAGACTGGAGGGGAGATTAGAAATGAATTCTGGGGATCTGCACCCCGTTTGTTGGCGGGGAGAGGAAGGAGAAGAACGGTAGGGGTGGGGAAGAGTAGCTGCGGCCAAGATCGGAGCAGAGCTGAGATGCATCACAGTCCAGGAGCCAGAAATGGCTCATTGAGAACAAATATATTAAATAAATTAATTCATTAAGATATGGGTTGTTATCGAGGGTTAGATGCTATTCCCATCCAAGGATTGGTTCGTTTGTTTGTAACTGATGGAGGATGAAAGGAGGTGACATATCTGGCCAGTTTTCGTTGGCTTTTATTTTTTTGAAAAGAGGAATTTTCGGTCATTTGAACTAACGACAACCAAAAAAAAGGGCAGGGTGCGATAGCGGGGAATAAGAACTTCGGACGCGGGCAGCCGGGGCTGGCAGCAGCGCAGGGGAGCCACGGATTCTAGCGAAGCCTGCTGCGGCTTGGGCTCCGCAGTCCCCGAAGTGGCCGCCGCCGGGCCGGCTCCCCTATCGGAAAACGAATAGGGCTCCCTTCCAGCTCAGCTCTCGTCCCAGGCCTGCCCGGCCCTCAGCGGCCGGGCTGCAGGGGACGTGGACGGGGAATGAACGGGGACTCCTGCGAGCTGCCCCAAGAGATCCGAGCTTCTCACGTGTCCTCCTACGGCCCCCCGAAACACACAACGGGCTCTGGCACCCAGCGCCCCCTCTCTTTCCCTGGCCCTGCAGCCTGAGACGCCCCTCAGGTTCTCAACGAAAGGCGGCGTCCCGGGCTGAGGGGGCCTATCCGGAGACCCCGAAAAATCGTGAAGCTGTTCCTATCGGCGGGCGGTTGGAGGGAAGCCAGACTGAGCCAGGGCAGACGGCCAGGGCGGGGGTCGGGTGGATTAAGGGTGGGAGATGACGGGCACCGGGATTCTTGGGATTCCCTGATGGAAGCGAGGGGTCTCTGTTCCCTCAGCTGTGGCCACTTTGTGGGCCACTAACTTTTTTTCTCCTATCTGTCCTGGGGAGGGACTCCAAGGACGGGGAACGGGCAGATCTCCCCGCTCTCCCCCTTCCCCCAGCCACCATCCATCCCTTCTTGCTCGACTCCTACCTGAGCTGGCCGTCTGGCTGGTATCCAGCTGCCCCGAGGCTCTGCCCAAGGGCTGCAGGTGGACATTCTGGGGGTCGGACAGGACTTCCAGGAAGGTGGGTTGCGTGTAGAAGCCTGGGAGCCCCCCTGTCCCCAGGAGCCCCATGCCCCCCACACCAGCCGGGCTGAGTACCGAGCGGGCAGTCAGCAGGTGCCCCGCAGGCAAGCTGTCCAGGGCGGCCCGCGGATGTGAGCTGGGTGGCTCCTTGTTCAAGCCCAGAATCTCCTGGATGCCGAAACCGGTGCACCTAGGCGGGTTTCCCCCCGAGTTACTCTTGGCCACAGTCTCGGCTTTAGGTTTGCTCAGCGCTTCCCCGGCTTTCCCTGTCATCTCCGGGTGCTTTGGAGGGGCAGAGCCCGAGCCGATTTTTCCTCCCCCCCCCCCCTCCTCTCTCCCCTCCTCTTGAAGTTGGTCCCAGGTGCCCCCTCTGGTGTCTAATGCTCTGGAGCCCCAAGGAGATTCCCCTTTTATCCAACCAGGCAGCAGCCCAAGTGGGGTCAGAGCTGAGCAGCCAATCACCAGGGCCAGGAGCGATTAGGAATTCCAAAAAATTCCTACAGGCTACAGGCGGCAGGCGGCACAGAGGGCCCCAGGGGCACCAGGACAGAGACCAAGAGGCCATCAGGACGAGAAGGGCTTTGCTCAGAGAGATCCAGAGAGTTTCCAGGGACAAGACCTGGAAGACAGGCCCCTGTTTCCAGCGCACAGCATGGCAAAGAGATGTGGGGCCCAAAGGAGAGAGCAGAAAGAGGGGAAACGGGTCGGAGGTTCAACTAGGGCAGATGGGGGGAAGGGTTCCCGGGATAAGACAAGGAGAGATACTTGAGGAGTTCGGAGGAAGAGAAGGAAAAGATGGTACAAACAGGTCAGAAGAAGAGTCCTGGTAAAAAAAAAAACAGAACAGAACAAAACAAAACAAAACAAAATGTCTAGAAAATAGCCGAGAAGTCTCAGGCCCAAAGAATAGGTCCCTCCAGCAGTGCTGAAGAGGAATGGACCAGATTTTTTTTTTAAAGGCAGGAGAAACAGTCCCAATAGAGGAGGAGAAGAAAGCTATCCAGATAGTCAGTACAGGGAAAGGGAACAAGATCATAGAACTAGTTAGAAAACCAATCCTCTGGTTTCACCGATGAGGAAACTGAGGCAATGAGGTTAAATGATGGTGCCTACAGTGGTCAGAGCTTCAACAGGAAACCAGGTCATCTGAGTCCAAATCTAAGGGGCTTTGGTTGGTCAGGGAAGTAGCAAGTAGAAAATAAGGAGAGATTTTGGTCTGGACAGAGGGAAGATCTGGAAGAAAAAAAGAAATCCGATGTGTTGAGTGAGGGGAGGGAAGAAGGGGATATTTCAGGGGAAAGTTGAAAGGATTTATAAATAGAATCCCTGGCAGAATAAAGGGAAGTTAGGGAATTGGCTGGGAGAGGTCATCCTGGCGAAAAGAGAAGAGTGACCTCGCTTGGAAAGGATGGCACTTTCTCAGGATTTATATGAGGGAATATGTAAGGTATGTGTTTGTACGTACATGTGTGTGGGAGGGAGTGTTACAGTGAACGTACCTTCCAGGAAGCTAGCTATTTAGCTAACGGTGCTTTGGGGGAGGGTTCTGGGATGGAGTTTGGGATTGGAGAGGAAGCAAATTGTTGCAACTGTGATTTTAATGGAGATCTGTGATTACTGGAAAGGTCAAAAACAGCAGATTGTACCAAGTAGGAAAAGGAGGTAACTCAAACATAAAGCATCGTCCTGATGCAAAGGTTGGGGATGGCACCCCCATTACGAAGAACATGGAGCTCTGAGAAAAAACAGCTCAGGGCTCCTGATGGAGTCATCCCAGGAGTGTGGCAAGAGGCTCTCTTCTTCCTCCTCCCCCCTCCAACCCCCAATCCCCAGTCTATTAATCAAGAAAGACAGTCTCCAGCTCCCAGGGAATGGGTGGGTCCCTGTGTCCTTGACAGACATTAGCTATTTCCCTTTCAAGGAACCAGCCACCTCTGGTCCCAGTGAGATGGATGCAGGGACAATCAAGATTATTGGGGGACAGGTATCGACCTAAGGAAATGACTCACTTAAGGTCATCCTAGCGGTCAGCAGCAGAGACTCAAATGTTACCTTTGTATGTCACTTTGTATTGCACGAGGCCCTTTCACACACATTATCTCGTTTAATCTACAAAACTACTCTTTGAGGTAGGCAAGGCGACTCCCATTGTCCACATGCTAAAGAAGAGAAAAGTGAAATTCAGAGAAGTTGAACAATTTGTTAATAGCCCCAGAGCTAGTTAGTAATGGACCAATACTAAGATCCAGGAATCCTGACTCTAAGTGAGAGGTGGAGAACCTTCGGCCTTAAGGCCATGTGTGGCCTTCTAGGTCCTTAAGTGCAGCCTTTTGACCAAATTCAAATCTTTGTTCTGAACTTAAGGACCTAGAAGGCCACATGTGGCCTTAAGGCTGCAGGTTCCCCACCCCTGCTCTAAGTCCTGGGCTTTTTGCATTACTCCATAAGAGCAGATTAACTTGAATCTTATTCTAAAGTCCCTGATTCTCCTGCTAAAAATTTTTTTGGTCTTTTTTGTTGTTCAGTTGTGTCCAACTCTCCCTGACTCCATTTGAGTTTTGGTTTGGTTTTTTTTTTTTTTTTTGGAGCATACTGCCAAGATACTGCCATTTTCTTCTCCATTTCATTTTTATAGATGTGGAAACTGAGGCAAATGGGGTTAAGTGACTTGCCCAGGGTCACATAGCTAGTAAATGCCTGAGGCCAGATCTGAACTCAAGGAGATGGGTCTTCCTGACTCCAAGCCTAACACTTCACCCACTTTGACACCTAGTTGCCCTATGTATCTCTCGTGTATGTCCCTTGATCTCTACTCACACAGCCACCATCCTGGTGAGGAGCTTCATCACCTCCCACCTAGACTACTACAGTAGACAATTGCATTTGGCTTCTGTACCTCATGTTTCTTCCCACTCCCATTCGTTCTTCACTTGGCTGTTCTAGAGTGCAGATCTTGACCACGGTCCCCCCGACTCAGTGAACTCCATTGGCACCCTATGACTTCCACGATCATATAGAGGTACTTTGTGTCCTTCACTACCTGGCCCCTTCTTACCTTTCCAGTTTTCCCATTCTCTACTCTATCCCACAGATCTCACAGTCTGGATGTCCTTCATCTCTCCACTCCATGCCTTTTCACTGGCTGCCCTCCGAGCCTGGAATGCTCTTCCTTCTCACCTCCTCCTCTTGGCTGGCTTCTGGGGCTTCCTTTAAGACTCAGCTCACTTTCTGTAGGAGGCCTTTCCTGGTCTCCCCCTTCTCCTCACCCCCACCACTCATGCCTTCCTCCTGAGATTAAATATCTTATATACAATCTTGAGGTTATATGGGTATGTATTTTATCCCTCTGAGATGTATTTATCTTGTATGCCCATAGTTTTCCACATGTTATCTCTCTCATTAGAATGTGAATTCTTTGAAGACAAAGACCATGGTTTTTTAAATTTAATTTATTTACTTTTAGTTTTCAACATTCACTTCCATAAGGTTTTGAGTTCCAAATTTTCTCCCCCTTACCCCAAGACGGCATACAAGCTGATATAGCCTCTACAAATACATTCATATTAAACATATTTTCACATTAGTCACGTTATGAAGAACAAAGACTGTGTTTTTGTCTTTATTTGTATCCCCAGTGCTTAACACAGTGCCCAGCACGAAGCAAGTCCTTAATAAATGTTTATTGAATAACTGTCTTTCTTGGAGCCAAGGTGAAGAGGGGAGAGGACCGTGCTATAGAACTTCATGAGTCCCCAGCCCAACCAGTTTAATTCATGCCAACAAATGGATTAAATGACGAGAAGGAAAAGAGTTTTAGATAAATTAAATGAAAGATAGTTCAATCCAATTTAGGAAAAGTCAAGAAGAGATCCAATGACCAAATAGAGGCACAGAAAGAAGAATGGCTGTTCTGGGGACCCAGCCCACCATTTTCCGTGGTGATGTTAATAGCAGAGTTTGAGATCTATGGAGGATGTGGAATCCTCTGATAATCTGGGGCATAAATCAACCAATCTATCAGGTTATATAACCCACTGGGGATTTTAGCGTGCAATATAGTCCAAGTGGAGATGAGCCCAGTGAAAAAATGTGCGTGTCACAAATATGAAAGAGGAGCAATGGCAGAACTACACTTCAGGACGAGAGAAGATTGACCCTTGAACTGACCATTCAGGATGTCTGGGACATCGTGGAAAGGGTACTGGGTTCAAGTCCTGTCTCTGACACATACTGGCCAAGTGCCCCTGAGAAAGTGACTTAACTTCTCTCCCCTTAGTAATCTATACAACTCTTTAAAACTGTAAGTTGCAGAAAAGGTACCAAGTGGCATTGATAAAGGGAGTTTCCTCATCCCAGAGTTCCTTATGTCAATGAAATCACAGATCCTGCCTCTATCTCTATGTTTGTTGCTGTTATTCAGTCATGTTCAGTCATATCTAGCTCTTTATGACTTCATTTTGGGGTTTTCTTTGCAAAGATACTGGAGTGGCTTGCCATTTCCTTCTCCAGGTCATTTTACAGATTGAGGAAACTGAGGCAAGCAGGGTTAAGTGACTTGCCCAAGGTGACACAGTTATTAAGTCTCTGAGAATTTGAACTCATGAAGATGAGTCTTCCTGATTCTGAGCCTAGTGCTCTATCCGTTGTACCACCTTGAGATACATACACATATATATACATACATACATACATACATACATATATACATACATGAACATATATGCATGAAAATAAACTCCTTGAGAGCAGGAATTGTTCATTTCACTTTTATCTTTGTATTCCACAGTGCCTGCCACAAAATTGGTGCTTAAATGCTTGTTGATTGCTCAAACACATAAAATATTTTGTAATCTACAAATCACCATAGAAATGGTAGCTCTAGTTGTTATTATTATTGCCCATCTCCTTGTAATTGCAAAACATCTGGAGAAAAAAAAGCAAAAAGAATTTAGAATGTTTCTAGAAAGTAACTAGAGCAAGGGTGGTCTCGAAGGGGAGTGAAACCTGCCTGTTTCAAAGGCTCCTACTTTTAGAGCTGGGGATGAATGTCTATGTTATGTTAATGGCATTTGTCATGTCACTGACATCACATGACAACCAAGATGAGCTGGATGAAACACTACAAGGAGGGACATGGTGATGGAAAACAAAGGATTTGAATGATGAAAACACAGATCTTGTCAGGAAATGAGGATGAAAAATTTCTTGACCAACTCCTGGACTTAAAGGTGCCAGATTTCCAATTCCGGTGAGACAATAACCCCTAAAGGGGTTCACTAGCTCTCTGGTGAGTCATTGTTCCAAAGAGAATTAATGTGGGTTCCAAAACTGAAGGAACAGAAGCAGATAGGCAGAGACTTCCATGTGTCCATTCACAACCCATGCATTTTGCAGATGGATTTTTCTAATTCATCTGGTGGGGGGAAGCATATTGCAGATTGTCTGTAGAGCAAATGGTATGTGTGTGCAGATTAAGTATATATTGGTTGCAACTGCTCTGTAACTCTTATTGTAATATGAGAATTGCCATTCTGCATCAGACCCAAGGTCAGAGTTATTCTGGAAAGGGGAAGAATGTTGTATCTAGGGCCATACCTAGGGAGCATGGGATCCTGTGATAATCACACTATGTGATCCTATATTGGAACTGAATTGAAAGAAATATCAAAGGTGGCCTTTTAAAAACATTTTTATGATATCTTTTGTTTTTCCAACATCTTTAATTTTGAATCACCGCATTTGAATGTTGGAAGGGACCTTAGTGTTCCTCTAATCAACCCATTATAGAAACCCTGAGGGTCTTCCCCTCTCAGATTGATTTTCTTTTTCTAGGGAAAAGAGGCCATTCTTTGTTTCATTTCTTACCTAGACTTAATCACTGAATGGGCATTGCCTCAGTCAAACTGAGACCTGAGAAAGACCTTAGCTTAAAAAGGCCAAGATCTCTCACTGCATCCGTGGCCATCTCTAGTCATCCTGATCTATATCTTGCCACTGGACCCAGATAGTGACTTTGCACAGCCCTCTCTCACTTAAATCCAATTCACTTGCAAGTCATTGCAAGTTCCTGATGTCATGGTCCTCTTTAAGAATGAAGGACAAACAATAACCCACATGCCAAAGTAATATCCCATCCTTTTCTCCTACCCAGCAAGCTTTCCCAAAGGTGCTCTTGCAGGAGAAAAGAAGTCACAAATGTGTATTGAATAATAGTACCTCAGAGCCATTCTAGTTTACATCATCCATATTTGCAGAACCAAAACTATGGCAGAGTAACCGTGGCTTTGCCTCAGGGTGCTGAAATTTAGAAGGCACTGGGCACCTTTTCAGTTCTTTAGCAGGTAGAAACAATCAAACTTAGCACCCAGTTAGCAAAAAGAATCTGTTGAAACCTCATCAGAAACTTTGCCCCTTTGTGGGTACCCTCTCCTCTCCTGCCCCCTTTTCCATCTTCCCTTTATGTGTCTTCCTCATTTAGAATGTGATTTCCTTGGGAGTAGGTACTGTCTAATTCTCTTGTGTCTGTATCCCCAGGGCCTAACAGTGGCTGGCACAAAACTTACAAACATTTCTCTCTCTCTCTCTCTCTCTCTCTCTCTCTCTCTCTCTCTCTCTCTCTCTCTCTCTCTCTCTCTCTCTCTCTCTCTCCTCTTCTCTCTCTCTGTCTGTCTCTCTCTCTCTCTCTCTCTCTGTCTCTCTCTCTCTCTCTCTCCCTCTCTCTCTCTTCTCTTTCCCTCTCTCTATTCCTATTCTGTCTCCCCCTCTTCTCTCTTTCTCTCTCCTTTCTCTTTTTTTCTCTCTCAAACTCTCGTTCTCTTTCTTTCTGTCTCTGTCTTTCTGTCTCTCTGTCTCGGTCTCTCTGTCTTTCTATCTCTGTCTCTCTCTGAATCTGTCTCTGTATGTCTCTCTACATCTCAGATATCATGCCTTTTCCCCCATAGCTGCACCCTAGGTAAACTCTCCTACCCTACCTCCAGACCTAAGCAACCCTACTGCCACCCTCTTTCCCCACCTATGACCTCGGAGAGATTCAGGGTCTTTCCCATCTCAAATGAATTTGTCTCACAAAGTTGACTGGAGGGCACATGGCCATTATGCTTGGTCCAAGTATGTTTTGTTCTTCTCATCCAGGGCACCAGAACTGCTGGTTATGGATCTGAATTCCAGAGCCAGAATCCTCTCGCTACAATATCCCCTACAAGTCTTCATCTAGCTTCTTAAGTGACAGAGAATTTACTATCTCTGTGAGCAGCTCATTCCACTTTTGGACAGTTGAGGAAATATTGTTATGAAGGTTTTCCTTACATGTAGCTGAAAACTTCATCTCTGCAATCTCCACCTGTTGCTCACGGTTCTGTCCTCTGGAGCCAAGGAGAACAAGTCTCAATCCCCCTTCCAGATCTCTGTTTTCAGATTCCTGAAAATAGATCTCATGTTCCCATAACTTATGGCTTCTTCCTTTTTCCCCCAGAGAATAGATTTTTTTTTGTACTTTTGTACAAAATCATTTGACAGATGAGGAAACTGAGGCCAACAGGGCTACGTGACTTGCCCAGGGTCACACAGCTAGTAAGTGCCTGATGTCAAATTTGAACTCAGGTCTTCCTGATTCCAGACTTTTCATCTATTCACTGCACCACCTAGCTGCTCCAGAATCAGGAGGACAAGTTCAAATTTAGCATCAGACATTTCTTTTATCTTTAAAAAATTCTGAACTTCACAAACACCAAATAAAACGAGCATTTCCATATACATTGTAGAACAAAAGGAGGGAGTCATGCATGAAACTATAAATCTCTATTATGTAGAACTTGCTTTTCTTTTTTAAATATATAAAAATTCAGCAGGTAACTTTTATAGCTGTTCTATTTGTTTGTGATTCCTTCTGGTTTCTCTTCTTTTCTATTTAATAAAAAATTGGGAGCTTTATCTCAACCTTCTCCTCCTACCCCCACCTCAATTAAGTCTTTTTTCTATGCTAAAATTTCCAATTCTTTTCAATGAACCTTCAGGTATTGTGGATTTTAGTTCCCTCATATCCTGGCTGCCCGCCTTTAGGTATACCCCTCGTGTCAATGTCCTTCCAAAAAATGTAACTCCTGGAATTGAATGCTATACTCTGGATGTGGTGTGACCAGAACAGCTTGAGGGGGGTGTGTATAAGCATCATTTGGTAGAGCCATACATCTCCACAGCTGGCTGCTCCCTTCCTGAGTTACTGGCCCAATCATCAGTGCTATGAGTGTTAGGCTGGTACAAGCAGACCCCAAATTGAGGACTTACACCTCCAATTCAGTATACTCTAAGGACAGTGCTGCTCAGAGTATACCCAGCCCAGAATTTGTTTCTGAGGAGAGGACTACTATGTATGTTTGTCCTCCCTAACAGCTTCAAAAGTTAAATACACTATGTTCCTAACAAACGTTTTTCACCTAGACAGCTAGGTGGCTCACTAGATAGAGCACTGGACCTAGAATCAGAAAGTTGTTGTCGTTCAGTTGTGTCCAACTCTTCATGACTCCATCTGGGGTTTTCTTGTCAAGACACTGGAGTGGCTTGCCATTTCCTTCTCCAGCTCGTTTGACAGATGGGGAAACCGAGGCCAACAGGGTTAAGTGACTTTCCCAGGGTCACACAGCTAGTAAGTGCCTGATGTTGGATTTGAACTCAGGTCTTCCTGATTCCAGACCCTGCTATATATCCACTGCACCACCTAGATACCCCAGAATCAGGGATACTCAAATTCAAATCTAGCATCAGACACTTCTAGTTGTGTGACCCTGGGCAAGTCATTTCACTGCTGTCTGCCTCAGTTTCCTCTTCTCTAAAATGGAGACAATAGTAGCACCTACCTCCCAGGGTTGTGATGAGGTTCAAATGAGATAATACTTGTAAAATGCTTTGTAAACCTTAAAATGTCATATTAAACGCTAGTTATCATAGCTACAGTGAGGATATTTCAACAATCAATACAGAACAAAAACCTCTCCATGCCTTAGCATATACATAATTCCTTTCTTCTTTCTTTTTCTTTCTTTCTCTCTTTCTCTTTCTTTCTTTCTTCTTCCTTCCTTCCCTTTTCTTTCTTTCTTTCTTCCTTTCCTTTTCCCTTCTCCTCCTCCTCCTCCTCTTCCTCCTTCTTCCAACTGAACCAACCTCCACTCTTATGTTTTTTGAAGAAATGTCAAAAAACCACCTCCCTGAGACCAAAAATTTCCAAGTTTTCCCTTTCACCCTTGTTCTTTTGGGTTTATCTCCACCAAAGGTCATTGTAAAAACTAGAAACACATACGAAAAAGAAAGGTATGTCTTAGAAAATCAGAGGAATTGTTTGGAGTCCTTCTGGTGCCTCTGCGCATGGACATCGATGCCCCAGGACCTCATGGATTTTCAGCTTTTCTTAATCTTTCTGTGGAACAAATGGACTGATGCCTTTTATTCTGAGTTTAAATGAACAAATTTATCGATTTATTTTAATAAATCGATAAGTTTGTTCATTTTTTTCAGCTAACAAAATTATTCCTTTATTTGGGCAACAAAATGGATTTCTCTTTTGTTCCATTTTTAGTATCATTATCTCAATCCCCAGAGTGAATTGGGTTTAAGGCTTGGTCTTTGAGAGAGAGATCTAGTCAGTAAACTCCAAGGGAACTAAGCAGTTTTTGACCATCAAAATTTACCTAAGTGGCGCAGTGGATAGAGCACTGGTCCTGGAGTCAGGAGGACCTGACTTCAAATCTGACCTCAGACACTTAATAGCTAGCTGTGTGACCCTGGGCAAGTCTCTTAAATCTCATCGCCTAGCCAAAAAAAATGACTTCCTTTGGCAGACCACCCTCAGGTAAAGGAAGAGAGAGGAGAGGAGAGGAGAGGAGAGAAGAAGAAAGTAGAGGAGAGGATGAGCTGAGTTACCCAAGTGGAACTGGCCAGCTGGGTCCCCCATTCAGGCAGCTGTGACTACTCACAGGTTGTGTTTGTCCTTCATTCTCAGAGAAGACCATGACATCAGGGAGATGGTGACATGACTTGCAACTGACTTTGATTTGAGTGAGGGAGGACTGTGCAAAGTCACCAGCCTCACTTTCTCCTCCAGAGCCATCTGGGTCCAGTGGTCAGATATTCATCAGGACCACTGGAGTAGGCTCAGGATGCAGTGGGAGACCCAATGCACTCTGGAGCTCAAAGATTAGACAACAATAGGTCCCTACCCAGGCATCACTTAATGGTTGTTTTTTGGGTCCTTTGGGGTCAGAGTGAAATGTAAATAGTAACTATTTCTCTTTTGGCCAGCAACCCTGAGGGTCTTCCCCTCCCAGTTTGATTTTTTTTTTAATTAAAGGGGCCATCCCTTGACTCACTTCTTAAAGTAGCCTATTCACTGTAGCCGAACTCAAAGTGATACCCTGAAAAGACCTTAGCTTAAAAGGGTCAGGGTCTTCCATTGCATCCTCAGCCTTCTCCAGTAGCCCTGATGAATATCTGGTGTAAGTAAGGTGAATTTTAGTGTGTGTAAGGAGGATTTTGTTATTCCTTTTTAGATGACAATTCTAGGATCCTCGATAATATTTCCCACGAATTATAGTTGAAAACAACTTCTACCATGCAGTCGCAGTAGAGATATAGGGGTGACATAATGTATGCCTGCACTGTGCTAACCTGTGAGCTTAACGTTGGCAAGATGCCTTGTTTGTCTGTTGCCCTATAAATCAAGTGGGCACTGGTCAGTGAGGGGGGAACCCATTTTGGGATTCGGGTAATGCATAGAGGAATACATGTACCTGCTTTGATCTGCCCCCATCAAGTCTCGGGAAGGGGAATCTGCGTTTGCCTCAACTGGCCCCCATTGAGGCTTAGGGACCGGTAGGAGTCATAGCTCCTACCGTTCTCACCTGCCCCTTTGAGAAGTGTGATTAGGGAATCCCATAGGAGTTGGTGCTCCCATTATCAGCAAACTCCTTTCGAGGAGACTACATTAGAATAAAGTAAGCTTATTTAACCCCTCTGAAGCTGGCTTCCTATCTAACCAGATGAAAAGTGAATCTGTGCTAGAACACCTGTTAGTGTTAGAAGCCCTACTGTGTTCTCTGCCCAACAAATGGTGTTACTTGTGTGTGTGTGTACCTGTGAAACATCTGGCCACTGGACCCAGATGGCTCTGAAGGAGAAAATGAGGCTGGTGACCTTGCACAGCCCTTCCTTCACTCAAATCAAAGTCAATTGCAGGTCACATCATCCTCTCCCTGATGTCATGGTCCTCTTCGAGAATGAAGGATAAACACAACAGCAACAATCTCAATCCCCTCGAGGATGCCCGTGCACAAACAAAAGATCAATATGGTCAGGGACCAGCAAAGTGGAGAAGTGGATAGAGCTCTGGATTTGGAGTCAAGAAGACCTGAATTAAAATCCAGCCTCAGAAACTTCCTAGCCACGTGACCTTGGGCAAATCATTTAACCTCTATTGCCACTGGAGAAAGAAACGGCAAACCACTCCAGTATCTTTACCAAGGAAGCCCCATAGACAGAGGTCCATGGGGTCATGAAGAGTCAACAGGACCGAGACAACTGAACAGCAGCAGCAAGAAAAAGCAGCCAGGCAAAACAATTGGTTGTATCTGAAAACGAATTTCTCATTCCGTACTCCTACATTGTTTCTCCGCCTGGAAGTGGGAAACATGCTTCCGCACTGGTCTTGTTCAGTTGAGACTGGTAATTGCATTGAACAGAGGTCTTAAGTCTTTCAGAATTATTTTCCTTTAAATTGTTGTAGTCATTGTAAAAACTGTTCTGGTTCTGCTCGCTGCATTCCGTATCAGTTCACGGAGGTCTTTCCAATTTCCTCCGAAAACACCCCTCTCATCATTTCTTATATAGCACAGTAATATTCCATTATATTGTATTCCACAATCCATTCAGTCATTCCCTAATTGATGGGCCCCCACTTTGTTTCCGCTTCTTTGCTACAACAAAGAGTGCCTATGGATTTGATCTCTTTGGGAGTATGTTTGGGAGAAGTTGCATTGCCTGGTCCAAGGGCATGCGCAGTTGAAGGACATTTTTGCTGTGGTTCCAAATTGCTTTTCAGAATGGTTGCCCCACCTCACAGTTCCACTAATGTTAGTGCACCTGTCCTGCCACATTCCAGCTAAAGATTGTCATTTTCCCTTTTTGTCATCTTTGTCAATTTGATGGCTGTGAGATAAAATCTAATTCTCTATTCTCGGCAGAAGGGTTGAGGGCTAAAGGAGGAGGTCAAGAAGGAGGGGACTATGATTAAGAGGCATGGTGGGAAAGAGATGGACCTGAATGATGAAAGGGCTTTAGGCTTTTCATCTAGAAGCAGGAAGGCAAAGAATAGCCTACATGTCATTTGTCCTACACAGCAAAGGTGAGAGAAGACCTATAAGGAAAGAGAAGGGATAAAAAAAAATAAACACAACAAAAACCCAAGAAGGAAGTTGTTTACCTGTCAAATAATCTTCTCACCACTGTGCTTTTGCTCAAGCTGTTACTACCCTCCCTCCCTCCCTTTCCATAACCTCTGCCTTTTGAAATCGTTTCTATTCTTCAGGACCCAGTTCAAATGTCATTTCCTCCATGGAAATGATTCCCTATAGGCAGAAATTATCCACTCCAATTAGATAGTAAGCTTCTTGAAGGGGGAAGGATTGCTTTGTTATTCATCTGTGTCTCCCTAGTACCTAGCACAGTGCCTTGCACATATGTAGCAGGAATCTAATAGACGTTTGTTGAATTAATGTTGAATTCCCTTTCTTAGCCATTGAATTGCAATTTGTTTGTACCTCCTTTCTGCATTTATCATGTTCTATTCTATTTGCTTTTTAAAAAAATATACATTTTATTTTGACTTCCATTGATAAGTACAGACATTCAAATATGTGAACAAGAGCATAAGAATAGAAACTATGACAAATGAGAGTGTAACCTGAAACCGGATAACAAGAGATTGTAAATGATTGTACATTCCCTTAGCTTCCATTATTTACTGGCCATTAACCCTCCTCAAAAGATGTGCATATTGACTTGTCTCCTGATATCATCCTTATTTCCTGATTCGTTTTTACTTTTTTGATGCTGTGAATAATACCAATTTGTCATGATATTGCTATCTTTACATGTGAACTTCCAGGCTTCACTTTCTTCACTTAAGATCACAAGGTCAGAGACCTGAGGGGTTATCTAGTCCAAACCCCTCATTTTACAGAGGAGGAAACTGAGGTTCCAAGAGGCCACGTGACTCATCCAAAGTGGCAGAATCAAGATTCAAATCCAGAGCTTCTGACTCCAAGACCAGCATTCTTTCCTCTGCTTCCCACTGTCCCTTGGACTAACCTGAGTTTTCATATGCTGCTTGAGAGTAGAAGCTGTTTTCTATTTTGTCTGTGTAAACTCAGCAACTAGTACAGTGCTTTGCACACAGTAGGTGCTTAATAAATGATTATTGGATTGAGTTCATTTGGAATTTTAAGAAATATCCACCATTTCTTTTTGGCTTAGGCGATTAGGGTTAAGTGACCTACCCAGGGTCACACAGCTAGTTAGTGTCAAGTGTCTGAAGTCAGATTTGAACTCAGGTCCTCCTAACTCCAAGGCCAGAGCTCTATTCACCGTGCCACCTAGCTGCCCCAATATCTACCATTTCTTATGGCACAATACTATTCCATTATATTCACGCATATGATTTGTCCAAGTCATTTCTCAATAGATAGATATTTAGTTTATTCCCAGTTTTCTGTTGTTCTTGTCTTCTTTGATATTACAGGTGTAAGGGGTGGGGCACACCTCTACCTCAGTGTAATAGGAGCAGTGTAGACTGAGCTCCTGGAGAGCAGGGATTATCTTTTTCCTTTCTTTGTATCTCCAGGCTTAGCACAGTGCCTGACATTTGGTAGGTGCTTAAGAAATGTTTATTGACTGAGTTACTGAATTTTTCAAATGTGTAACCGTGATTTATGTGTTTGCTCTCTCCTCTCTTTACCAGGTGTGAATTCCTCTTTAACTGGATCAAGAAGGGAACAGCTGATTAGCTGACTAATCAAGGTTGCAAGGGGGGAGGGGTGTTTAAATAGCAAAGGAATCTGAGCGGTTCGCTCAGTATGGCAGGGAGCCAGTCCCGTGATGGAGGATTCCAAGCTCTCAGCACTTTGAGGCAGACGTCTGTGCCTATGCCAGAGGGCGGCAAAGGGAGAAGGAAGTGATCCATTCCCTCCCTCCCACTGACTGTGCTCTGAGAGAATAGGCCAGCCTCAGACAAAACATCCAGAAGACACATCGAGGCAAGGCAAGTGTGGACTCGGATGTAGAAAGCGAGCCTTCAAAGGAGGAAGCAGCTTCAATAAACATGATCCCCTTGCTCCAAAGAAGAAAGCCTGGGATGGACTAAGGGAAAGACTTTCAGGAATCGTGAGTTATCCCTTTGCCATAAGTGTTCTCTACAAGTATACTTCACTACCATAATCCTTTAGATTTGAGCCCACTCTCCCCAGAGACCTGGGATAGGAGTGGGGGATGGGGAGGCGGGGGCATGCCGGGCAGTACAGGGGCATCAGTGTTCTCATTTAATACCAATTATTGTTACTATACCACCTGAGTAAGTATTCCTACAAAGCTAATTGAGGGTACAGGCTGATAATCAATGAAAAGAACACCAGTGGGGGGTTATGAATGGCAACCCTAGAGATCCAGGCCCTCTGGGTTATTCCTAGAACTCTGAAAAGAGTAAGGAGCAGAAGTCTTCTGTGGACCCAATTTGCCAATACTTATGGGAGCTGGAGAAGCATTCTGAAGTCTTCTTTACAACGTGACTAACGTGAAAACATGTTTAATAGGAATGTATATGTAGTCTATATCAGATGTACGCTGTCTTGGGGAGGGGTTAGGAGAGGGAGGGGGAGAAAATTTAAAACTCAAAATCTTATGGAAGTGAATTTTGAAAACTAAAAATAAATAGTTTTTTTTAAAAAAAGTATTCTGGGGAGTGGGTGAGGCAGCTACACAGATAATGATACTAGGAATATTTCTGATCAGATAAGTCTTTTCTCTCTACACTTTCCTCTCTTGTTAATCTCATCAATTGCCAGATTTATCATCTCTTTACAGATGACTCCCCTTCAGGTGACTGCCCCCCCAAAAAAGGACTTTAATTAATTGCTCCTGAGATAGACTGGTCACAGTTGGGGGGGGGGTGCAGAGGGGACCTGGCAGGAAAGAATAGAGGGGCAGCATAAATCCAGACTTCCAAACTCCTTTAGGAATTTCATCCTCTTCCTTTGCTGATTCTCATTGGGAAGCTGGCTGCAGAGGGAATTCATATTTATAGGGTCAGGTATGTAGAACTCTTCATCTTAGCCATATAAAAAAAGAAACAAAGAGTAGTCCTCATCTGAGGCCTCTAATTGATTTAACTGGCTGCACAAAAATCTTCTGAGAGCTTCCCAAGCCAATGGTAGCTCTTCATCTAGGAGAAGCTCTTCATAGGAACCCTTGAAACATGCCTTAATTAACTACACTTGAATGACTCATTAGGCTACTTTTGTAGCCTTCCAAGTCCCTTAGAGACAGAAGCTTACTCCCCCTCCAACTCTACCCCCCTCCCGACCCCTCCCAGGAAGAAATCACCACCTGGGGGTCAGTAAGAGAATAAACCCAAAGTCCTCCTACTACTGGCACTGGTTCCTTGTTTTCATTCTCATTTCCACTCCCATGTTCTTCTCTTATGACGGAAAAGATTACATTAATACATTAATTTTCCCTAGTAGAATATTAAACTATACCCCCTCTTAATGGAATTTACCACATTCTACAGTAAGACCTTTGAGTCAGAGACTGTGTTTCCCATCTTTATCTTAATGATTCCTATACCCATAGCATTGCCCCTTTCACCTGTACTTAAGCTAAGTCCATAAGCTAGCCTCTGACTTGGAATATCTGGCCCCAGTCATTGAATGTAAAAGACAATTATTTTCATTTTCCTTATTCTGGCATTCCAGCTTTTCTTTCTTTCTTTGCTTCTTTTTTTTTTTTTTGGTGAAGTAATCGGGGTTATAAGTGACTTGCCCAAGGTCACACAGCTCCTAAACGTCAAATGTCTGAGGCCAGCTTTGAACTCAGGTCCTCCTGACTCCAAGGCCAGAGCTTTATCTACTGTGCCACCTAGCTGCCCCCAATCCTGTTTTTCTAAATCCATTAGTAAGAGCCAGGGAATACTAGCTTTTGCAATACTTTTGCTCACCCCATCAGGTGCCTTAAGCACCCTTTGGGCTAATTCTATGGGATTTATAGGGGCTCCCTCTTTATTCCATTGAGAGGGCTCCCCATATGTGCCTAGAAGGACAACAGGCCCTGGGTGCCCATATCTGACCATAAAATCTCAAAGTTCCTTTTCCTTCACAAGGCTCTTCCCCTACATGACCCATAAAATCAGCTATGAAGTCACTCTGATCCAGTCTTGAAAAGAGATGCCAAATGTCCTGGGCCAGGTCTAGAGGTCAAGGCGGTTCAGATACTCAGATCAGGCTCAGGATTATAAGGCAATTATATGTATATGTGTGTATGTGTATATGCATACATATATACACATGTGTATGTATATATGTATAAATATATAATGCAATTATAAAATACAAACCATAAAATTCAATAAAAATAAATTTACTTATAATAAGATTAAAAGGATACAATTTATTAGAAACTTATGCTGCTCCCTTTGCTTCCACATTCACCAGGGTAGCAACAACAGGTCAGAAAGAAGTCCTACAGGGCAGGGGGAATTCCACCAAATCTCAGAAACACTAGGTCCCCAGAGGCTGGTCTCTTTATATCTTAGCCAACAAAGAAGGCATACCAATGCTTTAAGCCTTAGTCCTCTGGACTGGCCAGATCCCTAGGATGACCTTTTTACCTCCTTAAAGAGAAACAAGCCTGGACTACATAAGACAAATGTCATTCCTAGCACCTCGTATGGGAATATGCACATTGGGGAGATCATAGATTCAGTGGAGTACATTATTTTTTGTTTAGCTGGGTAGAATATTCAGGGGCCAAGCTGATTCTTCTTGACTCTCTTAAATCACTTCCCAGCTTTTTCTTCTTCTTACCCTGACAAGTAAATAATCCTGTGTGATTTAAACTAGGGTACCTTGATGAATTATATTTTTCTTCTTAGCTGCTTGTAACCTCCCCTTTTTATCAATGAAGCTTGGGAGTTTGATGTTGTGTCTGGGTCAGTCAAATCTCATGTTTCTCTCTGAGAATGTTCAGTGAAATCTGTCAACCTGTAGTCAATCTCTTGTTTTTAAGAGTTCTGGGAAATTTTCTTTAGCACTATCCTAAAAAAAGGTGATCAGACTCTTCCCATTTCTCAAGTCATTGGGTGACTTATGTCAGTCTCTGAGCTCCATCTTCTAAGTTGTACCATATTTGTAAAGTTTCCAATACTTTTTTTTAGTTGAGTTCTCTTATGATTATCATTCAACCTCATCTGCATGAAAGAGTTGGACTAGACCGCCAAGGTCTCTTTCAGTTTTAAATTTATGATCTAGGATTTTGGTTGCTGCATTTTCTGCCACCTCTGCCAACTAGCTTTCTTGAGGAAGAAGAAGAAGAGGAGGTGAGGGTGTAGGCTATTCCCTTAAACTTTGCTATTGGCCTGGCATCACAGGAGTTTGTCTGGATTCTTGCTTTGCAATTGTCCACCCTGCCTCAGGCAATAGGGTCTGAGGGATCCCATCTTCTCAGTACATCCTGGGCTTCATGAAGAAGCCATGTGGCATAGTGGAAAGAGCTTGGATATGGTGTCAGGAAAATCCTAGTTTAATCCCAGCTGACTTTTACAAGCCACATGATCTGAAGTAGTGTGGTATATGGTTAAGAGAGAGACAGAACTGGAGTCAGGACGAACTGGGTTCAAATACCACCTCTGACACTTAGCTGTGCATCACTTAGAAAAAGTCACTTAACCTCTCCATTTATAAAATGGAGGTTGGATAAGATGGTCTCTGAGGTCCCTTCCGGCTCTAAGTCTTTGATCCCTGGAATCAACCTCTCTGAGTCTCTATTTCCTCATCTGTAAAAGGCAGAGAGTAATATTTACACTACCTGCCTCAAAGGATTATCACGAGGGAAGTGCTTAAACATGAACAGCCATTATCATTCTCCCTTAGTTGTTGTTATTTGGATGTTTCAGTCACATCCAACTCTCCAGGACTTCATTTGGGCTTTTCTTGGCAAAGATACTAGAGTGGTTTGCCATTTCCTTCTCCAGCTCATTTGACAGATGAGGAAACTGAGGCAAACAAGGCAAAGTGATTTGCCCAGGGTCACACAACTAGTAAGTATCTATGGCTGGATTTGAACTCATAAAGATGAGTATGATTCTAAGCCCAGCGTTCTATCCATTACACCACTTAGCTGCCCTTCCACACACAAAGACAACATAGAATCATGAAAATACTACCAGAGTATAGTCCCTGATCCACCCTGCCCTGCTGTGTGACAATGAGCAAGTGTATTAATCTCTCTGTGTCTCAACTTTCCCACCTGCCAAATAAGGGCAACAATATGTCTTGGTACAGGATTATGAGGATCCAGAATGATGGAGGTGACACTTTCCATCCAATCTAAGCCAGTGAGCATTTATTAAATGTCTACTATGTGCAAGGCACTGAAAATACAAAGATAAAAATAAAAGTTGTCTTCAAACTTGCATTGGAGGAGGTTAGAGTTAGTACATTCCTAGGTGGAGATGGATAGAAATGAATACATCCACTTAGCACTCTCATTTTGGACTCTTATCTAGCCTGATTTACAGAGACTGTCAAACACCTCTACTCTTGGGACTCAGCAGTGCTCCCTGAAACTGCCACTTTCGTTGGGTGACTGTTTTTCTGCTTCTCACGTATTTTTACTGCAGTCAACCACTAACATCTTCACTAGCTATCGCCACTAGGCTCCAACCACTGATGGTACTGATTGTTACCTGGACATATCCAACTGGAGCTTGCTTCTTGGCCACCTTCTTAGAGAAATGAACTGAACACCTCCATTGCCTTGGTGGGGCAGTGGATAGAGTGTCAGGCCCGAAGTCGGGAAAACTCATTTTCCTGAGTTCAAATCCAGCCTCAGACACTTCAACCCCGGGCAAGTCACTTCACCTTGTTTGCCTCAGTTCCTCATCTGTACAATGAGCTGCAGAAGGAAAACTCTAGTATCTTTGCCAAGAAAACCCCAAATGGGGTCACAAAGAGTCAAATACAACTGAACAGTTGCCTCAGTGGTTGGTACCTTGAAGAACAGGCATGTGATTGTGCTACATGGCATATACGTAAAGGAACTTGACTCCTGAATGGCTGAGAAAGCTGATCTAAAAAGCTATATGCCTGCTTAAGCAGAGAAGGAAATCCTTTAGAGATTAATAGAGGATGCACTTAGAAGAAGTAGTTTGAAAGAGGGTTAGAGAGAGGCAAACACAGATTTTGGCTATTGGGAGTCACAGACACATAGGGGGTGGTTCCCCCAGCCTCAACATATGCTATGACTCCCAGAGTTTGCAGCCCTCAGGACTGCTGAGTGAAGACTTCCTTCCCCTCAGTGAGTTGGTGATTCTCTCTCCTGGTTTGAACTGAGACATCATTCCCAGCTGAAGAGTTCATTTCTTCTTGTTTATTCTTCGGTCTTTTCTTATCTGCATAAGTTTCCCAATTTTTGTTGACTATTTACTTTGATAAAAACGTTTAGTAGGTATTATAATGGTCTTTTGAGTAACCAGCCTTTGGTGGGAGGGAGCTAAGCTCCCATTAGTAGGTTAAGTATCATCCTCCCTTTGACATCAAGCAATGAAAGTACCTTTTTATTCTGAACTCATTGTTGTATCCCTGTCCTATAAATATTGGTGGTATGGTAGACATAATTCTAGCCTAATACCTGCCTTGGAGATAGAAGGCTGGAGAAAAGATTGCTCAGCCACAGCTGTTCTGGATCCTGTCTGTCTCCCACCCACCCATCCACCAACAAGGCTGTTGGCAGCATCTGGCCATGCCTCTCCTCCTGCTCCCCACAAAAGTGGAAATCACAGTCTTCTTTTGGAGAAAGAAGGGTCCAATACTATTTCAGATATCTATCCATGCCATCTTTATATTTAATATGCCCACATATATCCTACCTAAATACAAAACAAACAGGAATGGCTATAATAGAAATGGCTTCCATTGGCCAGTGAGAGACAAGGCTGCCATTGTTACCCCTGCCCAGCTATGGAGAGGCAATTCAAAGTAGTTCTGACTCAGCATCTACTGAGTCATTGGTTCTACTAGCTTCAACAGCCAATCTGGGACTTCTTTGTCATCACTCTGAGCCAGCCCCTGAGTCATCATGGCTAGAACTAGGATCACTCCAAGTTTCTACATGGTTACTTGCACTGACACCAAGTGGAAAATACCTGCAAAGACTTCAAGGACTGCT
This sequence comes from Phascolarctos cinereus, assembly GCF_003287225.1. Lineage (NCBI taxonomy): Eukaryota > Metazoa > Chordata > Mammalia > Diprotodontia > Phascolarctidae > Phascolarctos > Phascolarctos cinereus. The sequence goes on from NW_027555736.1 coordinate 228,327,466, forward strand.
TCTCAAAAGCCAATCCACCTTTACTACATATGTGATAATTTGAGGTGAAGGGGAAAAGCACTTAACAACTGTAGAAATGGGGAAAGTGGGGCAGCTAGGTGGTACAGTGGTTAGAGCTCCAGCCTTGCAGTCAGGAGGACCCAAGTTCAAATCCAGCCTTAGACATTTGACACTTACTTGCTGTGTGACCCTGGGCAAGTCCTCACCCTAATTGCCTCACCAGAAAGAAAGAAAGAAAGAGGGAAAGGTCTCACCATAAGAGATTGTGCATAAATTGAGACTTTGAACAAGTGTAAAGCATTCATATGAATCAATATGAAGAAAAAAATCAGAATTTTAGACTTAGAAGAGATTTTAGAGATCATCTTGTCTAGCCCCTCCATTTTGTTTTATTTATTTATTTATTTGTTTGTTTATTTATTTATTTATTTATTTATTTGCTTTGTGGTGAGGCAATTGGTGTTAAGTGACTTGCCCAGAGTCACACTGCTAGAGAGTGTTATGTGTCTGAGGCCGGATTTGAACTGAGGTCCTGCTGACTCCAGGGCTGGTGCCCTATCCACTGCACCACCTAGCTGCCCCCCCAACCCCTCCATTTTACATAGGAGAAAAGTGAGACCCACAAGGATGAAGTGTTCTGTCCAAGGTTGAAGAGCTAGGACTAGAACTCTGATCTCCTGACTCTCAGTCCAGTGCTTTTCCTACCACTGTAGGCTGATCTTCCTGGGAAAGAAGAAGTCTTAGGAAATTTCTCTCTTCATCCTTCTTCCAAAAGCTCAAGTTCCTATATCAGGTCTGTCTTCAGATCTTCCCTACAGTATCTGTATGAGACCAGTCAGTCAATAAGCATCTATTTAGCACCTGCTGTGTGCCAGGCACAGTGCTAAGTGCTGGAGATACAAAGAAAAGCAGAAGGAGCCCTTAAGGAGCTCACAACCCAATAAGGGAGACAACATTCAAAGAACTATACATAAACAAGCTCTGTATTAGATAAATAGGAAATGATCAACAAACAGAAGGTACTATTCCAAGAAGTATGGCTGTTTGTGTAGGCTGTTCTCTCTTCTCAGTTCTAGGTCACATATCATCTAGTCAGGGCATATCAGCTCAGATCCAAGCCCATTTTAATTAACTCTGTGAACAGGTAACACATTTAGGAAGGACATTGATAAGTCAGAGTTTGTCTAGAAAAAGGCAAGCAAGATGAGAAGGGCATTAAAAAACATGCCATAAAAGAATAGGATAAAGGGATATTTAGCCTGGAAAGGAGTAGACTTAGGGATATGGAAGCATATTAACCTCTGCTCACCCATCCTAAGACAATCCTTCTCTCTTTTAGAAATATTAAAAAATCAGTTTTTCTTTATGTCTTTTGTCTAAGGTCCTTGATCTTGCCTGAAGAGAAAACCTTGTCAGTACTTTATCAATGTCTGGGTATGAAATCCTTTTAACATCTTTCACAGAAGCTAACCCATTTCTTTATATATGTTGCTGTTTAGTTGTTTCAATTGTATCTAACTCTTTGTGACTCCATTTGGGGTTTTCTTGGTAAAGATACTGGAGTGGTTTTCCATTCCTTCTCCAGCTCATTTTACAGATGAAGAAACTGAGGTAAACAGGGTGAAGTGACTTTCCCAGGGTCACATAGCTAGTAAGTGTCTTAGGCTGGATTTGAACTCAGGAAGATGAATCTTCCTGACTTGAAGCATGGCACTCTATCTACTATGCCACCTAACTGTCATTCTTTATATATACATATAGTTTTTAAATTAACAAGCACTTATTTTCTCTCCTACAACTCCTATCACTAAGGAAAAAAAGAGAAAGAAAAAGGATATCCTTGTAAAAAAAATATGCATAGTTAAGCAGAACAAATTCCCACTTTGGCCATATCTGGAAAAAAAAATATGGTTCATCAATTTCTAAAGGGAAACTAAATCAAAGTTGAGGGAGGAACTCTTTTCTTCCTCAAGAAAGAAGTAGGGTGGTGATCAGACAAGGGCAGAAAGCCCTTGATTAGTTATTTAAGAGAAGTACCCCTTTCCCCCAAGACTTGACTAGAAAGAAAAATGGTATAGAATGCACCGAAAAAAAATTGTTACTGTGGTGTTTGTTGAATCAAAACTATTGCCTAGACTTTGTCCCCTTGTTTAATCTTGATGACGACGTTTTGTCTTTTGGGGTGGGAATACTGTAAATTATGAATGGAAATAGCCAGTGGCAGACAGTGAGTTACACCATGAGCTTCCTCACCTGTAAAATGAGAGAGCTAGGCTAGGGTGATCACAGATTTACAATTGGAATGGACCTTAGAGAGATGAAAGGTGACACCCCCCCCCGCCCAAGACTGTGGAGATAATAAGCATCAGAGGTGGAATATAAACTGTGAAGGGTGAAATCTGAAATGACTGAGGAAACAAAGGTCCGAGCTTCTGTGCATATCAATTTATTAAGCAATGCTTGCTTATTGCCTAACAAATGAGGACCAGGACTCTTCAGCTTGGTACTGGACCCTGAGTAGAAGGGGAGACAGATTTTTACATAGTAAAAGATAACCATAAGCAGGATACAAAACCGGATATATAATTAAGTAATGTGATTTTTAACTCAAGCGAAGATTAGGGGCTTTCCAAGTTGGGAGAAGGCAGAACAAACAGGTTCAGTTCCCTAAAATCAGAAAAAGAGGTGTCCCACTCCCCTCCTGTCTGTATTCCATCAAAGGAATGTGGAAACAATAACTGATTGACCAGTATGGGGTCAATTTTCAGATAATGCATATGGGTTGCTTGAGATGGATAACTGTGAGAAAACTCCTTGCATCAATCTTCAGATCTGCTTGGGTTTCTAGTTAGAACAACCTTAGTTAAGGGTCTCTAAGCAACAGGTACAATAAAGTTCCCACAATACTCACAACTGAATAAAGTTTTCTCATAAGACAGAAATTGGACTAGACCCACAATTGAATAGAAAGGGAACTGAGTCTGATCTATTATTGAGTCATAAAATGGAATTGGTGTGGTTCACTTTGATTCCTTGGGGAGGGAGCTTCTTCCTCCCCCATAAATCATTCATCTATAAGATTTCATAATCAGAATTATGTAAGTAAGGCTATAGATCAAACTACTTGGAGGGCTCACAGTGGACTAATTTTGAGAGGAGAGATTTATGTGTGCCAAGGTAACCAAGAAAACTCAGCAAACACCATGAAACAAAAGGCCAAACGAATACAATCATCAATATTAAATAACATCAAGTCTCCTTGTATCCTAGTAACCCACTCCCAATGTCTATTTAATCACCACATTTTGTCTTGAGTCCCAGGTGTCCCATGTAGTCATCTGGTCCTTGGAAATAGCTTTTCATGGACATTCTGTAATAGGCTTTAGTCTCATTAGAGTTCTAAAGCGGGCTCCACTTCTCTGGTTCCAAATCACTTGTAGAGATTTCTAGATAATTCTGATAAATCTGCCCATAACAAGATTTGCCATAATTTAGTACAGCTTCCTAAATTTGATTTTCCAAATCTGACACTTCAGAGAAGTTCAGTTTTTGTACACCACTTGCTGTTTTTATTTTTTGCCTAAACCCTGTACCTGATATAAGAACCTTAAAAAGAAAAATACATGAGGATCTGACTTGTAAAATGAACCCTTCTGTCTGAACCAAGACCCTCTGACTCTACAGTCAGTATCTTTCCTCCATGCTACAATGACTCTTGTAGCTATAGAATATGTTCGGGTAATACAGAACGGTCCAGTTTGAGCAGTCTTGTGAAGGAGAAAAAGTAGGGGATGAAGCTGGAAGTTTTGAATGCTGAGCTAAGCAGTTTATACTTTATCTGGTGAATAACAGAAAGTAGAAATGAAACGGCCTTTTTCTTATTGTGGATGGAAATATTCTATTATGACTGTCTTGTATAAATTACTGGAATGTTATAGTAAGATGAGATTCTAGGAAGGGGTAGATCCTCTGTGGGAGGGGGGAAGTTGCTTTAATAGTGACTTGTCATTTTGAGAGCATCCTCGAGGGAGCGGTGCCAGATTGAGCTTGGGATAGGCACAGAGTACCGATGAGACGTGGCAGATGCCCGCCTTACCTGCTGCTAGGTGGGAAGAGTCATAGAGGATATCAGCTTTGGTAGGCAGAAGGACAGAGGCAGTCGGTATTGAGCCCTAGGGAGGTAACAGCTAAGGGCTACCTCTTCAGAATGGTGCAACCCATCCTCCTTTTCTTTGCAGAGATGTGGGCGAGGGGTTGGGGGGGGGGAGGCGGGGAAATCATGTCAATGAAATATTGCAAATGTTGTTAGACAGTCAATGTGTTGGCTGGTTTTGCTGAATTGTTTTTTTCCCCTTTAAAAATTTTTTTTTGTTACAAGGGATGCCCTCTGGGGTAGGATATGAAAAGGAATGAACATGATGTAAAAACAAAAATATATAAATAAAAATTTTAAGTGGCATAGTCATTTTGAGCCGTGTTAGCAAGAAACAGATATTACTTAATGAGGAAAGTACTGAGCTTCATAAACAGAAGCTTGCCTTTTTTATCCCTGGGGAACTTGCTGGGAGGCTGGTCTGATCATGAGTGATGGGTCAGGGGCAGGAATGGGAATCCAGAGTCAGGGTCAGATGAGGTTAGGCGGAAGGAAAACTCTAGGCCCATGTGAAATTGTGTGATAGGATTTAGAGCTAGAAGGGAAATAGAGATCATCTCGACCCTCTTCACTTTACCGGGAGATAATTGTAGCACTTTCCTGCCAGGGTGGTCATAAAGATCAAATACACACACATACATACACACACATCATGTCCGACTCTTTGTGACCCCATTTGGGGTTTTCTTGGCAAAGATACTGCAGAGGTTTGCCATTTCCTTCTCCAGCTCATTTTCCAGATGAGGAAACTGAAATAGACAGAGGTTTAGTGCTTTGCCCAGAATCACTCGGTTAATGAGTGGTCTGAGATAGAATCTGAACGTGGGTCTTGCTGACCCCAGGTCCAGGTCTTTATCCACTAGTGACAATAGCTATCATTTACATATTTCTTTCAGATTTTCCAAATATTATCTCATTTTATCCTCACAATAACCTTGGGAGGTAAAGGCTGTTATCATCCTCACTTTACAGATGAGGAAACTGAGGCAGGTCATGGTTAAGTAACTTGCCCAGAATCATCCAGTTGCTGTGTCCGCGGCAGGATTCAAACTCGGGACTTCCTGACTCCAGGTCCAGGGCTGCGGTCACTGTATCTCTTCATTGCCTCCTGATTACAGATGAGAAAGCTGAGACCTAGAGACTTGTACAAGCTCCACAGACAGCATATGGAAGAGCCCGGCTTGGGCCTCAACTTCTCTGACTCCGAGTCATTGTTTTCACAGTGTCATGTTGTCTCTCCAGTTGTCTATGCTACTGTTCCCCTTACTTTCTTGCAAAACTTTAAACCACCACTGTTGTTTCAATGATAGACGGTCAATGAAGCCAGTAAGGATGGAGCAGCAGAGTCTTAGGTGACCTCCAGGAAGTAAGCTGGGAAAATCCTTCTGGTATCAATAGTCATTAGGCCAATTCAATAAACATTTGTAGAGGGCCTACCATGTTTCAGGTGCGAGGCACTAAAGATGCAAAGACAAAAATAAGGAGCTCACATTCTGCTGGTGGGAAGCACTGTATGCCAGTGTGTGTGTGTGTGTGTGTGTGTGTGTGTGTGTGTATCCCTGCCATTTTAAGGGGCGGTAGGCTACTGCCCCCTTCAACCATTTGGAAAAGCAGGTGACCCAAAGACCATGGAGCACATGCTTAATGACCTGTGCCTCTGGAGGAGTCTGATCATGCCTAATCATGCCTCGGACCTCTGAGCCCAGGGCCGAGGAAGTAAATTCCTGCCCAGTTTGGCATCCTTTCCCATTTTGGAATGCAAGAGGGATATCGGACTTTACATATATGTATATGCCCTTGTGTATAAATAAATGTACATACATATGTACCATGTTTATGGATATACATTATGTATCTTATATAAGGTGTCCCAAAAATCTTTTTATTCTTTGTTATAAGGGATGACTCTTATTTTAAGTAGTTATTTACATAGATTTTGCTCTGTTTACAAACAGAGAGACCATATTTTAAGCTTTAATTAAAGATGAAAACCACACTAAGATTTTTGGGACACCCTATTTATGGATGGATGTAGATGAAATATTTATACCTAGTTGTGTGTATGTGTATATCTCTACACACATACATGTATATGATGTTTCTATGTATATATGCATAGAAATATATGCATCTAGAACCATATGTACATGTTTCTATGTGTATATATGCACACATAAACATGTGGGTGAGACATATGCATACACACATGTATATAGAAATACATGTATATATTTCTAAATGTGTATACATATATACACATAAATGTATAGTATATAGATACAGAAATGTGTGTGCACATATATTTCTATGTATGTATATGCATATATGTGTCTATACTTAGATTATTTACATTATTTAATTTTACATTGTTTACTGTATGCTTATGTACATCATGTAAATGATATATACATATACATATACATATCTATACATAAATACACATGTGAATATGTGTATCATGTATGGTAAAACAAAACTTATGTGGCATGTATTATATATTATCGACATACACATATATTATATACATATTATATAGCTGTGTCATATCCATATAATACATATATCCCCTGGCTCCAGAGGATTAGACTTGTGCATTGGACTCTTGATAAGGAATAGTTGATTCACTTTACTGAGGTGATGTGGCAATTCCTGATTGGCCCACATGTGTCCCCACTGCTGGGGATTGTGTTATTGAAAAGAATTGGCTTCTTGAGTGTCATGGGACATCTTCCATGAGTCTTATGGAAAAACTTCCCCCCCTTAATAAGAGCTGTAGAAAGGCTCTACCCCGTCTTTCTTTTGGGGCCACCTTTTCTTGGGACAGATACAGCAGCTGTCGTCCCTATGATTTCTAGCAGAGAAAGGAGATTTCTCTTCCTTCAGCTCTCTAAGCAGAAATGGCAGCTTCAACCCAAGCTCATGACAACAGGAATGTACACTTGCCAACCTCAGCTTAAGGCTGGACCTCAAATCCCAGGATGCCTACTCTGTTTTGTATTTCTTCTCCTGTACCCAGATCACTGAATAGAGATCCTAAATGACAGACATTTCTAGCCCTGGCTTTGATTTTGAGAGGTCGATAATTTATCAGTCGGCCTTGGCTACCCAATGGAAAGTGCTTCTATAGCTACACGATTTCTCAGAGGAGAGATCATCTAGGACCTGGAATGATTAAAGAACTGCTCCTGACTGTCCAGAAGATCTTGTGAATAGCCCCCTAATTGATCTCTCTACCTCCAGCCTATTTCCTCTCTAGTCCATCTTTTGCATAATGGCCAAATTGATATTTCTAAAGCATGGCTTTGGCCATGTCAGTCCCCTGCAGAACTGTAGAATGAGAAAGTCTGGAGCCAACTAGGGAAATATAGGTAGTGCCTCTTTGTCAGGCCATCTCAAAATCCTTCTGGAAAATGTCATGACAGCTCTGCCTGTAGAGCAAAATCTATAAAAGTAATAATGAGGCCAATTTTAAAGAAATATGTTTATTGGTCTAATCCAGGGCCAATAAGGCAATCGAGGTATCCAGAAGCTCTGGGATCAAAGGTCACCTTCATTTTATTGATGAGGAAACTGAGGCTTGGGGAGAGTGAGGACTTGTCCAAGTCACATGGAAGTGTCAGAGGCAGGATTTGAATCTAGATCCTTAGATTCTATATTTAGCATATGAAGGAACAGTGGGGAAATTCTGGTAACACACACACCCTGGGAGATGCAAATGCTTATGGAAGGAATGCCTTGTGCTAGTCTTTCATCTCTTGGCCTGTGCTCCTCCTAATTCCAGTATGAAGGACAGTCCTAGGGCCAAGACAAGATACCGTCTCTTTTTAGATGTCTTTATCCTCTTGGGGATAGGGCAGTAGGTACTGGCTGCCACCCAGGTGGGAGGCAGCCCCACTTCCCTATCCATACCCACAGTTTCCCCACTTTCCCACAGCCATTATTAACTCAAGGTGACATCCACTGACCAGTAAGTAAACTCCTTCAGATCGACTTTTTTTGCTTCTCCCTAATTGATTCTCTATCCCATTCACCACAGAGGCTGTTTTCAATCTTTCTTTTCAATCCTCGAGCCCTCACACAGTACCCACTTCCAGGACTCTCACAACTAAGGACCTGAACACCTACTTTACTAAGGGCATAGAGGCCATTCATTGTGCACTCTTTCTTCTCCCTTTCTCTAAACCTCACAGTCTCTTGATATCATCCCCTATTTTCTTTTCCTTTACTTTAGTCTCTGATGAAGAGATGAATGGTCCTCTCCTTGTCAAGGCCGACCCATATACCCTTGATTTCATTCTTGTCTATTAAGCCTCAGTTTCCTCATTTGTAAAATGAGAAGGTTGAACCTCTGAGGTCCCTTCAAGTTCTAAATCTATGATCCTATGGTATTATCATTCTTTGCCTTGTGGAGATCGCCTCTACAACCATCCCCCTGCCTCTAGTTTTCAGTTTCTTCTTGTATAATGCTTTCTTACATGATAGCTACAAACATATCTAAGTCTCCCATGTCCTTTTAATAAATGGTCATTAGGCCCTACCATCCCCTTAAGCTACCATCCTATAGCTCTCTTCCCTTTCTCAGTCAAACCACTAGAAAAAAAAGCCATCTACACTTACTGCCTCCACTTGTCTCATTCACTTTTCTCCTCTTTACAATCTGATTTCTCACATTACTCAACTGAAACTGTTCTCTCCAAAGTTATTAATGATCTCCAAATGCCTAAATCTGAAGGCTTTCCCCTCAATCCTCATCCTTCTTGACCTTTCTGCAACATTTGATATTGTCAACCACCCTCTCTTCCTGAATACTCTTTCCTCTCTTGGCTTATTGTGACACTATTCTCTCAATTTTCCTGTCTCACACACTCTCACACTCACACAGATGCACACATATTCTCACACACACACACTCAGACACACTCTCATACTCACACACTCTCATGTACACACTCGCACACTCACACACTCTCACATACACATACTTACACACACACAGTCTCACACCCTCACACCCTCTCACACTCTCACTCACACCCACTCACACCCACTCTCTCACACACACTCTCACACCTCACACCTTCTCATACTCTCACACCTTCTCACACCCTCTCACACTCTCAGACACATTCTCACACACTCACGCACACACTCAGGCACAGTCACACATTCTCACATACACATACTTACACACACAGTCTCACACCCTCACACACACGCGCACTCGCACACTCACACAATCTCACACACACTCACTCTCCCACAGCTCACACTCTCTCACACTGTCTCACACTTACACCCACTCACACCCACACTCTCATACACTCACACTCTCACACCTCACACTCACAAACACACTCACCCACTCTCATGCACTCTCACAAGCTCTCACACACCCTCTTGCTCACTCATACCCTCTCGCACACTCACACACTGTAGCTCACACACTCTTACACACACTCACTCTCACACATACTCTCACACACACTCACTTTCTCACACCCTCTCTCTCTCTCTCTCTCTCTCTCTCTCTCTCTCTCTTCACACACACACACACACACACACACACACACACACACACACACACACGCACTGTATTCCAAGGCTCTGTCCTAGGCTCCTTTCTCTACATTCTTTCTTGTCTCTATCTTGAATTCCAGACTTGTATCAGCAACTGCCTATTGGATTTAAATTAGGACCATTTACTTCAGTAGTTACAATTAGGGCTCTTTGGATAAGTGGAGCTCAAAAATGAGAAGACTAGATCAGCTCTCATATCCATTTCAATTCCTTCATTTGGTGGCAAAAGCCCCTCCAAGTGAGTAATTGTGTGATAACCCATCCTCCACACAAGACTTGTGTGTTCAAAAAAACAATTTCTTAAAGGATTTTCTTTATCGCTAACTAAAGAAAGGAGTGGGATGTTATGGGTCTCCAGATTTGTGGGGGATGCAAAGACATTTGAGACCCAGTCTCTGCTTTTAAGGAGTCTATCTGAAAAGAGAGGAGGATGCATACCAATAAAGACACAACCAACAATATAGTATATGTCAAGTCCCAAGGGAATGACACAGGCAATAATTGTCATAGAAGCTCTGAGGAAGACTTAAGTGGTCAGGAAGGGCTTTGTGGACAAGGTGGCATTTGAGCTGGTGGCTAGCTGCAGTCATAACTGGCTCCCACAATTGGGCTTCACCATCCAACCAGCTTGGGTTAGTCCAGTGTTACTCATAAAAGGAGGCACGGTGTCATGGAAAGAGTGCTGGACTTTGAGTCTAGAAGATCTGAATTCAAATCCAGACTCAGACACTTACAGGCTATGTGACTCTGCACAAGTCACTTGACCTTTCCAAGCCTGTTTCCTCATTTGTAAAATGAGAAGGTTGAACCTCTGAGGTCCCTTCAAGTTCTAAATCTATGATCCGATGGTACTTTCAGCTCACTTGAAGCTCAGATAAGTATCCATCCCACCTCCCTTCACCAAATCCCATCAAACACCCCCTCCTTTCCTTCTACAGTATTTCTTCCCTGATCAGAGTTCCTTTCATCCATCCCCAGGGACTCAAAGTGTTAAGGACACAGCAGCACCTCTCCTCAGTGCTGCCTAATGGAGGTAAGCCTGTTACCCAAGAACTCTCTATAGGCTCTGAACCCAAAAGACAAGGAAGGCCCTGAGAATCCACACAGTGAAAGGTTTGTGAAGAAAATGCCACATTGGCTAGTTTTGCTGGATTCTAATTCTTATGCTACCTCTAATTAGTTACTGGGCCTCAGTTTCTCATCTGTAGAATGGATAGAATGTAATACCCCTTCAGCAGTGCTTGGGCTGGTTGTTGCAAAGATCCTGGGAGTTATGTTTTTTCCCTAGCTTGGGGAAAGAGGATACTAATGGGAGATCAGGACTGGAGGGAAAGGTTTTTTCCCCATTCTGAGGGAATTTTGAGAATCAAGAGGGTCTTTGTGGCCAGCCAGAGCCTTGTCTGGGGACTTGCATAGCAATAATGCTCAACTAACTTCAGGATTGTTGGGAAACCAAGTGAAGGACTTGTAAAGGTGGTGTTATTCTGGATTAGTTTGTGAAATCTTCCTGGAAGCTGCTGGACCTTAGAAATGGGGGAATTACAGGCTGAGAGGGGAGGAAGAAAGGGTTTGGGAGATAACCCAGGGTCCATTCAACCTCTCCCTCCCATCTACAAGGTTTGGAGTGGGGGTTGGTAGATAGGAGGTTGGTTGACTTATAGCCAAAACCAGGCCAGGGAGAGGTTTAGCCTCAAAATCCAATTCCATTTTATATCCCATAATAAAATGCTGTCAACATGAGCTGCCTGTTCAAATAGATTTGTTAAGAGGGCTGAGAAGAGCTTTGCTGGGTATAGGGCTGGGGATGGGTGAGGGACTGAGCTCTGTCTGTCCCAGAAGAGGAGTCTAACCAGGGCCCTCAGGTCCAGTGCATCTAGGCAGGGGCAGGCCATGGGAGACGTGGAAGGAGAAACAACAAAGGTGTGCACCTAAGTTAAGGTAAAACTGTGAGGCTATGCAAGTTTAGCATCCTTTTATCTGCTTTTGACATTCTTCCCAGATGCTTCCTCCTTAATATTCTGGAGCATCCAATGCCCTGATGTTCTCTTTCCCCTCTGCCTATCAAAACATACTCACAGGAAAGGATCTGATGAGTTCATCCTCCCAAAGGTATAAGTTACTTACAAAGAATATTGACCTGAGTATGTTTCCATTTTCAAAAAGAACCAAAGCCTAATGCTAAATATCCAGACCCTAATGGTAGCATTTCAAGCATCTACCAATATGAAGGGAAGTAAAGGGTGAAGGTAGAATAGGAGAACCTTCCAGGGAGACCCTGAAGTTCAGAGATGATTGTCTGCTAATCCATGCCTAAGATCACTCCTAGAACAAGTTATAGGCACTGGGAACTTTGGCAAAAGACTTTTAACTCTTTGAGAGCATGTGGGAGACATAAGTGTGATGTAATAGAGGTGATCACTAATGCCCTCTGGTATCTGGCTAGAAGTTCATTCTCACAAAGTTGGTCTTAGTTAGACCAGCTGGTCTCTGTCTCCTTGATGTCTCTTTTTGCCCTCAGCAAAGACCTTCATTCGCTTCTGAGTACCCATAAGAATCTTGTTATTGGTGAGTCATTTCAAGGGTATCTGACTCTTCATGACCCCATTTGGGGTTTTCTTGGCAGAGATACTGGAGCAGTTTGCTATTTCCTTCTCCAGCTCATTTGACAGATGAGGAAACTGAGGCAAACTAGGTGAAGTGACTTGTCCAGGGTCACACAGCTGGTAAGTGTCTGAGGCTGGATTTGAATTCAGGAATATGAGTCTTCCTGACTCTAGGCCTGATACTTTCTCCACTGTGCAACCCAGCTACCCATGAACCTAGATGCCACCATTTGACCCAGTCAATCACAAGCGCCTAGTCTCCCTCCCAGTACTCACCAGACTGTCCTGTACCCCCACGGGCCATTTCTCCGTTTGCACACGAATGGAGTCCAGCAAGTTATCTGAGGCTTCTTGGATCCTCCCTTCAGGATAGCATTAGCCTGTCTCTGGAGTGAGATTCCGGCTATATTCTGCCTCAATCAGACACACCTAGAATATTGTTCTAGGATCATGCAGTGATAGATCTGGAATGGGAAGGGACCTTGGACACAATCTAGTACAGCCTCCCTCGGTTAACAGATGAGGAAACTGAGGCCCAGGGAAGTTAAGGGAGTTGTCCAAGGTCATATAGATACTAAGCCTCAAAGGTAGGATTTATAACTCAAGTTGGGTTTTGTTTTGTTTTGTTTTTCACTCCAGAGTCAGTGACCTGGGTTTATTTTGGGATGCCACACTTTAAGAAGAAAAGAGCAAGCAGAACGGTGGTGATACCACAAATAGTATATATAATCAAGTGAATGAATTTGGGAATATTTACCATGAATAATCAACTTAGAAGGGGGCATCATAGTGTTTGATGGGTTGTCTCGTAGAAAAGAGGTGATTAGACTTGGAGTCATAGGGTCATAGACCAGAGCTGGAAGGGGCCTTGGAGGTCATCTTGTTCAACTTCCTCACCTTGAGGAGGAGGAACAGAACAAGCTGTTTGTCCTTTGTTTTTGAAGAGGACCAATGACATCATGGGTGGACGTCTTGACTTTCATGTGGATTGGATCTAAATGAGGCAAAGTCATGTGGAGTCGTCAGCTTTGCTCTCACTTCCAGAGCCCGCAAGCCCAGTGCAGGACAAAAGTCAAGAAGGCTGGTGATGGCTCGAGATGCAGTGGATGAGCAGTGTTGAGCTAAGTTAGATGATCCACTTTGGTATTATTCCTGAGGGCTTAGCACAGTGCCTGGCACATAGCAGACGCTCAGTAAGTGATAATTGACTTTCTGTTGTGTTTTCTTTTTTTGGTAAGGCAATTGGGGTTAAGTGACTTGCCCAGGGTCACACAGCTAGTAAGTGTCAAGTGTCTGATGCCTGATTTGAACTCAGGTCCTCTTGACTCCAAGGCTAGAGCTCTATCCACTGGCCACCTAGCTGCCCCTAATAATTGACTTTCTGAACAGGCTCAGGAGGGTAAGACATGTTCCCAAAGTTCACACAGGCAACAAGTGGTAGACCTGAGATTTGAACCCAAGTCCTGCCTTCCAATTCCATGCCCTTTCCATTGTACCACAATGCCTTGTTCTGTTTGCCCACCCACCCCCCACCCCCAGAGAACAGAACCAGGAGCAAGGAGGAAAAATTGATGACAGACTGATTTAAAATGGCTCACAAGATCACCTGTTGGATATAGCAGTCTTCCTCCCCAGGGATGAAAATCTTTAGGGAAAGAGATCCCAAGTTAGAGGACAGCTAGATGGCTCAATAGCTGAGTGTACTAGGCTTGGAATCAGGAAGACTCATCTTTCTGTGTTCAAATTCAGCCCCAGACACTTAACTAGCTGTGTGACCCTGGACAATTCACTTAACCCTGTTTGCCTCAGTTTCCTCATCCATAAAATGAGCTGAAGAAGGAAATTGCAAACCTTTCCAGGACCTTTGCCAAGAAAATCCCAAATGGGGTCACAAAGAGTCAGACATGACTGAAATGACCCATTACCAACGATTCCAAGTTAAAGTGAATCAGGGTGAAGAGAAGGAAGAATGGTAAGGGAATACGTATCTTGGGAGATGTGGAGATTGAAGTTATCGGGAATAGGTGCCTTGGTTTCCCTATTTGATTGAAAAGGGCAGGAAAGGAAAGGAGTGAAGGGGGAACAAGGAGAATAGTTGGAGGGTTAGGAATTGGTCCCCTTTATGAGCCATTTTAATTCATGTAAATGAGGATTTTTAATTTGTTATACTGGGTTTTAAATCTATTACCATCTCATTTGCTTCTAAACCCTGTTTTGCCCCAGCCTGAACTGAATTCCATTTGATGCATTAGGAGTAATTCTCCTCCCAAAGGGTTAGATGTTTTCTCTCTGCACAAAAGTCGCTTATTTTGGATAAAGAGACGATTAGATTTATCTTTAATATTTTAATGGCAGCTGGGATTAGCAAGCAAACAGTCCTACTGGGCTTGTTCTCAGAGGATTAGACTCTAATAAACTCTTCAGATGGGGATCCCCCCTCCTCTGTTTTCCACAAAGTACTTTTATTATTTAAAAAAAATTCCCTTCTCTTTTTTGAGGGCCATAAATTCCATTTGCTGTTTTGTATTAAATCAAATTGATTAAATTCATTGTGGCTATTTGCTCATAGATATTTTTAATTTTAACATCTCTCACATAAAATCTTTAATGGTGCAATTTGAAATACCAGCAATATACAGTATAGCTCCTGTTAAAACAGATGGAAATGAGAATCTGTAAGGAGGGAGCGAAAAGGGGATGTGTAGTGTGTCTCAAGGGGAGGGAATAAATGCATGGGAGAGAGGTGGGAGTCATGGACTGACCTACTCTCCTTTATCTATGCTGGCACAATTCCCTCCTGCCCCATAAAGTTTAAAGTCAAGGGTTCCTTCCAAGAAAGGATAGGGTTTAAACCTTAGTCTTTTGCGTCTTTCCCATGCCATGGAAAACCATCTCTCCAAAGACATAACTGTAACTACAGTCAAGTGACCAGGACTTGGATGATATGGGGGGGGGATGCCATGCGCGTCTTCCTTATGGCTGGTCTTTACCTTGCCATGGTCTGGCACTGATCCCATGCCATGGTCCCCATCTACTGCCCTACACCACGTCATAATTACCCCCACTCTCTCACCTGATCCTCACAGGTTGCTTTGGCTGTCACATCACTCTCCTGACACCCATTTTCCTCATCATTACACACCGTGCCTGCTACCTCATTCTCTTGGCTTTGGCAGGTCAGAGATCATCAGATAAAATATAGGCATGCAGACTAGACTGTCTTAGGGACCTACTGCCCAAACAACTAAAACTGGCTGGGACTTTCACTGCCCTGTGCCCCTTCCAACTCGTACAATTTAAATGTGCCCCTAGGACCAGAACTGCTGGCTATGGCACTGCCCGAAGACACCCGTCCCTCCATCCCAATCCTCTTTTCAGGTTCCACCCCAAACCTAATCGCAGCTCAGCTTAGTGAATGGAACTCTCCAAAGAACTCAGCAAACTATCCTTAGTCTCTCTTACCCCTCGAAGATCAATCAGTCCGTATCTATGTGCTCAGCACTGGTCTAGGCACCAGGCGGTGAGATCAAGAGCGTATGTGGAAGGATGATATTGAGACTTCCTAGCAGAGTATCCACTTGAGGCCAGCACTGCGCCACCTGAGGGACGGCTAGGTGGTGCAATGGCTAGAGCTCCAGCATTGGAGTCGGGAGGACCTGAGTTCAAATGCCACCTCAGACACTTAACACTCACTAGCTGTATGACTCTGGGCAAGTCACTTAACTCCTATTGCCTCACCAAAAACAGAACAGGCAAACAGTGCAACCTGAACCGGATTGAAATGTAATTAGGAAATAATAATAATAATAACTTACATTTATGTAAAGCTTACTCTATGCCAGGCACTGTATTAAGTGTTTTATAATTATTATCTCATTTGATTCTCACTACAGCCCTTGGAAGGCAGCTAGGTGGTGCAATGGATAGGGTGCTGGGCTTAGAGTCAAGAAGACCTGAATTCAAGAAGACCTAGAAACTTCCTAGCTTTGTGGACAAGTCACTTAACCTGTATTTGCCACTGGAGAAGGAAATGGCAAACCACTCCAGTATCTTTGCAAAGAAAACCCTATGGACAGAGGTCCAAGGGGTCACAAAAGGTCAAACATGACTGAAACAACTCAGCCACCACCATCACTGCTATCATGTGCTGTTATTATCCCCATTTTACAGTTGAGAAAACTGAGGCAAACAGAAGTTAAGTAACTTGCCCAGGGTCCCATAGCTACTAAGTGTCTGAGGCAGGATTCAAACACGGGTCTTCTTGACTCTAGGCTTAGTGCTCTACAATTGTGCCATCTAGTTTCCTCCAGGCATTCACAAGAAGAGTTTTATGGAAAAGATAGGCCTTGAGCTGGGCGCAAGATGGATAGGGTTTAGTTGGGTGGGAGAGAGAGGGAAGGAGGCATCCTTGGCAGAGCATGAATGAAGGCACTGAGGTGGGAATGAATATGGCCAGTAGAAGGAAGAGTAAGAAGTCTGTCCTGGCTAGCATGGAAGATGGATGTTGAGAAGGTATGATGATAGTTCGCTGGATGAAGAAATGAACATTTTTATCATGCTTTGAGATTTGTAAAGCCTTTTAAAAAAGCAACATCTCTGAGTATGTAGTACAAAAATTATCCTCCATGTTTTTTACCCTTGGATTCAGAGAGGTTATGAGCCCTGTCCATGGTCACACAGCTAGTAGATGACAGAACCAGGATTTGCACTCAAGGCAGCTAGGGGGTACAGTGGTTAGAGCACTAGACCTGGAGTCAGTCAAGTATAAATCTGGCCCCAGATACTGACTAGTTGGGTGATCCTGGGCAAGTCTCTTAACTCCTGTCTGCCTCAGTTTCCTCACCTGTAAATTTGGATAATAATAGCTCTTACCCCCCAGGGTGGTTGTAAGTATTAAATGTGAGAATATTTGTAAAGTATTTTACAAACTTTAAAGCACTATGTAAATGCTTTTATTATTCAGTTTTGTCTGACTGTTCAGTTTTCTTGGCAAAGACACTGGAGTAATTTGTCATTTCCTTCTCCAGCTCATTTGACAGATGAAGAGACTACAGGGTGAAGTGACTTACCCAGGGAAACACAACTACTAAGTGTCTAAGGCTGGATTTGAACTCAAAGCAATGAGTCTTCCTGACTCCAGGCCCAGCACTCCATTCACTGCACCACCTAGCTGCTCATATAAATGCTACCTAATCATTATTATTATTCCAAACTCAGCACTCTTTCACTATTCTATACTGCCTCTCGGGGGTAAACAGAAAATAAAAATTAGTAAGTAGTATAAGACAAGATTTTAAAGATTCCTATATTCAATCAATAAGCCTTTTTAAAGCACCTGTTACTGTGCTAGCAGCCAGGAATACAAAGACAAAAATATGACAGTCACTGCCTTCGAGGAACTTCTATTCTGTTAAGGGAGATAAGGTGTTCACATAAACTATATGCAGAATAAACACAAGGGAATCACCGGGGGGACTCACTGGTAGCTGGGGGGGATCCGGAAAAGGCCTGTTGAAGGGAGGGAGCTTGAGATGAGCTCTGAAGGAGGGAGGCAGAGGGGAGGAGAGACCTTAGGCACAGGATGGAACCTGAGCAAAAGCCCAGAGATGGGGGCAGGGGAGAGTGGGAGATGGGGTGTAATGTCATGTACAAGGAAAAGCAAGTTTAGCCTGGCCGAAATGTAGAGTGCGTGATGGGGCCTGGAAAAAAAACGCTGGAGCCAGGTTGCAAAGGACTTTAAAAGCCTAACAGAGGAGTTTGTACTTAATTCTGAAAATTGGTATAGGTGGTGTTCATTCTTCATGCTCAAAGAGGACCAATGACGTCACAAGGATTATGTCTTGAACTGTGTGTGAATTGGGTTTTGTCTTTCCATTTTTAGAAGTAAAGTCTCTAGCGTTTACTAGGGCAGCTAGATGGTACAATGCATATGTACCAGACCTAGAGTCAGTAAGAAACTCGTTTTCATGAGTTCAAATCTGACCTCAGACGCTTACTAGCTATGTGATCCTGGGCAAGTCTCTTCACCCTATTTACCTCAGTTTCCTCATCGTAAAATGAACTATAGAAGGAAATGGCAAATCACTCCAGTATCTTTACCAAGAAAACGCCAAATGGAGGCACAGAAAGTCAGACACAACCGAACAACAATGCCCTACCCCCTTCTCCCCAAATCTTCTCTTCTTCAGGATAAATATCCTCAGTTCCTTCAGCCCAAAGTTTTTCACTTGGGGGTCCATGGGACTCCAGGTGGGCCATCTATAGACAGGTGGAAAATAATTTCCACTAATTTACCTATTCCTTCAGTTATGAATGTAGGCAACAAACCACAGTAGTATTAGGCTTCCCCAGACTGCTAAAAGGGTCCATTTCCTATAAAAATAAGTGGAGATCCCCTGCTTTAACCAGTCTCCTGTGACATGATTCTGCACTGGTGTTTTAAGTTTGTTGACCACACCTTGCCAATCTGGAGGTTTTCTGGATATTCTGCAGCAAGCCCAGAGCTGCTTAAAAGGTGGTCCCCACAACTGAGATTTGACAAAATCAAGGCTCCCACTCTACTTATTCCAGGCTCTTTCCATCACAAGGTCCCCTGATTGTGTAGAAGAGGCTTTTTTGGATTTTCCTGTGACCCTCTTTGAAAACCACTGGTAAATTTGACTCTGGATACAAAGTCAGCAAAATTAAAACACTAGTGAACTTTTAGGTTTCCAGTGGTCTCGAGATTGTCCTTTCTCCCTCTGTACATGTTCCCTCCTAAGAGCAATCCTTCTCCTCCCTCCTCCCCCTTTTTTGGTCCCTCCTTCTCTAATCCAACCTCATCAACTCCAGGGAAGAGCTGATTGCAGGAGAAAATCCTTCATTCAGGGACAAAATCAGCTTAATTTGCTGCAATTTGTAGCAGGTCTTTGCCAGGATTTGAATATCAAATTATCCCGAAGCTGGGGATGGGGGACCTCCTCTCAAGCAATATGGACAAACATTTCACTTAGGCTCCATTCTGGAAGATCAGTCTACAGAGTAATATGACTAAAATAGGCCTCTGGGGGCCACCTGGACCTGCACTGCAGGGACACTCAAAGGAGGAGGCTGAGGTCCCTAGGTGAGGATTAACCAGTCTGACAGCAAATGAAAACTTGGATAATTAATAATTTCTGGGCAGTGCCCAGCTAAAAGGGGGTTAGTTTACAGGAGGCTAGATTCATAGTAGAAAGACTTGAAGGTAGTAGGCAAGGGGAAAAGATCTCGGGCTAGGGTGAAGCGTTGGGGAAGGGAAAGGGAAACAGAGACTGGGCTGGATCCTTCCTCCTGACTATGTAGGAGAGATGGCAGCCAAGAAACCAGCCTTCTTAGCTTATTTTTATGCCCAAATGACTCGGAGACCTGAGAAATGGGAGTGAAATGAAGTAAATCCTAAGCCACAATATCCATAGAGAGTTCAGAGACCCAAAGAGGCCCGTAGGAAGGTCAGCCCCTCCTAGGACACAGATAGAATTGAGAGGATGTGCTCTTTCTAAAGCCCCCCTCAAATGATGCTCCATAGTTCTCTGCCCGTATCCCTGTCAACCTCTCTTCTTGTAGCCATCCCACTCTCTCTAATAATAATAATATAATTGAACATATAAATTAATTATAATTGAATACATAAATTAATGTAATTTAATGTATAACAGTAATAAAATTTAAGGTTCACAAAGTACTTTCTTCACAACTACCTCATAATGTGGGTAGTATGAATATTGTTAGTTCCATTTTAAAGATGAGAAAACTGGGGCATAGGGAAGTTAAGTGATTTGCCCACACTGCAACGGCTGGTGTTAGAGCTGATATTTCCCCATACCTTTGTAGCCCACTCACTCTCCCTTTAGCTTTCCTTCTTATGCTTCCCATTAGTAGCTGGTTGACCTGAAGGAAAGAGGACAAAAGTCAGGAATAGGTGGGGTTGAGGTAATACAGAATCAGAGCTGGGATGAGTGGCAGGGTAAGTGGAAAAAAACTTTTCTTTCCCAGGTTCACACAGTTAGTACATGTCTGAGGTCAGATTTGAACTCTGGTCCTCCGGGTTCCAGGGCTGGTGCTCTATCTACTGCACCACTTAGCTGCTCCTAATTTCTAATTTGCTAAGAAACAGTGATTCAGATGACCCAAGGTTGGCAGTGAGCCTCAAATGTTCCTATTCTGTTCTGCCTTCTCCCCTGTACTTCCTCCTCCTACTTCCACCCTCCAATTCTTCCACTTACCTGTGTGACCTTGGGCAAGTACCTTAACTTTCTAGGCTTCAGTTTCCTTGACTATAGAATCAAATTACCCTAGATGACCTCAAAGGTCTCTTCCAGATCCTCCTTTTGATCATATGATCCCATGGTCTGTCTGGCTTTGGATTCCACATCTGATAATGGAGATAATTAAGAAGAGACCTGTGAGTTACCAGGGCTGTCCCACCTTAAAGATCTAAGATGTCCCTTAAGCATGCATGGCTTCTCTTTTGATTCTCTCATCCAGAATTCTAATCCTTCCCAAACTGGTTTCTTCCTTCCTTCCTTCCTTCCTTCCTTCCTTCCTTCCTTCCTTCCTTCCTTCCTTCCTTCCTTCCTTCCTTCCTCCCTCCCTCTCTCTCTCTGTCTCTCTCTCTCTGTCTCTCTCTCTCTCTTTCTCTCTCTTTCTCTCTCTTTCTCTCTTTCCTTCCTTCCTTTCTTTCTTTCT
Source organism: Phascolarctos cinereus (assembly GCF_003287225.1). Taxonomy (NCBI): domain Eukaryota; kingdom Metazoa; phylum Chordata; class Mammalia; order Diprotodontia; family Phascolarctidae; genus Phascolarctos; species Phascolarctos cinereus. The sequence continues at coordinate 228,348,502 of NW_027555736.1, forward strand.
TTCTCTTCTTTTCTTTTCTTCTTCTTTCTTCTTTCTTCTTTCTTTCTTTCTTTCTTCTTTCTTTCTTTCTTTCTTTCTTTCTTTCTTTCTTTCTTTCTCTTTCTTTCTTTCTTTCTTTCTTTCTTTCTTTCTTTCTTTCTTTCTTTCTTTCTTTCTTTCTTTCTTTCTTTTCCATATCACCTTAAAGGGAACACTGAGTTCCATGACCTTACTGGCTGCTGTGTAAAAGCAAGACCTTCTTATTTGTCCAGGACCTACTTTCCTCAAGTTTTACAGGAAGAGAGCATGACTCTAGAACTAGGGTAGTGGAGAGAGTTCTAGAATTAGTCCATAATTCAATGGCTTCAAATCCTACCTCAGACAATACTATATTGTAACCCAAACCTTCAAACCCATTGGTACAGACAGGGCTCTTTTCTCATCGGTGGAGATTAATGCCCTGTCCCTACATGAGGAGCAGGGTAGAGTTGGTGGTGGGAGAGAGGGCTGATTTGGTCTTCTGTTCTTCTCAGATTCTTTTAACTTCCAGCTTTGAGGAAGAAGATCTCAACCTCTCTCCCAGCAACCGAAGGGAAGTAGACTCTGGATAGAGGCTGCTATGTAGTACTTCAATCATTCCTTCTTCCCAGCTCAGTACTCTAGGGACTTCAGAGAATTTTCCTTTGGTGAGATCTGTGACTCTCTTTCTTTGTCAAGCCATCACCTCACTCCCAATGGGAGAGCTCATTTACTCTGAGTATTGTACGGCATATGTTCTCCTACATATACTTTCTCTGGTTTCTGTTTTTCTATCAACCTAGGTAAGTGAGTTTCTTTGCTATTTGTTATGTGTGTTCCTTGTGGAACTGGTATTTGTTGGGAAGGGATTCAAGCCCTTAGATATATACCTTGGGATTCCCATTCCTCCATGAATGAATAGTGATCAGGAATTTATCTTGAACCTAAAAATCACTTCCCCTAGAGGTTCCCAAACTTATTTGGCCTACTGCTCCCTTTTTAAAAAAAATTACTCAACGCCCCCCTCTCGGGTTAGGTTAGGTTAACCCTTATTTTTATTCAATGCCCCCCTAATTGCACCTGAGGCTACTACTGCCCCCCCCATCATTCCAGTGTTCCCTGAGGACGGTATCACCCACTTTGGGAACCTATGCCTTTTTTCTCTTTTTTTTTTCTTTTCAATAGTATTTAATTTTTCCAATTAAATGTAATGACCATTTTTAATGTTCTTTTTTTTCCTCTTTTTGCTTTTTGGTGAGGCAATCTGGGGTTAAGTGACTTGCCCAGGGTCACACAGCTAGTAAGTGTCATGTGTCTGAGACTGGATCTGAACTCATGTCCTCCTGACTTCAAGGCCAGAACTCTATCCACTGCACTACCTAGCTGCCCCCTTAATGTTCTTTTTTAATGAAGTTTTAAGTTCCAAATTTTCTCCTTCCCTCCACACTAAAATAGTAAGCAATTTGATATAGGCTATTTATGGACAATAATGTAAAACATATTTCCATACTAGTTGTGTTGTGAAAGAAAAACACACACAAAAAAGAAATAATATGAATGAAATGAAGTTAAAATAGTATGCTTTGATTTGCATTCAGACTCCATAGTTCTTACTCTGGATGTGGATAGCATTTTCCATCACAAGTCTTTTGGAATTGTCTTAGATCATGTGTATTGCTGAGAAGAGCTAAGTCTATCATAGTTGATCATCTCACAATGTTGCTGTTACCGTGTACAATGTTCTCCAGGTTCTGCTCACTTCACTTTGCATCAGTTCATGTAAGTCTTTCCAGGTTTTTCTGAAATCTGCCTGCTCATCGTTTCTTATAGTACAATAGTATTTCATTACATTCATATACCACGACTTATTCAGTCATTCCCTGATTGATGGACATACCTTCAATTTCCAGTTCTTTGCCACCACAAAGAGTTGTTATAAATATTTTTTGTACATGTAGGCCTAGACCAATGATATTCAAGACAGCAGATAGATATTGTTCCAGCCTGGTACTTCCTCTCTCTGAGGAGAGCCAAGTAGTAGCCAGCTTTGACCCCAACCTCCTGCCTTTCCCCACTGGGAGAAATCAAAGTCTCACTTGGAGAATGGGAGGGAGTAGGGGATGGGGAGAGGGAGGAGATGCTAGAAATGCTTATTCTTGCCTCCCTTTGAGCCACATTGATACAACCATTTTGCGACATTGAATGTCAGCTCTTTGAGAACAAAGGCTATTTCATTTTTGTCATTGTATCTCTAGGGCCTGGCATGTAGTAAACGCTTCATAAATGCTTATTGATTGATTGTGTTCCCAGGGGCCCAAATGTTTTCCCAGGTCACAAAACCTTTCTGAACCTCAGTTTTCTTACCTATAATTTTCCCTGGCCCAAGAAAGGTATCAATAAATATTGGATTATCTTCTGGAGGTAGTCTGACCCTCCTTATGCTATGTCTTCAAGCTTCCCTTTCTGAAATGGGAGCAAGGCGAGAGATTCTCACTGTTTAGGACAGGGGATACAGAGATGCATGGACTGGTCCAAGAAGGAGGATGGTAGCCATGTTTTCCATATTTACTGTGGGATTGACTCAGATTAAGGACAACTAGCTATCTCTTGCTTTTCCTTTTTTTCCATAACAACTAATCTCCCTCTAATCAGCCGTTATTAAATTATATTCCATTTTAAATTTAGCCACAGATCACCATTTGGACAGCTGGATGGATAATTGGGAGAGATAATTTATGTAAATGAGAAACAGCAGAAGGTGTACAGAGAGAGAAAGGATGAAGGCCAGATTGAGGCCCTCGGAGAGCTGAGAGGTGACCCCACATTGGCTCAGGCCAGCCAGAGATCTTTCCAAGAAGGCAAGGCTGTGTGGGGATTTTCATAGTAAAAGTGAAATAGTCATAGGATCCAGGATTTAGAGCTGAAAAGAACCTCAAAGTTCACTAGTCCAAGCTCTTCGTTTTCTATGCAAGGAAACTGGAGTCTAGAGAAAGTGGAGGATTATAGGATTATAGCTCTAGAACTGCGAGAGACTTCATAACCCACGTAGTCCAAGCTGCTCATTCTACCTGGGAGGACACTGAGACCCAGGGTGACACAGTGGGAGAGCAGGGATCTTCCATGTCATCTCAGGTATGGTTATTCACACACACACACACACACACACACACACACACACACACACATCGGGGAGGACTACAAAGCAGGTCTGAGGGTACAGTTCAGGTCACACAGACGTTTTCTACTTCCGACACTGGTGTCCCTGACGTGTTTTTCTCTGCCCACAAAATAGTGGCAGTGTAGTACAATGTCTAGTGTCAAAGGTCACCACCAACTCACAGGGTAGGTCCTTTAGGGAAGAGATACCCCAGGAACTCAAATCCAATCTTCACATCTGCAGCTAAGGAAACTGAGGCACAGAGTGTTTAAGTGACATGTCAATGGTCATAAGCTAGCAAGTTCTGAGGCAGAATCCAGACTTGGGTCTCCCCGACTCAAGTATAATACTCAGTTTTTTTTTTCTTTCTTTCTTTCTTTCTTCTTCTTCGTTTTTTTTTTTTAGGCAATTGGAGTTAAGTGACTTGCCCAGGGTCAGACAGCTAATAAGTGTCAAGTGTTTGGTCTGAGGTCAGATTTGAACTCGGGTCCTCCTGACTTCAGGGCCGGTGCTCTGTCCACTGCACCACCTAGCTGCCCCTCAACTACAACACTCTAACCACTATGTCACCTTGATGCCTACATTCTGATAATTAGCAGTGATGGTTGGAGAAGAGAATCAAATAAGGTGCAGGGGGAAAGGACTAAGAGACCTGAGTTTGAATGTCTCTGACAAATCACTTTCCTTCTTGAAATGTGAATTTCCTCATGTGTAAAATGAATACTTGTGGGATCAACCTTACAGTGCGAAGTGGAGCAAAGTGCTTGGTAAACCTTAAAAGCACTATAAAAAGGTGAGCTGTTTTTATTATACAGGACAAGCAGGGGGGAATGAGCTAATTCCCTATAGTTAGCTGAGGGAGGCTAGGAAAATTAGGCAGGGTAATCTTGGAGGTGGATGGAGGGGGAAGGGTTACAGTTAAATAATAGGATTAGCTATTAGGCCAGGAATTGAAAGTGTATAATAGGCTTCCCCTTGATTCCCAAGGAAACAAGAAACAGTTAACTGCAGTGCTCCAGAAACCAGCCTAGGATTGACAAGGTGGGTCCCTAGTAGATTTTTGTTCTTGAAAAGTGATGGTTGGGGCAGCTAGGTGGCACAGTGGATAGAACACCAGCCCTGAAGTCAGGAGGACCCGAGTTCAAATCTGGCCTCAGAACAAACACTTGACATTTATTAGCTGTGTAACCCTGGGCGAGTCATTTAACCCCAGTTGCCTAAAAAGGATAAAAAAAGTGATGGTCCCTCTGGCATTGGGGTTGGCATTCTATCACAAAGCTGACCGCCAAAGGGGTCACCACCGAGAGAGGCTGAACCATCACAAGTTGCCTCCTTCTTTGTGCCTCAGAGTTGTTTTTGTTTGGTTTTGTTTTTTATTTTTATCTTGAGTACTAAGAATACTTCTCCCCTAGCTGTCTCCCAGCAATATTCTGAGGATTCATGGGAAGATATCTTGTTGGGGGTGAAAGTGGTATTTGCGATTCTAGGGGGAAAGGGCAGAAAAGTACAGTGGAAAGAGCAATGGATTTCCATGGAAAAGCTGTGTGACCTTACCCAGATAACTTAACCTCTCTGGGATTCAGTTTCTCCAACTGTAAAATGAAGAGTTTGGATTAGACAACTTCTAAGGTACTTTTCAACTTTAATAGTTCATGATCCTGTGAAGTCAAAGCTCCAGGGGTACAAGGTTGCCTGGTGGCCTATGGAAATCATTCCACATTACCACTGTATTTTGCTATTTTTTGTAAGGATTTGGGAAGAAGAGGAGCAGTGGAGGCTGAAAATGATATGGAACTATAGCTAGCATTTATATTATATACTGTTATATAATACATGAAGGCTTGCTGAGTGCTATACCTATGTTTTCTCATTTGAACCTCACAATAACCCCAGAAAGTAGGTGCTCTTTTCATACCCATTTTACAGATAAGGAAACTGAGGCTGAGAGAGCTAAAGACATCTAGGTGCAGCAATACATAGAGTTCTGGACCTAGAGTTATTAAGGCCTGAGTTCAAATCCTGCTTCAGACATTTATTAGTTTTGTGACCCTGAACAAGTCATTTCAACTCTGCCTCAGTTTCCTCATCTGTAAAATGGGGATTATAAGAACACCTGTTTCCCAGGATTGTTGTGAGGATCAAATGAAATATATTTAAAGTGCTCTTCAAACCTATACATATTATATAAATGCTAGCTGTTGTTGTGTGACAGGATTTGAACACGGGTCTTCTTGACTCCAAGACTAGCACTGTTATCTACTATGCTGTCTACCTGCCTGACAAACTGAAAGGTGACCCGCCCTCAGCTGTCTAAGTTGGCCTCGCCCCTTTCAAAAGGAAAGTAGAGGAGGGGGCTGGTAGTTATCTCCATTTTTTTCTTTTGAACAATGGCCAACACGCCACCAAGCATCTTGTAGGTTGGGAGATGATGGCTTACTGTCCCCTGAGTCTGGCACTTAAGAGTGATGCCAGTCCATCTCCTGAGCATCCTTTGGACCCAATCATCAGGCTATCTGTTCTCTGACCAAGCCAAGGAACGACTGACATGGATCTCATTCGGATCAATTTCCGGCTCCCTCTAGTGGCCACTGTTAAAGAAGAATGAAGAAGATGAGACGAGCCAGAGAGACTGGGCCTTGGCCTCAGCCTCGGCTGTGACGAAGGGCTGAAGCTGACGATAAGAAAATCTCCTGGCATCTAAAAACAGAGTTTAATTTGGCCTTCCAGTCCAGAGGCAGCTACGGGATGGGAATGATGGCTCCTTGAGGAATAGGAGCCTCATTTATTCACATGTCTAAGGATCATAGGATCGTTGATTTAGAGCCGTCATAGATCTTACAGCCTCTCTCATTTTGCAGATGAGGAAACTGAGGCCTCAAAAGATTAAGTGACTTGTCCAAAGTCACACAGCTGCTGAATGGCAGAACTGGGATTTGAATGCAGGTCCTCTGACTTCAAATCCAGCACATCTTCCACTGTACCACCCTGCCCCTCAAGGTCAAAGGGCAAAGCAGGAGATTTTTACATGATGTGATCTCAGGAGCTAAAGATGCCTCAGTCTTCCCAAAACCTTCTCCACTTGTTGACACCATGATGCCTAAAATTCTACCATAATCGCTTTATTCCTCTGGCTAAAGGTCTTCATACCTCAGGAGGGATAAACATTTGTTTTAGCTCTTATTTAGATTTGTGTCCACTCACAAGCTCTTTTAATACTTCTAACTTTAAGTGTAAAGGTAACTTTGGGTTCTCTAAGACTATTAAGCAAATCACAATCCCTGGTAGGTACGAGAATGCTGGAAAGGCTTCAAAAATGGGCCTGATGATGGATGGATGGCTGATGATGGATGGATGGATGGATGGATGGACGGATGATGGACCAACTCAACTCAAAAGGGCGCCTTACCGGGAAGCTGGCCACCAAACAATACAGATCTTTGGCCACCACAACTCATGCAACCATCTAGACAGCTGGAGTGTAGGGGTTAGAGCACTGAACTTTGGAGTCGGAAAGATCTGAGTTCAAATCTGGCCTCAGACACTAGCTAGGTGATCCTGGGCAAACCATTTAGCCTCTGCCTCAGTTTCCTCATCTGCAAAATGATAATAATAAATGTTATTTTTCATCATTCATTTTCAAAGAACAACAGTGACATCACAGTTGCTGTCTTGACTTTTACATGAACTGGATTTAAGTGAGGCAGAGTTGCACAAAATCTACAGCCTCATTCTCTCTTGCAGAGTCATCAGAGTCCAGCAGTAAGACAAAAGTCAGGGACTGGTGGTTTGCCTGGAATGTAGTGGTTGACCTTAGTGTCTTCAATGTCTGACCAAGCTCCACAGCGCCTGCTTCAACTGCCTTCGTGGCCATTGGAACAAACTGGTCTTGTCCTCCCATTTCACTGGGGGAAGCCCTCATATGCTTGGGGCGGACATCTCCCTAACTCCTCAGTGGGTTTGGGGCTTATCGGTTCTCCTCAATGTGGTTTAGCCCATCTGCTGAGATGGTTTTATCCAGATGTGGCCACTGTGCATGCTACAGCTTCTGGGAGCCACAATTGGGTGGCATCAAAGGGGTATGACATCAAAGGGGAATGAACCACCCTGGAAAAAAAAGGCTTAACAGCCCTCTTCCCAGAGTTCCTAGTCCTCTCTAAACACCCCATGTACCTCTGATATTAAATAGCACCTACATAACAGGATTATTTCTAGAATCAAACGAGATAATATTTATAAAGTGCTTAGCATGGGACCTGGCGCTTAGTAGGTGCTTAATAAATACTTGTTTCCTTCCTGCTACACTACAGAGGGCACGTGATCAATACCACTGGTGGAAACACACGGATCTTTTGAAGTTTTAAAGTTTAGTTTTTGCCCCCAGGCTTGGGTCTACAGGATGCAAAGCACAAGAGAAGTGTATTTAGGGAGGGCAGCTAGGTGGCGCAGTGGATAGAGCTCCGGTCTTGGAGTCAGGAGGAACTGAGTTCAAATCCAGCCTCAGACAGCTAACTCTTTCTAGCTGTGTAACCCTCGGCAAATCACTTAACCCTGATCGCCTCACCAAAAAGGAAGGAAGGAAGGAAGGATGGATGGATGGATATTTAGGCTGTACTCATGGCCTAGTCCAATCTTCTTTGTTGATGAGAATAGCACTGACTTGGGATCATGAGACTCAGGTTTTAGTTCCAGCCCTTGTGTGTTGACTGTTGGCGTGTTAGATTGTAAGCTCCTTGAGAGCAGGGACTGCTTTTTGCCTTTTTTTTGTATACAGTGCTTAGCACAGTGTCTTGCACATAGCAGGTACTTAATAAATGTTTATTGATTGATTGATCTTGGCAAAGTCCTTTCTCCAAATCTTAGTTTCCTTCTCTGTAAAGTGTGTGGGTTAGAATAGAGAATATTTAAGTCTTTACAACTCCAGCATCCTAGAATTCTAGGGGGTTAAAAGTTATATGCATCTGTGTTTAGCATTTGCCCAAGCATCTATATGTTCTATATGTTTTATGAGTGTAACTATGACCCAGTTTATTTAGCAGGTATTTGTTTAGTCATTTTCAGTCTAGTCTAACTTTTTGTGACCCCTTTTGGGGTTTTCTTGGCAAAGATACTGGAGTGGTTTGCTATTTCCTTTTCCAGCTCATTTTACAGATGAGGAAATTGGGGCTAACAAGGTCAAGTGACTGGTCCAGGGTAACATAGCTAGTAATTATCTGAAGCCAGATTTGAACTCATGAAGATGAATGTTCCTGCCTCCAGGACAGGCAATCTATCTACTGAGCAACCCAGCTGCCCATAGCTGGTATTTGAAGTTCCTACTATGAATCAGGGCTGTCCAAGGTTCTGGATACAAAGGGCAAAAATGAAACTATACATTTCCTAAGAGAGCTTACCTTCTATTGGAAGAAATGGCAAGTTCACATATAAATAAATACAGAACATGTATGAACTAAAACCAAAGCAATTTGAGGAAGGAACACTCACAACTAGGGAGATCAGGAAAGGCCTTGTAGAGGAAATGACCCTTCAGCTGAGGTCTGAAGGAAACTAGAGATTCTAATGCGTGAAGAAGGGCCTATGCATATAACATTATATTCAAGAAACAACAAGTAGGCCAGTTTGGCTGAAACATGGTGTGTGAATGGATTGGGAAACATTGATTAATCACCAATGTACGCAAGTCACTGTGCTAGACTCTGAGTATATAAAAGAAATTCAAGATGATTTGAGTGAGGGAGGGTTGTGCAAAGTCACCAGCCTCACTTTCTGCTCCAGAGCCATCTATCTGAGTCCGGTGGCCAGATAGCCATCAGGATGACTGGAGATGATCTAGGATGCAGTGGGAGACCTTGGCCCTTTTAAGCTAAGGTCTTTCTGAGTTCTCACTTTGAGTGAGGCAATGCCCATTCAGTGAATAGGCCTCTTAGTTAGATGGCAAATGAAAGTCTTTTTAATAATGGGAATGTTTGAAGGGAGCAGGGAAAGAGACAGGGAGAAATTGAAAGTTGGAGAGGAGGTGACTGAAGGGATGCTGCTTGTGCAGGTGAGAGGAGATGGGGCCATCCCTTCATCAGAGACTGGAGCAAAGGAGGAGAGGATGGGAGATGATGTCAAGGAGTTTTGTGACATACAATGAGAGAAGTCGGAGCTCACAACAAATGGCCTTTTTTTTTTTCCTCAGCAAGATCTGAGGCAAGATCTTCTGGGAAGGCCTCAAACTAATAATTACAACTGACATTAAAGTTTGCAAAGTGCTTTTCACACATTATCTCATTTGTTCCCCACAGTAGCCTATAAGGTAGGGGCTACAGTTATCATTATTCCCAGTTTACAGATGAGGAAACAGAGGTTCAGAAGGAATAGGTGACCTCCCAAAGGTCACAGTCAGTAATTATTTGGAACAGAATTTCATGCCTGACTCCAGTACAGAGCTCAATCCATTCTGGGTGGGGCCCTGTAAGCTGTAGATTTATTTCCTGTGCAAAAACCAAAGGGTCAGAGGCAAGTCACTGAATCCTGATTGCCTCCAAAAAAAAAATAATGTTTGCAATTGGGGTGGTGGGCAGGGTGTTTAAAGAGCTAATCTCAGTCAGGAAGACTTGGATTCAAGTCCTGCCTCTGAAACATACTGACTATGTGACTCTGGGCAAGTCCTTTGCGACACTTTGCTGAAGGGGCTTAGAATTTCCCCTTGTATTCGAGCTGTGGCTGTTCATCTTTAGTACTCAGAGGATCAACGACATCAAGATGTTGGGGTCAAAGTACAGTGTGTTCCACTGTGGCTGATCAGTCCAGTATGAGCTCTGAAGGCTCTCCACAGCTCAGGCACAAAAGGTCCGTTTGAACATTGGGGTTGGAGGTGTCTCTGGATTTGCGCATCTCACGCTCCTTTGCTCACCAGAGCACTCACTCATTGTAGGCTGGCAGGGTACTCAAGCACACTCACTGCCCATTAGTGTCCCACGGGCAGACAAGGGTAATGAATAACTAATTGCTCCTTTTACCCCCCTTTACCAAGTGGAGGCCCCATCTAAATAGGAGGCCAGCTAGCTCTGGATCTTAATGGCTAAATGATGTGGCCACTTCTTGGTGGACTAAGTCAACACAAGCATATGCAGGTGTTAAACTGGAAATTATTCAATTCAGTAATTATATTGGTATCGTAGAGAGAGCATTGGAGTCAGGAAATCTGGATTTGAATCCTTACTCTAGTACGTGTTTTCTATCATGTACAAATCAACTTCAAAAACCTCAGTTTCCTCATCTCTAAAATGGAATTAATAATGTTTGCAATGAGGGGTGGCTAGGTGGTATAGTGGATAGAACACCAGCCCTGGACTCAGGAGGACCTGAGTTCAAATGTGACCTCAAACACTTACTAGATATGTGACCCCAGGCAAGTCATTTAATCCTGATTGCCTCCACACACACACAAAAAAACACAATAATAACATTTGCAATTGGGGTGGTGGGCAGGGTGTTTAAAGAGCTAATCTCAGTCAGGAAGACTTGGATTCAAATCCTGCATCTAAAACATACTGACTATGTGACTCTGGGCAAGTCCTTTAATCTCTCAATGCCCTAGGCAACTCTATAAAACCACAAATTGAGGAACAGTTGCTGATCTGCATTGGTACAGGAAGTTCTCTAGACAAGTAAAATCACAGCTCTGTCCTCTTCTTCTTTCCCTCCCCCCTCCCTTAAAAAAAATCTTTGCACTAGGAAGTCACTTTGCGACCCCACCTTAATACAGAATTTTACATTTTACGAACAGTCAGACCTAACTGAGCAACCACCTCTAATGTAGCATACAGCTTTCATTCTGAATTGGGGACCTCAGAGGTTAAGAAATAAATAGGGGAGCAGCGAGGTGGTGCCTCAGACCAAACACTTGACACTCACTAGCTGTGTGACCCTGGGCAAGTCACTTAACCTCAAAAAAAAATAGGAATTGAATTAAATTAGGTTCACACGTGGTGATGGGAAACAGAGTATGAAGGAGAGCAAACAAGGTTGGGGACATAGATTCAGAGCTGAAATCCTAGATTTTAACTAAGCCAACTTCTTGACTTTTATGGAGGAGAAAACTGAGGCCTTGAAAGGAAAACTGACTTGCTCAAGATCACATGTATAAAAAATGGAAATGCTGGTATTCGAACTCGGAACCTCTGACTCTAAGTCAGGAACTCTCTCCATTATTCACATGGTCAGCCTGGGCCATTGCCTATATTTTAAAGGCTTTGGAAAGTTCCTACACACCTCCAGACAGCTATTTCACCTGGTCATTTGCCTAAATTCCATTCTCCCAAATTTATTTCTTTGGAGCAAGGCTTTGGTTCCTGTTCAATTCCAACATACAGGGGGAGGGAGATGGAACACTAAGCTATGATCACCCCAAAAAAGGGGTGTAGAGATAGTTCCCCTTTCTAAGAGTCCCGTTTCACTTGAGACCCAGAATTCTCCATCCTGGGTTGGTTTTGTCTTACTCTTGGCATTCACTCACAGCACTGACCACCAGAGGGAGCAGAGCATATAGCTCAGTAAAGGACCGGAGAGATTTATAGGATCATAGGTATTGAAGCCGGACGGTTTCTTGGAGATTATCCAGTCACAGGATTATAGTCCAGAACTGGAAGGGACCCGAGAAGTTATTTAATCCAAGCCCTTCATTTTTCAGATGGGGAAACTGAGGCCTGGGGACCTGCCCAAGATTACATGGGCAGTGAGTAGCAGAACCACTGACCCAACGGGGGCCCTGGCTGTGACTATGCATTCAGTTCTCCTTCCACTGCACCACACTGCCCCAACTCAGTTTTACATGTGAGGAAACTGAGGCCCAGAGACAAATACCTAGGCACATAGCTATTAAGCAGCAGAGCCAACTAGTAGAACCCTAGCCCTCTTCATCCAAATCCAATCTTTTCTCACTACATCAGGCTGTCCTTTCAAGCATCCAGCAATTTCATTGTGCAGCCGTATCATATTATTGAAGAAATATTATTTGAAACAAAGCTGTTAACTCTATCTTTCCTGCTCACATGCAAAGTAAACAAAGGATGTAAAAGATTTCATAGGCAACTAGCTGGTATAGTGGATAAAGAATCGGACCTGGAATCAGAAGACCTGGGTTCAAATCCTCTCAGATACTTCATGGCATGTGACACTGGAAAAACTGCTTAACCTTTGTCAACTTTATTTCCCTTATCTGTTAAATGGGGATAATAATAGCACCTACTTCCGTTGAGTTGTAAGGATCAAAGGGGATGAAATATATGGGTAAGGGGCTTTGCAAACCTAAAAGTACTATTTAAATGCTGGCTATTGTTAGCAGGATGATGCACTAGAGAGACAGAATCCCTTAGAGTAGGCACGTCACCCAGGGTTCCTTGGGCTTCTCAGACAACGCTGTCCAAGTGTTGTGGAAGGGAAGAGGGAGGAAGAAAGAAAAGATGTGACTCCTAATACCCACCTGTGCATGTCCAGTGCCAGACAAATGGACAGAGCTAAGTGCGACAGTTGTGATCAGGAGTAATCACTCACTGGGGAGCTAAGCAGTTGGGAAAGGCTTTAAGGAAGAGGCTGCTGCACAGGCTGAGCCTTGGAGGATTTTGACAGGCAGAGAGGAGGGATATTTTAGACCAAGAAGCAGCATGAACAACAGTATAGAGGGATCAGTGAATGGGGCATTTATTATGGGATAAGGGCTAGCCTGGATGGAGCAAATAGTTTCTGCTAGGAAGTAATAGGAGATAAGATTGGCCACACAGGATGGGCCCAAATTGTGGGAAGTCAGACTAAGCGATCTGAATTTTTCTTTTTCTTTCTTTTTGCTAGGCAATGGGGTTAAGTGACTTGCTCAGGGTCACACAGCTAGTAAGTGTCAAGTGTCTGAGGTCAGATTTGAAGACTCCCAAGGCCGGTGCTCTGTCCACTGTGCCACCTAGCTGCTCCCATCCTTCATTTTCAAAGAGGACCAGTGACATCATGGGATAACGTCTTGATGTGGTTGTGAATTGGATTTAAGTGAGGCAGAGTTTTGAAAAATAAGTACCAGGAAACCACCTCAAGGGAGTGAGTCTTCAGTCATCTTCATCACTTAAACCTTGAGTTTGGTTTCAATGCCTTTTAAGGAAAAATTAGCATATCCTGGGTGAGGAAGGGCCTTAGGATATTATTTCCACCACAAATGGAATGATGGTAAAGAAATAGGATTCATTATAAACCATCATTGCAAGATGCTAGCTCTTGACTCCTGCTATTATCCACTGTTTTACTCTGGGTCTCAAGACCTTTTTCATAAGTCTGTCCTCAGCTGGTAGAAAAGGATTACTCAGTCTTTGGTGGCAGAGTTAGCAAGAGCTTGGGAGAGGAGAGAGCTTAGCTCTTTTTACTTTGAGAGGAAACACATGGTCCCAGGACCTCCCCAGGCAGAGGTCCCTGGAAGAAGAGAAAGACTCCAGGAAGAAGCTGTCATGTAGAGGAGCTTCGAGCATGATCCTGTACCCAGCTTGCCTCTCTAGAGATTTCAGGGTACTTCCCACTGGGTGATACCAGGAACTCTGTCTCTCTAAGCTTTTGCCTCTTTTAGGCGGGCATAGAACGTCATTCTCCACCAATGAGGAGAAGAGTATCCAAATAGGCTTGAGCTCTGGGTTACATTTTACTATGGAGCAATGAAAGCTTCAATAGACCTTAGGGCAATCTGTGGCAAATTTGGTGGCCCTCTTTCTTGTTTCTATCCTAAACTTACATGACTTGTTAGAAATTGAAACATAAAACACAATTCTTCTCAACAGGATATAAATAAAATTGAAAGATTTTTATTATGAAATTCTATTTGCCCTATCTCCCCTGAATCAACCCATCTGCATATACATCCCTTTCTCATCCTACAGTTTACTTTTACAACCAACAAAACTTCATCCTCAGAGTTCTTTTCCTCTTGCCTCCTATACTTTCTCAAAATCATTACTCCTGCCTCGATAAGCTGGCCAGTTCTTTCCTTTTGCCTTCCAATCAGTCCGAATATATTTACTGAGTACTATGTGTATAGGCTGGAGGTGCCATGGCACCATGGGGGATAAATAGTCCCTCTTTCAAGGACCTCACATTCTAATTGAAAGTATTCTCTGTGAACTGTTCTCCGTGAATTTCCTCCCTGGCTTCGGTCCCTGGGGACTCACACAGAATCTGAGAGTGGGTTTGGATACCTTTTCCCTCCTTTGGCTCTACTTCCACTCCTGTGCTTTGCATTTTATAACTGGAATGCTTTATCTTTTTTCTCCCTTCCTTACCCCACCCCCCACCCCAGGCCTAGAACGGTATTTGTTGTTATTCAATCAAGTCCTATTCTTCTCAACCCCATTTGGGGTTTTCTTGGCAAAGATACTGGAGTGGTTTGCCTTTTCCTTCTCCAGCTTATTTTCCAGATAAGGAAACTGGGGCAAATAGGGTTAGGTGACTTGCTGAGGGTCACCCAGCTATTAATGTCTGAAGCTGGATTTGAACTCATGCCTTCCTTGTTCCAAGCCCAAAGCTCTATCCACTATACCACCTAGCTGCCCCACACTCTTTATTCTAGTCACTTTGCTTCTTCTTTATCTGCTGCATATTGGATCATAGGATTTAGAGCTAGAAGGAACCTTAAGAGTCAAGGTTATGGATCGATCGATCTATCTGTGGTATATAGCCTTTGAAGGAATTTGTTTTGCTTGATTTTGCATATTTGTTACAAGGAATTTGTTTTTCTTTTCTCCCCCCCCGAATAAAAGGTAGAAGAGAGAGGAAATAGATTTGTTTGTTTGCTGATGTTGTTGTTGTTTTTTAAGAAGAAAGGACGGCAGGGGTAGAGTTCTCCAGATGTGAAATGTTACATGCACGTTGAGACGAAGTCACTCATTGTATTTTTAGTTTTACATAGCCCCTTATAGGAGACCTGTTGTGATAAATGTTGGTACTTAAAAACTAAATACATCAATAAAACTTTAAAAATGTGACACAAAGATTGGTGTGTCCAAAAAAAGGAGTCATGTAGGTCATCCCCTTCCTAAGGAAACTGAGACCCAAACAGGACACACCCAAGGTCGTAGCAGTTGTAAGTAGGGGAGGTAGGATTGGAATCAAGGTATTCAGTTCCAATTAAGTGATCTTTCTGCTCTGTCATATGCTTTTAGCATTCCTGTATCTGTCTTTACTTGTGCTAGTCCCCCCCATCCACAATTACTTGCCCCCTCTTCTTACCCATCCTTTAAGTTCCTTCTTTTCCACAGTCTTCCTTGATCTGAAGCCATAACTAAGGCAGGTGAGGGGAAATTTGTTCCAGTATACCCATTTTGGGTGGGGGCATGCACTTCTTCCCCCTCTTAAGCATTGATCATGTAAGAAGTTACATTTAGATTTCTTCATTGTTTACCTTTCCTGCTGCCAACCTATTAAGTTTACTGTGCTTTCCTAATTCAGTGCAAGAAAGGATTGGGAGGTACAAACAGTAGAGCTCCTGCTAAGCCATGCTCAGTGTATATAGCTAATGGACTTCAACTGCTTGTGCTAATGGTGTAACACAAATACTCCCTGGGAGTTGCTAGGTCCCGTTGCCAGGGCCAGCCTTTGTCCAAACCTGCATGGAAGCTAAAAACCAAACTGGCACAATTACAAGCATGGTCAGATTATCTCCTGTGAAGCCACTGACATCTTCCCACCAGGTGAATTTGTCTGATGAGTAAGAGGAAGTCATAGTTACAGCTTGATTCCAATCACTCCCACCCACGATGATCAGCCCCTTCTCTGAATACCTACAGTACTCTTTGTCTCCATCTTGTAATCTAGCACTGATAATATCTACTACCTAGAATTGTTAGATAAATGTTTTATAGACATTCGTGATGGCTTCCCAAACAAAATGTTGATTCTCTGAGAGTCAAAGACGATGTCATACTTTTAGCATCATTATTATTATGGATAATATTAATAACAGTTCATATTCGTCACTTTAGCATTTCTGAAGTACTTTTCCACAACCAAACTGTGAGGTGGGTAGTGTAAGCATCATTATCCCTGTTTTCCAGAGGAAATGGAGATTTGTAGAGGTTAAATGACATATCCATGGTCATATAGCTAGAAAGTGAGGAAATGAGGCTTCAAACCTAGTTCTTGTGATTCCAAGACCAGAGTTCTTTCACACATTCCCAGCACTGTCAACACTAAAAGAACAAGCACATGGTACACTGGTCCATTCGCATCACAAGCACAGAACCAGAAGGACTGAGGAAGGTTTTCTAACAGAAACAACCTTCAAGACCCATTCTCTATGGCTGTTTTTTGACCTTCAGATCAAAAGAGGGGTAACTAAATCTTTAGCACACAATAGGGAGAAAAGAGGGGCAACCAGGTGGCCCAGGGGACAGAGCTCCAGATAGAGAGTCAGGAGGACCTGAATTCAAATCCGACCTCAGACACTTAGTAGTTGTGTGACCCTGGGCAAGTTACTCAACCCAGTTTGCCTCAGTTTCCTCATCTATAAAACGGAGACATACCGGAGAAGGAAATGGCAAAACACTCCAGTATCTTTGCCAAGAAAACCTCAAATGGAGTCATGAGAAGTCAGACTGAAAGACTGAGCAACAAGAGGGAGAAAAAGAAGGGAATCAGCCATTCTCCTTCCAACTCTTAACGTTCCAGCCCTATTTCTATATTGCCTGGATGTAAAGCCTAGAAAGTTTGCTGACCTCATATGCATTTGAAAGGTCGGGGATTCATTTAGGCAGGGTAAAGGCTATTAGCCTGATTTAGTTTTGTTCCTATGTGTTTTCCCCTTCCTATTCATTTGCATGGGAGATCAGCAGAGTTTTAAAGTTGAGAACGTGGGTTGGGAGGAGAGAAATGAACTTGAAGGCTAGTCCTCAAATGAGTGCAGCATGGCAACTGGAAATTAAGCAGAGAGTTGAACGGACTTTCTGATCGAAGATAAAAAGGTGGCCCTTAGTGATTAGGAATTATAGTGCAAAAACTAGAATTAAAATCAAGCTTAGCTGGGGCAGCTGTGATCTGTTTTTCAAAGAGCTTGGTCTTTGGGACAAGAAATCTCCTGGAGAGGAAAACCCCAGGCTTACTAAGGAATTAGGTGCTTTATCTTTTTTAAACAGAGTTCCAGCAGACAAATCTCTGGGCTTTAAGCTGAAAGAAGAACAGTAGAATCCATCCTTCCTATAGGGAAGAGGTAGGTAGCACCTCATCTGAGAATTCCATTTGAAATCAAAGCCAAGAGACATCCTACCTAGTGGAGTCACACCCGTCAGTGATCAGCACCGCTCACAGGACCAGCAAAGCAACATTAAGGAGCAGACGGAAGATACAAGCAGGGAGACACGACACCTGCCAGTTACTATATGCTTGGTAGAAACTACCTGCCGTTGGAGATCTATGAGGGGGAACAGGGAGCCTGGACCTTTGCCACATTACCAGGTAAACAGAGAATCAGAACCACAAATACTGTACCAATGGAACAGCTGTCTGAGGGGTGTGTATCTGTGTTGGGGAGAGGCTCAAGTTCTTCTTAGAAGGCCTCACAACCACAGCAGTGGCTACTTTCATCCATCATTTGTATGAAATTAACTAACCAGTGTACTTAGTGATCCCCAAAACAACAGAACAATGATATCACCAGAAAACACTGGGTGGCCCTGCAGCACTGGAAGTGTGAGTAGCCTTGTTGTGCACGTGTCACCTATGTGGCACCTTTGTGCCCCCTCCACGCATGTACCCTGGCTGCACATGATCCCTACATGTGTGCCATGTGCTAAGTATGTGCTCCCTACATGTTCACTCTTTCCATCGATGATGAGTGTGACCTAAGTTTATGTGAGAGATATTTATTGTTGATTTTCTTATTTCATTAAATGCCTTTATCTATATATTCAGCCCTCATCTCATACTTGAATTTCAGACCTGCGTCTTCAACTGTCTAATGGACCTCTCTATACATCCTTCATTCATCCCAAACTCAATTATGTCTACGACAAAATTCATTATCTTTCCCTGTAAACCTATCCTTTCTTCTAATTTTCCTATTTCTCTTCAGGGACTACTGTTCCTCCTGTCACCAAGGTTTACAATGTAGGAATTATCTTCAGCTCTTCCCTTTCACTCACCTCCCTCCTCATATGCAACATCACATCCCTCCCATCCTCTCTGGCACCCTAGTGTCCGGGGCCTTACCACTTCTTGCATGAACTATTGCAGTGGTCTCCTAACTGGACTCCCTGAAATTGGTTTTTCCCTACTCCAATCTATCTTTTACATAGCTGCGATATTGATATTACTAAAACACGGTTCTGACCATGGCATTCCCCTGCTCAAAAAGCTTCTGGGCATCCCCATTGCCTCTAGGATAAAAAATAAACTCTTCTGTTTGGCATCTATATCCCTTCATGGCCTGGCTCCAGCTTATCTTTTTAGTTTGATTACACACACACACACACACACACACACACACACACAACATACATATACATACACATATATGCACACACACATTTTTTTTCTTCACACATTCTACAACCCAACCAAACTAACCCAATAGCTTTCCTCTATACACTACACATCCATTTCCCCACTGTGTGTCTTTGCACAGGCTGTCACGCATACCCAGAATGCCCTCCCTCTTCACCTATGCTTCTTGGAATCCCTTCAAAGCTGAGTTCAAGGGCCACCTTCTTCAAGAGACCTTTCCTATTGACCCTAATCCTTTTCCCATATCCCCCTAATCGCTGTGTAATTATTTTACAAATGTCCTGTATTTACTTATCTGTGAACATATTGTGTCCGTCCCCCATAGAAATGTAAGGTATTTGAGGCAGGACTATTCCAACTTTTCCATTTATTTTCCCAGAGCCTGGCACATTACTTAGCACAGTAAGCATTTAATAAATGCTTATTTTTTGAGAAATAAAATTTTATTGACATCTTCTGATTTTTATATTATCTCCATTTCCCAATGTATCCCTTCTTCCTTGAAAGCCATGTCTTGTAACAGAATTGTATAAAGGCTTGGGCACGGTGTTGTTTAACAAAACCAATCAATACTTAAAAAAAATCTGACATGGTCTCACTCCTCTGAAAAGAAGAGGGAGTAGTGCTTTCTTATATTTCTTCATTGGGTCCAAGACTGGCCATTTTACTTTCACAATATAAATTTTGATTGTTTTCTTGCTGTTGCATATGTATATACACATATATGCGTGTGTGTGTATGTGTGTATGCATGTATGTGTAATTGCCATGTATATTATTTTCCTGGTTTGGTTTACTTCACTTTGGATTAGTTCATAAAAGTCTTCCCATACTTCTTTGTATCCACATATTAACCATTTCTTGCATCATAATAATATTTCATTAGAATTATGTTTCATAATGTGGTTATCCATTCCCCAATAGATGGGCATCTACTTTATTTTCAGTTCTTCAATATTACAAAAGTGCTGCCATAAAAATTTTGGTATATATAAGGACTTTCTTTTTGACCTTGACCTCTTTGGGTATATGCTTTGCAGTGGGTCTCTGGATCAAAGTGTATGGATATTACACTCTTTTCACATTAATTACAAATTGCTTTCTAGAATGGTTGTACCAACTCAGTTTTACCAACAATACATTAGTATGCCTGTCTTTCTACAACTCCCCTAAAAATGATTAATCTCATCTTTTGTTAACTACAAATTTGTTGAGTTTGAGCTAAAACTTCGGAGTTTACATTTCTCTTATTAGTGACTTGGAGCATTCTTTCATATGGCTGTTAATAGTTTGCAAGGGTGTTTTTTTTTTGAGAGCTATTTATTTATATCCTTTGATCTCTTATCAATGGGGAATAGTTTTTGGTCTTATATACTACTCTTAGTTGTCTTTATATCCTGAATATCAGACCCTTGCCAGAGGTATTTGATACAAAAAAAAATTTTCCCTAGGCAATGGCTTCTCTTCTTATCCTAGTTGCATTAATATTATTCTTGCAAAAGCTTTTTAAGTTCGTGTAATTGAAATTACTTGGTTTGATATTTTTGTTTTGTTTTGCTGAGGAGCCATGAAAATTACCTGTTTTATATTGTAATAATTGCCTTTATCCTTCTTTGGGTTAAAAATTCATTCTCTACTCATAGCTGTGAAGCAATGTGTCTCTCCTAATTTTTAATGATATGATCTTTAATATTTGTATCATGTATCAATTTTGAATTTATTGCAGTATATTGTGCAAGATGTTAATCTAAACCCCCAATTTGTGCCAGACTGCTTTCTAGTTTTCTCAATAATTCTTGTCAGATAGAATGTTCTTTTCTAGGTAATTTATATTTTCAGTCTTATAAAACACTGGGTTGTTGAGTTAATTAGTTCTGATTCTTCTTTGTCTGGTCTGTTCCAATGATCTACATTTCTATTTTTTAACTATTACCAATAACTTTGAAGGTTATTGCTTCATAAGATAGTTTGAAGTCTAGAATGTTGGTCCATCTTCATACTTACCTTTTAAAAATATTTCCCTTGATATCTTTTTTTTCTTCTAAATAAATGTTATTGATTTTTTTTTGTCTAGCCCTAAAATGTAGTTTTATTGATATAGCACAAATTTATATATTCATTTTGGTAGCATTGTAATTTGTGTCATATTGTTATAGCCCAGCCATGAATACTGAACATCCCTCCAGTTATTTCAGCTTTTTGTTACTTCTTTAAGGAATATTTTGTAATTACATATATATATATATATATATATATATATATATATATATATATATATATATATATATATATATATATACACACACACACACACACACACACACACACACACACACACACACACACATGTATATGTACACACACGTGTGTGTGGTGTGTGTGTGTGTGTGTGTGTGTACACACATACATATATATTCACATGTTGATTATGCTTTGGTGGATGGACTCCCAGGCATTTCACATACTTTGTAGTTATTTCAAATGGAATTTTCCTACTGCTGCTTCCTGGATTTCACTGTTGCTATGTAGCAATGTAATTGATCATTGTGAATTTAGTTTGTGGCCGACAACTTTATTTAAGCTACTAATTATTTCAATTCATTTTTGCTTGATCCATAGGATTTTTAAAAATTAAACCATAGTATCATCCATAAATGAGGATAGATTTCTGACTTACCAGTCTATATTTATGACTATGATTTAATTTGATTTTCTTATCTTACTACTGTTGCTAGCATTTCTAGAACTATGCCAAATGACAGCAGGGAAAGAGGACACCCTTGCTTTATGCCTGCATTTATTGGGAAAGCTTCCATTATAGTCTGCTTGGGAGGCTGATACTTATACCTCATCAGAACACACAACAGTTTGTAGCCCTGCATAATAGGCATTATACATTTTATTTTGGGTCTGCACTGTACAAATAGTGATATGTGTCTTCTAGTAGAAGAGACAGATTTGGGCCCATCTTCTTATCAGTGACTGTCTTCTCCAAGAGCACTGGAGTAGTTTTTGGGAACCCTTCTTCTGCTGCCATTGATCCCTGATTCAGTGGAACCCAGGACCTCCAGACCTACAGAACTCGTAAGCTCATCTCCAAGCCTGGACGTTTCCATCTTAGGACAGCTACTCATTTGCCTGAATTTAGAAACAAAAAATCAAACACAAAAGAAGCAGGTCAAGCCTAAGTTACAGCTTGCTTAGGCAGAGTACGTGCTTTAGATACCATGTGTTCATAGCCAAGTGGAAGCTGAGGTGGGGATAGGAGTAAACTACTCTTTCCCCCACCTGCTCTTGGGAAGCAGCTTGAAACAGTTCTGACATAATTTACAGCCCAAAAGGAAGAGATAGTTGGAGGGGTTATTCACTCTTTCAAACATCCACTGAGTCATCAGTTATTGGCTTTGCTGCCAATAAAGGGACTCTTCATTATCTCAAAGGGTAAGGTCTTTAGCCTAGAGTCACATGTGGTCAGAAAGCTCACACCTGGTCAATTAAAACCAAAAATGGCAATTTGGAACATGCTTCTTAGGATAGCTCTTGTTGGCCAGTTCAACTTCTGGGGGGTGTGTGTGTGTGTGTGTGTGTGTGTGTGTGTGTGTGAGTGAGAGTGACAGAGAAAGGACAGACACGGA
The DNA here is from genome assembly GCF_003287225.1 of Phascolarctos cinereus. Taxonomy (NCBI): domain Eukaryota; kingdom Metazoa; phylum Chordata; class Mammalia; order Diprotodontia; family Phascolarctidae; genus Phascolarctos; species Phascolarctos cinereus. The sequence continues at coordinate 228,370,794 of NW_027555736.1, forward strand.
GTTGTTCAGTCATATCCAACTCTTCATGACCCCATTTGGGGTTTTCTTGGTAAAGATACTGGAGCTATTTGCCATTTCCTTCTCCAGCACGTACACATACACACACACACAGATAGGTGGTACAGTGGATGGAATGCCAGGCCTAGAGTCAAGAAGACTCATCTTCCTGAGTTCAATACAGCCTTAGGTGCTTAGTAACTATGTGACCCTGACCAAGTCACTTAACCCTGTTTGCCTCAGTTTCCTTATCAGGAAAATGAAGCTGGAGAAGGAAATGGCAAAGTACTCTAGTATCTTTGCCAAGGAAACCCTTAAACACACAAAGAGGGGTCACAAAGAGTCAAACACAACTGAAAGGACTCAATAACAACATATATACACATATAGATAAATTTAAACACACACACACACACACACACACACACAGACATATTTTTCCAGACCAGAGATTTCATTGGTATAGGAGTTCTCAGTGAGGAATTTCTTCCACTGTTGTAGACTGGTAACTAAATGTTGTCATTTTTATCTCTATAGCATCTGTCATATGACCCCCTCTCTCAATTCACAATGCCACCATCCTAATTCATACCCTCTCACCTCATACTTGTGTATGCCTGTAGTCTATCTGTGCTTGCATATATCTATCTATCTATCTATCTATCTATCTATCTATCTATCTATCTATCTATCTATATATATATATCTGCTTGTCCATCTGCATATATATACCTTGTATATATAATATGTTGAGTATTTATGGATATTCATGTATAAATATGCATACACATTTGTGAGTATCTGTGCACATATTAGTGTGTGTATAGTATGTATATAATATAGTGTTTATATCCCCATAATATGTATGTGTGCATGGATGTGTTTATACATGTGTGGGTACATATAAAGCCATCTGAAAAGCTGACTAAACAATTGTTGTTCAGTTGTTTCAGTCATATCGGACTCTCTGTGACCCCATTTGGGGTTTTCTTGGCAAAGATACTGGAGTGGTTTGCCGTTTCCTTCTCCAGCTCCTTTTACAGATGAGGAAACTGAAGCCAACAGGGTGAAGTGACTTGTCCAGGGTCACACAGCTAGTAATCACATCTGAGGCCAGATTTGAACTCAGGAAGATGAGTCTTTCTGACTCCAGGTCTGATGCTTGGTAATGATTGTTGCCAGATGATTGTGTACCAGGGACTGGACTATGAGGACTCTGCCCTGGGAGCATACATGTTTGCTGAGCCTGCTTCTCCTGATGTGGAATGGAGGGGCCCTTGCTCTTCTGAGCTGGGAGCTGAAGCACTATAGATTTCACAGGATCATGGATTTAGAACCTTAGAAATCATCTAGTCCAACCTCACTTTCCAGTTGAGGAAACTGAGGCTCAGAAAGGGAAAGTGACAGCAATGGTCACACACTTAGGAAGTAAGTAGGGGAAGCAGCCTAGCAGGAAGTGCTACCTCTGCAGTCAGAGCACCTGTGTTCAAATACTGCCTTTGAAGCTTATTTCCTGTGGGACCTTGGGCAAGTGGCTTCATCTCCACAGGCCTCAGTTTCCTCTTCTGTAAAATGAAGGGGTTGCGCCAGATGCTCTCTAAAGACCCTTCCAGCTCTAGACCTATGGTCCTATAAGTGTCAGAGGCAGGATTCGAACCCAGGTCTTTCTGAATCCAAGTCCAGCACCACATCCACCACGTTGATTTAAAGGAGAGAGAGCTCATTATGAATGTTTCCTAGAGGAGATGGGATTTGATCTGCATCTTGAAGGATAAATAGACTCCAAATGGGGAAAGTTGGGGAAAGGAAGCATGAGCAGCCTGATGAGAGAGGATGGTCCTGACTTACCACCAGTAGGGTAGGTCCAGTATTATGGACAGATTCACTCCTGTGTTTGCTTGATCAATATCAAGGGCACAGAGCGCTGTCAGGCTTGTGTCAGCTTGTTTTGTCTAACTGTACTTTGTTAGGCAGGCAGGTGACGTAGTGGAAAAAGCACTGGGCCTGGGTCCAGAAGACCTGTGTTCAAATCCAGCCTTAGACAGTTACCAGTTGTGTGACCCTGGACAAGTCATTTAACCTTTGTTGTCTCATCTGTAAAATGAGGATAAGAGCACCTAGAGCATCTAGATGGCATAGTGGAGAGAATGCCTGGAGTCAGGAAGACTCATCTTCCTGAGTGTAAATACAGCCTCAGACACTTAGTAGCTGTGTGACCCTGGGCAAGTCACCCTGTTTGCCTCAGTTTCCTCATCTGTAAAATGAGCTGGAGAAGGAAATGGCAGATCACTCCAGTACCTTTGCCCAGAAAACCCCAAATGAGATCATGAAGAGTTGGACATGACTGAAACAACTGAATGACAATAACAAAAGAGCACCCACCCTCCAGGCTGGTTGTAAAGACCAAATCAGATGATATTTGTAAAATGCTTTACAAACCTCAAAGCTCTGTGTAAATGCTATCTTTTTGTTATTTTTTTTAAGGCAATTGGGGTTAAGTGACTTGCCCAGGGTCACACAGCTAGTATTGTCAAGTGTTTGGTCTAAGGCTGGATTTCAACTCAGGTCCTCCTGACTTCAGGGCTGGTGCTCTATCCACTGCGCCACCTAGCTGCCCCTAGTTATTGTTATTTTTATAAGAGAGGACTATTGGTGGGTCAGTCAGTAATAGCAACGTTTAAAAAAAAAGCATCAATAAAACATCTTTTAAACTTATCAGGTGGCACAGTGGATTGAGCACCAGCCCTGGATTCAGGAGGACCTGAGTTCAAATTCGGCCTTAGGCACATAACACTGTGTGAAAAAAGTGTTATGTTATGCTTAAGTTAAGCAAGTCACTTAACCCCATTGCCTGACAAAATAAATAAAATAAAATAAAATAAAATAATCAGCATCCCATAGCCTTCTCCCCTCAAGACTACTTCTAATGACAATTCATATTTGTACCACCCTTTACAATTTACCAGGGACTTTCTTCCTGACAGCCTTGCAGAGTAGACATGCCATCCTTCTTTTATGACTGAGAAGACCTTACTTAAGGCTCAGACAGTTGTGACTTTCCCACAGTCACTCAACCAGAAAGTGCCAGCACCAGGACTCCAATGCTGGTCTATTGACCCCCAAATCCAACCTTCTTTCCACTCTTAAATGCCCCTTTACTAACACGATGCTGAAAAATTCCAGACCCATTTACCTGAACATACAGCTCTTCTCCCCTCAACCCATCCTTTACAAGGCTAATTTCTGTGACCACATCTCGTCCAAACTTCCCTATTTCTGGTAAAGTTGCCACTATCGTTCCACTTTTCCAGGACTGTAACCTTGGAATCATCCTTGACTTTGCACTCCCTTTATGCCAATATCCAATCATTTCTACGTTTTAGATTGAATCTATGTCTTAATCACACAACCACCACCCTCATTACATTTTGCCTGGATTATAGCAATAGGGTCCCACTCGGTCTTTCTAACTCAAGTCTCTCCTGTCCATCCTATACATTGCTTCCAAAACAATCTTCCTGAAGTGCAGATCTCACCTATTCAAGCAACTGTCTACAGGCTTCCTACTGCCTCCAGGGCAAAATACAAACTCCTTTGATTAGTTTCTAAAGCTCTTCTTCCTTCTTTGTTTTTGCTTTTTGGTTAGGCAATGGGGTTAAGTGACTTGCCCAGGGTCACACAAGCTAGTGTCAAGTGTCTGAGGCCAGATCTGAACTCAGGTATTCCTGACTCCAGGGCTGGCACTCTATCCACTGCACCACCTAGCTCCCCTTAAAGCCCTTCTTAACCTGGCCCCAACCCATCTTTCCAGCCTCACTGGCTAGACATTACTCTCCCTTTTCCCTTCACTGATCCAACTAAACTGGCCTTCTCTCCATTCCTCACACATGACATTCTCCTATCTGCCTTACATGCCTAGAACATGTTGCTTCCTTACTTCCACCTCACATTCTCCCTCTTCCTTTAAGACACCCTCGAGCACCCTCTTCATGATCACTGCCTCCGCAACTGCTACTACCTCCCCTCCCAGACCACCTTGTATTTAACTCCCTTGTCTATATTTTTATTTACTGACTTTATCTTTATGCCACTTCTATTTTTCATACGTACTTGTTGTCTTCCCCAGTTAAGATGTAGGGGCCTTGTGAGAAGGGATTGTTTCATTGTTTGTGCTTGTATTTCCAGTGGTTTGCACAGTGCCTAGAATATATTAGACATTTAATAATATTTGTTAATTATTGATTGATTGATTCTTTTCCAACTCTCCATAATCGTACTAAGATGTAGAGTCCAAAGTGTGCCACGTGCCCAGAAAGTCCCAGAGAAAATGGGGAAAAAAAGAGATGGTACAATGTCAAGTCAGGCTAGGGAAGGGTCCCCCTGAGGTCCCTGGGTGAAAGGGATTGAGGAAAGAGGCCTGTGTACCTTTAAGACCTGTCTGGCCATCCTGGTGGCTGCAGAGCAGTGGGTCAGGGAATGAACTGTTGATCCTAACCAAGTTTGCCAGCCATGCTTTTCTCATGGCTCCCACACAATGGCCCGTTTTTTGCCCACCTGCCGATAATGCTTAATTAGGCGAGGAGTTGATTAATTTGAGGTAATTGACAGCTAATTACAGGCCTGAGGGCTCATTAACTTGACGTCTTGTCTCAGTGAATTGGCTGAAGGGAGTCAGGTGATGGGCAACCTTCCTTACTCCCTTCCTGCTCCCTCCCCGTGTGCCACCCCCCTGCTCCCTAGCCAGCTGCGGGCAAGCAAGACCTTGACCAGGGCACACTCAGTAGTGGCAGCAGTGGCAGCAAAGGGGCTAGGAACACAACGGATGGGCTCCAGACATCCCTGCTGGGTTCTCTCAAGGCCACATGGGAATAATAGTGACACTTCCTGGTCAATCAACAAACATACTGGCATAATCACTGAGAGATACAAAGAAAGAGAAAAACATAGTCCCTTGCCTTCAAAAGACTCACATTCTAATGGGGAAGACAAAATACAAACAAATATATATGACGTAAATGGCCACAGGAAGGAGTAGCAAATGGCGGGCTAGTTATGTTTAACCAGGTAGCCCGAGCAGGGTGTCAGCTGATAGACCTTAGGCTCCTACCTACTTTCTCTGCCCTTCCATTTCCTTTCCTGAACACCAGTAGAGATTCTTGAGCTCAAGAATGAAGCACAGGCCTTGTGGGAGATTTCCCTAACAACATGCTCATCAGAAGGTTGATTTACAGCCAAAGAACTGAAGCCATGCAATGAGAGGGAAGAAGGAGGGGCGAGGAGTTGAGAAGTGAAATGTGGACAGGAGAGTTGGATCTTGCTTGAGAAATAACATAGTTCAGTAGAAAAAAAATAGGACCAGGGTTCAAATCCTGACTCTGTCACTGCCTGCGTGACCTCCACCAATCATTTAACCTCTCTGGACTTCAGATTCCTCAACTAAAAATGAGGTGTTCAACTGCTAGATTCCAGCTCTAAATCTATGACCCTGTGGTGCCACCTTTTTCCATTGGATTGCTTGAATGGTGCAGGTGGAAGGTGAATAGAGAGTGTTTGTTAAACATCCGCAAAGTGTCTTTACCTTCCAGAATTTGGGGGTGAAGGGTGAATCAGTGTAAGGAATCTAACTGGCTGTTTGAGTCCTTTATTTGTCTGTATTTGCTTATAGCTTCCAATGAGGCCTCTCCGTGAGGAGGAAATAAAGATGTTCCCGTGACTGGTATTTATACTGCATATTTCTGCAAGAGTTGAGGAACCTGTCTCCTCTTTTCTCTGAAAGGTTTTCCAATATGTAGAGGCTCCTTCCCTCTCTTCAGCATGTCCCCAGTCTCCCTGAAAGACAAAGTTCCAATATTGTTCCAATATTGTCATGATCCTATGAGAACCTAGTCTGTATAAAGGGAAAATGAGACTGAACCATGCAAGGCAGGTCTCTTACCTCACATAGCAGCGGCTGATGAACTCAGGACACTGGAAAACAAGATATGGTCCCACCACCACCTGCCAAGCTAAAGAATCCTAGATTCTAAGTGTTGTAACAGACCTCAGAGGTCATCCAATCCACGTCTTAGCTCAATAGGAATCCCCTGTATTACGTCCCAGTAATTGATTATCCAACTTCTGCTCAAAGACTTGATGTGCCCAGGAAACCACTAGCTCAGAGGCAAACCATTTCACTTTTGAGCAGTTTTAATTTGGGGGAATTTTTCCCCTTATATGAAGCTGAAATCTGCCTCTCTGCTACTTCCACCCATTCTATTCTTTGAGGCCAAGCAGAACCCATTTTAGAATTTCATATGACTGTCCTTCAAATACTTGAAGACAAGTATCATATGCCCACTAAATCTTATCTTCCCCAGGCCAAAATTCCCATCTTTCCACCAATACTCACATGGGATAGATTCCTTTCTTCTTCTTCTTCTTTTTTTTTTTTTTTGGTTAGGCAATGGGGTTAAGTGACCTGCCCAAGGTCACACAGCTAGTAAGTGTTATGTGTCTGAGGCCGGATTTGAACTCAGGTTCTCTTGAATCCAGGGGCAGTGCTCTATCCACTGCACCACCTAGCTGCCCCAGATTCCTTTCTTCTCATCACTCTTGTAACCATCCTTTTTATTTGAAGAAAAAAATTAAATAATACATTGTATTCATTTTAATCAGCCAATATCTATTTTTTTCACCCTCCTGTCCCAAGCCTCCCATTCCCCACCTTGAGAATACAAGAAAAACCACATATAGTATAGTTAATTAAAGCAAATTTCTATACTGGCTATGTCCAAAAAATATTTGTCTCATTTTGCTTTCTGAGTCCTTCATCTCTCTATCAGGAAGTAGGTAGCATGTTGCATCATAAGTCCCCTGGAATCCTGGTTGGTCATCACACTGCTAAGAGTTCAGCACAATAGCATTCCATCACATTTACATGCCATAACTTGTCCAGCCATTTCCTAATTGATGGATACCCCCTCAAATTCCCATTTTCTACCACTTCAAAAGAAAACCCTGTAAATATTTTTGTACATCCTTATTTGTTTTGCTTAAGATCAATCTCTCCCTTATTCTACCCTACCTCTAGTTTCCCCTCCTCTCTTCTCTCCTTCTCCTATTTCCCTATTGAGTGAAATGTATTTCTGTACTCAGCTTTTCTGTGTGTTTTGTTTTTTTTTGGTTAGGCAATGGGGTTAAGTGACTTGCCCAGGTCATACAGCTAGTAAGTGTGATGTGTCTGGGCCGGATTTGAACTCAGGTCCTCCTGAATCCAGGGCCGGTGCTCTATCCACTGCGCCACCTAGCTGCCCCCTCTCTGTGTGTGTTCTTCCTTTGATTAGTTCAGATAAGAGTATGGTTCAAGTGTCATCCACTCTTCCCCACTCCTTCCTCCTTGTTTATTTAAATGTTTTATGCACTCTGATTATGAAATAATTTCCCCGACCTTCCTCCCCTTGCCCAAAGAATATTCCTCTTTCCCTCTCTATCCATTCTTTCCTTAAGATCATCAAAGCATGAGAACAACTCCCAGGCCTTGTCTAATTAGACTCTCTCTATGAACCCTGATTATGATAGGGTTCAAAGGGGACGCATGCACCATCTCCTCTGTTTGAATATAGCCGGTTCCTCCTTGTTCAGTCATGTTTACCTTGTCATATTTAGCTTTGCTCTTGTGTTTGAACTTCAGAGTTTCTCCACAGCTCTGGTCTTTTGATCAGGAATGCTTAGAAGTGCTCTATTTCTTTAAAAACCCATTTTCCCGCCTTGTAGCATTATACTGAATTTTGCTGAGCAAGTTATTATAGGTTGCAACCCATATCATTTGCCTTCTGGAGTATTGTATTCCAAGCTCTTTGCTCCTTTATAGTGTTGAGGGCTAAGTTTCATGTGATCTTGACTATTGCTCCTTGGTACTTGAATTCTTTCTGTCTGTTTGCAGTATTTTTTCTTTGACCTGGAAGCTTTAGATTTTGGCTGTGATATTGGTGGGAGTTTTCATTTTAGGGTTTCTTTCCGAAGGTGATTGGTGGATTCTTTTTCCACTTTATCTTCTGGTTCTAAGAGACCTGGCAGTTTTCTCTTAAGATTTTTTTTGAAATATTATATTTAGACTCTTTTTTAGTTAACATTCAACTAGTCCAGTAACTCTTAATTTTTTTCCTCTTTTCCAGATTATCTTTGTTTTTGTTTTTTTTGTTTTGTTTTTGCTGTCTTACATTTTCTTCTATTTCCCCCCAGCCTTTTGACTTTATTTAAATATTTCTTGTCCCATGGAGTTAATAGCTTCTACTTAGTCCATTCTAACTTTCAGGGAGTTTGTCATTGAGCAAGACTTTAAACTTCTTGTGCCAAGCTATTAATTACCTTTCCTATTCTTTCTTCCATAATTCTGGTTTCTTTTCCATTTTTTCCCTCAGGGGCTCTCATTTCACTTAAAAAACATTTTAAAAATCTTTATTGAACTCCTGCTCCATTTCTTCTGGGAATTCTAGTTGAGTCTGTGCCCAGGTTGTGTTTTTCTCTGAAATACTGCTTGTAGGTATTTTGGAGTCATTTTCTCATGGGTCTGTGTCTTGAGCCTCCCTATCACCATAATAGCTCATCGTGGTGGGGTGGTTTTATTTGTTTGCCCATTCTTCCAGCCTACTTTTGACGTTGGGGCTGGGCTCTGTGGTATTTCTGAAGGGAAGGTCTGGGCTGGTCCTCTTGCTGTTTTTGTGGGAATATTGAGTATTGTGTTATTCTGGGGCGTAGGGATAGCTGGGGACCTGCAAGCTTTTACTGCTCCCAAAGCGGTCTGATCCAGGGCAAAGTCTGATTGTCGACCCCCCGGTCTGAGCTCTTCGAGTTCCTAACCTGTGTCTGGGTCTGAGCAAGAATAGATTGCTGCAGGACTCTGCCCCTGTCAGCCAGCTGGGAAGCTTGCTGCTTCAGTGGAAGAACTGCAGGCTGATCATTCCTCTGCAGGCTAGGCTAGACATCGGAAGTGGGAGCCTGCTTTAAGTCTGAGATCTGAGCCACATCACTGCTATTGCTGCTGCTGCTACTGGCTTCAGAACTTCCTCCTTTCTCAGTAGAAAGGCCTAGGGCCTCCCTACTGAAACGCCACTCCCTGGCAAAGGTGCCCTTCTCAGTCCACCTTGGCTCTTGGATCTTTGACCTGAAACTGGTAGCAACACAGCTGCTACTTGTCTCCACTGCCATCCCTCAGTGTGGGTCTGGCGGTGCCCTGGTACGGATCAGGCACCTCCTCATGCCCTCATGCACAGCCTCTACCTGGATACTAGAGTGCCATCCCTATTGTCTGCTGACCTCCCCGCCTGTCTCCCTGATGCAAGCTGGGCTGGACAAATGAGTCATTGACTTTCTGTATTTCCACATCAAGATTCAATCTAGTACATTTTCCAAATCTCTTTGGAAAAGCTTGTAGACAGGGCTCAGCACAGTGCTTCTTATCACTCCACCATCTTGACTCTACCTCCATAACCATCCTTTTGATGTACTGTTAATAGCCTTTCTAAAATGCACTCCAAAGATCCAAAACTTTTTGCACAGGACCTTATAACTCTTAAAAAATGCCTTCTAGGATTTTTTTTCTGGTGACATCATTTGTTCCCACGTGAATCACCAGAAGTAGGTAGTGTTCTCCAGGTTGGACAAGTCTTAGGAGACTATCCATTACATCCTTGAGAAAACAACTCTCCTCCCAATTATTCATCTCACAGAGACATAAGGCAACCACCAAACCCTTTAGGAGGGAATCACTAACCAACATCATAGGATCAAAGACTTAGAGGTGGAAGGGTCTTTATAGGTCTTCCAGGCTAACCCCCTTGTGTTATAGATGAGGAAACTGAGACCCAGACAAGATCAGTGACTTGCCTAAGCTCAACATGTAAGTGGCAGAGATGGGATTTGAACTCAGATCTTTTAACTCTAAAGCAAGTGTTTTTTCCACTATATCATGATACCTTTCATCTCTTCCTCTGACCAGTACTGGATATTCTTTCTCCTGGAGGAGCTTCTATAGAAAAAGCCTCAAATTTATCCCATAGTTCCAAAGGTTCAGTAGACTTCCTTCCCTTCTTTTTTCTGCATGACATTTTTCTACCCTCCAAATTCCTCATACAGGTTGAGATTTCACTCTGCCTCCTTATTCCTTTTCCCCTCACTTCGTTTTTATTTTGTTTTCGTTTTTTTTTGCTTTTTGGTGAGACAATCGGGATTAAGTGACTTGCCCAGGGTCACACAGCTAGTGAGTCTTATGTGTCTGAAGCTGGATTTGAACTCGGGTCCTCCTGGCTTCAGGGCCAGTGCTCTATCCACTGCACCACCTAGCTGCCCCCTTCCTCAATTCGTTTTTAACTCAAAGTACTTCTTCCACTCTTTCTAGGAGCACTTCTTTCTCCTGGATAAACTGGAGAGTAGACGTGTCCCTCCACTCTCTTTTGCTCTAGAATAGAAACGAGCTTTCACTTTATGCATCTATAGGTGCTACTTGATTCTGGGGAAACACAAACATGGGGGACGGGAATAAGCATTTCTTAAGCACCTACTATGTGCCAGGCACTGTGCTAAGCACTTTATAAATATTACATCTAACCCCTACAATGGCCCTGAGAGGTAAGTGCTACTATCATCCCCATTTTACAGTTGAGGAAACTGACGCAGACAGATTAATGCCGTGTCCCAGGGTATAGCTAATAAGTGTCTGGGGCTGGACTTGAACTTAGGTCTTCTAACTCCAGGCTCAGAACTCTATCTTCTTCACCATCCAAACTACTACAGGGTTTATTTTGCCTTTAGTATTTGCTTGAAGGAATGAATATCCTCAAATCTTTGTCTTTTTTTGGGGAATAGCTCTCTTGACTAACTTTTGTAGCTAAGAGCTAGGACAAACTACATATTTACCTATTCCTTGCTCTGAAAATTCTGTTGCTGGGAATTCATAAATAAGGCTTCATTTAGAGTGGGTTTCCTTCTATTTTTGTATGCTCAGCTGCCTTTAATGGATAGCAACTTCCTTCCATGAGCTAACACTGATAAACACAAGCAAAAGCTAATCCATAAACAGAAATCCAATTAATCTAATTAGATCTAGCTCCTTGTTTCTCCTTTTCACTGACTTGTAGATTGTTTCAGGTATCTCCCTGGCTGCTAGGCTCTCTGGTCCCACTTCGGGGAAAAGAGAGAAAGAGCAAAACTTAGGTTAATTCTAGTATTCTCCCTCTGTTGATTATTTTTAATTTATCCCGTACGTAACTTGTTTATATAGAATTATTTGTTTGTTATCTACACCATTAGACTGTAAGCTCCTTGAGGGCAGGGCACTGTCTTTTGCCTTTCTTTGTTTCCCTGGCTCTTAGCACTGTGCCTGGCACGAGGTAGGCACTTAATAAATGTTCACTGGCTACAGTTATGTAGAAGACAGAAGCAGCCACATGAGACAAGTACAGACCTAGGAACAGTCCAAGTCCTGAGAAAAAATCCAGACAGAATCTAATTCTGTCTACGACACTTTTCTTTGTCTCGTGCTGCTCTTTCTACTTACCTGACTGCTTGACTCTCACTCAGAGTGTGAATTGAAATAGAAACAGAGAAAATTCATTTTTGGGTGGAAAAAAAAAAGAAAACAAGCCAATGTTTAGAGAAGAAGTTGATAAGTTAAAATTAGTAAAAAATACACTTTTTACATTTATCATTTTTTTGTTTTCTTCCTCACATTTTTGATATTTTGTGGTGTTGTCACATAGCTTGAGTAGAAAGGTAACTACTTTATTTAATTATCTCAATGTCTTTTATTTTGTAAAAAAGTACAAACCTCCACAAAGATCCAAGTGTTTTACCTCCAAGTGGGAAGGAGGTGACCTCGAGTTCTTGAAGTCTGTGCCCATAGAAACAGCTAGGTGGCACTATGCATAGAGTATTGGATTTTGAATAAGGAAGACCTGAGTTCAAATCTAGTTTCAGATACTTCCTAGCTGTGCTACCCTAGGCAAGTTGCTGAACGTCTATCTGCCTCAGTTTCCTTACTTGAACAATAGGAATGATAATAATAGCACCTACTCTCCAGGGCTGTTGTGAGGATCAAATGAGATAATATTTGTAGAGTGCCTGGCAAACTTTAAAGTGCCAAGGAAATGCTAACTATTATTATTATTGAGTCCAAATGTTGGTATTTTCTACCTAGCTAAAAACATCATATGCCACATAGTGTGCTAGGAGCACAAGAAGCTAAAACTGAAATCTTCCCTGCCCTCAAGGAGCCTACATCTTACTGGGAGAATACAACATTTATATAGACTAGTGAATACAAAATAAATTAGAGAAGAAAAGAGGACCAGGAAAATTTACCATAAGAAATGACACAGGAACTGAGTCTTGTAGGAAGTCAGGGATTCTAAGACACAGATGTGAGGAGGGAGTACATTTCAGGTACAGGGGAGCAGCTTTTGCAAAGTCCTGGAGGTTGGAAATGGAACGATAAATTTGGGGAATAAGTAAACCAGTTTGACTGATGCATAAAATAATGTGAAATCAGCCTGGACATGTAGGCTGGAGCCATATTATGAAGGTTTTTACATGCCAAGTTGAGGAGTTTGTATTTTGTCATAAAGGTAATAGGGAGCTAGTGAATACTTTTGAGCAAAGGAGTGCCATGACCACACCTGTGCTTTGGCAAGATTATTTTGGCAGCTATGTGGGTTGGAACGAAGAGAGACTGGAACCTGGGAGTCCAGCTATCAATAGCTCAGGCAAGAAGTGATTAGGGCCTGAAGTGGGTGGTGGTCCTGTGAGTAGAGAGATATTGTAGAGGTAGAATCCATAATACTTAACAGCTAATTGGGTAGGATAGTAGGGGAAAGAGGGCAGAGTAGAGATTGGTTCTGATGTTGCAGACTTGGGTAATGACAAAGATAATGGCTCCCACCACAGAAGTAAAAAAATGTGGAGGGGTTTCAGGAAGTTAGAAAATTAATTCCATGTTAGACATATTGAGTTTGAGATGGCTATATGATTTCTAGCGGGAGATATCCAATAAGTTGGTGATGTGAAGATGGAGCTCAGGGGGAATAATAGGGCTGGATAAATAAATTTAGGGGTTATCTGCATAAAGATAATAATTGAATCTACGAGAGTGTAGAAAGAATGCCAGTGAACATCTAGAGAGAGTAGAGAGAAAGAGGTGAAGAGGGCTCAGGACAGAGCTTTGGGGAATACCCATAGTCAGGGGACAGGACATGGATGGTGATGTAGCAGAAGAGACCAAGAAGGAAAAAGCAGACCGACAGGAGAACCAAAAGAGAACATCTGTCATGAAAGCAAAAGGAACAGAGTATGGAGGAAGAGAGGGTGGCTAACAGTGCTAAATGTCACCGAGAGGTCAAGAATGATGGCAGACTGACCAAAGACTATTGGATTTAGCATTTAAGAGATCAATGGTTACTTTGGAGAGAGCAGTGATGGGGTTGGAAGCCAGACTGCAAAATACTGAGAAGAGATTTGGAGGGGAGGAAACGAAGGGTAGTGGCTTTAGGCAGCTTTTACTAGAAGTTTGACTGTGAAATGGTGCAATCTACAACAAGAAAAGCCTGACAAGAGGTGGAAGGGTCAAGTGAAGAGTTTTTTGTTTGTTTGTTTTTTAAGGATGGATGACTAGGTTGGATTTATGACAGAAATGCAAAGTTGGTTCAATATTAGGAAAACTATATTCATAATAGACCATATTAATAATAGTAATAAGAAGAAGCCTTTAAGGTTTGCAAAACACTTTACAAATATTATTTCATTCGATCCAAACAACAGCCCTGGAAGGTAAGTGCTATTATTTCCCCCATTCTACAGATGTGGAAACTGAGGCAGGAAGTAGTCAAGTGACTTGCCTGGGGTCACACAGCTGAAAAGTGTTTGAGACTGCATTTGAAACTCTGATCTTCCTGAGTCCAGGCTAAAATCCTATGATTATAATCGCTAGATTCAGGAAAAAGAAAACACTTTTGACAAAATGCAACACCCGATCCTGTTTAGAAAACAGAGAAAGCGGCACATTTGTTGGCTAGAGGAAGGAACAGATTAGGATAAATTGAATATTAAAAAGCTAATGATTGATGGAATAAACTCCTGGAGAATATGGGAAGGGAGGGTATCAAGTACAAAAGTTGAGGGTTTGTCCATGGCAAGAGAAAAGACTAGTTCTTGGCTCTTTGAAGACGGAAGTGAAGGATAAAATGGGAGATAATGTCAAAAAGTGTTGAGTGCTCATTGACTTTTTTCCTCTCCGTGAAGTAGAAGGTGAGATCCTCTGATGAGAGGGAGAAGGGCTAGGATGGAGATTTCAGGAGGGAGGGGAAGGTTTGAAACAATGGTTCTGAGATGTGAGAGAACTGATTACGGAAGAATAAAAGGTTTGCCATATAGCAGTTTATACCTACTTTAGATTAGATAACAAAAATTCACAGAGGACCTAACTGCCATGGTTATTAACTAGTGTCCATATTGGCCATTGTCTCCAGTGGCATGGAAAAAATGGAAGCTTTTTGCAAGGAGCACACAGTGATAGAAGAAACTATCAAGAGATTCAAAAGCAGAGGATAGTGTATATACTGAGCTGGTCAAGACAGTGAAAAGAGAAAACAGAGACCAGACCAGGAATGATTGATTGGATGAACAGAAGATATCTGGAGTTCATGAAGATAAGCACGAATAGGGTTAGAAGAGTGGGTGGGGAGGGAAAGATGGAAGGATAGAAAATTGTGGTCAGGAGAGTTCTGGATCATAGAAGACAGTTTTGAGTTACGGTGAAACCAAAGGTATGACATTTTCTGTGTGTCAAAAAAGATGGACCATAAGTGAATGAATGAAGTATTTATTAAGTGCTTACTACGTACAAAGCACTGGGGATACAAATAGAAAAGTAAGACAGTCCCTACTTTCAAACCACTCAATTCCAATGAAGGGATGACCTAGGGAAGAATACAGCTGCAAGACAGATGGAAAAGTCTCATAGTCCTTATGATATAACAGTAAAGCAGATGTTAATGACTCTTCTTTATCATCATTTCCACTGATAAAGTCATATCCGTTTCGGATGTTAAACCATTTGATGGTGCTAAACTTTAGTGGCCAGAACTTTCTTTTCTGAGTCTTCAGTACCTGTGACTTCAGCACCTGCAGGATCAATTATCCGTCAATATCTCTATTAGGGTTGCTTCCCAAGATGATGGTGGCAGGCACTGGACATTGTTATTCCCAAGGCTCTTCGGTTCAGGGTCCTGGGCTGTCTCCATCAGGGTCAGAGGGGAGATGTTGGTCAAGGTGGTGATGATGGTTTGATTTGTTTGGCACATACTTCCTCCTATCAAGTCCTTCAGGGTGACTTGCTGCATCATCTAGGCTGGATTTTGTGTCCTGTGTGTGGCATTTAATTGGCAATTGGTGGGGATAGCTGGCTCCTTCTCCATAGGAGTTTGTTTCCTTGGATGATACATATGAAGGCTGGGCTGGGGGAAAAAAATGGTCTGGAGGTGCTGCCACTTCCAGAGCTCCTTGCTTATCTGCCTGACGGTGGTAACTGAGAAGCAACTGTTGCTGTTGGTGGTGAGGAAGGTGGGCCCTTTCTTCCAAAGAATTTCTCCCCTCAACGATGGCAGATAATGAAAGTAAAGGAAGTGGAAAGCCAGGGTATCTCAGGGAACATCAGCATATATCTCGAAATTTCCAGGTAAGAGACAAAGGTTGGAGTGGAGAGGAAGGCTATGGCTAGGTAGTAACATCTCGAAACAGGAAAGAGAAGATCCCAGAAGTTGGTACTAGCAATCAGGATTTGGATAGCGTGATTTAGAGTAGATGATAGAATGAACCTCAAGGGAAGAGAGGATTGTTCAATGGGGAAGGCAGAGGAAGGATCTAGGAGTGTAAGGGAAGAATTTGGGGAGAAGTGGTTAACAATCGGTTCTTTGGGGGGAAATGTACTTTTAAGTGTAATCTGCATTGTTATAATTTTCTCCATCACTTTCTTTAGTCTAGAAGACCAACAAAATAATAAATCAAACCCTTATTTGTAGGGTTTGCTGATCTTTGAGTTGTAAATGCTCACACTGAAATTTTAACAATAGGCACTCACAAACCCAGCTAGCTCTAGCACACCCCTGGTGGTAGTATGTCCATTCTTCATCTTAACCCATTGAGTCAGGAGATGTGTTCACAGAACCAGAGATCCAGAGTTGGAAAGGACCTCAGATGCTATATTGTCCAACCCCTTCATTTTATAGATAAGAGGCCAAGGGAGGCTGTGACTTGCCCCAAAGTCAAACAGGCATGTCAGAAGCAGGATTTGAACTGAGGCCCTCTAACTTCAGAACCAGTGCTGCTTCTTCCAAGCTATCACACTGAGAGAAGGTGCTCCACGTACTCGAAAAGGTGGCTAGGGAAACAGCAGCTTCTGGGAGGAAGCAGGAGCTATTAGCACAGAAAGATGCAAAGTATACAAATAGAAGAGGAATAAGACAAAGGGAAGTTTATTAACAATAGAATGAGTTTTCAGAGGGCACAAGGCAAAGAAGGTAGAGCAAGACAGAGACTCAGGTAGGAAAGAGTAGCAGCAGGGGAAGAGAGTTTTTGCCTAGGCAGCATGTGACTCTAAATCACAGGGATTAGGAGAGAAGGAGGCAATTTGTTAAACATGGGAAGGGGGAATTCAATTTGACTGGGTCTCTCACCTTCAAGGATCCTGTGATGACAGAAGCAGTGGCATCAGTGTGTTCTTTCTCAAACGCCAGGTATGAAGAGAGATCAGGTCAGACTCCCGGAATAATCATTGTCTGGTGAATTCACATCCAAAGCCAGTTTTTTTGTCTCATCCAAGATACTGTGGGATGATTGATAATAGCAATTATTTGGTTGTTTCAGACCCATCTGACTCTTCATGACTCCATTTAGGGTTTTCTTGGCATAGATAATGGAGTGATTTGCCATTTCCTTCTGCAGCTCATTTTACAGATAAAGAAACTGAGGCAAACAAAATGAAGTGACTTGCCCAAGGTCACATAGCTAATCAGTGTCTGAGGCCAGATTTGAACTCGGGTCTTTCTTAGTCCAAGCCAAGCATTCTATCCACTGTACCACCCACCTGCCCTGATTGCTAATAAAGTTATCTTTCATGTGTTGAACGTTTTGTTTTAGGCTCATCTCTTGGATGAGGTAGTTTATTTTTTGGCATCTACTTTAGAAAATGAAGTCCTAGAGAAATTCCATGGAAAACTTCACAAGGTCCCTACAAAATTAATGTATAATGGAGCAGGGGAATGCCAGAGCCACTTTGTACCAGGCTCCTGAGAACTAATTATTAAAAATTCCAGTGTGAGCATTTACACCCTCAGAATTACATATTAGGGCTTGATTTATTGTTTTGTTAATTGTCTAGACTTCAGAGAGTGGTGGAGAGAATGTTAATAATACAGATTAAACTTAAAAGTATGTCTTATATACATTTTTGGGGGGTCGGGACACCTGGTTGTTAAATATTTACCAGCAAACTGCTGCAATCTAGTCACAGCATACTCCTGTTTAAGTACTCAAATTTAACAACAACAACAACAACCAAAACCCCAAAACCACAATTTAAATAGTGAAGTTCTGCTAGTTATTTCATTCAATGGATGAATGAATGAATGAGTGAAGACAGAAAATGTTAATCTGCTATTCCCTCAGTGAGTCTCAGTTCCCTTAGGTCTTTCATATAGGTCGAGCTTCTCACCAGGCTAGATGTGATTCTAGAATTGCTTCCTCCTCACAGGCACATCCAGCTTATATGCATTCTGCTTAGGGTGGTAGAGCTAAGAGGGAAACTGCTTCATCTGGCTCTCTGGACTTTGCTGGGGAGGTGGAAGCCCTGCTGTGCTCCATTTGACTTTCTTATGTTCTCTCTTGCCCCAGGGGGAAACAGAAAGAAGAACATTATGTGTTGGCGTGATCACCCTGTAATATATTATCTTTCAAGTCTTTTCAGGACTGTTTTTATCTCTAATCATCAGTTTTTCTGCCAATTAAGTCTTTCCCTGTTTTTATTTACTTCCATTTGAGTATAGATCTTAGTTCCTGATTCTCCTTTGATAATAGCTTAGCTGGGTGTCATAAAAAAAAATATATATATATATATATTCAATTGTTTCTACAGCAACCATTTCATATCCATCTGATACAGACTGTTTCCTTTTAAGGCATTCTCCAGCTCCAATTGTTATAGAATTTGTACTGTATTTTATGTGTGATTTAAGGGTTTTCAATGGTAGTTGTGATTAAACCTAATTTTTGTCTGGTGTGATAACTTTAGAACACAACTCCCTATATGTGACTCCATTTATACTCTGAATGATTCTCAGGATCTCCAATGTGAATAGGTGAGGTAAGTGAAAAGATAGAATGTAAGCCCCTTGAGGGCAGGGACTATTTTGGTTTTGTTTCTGAATCTTCAGAGCTTAGTATAGTGCCTGGCACAGAATAACTATTTATCAAATTGGACTGCATTGAAATATTTTGAAAAATGTGGTTTGGAGATTAAGAAATGAAGGAGACTGTGGGGTTTTTGTTGTTGTCATCACTGTTTATGTTTTTAGATACCACAGAAGCTTCACATTTGTACATGATGTGGGCTTTCTTCAAGATGAGAATTGCAAGGCAAACACCAAACTCAAATAATCTGTGATCTCATTGGTACGGGTTTTCCCATAATGGATTCAGATCACATCCCATAGGTGACTGCCCATCTATGTGACTCTTGTCCATGTCCTCTCATAAGTTCATCACTGGGGTACACCCATTGTATTGAGTGACTTCTTAATATCAAGAAGATACCATTGGGGCACAGAGGTTGTCCCACTGATTATCCCTCACTCTTATCTGAATGAATGAAGGAAAGAGAAAGGAAGAAAGAGAGAGAGAGAGAGAGAGAGAGAGAGAGAGAGAGAGAGAGAGAGAGAGAGAGAGAGAGAGGAGGGAGGGAGAGGGAGGGAGGAAGGAAGGAAAGAAAGAATAAAGAAAGGAAGGAAGGACATTTTAAGTGCTGGGGATAAAATACAAGCAGGCAAAGCAGTCCCTGGTCTCAAGAAGTTTACATTCTAAAAGGGGAAGACAAAATATACAGAGAGAGCTGAGTTTCAAGGTGAGGGGACACATAGTGGACATTATGTGCCCAGTGGCACAGTTTGGAGGTGGCTGGGAAATGGAGTGGTGTCAGGTTCTAGACAACACAAGGTGAGCTCTCAGCTATCAAAGTTCAGAATCCCAGAGTTTGGATTCCAAGTTTTTATGGGAAGAGGAATAGGAGAAAGTACAGAGAGTATGGTGGAAGCAATAGTGGAAGAAAATACATTTAGGGGTGCCTTCCTTTCTTTCTTTTAGCAATAGTGGAAGAAAATACATTTAGGAGTGCCTTCCTTTCTTTTAACATCAAGAGGATACCAATGGAAGCACATAGGTTGTCCATTAGTTTATCTCTCAATCTTGTCATGAATGAAGGAAGGAATGAGGGAAGGAATGTAAAACATTAAGTCCTCAGAATACAAGTACAAACAAGCAAAACAGTCCCTGACCTCAAAGAACTTACATTCTAATAGGGGAAGAAAATACATATCGGGGAGCTGAGTTGGAAGGAGAGTGGGGAGACCATGGAAAATATGCCCAATGGCATGGTTTGGAGGTGGCCAGAAAGTGGAGTGGTGATCTGATCCTGGTCAAGATAAAGGGAAGTCTCACCTATTGGAGCCCAAGGTCCCAGGGGGTGTAGTCCAAGTTCTGGTGGGAAGAAGGACAGAATGTAGATGGCATATTTGGGAGGAGGCTGGGAAGATGGATCCCATCTTTTTCACTCAAATGATTCTTTGATGACATCCTTATTTCCACTTCTTAATAACTCCATGTTTGTAATGTGCTGAAGTCTACTCACTCCTATCATGTCCTTGCCAATACTCTCCAGATGATAATCATTTTCAGTTCTTCAGAAACTATAGCATTGCATGACTGACAGCAAAACACCACCACTGAAAGAATATTAACATACAAAAAAAGAGGATGGGACTTTTTTTATGAAATAAGCACCAAATCACATCTCCAAAAAATGAGATTGTGCATATCTTAATGAACAAGATAAGGCTGATTACTGATATAGGGGTCATTTCAGAATCACAAATCTGTGTAAAGTTAGATCATAGATTAACAAATGTGATATCTGTAAAGCACTTTGCAAACTTGAAAGTGCTTTGTAAATGTTCGCTATCGTTATCATGAGATGCACTTAAATATTGAAATAAAACACTAGAGAATATATTAATCCCAGTTCTTCCCAGTGTTGTTCAGGTGTGTTCATGACCCCATTTGGGGTTTTCTTGGCAGAGATACTGGAGTGGCTTGCCATTTCCTTCTCTAGCTCATTTTATAGACGAGGAAACAAAGTTAAGTGACTTGCCCAGGGTCACACATCTAGTAATTAAATCTCAGGCTGTATTTGAACTCAGAAAGATGAGTCTTCCTGACTTCTGGCCCATGACTCCATCCATTGCACCACCTAGAAGTATCCAGGCCTTTTTCAATACTTCAGAAAGAACTATGATTTCTTAAGTATGAGTCTCCCCTCTTCCAGATTTTCCCATAAATCTTCCATCCAATGAGATGGAAGCTTTCTTCTTCCTTCCTTCTTTCTTCCTTTTCTTCTTCCTTCTTCCTCTTCTCTTTTTTTTTTTTTGAAAAGTATCTTAGGTGTACCAAAGTATCACTAAGGTTGTTTTATTGTCATCTCTCATTTTCTTTTTTTTAGTTTATTTTGAATTATCAACAATCACTTCCATATGCTTTTGAGTTTTAAATTTCTCCCCTTCCCTCCCCACCTCCATCCCCAAGACAGCGTGCAATCTGATATAGGTTATACGTATGCATTCCTATTAAACATTTTCACATTAATGATGCTGTAAGTA
Organism: Phascolarctos cinereus; assembly: GCF_003287225.1. NCBI lineage: Eukaryota > Metazoa > Chordata > Mammalia > Diprotodontia > Phascolarctidae > Phascolarctos > Phascolarctos cinereus. Next base: position 228,391,739 of record NW_027555736.1, read on the forward strand.
AGAATTAGAACCAATAGGAAGAACCACCAGAAAAAGGAAACAAAACACAACAGAAGAAAAAAAATAGCAAATAGTATGCTTCGATCTGCATTCAAACTCCAGAGTTCTTTCTTTGGATGTGGATAGCATTTTTCATCACGAGGCCTTTGGAGAGGTCTTAGATCCTTGCATTGCTGAGAAGGGTTAAGTTTATCAACATTAATCATCACACAACGTAGCTGTTATTGCATACAATGTTCTCTTGGTTCTGCTCACTTCACTCAGCATCAGACCACAGAAGTCTTTCCAGGTTTTTCTGAAGTCAGCCTGTTCGTCATTTCTTATAGCACAACAGTATTCCATTACATTCGTATACCACAACTTGCTCAGCCATTCCCCAACTGATGGGCATCCTCTCGATTTCCAATTCTTTGCCACCACAAAAAGAGCTGCTGTGAATATTTTTGTACATGAGGGTCCTTTTCCCATTTGTATGCTCTCTCTGTGATATAGCCCTAGGAGTGCTATTGCTGGGTCCAAGCATCTCTCACTTTCAGTGTGGGATAGGCTCACCTCCTTTACCGACTGGTCATACACATCTTCAATAATGTCTTTCTCGGCACTTCTTGCACACATTGCTGTTGGTGACTTGTTATAGCCTATTAACGCCCAGCTTGAATTTTTCTGTTGCCCTCTGGGTTATTTGGTTGTAGCCCCCTTAGAAAGCAGAACTAGGAACAGCATTGGTACAAAAAATGCAAAGCTGCAAAAAAAATAGAAACTCAATATAAGGAAAAACTTCTAAGCAATGAGAGTTATCCAAAAACAGAGTGTTTCCTCAGGAGGTAGTAATCCTCAATGGCCCTCCACTACCCTTTTCTAGTGATCTATAAGAAAAATCTATATGACTAATTATTGGTTATATTATAGAGGGGATTCTTATTTGGGTATAGGTTAGACTAGGTGGATTCTGAAATCCCTTTCAATGCTGAAATTGACTAGGGGGCAGCTAGGTGGGGCAGTGGATATAGGGCACTGGGTTTAATGTCAGGAAGATCTGAGTTGTGTGAGCTGTGTGATCCTGGGCAAGTCACTTAGTCTCTGCCTCAGTTTCCTTCTTTGGGATAATAGCACCTTCCTCCCACAATTGTTGTGATGATTAAATGAGACATTTATAAAGTGCTTAGCACAGTGCATGGCACATAAGAGGTGCTTTAACAATGCTGCTTCTCTCTCACCCATTCTCCCTTCCTTCCTTTCTCTCAACCCTGCTCCCCTTGGAAGTCACTGGATCTCTAGCCATCCTTTCTAGTGTTGGTTGTACTCTTTCATAATTCCCAATTGCATAATTCCAACTTGCTCCCAGTTGCTAATTCTAGACTCTTTCCTCCTTGAGATTTACTTTATCCAAATTTAGCATTCAATCAAGATCTTGGTGGCCATTAGCTAATATTGACCTCCTGGTTATTCTCCTTCCTTTCTCAGTGACTCACAGTCTCTCTCTCTCTCTACCACAACTCTTGCCTTCATACAAGAGGACTTCAAAATATGTATCGATGTTCCCTCAAATACTGCCATTTCTCAGTTCAATTACCATGACTTCACTCCTGGAGCAGTTAGATGGTGCAGAGGATAGAGCACCAAGCCTGGAGTCAGGAAGATCTGAATTCAAATCTGACCTCAGACACATACTAGCTGTGTGATCCTGGACAAATCACTTCACCCCTATTTGTCTCAGTTCCTCATCTGTAAAATGGGGACATACTGGAGAAGGAAATGGCAAACTACTCCAGCATCTTTGCCAAGAAAACTCCATGGACAAGTCTTGGGGTTGTTGTAAGTTAATTACCTCAAATGAGCTAATGTTTGTAAAATACTTTGCAAACCATAAGGACTATAGAAATGTTAGCTAAGTCTCAGCTCTTTGGTGAATCAGTTCAATGCTACATTATCTTTGCTCTAAAATCCATTGGTCCCTAGGCCTATCACCACTCATCTGGCCAAACCTCAACTCTAGATCACCCCCACCATCCATCTTCTTTGCTTCCACTGATGCTGAATGGATATGGGCGGGGGGGGGCTCCCACAAGTGCACTGATGGGTTCACTAATACTGGGTTTCCTACACATTTATATTATCTAGTCTCAACTGGGTCCTCAATGCAGTATGGAAATCCTTCAAATTCACCCCAACAGATTATCTCACTCACTCACCCCAGCCTTTTCTAAACCTTTTCGTCTCAAGCTTTCTTTCACCCTCTCAACTGAGGATCTCTATTGATGCTACATTTACAAATGGAGGCTATTCATTGTAAATTTCCTTTACTCTCTTTTTTTCTTGCCTTCACAACCTCGACACTCACTGTTTCCCCCTTTACTCTGATCCTCTGATGAAGACATGACCTTTTACTGGCCATTGCCAAGGCTGACCCTTCTACATGCTCCTTTGATCGCACCCCCTCTTGTCTTCTCCAGCATATTATTCCATCTAACATTTCCACTCTCTCTAATAGCCTCTCCTTATCTACTGGCTGCTTACAGACAAGTCCAAGTCTCCCCCATTCTTTTTTTTTCAAATAATATTTTATTTTTTTAAATTACATGTAAAGACAATTTCAACATTCGCTTTTTTATATAAAATTTTGAGTTCCAAATTTTCTCCTTCCCCTGCCCCTCCCTAAGATGACAAACAATTTGATATAGGTCATATATGTGTAATCATGTCAAACATATTTCCACATTAGTCATGTTGTGAAAGAAGAAACAGAAGAAAAGAATAAAACCATGAAAAAAATAAAGAAAGTGAAAATAGTATGCATGATCTATCTGCATTCAGACTCCATCAGCTCTTTCTCTGGAGGTAGATAGCATTTTCCATCATGAGTCTTTTGGACTTGTCTTCATCTCCCCCATTCATAAGAACTCTTATTTGACCTTAGTACCCATATACATATACATATATATAATTATACATTTTATTATATATTTTATTTTTATTATATTTTTCATATTATTTTAATTTTTTCCATATATTTATTATATATTATTATATTAGCTATCGTCCTACATCTCATAACTCTCCTTCCCTTCTCTGCTAAACTCTTTGAAAGGCCATCTACACACAAGTGCCTCCACTTCCTCTTCTCCCATTCTTATAAATATTTTGCAACTGAGCCATCATTCAACTGTAACTGCTCTCTCCAAAATTACCAGGGATCTCGTCATAAAGTCTCTTAATTGCCAGATCAAAGAGCCTTTTCTCGAGCCTCATCTACTGCATTTGACACCGCTGACCTCTTTCTCCTCCTGGCCATTCTCTCCTTTTTGATATTTTGTGATATTACAAGGTTTTTCTCCAATGACCTGCTCTTGGTATGAAACAATGATGGTTCTTTGTGATCGGTGTACCTTTTTCTAAATGTTTACACATGATCACTTTAACATTTGCTACTATTTTTTCCAGGAATCAAAGTAAAATTCACTTGGCCTATAGCTTGCATACTCTAATCACTTCCTTTTTTGAAAATTGTGACAATACTTATCCTGCTGCAGTCTTAGAGTACTTCTCCCACTGTTGACAGCCTTTCAAATATCTTTCTAACCACACCTCCTTCATCCAACAGTAGAATAGTGTCTGATCGTGGACAAAGTCACCTGTGAGGAGATTCTCCAGCATGAGTTTGTTGGAAGAGTAAGTCACAAGTATTTCCAGTTCACTTTGAATGATAAGGAACAAAGTAAAAAGTATCTTTCCCAATTCACGAATGCTCTACATAGAGTTGTTTTTTCAAATTGGGGTAGGTTCTTGACTCTAGAGAATCCACATGGGATAACGGCTGCTAGTATTAAAATTTGGAGGCTGAAGTCCTGAGTTTAAATTCTAGTTTTGCCCCTTATTACCTTTTTAACCTTGGACAAGTAAGTCACTTCCCTCTCCGATCCCTGTTTCCTCATTTGTAACATGAGGGCATTGGACTAGATGACCTCCAAGGACCCTTCAAGGTCTAAACCCCAAGATCGTATGAAAACTTGTCAATATCCAGATGCCAAATCTACTTTGATATTGCTTTGGACTCCAGAATGATGGTTTTGGAGTATTGGGTGAGTCAGCAGGGCTACATCTGAGTGAGATAGATGAAGTTTCCTCAGTACTAAAACTCAAAAATTCCCTTTGTACCCCCAAAGCAGTAAAACTTGATGAATCTGCAAACATTTGCTGTGCATTAAGCAAGCGCTAACCTGTGCTCCGATTCCTCTAGCAAGGTAAAAATTTGGAAAGACTGCTAGTTTAACCGCCAGGGGATTCCTGCTTATCTGTCTGTAGGTGAGCAGATATGGAACTTCTAAGGAGGAACTTCTAAACCTTTACCAAAAGTCTTCCCGATCCTTTGTCTCTAGGAAAATATTTCCAAATAAGGATATTATCGTACTAAGGGTCTTAGACAGCCGCGTTTAGATTGTGCACCCTGAAACCCAGCCAATGGGAAGAAGGGTTCAGGAATGGGGAGGGGGTATCACGTTAGGACTACAAAACTTTGTTCCCCACTAACAGACTTTGCACTCCCTGACTGTCGCTGCTTGAGCGACGAGGGCTGTGTCCTTTCTCACGAGAAAGAATAAAACCTTTTCTGATCTCTGATTCAGCCTCCAAACTTTTCATTCTAGTGTGGCCATTGTCCCACACACCGTTCTAGGCTCTTTCTGTGTCATGAGGAGAATGGAAGTGAAGTTTTTTTGAGGGCTGGTTACTTATGTTGCACCTAATTAGGGAATCAAAATGCCACCTGCTGATAGTGATAGGGAAAACAGCTATTTGCCTAAAGCAGTAGAGGTGGGGGAGGTCCACAAAATGTCAAAGCTAGAAGGATACTTCCATCTAGTTCAGTGAAGGAAGTTGGGATGCAGAGAATTTAAGGAGCTTGGCTGTTCTAATTGTGGCAAAGGCAAGACCATCCCCTGGGTCTTCTAAATGAATAGGGATAAATGTAGAGTCTTATGCTTTGGGTTTTTTGTTTGTTTGTTTGTTAAATCAGTTTCATAAACACATATGGGAAAGGTATTTACTGGGGCTTTTTGGTAGACTGCAAACAATATGAATCAATGGTGTGGGAACAGTCAAGAAACAACTGCTATGACTTCAGGTTATGTTAAGATAGGAATGAGGGCAGGACTAAGGAGGGGATAGCTCCACTGTCCCCTGCCCTGCTCAGGATATATTTTGAATATTGCATTCAGTTCTGGGCATCACATTTTGGAAAGATGTCCATTAGCTGGAGAGCATCCAGAGAAAGACAGCCAAGATGATGAAGGGAGACATGATAGCTGTCTTCAAGTATTAGAAGGACTGTCATGTGGAAGAGGGATTAGTTTTGTTCTGCTTGGCCTCACAGGGTAGACTCCAGAGTGATGGGTAGGAGTTACAAAGAGACAACTTTAGGCTTCATGTCAGGAAATACTCCCTAATAATTAGAGTTCTCCAAAAGTGAAATGGGTTGCTCTGGGAGGTGGTGGGTTTGTCTTCAACCAACCAGTCATTTGTTTAGTGCTTAATATATGCCAGGTGCTGAGATACAAAGCTTAAAGAAGAAACAAACCTTTCCCTTAAGGACTTTCCATTATAGCAGAAGAGAGAGAGAGAGAGAGAGAGAGAGAGAGAGAGAGAGAGAGAGAGAGAGAGAGAGAGAGAGAGAGAGAGAGAGTGTGTGTGTGTGTGTGTGTGTGTGTGTGTGTGTGTGTGTGTGTGTGTGTGTGTGATAAACATAACCCAGGGCTCAAGCTCATTTGCATAAGACTGTCCTCATTAGTGGGGAATGATTGCTTAGTGCTCCATGTCTGCTTGAGGGCCAGAGTGAACTAGAGCTTGAGAAAGGAGAGATCCCAGTTCTTCTGGCTTCAGAAGATAATCCACATGGTTCTGGGCTTGCTTCAGGGAGAGGTCCTTGGAGAAAGAGAAAGACTCTGGGAAGAAGCCAATATGTAGAGGAGCTGGCACCTCAATCATATCCCTGTTCCCAGTTTACCACCTTCCAGGAGTTTCCCCTTGGATGAGATCAGGGACTCTTTCCCTTTTAGGTTGAGCTGAGATATCTCACTCCAAATGGAAGAACTCATTCACTCTGCATATTATCTAGCATTATCTATTCTGTGTATTATCTGTTCTAATCTGTATAACTTCTCTGATTTTTGTTTGCTATAAACTTGGATGAACAGGTTTATTTTCTATTCACTATATGTGATGGTCTTTGTGTGACCAGCATGTGGGGTGAAGGCAGTTAAGCCTTTGGATATAAAGCTAGGGGCACTCCTGCCTTGTTGAAGAAACAGTGACCAGGAGCACAGCTTGAACCTAAAAATTATTATTCCTAGAATAACAATATTTAGGGGAAGGTGGATAGTATAATTCTGGTCCGCTACCTCCTCTCTGAAAAGAGCAGAGCATTTGGCTTCATGGCCTCAATATTCTGCTCCCCTCCAAGCAGGAAACAGTCTCCCTAAGGAGGGCAGTGGGTGGAGACTGTACAGATATCTGTTCATGCCTCTGTGAGCAGTATGTAGACAAATCAATGTGGACACACAAACAACATGAACAACAAACACACTTTACATAAATACATATAGATAATTCTGGAAAGGCCACTAGCGGCTGGGGAACAGAAAAGACATTTTATAGAAGAGGATGTTTGAGAGCAGCTTTGATAAGAAATAGGGATTCTAGTCTTCAGACAAAGGTTGAATGACCACTTTTCCTTCAGGTTGTAAATAAGATTCTTCTTCAGGCAGGAATTGGACTAGATCACTGTGAGGCTACTTTCAAATCTTTCTACTAAATTACTCACCATAGAGTGGAATTGTATATAAGGTAGGAAGGTCCACCATAGGCCCAAACCAATGAGGATTAATTACTGAAGCAACAAAGGGTGTCTCTTTCTCACCCACAAGACAGACCCATAACAAGGACTATCAGAAGAGTGTTACAGTGGAGGTTTAGTGTTTTTCATGAAATTAATGGAGACCTGTGGATAGTTAAAAGCCAGGAATCTTGAATAATCCCACTCATTCAAAACCACCATCATTGTCTGCCGCAACTGGTTGTCTGAAGCAGACTTTAAGCAAGAGAAAACTAGAATATGGTTTTCCAAACCCTGAGATTTTCAAACAAGCCCCTGAACATACAGACTATGTTAGATTAAACAAACAAACATTTAGGCTTGAAGAAGAGAAGCCAAGGATAACCAAATCAAAATCACATCACCAAACTTTAATTAGACCCAGTGACAGTCATTTACCCAGAAACTTTGGTTTTCTCTATAAATTATAATAGCGTGCTTTGAGATGCTTGGAAGGATAACACTGAAAAATGCAAACTCTCACTGTAAATATGCTTTCTCAGAACTCTCTGGCAAGTTCTCATTGTTGCTGCTTTTGAACATAAGCCAAGGCCACAATTACCCCAGTAACTAAGGCAAAAAACCCTTTACTTTTTGATCTGATTCATTGATGTGGGTACTCCCTCCTTCCAATGATGCAGATGACAAACTGTGACATACCCAGACGCCTCTCATCTGTATGCTCCTACAAATCCACCGTGCAAAGGTGTCTACCCAATATGCTGTGGACTTTTAGTTCCCTTGACATTCAGTCCTATAGAAACCTGATTTAATTAAACAGCTATTTATTTCGCACAACAGAAAGTCAGAGGTCCCTGCCTTAGAAAGGAGCCTAGAAGACTAGCACGGTCCAACTGGGGAGTATAACTTGTTCTTTTGCCGTGCTCTATAGGCAAGGTTTTTCCCCCCTATTCACTACCACTCTGATCACCAGGTGAGGCCCAATGTAGTTCAAGATTTAGATTTAGGCTCTATTTAATCCTCCCATTGCCTAGGCTCTACAAAGCAATACAAACTCCCAACCTTTCTTCATTGAACCTTCTGTCTCACTTCCGCTCATTGATGCTTTCTAGGTTCACGGTCCTACCAAATAACAGTCTTGATCATTCCACCCCAATGCATTAGCTTTCATTTTTCCTAGGACGAATCTCATTTGACAATTGCCTGCTCATATTTCTATGCTCTCTAGGTCCCTCTGTGCTATTTCTCTGTCCTCTCCGGGGTTTGCAACACCAATCATCTGCAGATTTCATTAGCATGCTGTTTACCCCTGTCTTTCAGATCATTAATGAAGATGTGAAGCTAAATGCCAATCCACACAGCCCCTACCACCCCCACCCCCAACTCCTGACACTGCTGGAATCATTATCCTTTCTCATGTGACAGGGTCAGAGCCAAACCAATTTGAATCCATCATCAGAAATATTGTGAACTGTCACCTTCCCTACAATCCAGATGTTAGAACAATTGTCTTATTTACTAACCTGGTACTATTTTCTTCTCCCTTGCAAACAGATGATCAGATTTGGCTATGAGATCTGGGCTATGTTGGGACTGAAGGTGGGCCCGGTTTGGGTACTCCAAAAGGATGTGAGCTTTTAGGGGGTCTATTGTTCACTGTTTTTTCCTTCCTTTACAAGGATCAGAGTAATGATAATCAATCCAGCACCCACAGACTACTGGGAACCTGATATAGAGGAAGAAGCTGTGGCCGTTAGGTAGCAACTATTTTGACGGCAGACAGGTGGATACAGTCTCCAGTCCACCAGGTAGTGCTCTCCTTGAGTCGTCAGCCATGAGCCACTTTACTTCTTCTCTGTCGCAAGCCTAGAAAAGCCTCCTCAAAGATCACAACACCTAGCCCCTTCCCCCACTCCCAGCCAGCAGGAAGCAATTAGACAGCAAATGCTTGAGTTGCCCCTATCCCCACCCCATACCCACCAGGGCACATGGCTTCAAGAGGTGGTACTGAGCAAATTAAAACCCACTCTGGTTGGGGTTAGATTTTCGACAGTGAATGATATAAAATAATCTTCCTCATCTCCACCTCGTAGAATCTCTAGCTTCCTTCAAACCTAGGCCTTTTCTGATTTCCTCCAGCCGCTAGTGCCCTCCTCTGCCCCCCCACCAATTACCTTGTATATGTCCAGTATATATTTTATATATGTTTATATGTGTATATGTTTTCCCCAACAGAATATTAGCTCCTTGGTTTCCTTTTGAGATATTTCACAGTCCCTTCTATTTTTTCTAGCTTTATTATTTCTTGGTGACTTATAATATCATTCAATTCCACTAGCCAAATTCTAGTGTTTTTTTTTTAAAGGCAATTGGGGTTAAGTGACTTGCCCAAGGTCACACAGCTACAAATACTAGTTTTTAAGGAGATATTTTCTTCCTTAAGATTTTGTATCTCTTTTTTTTCCAATTGGCTACCCTTCTTTTCATAATTTTCTTGGATTGGGACTGTTACGCCTAGCACATAGTAATTGTTTAATGCTTGTCAATGGATTGACTGATCCTCATTTCTTTACTCATTCACCCCACATAGCCAGTAAGTTGCCAAGTCTCGTCAATTCTGTCCTCGCAATATATCTCAAATCTGTCTGTTCTCTAGACATACCCAGTCACTCATCACTGCTTATCTGGACTATTACAACAGCCTCCTACCTGGTCTCCTAGGCTTCAGTCTCTCCCCTCTCTGATCCACCCTCTACGCAGCTGACATTGTTATATCTAAAGCCAAGGAGAGGTCCAGGGGCTCCCTCTTGCCTTTAATATAAAATAAAAATTCCTCCATTTGGCTTTTCAAGCCCTTCACAATCTGGTCCTGCTTACTCTTCTCAGCTTATTGAACGTTGCTTTTCCTCTCTCTGTGTACCAGCCAAAGGGACCCACTTCGTGTTATTCCCCATATATTACACTCCAACCCCTGCTCTGTGTGTCTCTGCATAAGCTATGCCCCGTGCCTAAAACATGCTGCCTCCTGACCCCTTCTTGGCAGAATTTTCAGCTTCCTTCGAGTTCAGTTGAAGTGCCCACAGGAAACCTATCTGGATGTCTCCTACCCCATTTCTAGTGCCCTCCCTCCAAAAATCTGAACTTACCCTCTATTTAATTTTCTCTGTTTTTCAATAGAATATAAGCTCTTTGAAGGCAATGGCTGTTTCCTCTTATTTTCTGTATCCTCACTGCCCTGCACAATGTAGGTTTTCAAGGGGAAATAGTTCAGGGAGTAGTGTCTAGGTAGAGGTGGATGTCACAGTGTAGGTTGGGATGATTTCTCTAATTTTTCTATTCAGAGTCTAAATTGCCAATAAATAACTTCACTCGAGGTTCTGTGACCTGAAGCAAAGCCCTTCCCCTTACCAGTGTCTATGTCTGTAAAATGAGGTAGGATCAGATAATAACCTTAAGTCACTTCTGACTTTAAATCCGATGATCCTATGGTGAGGTTGAAACAGGTATTGGGGTGCTACTTGAAGCTGCTTTACAACTGGTCACCCCAGCCGTCAGGGCTGGCCTAACCAGTGACTGATTATTCACATGCAAATAAGTCAAGCTAATGCCTATACAGACATATGCATGTGCATGTGTGTATATGCATATGTGCACACATGTATACATGCAAGTGTATGAGTACATGTGTATTAGATATTTATTGCCCATATCTGTGTGTATTTGTGTATGCATACATGTATATAAGTATGTGTGTATATATGCATTCATATACTATCTATCTCTATATATAAACAGATAGACATAATCTATCTATCTATATATCCTGTTACATGTAGAGTATTATGTGAGGGTCTATAGATACGAAGACAAAAACAGTCCATAACCTTGAGGAGTTTATATTCTATTGGGATGACACAACATATAATAAATTAGTATGTGAAGTCTTAGGAGGAGGGAGATAGTAACAACCAGACTAATGGTTCCTACTTAGTGATTCAAGAGAATGGTCGAAGAGATGGGTGCTAAAAATTATTTAATGGCGCCTTAATCAGTAATTGTAGAATGTTATGAGAAGTATATTAAATAACCCATGGGTTCACAATATATTTTTTATTGTTGTTGAAAGGAGCTTTTGGAACAAAAAACATTGGGAACCACTGAATGACATTTTATAGTTTAAGTCCTAAGCTTCCCCAAGAGCTTCTCAATGAACTATAGTCGTCAAAGTCACCACTTTTAGACTTGACTTTTCTCCTTGACCTCCTTTGTGTTGATCTGCTGATTTGAGACAGCTGGTGTCCTTGAGAATGGCCATTTACCCTGAGGGCTTGGGCTGCTGACCTCTAGCTCCCATGCTGATACTAATTAGACAGATCGCTGCCTATGGGGGTTAGGTTGCATGAGGCTGCACTATACTTATTCAGAAAATTCTGGTAAAAATGAAAGGCAAAAAATGGCGGGAAGGCGGTTGACTCACCCTTTGGAGCTTTCATCAAACCTGAAAAGGCTGTTTAAAAAAAATAAAAGGAAGCTTACACCACAGGGAAAAAAAAATTAGGGAGAGGAAAAAAGGAGGAAGAAAAGTGAGAGGAAGAAGGTAAGGAAATGAGAGGGTGAGAGGCATTACTGTGTTTCTTGGGAAGAACACTTCTTTTTGAGCATCAAATATAAAATCCTCCGTCTTGTGCAAGGAATAGAAAGGAGACAAGTGGTACAATGAGTATGTTGGGTGGAAGTGGAGTGTGTGTATAAAGTGTAAGAAGGCTAGAAAGGTGGAGAAGGATGTCATATTATGAAGGGTTTTAATGCCAAATAGGGGATCTTATATTTGATACTCTAGGTAAAGTGTTCTTTCCTTAAAAACGCATCCTCACCTTGGCTGAGCATTTTCTCTGAATGACACCCCCCCCACCCTCCCCAATGCCTGGAATGTTCTCTACCTCCTGGTTTATTTCAAGTCCCAGCTAAATCCCACTTTCTACAGGAAGCCTTGTCTGATGCCTCTTAATTCTAGTACCTCCTATTATTTCTGATTTATCTTGCATATAGCTTGTTTGTGCATAGTAATTTTCATGTTATCTACTTCATTAGATTGTGAGCTACTTGAGGGCAAGGACTGTCTTTTACCTCTCTCTGTACCTCCAGCACTTAGCATAACCCCCGGCACATGGTAGATGTTTGATCAATATTTATTGACCGACTGGCAGTAAACCTGGCTTTAATTCCTGGGTCTGCCACTTAATAGATATATGGTCTTTAGCAAGTTGTTTCTCTGGACCTCAGTTTCCTCATCTGTAAAATGAAGAGAGTTGCACAGAGGTCTTTAACATTTTTTGTGTCATAGAACCCTTTGGCAGTTTGGTGATGGTTACAGATCCCAGCTCAAAATGATGCTTTTAAATGCATAAAACAAAATACATAGGACTGCAAAGGGAACTAATTATATTGCAATATAGTTTATCTGTCTATGTCTAAAGTCCTTTCTGGCTCTAACCTCCTATGAGCCACTATATCAGTGACCACTATAAAGGTCTATCAATGCAGAAGCTTTAGGGAATGGGGCCAAATCTATGTTAAAATCTACAGCAAGCTTTGGACATTGCTTTAGTGATTAGATTCTCAATCACAGCTTATTGCTTATTTCTCATAAAGGCAAAATATGAAAGAAAAATCAGTTGAGTTCTCTAGTTGTCTGGATTCTGGATAATTGTGAGTTTCTTAAATATGCCATAGCTTCTAGCTCTGAATTTATAATGCTATCTCACAGATAAGCCAGTCTAAAAAGTGAGTTATTTAAGGGCACACTTACATTACTTATTCATTTAACTTATTTATTATTAAATAACAAGGGTAGCAGGGAACAGAGCCAGAATCTGAACCCACATCCCCTGATTCCTCTGTGCCACACTCAAGAACACAATACTGGAGGTCACCTTCTTTGTGGAAATCAGCTAGAGGTCATAATAGAACAAAAGATATGAATTTTTAAAAATATTCATCTAGTTTAACCCAGAGCTTGGTTTTTACATTTCCTAACTCCTCCCTCATGTTCCCAAACTCCTCTATTCTGGCTATGGATATAATTTATGGTTGGCTCACATCTCACTCATCCTGGAATTCAGGTCATTCACCTAAACGACTCCCCTGATGTGGAAGGCCATAGTCCCAAAATGCTGGGTAGAGTTATGTTTTAAAAATGACTTACTACTGCACCATGTGGATTATTCCTGCTGTTGCTCTGATGGGGAGGGCAGCCCGGTGGTTTCTTTAGTTGCGTTTGTATCTCTCCCCACTGTCTAGAACAGTACCTGGTACACAGTAGGTATTTGCTAAAAAGCTCGTTAATTGATTGGCATTGGTGAGCCTACTAGGGTGGGAGGTGGGGGTTGGGGAATGGAGTATATGTACAAAGAAAGATCCTTGGAATCTCAAACGGAGAGAGAAAGAGAGGAATCTGTATAGAGGAAAGACCATTATTCTGAAGCACTGTTTTCTGAAGGCCCTTCTTCTAGCTCTTCTTAGGAGGAAGACACTGATAGAAGAGATAAGGACTCTGCTTCTGGACTGGCCAGTGGAGCACCCATGCTAAGACAACAGGGATAGATGAAAATAAGCTCTTCCTTTTAGATCAAGAAAGCAAGCATTTCTTAAAGTATTTACTGTGTGCCAAACACTAGGCTAAGTGTGGGAGATAAAAAGAAAGGAGATAAAAAGAAAGGCAGAAGCAATCTCTGCCTTCAAAGAACTTAACGTTCTAATGGGAGAAACGAGATAAATAGGTACCTACAAATTACATAAGATCATAATTTCTTTTGAGCTCTTTCATTTACCTTCATAACCCAGGGAATATGATAAGTATGCTTCAGATATTTTCTTTCTTAATGTGGCCAAACTCCAAGTATTTATATATAGCATCACTTCACAAAAAACAAGAAACAATAAATGAGTAAATTCCCTTCACTAAGGCCTTTGTGCATGAACATGCGTACAGTATTATATGTACATGTGTGTAATGCACATGCAAAATGAGGAATATTGTACAGTGAAATAAATGCAGTGCAATATAACGTTACACATGTTTATGATAAATGTACTTGTGTGTTATATATGCACATGTGTAGTCTGTGCAAAACACTGTATATATTGGTATGTTATACAGGCACGTGCATGCAAACAATGCATGTAACAACTGATATAATGTTGTATGTGCGTGGTGTGTGCGATGTGCATGTGCATACACATATGTAACATGCCGTTATATGCAAAACATACACACATGTATGCACTTACCAAGGTCTTGGTGGAGGGAATCTGCTCATTTATTGTGTCTTGTGTTTTGTGAAGTGATGCTATAAAAAACTTGGAATTTGCTCACATTAAGAAAATATCTCAATCATACATACACACCCCATTTTTAACTATTTTATTTTGTATCTGAAGTGCTTACTTTAGAAGACAATCTTTAAAAAACCCTCCAACGTTAAACTCAAACAGATTTTTCCTTTAGTCTCTACCCCGGGACATGCATACTGCCGTCTCTGGGTCTGAAGTAGGGCTTTCTGTGTGTGGGAGTAAAAAGACCCAGGAGCACCCTTTCCCTCACTGAATACATGCTAAATTCCCACTTCCAGTGTTCAGCTGCAGCCACTGTTTGCAAGATAACCATATCATGAACCTGTGCATCAGAGAGCTTACTCTCCATAGGTCTTGTAGGCCTGCATACCACTGTTTCTACAACAGAACTGAGATTCCTTCAGTAATGTTTCCATGAAGCTGGTTCTTTGGCCTTAATGTCTGGTACTACTCTAGTAGAAACCTGCAAGGGGGACTTTCTGTAAATTTCTAGCACTTTAGCACAGTTCCTGGCACTCCATAGGTACTTAACAAATGTTCATTGACTCAATTAATGGGCTTGAAGGAGGATATCAGTCTCTCATGTGCTTCTCTGTACTCCTACCAACAGTTTGCCCCACCAAGGAAATCATAGTCTCCTTTAAAAAAATATACATACACATATGTGTGTGTATACGTATATAAACATAATGGATTTCATAAACATCAGCAATTGTGAAAATTTTACTATACAAAGAAAAAAGGGAATTCTATGACACTGTGAACTTCCGTTACTTTTTTTTTCCTCAGAGGTTTTTGTTTTTGTATAATTCAAATATGGTAGTTCCAACACTACCCCTTGCTTGTCCATGTCAACTTTGGGATTTCCTTCATCATTCTTCTATTTTTTTAAATGACTCATTGATTATTTTTTATTTCTTTCCCTCCTCTCCTTCCCTCCCTCCTTCTCTTCCTCTTTTTCTTCTTGTATTACTATGACTACTCCCCTCTCCTTCTCCTCCATCATAAGTGGGTTGAGTGTAGGGATTGTATCCATTCTACTTACACATGAGCATTTCATGTAGTTGCAGGAAATGAAGCGATGGATGATGCACTTCAATCCAATCCAGCAAACATTTATGAAGTGCCTACTGTGTGCAAAACACCGTGGCTATAGACAGAACAAAAACCACAATCCACAGGTGTTCAACAAGTAATTTACAAATGACATCAATTCAAATCTGTGAACTTTTATTAAGTACCTACTGCTTGCATGACACTGTCCAAGGTGCTAGAGATACAAAATTTTTAAAAGGCAATTGTCCCTGCCCAGTGCATTCTACTGGAGGAAGAGGGAAATAGAGTATAAACGCAATCAGCTAAGTAAATACAAGGTATATGAAGGAGAAGGCTGCTTGTCAGCAGCTTGTAAAGAAACAGGTGAATCAGTGATGGGGAACATAAGGGAACAAGGGGTAAAAAAAAAAAACCCAACTAATAGAGTTGATGGGGCAAACGTCAGGGACTTGACCTCTTACAGGTGACAGACACTCTAGCTCTCTAGAGTCATATCCAAGTGACAGAGGGCCCAGCCCCAGAGCGCCTTCAGTCCCCCTGTTTCTTCCTTCTCTGGCCCGATGGCCACAACTCTTGATTCTCAGTGGCTGGCTGCTTGGGACAGAGAGAAGCACTTGGACTTCCTCGTTAGTCAAGTTTTCCCCAAGTTAGACGTCTAGGCTTGAGCTGCGTGAAGCGGGAAGACAATCCGGGGCTTATTAGTGTCCCAGGGAGGCATGGAACTTGTGTTGCTGGGACCAAAACAGCAAGAGCTTTAGTGGCAAACTCCAGCCGAGAAAAGACTGAGCAATTGTCTCACCTAATTACCGGGAATGGACCGCTTTGTGTTTGCAATTCCGTACGGTTGTCCGATCGCTTTTCTCTGTTGGTTGGCTCAGACCATGCTGGAAGTGTGCTAATTAGAAGAGAAATGTCCGGAGTGATCCTGTCAGCTCTTGTTATTCATAGGGACAAAGCCCAATATTATTCTGAGGCACTGTTTTGTGAGGGTCCCTCTTCCAGCTCTCATTAGGGGGAAAACACTGATGGGAGGAGAGAAGATTCTACTGCCTTTGCTGGCTGATGGAGCACTGGTGATGTCGTTGCTGTGCTAATTAACAAGCTTGGGCCAGCACTTCTTCCACCAACAATCTCTGTCCATCTGGTGCCCGGAAGCACAACCATCTTCTTGCACAAGTAGAGAAAATATTGTGAAAAGAGTAGAGAAAGTTGGCAGCTGGTCTTTTTGGGAGATTCTGTCAGATATTCCAGGGTGTAAATACAGCATAATCTTGGTGAACTCCTATATGATGATATGGGTTTAGGCAAAGCACAGTTCATTGGTTGGGCAATGCAATAATTTATGTACTCCAGAAGGAGATGAAAGGACACCTGTTGAACTGAAATGTTGTGAATTTGACTAGTACTCATGACTATGAAGAAGAGAAACTGAAAAATACATGCCAAATCCTCCATACTGATATGGAGACACATCTGACCACGTCACTCTCCTTTTCAAATACCTTCAGTGCTCCTCATTTCCTATGAGGTAAAATACAAACTCCTTAGTCTGGTCCTTAAGGCTTCCATAATCTGGATCTCTCCTGCCTTTCCACCTTTATTTTATACTACTGTTCCTTCATGAACTCAACATTCCAATCAAACTGGACTCCTAGTTAGAGCATGAACTTAATATTCCCATCTCCTGCCTTTAAGCATTTGTACAAGCCAATTCTCATTCCCAGAATTCCCTCCATCCTCATCTCAGTCTCTCAAAGTCTTTGTCTTCCTTCAGAGACCCAGTCCATGTGTTATCTCTTCTGAGAAGCCTTTAATGCTCCTTCCCATTGTAGTGCCCCCTCACTTAATTTTCCTTGGACTATATTCATTTGATACAGGCTGCATCCCCAAAACAAAATGTAAGTTCCTTGAGGGCAGGAACTGTTTCATTTTTGGTTCTGGGTCTCTAGAACCTAGCACAATTGTACATAAATGCTTAATAAATGTTTATTAAATGGCATTAAGATGTGGAGATTGGGGATTATTTAAGAGGAACAGGAAAGAAGAATAAATTCCTGTGGGAGAGAATGAGGGATTTCTTGACTAGAAACCTGAATATGCCATTTTGGTTCCTTCATTTTGATCCATCCAAACTTCTTACAACCTGCTGTAGCTATTTACCTTCCAATAATTAGAAGTCCTGAAGTAATATGATGAGCAGCAGCACTTCACTGGAAAAAAAATTTGTGGAGCTCATTCTGTGCTTTCTGTGAAACTACTGATGTTCTTCTGAAGTCATAGGGGCAATGGATGAAATTAATTCAGCGCTATTGCTGCTCCCCATTGAAGGCACAAGAATAAAAAGGATACGTCATAAGAAGTAACTAAGTAAGAAAAGAACATAATGAAGCATCCATAAAAAAGATCAATGTGTAATAAGGAAGATAAGGAAAACAGAAGATGAAGCCTTGACATCAACATTAGTTTATATTCACTGGGCACTCATAATATCCCAGTTACTAAACAGCAGCCATCCAAACAACCGAAAGGCCAAGACCTGAAATCTTAGCCTCAGCTGAAAAATAATCAGGCCATGGAGAAGTAAAGGTTTTGATTAAAATTGAACATCCGATTCTCAGTACTAGAACTGTACTTCTGCAGGACATTAATGGTCTTAGCCATTAGGTGCATTACCAGGGTGGTGGTTAGCATGGTAAAGGCTAAGGAAAATGTTTGGGGCTGGAAAACTGAAAAAGAAATCTCTTAACATGTAGAAGAATGCTCAATATTGTCACCATTCAATATGGCTTCTGATACCAGGAATCTTTGAACAACAATGGTTCTCCATGCAAATATTACTCTGAAAAGCAATGAAAAGCTCCTGAAGGTAAGTATATTTGTGTCTCAGAAGAAGTGTTCCATTACACAAAACTTATCAATAAATTCCATTCAAAAGTTTGTCTTTCTTAAATCCGTCTCAGTTTGGGACTTATCTTTGACCAGGTAGTGTGGTAAGAGCAATTCCTACTCCACAGAGGCTAGGCTAATTTCCTACAAGGCAACAAAATTTTCTTTGTGACTTAATTGGTCAAATACTAAAACTTGAAGTTTTCTGGTTATATGGTTGTACTTAATTCTTGAGTCTTAGAACATTCCAAGTCAAATCAAGTCAATAAGTGTTAATTGTCTACTCTATGCCAGGCACTGTGCTAAGCACTGAGGATACAGAGAGAGCCAAAATATAAACAAAAAGAAGTCTCTGTTCCCAAGGGACTTAAAGTCTAACGGGGGAGAGATACAAACAACTAGGTACCATCAAGGTACAGACACGGTAAACTGGAGTTAATCTTAGAGGGAAGGCATTAGAATTAAGAGGGAACAAGACAGGCTTCCCATAGTCTCCTTTTTTTCTTTTTCGTTTTGGATTCCTGCAAATAGCTGGAATTCTAGAAACCTACCTGGAAGAAATCCAATATTACCACGAGGAAGCGAGACATTTAACCAGAAATCATATAATGTCAACACGATGTGTAGTTAAACGTCCAGCTAGTTTGCTTCAAGTTGTTTTGCACTATTTGAAATATTCTGTTTCAAGATAATGGAGTGAAATAATATTACCAGTAAATAAACTACTAAAATATAACCCAGACAGAAAATTATATTGCGTAAATATAAAGAGTTTTAATGGATTTGGATGATGGTGAATAGCTAGAATACTATGTGGAAGCTAGGCAGCTAACAAGAATTCATATCTATCGCATATGTAATAAGGATATGCACAGGGTCTGAACTTAAGGAACTGCCAGGTAAGGCAATTTCCTCTATCAAGTTGACACTTTCTATGCAACTTAGTGAGTAGTCTTAGAGTTGCTTAGAACCCTGAGGGCTTAAGTGACTTGCCCAAGGTCACACAGCCAGTATACGTGAGAGGCCGAACTTGAAACCAGGTCTTTGTTGCATCAAGGCTAGCTCTCTATGTATTACACTATGCTGTCTATAGCTTTAGTCCAATGCATTTTCAAAAGTTCAACTCAATTTCTCCAATTTATTTTGTATTGCTTGAAATAGTGAGATATCTCTTTAACCTAAGGGAGTAAACTGTTATTCGGAAACAAAATATTAAAGTCATTATAGTTGTATGATGACTTGACAGTTGGTCCTACTAGCAGGCTGATGGCCCAGGTAGCCAGGCCCACATGGGGAATCATCCTCCTAACTCTGCTACATGTGGCAACTTTTGTCTGGGACTTTTTAGGTGTTTGTTTTTTTTTTCCTTTTCCAAAGGTGTTTCATAGAATCACATATAATTTTTCCTCTTTGCACCCTGCCTCAACCCTTGCTTTACAAAGAAGGTAGAGAAAGAATAACAATGTAATCAATACTAAAAATCTATAACTCAGGTGTTTTGATTCAACTCCTTTGCTCCTCACCTAGCCCAGATCCTGATCCACTGGTTTTTTTTTTTTTATCAGTTCACGTTTTCCCTCTCTCCTTTTAATCCCTGCTTTATGATGTATCAATCCTAACTGAAATGTTTCACTTGTGACTATTCTCTGTCTTCAATCTTAAACTTCCTCTCTGCCCTCTCCACATTTTTACTTAACTCCATTGAGTTCAACGTATTTCTGTACCAGACTGTGTATGTGTACAAATCCTTTTGGGGTTCAGATAAGAGTAAGGTTCATGAGATACCTGCTTTTCCACCCTCTCTTCAATTTCTGTACATTTTCCTCCCACACTTCAGTTATGAGAAATAGTTTCTTCTTCTTCCTTATTTCTTCCTGACCAGGCCCCCCTTCCCTTCCTGGTCTTTCCTCTTTCAAAAGCCATACAGCAGAATAACATCCCCTCCCCTCCACACCCCCACCCCCCCCCCCCCGGCCTTTGCATTTATCTTTATTCTGTCCTTTGAAGACAGTGGGATTCTGAAGGGACACCTGTCTCTTGTTCCCCATTAAAATACTTCATCATCGTCTCTTCCAATTGCTCAAATGCATTTATCTTTCTAAGTTTCTGTCTCCTGTGTTTGTGTAGCAAAGATTCTACCCAACTCTAGTCTTTTCATCAGGAAAAGTAGTCTTCTAATAAAAGTCTATTTTCCTCCTGTAGGAATCATACTCAGTGCTGTTTCTTTCACCTTTTATGATACCGATTTCCAAGATTTCTTCTTCTTCATGGTAGTTGGAACACGCTCTTTTGTGATCCTGAATGTAGCTGCTTGGTATTTGAGCTCTTTTTTTCTGGATATTTGCAGTCTTGTCTTTGCCCTGAGAGAGTTAGCCTATAGCATAATCACATGCTTTCAATTTGGGTTTTTACTTAAAGGAGGTGACAAATGGATTCTATTTTCATTTTACCATTGATTCTAGTAAATCTGAGCAGTTTTAAAACGATTTCTTAAAATGTGTTATCCAGGGGTTTTTTGTTTTGTTTTTGTTTTCATTGTTTTCTGAGTTTGATTCTTAAATCTCTTTCTTTAACCTCATAATAGTTATATTACGTATTCGTCTAATTTATCAGTCTTTTGAACTTAGAATTTTTTTTCTTCTCAGATGTAATCATTGAACTGTTCATTCTGTTTTTCAGGGAATCCACTTGGGTTGTTTTTCCCCAAGTATAAAAGAATCTTAAGCTATTTATTTTCCTTCTAAGTCTTTCTTCAAAGATTCTAATTTCATATTTTATCTCTTGCTTCACTTGTTGCAGTCACTCTTAGAATCCTTATGGGTGGGGCAGTGGATAGAGCACTAGCCTTGGAGTCAGGAGGATCTGAGTTCAAATCCAGCCTCAGCACTTGACACTTACTAGCTGTGTGACTCTGGGCAAGTCACTTAACCCCGACTGCCTTGCAAATTAAAAAAAAAAAAAGAATCCTTATGGGTAAGACTTTTCCTCTGAGTATTTATACATATGAAATTCTCTTCTTTTACCCCTTGGGCTTCCTTTCATCGATTGTTTCTCTTTATCATATTCAGAGTTTTCTTCTGTTTATTCCTACTACCAGTCTCGTTTCTTGGACTGACACTACATGTTAGAGTCAGTCTCTGTTTTCTTCTACAGTCTTGGTTGGGGTGGGCAGGCCCTGTTTGGTCCTGTTTCATCTGTATTCTGGATGACACTGCCACTCCACTACTGGATGAGGGGCTGGGACTAAGCCCTATCCTTTGTTATAATGTTTAGCTTCTTCCCTCATCTTCTGGTGATCAAATTCAAGCACTGACCTTGACCCATCTCTGTCTCCTTCTTGCACAATCCCCAGTTGGGAGGTTGTTCTGTCTATCTCTTTGACAGGTCAACTGGAGGTCAGAAATGGTGCTGTTCTCAGGCCTGCTGTAAAGCTGCACAGTATGGGCATCTTGGCATTGCATTGGCCTTATCATCTTGTTTTGTCTCTGAGTGATGTATTGAGGGTTAAAAGCTTGGAAAAATAGTATACTGTAGTAGTGATGGGGGACTAAAGTTATCCAGAAAGCTCCTGCAGTTTTCTTTCTGCTTCAAGCAGAAGAGTTTGTTTCTTGATTTGACTTAATCAATCAACATCAGCTACTTACTATGTGCCAGGCATTGTGCTAGGTGCTGGGGTACAAGTACAAAGAATGACATGGGAGCTCTGCATTTTGGCTGTAATATTCCTGGCACTTCTCCTTTGGGAAGTTTCTTCCAGGAGGTGACCAATGCACTCTTTTTATACTTTGCCCTCTAATTCTTAGAGATTTGGGTAGTTTTCACTTATGATTTCTTGAAATACAGCATCAATGTTTTTCAGTGAATCATTATTATGGCTTAATCATGATTAAGTCATGGTTTTCAGTGAATCCAGTGCTTCTTAAATTCTCTCTCCTTGACCTGTTTCCTAGGTTAGTTGTTTCTGAATCCCATATTTTCTTCTATTTTTTCAGTCTTTTGATTTTGTTTAAATATTTCTTGCTTTCTCATATAATTATTGATTTATTTTGTGTATTCTAGTTTTCATCCAAGAGGCTATTACTCAGGAAAGGTTTGCCAGTTTCTGTTCTATGCTATTTGTTCTCCTTCCAATTCTTTCCTCCAGAGCTTTATTTCTTTTTTTCTTTTAATTCCTTCCTTCATGTCATCCAGGTATTGATGCAGTCCTTGTGGAAAATCCATCTTTTCCCTGAGTTTCTGTTTTCACTTGTCTACAGAGGGCTATAATAATTTTTTTATGCTAGTTGATATTCACATTACTCCTTCAAATGAGAAATTTTTTGTAAAGCACTTTGCAAACCTTAAAGCATTATATAAAAATTAGTGATTATGACGATGCCTCTAGCTTTGGTTGTTAAATTAGGGCTTTGTCCAAGGGCTAGGCTCTGTCCCATGCTGTGCTTTTGGGTGGGCTGGCCAGCCCAACATGATCTCACTTTGAGTCACCCGGATTCCTATGCTGACCTCCTCCTCCTCCTCCTCCCATGGTTAGGTACAACTGGATCTTTGACGTTTTAAGATCTGAGCCTTCAGGGCTCTTTATGAAATCTCAGGACAGGGTTTTAGGCTCTCAGAACCTCTACGTGCCTGATCGGATCTGTCCTGGTCTGCCAGCTGCCCCAACATACTAGTAACTCATATGATCACACTGGGGACTAACTTCCCAATGTGGAAGCCCAACTATGCTGGGGATTTCTCAGAGCATGCTTGCCCTTCCTCCACAGTCAGTCAGTTCGTGAACATTTATTAAGCGCCTACCATGTACCAGCCACTGTGTAAGCACTTGCAGGCCACGTGTGTCCCCGGCCCCTGTCTGCTTGCACTGGGAGGCTGCTGGCTTAATTGGGTGCACTGGCCAGGGTGTTGCTGGCAGCCCCCGTTTCTAGTGGCCCCTGGGCTGCTGGATGCCTTTTTGTGCAGTTTTAGAGGGGAAGGACTCACTTACTATAGCTTCTCATTGGATTCTGTGATCGCTATTCAGTTTGGTATGAATTCCACGTTTTTGCTGGAGTAGATGTAGGAGAGCTGGACGGTCTGCCTCCATTCAGGAATCCATCTTGGCTCCAAGTATCCTTCTCATGATTTAAAGTCTCTAAGGCCCCCAAATAGTTTTCTGATTGGCCTGTCACTGCTCCTGAAACACCCCAGCAGAGATTCATCTCTTTGAATTAAGGATTTACACATGCAGGAACTGTTAGAGTACAGGCGCCCCAAACAGGGGCCCCACACCCGCAGATGTCAGTAACCTTGGCTGGGTTTGGTTCACAGAGTTGTCTTCCAGTAACACAGCTGGCTGAGATGGGATACAGGACAGAGGTAAATTCTAGTTGGGGGCCAGAAAGAAGAAAAGAATGGAAGGGAGAAGAAAAGATCAAGGTCACGGAGTATCTTTCAGCTCAATAAACATTTATTAAACACGTCTTATGCTTCGTGCACTGTGCTAGGCACCAGAATACAAAGATGAAAAAACAATATGACCCCTGACCTCAAGGAGGTTTACAGTTTCCTAGGGGCCACAATGAGTCCACAAATGACAACTGTAATGTGGATGCCTGAGGAGGGCAGGCCTAGGTGGGACACAGTAATCAGACAGGGCATTCTGGGTGGCCAGGGAACAGTAGGATAGCACTTGGGGAAGGCGAAAGGTGCTGAAAGGGAAGGGCTTATGCCTGCCACAGACAGATCATCTACTTCACAATTTTGCCTAGGGCCAGACCTAGGTACTAATTTTGAAAGAAGTCTAGAAAAATACTACAGGGGCCCCCTGTGCAAATCTGCACTAATCCAGGGTGAACAAGCAGGGTTCAATTTCAATTTGCTATTGACCATTGTTTAGCAGTATGCTAATGAATGAGGATACCCATCCCTGGATTATTTGCTTTAAAATAGAGTCTATTTAAAATTCCACTATATTATAGTAGTACCTTGTATTTAAAGAACAGCTAAATTCTCCAAGGAGCTTAAAGCCATTTCTAGATACTTAATATATCCCAATACAATAACTGGGTTCTTTAATATTAAATGCAGAGCTTTCCAATGACAGCTAGGGTTTAAATATGTAACTTGAAACTTTTCAGAAAAACTCCATGCCCTGCTATAAAATGAGATACATTTGTTATGACAGCAACCACCATATACAAATTATGATCTGCCCATATGTAAAGTACATACATACACTGTACATAGACTTATATTATCAATATAAAAATACATCATTAACGCTTCTAAGGGTGACAAAACCAATAAATATTGCAATTTTAAAGCACTATTTTGCTGCACTGTTGAGGACAATTAAGTGCTGTGAACAAGAAACTAAGATAAAAAGAACAAAAGTGGCCCAGGGAACCAATGACATAGTTTCAGATTACAGACATGAGTTCTAGGCATAGGTTCCAATATAGTTCATGTTTTTTAACTTCCCAAAGCACTAAATGTGCCTAAGTTATCAATTCTCCAAAATACACAGCAAAAGAAGACTAAAACATTAGGCAATTATGTGGGGGCCACACACACACACATAAACATACAAACATATATATATGAGCTAGATTACATATACTATATATGTATATATATATAAAATGTACAGAGCTTAACCGCATTTAGTGAGATAAAGGAATGTCAGCAACATATTTAACTTAAAAAGGAAACCTCAACAATTTTAGTTTCTAAACCAAATCTAGCAACCAAACAGAACATTCTCGGCATCCCTCATTCTTCTTTAATTTTCTTTCTCGTCTCACTAGGTAGAATTATTTTAAGTAATTTAATCTTATTGGAGAGAAAACCCAATAGTACTTCTCCTACGGGAGATAGGGCACAAGCATCAGAAAAGGGTTGATCAAGAAGTTTTTAACTGGTGGCGCCTGGGACGAGCTAAGAAAGTTTTGCTCACCACTTCAGACAATTGAGACCGAAGGACCAACCAACACCACCAAGTCTTTCCAAGGTCAAAGGAAGACAGCCGGCTACCACCAACCAATGTTCCACTGGAGTTTAGGAACACTCTAATCTACTTCTTAAAACACTGGAACATGGAGACTGCCAAATGCAGCCATATTTTTGGGGGGAGAAAATTTGATATTTCAATTCCTATATGGGGTTTTAACCTATCCTCTCTTCACATGTGGTTACAGAGCTCTGGAATAGTTGCATCTGCGCCAGGAAATCCTCTGTTAGCCAAAACATCTTAACGCAGATGAAGTAATGTGGACACAAGGATAAGACTACTGCCCCTCAACAGCTACATTTCTTTAAGCTAAACAGAGTTTCTATTCTCTGACCTTCTGACTCTTCCAAATTCTCTTTTCACAGCACCCCCTTCTCCCCCATTTGGGCTACTCACTGAACTAGGCTGGGGAAGAACTGCCTGCTGTGGCTAATCATAAACTAGGAAGAATCTTTCTCGCTGCCTCTTAGCAGTTTGATACTGGGAGACTATCAAGGAACTCTGATGTCTTATGATATAAGACGATAGCTTATGATATAAGCTCCCACCATGGAGCTTTCACATTAGAAACTAACTCGAGAAGGACCAATCCATCACCCCCTTCTATCTCTTTACCTCTTACCAAAAAACAGTTGAAAGAATGAGTAAGTGCCATGATGGGAAATGAAACTATAACGAGAGGTAAGGAATTTTACAATCAGATGATGTGTCAGGAAGCTCCTATTTCCCAGGATGTGGATGCTTAGGACCTAGACCATACTAGGCTACTGTAGGATAGATATAATATCCTATATGGGCCAATTCCAAATCCCCAGTCAGTCATCTTTTCTCATCATAGACAACCTGCCTAAGAGTTCAATATGACTAATGAGCCCACCTAACATGTAGCAAATTCAAATAGTATGATTTAGACCAGATATATCACTAAATCACACCAATGAAGGGATCATAAGGAGGCAGGGTTAGGTCCCACATAGATTCTAAATCATTTCTATAAATAGAGAGGTGAGACTTCACTCTTAAGATAAAACAAGAATTTCTGGTGATCTAGGCTTAGAATGCCAAAGTCTCAGCGCTTATGGAGCAACAGTAAGTGATGATCCTTATGGAGAGCAGATCCTTTTCTCCCAACAAGAAGCAGAGCCACACAAACAGTAGAGAAGTGTGTTCTCGATGACGTACCCCAGGCCTGAGGAAGCAGTGGGGGAAGCTGTCAGGTCTATACTGGAAGAAAGGAAGAACATTCGTGGTCCACTTAATTATCTTATTCACAAGCTGTGGCTTATTTCTTGGGTTTCTCCAGAATGTTGAGAAATTTTCCCCGAGTCATCTCTCTAGCTGAAATCATAAAAAAAAAAAAAGAAGGATCAATTGTAAACATTACACTTGGTAATGGGATTAGAGAAGACAAACTGATTAAAACTGGCCTCAGTTCTGATACCGAGCATATCTGTGATAACAGTTAAAAAAAACAAAACCAAGAGCCATCCAAAACTGGGCAAAGTTATTCTAAAATTGTTTGCATGGATCCAGTTTATAGCCTATGTGGTAGGACAACTACTAAGGGTTTTAGAAGGTCAGAAAAAATTCCCACAGGCTATCACCCCCATTCTACTTTTAAAAGATCACAATGGAATTCTCAATTGCAGGAGAAAAATGGTCTTCCTTATTCAGTATTATCAATTTGTGAATGGCATAATCTAATGTGTTCTCTCTAGCTCAAGGGATTTGCTTATGATACAACCGAAATCAGAGGGCTTCTCCAGGCTTTTGGCCTCTGGCTGTTTATAATCTCACACTGAAATTAGAGCTCATTTGCCCTCGTCTCTCAGGAGTGGTAGTCCCTGGATGCTGTAACATAACACAGTTTATATTCCCTCAGTGCAGTTCATCTATGGATGATATAATAAAGTAGAGTTTATAGAGCTTTGGTCTTCTCTCTCTTGGCATTGTCAGTTCCTAGATATTTAATATAGCCAGGCAGGGTTTATGTGTCTCTCTGACTTTCGGCACCATCAATCTCTGGTGCTGTAGTCACAACAGGGTTTATACAGCTACTTTCTCACACATGAGGCTTTGAAATGAAAGTGTAAGATTTCTCAATTACAAGACCTTACTTAGAAGCCCTCTGCTGTGTTCGTTTTGTCCAAAATAGCATGAAAGAGCCCCCATGTGGTTTAACTGTCATTTTATTCTCTCAGCCATTTTCGGGACTGATGAAAAGTATGAAATGATAGTCTTAGAAGCCAGAACAGGAATAGCACTGTCTCTTGCATCAGAGGAGCTGGGTTCAAATCCCACCCATGCTTACTACATGTGATTGTGGCAAGTCATCACCCAGGGCCCCCGGTTGCCTCATCTGTAAAATAAGAGGGTTAAGCCAGTTTGAAGTCCCTGATAAGTTAAAGATCCTATGAGGTAATGAGACTGTTTTGCTTGGCTCAGTGCTCCTAATGGTGGTTTGGCTCTGTCTAGGGGAATGGGAAGGAACGAGAATTAGCTGAAAGAATAAGGCACTTGTCAGTATTAGCCACCTTACTGAGTCTCTAGATACAAAACAGATATTGAAAGAATGCATTTTCACTTCTACTCCTAAATTTAAAGCTAGCTGGCATTCATGCAGGGTTTGCAAAATACTTCACACAAACTATCACATTTGATCCTCACAACTCTGTGAAGTAATAGAATCATTATTATTTCCATCTTACAGATGAGGAAACTGAGGTTCAGAAATGAAGTAACTTGTCCATGGTCAATGGCTGGTCACACAGCTAAGAAGAGATTCAAATGCTACTACAGGCAAGAGAACAAAACCACAAAACCCCGTAGCAACCAGGAGACAGGAGGGAAAGGCCCTACCAGAGTGCAATCCTCGCAATGCTCAGCCCATATCTAATATCAACCCAGTTCTTAGAACTTAGGATGATACTCTTTTCCTTGAGATGGAAATCCCATCAAGTTTCAGGTAGCAGAAGGCTCACAGAGAGGTCTTTCAGTGGGATGGGGTTAGTTCCTTTTTGTGGCCTAGGAAGGTGGATGCTCCCAAGACAATCGTTACTTAGAACCACCTAACTTTCAGTTTAACAATGTAACAACCACCACTGATTTAAAGGAGCTTAATGTTTACAAAGCACTTTCTTCACAACCCTGTAAGGTAGGTAATGCAAATATTATTAACTCCATTTCTCACCTATAGATGAGAAAACAGGCCCAAAGAAGATCATAGTAACAATAAGTGTTCCTATTTCAGTAGTTTCTGAACAGAAATGCTGGATCTCTCAAATTAACCATGGCTTTCTTCTACTTTCTCTGATCATAGACTTTATAAGGGACGAAAGTGTAATTCATCATGTTCATTTGCTTTAGCAAAGTCCCCATGACTAAAGTGAAAAAAGAAAAGGTGACCCCTGAGGCTCCATCCTCCACAGCAGCTGACAAGTTTGCACTGAGATCATAGGATCACAACCTTAGAACTGGAAGGGACTTTAGAGATGAGCTGGCCTAATTTCCTTCATTGGACAGACAGGGAAATCTAAGGCTCAGAGAGGTCAAACAGCTTCAGACGATCTTCCAGCCTCAGATGCCTCGCTTTTTGACATACTTTGATGGGGATAGATGGGAAGCAGAAGAGGCTTTCAATCTAGACTTGAAGCAACAATGATATGACATGATCAGCTTCCAAAAGTTCCAAAGAAGCTCCTTCCTCTAGCTTGGCATCATCATATAAATCTGTCTCAGCCTTTTTTGCAGATAGTCTAATCCGATTTGTGGAATGAAAAAATCTGGCCCAGTCTATTGGGCTGCCTGCCTTAAGGTACCTGTTGCCTGAGGACTCTCAGAAACATACAGAATGAATGATTCTAGAGCCCAGCTGGTTCCACTGTTCTTGAAAGTTGCCACGGGGCAACGCAGAAATTCAGAGTTGGCTAGGATCCCTGCAACCAAAAGCATTTGGCCTGGAGCACTGCCACTGGTCTCACTAATTATATACTCACCCCGCTGCACTTTTTGCTTCAATGTCCCTTGGATTTTTGCCTACTTTCCAATGTCTTTCCAAAACGAAAGGTTGTCAATATTTTAAGATGCCACAATAAGCAAACATTTAATCTAATTGAGAGATCAAAAGAGTTTAAAAGGGAAAAAAAAAATGAACTTTCCAGTCTCTTCCAGTGGCTTGTACTTCTTGAATTTAACAGATACTTCCCCCTTCAATCATTCCTCCCCCTTCAACCTAATCCAATTGCAGAAGTGGCAGACACCACTGTAAAAGTAGAAGCAATTCAAAAGACATCATCATCTACTTGGGAGAGGAGAAAGTTTTCTCTCCTGCCAGTCCCATATAGGAGATATACGAATACATGACACCTCCGCTCCCCAAAAGAGGGCTGTGCCCTATAAATCAGACTGTAAGCACCAGCCCCTTCTGTGCAGAGAGAGAAATTACTGTGGGTTGGGGGTTGCTCCAGAGCACGTGCCCTCCTGTTCACTTGTCATCAGAGATGTTAACATTTCTGATTAATTCGCAGACCTCTCCTTTTATTCCTCATTTCTTTATCCACGCCATCGTGCTCTGCTGCAGTTTAAAGATTCTTACCGACCTGCTACAATAATCACCACCCGCTAAATGCCACCCCCCAACCTGGGGAAATTGTTTAGTGATGCCAACCGCGCTTTTAATTTGCAAGACATCAGACACAGAGGTAATTTATACCAACATCTGTTCATTTCTGACTTCTGAAACAAACACACATGCTGCTACAAAATCCCATTAGGAGCAGGAGACAGCCTTCTGCTATTCTGTATTCTTCTTCTTCTACACACACACACACGCTTTTATTTTTAAATGTATATCACTAAAAATCTTCCAACAAGGACCCCAAATTTCTTTTCCATGTAGAAATGGAAATGGTACAGAAATTTTACAAAATGTTTCTCCTATTCTTGTTTAGCTCCTATCCTTCTTTCAGGTTTTCAATATTACAGCTAAAATGTATTCCTGGCTCTCTATGACTGGCCAAGGTTATTTCCTCCTAAGCTTGGCTGTTGTTTTTTTTCCCTCCAGTTCTTCTCCATCCCCAGTTTTCCTTTTGTGCTATAGGTAGGGGGAAAAGCAAGACAAAATACCACAATGCTCCTGAACTAGACTTGTCTCAAGCCAAGTACCATTTATTGACCTTTTCAATCAGACATTTATGATTCTAGGCTTTTTGTTCAGAGAAATAAGAATCAGAAGGAAACGCTACCAGCACACTGTAATGCCTGTAGCCAAAGGATGTGTCTATCTGCAGATGCCACAATCTGTGCTGTGAAGAACAGAAACATGACCCTTCCATGTCAAATCATGAGTTATAGAACTTTGTAGCTGCAGTGCACACGTTTGCAAAATGATAAATAAACAAAAGATATAGTCTCCACTGGATTAATAAATGATTCCAGTTAGTATGGGAAAGACGCTTCTGGCTATATACTATTTTAAGATGCTGAATGGGTAAATTACAAAGAAACTTTAAATTTAGATTAATCTTATTACTTCCTTATCAGTTGCCCCAGGACTTCCATACACACAAAGACTAGGAATCATTGTAAATAATTGGGATTCTTATGCCAGTAGAATGATGGGGCCATGATCTCTAAACCCAATTTCATAGGTATCTACCTAAAAAGGTCAGGGCTGAAGGGAGGATTCTATCTTTTCTTCCTGAGAGGGAGGAACAAGGTTTAATATAGCCTCTTCTTTAGAACTTCCAATCCTGCAACCCTGCATTTAGCCTTGCCTTTGGGTCCTTTTCCATGATGACTGTCCCCAAACTGCTTTCTGCAGTAAATTTTGTGGTGGCTGGTTGAAAAAGATTCAGTGGTATAGATTGATTTCTTACAAGTGAGGGAATGAGGGATTACCAGCAGTTGCCCTGGTTAACAAGATTGGGTACAGAATCTCTTGTAAGATCAGCCCACTCTGCCAGGGCTTTGCATCCTTTCCCCATGACATATGGGTTTCATTACAAAGATTTTCCAGATTTTAACTTCTAGGCAGCTGCCTAGCATAATTCCACTGGATCTTTATGTAGGGAACGATTTAAAGGTTAAGTAACTTTTTAATCAAATAGAGACATGACATTTGGTTTTCAATCCCAAATGAAAACTACTGGTCCTGATACTCCTTCCAGTGTTACAAAATAACAAGAAAAATGCAATGAGGATAAAAAGGATCACTACTAATGGTTCTCTCACATCTCTAAGAAAAACATGTCTAAATGCACTACAAGACATATGGACAGTCAGGAAAAAAATAAAGCAAACAGCAATGTGAATGACTTGTATTTGTGAAACACTATTTGTAACAGAAGATCAAATACCATGTCATAGGCCAGCAGCTGGAAGTTGTCCTCTGCTGAGCTATACTGGACAGCAATTTATGGCTGGAAGTCAGAAAGGAGATTTAGAAGTCCTATTCAATTCAAATCTGTGTCCTGAAATGATGCCTTAGTGACCAGTCACAGAGAAGGCTTCTTTGGAGTAGTAATGGCATTTGTCAATTTTATGGCATCTGGCTACTCTTTTAAAAACCATTTGCATCCTTGAAGACTCATCCATATTAGGAAAGGAAGGCAGCCACTAAGTGTCAATTATAAACTAGGCAATGAATAGATATAAAAGAATTAGGAG
Organism: Phascolarctos cinereus; assembly: GCF_003287225.1. Taxonomy (NCBI): domain Eukaryota; kingdom Metazoa; phylum Chordata; class Mammalia; order Diprotodontia; family Phascolarctidae; genus Phascolarctos; species Phascolarctos cinereus. The sequence continues at coordinate 228,423,514 of NW_027555736.1, forward strand.
AAATGCTCTGAATATGGGGGGGGGGGTTGTTCCTCCTTTATCATCACAGACTGTCCCTGCTTCCAGCTGGTAGCAATAAAGAAGACTTACTTAGAAATAGTTGCTTATAGGGGGCAGCTAGGTGGCTTGGGGGATAAAGCACCGGCCCTGAAGTCAGGAGGACCTGAGTTCAAATCCGGCCTCAGACCAAACACTTGACACTTACTAGCTGTGTGGCCCTGGGCAAGTCACTTAACCCCAACTGCCAAAAAAAAAAAGAAAAGAAAAAAAAGAAAAATAGTTGCTTATAAGGACTTCTTCAACGAGTAAATAACAACAGTGGAAGTACATTCTTTAAAATGTTAATGCCTTTTAGACAGTGATATTGCCTATCCAAGATAGAGATATACAGAAGGTTCAGCTCTTTTAACTGTATATCATAATCTGGGCAACAGGCATTCTTCATCCATTTTGGTTTTTCCACATGAAAACTTAGAATTCTTGTGTTTATGTATCATCTGTTGTTTGTCCTGTTTTTTGAAGAGGACCAATGACATCACGGGTGGTGTCCTATCTTGCATGTGAATTGGATTTAAATGATGCAGAATTGTGCAAAGCCATCAACCTCCCACTCTCTTCCTGAGTCACCAAAGTCCGGCAGCAAGACAAAAGTCGGGATGACTGGTGATGGCCCGCGATGCTGTAGATAACCTTGCTGTCTCTGATGCCTAACCAAGCTCTAAGCACTTCACAGCACCTGCTGCGGCCACCTTCGTGGCAGTTGGAACAAACTGTTCTCATCTGCCCATTTTCGCATACTTGGGGTAGACACCCCCCTAACTTACTCTCCACCTGGTTTAGCTGTCTGATGAAACGGTTTACTAGGGTGTGGCTGCTGTGCAAACTACAGCTTCTGGGAGCCATAGGTGAGAGCTAGGTGAAAGTGGACACCAAAGGTGGATGAGCAGCCTTGGAAAGGGCCCAGTAAACCCTCACAACAGAGGAGTGAGAAGGCTCTGCAATGTTACGGGGCTGCATGTAATCAGCATAGCATCTACTAACAGAAGCATATGGAGAACTTCACTATCTATAGTCAACCAGTAAACACTGATTAAGTGCCTCCTATGTACCAGAACTGCTAAGCACTGGCGATACAAAGAAGGCAAAAAAATGCTCTCTTCTGTCAAGAAGTTCACAATCTAATGGAGGAGACACCATACAAAGAAGCTCTGGACAGGCTAAGCCGGAAATAATCCACAGAAAGGAAGGCCCTAGAATTAAGAGGGATCAGGAAAGGTTTCCTGTAGAAGGTAAGATTTTTGCTGGAACTTTAGAAGGAATCTCATTTCAGTTTGGTCTCTATAACGGATACTGGCAAATACCTTTGGCAAACCTATGTTTTCCAACTGTATACTTGCTTGATATCAACAGTATCATTTACCTTTGCTGGATATCTTCATGCCATGGTGCTGCACTTCGACCTTGACCCCCTGTCTTGGCGCTCCTTAATCCTTACTGGTAGGAGCTGATCATCATCTAAACCCAAACCCAGGGGCCTGCTCTCTGGACATCTACCTGCACTGTTGCCCATCACCACGATCCAGCACTCTAGCCTCCTCCTGGGGCCCTGCAGTTTCACCAGATCTGGCCCAGCCCAGACCTACCATGCGATTCTCCAGCCATTTGTATGGATAACCTTCCCTCCTTCCCAACTCACTTTTCCATTTCTAGCTTCGGCAAAAGGAACCAAATCAAAACCACCATTCCCAGAAAAAGCATCCCAATTAATTGTCCTATGACTCAATTCACTATCCCTGCAACTTCCATGGCCACCACTCCCCTGTATGTGTTGTCTATATAAGCTCCCTGAAGTCTGAGATTCACTGGCTTTGGTATTTGTATTCCTAGCACTTAGCACAATGGCTGCATCCATGACTCTGGAAAACCACTTAACCTATCTTAGCCTCAGTTTCCTCATCTGTAAAACAGAGACAATGACAGGAAATATCTCAACAGGGTTACTGTGAAGATCAAATGAGATAATATGAGTAATGCAATCTGCAAACCTTAAAGGGCTATATAAATGTTATTTATTATTTCATTCATTCAGTTCAAGAAACATTCTATGATTTTAACATATACACAGATCACTGAACCAAATACAATTCAAAGGCAATGTGATGATTGCATCAAGCCCGTGAACACTGCAAAGCTTCCTAAATGAGATCCACGAGCACTAAAAGAATTCAGTCTACCTGTCCACACTGGAAAAAACCAAGTCAACGAAGAATGCCTATTGTCAAGATAAGTTGTACGACCCATGGACCTGGTCCATGAACATAAATACCTCGGACAGACGATGTGCACGGACCATGTGCTGGGCTACAGCGAGAATGTTCTATTACCTCAATAAGAGAGCAGGAATGTTTGTCAACTTCGCAAAATTAACACCATTCTGTTTTAAGCCTCCATTTTGTGACCAAGTTGTTTTCTTTTCTTTTTGTTTTTTGGCTAGGCAATGGGGTTCAGTGACTTGCCCAGGGTCACACAGCTAGTAAGTGTTACGTGTCTGAGGCTGCATTTGAACTCAGGTCCTCCTGAATCCAGGGCCAGTGCTCTATCCACTGCGCCACCTAGCTGCCCCAAGCAAGTTGTTTTTCAATAAGAATATATGCACTTGTGTAGTCTGACATACTGAATAACACATTGCACTTTTAGATAACTGAAACTAATAAGCAAGTATATGGACCCTCTAATAGGATAGACCACCAAGTGAAAAATATCATAAACACTTATGTGAGTAGTTTATAAACTACTAATCAAATTATGTGGAAACTAAATTAGGCACACTGATAGCCAGAACTATAAGAAATCCACCAGAAGAGCTAGCCCATTAGACTATTCCTGGGTCATGACGGGGACAAGTTCCTGCATTCCCTGCACTAGAAGCTCAAGTAGACAGTATTCAAGTGGGGGCACTGCTGATTTACAGAGACTTGCCAGATAAGCACTCTGGGGAAAAAAACAACAACAAACACATGGCCTCCAGCTGGGCAAAGGGGAAACCTAGTCATGGTTACCAGTATGAAAGATGCTTACCAGGACCAATAAGACTCAGGTTAGTGATTTGTTCTTAGAGAAGGCTGGTATTTGCATTGTTTGCACATACTGATTGATGAAGTTTGATTGCATGCATTGAGAAGTGTAAGTCTAATTAGTGTTTCCATCACATTAGTTAGTATATGTAATGGTAAGTCAGCTATAAGTGTGCATTGTGCATTACACAGGCTCAGAAATAAAAAGGAAGAGGGCAGGCTGGACTGCCTTTGGGAAACACACAGTGCTTTTAATCACCCCAAGCTCCTCCCTGAACTAAAAGCCCATCTTTTAGAAACAATAATGCTGATGCTGCATGGCTGCTACAGAATAACAGTCTCTAAAAAATAAAGTTTCTAGTCATGACAGAGAATAATGGAGGCGCAGAGAGGGCATGAGTGGGCTGCAACACATTACCAACGAGAACTGTGCAAAACAAGTGGCATAAACTACGACATCATTAAAAATGTATGGTGGGAAAAGAAGGTAGGGCAATCATGTGGTTAGACCACAGGATAATCTTCTGGCATCTGTTATATCCATGCAATGCTAAGGCAACAAGAGGACCAGCCCCGTACATTAGAAAGACTTCTTGTGATTGACTTATAGGAAGAGGCTGACAAAAGCTGCAGAGAACAAAAGGGCATAGATGGGTCACCACCTGCATTGTTGGAAAGATGGTACCGACAGGAGATCACAGATCCATTTAAATGTGGGAGATGCATTTGTGGGAGGTGTCACTTTGTCACATGTAATCACACTTCACAGTTATCTGTCTTTGTGTATACTGCTGTTCCCCCAGTAGAATGTAAGTTTCTAGAAGACAGAGGTTTGGTTTCTTCCCCATTTTGTCTTTGTATTTTCACCTGCTAGCACAGTGCCTCATAGGCAGTAGGTGTTTAACAGATGTTTCCTGAATCTGAATCAGCAACCAGTAAGGGGATTTTTTAATTTTCTAAACCTTTCACCTAACTGTATGACTCTAAAAAGGTGACCTGTTGTAGGATACAATTTACAAAAGTCGGCCTGCTTCTTTCTCATACGTTGAGAACATCCTTGATATGCATGTAGATTATTTTCATAAAGGGTTTGAAGGTAAAATATATGAAATTTTAAAACTTGTACAGGAACAAGATCAATGCAACTAGAAAAGAAAAAATGTAGAGTGGGGAAAATATCTTTGCATTAACCCTCACTGATAAAAGTCTGATCCATCAAGGTTACATCAAGGATCTATATTTCATAATAAAGCACCCACACAGATCAGATTATAATTTAAAGACGAGGTATAGAGAGTTGCTTAAGGCTCAAAGAAGTTAAGAGACTTGCCCTTGATCCGAAAATTGTCAAGTGATAAAAGCACAATTTGAACACAAGTCTTCCTAACTCCAAGTCCAGGATCTTATGTGATGCTGCTTCTCAGAAAGTTTGATATCTAAGATACAGAGAGTTGACATAAATATATAAAATTCAGGGCCACTCCTTAATAAATAAATGGTCAATTATATGAACAGATTTCAAAAGAAGAAATTCAAACTATCAACAACCACTTTCATGAAAAAAGCTCCAAATCACTAAAAATAAGAAAAACATAAAATGAAACTTCTCTGAAGTTTGACAATCAAATTGTCAAAGACACAAAAAGTCGGGGCAGCTAGGTGGCACTGTGGGTAGAACACTGGCCCCCAAGTCAGAAGGACCTGAGTTCAAATGTGACCTCAGACCAAACACTTGACACTTACTAGCTATGTGACCCTGGGCAAATCACTTAACCCCAACTGCCTTAAAAAAAAAGATACAAAAAGTCAGAAACAGTTAACATTGGAGGAGCAATAAGAAATTAGCTGCATACTGGTGGCAGAGCTGGAAAATGGTACAGAAGACAATCTGGAATTATGTGAAAGAAATTACTACTATGTTCCAGCGGTGTAGTGAAACCACTACTTTTCTGATTAGCAAATCAGTGAAAATAAAGTGATCAATAGTTAAACAAATTGTAGCATATGAATAAAAAATATTGCAACACAGCAATGACAAGGATGAGGAACTAAGAGAAACATGGAGAGATTTGTATAAATTGATAGAGAATAAAGAAAAAGTAGGAGAATATATATTCTATATATCCAACTATAACAATGAAAATGAAAAATTTCAGAAATTAGAATAGATGTAATAACCAATCTTAGTTCAAGGGAAGTGGTGATAAAATACACTCCCTCCTCATAGGAGATTGTCTCATCTTTGTATTCCTAGCACCTGGCACAGTGTCTTACACATAGCAGGAACTTAAATGTTAAATTAATTTTCTTCTAAAGGGTAGATAAGAGAAGGCTATTTTCTTACTGAATCAGGAAATTAAATCTACATTCAAACATTTTCTTTAAATTTAACCTATGGCTCACTCCCAGGGAATGTAGCAATAGCGTGACAAATAATATGTTCATCTGTGCAGTTAAACAAATTTGTGCAGCACCAGTACTGAAAAATCTTCTAACTGGCTTTCTACAAGAGAGAGAATAAGACAAAGATACTCAACCAATAGATTTATTCTTAAACCACCAAGTAGGAATGTGAAATGTCAACCATGATACTTTAAATACAGAAGGCAGGTATCCAAAAAAATTTTTTTACATTCAGATGAAAGCCTGTGTTTTTCTATCAGCTCTCCTTGTTATGCCCTCTTAAGTGCAAAAGAGACTAGTTTTCAAACTCACAACCACCATCTCACTCCCTCCAAACATATTAAAGACTTGTGTTCAAGGAATAAGGGTTGAGTTCACAATTTTATTTATTTCTCACTTTGTCTCAGAGCCTACTTCATGGATGTATCCATTTCCCTTTTTCAAGGATAGAAACAAACTGAATGAGGAGCAATGTGAATCAGTGATCCAAGAAATGTATTCCTATCATTCTCAGGACTAGAATATTTATTAAATACCCACAGATCTGTCAGGAACTACCCATGCCCTTATATGGTAGTAAATCTCAGAGACATATTCATTATATGACCTTGAACTAATCAAATACTCAGGGCTTCAATTTCCTCATCTATAAAGTGGGATAATATCCCACTATGATAATCCATTTTGTGGGGTTTATACAAAAGTGTAGTGATAATGGCTTTACAAACAAAAGTATATAAAACAGATACCAGTGATGCCACTTTGCCACAGGTTAGATATCAGTCCCTAAAATGGCTTCAGACTAATTTTTTAAGGACCACTTCAAGCCAAAGCAAAACAAGAATAATATCAAGAATAACATAATATGGACAATTTTAGGTGACTTGGATATTAAGAGAAGATGCTTATCTGGTGTCTCCTATTTTAAAGAGCTGGCAATAGACATAGTCCTAGAAAGATGAAGGCCCAATCTCTTGACCCCTAGAGCTGGGAAAGAGTTACATCTCTTCTCTGTGAAGCCAATAAAAACCTCTCTTGATTATAATTTAGATAAGAGCCACTGGATTGAATAATAATGTCTGAAACTCCCCTGGCTGTTTCACCTTGAGACGTCCATCACTGGGTTAAACATGATGCTAATTGCATTTGGATTGATTAATTTCTCTCACTCCTGTCTATTCGAATAATGCTTAACAAAATAATCATAGCACCCAGAGCCAAATCTTCTCCGTCAAAGGAATGAAGCCATCAGAACCGGCAGAGATGAAAGAAATGAAGATGACCCGTAATTACTGCTACGGTGATATCATTACCATATTATACAAAATGAGTGCACAGGGGGAGGAAATGTAGAACAAGGAGGGGCTGAGATTATTATTATTTTTTAATGGAACTTTATATCCTAAGAATCTTAGATCTGACACCAAGTAGAACACATGGAAATACTGACCTCCAAAAAAAAAATACAAATCTTAACACACAAAATCACCAAATCCAATGAACACAGAGGCCTAGGATATATCAAGTGTGTAGAGTTGTGAAAAAGATTATTTTCTCCACCATTTTTCCATTGCAATGATACTTTGTATATGACTTGCACAGAAATTTAAGATGCTTTTCTCTATGCCACAAACATCCCCCAGAACCACTGCATAACTTGGCTTCTAAGCCCATGGAATAAACTTAGTTTGTTTATTTTAACAGAAGTGGCCTTGTTTGTAAACTTGAGGTATATGTTTTTAATCTAAAGCTGAATTCTTGCTGAGAATTAAAATTTCCAAATCCTTAAGGTTCTTTATATATCCATCTTCTAGTATAAGATGGATTTAATTTAAATCATGATTTAAAACACTAGTAAGGAAGAACTAATTTCATAAATGCCCTCCAGTCATTTGATATAATCTTATTAATACATATTCTTTGCACACACAAAAAAGCAAGCTAACTATATAGTTTCATTTTTAGAAGATTTAAAACCAAGGATTTACTTTGAAATTTTTCATTTTCATTTTGTAACTCTATCAGTCCACCAAATGATTTGCTTACTTTATGTGCCAAAGTTACTTGAATCAGAAACATGTGAAGTACCTTGCACAAATTTTTAAAAAATCTGTTGGATGGATGGATGAATGCCTAAAGACTTTGGAGAGTAAATCAATTCAAGGGGTTGGGTTGGGGATTAGCACTGCAACATTCTATTAAAGGAACAAACATCATGAAAAACAAACCAATACCATTTAATGGCTCCCTCTTGCCTACTAAAAAAATTCAGATTCCTTCATTTGACATTAAAGGTCCGTCATAGTCTGGGACCATTTTATCTTTACCTGATACTAAACTTTTATTCTCTGCCGGCATTATGTACTGACCAACTGAGCTACCTGGCATCCATGACATCCAATAACTTCTGCTGTTATATGCTGGCTCACACTCTTGTCTGTATCTAGAGTGCCAACTCTTTTCTTGGTGAAATCCTTCCCATTATCAATGTTATTTCCATGAGAAGTCTGCCCTCTAAACTTCCTTCAAATTCAGCTCAGGGGACACCTTTTGTCCCCTTTGTTGCTAGTGCTCTCCCCCTCTAGAAATCACTTGTATTTGGCATATGTTATATTTACTTATCTGTGTACAAGTCCCTAAGCCCCTTCGCTAGCCCCTCTGCTCCCCAGTAGAGTATAAGCTTCTTGAGGATAATGACTATTTAGTATTATTCTTTATATCCACAGCACTTAGCACAGTATGTGTGACACACAGTAATCCCTAAGTAAATGTTTGCTGAATTGAACTGAAATGAGATGCAACAGTCAACAGTCGATAAACATTTATTAAGCTCCTACTACATGCCAGGCACTGTACCAAGCACTAGGGATACGAAAACAAAAAATAGTCCTAGCCCTCAAGGAGCTCACAATCTAACAGAAAAAGACAACCTGAAAAGAAGCTGAAAAGGAAAATGAGGGAAGAAGGTTCCCGCAGGTGGAGATTTCTGAGCAGATGAGTGACATGGTCGGGCTTCCTCTTTAGGATCATTATTTTGGCAGCTATATGGAGAATGGATTAAAGAGGGAGATATTGGAAACAGAGACTAATCAAAAAGTTACTACAAGAGTCCAAGTGAGATGCAATGCAGGTCTGCACTTTGTTAGTGTTTGTGTAAGTGGAGAAAGGTAGATAGATGCAAAAAAAAATGTTATGGGGGGCAGAAATTAACTAGACCTGCCACTAGAATGGATAATGAAGTAGTGCTTCAAGGCTAAGAATCTGAGTGACCAGAAGGAGAGTGGAAATCATAAGAAATCAGGACATCTGAAAGAAGGGAGGATTGTCTGATGAAACTATAGTAAGTTTTGTTTTGGACATGTCTGAGATGTCAATGGGACATGCAGTTAGAGATGTCCAGCAAGGCGACAGTGTTAAAGAACTTAACTTCATAAGAGACTAAAGGCTGGATACACAGACTAGGGAGTCATTTGCACAATAATTCAACTGGTAGGAACTGATGAGATTTGTAGAAAGCAAAGAAAAACCTCTGGAAGCATCCCCTGTAGGAGACAGATAATGATTCAGCAAAGCACATAAAATGATCAGAAGAGTAATCAGGAGGCGAGTGTGTGTGGCAAACAGTGTCAGAAGCTTCCAAGAAATCAAGGAGAACAAGGAAATGTAATTGGATTTAGCAATTAAAAGATCATTAGTAAAATAGTTGTAGCAACACCTTTTGCGATATCAAAAAATTGAAAACAAAGTATATGCCCATTAATTGGAGAGTGGCTAAACAAATTGTGGTACATGACTGTAATGGAATATTACTGTGGTGTAAGAAATAACGTAGATGATGAATGACAGAGAAGCATGGAAAGATCTACATTAAATGCAGAGTGAAGCAAATAGCAAGAAAACAATATACAAAATAACAATAGAAATGGAAAGAACCACCACACATACACACACAAAATCAAAAGTGAATGCTACAAAACCACAAAGAACAAGCAAAGAAGGGGTTCTGAATAAGCGATATGAGAAGATATCTCTACCCCACCCCTTTGCGGTGGTGGGAGGTCTACAAGTGTGATACATTACATATATTTTCAGAATTTTTGATCTATTAATCAATTATGCTGATTTGTCTTGTGTCTTTAAAAATTTTTGTTATAGGGGACAGTTCTCTGGGAAAGGGAGAAGGAAGGAGAGAGATACTGGAGATTACTGTGATGTAAAAAAAGGGGACGGATAAATAAAAACTTATTTAAAAAACTGTTTGGGAACTGTTGGCAAATCTGGAAAGGTTCCAGTCTCACGATGGGCTTGCAGATTACAAAACTGAGAATTGAGTGGGAGGTGAGGAAGTACAGGCAATAAGTACAGATTGATTTTTCTAGATTTGCTATAAAATGGAGCTAAGATGAAAGGATGAAAAGCTTGAGGACAGCAGGTCAAGTGAACTTTTTGTTTAAATGATAGAAGACAGAGGCATGGAAGACCAGGGCATGAATGTAGGCAATAAAGAAGCAGATAAAGAATGATCAAAAATAAGAGAGGAGAGGATGGAAGAGATATGCTGCTGGAAGAGATCATGGGAATAGAGATTTAGAACTGAAAGGAAACAACCACAAAGGTGATCAACTCTAATACCTTCATTATACCAAAGAGGAAACCAAATCTCAAACAGACTAAGCGAGAGAAAGAATGGGATCAAAGGCACAAGTAGAGGAACTGGCCTGGGCAAGGAGGCCTTTGTTAAAGACCAGAGCAAAGGTGAAGAGATTAGGGAATGATGAAAGATTCTGTAGTACTGAATAGGGGAGAAAGGGAAATCACAAAGGATAGCCTTTTCCTTTGTCAGTAAAGCAGGAGGTGAGGAACTCTACTGAGAGAGAGAGAGAGGGCACAAGACTTTTGAGGGAAAAGAAAGCTTGAAACAGCCCATGTATATTGTGAGAGGGAGTCAAGGAAGAATAAATTTACACTGGAGCAAGATGGCATGATTATATGACTTCCTTTATCAGCATTCAGTAAAATTTGGGTTATTTAAATTCTCTCTTTCTTATTAATCTGAATATTTTAGAATTTTGTAAATAATAACTCATTTCATTGATCAGTTGTGGTTTCTAATAATTTCTTTAATTGTTCTTCATTACTGAACACTCATTTTCATTTTTTATATAGGAAAATTAGCTTTCTTTTCCTTTCAAAAAGTCAGATTAGGTAAAGGTCTATCTATGTTAATTAAATTAGCCTCCATTTTAATGGGCATACTTTTCTTCAAAAGTTCTCTGTTGGTTATAAATTTTATTGTGTTATATTTATTAAAGGATATGCTTAAAATCTCTGCTTTTTTGCATTTGTTTACATAAGACTTTTATGTTCTAGTCCAGGGGCAAGGAACCTGCCACCTCTAGGTCCTCAAGTGCAGCCTTTTGACTAAATCTAAACTTCACAGAACAAAGCCCCTTAATAAAAGGATTTGTTCTGTAAAACTTGGACTCATTCAAAAGGCCATATGTGGCCTAGAGGCTGCAGGTTCCCTACCCCTGTTCTAGTCAATGGTTAATTTTTGTAAGGGTGCCACAAACAGCTAAGAATACATAAACTGTTTTCTATTGCCATTCTGTAACTACCAGGGAGCTATTATGGCTAAATTTTCTAAACTGCTATTTAGGACATATCATTTTGTTATATTTGTTTAGGTCTGAAAGGGGCACATTAAGGTCCTCAAATTTTACACTTTTGGCATCTATTTCTGCTGCTTAATTCAATTAACTTTTCCTTCAAGTATATTTAGATGCTATGCTATAAAGTCCATATATATTATATACTGATATTATTTATACTTGGTGCTTTTACATATAATGAAATTTTCTCATGTCTTTCATTAACATCTCTTTTTATTGTTGCCTTTGCTATGATCATGACTACCTCTGCTTTTTTTAAGTTTACCTGAGTGACCAGGGAATGTAAAAAACAAATTGTGGTATACTGTAAGAAAAAATACATGTGTTTAATGCAGAGAAGCACAAAAACAATTACAGGAGCTGATGCAAAGTGAAGTAAGCAGACACAAGAAAACACTACATACAATGACTGTAACAATTAAAATAGAAATAACAACCACAAAATAATAAAAAATGATTGCAGCAAAATTATAAAGAACAGATCTGGCCCCAAAGAAGAGTTAAGACAAGATGATTCCCCCTGCTCTTTTACATTAGAGAGAGGAGGGTTCCCCAAAAGTATGGAACATTGCCTATGTAATATTTTTTTTCCTAGGTGGTTGGCTAATTTTTACCTCTTCTTCCTCTTTTTCTGTTACTCTTTAAATTTTTTTTTTCCATATAAAGGATAGCTCCCTGGGTGGGGGAAGGAGAACAGGGGAAATTTAGGTGATATAAAAACAAAAGATATCAATAAAATCCGTTAAAAATAAATTCCCCTTTACCTTAAAACCTTTCCTCTTAAACTCTACATCTTCTTTTTAAAAAAATCTTCTTATACTCACTGACACATAGTTTCTTTCCAAAAACAGTGCATTACCAGGTACCCTTGCCAACACTGACTATACCTGTGCTAGTGTTCCCCAATACAATGGGCCAGGAGAAGAAGTAGATACATTCCTCGCTCCTCACTGGGACATCCAGACTAACCTGCTGTTATCACTCGGGAACCACTTGTCCTCTCTGGTTCACTTCACTCATATATCACCCTATCTACACCCATCATCAGTCCTCAAGTCATTCTCCAACCAACTCAACCTTTGCTCTCATGCTTAAGGCCTTCAACCTCTATTTCAGTGTATAGTTTATCTTCAAACACAACTTCAGTTTCCAGTTCATCAACCTCTTAAAGTCCCATAAACAACCTTCACTCCACTTCAGCCACACATTGAGCATTTTCAATTCAATTCTGAAATCACTTAATATGGGCCTACTAGGTACCCAGTACTGTGCTAAAATTAAAAAAACAAATAATCCCTGATATCAAGAAATTTATAATACTACAAAGAGGATATAACACGTATGCAGATAGCAAATACAAAGTTTATACAAAATAATTTTAAGAAAGAGACAGTACTAACAACAAGGAGTGGGGGTGGGGGGTGGGGGGGGTGGACCAGTAAAAGCCCAATGTAGAAGGTACACTGAAGGAAGCTTGCCATTATATTTTAGATAAGGGACACAGTATAAAAGCCTTGATGACTAGAGATGGGAGTATTTTAACTTTTAACTTTTTTAGATTTTTAAAAAGAAGGAAAAAAAATTAGCACAGCAAAATCAACCACCACAAAGAAGTTTGATATTATAGTCAATATTCTATACCAGGGGTGGGGAACCTGCAGCCTTGAGGCCACATATGGCCACCCCCCCCGCCCCCCCGAGTGACAAACCCTTTTATTTTGCATGAAGAAAAACTTCTATGCAGAGAAGTCAATTCATATGGCTCAGGTCCAAATGCTGCTTTTGGCAATGAAGGCCATATAACAGACCACCATGAATACCACTGCAGCCACCGCTTCGGTAAAGACCCAAGGTGCACTGCAGACACCCCAGTGATCCATACTGACCGTGAACAAGGGTCTAATGGCTGAGACATCCTCCTTGCTTCTCTGGGCCTTTCTCAGAAGACTGTAGGATTCTTCATCAAAGAACCTGACTTCATAAGTTCCAGGATGGGTATTCTTATGTTCCAAGCTCCAGGATACCTGAGAATATCCAAGATCCTGACCATAGGTCACTGGAAACTGCTTTCCGTTAACATCACCAAGGGCCACGTTCTATGCCTCATTCTTGCACGTTAGAGAGATCTCAATGATGAAAACAGTCTTGATGAAAATGACTGCATCAGAGGTGGTGTTGTAGGAAGGAGCAGTCACATGATCAGTGCAGGGCTCCGCCGAGCTGCCGAGAGCCCAATGAGCAGCAGCAGGATCAGGGCTTGGTGGATGTAGGCCAGGGCAGGTGCCAGGAGGGCCCACCATCAGCTCCCTCCAGCACAGACAGGAGAGAGAGCATATGCGGCCTTTTGACTGAGTCCAAGTTTTACAGAACAAATCCTTTTATTAAGGGGATTTGTTCTTTCAAGTTTGGATTTAAGCCACAGGTTCCCCACCCTTGTCTACACCCATAGTCCCTCACCTTGGCAAAGAAGGGAGGGAGGTGCATTTTCTCAACTCTTCTCCAGGTGCCGAGCTTGGGTCATTATAATGGCGTCATACATTTTTAGTAAAGTCTTAAAAATAGGAATGCAGATAGAAACTAAAAGATTATAGGTAAATGTTGCCATGTAAATAATAGAAATATTCAAATAATTCATATTCACTTCTGATACATTTTTAAAGGGTAAGCTGGAAAGGAGAATAGGTTAGGAACTATTAATAGTAATGCTTGAAAAAAAATTGTGGAAGATAAGTAAGCAATTCCCAAGGGTTTTTAAAAGGGCACTCCCGCTGTAACCCTCCTTAATTTTACTTAAAATAAGTTAGTTTAACTTCAATACCCAATAAATTATAAGTACTATTAATTATGCTGTTAATTGGTAAGTACATCTGAAGACAAGATAACTATTAAGGAAAAAAAAACCAATTGATCAATGACATTATGCCATTGTTTTCTTTGGAAGGAAAACGTGTTCATTAGCTAGGACTTCTAATACAACCTGACTTAACTGAGCTTACTGTTTATCCAATAATAATTCAAGCAGCACTAGCACAGAAAATTTGAGGAACCCAGATTAGGTAGAACTATACCAAAAATGGCCATATCTTGTTTAAAGAACCAAAAGAGAGCTATGACAGTTTATTGCCATATAATAGCAAGAAGGAAGACAAAGGGATAAACAATACTTACCCCAAATAACTTTCAATAAGGATGGCAATATATATGAACTTATGGCCAGAATAGTTCAGGAACAAGTGACTTTGTTCTTTGATAATTTATTGCCACAGCAGAAGAAAGTGGCTTTTGAGGACTCTCGGGCCATCTGCTTTTTGGCCTTTCACTTGTCATTTAGAGGACTGTGTATGGATGGATCTCCCTAACACTACTTCCCCAATCCAAGGTAACGGTAACAGTATCTCAAAAACGATCTGTCTTTGACCTTTTACTGTATCTAGGTATCTATCTTTGTACCTACATATCAAGCTAACACCAGAAAATCAAATACAGACAGATCACTTTTGAAATGCTGATGCCAAAGTTTAAGGGAAGCCTAAAATTCACAAACATTTAAGACGCTACATAAAGCCACTGAAAATCAGGCTACTTGACGGACAGAAATACATACCTGCAGAATAAGCTGCAAGATGTCACACTGAACTACAACTATCAAATACAGAGAAAAGCAACCACTACCTTGCCCATGGAACCTAAGTGGAAAACTGGGAGATAAGAGATGCAGATATTTTATTCCTGATTCTACCACCAACTGAACTCATGACTGAAGACAAATCACTTAATCACTGCAAACCTGAAGAAAGGCAGTGTCTACCTTTCCCCAAGAAGAAACATTTTCTAATGTGAGCTGAAAATTTTGGGTCAAAGGCAAAGTGATATTGATGATCCTTTCAGGTGGGCAGGGAAATTTCAGGATCTAGGTTCAAATCATACTTCTGCCACTTACTGTGTATGTCACGTGACTTTGGTCAAGAGTTAACACCTGCTAAGCTTATATATCCTCATCTGCAAAATGAGAGAGAAGCCTCCAGTACCCCAAAAGAGAAGGCTGCCCAGCTCTCACATACCTACTCCCTAAAAACAGGACCAGTCCAAACAACAATCAAGGAGTAACAAAGAAACTACAGTAAGCCCCCACCCCAAATCATCACTCAAAGTCGCTCAGAAGCCCATGGGCAAATGGAATGGGGACCTCCTAAAAATAATAATGATGATAACAGAGCTCATATAGATAGGTCTAGGTTACTATTGAGATTACAAAGAGCTCTGTATTGCATTATCTCATTTGATTCTACAACAGCCCTGTAAGTTAGGTGCTATTATTACCCCTATTTTACAGATGTGGAAACTGAAGCCCAGAGTCACAAGGCTAGTTAAATATCTGATACAGAATTCAAACTGAAATCTTCCTGACTCCAATAGCAATCTACTCATTATGACACCTAAGAAACTTAGAAAAGCCAACATTAAGTGCAGGCAAATGAGAAGGAAACCTCCTTGGCCAACCAGAGACTAGCCCGCAGACACCTATAGCGTGCAAGCTCTGTAGGTGGAGCCAGCAAGAGCAGAGGGCTCCCATAAGAAAGTTCCAACGTGGTCTGAAACCCACAAGCTTAGACCTGGAAGCAACTCAGAAGGGCAGTGAACAGTGGAGGGGCTGTGGCATAATTCCAAAATTAGGGGGTAAAAAAAGAGGAGGGCCACAGAAACATTTCTGTTAACTGCAGAAAGAAGAGGAAAAAGTTCTCAACACAGAAAAATAGGGCAGTTATGAAAGTAATATGTTGAAATAATTACATTTTTTTAAGGCAAGAAGTATGGAAGAGATCCGCAGTTTCTATACAATCAGTCCTCTTTTTTTGTGTTCTATTTGGTATATAGAAATGATCTTTTTTGGTGTTTAAGTTCAGAATAAAAATAAACAGCTATGAATAACTGGATGAATTAGTCTCTTGAAGTCCTTTTTATCTCTAAATCTTTGATTCTATCATAAGCTTATACTAAGCAAATCTTAGAACATATACCATAAAGAAGTCTTGGGAAATAACATAACACAGTCATCTAGCTTTACTGATACCTAGGATAGCCACAGCACTGCAAAGCATTGTGAAGAACACAAAAGAACAGTCTTTTCCTCACCCTACCCTCCCAAAAAACTTACAACCTAGCATGTAAAACATTTAAATAAAAATAAGACAGTATAAAATTAAGCACCAAAACAGGAGTAGAGACAGAAGAGTGTCATAGCAGAAGGGAAAAAAGAGAAATCCTCACAGGAAAAAAAAAGTCTAGAAAAACTAAGAGAAAGATTAAAAATATGAGGACACATAAATGCTAGAATAAAAGAAAAGGAGGGAAAAAAATCTCCAGAAGGAAAGCACAACACTGTAACAGCAACTAAATTTTTAGAAGAGAAAATGGACACATATCACACACCCCCCTCAAGAATGATTTAAAAATCATAAAAGGAGATACAAAGGAAGATCTAGCATCTACAAAATTAGAAACAAGATTAAAGGAAGATTCAAGGATTTCAAGATGAACATTAAAAATAAATATTTCAACTAGGTGGAAAATGACAATAATAATTATAATGGAAATACAAATTAAAACTATGAAGCTGTTTTACACCCATCAGATTGGCAAATATGACAAAAAAGATAAATGGCAATTCTTAGAGGAAAGACACACTATTGCTTTGAAGTAGGAACTGAACTGACCCAACCAATCTGGAAAGCATTTGGCACTATAACCAAAAAGCCACAAATGTGAACGCTCTTTGATTCAGCAATTACCGTTACTAGGTGGTCAGTACTTTGAGTACACCCAAAGAGATCAAAGAAAGAAGGAGCCATAGGTACAAAAATACTTACAGCACCACTTTTTATTGTAACCAATAACTGGCAACATAACAAAGTATCTATTAATTGGGGAATAGCTAAAGAAGTTACGGTATAACAATGTAAAGGAATATTATTGTGCTATAAGAAATTAATATGAGAAATTCAGAAAAACCTGGGAAAAATTATATAAGATAATGTAGAGTGAATTCAATAGAACCACAAGCTCAATTCTGGGGGCAGCTTAGGTGGTGCTGTGGATAGAGTGCTAGGCCTGGTGTCAGAAGACTCCTCTTCCTGTGTTCAAATCTGGCCTCGGACAAACCGGGAAAGACTGACATGAACTGATGCAAAGTGAAGTGAGCAGACTCAGGAGTACACAGAAACAGTAACACCGCACAATAATCAACTGTGAATAACATCAATTTTCAGCAATACGATGCTCCAAAACAATTCCAAAGGTCTCATGATGAAAAACGCTATCCAACTCCACAGAAAGAACTGATGGGGTCTGAATGCAGACAGAAGCATACTTTTTTTCACTTTCTGCATTTTTTGTATGTTTTTTTTTTCCTTTTGGGTCTGTGTCTTCTTTCACAACATGACTAATATGGTAATATAATTGAATATGTATAACCTAAAACAAATTGCTTACTGACTCTGGAAAGAGGGAAGTGAGGGAAGAAGAGAGAAAATTTGGAACTAAAAAAATTTTTAAGTGAATGTTAAGTGGGGCAGCTAGGTGGTACAGTAGGTAAGAGTACCAGCCACTGAGTCAGGAGGACCTGAGTTCAAATCTGGCCTCAGACACTTACTGGCTGAGTGACCCTGGGTAAGTCATTTAATCTCAAATGCTTCCTCTGCATCCCTCCAAAAGAATGTTAAAAACTTTTTATATGTAAATGGGGATAAAGTAAAATATTATTTCAAATTAATGAATACAAACAACCAGACCAATTCAGAGCTCTTCATGTACGGGAAGCACTTCCTAATCCTTCAAGTTATTAGTGGCTTCTTCAAAATCTTTTGTATTTATTTATTTACATTCACTCCTTTTTTTCCTAAACATTACTTCCCTAAATACTTTTGAATCTTTTCTTCTTCCACACTGGTTTTACTTTTTTCTCATTCTATTAAAAATATTTCCTTGGTAATCTGTTCAGTATACTATTAAAATATGTAGACTGATTTATCTACCAATTTAGCATAATCATATAGTCCATTTTTTAAAAAAATGTAGATGTTCCTTCATACTAGACACGTATGTTAGTAGTTTAATATCCAGATATTTAATGCATTTTGTCATTTTAAATGCTTTTTATTTTTTCTTTGAAGCTTCTATTCCCACTATACAGAAATAATAAACATTTTTGTGGATTTATTTTACTGATGCAATTAATAATCTCTATTTTTGGCTAATTATCTAGCACTTGCTAAGTAAATCATATCAACAAAAAGAAATAATTTTGCCTCCTCTTCACCAATACTAATTCCCCTAATTTCTTTTTCTTATCTAATTGCTATAGCTAGCATGTATCAGTACTATCTCAAGTAACTATGTCAAAATGTTAACAGTAGGGTATCTGTGCTTGACTCCTAATCACACCGGGAAAGCTTCTAAGGTTTCTCCATTACAAACAATACTGGCTCTTTGTTTTAGATAAATGATCATCTCCAGAAAAGTTTCTTTTACCTCTATGCTTTATAGTGTTTTTACCATAAATGAATGCTTTATCAAAGGGTCTTTCCATCTCTATGCTTGTTAGTGTTTTTACTACAAATAAATGGTTTATCAAAGTCTGTTCTGTAATCATTAGCAGAATATTATACAGAATTATTATTAAGGGTGATCTTCATTCCTTTCTGGCTCTGCTTTTGACTTTCTGGACTTGGCCACTATGATATCTCAGATTTCAGTCTCACCCTGCCACTTTCCTCCGAATCCACAGCCTTCTCACCCCAGAAAATCTCTTTGTCATGCCAGGGCCCCTTTTCAGTCTTCCAGGGGCCAGCCTTCAATCCCCTCCCAACTCTGCTTGCCATTTTTTGCACTTTGACACCACGTAGTATCTCCCTTTCCCCCTTTTCTGCTCCCTTTTGTGTGGTCTTCTAACACTTGAATGTACCCTCACGGGTAGGGACTGTTCTCCTTCTTGCTTGTGTTTGTATTCCTGGCGCTTAGCACAGTACCTGGCATGTATTACATGCTTGGTGAATGCTTGTTGCCTTCCCCATTAATTTACTTAAGTGGATTTGTGTGGCTTTTTGTTATTAATATGCTGTTGGCTGGTCAGATTTTTTCACTCGCATCCAACTCTGTTACCTCTTTTGGGGTTTTCTTGGCAAAGATACTAGCGCGGTTTACCACTTCCTTCTCTACCTAATTTTACAGATGAAGAAACTGAGGCAAACGGAGGTGAGTGACTTACCCAGAGTCACACAGCTGCTATGTGCCTGATGCCAGATCTGAACTCTGGAAGGTGCTTCTTCCTGACTCCTGGCCCAGTGCTCCACCCACTCTGCCACCTAGCTGCCCATTATGCTAGATATACACTAATTGTTTTCTAATGCTGAACCATCCTTGCTTTCTCTTTACCAGCATTTTAGTATTTTGCATATATGTTTGTTAGTGACATAGGTCTATACTTTTCTTTCCCTGCTTTATGCTTGCTTGGTTTGGGAATCAAGACACGTTTGTTTCACAGAAATAGTTTGGCAGAATAATAGAATGGGTATGCCAAGGCACACTGAGATTTCCTGTTCTGGGTGGCTGAAAATAAAAAGAATTAATTCTAATGTCTAGGAAGTGAATAGTAGTACTGCTCAAACAACAACAGTAGAATCACTAAAAAATTCTATTTATTTACTTCTCACACACGTTCTAGTAACACTACAACTACTCCAGATGCTTTCCTTAAGCTCCCAATCTTCTGTCTTCATGTCAACTCTCTCCTTCCCAACTCTTGGCACATGACCCTAATTTTACATGTACCCAAGAGCCTTTTTAAATCCTTGTTGTCCTTGATCCCCGAAATATTTTAGCCATCATTACCACTCCCTTTCTTCTTGAAACTCTTCCCTTTCATTCCAGACTTTGACAGATGTATATGTAAGTTTTTCATAGTCTGCAGTCTTAATATAGTTCAAAGATAAGGAGTCAATGTTTTCTCTATCTCTTGTTTTCGTGGCTTTTGCACTGGCTGTGCTGCATGCCCGGAATCCTCTCCCTCCTCACTGACAATGTTTAGATTCCATGGCTTCCTTAAAGACTTAGTTCAAAACCTACCTTAGGCAGGAGGCTTTTCCTATTGCCCCTAGTTGCTTATACCTCCCCTTTCGAATTACTTTCCATATACTCTGCATATATCTTATATATACATAGTTATTTACATATTGTCTTCTCATTAGAATGCATACTCTTTGAAGGAAGGTACTGTATTTTACCTTTGTTTTTATCTCCTCTCCTGGTTCCATTCCTGACTCTCCAAACTTTCCTACCTCTCCGTCAAGAGTCTTTTCACCCTGGAGATGACTTTGCCCTCCTTTAATCAATGAGTTCCTGCCTGGGACCACCATTTTAGGAAGTGTCCTGTCTATCCACGCTCACTCCTTTCCTGGCTCCACTCCTGATTTTCTCATCCACGTACCCCTGCAAAGGTATATTTTCTCCTCCCTAATCTTCAAGCTCCTTTTTACACACTGTCTTCTCCCATTAGAATGTAAGTGCTTTCAAAATGGGGACTTTTTTTTTTTTGGCTTAGATTTGCATTCGCAGCACTTAGCACAGTGCAGGGCACATAGTAAATACCTAATTAATGTTTACTGACTAACAGGCTGACTGTACCATATCACTTATAAAATCAAGGAAAATACTGAGTATATTACATATTTTCAATGAATGCAAATGACAGAATTTTAAGTCCAGAAAAAAGCAGAAAAGTTTTGAAAACTGAATTCAAATTGAAGATAAGATGACATTTTAACCTAGCTTTTACAGCTCTTTTACTGAAAGGGTATCACAAAATCACGTAATAAGAGTTGGAAGAGACCTGACAGGCCATCTAATCCAAATTCTTGCTCAATGATGGCAACACTGAGGAGTATATGTTCATCTGGCTTCTTTTGATTACCACAGGAAGTTAACTCAACCTTAACAAGACAGTCCATTCCATTTGCCTGACAGCTCTAGTGTTGTTAGAAAGTTCTTCCAAATATCAAGTTGAAATCTACTTCCCTGTAACCATCAAACACTGGTCCTAGGTTCTATCTTCTTAACTAGGAAAAAAACATAAACAATAAGATATGTTGAATATGATCAAATTCTCCCCTCAAAAGTAACATAATAAAGAAAAATAAGTCAGTGGGGAGTTGTTTATCATAGATGATTTAAGATCCATCAAACAAGATGGGCATGGTGAAACACACCTGTAATCTCTGCCATTGAGGAGGCTGAAGCTAGTAGATTATAGAGGCCATTGGCTAAAGCATGGCCATATAGCCAGCAAGTCTGCACTTGAGCAGGTAAAAGTTTCCATGACAATCAGTAGGGGGATCAAGTCTGTGAGCGGCTGCTGGATTTCTAACCTATCTAGAGATAGAAAGAAGAGCCCTTCCCCCTGCCCCCTAAAAAAAAATCTAAGATCCATCTAATTTCCTAGTGGCCATATATGATCCACAAAACACACACACACACACACACACACACAGATACACAAAACCCCTTACAGTTTTCTGAAAATCTCATTCATTTCTTTTCTGCTTTGAGTTTTGTTCAGGTGAACCAGACAATAAGTAAGACAGTATAAATTTCTATACCCACATATACACGATCCATTAAAAAGTCAAGTGACAGCTCAGCCTTCATGCTGGGAACATTCGTCACCTATACTTTATCCTAGAGGGATTTGGGCTAAATGAAATTTGTTGCAAGTTGATAATTAGTTTTTTAGCATAGACAGCCAATGATAGCATCTTCCCCAGGAGAGACACTAGCCTGAGTGGTTTTTAGAATTTAAGCCCTGATCAGAGGTACACGCTTGACTCCCCAAATGCTAGTGCCATATAAGCAACACCTGCGTTCCAAAGATGCCATAAGGGACTGGCAGAAAAGAAGATCCATCAACTAACTCTCCCCAAAGAGACTACTCAGGGTTAAAGCCGAATGCACAGTCCCATGTCAAAATATGAAACCATGTCTACCAAATTAGCAGCAGCTAATAATCAATGGTCTACGTAGGCTTTTGTCTTCCCTAAAACTTTAAACTACTAGGTAACTAAATATTGGAATAATTCTAACTTTCTGAAAATTGTTTCATTAAGAAAAGGACGGCATTTTTTATAAAATTCACTCCAACAACTGGAGAATGATCAAATAAATGGCTGCATATTAACACAATGGAAAATGCAACCCAAGCAATAATGGAACCTATGCATGCAGACTGAATTATATATGCACTCAGGACAACACTGGAGGGGGAGGGGGAAGTAGAGAGGAGGAAAAAAGGAAGGAAACACTGCCCAAGGTGGTAGAATTGCCTAGAAGGGATGTGGACAAAAGTATTTTATTTGTTTCTTATTTATTAATTCTTCTGGTACTGTTTTGTTGGGGGGAATGAAGTATAAGGTACTGCTTCTTATCAAATACATTTGCTTCTTTTGGCGTTTATTAAGTTTACTACTAATTTTTTTTTTAAGTCAGGAAAAGTAAATGAACTTCTTTGGAAAAATCTAAACACAAAACAATGAAGTTTTACGAAGAACGAGTAACAACAAAGCAGGGTACACCTGTATGCTGCTGATGCTGATAAACTAACACAATGGGCAATATCATATGAATTGTTAATTGACTAGTACTCTTAAAATTTTGGAAAAGACCACCTTAAATATTTTTTATTCTGAACTTCAACATTTAATAAAATGGAATTTCCAAATACATAGTAGAAGAGAAAAAGATTATATGTGAAACTGTGGATCTCAAATATGTATGGCTTGCTTTTCTTTTAAAACATATAATAAATTCAACTTATAAGTTTCAAAGCTGTCTTACTTCTCTGTGATTCCTTCTGTGCATATTTTTTAAAAGATGGGTCAATGACGTTCTCTTCTTTCTTGCTATTTTATCTCTATCTCTCTACTGCCTTGAATTTCAAATCAAAATTAAGGAAACAAACAAAAAAAGAGAAAAGAAAAGAAAACCAAGCTCTTATAACAAATATGCAGTGAAGCAATAAAAATTCCCACATTGGTCAAGTCTGTAAATGTATATCTTATTTTACATTTTGGGTTCAATCACCTTTCTTTCAGTAGGTGAAAAGCATGTTTCATCTGCATTCCTCTGGATGGAAGACAGTTATTACATTGATTTTAAGTCTTTCAAAGTTTTTCTTTAAATAATGTTTTTTGTTATTTTACAAACTGTTCTCTTCCTAAGTTTCTTTGAAACAGTGTATTTCATCACTTCTTATGGCAAATCATGTACTACATGCATATACCACAATTTGTTAAGCCATATTCCCCTAGCTTCCAGTTCTTTGTTATGACAAAATAGCTGCTATAAATATCTTTGTACATAAGAATCCTTTTCCTTTGATCTCCCTGAGGTATAGGTATAGTGGGGTATAGTTGGGTCAAAGAGTATGATTCCAAATTGCTTTCCTGAACAACTAGACCCAGTTCAGAGCTCCAAAAACAGTGCATTAGTGCACCCATTTTTCTGCAGCCCCTCCAACAAGAGTTATTTTCCATTTTTGCCAATCTAATGTATATGAGGTAAAATATCAAAGTTGCTTTAATTGCATCTATTCAATTATTAGTGATTTGGATTACTGGATTTCTTTCTTTGAGAAGTACCTATTTTTTCTACTGGAGAATAACTACAAAGATTTTTTTTTAGCTAGGCTATGGGGTTAAGTGACTTGCCCAGGGTCACACAGATAGTAAATGTTATATGTCTGAGGTTAGACTTGAACTCAGGTCCTCTTGACTCCAGGGCCAGTGCTCTATCCACTGCTCCACCTAGCTGCCCCAAAGATTTTTTTCTAGTTACACATTTCCTTTCTAATTTTAGTTGCACTGGCTTTGTTTGGACAAACACTTTATTTTATGTAATTAAAACAGTCCATTTTATCTTCTGTGATCCTCTCTACCCCTTGTTTGGTTAGGAACACTTCTCCATCAGTAGCTGTAAAAAGTAATTTCTTCTTGCTCCTTTAATTTTTTTTATGATGTCAACTTTCATGTCTGAGTCCTACATCCTTTCAGAACCTATCTTGGTAAGACCACTTTTTTTTTTTTAAACAATAGTGTTCTCTAGGTGATGGCTGATGGCTATGAATCAATGGAATATCATGATCCTGCAAGAAGGCTGTAGGCAAAGCAAGGGCAATATAGAAAGACACAGGATGAGTACAAGTTGACTGTAGGAAATGTGATCAGCAGCCACTTGCAAATGAGAAGTGGGTAAAAGGTATCATCAAGTACCTGGATGACCAGACAAGAAGATAGGACTGTACTGTACCAAGAGCAAGCGATGACACACACTGCCCAAACGTTGCAAGGGCAGTAATGAAAAGACCAAAAGGAAAGCCTCTAGGCCTCTACTGAATTGGTAGATCCTTTGTCAATCAATCGATCAATCAATCAATAAGCATTTATTAAGTGTCCATTATTTGTGCTTGGAGTTGGGGTAAAAGGGCAGAAACAACCTCTCATTGTAAGGAACTTATATTCTAAGGAAAGAAACGATGTCACAGTTCAGGTAGTATCCACATTGATGAGATCATGAACACATCTAATTTATCCCTACTGAAGCAGGAGTCAGGTGATACTGCCTGGTCTGTTACATTTACTACCAGCTCCACAAATGTATGTTCTCCTTTAAGAAAAAACGGCATTAAAATACAAATACATGAAGAAAAGAGATAAATCAGAAAATACATAAATACAAAAAGATTAGCTGGGCCACACACACTTAAGAATCTATAAGCATGGTTGAAGAACTTACCATGCTAAAGAAACTTTTGTGTTTTGCTATGACAGAATACCAAGATTAGTGGGCAAAGAAAATCTAATAGAAGAAAATAATTTGATTATAGGAAAGCATGTGATAGTTCCTCCTGACATCTTCCTTGCAAAATTAATTAAAACTGGCTAGGATATATGAGTCACATGAATTGAAAACTGGCCTCAAGACTGCAAAGAGTGATTATAAACTGCCTTAAATCACTTTGAAAAAAGATGTCTAATAAAATACCACAGCAGAAGTGTTAGACTGAGTATAACTTAACTTTTCCAAATGATAACAGAAATGCTAAGAGTAAGTTAATTAAATGCTTAGAAGACAATAAATAAAAGGATCTGTGAAAAACATGTGGGTCCCTGCCTCCACCCCCCCCCAAAAGATCACATGTCTAAAAAGACAACGAATATATCTAAAAGAGCTTTTTGGAAGAGAAGCTCTCCCCATTTATTGTGAACAACTACAATTAAAAATAATTTTTACCTGATAACCTCAAAATTACAATATGTAACACCACTGTAGAACCTTCTTGAAGCAGGCAAACCACAAACTGTAAGTCCTTTGAGCATTTTACACACACAATCTGCAAACATTTACTAAATGAAAAACATTACTACAGGTATGGCATGTTGGAGATTACAACACGATCTAACTAGCAGGTTCTTAAGAAATATTTGTGGGGTAACAGTCACGTTGTGCAATGACGAACTTTGATAGACTCTGCTCTTCTCATCAATTCAAGGATCTAAGACATCTCCAAAAGTCTCATGATGGAAAATGCTATGCACATCCAAAGAAAGAACTACGGAATTTAATGCAGATCGAAGCATACTACTCGCTCTTTTTTCCCTTCTGTTCTGTTTTGTTTCCTCTCTCTTGTGGTTCCCTCTATTGGCTCTAATTCTCCCTTACAACACGACTAATGTGAAAATATGTTTAATAGGAATGTATAGGTATAGCCTATATCAGACTGCATGCCATCTTGGGGAGGAAGGTGGGGAGGGAGGGGAGAAAAATTTAAAACTCAAAAGCTTATGGAAGTGATTGTTGATAAATCAAAATAAATTAATAAAAAAAATAAAAAGAAATATTTGTGGAATGAAAGGTAATGTCAGGTGAAAAGGTGAAAATTTCAAGTGAGCACTGGCTTAATGAATCTGAATGAGTAGTTCTGACCATACAGGAGGGAAATAGCAGTAGTTTAATTGTTTGGTAATTATCAGGACATATGTGTGCTCACCTATAAGGGGCAGCCTGAAAGAGTGAACAGAAAGTCAGGAAGAAGTAGATCTGAGTTTTGACTATGACACACATTAGCTATGTGGCCCCAGACAAGTCATTTAACCTTTTGCTATCTTATGCCAGTGGGTCTCCAAACTTTTCTGATCACACAGCTGTGTTGGTTAAAAAAAAAATTTTTTTTGAACACACCCTCCTTCCTAAAATATATATTTACTTATTAACTTATATAAGCAATTAGTGTGGCAGTGTATAGAGGCCCGGTCAGGAAGATCTGAGTTCAAATGGGGCTTTACACACTTACTAGCTAGGCATCTTGACCCTGGACAAGTTACCAATTCAATCAACTCCAGTGGTTTTTTTCTTGCCCCTAAGATCAAATACAAACTCCTCAGTCTGGCATTTAAAGCCCATCACAATCTAGCCTCAGCTTATCTATCCAGGCAAACTACACACATCACTCACCTTCTCACACTGTGGGTATGTACAGACAGCTTGGCTTTCTTGCTGTTCCTTACACGTGCCATGCCATCTGTCATCTCGTGTCTTTGTATAGGCTGTGTCCCCCTGGAACATACTTCCTCATTACCTCGAACTCTTAGTTGCCTTCAAAGTTCAGCCCAAACACTATCCCTTAGAGGAGGTTTTTCTTCCTCCCTTCTCTCCCACCCCCGACGCTGCCCCACTGGTAGTACTTCCCCAGTGACT
Organism: Phascolarctos cinereus; assembly: GCF_003287225.1. NCBI lineage: Eukaryota > Metazoa > Chordata > Mammalia > Diprotodontia > Phascolarctidae > Phascolarctos > Phascolarctos cinereus. The sequence goes on from NW_027555736.1 coordinate 228,450,461, forward strand.
TTTATTTATCTTATAGATATCACATTTTGTAGGTACATCTTTCTCCCCAAACAGGAAGTAAAACCTCTTGTGGGTTGGAATTGATTCATTTTTATCTTTGAATACCTAGCACCTAGCATAGTTCCTGGCACACAGTAAGTGTTTAATAAATGCTTGTTGTGGTTCGATTATGAAATCCTGGATAAGAATGGCAATGCTAGTAGCGTTTTATCACTGCACATTGTACATAAGGGGCTTCAGAAGAAAAAGGAAGATTGGGAAAGCTAAGAGGATGTATAGTTTATGAGAATGGGATCTAAATTTCACGAACACAGCTTAAACCCAAGAATGATGTGTTTTGAGACAGAAGTATATTTAATAAGAGCTAATAAAACATACTTGCCTGGAGTCTTGAGAATCTGATCAACAGGGTTTTAAACTGAGAATCAAGACAGAAAGAGAAAACTGACCATATATTTTCTAAGCCGGATACCATAAAGAGTCACAGGCACAACACAGGAAAATTATCAGCAGACAAAGTAAGTAATTCACAAGACACAATAACAAATAAGAGGGAGATATCTGTATACAAATTGAAGATAGTATAAGTAATAAATAAGGTGAACTAAAGATTTCAAGGCAAGGAAGTAAATGAGACTCACTGACCACCAGTGAAACTTAGAGGAATGAAATACATCTATGGAAGGGGTCAATTTTATCCAAAAAGAAGAGAAAAAAGGGTGTGTGCGTGTGCGTGTGTGTGTGTGTGTGTGTGTGTGTGTTGTGTGTGTAAAAAACCATATAATCATTTGAAGAAATCTAGGAACCAGAGTGAAAAGCACAGTGATGAGCATGTGGGTAAGAATGGAAGCAGAAACAAATGAAATTTTGGTGGAAATATACTACAGATCACCTGGTAAAAGGAAGAAATAAGTGAAAAACTTGGCACTGTGGCATCATATAATAGTGATAAGGAATAATCATCTGTACCGGAAAAACAAAGGTGGTGAACAAACCATGAAGACTGTGAAGTCAGTCTCTCACAGTAAATACAAAAATACCTTAGACAAGGGCTATAGCTGGACAATGAGCTGAGTACAGAACTGGGTATGATTAGGTTGCAATACACTTTTTAAAGGATACTATGCTTTCTTTCAATGATTACAAAACTTCTCACTGTAATAAAAAGCAATCTCTTTAATATCAATATTGTGCTGGTGATGCTGGATGGCTGCAAGTTATGGAATACCACCATTTCAGAAGAAATCAAAATTACAAAAAATCTCAAGCATAATGGAAAGACATGGTGCATTTCTAGCCTTATTTTATATAACTAATGAAAAAGTGTTTATTAACTGCTTACTATGTGCCAAGCAGAGATAGTCCCTGCTCTCATCTCAAGGAGCTTACATTCTAATTGGGGGAGACAACACAAAAGAAAGTATGACTGCAGAGCAGATGGAAAGGTCTGGAAGGGCTAAGGATGCAGAGGCCAGGCCAACAGTAAGGAGCAGGGGTCCACAGGTTGCCTCAGTAGGTGAGAGGAGAATCCTTGGGAGTCCTGAGGGGATGAAAGCTGGGCAGATGATAAAACCTGGATGACCTTAGGGACACTGTGGCTGCCCAGCTGGAAAAGCCTAGCGGTCTTCCATTTCACCAGAAGGAATAGAGCTGGTTAACTCCTATCTCATCTAAAGGTTATGAGCCGTCAAGTGGACCAGATGGGGTCTGAACAGCCTCGGCACAAGAGAAGGAAGGAAAAAGAAAGAGGGGATGGGCCTCTGGTGGTGGTAGTGACAGAGGGTCTTAACCTTTACACATTCTGTGTTTCAGCCAAATGGCACTACAAAGTTAATCATGTCTCCTACTTTTATATATTCACAGAGGCTGCTTCTAAGATTAGAATGTGTTTGCTCCTCATCTCCACCTGCTGAAATCTTCCTTTTCCTGCAAAGACTCAGCTCACATGCCACCTCTACAAGGAAGTCTTCCTTAAGACCCCCAGCTAACAGTGCTCCCTCTGTCCTCAAACTTTTTAAAAGTACACTGCATTAATTTTTCCTTTGTTCCTATCACATTCTACCTTGTATTATATTCATACATGCATATGTTGTTCTCCAACCCTCCCCCCACTATACCCTTGAGATCAAAGGCAATGTTGTTTTCATTTTCCTAGTCCCAGTAGAGTGCCTTGAATACAGTAAGTGAGTACTCAATAACTATTTGTTGAACTGTATTTATTAAGTAGGTGCAGCATGTTACCAATGATGACTTACTTGTGTTTAAAAAGTGGCAATTAAGGACACTATTAAGGAATGCATGATTCAAAATTGAGGCTGCTAGGTAGTACAGCTGATAGAATGCCAGGCCTATTCAAATCTGGCCTCAGACACTTGCCAGCTCTGTTACCTTGGGGAAGTTACTTAATCCTCTTTGCCTCAGTTTCCTTATCTGTACAATGAGCTGGAGAAGAAAATGGCAAACTGCTCCAGTGTCTTTGCCAAGAAAATCCCAAACGGGGTCAAGAAGAGTGGGACACAACAGAACAACAACAAAATGATTAGATAAGAAAGTCATCGCGTAAAAAGAATGAAACACAACAGATGTACAGCTTGAGTGATGTGCTGATCCCCATAAGATTGTTTTAAAGGAAGCAGGGAAAGACATGAATAAAAATTGTGATGTACATTGGTGTAGAGGCAAGTTACATACAGCAAAAGATCCAGAGAGTAAAAGCGACTCAGATACATCCCAAAAGAGGTGTTTTCTGAAGTGGTACAGTGGAAAAAGCAATGGTGCTGGAGTAAGAGACTCTGCGTTGAAATCCCATTTCTGACCTGTGCGTCCTTGGGAAAGTAATTTTACGTCTCCGGGCCTCAGTTTCCTCAATTGTAAAATAAAGGAATTGGACTGGATGGCCTCAGAGGTCTCTTCCAGATCTAGAACTATGATTCTGTGCGAATTTTGGCTACACAACATGAGTGGAAAGTGCTGGATGACACCACTGACGCACATTTCACCTCAAAGGTCTCTGTTTCTGCATCTGAAAAATGAAGGCGTCAGGTGAGATGACCTCCAAGGTCCCTTCTGGCTACACTTCTAGGATCCCTCCTACTCTGCCCTTACAACTAGGATTCGATCTGATTCTTAGACTTGGCCCTCATCTTTAAACGGAAAGGCACAGGATGTGAAGGGAATATAAACCCTGAGGTCCCTCCCCTCCCTTCCTTCCCCACTGAGTTCAGTACCTGGCTCACAATTTTCCTCTCCTCCCCAACTGCTGCCTTCATGCTAAGGGACTTCAACATACTTAACGAGTCTCTCCCTCAAACACCCCCAAAACCACTCAGTTCCTCCACCTACTAACTTCCCCATGGCCTTCTCCTCCACCTCAACTCAGCCATATACAAAAATGGTCATATTTTTGATCCTGCCATCACCCACAAATTTATCACCTCTACATTCAAGAATTCCGAAATCCCCTCATCTGGCCATAATCTATTGGCTCTTCACCTGTCCCTCTCCCTTCCCTTACAAAACCCGACTTTTCATTGGCACCACGACAGCCAATCCCTTGATCCTTCAATTCTCTCCCAAGCCATCTCCCCTTCACTAGCCACTCTCATCTCTTTCCCCCATCTTGACCCTTTGGTGAACCAATTCAACTCTACACTGTCCGTTTTTGATCCCTAGCCCCCAATCATATCACTGATCATATCCTGCCAAACCTCAGCCCTGGTTCACTCCCACCATTTGGTGCCTTTGCTTCTACATACGTGCTGCTGTACAAAGGTGGAGAAAAATCACACAACTGTTCCAACTGGGTCTACTACTGATTTATGTTACATAACCTGAGCTGGGTCCTCCCTGCTGCTTGGCAATCCTACTATACCTCTTTTATTAACTCACTATGCCATTCTCCACAGTGGCTCTTCCAAACCTTCTCATCCTTTGTCAAACCTCTCATAGCTCCTCCTCCCCCCACTCTCTCAGCTGAGATCTTTACTTCCTATTTTACAGGGAAAAAAAATGAGGTTATTTACTGTCAACTTCCTCTTCTCCCCTCTTCCTCATTTATCACTTAGATGCCTTCTGCCACTTTTTCCCTCTTCACCCCTCTTTCACATGATGAAGTAGCCTTACTCCTTACCAAGGCTAACCCCTCTATTTGTTCAAGAGACCCCATTCTATCCCCTCTATCACCTCCACTCTTTTTGTTGGTCTACAATTCCTCCCTGTCTTACCGACTCCTCTACTGCCTACAAATATGCCCATGTCTCCCCCATCCTCAAAAAACCCTCACTTAAGAAATCTGATATCCATTATTAACTTCTCAATGGATAGGGGAGGGAGGGAATTTGTAACTAAAAAAATAAAATAAAGATTTTAAATACCCTCACTTGAGCCTTCCATCCCTGCTAGGTATCATCCTATATCTCATTTGCCCTTTCTAGATAAACTCCTTGAAAAAGCCATCTATAACAGGCAACTCCGCTTTCTCTCCTCTCTCTTCTTAATTCCTAATAATACAGCTTCTGACTATCATTCCACTGAAAATGCTCTCTCCAAAGTTGCCAGTGACCTTTTAGTTGCCAAATTCAATGTTTTTTTCTTAGTCTTAATTCTTCTTGACCTCTCTGCAGTTTTTGACACTACTGATCACCCTTTCCTCTGATATTCTCTTCCTCCTAGGTTTTCAGGATACCATTCTCCTACCTGACTGCCTCCTCTCACTCTCATTTGCTGGATCCTCGTCTAGATCATGCTTTCTAACCCACAAGGTTCTGTACTGAGTCCTCTTCTCTTCTTCCTCTACACTACTTCATTTAGTGAATTCATCAATTCCTATGGATTTAATCACCATCTCTATGTTCAAATCTACCTATCCTGCCCCAATCTCTCTGCTGACCTCCAATCTTGTATCTCCAACTGCCTCTCAGACATCTCAAACTAAATGTCCAGTAGACATCTTAAACTCAACATGTCCAAAACTGAACTCATTATCTTTCTTCTTAAAGAAGAAATCTTCCCTACCTCCTACATTTCCTATAGAGGGCAACATCATCCTGCCAGTGCCTCAGGTTTGAAACCTAGAAGTCACCCTGGATTCCTCACTATTTCTCACCACTGACCCCCATATCTAATCTACTGCCAAGGCCTGCTGCTTTCACCTTTGCAACGTCTAATATACTCCTCTTCTCTGACACTGACACCACCCCAGAGCAGGCCTTCATCACCTCACACCTGGATCACCGTACAGCTTGCTGGTGGGTCTGCCTGCCTCAAGGAGTCTCTCCACACTCCAATCCATCTTTCTATTCAGCCACTAATGTTATTTTCCTAAAAAACAGGTCCAGTGGGCAATTAGGTGGCAGAATGGATAGAGCACTGGCCCAGGAGTTAGGAGGACCTGAGTTCAAATCTGGCCTCAGACACATAATATTTACTATCTGTGTGACTCTGGGCAAGTCACGTCACCCCAACTGCCTCGCAAAACAAAACAAAACAAACAAAATAAAACAAAAAACAAAAACCAGGGTTCAACCATGTCATGCTCCTACTCAATATATTTTCTAGTGGCTCCCTATGGCCTCCAGGAGCAAGCACAAAACGCTCTGGTGGCATTCAAAGCCCTTTGTAACCTAGCACCCTCCTACCTGTCCAGTCTCCTTAAATCCTTCTTCTCTGCCACATGCTCTTAGATCCAGTGACCCTGGCCTCTTGGCTATTCCACAAACACGGTACTCTATCTCTTGGCTCTGGGCATTTTCTCTGGCTGTCCCCCACACCTGGGAATGCTCTCCTTCTTCAACGTCACCTACTGACTTCTCTGGCTTCTTTTAAGTTCCAACTACAATGTCACCTTGTACAGGAAGCCTTTCCCGACATCTCTGAATTCTAGCACCTTGCCTCTGTTAACTATTTCCTACGTATATCTCATATACATGTATGTATTTCTTGTTTGTATATATTTCTTTGCATGTTGTTTCTTCCATAGATTGCAAGCTCTTTGAGGGCAAGGACTATTTTTGAACTCGTTTTATATCCCCAGTGCTCAGTACAGTACTTAGACTACCTAATAAATGTCTACTGACTGAATGAATAGCTTTACAATTGGTTTCATTTTTTGTAAATGGATACTTAGTCAACAGCTCATAAACACAAAAATGATCTATTATCTTCCCGTCACTAAGCGTAAGGCAAGCTATGGATTTCCTAAGCACAAGCTTCGATACTTTTAAAATGGTAGTTTTATATTACAGACTTAGAACCAAAATCATCATCCACTCCAGAAAAACAGCTCCCCAACTCAACTTTCTTGTCAATGACACCACCATTCTCTGAATTATTCAGGTTTGAAATCTTAGAGATGAATAAAGTAAGGCTAATTTTACCTGCTACATCTAACTAGTCACCAAATCCAACCAATTACTTTTTAAAATCTCTCATATTCATCCCATTCTCTCCATGGCACCATCCTAGCTCATATGATTTCATTTCTGGATTACTATAACAGATTCCTAGAGTCTAGGCCCACCCTATCTATCTAATCTATCCTGCATACTGCTGCCAGACTAATGCTCCTTTAAACAAGCCATTCCTTCAACACGCCATTGGTCTCTTTTAAAATCTTCAATAGTAAGCTGTTTTCAAATTCATTAAATTTAAATTTGTGTGCCTGGCTCTTAAGGCCCTTCATAAGCTGGCCCTACTTACTCAACTCTATTTCCTAATGCTGCTCCCACAGGAGGCTAATGAAGCCTAAGCTCTATCTCCTCTAGGCAAGGGAGTCTCCTGACTTTCAAAGAATATGCCATGTTCAATCCCATCTCTATGCCTTCAATTATTTTACTGTGGCATTTCCTGGCTTCTTGTTTTATACTGTTAATTCATTTTTCCTCCTTCTTGCCCCCTACCAAGCCTGTAAGTTCCTTTAAGCTGGGAGCTTATCTTTGGCTTTTTTGTATAGTTACCACAGCACAGGACAATGCTGAGCACATGGTAGTTATTCAGGAGGTAGAATTTAAAAGAATTTCAGAGCTAGAAGTGGACTTATAGACCTAGTCATAGGTCAAAGATTTAGAGCTGGGAGGCATATCAGAGGTTAGCTAATCCTTACCCATTTTTTTACAGATGAGGAAACTGCAGCCCAGAAAGGTGATGTGATTTGCCCAAGGTCATGTAAGAAGTGGCAACGCTGAGGTTCAACACAGAACCTGTTATTTCAGGGCTTCCTCCTCTCTACCAAAGCCTCCTTTTGCCCAACTCCTCATTCTGCAATGAGGAAACAAGACTGACTAATTGGTGGTTAAAGAAAAAAGCATTAGAACCATGCAGATTATAAGGGCTAATCCATAATTATGGCTATTGGGTATTCACACAGGCACCAATAATATCTGATGTTACCTTTTGATTACTGCCCCTAAAGGGGACCAGCATTATGACCTGCAATCATACGAGGCCAATTCTTCTTTTCCTATATTATTATGAGTCACCTGGCTTAGAAACAGAGGGATGAAGTGGAAAATTAATAGCTTTATCTGAAAGAAATAAAACCAAGTAAAAGTATATCTAATACATCAACATTTATTTCTGTTTTTAATCCTTACTCTTGTCCCCCCCATACAGCCTCCAATCACCCATGAAATACAAGTGATGGGGCTCTCCTGGACTCACCACTTAAGAGGAAGGAACATTTATCTACCTTCAATTCATGGGAAACTAATCTCCTTCCCATTCCTGTGATTAGAGGCAAGCTTGATGCTAGAGAAAAGACCTGGATAGAAGCCTTAAAAATAAATAAATAAAACTAGCCGTCTGCTCTAGGAATACAGGGAAGACTGGCATTAATAAGGGAAAGTGATCCACCCAAATAAAGCTGGTCTGAAGGAAGAGCAAATCCCACAAGCTGGCCAGGCATTATTGCCAGGGAGAGAGCACCCTTGTTAAAAATGTATATTTTAATTTTCTGTATTGCGAAAGGTCCCAATTTGCCCAGGGATCTAGCTAAGCTACCATTTTCTACTACGACAGAGTCTAATCTTTATTTAATGGATTTAGCATCTATCTTCACTGGAGTGGTCTCTGAGGAAGAGGGGAGGGGAGAATGAAGGGGCAGAGAAGAGAGGATCAGCTCCCCCCATCCCCCTTTCATCCATCCGGCACTCATGTTTGTGTTCAAAATTCAATTACCTCCTTATTGATACTTCACAGAGATATTTAAGCTGCAAACATGAAGCCCTGATTTCCCAGGGGGCCGTGCCCCTCTCTATTTCACTGCTCTGCTTCCCCCAGGGTGAATTCCTGAGGCGTCCATATTAATAGGTAATCAGTCACAATTCATTTATTAAACAGCTAGCAAGGTTTATCAGCCTGCCCTGATTAGCCCGAAGAAGCCATTGAATTCCTAATTTATTTATGGAAATTTAAGTGTCTTTTTGAATTCCATTCAGGAGCATCGGGAAAGGCAGCAGCAGCAAGAAAGCTTTCAGGGACAGGAGCGGGCTTGTTTGCCACTTGAAGGCAAGGAACCAGGGAAATACACTGCTGAGATCCTTCCTCCAGCCACAGGATTTAGAGCCACATAATCCCCAGGATTAGTACTCATTGATTGCTTTCTGTTTACATAAAAGAGTTTGAAATGTTGTCATGACGCGGGTATTACTACTCATTTGAACAAAAATCAATCTCAGGGATGCTGTCTTTTGATTGGCAGAAAAGTGGTCCTTAATGGAGTAGAGCCGAGAACCTTAGTGTGTTAAAAGACAATAATTCTTAGTAGAACTAACACCAATGGCATACTGGAACAAGAAGCAAAATTATTTAAACAATTGCTTCTCAAATGAAAGTGTCAGAATAGCAACTGGGTACCATTTTAAATCTTCAGACTGTTATGGACCAGCTTCGCCTTATAATTTCAACGGTTCCATTCAATTAACAATTCATCACAAAGGTCCCAGAAACAGACCACTGCTGATTAAAAGGCCAATACTGATTTAATAAAGGCCCTTGTGGGTAACATTAAAACCCAAGCTAACTACCCCAATAGGCACAATGAGTAAAGAACATGTTTTAGGGACACAGGCAGACCATAAAACCTGGAATCATGATTCTGGCAGTAATTAGAAGTGAATTCTTCAGAGAAAAGAGAAAATATACAACCCAGAAAGAACTCAGCCAATACTTCAATACTACATAAAGAACAAAGTCAATTTCTAGTTATAGTTTTGTAGATTATATCCTTGGCCACTTTTTCTTTCAAAATCTCAGACTGTCTTCCCCTTGCCAGTTAGTAAGATGCTGAGCCACTTCTTCTCATTAGTCAGTGTATGCTGAGAATGTGAACTAACTTTATTATTAGGCTACGAAAAAACATAATTAGGAAGGGAAGTTTGCTGCTTTAGGGAAAAAAAATCAAATAATGTATTCCCCAAGCCAAATATAAGTAGCTTTAAATAATCTACTGGTTTTGGGATTATTTATATAACTGCTTCCCTCTATCAGCAAGAACAGGCAAGAATGATTTTATATTGTCTAACTAAAAACCTGACATAGAAGCTAATGTTAAGATCTAGAGGGGGAAAAATTAGAAAATTAGTAACTTAAGAGTCCTGGTAATAATTCCTTTATGAAAGATTATTACATTAGCCTAAAAGTACCCCTGGCCTTGATTTTCAAACATCACAGGTGTTTCTTCTCTAAAAAATTCTATTTTTTATGAGGAATGGAGGCAGGGAGGGGGAGAGAGATACTTGGGATATCTATGATGATGTAAGAAGAAAATATCAATAAAAACTTATTTTTTTAAAAAAATCAACAAGTGAAAACATTGACAAAGTATAGGTCTCCTGGCACTAAATACAAGATGCATAAAAGGCTAACTACACACAGAATTCCAAACACGTTTATCATTCCCTAATAGACACTAACGACCAAAGGTAAAAGATCTGTTATTAAAATAAATAAATCAATGCCTACAATAGCAAAAACAAAAACACAAACAAAACACTAACTACTGGATTTACTGTTCTTCTCTGTTAAGAAAACAGGAAAAAGAAGACGAACATTCTTCTGTGGAGGCTCACTCTTGCCTAGCAGGGGATGCAATCTGAATCTTTAGGCCCAAGTCCCTTACAAGTAAAATGTCAGTACCACAAAGATTTCCAACCCCTAAATAATGGCCTACTGACTACACAGTTAGGGAACCACTCATTTAAAAAACAGTTCCGGATAATCCAGAAAAGGATTTTTGTTTAAAGTGCTACTAGGCACAGTGACCACCAGCACCAAAAATGCTTCCGTGCTGAATCCTAAACTTTCATAGACCATTAATTAACATTTAGCAGGTCACAAACTAAAAATTATCATAATCCAAAAGTCAAGTATTTTTCCAAGGCTCTGGTGAATGGTAATACATTTAATGCAGAAAATAAGCATCATAAAAATCATAGCAGACCTTGAGAGGCACCATGGGATGTACCGTGAATCATGTGCGGCACTCTGAGTCCACAGACTCAAATTCAAATCCCACATTAGCCATTTACTACTTAACCTATTGTTTCTTCATCTGTAAAGAGGAGATAATAAAATTGCCACTATTTACCTCTCAGCATCAGGGGGAGAGGGGCTCTTTGAAATATCTAAAAAGTGCTACAGTGAATGTGAATTATTATCATTAGACTAAACATGTCCTAAAAACAAACAAGATAAGGCTATGGTTGCTTTCACTTCTCCCATCCGCCCCTTGTGTCAATTGACAAACATTTATTAAGTGCCTACTATGTGCAAGACCCTGTGTTAAGTGCTGGGGATATAAACAAAGGTAAAAACCAGTCTTTGCTCTCAAGCAGCTCACAGTCTAATGGGGAAGACAACTCTGCAAATAGCTATTTACAAAACAGAGACATCCACGACAAATTGGAGATACTGTAATTAGCAGAGAGAAGGCACAGGGATGGGCAGGGCTTCCTGTAAAAGAAGGACCTGAAGGAAGCCAGGGAAGGTAGAAGTGGAGATGAGGAGGAAGAGCATTCCAGGCATGAGGGACTTGCACCAAATAGGGATGAACTACTGAACATCTCCCCTTTTGGACCACTACCTTGTGGTAGCAGAGGGGCCATGCAGAGTTACCTGAGATGTACAGGTCACAGTGGAGAGTTCTGACAAAAGGTGATCCGCTGGAGGAGGAAGGAAAGGGTAAAACACTCCCGTATCTTTGCTAAGAAAACCCCACAGACAGCATGGTCCAGAGGGTCAAGAAGAGTTGGACGCAAGTGAATGACTAAACAACTGCGTATCTCCACTGCCATATTACCCTGTATATGGCCCTTTCCCTCTCAAATGATGGGCCAAAACATTTAAATTTTTTTAATCTTTATTCACTAATGGTATAGGCCTATACCTGAAGTTTTTCTTAACTTTATCATTTTTTGGCTTAGATATTAGAAGTATATTTGTCTCATAAGAGTCTGGTAGGGTATTTTCTTTCTCAATTTTTGAAAATAATGTGTGTAGTAGAAGTATTAATGGTTATTTAACAGTCTAGCAGAATCCTGCAAATCCATCTGGGCTAGATTTATTTTTTAATCCTCTTTGGTAGTTCCTTTACAGCTAGGTTAAATTTTCTTTTTTGAAATTGGTTTCTTTAAGATCTCTACTTCATATTTTGTTAATTTTGATGTTTCATATTTGTATAATCCTATATTTTAAATTCTCAGTTTTGCTGGCATATAACTCTGTCTATAGTAGGTTCTGACCTAAGAATTTGTTTTACTTCTCTGTTTTGAGTTCACCTTGTTTTCTATTTTGTTAATTTTATTTTTTAATTGGGCTAAGTAAAGGCTTATCAATTTTGCTAAGTCTCAAAGAATCAACTTTCAGCACTGTTATTTCTAAAGTCTTTTTGTTTTCCAACTTATTCTCAAATTTTCAAGATTTTTTCTTTGGGGTTTATTTTCTAAATTCAATATTCAGTTTACTAAATCTCTTTTCCTGTTTCATTAATATATATTCTTACACAGATAATTATTAGACCATAGGCTGATGCCTCCTTTCTCTAAATGCCACCATACTTCCTGACTTTATTACTATACTACCACCACCACCACCACCACCATCTAGCATTTATATAGTAATTTAAAGTTTATAAAGAGCTTTACAAATGTTATCTCATTTAATCCTCACAACAACCCTAGAAGGTAGATGCTATTAATATCCCCATTTTACAGAAGGCAACTGAGGTAGATGGAAGCCAAGTGACTCAGCCAGGATCACAAAGCTACCATGTGTTTAGACTCAGGTCCTCCTCACTCCAGGTCCAGTGCTCTTATCAATGGAGACCTAGCTGTACTACCCACTTGGCACTTGGCACATGCTACTCTATAATGCAGTTTATCTTTTTATATGCATACTAAGTCCCAAAATGGACCCTGAGTTTCTTCCATGTAGGAACCATGCCTTGTACTTCTTTGTAATCCTGATGTATTGTACATAGTATGAATTCAATAAACATTTGTTAATAATGATGATCTCGAATCCTAAGAACCCTTAAGGTATCCTTGGGAACATATCAAAGGTTTTCGTCGAGACCAGACAGGCTTAGCAGGAACTGTCTGGTTCATATCTCCTTGGGAGAATGCTCTTTGGAAGGAAGAAAGTAGGAACAAGGGAGCAAGCCATACAATGGGGTCAAGATACAAGTCTTATGCCTATTTCCATTTTGGCTTAAATCGTAGATGTAGCTAAGGAATCCCAACTCTGATGCTTGTGGCCTGTGGGACTTCAAGCAAGTTACTTAATCTGCATAAGACTCAGTTTTCATATGTGTAAAAGAAGGAAGTATACCTGAGACATTCTCTAATGTCCCTTTTGGCTCTGAATCTATGGTCTTATGGTCCTACTGATGCTTTCGGTCTTCCATCTAGTCAACTGAGAGTCCCCAATGTCAGACTACCAGGGCCAAGAGAAATCTAGGTGGAGAACAACAATGCAATTGAGTGTGTGCTTATTTGTGGGGCACAAAAATAAAACACAAGAAAAACTGAAAAACGGTGGAGCCACAGAAAATAGGCCATGGAATTGTTGCGTTGTGGTTTTTTTTTTTTGTCTGACCTTGTGGTTTCACTGATGTAGGGAACTCCAGGTGAGGTAACTCCCTGTACTCATGAAAACAAGCAACTGTTCTGCAACTTTAAAACTCTGAGAGTTGCCTGGGACACTGCAAGAAAAGGTTAAATGACTTAATCAGGTTAACACAGTCTGTGTCAAAAAACAGAACTTGAAATCAGGTCTTTCCGACTGTGAAGTCAGCTCTTTATCTACTACACCAAACTGCCCATCTTATATTAGCAGATCTAAAATCTGACAAAAGAGAACCACAACAAATTTCATCTTTTAAGCAGTACCACAAAATCTTTTAAAACAGAGAGGCATCTAAATTTCCCAGGATTATATGCAGTGTGAGACATTAAGTATCAAGAAAGCAACAAGTTCAACTTTTAAGTTGCCACAAAATACCAGATGTTGATTATATAGGAAGGTGTTTTTTTTTCAATATGAATTAAAAAACTATTCAGACTGGATATGGCAAGTGCAGGTTATCCTTCTCTGACTATAAGAATTCCAGTGAAGAAATCTTACCTCTTAACTCTCCCTAGAGGATCTAACTGAAATAATTATGTAAAAGAAATTATAAATTTATTTATTTTTTTTAATATTAATTTATTTTTAGTTTTCAACATTCACTCCCACAAGTTTTTGAGTTCTAAATTTTGACCCCATCTCACCCCTCCCCCCACCCCAAGATGGCATGCATTTTGAATATCCCTTCCCCTATCTGTCCTCTCTTCTATCTCTCTCCCCTTCTCTTATCCCCTTCCCCTTCTATTTTCCTGTAGGGCAGGATAGACTTCTGTACCCCATTTCCTGTATTTCTTATTTCCCAGTTGCATGTGAAAACATTTTTTTAAACATATGTTTTTAAAACTTTAGGTTTCAGATTTTCTCTTCTTCCCTCCCCACCCACCCTAATTGAAAAGGCAAGCAACTCCACATAGGTTGTACATGTGCAGTTATGCAAAATGCTTCCATAGTAGACATGTTGTGAAAAACTAACTCTATTTCCCTTAATCCTATCCTGCCCTCCCATTTATTCTATTCTTTCTTTTGACCCTGTCCCTCCTCAGAAGCATTTACTTCTGATTACACCCTTTCCCCTCCTATCATCCCCCTCCTCTCTTGTCCCCTTCTCCCCCTATTTTCCTGTAAGGTAAGACAGATTTCCATACCCAATTGAATATGTTTGTTATTCCCTCCTTAAGCCAAATCCTATGAGAATAAGATTCACTCATTCCCTCTCACCTTCCCCCATTTCCCCTCTACTGTAAGAGACTTTTCTTTTCTGTTTTTTTTTGTGAGATAATTTACCCATTCTACCTCTCCCTTTCTTCTTCTCTGAGTATAATCCTCTCTCATCCCTTTTTTATTCTCCAGATATGACCCCTTAATCTTCAACTCACCCTGTGCCCTCTATCTATCTATCATATACATACATATAATTTTTTTCCTCCAACTACCCTAATACTGACAAAGGTCTCATGAGTTATAAATATCATCTTTCCATGCAGGAATGTAAACAGTTCAATCTTAATAAGTCTCTTATGATTTCTCTTTCCTGTTTACCTCTTCATGTTCCACTTCAGTCCTGTATTTGAAAGTCAAATTTTCTATTCAGCTCTGGTCTTTTCATCAGAATGCTTGAAAGTCCTCTATTTCACTGAATGACCATTTTTTCCCCTGAAGGATTATACTCAGTTTTGCTGGGTAGGTGATTCTTGGTTGTAATCCTATCTCCTTTGCCCTCCGGAATATTATATTCCATGCCCTGGTCCTTTAATGTAGAAGCTGCTAAATCTTGTGTTATCCTGATTGTGTTTCCACAGTACTTGAATTGTTTCCTTCTGGCAGCTTGTAATATTTTCTCCTTGACCTGGGAACTCTGGAATTTGGCTACAATATTCCTAGGAGTTTTCCTTTGGGGATCTCTTTCAGGAGGAGATCTGTGGATTCTTTCAATTTCTATTTTGCCCTCTGGTTCTAATATATCAGGGCAGTTTTCCTTGATAATTTCTTGAAAGATGATGTCTAGGCTCTTTTTTTGATCATGGCTTTCAGATAGTCCAATAATTTTTAAATTCTCTCTCCTGGATCTATTTTCCAGGTCAGTTGTTTTTCCAATGAGATATTTCACATTGTTTTCTAATTTTTCATTCTTTTGGATTTGTTTTACAGTGTCTTGATTTCTCATAAAGTCACTGTCTTCCAATTGCTCTATTCTAATTTTTAAGGAAGTATTTTCTTCAGTAAGCTTTTGGACTTCCTTTTCCATTTGGCCAATTTTTCTTTTTAGGGCATTTTTCTCCTCATTGGCTTTTTGGACCTCTTTTGCCATTTGGGTTAGGCTATTTTTTAAGGTGTTATTTTCTTCAGTATTTTTTGGGTCTCCTTTAGCAAGCTGTTGACTTGTTTTTCATGATTTTCTTGCATCACTCTCATTTCTCTTCCCAGTTTTTCCTCTACTTCCCTTACTTGCTTCTCAAAATCCCTTTTGAGCTCTTCCAAGGCCTGGGACTGATTCATATTTTTCTTGGAGGCTTTGGATGTAGGAGCTTTGACTTTGTTGTCTTCTTCTGGTTGTATATTTTGATCTTCTTTTTCACCAAAGTAAGATAATATAGTCTGACTCTTTTTGTGCTGCTTGCTCATGATCCCGGCCAATTACTTGAGTTTTAAACTCTTTGTTAAGGTAAGAGTCTGCTTCCAATGTGGAGAATGTACTGTCCCAAGCTTCAGGGGTTTGTACAGCTGTTTTCAGAGATACTTGTAGGGACCTGTAAATTTTCAGTTCTTCCAAGGTGGTATTATAAGGGGTGAGGTGTTTACTCCTTTCCTGGCCTGTGACCACAAGTATTCCTTTCTGTCCCATAACTGTGAGGAGGGGTTCCTCTCCACAACCACTACAAGCTCCACCATGCCAGTGCTCCTCCTCACCCCAGAACTGTGACCCAGATCCACACATGGGCAAAGCAAGAGATTCCTGCCTCAGCACTGGCAAAGAGATCCCTGCAATCCCTCTCTGATCAGCCACTGGATTCCCCCTCAGTCTATGGGCTGGAAGGTTGGGAAGCAGCTGCCCCCCTCAGGGCCACACTCTGGGAATGGAGCTGAGACCCCGCCTTCCTCTCTCAGTACCGACAGAAACAGACTTTTCCCACTGACCTTCTAAGTTGTCTTTGGCATTCGTGGATTGAGAAGTCTGGAAAACTGCCACAGCTGCCCGCGATTCAGTCCTCTGAGGCCTGCGCACCCACGCCACACTGCGCTCCACTCCCAGCCCTGCGTGATACACCTTTCTGATCAATCATCCAGGTTGTCTTGGGCTGGAAATTTATTTCATTCTATCTTTTTATAGATTCTGCTGCTTCAGAATTTTGTTTAGAGCCATTTTTTACGAGTATTTGGAGGGGTTTGGGGGAGGAACTCAAGCAAGTCATTGCTTTCACTCCACCAAGACATTATAAATTTAGAAAAAAAATTTAATTTCCGTAGCACTTTAAAAGGTATCTGCCAAAATGCATTCATTCTTTCCCTTTCAGAACAAGAAACCAAGTACAGGAATTAGAAGATACAAAAGCAATGATTAATCCAACTGAAGTTCTATGTGTTACACTATGGACACTGCAGATTGACCCTCCTGTTCACTTGTTTGAATACTCCAGGAAATGACTGTATAAGCTCTAAATTCATCCAATCTCTGTCATCTGAAGTGAGCTGTTCAGTTCCTGCATCTGCCCAACTCACTTATGAGATAGGCAACCTTCAGGCTGGCTCAAGGAACCCAATTCACTAATCTGTGGCTGAGAAATAGCAGCACTTCGTCAAGAGGCCTTGGGTGTGGACTCTAGATAGACTGACTGTAGGGGTTGTTAGCTTGGGGTCTGTGGGCTTTTTTTGTTTGTTTGTTTAATATATTGAAAACTGCATTTCAATATAATTGGTTACTATGGAATTTATCCTACACATTTAAAAACATTATTCTGAAATGTGGTCC
Source organism: Phascolarctos cinereus (assembly GCF_003287225.1). Taxonomy (NCBI): domain Eukaryota; kingdom Metazoa; phylum Chordata; class Mammalia; order Diprotodontia; family Phascolarctidae; genus Phascolarctos; species Phascolarctos cinereus. Next base: position 228,467,547 of record NW_027555736.1, read on the forward strand.
ACAGGCTTCACTAGACTACCAAAGGGGTCTCGAACAGGTGAGTAACTCCATTTGCAGTCTTTCTTCCCAAAGACATGTCTTCCCAGAGAAAATAACCCCATAAAACAATTATTGCCACCAGCCCCCACCAAAATCAAATGGAGGCTAAAAGTATTAGTACAAGAATTGCTATAGGTAGACTACAAGGGCTATTAAAATAACATTTAATCACTGAATATGGCACGGAACTTCCTAAGATAAGGCTGATAAAGAGTATTATATAAAATATAACTTATAACTTTTATCAGTGGTGGGGTAGCGTGTTGGGCAGGGTTGTTCAGCCACTTTTATATGCTGCAGCTACCCTACTGCTGATTCACTGCCTACGTTAGGGGTTCCTAACTTGGAGTTCATGAACTTCAATGAGAAAAAAAATGCATCTTTATTTTCACTAACCTCTAACTGAAATTTAGCATTTCCTTCAAATATGAATTTTAAAAAAAAATTATTCTGAGAATGGGTGCATAGGCTTTTCCAGATTGCCAAAGTTGTCCATGATGACAAATGAATTCCTCTTCCTCTCCTTCTCTCTTCTCTCTCCTCTCTCTTAGCTCCAAGCCCCCACATAAAGACAGCTCTCTAACAAACCCTGCAGCTTCATGCCTATCTCTGTCTCCTCGACTGGGAAGCTCCCCTCCAATGAAATGCTTCCTCCCAACTGCATTCCCAATGAGTCCACAGGTTAAGAAACAAATAAAATGTTTAAAATAAAGATAAACAAAAATTTTAGAAACACACTTTTTCTATATTTGAGGAAAAGTACCCATGAGGGAGTCCAAGGGAAAAAAGGAAAAAAGGAAAAATGCTATGGGCCCACAGTGGGGCAAAGAGGTGAGCAGGAGCTGGTTTCAACACCATCCTGATATGCCTTGTCGCTGTCCCAGTCCTAGTACTCACTCTTCCTAGTAGTTACCTCTGTTCACTCATCCTCCCATTCTTCCAGCTATATACAGCTTCTCATGGCCTACCTTCCTCCAGTTTCATGTGTTTTGTTGGGAGCTGGGTCCCTGTTTCATTTCCCAGAGGGCAAGCAAACTTGCGCCTTCTAAGACTGGCAAGGTTTGACCAATTTCATCAGGATAATGACCACCTACCCTTTCAATTCTATCAGATGATTTTTTTCACAGATAAAAGGACTGACAGGCACTTCATTGCACGTAAGAATTTTTAAAAACATATCTATGTTTCCTACAGAAAACAGATGCAATTAAAAGTGTATTTTAGTTTGCCAGAGAGTAAATTCCTTTCATGTTGACCTGAAATGCCTTTGGATAATCCAGTTTGCTGGGTCACCCTGCTATTCCTAGGAGGGACATCAAAGTTCATGATGAATACAACTACTGAGGCCCAAGATGGCTTTGTGAGCCAAGTTATTATACAAGTAACATGATTTCCTCATTTCTACTGTCTAACAAATCATTTTCCAGGTCCACTAATGCATTCACAACTTGATTCTTGGCACTTCTGAAGTAGAAAATTAGCAAAAACCATTCAACTTCAGAGGAAGCATCCAGACAGTACTCTGGACCTTGTCCATCTTCAGCTATTTGGGACACAAATGTTCCTTATTTAACTGTCTGAAAGCTTAAAAAACAGCAAGATGCAAATTACTACAATACTGTTCAAATGATTGTGTAATTCTGGATTTATGGCATCAAAAAATAATTTGATTCCAATTTCCTAATTTCTATTTTTAAATAGTTCTAGCAGAACTAAAGGTTAACATTTCAGAAGAGCAGAAAAATCACCTCCTGTGGAATAAAAAAACCAAACCAATACAATGAAACCTGGTAATAAGCATTTATATCTACCTGCACCAATTGAGGTAGCAAGAACAGAGGCGGACATACGTACAATCAAAGACAGACTACTAAAAATCTATAATGAAGCAGTCCTGTCATAATTCATCCCCTCCCAACCCTAATCTCCTTCTATGAGGCTGGATTCAGAAGTTTTGAGAAGAAAATTACTCTTTGTTCCTGAAAAACTAATAACTTTAATTATGGAAACGAGAGCATTCTCTCTAACCTCAAAGCCACTATTGAACATCTAAAAAAAAAGTTTTCCCCATCCTGTAAAGAACTCCTAGTGAAGACCTTCTCTCTACCTATGCTGATCAGAATCTGCTCTGCAATTCAAAATTTCATACAGTTGCCCAGGTCCCATAGAATATGTAACAGAGACAGGACTTGGTCCAGGTCTTCCAGATCCTAAGGCCAACTTTCGATTCACTAAACCATGTTTAATGTCTCTCCTAAAGATTACTTCTTTAAACCTCTATGGATGTCTACAGAAGACAGAAACAAAAATCACTAAGACGGGCCATATTATGAAAGAGAAGCAATTAAAAAGCACATTTCTAGTCAGGTCTTCATAAGACAGGACAATCCACAAGTGCCTGACAGCCCTGGGGCTGCGTGGGTCCCAGGAGAGCCATCACATTTCAATTACTACCACTAACATTACTTATTATCAGGCCGGTGTCTGTCCCCAAGGAAGGCAGCTTGTGATGACAATATCCAGCTTCTTCTTGTAAAACAATTCATTAGGCAAAGCAGAACAGCTGGGGCAGCCACGTGCAAGTTCTCAGAGTGCCCGCCCCACTGGGACCTCTGGCCTTATTTCCCTTTCGGTGAGGGACAGCCACCACCCCCCTGACAGCTGCAGGGGCCTCTAGGGAGACTTCAGGTTTAATCAGTACTTCCTGCCCTGGAGAGGGGCATTTGACTTCCAACATAAACTAATGGCACTGCAGCTTTCAGTAGGTTATACCAGACATCAGATAAGAGGCTTTAGGCCATTTTTATCTTGTTCTAATGCTCAAGAGTTAATGAGGCAGTAAAGATAGTCTCACAGAAGATAGGTGTAGCTATATTATCCAATAAGTGGACGCATTCCCAGGCAGCCATAGTATGAATAGAGATGGTGAGGAAGGCTGCTTTAATATTGATTCTGTTAAGAGTATACAAACTTACTTATCCATAAGAAGGGTTATCTTCTGCTATGAACAAAGCACTGCAAAGAAATTAAGGGAATCCCTTCAAAGCCTAAATAGTGAAATGCTTATTTTAGCCCTTTTAAAGCAGCATAAACTATCTCCTCTACTAATTTCATCTACTTCTATGGACCAGGTTTTCAAAAATTGCTTCCAAATGAAGCTATCTGCCTATTTTTACTTCACAATGTTCCTAAGAGCATTTTAATATGCACATATGGTCAGAGAAAGCAAACTTAATTATGACAGAAAACAGCTTTTTCTTTGGCCTAAAAGGTCACCCAAGGACTCTCATCATATAGGGCTGTGAGGACCAAAATTAATATCCCGAATTTATTCTCATTAAAACCAAATCAATAAAAAAAGGCTTCACACTGACAATCCATGTGTCAAAAACATATAAGTATATATGAATGCATTTTAACATACGCATTGGAACCATACAGCCAGGCAGCTAGGTGGCACAGCAGATAGAGCCCTGGACCTGGAGTCAGGAAGAACTGGGTTCAAATCCTGCCTCAGACACTTACAAGCTGTGTCACCCTGGGCTAGTCACTTAATCTTTTTCAGTCTCAGTTTCCTCATCAGTAAAATGGGGATAATAATAGCACCTACTTTCCAGGGTTATTTTCAGGGTCCAATGAGTTAAAACATGTAAACTGCTTTGTAAACCTTAATTTGCTTTATAAATACTAGCTACTGTTAACATCAAAAATGAATTTTATTACAGATCATTTGAATATACTTTAATACTTCTAGGATTTGTGATTACCTCTTCCACCAACACTAACAAAAATTTAGCAGATGTAGTGAAAGATGTATCACCTTGTGGGAGACTCCAAATTTGCCTAAGCTAATCCTGAGGTCAATCAACCCAACATTTATTATGCACTTTTTAATGAGTTAGACATTTTGTAAAGAGCTAGGAACACAAAAAGAAAACAAAAACAGTACCTACCCTCAAGAAGCATACACGGTAATGGGGGAGAACACATACATATAATGTACACACAAAATACATACAGAGTGAAAGGAAGGTAAGCTTCGAGAACAAGGCACTAGCAGCTGGCTGGGAGTCCTGGGAAGCCAGCAGGAGGTGAGGAGGGAGAAGAGGGGAAACAGCCAATACAAAGGCAAAGTGAGGGCAAATGGAGGTTCAGTGTGAAGGAAAGCAAGGAAGACAGCATGACTGGACCACAGAGTACAGAAGATAGTAATGAGCAAGTACATTAGAAAGACAAGAAGTAGACAGCTTGTAGCTGGCTTTTTCAAGAGAGAAAAAAAGCTTTATTAATAATTTCTGGTTTTCACATCACCAAAATTTCTCCCAGTATCCTGACGCCTCCCAGAGAGCCATTCATTCCATGTAATAAATAATACTTTGAAAGGGAAAAAAAATAGGAAGAGAAAAAAAATCAGCAGAACCAAGTTTCTGAGAAAATATGAAAATTTCTGCATTGTTCTATATCTATGGAGTCACCTCTGCAAAGGAGTGGGATAAAGGTGCCTTCTTGTAATCCTTCTTTGGAGTTGTGTCTGCTCTTTGCAATTTTGTAACATTCATTTTAAATTGTTTTGTAATTGTTCTTTCCATTTATCTTGTTGTAGCAATTGTATATATTGCTTTCTTGGCTCTGTTCACTTCATTCTCCATCAGGTCACGCAAATCTTTCCATGCTTCTTTGTATTCATCATAACATTAAAAAAGTAATATTCTTATACCACCTGGACCATTTATGTATCACGTATCATGCATGTACCATGTAAAATTTCACGCACCACACTTTGTTTAACCACTCTCCAATCACTGGGTACGTGCTTTGCTTCCCCATTCTTTGCCATCATAAAATGTGCTGCTACAATTATTTTGGTGTATATAAGGGAGCTTTCTTCTAGGCAACTATGATTACAGATTGCAAAGAAAGTGATGGTCTGCACTGGTGGAGAGAGTTTCCTCTGAGAGTTCCAAGGAAATCACAGGTCCATTTCCTATCCCTATACTTCTTCTAACAGTGTTTAGAATCCTTGAGATAGGTCATAAAATTACCGTGATTCTTTGAGTTAGATTTATCATTTCATCAGTGTGGATATTCCCTTTACAAACGTAGGTCGTAGTCCTTCCTTCCATATCATGTTACCCTGTATAATTTTGAGCTCTACTAAACATTTTTACCATCTAACCTAAGCTAGTTTCCTCAATTCTTTTGAGAAATCCTTTTATTCATCTATTGTTGGCCCCTATCTAATTTAATTTTCCATAGTGGCCATTTCAAACCTCTTCAACCCTCCAACTAGCCCTTTTCATTCTTCTTATTTTTACATATTTTAATTTTTAATAGGATTTTGCTAAACATCATTTCATTATGCAAAATAAGAAGAGAAAAAGATTATATGTGAAATCATACCTCTAGCAAATAGTCAGGTGTTTTTTTTTTGGGGGGGGGGATGACCATCAGTATGACTAATTACCCATTCATTCTCCCTAACAGTTCCCCCCCACTATATGAAAAAGCCTTCCTTTGTAACAACTAAGCAGAGTCAATCAAAACAAGCCCACACACCGGGCATTTCTAAAACTCTATGCTTCATCATTAGTCTTGGGGAGTCATAACTGATCACTGCATTGATCAGAACTCTTGAAGTCTTTCAAAGTCGTCTCTTATTATTAATGATTTGAAATATTTTTTTCATATGGCTGTTGATGGCCTGCATTGCTCCTTTTGAAAATTATCAGTTCACTTGCTTTGACCAGCTTCTGTTTATTTTTATTTATTCTGTACATTCTCATACAGACAGCATGAATAGTCAGTGGAAAGAATGTTGACCTGGGTTCAAATGCTATTTCTGTCATTTACTGTTTGTGTGAATCTTGACAAGGCACTTAATCTCCCTGGGATTCAATTTTCTCATGTTCAAAACAAGGGATGGCCCCTAAAGGGCTCTAAATTCATGATACTATATGTGCATGTTGCTTCCCCTAACAGAAGGTACCATGGCTGAGAGCACAGATTCTTTCATTTTTTTTTGTCTTTGCATTCCTAGCACAGTGCCTAGCACACAGTAGATGCTTATGGTTGGAACAATACTCAAATTACACAAGCTGGGATGGTTTCCTTTTAAGGAGGATACCTTCACCAGTTGACTTGAAGAACTAGAGGTATAAAAGCCCAGAATATGAGTTAGCGTTTCTGAGGTTTGGCAGAGTACTCACTACTCTGTGGGATGTCTTTCTGCCTCAGCACTTCAGCCCTGGTGAATGTGGAAGCTGAGGAGATCAGTGTCAGTTTTTAGTAATTATATTCTTTTAATATTTTGTTTAAAGTTAAATCGTTTTTACTTAATTTTATGGCCCATAAGTGTTTCACTGTATTCCAATCAGGGCTTGCCTGAATTAAGCTCGGCCCAGAATTGGGCTTTAATAAAAAATGCTTATAGATTGAGTAATCAATCACCTGGTGGTCACTTTCATTCTTTGCCAAATGGCTTTGCTCCATCTGGGAAGGTCATCTAACATGGGCTTATTCACAACTACCCTTTTGTTTTATAACGAATGCATGTGAGTCTTTAGCCCATTCCGAAGTTAACTTCTCTACTAATATTCTTGATCTCATCATTTCCTGAACTTTTTTTGGAACCTTTTTCCTTTATTATCTCTTTTGCTTCTTCACTCTCTCACTCTCTAATTGCTCCTTTCCCTCTTACTATTTTAAACATGCTCGTATCACCTCAATCATTAAAAAATTTCTTAAATCAGATACAGTCTACTTCCTATAGCATAGCTCTGATCATATCACTCCCTCACTTAAAAACCTTCAATGGCTCCCTACTATGAAGTGAATAAAGTTGAAATTCTTTAGTCTGGCATTCAAGGACCTAAATAATCTCATCCCAACTTGCCTTTTCAGCTTTTTATTTCCTGCTACTCTCACACTCATATTCTACAACACAGACAATCTATACACTCACAGTTCCCATAATGAGCTCTGCTTTTGTATTTTTAGTATTCTGTCTGTACGATAGCACCAGGGCTCAGTTTGTGGGGAGGTATGGCTGTCTTCCATAAAGGTCTATAAAGGTTAAAGTACTGATTATATATATTCTGTCACGCTCCTCAATACAGCATATTTGGAAGGAGGTTAAGGAGAATGTAGTTCACATGCTTCTTGCTCTCCATCACTACTTCCAGACTCTCCCTCTGCCACCATCACTCAGCAATGTCTAATGCTGAATTCTAAATAAGATATATATGTATATGTGCACGCATATATACATACACACGCATGTACATATGTTCATAAGTATGTGCCTATATGCTGTGTTTATGTGTGCATGTGTATATATGCACACTTACATGTGCAAATACACACATGTGTGCCTACATACACAGAACATTAGTCCCATCATAACCTGCAGTGTGGAGGGGTCGAGAGGTCAGAGTTTGGAGTCAAGCTGACATGATTCATACATTTACCAACTGTGAAACTCTGGGTAAATCAAGCAGTCTCTATATAGCTCACAAAACTCTCTTTAATACTTAAGTACTAAGTCACAGAGAGGCACAAATTTACACAACTGAAGGGAGTTCCCACACCAGGATTTCCTTACCCTGCAAAAATACTTATGAGTATGCATGTGTTTCTATTATAAAAGCATTTATTAGCTACCTATGTAAAATATGATACTATGCTAAGTGCTATACAAGGTAAGATGAACAGTTATGAACCCTGTGCCTTTAGGACACTATGATCTAAAATACACATGACCAGCCTACAAAGAAAAAGGAACAAATAAACCATACAACAATATAGATACTAACCGCATAATCAGTCAGTCAGCCAATAAACATCTATTAAGCACCAGTCATGCGTCAGGCACTGTGTTAAGCAGTGGGGATACAACAGGAGGAATAAGACAGTCCCTGCTCTTAAGGAGCTCACCCTCTAACGTGGAAGACAATAAGCAAACAAAAATGTACAAATAAACAAGCCATACACAGGACAAACAGGAAATAATTACCAGAGAAAAGGCCCTAGAATTCAGAAATGTTGGGAAAGGCTTCCAACAGAAGATGGGCTTTTAGATGGGCCTTAAGGAAGCCTGGGAAGGCAGCAGGTGGAGATGAGGAGGGAGAATATCCCAGGGTAAGGAACTCAGAGAGAATTCCCAGAGACAAGAGATGGAGCGTCTTACTGTGGAACAGCCAGGGGGCCAGTGTCCCTGGACTGAAGGAATAACAGATAAGAACGCCAGAAAGGCAGGAGGGGGCTAGGGTGTAAAGGGCTTTAAATGTGAAATAGGATTTTGTATTTGATCTCAGAGGCAACAAGTAGCCACTGGAGTTTTTTTGTTTTGGGGTTTTTTGGGTGGGTGGAGTGTTGACATGATTATACCTACACTTTAAGAGAAACACTTTAGTGGCTGACTACAGTATAGACTGGAGTGGGGAGAGACCTGAGGCAGGCAGACCCATCAACAGGCTACTTACTGCAGTAATCCAGATATGAAGTGATGAAGGCCTGTACTAGAAGGATGGCACTGTCAGACAGGAGAAGAGGGTATGTTCGAGACATGTTACAGAAGTAAAATAATCCACAGGCCTTGGCAACAGACTGGATATAAGGGCATGAGAGATAGTGAGGAGTTGAGGATAACCCCTAAGGTTTAAAACTGAGGGACTGGGAGGATGGCATTGCCATCTACAATAATAGGGAAAACAGGAGGTGAGGAGGGTCTAGGGGAAAAGATAATGAGTTCGCTTTTGGACATCTTGAATTTAAGATGTCTAATGGACATGCAAAGGTAGTTGGAGACGTGTGATTGGAGGTCAGCAGAGAGACTGGGGCAGGAAAGATAGTTCTGAGAATCATCAATATAGAAATGATACTAATTAGGTGCATGGGTGCTGATGAGATTGCCAAGTAAATTAGTAGAGAGGGAGAACAGAAAAGGGCCTAGGACAGAACCCTGCATTACATCAGGGTGCTGTTCAATGTTGAGCATCATCAGGAAAGCTAAGTAATGCTGAGAAATGAGTTAGGGCACAGGCAAGACAAAAGGGAAAGAGAGGAAAGGCAGCATGAAAAGATGAAAGGAAGACAGGGGGGAAAAGGGAAAAAAAGAGATGTATGGCTGTAAGGGCTAGTTTGTCACCAACAGGTACCTTTAGGTATGCTGAATTCTAGCTTATGTACTGATGTTGGTGATAAGTATTTCTTTCTGAGGTGAAGAATTTAGTCAAATTGCACAGAGAATAGGAAAAATCATACTTCTAGCCACCACATCAAACTCAACACGTTCTAAGTCAAACCCATCTCCTTCTCCTTTCTCTCATCAAAGGATTTCCTTCTCAACTTCTTTGTCTGTCAGTGGCTCCGCCATCTTCCCAGTCACCTTGGCACAAAACTCTGGAGTCCTACTTCACTCTTCCTTCTTTCATGGCCTCTATCCAGGCAGCTGCCATAGCCTATCAAGCCTTCCTTAAAAAGCTTTCACACATGTCCTTTCTTCTCCATTTTCACTGTCTCAATCCACAGGCCTCCTAAATAGATGACTATAACAGGAACCTAGTTGGCCTCTCTGACTACAATTTTTCTATCCTTTAACTCATCTTTTGGAATAAACACAAATATCAGACTATTTTCTTAAACATTACTTTCATCATGTCACTTGTATGTTCAAAAAACAATCAGCAACAATTGCCCCTCTTGGCTATTCCATCTTCTCCATATGCTTCTTGAGGCTAGAAATTGTGTCATTTCATTTTTACAATTCCAGGACCTGAGAGGCAGCACTGCCTAATAAGACAGAGTCAAGAAAACCTGGCTTCAAGTCTTTCCTCTGATACATACTAGTTGTAGGATCCTGGGAAAGTCTCTTAACCTTTCAGGGCCACCAGCAATTCACTAAGATTATAAACTGCAAAATGATCACCAATATGCATTGGTAGAGGGATCCTGCTATCAATGAAATCACAGGTCCGTTCCAAAGCAGTATTTTGTCATCATTTATAACTTTTTCATAACCTAACTTGCCTTCCACATCATGTTTATTGTTTCTCCTACACAACAGGAGGAACTAAAAAGAAATTAAGTTAGTATTTCCATTTGATACCCAAAATATTTTCCATATATCTAATAATTCGAGGCCATCAGCAGTCAGTTAAAACCAAACCAAACCAAACCAAACCAGAAAGTGCTACTATCCGTGTTTTACCAGGAGCAAAAACTGTCATTTCTAAGCTCTTTGGAACTAAGTTTAATTTCTATGCATGTAAATATTACAATCACTCATTTCTACCTACTATGCCACCTTGGTGATCTGAGAGGTTATACTCCAAGTGAAAAACTGAACTGACAGAGGGAATATACTATTTCTTTCACTTCTCAGCCAAGGGAAAAGAGAGCAGCTGTTCCCCTCAAGACCTATGGGGACAAAAAGTCACAAGTTCTCTACTTGTGACCGGCTGTTGCTCAGAGCTCACTTTTCTGCATATGCCAGGGAAAAAACAAAAAAACAGAGCATGACAGCGACTTTGACAACCTTTGCTCATGAAACACTGCTTAGATGACAAGCAAAAGGATCTTTTGTTATACAGCTGTGAATAACTTCGTATACCTCTTCTTCTAAAATCTGTATTTCTGTTACAAAAAGATGCCACTAACCAATAAAGATTTTAGGAGAAAAAAGGATGGAAATGATGAACTTTCTTTTCACTAGTCATTACTAACCGGAATGTAAGCTCCTTTGTATCTGTATTTCTAGCACCTGAGCAAAGTGCCTGATGCTTAACAAATTCTTGTTAGGTCACTTAAACTATCTGAGCTCCAGTCTTCCTTTGAGGTTCCTTTAAGTTCTAAATCAATGATCCTCTATGTACCTATGATTGATTATTCGCTTCCTTTGGGGATCTCTTTCTGGAGGTGATCAGTGGATTCTTTCAATTTCTATTTTACCTTCTGGTTACAGAATATCAGGGCGTTTTCCTTGATAATTTCTTGAAAGATGATGTCTAGGCTCTTTTTTTTAACCATGGCTTTCAAGTACTCCAGTAATTTTTAAATTCTCTCTCCTGGATCTATTTTCCAGGTCAGTTGTTTTTCCAATGAGATATTTCATACTGGCTTCCATTTTTTCATTCCTTTGGTTTTGTTTTATAATTTCTTGATTTCTCATAAAGTCATGAGCTTCCATTTGCTCCATTTTAATTTTTAAGGAATTATTTTCTTCAGTAAGCTTTTGGACTTCCTTTTCCATTTGGCCAATTCTGCTTTTTTAAGGCATTCGTCTCCTCATTAGCTTTTTGGACCTTTTTTGCCATTTGGGTTAGTCTATTTTATAAGGAATTATCCAGTCTTTTTTGGGGTCTCCTTTAGCAAGCTGTTCGACTCATTTTTCATGATTTTCTTGCATCACTCTCATTTCTCTTCCCAATTTTTCCTCTACTTCTCTTACTTGCTTCAAAATCCTTTTTGAGCTCTTTCATGGCCTGAGACCAATTTATATTTGTCTTGGAGGCTTTGAATGTAGGAGCTTTGACTTTGTTGTCTTCTGGTTGTATGTTCTGATCTTTGTCACCAAAGTAAGATTCTATAGTCTGACTTTTTTCCTGCTGTTTGCTCAGGATCCCGGCCAATTAATTGACTTTTAAACTCTTTGTTAAGGTAGGGCTCTGCTTCCAGTGTGGAGAGTGTACTGCCCCAAGCTTCAGGGGTTTCATGCAGCTGTTTTCAGAGATACTTCTAGGGACCTGTAAATTTTCAGTTCTTCCAAGGCAGTATGATCAAAGGAGAGGTGATTATTCCTTTCCTGGCCTGTGCTCTAGTCTATGAGTGACCCCAACCACTCTTTTGTGCCTTGGAACTATGAGGAGGATTCTTTCTCTACCACACCACAAGATCCACCATGCCAGCATTCCTCCGAGCCCCAGGACTGCAACCCAGATTCAGGCTTGGACCAAGAAAGAGAATCCCACTTCAGCACCAGCAAAGAGATCCCTGCAATCCCCCTCTGATCAGCCGCTCAATCCCTCCGCTGTCTGTGGGCCAAGAGCTCTGGAAACAACCACTGCCACTATGGCCCCCACCCCAAAGCTGTGGTAGGGCTGGGGCCAGACCACACTCCTTTCTCCTGCAGGTCCAACAGACCTTTCCCACTTAACTTCTAAGTTGTCTTTGGTGTTTGTGGGTTGAGAAGTCTGGAAACCCCCAACTTCCCATGATTCAGTCTTCTGAGGCCTGCTCCAGGTTTTCTGGGCTCCCATCTTTGCCGGCACAGCCCATACTGAACTGTGCTCCTCTCCCAACCTGGCACAACAGACCTTTCCTATCAACCTGTCTTGGGTTGGAAATTTGTTTCACTTTGTCTCTTTGTGGGTTCTGCTGCTCTAGAATTTGTTTAGAGTCATTTTTTTACAGGTATTTGGAGGGGCCTGGGGGACAGCTCAAGCAAGTCACTGCTTTTACTCCGCCATCTTGGCTCCACCTCTCTATGGACAGTAATTTAGCAAAAGAAAGCCAAGAATTACAAAAACCCAGAGAAGAGAGATTATCCAGAAGGCAAAAGTGGTCAAGAGTGTTAAATACAAATATGAGGGCTGAGAAGAGGCCATCACATTGGGCATTTATAAGATCATTGGAAACTTTGGAGACAGCAGTTTCAGTTGAGTGACGAGGTCAAGAAGCCAGACTACAGAGAAGTAGGAGCAGAGGAAGTAAATGTACTGAGAAGAAACGGCTTTTTCAAGCAGTTTGGCTAAGAAACGACGGAGAAATATGGAATGAAAGCTAGCAGGGGGAAAGGGTCTAATGAGAATTTTTAAAGATGGGGGAACATTTTTAAAAAGAAAAAAAAAGCAGGCCAACAAAATCAATAAACATATTAACCAAGTGTAATAGTATTCCACACCCATAGTCACAGAGAGAATTCTTAGATAGATAAAGATTATTTATTAAATACTTAATATGTGCCAGGCACTGTCCTAAATGCTAAACATACAAAAACAAGCAAGCATGATAAGCCCTTCCTTTAAGAATTGGACACTATAATGAGGATGATAACACATAAAGGGGAGTTGGAAGAGGGAAGAAGCTATTCATGCAATGGCATGGTATGGAGATAGAAGACAGGAAGAGTGATGAACGCCTAATTCTGCGCAAGTTAAGAAGAAAGCTCACCCATCAGCTTTTGGTGGGAAGGAGGTGGGGTTTACGGCTGGATTAGAGGTGGGCATGGTTTGGATCTTGCAGCCAGGAAGCAGGATAGAGGCCTACTCTGGTTCCAGGCAATATAAAAGATCAACGTTCACCTGTCAGACCCCAGGGTGATTACAAGGATGGAGTGCAAAGCTCCTATGGGGAGAAAGTGAGAATGACAGTTGGACTTGAGGTGGTGTGGCACTACAGACTGGATTATTTGTCTATTTAAAAAAATTATTAGTTTTTATTGATATATTTTGTTTTTACATCACATTCATTTCCAAATATGTCCTCCTCTTTCTTAACCAACAAATCATACTCTGTAAGAAATTTTTTTTTAAAAAAGGCACTTTATGAAAAACTAACAAATCTATCAACTGAGTCTGACAATACTGTATACTCACAGTTCCAGGGAGAGGTTCCTTAACCAAACAAGGGATGTAAGAGATCATTTTTAAAAACAGACAATAAGAACAGCATTAAAGAGAAACATTAGAGAGGTTTTTTTTTAAAATATTCTCAATAAAAGTCTGAAAAAATATACAAGGAATTTATATAACACTGAGAGTCATTCCCCCAATAGATAAGTGGTGAAAGGATGTGAATAATTTTGGGAAAAAAATTACAAACTACAAGAGACCACATGAAAATGTTCTCCAAATCAGTAATAGCAAGAAAATGCAAATTAATATACCTCTAAGGTTTAACCTCATTCCACACAAACTGGCAAAGATGACAAACAGTGAAAACCAGTAAGTGGCGAGATTATGAGAAAAAAGATACACTAATGCAGTTAGTAATGTGAAATGGACCAAAGGTTTTAGATTTCAAATTAGATTTCAAATTTCAAATTTCAAATTTAGATTTCAAATGCAAGAGAAGGGACCAAACTGTCCACACCCTCTGATGCAATGATTCCTCTACTGAGTACATATAGCAGAAGGAAATGAAAGACAGAAGCAAAGCCCCAATATACATGAGAATATTCAAAGCAATAATTCTAAGGTAGCAAAAGAGTGAAAACAAAGCAGATGCCCGTTAACTGGAGAAAGGCTAAAAGCACTATACATAACAGAAAATAATTACGTGTAGTAAGAAATGATAACTATGAGTAATTCAGAGAACTATGGAAAGCTATAAGTTAACTGATAAAGAACAAAATAAGGAGAACAATGTATACAATGACTACAACAACGCAAACAAAAAGATAAGTACAAGAAGTAGAATTCTGCATCATAGATAACCAATGAAGGTTGAGGAGAAAAGATAGTTAAACTTGTCTTCCTATTCCTCCCTCTCAGTAGAAAGGTAGGGAGGGTGCTATTAGGAGAGAATACTGTACAAAGATATCTGGTCAATTAGCTGTTTTTGCTTATAGTTTTTCTGTCACCAGGCAGGATTCAGTCTTTGGCAGGGGAGAGGACTTGCTATAGAGACAAAAATTATCAATAAAAAGTATTTTTAAAAAAGATTAAATGGTATTTTAAAGCTGATCATAAGTAAGTATCCCCTCAACCCCTATCATCAACATTCATTCGTTTGAACGTTTGAAATTATTAATTATTCTACTGGTCAGAAGAATGAATAAATGAAAAGACATTTATTAAGTGCTTACTACATGCAAAACACTGTGCAGGAAGGACACAAACAAAAAAGCAGTAAGTTCACATTCTGGCACTCTTTCATTTTAAAAAATAGTGGTGCTTTTCTAAAAGGAGACTTCTTTCTCTACAAGTTCAATACTTACATGGGAAAAATTAGATCAATATTCCAGATGTGCTTTCAGTTTCAAGCCTGACTACCCATGGATTAAATTCTCAGCTTGACTGACTAGGAAGCATGGATGAGGCCGAAACTAGTAAAGACTAGCCTACTTCAAGAGGGTAACATAGGACTGAGTCAAGCTCTTTGGTCCATTTATCAGACCCCTGATACAAAGTTATAAACAAATCAGTCTCCTTGAAAGATTTCTGAGACAAGCAGGTAGATTGTTTAGCATTCATGTGACTTTTTATTTTATTTTTCTAAATGACACTTCCATTACCCATTAAAGAAAGGTGTGGCTAAATTACATTCCTGTTTCTATGGATCTTGACAATTTGTAGTGACAGAAATAGATGGGTATAAACTGTTTTATTTCCAACCAAGAACCACCTCATTCTGCCCAAATCAGAATATTGTCATTTCCTACTACATAACTACTTCCTTGGAGATTCTTGGTGGTAATAAACTTTTCATCCTGAGTGATCAGAAGGCATATTTCTCTAGTTAGATTTGACTAGGAATCCTACTTACTATTTAATATAAAAAACAGACACCTTGCAATACAAAGTCTCTATTGCTTAGGATGAAATCAAAGGCATAAAATTTCAACATATAAAGATTCTGGAAAATTTTAAATGTACAAATAAAAATGAAGTCTTTCATCAAAATGGTTGCCATCAGAATTTTTACCTAGAAGAGTCACTAAAGGTATACTGAAGACAATGGCAGGTTTAGCAGTAATATTTATATAAACAAAACCAGTGGACAGTTATTTTTTAATCTTAAGTGGTAAGATATGTTTTGGAAGCTAATACTATATGGGGGCCGAAGTATTATTCTAACCACTGCCAAAATCATACTCTAATTCCTCATTGTGGTATGGAAATAACCCTGAGTTTTTTCAAAGACTTTGACAAGTCTTAACCTAACTGGAAAGCTTTCCATTAAGGGTTTAGTAACACTGTTATCTGAGGACCAGTCCAGGGAAATGTGAAGTGCCTTATCATTTTTTTTGACCACAACCAAACATGAAACCATCTGCTTAAGGTATGGAGGGACAACTTGTATTAGTTCAAGAAATCCTCACACCACCACAGTTTCCAATCTAGGTGACTGAGAAGATGATGGTGCTCTTGACAGTAGGGAAGCTGGAAAGAGTTTTGGGCTTGGGGGAGAAAAATAATGAGTTTTGTTTTGTACACATTGAGTTCTAGATGTCACAGGACATCCAGTTCAATAAGGCAGCTAGAGATGACAGACTAGAAGCTAGTAGAAAGATTAGGGCTGGATAAACTGACTGGAGAATCATCAGCATAGAGATGATAACTGAACCCATGAAAACCAATGAGGTGATCATCAAGTGAGATAGAGAAAAAAGAGAAGAGGGCCCAGGATAGTCTTTGCAGACACCTACAAGATGTATATTAATAATATACTTTAAAGCTCTTTTAGGTTTATAAAGCACTTTCCTTATAACAACCCTGAAGCAGGTATGACAGGTATTACTGAATAAAAAGTTAAGGCCCAGAAAGTTTAAGTAATATAATTATGGTCACACAGTTATTAAGTGTCAAGAGCCCGTGTTCAGGAACCTGACTCGAATGCGTTATTTTTTCCACTATACCAGCATTTACCTAAGCTATAAGTAAAACTATGGAACTGGCCAAAGGAGACAGCATACATCCTTGAAATCCACAAATAATTACAAAAATTTAATTTGGTCATAGCTCTTTTACCAACAGACCTTTCACTAATGTTACAGGCAAAGCAAGTAGTGAAAGTCCTCGCTTGAGTCTAACGTCCTTTAATCTTCTCTGTCCATTCACTGGTAGAGGTGCTAATGATCAGTAAATGTACAAAAGGCCAGAGAAGGAAGTAAACAGATGATGAGTCTCCAAATAATCAAAAGTTGATGAGTTTGAGATTTACAGTGCTTCTTGTATTCAATTCAGCAAACATTTATTAGACATTTACTACCTACAGGACATTTTGTTAAGTGCAAGAGGAGATATAAGGTTAAGGTAAGCCACAATTCATCCCCTCATGGAGCTGACACTCTAGCAAGGGGATACAGCATACATACAAACAATTTTTAATACAAAATTACAAGTGATAAATGCAGGAGAGGTGCAAAAAAGTTCTATATGATGTGGGGGTGGGAGGGAGGTTTGAGGGAAAGAAGAATGAGAAGAGACTTGATAAAAGAGAGTAACTGAATACTGCTTTGAAGGATGAATAGGAATTCAAAAGGCAGAAGGAGACTGTGGTTATTCCAAAAATTAGGAACACTGTGAGTAAAGGCATGAATGCAGGGAAACACAAGGCATGAATGGAAATGGAATAGATGGGGTGAAACACAGCATACATAAAAAGGCATATAATAATAAAAATAAAGCTGGAAAAATAGGGTGGCAATAGGTTGCCTTTAAATGCATGCATAAAGTTCTTATTATATTCTTATTCTTATTATTACATATTTAATTTCTATAACTTATTATGTTGAACAAATATTCTCATTATATGTTTAGCTACTGTAATAATTGTTAATAATAACTCATATTTAGTTAAACAGTACTTTAAGGATTATAAAGTGTTTTATTTATAATAACTTTGTGAACTTTTCTAATAATAACACATCATGAACTACTAACTGTGAGGTAAAATAGTAAACTACTAAAGATTTTAGAGTTGTGACATGCTCAGTCTCTATGCATAAGGAGGATAAAACTGGCAGCAGTGTGAAGGATAGTGAGAGACTGGAAGCAGGAAGGTCTGTTAGAAAGTGGCTGCAACAATGCCAATATTTAATAACGGAGGTCTGTCCTGGAGTTATGATAGCAGAAATGAGAAAGATTGTGGACAGGGTTTTGTAAATGGTTGGGTATTAAAGGTGAAAGAGAAGGAAAAGTTAAAAGACAACAGCGACATTTTTAACATAGAAGACTAGGTAAATAGTAGTGTCAAAGACAGAAGTAGTGAAGTTAGGGAGAAGAATGTTGTTCAGATGGGAAAACATTAAGTTCAGTGTTGAAAACGATGATGCACCCTCAGGGTGTTGGTGTTCTCTAGGCAGGTGGAGATGGGTGTCAGATGCTCAGCAGAGTAGTCAGGGCCAGAGACACAGACTTAACAGTCATTATCCTATAGGTAGCTTATGAAGTTATGGTTAGTGAATGGCATTGCCAAGGGAAAGCAAAGCAAGCCAAAGACAAACTTGGAGAACATTCATTTTAAGTGGAACCACTATAGTCCATCTTAAGGGGAGACAGTATAGGAGACCAAAGAAAGGACAGGCAGGAGAACTAGTAAAGTACAATGTCTTTAAACCTAGATCACTGAAAAATCATTTTGATAACTGAGAATGCTTTCCTCTTCTTCCACTAAAAATCACATGAATCCACATTTTCTTGCAGGAAGGAGAAAGCCATTAATAATTAGAATTTAAGATGTGGCAAATTTGACACTCATAGTCTTCATCAAACCTTAAGACATTACCATTCTGGAGAAAGACTGAGTTGTCTGGTTGCATATGAAGGGAGAGGTCATGTGCTTGAACCCTAAGATAAAACAATACTGGTCAACATGATCCAAGTCTAATTATTTACAAGGGTAGAACTGAGAAGAAACCAGAGTCACATACTTAGAAATAAAAAAGCTTTTACAAGTATGTCAATAATAACAGCAACATTTCCATTTAGGAGGTTTTGAACATAGTCTGAACTTGTTATTTTTTCCCCAAAACCTGGCCAGTCATTCATCCAGAAAAAACAAGAGGCCAAGGTCCAGTCTCAATTTCCGTCCCAACCATTCCAACCTAATCTCCTGGAAAGTTAATGCAAATAAAAGCAAGCTCTCCATTGCTACTGGTAGTGAAGCCTGTTCCTTTCCCAAGAGAGGCCTGTAAAACAGGACAGTCACTGACAGCAGTACAATTACTGACACAGATACAGACTTTATGGACATGTTTATCTCTGCTGTAAATCCACACTCTCTCTCCACTCCGATTCACGAGTCATAAAGAAATTGCAGATAATGAAAAAGTTGGGGAAATTTACAGCATGTCGGAAACCTCAGACAGCCAGAAGAAATTAAAGAGCTGACTAGGGATAAATCACACAGGTACAATTAAAACTTCCCCTATACCTTCTTCATTTCCAAACTGAGGCACAATCCAATGGAGCTGATGAAAAGTTGAGGTCATGACTCCTCAGGCTGTAATCATTTCTTAACTAACTGCATGTCAAAATTAGCCAATTCACAGGTCATGCGTGAATGCTGTTTCTGGTGGCTAGTCTGATTCCAGACACACACCCCTCCGCCGGGAAGCACTCACAGAGCAATCCTGTCGGTAAACAAGCCAAATTGCAACACGCAATAAACGGAAAGGTGATGTCCTACCCCTACAGAGACAGCAGTAGGTGAAGGGACATTTTTTACCATCGCCACTGTGGATGTGGGCATTAAAATGAGAAAGTAGAGCTACAATGGTTGAATGAAATTTGAGGTTTCGTGTTCCCTAATAAATAACCATTCTCAAAGTTTCATTTTATCTCTTGTCACCATTCCAAAGGAGATTTCAAAGGACTACTATATTTGTAACTAGAAAAAGAATTACTTCTCTGTGATACTTGTTTTTCAATAGTGAATTGGATTAATAATTGGTGTAGATACCTGCACAAAGTTACAAGAAGCATGTCTTCAGGAGCTATTAAAAATCTACCTCACACAACTGGCCTTACTATCATATCCAAACCAAATCTTTTCTACAAATCCATACCTCATCGATGCCCTTTGTCTTTATCACACCATCATTTCAACTCTTTCTCACCCCATGACCGAATTCTTATTTGTGACAAATTAAAAGTTATTGCAAAAAAGGCCAGTTAGAGTGACCTCATTTGAGAATGCACACAATATTCTGCCCTAATAGTTCTTCATTGGATTTTTCTATTACTCAAGAGTTAAATTCACATTTATTAACCTTTTCATTTAAATTAGTTATTGTGTATATTGTTCTACTAGTTATTTCCTTCTTTAGTAGTTCACATGTATCCTTCCATGTTTCTCTGTATTTCTCTTACTGCCTCATTGGTTACTGCATAATAGCATCCCATTTTATGCATATACCATAGGGTTTTTTTTCAGCCACTCCCTAATCAGTGGCTCTGACACTGTTTCTAGTTCTTTGCTATAAAGAATGCTGCTATGAATATTCTGGTATACACTGTACCTTTGGTTTCCTGTCCTTACTTCTTTAGGCTATCTGCTTATTCTAGAGATCAAAGGGTGGGGGGCAATTCTTGCATAATTCCAAGTTGAAATAAAAGGTCCACAGAACCATGAACCATACATTGTATATCTTCTCAAAATTCTCTCCAACAGACACAAAATTCTCTCACAGTTCCCCCCCCACCCCGCTTTTGCTATCTTTGCCAATTTATCAGGCTAATCTTAATTTGCATTTATCTTACCACTAATGACTTAGACTACGTTTGTCATGTGGTGACAGGCCAAGACCCATGATTCCTTCTACCAAGGCACATCAGCACCTTTTCTGTAACTTATAGTCTTGATAGTGAATTGCCTAGAGCGCTGAGAGATTAAGTGAGGTGCTGAGAGTCAGACCGTCAGTGGATGACAGAGACAGGTCTTGAACCCAGGTCTTCCTGGTTTTGAGATTGGCTCTCTATTCATCAGTTCAAAAATCTTTTTTGAAAACTGTTCATATCCTTTGACGATTTATCTCCTGGGGAATGGTACCTGGTTTCTATTTGTGCCAAATCCCCATATATTTTAGATATCAGACTTTTATCAATATTTTATGCAAACTACCTTTTGCACTATACTGTTTCTTTTCTAATTATCTTTACCAATTTTATTCATGCAAATGCTTTTTAATTTTGAGTAGTCAAAATTTTCTTTTTAATCTTTTATGATCTCCACTACCTCACATCTGGTTAAGATTTTTTTCTCCTAGACAAAACTGTGAAAGGTACTCAATCTAATGTTTTAATGATATGGCCTTTTATGTTTAGGCTGTATGTTTGTTTTTAATTTATTGAGATTATTAAGATGTTAGGGGCAGCTAGGTGGTGCACTGGGTAGAGCACCAGCTCTGGTTTCAGGAGGACCTGAGTTCAAATCTGGCCTCAGACACATAACACTTACTAGCTATGTGACCCTGGGCAAGTCACTTAACCCCAATGCCCAACCAAAAAAGAAAAAGAGAGACATTATTAAGATGTTGACCTAATCCCAGGGTTTATAAATCTGTTTCTTTATAGTCTGAGAACTGCATTTCAATATAATTGGCTTCCCTTGTAATCCTATGCATTTTATTTTATTGATTAACGACACTGCTCTGAGAAGGGGCCCATAGGCTTTCCTAGACTGCCAAAGGGATACCAGAGCTAATCCTAATTGCTGCCAAACTGTTTTCCAGTTTTCCCAGCAGTTCTTATCAAAAAGCAAGTCCTTCCCCTAATAATTTGTGTTTGGGTGGGGGTATATCATTCCCTTATACTGTCAAGGACATCACCAGCCTTCCCAACCTAGGTGTTATCCTCAACTCTTCGCTCTTACTTACCCCCACGTATCAAATCTGTTGCAAGATCCTGTCATTTCTACCCTCAAAACACCTCTTGTACATGTCCTCCTATCTTCTCTGACAAAATTACAACCCTAGTGCAGGCCTTCATCACATCATATCTAGATTACTGAAATAGCCTTCTGGTCAGTCTCCCTGCCTCAAATCTCTCACTACTCTAGTCCATCAAACTGCCAAAGAATCTTCCTAAAGCAGAGGTCTGATCATGTCACATACTACTCAACAAACTTTAATGGTTCCCTACTGCCTCCAGGATCAAATACAAAATCCTCTACGTGCCTTTTAAAGTCCTTCACAACTTGGCCCCTCCGTCTAACTTTCTTGGCTTCTTACACTTTACTGCCCTATATAAACTCTACAACCCAGTGACACTGTCTTTCCTGCTGTTCCTTCCATACCACACTCTATCTTCTGACTTTGTCCTCATGTCTGGAATGCTCTCCTTCCTCACTTCTGCTTCCTGACTTCATTAACTTCCTCCAGGACTCAACTCAAATCTGCAAAAGGCCCTTTCCTCCCCTCCACTCCCTGCAAAGCTAATGGCTTACCATGGGTTTATCCTGCCTAAATCTTGTATGTACAAAGTTGTTTTCACCAAATTAACTTAAGCTCCTCGGGGGCAAGGGCTGTCTTTGCCTTTCTCAGGGCCAACCACAAAGTAAGTGATTGAAAAAATGCTTACTAACTGGACTTAGCAAACTCCAAACTACATACTGTCTTCAAACAGCCTTTGTTTCTTCCTTATTGAGTATGTTCCACAGATCTGCTTTCTGGTTGGTTTGTTTCTTATTTTACCAGTACTAAACAGTTTTGATGACTTCTGTTTTAGTTTAAATCCTGGTAATGCTAAGTCTTTTTCATTTGCACTTTTTCTCATTTACCCTTAACATTCTAGATTTTCAGTTCTTGGTCACTTAACCTTTATCTGCCTTAGTTACTCATCATCTGAACTAGGGATTATAATGATATTTACCTCACAGGGTTGTGAAGACCAAATGAGATTCTATTTGTACAGTGCTCTGCAAACTTTAAAATGTTGTGCAAATGTGCTTTGTTATTTTATTTTAAATAACTTTTATTTTTAATACTTCTAATTTGATTAGCACTAAATCTTGTGATTTGATCAGCACTAAGTACTTTAGACAGTATTGCCATTTTTATCATATTGGCACAATCCAACCTTAAGCAATGAATATCTTCCAATTATTTATGTCTCCCTTTATTGTTGTACAGTATATTTTGTAGTTATATAAATCATATGTATGTCTTGGTAAGTAGCTCCCAAATACTTTGTGCATTTTGTACTTATTTTGGATAGAATTTATCTTATTGGCTTTTTCCTCTGGTTTTTCTTGCTACTATATAGAAATGCTAATGACTTTTGTTTATCTATTTTCCTGCAACTTTGTTGTGGCTATTGTCTCAAGTATTACCAATATTTATACCTTTGGCTTTGTTTTCTTGTCTCAATGCTGTAACTATCATATCTAGAACTATGCCAAACAACAATGGGGAGAAAGTTCATCCTTACATGAAATCTCTACCCGATTTAATGACAAAGTTTTAATATTTCTCTGTTGCAAACAATGCTAGTTTTTAGTTTTAAATATTTTTAATCATATTAAAGAAGGCTCTTTTTATGTCTATGCTTTTTAAGATTAACAGAAATGAGTGCTGACTTCTCAATGAGTGGAAGGCGAGGAAGAGTGAGAGAGAATTTGGAACTCAAAATTGTAAAAATAATGAAGGTTAAAATTTGTTTTTATATGTAATTAGAAAATATTAAAACTTTTAACAAAAATTAAATAAAATACAAAAAAAAAGAATACTGAATCTTGTTAAAGGTTTTAATGAAACTATGAAAAAATCTTGGTTTTCCTTCATTGTTAGTAAAAATATAACTTGGTCATATTGAATTATTTTCTGAATATAACGAACAAATATGAATGAATGAATGCATTGAAAAGCATTTACTAAGCACTTACTATACGCCAAGCACCATGCTAAGAACTAGGGATACACATAGAAGAGCAAGACAAGCTCTAAACTCATTGAGCTCGCACTCTAATTGTGGGAAATAATACTATCTTCCTAGGTATTGAAAGAAATGGTGGATAGGCTTACTGAGCCCATCAGTGATCTCTTAAAATCCAGATGAAGGGGACAGGCACTGCAGAACAGGAAACTGGAAAGTACTTGATTTTCAAAATGGGTTTTGAAAACATTGGCTAAGTGAGCTGATTTTGATTGCTGGCAAAATTCAAAAATGTGTTAATGAAAGGTACATATTCATAAGCATTTAGAAAGTAAAATGATTATCATGAAAAACTAGTACGGCTTCATCAAGAACAGCTTTGTGTTATCACAATTGTGGCATGCTAGCAGTTCCTTTTTTACCTGTGTAACTAGACTGTTACATCAGGAAATACAGGCTCCAACATTTATAGCTTGAAAGAACCTCAGAGATCATCTAGTCTAACCCCCTTGTTTGACAGATGAGGCCTAGAGAATGAAATCAATTTGCCTGATACACAAGTACTATGTAGCAGAGACAGGATTTGAATCCAGGACCTCTGAGTTCAAATCCAGCACTTGTTCCTCTGTACCATGCTGCTACAATAGAGTACGTCCATATTTCAACAGAGATTTTGACAAGTTTCTCAGGATGACCTTATGAACAAGGTGAGATGCGGGCTACGAGATAGTACAATTGAGTAGATCTGGATCTGGTTGAAATATTACACTCAAACAGTAGACATTAAAAGAAACCTATCAAGATTTGGGATTTTATTTAAAATTTCTGATTCAATATTTGTTACTAACATTAATGTAAAATTCACTTTCTGCTTTGTCTTTCCCTTCTTTGGGTACCCATACCATATTTGTCTCACAGAAATAGTTTGTTAAAGTACTTTATTTATCTTTGAGAATAATTTTTGCAGTATAGGTTAATAGCTCTTTAAATGTTTGAGGACATCCTTTGTAAAACAATTTGGCAGAATAATTTTTTTTCCCTTTGGCAATTCATTTATGGCTTGCTCAATATATTTTTCCAAGATTAGGCTTAAGATCAATATTTCTTATTTTGTTAGTTTAGATATTTGATTTTTTTGTAGATATTCATCAAATTCTTTTGAATTCTCAGTTTACCAACATATAGTTGCAAACAGTAATACCTAATAATTATTTGTATCTTTCTTTCAATTGTCAATTCACCTTACTCAGTTGTAATTTTGGTAATATGATTTTCTTTTCTCTCCTCGTTCTGGTAGTTTTGGTTTTTTGCTTCCATGGTCTTTTTAGCTTTTATATTTTGTATTCCTTTAGGATGCTAATTTTTTCATTTTCTTAGATCTTAAATTGCATATTTGGCTCATTGATCTTCTCTTTTTCTATTTCATTCACATAAAATTACCTGTGAGGACTACTTTAGCTGCATCTTAAAATTTCTGGCATACTGTTTCACTATTATCATTACCTCTGACATAATTATTGTTTCTATGATTTGTTCTGTGACTTGATTATTGCTTAGGATATCATTACTTGGTTTCCATTTAGTTCTGTATCTTTTGTTCATATTTTCTTTACTCTTTACTGTTATGGCCTATAAAGGATGTATTTATTATATCTGCTTTTTTTCTATTTGTTTAGCATTCTTTTGTGCCCTAGAACATGATCATTTTTAGAGAGGTACCACAGGATTCTTAGAAATAAATGTATTCTTTTAATTATTCCCATTCAGAAGACACCTTTGGGTAGTCAAATCTAGTTTATCCAATAATTCATTCAGCTTTACATTTTCCTTCTCATTTTCTCTTTGGATCTATCTAGCTCTAAAGTTTTCTATTGTCAGTGTTACTGTCTTTTACACTTTGCCTGGCTTTTACTTTAAGAATTTAGTTTTTTGTGCCATTTATTTATGCCAATTTTTAATACTGTTTTTCAAATTATCTATGGTACCTTTAAGTCTAATGTAATTTCTCTGTCTTCGCTTGTTCATTAATTTTATTTATTCCTGCTTAATTTTAATTTACTCCTGCTTTTTTAAAATGCCCTAAAGCATTTCATATTTTGTTCTGGTCCCTCAATTCTACTCCATCATGTGTCTGAATGTATTAAATGTTCCTTATATGCACCAAATTGTTGGGTTTTGTTTTCTTACCCATTCCTACATTCTTTTTCTTAGGGAATTTAATCCCTTCACCTTTAAGGTTATAATTGTTAAGTTTGCATTTTCTTCTATCAACCACTTATATGCATACACACACACACACACACACACACACACACACCCCTTTTCTTTGAAGTCAAAACTTAGTGTCTGTGATTTCTTTTGCTTCTGCAAATCCCCAACTGGTGTCCTCCTCTCATTTCCTCCTGCCTAACCCCCAGCTCCACGGGTTTACTTTTACAATTCTCATATTTAAAACTCCTTCCCATGCTCCATGCTCCCTGCCCCCATCCATCCATTTTTTTTTTATGTCAATGAAATAAATTTGTAATACCCCTTTCTAAGAACTGGAAGTTTTTTTCCACTCTCTTTTTTTCTTCTGTACATATATTCTAAGTACTCTCTAGAATCTATTTTCATACTAATTCTTAATTAAGGTAGTGGAGTACAGAGGGAAATGTTCTGACTGGGAGTCAAGGAAATCTGGTTTCCAATTTCATCCCAGACACTTGTTAAATGCTGTGTGACCACTCTGTGCTTCAATTTCCTCACTGTAAAATGAGGGGGTTGGAGCTGATAGCCTTTCAGGTCTCCTCCAGCCCTAATTTATGATTCAGTGATCCTACTCTCTAATATTAATGCTCCTATCCTTTTGGGTTCTACTGTCCTTTCTGCAAAATGTTTTCCTTAGTCCATAATCTGACCACTGGGTCTGGTCGTGAGGGTTCAGTTGCACTTGGGTGTCTTTTCCACCTTTCTCTCCCTCCTTCTAATGGCTGCCCATTTCCTACATTGTATTGATTACTTCTAATAAGCAAAGCATTTCTGGTCCCCTCTCTTCTTCACTTTCTTGATTTCCACATTTCATACACTCTATAGCCACCTCAATTCCTTCTTCTTGGGACCAGGAGATGGTCAGATTGAAGGGCCTCAACTTTCCCTACTAGCATAGTCTCCCCAGGATTGTACCATGACTTTTAACTCCAATAGCTGAGTGCTTCAAATTGCAAGGGAAGGAGACAGCTCTAAGGTTATAGGGTAGGGGATGGAGGTGGGGACACAGGAAGTGGTTGGTGGTAGAGCTTCCACCTGCTTCGGAAAAGGCGACCATCTGCACTGAAAAACTGAAAAGGAGATAACATTTAAACCCTTGTGCCTCAAACTGCAATCACTAGGCTGTGGGAATATTAGGGGTGGGGGGAAGGGACAGTTATCTTATTCTTGTCACTGGTGAGCTTTCTGAATTTGGCAACTTTTAATGCTTATTATTTTCAATGGGGAGGATGAGGTAAGGGAGTACTGCCCATAGGAAACTTCTCTTTCTAATTCCCCTCTTAACCAAGGTATCCTTTCCTTAGATCGTTTTCATATGTGAAGGCAGCAAGAAACAAAGAGAAATTCTCATTCATAAAACAGTGTCACCTTCTGTAAGCATTCAGTAGAGAAAAACACATTGGATAAGGAATACTGCCTATCCCTAAATTAATGAGGTTTAACAGACTGCCACTAGTGAAGACTAATAAACACAAGGGACAAACTATTGAGTGCACTGTTATAAATCCTTTGTGGACGAAAAATCTAAGGCTTTTTTTTTCTTTTTATTGAAACAGGCTCAACACAAACACTATCAACAATCATCCCAAAACCAATCTGGGAAGCAGAAAAGCTGAAAACAGAATCTGGTAATTCCACACAACTGAGCCCAACATAACATACAATAAAGCTGTACGTGAGCGTGAGTCAGCGCAGCTTTCCATATATATCTCTGTGGGAAGAGCAAGGAAAACCGACAACTCTTAACACTTCACCTCCATAGGGCCATCAAACCTGAGACCGATCAGGAATCACAGTCATCAGCTGTGGATACAGACAGTAAAGTGACTTTGTTCATCTATTGTTATCAGCTGGTAATTCAATTTCAAATAATATTTACTAAGTAATTACTATGTGAAAAACATCTTGCTAGACTCCGGGGCAAAACCAAATATTACGTAACGTTTGGTCCCTACCTTCACAGAGTCTACAATCCAGTAAAAGGATGTGACACAAATAATTCTGATACACGATAGAAAATAAATGTATACGGTGTGCAAAGTGAGAACGAAGAAAGGAAAACTCATTTTGTAGCCACCACAGCAAAGGAGCAGCGGACTCGCATTCTGATATTCCAGAAGGTGAAGTTCATAGGTTCACAACCAAGAATAACTTATTCAGCAAAATGGAGCATAATCCCATAGGCAAAAAAAAATGGACCTCTAACAAAACGGACGACTTCCAAGGATTCCTAATGAAGAGACCAGAGTTGCAGAGAAACTCTGAAGTTCAAACACCAGAATGAAGAGAAACATAAAAGGATAAATGCAAACAAATCTACATGGATAAATTGCTTGCATTCAAAAGTAAGGAGAGGATACGAATAGCCAAAATAGCACATATATGACTTGTGTATGAAGGTCATATTTATTAAGGAAAGAATATCAAAGAAATGACAACACTTGCAATACTAATACCACTATCAACACCACTGGCATTCTAGGATCATGAGATGAGCAATTTGTATTTTTAAAAAGCCATTTATTTGACAGAACACTTTTCTGTCAATTACCACAGGCCAAAGAAAACAGCACTGTACTTGGGGCCTCTGACACATCCGAGTCGCATGCCCACGGGCAAGTCATTTAACCTGCTGGTGACCCCAGGAAACTGACTATAAATTACAGACTAGCTGCCAATCTGCATATCTAGAGGGACTTAAGATGATTACAGGATCATAGATCTAAAACTGGAAGACACCTTGAAGAACATGAAGTTTAACTCCTGTATTTTACAAATGAGGAAACAGGTCCAGGGAAAGCAATGACTTGCCCACAGTCCCACAAGGATTTAGGGTTCAAGTGAGGATTTGAACCGAGTCCTCTGATTCCAGCACCAAGGCTCTTTCCAGTGTGCCATGCTGGGTGTCCTTCACACTGGAAGTTCTCAATAACTAATGAATTCATTTTTGCTGTTCAGTCATTTCAGTTATGTCTGACCCTTCATGACTCCATATAGAGTTTTCTTGGCAAAGATACTGGAATGGTTTGCCATTTCCTTCACCAGATCATTTTACATATGAAGAAACTGAGGCAAACGGAGTGAATCTTCCTGATCCCAAGCCCATGGTTCTATCCACTGTGCCACCTAGCTGCCCAATGAATTCATAGGATTGTACAAAAAAAAAAATTCCTATGACTGGATGAAGAAAAAAAAAGCTGACACTGATTGAATAAAGGTACTAAAAATGCCTATTCCGTGCCTTCCTGAAGTTTCTGGTGTGTGTGTGTGCACACAAAATTAAATGAGAAAAAAGCAAAAAGGTGTTTAGTAATAATTCTGTCTTCAAATGAGGGAGCGTTTGAGCATTTGAGCCAGGAAGTGACTTTAAAAAAGGTTGGGTTCATCTAACAGTTAGATTCTAACCCAACCCTGAATTTTACAGATGAGAAAACTTAGGCCCAGAGGGGTGAAACTGAGTTGCCCAAGGTCACACGAGAAGTTAGTGGTAGAGGGGCAGCTAGGTGGCACAGTGGATAGAGCACTGGCCCTTAAGTCAAGAGTACCTGAGTTCAAATCCGGCCTCAGACACATAACACTCACTAGCTACGTGACTCTGGGCAAATCACTTAACTCCAACTGCCTCACTAAAAAAAAAAAAAGAAGTTCGTGGTAGAAATGGGACTAGAACCCAGCCCTCAAGTATTCTTCACAGTTTGATTTACAAAATACTATAATCTGGAAAAGACTCACACTGACAACAATAAAACACCAGATTAACAGCAGAAAGAACATCAGACTGGAAGAATTAGACTGGCCATCAGACAAAAGACATATCAATCTGTCACTCGGCCCATACTACAGTAAAGCCCCATTCTGATACTGTTATATTGATTATAACAATAACTATAAAGACATTGCATTAAATAAAAACTTTTAAAGGACTTTCATTATTTTCTTACTTAGGATATCACATTTATTTTACAGATTTAGAAACTCAGGCATAAAAAAGTGATCAGCCTTAAGTCACACAGGAAGTAGAAGAGCCAAGCCTGGAACCTAGATCTTCTGACTTCTAGAATTGTGGTTGTTTGGGGGGTTGTTTCCCCAGTAGATCATACTGAGGAAATCCTATCTCTCCAGGATTTATTTTCCTCAACTATTAAAAAACATGGAAATAGCACTGAACTATCATATGGGCACTTCTACAAGATTAATTTTCACAAAAAAGAGTTTTAAAAATGCAAAACTATGGATCTCTTAACCATCATGATCAAATACTTCAATCTGCACAAGGAAGTATTCCCTTCTCCATAGTAGATAAACTTAAGTTCTCTGATCTCTTATATAGCTAAGATATGATTCCCTGCCTCAGAGCTTTTCAGAAATCTCTTCTTAGAAAACTGTGTTCCGACTCATGCTCAAAAAGTACACAAGGATACCCACAATCACACAGGTAAAATGTTTTGCATCTAGACACTAGCCATATGCCTGACATTAATCACAGTTACATTCCTAAAGAAAAGTCCATAACTCAAAACAGAAGCAGTTTTTCAGAAGTTGCCACTAAAAATTTATGCATTAATACAAAAAAAAATGTTTCCCCATAAACACACTCAGAAGGCATACCTAGTCATTTAGACACCTTTAAAAACTGTATTTTTCTTTCTTTTTGTTATGGCTAACCTAATGACGATTCCTGTTGATTTGGTCCAGGCTTGTTTTAGAAATTGTAGCACCAAATGGCATTTTACATTTTCTTGTGCTGAAAAACTATCATTCCTTCCAATGATAGTTCCTTTAATGTATTCAAATATTTCTAAGGAAAAAAGATATCTACATAAAATATCAATGTTTCCAATTCTGGTTTCATCAAACTGTGTAGCCCTATAAAGATAAGTCTGATCTAAGTCATTAATAACCCAAATGAAATCGATGGCTTTGGAAATAATCCCAAAAGTCTTCCCACTAGTAACTGCTTTCTATTATAGTGACCTTTTGCTTATATATGCTGTTCCCTTTTTCTCCTATTCACTCCATGTGTTAAGGACAGATAAAAATGTGGTAGCATCATTCAGAGCAGAAAGTGCCAAAACATATTCATTCCAAGCACATGTCCTCTACAATGAAGACAAGGCACTATCCATTAAAATTATCCAATTTACGGGCAGCTAGGTGGCACAGTGGATAGAGCTCCAGCCTTGGAGTCAGGAGGACCTGAGTTCAAATCTGGCCTCAGACACCTGACACTAGCTGTGTGACCCTGGGCAAGTCACTTAATCCCAACTGCCTCACCCAAAAGCAAATAAATAAATAAATAAAATCCAATTTCCTTTATTTTTACTCAAGGATCACTAAATACTCTTTTATTACTAATTTGGTTTCTGAAATAAGCCTTTCTATTGGCTGTCCAGCTCACAGGGGAATCTAGGTCCACTCAGCGGTCAAATTCCTCATTGTACATTTGAAAGCTCACATTCAGGTTTAACAGTCTTGGGAGTTTGGCTGGCACAACTTCTCCGAGTCCAGACACGTGTGAGCGGAGGATCAACCTAAACAGCCAGTCGGCCCCTTTGGCAAGACTCTTTCTGATTTAACAATGGCTTCCTTTCCTCTTCCTTCTTACCTCGAAACTCAAGTAAATAAGCGCTCTACTGGACTGCCAGGTGCAAGTTCTATGGTTTGGGATACTCTGATTTTATAAACCAAATCAAAGTCCTTGTGTACTCATCCGATACCTTCTAGTCAAAGTTGCATAGGTCACTTAAAGGGGATTCTGCTCCCTACTAATTTGACCATCTCTAAGTAAGAAAAAACTTACAAAGAGAAAGTACGTTTTAAAAAAATTTATTTTATTCAATATATCAATGAGCTTGTGGACTTACTGCTCCAGAAAATGGAGAGGATGAATTTATTCAGCCTAAGTCCTGCCAGTAGATATTTATGTAAGAAGTTATAGTACTGGTAGGTGCCCTCACTAGGACAAGAATGACAAGGGCCGCTGATCATTTTAAGTGCTGAAGGAGAAATGTCACTTTGGCTCTTCCCCCTTTGCATCCTTATCACCAAGTCATCAAGTGATTCCTCCAGCTTAGTTATTACTTTGACATAGGCAATTCTCAGGCTGAATCCTTCACTCATATTCTCTCTTTCCTAACTACCAATCCTAGGTTTAAATACATCAAACAACAGTTCTTTCTAAAATATTTCCTTTCTTTTTCTTTCTATTATACTCCTAAAATTACCCTCTTTCATATTCACCATTAGCTCTTATCAGACTGTGATCAATTAAATTTAATCAAAACATTTATTAAGTGGCTATTACATGAAAAAATACTGAGCTGGACACTGAATCTTTACATTAGATATTTGCCAACTCGGGACACTTCTCTAGAATTCCCTAAATCTGTCTATTCTTCTTCCCAGAATGTTAAATTTAATAATAAGGTAACCATCATGTTTTACCAGAAAAAGACTTTGCTAGAAGTACTTTATCATCATTTACAACCTTTCCATCTCCTTACTTGCATTTCAGATCATATTTGTAGTCTCTCCCGCACAGTGGAAAGAACTAAGAAGAAATGAGAGTTGGTATTTCCATCTGATACACAAAACACTTTCCATGTATCTGATGATTCAAAGGTATTGGCAACCAATTAAAAAAAAAACTCACAAGGTTTCTTGCACAACGTTTGCTTACGAAAGAATATTCTGCTAATCAACAAAATGATCGTTGGTCATATAATTGCAACTAACTTAGTATTTGTCTTTTTTTTTTAAGGCAATTGGGGTTAAGTGACTTGCCCAGGGTCCCACAGCTAGTAAGTATCAAGTGTTTGGTCTGAGGCCACATTTGAACTCAGGTACGCCTGACTTCAGGGCCGGTGCTCTATCCACTGCGCCACCTAGCTGCCCCTCCTCTCTCTTTTTTTTTTAATCCATATTCTGTTAGGAAACTATGTCACTATTCAAAGAAGATACAAGGAGGAAAAGGATGGAATGACAGTCATTATTAGAATGTAAGCTCCCTGAGGACAGGGACGATCTAACTTTTGTATTTGTATTCCTAGGACCTAACAGTGTCTGAAACAGAGTGGGCACTTAATGCTTATTGATACATTAGTAATTATTTGTTCTTGAGTAAA
Organism: Phascolarctos cinereus; assembly: GCF_003287225.1. Taxonomy (NCBI): domain Eukaryota; kingdom Metazoa; phylum Chordata; class Mammalia; order Diprotodontia; family Phascolarctidae; genus Phascolarctos; species Phascolarctos cinereus. Next base: position 228,500,494 of record NW_027555736.1, read on the forward strand.
CTGATCAATTACTCGTAAAGGTTATTAAGTTGTTCTCATTAAATATAGCTCATTAAAGAGTAAAGAAGTTTAAAGTAAAAAAAAAGACAGTGTTAAAATCTCTAGAGTAACTGTCTCTTTGTTCCTTGGGCTGCATTACAACGACTTCACTATTATGTATTTATGTGAAATAACACAGAATACTTCATATGCATCATTAACATGACTGAGTGGGTAGAGAGCAGACATCAGCATCAGGGAAACCTGGGTTCAAGTCCTGCCTTTGATAAATACTGGCTACGTGAACCTAGGCAAATTGTTAACTTCTCAGTTCCCCAGACAACTCTCTAAGATCATAAGCTGAAGATCTGGTAAAGGAAGTTTCCTCACTAGGAGTACTACCCCATACTGGTAAATCACAAGACCAGATCCAAAAGACTGCATAAGTGAATTTAGTCATTGAAAAGTGAACAACTTATCAATTAACCAAACCTAACTCAAATGATTTTTACTTTCTTCTTCCTTTTCCCCCTCCAAAAATACAAAAAAGAATTTAAAACTGAAGCTACTTTATGCAGTCTGTTAAAAATCTTGCTTTCATATAATATCACTCAGAGTTCTTTTTCCCCCCAGTTCTTTTATGAAAAATGAAATTGACCCGTATATCAAGAACTGAATGTTTCCTAGGGGCAGCTAGGTGGCGCAGTGGATAGAGCACCGGCCCTGAAGTCAGGAGGACCTGAGTTCAAATCCAACCTCAGACCAAACACTTGACACTTACTAACTGTGTGACCCTGGGCAAGTCACTTAACCCTAATTGCCTAAAAAATTAAAAAAATTTAGAAAACGAATTGAATATTTCCTTTAAGCTCTGAAAAACTAATCTATTTGTATATATCTTACTTGATTAACAAGAGGTGAAAAGAAGAATCCTGGCATACTAATTTTCCATTATTATAGAATTTTACAAAATAAAATTCCTAGAGTAAAATGCTAATTTCCAGCTTTACAGAATTACCTGGACATCTTGGGGGTTATCTAACTCAATCCCCACCCCCACCCTCACTCCCACCCCCCACCTCACTTTATAAATGAAGAAATTGGGAGTAAATCTTGCTCAAGGGCAACTAAACTATATTTCATTGGGGTTTTTAAAAATACTCCATCTGAAAATAAAGGGAATTCTGGATTTTTATAATATTTCAGTTGTATTATTTCCCAAAGAGTATGCCACCTCACGGGCTATAGTATGAATACCTACCATAGTCTAAGGTAATGATTATAAGAAAGGAAAAGTGTATCACACAAAGTACCATCTACACGGCGCTTTTGAACTGACCTTCTCTGGCTTGGTGATTTTTTTTTTAATGAGTAAAGCAATAATAATTTATACCCACCCACTCCCCTTGAATGTTCAATCTCTGGAAATGGGTAAAGTAAATTTCCTTCAAATAAAACCAAAATACTAAAAACTACCTCTAGTTAAAAACCAAACAACAGCTATTCATCAATTCTGAAGGTATTCTGTGCCAAAGAAAACAGGACCTCAACATGAAGATGCCATCTTGATTATAACTCTAAGTGCACCCTAGCAAGAAAAAATAAAAGCTTAGAAAGCTAGATGTGGACAGGATATAATAAATAAGGGGTCTTCAAAGTCAGTAAATATCCAAAGGCCATGCTATGGTTTGTGAAGAAATGAACCAAAAGGGGTGGCTAGGTGGCACAGTGGATAGAGCATCAGCCCTAGAGTCAGAAGGACCTGAGTTCAAATCCGGCCTCAGATACATAACAATCACTAGCTGTGACTTTGGGCAAGTCACTTAACCCCAACTGCCTCAACAAAAACAATTAAAAAAAAAAAAGGAAGGAACCAAAGGTAGCCTGAAGCAAAACCCCTGCCTAGCAAGTTGGCAGCACAACTGATTTTCTCAGCTTGATCACTAATTCCTGAGGTCCTAAAACATACCTAAGCAGAGTCTTCACTCCAGTGGAGGCCGCCTTCTCCTCCAGGGCCGATCAGGCCCAATGCTGGTTCATGCTAGATTAGTCTCGTCACAGCTCCCAACAACACAGCTTTTTAACGAGCCACTCACCATCCTTTCAAACCCAATTTTTTACGATGCTTATTCAGCAACAAATATTTAATATGTACTTTGCACAAGACAGTTATACGTAAGCCAAAGAACTCTGCTTAACAACTTCAAGTAACCAATCAAAGGAACAGGAAAGAATTACCACAGACAAAAAAAGATATGAATGCAATTTTTTTTTTAAATTAAGGAGCCTTGGGACATGTCCAAGTATGACAGCAACCCTCAACTTCACATCTGAAATGAAGACAGTGCTGGACTTGGAGACAAGAAGACTCAAGTTCAAATCCTTCCTCAGACACACACTAGCTGTATGACCCAGAGCAGGTCACTTAACCTTTGCCTGCCTCAGTTTCTTCTTTGGAAAATGTAGATGATAATAGCACCTACCTCCCAGGGTTACTGTGAGGATCAAATGAGACAATAATTGTAAAGAGCTTTGCAAACCTTAAAGAGCCCTATGAATGTTAGTTATTATAACTATTTATTATTCACTCACTTCCTTTCCCTGGTGATCAAATCACTCAATACTCACTGTCTGAACACTTTTATAACATCAACTATTTTGCTCACGAGACCTGACTGAACTCAAAAACATTATTACAACTCCAATCTTCACAATACCTACCACGTTTCTTTAATTTAAAAAAAAAATAAATGAAGATAAGAATACCAAATAAAAGAAGATAGGGGACATTTAAGAGAGTTATATGGTTTTTATAAACCAGAATGTTTCTCAGTTAGCATTTAATGAATAGTAGCAAGGTACGATGGAAAGAGTATGGGCCTGGATATGGCCTCTGCCACTAGCTAGCTATGTGAGCTCAAGCAAGTCACAACCCACTGGCTCAGCCTCCTTCCTCATCTATAAAACTTGAACTACCTGCTTTCCAAGGCTATTAGGAAGTTCCAATAAGGATCTAAGTGAAAGTACTTGGTAAACTGCAGGGGGCTACAGAAATTATTTATTAATATTCTTTCCCTGGGGTCTCATGACTCAGAAATGTGAACAGATATTTGTGTTTCATTAAAAATCGTTGAGCTTTTCTTTGCTAGAAAATAATTTTATCCCAAACTGAAGTCACTATCTTTTTCAAAAGTTCATGCTTCAGCTCCTAAGTGTGTTCTACAACATGGCACTAAATGAAACGTTACATACTGATCAACGATGATGGTACTGAAAGGTAACAGAATGAGTGGTGGAATGAGCACATTCTCAAGGACTCCTCCTTTTCCTGGCATAGTTCCACTAGCAGAGGTGCAGCAGGTACATCTTCCATGCTGATGGGCTCTGCCCTAGCCACGGAAGCTCATACATAAAACTGCCACTTCCACCTGCCAAGCATCGCTGCTGGCCTCCTCCACCAAAAACTAACTGCTATTTTTCTCAATGCTAGCAAGACTGAAGGAACATTGTTCATCACAGACCTAGACACTGTTTAAAGACAGCAATTCTTTGCCTAAGATAAAGAGATGAAGTAAAACACAATGCTCAAGAGTGGGCTGAAGACAGGGTAGTTGTGCAAAGGCTCTAGCGAAGCCAGAGGGCCTTGTTTATATCTTGGTAGGGAGCTTTAATTTTAAAGAGAAAGGAGAAACAAGCAAATGGCCAACAGCCAAGGTTATGCTGCCATCTAGAGGTTGGTCCCTGGAAGATGTCTGTCCACGTTTCTGGAACCTAGGCCTACTCAGCCATGCCAGCTCGGCTATGACCTCCCTTTTTTCCTACATGGATCAATTTCAAAAAAGCTCAAGTTACCAAACAAGCCACCAGGAAAATGTCTGATTGTCTCCTAAGAACATCTAGTCCTAATCAGATATTAAGAAATCAGTATTAAAAGTAGAAGATGCAAATTTCAGGAGAAAACTGCAGTACAACTTGAAATACTCAAGTGTCCTGAAGTAGAAATACTGCCACACCCACCACTCCATACAGTGCAGGAAACAGTAAATCAAGGGCCTGTAATTTTCTTGGTGTGGGCGTGGTGGGGGTCCCTCCACCAAAGCAGATTGTAACCAATTTATATTTTATAGGTTTAGAAAGCCTGAATGAGACAAAGAGAGATTGACACACAGATAGTCACACAGAGAGTAAGTACCTGGTAGAGGTAAGATCTGAATACAGGTGCTACTGACTTCAAGCCTACCTGTAGGCCAGCCCTCTTATACTGCTATATTCAATAAGTTCCATTTCACAGCATTTCAGCACAACCCAATACAAAAGTCAGTCAAATTAGAACAAATCTTGAGTTTGTGGTCCAAATTTCTTTAGTGGGTCTATGCAATGTAGGCATTCCCTTCTCCAATGTAGATCACAACCCAATCATACCTCCTCATCCTGTGTCATCCATAATCTCCTCAAAATCTTCCCCAAATGATCAACCCAATAGGGTGGAGGCTGTCCAGTGAAGCTCTCAGGTTGTCTATCTGTTTCTCCCTAGCCCCTCACTATATGACTAGCCCACTTTCTTTTTCAATTACATGCTTCTACTTTGGTGGTACCTCTTCTATGCCCAAACAATAAGGGGCACAGTACAAACAAAGGACGTTTGTATTTCACAGTTCAATCTGGTAAAGCATATTGCCTTAGATAAAGAAAAACAGTAGTCAGGTACAGGCTTAATACATTCCATGAAAATACCTATTCTAAATGCTAGCGTGGAAGTAGTTCTTCCAAAGGCTGGAAGGTGCGTCCTTCAAAGGTGAGGGGGAAAATACCCGTATGAGGAGATTCAGGATAGTCCTAAGTCCCACAGAATCAACAAAATTCTGTTCACCTTGTGAGAGTGAAAAGAACCTGAATTTGAAGTAAAAAAAATCCAGGTTCAAGGTCCAGTTCTGCTACTGTGTTATCATCAGCAAGTCATTTAACCTCAATGATATTCAATTTTCTCATCTGTAAAATGGATATATAATACTGGCCTTGCCTGCCTCACTGCGTTATTACGAGGGATATGAACACAGAACCTACTCTCAAGTGGAAGCCTAACATGGCAGAAAGAAGACGTGACCAGGAGTGAGGAGCTCAATATTCCAGTATAAGTTCTGTCATAATCAGATGTAGGTTTCTGAGCCACCTAATTTCCCCAGCCCTTAGGAACTCACTGCTCTTTAGAGGTGATGGGACCCCACAATACGTAGGTCCTGTCCAAAAGAATTCAATACAAGCCATTTTTCAGCCAAAGACAAGGTTTATTAGAATATCCACCATATTGGGCAGACTCTTAAGGAGTCTGAACATTAGCGAGCTGTTGGCTAGATTATAAGAATCTGAGCATCTTAATGGAGACAAGATGGACCTTATATACACAAAGACTATGGGAGGGATCCCACAGTGGCCAAGGAGTCTATGAGCTAATAGAACTCTGGGAGTGGCCAAAGAAGAATGGAGCCTAGATAGGATTAAGGGTGGGAAGTGGACAGAAACTAGGGAAGTCTAGGCTAGGTTAAGGGTAACAGAGAATTGGGAAATTGGGTGTAGCCACAAAGAAAGGCCAGTTGATGGGATTATAGCCTCAGGTGAACTCCAGAGATTTGGCCATGTGGGAAAGTCCAGGGTTTTTCCTTTTTGGGGTCTAGATCCCATCCTCATCACTGCCAGATAGGATCTTAGACATCATCTGGTCCAGCCTTCTCATTTTACAGCAGAAAACATAATTATTCTATTATTATCATCACTATTATTATTATTAAATTGATAATTAGTTAAATCCGTAAAACCAGTATTTTTCTTCTCAAAACTAACAAGACAACTTACAAAATACTGCATCTGCACCACACTTCAGAACATACTCCATAACCGGCTAAAGTCAGAGTAAGAGCCAAAACAGAAATCATTAACAGTAAGCTGTACATTAACTTATCTCTTGCCCAAGTCTGCCACCTACTCAAGGCCAAGTATGCGGAAAGATCACTGTCTTCTTACAGACAGCTTCTGTTTTTATGTCATTTTCATTTCCCAAACATATCCCTCCTTGCTTCCCTTCCCAGTAAGGCATCCCTTATAAGAAAGATTTTAAAAGAAAGCAAAAAAGAGACTTCTGTAAAACCAGACAACGTAGCAAATGTCACCTCTGTCACCGACTATCTCAGTGATGTGAGGCGGTAACTAATAGCTAACTTTCATATAACATAATCCTTTCAGATTTACAAAGCAGTTTACATAAATCACGTCATTTAGTCTTCACTACAGCTATTATTACCCCCATTTTACAGAAAAGGAAACAAGATTAGAGAGATTCAGTGACTAGCCCAGCATCATCGTTTATCCTTTGTTCTAGAAGAGGACCATTACATCAGGAAGGTGGTTTCATGACTTGCAAGTGAATTGAATTTAAGTGAGGGAGGGCTGTGCAAAGCCACCAGCCTCACTCTCTCCTACATAGATCAGGATGACTGGAGATGGCCCTGGATGCAGTGGGAGATCCTGGCCTTTTTATTTTAAGGTCTTTCCTTAAGTTTGACTGAGGCAACGCCCACTCAGTGATTAAGGCTAGGTAAGAAATGAGGCAAAGAATAACCTAGCATCACTTAGCTAGTAAATGCCTGAGGAAGGATGTTAACTCAGGACTTTCTGATTCTCTAGTGTTCCTCACTCTATCCACTAAATTAAGCTGCCTTCTCCCTTGGGCAAGACACTTAAACTTCTCTGGGTCCTGATTTTCCTATCTGTAAAATGAAAGGGTTAAACAAAATGGCCTCTAAAGTCTCTTCTAGCTCTAAATCTATAATTCAATGCTCAATAATGTCTGGAAGTATACATAATATTACACATTCATAGCCCCCCCTCCACTGCAAAGAGAAAAGGATCTTTTCCTCAATTCTTCTCTGGGACCATGCTTGGTCATTATAATTAAAAAATATTCAGTATCATTTTTTTGTTCTTTCTATTTACATTTTTGTAGTCATTGTCTATTTTATATTGTATATTGCTTTTCCAGTTCAGCTTACTTCATTTCATATAAGTATTCCCATTTTTTTCTGAATTCTTTGTTATCTGGCACTTTTTACAGTATAGTAATATTAAATTATGATTGTGTGCCATTTTTTTATTTAGCCATTTCCCCAGTTGATAAGCTCTGACTTTGTTTCTGTTTTTGTACTTCCACCAAAAATATTGCTGTAAATACCTGGGAGTATATGGCATCTTTCTTTCTGTTTCTGACTCCCCTGGCGTATATGACTAAGAGTGGGAGTTCTGGATCAAAGAAAGTGTACATTTTAGTCGCCCTTTAGGAAAAAAAAAGCCTAATTCCAAATTACTTTACAAAATGGTTTCAAGAGTCTTTATCATATAAAGGGCCATAAATATTTAACAAGTTAGCAAAAAACAAAACAAAACAAAAACCTGTTTCCTGAGAACTAAACGTACTTGGGAAGCTATCACAAGCATGTTTTGGAACTCATGAACAACCAAAAAGGGGAAAAGATCTCCCAAGAAAGCCATTCTGGTCAGTGGCAACTCAAAAAGGTCCACATTATTCCTAAACTAACATCATACAATGCCTCCTTGAAAGCAACAATAAGCAATCCTGCTTCTTGGGTAGATATTTTCTGTGGGCCTTTTTTTTTCCTTCTCATTATCTTTATCAGCAAGGACATTTGCATGAAAACAAGATCATTGGTCTCTGGGGATTCATCAGCTCCTGCTGCTTATTTTTCATACATGTCATCCTCTCAATTAATGTTAGGGAGAGGATTGAGACATCGAAACACCAGATTAGGGTGTCAAATGAAAAACCAACCCCTAGAGCAGATGAATATCCATAAGGAACAAAAATCTTGTTTTTATGCAAATACACTATGGACAAGAAAATAAAAGAAGACACTTTCTGGAAAATCTGATACACATCGGTGAAATTATGTCTAAATTAGCAACTGTTTTCTACATGGCACCAAAATGTTTCTAACAAAAAGCATAATAGTCAATTAAAGTGGCAATCATCTACCACTAAACACTAGTACAGAAGTTGAAACAAACTGAATTTCCAACAAGACTACTTGTAGTTCTGATCACTGGACTTACTGACTGGTAATAAAGATCACTTTCTGTTACAACAGGTATAAGTTTACTCTTATACCTTTCTGGAAACACAGATCTCTTCTCTCAAGGTCCCTGCCTGCTTTGTATTTCTATAAACATACCTCTTCAATACTCCAAAGTAACCCTCATACTAAAAATATGGATTTAGAACAGTAAATGCTAATTCTAATTTTTATTTGAAGGAAGTCACCTTCATAGAAAAGGTGAAACTCTAATATATGCTCATTTACATCATTAGCAAGCTTTTTCTCTAATTACAAAGTATGAATTTTGCACAGTCCCTTTTCCAATTTTATAATAACAGAGGAAAGAAGCATAATGAAATAGTTTTAAATTGGCAAGGATCTTAGAATAGTGTATAACTAAGAATTTAAAAAAAAAGAAACACCCCCAATATAAAAAGTGTACTGTCCAAATAAGATTTTTCTCCCCTATATGGCAAGGAAAAGTCATTCTGGAGCCTAATGCTATAATGAGTCAGCTAAACAGTCTAGCATGCTGATTAACAACGGAAAGATTTCTCACATTTTGTCTTACCTCTAACATACTTACCATTCTAATTTCTAATAAAAATACTTTCTTAATTATAAAAAAGAGAGATCTTGAAAGAACCATGACATTTCAAAACACCACACACAGCGTGAACAAACGTGGCCTGGGTACTCACACTCATCCAACCCCAGTTGATAGGCTAGATTCTGTAGCCCTCGTACTTTCTCCATCAGGTTAGCCGTGGTGAGGCTGCCCAGCTCTGAAAATAGAATAAGGGTAAACTTCAATACTGTTTCTATTTTCCCCAAGTCTATCCATGTTAGATATAAGTTTTTAAGTTGTCTTGCTTAGTCACTACTGGTCAAAATAGAGCACAAGTTCCCAGTTTTCAAACTGAGAAAAAGGTAATAAGAGTTTATTTATTCACAAGGTACCTTAGATAAGTCCATGCACTTGAAAAAGAGCTGAATCAGTATGTAAATGGTCTTATATTACCTACACATTCCACACTCACATTTCCTATTCTTTGAATAGCATAAAACATATTTTGCTATTTCTGCCTTCTTCAGTCCATCCTGTAAAATGAATATAATGAAGACCATTGTACAAAACATAAAGGAAGCATTGCAGGGATATGTTGTTCTTACTTCCAAAAAATCTATGATTTCATTGGCGTTGGTACTTCCTTCACTGAAAGACCGACACTTGTCCACACTGTAGTAGACAGTTTCAGGAATTGCCTCACCTGATATACCAACTGCCTGGTGGCGAGCCTCTTCTAATTTAGCTACATTTATCCTATGAACAGTCTGCTGCCAGACCTATAGGCAGAGTTTTTCCAGCTGTAGGACTTTTCACACCTTTCACTGCACTGGCAGTTAACTTTTAAGAACCACTGTTCCTATAATACCCTGAGAAAGCACTGCCATGAGACTTTGGAGAAAGTACAGCCTGCTAATTAATCAGTGATACCTCCAGCAAATTCTCTCCATTACAAAACTCCCCAAATAAAGTTCCCAACTTTTATAAATTAGGCAGAGTGGATAGAAAGTCAGACTTTGAGGGAGACTTGGCTTCAAATTCCAGAACCACAGAATTTGAGAGTGGGAAGGGGCCTCAGTAACCCTTCTAGAGCAACCCACAGCCCAAAGGAATCCCCAGCCACCTCTCCAGACAACAGATTCAAGTTTTGCACAGCTCAAATTGTGAGGTTTCACTTGGCATCCGATCGAAACTGCTTCTTTGTAACTTGCACCCACTGTTCCTGTCCTTTGAGGCAGAACCAGCCTAGCCCCTTCTCTTCATGACAGCCCTTCAAATACTTTGCTGCTGTTCAGTCATTTCAGTCATGCCTGACTCTTCATGACCCCATTTGGGGTTTTCTTGGCAAAGACACTGGAGTAGTTTGCCATTTCCTTCTCCAGCTCATTTTACGGGTAAGGAAACTGAAGCAAACGGGGTTAAATGATTTGCTTAGGGTCACAGTTAATACGTGTCTCCTTAAGACAGCTATATTATGTGCCCTGACTCATTTCTTCTCCAGGTTAAATATCCATAGCTACTTGAACTGATCTTACTATGGCATGAATTCAAACCCTTCACCAGCCTGGATGCCCTCGTCTGGGCACTCTGCAACTTGACAATGTCCTTCTTAAACCATGTGGCCCAAAACTCCAGATAAGGTCTGAGAAGGGCAGAGTACAGGAGGATTATCACTCCCTCATTCTCAGAAGCCACGCCCCTCTTTAATGTAGCCCAATATCACAACATCATCATCACAACATCTATATAGTGCTTTAAGGTTTACAAAATGCTACAAATGTTATCTCATTTGACATGAGCTTTTGTGGCTGTCATATAATACTACTAAGCTTGCAGTCTACTAGACCCCCAGATTTTTTTCAGAACAATTATTATCTAACCATGCCTCCCCCACCTTACACTTGAGAAGTTGATATTTTTGTATCCAATTGCAAGACTTTACATCTGTCCCCAGGGAATTTTATCTAAATAAATTTAGCCAAATCCTCTAGCCTGTCAAGGCCCTTTGGGTCTTTACATGATTGTTTACCATGTTAGCTATTCCTCCCAGCCAGTTTGTTGTTATCTGAAAATCTGATGAGTGTATCACTTATGCCATTATCCAAGTCAATGACAAAAATGTTCAACAGTCCGGGTCCATGCCCAGACTCTGCACTACACTAACAATGAACGACCATTCTAAGTCTGACCAAGCAGACACTTCTGAATCCAGCTGACTGAATTATCTTCTAATCCACAGTTCTCCATTGTCTCCACAAGAGGAGTATAAGATATTTTATCAAGAGCTTTCTAAAAATCTAGGTTAAGTATATCAACAGCATCCCCCCCCACCTATTTATTAATCCTGTCAGAGAAGGAAATGAAGCTAGTCTGGCATGACCTGTACTTGAAGCCATGACTCTATAATCTGTTTCCCAATCATGTTCACCAATAATCTCTTTAATGATCTTTTCTAAATTTTTCTCAGGAAGAGAGTCAAGCTCACCAGTCTCTAATCTGCAGACTCTGTAGGCATTTGCCCTTCTCCATCTTGTGATATCTCTACTTTCTTTATTTCTACTGTCAGTCACAATAACAACTATCATTTCTTTCAGGATCAAGAGTACAATTCATCTAAGGCAGGGGACTTTATCAAGGGCAGTTAGGTGCTCTCTTACTGTTTCCTTATCTTTGGTACTCTCCAATTCTCTGATTCTTGTTCTGTTATTTTCAGTGTAAAGTTCATTCTCCTAAGCATTTTTCTCCATGAGATCTCACGTTTTCTCTGAACTTACTGAAATCTTCTTTTCCAAAATCTGCAGCATACCCCCAGACTTCTCCTCTATGACAAATTCTAGGAAGTAGTGATCACTTGCTTCTGAGGTTCCTATCATTTCAACCTCAGCAACCCATTCCTCCTTGTTAATGAGACTCAGATCTCAAAAAGAATATCCCTTTGTTGATTTCTCCATGTTTTGAAGGATGAAAATATAATAAATCAAGCTAAGAAGTTATCAGTTTCTCTGTAAGGCAGAGAGATAGCTCCAGCACGTTTCTGGATAACTAAAATAGCCCACGATCATATTTCTCTGCTAGACTTGTGATCTGCTTCCCAACTCCTTATTTATTTCCTTTTCCTGTCCCAGTGCCTTGTAGTATACTCCAATAACAAAATCATTTGTTTTTCCCTACTTTGTCCCTTACCCAAATACTCTTGGTCATACTTCCTTATTCTGGTTCCTACGTTTTTTCACAAGAATGCCTTTTTTAATATGCCATGCTCAACCATCCTCTACCCTACTCCACTTATCCTGCTTCTTTTGAAGAAAGTATTTCAATCTAGGGCCATAGCTTGAGTCATAGGCTTCATCCCACCCACTCTCAATGAAACGTACTAGGTACAATTTGCCTCCTTACATTAGGGCCTCTAGCTCCTCTTATCTGTTGCCTAAACTTAGAGTATTTTTGTGTAGACATTTGAGGCCATGGGTTTTATTACTGACTCCTTTCTTCAATTTCGCCCCTGTGAATTTGTGGGTGTCCCAGTTACTAACCCTAACCCTAATTCCTTTATCATGTCTCTCTTTATATATACACAGTCTTCTCTTTCCCCCTCCTTTTTAGTTTAAAGCCCTTCTGATTTGTTTCACAAGACACCTGGCAAATATTTACCAGCCTCTGTTGAAGGAGTCTCACTTTGGGACAGCTAGGTGGCGCAGTGGATAGAGCACCAGCCCTGGAGTCAGGAGGACCTGAGCTCAAATCTGGCCTCAGACACTTGACACTTAGCTGTGTGACCATGGGCAAGTCACTTTACCCCACAGCCTAGCCAAAAAAAAAGGAGTCTCACTTTCATATACTACTTTCTTGGTCAACTGTTCATTTCCCAAATTAAACTTTCTTTCCTACATGCCTTACAGTCAATGGATACAAGTGAGAAAAATACAACCTACCCTATGGTCTTCAGTCTTTTGACCAGGACTTTATAATCATCGACAATACTTTTTAGATTCCCTTTAAAACTGCCTAGGTGAATCATCAGAAGTGAGTCAGAAGTGAGTAGTTGATAAGTCTTAGGAGTTTCTGTTATGTCTTGGAAATATGCCTCAGGAAGACAATATACCTTCTGTATTGTTACCAGGTTAACAAAATAGATGCTTTGGTACTCCTGAAAAAGGACTCACCAACTCCCACTCTTTTCTTCTTCCTCTGACTCTTCCTAAATGATCACGCTTATTTGATGGTTTCTAGGTCAGTGAAGAAGCAGCTTCTTCCTCCTCAGACAACGCAGTTCTTTCCTCTTTGGGAAGAGCCTCAAACCATAGGTGCCTTTTCCTTCCCTTTCTCCTGGATTTCATTCTCTATCATCCTGAAACAGGTCAAGCTTTCCCTCCTGTACCTCAAAACTCTTTTGCCCCCATGAGGCTTTGCTTGTTTCTTTCGGTAACCCTTCATCTTCTCTAACAACATGGAGTATGGAAAGGCATTCTTCTAGTTCCTCCATCTCCTCCTTCAAAAGGGACATCAGCCTACACTTGGAAAACAAGTAATAACACTCAACTGGTTGTGGCAGAAACACAAACATCACACACTCAATGTGAGGCACTGAACAATTTCCCCTCTTGAAACTGTTTCTAATGTTTGTACCTTAACCCTGGGGCAGCGAGGTGGCACACTGTATATAGTGCTGGGCCTGGAAGTCCCATCTTCTTCTTCTTTTTTTTCTTTTGGCTAGGCAATGGGGTTAAGTGAGTGACTTGCCCAGGGTCACACAGCTAGCAAGTGTTATGTGTCTGAGGCCGGATTTGAACTCAAGTCTTCCTGAATCCAAGGCCAGTGCTCTATCCACTGAGCCACCTAGTTGCCCTAGAATTTTAGCTCCTTGAGTGAAGAGACTTGATTTATTATTTTTTTTAGGCAACTAGGGTTAAGTGACTTGCCCAGGGTCACACAGTTAGTAAGTGTCAAGTGTTTGGTCTGAGGCAGGATTTGAACTCAGGTCCTCCTGACTTCAGGGCCGGTGCTCTACCCACTGCGCCACCTAGTTGCCCTGGAACGCCCATCTTCTTGAGAAGACTCATCTTCCTGAGTTCAAATCTAGCCTCAGACATGTACTAGCTGTGTGACCCTGGGCAAGTCACTTAATCCTGTTGGCCTCAGTTTCTTTATAAAATAAGCTGGAGAAGGAAATGGCAAACCACTCCAGTACCTTTGCCAAGAAACCCTCAAGTGGGGTCACAAAGCGTCAGAGACGACTGAACGACAAGAGCAAACACCTTACTCCTAAGCAGTCACTTAAAACTTTTGACAATTATTAATTTTTTAAAGTTAAAAGCTTTTACAACCAATTCGTCCCACTCACCAATCTATCTTATCAATTTATTTGACCCTTTGTTTGTTCCCCTTAAATTTTCTTGCTCACTTTGTTTCACCAACTACTTCTTCCTCATCCTTCCCTAGTCTACCTCTTATAATTCTACTCCCTCAGTCTTTTATGTCCTCCTTAATTGTCCTTGATCTTACGTCCTAGAAGTAGCATCTTGGCCTGGAGTTTCTCCCAAATTTTGCCAAATTTCTCTTCCCCAAATTCAGCCTCTGCCCTATTTCACAAATCCAAACCCTTTCAAGTCACCTGACTGATTTCATTCTCCCTATAGAGTTCAAAACCTTCTTTCTTCTCCTCTGGAAACTAGAACCAGAGGATCTCTGACACACACTGTTATCACAGGCAAATCCTTCATCCTCTCAAGATTCCAATGAGGGCTCTAAGACTATAATGTGAATTTGTTTCTCCCTGTCCTTGCCACTCATGAAATCACGTGTCCAGATCAAAAAGAAAAGAAAAAAGGGAACAGAAGTGGCAGCAGAAAATAATACTTCTCCATGCAAGTACTATGAAAAATGTAAGAGGTCATTGAGAAGAAAAAAGGCCACAATTTTAAAAAATGTTCTCATGAGTACATAAAAAGGTAAGCTTCTCTTCCAGATCACCTTTCCACTTGGCCTTGTTTCTACCAGTTCCAAGTCACAGATTAATTTGGCTCATAAATGCTAGTTGTACTTCAAAGTACTCTCTTCAGCAATGTAGACAGTGATGCAGCCATAACTTTTCAAACTGTAGGAGGGACTCTGGTCCCTGTCTTCTTATAAATTCTCCACGGGAAATCCTTCCAGTATTCTGGGGAGGCCTTCCTGTGTAGATCCCTTAAGACTGCAGGGATACCAAAGGAGTACATGGCTGTCCATCCTTCCCTTCTGCCATGACCAGGTTCTCTTCTTCCTCATCTACTCTCCAATGAAGTCATTTGTGTAGCCTTTCCTGCACAATTCTTTCGAGTCCATGCAACCTATTCACACCAATCCTTCTTGCCCTGTGAGTGGCGCTAAATCTCAAACAGTGATAGGCAGTGACTTGCAGTCATACGTCATTATTAGAAGAATGCTGACATTAACATCTGGCTTTTGTTTCAGGGAGAAGCTGGGGGGAATGCGGGGAGGAGGGATGCTCCAATAAAAGCGCTGCACAATCCACCTTCTCTCCTTCTGTTCAACTCGAGGCCCAGCTCACTGTTCATCTACAGTGTCTAAGTGAGCCTCTAAGACACGTGTATCGATGGGCCGGTTACACGGAGCTGGCCACTCAATGGCATTTCATGGTCTGATCGACAGGCACTCTTCAATTATTCCATTTTTTCCATGTGGAGAAGTAGGTTTAGCTCTTTTGATCTCTTTTGAGATCATGGATCTCATTTACATGGAACTAAAATGTTCTAGGGCTTAATATAATATGTAAAATATCACCTGCAAACAAGCATATCTAAAAGACCTCATCCCCCTAGCTGAATCCCCTTTCAATTTGGACTTGGCACTAGACATCATCAAAGGCAGCAGCAAACTCCTTTGGTAAGCATACATTTCCCCCTGGTTTATATTTTACTTTAAATTAGTAAATGTTGAAACAAAATTATCCCTACTGTTCCAATTTTTAAAGAATCTTATATGATTTTGACACATGCAATAGAATCAGCTTTTTGGGATATCATTTAAAAAACGTTCTTAAACCTTCATCAAGGATGTCCTCAGTTCATGTATGGATAAGTCCCATAAAAATGGGGTAGAAATGGGAAAGTACTTTGGGCTGGTATTGAGATTCTCTCAGTTGTCTTTTTTCTTGTGCAAGTACGAGGCCCAAGATTTTTTCCACCCTTTTGGTGTCTCCCTCTCTTATTTACACATACACACCTCAACATCCTCAAAACTGCCTTGCCTACTCCTTGTATATGTGGTCTCATCTGGCTACTCTTCCCAGCTTTGTTTTCTTTACTGCCATTTTTGTACTCTAACACATCTAGGTCTGGGAATTCAACTGTGGAGACTTCACCGTCATTTACAGCGAAAAGGGTATGTTATTAAAATGTGTTTAGAGAACGCTTTCTTATTTGCTCACGTATTTCCAATTTTATCCTTTAAAAATCTTTCAGTATGATTTGGTTTAATTGGGTCTCTCGCCAAATTCTCCTCCAAGTCATTTCCTCTGTCTTGCTTCTCATTATTTCATAAGGTGATGTTCAAAAGTAAGTGTTTCTTCTAGTTTGGTATCATTTTGCTCTTGGCTCTAACAAATTAGTGGTCTCAACTATGTATACTATGTATACTGATTGGAAAACAACTCCCATATGAGCAACCAGCCATTTCTCAAAAACAGTATTAACGATATATAAGAACAAAGCTTGTGTGTAGTCTACTACTGTTACTCACTTCTTACTCCTGAGGCCTATTTTCTAATATTTTTTGCCATCCTCGCTAATGCCCACCTCTGAAATGAAGTCACTGATGACTAAAGTGTACTATATATTCACTGAATTTAGAGAGTCTTTTTAAGATCTTTGTTGAATTTCTCCATCTCCTCATCCTCTATAACAGAAGCTGGCATATAAGCTATAATAATTTTCATCGTGGTCTTTTTGTAGATACTTATCATGAGAATAAGAGGCAGTATGGAAAAGCGGGTTAGAAAGCTAGCCATGAAGATATGGATTCCAGTCCTGCCTCTGATACAAACTGACTACGTGACTCTGGGGAAGTCATTTATGCCCTCAGTACTCGTGGCAACCCACTCAGGCTCTAGGCTACATGAAAGGTGCAAAACTGTACTGGCCAGAATTCTCTACATTAATGAAATCATAGGCCTGGTTCCAATCCTATCATGACCTAGCAACATAAGATGGCCAAATGGCAGGAGGAATAAGGCTTCTTGCTGCTTCTGGATAAATGATAAAACCAACCCAAGCAGCTTCTTTATTTGACTTGCCAAGGAAAGCCTGTGAATAATCCTTCTATTTAGCACTTTTCTGCTCTGTTTTTATTTACAGCATAAATATTAAGACTGATGCAATTCAGTTCTTCCATTGGTATGTCCACTCACCGGTCACTGGTCACGGACCCCAAATTAAGTGTGTCCATAGGTAACTTAATGTTTACAGAGGGCTAAGAATTCACAAGATTCTCAGCCCCCGTAACCCTTTCTTCAGCTACTCCACCTACATCACTGCACAATCAGAAGTGGACAGTACTAGGCTCAGGCCATTTTGTATATCACTTTGTTTCATAAACTGCCACAGCCAAAGAACTCATCACCAAGTGGCCAGCCTATTGATGATTTGTTTTCTATATTCTGTAAAGCTGGTCATCAGAAAGCAAAAAGTGTTACTAAGACTGTCCACCTGAAGTTTTCCAGCACAGTAGAACCTCCCAGATATGTACTCTGTTGACACAACCTTTAATTCCCCAGGGCCACCCACATGCCAAGGTAAGGCATCAGAGCTAGACTTTGATTCTTAATATGTGTAATCATTAATGCTTCCAATGAAAGAGACAAACACAGCAGAAGAAACTGAGCCAGCGTCTATTTGCAAATATCAGAACAGTCGATCTAAGATATCCTTTAGATTCTGCCTGTTCCTACGGAAGGGGAAAAGTGAAGCGTTTTGCACTTAAGCAGTCTATCCACAAGAACAAATTGGTTAGGCAATCAAATATTTAAAAGTGCTTTGTTTCTCTCATTAAGCCTTCCAAAGTAACTATCCAAATTTGGCATAAGTTGAAATAATAACAACAATAACAGGAGTCATAATTTACAATTACTTAGTGCCAAGTAGTTACAAAGCACTTTTCTGACAACTCTGGATAGTAAGTCAGTAGTATCATTACTCCCCCCATTTTGCACATGAGGCATCTAAGCTTCAAAGATGAAGTGACTTGCAAAATCCTATACCTAATAAATAACAGATTTGAACCCAGGTTTGAGTCCAAGTCTAATGTTCCTTCCACTGTGCTAGAAAAATTATAGTGTCCACTCCCTTAAAAAAGTTCAATTCTTAAAAAGCAGATTTCTATCTCCATCTCAGGTTCATATTTCAATTTCAGTCTAAGATTTCCTAACAATCATGGAATGTTTATTGCCAAAAGAATCACCAAGGGGAAGACACGAATAACAAAAAGATCTGGCTCCATTAATATTTTCTAACTGAAATTTCCATTCTGCACTGGGGGCTCAAATGATCTACAACTAACAAATATGTATTGACCACCTATGTGCAAGGCTTGGTAAGGGATACAAAATATAAAATACAAAATATTTCATTCCCCAATTGATAAATGGTCAAAGGATATGAATAGGCAGTTCTCAGATGAAGAAATTAAAGCCATCTATAGTCATATGAAAAAATGCTCTAAATCACTATTGATTAGAGAAATGCAAATCAAAACAACTCTGAGGTACCACATCACACCTATCAGATTGGCCAACATGACAAAACAGGAAAATGATAAATGCTGAAGAAGATGTGGGAAAATTGGAATACTAATGCATTATTGGTGGAGTTGTGAAATGATCCAACCATTTTGGAGAGCAGTTTGCAACTATGCCCAAAGGGCTACAAAAATGTGCATACCCTTTGACCCAGCAATAGCACTTCTAGGGCTATATCCCAAAGAGATCATACAAATGGGAAAAAGACCCACATGTACAAAAAATATGTATAGCAGCTCTTTTTGTGGTGGCAAAGAACTAAAAATTGAGAAGATGCCCATCAATTGGGGAATGGCTGAGCAAGTAGTGGTATATGAATGCAATGGAAAACTATTGTGCTATAAGAAATGATGAGCAGGCTGACTTCAGAAAAACCTGGAAAGACTTACACGAACTGATGCTGAATGAAGGGAGCAGAACCAGGAAAATATTGTACACAATAACAGCCACATTGTACAATGACCAATATTGATAAACTTAACCCTTCCCAGCAACACAAAGATCTAGGACATCTCCAAAGGCCTTGTGATGGAAAATGCTATCCACATCCAAAGAAAAACTATGGAGTTTGAATGAAGATCGAAGCATATTATTTGCTATTTTCTTTTCTTCTGCTGAGTTTTGTTTCCTCTTTCTTGTGGTTCCTCCTATTGGTTCTAATTCTTACAACATCACTAATGTGAAAATATGGTTAATAAGGATGTATATATGTATAGACTATGTCAGATTGTGCACCGTCTTGGGGAGAGCGGTGAGGAGGAAGGGGGAAAAAATTTTAAACTCAAAAGCATATGGAAATGATTGTTGATAAATCAAAATAAATTAATTTTAAAAAATTAAAAATAAAATGAAGGACTAGAGGAAAAAAATAAAATAAAATACAAAATATTAGCTCCTGATTTCAAAAAACCTACAATCTAATGTTCTAACAACTAACAGCGCACATATAAAAAGTGCTGAATGAGTAATAAAGAAAATGAGTATTATCAAAGTTCAAAGCGGGAGAAATCATTTTCATTTGGTATAGTCAGTAAGATTCATGGTCCTCTACAACAAACCATAAAGAATTTTTTTGAGTCTGCTCTTGACAGGACTTAAGTAGGTAGAGACAAAGAGAGAGCGCATTTTGGGCAACAGGAACATAATATGGGCAAAAATCTAGAGGAAGGAAAGCATAAACTGTATTCAGAGGACTAGTCTGAGGGTTCATATAGGGGAGGAATGGGAAACAAGCCTAGAAAAACAAAGTGGGGCCATATTGTTGAGAATCTTGATTTGAAGTCAGTAGGTTATCATAATTTCTTACCTTTTAGCATATCAATATCATCATGTTCTAATTCAGCCATCCATTTGGGTGGAGAGCTAGTGATGGGCTGCCAGAAAATAAGAATATATAGATCATGATTAAGGGCTCACAGACAACATAAAAAGATCCTATTCTTTCACAACAAAATAACTGTGGCCTATTTACTAAATAATTATGAGCTAAGTTATGGCTGGGAATAAGTGAAACTGCCGAGAGAACAAACTTAAAAGACGAAGATTATAAAGCTATCCTTTGCTTAGATAAAAATGCCTACCATCCAAAATAAGGCTGTTCACCTTTAAACAGGCTGTTAGCTTAAGGATAAACTAGGGTGGAACAGGTTGAACTAGCAGTATAAGAGTCCTGCCCCAGTTAAGCCTACTTAGCAGAAACCAACTCCCATTCAGAGTTCTATGAAAAGCTCAACAATTGTTATTCTTTAACAGAGTTGAAGATTTAAAGAATACAGCAAAATCAGAGAATCCTGAACTTTTAGGGGAACAGGAAGAACTGAATAATCATCAACTTGTATTCCATAACCTTAGAAAAAATTCACAACTGCCTATGAAAAACTGAGGATTTCAATTCACTCTCTTCATTTTGCATGAGATATGAAAGTACCTCTATTCCCTTGTCTAATTTCAGCATTTTTATCATTAGTTTAAAATAAACATTCTGCATAAATAACAAGAGTTATGTGATACAGGTGATAAAAACCATCTGAGCTAAACATTTTACATGCATGAAAACGATAGGAAGCAAAAAACTCAGTTACCACTGCATCAGATACAGATTATAGTAGTCTAAGTAAATTAATTAGCTCAAAGCTGGTCTCTTGCCACGCACCCAAATCCACTAATTTGTATGTGAGATAATGCAGAACATCCACGATGTAGAACTCGTCCCAAGTTAGTATGGCAGACACCCTCTAATCAAATGCTCCCTCAGATGATCCTAAAGCCACGAGTATAAAGACAACCTCAAAGCTTCCCAATAATCCCTTCTTGGCTTCCTAATAGCCCCTTTTAACTCTAAACAGTGGCATTAACAGATGGATTTCCTTTCTGAGGCCATCTGATACTTTACTGAGAAGAAAAAATAGTAAGTATAGTATTTACTATAATTTACTATGAAAAATAGTAAATATGGTAAAATTCCCTCAAGAATGGAATGTTAAAATCCCAGTGTGGCATATGAACATATCAAAAGTCTTCTCACAATCATAGCTGGGACAAAAAAGAACAAAGTTTAAGAAACTGATAAGGGTAGCTAGGTGGCGTAGTGGATAAAGCTCCAACCTTGGAGTCAAGAGAACCTGAGTTCAAATTTGACCTCAGACACATGACACTTACTAGCTGTGTGTGACCCTGGGCAAGTCACTTAACCCTGATTGCCTCACCAAAAAAAGGCAAAAAAAACCCAACTGATAAAAAGCTCGCCTCCAAACTTATTCTAATAAGTGAAGAATAAATACTTTATCTAGGATATAATTTGTTGACCAATATATTTTCCCTTACTTCTACAAGCAGGATTGAAATAGAAAGTACTGTTTGTTTCCATTTTTCTATTGGTCTGTGTGAGGTGATACTAAAAGTATCTTTTTTACCCATCAGATAAAAGAACTAAAAGGGAGGAAAAGAATTCCCAGAGGAGATTATCTTTTCAAGGCAGAGTACACCAAAACTGAGACATAAAATCTTTACTATATCTGCCCAGAGCCAAGACATCACCTTTGAAATAAGGGAGGGGAAAGAAAAGACAGGGAAAAAAAAAACTTACTCGATTTTCTTATGCCAGTCTCGACTCGCCTTATTCAAATATTATTCCCCTTGCTTAAGCCTCTCAGGCCTAAGCTAAACATCCACTTTTACAAGATCATCTTATTAATTAGGACTCCTGACCAATGTCTTTAAAAACAGAAGGGGTTGGGAGATATAGTTCCTTTTTCCAATATGTGAATCTGATAAGTCTAAGCAATTTTGGGATTCCTTGTCCAAAGAGTAAACAGAATTATCAGTTGGTAACTACTATGCTCATAGAATCATAGATTCTGAACAGTACTACCAAGCCATGTGGTACAATCTTCAGGCCCAGAAAGAAGAAGGGATTTGCCCAAAGCCACAAAGGTTAAAGCGTCGGTCAGAACCTTAGTTCTCTAATTCCAAAGACAGTATTCTTTCCAATGTACTATAAAGCACTATAACAAAAAAGAACCACGGAAGTAGTAAAAGCATTTTGATTTCTTTAATAGCCTATATTATTTCCATTAGTTTATATACCTATATCCAAGAAAGGATGGGAACTGCACTTGTGATTTCATTGGTTAAGGGAAATTTCCTCTGGTACCTTCTCTGAAACTTGCAGTCTTAGAGCACTGCTTAGGGCACTTCGAAAGTAAATAACCTGCTCAGGGTCACAGTACCACAAAGTCTCTATTTTTAAAAAAGGCTTCCTATATAAGATTGTTCGCCATCTTGGGGAAGCAGGGGAGAAGGGAAGGGGAAAAAAATTTAAAACTAAAAATAGCTTATGGAAGTGATTGTTGATAAATCAAAATAAATTAATAATAATTTTTAAAAAGACTTTAAACTAGGCCTTCCTGACTTCAAGGTCAGCTCTCTATACCATGCTGACTCTACCTGCAAAAACACTACAAAAAAATGACAAAACAGAAAAAGACTGACGTGGAGGAAACCAATCATGATAGAAACAGAGAAAAAGATTTCCCAAAACCTACACTATGCACTACTTGGAAGGTACTGAAGTTATGAAGAGTTAAAACCAGGTACACTGAGTTATACATACAAATATTCTACAGACAAATTCTATAAATTCTGAAACAAATATTATACAGATAAATTTTTACTACCAAAGTAAGAGCTCACTTACACTTTTGAAGGAGGCTGCAAACTCAGCAACACCTGGCACTGAAAAGAGAAAGATTATTAAAATTCCATACAACCTAACACCACTTTTTAACACAATGCTTCATCCCAAATTAGCTAAAATTCTGAAACTAAATGCCAAAACAAAAAATTGCTCTTTTCCATATGTGTGTAGATATGTGTGCGTGTACATATACATATACACATCTATATACACAAATACATGTTTGTGTGTGTGTGTGTGTGTGTACACACGATAAACATGCTCTAAGGTTATCCAGTCCAACCCCTGCTCATTTTCTATATAATGAAACTAAGGCTTACAAAGTGACTTGACCATGAGTTCATTTTCAAAGCCTCCTTCAAAATAACAATAGTCCTTCAAGGATCATATCTGATGAAAAAGAAACAAATAACTTACATTGTTCAGGCCAGAGGTCTGGCGAGGCTCGATCAAGTTTTTCAAAACTCAGCAAAGATGCTTCCAGGTCGGTCCCTAGAATAACACATCCAGACATAGTCACACATAAACCACATTTGTGACACTTTCATTTTAAGAAACAGACCATATCGCAGCACTGGACCTCTACACCTAAGAATAATAGCTTGGGCTGAACTAGAAATGGTACAACCTGAATTCCTACAATTTTCTTTGCAAACAAAAACCATATCACAATTTAACACTAAAAGGATATGTGTAAATGGCATAACCCCGTTTTCAACTGAGCCAGTAAACAACATCTTTTTCAACTGGGTTTTAAAAACATATGGAACACTGAAAGTAGACTTCAGAGAGTATAATTGTTGGGTGGTTTAGGAAAAGAGATAACTTAATTCTTTAGAAACTAAGGAACTAAATTTAGGATGAAGCATAATTTAATTCAGACAAAAGTTGAAATAAACTGATAGTACTTAATTTAGCCTTAAAAACTAAGAGAGGCATTGTCGAATGGATAAGTGGTAAAAGGATATGAACAATTCTTAAAAGAACTGAAAACTATTGACCATCATTGGATAAATTGTTCTTACCCATCATTGCGAGAAATGCCAAGTTAAAACAACTTGAAGCTTTGCCACACACTCAAATAATTTTGAGAGGCTGTGAAAACAATAGTGGGCACACTAATACACCCTTGGTGGAACTATGAATAGGTCTAACCATTCTGGAAAACAATATGGAATCGTGCTAAAATGCCTAAAACGTCCATACCTTTTGACCTTGAGATCACACCTCTAGAATATATATGTCAGGGAGGTCAAATACAGAAAGGTCCAATACACACCAAAATGTTTATAACAGCACTTTTTCTGGAAGCAATGAACTAGACACAATGTGGATATTCATCATATTAGCAATGGCTAAACAAATTGTGGTACATGTAATGGACAATTAGCATCCTTTAAAGACAAATAAGAAAAATCCAAAAGCAAGGAAAGACACACCAACACCAATGTGAAGTAAAAAAAAAATCCAACCAAGAAAACAATCTATGCAAATAGTACAACAATGGAAAGAGAAATAACAAAATAAAACAAAAGGAATGGGGCACAGAGTACAAATGCCACCCTTGGCCTCAGAGAAAACCTTCACTGTAGAGGTAGAGGACTATAGATGTGACAGATACTGTAACAGTTACACTGTTAATACTTCTTTTTTTCCCACTCTCTTTTCATTCTTTGTTCATGTTTGTTAGAAGAGATGGCTCTCTGTGTGATGGAAGTGAGGAAGAGTACATGCAGAAATAAACAATATAAGAAACAAATGGTAACTGTGTTGTTGTTTTTGTTGTAACTAAGGCAGAGAGGTCTTAAGTATAAGGCTGAGTTAAGTGAATGAAATTATTAATTTGAATGAGTTTTTTAAATCAAAACTAGAAGTTCACATTGGTTAAGCGATACAGGAATCTGACAAAAAATACTGGGAGAAACAAAACCTAAGATAATTTTGGAAAATCCAAGTTCTACAAGTGTAAAACTTATGTAGTGGTATACAGTTTTAACAGCAAGATACTCAGGATTGTCAGTTTAAGTTACCTATATTCTTACCACTGAAGACAACAACTGAACTATAGAATTAAGAACATCAACATTTACAGTAGAAACTTCAGTAAGATTAAGATATAGATTTCAACCCAATATTAAATGAGGTTGGGGGCAGCTCGGTGGCACCGTGGTTAGAGAACCGGCCCTGGAGTCAGAAGACCTGAGTTCAAATTCGGCCTCAGACACTTGACACTTAACTAGTTGTGTGACCCTGGGCGCACGTAAACTCCATTGCCTAGCCCAAAAAACAAAACAAAACAAAACAACATATATTATATATATATATATATATATATATATATATATATATATATATATACACACACACACACACACACACACACACACACACACACACATACACACACACACACATATATATGTGTATAAAAAATAAGGTTAAAAAAGGGATAAGCTCAAAGTAAAGAATAGATTCCCAAATCTAAGTATTTAGCTGTTATATCTTCCCTAAGCTCCTGTCCCATATTTGTGCCTACTCAACATTACCACCTGGATGTACTACAGGCATCTCGAACCCAACATGGCCAAAACAGCACTCATTATCTTTTCAACTAAACCCAACCTTCCCCCTAATTTCTAGATTTCTGTTCAGAACACCACCCAGAGACATCTTCAACTGCAACCTCAGAATCAGCCTCAACTCTTCATATGCAGTCACATTCAGTCAGTTGTTAATTCTCCTTAACCTGTCTCCTAGCACAGTGGATAAGAGTATTGGGCCTAGAGTCAGGAAGACTCATCTTCCTGAGTTTAAATATGGCTTCAAACACTTCCTAGCTGTGTGACCCTGAGCAAGCCACTTACTCCTGTTTGCCTCAGTTTCCTCATCTGTAAAATGAATTGGAGAAGGAAAAGGCAAAGCACTCCAATATCTTTGCCAAAAAAAGCACAGTCACGAAGAGTCAGACACTACTGAAGGACAACAATAAAAACCTCTCCTAACTACTCCTAGCTTCCTAATTTGTCTCCCTATCTCTTGCTTCTCTCCTCTTCAATCTTCTATAATGCTGACAAATTCATATTCCTAAGACACTGGTCTGACTCTGTCATGCTATTGCTCAAAAGGTACAGTGGCTCCCAGTGTGCCCTTAGGATAAAGATCAAACATCTCTGTTCAGCATTTTACAACCTGGCTCCAACTGACTCAGCCTTCTTGCTATTCCTCACAAATGGTAGTTTATCTCCTGCTTCTGTACCTTTGCATAGTCTGTGCCCTTATGCCTAGTGTTTTCTTTCTTTCTTTTTTTTGTTTTGTTTTGTTTTCTTTTTAGGCAGTTGGGGTTAAGTGACTTGCCCAGGGTCACACAGCTAGTAAGTGTCAAGTGTTTGGCCGCATTTGAACTCAGGTACTCCTGACTTCAGGGCTGGTGCTTTATCCCTGCGCCACCTAGCTGCCCCCTAGTATTTTCTTTCTTCACCTCTGCCTCTGGGAATCCTTAACTCCCTTCAAGACTTCAAGAGGCTAGGGAAACACAGTGATCATACCTGTGAGTATGAATGGGATGGATTCACCCTTAAAACAGGAGCAGACTGCAGAAAGGATTAGAAATATGAATCTAATAATATGTAGCTTACAAGAGACACATTTAAAATAGAAAGACACAATACAGAGTTAAAATAAGGGGGCTGGAACAGAATCTATTATGCTTCATAGGAAATAAGAAAGGTAGGAGTAGCAAACAGGATCTCAGACAAAACAAAAGCAAAACAGACTTAATTAAAAGATATAATCAGTGAAACTACATTTTGCTAAAAGGTGCTATAGAAAATGAAGTAATATCAAAAGTTTTTTACAGCAAGTTTGTCTGCTAAAGTCCTCATTTCTCAACCATATGGGGAACTGAGCTAAATTTATAAAAATAAGAGCCATTCCCCCAAGCAGTTATCAGAAGAAGAAATCAAAACTATTAACAATCACATGAAAAAAATGTCCTAGATCACTACTGATTAGAGAAATGCAAATTAAAAGAATTCTGAGATACCACTTTATACCTATCAGATTGGCTAACATGATAGAAAAGGAAAATGACAAAGGCTGGAGGAAATGTGGAAAATTAGGGATGCTAATATACCACTGGAGGATTTTTGAACTGGTCCAACTAGTCTGGAGAGCAATTTGGAACTGTATCTAAAGAGCTATAAAACTGTGCATATTCTTTGACCCAGTACTACCACTCCTAGGTCGGTAACCCAAAGAGATCAAAGAAGAAGTCAGAGGCCCCACAGGTACAAAATATTTTTTAGCTTTTTTTTTTTGTGGTGATAAAAAATTGGAAATTGAGGGAATGCCCATCAACTGGGGAATGGCTGAATAAGTTGTGGTATATGATTGTAATGGAATATTATAAGAAATGATAAGCAAGATGGTTTCAGAAAAACCTGTGAAGACCTACATGAACTGATGAAGAATGAAGTGAGCAGAATCAGGAGATCATTGTACACAGTAATAGCAATACTGTAATGATGATCAACTGCAAAAGATAAGTCTTTTTAATTAAGACTTAATTAATTAAATTAATTAAATTAATTTAAATTTAAGTTGTTAAATTAATTAAATTAATTAAGACTGAATTAAGATTCAGGGGTGAGGATACTATGGCCTTCTAGGTCCTTGGGTGCAGTCTTTCGCCTGAATCCAAGTTTTACAGAACAAATATTTTTATTAAGGAGATTTGTTCTGTGAATTCTGGATTCAGTCAAAGGGCCACACATGCCCTCAAAACCACAGGTTCCCCGCCTCTGATTAGCTACAATGATCAAGACAATCTGAAAGACTTATGATGAAAAATGCTATTTATCTCCAGAACTGATAAACTGAAGTATATATTTTTTCATTTTATTTTTCTTGGGTTTGGGGAATATGGTTAATATGGAAATGTTTTACACAATCTCATATAAATAATGGATATCATATTGCTTGCCTTCTCAGTGGGGAGGAGGAGCTGGAGGAAGGGAAGGAGAGAATTTAGCACTCAAAAATATTTTGAAAAGAACGCTAAAAATAATTAAAAAAAGAAAAAGACTTCAGGAGGCCCTTCTTAATTCTTCCAGTTAATTCTCTCTCCCCTCATAATCTGTGTATATTTATTTTGTATATATCCTGATTTATCTGTTTGTTGCTTATGATAGTTAATATACTACCTAGGTAAGCTTCCAGAATTCCTAGATATTCCCATGACCAACTAAAAAGAACTTCCTCCCCATCTGGTTCACAGGATCATTGATATAAAGTTGTAAGGGGCCTTGGAGATTAATCCTAGCCGAGAGAAATTTTTAAATGTATCAAAAATGTGGGGTGAAAAATGCTGTTCACATCCAAAGAAAGAACTATGCAGTATGAATACAGATGGGAGCATACTATTTGTTCTTTTTCTTCCCTTTGTTTTGTTTTATTTCCTCTTTCTCGTGGTTCCTTCTATTGGTTCCAATTCTTCCTTACAACAGAACTAATGCGAAGATACGTTTAAAAGGAATATATATGCAGAGCCTCTATCAGATTGCACGCCGTCTGGAGGAGGGAGGCGGGGAACGAGTGGGAGAAAAATTTAAAACTCAAAAGCTTATGGAAATGATTGTTGATAAATCAAAATAAATTAATTAATTTAAAACTGGGGGGGAGAGGAGCAACAACAGGAAAAAAAAGTTCTTATAAAAGCAATTCCATTCTCATAGAGACGGAGCCCACGGTCTCCATAGGTTCTCCTTTTTCTAGTGAAACTAATTAACTGCTGCCAAGGCAACCGAATCCAAACTGAAGGAAGACTTAATGATGTTACGTTTTTTCTACAAGTTAGCAATCACCGGTTCTTAAATCACGTTAGAGATCATCAGTGGGAAGAAGAGCAGAATCCTGCCGGCGGGAGCCTCCTTTCCCCGCCCCCTCCACCCCACCCCACCCCACCCCACCCCCTCCGTCAAGCTTCTCTCCTTCCGAGCCCCGGCACGCCAGCGCCATCCTCGCCAAGCCGAGGAGAACAGTCCCGAGAACCTAGAAGAACGGACTTCCCCCCGCCTCTCCGCCCCGTCTCCCTTTCCCCAGGAGTGTCTTCGTAGTCTGGCCCCTCTTCCCCCGGCACCGCGGCTACTCCCTCCTAACCCCTGCAGTGCCACCGCGGCTGGGGGCCGAAGAGCTGGAAGCAGAGAAGTCGGGATAGCAGGGAAGAGGAGGGATGAGAGTGAGCGCTGATGGTGGGAAAGGAAGCCCCAGATTATAAAGAAAGGAGGTTCCCGGGAGAGGAGAGAAAAAAGCTGGGAAACCGTAGGCTCTTAGCCGGCTCCTACCGTCTGTGGGAGACGCCATCTTCCGACCCATGTCACGTGACACAGCTAACCGTCGGCGGGAAAGTGAGCGGCAAGCCCCGCCCCATCTCCCCTGCCCCAATCTGAAGCCGATTGCCTAGCCCCGCCCGTACCTTCCCTTACCACCCGTTTCCCCCTCCACCCCCTTAGCCACACCCCCTAACTTAAGCTGACCGCGGCCAAAAATCGCAGTCCTTGTTTACATTCCTCCCCCAGGAGGCGGGGCCGAGCTCTCACCCGGTGGCCAATCCATGCTCCCCGTGAAGGGGCGTCTTCTTTCCGTGCTCCTCGGGCTGGAGACCCGAAAACAAGGGGGCGTCTTCCCAGCCTCGGCCAATCGGAGTAGTACCGAGGGAGAGGAGACTGTGGGGGCGGGGGCGCGGAACCAATTCTCCATTTGGGGCATATCGGATACTTTTCCAGAAGATCTTCGGCGGAGGAGGGGCGCGGGGGCGGGGAAGGGGGCCGCGCAGTGTGATTGGCCGTAACCAAGGCCCTCCTCCTCCTCCTCGTCGATGGAAAGGCGAGGGAGGCGGGGTCAGCCGGCGGTCGGACTGGTAAGCCAAACGGTGACTGACTGAGACGGGCAGTGATGGCGGTGGCGAAGGCGGCGGCGGCGGCGGGCTTACGAGCCCGGATGTTTCGGGTGAGAAAAGGGGGGGAACTTCGAGCCTCTGGAAGGATCCGGCTCGAGCCGACTCCTCCCTCTGCCCGGGCCGAGGAGACCCCGGGATCCAGCCCCGCCACCCCCTGACCCCCAGCCCTCGCAGCCTCCCAGGCCTTTGTCCCGGCTCTGTCACCCCCTTCCCGAGCTGAGCGACCCCGGCCTGATCGTGCCAGCGGCCAACCCACCTCTGGCCTACAAAACCCTGGCCTCGAACTTTTCTCCCCGGGCCTGGTGCTTCGTCCTCTGACGACGCTCTTATCTCCGCCCACTGCTCTGTTCCGTTACTCGCTTACCACGTACTCTTAACCTGGGGTCCACCTGCACGCGGCTCTGAAAAAATACTTGGTTAACTACATTTAAGTGTTGATTTCTTTTGTAATGCATATTGTATGCATTTAAAAAAACATTCTAATGAGGAGTCCGTAGGCGTTATAAGACTGCGGGAGAGGGGTCCCTGAAACCAAAACCAGCTGCTGTGGAAACTGCGCCTGCAGCCTTTCTCCACCCACGCTGCCCTCTGAACTCTGGCCTTCTTGGTGGGGAAGGGGGTGGGGGAATGGCAGAAGACAACTTGAAAGAATTTTGACTCCTCTAGATTTCAGCAGCTTTTCGCCAAACAGAGTTCCTTCCTAATCTCATTTTTTTTGGGGGGGGTGTAAATAATGCTGTAGTCTGTGTTTTAGGGATAAGTCTGCCAGAAACATTTTATTAATTTAACATTCTAAATCTAAGCATTTCTAGCTTTGAGAAATGCCAAAACAAAGTTCTGCCATGCCTTTAAACATATCCCTACCTCAATTCAGATGAAGGATTTTTTTTCTCCATGCTTTTTGTCATTTCCAAATATAAATCCTTCGAGCTAAATAAGCCCCTTCCTTGGAACAAAGAAAGACAATTAAGCATAACCAGCCAACACAATGACAAATTTTACTCAAATGGTACATTTTTTTCTTTTTTTGTTTCATAGGTTTCTCCCAAGATAACCCTAGCTGGGTTTATGTCATACTCTGCCCAGCTTTTCTTTCTTTATCAATCGCAAATTCCAAGGCGAAGTGGTTGCATTTTTCCAAGATTCTCATAATTTCTAATTTGGCACCAGGTCCTTATTGGTCAGGATTGGATCCAGAGTAGCATTTCCTCTCACCTCCTTCCATTTTTTGAAAAATGAAAATATCTTTAAGACGAGACATGTTCTAAACAATTAGATTCAGAAAAACTGATGGAGAACAAAGTAAGCAAACAAGGGGAACTGTAAGCACAATGATCTCAGTAATGTAAAGGAAAATTACACTAAATATGAGAATTTAGACCAATGAAGGGACCAGTTCTTGACCCCAAGATAGCTGAAGCATGAAACATAGCTCCTTCTTGGGAGAGAATTCATGCACTACAGATAGAGAATGAGGTATACATCCTTGTGATCAACGTGTTGGTTTAATCTACTGCCTGCCCTGCTTTTAGCTGACTGCTTTAGGTTATGTCTAGATGAAGATAATGATAACATAGTTAATATCTTATATGACTCCAAAAGATCTGTCAATATCTTTACATAGCCTCATTTGATAAATGAGGTCTTCTATTACTACTATACCTACATGCCACATTTATGATCTCTTTCCCAGGTTTATCATTTATATCCTTCTACCAGATATGTTCCCATCACAACATTCTTTTAAACTCCATTGATCTTCACCCCAGTGTTCTTCACCATTTTTCCTTGTCTCACTTACAGATTTCCTAACACAAATGTATATTCTTAATGTGTAATGCTTTCATGATTGCCTTTTAGTTAATCTGTTCTCTCTGAATAAGGTATACCCGTCTGTTCCCATATCTAGTCTTGAATGCTATCCTACTAAGTCTCAGTGACACTTAGGAGCTTAAATATCACTTTGCATGAAGAGCACTAGTTCCTCTGTTATACTTGATACTTTATGTAGTATTTGGCATTGTGGATATAGTTGGTCTGTTCTCTCCCCCTACATTTTTTCATTCAATTTCTACTCCAAAAAATGATAGAATCTCTTTCTTCTCCTTCTTTTTTCTTTTTTGGTCTCATAGGTTTCTTCCAAGATAAACCCTACCTGGTATCCAGCATCCTTTTTTTCCTCTTCGTCATTGGTAAGTTCATGCTGGCATAAAGGCCAGTTTATGGGAGTTGATCTCTCTGATCTTTAGGAAAAGGGATATCATTTTCCTGTGGTGTCATCTCATAAGAGTTGTACCTGGATCTGTTTGTACAAAAATATTTATAGCAGCTGTGATTGTGGTGGCAAAGAATTGAAAATTGAGGGGATATCCATCAATTGGGGAATGGCTGAACAAGTTGCAGTATATGATTGTAATGTATACTATTATGCTATAAGAAATGATAAGCAGGATTTCAGAAAAATCTGGAAAGACTTACACAAACTGATACAGAATGAAGTAAGCAGAACCAGGAGAACATTGCACGTAGTAACAGCAATATTGTATGATGATCAACTGAATGACTTAGCTATTCTTAGCAATACAGTGTTCCAAGACAGTTCCAAGAGATTTATGATGAAAAATAGTCTAACTCCTGAGAAAGAACTGATGGAGTCTGAATGCAAATCGAAGCATACTATTTTTCACTTTTTTATATGAGGGGTTTTTTTGGGGGGGGTTCTGTTTTCTTTCACAACATGACTAATATGGAAATATATTTTGCATAATTGCACATGTATGACCTATATCAAATTGCTTACCCTCTCAGGGAAGAGGGAGAAAAGAAGGAGAGTGCAGAACTCAAAATTTTTAAAAATGAAAGTTAAAAATTGTCTTTAGGGGCAGCTAGGTGGCACAATGGATAGAGCACCAGCCATGGAGTCAGGAGGACCTGAATTCAAATCTGGCCTTAGACACTTGAGACTTACTAGCTGTGTGACCTTGGGCAAGTCACTTAACGCCATTGCCTAGCCCGCCCCCACAAAAAAAAATTGTCTTTACATGTATTTGGGGAAAAACTAAAATATTACTCAAAAAAAATTTAAGCTCTGTACTCCCAATAGTATTTGATTAACTTACAGAGGCTTATTAGAGCCTGAGTACAACATGTAATTTCAAAGCATCTACCATTTCTGTCAATTCATCAGTGAATTTCAAAGAACTTTCTGAATTCATACTTATCTTATGGTGAGCATTACTGCCTATCCCACCAGAGACTGAGGCTTGAGTCTCTGACAAGAAATATTTACAAGATTTCCTTTAAATCCATTCTCCAGATACTTAATAGCTGTGTGACTCTGGGCAAGTCACTTAAGTTTTCAGTGCCTCAGTTTTTTCATATGTAAAATGAATGGGGCTGGATTAGATAGACTCTTGATTCCTTTTAGCACTAAATCTATGATTCTGTGATCCAGTGATTTTTGTCTTCACTACAAAGGTCTATCATACTCCTAACAATTTTTAGATTGTAGTATTTAGATTTATTTAGATTATATGGTATGTCAACCTAAGCCATTTCCAGTGTCTTAACAACTTAATGGGAATTGGTTAGTCTAACCTTTTCTCCCTACAAATATATTACTCTGAGCCTTGCCAATTTTGATAAAGCAATAATGATTTCAGAATATTCCAAGAATTTTGAATTATTACTGTCTAGGAGTTCTAGTTACTATCGCTGGCTTCTTCAGTTCCTTCCCTTTCAGTCCTTTCCCCATTTCCTTTTTGTGTCATTCCATGCTTTACCACTCTTGTTTTCAACTTGATAGTACAAAATTTTTTGAAGGAATATTCTAGGATTTATTGTTTTTCAGGTATGTCATTCTTTATATGTTTTGTTCTTACGAGCAATATTGCAAGAGAGAGAGAAAATATTTTACTTATTCAGTATTTAGGCCTTATCTCAGATCATACCAAAAGTCAGTTGAACCAAGGATTCATAAGAACTAATCCCCTTTGCTAAAAGACTAATCTTGTGGTTGCTTTTGTGCTTCATATGGATATATATTTACTTTTACTGTTACTAGGTTCCACCATGTATTAATAATTCTGCTGTCACAATATGAACTGACATTTATATTGTGCTTTAGGATTTACAAAGTGTTTTACGTGTCTTATTTCACCCTCTCAGCAGCTATGTGAGGAAAATAGTGACAGTATTTTACAGATATCATCTCTGGACCTGAGGCTTCCATAAGTAACTTGTCCAAGGTCATATATTAAGTGGTAGGGCTGGGATTCAGACTTGAGTCCCAAAGTTCAAATCATATCTTCTTTTCCTTATACCACTTCAGAATAAAGCTATACCAACTCTTAATGGGTTCGCATAACATGGAGACCAAATACTGATGGTATACCATTTCCCTTGATAAAATAATTTTAGCGTTTTCTCACTGGTAAACTGTATAGAGAACAGAAGTTTCCAGAATCACTTAGAATTCCTCACATTGTGGACAAGACAGAGAGAATCCCAATAATAACAAATTGTTTTTGTTCTTTTTCAGCCAAGAGTCAAACTTTTCATAGATGGGAAATTTGTTGAATCTAAAAGCGACAAGTGGATCGACATTCACAATCCGGTAAGAAGAGTTGCTTTGGAAGCCACACTGACCAACTGAAAACATTCTGAGAATATGATGGGGAAATTACAGGACTGAGTATGCATTATTAACTAATGGGCTGGTCACTACATCATGAGACTGTAAAGTAAAATATGATATGCTGCTCTGTCTCATCAGGCTACCAATGAGGTGATTAGCCGAGTTCCCAAAGCTACAGAGGCTGAAATGAACGCAGCTGTGGAGTCCTGCAAACGTGCTTTTCACTCATGGTCACAGACATCTGTACTAAGTCGCCAGCAGGTCTTGCTGCGGTATCAGCAGCTTATCAAGGAAAACTTGGTGCGAAAATCTAAATAATATATTTTCCCTGGTAATAAGGTATAGAGGACCCCCATTTATCCTTGATACTGGCACCTATATAACATCCTTAAATTCCATAATGACTCTTTCTCTTGGTACCTATTCGGAAATCTACAGCAGACACACAGACCTGAAGTTTGCTATATTTGTTAGCTATATTTGCTATAAAATTTTCCCCCAGTAGTATTTGCCTAATTACTCATCTTCCTTGGCTGTGTGGGGAATATACAGTAGAAGGGAGGTGGGAAAGGGTTTCTTCTCTTGCTTTGGTTTAATTTTGTTTTCTTTTTAGAAAGAAATTGCTAAGCTAATCACTTTGGAGCAAGGGAAGACCCTGGCTGATGCTGAGGGAGATGTGTTCCGAGGCCTTCGTAAGCTGACAGTCCCTCATAAGAATTTCAGAGCTTCTGGGAGGGATGGAGGGAGGAAGAGGATACTGAGAATGATCAGTTTCTTCATTTTAGAATATGCGGTTAATCAATGCTTGAAAATTTTCCTGGCCATTCCTGAATATTGAGAGGCGTTACCTCTCATTGATACATGAAATTCATTTATTTCCAAAAGTTCATTATTTTCTTAACACTGGTATTCCAAATCAGTCTCTTTCCCCTTCAGAGGATATCATTTTGTATGATGCCTTCACATAGACTGAGATGCAGCTCTCCACCACTGAGAGAAGTCAGTCTTCTTTGGTCATGCTGAACGTACCTGGAAAAGGAGTTTAGCAAAGGCCCGTGCTGGAGAAGTGGTGGCTCTGAAATTGAAAATGGTCTGATTTGTCCCTCTTTGTTGCAGAGGTAGTTGAACATGCCTGTAGCGTGACATCCCTCATACTGGGAGAGACATTGCCTTCCATTACCAAAGACATGGACATTTACTCCTACCGTCTACCGTTGGGTGTATGTGCGGGCATTGCTCCATTCAATTTTCCTGCCATGATTCCTCTCTGGATGTTCCCCATGGCCATGGTATGTGGAAACACCTACTTGTTGAAACCATCTGAGCGAGTACCTGGAGCAGCTATGTTTCTCACCAAGTTGCTGCAAGACTCTGGTGCCCCAGATGGGACATTGAATGTCATCCATGGGCGGCACGAAGGTAAAGACCTCTAACAAAGGGATTTCAGTCTGCCAACAGAGGAATGAAAAGCTGGTATTGAGGTGATTAAAGTTTGAGATAAAGGCCTAAAGAATAACAGGGAGGGGCAGCTAGGTGGTGCAGTGGGTAGAGCACTGGCCCTGGAATCAGAAGGACCTGAGTTCAAATCCAGCCTCAGACACATAACACCCTGGGCAAGCCACTTAGCCCCAATTGCCTCACCCCCCCCCAAAAAAAAAAGAACAACAGGGAAAAGTGTTAGTATGATCTCCAGTGTTTGAGGATGATGTTGCCATATATGTGTGTGCCCCCATGGCTAAAAAGATTGATAAATGACCAGCAGTTTTTCACACTGTACACAGTGAAACTAGAAATACTGGTTAAGGGCCAAAGAACCTGTTAAAAAGACATTTACTTATTATTGAAAATGTTGTAAGAAAAAAGGTATATAATAGTTCACAAGTTATAGATTTAGGAAAAATTAAGGTACTTATATGTAATGTGAAGTGCAACTGGTTTGTGTACAGTGTTATCCGAAAACTCTAATGCATGGGAGCAGTAGATAAAATGAAATACCCTGAAAGATAAAAATACCAAGAAAATGGAGTAACAGAAGGCAGGTGTTTGGAGGTAGGCAAGAGTACTTAGAAGCAAGTTAAAGGTAGAAATTTCAAAGTCAGGGTGAGAGCAAAACAAAAGAAAAATAGAAATTGAGTCCTGAAACTGAAAAATTAGAAAAGAATGAAAATCCAAGTTAGAAATGGGAATCTGGAAAGGAAAGGCTAAAGTAGGAAAAGATCAAACTTGTGGCAATGGGAATGTGGACAACAAAGAAGAAATTTGCTAGGTTGAGAAGACAGAGTCTATTAGGTCTTTTGTTATAATAACTTATTTTCTCCTTAAAGCTGTGAATTTTATTTGTGATCATCCGGATATAAAAGCAATCAGCTTTGTGGGCTCCAACCAGGCTGGAGAGTACATCTTCGAGAGAGGGTCAAGAAATGGCAAGAGAGTTCAAGCGAATCTGGTGAACTTCCTTTTCTCTTTCTCCCCAGATCCCACCAACTTTAAAAATAAGAACCGAGACTTCAACAAAAAGTCTACTCATCCTGCATTAATATAATAGTTTCTTAATGAAAACTTCACCCACTAGCCTGAAACTTGCTAGTAAGGAGTAGGGGGTGCATGCCTTCTCATCTGTATATAGACTTTTGGTGGCATCAACAGTGAGTGTTCTGGTTTCAAGCCTCCCCCTCCACCCCCTTCTTCCTGCCTTTGCCCTCCTGACCTGTCTTTCCAACCTTATTCCTAGCCATTTTTCCAGTGTTTATTTAAGAGGCAAGTTTCTAATACTGTTCTTGCCCCAGGTTAAGGAGTCAGGTTACTTAAAGTATTATGTCCTCTGGAGAAAGTAGCATGCATGCAATGAGGTATAAATGTGTTATGTTTTATTGCACAGCTTGTATAAACTGACTTTTCAGTCTGACCAAGTAAGCCTCAGTAGCTACGTCTACTTCTTCTGAACAACTTTGCAGAGATTATTTATAAGAAGATACCTGTTTATAATAAGATACCAAGACTACTGCAGTAGTCTTGGGAATAACCACATTTGGAAACCCCATTTACTTTGGCCAGTTTTAACTTTAAGTATTCTCAGTTCAGTTCAACAAGATTATCAAGTATCTTGTGGAAGTTTTTCAGCATTGGAGTGTTGTAGAACTGTATATAATTAGAAAGAAGTATGGATGTCCCAAAAATCTTAGTGCAGTTTTAAGCTTTTTAAAGCTTAGACTTTTCAGGATGTCCTGATATATAGATGTTGGATAAAGAGACAGCCTCAGAGTCAGTAAAACCTAAGTTCCAATTCTTCCTTTGACATATACTCAACTGTGTAGGCAAATCACTTAACCTTTCAGTTCTCCAATCTGCTTTCTTACGATTATGAATTATAAAGCAGGTGCCATCCTGCATTGGTACAGAGCATTTCTCACCAGGAGTTTACTATACCGATGAAATCAGGTCTGGTTTTTTAAAAAAGTCCCTATGGTGGCTGTTCCAAACATTCTTTTCCCCTCAGGATCCCTACATTGCCCTTTCTCCCCTTTGTCTCAGAAGACCTCACCTCCTACTTGACTTAAAAAAATCTCTACTAGAAGTCACCCATCATGAGCTCTTTCTCTTCCCTTCTTCTGTACTTTAAAATTCCATTTCATTATCCCTAGTTCTTTTCTTTTGCTTTTGTCTCTTATGAAGAGATGTGGCTCTTCTCCATTCTAAGGCCAACACTTCCAGTACTTATGCTTACTATCTTATCTCCTTCTGTCTTTGGGAGCTTGTCCCCTCTATCGTTTCCTCTCTCATCTACAGTCTGTCACTTTTTTCCAGCTGCCTATAAACCTCTATCTTTTAAAAAAAAAATGTAATTTGACCCCACAGTCCCCTCAAGCTGTCATCCTATAGATTTCCCTTTCACAGCCAAACTCCTGCCTGCCTACATTACTTCCACCTTCACTTCTTCACTATTCAGTCCCTTGCTGTATATCTGCTGACCTCACTTACTTGACTGAAACTACCCTAAGGTAGCCAATGATCTCTTGAAAATGAATATGAAATATGATGGCTATTTCTTATCTATCACTCTTGACATCTCTTCTGTCTTGATAATCTCTTCTCCTAAGGCTGTGATGGCACTGTGTTTTTCAAGTTCTTCTACCAGACTGTTGTACTGCATCCTTTGCTGGATCATCATCATAACTATGGTTATATCTCCCAGACCTCTATCCAGAATCCTCTATGTTTGTCTAAAGTCTTGCTTTTGGTGATCTCTTCAGATTCCACTAGCTCAATTATCTCTATGCAAGTGATTCCTAATTTTATACTTCCAACCCTAATTGCTTTTCTGAACTCTACATCACTGCCTAGTTGCTGGACTTTTCATCATATATAGCCCATAGGTATCTCAAACTCAAAATGTCCAAAATACCCTTCCTGCAACTATCCTAGTTCAGGTTCAAAATCTAGAAGTCATTCTTTACCCTCCTCTCCCTCACTCTTCCATATCCAATTACCAGGTCTTGTTGATTCTCCTTCTGCAATATATTTCCACTCACAAGGCCCTCCTCACCTTTTGTCTAGACTACTGAGTATCCCAGTAGGTCTCTCTGTTACTTATTGTCTTTTCTCCAATCCATCCTCCGCATGGCTGACAAAATAATGTTACTTAAACACAGGTTGGAACTAATCATTCCCCTGTTTAACCATATTCAGTTGCTCCATTTTGCTTCAATAATAAAATACAGACGACTCAGTGCGGATTTAAAGCCCTCCACAATCTGGCACCAGCCTACCTTTCCACATACTTTATGTACTCTGCATTTGCGCCGAACAACCTTATTTGTGTTTCCTAAAACTTAACATTTCCTCTTCTACCTGGTTGCCTTTATATAAGCTATCCCTTTAGCATGGAATGTATGCCTCAATCAACTGTGATTTTTAGAGTCCTTGTCTTCCTTCAAGGCTCATCTCAGGTGCTACTTCCTACATGAAACCTTTCAAATCTCTAGTATCTTCTCCTTCAAATTATTTTATATTGAATTACCTGTTTGCATATTGTAACTGCTAATAGATTGTAAGCATCTCCAGGGAAGGATTGCTGTGTTTTTGCAGTATTTAGCTCAGTAGGTACGATGCTTAATAATGCTTATGGAATGGAATGGAATGAAATTCTCCTCCTGCCTTCATGAGAGGCCAAGTAATGTAATAGTAAAACTGGGTTGACTTGGAGTTAGGAGGCTTAGGTTCACATCCCATTTGATATGCTGAACTCTGGGACCATGACAAGTTACTTAAAACTCTCACAGCCTTTTTCTTTATCTGTAACATGAGAATAATATTTATGATACCTGTCTTAACTGGCTTATTTCATGCACAGTGTTTCATACAAGTTTAGAGTGCTAAACAGATGGAAGTTATGGGTTTTCACAAAGATGTTGCCAAGATTTAAATGATACCATATTCTTGATCTACCAAAGCCAACTGGGAGTGCTTTTCCAAGTCTTTCCCCCCATTTTTGCTTGAAAGAGGTATGAGATCTGAGATCCCATGTCCCCCTCATTTGATTACCATTCTTTTCTGGTTTCCATTTCCTAATTAAAGATCTAAATTTGGCTTTATTGTTCCTTTTGATAATCACTTTAGGAAGTATCAGTTTCCATTAACTTAACAGTTTGACACCCTCAGCAAGAACATGGTTTGCTTTCTTTGTTTTCTTAGGGAGCAAAGAACCATGGCGTGATCATGCCAGATGCCAATAAGGAAAACACTCTAAACCAAGTGGTAGGAGCAGCTTTTGGAGCTGCAGGGCAACGCTGCATGGCCCTGTCCGCAGCCATCTTCGTAGGGGAAGCAAGGAGTTGGCTGCCAGAACTTGTGGAGCATGCCAAAAAGCTTCGGGTTAATGCTGGTAACTATTTGTGACCATCTTTAAAGTCAACATCCAAGGCAAAGGCTGTGGATTAGAGAATGTTTGGCTCTGGGACTTGGACCTTGCCTGTTAAAGATTATCCCATTTTCTTTCCATTGTGCCTGTGTTCTAGTTAAATCTTTGCTATTGTGTATTATCATCATAATAAAACTCTTAAATGATTCATACGTTGTTTTTCAGGGGACCAGCCTGGAGCTGATTTGGGCCCTCTAATCTCCCCACAGGCCAAAGAACGAGTTTGTCATCTCATTGAGAGTGGAACAAAGGAGGGAGCCTCGATTCTTCTAGATGGAAGAAAAATTCAAGTGAAAGGCTATGAAAATGGCAACTTTGTTGGACCAACTATCATCTCAAAGGTCAAGGTAAATAAGCAGAGATAATCATCGTAACTATCTAATAAAATTTTGATCAGTTACAAAAGCACAAATTTAAATCTTAGAGTGGGTTTAGGATCATATACAAGATATTAAAGCTTAAAAGTGCTTTAAGACTTTTGGGATACTCTATATAATCCCATGATCTCCAGCTTAAGAACACTGGGCTGCTTACAACCAGGTAGGGTCTATTTAATGTTTTGTCCCTTTGTTTAGACAAAATGGGATTAGCAGACTCATAAACAGGAAAAAAAAAGATGCATTAGTAGTGTTGCTTCAGTGCTAGGAACTTAAAATTGCCATTTGAGTGTGAGACCAGTGATTGAGTCCATATCTTTAGCTTTACAGGTGAGAAAACTGAGGCTGAGGCTAAGAGGAGTTTTATTTGCCCAAATTCACACAACTGGCTGCTGCCACAGCCTACTCTAGAATCCAAATTCTTTATTTTCTAATCCATATTCTTTCAGCCAGCCACACACACAAGACTTGAGAGAGTTGATTTTTTAAAAAAATCCATTACTCTTTTCTTCATCAACTTAACTGCTTCTTGCCTTTTAGCTATTTGTTTTCTTTAATCAGCTAAGCAACTAGCATTTGCTATGTTCAATACTTCTGAAAGTACCACTTTAAGAAAGCAGCCACAAAAAAATCAAAATATATAAAACAAATAAATTATAGGATTTTTCACATTACAAAATAATTCATTAGAGATATTCTTTAAATAACTAGCTCCCTTAGCATACTTAATGTGTGATTTTCTTTGATTTACAAAAAATATGCATATGGCAAAGTTATACAAGTATTTATAAAAAAAAAAAAGGTCTGGTTTATGGCTCATCATTCAGATGTGTTTATGTACTGTGTTGATTTTGGTTAACTAAGTTTTACTTTGTTTCAAGGGAAAACTCATTGAGTAGGGTTGCTGAGGAAGAATATATAGAGAATTATTTTACTATGATGTACAAAATAAGGTATCAATAAAACAGTTTTTAAAATAGTACTAATAAAAACTATGGGCAGCTAGGTGGCACAGTGGATAGAATGCTAGGCCTGGAGTCAGGAGGACCTGAGTTCAAATGTAGCCTCAGACACTTACTAGCTGTGTGACCCTGGGCAAGTCACTTAATCCTGTTTGCCTCAGTTTTATCATCTGTAAAATGAGCAGGAGAAGGAAATGGCAAACCACTCCAGTATCTTTGCCAAGAAAACCCAAATGGGGTCACAAAGAATCAGACATGACTGAAAATGACTTAACAACAAAAATAAAAAATAATGATAAGGTGGTTTTATGGTTGGTAGATTGGGTCATACTCAAGTATTAAGTACCATTATACTATGTGCTAGGCACTGAGGATACCATTACAAAGAATGAAACAATCCCTGCTCAGGACAAGCTTACATTCTAATGGGGGAGACAACAAGTATGCATAACTATATGTACAGCATAAATATAAAATCAGTGAATACACATACATGTATATCCATAAAGTAGTTCAATACAAGGTAGTTTAAGAGGGCACCAGCAGTGGGGAGATCAGAAAAGATGTCAAGTCTAAAGGTAATGAGTGGCTGAACCAAAGTGGCAAAGGATACTGAGTAAGGTAATCTTAAAAACTTTTTTTTTTTGCTACATTTTAAGTTTCAAACTGTCTTCCTCCCCACCCCACACTTGAGAAGGCCACCATCTTTCTCTCTCTCTCTCTCTCTCTCTCTCTGACATGTACACACACAATTTATCAGTTCTTTCTTTAGAAGTAGATAGCATCTTCCTTCATAGATCCTTTGTAGATGATTTGAGTGTTTATAATACTCAAAATAACTTAGTCATTCACAGTTATTCTTCAAACACTATTGCTATTACTGCATACAGCATTCTTTTGGTTCTGCTCATTTCACTCTTCATTATTTCATGCAAGTCTTTATATAGCACAGTAGTATTCCATCACAATCATACACCAGAACTTATTCAGTCATTCCTCAGTTGATGGGCATCCCCTCAATTTCTGATTCTTTGCCACCACAAAGAGAGCTGCTATAAATATTTTAGCGCATATAAGTTCTTTTCCTTTTTTCCTGATCACCTTGGGAAACAGACCTAATAGTAGTATTGCTGGGTCAAAGTTATACATAGTTTTGTAACTCTCTGGGCATAATTTCAAATTGCTCTCCAAAATGGTTGTATCATTTCACGGTTCTACCAACAGTGTATTAGTTTCCCAATTTTTCCACATCCCCTCTGACATTTGTCATTTTCCCCTATCGTTTTAGCCAATCTGATAAATCTGAGATATCTCAAAGTTGTTTTAATTTGCATTTCTCAAATCAGTAATGATTTAGAGCATTTTTTTCATACAACTATATATAGCTTTGATTTCTTTATCAAAAAACTACCTGTTCATATCCTTTGCCCATTTATTGGTTGGGAAATGACTCATTCTTATAAATTTGACAAAGTTTTCTATATATTTGAGATATGAGACCTTTATTCAAGAAGCTGTCTATAAAATTTTCTCCCAGTTTTCTGGTTTTCTTCTAATCTTGACAACATTGGTTTTAGTTGTACAAAACCTTTTTAATTTAATGTAATCAAAATTATCCATTTCACATCTCACAATGCTATCTCTTGTTTATTCATAAATTCCTCGCCTCTCCATAAGTGTGATAGTCATATGTTCCATGTTCTAATTTTCTTACGATATCTCCCTTTATATCTAGGTCATGTATCCATTTTGACTTTATCTTGGTCAATGGTGTAAGATATTGGTCTACATCAGAGGTTCCCAAACTTATTTGGCCTGTTGCCCCCTTTAAAAAAAGTTTACTCAGCTCGCCCTGGAAATCTACTTTCTTTAACCCTTT
Source organism: Phascolarctos cinereus (assembly GCF_003287225.1). Classification (NCBI taxonomy): domain Eukaryota; kingdom Metazoa; phylum Chordata; class Mammalia; order Diprotodontia; family Phascolarctidae; genus Phascolarctos; species Phascolarctos cinereus. Next base: position 228,543,854 of record NW_027555736.1, read on the forward strand.
AACAGTTGTTTTGGTGGGGTGGGGTTTGTTTTTTTATTTTTGTTTTTTGGAAATTTGCATCATTTCAAAAAAAATTTTTTTGAAATGATGCATCTTAAATTTAATAATTTATTGTAAATTTGTGGATTTTTTCCTGCACTGAAATTTTGATGACACAGTATTACATCATAAAACCGCACAGTATCATGTTATAAACAAGTCATTACATGCACATATTCCTGCTTATGCATGCTGGATTTTCTGACAATGTGCAACACACTTACCTGCCAACACTTGCTTGTTATAAGCTGTCAATGGACTTGACCACTGATTGGTTATAACTTGCATTTTCTGTGTTTATTTGGAAAATAATGTAATCACTACGAGTTCAACTGTGTTACACAACAGATGAAACATGTACAACGATTTTTCAAAATTTTCTTATCGTCTTTCCTTATGATCACCCCCTTATTTTTATTCAGCCCCCCGAATTGTACCTGAGTCTACTACTGCACCTTCCCCCCACCCCCGATCATTCCAGTGCCCCCCAAGCAGCAGTACTGCTCACTTTCAGAACCTGTGGACAATGTAGAGTCTACACTTAGTATTGGCCAGACTGCTTTCTAGTTTTCCCAACAGTTTTTACCAAATAATGAATTCTTATCCCAAAAACTTAAATCTTTACAGCTGTCAAACACAAGGTTACTATAATCATTTACTACTGTGTATTATAGGTCTACTCTGTTCCACTGATCCACCTTTCTATTTCTTAGCCAATATTAGTTTTGATAATTACTGCCTTATAGTTTAAGATCTGGCACTGCTAAACTAACTTCCTTTACTTTTTTTTTTATTAATTCCATTGACATTCTTGACTTCTGTTCTTCCAAATGAATTTTATTATTTTTCTAGCTCAATAAAATAATTTTTTTTAGTAATTTAATTGGGATGGCACTGAATAAGTAGATTGGTTTAGGTAGAATTGTCACTTTTATTGTTAATATTTCTGACTTTATTTATATAAAAACTGTTTTATAATTATGTTCATTTAGTTTCTGAGTTTGTCTTGGCAAATATACTCCCAGGTATTTTATGCTGTATACAATTATTTTAAATGTGGTGTTTCTTACTGTGGCTTCTTGCAGGCCTTTGTTGGTGATAATATAGAAATGCTGATGATTTATGTGGATTTTATATTGTGCTACTTTACTTAATTATCTTTTCATCTAGCTTTTTGGTTGAATCTCTAAGATATTCCAAGTATGTCATGGTATTGTCTTCAAAAAGAGATAGTTTTATCACTTCAGTGCCCATTCTGATTCCTTCGATTTCTTTCTCTTCTCTTAATGTTATTGTTAGCATTTCTAATACAATATTGAATGATATTGGTGATAATGGACATCCTTGTTTTACTCCTTATCTTACTGGGAAGGTTTCTAGCTTGTCCCCATTACAAATAATGCTTGCTGATGGTTTTAAGTAAGTTCTTATCGTTTTTAGGAAAAATTCATTCATATCCACGCTTTAAAGTGTTTTTATTAGGAATGAGTGTTGTATTTTGTCAAAAGCTTTTTCTGCATCTATTGATATAATGATATGATTGTTGTTCCTTTTGTTATTGATATACTCTATTATGTTAATAGTTTTCCTTCTGTTAAGCCATCCCTTCATTCTTGGTATAAATCAAGTAAGATATTTTTGACAAATTGTCTGGGCTAAAATAGGCAAAAGTCATATTAATTCAGATGCATGGGAAGAGGTGGTAAATTAGAATTGTAAGTGATGAGCATTTTATAACAGTGTTCACTGGGGAGGAACTATTGATGTAGTAGGTGAAAAGGGAAAGGAATTATAGTATGATGGTAAAGTATGCAGTATCCCATATCATTCTTTTTCCAATTCATTGTCTTATCAGCCAAATATGACCTGTTACAAAGAGGAGATTTTTGGTCCAGTTCTAGTGGTTATGGAGGCAGACACTTTGGATGAAGCAATCAAGATGGTGAATGACAATCCATATGGAAATGGAACTGCCATTTTTACTGCCAATGGAGCCATTGCTCGAAAATACTCTCACTTGGTGAATGTGGGGCAGGTTTGTGAAGTATATTTTAGATGGGTCCCATAACAGTTTTTGTTTTCTATCTAAGATTTGGTAGCCAACAGAGGGAACAGTCAATGGAACCTACTTAAAAGAGTGGTATTTGCCACATTAGTCTACATACAACTTTCTCTCTTCCATCATAAGGATTCATTGTGGGTTTCAAAATTTTCACTACATAGAAATTTTAGTTGTTGTGTTTCCTGGCTTAATGGTTAATTTGTATTTGCTCTGTATTAGGTGGGTGTGAATGTCCCTATTCCAGTGCCTTTGCCAATGTTCTCATTTACGGGATCTCGCTCTTCCTTCAGAGGAGAAACCAATTTTTATGGCAAACAGGTAAATAACTTAAGTATTAGAAATGGTTGCTATAGTTTTGCTTAATGAACCTCCTCTTGGATGTACAGAGGAGGAAGAATGACATACTTGTCAGGCTACCACAAAAAGATTGCCAACAGTTTATATGAAGTAAGGTTAAGTGTAGAGGTACTGCTGTGGGTCCTCTAGAAGGAATTTAAATGTAGTTAGCATAGATTTTGCCATGGCGGCCTACGTGACTTTTTCTATACTTGGTGTGACCCAAGAGGTGAGAATCATAGTCAAATACTCTCCTATGTGCCATCAGGGCAGTATAATTTTGTGAAAAAAAAGCACTGACAGCCTAGAGTTTAGACTCCAGCACAGACTAAACTAAGTGAAAGATCAGAACCTCTCTGTTTTCAATTTCCCCTTCTGTGAAATGAAGAACCTCCCACCTGCTTGATAGGAATGTTGTTAAAATGAAATAATAATTACGTGATAGTACCTTGAAAATGAAAGTCCTATGTTAATATTAGGTTGTATTTATAGTACTATTACTGCTACCACTTCTCTAAGCCTTACTAACTTAACCCTTTCTGAAGAGAGGTACCATTCTGTAAATCCATTCTTAAATTGCATGGTCTTTGCTGGTTTCCGTTTTTGTAGCAATAGAATCATTATTTAGTAGTGATTATGTTCCCCCCTTTGACAAGCTAAATATAATTCTGAAATGGAAACTCTAGTTTCTTGGCTTAATGTTGTATTGGCTTTTGGTTAAATATCTCTGAGTAGTCAGTCTCGGTTATTTAAGAAACGTTTATTGATTTAATATACTATCCAGATCTAATTGCTTCTTTTTTGCTGCCTTGGAGCCCTGCTCATTCATAGGCTACAGGCAGGAGAAATAAGTCACCAAAACATTACTTTAAAGGAGCTGTGATTTCAACATGATTGGGCACTTGCTCTACCGACAGATATCAAAATCCCTTCATACTTTAGGAGATGGCTGCTGTGGCCAAAACGATTTGTCACCTGGTGACCAACTTTACGATCAAAATTTAATGTTTCTAGTCATTTAGCAGCTTTAATTACAAGATGGGAGATTTGAAATCATAACCTTTAGGAATCATGTGTGATTTTCATTTATACTTGGTATCTTCCCCCCAAGTTCATGCTTAGATTTGACTGCTAAAGAAACATCACAAGATGAGTTGACTTCCCAAGTTAAGAGTTACAATCAAGCACAGATTATTATTGCTTAGGGACCAGTTTCTTTGAGGAAAAAAGGATTCTGATTTTCATCTTAGCCATCTTTTAACCAGATTGTTTGGGTATACTTATTTATAAAAGATAAAACCTTAAACAGAATGCATATATTTTCAAACCAGTACTGCTTGTTTGAATTCTCCCCTTTAAGAGAAAGAATCTAATACGGTGAAAGGAGCCCTGGATTTAGAGTCAGAGGATCTGAATTTGAATCCCACTTCTGCCGCTTGCTACCTGTGTGATACTGTTCAAGTTATATAATCTCTCTAGACCTTAGTTTCCTCATCTATGCAATGAAGGGACTGACACTTGAGTCTCACTAAGGTCCCTTCTAGCTCTGATCCCATGTGTTGATTTGATTCGGATACTAGCAAAACCCTATTGCAAACGTGCAAATTAAAGAAACCTTAGCAGTACATGAAAAACTTTGTCCAGAAGAGTAAATATTCTACCACAAGGACTACAGGCAGACATATTAATCCTCTGGATTGCATGCTTCTATACCTATACTGCTTCCCTTGTTAACAAAGAAAAATGAGTCTAGAAAGACAAGTCAAGATTTTAAATCATATTGGTTATTACCTTAAGGAAATTGTAACTCCTACGTTGTGTGAAAACTACAGGTGAATACATCTTATTTCTATAGTTTCAAAAAGTATAGTTTTATATCTTATATAGAATAATGCTTAATTGGATCAAATTAAACTTTTCTTAGATTAATGAGTCAGGTTTTACCAAATAATATTAGAAGGGGATTTATCAAAGGGACAATTCATTTTTAATATCTAAGAATCTAAGGTAGAATTAAAGCCAGTTCTTACATAGTTCCAGGTCCAGCACTCTATATACCACACTGCTGCTCACTTCAGAAGAAAGTTGGATAGAGTATATTCCAGAAAGGGGCCCAGATTTTATATTACTACCTTATAACTCTCACATCTAAGAAATAAGATTAATCTTATCTCCTAAATGGATTCATTATGGTTTTATAATGAATTATAGATTACCCTTTTAGACACACATTGCCATAAGATTCAAATGAAGCACGGTCAGGAACAGTTTTAAAATATATCAAACAGATAAACACTAACTGGCTTTTTGGGAGGGTGAGGGGGACATATAGAAAAATAGTTCATTTGGCTTGGTGAGAGTTACCATCCATCAGCTATTTTATTTTCAATTAAGAAAAATTTCATTTATGCAAAAGTTAACAAAGTTACTGCTTACTCTTATAGTTTAAGTTGAGGGCTCCAACTTTATCAAAAGAGGTAATCTCTTGGTCATTCACTGAGAAATGGTTGAAAGGACTGTTCACATTACACCACTTTGGCAGGCGTATGTGGATAGACTGATTAATAGTTTTAGGTCTCATTTTCCAGGTTATCAGGACCTTAAAACAAAGTTCAGAGGGTTTTGTTTTATTTCTTCATGAAAATTAGGGGCTAATCTCCTAACATTTGGTAGGAGATTGATCAGGGCAAGTATTTTAATGTTGCTTAAGATAGATTCTTTTTAAAAGTGTTGGACACATTCTGCTCATGACCAAGTATTCAAAAGTGCTCTTGGCTTTTGATGGCCAGTTACATTCTTTACAAATTTCCAGAAGGAGGAAGTATGTATCACTTTTTCTCAATTGTTCTGACTATTCTACACAAACATTTCACAATTTTGCAGCATCTAGTACAGTGAGTTTTAGTTATAGATATTACTTAACTCATAGGAACCACTTGAACTGATGCTAATTTTTTTTTCCTCTTGTTCCATTTAGGGCATCCAATTCTACACACAGCTAAAGACCATTACTTCTCAGTGGAAAGAAGAAGATTCCGTGCTAACTGCACCTGCCGTAGTTATGCCAACTATGGGCCATTAAAAAGAACTTTTAGTAGATTTTTTCTATCCTGAATAACTGCTCTCTCTCCTTAACCATCTCTCCCATAGATCTTGTCAACTGTGCTTACATTATTCACACACAATGCACTGGGGATGAGTACTCTAGCCAGATCGTCCTTGGGACCTCCTTTTCCTATACAGTGCTTTTGTTACTACACCCGGTGGTCACATTTTCAATCCAGGATTTTCAGTTGCTTAGTACTTCCATTTCTGAAGTAACTATTTTAACTATGAAATTCTTATATAAAGGGAGAACCCAGAGGAGAGGTGGGGTTGGAGGTGGAAATGGGGTCAGGGGAGACATTAGTGTCTCCAAAGAAGGTTTCCAATAATTGGTGAAGAAGTCTTAAAACACAAAATAGGACTAGATGTTGTCTACTTTTTGGTCCCCAAAATATAACCCTCCACAATAGCATCAGTGATTCACTGACCATGTTTTATTTTTATGGTTCTTTCAGTCTCTTCTACTTCAAAATGCCACTGCTAAAAGTACTTTTTTCTCAGAGTAGTCTGGAAAAATAATTTTTTTGTTCAACTGTTGTATTTGGAAGAGTGACCACAAACACACAGCACTAATTCAGCAAACTATTCCAAGTGTTTTATCAGTCTTAGAAATAAAGAGATCTTTCTACTGTGAAATGGAGAAGGAATCTTTCAGGAAATAAGTTGTGTCATCATATTTCTTGATTTCTATAGGGAAGAACTCTGACAGTTGTTATACGTATGCTTTTATGCCCTCTTTGCATTTTTTAGTTATGTCATTTGATTAGAGGGCAATTCCTTTAAAGAAATCTCTTAGCATAAGAGAAATTTCAATTATTTTCATGACACAAAGATACTATAAAGCCTGGATTGCATTATTATGACAGCAATATGACTGGTATTCCTTGTTTCAAGTGACCTTATGCCTAGCTTTCCTTCCTTGATTTTAGTGTTAACTAAGCTATACTGGTCAGAATGGAACTAAAAGATGAAGACGTTTACTTTGAGTAGATAATCTCTTTTTTGCTGATTTCAAATATCTTATGTATACTTTTAATGTGATAACATCATCAGCCAGTGAACAAATTTCTGGGCCCAAAGGAGCAAGCTCTAGTATTCATCCCATACAAGACTTCGACTCTCTGATAGGGGCTCGATCACTTATAGGATAACCAGATTTAAAACAAATCAAGGGATCTTAAAAATGACCTATTCTAACCCTCTCATTTCAAAGATAAGAAACTTATTTCTTTGTTTCTCCAGTTAAACTGTCTTGACCAAACTTACTGGGGTATTTAGTAAATTAAAGATTGTCAGATACTGTAAAATGCCAAGCATCAATTAGGCTTATTGCTGACTTTACCAAATGGAATGTTAAACCATATTAGATGACTTTAAATCATCTGGAGCCTTAATTTCAAAAAACACATATGGCACAATAGGAACATCTCTTCTAAAGTACTGTCTTTTAATTAGGGTAACAAAAATTTGTATTTGGAAAGGGAGACTGCACCTTGTTTTACCCTCTTATAAAATTGTGTGGTTTGATTGGTTAATATATGTAAATTTAGGTGTGTATGTGAGAACCCATAATGTGTGTGAATGTATGCACTCACATGTTTGATTCCAATAACTCATAGGCTGGGTAATAAGAAGGCCACGTTGTATAAATTTAATGTGAAATGAAATAGTCGCAGGGACTCCTGAGATTGCACTAACTAAACCAGCTGTAGTTTATATTTACTAGAATATAAGGATGTGTGCATTTGTGTCTTTTAAAATAAACAGCCAAGCCAAAACTACATGTCACACTAAGGGAGCCATAATTCATCTTATGTTAAATACAGTGTTCCTTTTTTAGTGTGGCCATGCTTAAAAAAATTTCCCTGCAACCGTAATTATGCTGTTATTTCTCAGCACAGATCCTAAGGGCTCCGTGTCCAAAAAAAGGAGAAATGTGTGTGAGTTCCTCTACTTGGAAAGGTTTAAAAGGATATGAAATTGATCAGATTACAGGCACCTTACTATGATACACTATGATCCGGTCCTTTTTGAATATCAGGAAGGACAAGACCACTAGATTCTGTGAGCAGAACTTGCTGGGTGATGAAGGTCTGATCCTGGACATTGCAATCTTCCCTGAAATAAAGTTAAACTCAAGTCAGCAAACACAATAGAATTTAGTTCAAATATGAACACAGTTGAATATTTCACTATTTTCTTCACCCAGTTTAAACAAATACTTGCTAACTGGCATGGAAGACCTTACCTCAAAGTGTTTTTTCTTGTGGTGAGAGTAACATAGTCTGGAACTGGAGGGATAGACGATTTTGTATGTTTCCTACAAGGGGAGAAAACAAAGATGGCATTCGTTGTCTTTTCATGCTCTGTATTTCAGCTATATTCTTAAACTGCTAGATAAAGCACAATTTTTAGTCAGCAAGAATACTAGAGTTGGGAGTCACAGGTAGCTGGGTTTTGTTTTGGTTTTTTTTTTTGGTTTTTTGGCTTGTTTTTTTAACCAGATTTGCCTGTGATTTCACTGGAGTTGATGAGAAATGTGGTGCATTCTAGACACTGGGGACAGCCTAGGCAAAGGTAGAGATTAGAGATGGAATGACATGTGTGAGGAGCGTCGATAGAATGCAGAGTACACGAAGGAGAGGAAGGTATAAAAAAGACTGGTCAGCCAGGTTATAAAGGGCTTTAAGTGCCAAACAGAGGAGTCCATGTTTGATTTTTTAGATGTATCAGGGAACCACTAGAGATTATTGTGTAAAGAAGTGACATGGTTCAGCCTGTGCTTTGGTAATATCCCTTCATTAACTATTTGGAGGATGAAGTGAATGACTGAAGGCAATAAGACCAATAAAGGAGGCTATTGTAGAAGCCCAGGTGAGAAGTGATAAGAGTTTGAATGAGGATAATGCCATGACAGTGAAGAGAAGGGGTCAGATATAAGAGATATTGTGGAAAAAGAATCAACAAGGTGTGACAACTAATTGGATTTGTGGGATGAGAATAAAGAGTCAAGGAAAACTGAGGTTACAAATCTCAGTGACAGGAAGGAAATAGAGAAAGTCAGAAGAGATGTGGGTTGGGAAAAAGATGAGTTCTCTTTTGGACATGCTGAGTTTGAGTTGCCTATGGGACACTGAAATAAGACTGAAGCTCTGGGGGTCATCTATGTAATTGCAAGATAATTAAACCTTGGAGAGTTGAGGTCCCCAACAGAGCTTAGAGAAAGATAAAGAGTCCAAGACTGTGCCTTTAGGACACACCTATTGTTAGAGAGTAGGATATGGAAGGTGATCCAGCAAAGGACCCTAAGAACAAAGGGAAACCAATGTTGCAAAAAAAAAAAACACAGAAGAAACTATCAGAAAGAGAGGATGTTCAATTGTCAAATGCAGCACAGAGGATAAAGACTGGGCAAATGCCATCAGACTGGCAAGCAGACAATTTGAAACGGGGGGACAGTGGCCATCAGTTGGGAAATCGCTGAACAAAAAAGGGTATATCAATGTAATAGAATACTATTGTGCTCAAAGAAATTATTAAAAGGATGTTTTCAGAGAAACCTGGGAAGACCTGGATGGTGCAGAATGGAGTGGAACCAAGAGAATAATTAATACATCAACACTAAAAATGAATAATTTTGAAAGGCTCAAGAACTCTGTTCGACCCAGTAAACAGTCATAATTCCAAGAGACTGATAATGAAGAATGCTGCCCACTTCCTAACAAAGAGGTGATGGACAGAATGAGACACACATAGGTTTTTGACAGGGGCAGTGTGAAAATTTATTTTGCTTGACTGTGCATATATGTTTCAATGTTTTTGGTTTTTGTTACTGTTCATGGCAGGGAATGTGGGAGAGAAAATACATTCTTGTTAATTGAAAAAAAAATTTTGATTAAAAAAAATATCTGGTAATTTTGGAAAGCAGTTTCAGTTAAATGATAAGCCTGAGCCAGACTGCCATGTGTTGAGAAGTGATTGAGAAGACAGCAAGTTGAAGCAGCAACAAGAGCAGATAACTTTTTCTGAAAGATTGCCTGTGAATGGGAGGAGAGAAGATCTTAGAGGACAAGAGCTTGAAAATATGGAGAGACCTACTGAGGTTTGGGATTTTTTTTTTAAGGCTAGGGAGACAGATGGGTTTTTAGGCAAAAGAGGAGGCTGTAGATTGGGAGAAACTAAAGATTAGAGAGAGGTTCTATGATTTAACACTGTTCAGCAAAAGTAGGAGTGTAGGTAGATGGTAGGAATGATTCATGGTTGAGGTTTATCAAGTATAAGCCACTGAAAATATGTTTAATATGAATGTATATGTATAGCCTATATCAGATTGCACACTGTCTTGGGAAGGGGATGGGAAGAAGGGAGAGAAAATTTAGAAATCAAAATCTTACAGAAATGAATGTTGAAAACTAAAAATTTAGATATATATATAGATATATATATATACACATATATGTGTGTATGTGTATATATATCTATATATCTATATATAGATATAGATATATAGATATAAATATAAATAAGCCATGGTAAGAAAAGGGGCAAGGAATTCAACTATAGTAGCTGAACTGGTTAACTATACAATTGAACTTGGGAAGACAAGAAAAGTGAAACCAGAGCCTGAGAAATAAGAGGGAAGGATGGACTAGAAATCACTGTGAGGACAAAAAACATCCAATTAGGATGATCCACACAAGGGAACAGAGACAGACAACAGAATACTAAGTTCAAAAATAGCTGGCAGGCCAATTTGGTTAAATAAGGAGGGTATAAAGGGAAATAATATGAAAGAAGTCTGAAGCTAGATCAAGCATGGGAGGTGGGTATGAGCATGCTGGGAACCCCCTGGGAAAGCAGAGGTTTTGGTTTTGGTTTTTATCTTGGAAATGAGACCTTTATTAGAGAAATTTGCTTCAAAGATTCTATTCACAGTTAACTGTTTCCTTTATAATCCAATTTCTTTGTTTTGGGGGGGTTTTTTGGATAATTTATTTATTTCTAGTTTTCAACATTCATTTCCATAAGATTTTGAGTTTTAAATTTTCTTGGCCTACTGCTTCTTCCCCTCTCCCCTGCCAAGACTTAACAATGGAAATTGCTGTCCATAGCCAGAGAAATATGGAGTCTGAATGTAGATGGTAGCATACTATTTGCTCTCCTTTTCCTTTGTTGTTTTGTTTTATTACTTCATTCTTGTGGTTCCTCCAATTAGTTCTAATTGTTCCTTACATCATGACTAATGGGAAAATATGCTTAACACAAATGTATATAGAGAGCCTATATCAGATTGAAAGCAGGGTTTACATCAGGGCTCAAGAACTACAGCAGAAGTGGCAGAGATAGGAGGGCAAGCTGGCAACACCACAATGTACACACTGGAGCAAATGCTGAGAGCTGAGGACGAAGACAAGAGGCAAACAACGCGGAAGCCACACCAAACACACACAGAACAACTGCAGCCATTCAAGCCGCTGACAGGAGCCCTGCAAACACGCTTTCCCATCCTTTGCTACTTTCCCACGCTCACTTTCTAAAGAGAGAAACGAGTTTTTCCCAATCCTTGTTTCTTAAGAGTTTGTTCTGCTTTTTGTTTCACTTGTTTTTGTTTTGTTTTGTTTCTCCCAAAAACAGTTATCTAAGAAAAAAAAAATTATGGTCAACCATTCCATTACGGATCTATGTGTTTAATTACTAAATGCAAGTGAGGAAGAGGTCAAAAGTGGTAAACACATACAGAAAAGAGAAGGAGGTTTTAAACTGAGATGTGTGTGTGTATTATATATGTATATATGTATATATACACATGCACACACATACGTATACACATACATGTGTATGGGTGTATCTGTGTACATTCACCTTCCTAGCTGGGGGGCTCAGGCTAAACAAAAGAGATTTGATTCATATGTTTATAGCTTCCCCAAAACAGAAAAAGATCAAGTAATTCTGGTCCACCCTAGACTCGAAATGAGTTGGTGAGATATGTTGGTGGGAGGTTTGTAAGCAAGCTGGAGTCAGCTTTAGCACTGGCCTCAAGCATCTCCTCTTTATATGTTTTTTCCACAAGTCTGAAAGGAAAACCATTTTCTCAGGGATCAGAGCCAAGAAGAGCACTAATTAAAAACTCACGTGAAAGGAGGCTGGGAAGGAGAAGTGGCACCCATATATGGGCGGTGGGGGGGAGGTACCTGGGAAGAGGCAGCCAAGAGGGAGTAACTAGCTTCCCTACTCACCAGCAAAGTACCTGCCCACTCAACTATTAGTTGGGTACAGGTTGCATCCCCCAAATAGAATGTAAGTTCCTTGAAGAAAGTGATCATCGTAGGATAGACCAGACACAGATCTGTCTCTATATCCCTATTACCTAGCTGAGTGTGTTGGATGGACTAAGTGCTTAATAAATGTTGAACTGAACTGAACACAGGCCTCACTGCAGCAAGGTAATCCTTTTATTCCACTCTCTACTGACATTCCAAAACTCTCTTCAATGCTTCCACATCTCCCTTTCACCCTCATTTTCTCAGCTGAGGACCTTGCCTTTTACTTGTGAAGTCCTTTCTCTGGGCTATTCCCTTAACTTGCCTTTGCACTCACACACTGGGTTCCCAGAGGGTGGATATTCCCTCAGCTTCTAATATTCTGTATGTCTGTATTTCTAACATGACAGAGTCCATGAGCCCCTACAGATAGACTTCTCATTAACGATAACGCCAACAGGCACAATTAACTTTTAGCAAAGACATTTCCTAAAATGATATAATGAAAATAATTACTGCAAATATTTCTACCATAAGCCTGGGGTACATTATCCCACAAATAGACACAGTACACATACAAGAGTGAGCACAAACCTAAAGTAAAACTTACTGAAGTATATCTATAAAATATGTGTGTGAAAGACAACTGATAACTCCTAGTATTAGAGACAAGAAGTTTTTTCTCTCCTTGTACAGTCCTTTCAAAGTCCTTCTCCTTGAGTTCCGCACTAAACAGGCCTAAAGTCTGTTCTTCTCTAGTCTACACCTGGTTCTTGGGGTGTTACACCCCTGAAGCTAGTTCTTCCTTTGGGTGACTGTCTTTCTCTATCATGTTTATCTGGAATATGTATTTCTGAGTCCTACTGGATGAGATCTTTCTCTTTTGGTCAGATAGCTCAAAATCAATATGATCCTTCCTGCTCTCCACCAAACTGTGCCTTCTGACACAGACATGGGGTCTCTCCACAATTGCTTTCATCTCTTGAGATATGGCTTATTTGTTTATTCAGTCAAAGAACTGTTCCCTTCTTGGCTTAATCAGATTTGCACCACATAATAGGACCAGGGTATAGAATCATCTCTATAGTCAGTTTAATACCTCATTAACATCCTGTAATTATATTCTAAGACTTCTAAGGGTAAATCAACTGAGGTGGGGAAAGGGAGTAAATACCTCATACTATTCTTGTGAAGAAGGCAGAAAGATAACGAATTAGATAATACAATCAGAGAGATTCAGAGCTGAACTGAATTGGATGGTTGGATGGCCAGACAGTGGTTCAATGATGAGCTGAAGCAGGGATGGGGAACCTGAGGCCTCCAGGGACATGTGGCCCTCGAGGTACTTGGGTGCAGTCTTTTGACTGAGTCCAAGTTTTATAGAATAATCTTTTTATTACGGGGATTTGTTCTGTGAAGTTTAGATTCAGTCAAAGGGCCACATTTGAGGACTTAGAGGGTCAGTTGTGGCTTTGAGGCCAAAGGTTCCCCACCCCTGAAGGACTGGGCTGAATCTAATGAGCTAAAATTCAAAAGAGATAAATGTAAAATTTTGCACTTCCATACCAAAAAATTTACTTCACAAGTATAACATAGTGGAGATATAAGTAGATAGTAGTTCTGGGGAAAAAAACTGAAGGTTTTACTGGACTTACAAAGCTCAATGCAAATCAAAAGTATGATGCAATGACCATAAAAGCTATTATGATCTTGGGTTTGCATTAAGAGGGGAAGGCTTCCAGAAATGGGAAATCACTCAAATCCCATTCTTCTTAGCCTACTTCAGACCTCTTCTAGAGTAAACTACCTGTTCAGTTTTGGGTTCCAGCTAAGAATGAAACAGTAGAGGTTGTTAGACAAAGTACTGAGGCAGCTAGATGACGCAGTGGACAAAGCACTGGGCCTGGTTATCAGGAAAACCTGAGTTCAAACCTGGCCTCAGACACTCACTAGCTGTGTGATCCTGGACAAGCCACTTAACCTGTGTTTGCCTTCATTTCCTCAGTTGTAAAATGGGGATAATATTAACACCTACTGGGGACTGAGCCAAGATGGCAAAGTGAAAGCAGTGACTTGCTTGAGCTCTCCCCCAAGCCCCTCCAAATACCTATAAAAATGGCTCTAAACAAATTCTAAAGCAGCAGAACCCACAAAAAGACAGAGTAAAACAAATTTTCAGCCCAAAACAACCTGGACAGTTGGGATGGGACTGCAGTGCAGTGTGGGCACACAGGCCGCGGTGAACCTGGAGCAGGCCTCAGAGGAATGAACCACAGGCAGCTGTGGTGGTTTCCAGACTTCTCAACCCACAAACGCCAAAGACAACTTAGAAGGTCAGTGAGAAAAGTCTGTTTCTGCAGTGCTGAGAGAGAAGTGAGGTGGTCTCAGCTCCATTCCCCAAGCATGGCCCGGGAGCTGCCTCCTGAGCTTCCAGCCCACAGACTGAGGGGGAATTGAGTGGTTGATCAGAGGGAGATTGCAGGAATCTCTTTGCCAGTGCTGAGGCAGGAATCTCTTGCTTTGCCCATGCTTGGATCTGGGTCACAGTTCTGGGTAGCAGTCCTGGGGCGAGAAGGAGCGCTGCATGGTGGAGCTTGTAGTGGCCGGTGGAGAGGAAACCCTCCTCACAATTCCAAGAGAGAAAAGACTGCTTGTGGCCAGTCACTCAAAGACCAGAGCTCAGGCCAGGAAAAGAGTAAACACCTTGCCCCTTATCATACCACCTTACAAGAACTGAAAATTTACAGGTCCCTACAAGTATCTCTGAAAAAAGCTGCACAAACCCCTGAAGCTTGGGACAGTACACTCTCCACATTGGAAGAAGACTCTTACCTTAACAAAGAGTTTAAAACTCAAGTAATTGGCTGGGATCATGAGCAAGCAGCGCAAAAAGAGTCAGGCTATATTATCTTACTTTGGTGAAAAAGAAGATCAAAATATACAACCAGAAGAAGACAACAAAGTCAAAGCTCCTACATCCAAAGCCTCCAAGAAAAATATGAATCAGTCCCAGGCCTTGGAAGAGCTCAAAAGGGATTTTGAGAAGCAAGTAAGGGAAGTAGAGAAAAAACTGGGAAGAGAAATGAGAGTGATACAAGAAAATCATGAAAAACAAGTCAACAGCTTGCTAAAGGAGACCCAAAAAAATACTGAAGAAAATAACACCTTAAAAAATAGCCTAACCCAAATGGCAAAAGAGGTCCAAAAAGCCAATGAGGAGAAGAATGCCCTAAAAAATAAAATTGGCCAAATGGAAAAGGAAGTCCAAAAGATTACTGAAGAAAATACTTCCTTAAAAATTAGAATAGAGCAATTGGAAGACAGTGACTTTATGAGAAATCAAGACACTGTAAAACAAATCCAAAAGAATGAAAAATTAGAAAACAATGTGAAATATCTCATTGGAAAAACAACTGACCTAAAATAGATCCAGGAGAGAGAATTTAAAAATTATTGGACTATCTGAAAGCCATGATCAAAAAAAGAGCCTAGACATCATCTTTCAAGAAATTATCAAGGAAAACTGCCCTGATATTTTAGAACCAGAGGGCAAAATAGAAATGGAAAGAATCCACAGATCTCCTCCTGAAAGAGATCCCCAAAGGAAAACTCCTAGGAATATTGTAGCCAAATTCCAGAGTTCCCAGGTCAAGGAGAAAATATTACAAGCTGCCAGAAAGAAACAATTCAAGTACTGTGGAAACACAATCAGGATAACACAAGATTTAGCAGCTTCTACATTAAAGGACCAGCAGGGCATGGAATATAATATTCCGGAGGGCAAAGGAGATAGGATTACAACCAAGAATCACCTACCCAGCAAAACTGAGTATAATCCTTCAGGGGAAAAAATGGTCATTCAGTGAAATAGAGGACTTTCAAGCATTCTGATGAAAAGACCAGAGCTGAATAGAAAATTTGACTTTCAAATACAAGACTCAAGTGGAACATGAAGAGGTAAACAGGAAAGAGAAATCATAGAGACTTATTAAGTTGAACTGTTTACATTCCTGCATGGAAAGATATTTATAACTCATGAGACCTTTGTCAGTATTAGGGTAGTTGAAGGGAAAAAATTATATGTGTATATATATAGATAGATAGACAGATAGATAGACAGACAGATAGATAGAGGGCACAGGGTGAGTTGAAGATTAAGGGGTCATATCTGGAGAATAAAATTAAGGGATAGAGAGGATTATACTAGAGAAGAAGAAAGGGAGAGGTAGAAGGGTAAATTATCTCACAAAAAAAAAACAGAAAAGGTCTCTTACAGTGGAGGGGAAAGGGGAAGGTGAGAGGGAATGAGTAATCTTATTCTCATAGGATTTGGCTTAAGGAGGGAATAACATACACACTCAATCGGGTATGGAAATCTGTCTCACCCTACAGGAAAATAGGGGGAGAAAGGACAAGAGAGCAGGGGGGATGATAGAGAGGAGGGGAAAGGGTGTAATCAGAAGTAAATACTTCTGAGGAGGGACAGGATCAAAAGAAAGAATAGAATAAATGGGAGGGCAGGACAGGAGTAAGGGAAATAGAGTTAGTTTTTCACAACATGTCTACTATGGAAGTGTTTTGCATAACTGCACATGTATAACCTATATTGAGTGGCTTGCCTTTTCAATGAGGGTGAGTGGGGAGGGAGGAAGGGAGAAAATTTGGAACCCAAAGTTTTAAAAACACATGTTTTAAAAAAAAGTTTTCATATGCTACTGGGAAATAAGAAATACAGGAAATGGGGGTACAGAAGTCTATTCTGCCCTACAGGAAAATAGAAGGGGAAGGGGATAAGAGAAGGGAGGTAGAGATAGCAGAGAGGGCAGACTAGGAGAAGGGATATTCAGAATGCATGCATCTTGGGGTGGGGGGAAGGGCAAGAAGGGGTGAAAATATGGAATTCAAAATCTTGTGGAAGTAAATGTTGAAAACTAAAAATAAATAAATTTCTATTAAAAGAAAAAGAAATGAGCACAATCAGGAAAACATTGTACACAGTATCAGCAACATTGTGTGATGACCAACTATGAATGATTCAACTCTTTTCAGCAACCCAACGATCCAACTACAAAAGAGCCATGAAGGAAAATACTATCCGCATCCAGAGAAAGAACTGATGGACCCCAAATACAGATCAAAGCATACTTTTTTCATTTACTTTATTCTTTTTACCCCTCTTTTGATCTGTTTCTTCTTTCACAACTGTGACTAATATGGAAATATGTTTTACCTGGTAGTACATGTATAACCTATATCAAATTGCCTTCCATTTTTGGAAGAGGAGAGGGGAGGGATGAAGAAAAATTTCGAATTCAAAATCTTGTAAAAATGAATGCTAAAAATTGTCTTGACATGTAATAGGGAAAAAATAAAATAAAATACTATTTTTTAAAAAAAAGAATTAAAAAAAATAACACCCACCTCCCAGGACTGCTGTGAGGATCAAATGAGATAATATTGGTAAGCTTAGCACAGTACCTTGGCACATAGTAGGTGCTATATAAAAATGCTTGCTATTACTATTGTTATTATTAGGTAAAGGTAAAGTAAATCCTGAAGTGTGAGGTCTTCCAGATGATTCTGTTTGAAAATGACATTGTATCGATTTCATAAAGTTCCATCTTCCTATCAGCCCCAATGATAACAACAGCCACACAAAAGAATGGATTGACAATTCACACGTGAAAAGCCAAGTAAGTGGATGAAGAATACATGTTGCCTATAAACACACAATTATAGATGGGCCATCCACCAAGTTAGTCCAGTACTTGGACAGGCACTGTATGCATATGCAGATGAGCAACGAGTTGAGTAGGAACAGAGTAGATTGGATTGTATTTGGGAAACAATTAAGTACTATCAATGATCCTAAGCACTCCTCTAACATTTAAAAACATCTCTTTAATACTCATCCCCAGTGATGAAACACCATGATTTCAGATGAATCAAAATTATGGATGACTCAAAGGGCAATGGGGAAGTAAAGAGTGGATTTTTAAGTAGGCTGCTGCATATATTCTTCTGTCTATTATTGCTTTATTTTTTAAAATAAGTTTTATTGATGCCTTTCGTCAGAGTCAATTCTGGAAATTATTTATCTTCCCCCTTCCAAATTGAACCTTCCCTCTTAATAACAGAAACTAAAATGGCCATTCTGACAATGTGTACAACATTCTCTGCTCATCATCTCCTGCCTCTCCCTGAAAGAGAGGCTTGTATTTCATTATCTATTCTCTGGGAACATTTATGCTTTTCACTTACTTCTTTATGCTTCCTCTTAGTGACCTTTGTATTAACATCATTGTAGTTATTACATGTATGGCTATTTTGCTTCTTTTTATTTTCCTCTGACGTTACTGAGTTCCTTGCACTTGTCAGTTCTTGCTGCACAGTAATATTCTATTACATCCATGTATCTATCAGTTGTGCTGTACCATTCATCACTTGATGAGCACGCGCTTTTCTTTCCAGTTCTTTGCCACTACAGAGTACTATAATGAATATTTTAGAACTTTGTTTCTATAGTTGACTAGAATGGGTTTTTTAAAATAATATTTTATTTTTCCCCCAATTACACATAAAAACAACATTTAACATTCATTATTTTTTAAGTTTGTATGGCTGGTAAATTACATTGGTAGGGTTACCCCTACATAAATAAGGACATGGATCCTTTGAAGAACTAAAGAAATAGTTTGATTTTTAAGCCTCAGAATCACACGATTTAAGTGATTTAAGTGATACACTGGAAAAAAACTAAATTTGTGAAATTTAAGGATGCAAAGTAACAAAAATAAAACAATTTTTCTTGTCTATTTAAAAAAAACACATATATACAAAAAAAATTAGGGTCATTTTCCATCTTTTACCTTTATCACCAACTGGGCAAAAATCCTGACTCCCGATATATATATGAAAGAAAAATATATAAGAAAGGTTATTACCTTTCTTATCAGAAATGTTTACATGTTTAGATATTTGGAATATCTAAACTTAAATTTTCTTTGTTTCCCCCCCAACACTTTTACTTTTGGCTTTTCGTAATTGTCCTATACATTTAGTCAATTTATCACCCTACTTTTGTGTTTTAGAAATTGTTACAGTTCTTTCAAACTTCCTGAACAAAACCCAGATACTTTATCCCCAACTTCATCCTGAAATGACAGCATAACAGCTCACACTCCCTATTCTTGTTCGGTTCCAAGGGCTGACATAACTTGATATTGAGCTATTGCCATTATTTGAAGAATCAGAAACTTACATTGGAGGACAACCATTCATTTTTGCAAAGAGTAACCTCAAAACTTTTTCCTTCTGTTCCCATGTCAAGTCTCCAATATCCACATCCATTCCTTTTTTAATGTTTGTCCTGAATAATTACAAATAAAAATATTAGTGCAAGGTAAAACCAGCTAAAGGAAGCTTTTGAAGGAAAATGTAACATCTCTAAGAATACTGAGGCAGTAGAAAATAAGATTTCATAACCACTGTACTAAATATATTTTATTTACTATGAGTTGTACACAGAGTGATTGGGCTGGAAATCACCTCAAAAATTATCTAACCTAGTTAAGAGACTGTTACTATTAAAGAAATAAAGAACAACTTAAATAGCAGAAGGAATGAGAAGGAATGGCTGGGCTATGCCAATATAATAAAAGTGATAATATTACCAAAGTTAGTTTACACTTTTAATGTTACACCAATATAATTATCAAAGGGAAACTTTACAGAAATCACAAAACAACAAAATCAATTTGTAAAAAAATAAAGATCTAGAATATCAAAGGAAATAATGAAAAGAGGTAGGCAACAAAGCAGGAATGGCACACTTCTAGACCTCAAATTATATTATAAAGCAGTAGTCACCAAAACCATCTGATCTTGGATTAAAAACTAGAGAGCCAGAACAAGGGAGGATCAGAAACAATGGAACTCAATATCCCAGGGTTTGCTAAACCAGAAAACTTAACTTAGGAAAGAACTACCTACTTGATAAAAACTGCTGGGAAACCTGGAAAGCAGTTGCGCAGAACTAAGCTTGGACCAGCACCTTACACTATAATCCATAATACAAATATGTGACCTGAATATCAAAGATCATGCCATAAAGAATAGGGCAGCTAGGTGGTACAGTGGATGCAGTGCTGGGCCTGGCATCAGAAAGACTCATCTTCCTGAGTTCAAATCTGGCCTCAGACACTTACTAGTTGTGTGATCCTGGGCAAGTCTCTTAACCTCTGTTTTCCTCAGTTTCTTCATCTGTAAAATGAGCTGGAGGAGGAAATGGTAAACCACCCCAGTATCTTTGCCAAGAAAACCCCAAATGGTGTCACAAAGCATTAGACCAGACTGAAACCAACTGAACAACAAATAATGAGAAGAGAAGCAGATCATACACGTCTCATGTTTTCTTAACTAAACAAATGATAAAGCCAATTGAAGAAGATAAAACAGATAAAATTAATTATTTTAAACTAAAAAACTTCCACACAAACAAAATCACTTAGGATAAGAAGGGAAACAATCAAAAGGGGAAAAAAAATCTTTCAAATCATCAAATATCCAAGGTAATAAAAAATTAATAGATATTATAAGACCAACACATTCCTCAATAGCTAAGCGGTCACTCCCTCTACTCAATAAACTCCAGCCCCTCCCTATTGCCTTCAGGATCAAATACAAATGCTCTGTGTGGCATTTACAGCCTTTCATAAACTGGCCCCTTCCTGCCTTTCCAGTCTTCTTATACCTTACTTCCAAACACATACTCTTGGGTCCTGTGACACTGGCCTCCTGGCTTGTCTCATTCCATCTTTGGGCTTTGGGCATTTTCTCTGATTGTCCCCAAACCTGGAAGGCTCTCCTCTTCAACTCTGCCTGCTGCCTTCCGTGGCTTCCTTGACGTGCCAACTAACACCCCATTTTTTACCTTTTACCTTTCCTAACCCCTCTTAATTCTAGTGTCTTCCCTCTGTTAATTATCTCCTTATTATCCTATATATGCCTTGTTTGTATATTTGTTTGCATATAGTTCTCCTCCATGAGATTGTAAGTTCCTTGACGGCAGGGACTCTCCATGCTAAGTCACCATGATATTGTTAAAGTTAATGCAAACTTGTAAGCCTACTGCTGGCAAATGGCCTTCTTTGTCTGCTTCTCTATAAATCAAGTGGACACTGGCAAGGGGGTATGGATGATTCCTCACTTCCTTCTCGCCAGCCACCACAAGAAGAATAAACTGGTATGACTCTCTTTTCTGTTGCTCCACTTCCTTTTTTTCGGTTTGGCTGAATCTGATATGAACCTGCCGGGAGCAGAGCTCCTTCCTTAGATTATTACAGGAAATTTATACAACACGAAAAGTCCGGAGTAGATAACTATCACTCTGCACCTGTAGGTTGGTAAATTTCTAACATTCAGGCAAAGGTTTGGCTCTTTACCTTAATTTACAATTATATTTATCTCTAGCAGACCTGACGTCTTTGTGATTAAGGCAAAATCCAGGTTACCTGAAACATTTAGAGAAAGAAACAGCCAATTATATTACCACTTGTTAATAGACATACTAAGAAGAGAAAGTAGGGAAAGAGCACCTCTTTTCTTGGAATTTCTCTCAATCTAGCAATAGGCAGGTACAAATGGTAGCATCATCCTACATCCTTTGCCTTGAGATGCTTATACTGGTCCTCCTCGATCTTTACCTTCTCTGTCACAGCTCAGTCTTTCTCTCTCTCTTCTCCCTACCTCCTTCCCTCCCTCCTTTTCTGTTTCTTCCTCCCTCTTCCATCTCTTCCCCCACTTTCTTTCTCCCCCACTTCCCTCCCTCTCCCTCTCTCTCTCCCTCCACCCTCATCCTTTCACCTCTTGCCCTGGGCTAAAGTCTTTCCATTTCAGCTCTTGGGGCCTCATTCCTTATTTTCCATCGCCAGAACCTGAAAATCTCCTTCCTCATCTGTAAAATGAGTTGGAGAAGAAAATGGCAAACCCCTCCAGTACCTTTGCCAAGAAATTCTCAAATAGGGTCAAGAATAGTGGGACACAACTGAACAATGACAACTATTTTTTATTTAGCAACAAGATAAACCCACTGATTCTATCATCTCTCTTGAAGGAGTTCTCAAGTCCCACCTGGATATTCTGATGGGATCAACTGAAAAAAAAACATCCCCACCAGTATTAACCTGAACTTTGACAAAGTTAACAAGTTAGACCCTAACACTAATCCTTTTGCCTCCTGTTGCCTTAAGGCTATATAAAACTATATATAGAGAGGTAAATATATAATTAAATGTGTATATTATCTCCCCTAGTCTGCTGGAGTTGCTAACCACGAGGCAAATGCCCATCAACTGATGCTAATTAAGCTTTTAAATCTGCTAGCCTTGCTTCCTAATTTATTGACCTTCAACAGACCAAGGTGAAGGAATTACTCTCCAGGAGGGTTGTAGGACCTCTGAGTGGAGGCATTCCCCAACACTCTACAGATGAAGCAAGAAGGCCAGGAGACGTTAACCAAGGATTTGAACCCCAGATCTTACAACTCCAAAGCCAGGGCTTTTTTCCCTCTTACTTACACAGTCTCCGCATTAGCACCAGTCTCCTCCTTAGAAATTATTTTGCACATATTTTATATTTAATTTTCTGTGTACATGATGCTCTCCCCAATATAGTGTAAATTCTTCAGGGCCAGAGACTTCCATTTGAGTCAATCAGTCAAAAATTATTGTTGTTCAGTTGTGTCCAAGTCTTTGTGATCCCATTTGGGGTTTTCTTGGCCAAGATGCCAGAGTGGCTTGCCCTTTCCTTCTCCAGCTCATTTTACAGATGAGAAATTGAGGCAAACAGGGTGAAGTGACTTGCTTAGGGACCAGATTTGAACTCAGGAAGATGAGTCTCCCTGACTCCAGGCCTGGGACTCTATCCACTGAGCCACCTCACTGCTTCAGGGTTAAAGTATAAACACTAGAAATAGGTCCAAGAGGGGGAATTATAACTTGTTTGTACCTAGTTACTTGCAGAACGAAACAACAGAGGCAGGATTTTAACCCAGGTTCTATGATTGCAGGGCCACTTCTCTATTGTACCACACAAATGAACTGATTCCTTTGAAAAAGAGGGAGGAAAATAACTAAAAGGGATTAACATGAAAATGCTATCAAACACCTGAAGAACAAAGAATTCCTAAGCTATATAAACTTTTTTCAAAAGCTGAGAGAGAAACATATCCAATTCTTTTTATGAGAAAAATATAGCCTGATGCCCAAAATGGAAAAGTATCAGGCTAAAGAATATCACTAATGAATACTGATATGAAAAATATCAAATCAGATACTGACAAATAGAATACAGCTATACAGTTTTAAAATTCATTATAATTTAAGTTGCAATTAAAAGGAATTGAAAAATGGGTCAAAATTAGGAAAAATAATTAGTATCATGGAGATGCAGAAAAAGCCTTTGATTAAATACACTGCTTATTTACCTTGAAAACACTTAAAAGTATAGGAATGGCAGGATTTTACTTAACATGCTATAAAAATCATTTATTAGAAATCAAAAGTAATGTTAGCTTTCCAACTAAAAACAGGAGTAAAGCAAGGAGTAAAGCCTTCTGTCACCACTGCTATTTAACATAGTTCTTGAAATGTTTGTTACAAAAATAAGACAAGAAAAACAAATTAAAAGAATAAGCAGCGGAAAAGAGAAGACTAAAACATCAGCTTGTGGATGACAGGCTGTTTTGTGTAGAAAACTCAAGGAAATCAAATAAATTAATTGAGAAAATGGGTAAAATAGTGCAACATAAAATCAACTGACAAAATTTGTCAGCCCTTTCACATATCATTAACAAAAACCAGGAAAAAGAACAGAAAAAAACCCCACCATTTAAAATAACAATATTTATTATCTGGGAACTAACTTATCAAAACCCATGTGGACTTATATAAATAGAAAACCATTTTCACAGAAACAAAGGAAACTTAAATTACTGGAGAGGTATTTGGTGTTCATGATTGTGTCACAGTAACATAATAAAAATGTCAGTAATATCCAATTTAATTTATAGATTTGAGATTTTTCGGAATCAAAATACCAATAGAATATTTCACAAAATGAGATTAAAAAAAAAACAAAAACAAAATTCACATCAAAGAACAAAAGGTAAAGAATATCACTAATGGCAGGGGAGGTAAGAAGGAAAGGAGACCTGCATTGCTTGAGCTAAAATTAAACTAATTATCAAAGTCCTAATTATCAAAACTATCTGATACTGAATTTAAAAAAAAAAAAACAGAAAAGTGGCTGAATAAAACAGATTACATAAACAAGATTTAGAACAAAATGTTCATGATAAACCCCAAAATATGAATACCTCTTGTGAAAGAATTATTCGTTATCTTATTTCATATGCCACTATTAGTTCCAAATGCATCAATGATCTCAATATAAATAATAATAGTAATAAGCACATTTACAGAGTTAGCTCTTTAAGGTTACAGGCTCTTAACAGATACTTCCTCATTTGATCCTCATGACAACCTTGTGAAGGAGATGTTATCCCCATTTTACAAAAGAGGCAAAACACAGGTTAAGTGACTTGCCCAAGGTCACACAGCTGGAATGTGTCCAGAGCCAGATTTAAATTTTGGTCTTCCCAACTCCAGGCCTTGGATTGTATCCACTGCGCCACTTAGCTGCCTCAATGTAAAGTTATACCGTAAAACATTTAAAATGAAAATGCAATGTTATATCTTTCATAACTGTGAATTATGAGGCTAATTCTTAACTAGCTTTTACTTAAAGGAAATCATGAGACAAAACCATATAAATTTAAATAGAGTAAATAAAATGCTTTTGGACATATAGAAGCAATGCTTCCAAAATAAGAATCAAAGGTAGAGCCTAAGTAAAAAATCTTTACATTAAAAAATGTTTCTGATAAAATTCTGACAACTAGAATCTTTAAGGAATTGGCACAAATTTACAAAAGAGTCATTCTCCAAAAGATAAGAAAGAAGAAAGAAGAAACCAAACTACCAAACTACTTTTAAAAGTGTTGAAAATCACTAATAATCATAGAAACACAAAGTAAAACATCTCTGAGATATCCCCTTACACCCATTAACTAGGCAAAGATAGCATGAAATGATCAATTCAATGTCGGTATGGTTAAGAAAAAAAACAAACAACTAACTAATAGGCTGCCTGTGGAGCTATGAATTGTTTTGCTCTTTTGGAGAATAAAATGAAATTATTATACAACAGCAGTTATGAAAATGTTCATGTCCTTTGATCCACTGCTTAAACTCAGAGGGGATTATTGATAAGAGAAAAAGTCCTGTCTACACGAAAATATTGCTAATAGTACTATTTGTCATAGCAAAAAACTGGAAACTATTAAGTCCAATGATCGGAGAATGGTTTAATACAAGAATGTGGCGGAATGTTATTATGCTATATACTCGAGTATTCATATGGACCTGTGATCTCGTCAGTGTGGGTGTTCTCTCCACCAAATCACACCACAAACCAACCTAAGCCGACTCATCTTTCATGACTGCTATCTGTCTCCCCTTTGTTCACCACCGGGGGTTCACTCAACATGCTTGGGGTGGGGGGAAAGGGCCTTCTTGATTAAGACTTGACTTCCCTACCTCACTCAGGCTGGAAGCACAGGGGCTACTTGTGGCCCAATTCTACCACTGTCAGCACAGGAGCTCTGGCCTGCTCCACTTCTGACCTGGGCCTCTTCATCACATTTTCAGCAGGCTGGTCACCCCCAGTTCCCAGGTGCACATCCTGTCAAGGCTGAACTTAGTGCACACGCCAGACAGCAAAGCCCACTGCTGCTCAAAACTACAGAGCTCAAGAGATTCACCAGCCTCAGCCTCCTTTCATAAGGATTCTATTGGATCATAGTGATTGTTCTTTGGAGATGAAAACTACGTAGATTTCAAAGAAATATGGTCAGACTTATGTGAAAGTGATACAGAGAAGAAAACACCATTGAGAGAATAATATACACACTGACCAAAAGGTAAATAAAAACACTAAACAGGAAAAAAATCCATGTTAAATACATAGGATAATTTTGCTACTGTCTTGTTAAAATTAATAAGGCTTTTGCTTTTGGGTAAATAAAAGAGGCATACAATTGATTATATGTACAATCATTTATAGTCACAGTTATTTTCTGTTTCCGTACTTTTTTCCTTATTCATATGCCTGACCAGTTTTGGAAATGGAAATCAAAATGTGTTCATTTTAAAAAGAGATTAATAGTTGATCATACCATAATAAAAATTTTAAAGCAACATAAAAAACAAATATCATAACATGAAAGTCAAAATTAATTACTCAAGCCTTCCCCTGGCACCCTAGACCACCTCTGATGTCTTGTAGTATGTGTTGCCTTACTTCATCCACTTGGCACTTAACGTATGCTATCCTACCTCGTTATTTATTTTTGTTTATATTCAGCTGAGAGGCCAACTAAACTGTAAGGTGCTTGATGACATGGATCATTTCATGTTGCTGCTTCGATAAAAAGGAAAGAATATATGACCATGTACCTGGTGTGTAATAGCAGTCCCCCCACAAATTGCTAAGTATTAGAAAGTGGTAAAGAATCATAGTTTGGGGTCCTGGAAAGTCTCCATCTTAGCTTTAAGATATAGTGACAGAACAGTGTTGTTCCTCACTTTCAGCAGATGTAAACTACGAAAGGACATTTGGTTAAGAAGTCCGGCACATAGGAACTAACTAGAAAGTCAGGCTCATGATTACTGACAGCCTCTGAAGAGTTTTCTTACTATTAGTGTTGGAACACTCAGTGTCTTCTAAAGACCATCCTCCAAGAGAATTCATTCTAACAAACTGGCCTACAACTTACAAAGGGAAAGGAGCAGCAGGGTTTAAATTTTCAACCAAGAATAAAACCAATCTTGCTACACGATTCACAACAGGCTCCAGGATTCACATATTTTGCACTCTGATTGTGTTCTTAATTGAGATATAATTAAAGAGGACTTTTAAGAATTCTAATCTAACCATAGTACACATGTATATATAGATATATATATATAAAAAAACAGTACATAGGATATTCTATGAAAGAATTATTCATACCATTTCTCTGCCTCCCTAAGATCTTGGTTTACACTATTGGTGCTGTGGACTCTGCCATCAAATGTCCGGATTCTGGGATACTCCGTTCTTCCTGCATAAGCCTCTCTCATTTTTAAATTAAAAGCTGCGTGGGCCATCTGCTTGTAATTCTTCCTGCTAAGAACGATTTGTTGTTTCACTTCGTACAGAGCATCCAGGAAGAACCTTTCCACTTCCGTTCGCTCATCCAGGATGTTCCTGGCCAACTTCTTTACTCGATTCATCTCTCTGTCTTTCATCTCGAGGACCTGTTCCAGCTTGTTAATTTCCACCCGGCTTGCCTGGTTCTCTATAAATGCTTGCTCCTGGATTTTTTTAATTTCAGTCTCAAACTCAGCAGTCATATAACCCAAGGTTGTCTCTAATTGTTCCACTTTCTTCTGAAGACACTGAATCTGGGCTCTATGCTGAGTTATTTGCATAATCTTTTCCCTAATCAACAGCTCATTGGTTTCCTAAAGCAGAATGAAAAACAGTTCAGATTTTACATTTTTCTTGAATTAGTTCAAAACTCAAAAATACTCTCCTTAGTTACCACAAAGTACTTTCATTAGTTACCATCACTTCATGAGGTTGGGGCTTTGGAGTTAAAATCTTCGTACTCTTAACTCCTGGGCACAATAACAAACATCCCTGGGTCTGCTCCACAAGCAACTGAACCTTCTCTGCTTGCTTCCCTTCAGTTCTTACTGTGCATTAAGTAACGTCTATCTAGAGGTACTAAGTTCTTTACAACTCCAGAGCTGGCCTGACAGCACAAGAAAACACATTTATTTAAATAAATACTTGGTAAGGACCTACTAAATACATGGCTAAAAGTTGAAGAAGAAATTACTAGGAGGAGGCACTGTATTTCCTTATGTTCCATTTCAGAACATTAGCACCAGAAGGAAAAAAGGCCTGCCAAGATAAAGCAACTTACTCAATCAGAAAACAAAGATTTTTCCTCCCCTTCCTAATGTAGAATTCTTCTCTCTTCTCTGTGCAAACTTGACCCAGATTATGAATACTTTATTATATGTAAATATTTCCACAATTCCATACAACCACAACTTTCCTATAATTTTAACAGCTGATCACCACTTCTATTGTAAATTTTCACTTTACCACTAAGCTACTTCATAATAACACACCATGATCCCAATCAGAAAACTAAGATTATTTTTTGTACAGAGTACAAAAACCAAATATATACTTTATGAAGAAACCAATACCAATAAGAGGGTTTCATTTTTTACAGGTGTATTAAGGAAATTCCAACACAAAAGACATTATTATTATCACAATAGTTAAATCTTTAATGAACTCTTGATAATGTTTGAAGTCAAAGAACAATAAAGACAAAGTTCAAATGTAAAAAGTCACGTTTCTCTTGGGTTTATCCCTCTCTTTTCAATTTCCACTATTGAAGTTCTGCCCCTCATTAACTATTTTCCTTGTATTCAATCTCTCCTCCCTCTCATCCATCCTTGTCCATGCCCAGGGTAATTTTTTCATCGTGTTTATGAAAGTTCAAGAACCTATGCCGTCACAGGTCGCTAGACTCTTCTTTAAGCTCTAGAATGATGACCACGAGCTAGTCC
Organism: Phascolarctos cinereus; assembly: GCF_003287225.1. Taxonomy (NCBI): domain Eukaryota; kingdom Metazoa; phylum Chordata; class Mammalia; order Diprotodontia; family Phascolarctidae; genus Phascolarctos; species Phascolarctos cinereus. The sequence continues at coordinate 228,572,410 of NW_027555736.1, forward strand.
CTCTATTGTAGGAGGTTGGGGGAGTCCTTGAAGGCAGTCCATAACCAGGAATGTGAAGTGCTCACAAGCCATCAGAAAGCAAGAAGATACTTCAGTAATTCCCTCCTAGTCACACAGCTTTCCCCACTGGAAATGGCTGTACTTAGGAGCAATCCTACAGTAATAAGCAGGGCACGAAGATATTAAAAATAGGAGAGGGAAAAATGGCAATTTGACTTACAAATGTATCTTAAATTTAAGAGATCTGAATGTTGCATGCTCCAGTGGAAAGGGTGCTGGATTTGGTTTCAGACGGCCTAAGTTCACATTCCTGCTTTGTCAATTATTAGCTGTGTGATCCTGGGCAAATCACTTAAGCACTCAAGGTTCCTAATCAGTAAAATGAAAGGCTTGGACTAGGGAGGATTGGATCTTTGGCCTTCCTTCCAGTTCTAAATCTATGATCCTGTGACAGTACATTCAAAGTGTCGGGAAAGAAGACAAACATACTGACCTTCAGGCCAGTTCAGGTTTTAGTTTTCACATGTTCAAGAGTCAACAGACTGGTATGACCTTATATTGCTATCTTCCCCACAACAACATAAGCCTCCTCACTATTTCTGAAACCACTACCAACAATGCTGCCCCGAGTTGGGACTGGCTAGCACAAACAGGACTAGACATCCCTGTATTCGGTTACATGAATCTCTTTCAAACTTCCTGGTCTTGTAATTCAGGCCTATCACCTGGCTTACCACTTTCTTCTAGAGAACTGAAATTTGGTATTTCCAACTTGCTTTGGGCAATTCCTAGCATGCAAAACACAGTTTCATAATTGTTTTCTGATTATCATAAAGATGGAGCTGAATAATCAAGATGATGTTACGGTATCCTTGTGTAACATTATAAACCTATTACTAATAAAAGGTGAAGTTGAAATATAAATAGGAGCAAGAACCTTCTGTTGTAGGAGCACAGTTTGATTCTCTTGCAACTTATCTGTGTTTATCTGTAGATCATTGGCTTCCTTCACATGGAAAGCAAGAGCCTTCTGAAGACGGACATTCTCTTTAAATACAGCTCTCCCAGCATCATTCAATTGACTGAAACAGATTGATAGGCAGGAGATCAAATCCATGACCACTCTGACATCACCATTTGGGGGCCACAGCTTAAGAAAATTTCCACAAAAATCTGCACTAACACCTCATGGCAGAGCAGAAGCAGCCTCAAGGACACAAAACTTATGCCAGGGATGTGTAGGCTCTGACTTTGTCTTTACTTTTATTTGTAGACTCAGCATGATTTATCACAGTGCCCCACTCCTAGTAAGCACTTAATAAATGCTTGTTGCTTGAAGCTTTCCCTACTGAGCTGGAAAGGATGAGAAGCCTGGCACCTGACCAACCTACCAAGTTTGAAGAATCTTATCACTGATAGACTGACTATAAGATGATAAGGCTTGGGGGCGGGGGGGGGGAAGAGAGACACAGGAACAAAGGAAGACTACACAGAGCACTGGGTCTTAATTCTAACCCTGACTGCCACTTTCTAGTGGTGTCACCTTGGTTAAGTCATTCTGAACCTCAGTTTCCTCATCTATGATCCTTATACAGGAAGGGTTTCGATCTCTGTTGGTCGTGGGAACACTGATGAAATCATGAATCTTTTGATATCTTTAAGTATGAGCTTAATAAAAACCACAGGCACACAAAGGGGCTGCCAACCTAGGCCAATGACTGCTTCACCTCTGACATTGGTGGGGACAAGAAGAGTAGAAGAATAAGAATATCAAGAAAATGTTTAAGTCTTTTAATACTAAATAGTTAAAGACCTCAAACTCCTTACTAATTGATCTAGTCCTTAAATGACTGTCATAGGCAAAAATGACAGAGAAATATCAAAAGAAGTTAACAGATAGAAAAATGCATGCAGAACGTCACATATAAAGAACAAGAAAGTGGCAAACCTAAAAAAAAAAAAAGATAAAACTAAAATAAAAGATAAGAAGCAACTGGAAAAGAAAGAGAGAGAAATCAGCTGGACAAAAACAATCTCTTACACAATGGCTTCCTGGTGGGCTCTCTCTGCCAGCATGACTATCTTCTTCTCAGCCTCTTTCTCTAGTCGGCACTAACAGAAAGAATAAGTTCGTTACATACTTGGTTATATACTAAGCTGTAGGTAAAAATGCTAGCATGCATTAAGGTTTTAGATTGGGGGGGGGAATTTTCAAAGTACAACAAAATTAGCAGCTGAATTAGTCTAGCCATTCTACGGAATAGGAGAAAGAAAAGCAGTCATATCCAGGTCAAGAGTACGCTTACCTACTGAATAACTTAACAGCAGGTGAGAAAGAAAAGGCAGGAAGACTTCTTTCAGGGTATCTATCATTAACCAAATAATTTTCAAAAAGAGAAATGCAGGAAAAGGAATAGAGAAAAAAACAGAGAGCAGTAGCTCTCTACAGGACACATCAACCTAACATGCTTATTTAACTAAATTCATATCATATTAGAAAACTGTTATTGAGTCTTAGCAAGCAGGTTATAAAATTCATACAAAGATACTAAAACAAAATAATAACTAGGTATATACAGAGGGAGCAGGAATTTGTTCTACTTTAATCTCTTAAACAGATGTTAACATTCTATACCTTTTCTTCAAAAAATCTGCCTTCCAACCTTCGAAGAATCTCTTGATGCCTCTTCTCTGAATTTCTTAAACTCTCCTTTAGCTACAATTGAACAAAATTAATAGTTAATTTTGAAGCAGGATTTGGTTTTCTCTACAGTATCCTTGAAATCCTTATTCAAGCAGTTAAAACATTCTCCAAAATTTCTTGATCCTGAATATGAAAGGGGAAAGGTTCATTTATCTCCTTTTTCAACTTCTGGGTACCATATTTCATAAACTTTGCTTTGGGATAAAAAAGATATAGAATATGCCCTTAAATCCAGAATATATAACATATACATAATATAAAAATCAGGTGCTGCAACTGTGTTCAACCTAAGATATCATTCAATGATGATATACATAGAACCTACTATTCATTCATTCATTTTTTTTCTCTAGTTTTCATTACATAGACTGGCTTGAGCTATTGTATATTATTAGTTTTAGAGAGTTTAAAGATAACTTTTGGGAATGATAAGGTTTTCAGATAATTCAGATAACCTGATGTTACTATATTCATCTTTTTAAACTGCTTCTTTGAAATAAATTGAATCACAGAACCTTACTTAGAATTTGAAAGGGACCTAAGAAATCACAGAATCCAAGTTAGAAGGGAACTTAGAGCTATTTAAACCTAAACCACAGCTAGCCTAGAACGCCATCTACAACACCTTGACCAAGTAGTAGTCCAGCCTTATCTCCTGGAGAAAGCCATTCCACATTTGGATAGCTCCGATTGTTTGGATGTTATCCCTCACAGCAAGCTTAAATCTACCTCTACCAGTGCCATGCACTGCTCCCAGGGTTACTCTCTGAAGGTAAGTAAAACAAGTTTAATCCCTCATCCACATATATGATCTCCAACTAACTGGTTAATGATGTAGGAGCCATGTCTAAATCAGTTGCCTGTATACAGTCAGATCACTGACTTGTTAGAACAAGGATCAAAATCAGCATCAAAAGAGAAGAATAAAAATAAGGAGATATGTCATACAAATGAGGCAATTCCAACATGACCTATATTTAAAAGCTCTTAAGGCCAAAAAATAAGGAAATGGATAAAAGAATACAGAGACATAGATTATTACCACTTCCTGGAGAAGTTTAATTCATGTAACTCAATCTCCATAATAAGGAGATAAAAAAAACCTAAAAACTATTTATCTAGCAAATACTTGGATCTCCTTGACAAAAAAGACATGGCAGCCAAAGCAATATTGATTTGGAATAAAAACTCACTTCTAAAATTTTAAGAAAAGAGAACTGCTGGAAAAAACTATAGCATGTAAAGTAATTGTGTACAGTATAAGTTAATTAGCATACAGGAAGAAATGACAAATTTAGAGAAACATGGGATGATTTAATGAAATAATGCGGAACAAAATAAGCAGAACTAAGAGAATAGCATATATGACAAAGGAAAAATAAATTAAAATATCCCTAAAAGGAAGTTCAACTCTAAATACTGGAGGGGGGGGGGTAGCAGTGGGTGGAGAGTTCCAGAATAAGAAATAACAAAACATATCTCCTCTATCACAACTGAGAAGTGAGAGAATTCTAGGATAAAATACTATACAAATTATCTTACAAAATTTCTGTATTGATGTTTTTACTTAGTTTTCTTTGTCATAATGGAGGGTTCAGTCTGGAGGGCATGGGCATGAAATGGATAGGATTCAAAGACAAAAAGCATCAGCAAAATCAGTTTTTTTGATGAGGCAACAGGGGTTAAGAGACCTGCCCAGGATTACACAGCTAGTGAGTGTCAAGTGTCTGAGGCCACATTTGAACTCAGGTCCTCCTGATTCCAAGGCCAGGGTTCTCTTCACTGCATCACCTAGCTGCCCCTAGCAAAACTAATTTTTGAAAAATTTTGTGCAAGAGGATTGTAACATAAGCAGTATCTCATCTTAAAAGGATAATGGAGAAAGTCTGATGATAGACTCAAACAACTAAATAAAGTCATCTGGAAGATTTTAAAGATGAAATGAGAACAAAGAAAGGTGAAAAATTAAAAAGATCTAAAAAAAGATATCCATAACTGTAATGCAGAACATTATTTTACCATTTAGGTAGTAGGGCCCTTTAGGCAATGGAAAGCAGAAGTTGCTGCTTAATCTTGCCCCAGACCTCTTTCCTCCTAAATCTAAACAATAGTGAAATGTACTCCTGCATGGCTTAAGCACAGCCCATACCTCCAAAGCAAATGGATAAGAAAACTTGCAATACAATGGCTTTAGATAATTATGTTTATACCAGAAACCAGGACACCTGGTCTGGTTTGTGTGATCCCTGACCTGTAATGATGGGGTGCTCGGATGCTTGTGCTTATACTTTTGCCCCAAAATGCCTCCCTAGTCTCAGAAACACTATCTCTAACAACCACTCCCCAGCCCAAGGATGCTGTGCCTAGCAGTATTCATGCATGGGCCTCAGCAAGATCCTTATCTGGCTGCTCTGGTCCTAGCCCTCAGATCATATCTCTGGAAAACTCCAAATTCCTTAGCAAGACCCTTATCTGGCTGCTCAGGAAAGTTTGCAGAGCATTATCATATCTACACAGAGGGAGAAGGGTGTCCTTGACCAGCCAGACTTCAAAGATCCATCCCCCTCCCTGTCCTGTATACTCCCTATATAAACCCTAGCTCAACCCCTGATGGGGGCTGCTTGATTTGGATGTGAATATCCCTGGCAGCCGCGCGCTAATAAAGTCCACAATTTCAAATTAGCTTGGGTGGTCAACTCGCTCATTTCTCGGTATAACATAACAACCTTTTTCCACCACCAAATGACTTTTAAAATGTATTGATCTTTTGTTTTTATATCACTTTCATTTCCCAATATAACCCTTGCTTCTCACCTTCCAAGAGATTCAACCCATATAACAAAGAAAAAGGAGAAATCAGTTGAGCTAAAACTCCCTAACACATTATGCAAACATGCTATGGTATGCAGTGTTTCACACCTATTGTTTCCCACTTCTATAAAGAAGGGATGGAGAGACATTTTCCTATCTCATCCTCAGTCATCTTAACTCCTTAGAGTTCAGGTTTGATTCTTTTTGTTATTTTAATTTCCATTGTTGTAGTCATTAGGTATGTTGTCTTCCTGGTTCCACTTAATTCACTTTCGATCAGTTCAGATATTTACTAGGGGTGTGACCCTGGGACATCTAACTGCTGTCTGTCTTGGTTTTCTCAACCAAAAAATGGGAATAATAAGAGAACCTACCTCTCAGGATTGATGTGAGGATCAAATGAGAAAATATATTTAGAAGGTGCTTAATACCATGGCTGGCACTTAATAAATACTTGTTTTCTTTCATACAGTTCTTCTCATGTTTCTCTGTATTCTTCAGTCATGATGTTTTTGTTTTTGTTTTTTACAAACAATAACATTCCATTATATTCAAGTAACACAATTTGTTTTTCCATTCACCAACTAATGGGCATCTACCTTGTCTCTATTTTTTTTTTTGCTGTTACAAAAAGTACTACTATAAATATTTTGGTATATATGTCACTTTTATTTTTATCTTTTACCTGGCTGGGGTATATGACTCAGTGGAATCTCTGGGTCAAAAGGTACGGATGTTTTAATCTTTCTTCAAATAATTCCTAATTGCCTTCCAGCATGATTAGATCAAATTATAACCCCACAAACAGGGGGAGTTTAGTGAACTTGCTTTTCCACAATCCCTTCAATATTGACTATTCCTATCTGTTGTCATCTTTGTTGATTTTTGGGGTGGTATGATGCAATAAAATATTTTTTTAAAGAGTGAAATGACCAGGGCGAAGAGGCAGGAACAAAAAGCAGTTGAATTGTGTCAAATAAACACAGAATCCAAGCTGGAGCAAGCACAGTTTTGAGGAAGATGAGAGACTGATTATCATGTTATTTTTAATAGGGGACAATACTAAAAGACTTGGGGAATAAAAAAGCTTGAGCCTTATTTGTAACCCCCCCAAAAAAAAGACAACAGAAAGAATGCCAATAGCTACTAACTGTTATATCTACTTTGTCATCTCTACAATATTTTTATGAAAATGATTTCTACATTCACTGATAACATTCTTGATAAAGAAAAGGATACGAAGGATTTCAGAAATAATATATAGCAGACCACATCTTAATAGTCATATAACTGACAGAGGTAGAGAATACAAGATCTCACTGTGGTTATTTGTCATCTATAAAGAAACATTTGATTGAGCTAAAAAATTAAGGGGCTCCTCCAACAAAGTATTTCCCATGCATGTGCCAAAATCATACAAGATTCCTTGACATAACAAAAGATAATTTTGTTTGACCTTCTAATTACTAATATCAAGGCACAAAATGGAGCTATGTACTCACTGAAGATGCTTGCCATCATGAATGAAATCTAGAGTAGATTCCAAATTGAAGATGGACTCCCTATACAGAGTGAAGTTCTGTTGCAGATGACAACATGCTAATATCTTGGGGCTAATATCCTGGAGTATCAAGCCCCAGATCAATGTAGCATCTCCTAAATGAGATTTATAATTACTCAGTAGAGTTCAACCTTATTATTACACATGCTGGAAAATAACAAACGATACCTGCTATCCAGACTATGACGCTTGATTGGGCAGTCAATTTGTAGAGCTGGTCCATCAGTTCATATATCTTAGACAAACACTTTACATGGGCAATGGCCTAGACTCAAAAGTGGACAAAATATAAAGTGGACTTGGTGACTTCTGGAAATTGTGCACAGCTTTTAAAGACCCCAAGTTTCTATCTGAAAGGCCTCTTATTTTGCCTTTTAAAAGTATTCTTCTGGCAATGCTATATGACAGCAAGTTGTGTAATGCCACAGTCTTTGAAGAATAAAAGGTAAAGGGCAACAAAATGACAAAAGAGTAGGCATCACTAGGTTTCCACACATTACCAACCAAGAAGGATACAAGAGAAGAGGCATAAAAAATGTCATCAGATGAATACACTAATGCATTGATGGTGGAGCTGTGAACAGGTCCAACCATTCTGGAAAGTAATTTGGAATTACACAAAGATAGGAACTAACTTTGACTCTGAGATTCTACTGTTAGGCATTTACCCTAAAGAGGTTAATGACAAAAAGCAAGGTCAAATACACCAACATATTTAAAGAATATTGTTTTAGGGGCAGCTAGATGGCGCAGTGGATAGAGCACCGGCCCTGAAGTCAGGAGGACCTGAGTTCAAATCTGACCTCAGACCAAACACTTGACACTTACTGGTTGTGTGACCCTGGCCAAGTCACTTAACCCCAACTGCCTTAAAAAAAAAAAAGAATATTGTTTTGCAGTAGCAAAGAACTAGAAGGAAAGTTATTGATTAGGTAATAAATAAATTGTGGAACATGAACATAATGAAGTATTAAGATCACAGATTCACAGCTGGAAGGTAAACTCATGGGTCATCTTTCCAGCTGAGCCTCAGAGAAATTATTTGCCCAGAGTCACACAGCTAGTGACAGAAGCAGTATTTGTTTCCAGGGCTTCCTAGTTCCAAGTCCAGCAGTCTACACACTATGCCACACTGCCTCTCTACTCTGCTATAATGATGACTAGAGGAAGTCTTTGAAGATGTATATGAACTGATGTAAAGTGAAGTAAATAGCACCAGGAAAACAATATAAACAATGACAACCATGGAAACGGCAAAAACAGCAACAGAACAATCAAAACCAAATCACTGTTAATTCTCATGACCCAGCTTGTCCCAAAGAAATCAGAAGTTATCTCCCTTGCTTCTTTGCAAACATGGGGGGCCACGGATGTGGCACACTCCACTTAATGTCGAATCTTCTTCAATATTCCGGTTTTGTTAAACCATTTTGTCTCTCCTCTATTCTTTGTTATAAGGTATTGAGAAATATAGATGACCTAAGAACAAAATGAATCAGTAATGACTGATTTTTTTAAATGTCATCACAGAGATGTGTAACCAGAAAAAGAGGCGGCCAGCTGTGGAAGCAGAATGAGGGATAAACAGTGGACAGTCTTCACGCTCTATATGAGATATATAAGGGAACTAAGAGGAATCCCCTTGTACACTGGGTGGACTCCCTGGAGGAAATTTATGGAAAGACCACAGACAAGAATTGCATAGGGCAAGGGGGCATAGATGGACTCCAATCTGAAACATCAGGAGTACCCAAGTTGATAAGCTCACATAGACAGTAGAAGCAAGAGAAGGGAACAGAAAATGAATACAAAAGTGTGGCATGGTTCCATCAAAATGGGAGGACACAGTTTCAGTGTGTCCGTTTTGCTGAACCGTTTCCTCTTTCTTTTTCTTTGTTAATCTTTGTTGCAAAGGAAGGTAGGGGAGAAGTTATGGGCCATAGTCAGAAAAAACATGTGACATAAAAACAAAAGGCATCAATTTTAAAAAACTGTCAGAAATACTACAACTTGTAGTGAATAAAAGCTGGTAAGGATAACAAAAGATGGGAGGGAAGGCGGCGTTTAAGCCATACTGGGGAAAAGTGCTACGTGGATGGGACAATGACAGCTAATCAAGGCAGAGATGCTCAAATCTTACTCAACCTCTGTTTTCTCTTTCACGAAGGAAAACCTTTAGATGGGAAGAACGAAAACAGCTAAAGTAAGAGCACCTAGCTGCCCCTGACGAACTCGAGTCACTCGGTCCTACAGCCTTGGACACTAAATGACTGGTAGACATAATTGCTGAACCTGCCACTATCAATGATCTTTGAGAAAACCGCAAAATGGGAGACATACCAAATGACTGGAGGACAAATATTGTCTAGATTTTCAAAAAACAGAAAAGAGAACAGACTGGGCTAGTGAATTTGGCTTTAATTCCCAGAATAATTCAAGTACCTTTTTAAAAAATAAAAAATGTGGTCAGTTCTTTTTTTTTTTAGCTAGGCAATGGGGTTAAGTGACTTGCCCAGAGTCACACAGTTAGTAAGTGTTAGGTGTCTGAGGCCGGATTTGAACTCAGGTCCTCCTGACTTCAGGGCCCGTGTGCTATCCACTGTGCCACCTAGCTGCCCCCGTCAGTTCTAATTATGTCTCTAGTTACACACACACTACTCTCCATTATATTTTTCCTTCACAGTACTTCATCAAAACTGACTTATTTGATATATTCTTTAAATTTTATTGCTGCTTTTTATAATTGTATATTAGTCATTTATAAATACATGAGATTCTGAAAAAAGGTTTGGACTTGGAATCAGAAAGTCCCTTACCCTTGCTGACTTCAGGTCTTCATATATAAAACAAGGGAGTCAGACTAGACGATGTCTAAGGTCCTTTCAAGTTCTTAAATCAATTCCCCTTTTAATATATCCCTCCCTGCTGTTGAACAAACCCTTGTAATAGAAAGTAAGTAGTTAAGGAAGACCAATGGACCTATCAACTGCATGTGACAACATCTTCGACATTCCAAATCAATAGTAGAGTATCTCCTCTTCAACAACTGGAAGGAATTACATTTCCTTATCTCTAATCTGAGGCCAAAATTTGAACCTTGAAGGCTATGGCATCACAATGCAAGCTTTGCAAGCCCCTACAGGGCTGGAAAGGATCAGGCCCAAGGATTTACTGGGTCTCTCATATAATAACCTGCCTAGCTTTTTAGAGAGGTTCTTCATCAGATAATCAGTGTTTCTGGCTACAGCTTTTCATGAAAATAAAACACAAAAGCAATGTACATACTGTATCAGTACAGGGAGATACCCATATAAAACAAATAATGGATCTTATGAAGTGCTAAAGAGAGATTTTATGTGTGTACATGTATATATGTATGTATGTATGTATGTGCATGTATGTGTATATATATACATATATATAATCCCTAATTTCTTTGGTGTGGGAACTCCTTCCACTTATGCTGACTGTAAACCATTCATTAAAGAATTACCTAAATCTCAGGTGGTTTAGATGACGCTCAGTCACAAAAGTGGAATCAGAGGCAGGATATAAACTCTATCCAGCAAATTATCTTGATTTGTGAGCCTGGGAAACAAGGTACAGGATGGGTGAGGGATGATGGTGATGTATAATAGGCCCATAATGCTAAACAGTTTATAGTTTATCATCCTTAAGGAAGTCATTTTTTCAAAAATACACTTGTTATGATCTCAGTAACAGAAAAATACCAAGATATGGCAAGTCATACAACAATATTCTTCCTCATCAAAGACCATCTCCTACACCGTTACGCTCTACCAGTAATCAAGTTAATTCTAAGCAGCTGATATTTATGTCATTCCAGACATCATTCTAAGTAATACTGTATCATTTACAGGAGTCCCAACAGTTTTGGGGACAGCAAACATGATTGTGAATATCTGTATATATTCATTTCTGGGGCAGGTACGCTATGTGGTATGTGTTAGCACATGTGAGATACACAAGGAAAAGACATTCTACCTTAGAGGTACATACAGTCTAACTAGGAAGACAAGATGTGAAATAACAGTAAAAAAGACGAGACAAGTAAATGTTAAATTATGCCTATATCACCCATCATCAGAAAACTACCAAGAAAACAAATCAAGAAGCATTTATATAGCCCTAGTTACCTAGTGTCAGGTACTATAATAGGCTCCAGAGACAGAGAGACAGAAATAAAACAATCCTTTATCTACAAGAAGCTGATATTCTACTGGGAGGGGGGAGAGAAATACGATATATTTATATATAAGTAAACACAATTATATGCAATAATACAAATTATTTGGGTTTTAACAACTAGGGGAATCATAAAAGGATCCTTGAAGAAAGTGACACTTGAGCTGCGCTTTGCAAGAAGCTAGGGGTGGAACAACAGGTGGAAGTGAGTTTGGGGGAACATTTCAGGCATGGGAGATAGCCTGGGAAAATGCCTGGATAGAGAAGATGGAATGCACCTTGCACAAACCCAACAAAAGCCAGTCTGGATAGTCCAGTATGTATGAAAGGGAATGAGGTATAATTAGCTGGGTAATGTATCCTAGAGGAAGACTAGGAAGGGATCTAAATGCTTAAGAGTCCAATGGTCAAACTTGGACTTTAGGAATATCAATCTGGTAGCTGTGGGGAAGACTGAGTAGACAGAAGAGGCTGGATGCAAAAAGACCAATTAGAAGACTTCCTTAATAGTTGGCTGGAGGTGATGAGGTCTTGAAGAACAAGGATAGTTGTGACTGAAACAGAGAAATGGAGGATGGATACAAAAAATGTTGTGGAGATAGAATCAATTTGGCAACTGACTAAATGTCAGGCATGAGTTAAGATTGAAGAATGGCTCTTGGCTTGTGAATCTGGGTGGCTGGGAGAATGATGGCACCTTCAAATGAAATGGAAAGTAATGGGAGGAGGTTAGGAAGCAAATGGTTTTGAAAACTGCTTACTGGAATACCAATTTTTCCAACACTAGTCATTCATTACCCTGGAAAGGTGCCTATAGTCAACTACACTTGATTCTCATTCCTTGATGACGGCATGAAAAACTCGCCTCATATCTAAAGCCTCTGCCCTCTCCTCCCAATCCAGAAGTAGCAGCCGACTCCTAAAGAACTCTGCGACAGCCTCCTAGCTTGTCATCCTTCTCCCTGTAGTCCCACAGAGTCCCTCTGAAAGCCTGTACTTCTGTTTCAGCTCTTCCATTTTCCAGAATAGAGCTATCATGCAATTGCTCCTATCCCAACAGTATTTCTCTCAGTGTCGCCTCTCCGATGTCTCCACTATCTTCTTAGAAGAGTCGATGAAGTCAGTGATAGCTCTGAGCTCTGGTCACAGGGACTATGCGGTAGGACTGCCCCCACAGTTCATCCTCATAGGCCTGTAAAAAGGGAGTGACCGACTGACAGAAATCTGAGAGGTTCAGACAGAACCTGCAGCCTAAGTTATTGCTGCTTTTGCTGGCCATTTTCCCAGAACGATCAGAACACTCTTCCTCAAGCTCTGTCAGCAATGCAGTGAGCTTATCCAGTTTCTTTTAAAGCTTTTCTAGCATACACTCCCCAGACTTTAGAGGCAGACTGACTGGTCTGTGAAGGTCTTCCTCTGCCCCGAGGATAGGCTCTATGTCTGGGAACAAAGGGCTTAACTTGAATTCTAGGATCTCCCGAAGATGTGAACTGGAGATCTTCCTCAACAACATCTCATTCTTTACACAGTCATGGAAATCCTCCCCTATCCTAAAGAAATTACTGTCTCTATCCAGCAAACTTCTAATGGGATTCATTAACTGATCAAAGAAATAGTACATCACTACAGCCCTTTGTGAGATTCTGGTCTTCTGGCCCGCAAAAAGTAAGCTCACGACCTAGTTTTTCCCTCTCCCTTATTTTTTCTTTAGGTTGGCATTCCAGGAAAGTGGTGAATGACTCCTTAAAGGAAGAATATATTTGTGTGAACATTCCACAATATCTAACAGTAGACTGAGGGAGTACACAGGAGCTGCTTGATTGTCTTTGGTCCAGTAATTTAAAGGCCTTCAAGGAAGGGGCAGTCTATGTCCTTAAGTCTCTCAAACACAGCCATAGCCTCCTGGGTAAGGCAGTAATCCTCATCTTCCTCCTTTTCTTCAAAGTCCTCTTCTTCTTCCTTATCTTTCTCTTCTACTTCCTCTTCCCCTCCCTCTTCTTCCTCCGTCTCCTCTCTACCATCATCATCGCAGCAGTGGTCAACCCGAAAGCATTTGGCCATATTTCCAGCCTAGAATGTATTATCAAAGGGACAGTTAGTAAACATATTAGAAAAGAACAGTGATGACAAAGAACCAACATAACTTCATCAAGGATAGGATATACCAGACTAATTTTAATTCATTTTTTCTGCCAGAGTTTCCAAGCTAAGTAGATCAGGGGAATTCTATAAATACAGTTTATTTAGATTTTAGTAAAATATTTTGATAAAGTCTCTCCTGCTATTCTTGTGGACAAAGTAGAGAGACAGGACCTAGATGATACTGCAATTAGGAAGATTCAGAACTGGTCAAATAGCCAAATCCAATCACTTAATTGTAATTAAATGTTTATTGTTAACAATAAACAATAAATAAAGCTAATGTTAACATGGAAGTATGTCTCCACTGAATGTCCTAGGGAATCCATGCTTGACTCTGAGCAGTTTAACATTTTTGACAATAAAGAAAAAGAAGGCAAGCTTGTCAAATCTGCAGATGATACAAAGCTGTGAGAGAAAGCTAATAGTGGATGACAGAGTCAAGATTCAAAAATATCTCAACAGGGTAGAACACTGGATCAAACTGAGGAAAATGAAATTTAATGAGAATAAATATAAGTGTTACACTTAGGTTAAAAAAAAAACACTACCACAATTTCACAAGTACAAGATTAAGGATACATGGCTAGACGGCGGTTCCAAAAAACAAACAGTGGACAGCAAGGGTAGAAAAAAATCAACAGTATGATATGATAGCCAAGAAAGCTAATATGGTCTTGAATTATATTAAACAGTGAACAATATTCCAAAAACTGAAGTTGACTCTATCTTAGCAAAAAGAAAATAGTTTTAGATGTGAGAATCAATACAAATCATCCATCTGTATGCAATCCATAGGTTAGTTAAAGCAAAGTTCAAAATCAATACCAAATTAGAAGGATAAATATGAAGAAACAACGGATGCCATTACAAGAGTTCCAATCTGGCCTATTCAAACAAGCTATTGATGAAAAAAGGAAGAGGAATGACCAAAAGACACTGACTCTGATTATTATTACCTAGAAAAGTTCTTAGGAGCTTGCATTATTGATCGATAGCCAGCAATAGCCTCAAAAGCCATTTAATCCCACTCTCATTTTATTTATAAACTAATTGAGACCCAGGGAAACTGACTTGCCCAAGGTCATACAAAGAATCAAAACTGAGGTTAGAACCAAGTCCTTTGACTCCAAATCTAGGTCCTTTTACCATACCATTCTGCCTCTCTTCTACCTTTAAGACAGGTGTAAAGAAAGGTTAAGACAGGTAAATATTGAAGTCTCTAAAACTTGACTAAAAAAACAAAACAGTATGACTTCCATGCATTAGTGAAGAAGGCCCACCTGAGATTACACTGCATTAATCTGCAGTTGTGTGGGACAACTGAAAGTTTCTCATGTGAAATGGAAGCTGTACTCCAAAATTTAGTTAGAGGCTTTAGCATTAGGTGGGCCTAAGTTTTGTTTTCCTGTAAATCATGTGATCGGGTCATACATCTGTTGCCCACTCCCTCCCCTGTTTTATAACCACCACCCCAGCCTTATCTTTGTCAAATAAGGCAATCTTCTAGCTCCCAAGCTTGTTTTGGGTAAAATGTATCTCTTAGTTTCTAGGTAGAATGTAAGGTCTCTTACCTCAACCAAATGGGGATAAAGAGATTCAGGTTAAAAGGTGGGAGGGTAGGGTTTTCTTAGAATTTGTTTGTCTAGGGGTACATAACTGCTTGCTTGCTGCTTGTATCCTGCCTTCCTATTCCAGTCTGCCCTGTGTAGGTGATGCCCAATTCTCGTGTGAGACTTGCTAGAGTAAAACTTCTGTTTCTACTGAGAGAAACTTCTGAATTTTTATTTGGGTAAGTGGTCTCAATCCCACTCAGTTGGGAATCATCCAGAATTTTCTTTGATTGAGGAGGGGGCTTTCCTACCGAGGTCCAGACCAAGCGCACATACCCAGAGATAAGCACTCAGGGGTCTAGAGGTAATTGGCATAGGGTGAGGGCCCTTTAGGACAGACTCTAGTTTAGGCAGAGTACGGGCCTAATCAAATTGTGGAATAGATACCTCATTGAAAGGATGCTGCTGAGAAAGCTTCATGGGTGACTGGTGAGGAGTGGGTGACCCTCCTTGGCGATTGGGCTGAGTCTTTAGACTCGGGGAGTTCAGTGACAGCTCCTGTAAATTCCCTAGGAATGGGAAAGGAACAATCTAAATCTGCACAGTCAGAGCACAAACGTGAGGTACCTATTGACAGTCTTTTAGGCAATCGATTGCAAAACTGGAATGAACTATCAAAATATAAAGGAAAGGATAAAGAGAAAATGATTAAATATGATTAGATGATTTGAGGATTCTACAGGGTGGAGGGTTGTTGTATGTCTATTGTGTGTGTGTGTGTGTGTGTGTGTGTGTGTGGTTGTGTCTGTGCATGATATGAGTGAGTGTCAGTGTGTATCTTTTGCAGCCAGACAGCAAAAGGCTGCAGCTGGACTCTGGAATGTCGCTTTCTTTCTCTCTCCCCCTCTTCCTGCCTGGTAACAGCAGCTTCAGAGGGGTGAGTGGATGAGAGAGAGAAAGAGAGAAAAGTCAGATCAAAGGAAGGCAGGCTAAATAAGCTTTTAACTATTCCCTGCCTTACATAAAAGAGAAAAGTTTTTGTGTACCAGAACATAAACAAAAGGTAATTTATGGGCAGCCAAGGGCTGCGCTGAGGGCTGCGTTGGGGATGACTGGGTTCGACTGCTACTGAGACCATGATATATCTCCACAAGCCCCAACTCATTCAAATTGGTAAAAATGTGATGTTTTTAATTTCAGAACTTGTTGCACTTTTTGGCATTAAAGTAAATTGGGAAAATGTAAGGATCTGAAATTTTTTACCTCGGTTTATTTCACATGATTGGAAGGTGCCTAACACGGTGCCTAGCAGAGGGCAGACACTAAAAATGTTAACAACTATTCTTTAATTAGATGTGACCAGTCTGAAATGCATTCAACAGGATTGGAGCCACTTGGTTGGTAATGTGTTTGGTTCAAGTTTTAAAACATCTAGTATTGTTTCAAGTTGGTAAACTTTTGTATTGCTATGTCAAGTGGCTTTTCATAATTTGAACGTTATTAAAGTAAACTGAAAGAAACTAAAGAACAGTGGAAAATAGCGTAAGACGAGTGAATTATTTAGAGTGCATAGTAAAGTTGTAAAAGCAGTTTGGGAAGAAAGAAGGGGAGGGAAAGCAATTATCTCCCTTCAGATTTGCAAAAAGAAAGCTGAATAGCTTTAGATAGTTTAAGTAAGTTGAGAAGGTGTGAGGAAGTGGTCTGTTTGAAGTAGAAAGATGGAAAAAAATAAAATTCTTTTTTTTTTTGCCTAATTTAAAAACCAATAGATGAAGTTATGGAGAGATGGAAGGAATTATGTCCACCCACCTTTCAGGCAAGATCCATGGGTGGGTTCTATTAGACCTAATATGGATACCGGCTATGGTAAAGATACTGGTTATAGTGAGTTATGATCATTACTGTTCAATTAATTACAATAGGAGATTCCAAACCGTAAAACTTTCACAAGAAAATGTGGACATGAATGTGGATAATATTCCTTTATAAAGGGTCAAGGGTATTGAACTTAGAAATGTGTATTTGTATAATTTCAAGAGCACCTATTGTTATTTGACATTAAGAAATTTATTAACTATGTGGCCCCAAGAAAATTCTATTTACTTTAGTTTACTGTTCAGTAAGGGGAAGGTGGTGGAATTCATTCCCAGGGATAATACGAAGATCACATGATTGTAAAGGTGCTTGGCAGAATGCTTAGCATAAAACAAATGTTATCTGAATGTAAACTGTTCTAAGTTAAATATAATTGCTTCATATTTGTTAACTTTATGTGGATTTTCTTTGATGTGAAGCTTATATCAATGGTGATGAAATGAATGATTCTCTATCATAAGGCAATTTGGGAACAAATCCGATTAAAGTAAAGCCATCAGAGTGGTAATTAATTGGTTTTGGTTTTAAGAGTTTAAATAGATAATAGTTGTTTATGGTATTGCTCTATTTTTAAAATTTTCTTTATTGTATAATTTGGTAAGCAACTGTATCATCTGTGTTGTCAGAAAAGCAATTTTTCTTATAATCTAAACGTTGTTAGGTTCATTCTTAAGGCTAACAACTGGGTTTGTTGGGGGATGGGCAGTATGAGCCAGTCTCTTAAGACAGGGACTAGTGGTCCTAGGGAAGTCTAGGTTTTGAAATACCTTAATTGGGAGTGGCATTGAGGTCAAGTCAGGAATCTGGATGTAGCCTGGGGCTATCAGACCAGTAAAAGACAATGGTGGGCTAGCATAGATAAAAAGAAGCCAGTCTATAGGGGTGAGAGCAGCCCCAAAAGACTGTTGAGCCTGATAAAGGGGTCTAGAAAGAAAGAAAGATTTTTATTGGGTCTGTTTTCAATTGTATTACTTATGTTGTTGGAAGGGCAATTTCTTTTATAATCTAGAATGTTAAATTAATTGTGCCTTCAGAGAAAAGAGAAAAAGGAATGTATCTGGCTGTTGGGGCACTCTATATGATCCGTTTTGTAACATTTCCTTCTAAGTACTGTAATTTAAGAAAGCACAGAATTTCCAAATTTTGTCTGTATTTAAAGGGAATTTTCAGTTAAAATTGTTTTGTTATCATTTATGAAAATTTGTGAGATTGCTAACTAAGTTATTTGGGGTTACTGTTTTAATGCTAAAACCTAAAAGGGTTAACTAATTACTCCTTATTTTGTAAACTTGCCAAGATCCCTGGAAACCATTTGTGTGGGCAAGGTCATCTGCCCTGAGAAAAGAACTTGTTAGGATTATACAGTTCCTAGACAATGAACTTAATTTGCTGAGAAGTTGCAAGTTTATGTACAGTAGATAGAAATAATTTCTAATGATCAGCTTTTACACCAGGGTAAGTTTAAATTTGAGAAGGAAAGATGTAGAGTGAGATTTCTTATGTATGAGTCATGTAAATTTCTACATTGCTTACTGTAACTCCATGAGAGTGAAAGTAACTGCATCTGGCTTTAAGCTGTGATTAGTGAGACTTACTGTTTGAGGTAAAAGGCTCTTGGGACCATAACTAATTTTGTTTTGAGTTTAAATTTGGGTATGGTTGTCTGCATTAAATCAGTATCCAAGAGAAATGCCACAACAACAGGTGGAGGTCTATTCAGAGGAAACATAATTCATTTGGGGAAAAGCCGAGGGGACAATCTTAGTCTCAATCTGGGATGGGATCCTCCTGGTTCAGTTTCCCCATTATGTTCCTTTGGAAAGGAATGTTTCCCACTTGACTATTCCTGAGTTTAGCTATAAGGAGAAACAGATACTGCATGATTGGAGAACTGCGACCTATCTGAATTTAAACAAAGCTAAGGATGGTTTATCCTGTCATATTTGTTATGTCACCTGTCCCTGCTCTTTTTCCTTCTATAGTAAGTTTCTATGATCAGAGCAAGTAGTCAGCATGAGACATAAGACAAGGATTAGATTACAGTCATATCTTAAACTGATTGTTGGCACTTGTCGGGATTAATGACTATTTTTGAATCTAACTCCAGGTGTCCTTAACTGAAACCTGGCAGACTTTAAGTCTGGCTCAATGCAGTTTGCAGTGTGACATAACACTCTGGAGTCGACAGGAAGTTGAGGGAAATATTGTTCCGTTATTCTAATCTCTTAGTGGCTAGTTTCTATAATCAGAAGGTTTTATAAGTACAGTAACACATTTACTAAAATAACTGATTATGGAACATCTTAGGTTATTCTAGAACTAGGACTGAGTTCTGGTATGAGTTACGGTCTTTTAATTCTTGATACTGGTATGGAGATAATCAGCAACTTGTGGGAATGTTATTTTGTTATTTGGATAATATCATACTCATCTAAAGTTTTGTTACCATTGATTAATAAAGTCAAAAGAAGAATGGCTTGTGGTTTATGTTGTAAGTGCCATCAAAGAAACAAGGCATGACTAAAATTTTAAGATTTTATATGTACTGTGTTAAAAATTGATATGTATGTACTAGCCTGTGATTAATTCCATAGTGAAGTCTCATAATGCATTAATGTAAAGTATAAGACACTGGGTTCTGATGTGAATTTCTTAAACATGACAATTGGCCATGGTTCTAATTTTGAGTTTGTAAAAATGATCAGGATCATAAGGACCACAAATAGTAATTTAAAATTGTGCTAAGGTCACTTTTGTAGGAGAATGGACAGAAAGCTGGTTCCTACAAGCAGACAAGAAGAAGAAGATGCTGAGATGCTGTGCTGAAGATGGCTGGAACAAACACCAAGGACCAGAGGACTTCATTGATGATGTTCTCTGCCAGACAGCTGTATAAGAAGAGAATTTTTGAATCTTAAAGGGACAATTGCATTATTGTTTTCTTTGGGTCTCTGTATCTACATTTATGAAGAGGCTGCCCCTGTGATTTGTCAATGCTTAGATTAATCCTTCCCATATTTACTTAAAGGAGTGGTCCTGGTTTGGGGGAACTTGGTGGAAGTAGGCTTTATGGTTCTTATTAATAGCAGTGAGTGGAGTCATACTACTCCCAATATGTGTCCCTTGCATGATGCAGTTAATTACCACCACTGTACAAAGGACACTCTCTAGAATGATTACATTAAAAGAGCCTGTGAGTCCATACGACTAATGACATCGGGGAATCAAGCATGGATGGCAGTCAGTCAGGAAGAAGAGGGAAGGTTAAACCCTGATGAAATAGCAAATAGGGAGGCTGCAGAAAGTTACCAGTTTTGGCGTGAGAAACTTTCAACTATGAAATGAGAGGGAGTACTGTGTGGGACAACTGAAAGTTTCTCATGTGAAATGGAAGCTATACTCCAAAAATTTAGTTAAGGCTTTTAGCATTAGCCAGGCCTAAGTTTCATTTTCCTGTAACTCATGTGATCGGCTCATACACCTGTTGCCCACCCCCTCCCCTGTTTTGTAACCACCACCCCAGCCTTATCTTTGCCAAATAAGTTAATCTTCTAGCTCCCAAGCTTGTTTTGGGTAAAAAGTATCTCTTAGTTTCTGGGTAAAATGTAAGGTCTCTTGCCTCAACCAATGAGGATAAAGAGATTGAGGTAAACAAGTGTGTGTGTGTGGGGGGGGTTCTTAGAGTTGTTTGTCTAAGGGTATATAACTCCTTGCTTGCTGCTTGTATCCTGCCTCACTACTCCAGTTCGCCTGGCTAGGTGATGCCCAATTCTCACGTGAGACTTGCTAAATAAAACTTCTGCTCCTACCTAGAGAAGCCTCTGAATTGTTATTCGGGTGGGTGGTCTCAATCCCACTCACAGTGATCCCCATTGACAGTGCTCTGTGATTTGATGTGAGGTCCAGAGTTGGAAGAGACCTCGGAGGCTATATAATCCAGCCTCCACATTCTATGTGGGAAAGCTTGAGTCCAGATTAAGCAACTGGTCCAAGGTCACATGAGTGGTAAGCATCAGAGTCAAAATCCAAACCCAGGTCCTCTGACAAAGAGCTAATACTCTTTGCATTTTACCTCACCCCTTTCAATGAAGAGCAGGTGACACAAAAAGGAAGCCAAAAGAGTCCAGCAATGACTTCATCCAGTAAACACTTACTTCCTTACTAGATTGAAAGACGTGGAAGGATAGCCTTGCCCTTGTGAACTTATTTGCAAAGCTTTATGGGAAAGGAGGACAGAAGAGTATGAGCAACACTTCAAAATTTCAATATCTCAATGAATATGTGATTTTGATGACACAGATATTCCCTCCACTATTACCTATCATAACCAGAAAAGAGCTGAGTTCAAATCTGGCCTCAAATCCGTGTGATCCTAGGCAAGTCACTTAACCTCTGCTTCAGTTTCTTCAACTGTAAAATGGAAATAATAATAGCACCTACCTTCCAGGGTTGTGGCAAGGATAAAATGAGATTTCATAACATTTATAAAGCAATTTAAAAACTTTATAAAGCGCTATATAAATGTCATCTATTAATAGTAATTATTATTGTTGTCAATGTTCTTCATGATCTCTCTCCTTGAGAGAGATGTGCCCAGTGTGTTGGGGACCTTCCCTTAGGCCTGTTGACCAGTGCAGTATTATAGCTACCCCATATGTTAATCCTTGCTACATGATCAATCTATCTCCTTTTCCAATAATACATTTCCTCAATATATCAGCATTTATCTCAAAAAGTAGCAACAGACAATGGAAAGGAAAATAAATCTACAGAAAGCCTAGTATAAGATCTACTTAAGTTAGGTCATCTCAAAAGCATTTATGGATAAAATTGAAAGAAAGAAGACAACTAGATAGAAAATGTAATACATTTGCCAGTGTTTCTAAAGTGATCTGTTCTTGTCATCTATGAGAATGGAACAATCACATTTAGACTCAATATCTCAGTACTAAATAGGCTATATAAGGAAGGGGGAAAAATTGCACTTAATAAAATCAAGTTGGAAAGAATGGCTGGATTAAACCACCTAAATGCAGAAGAGAACTTTGCTGAAGGTGGCACAATTTTGAAAGCACTGAAGGATCTATTCTCTTTTCTTTACCTTTTTTTTACATTTCAAATTCACAATTTATTTATTTTTAGCATTCTCTTTTTTTAAAATCTTTGTTCCAAATTCTCTCTCTCCCTCCAACACCTCCCTCACTCATTGAGAAGGCAAGCAATGTGGTATCAATATATGAAATCATGCAAAATATATTTCTATGTTAACCATATCACCCCAAAAAGGGCAAGAAAAACAAATTATGCTTCAATCTGCACTCAAGAGTTCATCGGTTCTCTCTGTGGAAGTAGACAGAACTTTTCATCATGAGACCTTTGGAACTATCATCTTGATCAAAGTCTTTCACAACTGATCGTCATTACAATATTGCTGTGTTGTCGTTCAGTAGTTTTTCAGTTGTGTCCAACTCTTCATGACCCCATTCAGGGTTTTCTTGTGGAAGATACTAGAGTGGTTTACTATTTCCTTCTCTGGCTCATTTTACAGATGAGGAATCTGAGGCAAACAAGGGTTAAGTGATTTGCCCAGGATGTCTGAGGCCATATTTGAATTCAGGAAGATAAGTCTTCCTTACCCCAGGCCCAGCGCTCTATCCACTGCACCATCTAGCTGCCCCTACAATACTGCTGTTCCTGTGTACAATGTTCTCCTGGTTCTACTCACTTAACTTTGTATGAATTCACATAAATCTTCCCAGGTTTCTCTGAAGCTAATGGATCTATCTCGAAAAAGGGAAGATATTAAACCACTGGAAAAAAATCAAATGTTATTTTCGCCAAAAATGGCAACTGAGAAGATACTAGCTATTATCAACTAATATTGTTTCTTTTATGTCTATAAATTCTTTATGAGACCTCAGGTATTGAAGCTGTCCTTGATGACATGAAAGGAAAACAGGAAGACTTTTACAAATGATTTTTTGTAACAGACAACTGACTAAAAAGTATAGATAATACAAAATCCTCTTGTTTATTATTTATTTATAATGAAAAAGTATTTGACTTAGTAAAGAAAAATGAAGCCTTATAGATTCCTCCTCCTTCACACCCCTTCCATCACATTTTAAGTTCACACACAATTCCTTGATAAGATATAATGACTGAAATAACTTTATTCAGTGACCCTCTAAATTTCCAATACTGAGTCAAGCATTAAACAGAGATAAGACATATACCCATGCCATGAAGAATGAGTTGCATAGAGTCCAAATGGAAAAAGGATTCCAGGGGCAGCTAGGTGGCGCAGTGGATACAGCACCAGCCCTGAAGTCAGGAGGACCTGAGTTCAAATCCAGCCTCAGACCAAACACTCGACACTTACTAGCTGTGTGACTTAAGCAAGTCACTTAATCCCAATTGCCTTAAAAAAAAAAAGGATTCCATATAGTCTGTGAGATCTTCCATATTTTCAGAGGGCACTGTACTTAAAACATCAAATCCCATAATACTACAGGGCCTCCTCAGTGAGACCAAGGCCAATCAAACAGATCAGCCTAACAAATTATAAGGTAAAAACCAAATGGATTTAAAAAAAAACACCACTATTATCCTATGACATGAATTGTATGGCCATTACTAGGTAAAAAGGCATTTTATCAATGCATTCATTGACCAGTCATGACTTCAGAAGACTAATAATGAGGTATGCTCCCTATCTCTTGCCAGATAGCTAATTAACTAGATGCAGAATGAGCAAACATTACAGACACAGACAAAGAGACTGTATTTACCTTGTGATTAGTGGTTACAGGATAAGGGCTTGATGGGTAGTGATAGGGATAAAAAAAGAAAGAATATCAGTGTAATATTTTCATATATAAGAAAACAAATGTCAGAAAGGGACATAGAAAAAGTAGGACTATGTCGTTACTCTTGTGTTAGTCAAAGGACATGAACAGGCAATTTTCAGAAGAAATCAAAGCTATCAACAGTCACATGACCAACTAGGACTGAATCTTTGATTTTGGTATGTGGAGAGAAGGGGCAGATGCAAGACATATGGAAGAAAAATCAATAAATGCTACCAACTGAGCTTCCGAAGGGGAAAGTCATCTATTCCAACCTCTGTATTTTACAGATGAGAAAACTGACTCTTAGAGCTTTATTTGCCCAAGGTTACACCAGTGACACTGGGGCATGAGTGGAGAACCTGCAGCCTCGAGCCCTCTAGGTGCTCAAATGCAGCCCTTCCACTGAATCTAAACTTCACAGAATAAATCTCCTTAATAAAAGGATTTGTTCTGTAAAACTTGGACTCAGTCAAATGCCCTCACCCAATGACCCAGAAGACCACATGTGCTCTCAGGGCTGCAGGTTCCCCACCCCTGTGATGGGGGAATCACACCTAGGTCATCTGTCTCTAAATGTATGTATATTCTTTCCACTGCACTGTGATTCCTACTGACACAGGGAATGAAAGAGTGAAGAGTCAACAATGCGTCTAAGGTTGTGAATCTAGGTGCCTGAAAGAATGGTGGTACCCTTGAAAAAATTGGAGAAGTTAGGAGAGGGGTGGATTTTGGGAGACAGATGGTGAATTTTATTTTGGATACATTGTTTGAGACGCCTATGGGTCAGGAAACTGACAATGTCAAATGCGTAGTTGCTGAGCTTGGAAGAGAGACTCTCAGAAGAGCTAGACACATACATCTCAGAGTTAGTTGCATAGAGATGACTATTAAGCCCAAGGGAGCTGATGAGATCACAAGAGAAAAAGTGTAAGAAGTTCTAGATTTAGCTTTCTATAAGCCAAATGTGTACTATAACAATCAAAAGAGCTTGTATTAAGGGAGAGAACTTAGCTGACAATTAGTGAGGTAGTGCCCAGGTTTCAGGGTATTCTGCCCTGTTTACACCACATGTGGAATTCTGGTTACTGCATTTTAGGAGAGACACTAGAGAAAAACTGAAGAGCCAAAGGCTGGCTAAGAAGAAACTAACCCTCCCTCCCTCCACTTACCCAGTCTTAATCACTGAATGAGGCATTGCCTCAGTCAAACTGCTGAAGACCTTGGCTTAAACAGTTCAAGGTCTCCCACTGCAACCAAGGCCACTCCAGTAGCCCTGATCTAATCTTGCCACTGGACCCAGATGGCTAGAAGGAAAGAATGAGGCTGGTGACTCTGCACATCCCTCCCTTACTTAAATTCAATTCACTTGCATGTCATGGTATCACCTCCCTGAAGTCATGGTCCTCTTCAAGGAAGAAGGACAAACAACAAGCAGCACAATGATGTAAAAGTCCTTAGTCCCCTCTGAATAGAAAACCTTTTCAGTACTTTTTCAGTGCCCAAGTCTGAAATCTTTCTGGAAGAGCTCTGTTCTCTCCTAAAGACAATTAGGGTGGTGACTGGATTTGGCAAGAGGCCCTAGCCTAGATTATTTCACTGAAGAGCAGTAACCTCTTTCCACTAAATAGATTAGGGTAATAATCAGATTAAGAGGGGAAAAAAAGAAGTCTTTGGTTGCTAATTCAATTAACAGAAGTATCCCTTGAGTAATCTTTGGGCTGGCAAAAGGAAGAATCCTTGGAGTGAGTGGTTAAAGAGGGACTGAATAGTTTTAGGAAAATTATTTTCATCCCTTTTCAACTCTCTTCAGATTTCCTATGGCTTTTTCTCCTCTCCCACCTCCAACCCCATCCTCTCAGCTGAGAACCTTGCTTCATATTTTACAGAAAAAAATTCAGGCCATTCACTGTGAGCTCCTTCTCCTCCTCTCTTTCTCATCTCTCACCACTCATGCCTTCTGCCACTATCTCCTCTTTCATCCAATCTCACAAGATGCAGAAGTCTTACTCCTTACCAAGGTCAGCCTATCTTCCCACTCAAACTATCCCATTCCATCCCATTTCCTCCAACAGACTGCCCTTTATCATCCCCACTCTACCCCTTATTTTCAAACTCTCCCTGTCTGATTCATTTCCTACTAGCTACAAAAACACCCATGTTTCCCACATTAAGATCCATGTGAAAAAACTGGCAATTGATCCTTCAACCTCTGTTAACAATCATCCTATATCTCTTCTGCCCTTTGTGGCTAAACTCTTCGAAAAGGCTGCCTATGATCAGTGGCTCCACTCTCTTTTTAACGTCTTACAATCTGTCTTCAGAAATTTTCATTGCATTGAAACTGCTCTGTCCAGTTACCAATGGTATCTCACTTGCCCTATCCAATGGCCTTTTCTCAATACTCATTCTTCTTGATCTCTCAGCAGCCTTTGACACTTATTATCCTCTCCTTCTTGATATTTTTATTTCTCTAGGTTTTCAGAATACCATTCTCTCCTGGTCCTCCTCCTCCCTATCTGACCACTTCTTGCAGACTCCTTTGTTAGACCATAGATGTCCCACAGGGTTCTGTCCTGGGCCCTCTGCTCTTCTCTCCTCTAAATTACTTCACTTGGTTCCCATGGATTTATTTACTATCTCTATGCTAACAATTCTCAGATCTACCTATCCTGCCCTGACCTCTCTGCTGTCTTTCAATTTCCCATCTCCAACTGACTTTCAAATATCTCAAACTGGACATCCAGTAGACATCTTAAACTCAATATGCCCAAAACTGAACCCTCCTACTTTTCCTAATATTGTAGAGGGAAACACCAACCTCCCAGACCCTCAGGCTCCCAATCTAGGGGTCATCTTGGATTCCTCACTATGTCCTACCTCCATATCCAATATCTTGCCAAGGCCTGCCAAAATCACCTTTGCAACATCTCCCAAATATGTACCCTTCTCTACTCTGACACTGATATAACTCTGGTGCACGCCCTCATCATCTCATGCCTGGACTATTACAACATCCTGCTGGTGGATCTGCCTGCCTCAAGTCTCTTCCCACTCCAATCCATCCTCCATTCAGCCACTAAAGTGATTTTCCTGGAATGAATGAACATCAAAGGACAGGTTACTGAGTGATGGTGGTAGAGGAAGGTCTAGAAGTAGCAATGGCTTCACTGAATTAATAGGTTCATTCATTCCAAATTTATCACTTCATCAACTACCTACTGACTTCCATGACACTCTACCTCCTTCTTCAATGAATCCAGTGTCTGACTCATAATCTTTCTTTCCACCCCACTCCTGCCCTCATCCTAGGAGACTTCAACACTACGCCCTTTTAGACCCTAGCTTCCTAGTTCCTCAGTCTTCTCAGATTTCCTGACATACACATCCACTCTACCCCAGCTACACACAAAGATGAACATTCCTTTGATCTCGACATCATTCACAAGTGTTCCACTTCCATGTTCACAAACTCCAAAATCCCATTATTTGACCATAATATCTTTTCATTACACCATTCCTTTTGCCTTACAATGCCTAACCCTCTTCTTCATCCTCACCATGACCTCCAATCCTTCTACCCTTCAGTTCTCTCCCAGGCTATCACCCTCGTACTGCTGCACTCTCCTCCTTTCTTAACTTAATGCTTTGGTGAACCAATTCCACTCTACGCTCAAGTTTCTTGCCACTTAATCCTCTTTCCACTCCTAACTTACCAACCTCTAACCTTGAATCACTCCCACCACCCATTGGCTGGACTACTGCTATAGTCTTCTGGTAGTTTTCCCTGTGTCAAATCTCTTCCTATTCCAGTCCATCTTTCATTCCGCTGCCAGAGTGATCTTCTTAAACCCACATCAGACCATTTCACCTTTCTACTCTGTAGATTTTAGTGGTTCCCTGTTATCTCCAGGTACAAATTAAAAAAATCCCCAGCTCTGCATTAGAAGCTCTTAATACCTTCCTATTTGCATAGGAAAAAATCCCTTCTGGAAGAAATTAGGCTTAGACCAATACCATGTTCCACAATACAGTCTAAAACGGATACACAACCTCATTATTAATGATTATAACATAAAAAATTTAGAAGAGAAACATCATAGATCTCTCACAGCCATGGACAGGAGACATATATTCTTTTTAAATTTTATTTTATTATTCATTTTGAACTTAAACACATAAAGACCCACAAAAAAGGACATTTCCATGTACACAGCACAATATAAAAAAGAGGATTCACTATAAAACCATGAATTGACATTTCACATTATTTATTTTGAAGTTATATAAGAACTATACATCGTTTTCAAAGCTACACTACTTTCCATGCTTCCTTCTAAATTTTCTTTTATTTTCTGCTGTGCACTTTTCATATTTTTTCTTCCCTCCTCCGCCAATCCCTCCCCACCCCACTTTAGAGATGGCTACCATTAAACACAAACATTATATATATGTAGAACCATATTATACATACTTCTATTTATCAGTTCTTTCTCTGAAGGCAGATAGCATCTTCCTTCATGTGTCCTTTGTAGTTAATTTGATTATTTATAATACTCAAAATGACTTAGCTGCTCAAAGTTGTTCTTAAAACAATACTGCTGTTACCGTATACAATGTTCTCTTGGTTCTACTCATTTCACTGTTCATTATTTCATTTCCATGTTTTTCTAAAAATTAATGAGTTCATCATTTCTTATAGCATATTCCATCATAATCAAATACCACAACTTGTTCTGCCATTTCCCAGTTGATTGGCATCCCTGCAATTTCTAGTTCTTTGCTACCACAAAGGGAGCTGCTATAAATATTTTAAAACATACAAGTTCTTTTCCATTTCCCCTAATCATCTTGGGAAACAGACCTAATGGTGGTATTGCTGGGTCAAAGGGTATAGACAATTTAATAACTCTTTGAGCATAATTGCAAACTGCTCTCAAAAATGGCTGGATTAGTTCACAGTTTCACCAACAGTGAATTAGTATCTCAATTTTTCCACATCCCTTCCAACATATGTTGCTTTCCCCTTCTATCATTTTAGCTAAACTGATAGGTATAAAGGTTGCTTTAGTTTGAATTTCTTTAATTAATAATGATTTAGAGCATTTTTTCATATGACTATGTACAGCTTTGATTTCTTCATCAGAAAACTACCTGTTCATGTCTTTTGACCATTTATCGATTGGAGAATGACTTGTACTCTGTATTTGATAAAGCTCTTTATATATTTGAGATATGAGACCTTTATCTGAGAAACTGTTTATGAAAATCTTTTCCCAATTTTCTGTTTTCCTTCTGATCTTGGCTACATTGGTTTCATTTGTACAAAACCCTTTTAATTTAATGTGAGCAAAATTATCTATTTTATAACTCACAATGCTCTGTCTCTTGTTTATTCATATATCTGGTACTGCTAAACCTGCTTCCTTTACATTTTTTTCATCAGTTCTTTTAATAATTTTTATCTTTTGTTCTTTCAGATGAATTTTCTTTTTATTTTTTCTAACTCAATAAAATATTTTTTTGGTAATTTAATTGGGATGGCATCAAAAAAATAGATCAGTTTAGGTAAAATTGTCATTTTTTATTATATTGGCCTTGCCTACCCACAAACTATTGATATTTCTCCAATTATTTAAATCTGATCTTATTTGTATAAAAAGTTTTTAATAATTTTGTTCATATAGTGCCTGGGTTTGTTTTGGCAAGTGTACTCCTAGCTATTTTATGCTGTCTACAATTACTCTACAGTTATTCTAAATAGGGCATCTCTTATTATCTCTCCTTAGATGGTTTTGTTGGTGATATATAGGAATGATGATGATTTATGTGGGTTTCCTTTTATCCTGCTACTTTGCTAAAATTATTGTTTCAACTAACTTCTTAGGTGAGATTTTAGGGTTTTCCAAGTATACGTCATATATATATATATATTTATATATATCATACTGTCTGCAAAAAGAGATAGTTTTACTACCTCATTCTGATTCCTTTGATTTCTTTTTTTTCTCTCGTTATTGCTAGGATTTCCAATACAATATTGAACAATATTGGTGACAATGGGCATCCTGGTCTCACTCCTCATCTTACTAGGAAGGCTTCTAACTTATCCCCATTATAAATAATGCTTGCTGAGGGTTTTAGGTAAATGCTTCTTATCAATTTAAGGAAAAATCCATTTATACCTGTACTTTCAAGTGTGTTTAATAAGAATGAGTATTGTACTTTGTCAAAAGGTTTTTTGCATCTATTGATATATTATTTTTGTTATTTTTATTATTAATATAATCAATTATGTTAGTAGTTTTCCTTACGTTAAACTATCTCTGCATCCCTGTTATAAATCCTATTTGGTCACAATATACAATCTTTGTAATATATTGTTATACTTTATTTAACTAGTATTTTATTTAGGATTTTCATGTCCATATTCATTAATGAAATTGGTCTATAATATTCTTTCTCTGTTTTTACTCTTCCTAGTTTAGGTATCAATACCATAATTGTTTCATAAAAGGAGTTTGGTAGAACCCCTTCTTTGCCTATTATTCCAAATACATATTTTTTTTAATATTGGAATTAGTTGTTCTTTAAATGTTTAGTTGAGTTCACTTGTAAAATCATCTTGTCCTGATTAGGAAGCTCATTTGTGGCCTATTCAATTTCTTTTTCTAAAACAGATTTATTTAGATATTCTATTTCCTCTTTTGTTAATCTAGGCAGTTTATATTTTTGTAAATATTCTTCCATTTCACTTAAAGAGTTAAATATATATGAGATATAATTGGGCAGAAATAACTCCTTATTATTGCTTTGATTTCATCTTTGTTAGTGGCATATTCACCCTTTTTATTTTTAATACTAATGATTTGGTTTTCTTCTTTCTTTTTTTAAACTATATTAACCAATGGTTTATCTATTTTATTGGTTTTTCCATAAAACCAACTTCTAGTATTATTTATTAATTCAATGGTTTTCTTAAACTCAATTTTGTTAATCTCACCTTTAACTTTTAGGATTTCCAATTTATTATTTAATTGGGGATTTTTAATTTGTTATTTTTCTAGTCTTTAACTGTATACCCAATTCATTGGTCTGCTCTTTCTCTAATTTAACAATATAAGCACTTAGAGATAAAAATTTTCCTCTGATTACCACTTTTGCTGTATTTTTATATGTTGTCTCATTGTTATCATTCTCTTTAATAAAAGTATTGTTTCTATGATTTGTTCTTTAAAACTCTTTCATTCTTTAAAATTAGGTTGTTTGGTCTCCAATTAGTTTTTATTCTGTGTTTCCATGGTCTCTTATTCAATACAATTTTTATTGCATTGTGATCTGAAAAGGATACATTTAATATTTCTGCTTTTCTACATTTAACTATTAAATCTGTATGACCTCATATATGGTCAATCTTCATAAAGGTACCATGTATCCTGAGAAAAAGGTGTATTCCTTTCTATTCCCATTCAATTCTCTCCAGATATCTATCATCATCTAGCTTACCTAAAATTCTATTCACTTCCTTGACTTCTTTCTTATTTATTTTTTAGTTGGATTTATCTAATTTTGACAGGGGAAGAGTAAAGTCCCTCACTATTATAGCACTATTATCTATTTCCACTTTTAATTCATTTAACTTTTTCTTTAAAAAGTTAGATGCTGAAGCAGAGCCAAGATGGCCAAGTAAAGGCAGGGACTCTCCTGAGCTCTCCCCAAACCCCTCCAAATACCTTTAAAAATGACTCTAAACAAATCATAGAGCAGCAGAACCCACAAAAAGAGAGTGAAACAAATTTCCAGCCCAAGACAACTTGGAAGGTCTGCAAGAAAGGTCTGTTGCACCAGAGTAAGAGGCCATGCCAGCACAGACCTGGCCCCAGCAAACCCGGAGCAGGCCTCAAGGTGATTGAATCACTGGCAGCAGTGGCGGTTTCCAGACTTCTCAGCCCACAGACAAAAAAGACGACTCAGAAGGTCAGCAGGAAAGGTCTGCTGCACCTTGGTGAGAAGGAACCCAGTCCAGAGCAGGTCACACCAGCACAGCCCCAGCCCCAGCACACCAGGAGCAGGCCTTGGGAGTGACTGAATCAGCAACAGCAGCAGCAGCAGATGCTGCTTCTGGAGCTCTCATCCCACAAACAGTAAGGGCATCAAACAACTGATCAGAAGGAGACTACAGGGGTCTCTTTGCTGGCATGGAGGTAGGACTCTGTTGCTTTGCCCATACTTGGATCCGGGTCACAGTCCTGGGTGATGGTCCTGAGGCAAGGAGGAACTCTGACAGATCAGAGCTTGTGGACACAGTGCAGGAGGAACCCTCCTCACAGTTCCAGGGCAGAAAAAAGTGCTTGTGGTCATTCACAGGCCAGGAGAGGAGTAAACACCTCTCCTTAGATCATACCACCTTGGAAGAACTGAAAACTTGCAGGTCCCTAAAAGAATCTCTGAAAACAGCTGCATAAAACCTCTGAAGCTTGGGATAGTGAGCCCACTACCCTGGAAGCAAAGCCCTACCTTAACAAAGAGCTACAAAGTCAAGTAATAGGCTGGGAAAATGATCAAACACAAAAATAAAAAACCCCTTCTGACTACAGAAAGTTATTATGGTGACAAGGAAGATCAAAACACACACTCAGAAGAAGATAACAAAGTCAAAGCTCCCACATCCAAAGCCTCCAAGAAAAATATGAATTGATCTCAGGCCACTGAAGAGCTCAAAAAGGATTTTGGAAATCAGTGAGAGGTAGAGGAAAAATTGGAAAGTCTCACAAAATAGGTAGGCTTGCAATTTGCATAATTGTAAGGAATTACCAAATTGATTCCATTATCAATATAATGGAATGTAACAGTGCTATTAAAATATGAAGAACAGGGAAGCTAGGTGGCACAGTGGATAAAGCTCTGGCTTTGGAGTCAGGAGGACCTGAGTTCGAATCTGGCCTCAGACACATGACACTTACTAGCTGTGTGACCCTGGACAAGTCACTTAACCCCAACTGCCTCACCAAAAAAGATTAAAAAAAAAAAGAATATAAAGACTTTGGAAAGACAGATTAAATAATTAAACTTGAAAGAAGTAGAATCAGAACAGTATCTATACTATGACTATATAAAAGGAAAACTCTATATAACAATACATAAATTAACAAAGAGGATGAAAGGGGATACAAAGAGTAACCAATATACCTTTAGGTACAAATTGTATGGAGAAATTATTTTTTAGTATAAAGTTGTACATTAATTGTCCATTAATAAAGTATATCATAAATTATTTAAAAAAGAGAGCACCTAGCAGCCTTCAAGGAGTTTAAGTCATTATATTATATCTCAAAATGCTGAAAGGAATCAACAAGTGAACAGACAAATATTTATTAACACTTACCATGTGCCAGGTCTATGCTAAGCACTGGAGAATGCAAAGAAATGAAAAATAGACCCTGACTTCAAAGAGCCCACATTCTATTGGGAGAGACAACATGCAAATGACTATGTACAAAGAAGATAGATACAAGCTAGGATAAACTGGAGATAATCACAGAGGGAAGACACTAGGCATTGACAGAAACTGTGATCGGTATCTTGAGGAAGACTGGATTTTAGCTGAGACTTGAAAAAGACTAGGGAATCCCAGGCCTGGGGGGGACAGCTAGTGAAAATGCATAGAGTCAGGAGATGGAGTATCTTCTGAGAGGAACAGCAAGGAGGCCAGTGTCACTGGCCTGTGGAGCATGTGGAGCCAAAGAGTAAGTAGTAAAAAAAATGAGAAAAGTAAGAAAGGGCCAGGTTATGAAGGGCTTTAAAACTCAAACAGATGATTTTCTTTTTGATCCTGAAGGTGAAAGGCTGCCACTAGACAGAGTATAGAATAGGGAGGAGGGGAAGAGCAAGGGGAAGGTGACATGAGCTCAGTGGAGGATAGACTGGAGTGAGGAAGGACCTGAAGTAGAGAGACCAACCCGAAGGCTATTGCAATAGTCCAGTCATGAAGCGGTGCCAGCTTGTTACCAGGGTGGTAGCAATGTCGGAGGACAGAAGGGGGCATATAGGACAGATGCTGCAAAGGCAGAAATCAACAGGACTTGGCACCTGATTGGCTATAAGGGTGAGGGTGAGTACAGGATGACACCTAGGCTGGGAGCCTAGGTGACTAGGATGATGCTGATACCCTCAACAGTAACAGGGAAGTTCAAAGTGAAGGAGGGCTTGGGGGTAGGTGGGTGGGGAAATAATGAGTTCACTTTTGGACATGTTTATGGGAAGATTGAGAAAAGGCCATTAGATCTGTCAATTAAGAGATTATTGGTAACTTTAGAGAGAAGTTTCAGTTGAATGATGACACTGGAAGCCAGATTACAGAGAGAAGAGAGTAGGAGGAAATAAAATGGAGACATGGCTTACAGAGGGCTTTCAAAAGGAGTTTAGCTATGAAAAGGAAGAAAAATACAGGATGACAGTTAGCGGAAATGAACAGATAAAGTGAGGGTTTTTTAAGGATGGGGGAGATATGGGCATGTTTGTAGGCAGTAGGAAAGCAGCAAGAGAGAGACTGAAGATTAGTGAGAGAAAAGAGATGACAGAGGGTGCAATATTCTGGGGAATGGGATCACCTGCGCATGTAGGCGGGTTTGTCTTGAAAAGGATCACTTCATATGAAAGAGGCCATAGAGGAGATAGTGAGAGAAGGTATTGCAGTGATATAAGAAAGGAGAAGAGGAAGCTCTCAACAAATGGCCTCATTTTTTTAGTGAAATATAAACAAGATTCCCATCTGAGAGCATGGGAAAAGGAGAAGCCAAGAGAAGTATGAAGAGGGGTGAAAAGGCTTAAGGCTGAAGAGTGTGATAATGAATCAACTAGAGAGATGCAAAAAAGACTACTTTACTACATTGAGAGCCCAAGCAGAGATTGTGAAATATGAATCTGTAGCAGATACCATTAGCACCACTTTCAGATCTCTCATTCGACAGCACATAAATAAGAGCAGAAATACCAGATGTTGGGAGCAATACAAGTCCCAAGCTTGGCAGGGAATGACTGATAACAGGATAAGAAGGCAAGAATTCAAGTGCAGAGGACAGTGTAGAATTGAACTGGTTCACAGAGAGATCTGGATGGAGAAGAAAGGAGAGTGTAGCCTGTGCAGGGGTGATGGCCTGGGAAACAACAGAAAGGTAGAAAGACTGGAAGTCATGGTGAGGACAAAGAACAGGACTAGGCCTCACAGGAGAAAGGGAAAGATGGAATGATAAAAGATTATAATCAAAGGAATTTCAGAGCTCGAGAATATGGAATACTTGTGGGTGACGGCAAGATCAAGGGTATGATCATTTCTATCTATAGCCGAGATAGAGTGGAAATAATAGGTCATGAGAGATGAGTAAGCTGAGGAACTGGGAAGTGAGGGCTGTTTAAGAGAGTATCAACATGGATGGTAAAGTGTGATAGTACGGGGCAGCAGTTGGGAAGGAAAGAAAGACTAAGAGCCAGGCAATGCACTAACTCACTGAGGAAGGAAAAAGGTGGGGGAAAGGGTGGGAAGGGGGATGCTAAGCTTTTAAAAGTTAATAGATAATAACTACCAGAATCTCAACTGGGTAACAAATATGAACTGAATCATCCTCAAAGGAGGAGAGATGGCTGCCTAATGGAAGCAGAAATGAAGAATAAGGAGGGTTCTGATTCCACTACCATGACCAGTGAGTTAGGAGCGTGAATGAAAGTACAACCAGTCCAAGAAAGGGTAGCCAGGGAAGCTGAGTCATTAAGAAGGCATCATTGAGTGCCAGATGATGAAAGAATAAAGAAAAAAGTTTAAGATAAAAGAAAATTTCTTCACTACGGAGCAGGCATTCCAGAGAGACTGTACAAAGGGCAGGTAGACCTGAAGTGAGACACTGGGAGGACTGGGCTGAGGAGAACAGGAGGGATAAAATACATAGGGGAAGACAGGAAAGGGGTTTCTATAATGACGGCAGGGGTGCAGAATTATTGAGATAGGGCGAGTATGCTGGGTGGGAGCTGTTACCCAGGAGGAAGAATTCAGGCTATCATCAGGGACTGAAGAGAAGTCCATTGCAGGGAGGGAGGTATTGGGAGCTAGGTATTAGATTGTTCAGGGCCCTCCCTCAAGATGTTGAGTCCTGTGAGGCCCAGGATGCCCAACTCAAAATGGGCAATGACAGGCGAAGTTGAACAGTTGGCAAGAACTAGCAATTTGAGGTGGGATTTGGGTCAGAAATGGCTTCCTGAGCACTGGAGAAGGCTCTGGGGTGAAGACGGAGCATGATATCTGAAGCTGGGCTGACTGATGAAGGGCACCTTGGGAAGAGTCAAGAAAGAAGAGGTTACAGGCAGGAAGGCTGACTGGCTCAGGGTTGATGTTGAGGGGAAGGCAGAGGGCACAGGAGGACTAGGGCTGGATCCAGCCAAACTGGTCTCCCTGGGAAGTCCTAGAGTCAAAAACAGAAGCCACAGGCAGGCCAGGACTGGATCTGAAAGAACCCATGAAAGTTACAGCCACGCTGCTATCTATGATTTTGGAAAGTCATAGAAATGATGGAGAAGCCAACAAACAATTTAAGCATCCAGAAAGAAGTAGTTCAAGTCCCAAGAGCCCACAACCAGGATTGCAACGGACCTGGCAGCTTCTACCATAAAGAAGAGATCTCAGAATACGATATTCCAAAAGTCAAATGATATAGGTCTACAACCAAGAAAAACTTAGCTTGCAAAGCTAAATTTAATCCTACAGTGGAAAAAATGGATTGTTAATGGATTAGAGGGCTTTTAAACATTTATAATGAAAAGACTAAAGCAACCTGAGCAACATTTATAGAAAACTTTAAGCTTTATAAAGCACTTTAAATACAATACTTTAAATCCTCACAACCACCATGAAGTATAGGTGCCATTTTACAGAAGAAGAAACTGAGGCTCAGAGAGGTTAAGTGACTTCAAGGTCACATAGCTAGGAAGTATCTAAGGCATGATTCAAATTCAAGGCTTCCTAACTCTAAGCCCAATATTCTGTCCACTGCGCCACATAGCTGCTTCCCACAGGTCCTGAATAGAAACCCTGAAATACAAATACATGAATCAAAAGAAATCTAGGAAGGTAAATTTATTTGAGCAATTGGTAGAAGCTATATAATTATGTAATGCTAATATTCTAAAAGGAGGAGAAGAAATTTAATGTCTTCAAAGCATACTAAAGGAGTTAAATAAGAAGACAAAGGACTTGGTGTTAAATTGATTCAATTATGAGGGTCAAAGAGGGGAAGGTGAAAGGAGGCTAAAAGGAATACATTAAGCAGAAAAGGGGATGAAAAGGGTAGAACTTGATATATCTCATAATCGGGGATTGTGAGAAGAATTATAATATAGATTTGGAGGAAGGGACTGGGGAAGAGAACATCAGATGAACCTCAGTCTTATCTGAAACAAAGAAAGTCTGAATGAACACACACACACACACACACACACACACACACACACACACACGCTGAAGATATACATCAAACTCAGGAGAGAAACAAGTGAGGGTTGGGGAGGTACAAGGGAGGTGGGGTGAGAGGGAGGATATCATTAGAGAGGAAACGGTCACAAGTAAAACAGACTTCCTGATTCTGAAAAGGAAAGAGAAAAGTAGAGGAGGGGAAAGGAAGGGAGGGCAGAGAAGGAGAAGCAAAAAAAAAGGAAAAATAGAATCTAAGGGGCTGACTACTAGAGCAAAAATGTCTGAACAATCCGGGACACGTGAATGTAATGGAATATTATTGCACCATAAGAAATGACAAAAGGAACTGTATCACAGGAGCCACTGGAGTTTTTAGTCTCCAGCCTCTAACAGGTTCACTCTTGATCTGAGCAGCCCGAAGAACCAGAAGACAGCTTCAGAAGGGTTAAATAAGTTTACTTTATTCTAGTCTAGTCTTCTCAAAGAGGTTGCTGATAATGGGAGCACCAATTCCTATGGGACTCCCTAATAACCATTCTTGCAGGGGCAGGCGAGAATAGGAGTATAACTCATTGTATCCCCTAAGCCTCAACGGGGGTCAGTTGAGGCAAACCCAGATTCCCTCCAAGCCTTGATGGGGGCCAATCAAGGCAAGCACACATGCACATTCCTCTTGTGCATTCCTATTCCCCCCTCACTGACCAGTGCTCTCTTGATTTATAGAGAAGCACACAAAGAATGCATTTTGCCAACAGTAAGCTCACGGGTTAACTTTAGCAATATTGTCATGACTTAGTACAGCGTAAGCATAGTAAATATTACATTGTCATCCCTATATCTCACTGCACAGCCGCAGTGGAAACTGTTTACAACCATGATCATGGGAACTATTATTTAGGATCCTAAGAGCTATTATAGGAGTTATTATCTAAAAAAGAATAACAAAATCCTCCTTATTTACACTAAAATCCACCTTACTTACAGGAACTATTTCAGAGAATTCTGAGTAGTATGAACTGATGCAGGAGTAAGAGAGCAGAACCAGGAGGGCGATTTATACACGGAAAACAATACTGTAAATAAAAATAATTTTGACAGCCTTAAGAACTATTAAAGCAAAAAATCAACCATATCTCTAGCCACCATGTGGATCTGTTTTATTTGACTATGCTTTATTCATTACAAAAAGTTTTTTTTCTCGTGATTTTTAATTGACAGGACATGGGATGAGGAGAGAAAGCAAGGGTTAGTAATGCTGATGCCAAAAGAATAGGTCCAATTAAACATTTTAAAGATACACAGAAGAGAAGAAAGTTCAGAAGGAAGCATAGACAAGAGGGGAAGTTTATAAGTAATATGTTTAATTTATGATATACTTTTTAAAAAAATCAAGCAGTATGAAATGGTGATTCATAGTTACATATATGATCCTCTTTTTTTGTTCTGCTCTATATATGGAAATACTAATTGCTTTTTAAAATTTTAAGTGAACAGAAGCCAGAAGGAAAGCTGAAATAAGACAGCTTTGAAAGTTACATGTTGAATTTATTATATACTTAAATGGAAAAGCAAGATGCATGTAAGAGAAAATCAGTTTCCTAAACAATCCTTTTTTTCCATTCTACTTTGTATATGTAAAAGCCCATTTTATTTATTGTACGTTAAGTTCTAATTTTTTTAAAGAAATTTTAAATTTGTTGAAAACTAAAAATAAATTAATATAAAAAGGCTGCACCCCAGCCTTCATCCTAGAAAAGACATAAAGAAATACATCTTCCTCCTGGTTTCTAAGGAGAGAAGGAGAGCAGAGCATTCTATGAGCATAGTTTGTTGTATGTGCTATTATGCACGGTCAACATCATGGGGGAAAAAAAGGAAGAAATTTTAAATTAAAAAAGTCAGAGAACAGGAAAGTTACTACAACAGTCGGAGGTAACATACTGACTTTCAAGAAGAAGAAAAAAATGCTTGTGTCAAACTATATAGAGTATGATTTAGATTCTTGGAAAAATTCTAGACTGTATTATAAAACTGATAGCTTGAGAGAACCCAGGAAGGGAAACAGTCTATCACATAGCCAGTACAGGTTCATAAAGAACAATTACTCTCAGATAACCTGATTTCTTTTTTTGATGGGTTACTAGACTCTGATGATTTTATCACCGAGTTGGAGGCTACTTTAAGTTCTCCACGGTTAAGTCACCACAGAATCAACTACAAGTTACACTTAGCTGAAAACACACTGTATGACTCTTTATCTAATAAATCTGAATAAATTTGGAGAGACTTTCTACCAGAAGGATGAACATCAGGTAATGAGTTTTGTTTTTCTGGGTTTTTTAATCCGTAGCATCTTCTGAAAATGGCAATTTTAAGGCAAGGAGCAGTTGGGATTTCATCAGTAACATGAGTACTTACATTGATGAATAATACATATTCCAAAGTACTAAAAACTAGATTGGTATGTCAGGAGAATGCTATAGGCAAAATATACCTGAATTTCAGCAAAACATTTTATATTTTACCCATAATTTTGTAAGAAAAAAAAGAAAAGAAAAGATGAGACATAATAATAACACAGTTAAAAGGATTCAGAACTCGTTGAAAAATAGATCCAAAGAGAGGTGATTAATGGATCTATGCCAGTCTAGATTGAATAGTGAAGCAGTCTACGGAATTGAATTTGGCTTTATGATGGTCAACATTTTTATCAATAACCTGGACGAATGCATATGTGAACTGCTTATCAAATTTGAAGAGAACAGAAAACTGGGAGGTACCACCAATATAATGGACATCAGTCACAATTTTAGTAAGCCAGAATGATAGGCTGAGGCTAATAAGATGAAACTTAATAGTTCTTGTAAAAAGCCATCTTAAACAATGCTCTCATTTTATACAGATGAGAAAACTGAGGCCAAAAGAATTTCCCAAAGCGATAAAAGAGCAGATCCAGGACAAGAACCTGGGTCCTCTGACTCCAAATCTAGTGGGTCTTCCCATAACTCTGGGTGCTACATTTTAGGAAAAAACACTGACAAGCCAGAG
Source organism: Phascolarctos cinereus (assembly GCF_003287225.1). Taxonomy (NCBI): domain Eukaryota; kingdom Metazoa; phylum Chordata; class Mammalia; order Diprotodontia; family Phascolarctidae; genus Phascolarctos; species Phascolarctos cinereus. Next base: position 228,612,614 of record NW_027555736.1, read on the forward strand.
CATGTGCAAAAGAGGTTGACAAAGATGGTGAAGGGGCCTGAAACAATGCCATACTACATCAGTGGAAGGAACAAAGGGCATTTGACTTCAGCCTGGAGAAGAGAGGTACACAAAAACATCTGTCTTCAAATCTGTGAAGAACTATTATACGAAAGAGGATTTAACTTATCTGACTTGATCTAGAGGGCAGAACTAAGATCTAGGAAAGGGGTTGACATAAGAGTATGAAAGATAAAGTAATGATGACTACAGTGAGGGTGTGGTGTTCAAGGAAGTCTTTTTCAGGGGAGCTCTTTCTCATTCCCACCACCCCAATTCATAGAATCTTTTAAGGCTGTCTTTAATAGAAGTGACCTTTTCTTGTTTAAGAACAGGTCTCCCCAAAAGAGAATTCTGGGAAGATGGCAGAGTAGGTCAGAAAACTTTTGGCTCTCCAAATTTCCTCCACAAAAAAAAAAAAAAGATATTACATCACCTCAGAGCAGGAGAAATAAACACAGGGTAAAGGAGTTGTCCTCCTAAGACAACTTGAGAAAACCCCAGGAAAGACCTGAGCTCTAATGGCTAAGGTGAGGCCTGAGTGAAGGGCAAACACCTCCAGGCTGACTCTGCAGAATCAACAAACAACAAGCCCTAGGGGCAACTGGGTTGAGCCGCGCCTCAGCCTTAGGAACTTTCATTTTGCAGACAGAGTATTGGGGGGGAGGGGTCTGAAGACTGAGTGGGAGAAGATTGAGCCACCTTCCACTGTCAAGGGACACCAAGCACAGCTGCGCTAACCCAACCACCAACCAACTGCTGACCCAATACGTCCCAGATTGGCTGGAGGAAGGGGGAGCTAGCACATGCCTGGTGGGAGCATTAGCGAGGGGCAGGGACCCTGCTGACTGTGGGCACTTGCAGGAAAGCAGAGTCCCTGGTTTCAGTCCTGAGGCAGAGCGGACAGCTGTGGTTTGTAGCCACTGGAGGGGCCACAGGAAACAAGATCATTTGTGGGGCAGTGTGGCTGGGGGCCTTGCCTGTGGCTTGGGAGTAGAGAGGAGAGCCCAGGGTTGGGCCCCAAGACAGACCTCAGAAAATAATAGTAGGGGAGACCTGGGACTTGGGGCATCATTCCCCATACCTTAGGACTGCAAATTGATTACACTAATAGCTGCTAAAAACAAAATAAAACAAAAAATAAGTAAATGGAAATGAGTAAGCAAAGGAGAAGGAACCCAACCATACATGGTTGCTATGGGGATGGAGAAGCCCTGAGTTCACGTTCAGAGGAAGATAATGGAGCTTAAAAAGTCACTCCTTTTTCAATGAGATACTTCAAACGGTGACAAGAACAAAAAGAGTTCTTTAAAAGGACTTTTTTTTGGTTTGTTTTGTGTTTTTTTAGGCAATTTGGGGTTAAATGACTTGCCCAGGATCACACAGCTAGTGTCAAGTGCTTGGTAGAAGGCCGGATTTGAACTCAGGTCTTCCTGACTTCAGGGCCAGTGCTCTATCCAGTGCTCTATCCACTGCACCACCTCACTGCCCCCTTTAAAAGGACTTTAAAAAGCACATAAAAGAGACTGAAAAAAAATAGAGAAAAAATAAGAGCAATCCAAGAAAATCAAGAAAATTATGGAAAGGAAGTCAACCAATTTGATATGGAGCATCAAAAACTTAAGAAAATATTTCCTTGAAAACTAGAATTGGGCAAGGGGAAGCTAATGACATTCTAAGACACCAAGAAATCATGAAGAAAAATCAAGAGAATGATAAAAAAGAAGAGAAAGTTAAACATCTCATCAGAAAAACAATTGCTCTGGAGAACAGATGGAGGAGAAATAATACAAGAATAGTCAGACTACCTGAAAATTGTGATTAAAAAAAGAATCTTGATACAGTATTAACAATAAATTATCAAGGAAAATTGCCCCGATGTTCTAAAATGAGAAGACCTTAAAGTAGAAATAGAAAAAAATCTACTGATCACCACCTAAAAGAGATCCCAGGAGGAAAACTTACAGGAATATCATAGCCAAGCAGGTTAAGGAGAAAATATTGGAAGCAACAAGAAAAAAAAAATTTAATATTATAGAGCTACAATAAGAATTACACAAGACCTATTAGCTACTATGTTGAAGGACTGTAGGTCTTGAAATATTATATTCTGTAGAGCAAAAGAGCTAGGGCTATGGCCACAGGCAATTTACCCAACAAAGTTAAATATAATCTTGAAGGGAAAAAAAAATGGACATTTAATGAAATGAAAGACTTTCAGGTTTTTTTGTGACAAAAACCCCAGAATTTAAGGGAAAATTCAACATATAACATCTAGGAGAAATATAAGGTAACCATTGAAGACCAATTATAAGGGACTCAATGAGGTCAAACTGTTTACTTCATACACGTGAAAATATTAGCAGTACTCTTATGATTGTCATCATGATTTGCATAGTTTGAAAGAAAGGCTTGGAATGAGCTGAGTATGGGTCAGGTAATTCTAAAAAAATAAAACTGTAGAGAGAGATAAAAAGGAGTAATTATATAAATGAAGCACAAAAGGAAAAATTGATACAGAAGAAGCTGGTAGTAGGGAGAGTGGGTAGTGCTGTAACCTTACTGTCACCGGGAATGGGTTAAAGAGAGAAATTATATATTATATATGTTATACATATGCATATGTACATACATGTGCATATATATTATATGTGTATTATATATACATACATACATACATACACATACACTCATACTATCTAAAAGGGTATAAAAGTCTTCTAAATTCAGACAGAAACAAAAGAGCAAGTAATTGTAGCTTAGGGGCAGCCAGGTGGCATAGTGGATAAACTTCGGCCTTGGAGTCAGGAGGAGCTGAGTTCAAATCCAGCCTCAGACACAGGACACTTACCAGCTGTGTGACACTGGGCAAGTTACTTAACCCTGACTGCCTCACCAAAAAAAAAAAAAAGTAATTGTAGCTTAGAATGTGAGTGGGACAAATTTACCCATAAAATGGAAATGGATAGCAGATTAAAAGTTTGAATTCAACACTATGTTGCTTTCAGGAAACATAAAAATGAGAGATAAAAAAGATAAAATAAAGGGCAGAAGTAGAATTTATTATGTAAAAAAATGATGGATATTAATCATGATCTCAGACAAAGTTAATCAAAAGTCAAAAACAGGGGCAGCTAGGTAGAGCAATGGATAGAGCTCTGGCTTTGGGGTCAAGAGGATCTCTGTTCAAATCTGACCTCAGACACATAACACTTACTAGCTGTGTGACCCTGGGCAAGTCACTTAATCCTATTGCCTAACAAAAACAAAAAAACAGTGAAAAATAGAGAAACTATACTGTGTTGGCAATATTATTCAACATTGTTTTAGACCATTTAAAATACCTAAACAGTATAAAATATATCTGAGTAAATCCCTGCCAAAACAAACACAGGAACTATATGAACATAAACATAAAACACTTTTTATACAAATAAACTCAGATCTAAATAACTGAAGTAATACTTATTGTTCAATTTATTGTTCTAGCCAATATAATTTTTAAATCATCATTTTACCTAATTAAACTATTTATTCAATGTCATTCCAATTAAATTAGTAAAAATTATTTTTCTGAGTTAGAAAAAATAATAACAAAGTTCATTTGGAAGAGCAAAAGGTCAGGAACTTAAAAAAAAAAGGAAAAAAAATATAAAGGAAGTAGATTCAGCAATCTCAGACCTCAAACTATATTATAAGGGAGAGCATTGCTGAAGTACAAAAAGGGTAATTTCAATTATTTTAAATTAAAATTTTCTTGTATAAATAAAACCTATGCAGCCAAGAATAGAAGAAATGCAGAAAATTGGGAAAAAACTTTCATAGACAATCTCTCAGATAGGATGTGATTGGGTTGGAATATTTCTGCATCAGAAAAACATTGAAAGACTTGGACCTATGAAGGAAGATGCTATCCACCTTCAGAGAAACAGATGACAGGTGGAAATAAACATAGTACTCTTACATATATGTTGTATGAGTGTATATGTATATATATATGTGCATGTTTATAGATATCTATGTATATGTATATATCCTTGCTTAATTGTAGCCTTCTTTAGGGTAGAAGAGGAAAGAAGGTGGAAAAAAATAAAGTAAAAAGTGCACAGCAGAGAACAAAAGAAAACCAATAAGGAAGCAAAGAAAAACTGGGCAGCTTTGAAAACAACGTATAGTATTTATTATGTAGGTTTTCTTGAAATGGAAATTTATTGTTTTACATTGAATCCTCTCTTATGGTCTGCTGTGTACATGGCAATGTTTTTTTTTCTCATTTTGTATTTAAGTTTAAAATTTTTAAAAATTACAAAAAAACAAAAACAAAAACCAGTCTCCCTACCCACAGGTCCCACCTCACAACTGATCAGCACCAGAGTTTTGACCACCTCTATTTCCCACCTGCGCTGGTTCTTTCCTCCTTTGACAACCTGATTCTCCACCCCCAACATCCTGGGGACTAACCCTATTAATGCCAAACTGAAAGCGGACACTCTATCAGTACAGTCCATTACCTCTCACCACTCTAGTGTTCAAGATCCACCAAGACTGGATTGAATCTACACTAAATTTAGAATGTACTGCAGAAATCTTTGGCTCTCTGGCTGCTGGGATGACAGGGGTGTGCCACCAGCCCCTCCTCAGAAACAGCCTCTTCTATGAAATTTTCAAGAATTGTGCAAGGCAATGGTCTATCAATTTCTGACTAAGATCAAACCATGACTATGATTTACAGATATATGGAAAGGTATATACTTTAATTTTTTTTACAAATTATATTAGTTACTATAGAATACCATGGCCTATCAATCTGTGCAAAAGCAAGAGCTTTTCCATCCAGCACTAAGTTCTATGTAGAAACAAAGACACTCTCATTTTTGTCTTTAGGTCTCTAAGACCTAGCACAATCCTTAGCACATGGTAGGTGCTTGATAAATGCTTGGTGAATGATAATTCAGTTGATTCTTCTCTTTCTCTCAATTTGATACCCTCTAAGTTGACAAAATCAGTTATTTGTCCCCTTATACAATCAAACTTTTAAAATAATGACAAAAACATGATTACGATTTTAAAAAGGAAATCTTACCTCTTCTAATTCTCTTTCTATTTGAGTTTTCCTCCTTTGAAACTGCCTTATTGTTTTCAGTTCTATCTGAATTAAGCCAATTTCTTTAGTTTTTTGATTGTATTGCCCCTCCAACTCATTAATTTTTACAGAGTAGTGTTCTTGCTATAAATAAGAAATTAAGAGAAAATTAATGTAAAGTGTTAGTGTTTAGTATTAAGAAAGATCAGTTTTACTGAAGCTCAGTGTAATAAGAACTTCTAAAATATGGTACATGAGGTAATTTTTATACCTGAAAAAGAGCTAAACCTAGGGTTGGAGGTTGCTAAGAGGATAGAGATTGAATGTCAGGAGAGAATATCTATCAAGATTTATAACTAATTAGATAGAAAATATGCTTCTAGCTAATTTTCTGGTTAACTGAGAGTTAAACGGAAAGCCTCTTCTGTTTTGGCCTTTGCACTAAAAATCTTTTCTACTAAATTTTAAGCTCTATGAGGGTAGCATATATTGTCTTATTTAATTTTTTGGTCTCCCTCAGAGTTTAGCCAAGTTCTGTACTGTGTAGGTACTTAATGTTTGACTAAGTTAAAGTAAAACATATTTTTGTGTCTTATTAAGTATAGCAGAGTCAATCTTTTCCTAATGATCATATTCTCATACAGTTATTATTAATATAACAGATACTCATATAGGATTATTAATGTAGATTGGTAGGAGATTGGATTGAATCTATACTAAATTTAGAATATACTGAAGAAATCTTTGGGGTTTTTCATTATAATTTTGAAATTTTTCAACTACATCTCTGATATTAGTTTGTTTTATCATACGGCATGTTTGCCTCTTTTTGATTAGGCAAAGTATAATTTTTTTTAAAAATCATACTTAATTGCGGGTACTGATTGAGATGGTGCTTCCACATCAGTGATTTTTCTAGACAAATAAAGTTTGCTTCTATACGCACTGATATTTTTTAAATTTTTAACTGTTTTCCTTGGAAATTTTTCTAAAATGTTTTATTTTATTTTATTTTAGAATACTTGTCTTGTTAATCAGTGCATATTATGCATCAAGGATCATTAATCTTCTTCTGAGGAAGTGCTGAGATTACTGAGGACAGAGGTGAGAGGTATAAAGGAAATAATTAGCTACTGATAGTCAGTATCTGAGAACAGGAATGATTGCATTGAGCATACAGTGGAAGCTATCCAGTAAAAGGAGTATATTATGGAAACAATCAGTAGTGAAGGAATCAACCTATATTGGTTCTTATAGTATTTATTAGGTGTATAGACAGGCAAGCTAATATACACCACACTAATATATACACCAAGCTAATCAGTAAGCTCTCCATGTTTAGATGTAGTCTTACTGGTTAAGGCCCACAAGCACTATTTCTATACTGACAGAAATTCTAATGCTGACAAAAACAATTAGAAGAGGAGTGGGATGGTAAAAAATGGGAAAGTACTAATAATCAATTTACAGTCCTATTATGTAGGTCTTTGAGACCTACATAATACTTAGATTCTGATTTGCAGCTTATATATTCAATTATCATTATGCATATTACTTTATATTTTACTATACAGCAATAAAGTGATACACTCAACGGCTACAGAAATATTTAGGGTTATTTTTTTTCCATTCTTAAGAATGCATGTTTCTTTGCTAGTTCATGTCTATTTATTTTTTTATTTTGTTTCTAGCTGCTACTTGTTTATTTTTTACTTCTTCAGCATACTCTTAATCTCCTACTTTTTAAATTCTTATCTGTTACAGGGTCACAAACAAGACAAACTTTATTAGAAGTCCCTGTAGAATAAGAAGGCACAGATAGGTGGCATTGTGGATAGGGCACTGGGCTTGAAATCAGAAGACTCATCTTGATTTTTTTATGAGTTCAAATCTGGCCTCAGATACTTCCTAGCTATGTGACCCTGGGCAAGTCAATTAACCCTGTTTGCCTCAGTTTCCTCATATGTCAAAAGAGCTGGAGAAGGAAACAGCAAACCACTCCAGTATCTTTGCTAAGAAAACCCCAATGGGGTCACAAAGAGTCAGACATGACTGAAATGAATGAACAAAGTAGAATAAGAGTCACAGGACCCTAGACTTAGAGATGGGATTGTGGAGGTCATCTAGCCCAATGTTCTCATTTTACAGATTAGGAAACCAAGGCCCCAAGAGATTAAAGGACTTTGCTGAAGTCACACAGATAGAAAGTAGAAGAGCATGGATTTCGAAGTAAACCCTTTTATCCAAAGTCAGCATTCTTTCCACTGATATACACTGCCTCGCTAAATGACGGCTTTCCGAATGCACAAAATACATGAATTTGACTTAATGCATAGCCTTTGTGACAACTATTTGGGTTGTTTTATGTCCCCTTTGGGGTTTTTTTTGGTTTTTTTCTTTTACTATTTCAGGATCTCAACTGTGCTCTGGACTATGGAGACTATCAGAAACATCACTACTACAGAAACTGGGTCACTGAGTACAAACTACTCACCAGAATTTCCCTGTCAATCTTGGATTTGTCATTTGCATCTAATATCTGTTGTTTCAGTTGTTCAATCTGTATTAAAATAGAAATGGAGAATTATGAAAATGAAGACAATGTTCTATACTGCATCCCTACTAAATAGCCTAATCTTCAAGTGCAATTAAAGCCACTAAGTCACTAGAAGAGGACCAAAAAAAGTCTGACTTAAAAGAAGCCAACTGGATTCTCACATCTGCTGCTACATTCAATCTATTGCATTATCTTGTTTTGGTTGAAGTATATAACGAAAATCTAGTCTTCCAAAGATACGTATTTGAAAAAGGGACCATTTTAGTAGGCAAGTTTCTCTGATAAAAGTCTCATGTCCAAGATATACAAGGAATTGATTCAAATTTATAAGAACAAGAGCCATTTTCTCAATTGACAAATGGTCAAAAGATACAAAAAGGTAGTACTCAAAGGCAGATATCCAAGCTTTTTACCAGTGATATTAAAAAAAAATTCCAAATCACTAATAATCAGAGAAATTCAAATTAAAGCAACTCTGAGGCTGCCCATATCCACCAAACAACCAAAACCAAAAAATAACAAATATTGCAAGAGCTAACTGGAAAAATTTTTTTAAAAAAAACCTCACCTTTCCTGATGATTCAGTTATCATTAAGAACACTGTTTTATATTTTACTACATGGTAATACAGTGATACACTCAAGGGTTACAGAAATATTTAGTTTAGTGGCTTTTTTTTCCCCTACACCTAAGGAAGCTACATCTCTTTGTTCTCATAGTTTGTATCTAACTCTTAGAAGCTAACTTTTGGGCAAAATCTTATCATTTTCTCAGTACTATTTAAAAGACATTTCTAGGATATAACGGAACCACCAATAATCACTGATGAATTCAACACACTATATTGTGCTTTTTCTTTCTAGTCTTTGTTTCTTCTGTATTTATGGAAATCTATGTAGGAAAAGTCGGTACAACTGCTAGCTAAAGATGTTTATATTTCTAAGGCTATCGATAAAGAAAAGAAAATGGGAATATGGCTGGGACTGATAGGTATAAACTAATACCCAATTATTATCGGTAAATATATACAAATAAAGGTTTGCAAGAACTTTAGAAATTATTGTATGTCTGATCTAAAATGTCACTTTAGAATTAAACAGTACAAGTTCTGTGATCTTTGAAGGTGTCCTATATGGTTACTAGCACATTGTGGTTGCTAACTAAATAAATAATTTGACAATATTTAATCTCAGGTTTGTAATTCTCCTAACTTCTTTACTTCTACTAATGTTTTTATAATAGATTGACTTTACTAAAGATGGGAACTGCAGCACTCAGGCACAAAAAAAGGGCAAACATTCAACAACAGTGTTAGCTTAATATTTATCCCCACATTTTCAAGGTGTTTTTAGGATTTTGGATCTTTCCCCAAAACACTAAAAGATGCCCTCAAAAGTGTGAAACTGAGACCTGGTTCTTGATTTTAGAGCTTTTACTCTAACTTTTGCAAAACATAAACATATACTCACAAATTATGTAAACAAAAAGTAAGAATTACAGGACCCAAATTTGTATTTCATATTGCTAAATGAAGTATTTTAAAGGATTTATCAATTTTGCCAGCCAGAGTAGAGTGAAGAACGGCTAATGTACTGACAGATTCAGGCAAAATTACATTAAAAACTGAAAAATTTCATAACTGTCACTGTAAAATATCAAATAAGTACTTATAGCATACTGGAGAAGAAGGAAGAAAAGCCCTAAGAATTGAGGAGGTCAGGGCTCTCCAGCAGATGGCATTTAAGTTGTGTTTATATATCCTGAGAAGAGCTCTTTAAACTACTGTGTATATTCATAGTGGTGGTTAGTGGTTGTCCTTTGTCCTCGAAGAGGACCAAAATGACATCACTATGCTAGAGTCCGGTTCACTGTGTCCAACTGGGGCTCATATATTCAGTAAAATAAGATTCAAGAGCTTTTCTACATACCAAAAGATCTTTTTCCAAGTCTTGCTTCTTTATGTAGCTTAATACAGCCATTGTATCTTTCTCCATTTTGTACTGCTGTCTCTTCAAGTCCTCATTACATAGTGCCAGTCTCCGAACTGCCTCACGATATCCATCCCGCGATATTTCTGAGACTTCCAATCTGGCTTCCCAAAGGGCAGCATTAGCCTTGGCTCTCTCTACTTCTATTTCTTCCCTTTTTGTCAGCTTCCTGAATGAGAATAGTATATTCATAATTAGTATATTTTCCTCTCTAGGGCATAGTTTTTTTAAAAAATCTCACTTGGCAAGTATAATCCACTAACACCTAGGTTAAGTATCAAAAAGCTTAAACGTTCCCTAGATGACCCAAGATTCAGAAATAATGCGGTCTGATGTTTTTTGGCTCTAACCCCCACCTTTTTTTTTTTTTGGTGAGGCAATTGGGATTAAGTGACTTGCCCAGGGTCACAGAGCTAGTGAGTATCTAGTCTGAGGCTGGATTTGAACTCTGGTCCTCCTGACTCCAAGGCCAGAGCTCTTATCCACTACGTCACCTAGCTGCCCCAACTCTACCCCCTTCTAACTGGTAGGAGTGGAGTAAGGCAGAGAGCAGCACTCTACAGGAACTACTGGAACTACAGAGGGAAAATTATGGAGCATGGTAGTTGTAGGAGACAGCAGAGATGGCCTAACAAGGAAGAGGTGTTAACCTGGAGTCTGTGAACTTACTTTTAAAAATATTTTTATAACTATTTCAATATAATTGTTCATTAAGTCATTGGACTTGGAAAATGTCTAAAAACAGCATGTATTCACAGAAAGAGTAAAATTAAAGAAACAAGTAAGAGGTTTATTTCTAAAAGGAAGAAATTAAAAGAGAAAGCCCCTGGTCCCTCTACCCTCTCATGTCCTAACACCTAGTCAGCCATCTCACTGATTCCCTTGTACACCCTAGAATCCCTTGACCCCTTCATCTGTCATCTTTTCCATCTTACTAATTCATTACCCTGCACAAGCCCCTGTAACTACTTTCTACAATCCCAATTCAGGATTTCAGGGGGAAAGTAAGAAACAAATGGGCCAGCTGATTCTACTACAAATTCATCCTAAGCCAGGAATTCTTAAGCTTCTTAACTGTTACGAATCTCTGGCAATCTGGTGAAATCCACGGGCCTCTTCCCAGAATAATGTTTTTATTATTTGGAGCAGCTAGGTGGCACACTGGGCCTGGAGTCAGAAAGGCCTGGGTCCAAAGCCAACTTCAGACACTTATAACTATGACCTTTAAAAAAAAAACTTTTACAAAATTATCTCCTCCCCTATCCCATGCTCAAGTCTTTATCATACTTAGACATCATTTACAGTCATACATAGCAAAACAGTGGAGAACAGACTATCTAAACAAATCAGAACCTGACAGAATGAAAGAGTTGTAAAAAGGAAGCAGAAAACTCCGGGGGGGGGGGATCTCCATCTCAACAGAAAGACATCCTCAATTGCCAGCCTTCCCAGCCCATGGGGAACATGTCTACTAACTGTTCTCTGGGCGCTACTCTCTGGTTTCAGGTATCTCATCTGTCTGTGGTAGACATCTGGTCTCAGTCTCTGCCCATCTCAGTGCCTCCAAACTTTACTCAGCTGCGAGATCTTGTACTCTCTCATCCCAAAACTAACATGATTTGTCAGCTCTTTCTCTCCAGAGAATTATCTCATTCATCTCTGTAAGCTTGTGAGAGGGGCTATGCTTCAATCCCTTATTTCTACCCCATCATGTAACTGAAATTGCTCTCTTGAAGGTGACCTACTAAGACTAATTAGCAAAGCCTTTATTTAGTCCCCATGTCTTGTGAGTTATTTACATAGCTACAATATTTGATAAATTTGCCTCCCTTCCTTGAAGGCTGTTCAGTGGTGTAGTACCTAGGGTATCAGACTTGTAGTCAGGAAGATTTCTTCCCCTGTAAAATGGGGATAATAATAGTACCTACTTCCCAAAGTTGCTTTGAGGATCAAATGTGATAACATGTAAAGACCTTTGAAAATCTTAAAGTGCTACGTACCTACTTCCCAAAGTTGCTTTGAGGATCAAATGTGATAACATGTAAAGACCTTTGAAAATCTTAAAGTGCTACATAAATACTAGTTGTTATTATCATTAAGACTCCTGCCTTTATTTCCAGGAACTACCTAATTTTCTTATAATTTGAATTCCAATCCAACATCTCCAACTGCCTATGCAATATCTCAAATGGAATATCCCATAAGCATCTCAAACTCAGTATGTCCAAAACAGAACTCATCATACAACCACCCCCCTTTTTATTTCTAGGCAGAACACTACTATCTTTCCAGTCATACAGGTTCACAATTTCAATGTCATCCTTGACTCTTCACTCCTACCCTATCATCCAATCAGTTGCCAAATCCTGTCATTTCTACCTCCGTATTACCTCTCATATCCACCCAACTACTCTCGTCATTTGGCTATTAAACTAGTTCAAGTCATCATCTCTTCAAGACTGAACTACTGCCATAGTAGTTCTTACGGTCACATCAGTCAATACTTACAAGAAATTAATTCAGGCTATTCACTTAGAAGGTCAAATACTAAAGCGGAAGCTTGAATACTTTGGCCACATTATGAGAAGATGGAACTCATTGGGAAACACCTAGATGTTGGGAAAGACTGAAGGTAAAAGGAAAAGGGGACGGCTGAGGATGAGATGGATAGTGTCATGGAAATAATGAACATTAACTTGGACCGACTTTGAGGGACAGTGGAGGACAGAAAGGCCTGGTGTGCTACAGTCCACAGGTTCACAAAGAGCGGGATGTGACTGAAGGACTGAGCAACAAAACAGTCTCCCCGCCTCAAATCACTCAGGTCTGACCATGTTATTTCTGTAGTCAATTAATTCCAATGGTTCCCTATAAGTTCCTCAGTTTGTCTTTTAAAGCCGTTCACGACTGGGCTCCTACCAACTGTATTATATACATTACTTCCATTCCCAAACTGCACACCCTAGCTGAAGCAGCCCTCTTGCTGCTTCGCACAGGTGACGCTTCTCCATCTGTTCCCAAGCCTTTGCGTTGGTCTCTTTCCCCATGCCTGAAATGCTCTCCTATATAAAAACTCCATCCCTCATACTTCCTCATTTCCTTCAAAACGCTGCTCAAGAGAGACCTTCTACAGTAATCTACGTGAAGCTGTTTCTGAATATTCCAGCTACTACTGCCCTTCTTCTAAAAGCTGACATTTATTTCATATATATCTTGTATATACTTACTTATGTGTTATGCATTGCATATCTCTTGTCTATACTTATTACTGTCATCCAGATAGAATAGAAGCTTGTTAAGGGTAGAGACTGTGTCCTTTTTGTCTTTGTGTCCCCAGATAATGCTTGGCACAAGGCTTATTGATTGATGTATGAAAGATTCCACACCCAGCAAAGAGCAAAGCAGCAGCCCACTGTTGCTCTGACCTAAACCCAGGTCGAGAATTTGCAGAACCTGGGGGTGGGGAAGAGGAGCAGTGTGGGAAGTTGGGGTGTAGAATCAGACTTTGTTCTCAATCAGACCAAGCTCTCAACCTCAGCTGTCCCTGAGGGTCTAGAATAACACAACACTCAAGAAAACAGCAACAAGACCAGCCCAATCCTTCCCTCCAGAAGCGTACAGAGTCTGGCCCTAACATCAAATCTGAAAGCAGAAAGAAGACTGGAAGAATGAGCAAAAATAAATAAATGAAGAAAAATGCTACCACAAAAAGCTGTTATGACAATAGGGATACTCAAGATACAAAGCCAGAAGAGAATGACTAAAACATCTACAAACATTGCCTTAAGGAAAAGCACAGCTTAGGAACAAATTCAACTAGAAGTTATGAAAGAAATGGAGAGTTTAAAATAAAAAGTTAATATTTTTACCTTCTGTTGAGTTTTGTTTCATCTTTCTGATGGTTCCTTCTATTGGTTTTAATTTTTACTTACAACTTCACTAGTGTGAAAATATGTTTAATAGGAATGTAAATGTAAAGCCTATATCAGATTGTGTGCCATCTTGGGGAGGGTGGGGGGGAGGAAGGGGAGAAAAATTTTAACTCAAAAGAATATGGAAGTGATTGTTGATAAATCAAAATAAATTAATAAAATAAAAAGTTTAAAATGTTTTTATCAATGAAATGAGAGCACTAGAGGAAAAAAAAAGACATGAGAGCTAGGCAAGAAAGACTTGGAAAGGGAATTAACAGCTTGGCACAAGAGGTACAAAGCCTTGACCAAGCAACAACAAACTCTCTGAAAATTCAAATGCACCAAAGAGAAGACAATGATTCCATGAGACATTAAGATATAATAAAACAAAGTCAAAGGGCTGAAAACAATGGAAGAAAACTTAAGGAGATGCATAGTAAAAACAAATGACCTGGAAAACTGATCAAAGAGGAAAAAACATCCAAGAATTACGGCAGTACTTAAAAGCCATGACCAAAAAAAAAAAAGGCTGGACATATTTCAAGAAAACGTAAAGGAAAACTGCAAAGACCTCTTATAACTAGAGGGCAAAGCGGGGAGAAAAATCCACCAGTCACCTCCTGAAAGAAACCTCCAAATGAAAATTCCCAGAACACCACAGTCAAGATAGATCTAGAGCCTTCAGGTCAAAGAAAAAAATACTTCAAGCAGTCATAAAGAAAGAATTCAAATACTGAGAAGCCACAGTTAGAATCACACAAAATTTAGCAGCCACCATCATAAAGGTGCAGATAGCTTAGAATATGATATTACAGAAGGCAAGAATATAGGTTTCCAGCCAAGAATAACTTATCCTGCGAAACTGAATATAATGTCATAGGCCAAAAAAGGGGGGGAGGGAACCTTTAATGAAACAGAGAATTTTCAAGCATTTCTGAGAAAAAAACAGAGCTGTGCAGAAACTTTGCAATCAAAACACAAGAGTTAAGAAAAACATAAATGATCAATTGTAAGGAACCAAATGAGGATGAAAGGTTTGCATTCTAATATGGAGAGATGATACATACATACCCTCTGAACTCTAACATCATAACAGGTCATAGAAGTCTAATTAGGCAGAAGGCCTATAGTGTTTCAGTTATGTCTGGATAATCTTAAATGAAGAAAGGAAAGGGGAAGGGGGGAACAGTAAGAGGAATACCCTATGAGAATAAAGGAAAGGAAGGCTTGGGAAAATTATCTCCTGTAATCAAGATGTACAAGTAGAAGTCTATACAAAGAAGAAGGAAGGGATGGGGGAAGCAGCTGACACTAGAACCTCATTCTCCTATCAACTAGTCAAAGGATGAAAGAATACACACACACACACTCATTTATGTATCTATTTTACTCAACAGAGAAATAAGAGGGAATCTGAAGAAAGGGGAATTAGAGAAAGAGTATATTAAGGGAGGGACCAGTCCTAAGCAAAACAAATTCAAGGATAGGTGGCAAAGAACCGAAATCTGAGGGGGCTTTCATCAATTAGAGAATGACAGAACAAGTTATGGTATAGAAATGTGATGGAAATACTAATGTGCTATAAAAAATGATGAAAGGGATGGTTGCAGAGAAATCGGAAAAGATATGTATGAACTGATGCAGACTAAAATGAACAGAATCAGAACAATTTTATACAGTGACAATATTCTAAAGACAACTTTCAAAGACTTATGAACTGTGATCAGAGTAATAATAACAGACCACAATTACCCACCTCCTGATAAAGAGGTAAAAGACTGAGTATAGAATGAGGTATGTATGTGTGTGTGTGTGTGTGTGTGTATATATATATATATATAATATAATATATGTGTATGTCTGTATATATGTGTGTATATGCATGTATCATATATTTCATATACATGTGAATATGATACACATATGATCTGGCCAATGCAGAAATTTGTTTTTATTTTAAATTGTCAATAAATAAATTCTGTTTTATGACAATACGAAGAATAGCCTTTTGGAAGCTCCTTGTTTGGGAAGCTAAGAATGGTAAAGTAGATAAAGTCCTCCACTCAAACTATCTGAATTCTGCTTCATATGTTTACCAGCTCTGTGGCCTTAAGTCATTTACCCTTGAGAGCTCTCATATGTTAAGTGAGGACTATAATAGCACCTACCCCACATGACAATGTGAGGACCAAATGTGATAATGTGGGTAAAAGTGCTCTACAAATTCTTAAAGAGATATAAATGTAAACTATCCTTAATGGATCATATCAAATGCATGTTACTATTGCCTACAAGCAGCAGTTTGTGGATTCATAAATGAGCACCCAATCTACAAACGGCCAAATAATCCTTGTCCAAACGGAAGAATTGTTTTAGAATCATTCAAAACCATCTGAACTTCTTCACCGCAGTTTGGATAATAGGAGGAGGGTTTCACAACCTGGGGTGTGCGAAGCTTTTTTTTCCTAATATTTTGATAACTTTTTCAATACATTTGGTTTCCTCTTGTAATTTTATGTATTTTATATTATGCATTTAGAAACATTATTTTGAAGAGTCTATAGGTTTCACAAGGTTGCTAAAATGGCACCCCTCCCCCCCAAAAAAAGTTAAGGACCCTAGTATATAAGTTCACAGGACTGAGCATCAAAAGGTCCTCCCAGTTCAAAATTAGGGTTCTGAACTCTCCCATTTAACTATGTGACCTTAGGCAAGTCACTTCTTCATCTGTATTAATGATAAAAATAACAGCTAGCATTGTAGTGCTTTAACATTTGGAAACCACTTTACAAAAAAAAATACTAAAAAATTTTTTAAAAACCACTTTACAAATATCATCGCATTTGATCCTCACAACAACCTCCTAAGGTAGGTGCTGTTATTATCCTCATTTTACAGATGAGGAAATCGAGGCAAAGAGAGGTGGAAGTGACTAGGCAAGAGTCTTGAATACCTGCGAATCTGAACACCACCACCTAGCTGCCTAAGTAAAAAACCTGCAGCTGGGCTTTTATCTCAGTCTTTTCCAGCCCTAACATTTTGCGATTTGAAATTCCTCATAGCCCAATATCGTACGAAAAATCGCTTCTGAATACATAGAAACTGTGGTTCGCCTCCCTTTACCAGACCACCCCTCCTCTACTTTCCTGCCTCTTCACAGGGGTGTGCTGATAAATGCTTAACAACCACCTCTACCCTTTCCCCTCCAAAAAGAAAAATGGGCACCACACACAGTTTAATTTGCATTATGAACATTTTCTCCATCACCTTTTTAAGTCTACACAATCAACTGTCGACCTGAAAGTCGGTTAAAGAGACAACAAGCTAGGTGGTAAGTAAATTCATATTGTTTTAGTCCCTTAAGTTATCAGTGCATGTATATGGAATCAGAGCTTTAACTGAAGCGATTTTTGGAGAACATTTAAACCGTGGCTAAGGACGTCTGTAGTACTAAAAAAAAAAAAGCCGCCAAACGTTTTTTTAACATACAGCACGGGAAAGGAAGCTTCTCGGTTGAATAGGTTGTAAATACAACAAAATAGGAGAATGTCAAAGTGTCAATTGCAATTATAGATCCAGGATATCTGTGTTTGTCCTACATATGTCCCTAGGAGACAAAGATAAGAAAAGTCCCACTATTCAAGAGAGTGCCTGGTCCCAGGTAGCCTGTGCTTAGAGATTACAACCAGGAAGAACGCTGGTCAATTCCATCCGGTTCTGTAGTTGCCGACACTGGAAGAGGCATTTTTAGTTCACTCAGAAAAGAGTAATTCAGGTTTTTGGCCCTTATTGGGGCTCAATTGATTTTAAATGATTATCACAACACAACGATGAATCGAGCCATGATTAGTAGCATAGGTCGATTTTCGAGGTGTAAAATGCTCTCACTGAAAATTTAACGATGGGCTCCGCCAGGCTGCAGCACCTCCCCGCCCCCACCTCTAGCGGGCGCCCAGGTCCCCAGGGCGGGGACTGGAGAGACAGCCACAACCAAAACGAGGCCCCCCCGCCCCCAGGCCCGCCAGCCCATCGCCAAGACAGGAAGGGCCCAGCCCCGGGGCGGGCCTCGCAGGTCCCCCCTTACTTGTCTTTCTTCTCTTTGCCTTTCTTCCCTCTCTGCTTCCCTCTCCCCTTCGCCATGTTGGTCGACTTGGCTCTTCTCCAAACGTAGCCTCACAAGGCCTCCGAGGAGAGCCTCCGCCAGGACCTCCCCTAACGCCTTCGACTCCGGTCCGTCGCTAAGGAAGCCAAGCGATGCTTAGCCTGGAGCAGTTGCCCAGGACGCCCCGAACGCAGGCACGCGCACGCACGCACGGAAGCACGCGCGCGCGCTCGGCGCCCAACAGGGGGACGGGGGGATGACGCGGCGCTCGGACGCCGCCGCTGCCGCCTCGCCTCCGCCTCCGCCGCCGCGCCTGTGGGCTGCGTGGGGGGGGGGTCTGTGTCTCGGGGGCGGGGCCGGCGGAGAACAGGAGGAGGGAGGGAGGGAGGGGAAGACAAGGGAAGGGGGGGGGCACCGGGGTTGGGGCGGGGGGCGGGAGCCCGGCGAGCGCGCTGCTGGAGGTGGCCCGGCGGGAAGAGCCCTGGACGCGGTGAGTGACTTCGGCTCTGTGGAGGGGAGGGAACTGAGAGCCTGGGCGAGGGGGGAGGTCCGGAGCGGGGAGCCCGGACCCCAGGCCTGCCGGCGGTGGGTGACAAGACGGGGGGTCGGCGGCCCGAGGTGGGACTGAGCGGCCGTCCTTCGGGAGAGCCGGCTTGTACTTGGGACGTGGACAGCGCCCGACCGGCCCGGCTCTGGGGCAGCGGATTCCGCTATTTGGGAGGGGGGTGTCTGTGTCTCTTTGTGTGTGTCTGTGTCTGTGTGTCTGTATCTGTGTGTACCTGTGTGTGTGTGTCTACATCTATGTCTGTGTCTCTGTGTGTCAGTCCACCTGAACTGTCATTCACCCCCCAAGCGAAAGCCGCTACCCTCCTTGCTCTCTGTCTCCACTTCCCGTTCTCCATCTAATTAATGATCCCTGGCTTTCCATTGGAGGGGGGCAGTCTTTGTGGTTCCCTTGTCCCCATAGCTCCGGCCTCTTGCTAACTCCTCTCTGCAAAGCTATGGTGCTCCCTGCTGCTTCTCAATTCATTCTGCCAAGACGTTTTCCAGATTGAGGCATTTGTGGGCAAAGGGATGCATGCCTGTATGCCTAGCCCTTGTGCAGTCAATCAGTATGTAGTTTCTTAAACACCGACTGTGTGCCCGTCACTGTGCCAATCCCTGGGAATACCAGTACAAAGAATGAAACAATCCCTACTTGCCATGAGCTTACATCTAATGAGGGAGACAAGTTCATGTAAGATCAAATAAAGCATAAATACTTTTGCATAATAGATATACAAAGTTGAGTACAAGGTACTATGAGAAGGTAGGTACTGGCAATTGAGGGGATCAGGAAAGGCTTCCTTCAGAAGATAGTTTCTGAGCTGCACCTTTTTTTAAAAAATAAATTTATCATTGATTTAATTTTAACATTTTTTTTTTTGAGTTCTGAATCCTCTCCCTCCTGCCCCTCACCCACCTACTGAGAAGGCAAGAAATGTGCAATCAGTTATACATGGGAAATCACTGCATCTTTATTTTTCTCAAAACACCTTCTCTCCCTCTCCCCTCCTCCATTCTCCCCACCTTGAAAAAGAAAGAAAAACAAAACTTCTGGCAGAAACATATAGTTCAGCTAAATAAATTTTTGCCCTTTGGCCACTTGCAAAAAATATTTGCATGAACTATGTCTTATGGGAAGAAAGAGAGCCTCTGAGACAGAGACCAGAAGAGATACAGTCAGATGTTTGGTGAGTGCCTCTCAATACCACTTTCCCTCCATTCAACTGATTGGCTTAATTGCAATATACTGTGGAAGAACAGAATTTCCTAACTGGAATCCAGAGTGTTGTTGCAAGGGCTCCTGCTTTTATTAAAAGTTGAGGACAGGAATAGGGACCTGAACCAGCAGCAGTAAGATCACCTCCAAAAGTGAATACAGTGCTGAAAGCAGGCCTGGGCCTGCTGAGAGGATTAAAATTTGAGCCAAATTCAGCATAAAGTCATTAAACTTGTGTCATTCTGAGATGATCTATAAAATGAGGTGGTTCAACTAGGTGATCTCTGAGGCCACTGGTAGTTCTAAGTCCTGTGAGCCTATGACCTAGAGAGTCCTAGTAGCTGTTCAGTTCAAATAAATATTCCAAACATTTGCAGTTGAACAGAATGCTTGACACTCAACACATAGAACCCACAGATTTTCAATATAAAGGCTTTGTTAATGCTTAAACAATAATACTTTGTGCTTCTATAAGCCCTCTCTTTTACAAGTTGTAAAAAGTTCTTACAGATTGTATATTCATTTCCTTATGTCTATGAAACGTAGTTCCTAGGAGGACATACTAAAGACATGATAAGGATTAAGAATCCAAATTTTTGAGCAGAGGTACTTAAGGAAGGTAAAGACGTGCCTAAATGTCATTTAATTAGTCATTAATGGAAGCATCATTATGGCTTCTAGTCCAATATTCATTAGACTAAAAAGATGAAACACTATTCTAGCTTATATCCTGATTTCAAATAAAATTTCATTTTTCTTTATATCCCCAGCATATAATAATAATAACTGGTTTATAAATCATCTTACAAATTTTACCTCATTTGATACAATAACCCTGTGAGGTAGATGCTGTTATTATTCCCATTTTATAGATAAGAAAACTGAGACTGAGAGAAGCCCATGGTCACACAGCTAAGTGTCTGAGGCAGAATATGAACTCAGGTCTTCATTCTATCCACTGTGCCTGGCATGTAGTGGAGACTTAATAAATGCTTACTGAATAAATGTGGAGTCATCCTGCCCATGCCTCCAGGCTGGTGGTCTTCATAGTGGGGAACCAGGCATGATCCCAAAGGAGCCATGGATGACTAAGTAACTCTTTGTGTACTTCTAATTAGAGGGTAGAAGATGGCCCTGTCACATCCCTCATTCCTTGCCAGAATCAATAAGTCTCCAACACAACACCTACCCTCAACACTTCTTCACTTACCCAGAGTAATAAACTAGCCTACCCACTTCTGAACCTGGCTTCACATCCCTCAGTGTAGTTAGATGCCAACCTCTATCAGTGCTGCTGCCATAGCACCTTAGCCATATAAGTGCCATTTCAAAAATTCAGATACTATTCACACACACACACACACACACACACACACACACACACACACACAAAATCACTCTTTCCCCTCAGATCTCCTTGTGGCTTAGACCCACTTAGCCCACCTTCCTCATTAGCAACCACTAAGTAGGATCTCCACCCTACTTTACCCCACTCCTTTGTTCTTTTGGATAAGACCAGATGAATTGCAAAGGATCAGCAGGCTTGGATGGGTGGTGACAAATTAATTGTAACTTCACTGTTATTGATATAGGCACCACCATCCAGTCCCTCAGTTTTATAATCTTGGTGTTTTCTTTGATTTTTTACTCCTTCATCCTACACATCCTATCAGCTGCCACATCTTATCATTGCTACCTCTATAGCTCTGGCTTGTTTTCTCCATTTCCACAGCCACTGCTATAGTTCAGCCCCTCATAACCTCTCACATAGACTATTTTTAAAATTCAATTTTATTTTTTTCAATTCTAAACTTCCTCCCTCCTCCTACTCCACCACACATGGAGAAAAAACAAAACCCATTACAAATTTGTATAGTCAAGCAAAACAAATTCCTTCATTAGTCAAAGAAGAAAGAAATGTGTTTTGATTTGTACTTTTGAGTCCATCAGCTCTCCATCTGAAGGTAGATGTCATGTTTCAGCTTGAGTCCTTTGGAATTGTCTTACCTAGACTTGTAATTGCCCCTTTATTAGTCACCCCACCTCTCACCCCTCTCCACTCTAATATTAGCAGGGGTGGGGAACCTGCAGCCTCAAGGCCACATGTGGCCCTCTAGGTCCTCAAGTGCAATCTCTGGAATCCAAACTTCACAGAACAAATCCCCTTAATAAAAGGATTTGTTCTGTAAAACTTGGACACAGTCAAAAGGCCACACCCAAGGACCTAGAAGGCTACATGTGGCCTCCAGGTCACAGATTCACAGTGGTCAAATGATTTTCCTAAAACTCAGGTCTGATCTACTCAGTAACCTCCCGTGGCTCCCTTTGGCTGTAGGATCAAATATTACTTCATCTTTATCTGATCCTTTTTTAATTTTTATGGTATATATAATTATTAGTAGGTGTATGTAATAAGTAAATATACATAAATAATTGGGAGGTATGCACAAATTTTTTATGGATGGGGGTGCATGATTAAAAAAGTTTGAAGAGCTACTCCTCTAAACAGATTCTAATCTATGCCTCTATCCTGCTCACTTTGACTTTGAACCACCTCCTTTTTCACATATATATTTTTATCTTTTAATTTCTACATTTAAAGGAATATATTTCCCCCTGAAAAAACTGTCAATTGTGTCTTATGTTACCATGGTTAGCTCCCATTCTGATTTTCCAGAGTTCATTTTTCTGTATTTTATCAGGCATTTCTCTGGACCTGTGGGTTGAACCGCAGGTGGGGAACCTATAGTCTCGAGGCCATATCTGAGTCCAAGTTTTACAAATCTTCTTAATAAGAGGATTTGTTCTGTGAAATTTGGATTCAGCCAAAGGGCTGAATTAAACTGACCAACTTGCCCCAAAGAACCCCACAACCTTTTACCTGGAATTAGTAAAATTAGGATGTAATTTTATTTCTAGAGCATTGTAACAGGAAAGAAGGAGGACATCTTCCAATAGAATCCATGTCTTTGGAATTCCTATGTATGTATCTGTGTATATATATTTGTATGCATGTATGTGGAAGCTAAGTGCCATAATATGTATAAAGCAGAACACTGAACTTGAAGTCAGGAAGACCTTGGTCTGAATCCTACCACAGATATTTTCTACCCATGTGACGCTGGGCAAGTCATTTAATTTCTCTCAGTCTTAGTTTCCTCATCTGTAAATTGGAGATAATAATAATGGAGATAATAATAATTTGATCCTCACAGGTCGTTGTGAGGATCAAATAGACAACATACGTAAAGTGCTTTGTGAACCTTAATGCTACTAGCTATTATGGCCCTTTATAGTGACAGTGTTTTACACTATTATGCCTCACAGAATTCTTATGATTATTTTTTTTTACAAGGAAGCTCAGCTATAACTATATAGAAATGTACCTAGTTTAAAAAGTACCCCAAACCCAAAGTCTTCCATTTCTCTGCCATAGAACCAATTGGTGCAACCAACACTACTGAGAAAAACAGCAAGTGTGTGTGTGCGTGTGTGTGTGTGTGTGTGTGTGTGTGTGTGTTGTACATACATGTCTATTATGAGTGTCACAACATCCCTGGGAGATAGACACTATTGGTATTACTGTCCTCATTTAATAGATGAGGAATCTGAGGCTCTGGAAGATTAAGTGGCTTGCTTACCTCTTAAAGTGTCAGAGGCAGAACTGGGACCCAGGGCTTCCATGCTCCAATCCAGCACTCTCTCCACAATGACATGCTTCCTCTCCAGGAGAGTCTTTAGGAAATCAGTAGGCTGTATATGTTTACTAAGTAGTAATTTCAGAAGCTACTATGTTTATTTGAAGCTTTTTTTAGTGAAATTCTCTTGCTTCATTGTACACATTGTTAAGACTTCAAAATATACCCAAACTGCTGTTGACTGCACTCTGTAATTCCCTTTCTACACAATCTGTGTAGCTCCTGAGCGAAATAGGAATGTGAATGAGAGACTGGGGTGGCAAGATCTACTTCAGTGGAATGCAAGTTCCTTGAGAGCAAGGATTATTTCACATTCTCCCCCCACACACACACACACAGTCTTACATGTTTTTATTATGGTGCTTCACAGATATAGTAAGTGCTTAATAAATATTATGTAAAGTGAAATGAATCATGATCACAGTAGGAACTAAACTTACCTCATGGATTTGTTGTGATCAGTAACTAATAAAATAATCGTAAGTCACATTAGAAATACAGAATGACAAACAAAAATTATATGGTAAGTCCTGAGTGTGAAATGGCCTTACCACTAACTAATTTAAAGGAATAAATATAGTTTATGCACTCCTGTGCTTTCTGAATATCTGAATATCTGCGTGTTACATATGATGCCAGTTTCTCTCTTAAATACATGCTTTAGTATTTATCCATGCTCATTTGGCCTATAGATTGTATTACTACAAGGTGCCATAGTGGTCAGTGAGCTTGTACAGGTAGCTAGTTACAATTACATGTCAAAATCTGTATCTCATTTTTTAAGCATTTCATGATGTTAGGTTTCCTATATAAGGTTTTCCATGGCTTTTTTTTTTGATTTATCTCAGAGGCTTTGGTCTCACCTAATGCATCATCCTTGAGTTTAGTCTGTTAGCGGTCTTTAAAGTTATATAGACAGATGGGGCTAGGTGATATTTCAGATGATTTTGCCTTTTGATTTTACCTTTCTCTCAGCCCGGGTGCACCCTTGACAGATAGAAGTTGATGCTTCTTAATCCTGGTCTCATCAAGGGTTCTATGGGTAGGACCAGGGATATAACCCCAGTCCTTGACTTTAACGGCACAAAGGGAGCTTTATTGATTCTGAGATTCCACAGTCTTCTTAGCCAGGCTTCTCCAGAGAACAAGCAGCACCATCTGTGTGTCATATGAAGTCACTCTATCTTTGTATACCTCACATCCAAACACAAATTGTGTTAAGGATAACTTGTGATAATATGATTATTTTGATTATTAGTAGTAGGTATTTTGTTTATTGGAAAACTTCACGTTTGGCAGAAAAGGTCAGTTTTTTAAAAAGTAATTGTAATGCTATAAAGATAAATGTTGCTAAATAAAATATAATTTTTACTTTAGCATTTTATATTTGCAATATTCCTTAAAGTTATTTTTGCCATGGATTACCCTACAGATTTATGTTCCATAATCTCAACTAGGACCTCACTCCAGCAAGGCAATCCTTTTATTCTTCCCTAATTGACTCACTGTACCTCTCACTACAGCACCTTTTCCAAGGCTTCCTTAAACTGAGGACTTTGCCTCATATTTCACTGAAAAACTGAGACCATTTAACAAGAGCTGTCTCTTCTCTCTTCCTCCTCCTTTCATCACTCAGATGTTTTTCCTCACTATCTCCTCCTCCACCCCCGTGTCACGTGAAGAGGTGGACTTGCCAAGGCGAACCTCTCTACCTGTACTCATGATCCCATTCCATCCCATCTCCTTCAGCAGATTACCCCCATCTATTCCTCACGCCTTCACTTATCTTTAGTCTCTTCCAGTCTTCTGGCCACTTCTCTACTGTCTATAAACATGCCCATCTCTCCCCATCGTCAAAAAACCCTCACTTAATGTGTTCTTCCTCACTAGCTATCGTTCCATATCTCTCCTCCCTTTTGTGACTAAACTCTTTGAGATAATTCTCTATAATCGTTGCCTTCACTTCCTTTCCTTTCACTTGCTGCTCATTTTCTGCAGTCTCATCATTCAAACAAAATTGCTCTCTCCAAAGTTACCATTGATTTCTTAATGGCCAAATCTGATGTCCTTTTCCCACTCATCCTCCTTGACTTCTCTAGCTTGTGACACTGTCAGTCATCCTCTTCTGGACACTCTCTTCCCTCCAGGTTTTTCTCATGATAAGCACTAAGTAAATGATACTTAGCAAAAGTGCGGTAAAGGGAAGAAGAAGACTAGACTGAGAAGCAGGGTCAGAGTACTGAAGGAAGCCAGACTCTGCATACAAACATCAGATAAAAACACAAACAGCCGAGACTCAAAACAAGCAAAACAGAATGCTGGTACAATAAATATTTTGAAATTTTTATTGTAGAGTATCCAAATTAGCTACAGTTCCAGAAGCAATGGAGATAGAAAAAGAAACTGTCCAAAATATCCTGAGAGGAATGCTGAAATATATAGAAAACACATTCAAAGAAATTGAACAAGAAATGTCAAGTCTGAGAAGCACACGACAAAATAAGAGCTTGAAGAAAGTTTTTTTAAAATCATACTGTGAAATGGTGAAAATTAAAACATGTAAAAAATAAATAAGATGAAATAATGGCCAATAGAAAACCTCACAGAAATCCAAAGAAGCAGTAAACAATAGACAGTACAGTGGAAGGTGAAATTGTACACAATGCCAGAGCAGAATACTCAGACCCAGCTTACAGCACTGAAGGATAGATTGTGATATCCCAGAAAACTTAAAAAAGAAAATCTGGGTGCTATATTTCAGGAAATTGTCAAAGAAAAAACAGATAATAGAAAGGATTCACACAATTAAAAGAAAAAAAAACATGATTCAACACCGCTAGACAGAGCATAAGTAAATAAATTCAATACTACAACAGTCTACCCCAACTCCTAGCAGGAGAACAGAGTTTTGATCCTTAAACTGAACAAGCTAAAAAAAGGAAATTATTGCTCATTATCATTAATGTTTGCAGCACACAAACATTAAAAGAGTTGCAAATAGAGTAGAGCATTATTTTTTAAAATAATTTTAAAGTTAAAATTTACCTTTTTTCCTGTCATTTCCCACTCCATCCCCATTAAGAAAGCAAGAAAAATAATACCCTTTTACAAATAGTTGCTTATCTTTACAATGTTGTTATTTTATAAATTATACTCCTGATTCTGCTCTCTTTATTCAGCATCAGTTCATATAAATCTTCCCAGGTTTCTCTGAAAACATCCCCTTCATCATTTCTTATAACACAGTAGTATTCCATCATATTCTTATGCCATACTGGTCTAGCCATTCCCCAGTTGATGAATACTCTCTCAGTTTCCTGTTCTTTGCCATCTCAAAAAGAGTCTTTTTCCTCTTTCTTTGATCTCTTTGGGGTATAGATGTAATTTGATAGCTTTTGGGGGCATAGTTCCAAATTTATTTCTGGAATGGAGGATACAGCAATATCTATAAAACGATCAGTTGTGACCAAATAGAATGCATAAATGCAATGAAAAGGTAGTTTAATACCATAAAAACTATAAACTTATTAACAAGAAAAAAAAGACATTTTATTATTATATGAAATGACCTTCAATGAAATGCAACGCAAGATTATGTTTTTAAAATGTAAATATAGGAATAGAAGGAATTTTCTATGATATAATAAAATGTATATTTGAAACCATAAGCTAATAACTTATGTGATGGAGAAAAACTAGAAGAGTTCTTATTAAGAATAGATTTTAAACATGGATTTCTACTCTTGCCACTCCTATTTAACATAGCAAAAAGGATGAAAAGGGATTAAAAGTAAACCATGGCAGTGAAAAAGTTAAAATAACTATTTTAAATTCAAAGAAGACTTTGGAAAGGAAGTAGGTAGCAACATGTCATTGGAAAGCATGCTAGGTTTGGAGTTAAAGAATCTAGATTTGAATTCTAGCCTCATCCCCTACTTGTTTAACCTTGGACAAATCACTTTGGCTTACTAGGCCTCAGTTTCCTCATTTGTAAATAGAGAGGAGGATGGACTGTATAGCCCTTAAGATCCCTTCCAACCTTAAGTCTAAGATTCTAATATCCTATGGGGTGGGTAGAACTGGTTACCATGCAGAATTTCAGTAGAATTGGGGAAGATTTTCCTGGTAGGGGAAACCTATTGAACAAAATATTCACATAAGCATACCAGTTTGCAGCAGAGGGACTGTGTGAGGAAACTGAGGAAGAAAAGCTAAAGGTAGGGTAGGATCTTGGATGTGAGACTAAAGACTTTATACTTTATGAAGGAGGTGTTGAAGAGCCATTCAGACTATCTGAGTCGGGGGAAGAGGAGGAAGTGATGTGATAAAAATGACATTTGTAAGAGGATTAATGTGTTTGTGAAGCTCAGACTGGAGAAAGCAAGAAACAGACTGGACCGATTGTGATTTGCCCAAGGTCTCAGACAGTGGATGGCAGAATTGGGATCTGAACCCAGGTCACCTAATTCCAAATCTAATGCTCTTTTCACTGGGTCACATTGCCTCCCTCTCTGTCCATCACCTCCTAGAGCTAGTCATTTGCCACATCTTGTCAATTCCACCTGCACAATTCTCACTTCCCCTTCTATTCCCTCAGAGGGCCACAGCTCTAGTTCAGACTCTCCTTACCTCTCCCCTAAGACTAGTGTAATGGCTACCTTATGACAATAATTCCAATCAGTCTTTTTCATTTCCCCACATTTTTCTGATTAAGAATAAAATTTTAAAACAGTACATATTTTTCATTAAAGAAAAATCATGATTTCCTTCAATTTTTTTTGGCCTGAATCTGTGATTTCACCATTGTGAGTACTCTTCAGCAATGAAAATTAGTATCTCACCTGTAATTTAGAGTCTAACAACAGTTTGCTTGGTCATAGAAATTAAGTGACTTGCCTACTAGCCATACAATTTGCCCATTAGTCATAATGTGTGTCAGAGGCAAGACTTGAACCTGATTCTGATTCCCACTTACTGTGCCTAACACACAAACACATCATGAGAAATGGGACCAATTTGGGGGCACAGGCAGTCTCGTTATTTGTTTTATATTTTTATGATCCCCTTCTCTGTATCTGACAGTATAAAGGCTTGAGAAAAGGCTATATAACCTTTGAAGAAACAGAAGCAAAATTCTGGAGGAGCCTCCTTCTGCTTGCGGGAGGCTGTTTGTGCTGCCACTGAGTCATGCAAAGAACAATGGGGAATAAGGTCATGAATTCTTTGATCTCATTCCAACAGTACTACAGATACTCTCAGGGCACAGTAAATTGCTCTTTAACATTTGTCCTACCACAGTTATCTTTTTTTTTTGGGGGGGGGTTAGGCAATGGGGTTAAGTGACTTGCCCAGAGTCACACAGTTAGTAAGTGTTATGTGTCTGAGGCTGGATTTGAACTCAGGTCCTCCTGAATCCAGGGCTGGTGCTCTATCCACTGTGCCATGTAGCTGCCCCTACACAGTTATCTTTTTTAATTGACATGAACTGAAAGGAATACTTGTAATTGTAGGAAAGAACTTGATCTTTGGTGATAATGCATCCTGTGTTGTGTAGTGAAAAAAGCACTGGATCAGGAACTAAGAGACTGGAGTGGAATCCTAGCTTGGCCATTGATTACCCATAGGACTTTGGGCAAGTCATTTCACCTTTTGAGGCTTTTCTTCATCTATAAATTGAAGGGATTGTGCTAGGTGACTAATAAAGTCAACTTTCAGCTCTAAATCTCTGGTGTTTATGATGCTACTTTTGATTCTCTCCTCACCCCCATACCTAGCCATTCCCACGGTTAAGTTTTCTGGTTTGTTGGCATTTGAAATATGTTTAAATTGATGAATTTCTCAGTTATTTTTAAAATCCTCTTAAGATACAGAAGGAGTCAAAAGTAATTTTTAACTATCAGGTTAAACTGATATATGTTGAAAAACTTAGAAGACTATATGTGATAGAACTTTACAGTTTCTTGTAGTCTTCTCTGTTCTTCCCCTCTTGTGATTAGATGAGTATTGAATTTATAATAAAGAAAATTAAATAAAATTAAATCAATTTATAAAACTCAGTGTCAGCTGTTTAGTGCTCTTACCCTTTTCTAAAAATGCCTTCAGTACCAAGTTGTTAATGCTACTATTGTAATTAGAAATGTTTTCTAGAAATGAAGTGATTTTAAACAATTTCAGTTTAGTTTTTTTCTTAACTAAAGTATCATATCAATTCCTGTTCTGTTGCCACAGAAATTTTCTACTGATTTATTTTACTTGCTCTAGCTGAACTTCTTCTCAGTATTTAATTTTATCCTTAGATTTATGTGTATTATTTCCTAATGGTATTTACATAAGAAATGTGCTTACCTTCTTACTATCCCCAAATATGTCTGACTTTATCAGAAACAAATGAGTTTATGTTCATATTTGCCCAAGAAAGATGTTTCTTGAGTTTTAGTTTTTATGACTTCAACTCCAGTAACTAAAAGCTTGAGAAGTTGATAGAAAATAGAAAACTACAAGTGGTTCTATGTGTCAGGACATTTTAAGAGAAGAAGCTAACAATTTTAATGATTCACTTAATATTCACCAGGTAGCTATTTTCAAAATTTTGACTTAAGTATGTGTCAAGATGCCCCAGTTTGCCATTTTCCACCTATAACTTACCCATGCCATTGACTTCCATTTTACTGTGACTGAAGCTTTTAGCACCTGTGATATCATAAAGTGAACATGTTGTCTCCTGTCACTCCTTCCCTCCATTAAATGCAGTTCTTTAGGGGAAGTACTTTCTTTTTTTTTTTTTTTGTAGTTTCAAAAGGTTTATTCAGCCATTGTCTCAAGCGGGTAAGCAACTACTACTCTCTTACCATTCTCCCTGCTGGTCCTGCCTTCAGCGTTTTATATCTTTTACTCATGGGAACATACCCCAATGTAACAGTGAACAAAGCGACAAAGTTTACGTATCTTTACCAATAGGCAACACCGAGCATCTTTAAGGGAAGTACTTTCATTTTTATCTTTTTATCCCTAGCACCTGGCGTAGTACCTGGCACATAGTAGGTATTTAATGAGTGCTAGTTGATTGACGACTAGTTTCAATATTGTCTGATTTGGGAGTTTCAAAAAATAGAGAAACAGCAACATAATGATATCTCACATTTATGTATTCAGAGGCAGCATGATATAGTGGATGAAAAGAAGGCCTTAAAAGAAGTCTTGCCACTGACACACGCTGGCTGTGTGTCATTCTGGGCAACTCTCTAAGGTTAAAGGTGCCCACCTACATTGGTAGAAGGAATTTGTTCACCTGGGAATTCTCTACTATAACAAAATTGTAGGTCTAGTCCTACCTAACCCCATTTATATATCTGTCGATGATTAACATATATAAATCTGTTGATGATTAACCTAAAGTCCACAAAGGATGCGTGTGACTTGCCCAAAGTAATAGAACTAGTAAGTGTCAGAACTGGGACTCAAATCTAGTGGTTTTTCCATTATACTGTCATGCTTCTATGTAAAGTAAAAGTAGAGTAGTAATGCTTAGAAATAGTGCTTAACTAGAAATAGCATCTAGTTAAGATGGTTCAGTAAAATAGCATATACCAAACCTAAGCTCCAAAAGGATAATACATAACTTACATATAAAGGGTGACATCATAGAGGAGCAGGGATAAAAATGACCTTTTAGAGCTATGGATAGGAAGAGTTCATGACCAAATAAGGGATAGAGAAGATCACAGAAGATATAATGGACAATTTTTTATTACATAAAATTAAACAGCTTTTTACACAGAAAACTCAGTACAGCTAAAATTATAAGGGAAATGAGTAACTGGGGAAAAATATTTGCAGCAGGTTTCTCTCATAGGGTCTCTTTTTCAAGATATATATGGAATGGATTCAAATTTATAAGAATAAAATAAGATTAAGAGCCATTTTCCCAAGTTAATAGTCAAAGGATACTAAACAGTCAGTTTTCTAATGAAGAAATCCAAGCTATCGACAACCATATGAAAAAATGCCCCAAATCACTAATCATTAGATATATGCAAATTAAAGCAACTGAGGTTATAGGTTATATCTCACACCCAACACACTGACAAAGTTGGCCAAAAAAAAAAAAGGAAAAAGACAAATGTTGGAGGGCCTGTGGGAAAAATAGGCATGTTAACTATATTGGTAGAGCTATGAATTTGTTCAGCCATTCTAGAAAGCATTTTGGAACTACACCCAAAAGTTACTAAACTTTTCATACTCTTTGACTCTGAAATACCACTACTAGGCCTGAGTGATCTATGAAAGTAGAACCAATATGTACGAAAATATTTATATCAGCTCTTTTATGGTGGAAAAGAACTGGAAACTTAAAAAGTGTCCATTAATGGTGGAATGGCTGAAAAAATTATGGCCTATTGATATAGTGAATATTGTGCTATAAGAAATGGTGAAAAGTACAATTTCAGAGAAACCTAGCAAGACTTGTAAGAGCTGATGCAGAGTGAAGTGAGCACAAGCAGGAAAACAACATATACAGGAACAACACCTTTGTAAAGACAAAAATCTTTGAAAGACTCAAGAACTCTGACCAGTGCATTGACCAAGCAGAGGTGTGATGAGGAAAGCATGCTATTCAACTATCAAGATGGTGTGGGGGGCAGCTAGGTGGCACAGTGGATAGATACAGCACCACCCCTGAAGTCAGGAGGACCTGAGTTCAAATCTGCCCTCAGACCAAGCACTTGACACTTACTAGCTGCTTGACCCTGGGTAAGTCACTTAACCCCAATTGCCTAAAAAAAAAAATTTTTTTAAAAAAGAAAGATGATGGACACAGGGTACAGGTTAAGGTGTATATATGTGTGTGTGTGTGTGTGTGTGTGTGTGTGTATGATTGTTTATTTATTTGTTGTTTTTTGCTAAGCAGTGGACCTAGAGTCAGGAAGATCTTAGATCAAATCCTACCTCAGACATTTACTTGCTTTATAATCCTGGGCAAGTCACAACTCTGTCTGCCTCAATTTCCTCATCTATAAAATGGGGGTAATAATAGTACCTACTTTCCAGGTTTGTTTATGAGAATAAAATAACATAATATTTGTAAAGCACTTTGCAAACCTTTAAGTGCTGCCATATAGATGCAATGATAAGGTTAACTTTGGGTGTAACCTCAAACTCAGTCTAAAGATAAATTTGTCCTGATTTTCTAGGACTGTCCATTCCATTATGGTTCTTACAGATTTAGAACTGGAAAAGGCCTAGAAGGTCATCTAGTTCAATATCCTTATTTATAGATGAGGAATCTGAGGCCCAGAGAGGTCAACTAAGTTGCCCAGGGTCATCCAGATGGCAAGTGGGAAGTTGTAATTTGAACCCAGATCATATGACTCCAGTCCAGTGCCCTACACCGACCTGTCTCTATTCCCTTGGACTCTGGCAAAAATTGTTCCCTGTTCTTATCACTTTAAAGGCCCTAAATTATTTTTTCCTACACCTAAGGCTTTTGATAGCTTCTTTGGGTACATCTAAATAGAAAGGGCTTCCCTATAAATCCAGGAAGTAGCTAGTATCATAGCAGCAGCTGAAGCAGGCACCAACTGGTTTGGGGTGAATCCAAAGTTTAAACTAGGTTTCCATTGAGCAAGAGGACCTGCCTCCAATAGGACATATCCAAGGCACCACTGTAGCACTGTTTTGGATCTTCTTCAGTGCCTGAAGAATCACAAGGCTTTGGGACTGTGTGCTGCAACTATAAGTTAGACTGCCTACTGTACGAGATAGAGATTTATTCCTTTGTTCTAGAATCTGCCTTACATTTACCTTAATAGAACTATTTCCTTTTTTAATTATCTTATCCTCTAGTAAACATTTGGCTAACTTTTATTCCACTGTTGTAATTTAAAGTTTAGTTACATTTTAAACTTATCTGTTTAATTTTTAATTTTCACTGTTAAAACCAGCTTTCCTTTGGTATTCAGGGATATATGCAAGTAGTATGGGCTTTTTAGATTTCATTATGTAGAGAGGCCTTCACTTGTGGCAGGACCTGTTCTATGTGGAGATGGAAGTGATGCAGCTTAGGGGTTCAGGGGTTTTGGGACCCCAAAATCATAATACACGGGTCCTATCCAAAAGAATTTGACCCAAGCCTTCTTTCACCAAAGACAAGGCTTATTAGAACATTGTCATATTGGGCAGACTCTTAAAGAGTCTGAACATGAGTAAGCAGTGGCTAGATTATAAGAATCTAAGCAATGGCTAGATTGATTATAAGAATCTGAGCATCTTAATGGAGACAAGATGGACCTTATATACAGAAAGACTGTGGGGGGAACCTAGGAATGACCACTAAGCTGGGGTGAACAGAACCCTGGGACCTGGACCTGGTGGCCCAGGGAGAATGGAGCCTAGCTAGGATTCAGGGTGGGAAATGACTTGGGGGGCTATAGGGAGGTAAAACAATGGAGGAGAGATTAGGTGTAGCCACAGTGAAAGGCCAGCTGATGGGATTATAGCTTCAAGGGAACGCCAGAGATTTGGCCTTGTGGACAAGTCCCAGGATTTTTCCTTTCTGGGGTCTAGACTACAACCCTATTAGAAGTGTTGTTGTGTGGCACTTGGGGAGGCAGAATTGGCATCTCTAAACTCTTCCCCCCGCCCCTTTCTCCAAAGGACACTTTTAATTCCTAATAAGAGGGGAAGTGGGAGGTCAGGGCCAGAGGATGACCACTCTCCTCTCCTCAGAGAGAGGTGATACTAAAGAGGTCTAGGACTTTTGGGGTGCTGGGACCCCAAGATCATGGTACCAGGCCCTGCTGAATGAATTCAACTCAAATCTTCTTCAGCCAGAAGAAGTTTATTAGTGATAAATCACATTGACCAGGTGACACCCATAAAGACGAGCAGGCATGAGAGGTTCTCAGCCTCTGAATGAGGGCCAAGGTGGATCTTAAATACTAAAGTAACTTTGGGTGGCCAGAGAAGGGGTTTGGGAAAAGGGTCTAGGTAAGAATTCTAATTGGGGAGGTCTGAGAGATTGAATAGACAATGGGAATAGCTAATGGAGGGAACAGGAAGGCAGAAATTTGAAAGGCATCTGCACAAAATCAAGGTGGGGCTAGGACTTTCAAAAGGAGATAAGGGGACTAGATAAGGAACAGTTTGAGACCAGAGAAGGCCTTTCTGGGGCCTGTAGACAAAAGGGAGCCAGATTCTTTTAGGGCGTATCTGAATAAGATTAAAAGGTAAGGCTAAGGCTTTCAAAGGGAGATGAGGGTCTGGGGCCTGTGAGTCAGATTCCCTTTGGGGCAAAGGGCGAAGATCTTGGCTTGGGCCACGCCCCCATCATCCCCCCCCCAAAACAAATCGGAACCAAGGGGTGAAAGGGGCGAAGGTCTCTGCTTCTGAAACTGCTTCCTGCTGGCAAGGGGCGTAGAGCTGTCCCTGCCTCTCTGGGTCCCGTTCGAGGGGGTCAAACTTCAAAACCTGGCTGATGCCAGGTTCAGTGGACTAGAGACCTTGGGTTGGTATACAGTCATCTGGAAGTTGATGGCTCCAACCCTAGAAGAAAGGAATCTGGCATGAATATTTAGTAAACATGGACCAAACAAACAAGAGAAGTATGATCAGTAGTGGAATGAGAATAGGGGCCAGTATAGGAAGAAGCCAGGACTCCCATGAAGAAGATTTTGGAGCACTAAAGTTATTGTGAATTTCTTGCATCCAACTAGCCTTTTCAAAATACAAGCAGTGCAGAACTCTATCTGCCCGGAGTTGTTATACGTGCAACAAAATGTGTTTGCTAAAGCACATACACCCCCACTGGAGGCAAGCAAGTAGTTTAGGGCTATTCTGTTGTCTAGAATTACTTTTGCTAAGGAATCCAGAGATTGCTGGATTTCCGGGGGACCATAAGCTGTCACATTTGCCAACTGGTAATATAATGCAGAACATTATTTTACCATTTAGGTAGTAGGTCCCTTTAAGCCATGGAAAGCAAAAGTTGGTGCTTAATCTTGCCCCAGACCTCTTTCCTCCTAAATCTAAACAATAGTGAAATGTACTCTTGCATAGCTCAGCATAGCTCAGCATAGCCCATCCCTCCAACGTAAATGGATAAGAAAGCTTGCAATATAATTGCTTTAGATAATTATGTTTATACCAGAGACCAGGACACCTGGTCTGATTTGTGTGATCTCTGACCTGTAATGATGGGGTGGCTTGGGTGCTTGTGCTTGTACTTGTGCCCCGATTTCTCCCTAGTCTCAGAAACACTGTCTCTGACAACCACTCCCCAGCCCAAGGACACTGTGCCTAGCAGTTATTCATGCATGGGCCTCAGCACGACCCTTATCTCTCTCCCTGGTACAGCTACACAGAGCTGGGCTGCTCAGGCCCCAGCCCTCAGATCATGTCTCTGGAAGCCTCCCAACTCCTTAGTAAGTTCCTGTCTTGTGAGAAAGCTTTCCCTTGTTGCAGAGCATTCTCTCATCAAGACAGAGGGAGAGGGGTGTCCTTGGCCAGCCCAAGGACTCTTCCTCCTGCCAGACTCCAAAGATCCATCCCCCCTCCCTGTCCCGTATACTCCCTGTACTTTCCCATCCATAGCCCCCCAAAGATACCTCCACCTTTGGATTACCTCATCAGTATTCCTGGCATTTCTTTCCCATGCTGTTTTCCATATAAACCCTAGCTCGACCCCTGATCGGGGCTGCTTGATTTGGACATGCATACCCCTTGCAGCCGCGCACTAATAAATCCACATTTTAAATTACATCTGGGTCTCACTCGCTGATTTCTCGGTACAACAGTAAATAGTCTCTATAAGGTTAGAGAGAATATGTTCATGTTGTAGGCTATATACCAGGGCATAAGATAGTCTGCTCCCTTTTTAAGAGGCCAGAGGACAATTCCCCAAAATCCATGTTTTACCTTTAAGTTAGAGACTGTGGGCTGTTTGGCATTGAAAATGGAGCAGGGTGGTGCTAAAAGTCTGAGAGTGCACACCCCAAAGTCTTTGTAGGGTGTCAAACAACTGACTGACCAAAACAGTAGTTCTGGGGTCTTGCCATGTGTTGGCACTTTGTTTCACCTTTTCCCCAAAATTCTTGTCACTAGTGTTGTCTGCACAGGTAGTGCAGGTCAAAATATTAGCAGAAACTCTAACAAGCCCTTCCTCCACAGGGGTGTTAACTTGTCTAGTGGCCTTGGAGCTTGTCTCCCAAGTAAGGAATATTCCCCTGTGGAGAAGCAAGGTGTATACAAGAGAGTAGCCCATAGAGAAGTGGCAAGCATAAATGGAGTGGCATAAACTTCTGAGAAAGTCGTATTGGGGGGGGGCTTTGTGGAGATGAGAGTTATGTGGGTGTGAGTGTTCTAAAGAGCTTCCCAGTTTAACTAGGGAAATATTTCCCACTTTTGGAGGCCAATGCAAATTTAGAGGCTTCCTCAATTAGAATGACTGTGGCAGCCACCGCCAGGAAGCTTGCAGGCTTTCCAGGCTCCTAAGGACTGATTTAGGGGTGTGGAGGTCAATTTAGATTTTAAAATCACAAAAGGTTTAGTCTGGTCTGGGCCACACTCTTGAGGGAGTGAGTCAGGGCCCAGAGGACAGTCATAAAGGAGCTTAACAATCAAACTTTTATCAGAGATCCAGAGTCTACAAAATCTATCCATGCCTAGAAAAGTTCGAAATTGTTTCTTAGTGGCTGGGACAGGGAATTCCTGGCCCAGAAACTTTACAGACTGGGATGCTATCTGAACTTTGTTCAAAGAGACCCTATAGCCTTGAGTTCCCAAGAAATTAAGCACTCCTGAGGCAATGCCTAAAGAAACCTCCTGGGTGGGGCTACAAATACGGTGATAGGAAAATACTTTAGGGTCTTGGAGGTGCACAATGGCTGGGGTGGCAAAAGTATCCCAAATTGTCTCCCACACTTCCAGGGGAACGTGGGGAGGTCTGGCACACAGAGGGAAAAGGGAGATGGGAGCCTTAACTAGAGAAAATTGGCTCCCCAACTTCACCATTAGGTCCCTTCCCAACGAGGGGGCAGGGCAAGAGGAGAGCATAAGGGAGGAGTGTTTAAACAACAGATTCTCAAATAGGCAGGGGGAGGGGTATGTCTGGAGACATCCCTCAGTTACCTCTGGAATGCCCATGACCGGATGGATCAAGGAGCGAATAGGGCCAGAGTAATTGGTTAAAGCAAAGAATATAGCCATGAAAAAATGGGTAACCTTACCTTCAGCCTCGATTTCTGCCCAGGACTTGGCAAGAGAGATGGAGAAAGTGGGAGTGTGGCCTGCACCCAGGCTCCTTTGTCCTCCCCAGTCTTGAGAAGACTGGAGGACAGGATACTGGGGGGCTGCTCTACCACTTCTCCTACCTCAGGGACAATCCTTCTTCCAATGTCCCTCCTGGTCACATCTTGGGCAAGGTCCTGGAGGTGTCGTCTTGGGGGCTTCCTCCAAGGGGGCCCTGGAGGGGCACTCCTTGGACCAGTGAGCCTCCCTGTGGCCTCCCCTGCCCAAGTGGCTGGGCTTCCTCCAAGGGGTGCCTTGAGGGGCACTCCTTGGACCAGTGACCCTCATGGTGGCATCGAAAGCAGGTTTTCCCACTGCCCAGGTTGCCAGGAACACCCTTGGGTCTTTTCCTGACCATAGCAGCAGCCAGGAATCAGGCATGTTCTTTGTCTCTAGCCCTCTGCCTACGTTCTTTCTCCTCCGCTGCAACTAAGTTTCTGTTGTTAAAGACTCCAAAGGCAATCTCCAATAACTGCTTGAGGTCCCATTGCCAATTTCTGTAATTTTGTCCTAATATCTGGGGCAGATTGGTTAATGAAATACATGCTAAGGATTGCTGCCCCTTCTTTAAAGTAAGGATCTAAATTCGTATACTTTTTAATGCCTTCTACTAGCCTATCTTGGAAAAGGGCAGGATTTTCCTTTTCTTCCTGAGTAATTCCCTTAATCTTTTGAAAGTTTACTTGCTTTTGAAATGCTGTTTTCAGGCCTTCTAACAGGCAAATTATCATGTAGTCCCTCTTTCCCCTATCCTCACTCTTCTGATAATCCCACCCCGGATCACTAGCAGGAACAGCAGCTGTTCCTGGGGTATTTTGTGGGGTCATTGCTAGCAAAACGATCCCCAAAATTTTGGGCTTGTTGCCAGATTCTCTTCCTCTCCTCAGGGGCACAACAGGTGGAGAAGAGGACATGCAAATCACCCCAAGAAAGTTCGAATTGTAGGAACACATCCCTGAAGCCCTCAGTAAATTTAGTGGGATCTTCAGAGTATCGACCCAGCCTTTCCTTAATCTGGGTGAGGTCTGAAATGGAGAATGGAACATGCACCCTAAGTATCCCGTTAGGACAGGCAGGTACTTCCCTTAAAGGAAAAAGCCCTGAAGGCCCTGCAGGAGCAGTGGCTTGCGTGGGAGGGAGATAGGAAGTCCCACTTCTCCAGCTAGGGAGTAGAAAACGCCGGCTGAACTGGCAAGGCTGAGGAATCCGGCTGACAAGGGGAAAGATTACCTGACACCGGAGGAGGGGGAGGGATCAGGGGAGAAGACGCCAAGGCGTCTGGAGCCTGAGTAGGGGTCCCGTCCAAAGTAGAGGTCTGGGGAGGAGGCACTGAGTTGAGAACCTCATCCGGAGCTTGAGCTGGGGTCTCTTCGGAAGTAGAGGCTGGGGCGAGACCCTTGCTCAAGGCCTGAGTAGCAGCAGCCACTAGAGCAGGGGCTTGGAGGGGAAATGCAGGAGCCAGAGGAAAAGGGAAGGAGAACCAAGGGAAAGGAGGGATGGGGAAGGAGGTGGAGGCATGGGAAACAGGGAGGGGTAGGGGAGAATAGGGTAATGCAAGGGGGGTCAAGGGAGAATAGGGAGCAGAAGCAAGGGTCTGGGGAGAATGGGGAGCAGCCGGAGAGGCCCTCCCGGAGGAGAATGGGGTGGAGATAGGTGCTGGGGAGGTGGTGCCGACGGAGGTTGGGAAGATGGGGTTGTCAGAACCCTGGAAGGCATAAGAAGAGGATCATCCAAAAGGTCTATTTGATCCCCACTCTCCACTAGTGGGGTGGCTCTAGCTATGAGCATCTTGCAATCCTTTCTGAGAATGGGGTCTCTAAGCTCAACAAAAGCCGTTAAGTAAGAAATCTCCACGCATTTTCTTTCTCTGTGACAATATTTTTCTAACTCTGAGAGGGTCTTTACCCATAATGTCCCCAAAAGGGGCCATGCCTCATAATTTTCCAGGTGATACTGAGGCCAAACGGTGTTGCAAAAATGCACCAGCTTTTTCTTTTTAAGTTCTTTACAGAAGCTAAAATTTTTCCAATTTTGTAAAAGACAGCCCAAAGGCGAATTCTTGGTAATTGAAGAGGATTGACCCATTTCGGGCTCAAGGGAAAGAAAAAAAAGAAAAAATATCCAACAGTTTCCCAATTCCCTAGCGCTGAGAGAACCGAGAGGTTTGGACCTACGCTTCCTGATAGGGAGTCTGTCCTCTATGCTAAGGAAGGTATTACCCAGGTCCAAGTGCTCAAGCAGAGGCACTGGACCGAAAAGCCTTGGAGGGTCAGGCGGAGTTGCAGACAGCCTCGCAGCTGTCTGACTTACAGGGACCTGAGAGATCAGGCCCCCAAACCCTTCCAAGGCAAGCTTAGCTAGCTGCTTGGAAATCCCCCTCCCAGCCACAAGACAAGAAAGGAATTGGGGAGGGGGAGGCTTACCGGTCGTGGCTGAAGAAGAGTTTGAGATTTAGCAGTGGTTCCCGGTCAGGGAACCATATGAAGAGGTCTAGGGTGCTGGACCCCAAGATTGTGGTACCGGGCCCTGCTGAATGAATTCAACTCAAATCTTCCTCAGCCAGAGGAAGTTTATTAGTGATAAATCACATTGGCCAGGTGACACCCATAAAGACGAGCAGGCATGAGAGGTTCTCAGCCTCTGAATGAGGGCCAAGGTGGATCTTAAATACTAAAGTAACTTTGGGTGGCCAGAGAAGGGGTTTGGGAAAAGGGTCTAGGTAAGAATTCTAATTGGGGAGGTCTGAGAGATTGAATAGACAATGGGAATAG
Organism: Phascolarctos cinereus; assembly: GCF_003287225.1. NCBI lineage: Eukaryota > Metazoa > Chordata > Mammalia > Diprotodontia > Phascolarctidae > Phascolarctos > Phascolarctos cinereus. Next base: position 228,652,811 of record NW_027555736.1, read on the forward strand.
CTAATGGAGGGAACAGGAAGGCAGAAATTTGAAAGGCATCTGCACAAAATCAAGGTGGGGCTAGGACTTTCAAAAGGAGATAAGGAGACTTGATAAGGAACAGTTTGAGACCAGAGAAGGCCTTTCTGGGGCCTGTAGACAAAAGGGAGCCAGATTCTTTTAGGGCGTATCTGAATAAGATTAAAAGGTAAGGCTAAGGCTTTCAAAGGGAGATGAGGGTCTGGGGCCTGTGAGTCAGATTCCCTTTGGGGCAAAGGGCAAAGATCTTGGCTTGGGCCCCACCCCCATCAGTACCAGCCTAGAATTATATCTGTCTGCTCCCTTACATATTGTTAATCTAGGGGAGATGATCAGGTTCAGTCTAACTTCTGATCACTGTTTCAACAAATGGGAGGAAGATGGACCCCAAGCTTTACATCCAAGGTTTGACTCCCCACCAAAATATCTGTCCCACAGCAAACACACATAGCAAACAGCAAAGAAACTCAGTTATCCAAATCATAGCAAAACAAATCAGAAAATGTATACAGAGGAGAATATATACTAAATAATACAGAGTGAAGGAGTTCTCCCACTAGGAGCCAGGTAATTCAGCTCAACCACAGGAGAGAATCCCAAATCTTATCTAAGAGGAAACTCCCCGAAGACCGGATAGGGACATGATGGAAACTGCCAACTCCACTTATGTCAGCTTCTTCCCAGAGTCTCTTCCTTCAGCAACCGGAAGTGGGATTGGTATTTTCCATCTTCCCTCTCCAAGGTGGAAGCCAGGAGTACCAAAAGCAACTGGATTTTGTAGAGTCCCAAAGAGGACTGAGGAAGGCTAAAGCTCTCTCGCTGTCACCAACTCTGCCCAATGTGTCATGCAAGGCAGGGCATTCATCTCTGCCAGTAAGGAAAGCATCTCATACCAATGGGCTTTGGCCCTGGGGTTTCAAACAGTTTCAGCATTGATACCTTTGGAATTCTGTGGCCTACTTGATGTTAATTAACCTTAACATTTTCATTTTGTTTCTTTTTTATTCTGAATTTAATAGCCATCAGTAAACATAAACACAAGTACAAAAGAATTTAAAAGTTCTAAATGAAACCATAATAACTGTTTTGTTTTGTTTTTTGGTGAGGCAATGGAGTTAAGTGACTTGCCCAGGATCACACAGCTACTGTCAGGTGTCTAAGGCTGGATTTGAACTCAGGTCTTCCTGACTCCAAGGCTAGAGCTCTATCCACTGTGCCACCTAGCTGCCCCTCATAATAACTGTTAAGAGATGTTTATTAACTAGTGACCATAAATTTCTATTGTCATTTTTAAATGTGTATACAGTAGTAACTTCAACAAGATAGTAACAAGGTTGTCCCATGTCTGTGTTTTTTTCTAAACTCCTCCACTTTGTTGCAATTTTTTAAAATGTTGTTATTTTTTATCTACATAGTTGTAACTGTAAATATTTTGATTTTATCTTCATTGAGCATCATTTTCATCAAAATCTTCCCTTTTTTATCATTCCTAGTTCTCATTTTTATGGGTACAATATTCCATTACATTGTTATACCACAATTTGTTCAGCCATTCCCTAACTGTTTGACGAATGTCAACTTCAACATTTTGAAATGCAGTACAATATTATACCTTTTGTGGAAGTGGTGGGCTTTGCTCACAACAGTTAGGAAGATGAATAGATCACAATCAAATGCTTATATAGAGCTATTTGGGAGGTTTGGCCCACAGTTGTGATTTCATTGGTGTTCTCATGTCCCAGTTTGTAAACCCCCTCTACCAATGAAGGTGGCAAAGTCATATGCAGTTTATGAGATCGTTTCCTGGGGCACTGAGAGATTAAAGGACTTGCCCATAGTCACACAGCTGATCAAGACTTGAATCCAGATCTCCCTGATTCCAAGGCTGGCTTTCCATTATTCCATGTTGCTTTTTATGGGATAACATAATGTGGAGTGGAGATAGCAGGGAACATTGGTCAGAGAACTCTATCGAAGTAGTACAGGATAAATAGCGCTTTGCCCAAGGGTGTCAACATGGAGAGATGGGGTGGAGCATGTTTTATTTCTAGGAGAGACCCTTCATACCTGAAAGAACATAATATCACACTTCTCTCCTCCCCATTTGTCCTTTTAACTGCATGGGGCAACCTCTCCATCCCCCTCCAAACTGAATTTGCCTCAGATATAGTTTCAGGAAGTTACTACTCTGACCTCAGTTAATGCTACAATAGACACTTGCTCCCACTTACCCTTCCTGCTCATTGCACAGCTCTCTGAATTCATGTTAGAGAAAAGGAAAAGAATTAAGCTCCTAGGCTTAAGCTTCTTTTGCTCCATAGGCAAAAATGTTATTAATTGCATACATAAAAATATGGCAAAGATACCTGAACTAGACTTAGAGAAAGAATGGTAAAGAAGGAGGAAAGGTGGAAGAGAGAGAAGAAAACTTACAGAGGATGAGTTAGCAAAATGCCCTGTACTGAATTGTAAACTGACCCAAAGGTGAATGTGATTAGAGAACAGAAGTAAAGTAGGAACAAAGGGCAACAGCATAGAAGACAGAAGTTCTGAAAGGTGCAGACATACAAAGTGGGTGAGTTACTTCTAAATGTCAAGGTTTTCTGTGCTTTTGGGTCCTCTGGGCCTTGGGGGAGGCTGGAAAGAGACGTGGGTGTGTGCGGATCTTGAGCAATCTGACTACAGAGAAATCTTTTCAAGAAAAGTATAAAGAAACACTCGAAAGTCAGTAAGCATTTCTATTAAGTGCTTGTTATGTGTCAGGCACTGTGCTACAGATACAAATAGAGAAATAAGACAGTTCCTTACCTCAAGGAGCTTACATGCTAAGAAGACTTTAGAAGGAGACCCTAAAGAGGCCTGATTATGTGCCAAAGTTTTAAGTAAAATGAATTGAATCAAAGGAAATTCCTGATGTAAACAGAAGACTGAGAAAGAAAGACTGTTGAAAAGAATGTCAGGTTAGAAGTCTGAATTTATGTGGTCCAATATAAACTGTCTGTTTCATAAAAGTAAACAAGATTATCCTTTGTGGGGCATACAAAATTTTTAACAAATACATTAATTCAAATTAATTGTTGCTAGTCCTATATGACTACCAGAAAATCATAGCTGTGTTTAGAATAAAGTTCAGTGTTTAATAATCTTGTGTAAGCAAATGTTTTACACTAATGAAAAACATTGATCATGATCAAGTCATCCTGTCAGCTTATTAGGATTGACATTTGAGGGAATTTGCCTTTCTTTGATATTTTTGTAATAAGTATTTAAATGTCATAGATGGTTAATTTATCATTCAGTAGGGAAAAAATCAAAATTCCACGAGCTACTTAGTTACATGAGTTTCTTCTCTGAAGATCAATAAACTTTTCAAAGCACTTCTCTGCAGCTATTTATTCTTTAAAATAAAAAAGCATTAGAGAATGAAGTTTAAGATATAGAGCAGGAAAATAGAAGGGACATGGAAATTATACCACAAAAGTTCCCCACTTTTGCTAGCTGTATTGTCTGATTTTAAACTGAACACCTGGTGAATGACTGTGCAATTTTCATTACGTGATACCTGACACCTACAACGTATTCACTTTTATTGAAATCTCTTTGAGGACAAAAGGAAATGTTTGTTTAATGGCAGTAGAAGCCAAGAAGGCGTTTCAGAAGCCAGAATGAGCTGAAAACACGAGTGATGCCTTGTGAAGAGTGGCTGTGTGCACTAGTTTTCCCTCTTTCCATCCAAGCACCCCCAGGGTACTTAGAAAACATTTGTTGGGTGGATGAATGGAAGAAGCCCAGTGACCTTATTCTAAACATATTTTCTAAGAGGAGAAAAGGGACTCAATTTGATCATTTTGGGAGTTATTGACAAAGGCCCAAGTTGATGAAAAAGCAGGCATAATATAAACCTAATAGACTCTGAAAATGAAACTTCTGTTTTTAGCTGTTTCTGAGATTGAAGTTGAAAGAAAAAGGGAGTTAGGAACAATAAGACAGTGAAGAAACAGGGTAGGGGTGGGGGAGGGGAAGAGGAGAAGTTAGATGTTCAACTTCTCTTGTTACAGATCTTTCCAAGCAGCTAATAGGTTTCAGTTGTAGATTGCCTAAACGAAAATTTTCTTTGTAAAGATGAAATGTTGGCCCTTATTCATGATTGTGTAATAGAAGTCTATGAGGTCATAGATTTCCTGGTTTGATCAATGATTGTCAGTCTCCGGTTAAGGGTTTAGACACCTTAGAATACCTCCACTTATCAAGGGTGACATGAAATTCTTAAATTCAAAACAAAATTTCCTCTAATTCATTTCAATTTTTAAAATATGCAGAAACCATGTTGTATAGAAATTTTAGGTCGGGCGTATTAAAAAACTAATATTAAGTATAAAAAAGTTGGGTGTCACCCTTCAAAAAAGGTTGAAAAATCAGTGGCTTAGACTCAAAGTATATATTATAATAATAGCTTTAGTAGAAAGAAAAGAGATCTGTGGAGCAGAAAATATGGAATTAGAATTCAAATCATAACCCATAACCTTGATTCTCACAGGAGAGAAATGTAAAAAGCAATTTATACATTAAACCAGAATCAGGTGCTGTGACAGTGTATTACTAGAATAAACGTGTAAATGATAAGAGTGGAATCCTTAAATCTTAAATAAGAAATCTGACTTTCATCAACTGTACTAGTAAAGATTACTAATAATAGGCCACATTCTCCTTTAGAGACTGAATAAATGACATACTAAATCTTGCAGTGGGACAGCTAGGTGAAACAGTGGATAGAGTGTCAAGCCTGGAGTCAGGAAGACTCACTTTCATGAGTTCAAATCTAGCCTTAGATACTGGTTGTATGACCTCGGGCAAGTTACTTATCCCTGTTTGCTTCCGTTTCTTCATCTGTAAAATGAGCTGGAGAAGAAAATGGCAAAACACTCCAGTATCTTTGCTAAGAAAATCCCAAATAGGATCACAAAAAGTCAGACTCCACTAAAAACAACTGAAAAACAAACAAAAAATCTTGTGCAAACTAGTTATAACATCTCACTTGAAAAGCTCTGTGGGTCCTCTGATACTCATTTATCGTATTCAGTCTTACCAATAAGAAAAATTACTAAGTTCCCAGGTAGAAATGACTACATTATTCCAAAGACTATGACAAAGTTTTAACCCCAGGTTTCAAGAACACAAACTCCGCATCCTAGCTTCTTTTCAGATTTGCGTTCTACATGTCAAAAGATATATTCCTGGTATCATCAAGATTCCTTTCAAACAATATTTTATGATTCTATGATCCACCTTGTGCTATATCTTTCTGGAACTCTAATTATAGCAAAACAACCCTATGTAATATCACTGCAGGGTTTCAGGAGCATTTTCATGCAGTCAAGCATTTATTAGCTGCCTACTCCGTGCCCAGAAACTGTGCTGTATGCTCAGGAAAAAGATACAAAAAAGGAAACCATCCCAACCCCTAAGGAGCTTGCTTTCTAACAAAATGTAAGCAAATACAGAAACAATGAATGCAAAATAAATATTGCCAAGAATATTAACAAGTTATTTTAAAAACATTGTCTTTTGCCTTCTGGAAGAACAAGAGGGAGCTGTTAGTCAGTGATGAACTGAAGCAGTGTAAATCATGGGAAGTGGGTCTGACAGGAATCCAGGCACCTGTCTTTCAGCTTTGACTTTGTCACCTAGTTGTTGAGAGTGCTTTCTGCACATTAATAAATCTGTGTCTATTTACCCATCTGTAAAATAATACCTTCCTTGACTACTGGTGAAAATTAAATGAAATATGTAAAAGTGCTTTGGGAATTATAAAATTATGTGCAAATGGAGATTGTTGTTATGCTAAACACAGGCAGTCTCTGATTCCAGGTCAACAAAGTGTGATGGCCCAATTTTAAAAGTCATTGAAACTCAAATGAGAGGGATAATGTCCCCAACTTTACCAGTGAAAAATTAAAGACTTTTCTCTACTAACCCACAAGGAGGCCAATTTGAAAATTCATTTGGGATCATAAGAAGAAGTAGTAAAAGTTACTGCCAGAATGTCAAATACAACTTTACTTGACCCAGGAAGAAAAGAGGATGGTAGCAGAGACAACTTCCAATTAAAAACAAAAGAGGAAACAGTTTAAGCTTTCTTTCCCTTTCAGAAACAGCTGTTATTACAAAAAGGTACAAAGGCCTTCACCTGCCCTTGTCCAGCTTGCTCTGCCACTTATTAGAATCTGAGAAGCATAAGCTCTGCTCCTTCCTCCAGCCACACCTTGGGTACCAAAGGCAGGGCTTCTATTATGGGCTTGCTTTTTCTGCACAGCTATAAACAACAATGTGAACAGCTAACCATATATAGCTTTGTCCATACAATTTGCTGAAGGTCTCTTTTCCATCTAGATCTTGAAGAGAGAATGGCCGCGTCCCTGATTGCAACCTTTTCCATATTAGTTTCCTGTGTCTGCGGCAATATCTTCCACAGACACCAGACTTGGTTTGATGGTGTCTTCTTGTCCTCGATGTGTCCCATCAACGTAAGCACGAACACCATGTATGGTATCATGTTTGATGCAGGGAGCACTGGAACTCGAATTCACGTTTACACCTTTGTGCAGAAGATGCCAGGTGAGGTGTAGCTACTGTCTGCTGAAAGATTCTATCGATCTAGATTGCCAGGAATTTAAATTAGGGTGTGAGTGAGACTTAATTATATCTTATGGCTACTGCAGGATGATGTCTTCAGGGAATGTTTTGGATTATAGCCCTACATCTAGTGTTAATGTCATTGTGATATTCAGAGGATGAAAGCTGGACTACCTGAATCTGAAACATGTCCAGAAAGCCCAGTTATAATCTGGTGGTCCCTTCATTGGAGGTGTATTATACTCAAAGGTTCATAGTATCTACAAGGAAATGCTTTGTCTTAAAGCTTAAGGATATCTTTTGAGTAGTCACAGTATTACTGTACTACCACCCTTAGGGAAGTAGGTCATACTGCTACACTGAAATGCATGTCTACTGCTTAAAGATAGAAACAGAAGCTGGAGAAGCAATTCGAGGGAATAACAGGTTAGTCAGAGGCAGCAGTGGGTCAAGATGATTATAAGGGAGAGTCTCTGGAAATGGGTGGGAAGATGAGAATGAAAGGTGATCCAAAAACTGAACTGAAGGAGGCATTCATTTCTTTTAGGATCAACCATCTCTCACCCAATTTGTGTTTTTATAGACCATCTTCCAACATTGGAAGGGGAAATCTTTGAGTCGGTGAAGCCAGGGCTTTCTGCCTTTGCAGATCAACCGAAGCAGGTGAGGCCTTTTCCCCGGGATGTGTGCAGTCAGAATACTTTCCAGCTTTACAACCACCACTGCTGCTTTAACATTTCCTGCTATTCATTGATGAGATTGGGTCCCACATATACTTGGTTTTCATTTCTCAGTTAATCTGTTAGGATTTCCCCACTGCAAATTCCGTAGGATTTAGGCAGGGTTTACATGAGAGGGTAGGAAAAAAAAATTCTCTGGAAGTCAAAACTGTTTCCTATATTACTATTGCTTGATATATTAAGATCAAAGTCATTGATTTAATTTTAGTAGCTAAAAATAGATATGCTTATCAAAGACATAAAGGCATGTTTAAACATGGATTACCATGCAACCTAAAGTAAATGAAATTCAACCGAATCAACAAATGTTAGAGCTTGAGGAGCCCATGAAGACCAGTTCATCCAATCTTTCATTTTATGAATGAGGAAATTAAAGACCAGAGAAGTGAAACTGCTTACCCCCAGTCACTGCGCTGGTTAATGGTGGAGCCAGGGAGAGAATTCAGATCTGCTGACTGACTGCTCTCATCCAGTGTTGACTCATTGATCTGCCTGAACCATGGAAGGTAGGAAGGAGCCAGGAGGGAGAGGGGTTGCGAGAATGGAGAGGTTCACATTGGTTATATTTTAATCTCTGGAGGCAGGGACACACCAGTGTCATGGTCTGTACTGAGATCGAGTACAGCAAGGCAAGAGTCAAAGGTTTAGTAGCAGAAATAAGCACATCTAAGTAGCCTCCAAGTTCTATGTAAAGCAAAATCTGATATTAAAGATCTTTGAGTTTGGAGAAGTCATATCCCAGATGACACGCTTAGGGAAGAAGCACAGTTTGCATGGCTCAGTTGAAACACCACTGGACTCGGGTCCCCATTTCATCTCTACCACTCTTTTATCTCCATGACTTAACCTCTCTGGTCTGCAGGTTTCATAATCTGACCAGAATAGATTTATTTCTTAAGCCCCTCCCTTTGTGGTTCTAAGTAAGAGGAGGCTACTTTTTCTAGTTCACTGTTGTCAATAGAAGGTAGCCAGAGTCAGAGGAGGGTATTTGGGAACAATGTGTGGACCAGCAATGCTGAACTGGAGAAGGTGCCAGAAAATTAGGAGGTGTTGAAAGCCACCATGTCAGAAGTCATCTTAGCAGCAGAAAAACAGATTCATGTTGTTGCTAAGAATAACAAAAGTAATGATGATGATGGAGTTTGGTCAAAGTATAGCACCCTGGCAGAAGAGAGGAATTATTTGATTCTTTTTTTGTGTTCTCCCTCTCAAAATGGTCCCAGTTCTACATTTTGTTCTACTTCTTTAGCCTGTATTCTCAAACCAGAGCCATATTAGTGCCCCCACTCTAGTGCCTAGAGAAGAAGCCAATCCCAGCCAATGGATCTGTACCTTCTATTGACCAAGTTTCTCTTTTTCAGGGTGCTGAGACTGTTCGAAGACTCTTAGAAATAGCCAAAGAATCAGTCCCCCAGAGTCACTGGAAAAGGACCCCAGTGGTATTAAAAGCTACTGCAGGACTTCGGCTCCTGCCTGAACACAAAGCCCAGGCTCTGCTCTCGGAAGTAATTTCTGAAACCCTTTTTTCTTGAGCAATCGTTTTCCCTCCATGTTAATGTCTTCCTTATTGTTTTTCACTCCTTTAAAGTGAAGTTCTTGGGGCAGCTAGGTGTCGCAGTGGATAAAGCACCGACCCTGGGGTCAGGAGGACCTGAGTTCAAATCCGGCCTCAGACCAAACTCTTGACACTTACTAGCTGTGTGACCCTGGGCAAGTCACTTAACCCCAATTGCCAAAAAAAAAAAAAGTGCCGTTGTTGCTCTTTTTACAATACCTTTGCAAACAAACTTGACAATCTTTCCAATGTCCAATTCCATAATTGTTAATATTGCTTGATACTTCAGGAATCTTTAAATGTATTACTGTGAGCACTCACTCCTCCAGTGGTAAGATTGCAGTACCCCTATAAACTAATCAGTGATCTAGCAGGGGTGGGGAACCTGCAGCCTCGAGGCCCCATGTGGCTTTCTAGGTACTTGGGTGCAGCCTTTTCACTGAGTTCAAGTTTTACAGAACAAATCCTTTTATTCAGGGGATTTGTTCTGTGAAGTTTGGATTCAATCAAAGGGTCTCCAAACAGTACAGTGTGTCTCAGATTATAAAGAACCTTCATGAAATGGTCCTTTTTTTTTTCACTCAAGAAGATGGTATTTGTTTATCTAGCTCCTTCTGGGAGAATAAGTCTTATTAAATTCAGTACCTTGGAAAAAGGGAGGGGGTTGTTTTCTGAGCCTATCAATAATACACATGATATGGGAATTGGTTTAACTGGTTGAGGAAATCCAAATTTCTGTCCTCCTAGGTAAGGGAGATCTTCAAAAAATCACCTTTCCTGGTCCCAGAAGACAGTGTTAGCATCATGGATGGATCCTATGAAGGTGTGGAAAAGTGTGGGTGCATATTTTAGGAAAAGAGAGACATGGATAGAGAAAAGAATATAATTGGAAAGAAGCATGATAGAGTTTTAATAAAGGAAGAAATTAGTTAATTGGAAGAACTTGAAGGAAAAAGTGGACTATAGGGAAGGGGAAATTGGGGAGAGTGGGAGGTGAAATATGTGGTTAGGAAATTAAAATTGGCATAGAAAGGGCAATGATGGGGGAAGGGAGAAAAAATGTATTCTAGATTCTAATAATTTTGTTTTGTTTTAGGAATATTAGCCTGGGTTACTGTGAATTTTCTAACAGGTAAATAAGTTCCACAATTCACCTTAAGTTCCCCACCTTGGTTCCCACCAATCTTACAGAAAGTTAAAACTGTTTCCTTTGTCTCATCTGGATTTGCAGTTCACAGATATGTATCCTCCTTGGGTCAGTGATGGTTTTGGCAAGAAAACCTTTTTTCCCTATTACTACTTTCTGTCGCCATCATGCACAAATACAGATTATTTTTCCATCATTGCTTCCAAGATTCCATGTTTCCTTCTGAAATCAAGAGAGCAGGTTTTAGTATGAAGAAGAGAAAGTTCATTAGTTAATTAACTGTACTAGTAGTGGTCAGATAGAGAAGGATGCAGGCAGTTTTGGGGACCAGATAGGATTAGTTGTTCAGAGTATGCTGTTGTCTGCAGGTCAATTGCATGGTCAAAACCCGACGACCGTTGGGACTCTGGACTTGGGAGGGGCTTCCACCCAAATTACATTCCTGCCCCAATTTAAGGTGAGTAGTTTTTATTATGGCTCTTTATTATTATTACTGTTTACAGATTTGCTTTGGGACCAAGTAGGCAAAGGCCCATTCTTAGCAGCTTAGCTTTCAGGTATCCCTAAATCAGAAGAATGCGAGTCCCTGGAGGAACTGGTTGAGTTAGACCTAGCTACTGGGTGAGCTTGCCATAATCACTGTCCCTTTTCAGTACATTTAGCTGCCTCTGGTCCCTTCATCATAGAATGCATGGTTTTAGCCTGTTGCTGCCATCTGATTGGAGGGAGAGAGTTAGTGACCCTATTTAGTCAATATTGAACAATGATTTTTTTTTCATCTTTTTGATTTATAGAAAACCCTGGAACAAACCCCCAGTGACTATCTCACATCCTTTGAGATGTTCAACAGCACGTATGAGCTCTACACACATAGGTGAAGAAGGTGACAGGGTAGAATAGTTATATGTATCTCACATTTGTATAATGTCCTTAAATTTTCAAAATGTTTTATATCTGTTATTTCATTTGATCAGCTTCAAGAAACATGTCTGTGGGGTTTTTTCTTTCTTCATTCCCTCCTTGCCTAATGTATTGTGAGGTGTTTATCACAGCCTGTGAGTTGTAATTCAAGATGCTTCTTACCAAAGCCAGAAGGTCATAAGAGGATGACTGTTTCTTGTCCTCACGAATGCATAACACTTTGTTTATCTGGAAAGAAATAAAGTTCTTAGAGAATGAGCTCTTCAATATGTACAGCCCTGCAGTATGAGCTGGCCATCCATTAAAACATTCACCTTGGTTAAGAAACTATAATTAGAGTACGTAGTAAGGTAAGAGCTACAATGACAAAAAACTTCTGAGTGATAAATGAGATCTGAAGAATCATCATCATCATCATCATCATCTTCTGGCTGGCATATGAATGGGATTTTTTAAGAGAAAGAAAGAAAATAAAAGTTGTTGCTGCATATCGCTAAATAAGAATCATGCAGGAACTCTCATCCTATGTCACCATCACTGGCTAACTGTCCAAAGACTGACTGTCCAGAAATGATTAACTGGCCACAGAAACTGAACCTCTCTCTTTTTCCAAAAGGAAAGAGCCAGAAAATATGTTGAGAGGGAAGAAGTACCATCATTCTTTTTACTGTGTAGTTTTAGGGAAAACAGATAGTTCAAAGGAATTCGAGAGAGAGAGAGAGACAGGACAATACTGAGATGTAATTGGCAACTTTTGTTCTCATTTCTTTGGCAGTTACTTAGGATTTGGACTAAAAGCCGCTAGGCTCGCGACCCTGGGAGCCCTGGACACGGAAGGTTGGATTTGATCCCATTGCTGTGTTGGGGATGGTTAGAGTGATACACGTTTAACTTCCTTGAGATCCGCTCTCCCCTCTCTTGGCGGTCATCTGTCCCAAACGGACAGTGTAGGGTCGGCACTTGGAAGTGTGTGCAAAATACACTATATACTATTGCCCTGACTAATTAATACTGTTTCACTGTAGTCATTAATATAACCAAACCCAGTCATAATGTCTTAAAATCCTAGCTTAATATTGTTTAACTAATTGCCCAAGATAAAAATCAGATGAGTGGTGAATATACAACATGGCTTTGCTTAATACCACGGTTTGATGGAAATAATGAACAACAATAGGTGGGGTTTTATTACCTGCACATAGTGAAACTAGGGGTTGTTTCGGAATGGAAAACAATCATAAATACGGGTAGGAAGAGCTGGGAGAATGAGTGGTGCTTTCTATCTGGGATCCAACAAGGGTTTTAGAAGGGAAAGAATAAGCATTTGTATAGCACCTGCTGTGTGCCAGACAGTTTCCGTGCTTTACAATTATCAGCCCATTTGATCCTCACAACAATCCCACGTGAGGTAGGTGCTGTTATTATCTCCGTTTTGTAGCTGAAGAAACAGAGGGAGATACAGGTTAAGTGACTAACTCACGGTTACATTGTTGTTTGTCCTTTGCCCTCCAAGAAGCCCAAAATGACATCATGATGTTGAGATCAGTGTACAGTGTGTCCAGCTGTGGCTGATCAGACCATCACAAGCTCGGAAGGCTCTACCACAGGCTGGACACAAATAGTAAAATGTTACGGGTGATGCCGTTAGACTCTGGCATAAATTAGATTTACGTGAAGCAGAGTTGCATGAAATCATCAGCTCCAGGGCCACAAAGTTAATAAGTATCTGAGGCCAGATTTGAACTTAGATCTTCCTGCTTACACCCCCTGTATTCTACCCACTGCACCACCAGCTGCCATAGTCCTTTATTCATTGAACTGAGAAATGCTTAGTTCCCTTAGAGAGGCCTGAAGGACTCAGCCATCCTAAATCTGATTCTCTTGAAATAGGAATTATCTTGCAACCATTTTTTGTTAAATGTAATGGCCACTCATCCTCCCACCTTTTCCTGTACTGCCTCACTCCTGACTCCTTTGGTTCCCTTTTAGCCGTTGACGGACAGACATTCCGAAGTTCCTGTCTACCCAAGTGGTTGGAGGCAGAATGGGATTTTGGGGGAGTGAAATATCACTATGGTGGAAGAAAGGAAGGTGAGCATGGTTTTTGTGTTAGGCTGAAATGACATTTATTCCAGAAGCCCTCCAGGACTTATATTTGTCTTTCCTATAAGAACCAATCTCCTGTCCCAAAGAGGGAAGTGTCAAACTGCAGGACCTCACTCTACACATAGCTTGGTGTCTCTCTTGGTGTGCCTACCTGCAGCCTCGGTGAATAAAGGTATTGCCATCATGTGGCCCATTCTATTTCTAGGGCCAAGTGTTGTATATCTCCCAAGTATAGTGTCATTGTAAGGTCTCTGGGACTCAGCAGAGTGAAACCTTACTTGTTACCTCTTGAGGCAGTCATTGCTGAACTACATAAATTGTGGTCACATGTCAGATTTAAAGTGTAGGAAGGATGATTCATATTAAGTGTTTTCTTAGAGCAGGGCCTTAGAGTTAATTGAATACCTGGAACAAGCAACAGTCAAGTCCTTGGATTTGTCAAAGAAGATTTACATATGTTCTAGTTTTAAGGGTGACAAAATTCACTGGAGAAGTACTCTTGAGTACTTAAGCATAAATACTATGAAATATGGTTCTAGAGACAGCAGCTTGAATTCAGTTGTGTCTGTTCCACAGTTCTGGATTATAGAACAAGGATGTACCATAATGAACCTTTCTTTGGAAGGCAGCTACAAAATCCCCTTGTGCCCTCTTACCTTACACTCTGCTGTGACAAAATGGGACTATTTACTGTTCTCCCAAACAGAGCCCACACTTTACTGCCTCTATGTCTTTGCTATTACCTTTCACCTTGGCATTTCTTCCCCCTAATTAGCCCCTACAGCCAAGTTCAAATGCTACCATGTTCTGGAAGCCTTTCCTGATTCCTCCTCCATCATACCTGTCTTAAAGTACTTTCCTATTCTGCCTTGTAGTTTTTCACATATGCCTCTTCCTCCTTACTGGATTATGAGCCCCTGGAGAGCAGGAACTGCCGTACTCATCTTTTTATCTTCTAAACCTCCAAGCACAGTGCCTTGTACACAGACATTGAATAGACCAATGGATGTTGAATTGGTCTTTGGCTGTCGGTCCTCTTTGCTCTCATTCTCCACCTTCCTTCTGCTTCCTCCCCATCAGCTTCTGCACATCTCTTTACACTAATGTCCTTTGTTCATCTCTCTAAACTTACTTCTTTGTATCTTTATCCTGGCAGGGGAGACAGGGTTTGAGGCCTGCTATTCTGAAGTGCTTCGGGTGGTTCGAGGAAAACTTCACCAGCCAGATGAGATCCGCAGAAGCTCCTTTTATGCCTTTTCTTATTATTATGATAGAGCTGCTGACACAGACATGATTGGTAAGTCCACTCAAAATATCAGCCCTGAGAGAAAATTATGGGGAGGCAAAGAGAAAGAGAGAGAAATTCTGCCCAGTGCTTTTGTCCAGATATGCATGTTTCATTTTTCTCATGCTGATCACTCGATTAAACATGGGAGCATGATCTGAAGAACTTCAGGCGCCTCACAGAAGCCTACACCTATTATATGAAGTCCCTTTGTTCTCAATTACGTTTCTCTTCCATTTCAGATTATGAAAAGGGAGGCGTCTTAAAAGTGAAAGACTTTGAAAAAAAAGCCAGGGAAGGTAAGTGTCATCATAAGACACCTTAAACCTTTGAGAAAAGACAAACCTAGTTCCTAAATATTACAGAGCATTTCAGCTCTTTTTTCTCCAGAAGACTGATTTCCTCTTTGTATATGAGTTTTTTCAAAGGCTTATGAGACGTTTATAAGCTGCAAGGAAATCTGGCGCAGAAGAAAAACATGTTTAGTTATCTGTGCTGCCTTGAGCAAATTACTTAACCTCCTTCCTTCATCTGTGGCAGGGAAGGGACTGAGCTGCATGATCGATGAGGTCCGTCCTAGCTCTAAAATGTTGGACCTACAATATATTTTTTAAAAAACCCTTAATACTTCTTGTGAGGAATGTCAGTGTGGTTATTAAGCACCACCAAGATTGATACTAAACATAGAACTTGTTACACCAGGATCCTTCTTAACAGCTAAAAATATCCATGCTCTTTTCAAATGGTTCCAAAATAGAACCATTAAGAAGTTGCCTGGTTGTTTCCTCCAGCAGCCAGCCAGCATTCGTAACAAACGAGGAACTTAGAACTCAGTCTCCAGAATGCATCATTCAGGGGGTATTTAGCAATCGACCTAGGATCCGTAGTGGATAGGATGTAGTTGTGTGATTAACAGCAGGTAGCCCTGGTTCACTGAGATGTCACAGGTTTACTCAGGCAATCAGGAGAGAATTCTAGCTGAGCAGGAAGAGACTCTAGCTTCAGTGCATTTTTATTTTATATGTGAGGAGGAAGGGGAAAGGGGAAAGATTAGGGGAGGGAGGTGACCCTCTGAATGCAGGTTTTATGGAATATGTAGAACTCCCATCTTTGCTTTAATTTCAAGTGAAGCATTAAGAAGTTTAATTGAGTGCTTTTTTAAATGCAATAAAATGTACCCTTGCAGTGTTAGAAGAGAACTTAAATTTCCTATTATTAACTGGTCCAGTAATAATATTAATAGCTGCCTTTTTCTTGCTAGTGTGTGATAACTTAGAAAACTTTACCTCGGGCAGTCCATTCCTGTGTATGGATCTCAGTTACATAACAGCCTTATTAAAGGATGGCTTTGGGTTCATGGACGGTACTATCTTACAGGTGAGAGACACAATCAATAAACCCAGCATGTTCCCCAGACCAGCTCTAGTTTCTTTTGGGTAGTGATGGTGAAAGACTAACAGAGAGAAGTGGGGAGCCAAAAACCTTTCTGGTAGTCAGAGCTGGCCATAGATAAACTGTGCAGCAGGCTAAAGGCTGTCTTCCGTGTTCTTAGTCTCCCTTTGCCCCCCCCCTTTCCCTCCCATGAGTGCCCTGTCCCCAACTGCCAACTCACTAATAGTGCCATATCTATCATGGCATGGAATAAAGTAATATAATCATTCATACTAAAGTGCTAGTAACATAGTGTGTTTCCCTTTAAGGAATTAGTTGCATTTGATATGCTTGACCCAAGAAATTTAAGACTTAAATTAACCTAAATTCTTTAATGCTGAAATTTCAGGCATCTGTAAGGATATTTTGGGGGAGGGATCCCCTCCTGGACTCTTTAAATCATGTCATATAAGTATCAACAAGAACATATGACCGGTGCTCCAGTAGTAATGTCATGATGAGCACTAGCATTTGAGCCCAACTACACATACATCAGATCTTTCCACTTTGACCCTTGACTGTCTCCATAAAGATAGAGACAGCTATGGCATAGTAGAGTTAGAAAACCCAGGTCTGAGTTCCAATGACTAACTTTTCAGCAACAGCATCTGAGGAAGATCATCTACGAAGGGGTTTAAATTTGCAGCATTATAGGAAGTACCTATACTGACGAAATAACAGACTTTAAACTATTGAACTATTAATAACTAATATGTTAATTATGTTCAAATGTAAAAACATAGTATTAACATTAATGGATCATTAATATAAGAACTTTACCCATTCCTACCTGTGCTAGGATCCATTTTACTTGACAAATTATACTGTGGGCAGAATTTAGACTGAATACAGAAAAGTATAAATCCAAGCCAATTGTAGATAATCCCATTACAGGATGACTGGAGGGGCTGGTTGGTTTTAGGACCTCTCTGGAGTTTCAGGGCTATTCCAGGTTTGCCTTTTATGGATTCCAAACAGAACCACAGCCCTGCCTTTACTAAGAAGTGAATCCAAACCCTAGGACAGCCTCAGAATTGACATCTCTATGTCCCTAGGACAGCCTCAGAAACAAAGCAGCTTCTAAGGGTAGAGAGATAGTGGCCATGTGCTTTGGCTTTCAGCATATTATAATTCAGCTGGATTTCATTAGCTGAGAATTAGCACTTTACTTAAATGTTAAATTTACCAATTGAAAATGGGGGACAAATGCTTGGATTTTTTTTTCTTCTTTCCCATAGCTCACAAAGAAAGTGAATAACATAGAGACTGGCTGGGCCCTGGGTGCTACCTTTCATCTACTGCAGTCTCTAGACCTTTTCCACTGAGGCCCAAGTACTTCCTCCAGGGACTACAAATGCCAATCAGTGACCTTTCCAGAATGAGGAGTGATGACCCACTCACTGAATGAGTCTAGAATACCATGGACCAAAGCTAAGCAACCAGCTCCATAAGAAGCTAGAGAAATTAGTAGATGGGATTTGACCTAGATCCTTATGATTTCTGTTTAATTAATTATACACATTTAATGTGAGCTGTCACCTGACCTTTCTGAATGTTTGGAGCCAGTACCAGAGTCTTAAGCATTTGAGCCTCTTTCTGTGTTGTGAAAAGCCGCATCAGCCAAAAAGGGTAGATCAGGAATTTTACCCTTGGGTTGGGATTCCAGGAACAAACTCTACAAGTCAACTCTGCAGCCCCAACAGTCTTCAGAGTCAACTTCTGGCCAACCGTGTGGGACCAAAGAAAACTGAAAGAAAAACCAACCTTTGGAATTCTCATCTTTTTGGAAAAGCTCCAGTTTTTCTGTACGTTAAAATGATTTATTTGTAATCCGATAACACATTCAATAACAATTGGGGTGTTTTTTGTTTATTTTTGCCTGAGGGGGGTAGGTGTGGAACCTTAGGCCTTTTAAAAAAAAACAAACTTGTTACCAATGAATGGCTTCGTATCTGAAATCATGTACAGTGCTGCCCATTATAACTCTGGTCAGTAACCTCCATCCAACCAGAGCGCCTTGGGCTGGCCGTTTTAAATCTTAGTGAGGAAAATGGGGAGTTCCTGTGATAAAAGTCTCATGGGCAATCTCATGATTTTCACCAATATGTGCAAAGTGCAATATTTAGGAACACAGAAATTGTCTTCCTTCTGGCTGAGCCTATCCACCTGATTATTCATGGATGTTGATTGTTCATTCCTAAGAAAAACTTGGCAGTACACCAAGTTCTTTTGTCTCATCCCATCTTTTAAGCTGGGGTACTTTCTAATGGGTCTATTTGGTCCATCCAACCTATATTTTTTTTGCCAACGGCAGTCTTGAGGGGCATGCTTTCAGACATTATTGTCTTCCTTAAAGTCCATCTTAAAGACCAGGGATGCTCCAGTTTCTCTTAGTAGGCATTTATGGCTCTTATGAGGCACACGTTGGAGCAAATCTTTTTAAAAACATGCATTTTCTGTTTGGGGTAGCTGATGTCTCATAGTCTCTACTGTCTCAGCTCTAAAATTCCATGATTCTATATGTTTGTCACCTAAACTTAACTCGCAAAAGTTTTAAAAGACAGCACTCTATCCTAGCATTTCCACATATGGTGAACAAGCTTGTGTGCTCACCTCTCCACAGCATTTCATATTTTTATTGATTTTAATCATGTCTTCTCTCAGTCTTTTCCCAGTCTTTTAGTCTTTCATGTGCCAGTTATTTTGGTCACCACTCTCTGGTTCTTCTACAGTTTTATAAGATCTTTGTTGAGGTGGCAGCCAGAACTGCCTATAGCGTTACCAGGGTGGACGTCCTATAGTTCTAATGGAAGGATAGGACAAAAAGTCTGTTGCTTTATTTTCAGTACCTTTTTTAATGATGCTCAACATTGTTTGCCTTGTTGGCTACAGCAGCACCTTGGGGTGGGCATTCTCAGAAAGCAATCTTTATGGTCTCCCAAGTCATCACAGCCCACTTATGGGTAGTAATCCAATCACTAAGACCTCTTAATTTTTTGTATGTTTGAACTGTTTATCCAAAAGTGCATTACCTTATACTTGTCCCATTAAACCCTATCACCTACATCTCTGTCCACTAATGTCTTCATGTATATTAATAGCTAACTTTTTAAGGTTTGCAAACTGCTTCCCATGTAGCTTACCTTCTGCAAACTTAAGAGATTACACTATGTACTTCTCTGAATCATTTATAAAGATGCCAAAACTGACACCATCACCCTCCCCTGCCACGCCTCCCCCCATTTCTCCATTTAGAAAAGTGCCCATTTTCTCTCTCTAATCCAATTTTCAAGTCAGAAAATCACTCCCAAATCCTAGAATGATTCATTTACTTTAGTAGCTTTTGGCATGGAACTTTGTCTAAGTCTTTTTGAAAGATGACTCAAATCCACTGGTACTCGATGTATCTTTAAGGGGAGTTTTGTTGTTCAGTCACTCACGTCTAACTCTTCATGACCTTGTGGACTGTTCTCTTTATGAGGTTTTCTTGGCAAAGATACTGGAGTGGTTTATCCTTTCTTTCTCCAGTGGATAAAGGTAATCAGGGGTAAAGTGACTTGCCCAAGGTTATACAGCTAGCACATGTCTGAGGCTGGATTTGAACTCAGTTCTTGACTCCAAGCCCAGCACTCTATCCACTGGGCCAACTAGGTGCCATTGATGGAGATAAGTAAACAAATGAAGGGGAACCCATGGATGCAATCTGTTAATCAGATTTAGCATGACTTCTTTCTGCAGAAACCAAGTTGCCTTTCACCTCAATTCATTCTCTTTAGTGATCCATCTAATAGTCTACACATTTGCCCAGGGTAGAAGTGAGACTCACTGGTCTTCCTTATGTTCTCTCTAGCGTCCTAATGAAAAGAGGTCGCACTTTTAATCATCCAATACAATGGCAGAAGTCATCTGTAACAACAGATTGTACATTTTGGCCAACAATTCCATGTTCATTCTTGAGTTTTCAAAATTCAGAATGATGCCACCAGATCCTAATGCTTCATACCTACATTGATTTTGTCATTCTTTTTCTTTTTTAGGCAATTGGGATTAAGTGACTTGCCCCAGGGTCACACAACTAGTTAAGTGTCAAGTGTTTGGTCTGAGGCCAGATTTGAACTCAGGTCCTCCTGGCTCCAGGGTTGGTGCTCTATCCACTGCGCCACCTAGCTGCCCGATTTTGTCATTCTTAGAACATGCTGAGCTATGGAATCTAGTACTTCAACCTATTCATTTCAGAGGGCAATTTAGGAGTAGTAATTTTCCTGCTAACCTCAAAAAATTCAGTCTTTCATCCATCCTCATTCAGTAAGCATTTATCATACACCTACTGTGTACTGCTGTTGTAATGTATCAAGAAAGGTGCTAAGGGAGATATAAAGGTAACACAGTCTCTGCCCTTAAGGAGCTTATATATAGTAGGGGTGATAAGATTATATTAAAATAAATAACGCAAATTAGAACATAATGAGCTTAGTGTGGAGATGAAAGAATCTTTTTTTTCATTCATTTAAGCCCAAAGTCATTAAAAGAGTCCCACTGATTCTTTAGCTGCTTTTTTCCATTGATATAGTTAAACAATCCCTTTTTTATTGGTTTTAGAGCTCTTGCAAAACTGTTCCCCAATCTCTTTTCTGGACCACCTAGTTTTCTGATTATACCAACTTTGTAGGTGGTCCATTTTCACACTGGCTCTTCCCTTAAAAAAAAAAGCCATTTTTGCTTGCAACAACTCTCTCCTGGTTAATTTTGACCTTGGCACATTTTACTTAGCCCTCCTATAGTTTATTAGGCATATGGTTCTGTTGCATGCATTACTAAAACACAACTAAAGCACCACTTTTCCAGGAATTCATTCTTTTCTGTATCTCTCATAATGGGCTTTTGGATACAAGTAAATTGGTTTCTTATCAGGACGTAGACCAAAGATTTGAATTTAAATCCAATGAAAGGCTTCCCTATGAGATTGTTTTTAATGTTTCATTGTTCTTTCTTCAAAGGCTAAGCTCATCCACTTAGTTTTTCCCAGATATTGGTCATTTCAAAGAAAAATTTAGCAATGGCCAACATACCTTTCTCTTTTCTCTTAAAATCTTTTAATCAGACTTTTTACTATAACATGCAAGATGACTTGGAGAGACAAAAATGTAGTACTCTCAAAATCTGAAGTGATATGGCAACTTAATCCTTGGACTCTAGAGTCTTAGATACTGTCGTTAGGTTTTAAAGTGATTACCTGAGTCTCTGTCACCATCTTTGTTCCAGTCCTTAAATTAACCATTTAAGTGTCTTCAATCTACTAAAGGGTTAGTAGAAAAATTTTCTAATTCTAGGGAATTAGGGATACTAATTGGGTCTTGCTTTGAATAGCACCCCCTAGGAAAAAAGAGAACCACAAGGCTTTTATCAGTTGCCTCCATATAAATTCCTCAGTGATTTTAACCCTTGACTTGGGATCTAAACCAGGGTGAAAGTAGTTACCTGGGCCTAGGGCTACAAAAAATGCATTTTTTTCATTCTTGCTATTCTCAGAGTTTAATCTCAGGAGTTTTGGACTATAATAGTTGGACATGAGATGCTGAGGGAGTGTTGTATGTCAACATGTGTGTAACTTTTGCTGCTAATTTCCTTTTGACCTCGTTTCAGAGGTCCTCAAACCTGTGCAATGGGATTATTTGTTGTTTTGATGTGGTTTCCCAGAGAGGAAACCATAAATAAAGCTGTAATTTGATGTGAGGTGATAAACAACATTAACAAGAATTGGCTTTCTCTCTAGAAAGTTCAGCGCAACCATAGCAAAATTTAAAGTAATTTATAATTTAAATGTTAATTTTCAAATTCCTAACTTTATTAAAAATGTCAACTGGATATATGTAGTTCTCAACTCAAGCTGAAACATGGTTTGAAAAACAGAAATACTGCCCTTAGCTAATGGTTATCAGGAAAAAAAAAGTTACTTGGGCAGCACTCTGGTATCTGTTTTAATAATAAAAGGCTGTTTTCCACCAGTCTTCATTTGATTTTGATGTCTTTCTCTTCTTCTATAATGCATCTTGCTCATAGCAAGTTACTAGTGCTTCCAATGGATTAACAGGACCACTATTAGACAGCTGCCATCACACAGAAACATTACTTGCACTTAAAATTATTGTCATCAAAGAAAGAGAAAAAAACCAACAACTGTAATTCTAGTAAAAAGCAAGTTTATTACATTTTGACAACAATGTATTTGATTGATGCAGTCTATCTGGTCTATGTCTGCTTTATTCCTCAAAACAGTGACCAGGAAGTAGGGCATTTATTTGCTTGCAAAGGCCATAATCTGTTCCTGGTATGGAGAAAAACAAAAAAGATACTCTTAAGTGACACTTCTACAACCCTGCAGGAGCTAAAGATAACAGAAACCGAAGCTATGCTGTAACAACATAAGGAAAGCAGACCAAAAAGCCAGTTTGGATTCTTTTCCCAATTCATCCTTCCTGTATCTTATTTATCCAGAGATGTACACATAGGGGCCTGAGGGATACAAAGGCTTTCCAGCCAATTCAGTCCTGCCTATAGGTCACCATAAAGAGCTTTATACCATGGCCAATATTACCTCTCCTAAACAGTAGCTAGGTAGCAAAGTGGAGAGAAAGCTTGAGCCCAAATGAGGCCATGGACACTTCCTTTGCCTTACGGAATATCATGTTCCATGCCCTGTGGTCTTTTAATGTAGAAGCTGCAAGGTCCTGTGTAATCCTGACTGTGGTTCCATGATATTTAAATTGTTCCTTTCTGGCTGCTTGCAGTACCTTCTCTTTCATCTGGTAATTTTGGAATTTTGCTATTATATTTCTTGGCGTTGTCAATTTGGGATCTCTTTCAGGTGGTGATCGGTGGATTCTTTTTATGGTTATTTTCCCTTCTGGTTCTAGGACTTCCAGGCAGTTTTCCTTTATGATTTCCTGAAAGATACTGTCCAGGCTCTTTTTTTCATCATGATTTTCAGGCAGTCCAATAATTTCTAAATTATCTCTCCTGAGTCGATTTTCCAGGTCGGTTGTTTTAGTGATGAGGTATTTTACATTTTCATCTATTTTTTCATTTTTTTGTTTCTGTTTGACTGATTCTTGCTCTCACATAGAGACAATAGTTTCCATTTGTCCAATTCTAGTTTTTAACAGATTGTTTTCTTCTGTTAGTTTTTGTACTTCCTTCTTTTTTTTTTTAAACATATGTTTTTAAAACTTTAGGTTTCAAATTTTCTCTCTTCCTCCCTCCCCACCCACCCTTATTGAAAAGGCAAGCAACTCAATATAGGTTGTATATGTGCAGTTATGCAAAACACATCCATAGTAGACATGTGAAAAACTAACTCTATTTCCCTTAATCCTATCCTGCCCTCCCATTTATTTTATTCTTTCTTTTGACCCTGTCCCTCCTCAGAAGTATTTACTTCTGATTACTCCCTTTCCCCATCTGCCCTCCTCTCTATCATTCCCCTGCTCTCTTGTCCCCTTCTCCCCCTATTTTCCTGTAGAGTAAGACAGATTTCCATACCCAACTGAATGTTTGTTATTCCCTCCTTAAGCCAAATCTTATGAGAATAAGATTTACTCATTCTCTCACCTTCCCCCGTTTCCCCTCCACTGTAAGAGACTTTTCTTTTGTTTTTTTTTGTGAGATAGTTTACCCCATTCTACCTCTCCCTTTCTTCTTCTAGGAGTATAATCCTCTCTCATCCCTTAATTTTATTCTCCAGATATGACCCCTTAATCTTCAACTCGCCCTGTGCCCTCTATCTATCTATCTACATATACATACATATAATTTTTTTCCTCCAACTACCCTAATACTGACAAAGGTCTCATGAGTTATAAATATCATCTTTCCCTGCAGGAATGTAAACAGTTCAATCTTAATAAGTCTCTTATGATTTCTCTTTCCTGTTTACCTCTTCATGTTCCACTGGAGTCCTGTATCTGAAAGTCAAATTTTCTATTCAGCTCTGGTCTTTTCATCAAGAATGCTTGAAAGTCCTCTATTTCACTGAATGTACTTCCTTCTTCAACTGGCCAATTGTGTTTTTTAGGGACTTGTTTTCTTCAGCGTACTCTTCTGTTAGTTTTTGTCCTTCCTTCTTCAATTGGCCAATTGTGTTTTTTAGGGACTTGTTTTCTTCAGTGTATTTTTTTCCAACTGGCCAACTGTATTTTTGAAGGACTCTTTTACCTCCCTCATTTGACTATTAAAATCCTTCTTGAGCCCTTCTAAGAAGGCTTTTTGGGCTTCAGACCAGTTCATATTCCCTTTTGTTGTTGCAGATGTGGGTTTGTTGACAATGTTGTCCTCTTCAGAATTTCTGTCTTGATCTTCACTCTTCTCATAATATGAATCTATGGTACGTTTCTTTTTACTCATGGTGTTTCTTTATTCCCTGGCCTTTAAAGAGATTGAGCTCTCCTGCTGGGGAACAGAGGGTACTGACCCAAGCTTCTTGTGTTGGGAGCCTAGGTCTTGGTCACTGGCTTTGCGTTCTGGGGCCTCTTATGCTGGGAATTGGAGGCTGTAGGTTTCTGGCAGCTTACCTCGTGTTGGGCTGGAATCAGCAAGGCTGGAACTTTCAGGCAATTCTAGGTTGCCTGCTTTTCCTTTCCTTTAGCTTCTTCAGCTCCTTTTAGATGGGTGCTGCAGGGTGTTTATCTGCCTGGGGCCCCCTGCAGTGTTGTCTCCCTCGTTTCTGCTAATGCACCGGGAGATTCCTTTGCGGTGGAGTGCTGAGGCTCCTGGTGGTTTTCTGAGCTGGTTTCCACCAGTTCCCCCCGCCCTCACTGAGGCACTCGGAGGTCCAGGTGTTGTGTTTGCCTGCTCTACCACCTGGGCTTCAGGATCTCTTCACAATTGGAGGCTTCAGGGCTCCTACAGTTCACCTGGTGTTGGGTTGGAATCAGCAAGGCTGGGGCTTTAGGAAGCCTTTAGGTTGTTTTCTTCACCTCCTTTCAGATGAATGCCGCAGGGTACTTGTCCGCCTGGGGCCCCTTGTAGTTCTGCCTCCCTTATTTTTGCTGAGGCACTTGGAGACCCGTTTGCTGGGCTGCTGCACTGCTGCTCCTCGTCTTTCTTCTAGTTCAGGTGTTCCAGGGTTTTTTTCCTGGGGTGATATTTTCTGGGTTTTCAGAAGCTGATAGGGGAGAGTGAGAGCAACTACCTTTTCACTCCGCCATCTTGGCTCCCGGAAGCGGAATGGCCATGGACACTTCCTAGCTGTGTGACCTTGGGCAAATCACTTAACCTGTGTCTGCCTCAGTTTCCTTATCTGTAAAATGGGAATAACAGCACCTACCTCCCAGAGTCAATGTGAGGATAAAATGAGATAATATTTGTATTTTTCAACCCTTAAAGCACTATATAAATACTACCTAATATTATTCTTATTTTCCTCTAAGGTTTAGCTGATCTTTTGTTTGGCCCATATAAGAGTGAGCAAAAGAAATGGGTTCATTTCATCTCTCCTAATTCACTCCTGCTAACAATACAGCATCCTCACCCAATTTATAAAAAGGTCTCCTCCCCACTGTACAAATGAGAAAATGGGTCCACATCAGTTAAATGACTCTACTGAGTGAAGTAGTCCAGCCCCACACCGCTAGGTCTGCCCAAGTCCCTACTGAGTTAGAGCTTTGTGTGGGGGCAGGGGCACTTCTTACTTTGAGTGGAGAAACAGCATTTGTTGTCTGCAAGCCCCACGTCCTTAACAACACCAGAGGAGAAAGAGTTGTGGAGTAAAGCCTCTTTAACAAGTCTGTGGCAGCAATGAGAGAGACATTGTGCCGCTGTCTCTCTGTTTCATATTCTGTAAGGTGGCTCAAGGAACCTAAAGGAAAAAGGAATGACTGGAATGCTCTGTACTGTCCCACAGTAAACCCAATTCACACCAGTGGGCTTACCTGACCTCCTGCCCTTTCTTACCACAGGCATCTTAACAAGCCAGAGAAGACCACTCTGAATCCTTACCTAGATCTTTCCCATTAAATGCTGCTCTACTGAGGTGACGGACCAAGCTGGAAATATCCCCAAATCCCATGTTGACCCCCTGCCCTGCTAGGGGATGGACTCTGTGTGCTGCATCCCTAGAAAGAAAGCAGAAACAAGTTTGGCCTCTTATTCAGCAAGAGAAAGCTTCAGCTCTGTTCTTTCTGTCCTTACCCAATGAGTGCTACTCGGGGTCGGACGTACTCAACAGCATGCCCCATCCCAAGTGGAAACAGTGTTCGGCTTTTTGGGTCCACTTTCGCAACACTTGGGGGCAGTTGTCGGGCCGAGGAGTTAGTGGGCTGCAGAAGTGTGAAAGCGTACTGCAGCACGGATCCAGCAGAGTCAATGAAATCTGTGTGACTGGCATCACTCCACTGAACACCAGCAAAAAAGCAAAATAAACACAAGTTGGAATTTGGTCAGTGAGTGGCAAGGGATTAAAATTTCATGGCCATTTCACAAGTTCTCTGGGCACAGGGACCAATTCAACCTAACAGAGGCCCAAACTGGTCCTCATCCCAAATGACACTCTTGGAAGATAGAGACAATGAAATGATCCTATACCTACTACAAGAGTCACTCTTCTGAAAGAATAAGCAAGGTGGGGGCAGCTAGGTGGTACAGTGGATAGACCACCAGCCCTGGAGTCAGGAGGACCCGAGTTCAAATCCGGCTTCAGACACATAACATTCACTAGCTGTGTGACTCTGGGCAAGTCGTTTAACCCCCACGGCCTCACCCAAAAAAAAAATAGTAATAATAAAAAAGAATAAACAAGGTGCCCTACAAGTCATCTTGAAATCTAGTCCAACTTCTCTCTGCTTCTATTACATAGTAAACTGGTTTGAATTCATTAGTGGGATAAGTCTGAAATCTCAGACGCCAGAAAAACTTGCCCTCTCCTGGCTGTCACATGCTCTCCAATGCCCCTACCCCTGTGTGGTCTGGAAGATAATGGGCAGTCAGGGGAACCCTTTAAGATACACTCAGGTGACTTAGCCTTGGGGACTCAAGTACCTAGATAACCACAGCAATGTTCAAAACTGTTGTAAGATGGTATAGCCTTAAATAAGAACAGGCTACAGCTGAACTCTTCTCAGATTAGACCATCTTAATCCAATAGACTAGGACCACTAAACTGATGCAAATGAGCAAGGAGGGAAGTTGCTTTGAGTTTCCATTTCTGCCTCTCCATCAAGTACAGAGACAGAAAACATGCAAGCTGAAAGGGTCCTCAGAGATCATCTGGTCCAATTAACAACCTACTGCACAGATTAAAAGACTGAAGCCCTGAGGAGAAATGAAATGATTGATCCAAAGCCACAGCCCCAGGAGACTGCAAAGTCATGACTAGAACGCAAAGTTTCTTGGGTTCCACAAACGCTCTGCTCCCTATATATGACACCAGCACTCACAGAAGAGAAATGTGGAACTATGGGTCCTCCTTTTCTCATGACTAAAATCTATCTCATTACCAGGTTTCACTATAACCAAATCAAAAGTCAAAAATCAAAAAACCAATACTCACAAAGGCAGAATTAATGGCATCCAGAAAATTTTCCTCCTCCATGCTGACCAGTTCTGCTGCATGCTCATGGGATGTGGACCACACCAAGGAGCTCAAAGTGTCTGAGAGCTGATTCAAATACAAGACTTAACATAAAAGCTTAGGAACAGATCGATCAATCAATCCCTGGGGGTTCCCAAGCATAAGTTGGGAAGTCAAAGGAAAATACAGACAGGAAAAGGGGAAAAAAGTGTTATCTCTTGCTCATTTCCTGAAGTTTCAAAAAATGTTAAGGACAAGTGTAAGGGAAATAGGAGTTACAACAAAGTTAGAGGGGGGCAAAATTTTGAAAGATACTGAAGAAATGGGGACTCTTACCGGCAGTAAGGCAATGGGCCCAGAAGGAAGAAATCTTTGCCATGCCACATTGTTGTCAGTGGGCTGTAAACAGGAAGTAAAAAGACCTCATAAGAAGGAACTGTAATATTGCTCAAGTTCCAGCCATTCCCAGATAGCTGCTCAGAAACTTTACCTCACTTAAGTGCAAAGTAGCCACGACAGCTGACTGATCGTAGGGCCAACACACATTCTGGATTCCCGAAGCACGCCGCACCCCTGAGTTGTGACCATCTGCACCAATCTGCATGGGAACCAAGAGCCAACTAAGTCCTTCTCAAGGGTGTCTGGATCACCCAGAATCCAAGAGTTCCAACAAAGGGTCCATCAATACAAATACAGTCAAATACCCTCAGGTAAAAGCAGTGCAGGAAGAAGTCACCACTGTTAACCCTGGTCCTCCTCTTTTCTCCCTCTACATTATTCTTCTTGATCTCATCAGCTCCAAATGATTCAACTATCATCTCTAGACACATGATTTTCAGATTTCTTTGAGCAGCCCTAACCTCTCTCCTGACCTCTAATCTTGCATCTCAAAATGCCTAATGCACAATTCAAACTTCATGTCTCATGCACATCTTAAAATCAAACTGAATTTATTCTCTTTTCCCTCCAAACCCTCTGCTCTTCCTAACTTCTCTATTTCCTTCAAGGGTACCAGCATCCTCCCATGTCCCAGGCTTTCAATCTAGCTGTCACACTGTACTTCTCACTCTCATCCCCCATATCCAATCACCTGCCAATTTCTATCACTTTTACCTCCTAACATCCCTCCTATATGCCCCCTTCTCTTCTTTGATGCTGTCACCATGCTGGTGCAGGATCTCATCACCTCATCACAGGGACTACTGCAATAGCCTGCTGGTTGGTCTCCCTGCCTCAAAAATCTCCCCACTCCAATCCATTTTCCAATGGGCTATCAAAGTGATCTTCTAAAGATCAGGTCCAACCATGTCACCTTCCTATTCAATCAACTCCAGAAACTCCCTATCACCTCCAGGACCAAATATAAAGTCCTTTGTTTGCTTTTAAAGCCTTCACAACCTGGCCCCTTCCTACCTTTCCAGGTCCTGCATGCCATCTGCTTCACTGTGGAGCTGGGGAAGCACAAACTTCCCAGCCTTCTCACATTTCCTCTTCAGTTCTAATCCTTGGCAACCCAATTTAATTCATGGTAAGCAGCTTAGAGCCAAAACCACAGGATAAGGTATGGACAAATACAAATCCTAGAGAAAAACAAAACTTTAATTACCAACAATTTGGTCTGGAGCTGGCGGCCGTTAGCCAAAGTAATTTGAACCCACGGACTGGTTTCTGCATCTAAGAATGGACCAGGCCACGTATAACTAATTACTTTGCTTTTGTAGACAACCTCCACCTGATCTGAGAGAGAAAAAAGAAAAAGAGAAATAAAAAACACCAAGAGAGCCGCACACAAGGGCAATCATCTCAACAAACACGTTAAGCAGTTCTGCTGGGTATACAAAGATTAAAATGAAAGAGCCCCTGCCCTCAAGGGGCTTACATTTGGCAAGGGAAACAGATAGTATACACAGACAAATAAATACAAGGTAATCTGAGGAGAAAAATGACATTCACAACCATCTGAGTGGTTGTGAAGATTTGTGGAGGAAAGCAGGAAAGAAAACAATTCAAATAAAAGTAATATCTAAGATATCAGAATCATGATATTTAACTCTTAGCTGTGAGCAGGAAAAGATGGAATGAGGGGACATAGACATCAATAACATTACAGAAGGCATCAAAACTATGGACCAGAAAAGACACATGCATGAGAGCTAGAAGATGACAACTCAGTAACACAGGGGCCAGGGAAAGAGGGAAGAGCTAAAAACCTACACTGCCACCTATAAGGACTGAAGCCAGGGGCTAGCATCTGTGCCATATGATGGAGTCTGAGGCTAATGTGAGCCAGACCAAGTCTCCCGGTGCCAGGGGAGGCCAGGCCCTTCTCTACCACATCCAACAAAACCAGGGAGCAGAAGCTGCTGGACACAGCCAACACGAAAAATGGCCACAAGGCTGCCTTCAGCTGGGAAGTACCAGACAAAGGAATGGAGAAAAAAACAGGTTGAAGAAAAACGAACCAATGCCACAAAAATGAGGAAAACACAGAAAAAAAGAAACTTCTAAGCAGTGATCTCACCCAGTTTGGGGAAGTGACTTGATTACAAATTAAAGATGGATCCTAACAGGAAGACTAAGGTATGTGGGGCTTGTCCTTTTGAAAGATTAGTGTTAATAAGGTTTTTGAAGAAGAATATTACATGGATTAATGACTGACCCCATAAAGGCGACGGTCATGAAAAAAAGACTGGTCATAAAAAAGATCACTACTGGAGGATCTAATTCAGAGGTAACAGAAAACAAGGTCAGGAATATTTGAGTTGTGAAGGTACTGAATCAAACTACCAATGGACATAAAAATAATGCAAAGAGAATCTGGATTCACCATGGTTTTTTTTTAAAACCTATTAATATTTTTAAAAAGTAAGTCTATTAGATGTATCACAACAAGTTGGAAATTAAGGTAACACAGCCCAAAAGTATCCAGCAGCACCATACAGCTTTGGGGATAGCTGAGGAGCCTAAAACAGAGAGAACTGAGGAGCAGAAGTGTGGCAAAGGCCTTCCTCTGACACTCCTATCCAAAAAGCACTGTTATGTCACTTTTCAGAGGGATCACACACCTTTTATACGTAAATACTCTCGATTAGTGGTGTTAAGAAAACTCCAAATGGAATCATGAGATCAAACTCAAATACAAACGGAGGCCACTAAAACCATACCTCAGGTTTCTTGCTGACTACATACTGATTTAGAAAACAACATAGTTTCTACATAAACGTATATGTAACTCTCTGGTCATCCAAGCAGTGTGAGGAGCTGTATTCCTAGCCAACAACTACTTCGAAGGAGACAATAGTCCAGGGGGACAGAGTCTACTACAGCAGGTATGAGCTGGACAGGAGGGAGGTCATCATTCAACTGACTGGAGATATCCAGCCTTTGGTGGGGTTTGGGCAATGGGGGCTGGGTCCTTGGGATCTAAGTGGCTGTGAGATACAGAGAATTTCCTTAGTGGGCTACCCACAGTTTGGCTGGGCCCTTGGCCCAACTACTGGGATCACAAATACCCAAAGTCTGGGTAACACATAAGACAAACCAGAGATATTAATACAAGAAGGCAAATATGACCTCAAAAGTATCACCAAGAACTGATGGGGACCATGACAATACTGAGGGTTCTGGAAAAGTATACCTTATTCAACAGGAGTTAACACAGGTAAAAAGCATGGGGGATAGATAGGGAGAGGGGTTGTATATATTAAGAAAATATAATCATGGAATTAAACCTAAAAAACAGATGTCAGGAGTGTGTAGGAAACCATTTGAGTATAGCTGAATGAAGCTAGAAATAAAGACTATTATCATCAATATACTATAAACCACATGGACAGAAAAAAGAGAAAAGACAAATTCAGAAGAAATCACAAGCCTGGCATGAAGACATTATATGGTAGCCACGGAAGATTTCAATTAGTTAGACAGTGGTCACAACCCAAGCTAATCACTTCTTAGCTTGCCTTATGAATAATTTCTTCTTTGAAAAGGTCAATCAATAAAAGAAACTGCCTTTCTAGACCTGACTCTAAAAGAGAAGGAACTGGTTAGTGAAGTAAAAATGATGGGAACCTTGGGTGGAAATGACTGCCCCACCTTAGAACTGTTACAGAAAATAAGAAAATCAGACAAAATCTAATTCACACTCTAAATTTCCAGAGATATTTCAAAAGATTAAGAGAAAGGATATATCAGATCCCATGCACTAAAATTCTACAGGGGGAGTCAGCTCAGGAGGTATGGAAGCTCTTGAGAATGAAACTCTAGAGATCCAAAGAGAAATAATTCCAATGAGAAAAAGGAAGAGTTGATTAAAAAGACCAATCTGGATACAGCAGGAAATCTTCAACCAACACAGATGTAAAGACATACGTGCAGCAGATGCAAGCAAGGTGAAGTAATGGAGGACAAATACAAAAATATGGCACCATCCCATAAGATCAACAGCAAGAGAGCTGATGCACAGAGAAAGTTTAGGATGGCGAGGAAAGCTAAGGTTGTGTTTTAAAGCAAACTAGAGAAAAGAGGAAGATTAGGGTAGAGAAAGGACAGCTGCTGGTGGGAAACAGAATGAAGAACTGTACAGAAGGAAGAACACACAACTCAACTCTTATTTTGCTTCTTTTTTATTCTGCAAATGAAAATAACCTTTTGGAGAAGATAAAGATGGCCAGTAAGGCTTTCATACCCCACATACGAAGGGAGAGAGTAAGAAAGCACTTAGCTGCCCTAGATGGGCTCTACTGGACTATATCCAAGGGTACTGAAAGAACTGGCATATGGGGTCATTGAACCATTGTCAGTGATAACTGAAAGATCACATAAAACGGAAGGGCTGCAGAACGAAAGAACAGTAAATATTTTACAGATTTTCCAAAGTGGGGAGAGAGAACAGCCTACAAATTCTAGGCCAGGAAGCCTAACTTTGATTTCTGACAAAATCCTCAGATGTATTATTAAAGGAATGTTGAGTAAATATCTAGAAAAAGTGATTGGGGGCAGCTAGGTGGCACAGTGGATAGAGTACCAGCCCTGGAGTCAGGGGGACCCGAGTTCAAATCTGGCCTCAGACACTTGACACTCACTAGCTGTGTGACCATGGGCAAGTCACTTAAACCCAGTGCCTAGCAAAATACAAAAAAAAAAATGCAGGCAGAAGATGATGAGGGCTTGTACAAGGGTGGTGACTGTGAGAGTGGAGCAAAGGGGACTTAGACAAGAGATGCTGTGAAGACAAGATGTGAGCACAAAGAGGAAGGAGTTAAAGAGGACACCCAGGCTATGAGAGCCTGCCTGACTGGAAGGATGGTGATACCCTCCACAGGAATAGGGAATGGGGAGCAGATGAGAGGGTTGGAAAGGAAGATAATAAGTTCCATTTTAGATAAGCCAAGTTTGAGACAGCTTTGAGACACTCAATTGGAGATATCCAAAAAGTAACATCGGCTAACAGGAAATCCTTTTCCACCAGGCACTGGGGCAGTAACAGACAGTTCACCTTCCAACAGACAGAAGAAAATACGAAAGAAGCTAATTCCTCACCACGGACAGCATCTAATTGCTTGGCGAGAGCAGACATAATGACATCATTCTCCACTATATATCCCATATCATCTAAATCATCTTTATCAAATATTATTAGAGCTTCTGAACAGGCATCCCAAACCTAGAAAGGTAAATGGAAAACGTTTATCAAAAGGCAAACACATGGAAAAAATAATGCTCTCTAAGCAAAAAATGCTAAGTCTAGCTCCTGCCTCAGCTCCACAGATGCTTATCTCTACATGCCAAGTCTCAGAAGTCCTTCCTTAGTCAGGAAATATGTACTGGGCTGGGAATTCCTCTGGAAATGCTCCCCTTTGTGAGAGCATCTAAACCATTGAAGAGTGCTAGACTTGGCGTGGGATTCTGCTTCTAGCACTTTCTAGGGGTCTAAGCACTGACAAGTCATGTGACCTCTACGCCTCAGTCTCCTCATCCGTAAATTAAGGATCCTATCTGCAGCACCCGCATCACAGGTGTGTTGTGAGGATCAAGTGAAATAACACATGCAGAGCACTCTGCCAGCCTTAAAGCACCGACTGTTATTGACAGAATTCTAATTAATCGCTGTTGTTGTTGAGTCATTTTACAGCCTTACCCGACTCTTCATGACCCCATGTGGGATTTTCTTGGCAAAGATACTGCAGTGCTTTGCTATTTCCTTCTCCAACTCATTTTACAGATAAGGAAATTAAGGCAAACAGCATCACACATCTATTAAGTGTCTGAGGCCAGATCGTAACTGAGGAAGAGGAGTCATCCTGACTCCAGGCCCAGCACTCTATCAGCTCATCACCTAGCTGCCCAATTCAAAGCTAACATTTATATAATGTAGGAAGGAAACAAAACTAGTTCATATTCCATCTGGTCCTCAATATAC
Organism: Phascolarctos cinereus; assembly: GCF_003287225.1. Taxonomy (NCBI): domain Eukaryota; kingdom Metazoa; phylum Chordata; class Mammalia; order Diprotodontia; family Phascolarctidae; genus Phascolarctos; species Phascolarctos cinereus. Next base: position 228,686,631 of record NW_027555736.1, read on the forward strand.
TAACACCAGGAAAGACATATAGCCAGCTCACAGAGGCAGTGACTGAGGCACCTGCATCCGCCGAAAAGGTTTGTATCTCATGTTGCAGATGTGATCCCAGGCACCAAAACCTAGAAAAGAAGAGGATGTGAAGAACTGAGACACTCAATCGATGACCAGGTCCCATCCTCCTTCTAGTCTGCCCCTTTCCCTTCCTATTACCCACAGACATTTTTTGCCCTTTTTCTTCCATCCTTTCTTGGTCTGATAACTAGATGGAACATTTTTTAATCAGTATCCCTCACATACTCCCAATCCCTGAAAAACACAAAAACAATCTTTTTAAGCTACCTTCCTTGCTAGTTTCAGGATAAAAGATATTTTTTTAAAAATGCAGTTTATGGAATAAACAACAATGCTGAAAAAGGGAAAAAACTCATTTTGTTCACCTTTCTTCACCATCTCCTTCAAACTATAAACCCTCTGGGAAAAGACTATTTCGTTTGTGTTCCTTAGCACAGTGCCTGGCCAGCACAGCTGGGGTTTAATAAATGCTTATTAATTGACTGATTCCTTTGAGGCATGAGGTATATAATCTGTTAAATGATTTCATGTGTGTGTATTAGCTTTACATTTCAGAGTCTGAACAAATGACATTTTTTATCCATTTGGTTTTTTTTCTCACTACTTTGTTAGGTCATCACCTTTTGAGTATTCACCAGTATTACTGAGGAGGCTTCTAATGTGCCAAAATTTCATCCCAAAACAGGGCAGTCTAGAGTAAACTGCCATCTCCAAGGAATCTCCCTTCCATTCAGAACCCACAGAAGTCACCTTCTACAATGACAAACACCTTTATCCAGAAAATGGCTTTCTTTTTATGCCCTGCTTGATGTTAATAATGAAGATTCTCTGTTCAACAAACTCCAAAGGACCGAAGTTACACATGACCCAAAGGTCATCAGAAAGACACAAGGATACAATAGGCTATAGCACATTTCTAATGGTGTGCAATACATGGCATAAGGTACATTATTCCAGAAATGTACACTCAGAAAAGTAACGGGGCCAGTTGTGCAGTGAGAGGGAGAGACAACCAATGGATTCCCAAATGTTGCACTGGTACCCACGAAATGTAAAGGGATTTAGAAGAAGGCCTCTAGCACATTGGACAGAACCTCTATGGAAGAAAAGGAGAGCCGTTGGACCAGTATGCTGTGCAGTGAAGGTGAGAATGCCCACTGGTGAGAGCACAGACACTGAAGCAGAGAGCTGTATACACACCTATACTTACATCTTGATCTTCCCTCTCCCTCTCTCTCTCTCTCTCACACACACACACACACACAAAACAGTATATGTAACTTCCCAGTCCACACAAAGGAACTGTGAAACAGGGAGATGAATTAGGATTTTGCTAATGACACTGACACCATAATTACTTCATAATCTATTAGTGCTAACCATTCAGAACAAGTTATAGAAGCAATAAAATCTATCTGATGATCTCAACTAAGTGCCAGGGCCCTACAAGAATGAGCTCACCACAATGCCAAAGCACTAAAAGCATCTTGTACTCACTGCTAAGGAGGGTTGCTGAGCCAGGGGTGATGGAGCTGACTCTGTTGCTGTAAGTTGCCGGTAACTTGCCCAAAACTTTGTTTGGACCTGCTTCTAGCAACAGGATTTTCTTGTCACGAAAGTGAACGTTGTGTCCTGAAAAATGACAGCATTTTATTTCATGCAGGAAGATTAAGAATAATTACTTTCCTTCAGGACTAGACATAAGTCATAACTGATTTCTATGTAGAAATCATTCATGATGTTATGATGTACAAAAGTAGTACCACTGGACTATCCAGTCAGTAACAGGCATGTACATTTCAACCATCTGAACCACCCAGCCCACAATTGCAATGAACCATCTAAGTCAGCAAATTCCATTTTTTTCCTTTCTTCAAAGAAAACAATAGGAAATTCAATCTGGCAAATGAAATGCATTGAGGAAGAAAGAAGAAAAAAGGAAAACTACTGAGACATCAGATACTACAAGTCCTTAGAGAATTATTACCACCTTTTATATTTAAGAATCAGTTAAATAAGAAATATTCAGTGTTTGACCACCAGGGTCTGATTCAAGGATCAGATATAGAGCAAATGAGAGCTGTAATCTGAGAAAAGGAGAGAGAACAGACTGTAGGGGATCAAGTTTTGTGAAATGTCAAGGGAAACCGCAAACTTGTTAATCCTAGAGTTTATAAAGTCATAATGGGAGAAATGAATGCATTATCTACATGTAAATATCTTTATGTAAATAGCCTTACTTATCTTCTAGAAGGAAAAACACTTTAAGAACTAGTTTACAAAAGGAATTGTTTTCCCACACTTTCCCTCTTATCTGATGAAGAAAACCCCAACTACTAAAATTAAAATGCCAAAGTGTTAAATATAAGAATACCTACTTCAAACACCAAAACATTTGTGCTGAAATTTTACTTAAAATCTGAAATTCTTCCAAAAACTTATAAAACCAGGATTTTTAAAAGTACTTTAATATTGACAAGGCACTGTAGCAGACAGCTTTGGAGTCAGAAAGACCCAATTCAAATTCTGCCTTTGACTCTTAGATTACAATCTAGAAGTTATATATGGGGGAGGGGTGTTCAAACTAGGAGCTGTCAACACTGATAAAATCCCAAGTCTGACCCAAAAACCTCGACACAAGCACTAATGGAGATCTTTCCATTCCATAGGCAAATAAGCACACCAGGGTGCTGAGAGGGATTTCTTTTAATGTTTCCATAGCTTTGATTTCCCTAAGTGCAAACAGGTCCTTCTCCAGTAAATAAGGCTTAAGATGGCCTACATCCAGGTTCCTTTCTGCTACAGCCCCTCAGTGCATAACTACTGCCCTGTTATTTCAGAAGGACAGTGGAAGAGAAGACATGTTTCAGAGTAAAAGCAATCACTGTCACAAACATTTCCCAAACTGTGCTCGAAACATTTTGAATAGGAGTTCCATTAGAAAATTTCAACACTATATTTCTTTAAAATATTAAGTACGAAATTAGTTTTCATTTTTGTATATTAAACACCTTGCATATAGTACACACTAAAATAGTGTACCAAAATGTACACTAGGTACAAATATGATGAATGTAACAAAATACTTATTATGTATGGTAACTTCCTCGGTGAAAAGCAGCAGCATTTTCAGTACTTTGCTCCAAAGTTTCCCCAACACTCCTTTGTCTCTGGGCTAACTTCATATGTCTAGAGCCTGCAAGCCAGAATTTATGAGTTCTGCCAATATGTTTCCAGCCCAAGTGCTCTGTGTCTAAATTAGTTGGGAAACCCTGCGACACAGAAATGTAACAGCTAACGATTACACCTACATGACCTTTACCATAGGCCAAGTAGTGCACTGAGCCCTTTATAATCATTATCTCATTTGATGCTCATGACAACCTTGGGAGACAGGTGCTATTATTATCTCATTTTACATTAGAGGAAACTGAGACAAACAGAGGTTAACTGACTTGCCCAGGGTCACACAGCTAGAGTCTGAATTTGAACTCTCGTCTTCCAGACTCCAGGCCCACCATATACTAGACCTCAGGATCGTCCTCAACTCCTCCTTCCCAGTGGCCTCACAATAGCCAGCACTAGTATCTCCACTCCCAAGTCTCTCCCCATTTCAGTCCATAGTCCTTACAGCAGCCCAAGGGATTTGCACAGTCTCATCAGACCATTCAAACACAGGCACACATCCACTCCGTTAACTACAGTGGCTCCCCATTAGAATTAGTAGGGCATTCAAAGCTCTTCACAACTCATTGTTCAGTTTTCTCACACGTTACTCCTCCAGTCAGACTGAAAACTCTTCGGTTGTTCCTCATTCACAATGTTCCCATGCTCCGTCTCCCTCCATGCTCTTTGCGCTGTCTGTCCCCCACTCCCAGCCCCACGACTGACAAGCTCTTCCTCCTCACCTCCACTTCTTAGAATCCCTGGCTTCCCACAAGACTCAGCTCAGATGTCACTGCCTACAGGACTCCTCTCCAGTGCTCCCATTTACTAATCCCTTCCTCTCTAAAGTTACCTTCCATCTATCTACTCTTCATGTAACTTGGAAATACCTTTTATGTACAAGTTGCCTCCTTCATTAGAATCTAAGCTCCATGAAGGCAGAAAATGTGTTTCTTCACATACCCAAGACTGGGGGACACTTTGTACATAGAAAGCATTTAATAATTGTTGATTGACTGACTAGATGCATAATAAAAATGTTAAATTTACTGTATGTTATTATTGCAGAGGAATGTGAAATTAATTAGTGGAATGTAAAATATATATATACCAAGAGGATTAGTATCACAGAAATGCAGAGATAAGGAAAAAGAGTAACAATGATCACTGAGCTGGAGCTGGAGGAGACCCATGGAAGTCATTTTGTCTAACCTCATTTTACAGATGAGGAAAATTAGGCCCACTGAGGGTCAGTGACTTGCACAGGTAGCTAAGTGGCAAGGTCATTATTCAAACCCAGGTATTCTCAAGCTCCATCTCATTTTACAGGTTCACAGGACTTAAAGCCCGAGGCTACCTTGGAGATTAACTAGTCTAAACCTTCCATTTTAGAAACAGGAAACAGGCCCAGAAAAGAGTCTTCTTTCCTGTTTCCCAAAGTCACACATGACATAAGAAAGCAAGGTGAAATTTGAACTTAGATCTTTCGAACAAGGTCCTTTGACCATAAAGAATCACAAAGTGTCAAAGCTAAAAACTGCCATTAAGTTGGAAGATGAAATGATCTTCTCTAGAAGAATTATGACACTCTTAAGGGATAGGAAATATTCATTTGAGCAAGATCAAAGTGGGAAGGATTGGAGGAAAATGAAAGAAAGCGTCAAGATGTTCATGAAGGGACATTTTGTATAGCTAAAAAAAATGGTTGGAAAGATGGAGAAGTTAAAGTTCAAGTCTATAATATATGTTATCCCCCAGAGGAAATCAGAGCTATGGAACTTCCAATACCTTTTAGATAGTAATGAAGTCTACAAGGCACATTTTTTTTTCTTTTAAAGTGATTTTTTTTTAGGAGGAGTGCAAGGAGACCACCACCTATTCCATCCATCATCTTTCACATGGTGAAAAAGTTTGAGCACTGACCCAGCCACTATCACCAAACATGTGGCAGAATAGAAGTATTGGATTGGGAGCTAAAAATCCTTTCTTCAAATTACTGTTCTGCTACCTACCACCAGCGTGGTAAGTGTGAGCAACCTCCTTCCCCTCTCTGGAATTCAGAAGTTCCCTCATCTGTAAAATGAGAGGCTTAGACTAGACAACCTCCAAGGTTCCTTCCAGATCTAAACATGATCCTATAAGCCACAAGTTCAGCAGAGCTATTTGCATTGTTTCAGTAAGATGTGACATCTTTTGCAAACTCTCCATTGGCAACATTCTCCAATTTTCCTACTGTTGGAAGCCACAGGGGATTTCAAATTATTTCCTGGAAACCTGCTGTTAACTGAGTGAGAGCTAAGGGACTAAGCTAAGCAAAGCATTTTTATTTGTGATGGTAAAAATGTATAACAGTAATGTTACTGAAACATTTACCAGCTCACCCTCAAACAAATCAATATATATTTATTAAGTACGCACTATGTGCCTGATACTGTAGTAGGTGCTAAAGAGTATCAAGAATGAAACATCTCAAACTGGTTGGAGTTTACATTCTCTAACACTCTTACAGCAGAAGCTTTTTAATTCCAGTTGATTGTAATTTATAGGCTCCTTGGATAAAAGAGCTGATGGGAAACTTAAGAGACTATCTATGGCAAAGGTGTCCCTCAGGATCCTGTCCTGGGCCTTCTTTTGCTCTCCTGCTATACTATTTCATACGATGATCTCATCTGCTCCTATGGATTTAATTACCACATCTATACTAATGATTTTCAAATCTACCTTTCCGGCCCACTTTCTCTGCTGACCTCCAATCTCCCATCTCCAACTGCCTTTCAGACATCTCACACTGGATGTCCTGTTGACATCTTATATTCATTATGTCCAATACAGAACTCATTACCTTTCCCCCTAAATCTTCCCCACCTCCTACCTTCTCTATTACTATAGAGGGCAACACCATCCTCCCAGTCCCACCAGGCTCCAATCTGTGGCCAAGGCCTGTCCATTTTACTTTTAAAAATACTCTCAAATACACTCTCTACTCTCCTCTAACACCGCCACCACTCTGGTACAGGCCTTGATCATCTCACACCTGGATTACTACAATAGCCTGCTGATGGATCTGCCTGCCATTTCTTCCCCCACTCCAACCCACTCCCCATTCTCTAAACTGATTTTCCTAAAGTGTAGGTCTGTCACTACTCAATAAACTTACTGACTCCCTACTGCCTCCAAGATCAAATACAAAATGTAGTTTGACGTTCAAAGTCTTTCAAAACCCAGTCCCCTCCTATCTTTCCAGTGTTCTCATACCTCATTCCCCAACACGTACTCTTCGATTCAGTAAAACTAGCCTCCCAGCTATTCCAAGAAAATGGGGGAATTTTCTCTGGCTGCCCCCCCTGCCTGGAAATGTTCTCCTCCCTCTCTCTACTGACTTCCCTGACTTCCTTTTATGTCTCAACCAAAAGCTCCCCTTTTACAGGAAGCCTATCCCAACCCCTGTTCATTCTAATGCCTTCCTTCTATGAATTACTTTGAATCTATCCCGTGTACAGCTTGCTTCGTATGTATGTTTGCATGCCATCTACCTCATCAGATCATAAGCTCCTTGGGTGCAGAGCTTCTTTTGCCTCTTTTTGTATCCCCAGCACTTAGCACTTTATTTTTTGGTCATTTGATATTGATTGGCTGATTGGAAACAGATACAATGGCAGAGTGGAAAGGGGTTTTTTTTGTTTGTTTCTGTTGAGGCAATTGGGGTTAAGTGACTAGCCCAGAGTCATACAGCTAGTTGTTATGTGTCTAATTTGAACTCAGGTCCTCCTGACTCCAGGGCCGGTGCTGTGCCACCTAGCTGCCCCAAAAGTTTTTTTAAATACTGGATTTTAAATCAGAGGTCCTGTGTTCAAACCCTAACTCTGCCCAATTAACTGCATGTTTGACCACGAACAAGTTCTTGGGCCTTTGGTTCCTCATACATAAAATGAGGTTAACCAAACGATAAGCTCTAAGGTCTGTTCCAGCTCCAAATAAGTACGACTATATGACTTTAAAAAAGAAAGCATTCCCAGGACATACATGAATGTTACTCTGCTACGCACACTGTAGGGGCAGGTGATGCAGTGGGAGGAACAGTGATTGGGAGTCTGGAAAGCCGGGTCTGGGTTTCTTCTCAAGTGACACTGTCTCTTGGGCAAATCACATTTCACCTCTCTGAACCACAATTTCCTCATTTGCAAAATGGGGAAAAGGAAGTAAAAGACCTGGATTCTAATACTGCCTCTGATACGCGTGAATCTGGGCAGTTCGCTGAGTCCGTTTTCTAATCTGCAAAATGGGAATAAAAACGATTGCACCATCTACCTCGCTGGGTGAGCTGCGAGACACAAATAAGATAAAATGCTTCCAAAACAATTCCTCGCACAGCACTCAAACCGAAGGCGTTCCGGGATCCCTGCCCGGGGCTGCGCCTGCCCCCCCCCCGGCGTCTCTTACCTAAGGCACAGGCCATGGCGGTCCCGACCATGCCCCCGCCGGCCACCACCACATCGTAGACGGCCTGGCCCGGCCCCACCGACCCGCTCAACCATCTCAGCCCCGGCAGCCGCGGGCCTCCCAAGGTTGCTCCAGGGACAAGCAGAGCCCGGGTCAACCGGGCGCAGGCCGCCATAGCCGAGAGCGCAGCAACTGGTCACGCCCCTTCCACCGTCCCAGAATGCTTCCGGGGCACCACCCACCAATCGCTAAGCTCTTTTCCGGAACTTAGCCGGTCAAAATCTGCAAAAGAACGAAGAGAGACAGCGGCCTCTTCGGCTCAACCAATCAGAAGGCAGCTCTGGTGTTGCTCATGGGATGATAACAAGTGCGACGGAGAAGGGAATTGGCTCTGAGAGACTTGCCCAATGGGTTTTCAGTACCAAGTGGGGAGGGCGGGGCCAGGCCGTGGCGTAACTGGCACGGCCAGCAGCGCACCTGTCCCTGTCGTCGCTGCAGTCTCGTTGAGAAGATGACCGTGGAGAGGTCTGCTGCAGCCCGCGAATGCGGAGGACGGGGCAGCCAGGTGAGGAAGAAGAGCCGAGGGAGGAAGGAACTAGCATTGGGTCCTAGAACTGGAGCCTTGTGGGGAAGGAGACCAGCTTCGTCGTTACCATGGAGACCGGTGGGGGGGGCCTGAGGGAAGGGGCGTGGCCTGATGGGGCGGGGGGGGCGGGGTGTAACTGAATCCAGTTTGATCCATTTCATAGATTGTCAGAACTGCCTGTGGGTGACTCCACCTCATTTTTTATTACCTTTTTTCCCCCAAATTAAACAGTCTATTTGCTACCTCCTCCTTCTCCCTCCCCACGGAATGATATAGGATGGCCTTCTGTGAAAGGGAGGGATGCTGGGGGAAATTATGATGATGTAAAAAAAGATCCAAAAAAACTCGTTTAAAAAAAATTTTTTTAAACTTGGGGGCGGCTAGATGGCGCAGTGGATAGAGCACCGGCCCTGGAGTCAGGAGGACCTGAGTTCAAATGCGGCCTCAGACACTTGACACTAGCTGTGTGACCCTGAACGAGTCACTTAACCCCGATTGCCTCGGGGGGGGGAATTAAAAAATAAACCCTGAAAGCAACTATTAAAAAGAAAAACCTCTTAATAAGTATGCATAATCAAGCAAAAGCACCTTCCTTTATTTTACCAAGAAGAAAAATGAGGCCTGTGGAGGGAAATTGCTGGGTAGGGGAAGTTCTCTGTTTTATCAGTGGCAGAGTTGGGGCTTCAATCCAGGTTTCCTAACTTAGGGTCCCATCCAACAAGTATTTTAATATTAAATACTACATGAGAGGGATTGTGCTAAGTTCTGAGGATACAAAAAAAAAAAGGAAAAACAGTCAGCCCTCAAAAAGATTACATTCTACCTGGGGGAAGGAATATGAAGTACTCCGATGCATTTTCCACTGTAACTCGTGCTTCCCATCTTTTACAAGAAGGCAGCCTGAAGTGGTAGAGGAAAAAAACGCTGCTTTTAGAATAATGATCTGGAGCCAAATGCCAGCTTTGTTATTTCCTTTCTCTGTGACCTTGAGCAAATCATCCTCTGTACTGGTTTTTAAATTAAATTTTTGAATCAACAACAATCTATTTTGTCTTCCTAACTCCATTTAAACAAAGAAAAAGAAAATTCTCATAAAAATATGCAGTGGCCAAGCAAAATATTTGGGCATGTCCAAAATATATCTCAGTCTGCTCGCTGAATTGCACCTGTTTTCCACAGCAATAAATTATCATACTCCATGGTGTTGCAGAAATTTTTAGAGTCCTTTGTAGCCACTGCATAAATCAGCCAGCACAAGTTAGAGACAGTTTATTTACTCACAAGTGTGACACAATCCATCAGTAAGTAATGGACACGTGTATCTCATGTGTATCAGTTCCACAAATGACATGTGTGTATATGTATTGTCTCTTCTCTGAGCTACACCATGAAGAGTTAGGTAAAATCAGGTAGGTCACAAGGCAGGTTTATAAAGCCGTTTGAGGGAAGATCAGGTTACTTAGGGGAAGGTATGCTTTTAGCAAAAGAAAAAGGATGCTGAAACTGTTACAAAGGTCTTGAGCATCAAAGCTCTTTCTTTACATTAGACCAAAGAAAACTGTATCTTCTTTATCAATCAGTTAATTACCATTTGTTGAGCTCCTATTATGTGCTTTATTCACTAAGATAAAGAGAAGTGGATAGGTTCTTAGGAACTGTTCAAAGACCTGTGAATTTTATTTTGTAACTAAGAATGATTGGGGGAAGGTAGGCATTGAAGAAGACATTCAGTACATTCAGTATCACATAGAAAAAGAAAGAAATATCATAACAGCAACTATAGCACAAAATGGAGTCAGTTAGGTTCTCCCAAAAATGCACGTTTGCCGATGGTGATCTCGAAAATCCCTTCCAAATATAAATTTAGCGATCAAAAATCTGATCATGTTGTTAATAATCTTTCTATTCACATTTCCTGGATGTGAGCAAATTTGAAATGTTTGAGAGGAATAGAGGTAGTTAGGAGGGCACAATGAATAGAGGAATTCACTTGGAGTCAGAGGACTTGAGTTCAAATCAAACCTCAGACTCATAATCACTGGATTACCCTGGGTAAATCACTTAATCTGCCTTAGTTTCCTCATCTTTAACATGGAGTTAGGGTTAATGAATAGCACCTACCTCCCAGAGTTGTTGTGAGAATAAAATGAAATAGCATTCATAAACCACTTTGCAAACCTTAAAGCATCTATCAATGCTAGTGATTTAATAGGTTTTATTAAATAGCTGGCGTAAGAACAGCAGTCATGTAAAACCGAAGGTCAGTGCCAAGGACATGGCCCTAATAAGAAGGAAACCTGGTATGATGGGAAAAGAACAATGAACCAGATGCCAGAAGACCTAACCCTGATACTAATTATAAGCCTTGTGACCCTAGATGAGTCACTTCATACCCCTTTGGGGTCTCTGACAAATGAGGGACTTGTATTGTTGGGGTGCTTGGGTGCTTATGCTTAGGTGCTTATGTTTGGGTGCTTGTACTCGGACCCCAGTTTCTCCCTAGCCTCAGAAACACTGTCCCTTGATAATCATTTAAGATCAGTTGAGCCCCAATAAGGGCCAAAAACCTAAATTAATCTTTTTCTCTCTGAGTGAAATAAAAACACCCCTTCCTGTGTCAGCAAATTCCAGGACCAGATAGAGCTGATGAGTATTCTTCCTGTTTGTTATCACTGGGCCCAGGACGTCTGGGACCAGATACTCTCTTGAATAATGGGATTTTTCTTATCTTGAAACCACTTAACCACTCCCTAATTCCGCCCTGAATCACCTAGTTAGCATATTTGACACATGTTTTATTGCATTTTATCCTATATAAACTTTACCTGTACCTCTCTAAGGTTGCAGGAATCCTTAAGCATCCTTGCCCGCTGAAAAGCATAACAACAAACTTTGCCACCTTGGCTTAATATTGCTTGAGTTTGTGAATTCATTCCAGACAACTCGTTTTGTACCTTGGTTTTTTTGAGTGGTCCCAACCTCTCAATCCTCATCATTTAGACACTCACAGTGAAGGAGGATTAGGCTTATTCAGCTTGGCTTCTGAGGGCAGACCTCAGACAAATGAGGACAAAGGAGCAAAAATTTCAGAGGCAAATTTAGGCTCAGCATAAAGAAAAACTTTAACAAATAAAACTCTCTAAAAGTGCAGTGGGTTACCTTGGGAGACCGTGGGAAGTCTTCAAGCAGAGAAAAGTGTTGCAAGGGGCATTCCTTTTCAGATAGAGGTAGCACAAGATCATTTCTGAGGTTCCCTCCAACTCCAAGTGTCTATGATTCTTTGGGTAAAATAAGTAACCTAATTGTATTTGAAAGACTACTGGGCTAGAAGTCAGGAGACCTGGATTCAAATCCTGCCTAAGGCACTAGCTGTGAAACAGTGACCAAGTCTTTTAACCTCTCTTCAAAGCCTCAGTTTCTCTATTTTTAAAATGGGAATAATATTTGTACTACCTGTCTCACAGGGTTGTCGTGAGGTGATCATTTTGCAAACCTAAAAGTGTTGTATAAATGTTGATTATTATTGTTATCAAATTATTTCTAAGGTCCCCATTCCAATTCTGAAAAGAGCATTAGAGTCATGAGAGACCAAGTTAGAATTTTACTTCTGTCATTTATTAGCTGTGTGGCCCATGGGCCTCAGTTTCCTCATCTGTAAAATGGAGCTAATAATACTTGTAGTACTTATCTCCTGGGGTAGTTGAGAAGATAAAATCAAATAAAGCACGTGAAGCCTTTTGTAAATCTGAGAGTGCTATATAAATGTGAGCTAGTATGAGAGGCCAGGGATACCCTTTGGGAGTTATGAGTAGACTAGCTCATTCCTTAAGGGGGAATAAGTAAAGTAGGTGAAGGGAATGGCATGTTAAAGGTTTATGCAAAGTTTATTCTCAGTCCCAAACTGCTAATCTAAGATTTCACGATGCCTATGGCATTACGTAGGTACAAGACCGAGATTAAGGCTAAGTAGCAACGTTAACCAAGACTTAGAGATTTATAGGCACACAAAGAACGGGGTGGGCTGGAAATGTGGACACTAGAGTGGCTTTGGAGAGGTTCTTTGGAGAGCATTCTAGGTCTGGATCAAGGTTATGGTTTTGCTAAACCGCCATCTTTGTTTCCCCTTAGGTGTTCCACCCCGAAGCATCCTCGGACATAGAGACAGAGGAAGAACCACATGAGAATGGAATTGTCTTGCACAGGGCCGGAAAACTGGAGGATTTCCTCCACAAAGAGACTGAGACAGACTTGACTACTTTTGACTCAGATGAATATTTTTATGAGATTTTTCAGGCACAGAAGAAAAAAACCAGACGCTGTTCATTGAGAAGAAACTCAGCATATCAGGCAAAGCTGGATGACAAATCCTCTGTAGAAGACCCAGAACTGGAGTGTTTTTTCCGAGGCAGTAACAGGCAGAGACTACAGTCTAAATGTCATCACTCTGTTATGTGAGTTAAGTGAGAGCCTCTCTTTAGAGGGGGAGAGTGGACCTCATCAAGGCTCACCATGCAGGGTCCTCTTCCGAGAGCCTGTTACTTGCACTGACTCATCTGCCAGTTCTTCAGCTTGTACTGCCTGTGTACTGCCTGTGCCCCCCTTGGTGCAGACCTATGCTTTTGGGTAGATAGAAATGGGCTCCCTTTCCACTATGAAATTTGCTAACTAGAAATAAAACCCCTCCCATCGCTCCTTATAGGTAGCAAAATAGTGCAATGGATAGAGCCTGGGCCTAGAGTCAGGAAGATCTGAGTTCAAATTTAGCCTTAGACACTTGTCAGCTGTTTGACTGTGAGCAACTCATTTAACCCTTTTTACCTCAGTTTCCTCATCTGTAAAATGAGCTGAGGGAAATGACAAACCACACCAGTATCTTTGCCAAGAAAACCCCAAATGGGGTCACAAAGGGTCGGGCATGACTGAAAAAATGACTGCACAACTGAAATAGCAAGTCATGTACCCTTCGTTTGCCTTTAGTTTCCTCATCTGTAAAGTGGGCACAACAGCAGCACTGACCTTGCAGGGCTGTTGTAAGGATCCAGTGAGACAAAATTTGTAAAGTGCTTAACACATTGCCTGGCACATAGGAGGTGCTCTATAAACGTTTCTTTCCTTCCCTTCCTCCCACCTTCTCAGCCTTCTGAAAAAACGGAGGCCATTTGACATGGCTTCCTTTTCTCCCATTCTCTTCATCTCAGAACCCCTTAACATCATTTCCCACTCTCCCCTCTTTTCCTCCAGGTTCTGATGAAGAGCTGGCCTTTTGTCTTTGCCAAGACCAGCTCCTCTTCAAGTGCACCTGATTCTAGCCTCTCCTGTCATCTCCGCAGATTAGATCCTCAATTACCTCATCTCTCTCTAATCTTCAGCTTCTCCCTATCAACTGGTTCCCTCCATACAGCTTTCAGACCCACCCAAGCTGCCTCCATCCTTAGAAAACCTTCATTAGATTGACTCTCCTCTCCCCTCAGTCCTCTATCTCTCCTTCCTTTCTCAGTCAGACTTGAAAAAGTTCTCTACACTCATTGTCTCTGCTGCTCTCACTCCTTCCCCCTTTGTAGTCTCGCTTTCCAGCCTGATCACTCAGCTGAAAATGTTCTCTCCAAAGTTGCCAGTGATTTCTTACTTGCCAATTCTGATGATTTTTTTCCTTGGTCCTCCCTGATCCTTCTCTGCCTGTCTGCTGCATGTGACACTATTGACCACCCTGTCTTCCTGGATACTCTTTTCCTTTCTGGGTTTTCATGACACTTGTTTCCTACCTGTATGACCATTCTTTCTTATTCTCTTTTGCTCACTCATCATCCACATTATACCCCTTCACTGTGAGTATTTCCCACAGTTCTTTCCTGAGCACCCTTCTCTGTAATACAATCTCACTCTTGGTAACTCATCAACTCCCATGAATTTAACTGTCATCTTAATGCAGATGACTCCCACATCAACTGTCTCTCCCATGAGCTTCAGTCCTGTATCATGAATCATCTGTTCAATGATTCAAACCTGATGCTCCAGAAACATCTTAAACTCAGCATATCTAAAACTGAACTTGTTACCTTTCCCAAACTTCCCTGTTTCTGTACCACCATCTTTCCAATGGCTCAGGTGCATAATCTCAGCATTATCCTAGATTCCTCATTCATATTCACAGTGTGGTCAGACTTTGCTGTTTCTAGCTTTGCAACATCTTCACGTCCACCTCCTTTTCTGCAGTCACACAGCTACCTCCTCAATTCAGGCCATCCTCACTTCTTGCCTAGATTATTGCAAATGCCTCCTCACTGGTCTCCCTGACTCAAGTCTGTTCTCTCTGCAGTCCATCATATATGCTGCTGCCAGCGTAATTTTCCTTAGGTGAAGATCTGGCCATGTGACTGACCTACTCTGGCGGCTTCCCATTGCCTCCAAACACAAACTCGGTCAGTGAACATTTATTAAGTGCCTCATATGTGCCTAGTCACTGGAAATACAAAAGTGAAAAGGGACAGTTCCTGCCTTCAAGGAGCTGACAATCTAATGGGGGAAGACAACACATAGAAGGAAGCTGAAAAACTGGAGGGGGCAGGGAGAGGGGCATGATGGACTCTAGTCCAAAGGAGTACAGGGAGGAAATGAAGAGAAGGCTGGCTGAGGAGCCCACTATAAAAGGAGACATTGAGGGGCATTCTTTGCTCTCCAGCCCTCCAGTCAGAAGGCCAGAGGATACCCTGGGTGCTGTTTGAAGTGTGTGTCCCAAAGCTGATGACTAGTTCCCTGAAAATGATGTTTCCTAGAAACATAACAGAGTCCAGTCCAAGGAGGGGGAAACGGTTAGCTCTTGAAGTCCTGCGCAGTCTGGCCCTAACCTCCCTTTTCTGTCTCTTGGACATTACTCTTTCTCCTGTGCTTTCTGATCCAGCCCAACTGGCCTTTCATCTCCCATCTCCAGGCCTTTGCACTGGCTGTCCCTAATGCCTGTAATGCACTCCTCCTTCCCTCTTCCTCACGGTCTTCTTTTAGGATGCGTTCAGGCATCATCTTCTGTGTGAAGCCTTTCCTAACACCATCCACTGCCAGTGCCCTCCCAACCTACCTTGTATTTAACTAGTGTGTGTGTGTGTGTGTGTGTGTGTGTATTTATATACGCATACAAAGTAGTGAAGTGTGTATGTATGTGTGTGTATACACATATATGTATTGATTATCTTCATTTTTATTCTATATATATTTTCTATATACCTGTTGTCTTCCCTACTGGAATGTAAGCTTGTGAGGAGGGATTGTTTCATTCTCTGTATTTGTATCTCCAGCACCTGGCTGGCACGTAGTCAGGGCTTTATTAAATACTTGTTGGTGGTTTGTAATCAGTCACAATAAGCATTATAACAACTTAGCCAGAGTTACCAACCTAGCCTCAATTTCCCAGAAAAGAACAAATGTATCCCTTAAGAAACTTAGAGATATAAAGCATATCATGTCAAAGTACTTTTAAAATTCTTAAATAACTCAATTCCTCTCATGTTCTGGTTGGGTTATGAATATGTTCTAATAAATTAAATGACTAGATATAAGAAAAGAGTACCTCTCCCCAAACATAACACATCTAAGCAGACTACTCCTTCCCCCAAAAAAAACAAAAGAAGAAAGCAGTGTGGGTGAAAAAGGGTAGCCGTTAATTTTGTTGTGAGCAGATATTGTCCACGTGGAGATGGCCTTTATAACCCAAGAGAAAGGATCAGCAATTAAGGGGAAGAGGAGAGTGTGGAACCTAACACTATAAGTCTGTTGAAAAGAGAATGTAGGGAAGCCTTCCACTCTGGGGCTTAGGCTGCTGACTCCAGGGTAGAAGGAGACTCGCTTCCCTCTCCCAAATTCTAAAGACAGACTAGGTAACCCTTGACTTCTTCCCCTCAGATCTGACAACCTGAAACGGTCCAGCTCCTTGAGTGACCTCACACAAGAAAACTTTTATGGTCAAACAAGTTCCTCAGCTTCTGGCCCTTGCCCACCACACAGGCGTACCCTGGCCTGGGTCCCCTTTGTCACCACCCCCGAACCCTTTCACATGACGGTGCGGGAGGCACGTAAGAAGTCCCGGTGTCTGCCATCCTGCGCCTCATTTGAACTAAGAAGACAGCGAGCAGAGAAGCAGGAGCAGGAGGACGCCGAGTGCCAGAAGAAGTTCCAGGCCCAGCCAGTGCCCGCTCACGTCCATCTGCCCCTCTATCAGGAGATCATGGAACGGAATGAGGCCCGTAGACGAGCAGGAATCCAGAAGAGGAAAGAACTGCTCCTGTCTTCCCTTAAACCCTTCAGCTTCCTGGAGAAGGAAGAGCAAAAAAAGGAAGCCATTCGACAGAAAGCCTCAGCAGCAATGCCTCAGGCAAAGACTTCAAAGCAAAAAGTCACCAAGAAGATCCCCAAGTCAGTCTTGGAGCCAGCCTTGGGGGACAAGCTCAAAGGTAAAGCAGAGTATCTTCCAAAGGAGCCTACATCACCTCCTGATCCCCCAGCTTCTTGCTCTTTTCCTGCACGTATGGGTCTTAGGAACAGAACCTTAGAGCACTATATCAGGATTCAGAGGGTCTGGGCATAGTTATAATGAATTTCAGTTACTTATGAGGTAGCATCATCTTTGGCCTCACCACTGTCAGAGGAAGCACAGTCCTCTGAGCTTTTAGTGAGTCTCAGCCCTCCTTTAAGACAAGCAGAATACCTCCTATAGTAAACTGGATTATTTTACCTAATCAGCATAATATTAGAAAATTTGCTGCAAGAAAGTACTGTGAGAAATAAAGAGGAAATCTACATCAGGAATAGGTTTTTTATGGTAATTGTTGTGCTCACTTAGCTGATACTTTTCTCACAAAGGTATAGCTGAAGTTCTTGTGAATCGGAATATTTGAACATATAGAGAACTCTATTAGCAATCCAGAAATGTGAGATCAAGCCCTGATTCTACTCCTGACTCATATGGGGAAAGCCATCTGACATCACAAGATTATGACAGTTAGTGAAATTACATATAAAATACTTTTTGAGTATTTTAGAAAGAAGATATTATGGGTAAACTCAAGGAAATATTTTTTTCCAGTTGGTGAATATTGGCCTTATTGGAGCAGGGTAACTAACTTGGCTTGGGGCCAGGGAATCCTGGGGGATTATTAATCATTACTGCTGTGGTCTAAGCATTTAATATTCTAGCTCATAACTTGGGCATAGGAGCTCCTGTCTTGCCCCTTCCCCTGCAAGCCTTTTTTCTTGCTTTTTCCCTCACAGAAGCTGAACTGTGCAGGAAACTCCGCATACAGACAAGGGCCGAAGATCTCTTGCAGACAGCCTCATCCCCCATCACTTCTAATAGATACACTGATCCCAAGTCTCGAATATCCACTCGGACGCGGCAAGAAAAACTCCGTTTCCTGCAGAGAGACTTTGATTTCCAACCAAGGGTGAATCCCAGTGTCCCTGACTTTAAGGGTCTTTATAGGGCCTTCCAAAAAGAAGCTGCTCGAAAAAGGGAAACCCGAGAGGCAACACGAAACAAACCATTCCAGCTGAGAACTGCCGATCTCCACCACCGACAGAGGCCCAGCAAGGAGTCAACAGAACCCAAGGTGAAATTATAAGCACTTAGGCTAGAGGAGTGATGTGGAAGCCAATATATCACAGCAACCACAATCAGGACTTAGTGACTTAAAAGACATGAACCTCAAAGAGAAGTTGTTTAGTTACGTTGGCAAAGAGAGGGTCTGGAAATGTTAGCAGGGAGCAGATATGCCAACTCTTCCTCATGGCCTAGTACATAACTTGGGCATGGGAGCTAACCAAATCTAACCAAAAACTAGAAACAGCCAGGAATTTAGTGTCTTGTAGAGAAAGCCAGATTTTTATAAGTGCCAGAAGATAGGAAAAGTGTGAGAAGAAGAAATGGAGAATGAAGAGCAGTTTAACATCATGCAGCCTTCTAAGGGACTTACTAGGGATTAGAGAGTGATAGGAGAATGCTAGACAGGGGAAGAGTGTGGGGAGAGGTAGTAGAGGAAGAAGGCTTTCAATTCGAGGGCTAGTGATTCTGAATCATTAGAAATAGAGGAATAGGACTTGCAGATGTGCTGGCCCTGGGTACCCATTGGTTGCCTCTACTTTCTAGGGTCCTGGGATAAGCAGGGGGAGCATTGAGACCTAGAGGGAGGCAGGAAGATTAGGGAGATAAAAGTCAAAGATCTGGCCCCTTACTAAACTCACATGTGACATTGCTTCAGGAATTCCATCCCAAGATAGTAGGAAAATATCCTTTTGTGTCAGGCCAGGTGTCTGAGGTGTCTAAATGCCTTTTGGCATTTAGCCTAGTGTTTAAGGCCCTGGTTGGGGCAGTTCTAGGCTCTATCTAGGGTCCCTGTCTTTCTGGCTTTAGGTGCTGTATTGAAGACCTAACCCCAGGGCAGCCACTGTGCCTTTGCTTGAGGTCAGACATGTACTTTAGGAGGCTTATTTTGACAGCTGTGCAAAGTGTAGTTAGAGAGTAAAGAGCCCAGAAGTAGGGAGACCAGTTAGAAGGATTTGACAGTAGTCCTTTGGGAGGTGACAAGGACATGAACTTTATTTAAGAGATGTTATGGAGGTAGAATCAATTAGACTTGGCGACTGATTGGGTGTGGAAGATGAGAGAAAAGAAAGAGTGAAAGATGATTCTGAGGTTTCAAAATTAGGGGGATGGAAGAAAGATAAAGCCATGAGTAAAAATAGAGAGAAATGGAAAGAAAGGTGGGTTTAGGGAGGAAGTTGATGATGTTTGGGATACATTGAGTCTGAGATCCTAAAAGGATAACCAGGTAGAGAGATACAAGATACACTCCTGGAGTTCAAGGGAGAGAGCATGTCTAGAGATACAGATTTAGAAGTCATCTGGATAGGGGTAACAATTGTACCCACAGGCACCAGTGAGCTAGCCAAGTGAATTTAGAAAGAGAAGAGAGGCAAGGATAGAAGCATGGGAGATACTCATATTTAGCAGATAGGAGGAGGATGATAAACCCTTAAAAGAAGAAAAGGGGTCAGAAAGGCAGAAAGAAAACCAGGATACAGTAGTGTCCAAGACACCACAAGAGGAGAGCGCACCCAGGAAGATTGGTAGATCAGCAGTATTGCATGCTGAAGCGAGGGAAAGAAAGGTCAGGACTGAGAGAAGGTCATCAGATTTAGCAATTAACTCCATTGCGTCTTTAGCAGGCACTAGAAATTAAACCAGAAATTTGGGGCTCTCGCTGTTCCCACCTTGATCATGCTTATCTGAGCCCTAGTCCTTTTGGCGTTCAGCCTGGTGTTTAAGGCTCTGTTTAGGGCAGCTCCCAATCTTTTCACTCCTTAGTTGAATGGACTTTGGAATGGATAGAGACAAATCTCACACTGTGTTCCAATCACATTTGTTTCATCTCTTCTAGAATCCTCCACAGTCGCCCATGGCTCCATTACAAAGGAGCCGTTCTCTGAGTGGTCTTGCCTCCCTCTCTCCTAACACCCTTCCTGTACACATCACAGATGCCACCAGGAAAAGGGAATCTGCTGTTAGGTGAGCAGTTAAGCCTTTTGACATTTGTGTAAGGCTCTGTTATATTCCAAACTGGGTTGGAGGTAACATTTATCTCATGTGTCCACACTCCCCAGCCCATGCTGCTGGGGTCCTCAGCCGCAGTCAGCAAGATGAAATTTAGAAGATTAGGTAGAATTGGTAGAATTTTACTGTTCTTAATTTCCAGCATCAAGGCAGGAATATACATTGTACATCACTGTAAACCTAGCTATATGGCAACATCAGATCCCCACCTCTTTTCTTCTGAGACACTGATATGGAACAAAATTAGTTTGACTGTATTTGGGAAATTGATCAATGATTTCAATAAGCTCAAAGTGTTCCTTGAAATAAAAACCCATCTTTTAGCTCTAGGCATTTTTCCTGGCTGTCCCCCCCATACCTGAAATGCTTTCCCTCCTCAGCTCTGCCTACTGACTTCCCTGGTTTCCTTTTAAGTTCCAACCAAAATCTCATCTTTTACAGGAAGCTATCCCAACCCCTCTGTGCTTTCCCTCTGTTAATTGTTTCTTGTTTATTCTGTATATACCTTGCTTTGTATACATTTGTTTGCATGTTGTCTTTCCTATTAGATTGTAAGCTTCTTTTTTTCTAATGGTTCCAATTGTTTATTTTAATTTATTTATTTTGAATTATCAACAATCACTTCCATAAGCTTTTGAGTTTTAAGTTTTTCTCCCCCTCCCTCTCCACCTCCCTCCCCAAGACAGCATGCAATCGGATACAGGCTATACATATACATTCCTATTAAACATATTTTTGCATTAGTGATGTTGTAAGGAAGAACTAGAACCAAGAAGAAGAACCACCAGAAAGAGAAAACAAACCTCAACAGAAGAAAAAAAAGAGCAAAGAGTCTGCTTTGATTTGCAGTCAAACTCCAGAGTTCTTTCTTTGGATGTGGATAGCATTTTCCATCACGAGGCCTTTGGAGATGTCTTAGATCCTTGTGTTGCCGAGAAGAGCCAAGTCTGTCAAAGTCAGTCATCACACAACGTGGCTGTTCTGTGTACAACGCTCTCCTGGTCCTGCTCACTTCACTCAGCATCAGTCCAGACAGGTCTTCCCAGGTTTTTCTGAAGTCTGCTTGCTCATCATTTCTTACAGCACAGTAGTATTCCATCACATTCATCTACCAGAACTTGTTCAGCCATTCCCCAATGGATGGGCATCCTCTCACTTTCCACTTCTTGGCCACTACAGATTGTAAGCTTCTTGAGGGCAAGAACTGCCTTTTGCCTCTTTTTGTCTCTTCAGTTCTTAGCAAAGTGCCTGGCACATAGTAGGTGTTTAATAAATGCTTATTGATTGGTGTGAAGGTGAGTACAACTTAGGCATTCATCTATTAAGTGTCTGAGGTAGTTAGGTCGTGGAGTGGATAGTTTATTGGACCTGAAGTCAGGAAGACTTGAGTTCAAATTCAACCTCAGATACTTACTAGCCGTGTAACCCTGGAGAAGTCCCTTTACATCTGTTTACCTCTGTTTCCAAACCTTTAAAATGGGAATAATAATAGCACCTGCCCTCTAGGATGTTGTGAGGATCAAATGAGATGTTGTTATTCTGAACATTGACTCGGAAGGACAGAGCTTGATGAAGCTGTATATGTGCCCAGTCCAAAGGTTACCAAAAGGAGTCTTTCTGAAGGACCTTCGGTGACTCTGTTCTCTGCCTGTGGTTTGAAGACCATTACATTGAGGCTCTGGTGACTGCAGATTGGTGGTATTCCTGCCCCCGCCCCCTGATCTTCCATTCCCGGATCTCTCTTATTGCCCTGCTTTTCCGGGTTTAGGCTTTGAGCCTTCCTTTGTGAGTTAAAATGTGCCATAATGAAAGTCTTGCTGCTTTCTGCATTACTGGTCCATCTGATTATTTTGTGATAATCCCTGTGAAGTACTATAAGTCCTTGTCAAAACTGACTCAGACCAGCGTGAACATATCTGCAGCTATTTATATGACAACATCAGTTGCAGAAGATGAAGCTTGATGTGATCACCCAATCTCTGCCAACACTAAGTGCTTAATACTTGATGACTTCAGAGCTAAGGTTGGCATGGAGGAGGATAGCAAACACACATTAGAAAATTTGGCTCAGGAGCAAGGAACAAAAGAGGTCTTGTAGTCTGCAAGGAAGCCTCATACCTGTACACCTTGAATGCTTTTTCTGAGAAGAGATTTGGAAGGGGTTAGAATGGAAAAGCACTTATGAAGTGCTTACCGTATGCCAAAATAATGTTGGGGATACAAATACAAAAGTTAGATAATCCTTTTTGTTGTCGTTCAGTTGTTTCAGGCATGTCTGACTCTGTGTGACCCCATTTGTGGCAAAGATACTAGAGTGGTTTGCCATTTCTTTCTCTAGCTCACTTTACAGATGAGGAAACTGAGGCAAACAGGGTTAAGTGACTTGCCCAGGGTCACACAGCTAGTAATCAAATCTGAGGCCAGATTTGAATTCAGGAACATGAGTCTTCCTGACTCCAAGCCAGACCCTCTATCTCCTGTGCCCCCTACCTGCCTGCCTTCAAGAAATTCATATTCTAAAAAGTAAAGACAAAACATATAGAGGAGTGGTGGCCACAGAGGGGTGCCTTGCTTTAAAAAGTCACAGGGATGGTGAGTGGAACCTTAGGGGAGTTGAGTATAGATTTATTTGAATGTTTTCTCCCCCATTAGATTTTAAGCTCCTGGAGAACAGAGACTGCCTTTTGCCCTTTATGTATCCCCAGCACTTAATGCATTGCCTGGAACATAGTAGATGTTTAATAAATGTCTATTGATTGATTGGTGTGAAGGTGAGTACAACTTCGGTAAGAATCCTGGTGACACTGTATAGCCATGAATCATAGAATACCACAATATCCAGATAATCAAAGCGGCAGGCAACTTGAAGCCCACCAGGTTACAGCTAGGCGTCCTGCGGCGTATTCCCAATGATGACTTGAATACAAGAAGTGGGGTCAAAGATACTAACTAGGAAATAGAATGGAGATGAGGACAAACATGAGGGACAACCCGAGTGCTGCCTGCTGTCCACACAATGTTAGAAGACCTCCGTGAAGATCTCTAGTGTGTTGCTGAGGGGATGAGATGCCTGTGCCCAGGGGCAGGCCTCATTTCTGTTTTCTCTAGGTGGGTACATTTGCATTTACAGAGATCCATGGGCTCAACCCCATTCCTGTTTTGAATGTTTTGAAAATACATTTTTGCTTTCTAGTAGGCAAGAAGCTTGATGGAAATCTAGATTTGCTCAAGTTTCTGCAGCCATGGGTATTACTTTAGATTAATTGACTCTGGTATCTGATGGCTATAAGTCAGTGTATTTAGTCCCGAAGTACCTTGTAACTTGCTCTACAAATGCCAGGGTTTGGTAAGTATATCTTTTCATAGGGGCCAGCGATTTATTTTTATGTAAAGACCTCCAAAGATCTAGGCAAAAGTTGCATACATATACATACACACACACACACACACACATACACACGCACATATATATGTATATGTACATATATATGTGTGCGTATACATATTATAGAGAAAAGTTACATTAAAGCTTAAAACTGCCCTAAGACTTTTGGGACATGGTGTGTGTATATTCATATGGGTGTGTATATATAACATATATTTAAGTTGCCAGTCTTCATCTCACTTTCTTCCTTGCTCTCTTTAGATGCTCCCTTGAAAAAAAGAAAGATAAAGAGAATGAGAGCGCCCACTGGTTGGAGCAACATAGGAAGAAATGTCAAGCTATGTACAAATCTGTGACCTCACGAGCAAAAGCCATGGATCCCCATAAAAGCTTAAAGGAGACATACAAAGCAAAGCTGAAAGAGAATTGGTTAGTATCCCCTCAAGAGCACACAGCTTTGTCTTGGCAGGAATAGTTTCCACAGTACTTAGCACATGGCCTGTCACATAGTAGGCATTTCATAAATGCTTATTGACCGACTGACTGACTACCAGCACTGGGAAACATGCGACAGTAAGTCTTGAGAAAAGCCAGGCAGAATTAACAAGATGATTGAATATTTTACCTAACAATCTAGTTGTATCAGAAAATGAATTAGTTTGCTAAAGGACAAAAACTTACAGGTGATCATTCTACTCTAATGTAATTAAGCATATTCTAGTTTGAAAGAAAACAGAATGTTTTATAGAAATTCTGTTAATTTCAGGCTCACTGACCAAAAGAGGACAAAGGAGTATAAGCAAGAACTGGAGGAAATGAAGAGGAGAGTCCAGAATAGACCCTATCTCTTTGAACAAGTGACACAGGTAGAGTTCCTGTTTGACAAGGAAAAGATTGCCCCTTTGTTTATCTGCTTGGATTGGATATTCTTCTGTGAGAATGTTTTTAAGTGATCCTCCAACATTTAGGTGTTGGCAGTTAAATAATTAGCTCAACCTCAGGGGAAAGATGTGAGTGGGAGGCCTTATTTTATTCCCACTGTCATTCAAAAAATATATATCTGCGGGGCAGCTAGGTGGCACAGTGGACAGAGCACTGGCCCTGGATTCAGGAGGACTCAGTTCAAATCCAAAGCCTCGGACACCTAACACTTACTGGCTGTGTGACCTTGGGCAGGTCACTTAAGGCCACTCCATACCTTGTACAAGCATGCTTCTTGGGAATGGTGTCCCTCACAGAGGAGTACAAAAAGGAGCACCTAGCACCAGGGTCATTTCGCTTATTCCCCAGTGGGTATCCTCTCTCCATATAGCTCTGAGATTAGTTTAGGATTAGGACTTTTACAAGCTCAGTTTGGGCAGCCTGAGCCCCAGAGCCATCTTGCAGAATTCTTCTCAGACAAGGCAATAACCATTTTGGGTGGTATGTGGATAGTCAAGACAGGATCATTATAAGGCCCATTATAAGGTCTTGATTTGTTCCAAGCAGTTTGGGGGAAGCTAAGGAGTTCTGCTGAGACTCTCTTGGGAAATCTAGGAATGACCTTGGCCATCTAAAGGTTATTAAAGGCCATTGTTCTACCCGCACTCCCAGAGTTAAGATCCCATTTTTGCCTAAGGAGTTGAGGTACCAGCTGAAGTTTCTCCAGTGGCCTGTTTGGGATTGCTGGGCACTCAGATGGCCCCCATGTGTCCCAGAGAGTATCTAATTGGCTAACTGAAACCTGGAGAAAGTAGATTGTTATGGTCCCCAGCCCCTACCTGCTGTGCTAAAAATTACTGAAAACAATTTCAGATTTCTTAACTTCTTTAAATTCATTTTATTCAGTATCAATCCCCATTGTAGCCTTTAAACTTCATTTCTCCAAGGTATGATTTTGCCCTTAACATCTAAGAGGTATTTTTTGCCCACAAAAGATCTACGTCCATTACTCAGGGTGGCTAGTATATGGAACACAAGGTAGAGAGGGAGGAGGGGGACACAAGTTACAGATATCTAATTTATCACTGTATAGATTTGTGCCAGGAAAGAGGCAGAGCGCAGATACAGAGACATATTACGGAAGGTTGGTTTAGATGAGGACTTTGTGAGGAACAAAGGACAGCATGCCATTGACTTGAATGGAGTGAAGAAGACAAGGAAGGAACTGATGCCCCCAGGTATTCATTTTCTAACCTTTCTTTACATTGAATTGTCACCTTTTGGCCCAGGTGGTTGATGCTGTTAGGATACAGTGTAAACTTCTACTTGATACTTCCTCAGTCACATTTTGAAATTAATAACATGCATTTATCTAGCATCACTTCCAAGCATTTTAAAGTTTCTATCTGCTGCTTTTTTTTTTAAAGTTCAGCTGTGAGTTCAGCTTCACTCTTTTAGGTTAGGTTCCGACCAGTTAAAATTTGAGTCACATTAACCAAGTGACTACATCTGATTCCAAGATAAGCCAGTCAAGCCTTTATCAAGTGGTTGCTTCTGAGCTAAGCTCTGTGCCAGGTGCTAGAGATACTAAGAAAAAGCAAAGGTAGTCCCTACTCTCAAGAAGCTTGCGTTCTAAAGGAAAAGAAAACCTGTACATAAGTAGGTATGCAGGAGGCATACTGAGGAGATGAAAGGCATCTTAGAGGGGAAGACAGTAGGAGTCAGGGGCACTGGGAAAGACCTGCAAAAGGTAGAATTTGAGCTGAGTATTGAAGAAAGCCAGGAGTTTTAAGAGGTGGAAATAAAGAGGAAAAGATTCCAGCATGAAGGCCCAGAGAGTGAAGATGGAGAATTGTGTACAAGGAGTGGTGGTTAGGCCAGTATGGCTGGACCATAAAGTGTGTAGAGGAGAGTAATGTGTAAGATTGGAAAGACAGGAAAGAGTCAGGTTGTGAAGCACTATAAATGTCAAAGAGGTTATATTTGATCCCAGAGGGAATAGGGAGTCTCTGTAGTTAGTGCAAGAGAGACAGACAGACAGAAAAACATAGTCAGACCTACTTAGGAAGATTACTCTGACAGCTGTGCAAAGGACAGATTAGGATGGGGAAAGACTAGAAGCAGGGAGACCAGTTGGGAAGCAGTTGTGAGTCGTTGAAGTGAGAGGCGATGAAGGCCTGATCTCGGGTGTCGTCTCTTTGCATAAAAAGAAGAATATCATGGAGAAAGAAATGACAAGATTTGGCAATTGATTATGTAGGGTGAATGAAAGTGAGGAGTCAAGAATGACACCAAGGCTGCACACACAAATGATTAGAAAGACAGTGGTGCCCTTGATACAAATAGGGAAGGTCAGAAGAAGCATGGATTTTAGGGGAAAGAGAATGACTAGAGAACATCCAGTTCAAAATGCCCAGTAGGCAGTTTGTGATGCAGGCCTGAATCTCAGGAGAAAGACTGAGGCTATAGAGATCGGTGAGTTATAGGCAGAAAGATAAAAGTGGAACTCATGGGTAGTGAAGAGATCACCAAGTGAAAGCGGATAGAAAGAAAAGAGAAAAGAAATCACTTTTTGAAGTTCTGATTCAGATTGTTTGTTTTAGAAAGGAAACTCCTTTGGACCAGTTTACTGTGTAGTACAATGAGGTACACGAGATAAATTATTCCCATAGTACCTATCTAGGTTAGTTTCAGTCCCATTCCTCGCTTGACCTAGGGCAACTGAAGTTCTAGACCATAAGCTCTTGGAAGGCAGAGACTTTTTTTCTTTTTTCTTTTTCTTTTTCTTTTTGGCAGGGGGACAGGGTTAATCGTATCTCGATGTTGGGCACTGGGGAGACATTTTTAAAATACTTGTTGATTGTTTGATTTCTGAATTAGATAGAAAAGAGGAGGAGGGGGAAGAGTAGTTTTCAAGCCCAATTTTGTATGATATACTAAGCTATAATCTCTTTTCCATTTTTCCCCTTGGAAATGACTTTTCCCAACCCCTTAAAAATAAGAAACATCCTAAACCCAACTAAATGCTAACATTTATTCTGCAGCCACCATGAAAGCAAGGAACTGTTTAGTAGTAGTTCACAGCAAGATTCAGAAGAATCCCTGGAAGAAGTGAAACATACTCCCTCAGAGGAAGATTTTATGGACCTGCCCTTTGAATCACCAGATACTTCCAAACAACTTGCCTGATTATTCTCCTGCTATTACTGCTTTTGGAAAAAAAAAACGCTAAGCCCCTAAGTTGGTGTTTTGTGAGAAGACAGGCCGGGAAGTGACTGAGCCCTCTTAAAGCACTGTTTTACTTGTGGGCCTGTGGGTTGATACATAAAATCATATGGTTGTGGGGCACCTTAGAAAGCACCTATTCTATCCCTTTTTTCAACACATGAAGTTCTGCTTTTCATTATTATGGATGATTTACCCCTCTTTCTGGACTTTGATCCATCATCCCCTTTCTTGCATCTTCAGGCTTTTCCTCTCCATTGGCTCAGTCCTTTCTACCTTCACACATTCTCAGATCTCCTGTAGCCTACTTCACTCCAACCCCCATTCCACCTTTTTCCTCTTTTTTTTCCACTTCTTGGCTTACCGAAAATCACAGAATCATAGAATTTTAGAGTTGGAAGGGATTGTAGTGATTCCTCAGTTCAACCTGTTCTTGGGGGGGAGATCCCCACTACAAGCTTCCAGAGAAGTGGTCATCCAGCCTTTGTTTTGAAGAGTCATCTTTTGAAGCAACTCATTCTATTTTGGGGCAGCTCCAATTTTAAGGAAATGTTTTCTTACATTATACCTAAATTTGCATCTTTCCTCGTTCTACCCATTGCTCCTAGTTTTGCCTTCTGGGACCAAACAGAAAAAGTCTCCTCTCTCAAATGACAGCCTTTTAGATACTTAGGAAATAGCTCTCTTATTATCTCCCCTAGCCTTCTCTTCTCCAGGCTAAACATCCCTAGTTCCTTGAACCAGTCCTCATGTGGCAGAGGTTCAAGGCCCCTCATCATTTTGGTTACTGTCCTTTGGATGCCGTCTATCTACCTTTCTCAAATATGGGGCCTAGACCCGAATACAATACAGTGGAACCCTCATCTTCTTATTCCTGGAAGCTATGCTTCTATATTTATACCTCCATTTTCTTGCTACTCACTCATTCCTCAGTCCCTTCTAATCTTGTTTCTGTTCCCACAATTTTACTGAAAGTTATATTCAAAATGACAAATCCATTATTCCATTCTTAGTCTCATCATTTATTTTTTTGTTGAGTTTAATCAAATCAAATTCTCCTTGAACTCTACATTTTATGTTGTTGACGCATTCCCTTCCCCTTCTCCAAACCTTTTGCTTTTATGACACTTTAACCTTTAACCTCCTGGTTTTCCTCCTACCCCACTAACCTTGACTGTGTCTCCTTTTTCCTCATATATGTAGGTGTTCCCCAGGTTTCTGTCTTCAGCCCGTCTGTAACATATTCTCCCTTTACCAACTCATCTACTCCTGTGGCTTTATTACTCTTCTCCTAAAATTAGCCTCAACCTTTTCCCAAATTCCAAACTCCAAACTCCTATTTCGGACTTCGTTGAACATCTGTCTCCAGTACTTCAGTGATCTGTGATGTCATTGATACAGGTGCTCTTGCAGTCCATCCATGCATGGCCTTCCTATTCCCATGTCATCAGAGTCCTCCTGTTTATTTTCCACCGAGTCTACCCAGTGTACTTGGGCTTTCTTTGAGTGCTTCTGATTCTGTGAAGATAACTGGGGGAGCACATAGGTGTATTAGTTATCCTTCATTTTCACCATGCCACCCACCCATCTCCTTTTTTAACCATGTTATTTCTCTGACGATATCCTTTAGAATGCTTTGCCTTGGTAATTGTGCATTTTTTTAACGTGTTGCTGCCTGTTCATGCCAACCATGCACTTCTCCATTGCCTTTTGGGTCATCCTCAACTTCAGTTCTGTAGATACTCTAGTTTTCCATATCCCTTTAATCACAGTCATATAAAATCACCAGAAGAATATGGTATTAAAAAGGTGGGCTTCGGTTTCAGGTTAAAGCTTGAGATCATTAAAACTTACATGTTTCCCAAAGGTAATATGTTTGTCTCTTCCTCCTCTTGGCCAGTTTTGGGCTAATCTCATCCATCTGCAGTATCTGTCCAAGATACGTCCCTCTTCCACCCTCTGTGATCTAGCCAACTTGGCCTCTTCTCTGAAACTTCACATGACACTCTGTCTCCAATCTCTGTGCCTTTTTTCAGAGACCATCTCACACACCTGGAATGTACTCCCTCCTCAGCACTTCACAGTCCATCTCTTCCTTTCGCACACAGCTCAAGCGCCATCTTGGGCATAAAACCTTTCCTGACCTCCTCAACTGTTCATGCCCTTCCTCACAAAGTCCCTTGCATGTAACTGTTCATTCACCATATGTTTATGCTGTATATATTTAGATGTGCTCATGTCCCCCATTAGAATGTAAACTTGTGATTAGAGATTGCTTCATTCTTTGTACTTACATCTCCAGCACGTAGTACAATATGGGCACATAATAGGCGCTTAATACTTGATTGTCTGAGTAAAAGTCATTCTTCAACCACTCGGCTTTTCTTGGATGCGTAGCAGGCCAAACTCCTTACTGATTATAGATTTCCTTCAGAAAACAGCAATGTTCTGGAATTTGATACAATCAGTACAATGTCATATGCAGACAGGAGGTGTTATAGTATCATCTGTAAGAAGTCCTTCCTTGTTTTGGTCTGCACTAGACCTTCATGCCAATGGTGAAGGCTTTTGGTCAGTACACATCTCCCTTTTATCACTTGTTATGATAATTGGGGCAGCTAGGTGGTGCGATGGATAAAGCGACAGGCCTGGAGTGAGGAAAACTCATCTTCATGAGTTAAAATCTGGCCTTAGACACTTACTAGGTGGGTGACCCTGGGCAAGTCATTTAATCCTGTTTGCCTCAGTTCCTCATCTGTAAAATGAGCTGGAGAGGGAAATGGCAAACCACTCCAGTAACTTTGCCAAGGAAACCCCAAAAAATGGGGTCACGAAGAGTTAGATATGACTGAAAAACGACTGAGTAACAATAATTGGAAAATCATTACCTGAGGTTCTCACTGTTGCTATAAGGAATCTTACGAAATCCTAACATATGCTTGGGAGGGCACCTTGTTGGAGGAGAGCCTTTAAGGTGTTTTGATCTGCCAAATCAAGTGGTTTTTGTTTTATAAAAGACAAACCACCAACATGGTGAAGGTGTACTGAGACACTATTTGTAAAAGCCACCTTGGGGCTTTCAGAGAGCCTCAACAAGGATGTCCTTGATGCACATGATTATTCTGAGAGACATTTTGTATAGAGTGGCAAGGCATGCAAGCTGGTAGTAAGGCCTATTTTTTTTTCCCCTACGTCTTTTGTGTCTTTCCCTTCTTCAGATACCTTGAGAACGAGTCCGTCGGTTCCCTCAAAGCTGTTGCCTGCAGCACAGATGTCTTCTGTGTATACTTACTTGGTCCAGGCCAGCTGTGTTTTTTTTTTAATTACCTTTCTTAAGTTCCACTTCCTCAGTAAGCATAATGTAAATTTAGATAGGTCTGTGATGTTAGAGTTCACATGTAGTGGCTCCACTGTCCCTGACAGTAGAAAGAGTTTGTTACAAAAAGCTTTGTGATCTTGTCCAGCTTTTGGGTGTTGGTGGCCCTTTTCCATCCTCACACGCCCTTGGGAAGACTCTGCTTAGTTGGCTCTCTTGCTACCTTTCTTTAAATCAGGTTTTCTGTATTCAGGTTTTCTGTATTGTTGAGTACAAGACTCTTGGGCTGGGGGAGGAAGTGAAGGAATATACATCCACTTTTTTCAGTGAGAACAAAGTGTGAGTCAATGTCAGAAGCCAAGAGTAACAGCAAATTTGTTCAAAATGACTGAATGCAACGCAGTCATCATTAGATCCTTCCTGCACAAATGAGGTCAAATTTGAGTCATTGCATGTCAATAGCACTGGCAGTGTAAGCTCATGCCACAGTTGTTTCCAGGTGGAATTTAAGTATAAAGTATGTGAAACTGAAGTTTAATAGTCTTTATGTGAAAATTGAAACATACATATTTTCTCACCATTCATTTTGGCAAGTAAGCTGGTTCAAAAAACAAACACCCAAGCCTTTGCAACTTAAAAACAAATTGAAATAACTCAAATATGATTATGATCATTTGAAAATTTCAGTATTTAAATCTGTCAATTTTTATTGTCTTTAATTGTAAGTGTAAACATCCCTTTGTGAAGAATAAATGCATAACCAGTTTGAAGGGAGAATTCACTAGAGCAGCTGAAACTAGTATGAGTAAGGACAACAGAGACAAATAGTCAAAATACAGAAAAACAAAAAGCTCAGACTCAGAAAATCTAATCCACAGTCCTTATCACTGGGATTCACAATTACTGATTGAGAAGAGCACTGTTTGCTTTTTGCATGAATGTTTTAACTACAAAGTGAACAATAAACTGAAATATCTTAAAAATGTTTATACAGAGTATATTACAGCAAGATTATTTTTCCGGAGAAAAAACTAGATGCTTTGAATAAGCAAAAACAAACTTTTTAAAAAGCCAAGTAAGTTTGCTTCCAGAATTGGATAGTGTAAAAACACTTCCTTCAGCAGGAGAACTATTGGTACTATCTGCAGCTATTGAAATGATGTTTGGCCTATTATATGCTAAATATCTTTGAATGGTTCTTCTTGCAGAGAATATGGTTGGAAGGATAATAGCCCCAATTTTTGAAGACCTTTGTGATCAATCATTTGAGAAACCAGTATCTTTCTATTTTGCATTGGAAGTGAAGAATGTAGTTAAGGTCATTTGATTAGAGATATCTGTATCTATATATATACGTGTGTGTGTGTGTGTACACATAGCCTCCCAAACATTTTAGTACAGTTTAAACCTATTAGAGCTTAAAACTGTACTGAGACACTTTGGGGACACCTTATATTGTTAAAACTGACATTACAGAAGATTTGCAACTTTACAAACCCATAGATAGCACTGTCACAACAAGATAAAATTTCAATATAACTGCAGGTTTTTAAATGGAAAAAAATGATATTAATGTAAGAGATATTAGAAGGCACCCAACTGATCTCATGTACTAGTCAGAGATGTGCTGCCCCCCCACACCAGCAATTTGGACACGATGTATGCTACAGTTCTCCAAGTACATATGAGTAGCTTTATAAGAGTACAGCAAAAGGATGGCTTTTTGCAAAATCATGTGACACTATGAAATCAGACAACAGAGCACTTATATGTTATATGTTATCATAAAATATGGTGGCTTTCTCATTACAAAGTACTTGGAAGAATTTTTGAGCTAATATAAGAAATTGCATTTTTTTTCTTAAGGATTAAACACTCATTTTATAACAAGAATTTCCACCTAAAAGTTGAAAATTTGATGGGTATTCCTGAAAAAACAGTACTCTAAAAATCAGTGCAAGGTCCTTAAATTCATACTCTCAGAAAGATAAGCTGACTACATCTGAAAGTTAGACCTATCAGAAAAAAGTTTTTAAATGTTAGCATTATTTCCCTATTTTTAAAAATTTAAGACCAGCTTACTACTTGACCAGTCTACATGAAGTGAATCATTGTTTCTAAATATAAATTAATAAGGAATCCATATGCCCATGGACAAATAGGATGATTCATTTGGTCTTTCTCCATCTGAACAAAAAATGGTTAATAGACTTCTCTTATAGTAGTACTGAATGTTGAAATTAAGTGTTTGAATCTGAAAATCAGTATGATTTGGCTATGGTGAATAAAAAAATCCTTTGGCTTATCAAGCGAAGCAATATAGATTCTGCCATTCCTAACATTTTATTTGTATAACAGAGTTTTCTGCTGTAGCTGCTAAAGATAAAATGTCTTAATTTGGTTGAAAAATAATTGAGTAACAATACCCATCAATATACTACTGTTTGAAAAATTTTACAGATAAACAAGCCCATCTATCACATTATTTTAATGTTATATGAAAATTGTAAATGATTTTATCAGTTACATTAGTATGTTTGAGAGTTGTTATAAAAATGAATAAATTCTTAACTTTATTTGAACAAAATATGAGCCAAGGAAATTTGCATAGATTGCTTTATAAAAAGGGTATGTATCAATAGTCTTGTGATGAAATGCTGTAAATCACATTTGATCAGAGAAATGCACATTAAAACAACTCTGGGGTACCACCCTCACACCTATCAGATTGACTAATATGACAGAAAAAGAAAATGCTAAATGTTGGAGGGGATATGGGAAAATTGGGACACTAATTCAGTGTTGGTGGAGTTGTGAACTAATCTAGCCATTCTGGAGAGCAATTTGGAACTATACCCAAAGGGCAATCAAACTGTGCATACCCTTTGATCCAGCCATACCACTTCTAGATGTGTATCCCAAAGGGATCATAGAAAAAGGGGAAAGGACCTACATGTACAAAATTATTTATAGCAGCTCTTTTTGTGGTGGCAAAGAATTGGAAATTGAGGGGATGCCCATCAACTGGGGAATGGCTGAACAAGCTGTGGTATAAAAATGTAGTGGAAAACTATTGTGCTATAAGAAATGATGAGCAGCATGCTTTCAAAAAAACCTGGAAAGATTTACATGAATTGATGAAAAGTGAAATGAGAACATTGTACACAGTATAAGCAAGATTTTGTGATGATCACTATGAATGACTTAGCTCCTCTCAAGTATACAGTGATCCAAGACAATTCCAAAGGATTTTCCGAAGGAAAATGTTATTCACATCCAGGGAAAGAACTGATGGAGTACGAACGCAGATTGAAGCACACTATTTTCATTTAATTTCTTTGTGGTTTTTTTCCTTTTGTTCTGTTTCTTCTTTCACAACATGACTAATATGGAAATGTCTTATATGATTGCACATAAGTAATCTATATACAATTGCTTACTGTTTTAGGATGAGGGGAGGAAGAAAAATTTGGAACTCAAAATTTTGTAAAAATGAATGTTAGAAAATTGTCTTTATATATAATTGAAAAAAATGAAATGCTATTTTTAAAAAGGGTGGAGGCATGAAAAATCTTTTATATAAAAAAGGTGTTGCTAATGTTTAGAAACTTCTGTTCCTTTTTCTACCACTGCCATCAATCACTGCAAAAGCAGAAGGAAGCTGCACCATGAGACTGAGGGCCACTTTGAATTCCGACCAGTCTACTAGTGAAAAGCTGTTGTATACTTAGGCTGGGCCTCAGAAGTAGAAAATATGCTGCCAAGATCATATCTGAAGCCTTTCCAACATGGTAGCACTTTCCAGAGCTTATATTCTCTTGGCATAGCCATTGAGAACCCAAGGTCACCTCCATGACACAAAGGAATAAGACTACGGAAGGCAACTCTAGCAACACCAGAAAATCAACATATCCTAAACATTTTCTCCTAAAACCTTTCCTTTCTGATTTTTTTTATTTCTACCAACAGCAACATTATTGCTTACACTCAAAATCTATCCCTCTTCAATCTATCCCTCATTTACAGATTAATCTTTTCTAATACATAGATCTCATCCTGCTCCTCACCACTCAAAAACTTTTCATGGCTGTCCTGCATTGCCTAACAGATGAAGCCTAAACTCGTTTTATTTTTAGTTTTCAACATTCACTTTCATAAACTTTTGAGTTTTAACTTTTCTCTCCCTCCCTCCCCAAGATGGTGTGCAATCTGATAAAGGCTCTACATATACATTCCTATTAAACATTTTCACATTAGTCATGTTTTAAAGAATTAGAACCAATAAGAGGAACCATAACAACAAAACAAAAGAAGCCTAAACTCTTTAACATCCATTTCCAGCTTCAAATAATTTTCTTAAACAGGTACTCTAACCAGACTACATTGCCTCTTTGAATACGTATTACTTTTCCTATCTTGGTGTCTTAGCTCATACCATTCCAAATGCAATAATCTCCCCATCATTTCAACCTGCTGAATGTTACTTCCTTTTCCCAGGTGGAAGTGATCTCTCCTCCCCAAACGTTCAGTGTACTTTGTGCCCCTCTTATGCAGTTAAAACAAGTAACTAAAAACCAATGTCTTAGGTCTCCAACTTGATTGTTAGCTCAAGGAGACAAACTGTCTTGCTTATCTTTGTAGCTGCCTAGTGTCTTGCACATAAGATACTTAATAAAAGGGAAATGGGAAAACAGCCTGCATGGGCACTTTGAGAAAAGTTGGGGAGCAGGTAAGTAGTGTGCGTGGATGAGTTCACAAACTGATGGCTCCCAGGATTAGCAAAGGAGATTGATTTGAAATAGATCAAAGATGCAGTTTTTCCTATGGAAGTGTAAAGGACACAATTTCAATCTTCATTAGCCTAAAAGTTTGCATCTTATACTTTCAGCAGATGTAACAACAGAAGAAAGCAAACCTTAGGAATGGTACAGGATAGATCTGTCTTAAGACAGCACTAAACCTAAAATTATGACCTCCCCAATCCCCAATGGACCCTTAACAGCACAAGAGAAATAGGCATCAGAGGCTGACAAGTTAAAGAGAATAATAATGAACTATTAAGTTCCTTATGGACAACAACTATTCTTTATTCTCTAGTAGAGTACCTCTCACATAGCAGGCACCTAATAAGTATTCTAGAAGAGTATTTCTTGATACATTAGAGAAAGACAGTACTTTTCTCACTAAGAAGTTTGAGGCAAAAACAATAATTATAAATTGTTCATTTTCACATACCTCACCTATAATTTATATATGTCATCAACACATCTTAACGTGGAATAGCCAGTTTCTGCAATATAAAGTTGAACATTTTTGTTTCTGAAAAGGTATTTTGACAATGATTAAATCATTATAATTAGTGATGTCCCACTTCAGGGGGAAAAAAATGGTGACTACTCCAAAAGATATACCCTTATTGAGTTTTTGAATTATCACTTAGAGAAATATGTTTAAGGAATTACTTGCAACACTACCTTTCTTCCATACTCATAGTCACAAACTGCTTCTGATAGTACCATCTTGACATTATAGTTATACCCAGTAGCCACCAGCAAGAAGGTCAATGAAGAGAATTAAGTCTTGGAATCAGAAAGCTTGAGTTGAAGTCCTGCCTACCAGTTATATGGCTCTGGACAACTCACATCAATTCTGTTTGTTCATCTATAAAATGGTGTTAAGTTATACAAAGTTAATATGAGAAAACTGTTCTGTAAGTTTCAAGCAATATAACAGTTTAGTGATCAGACTCCTGGAATTCCTAACCTGGTTTTTTCACATGTCCCATTCCTTTTGAAAAGGACAGCAGAGAACAGGAAGGAGTGCCAGGTAGGAAAAGGAGGTGTGGTTTGGGCATGAATGGCTTGTTAGAAAGACTAGGCCTGGGGAAAAAAAAGCAATAGGCTTTTTGGAAGTATAGTAGGTCTGATGGAGAAATTAGTTGATGATATGAAGCAGACTTCATGGAGGTGACAATTTAATTGGGCTTCAAAGAATGAATAGGATTTCAGCAAGAAGAAGGGAAGGACATTCCAAACATGAATATTAGAATGAACACAAAAGATAGGAAAGGACAATGTATATCCAAGGGATAACAACTATTCTAGTTGGATTG
The DNA here is from genome assembly GCF_003287225.1 of Phascolarctos cinereus. NCBI lineage: Eukaryota > Metazoa > Chordata > Mammalia > Diprotodontia > Phascolarctidae > Phascolarctos > Phascolarctos cinereus. The sequence continues at coordinate 228,723,440 of NW_027555736.1, forward strand.
AAGTACAGAGTAGGAAGAGGAAGGTAACAGGAAATAATGCTGGAAAGGCATGGTGGTTTCAGATTTTAGAGGCCCCTGAATACCAGGCTTATAACAAGAGCTAGTTACACAGTAGGTAAAGTAGGAAATCAAGGCTGGCAATAGAATAAAAAATGGATTTAAGGAGAGATTAGCTTTGGGGGAAGGCCTTGGGTCTATCAAAATACTCTAAGAAGGTGGTAATGAAGACCTGTACTTAGAATAGTGGTGGTGGAAACAAAATGGAGGACAGACACCAGAGGTATTGCAAACATGGAACTGACAGGATTTGGTTGTTTGTATATGAAAGGTGAGGGAGAGGAGCAGTCAAAGATAACACCGAGATTCTGACCAAAGGAGAATGTGTTAAACAGTGGTGCCCTAGACAGAAATGATGACATCAGCTGGCTTAGGGGAAAGATAGTACCAGTTCTTCAACATGTTGAGTTTGAGGAACATCCATGTAGAGACCTTCTCTAGGCAGGCTGCTGACAGCTTAAGGCTAATAACACAGATATGGGAATCGCCTGAGGAGACGCTGGAATGATTGTTTGCCAAGGGAGCTTGGGAAAGGGCTAGGAGGGGGAAGGAGAGGTTGGAGAACTGTCTTTGGCTAGACACTTGGCAAACAGCCAGGTCTTAATATCCACAACTTCCCAGGAAGGTACTTCCTTTCCACTCTTATCCCCTTCCAGGCACTGGGAAGACCTGGTCTTTAGCTCTGTGCTATGGAGGAGGGAGACTGTGAATACTATGGCTGAATTTTTTAGAAGCCATCTCTGAATAAGTTCAGAAATTCCACGAGTTGATGATATTGTGAACAATCATTCCAAGCCCCTTTCCCTACATCTTCCAACGGAAGCAGTGAGTCAGCAGAAAAATGGCTGGAATTGGAGTCAGAGTACCTGGGTTCAAATTCTGGCTCTGCTACTTACTACCTGGGTAAGCTAAGTCATCTTGCATCTCTGAGCCTATTTCCCCAGCTGTAAAATGAGAGTTGGACTAGACAGCATTGAAAGTCCCCTCCAACTCTCCTTTTCTACAACCTAAGTTCAGAGACTGGTAGGTTATCTTGTCCAGTTTCCCTGTTTTACAGATGAAAAAACTAAGATGAATACCTCACAAACAAGTCTCAGTGCTCACAGAGTACAATTCTACTTGGCTGAATTGCTCCCTGAGGATAAATTAAGTGTGTGCCCTTCCAAAAAGGAAGAAGTTAGATTATGGCATTTATTCCCATGCTAAGGAAGTTAAGTATCATCCCAAACAAGGAGACAAAAAAGAACTAGGCTGTTGGTTTGTTTATTTAAAGATAAAACAAATGAAGCTCATCATCTGATTTTTAAATTAAAAATCTTCTTTAACATGCTACCATAAGTTTTAGAAACTAAGAAAACAGTATGGGGCAAAGTGACCAAGTGGAGGTGGGTAGGAGAAGATGGCATCTCAGCCCTAGGGCCAAGGGGGATTCAAGTAAATTTTATATTTGCAGCCCAGCAGGGGGAAAACTCCTGCTAAGTGACCAAAAGAAAGAAGGTCACTTAGAACTGATAACACCCCTTCCCCCAAAGCAACAAGGCATCTTGAAATCTCAGCTTCCTGGAGAAGTTTTGTCATCTCATAGGCAGAACTGTATTCATCCACGTGAAAAGATAGCTGAGGCAGGATGGAAAAAAAGTCTTCCTCCAATCAACAGTAACATCCCATGTTAGCTGATGCTTCTAAATCAAATTCACCTTCAGAAGTCAGCCCCAAAATGCAATGGGAGGAAGACAGTTACCCAGTTCACATTCAGTGCTTTATTCCTCCTCTGCATCAGATGGCAAGTATGAAGAGGCCCCAAAGCAATGATCACTCCCACATTCATTCTGTGTGCAAGGAAAAGATGAATGAGGGCCAGAGTCATGGCCTGCATCAGTTTCATTTTGGTTCTGTCAGATCATAAGCTAAAAGCATCCTGTAACCCCAATGTGTGCACTTGGGACTCAAGCATATAAGCTAGTTCTTCCAAGAATCAACACTCGTTCTGATGTCCATTTTTCTGATATACCACCTTGCTTTAGTAACTGTAGAAAAAGAAAAAGAAAAAAAAAAGAAAATGAACTAAAATCACCTCCCCATCCCTAAACCCTTCCTTTACTTTGAATGACAGTTGCCCATTCAATCAGTCAATATATGTCCCTAAATAAACACTTCTGGGTCACCCTCCAATAGAATCTTAGACAGGTGAATTGACAAATTCTGGTTATTTTAAATTACTGCCTCTATTCCTATCCTGGTCCCTGCAGGCATGTATATATCAATTCCTTCCTGGATGTTGTTTTCTCTTATACCAAGTAAAGAGAACACCCACAACATATAGACTGTATATGTGCACGTGAAAAGATAAGAGAATGCAATACTGAATTCAAAGAATGAAAAATGCCAATTCTGATTGGCCAAACCTTCCACTTCAGTAAACACTGCCACTCAGATGGACAGAGTTTACTCAAAGCTAGACTGTTGCTTAGCTAAAGATATAAGAGACTGTCCAGTGTGCCATCTTCTCCAGGGCTGAAGTCAGAAAATATCAAGGTTCTCTCCCCTTCTTGTACCTCTGTAGTGTTATCTAAGCCAGAGTTCGACCTAATCTCCACATTTGTCAGATTAGGATACCAAGAACTTAGGTAACAGACACCACATGCTTCTCAGCTGTCTTACCTCCTGTAGATTTACTGTAATAAAGCAGAAACCTCATATGACTGCCTCCCAGTAGACATGGGCACCAGGTGATGTGACTGTGGCAGAACCACTTCTGGTGCTGAAGACAAAGAACGTGAAGCTCCTTCTGCAAGCACCTCTGTGAACAACAGAATGTATTACTAGAGAAAGAATAGAACCCACACATATACTGATCCACAAAAGGACTCAGGAAAAGCCAATAAGGACTCCTCCCTTAAAAAAAAAGAATTGGGCCTTGGTAGGGGCTTAAATGAAAACTGAACTCTTAAATTCTGGACTTATATACAGATTATATACAAATGTAAAAGCAACAGCAGGGCATGGTACATCGAGTGGGGGACTTAGGAGTAAAGACAGACCCCGAACCTCTCTCTAGGTCTCAGTTTTCTCATCTGTAAAATGAGGCAGCTGGTATGACATCCCAATTTATAAATCAATGATTATAAACTGAGTAGAAAAGACAGAAAATCTAGGTAACAGATTGATACATTTTTAAAATGAAAATTGCTACACAGTTGAAAATAAAGCATATGCCAAGAGTACACTGAGAAAAAAGTACATTGAGGAAAGCTGCCCAGATCAGCACTATCAGAATCAGAACTGGCCCTTTTAAGAAAGTCACCTAACATACCATTAAATATCTTCTATTAAAAGATTAAGTACAAGTGAAACCTTCACTTAAAAAGATTCAGAGGGACACTAAGCAGAGGTCAATACTTCTGCTATATTTTCTCCACTTCCTTAAATCTTTTGTCTTTTTTGTGGTTGCTAAATTGATATCCACAAAATTTCTGTGCTTTGTGCTTTAATTATCCATCAGCCTTATTTGTGGAAACCAAAAGCTTGTCTGTTCATATGGATCAGAACCTGCCAGGCACGATATGTGCCCTGAGGATTCCTGATGGAACTTACTCAAGCGCTGTCTCTTACATAAAGTGGTAGTTACACCTTGCTATACACAAAGATTCTCAGCTAATGTTCTTGCAATTCACATCAACCTCCCACTCCCGACCTGTACCCAGACTCATAGCCCATAACACACAATTTCATATGACTCAATATTTTATCTATTTAAGTCTTGCTCTCTCCATCTATACTGTAAGTGCTTTGACTGGGTCTTCTACTTTTTGTAAGCACAGAGTCAGGCACTTAATACTTTGTTGGCACCTGGATAAAATTTTTCAAGGAATGGAGAAACTGGCTTTTGACCTCAAGTAAAATTTCTATACAAAAGGGGAGGCAGCTAGGTGGCACAGTGGATAGAGCACTGGCCCTGAAGTCAGGAGGACCTGAGTTCAAATGCAGCCTCAGACCAAACACTAGACACTTACTAGCTGTGTGACCCTAGGCAAGACACTTAACCCCAACTGCCTAAAAAAAAAATTTCTATACAAAAGAGTACTTGATTAAAAAACATAATGCTAAGATCAAAGGGCATGTTTTCTTTAGCAGAGTGGCGAGGAAACTTGGAAAATGGATGTCAAATAGAGAGAAAGCCACAAGAAATCACAGAAAAGAAGAGGGTCGAAAGCACAGCAATCTGTAAATATCCAAAAAGGGGAGGCAGGAACTTGGCAAACATGAAGGGATTATATTCCTGAAAAGGTGGGAAGGCAGCTACTTCATAGAAGCACAATGCTATTATAAGAAAAATACTTTGTAAGCTATAAAGTGCTTTATAATTGTGAACTATTACTAGTGATAATATTATGACCTAAAAATACTCAGAAAATCATAAAGAGGAAAATCCCTGACCATAGAAAGGTCTGTAGCTTCTACACAATGGACTGAAGATGGGAATACTGGCTAGCCTAAAATATAGGGGTATTTAGGGCTATGTGAAATTCACCTCAATTCCACAGGCCCCAGAGCTGATCTATTTCCAGGTGAACCCTGAGGTGGTATAGCACTATACCTAGGTTGAAATCAGACTGGCCTCCAAAGAAGGATCACATGTTTTAAGCTGTAAAGAATTTTAAAAGATCTAGTCCAATATCTACGTTTTATGGGCAAGGAAAATGGAGACTTGGAGAGGGGTAAGGACTTGCTTATAATCACACAGGTAAGTGGCAGAGCCAGGATTTAAATAAAGCCAGATCTTGACTTCCAGATCCAGAGCTCTTGTCACTGCACCATACTGTCTGCCGGTACGCTAAAGGGTAAGAGATCAAGTTTACACAGAACCTTTATTTCAAGAGCACATTAATGTCTGAAATCATTCTAGGGCAGAGAAATGAGGAACAATCTATTCTAGCCTATAGCATCCTTCTATGCCATCCTCTGAAGAACATCTATACATCCTAGTATCAGTCTGCTTAGCTCTATTCCTAAATAAAACTCATAAAATGCCTAGTCAATAAGATAAGAGTGAGTTCAAAATCCCACAATACAGATCATACTTCAGTGGTTTTACCCATGTCATAGGAGAAGCAAAAAGTCTTCTCTATGACATTGGCAATGGCAGACCTTGCACCAGGCTCAAAATCTACATCTGCCCCCAAATCTCACACATCCTAACTGTGAAGAGTATATACTGTTCAGTTATTTCACAACAGCCTCGAATAACACAGAACAGATTCACAACAGATGAGCCTACTTGGAACTCTTCACTTTGAACACAACTCCATTCAGCTTTCTCTCCCCTAACGACACAAGAAAATTCATGGTCTTACCTTCCTCTACTCCCAGGATGGTGTTAGTATCTGGTAGGTGCAAGGACTCTACTCCAAGGTTGGGCTGTGAGTTTAAAGACACCAGGTTTTTACTATGTACTGAAGCTTCCTCAAGCAAATTGCTACCCATTAGCGGCTCAGCTGCAGAGAGAGAGAAGGCTGTAAGACAAGTGGAAATTGGATCAAGTCCCTCAAGGCTATCTCTATTCCTCATTTCTTCAGAGGAAGAAAGAGTCTATTCTTATGTGGACAGACAAGCTGATCTACTTCATGAATGTCAATTCCCCTTTCATCTAGTCAGTGGAAACAAGAATGAAAAGTCTGGGCAAATAATTACTACAGAGGGATATACCTGCTTGTGGTAAGCATGTGAAGGATAAGAGGTGTTGCCTAGTTATTAATTGGTCAGAAGAGAAAAGTCATGAAAAGGAATCACAAATTTAAAGGAGGATAGAAAGGAGCCCAATCCCACAGTAAAATTCGAGCAGTGAGAATAACGCTTCCTCTAGTAAAAATCTTGTGGATTCTAGTCACACCACCCAGTATGAGACCAGCCTGCTATAACCAAAAGAGAATCGGAAAAACAAGATCAATTAGACACAAGTGTCTTGGCTTTTTAAATGTTAATGACTTTGCTCCTCCATACCCACTGTCCTCACCTGTTTGCTCTCGCTCTCGATTTCCTGTTGCTCCCATCCTTGGGTGATGTTTCCTCACGTGCACATTCCGGCTCCCACTCTGAGAGAAGGTTTTTCCACAAACTTGGCACTGATGGGGCTTCATGCCTGAAATAGAGACCAGGAAAGGATGTATGTTTCTGACAGCAGGAGAGACTCTAGAGTCTAGAGCAACAAATGAAGGCCCAGAGAAAAAGGGTGAAATAAAATAAGTTCATTGGCAATGAAACTCTGGTGGAAGAAGTTACAATATCTACAGGAAAATTATTCCCTCTAAGAGAGAAAACTTTTTTCCCCTGGGCTGTACCTGACTTTTAGTTATCTGGAGATCTTTTCTGGGGTGGGGAAAAAATCATCATTTTTGTCTGTATGCTGTAGAGTATTTCCATATATTCTGAAAGATGTCTTTAGCAGGGAAGACTAGATCATCTGCATGGAAGGAGTAAACTGATAGGGTTAGAAGGAACTTAAGCTCCAGAAAAATGATAGTTCATTGTTTTACGATCAATGAAATTGGTTTTAGATCTGTCTCCTGTGGGAGACGACTAAGTAACACATTTATAATCTTATACCTCCTGGAATATGGCCTGTAGACCCATTTGTGAGAGGCACGAGATGCTGTGGTAATGGAGAATAGTGACGGACAGGCCAGCTACTGCTCCTTACCAAGAAGCAATAACATTGCTGTTGCTGCTGATCATATCAGTCTCTCTGCATTCATGTGAGCTGAAAGCATCCCTGTGTACATACACTGGAAGAATGAGCACATCAGTCCCTAGAGGGCAGGACTCACGCCTAACTGGATCTGTATAATACACGAATCAAATCAAGGCCAACTAATGCTGTTAATCTTCCCACTGAGCAGCCTGGAGCAGATGGTCGGGTCCAACAATTTCAGCCAAACTTCCTGGAGACATGTTTCATTTTGGTTGACAAATCCAAGACATCTTAAGGTGCCTTTGGTTACTTCATCATGACAAGACCAAAGACTTATTCACATTTATAGGAGCTGTTTTTCTGGTAGCTTTCCCTCTTAACCTCCCACTTTTGATTTTCCACCTGTTCTTGAGCTTTTATACTGCTACGTGCAATACAAAAGGCAATCCTACCTGAGTGAACCAAGAGATGCTTCCGAAGGCTGGAGTACTCAGCAAATGAACGGCCACAGCCTTCAGCCTCACACAGGAATGGCTTCTCACCTAGAGAAAGGAAAGCAAAGATTCAAACATAAGAACACACACACCCATTTATCAATGTTTCTTTTCCCTAAGCCATTCAGTGTTGCCAGGTGACTAGCTCCATTCTTAATCCTTTCTTCATGCTACTTAGTTTCAACTCAGTCCTCAAAGCTAAACTTCAGTATTTTCTTCTAGGGAATTAATTATTACACTACTTAAAGTGATTTTTGCAAACTTCTTCCATTCTCTTCAGGGCCCCCACTTCTGTCTTAACCCCATAATTCTAAGAAATGACATCTCCCAGTAGCTCCCTTATTCACCTTCCTTACCTAATTCAAAAGTATGGATTTTTCCATTTTACTTTTTTTATAGTTATTTTTTTAAACAGTATTTTTTCCCCAATTACATGTCAAGACAATTTTTAGCACTCATTTTTACAAGACTTTTGAGTTCCAAATTTTTCTCCCTCCCTCCCTCCCTTCCCCTCTTCTTAAAGTAGGGGGCAAACTATGCATACCCTTTGATCCAGCAATAGCACTATTAGGTCGGTATCCCAAAGAGATCATAAAAAAGACGAAGGACCCACAACTACAAAAATATTTACAGTAGCCCTTTTTGTGGTGGCAAAATATTGGAAACTGAGGGGATACTCATCAATTGGGGAATGGCTGAATAAGCTGTGGTATATGAATATGATGAAATACTATCGTTCCATAACAAGTGATGAGCAGACAGATTTCAGATAAACCTGGAAAGATTTACATGAACTAATGCTGAGTGAAGTGAGCAGAACCAGGAGAATATTGTACACAGTAAGAGCAACACTGTGCAATGGCCAACTTTAACAGATTTAGCTGTTCTCAGCAACACAGCCAATTCCAAAAGACTTATGACAGAAAACGCTATCCATATCCACAGAAAGAACTATGGAGTCCAAATGCAGATGGAAGCATACTATTTTTTTTCTTTCTCGTGGATTTTCGTTTTTGTTCTGAGAGTTCTTTCACAACATGACTAATGCGGAAATATGTTTAATAGGACTGTTCATGTATAGCCTATATCAGACTGCATCCTGTCTTGGGGAGGGGGGAGGGAAGGAAGGAAGAGGGAAAATTTAGAACTCAAAATCTTATAAAAGCGAATGTTGAAATCTAAAAATAATTTAAATTTTTTTAAAAAGTATGCTTCGATCTGCGTTCAGAGTCCATCAATTCTTTATCTAGATGTGGATAGCTTTTTCCTTCTTGAGTCCTTTGTACTTGTCTTGGATCATTGTGTTGCTGAGAAGAGCTGAGTCATTCATTGTCGATCATCAAACAATGTTGCTTATACTGTGTACAATGTTCTCCTGGTTTTGCTTGTTTCATTTTGCATCAGTTCCTACGAGTCTTTTCCAAGTTTTTCTGAAATCTGTCTGTTCATCATTTCTTACTGCACAACAGTATTCCATTACAATCATATGCCATAGCTTGTTCAGCCATTCCCAACTGATGGGCATTTCAATTTCCAATATTTTGCTACCACAAAAGAGGCTGCTATGAATATTTTGCACATATAGGTCCTTTCCCCTTTTTCATGATCCCTGTGGGATACAGACCTAATAGTGGTATTGCTGGATCAAAAGTTATACATGGTTTGGCTGCCCTTTGGGAAGAGTTCATGCACCCCAGGTTAAGAACTCCTACTCTAAAGCTAATACCTCCACCTATGGCCATTCCCTTTATTCCTTGCATCTATCAATCCCTCCTACCCTCCTAGGTTATTCCCAATGTCTTTAGAGATACCTGTTTCCTCTATCTTTAACATAATAATTTTTTAAAACTACTTTGGCTATGTCACTCCCTTCAAGCTAACATTTTATTTCTCTTTCCTTTCACAGCCAAAAAGAATTCTTTAAATAAGTCAGCTATGCCCGTTTGTTCTCTCAGAGCAGAAATTTAATTTTCTCTTTTTTTCATCCTAACCTATAAGTACGTGCTTAATAACTGCTTGAAGATGGATTCATTAGTTCACATACAAACTTTCAGCCAGTTCATCTTAACCCTTTGCCAAGTCATTCACCACACCTTCCACCCTACTTAAGGTACTTTCTCAAAGATCACCAATGATTTTATAGTTGCAAAACCAATTACCTTTTCCTTAGCTCCATACTCTTCGACCTTTTTGTGTGGCCCTAACACTGACCCTAAACCTCCCTCAAATTCTCTTTTTCCTTGACTTCTGTGCTTCTACATTGCTTTAGTTCTCTTCCTAACAATGACCACTCATTTTATGAGTCTTCTGATAGTTCCTCTTCATCTATCCTTTAAGTACTGTTGTTATCTTAGGTTTTGTCCTCAGCCTTATTCTCTTCTCTTTCTGTACTTTCATTCTTACAGTGTTCACCATGGCATTCATTTCATGATCTCTATATGTAGGGAAAAAAGCAATATTATACTATTGTGGAAAGAGTTTTCTATAAAGTCAGCAGCTCTGTCCCTAAATATCAATGCCAGTTAACAGCCCTGAACACCATGTGTTAATAAAGGAACTGGATGTGAGGCACAACTCTGAATCTAACATTTACTGTCTGACAATGGTCAAGTCACTTAAACTCTCTGAACCTGAGTTTTCTTATCTACAAAATGAAGCTAAAAGTACCTAACTCAGAATGGGCTGTAAAGATGAAATTTACTCACATGTACTTTATAAATGTCAGTTATTATTATCATTTATTATTAGTGACTTCATTGTTGTTCAGTACATGACACCATGGACAATGTCCACAGGGTTTTCTTGGCAAAGACATTGAAGTGGTTTATCATTTCCTTCTCCAGTTTGTCCCAATTTTACAGATGAGGAACTGAGGCAAGTAGGGGTAAAGTGACTTGCCCAGGGTCACACAGCTATTATTATTATTATTATTACAGTTATTATCTGAGGCTCAATTTGAACTAAGATCTTCCAGACTGGTGCTCTATCTATTGCACCCTCTAGCTACCCCATTATTGACTTCAAGGACATACAATTTCATCAGTGAAGATGCTCATCTATGCAGAATATATTCCAACCTTGACTGCTCCATACCTCATTCATGACTTAGCACACTGTCTTGAACAGGTGATGTAGCAAAAAAAAAAGAGAGAGAGAGAGAGAGATGAAAAAGAGGATGAACTGGTGGCCTAGCCTCGAGTGGCAAGCCTCTCCAAACTTAGCTAGACTTGCCCTTTGATGAGACATGAAGTATGCCACCAGGTCCAGCCTTAAAATTTTTTTAGTTTGGTAATAAGACCTTCCACTCTATGGACACTGCCTTGGTGATTCTAGAGTCACCTCCATGCCATGGATAAAGCATCAGATTTTTAAGGAGAAATACTCTGTTGGCCTCTAAAATTTTATGATTCAAATCTACATTAGACATCCTGATGTAAACAAATCCAGGAATGAGAGCGGGGAAATGGATGGTGAAGAGCATCTGGCAAAAATTAAAAGAGGAAGAAACATAAGCAGTATTTCCATGAAAAAATACAACAAACCACCTGGACAAAAAAAGTAAAGAGATGAAGCATTTGGGAAATGTCACAAACTTGGCATGCATGATATAGTAGTAATAGGAGCCTTCAATTACCTGGAGATCAGCTGCAGCTCTCACTACCAAAAGCAAAGCAAATTCTTATCTTGCTTTACCAATAATTTCATTTTTCAAAGGATGAAGGAAGAAAAGAGAAGAATTGCTATTTTGAACTGATTCCAAACACTGATGAAATCAAAGATCCAGACCAAACAAAACAAAATAAAACAAAATGTGTGAGGGACTGGGTTAGGCACAGAGGATGCAAAGATAAAAAATACATAGCTCCATCATTATGAAGAGGTGAGGAGGAGGAGAGTAGACATGTACCCAAATAGGTATGATATCACATTTGACTGTATAAATGCTGAGAGGTACAAATAAAGTATCTGTGATAAGATATTTGTCTATTAAAACATGACTCAATAAAAATTAAATTAAAAAAAAAGTCTCTCATTTCCTGCCAAGATAGTGGCCTGAATGGCTGACAGGCTGCCCGGTTTCTCATCTACTCCAGCAAAATCATAAAGTTCCCACTGGACCAAATAATGATTTCTAAAAAATCCAATTAGAAATGACAATAACTGAGTTATTCTACCCCAAAACTACTAAAGATATCAGCCACAAGTGTGGAAATGATAGGAAAGCTGGACCCTACCAGTAGGGTGAATGCCAATGTGACCTGAGGTAGGACACATAGAGCCTACAAAGTTGTGTCCAGAGGGAGCGAGAGAGAAGGGCTTCCTAGAGAAAGCCCCAGGGTAGGAACTTAGAAAGATCCAGGGAGCTGCAGAACCCACTGCCCAGTGTGGTGCTGACTAGCACAGTGCCACAGCACTGACTGGGACGGTCTGAGGTCCCAAATTATCAGTTCTGAAATACCAGAAAGGGACCTAAAGAGATAGCATTCTAAACCTTGAAGTTCCAGGGCCCCAGGAGATGAAGATTAGTATAAGAAGTGAACAGACCCAAGAATGACCACCTCACCCAAAAGTTTAGCAGGAGGCAAAGCATGACACAAAGCCTCAATACAGGAACTAAAGCTGCAGAAATGAGTAAATCAAAGAAAACACTAATCAGTATCAAAAATTATTATAAATATAACTCCATAACAACTGTAAGCAGAAACTCAAAAGAAAAAAATGGGTTTTCCAGTGACATGAACTCCTAGAAAATGTGTATCAAGAGATAAAAGTCATGATTTGAAAGAAAAAAAAAACATAAATAAAAGCTGCCCAGATCCATTTGAACTAGAGGGCAAAGTAAAGATGGAAAGAGTAAAGATAGAAAAAAAAAATCCACTGTTCATCACATGAAAGTAAACCCAAAAAGAAAAATCCCAGTAATGTCACAGAGCAAAATCCAGAGTTCCCACTTCAAAGAAAAAATACTGTAAGCATCCAGAAAAAGCAGTTCATATTCCAAGTGATTACAGGCAGGATCATACAAGACCTAGGAGGCACTACTAAAAATGAGAAGAGATTTATAATACAATATTCTAAAAAGCAAAAGAGATAAGCTAACAACTGAGAATAAATGAACCTGCAAAAACTGAATATAATCCTATGGGGGGTAAAAACAGACCTTTAATGGAACAGAGGACTTTCCAGGATTCCTGAGCTAAGTAAGAATGTTGAAATGTAAGCAGAAGAATTTAAGAAAACCTACAAAGGCAAACTTATTTTGCCATTGGGCTGGGGAACCTGCAGCCTAACAGCCACATGTGACTCTCAAAGTCCTCGAGTGTGGACTGAATCCAATCTTCACAGAACAAATCCCCTTAATAAAAGGATTTGTTCTGTAAAACTTGGTCTCAGTCAAAAGGCTGCACTACCACATGTGGCCTCAAGGCCACAGGTTCCCCACCCCTGTGCCAAATGAAAGGAATTGTACGATGATGTAATACTAAGTGTCCTCTCAGGAGTTTAATATCTTCAAAGGTAGTTAAATAAAGAAAACAGAGATCCTGGGGATGAATTGATTCTATTCTGAGGGTCTGATGACGGGAAAGAGAAGGTAGGGTAGAAGGAAGAATACACTACGGAAAAAGGGGAAAGGAATAAGTATACTGCTTAGTACATAACTACCTTGATATTATAAATTTCAATATACCCCAAGCTAGTTAACAGAATTCTTCAAATACAAGAATACCGCATTTCTCTATAACCCCCACAAACACCCAGGATAATACTGAATATAGCCATACCAAATATTTTCCTTAAGGACCAGGACTTCTAACTTTCAATACCTAGCACAATGCCATGCATATTGCAGTTACTCAATAGCTGAATTTATCAAGAAATGCTGATAATTAGATGCCAATACTTACTATATTTATAGAGAACATAACTTCTAAATATTTTGCTTCAAGGAACTTATTTCCAGGGTGGTAATTCTGAACTGCCCTCAGAAAACAGCAATTATCTTTTCTGCATGGCCATGCTGAACCAAAAAAGAAGCACATGGAGGCTGGTAAGCCAACTGTAGTGGCAATACTAGCCACAATTCACTTTTTAAAGTGCTCCCTAACTTTTGTCTTTGCCAGTTTAGAAGATGCAACAGTGACTCTAAAAGGAGATCCAGAGATGAAAGCAAGCTCTAAGAGGACAGAAGACATCTCACTAAGATGACGATGGCACCCATGGTCAAGGTACAGTAAAAAGATAGTACGTTGGGCCAGATGGCCTAAGATGTCACCCTCTAAGCAAGGGGCAGGTCAACCTTTGATCCAATTCTGGCTATCCTGCACTTGGCCCCATCTCTTCTCTTGGCCTTACTTTCCATGCCTATATGTAATTTCTCCTCTTGTGCCCTTGGGGATGTTGTGAGGAGCCCATTAAAGTGGATATTTCTCACACAGCTAATGCAGACATTTGATTTGCATGATCATTCATACCTGGTGATGGGTACTGTCTGTTTCGCTTCCTCAGTGAGTGGGACAGGGGGAGAGAAAGGGAGAAGGGATAGAACTTGGAACTGAAAAGAATAATAAAACTGAATAAAGAACTGGAGGGAAAAAAAGGATATATTATTCCCCAAGGGCAGGGCCTATGTCTTCTATTTCTGCACATTCAAGACAAGCTTGTTCAATTAATTCTGTTGCTTAATTCCAATAGTGCCTGCTAGTTTTTCCCAAGCAGCTCCCAGTACATCATGACAACGTTGCTTTGTATCTGCCACATGGCGCTGCACACAGAAAATGCTCAGTATTTGCTGAACTGCTGCCTGAATATATTCCGTTGACTGAATGAAAGAGGCCCCATAGATTTCAAAGGCCTCACTCAGACGGAGGTGACCTGTGGGCCACTTAAGGGGCAGGTACACACACCTGTGTGGATCCGAAGGTGGTTTTTCAGATTTCCAGCAGTGGTGAACTGCTTGCCACATCCCAGCTCAGGACACACAAAGGGCTTCTCCCCATTGTGAGTTCTCATGTGCACTTTCAGTCTCTGAAGCACATAAAAGCTTTTCCCACAGCCTTCAGCAGGGCAAATAAAAGAACGGTCATTCCTGCAAAAAATAATCAAAAAAGTAATAACCACCCAAAGAAGTTTTTCTCTTGGAGAAGTCCAATGGAAGTTCCCCAGCACTTCAGTACTTGGTCTGTACTATTATCCATCTGGGGCTGATGTCTTATGTTACCTTTATGTGCATGTCTGTAGCCTCTCTAACATCTAAGCTCCCTGACAATGAAAGCCAGGCACCTCTGGTACCATTATGGCTCCTCTAATGGAGGGGACTCTAAAGCCAATGGGTGCTCAATCATTGTGAACGTCAAACCAACTAGTCTTCCCCTTTTTAAAATGGAAGAAGAGAACGGCACCACTTAGTCTTCTACCCTAGTGCAATCCACAGAGAAAAGGACTAGAAAAAAGACCAAGACCTCCATTCCTATTTAGAAAGAAACAAGTGGGTTTATCTGCTGGAATCACGAAATGGAAACTGTTCTCTGTCACTTACTGAGGGACACTTTTCTTTGCCTTTCCTAGTCAGCTTGAAATAGATACTCGAAGCAGAATACATTGAATTCCATAACCAGAATTTATGTACCATACATAAAGAGTGAGAAATCCTTTCCATTGAAGAATGAAACAAATTTGGCATCAAGAAGAAGCTAGTTCCCGTCCTTGCTTGTAACCTATGCTGACCATGTTCACTCAAAACCTAGGTTTGCTTGGCCTCAGCTCTATCATCTCAAACTTACTTACCTATGGGTTTTTAGGTGGTACTTGAAATGTGCTGGCCACACAAATGTCCGATCACAGCCCTCAACTGTGCACTGGAGCCTTTTCTCCTCTTGAGGAAGGTGAGGGAGGGACCCAGAGTCTTTAGACTGCCCATCACCCGGACCAAGGTGAACATTTTCCCCTACAACAGGGAAACAAATGACAGAACCAAGAGAAAAGTAAACATAACAGGACTTTTCTTAGCTGTTTTGATCCCTGATACCCCTCAAATACTTCCTCTCTATATATAATTTACACTATACCAAGGAAACACTTCAAATCACATCTCTTTTTCCCCCCACATGTCCATCCAATACCAGAAATAAGAGTACCATTCTGCCACCTCTTTCCCAAGACTACTATAAACTAGTAGTACAAAGCAGAGTACTATACAGTTTTCTTTCACAGGCTCAATACCTATGTTTGCTCATGACATAAAACTGATTATGCATAATCTGACCATGTTTAAAAATCTCTAGAATCCTGAAAAGACTCAATGGTAACAGAAGTGTGTGAAAAAGGTAAAGAAAAGAAGATATTGCAGTCTGGCTTTTTTTTTTTACAGCAGTCAACAATTTTCAATAGCAAAAGCCAAGAATAAGAAGCAATAATAATCTCACTGTAATGTACATTAGTGAAATAACATCAAAAGTACTATGTTCAGTTTTAGGTGCCAAATTTTAAGGGGAACACTGACAAACTGGAACACATCTAGAGAAAGGCAACCAGGACAGTGATGGATCTAAAAATTATATAAAGAACAGCTGAGGAACTAGGAGAAAGTAAAACCTTAAAAAAGACTTGGGAGGAGCTCAAGGACTAAAAAGCAGAAGTTAATAGGGAAGTGAATTTCAGTTCAAAATAAAAGAATAGTTTTCTAATAATTAGAACTATTCTTTTTTAATGTAAAGAGTTGCTTTATGGGAAAGTGAATTCCTAGCTAGCAAGGAGAGACTAGAATGAAATGACCCATTTTTTCTAAAAATTCTTCTTTATGGCAGGGTTTTTTTTTAAATTTTGAGCTCCAATTCTCTCCTCCCCTCCAGTGCACAATGATCTCCTGGCTCTGTTGTTCATATAAGTTTTCTTAGGTTTTTCTGAAAAGATCACTCTCACATTTCTTGTGGCACAGGGGTATTACATCACAATCATATACCACCATTAGTTCAGTTATTCCCCAACTGATGGGCATCCCCTCAATTTCCAATCCTTTGGCACCACAAAAAGAGCTGCTATGAATATTTTTGTACATATAGGTCCTTTCCTTTTTTCTTTGATCTCTTTGGAATACAGATCTAGTAGTGGTATTGCTGGATCAAAGAGTATATGCACTATAGTCCCCTTTGGGCATAATTCCAAATTGTTCTCCAGGATAGTTGGACCAGTTCACAACTCCATCAACAATTCATTAGTATACCTATTTTCCCACATCCCCTCCAGCATTTGTCATTTCTGATAGATGTGAGGTGGTACCTCAGAGTTGTTTGAATCTTCCCCATTCTTCCTCTCCCTTTCCCCTTCTCCCAGTACATTCCTCTTTCTCATCCCTTAATTTTTTTGGAGATCATCCCAAAATAATCACTTCACACCCATTCCTTCTGTCTATATACTCCTTTTAACTGCCCTAAATAACAATAAAATGACCAACTGTGAGAAACATAGCTACTCTGATTTAGACAATAATGCAAGGCAATTCCAAAGGACTCATAAAGAAAAATGCCATCTACCTCCAGAGAGAGAGAACTTATAAACTCTAAATGCAGACTGAAGCATACTTTTTTATTTCCTTTATTTTTATTGTTTTATTTTGCTTGAGTTTTCTTCGGCAATGTGGCTAATATGGAAATGTTTTGCCTGACCTTGCATGTATCATCAACATCAAAATTGCTTGCCTTCTCCAGGCAGGAGAAGAGTTGGGAGGGAGGAGGAGAATTTGGAACTCAAAACTTTAAAAAAATTATTTTAAAATTATTTTTAGGAGCAGCTAGGTGGCGCAGTGGATACAACACCAGCTCTGGAGTCAGGAGGACCTGAGTTCAAATGTGACCTCAGACACATGACACTCACTAGCTCTGTGACCATGGGCAAGTCACTTAACCCTGACTGCCTCGCAAAAAAAAAAAAATTATTTTTACATGCACTTGGGAAATATTTAACAAAATTAATTTTTAAAAATTATCTACCCTCAATCTATTTTCCAAGTCAGTTGTTCTTCCAATAAGATATTTTGCAATTTCCTTTTGACTTTACTGTCTTGATATCTCAGGAAATCATTAGCTTACACTTATCCATATCTAATTTTTATGGAACTATTTTCTTACATAAGTTATACCACAAATAAGACCATGTTTTTAATACCTCTTTTTCCACTTGGCCAGTTCTGCTAAGGAGTTCTTTTCTTCAGGGAATTTTTGTACCTCCTTTTCCATCTGGGCTATTCTGCTTTTTAAGGAATTCTTTTCATCAGTGAATTTTTGTGCCTTTTACCATCAGGATAATTCTGTCTTTTAAGATATTATGTCATTTTCTTCAGCATTTTTTTGCGCCCCTTTTTACCAAAGGTTAATTTTCTTTTCATAATTTTCTTGCATCACTCTCACTTCTCTTCCCAATTTTCCCTCTACCATCTTTATCTTTTTCTTTAAATCTTCCAAGAATTTTTGTTGGGCCTGTGTCCAACTCACATGTTTTTCCTTTAAGGCTTTGGTTACAGCTGGTTCACGTGGTTGTCTTCTTCCGAGTTTATGTCTTGGTCTTCCCTATCATCACAGTAGCTTTTTATAGTCAAGTTCTTTTTTTGGTGCTTGCTCACTTTCCCAGCCTATTCCTTGACTTCAAACTCTCTGTAAAGTTGGGCTCTGTTCACCTGGGAGTAGCTTCAGGCTTTTTCGGGCTGCTGTTTTCAGAGCTAGTTCTGGGTTTTTTTTTTTTTAAGTTTTCAGTGCTTCGAAGGTGGCATGACATGGGGAGAGGTATGGTCCCTGCACTCCTGGTCTACACTCTGGTGTTTACACAGGAAGGGCCCTTGCTCCCCTACAACTGCAAGTGCTAGCACTCCTCTTGGCTTTGGAATTGTCACCAGTCCCCTGCTCTCCTACAGCTTCAAGCACTACTGCTCTTTTCTGCCTTGGAATTGCAACCAGGGACACTACTCCCTTGTAATGGACCACAAGTGCTCTTCTCCGCCCTACAACTATGACCCAAACTATGTATGGGCAATGCAACAGAATCCTGCTCCCAATGTCAGCGCAGGGTCACCTATAATCTCTTTTTGATCAGTTTTTGATCCCCTTATTGTCTCTGGCTGAGAACTCCAGAAGCTCTTGCTGCCTCTGCTGCAACCACTTCCCAGGACTGACTACTATGAGAAATGCTACAGATGTGATTCTCATTTTAGGTAGGAGTTTGGACTAGATACTTCCATGGTCTTATCTAATTCAAAACAGCTGTGGAAACAGATTAACTGCTACATTCATGTCTCATGCTACCAATTTCCTCATCTTCTCACCTACCCTCAAAAGGTTATAATGCTTCTGTCATTCCCCGTTCTGGAAAAGTATATAGTCTTAATCTGATTGCTGACAACTACTATTCTCACTTTAGCCCACATTCTTTATTCACAAAATACTACCCTGTATCAAAATGCTTCAGGATCACTGCAAAACCCATGCAATTTTCTACAGAGTACAACTAATAACAACAATGTAGAAGGTGAGAGCAGAGCCTTTAGGTACTTACTTTTGCAGCTGCAATGAAATCACTGATCAAAATTAAATAAAAAAGGAAAAATGAAAACACTGGAGGTCAAAACCAATGGGAATTCAACTCTTCTCATTCCTTTTTTTCATGTAGAGTTAGTTTCTTTGGTTAGAAAAAAACCTCTTTTTCTAGGATAAATGTGGCATTTCTTCTTCACAGAAATACCAAGTCTTATCTTAATAAGAGTCTGAACCACAAATTGTTCTTATATATAGTTCCTAATAGGTACAACCATATCACTTTTTACTATCAATAGCTTCAAAATTTGGAATTCGCTCTAGAGAAAACATTTACTTGATTTTGCAAATAAGCCTATAATGATTAAGGTACTTGTAGAAGAGAGGATTTTTAAAAAAAAGAACATTCACACACACACACACACACACACACACACACACACACACACACTCACTCACTACCCCCCAAACCATCTACTTTGACAAATTTGGTTTATAGGTCCATAAATATTAACAAAGCACAACAAAGTCAAAACCCCTGTATGTAGCATATTGGAGTAGGAAACAAAAAATTCTCACCATTGCTACTGGCTTTGGCACTCTTTGCCAGCTGCGCACGAGTAGCAGCAATCAGACTGTCATGGGCCAACTCCTGAACCCGGATGAACCATGGCATGCTGCTGTCAGCACTATCACTGGAGAGAAAGTCATTCCCAGAGTCCTCTGCTTCATCCTGGACAAATACTAAGTGCTCAGCTGAGGAGCCCAGGCCTAGAAAAGACAAAAATATTAGAAGCACAGTGAGGTCAAATACAAACTTCTCTTTTTCATATCAAGGCAAAGTCTGTTGTTCAGGTAATAAGAATATCCTGCCTTTAAAAAACTTGAGTGTTTCAGATGCATTTTTAACAAAGGACATAACCATTGGACTCCCTGCTAAGGGAGAATGCAGAATTTTTCTGTAGGTTTGGCATGATTTACATGAAGCTTTGCCTAGCGTATAGGCTAAGACAATCTCTTGAAATCTCTCTCGTTTTTATTTAAACAGTTATTAAATCAGTGCTAAGGTTAAGACTAAAAGCTAAGTCAATGGGCCATAAGCCAGATTGTACTTTCTCAGATACAAAGTAAGAATTAAGTTTTCTTTCACTGTGGCATCTGACACATTTATAATCCACAAAATCTTTCGTTTATCTTAGAAGCAGAGTCTAGGACAGGGTAAAGGATACCTGCTCTTGTTAGATTAAGAAGGATAAAAGAAGTACTATCACTTGGTTGAAGGTCTTGCAACAAGCTAGGAGACTCTGGAGTTGACAAAAGTTCAGGGGACTTCTGTACAGTGTGTGCCCTTGTTTCCTCTCCGTCAGGGCCCAGGTTCACTTGAAGGCTTCTCAACACAGCAGAGGAAGGGACCTCCTTACAGGAGTTGGAAGGATTTGGAGTATCATCTAGTAAAGAGAAAATACTACCACTTTACATAGAATCTATTTCCAAGGAGCTCAGGACTATAATACACTTAATTCTTATCTAATATCCTCTAATTATTCCTCTGCAATAGGCCAAGAACAGGAATCATCTCTATGACACAAAATGAGAAAATTGGCCCAGAAAGGAAAAGCAAGATGCTCCAAACCATGAATAGCTGGCAGAATGAGTAGACTAAATGGCACTTACAGAATCCTTAACTATGACAGAACATGTTGTGATTATTACAGAATACAGTCAATTAAAGTGCCAAATTAAACAGCGCTGTTTGTTGTCCCTCCCACCAATACATTCAGTGCAATGAGCTTCAACTCATCAACAGGCCATTTCACAAAAAAGTGTCATCCCCCCCCAAAAATCTCAACCAGGTTTCTGAAAGGCAGGTAATAAACTTCTACTAGATGGCAGCCAGAAAAAGTAGTGGTAGCTTAGGAAATAAATGGAAGTTTATGAAATCAAGATGCCCTGTTAAAGCCTGAATTCACACTAAACTTATACAAGTAAATAAAAACTATAGAAGCCACTGCTCTTGGAGCATCTTTTGGGTGGCAGGAAATGGATTTCCACAACAGCCACTTGTCACAGAATATAAAGTCCTCGGGGTTTATCTTTATTAAATGCTGGAAAGAACTTTTTCCTCTTCTAAGAGGAAAAAATTGAGTGCTTATAAGAATCAAAACAAAAGCTTGGGCAATGGTACTGACACTTCAAAATACAATTAGTATTTACTAATGCTTAGAAATTTTCATATTTTGAGACTCTATATGTCTTGAAAAATATAAACTACCCCTACCCCTTGACCACTTGAAATTTAAAAGTTGGGGGATGGAACAGGAGACATAAGGAAGAAAAAGAAGAGAAAGGGAAGTGTGTATGCGCACATACGTGTGTGTGTGTGTGTGTGTGTGTGTGCGTGTGTGTGTGTGTGTGTGTGTGGGGAGAGGAAGGGAGAGAAGTAGGAAAGAAGGAGGAGAGAGGGAGGCATGAGGGAGAGGGGTAGGGAAAGGGACAGGGAGAGAGACAGGGAGACACTCTTACCAGGTATGTGCCGAGCACTGTGTTATGTGTTCTTTTACAAAGTGTTCTTACACTTGATCCTCATAACCACCCTATGGCATAGGTGCTCTTAGTAACAACAGTTGAGGAAACTCAGGCAGGGGTTAAATGACTTCCCCCAGTCACACAACTAGTAAGTATCTGAAGCCAGATTTTAACTTAGGTCTTCCTGATTCCAGGCCCAGCACTCTATCCATTGTGCCACTAGCTGCCTCTCACAGGGGTCAAACAGGGAAGCTTTTTCTAGCATTGGTTCCACATATTCACCTCCCTGTCAATATCCCAACAGAATTTTATCCCCTTTCTTGCATTCTTTCAAATCACTTCCAAATCAAGAGGGAAAGTAGCACCACTGGAAAACAATAGTACACACAGGTCTTCTATATAAAATAACAAACATGTAGTAGTCAATAGCTTTTATTATGAACCTGGCAAGATTCAACATTCATAGCAGTTCACAGACTAAGTTGAGCTGAGCCTTAAAAGATCAGCCTTCCCAAATAATAGTGGAACCTCCTCCATGACATCTCTTAACAGTTATCCAGTCTCTGTGTAAAAACATGCACTGACTTGGAGTTTATCATCAGTGTTTCCATGTCTGCAAATTCTTTATATTGGGCTGAATTTGTTTTCCTTGAAGCTGCTACTCATTGGTCCTAAAGCTACAAAGAATAAATATAATCCATACTTTACATTGCAGCATTCAGCTATTTGAAGACACCAACAGGAGCCTTTTCCAGACTAAAATACCACAAATCCTTCAACCATTAATCACATGACATGGATTCCTGACCTTTGCTTTCCTAGTTACCCTCTATCCTACCCAGTTTGTCAATGTCTCTCTTAAAATGTGGTGCCCAGACTGAATATAATACCTTAAGTGTGATCTGACCACTTCAGAATATAACGAAATTATTACTTTCCTTGTTCTAAATGTAGTCACACAGGCCTGAGTTTGACAGTCACAGCTCATTTAACATAAAAACAACAAAAGGTAGTATTTGTATAGTGCTTTAAGGGTTACAAATTACTTTATAAATATTATCTCATTTTATAAATTATTTATACTAAAATCCCCTAATACACCTGCTACTAAGCCACAAAGTATAAGAATTAACATTTACTCCCTATTACCATTTCGTCCATTTAGTCTGAGCTGATTAGTTTAGCTTGTAGAGTTCTCTCTGAATCTTCACTGTGTCAACTAACATATTCAGCTATTCCTCTCAGCTCTAAGTAATACATACATTTAATCAGTGCCCTCTCCACAGTACTTATAAACCAGAGGTCAGTCAACAATAACTGACATTTATTTTAGAGTTTATCTGGTAGGCAGAGTCATTTGAGTGTTGTCACCTCCGTTAAAATGTGAGCTCCCTGAGGGCAGGGATTGTTTTGCCTTTCTTTGCATCCTTAGTGCTTAAGCACAGATCCTAGCATATAGCAGGTGCTTAATAATGCTTGACTCAGTATAAGTAAGCAAACATCTTCTATAGACTACATACATGTCTTCATATACATTACTAATTTTTAAAGCATACAGATGTGATTAATAAACTATAAATTCATTTAAAAGCTTTACTGAATTCATACTAACTTTTTTGGTAATGTATTTTGTCAGTCAACAAATGGTACAACTATTATCATGTAATTGTTTTAATGTTAAAAAGGAGTTCTTCTGCTCCAAGAGGCTGGAGAATCCCTTGAGTAACGTGTTCTGAGGACTCTTACAGCTTTAACATTCTATGATTCCAAGGAGATGGGCACCATCTGGCTAGGGTACTTCCTATGTCAAACATGAGGCAGACTGGAGTTACCAAATGCTTTTCTCACTGGTCCATGTATCTGCCTCCTCCCCCTTGCATGTCATAAACAGCGTCCAGAAGCAAGTGAGATGGTACCTGGGAAAAGCCTGGAGAGCTCCCAAGCAGATTCTGCACCACACGGCACTATCTAATGCTACAGATTTCTTCTTCTTCATGGGCAAAAAGAATAAGATATGCTTCTGTACTGTTGGGTAAGACTACACCAAAAAGACCATGATCAAAGTGTTAGGTGCCAAGGCAACACGAGTTCTAAATATCCAGTCCAGACATAAAAGGTCCCAAATTACTTCATCTTTCTTCATTTTTCCATATCCATCCATCATTTACCACAGAGACAGGCTTTCTCACTATACCCATTCAGTTCATGAGCACTCTGGAACAGTTTAAGCCCATCCAATGTCTAGCCCTCAGCACACCACTAGGCATATATAGTAAGTGCTTAAAACATGCTTATAGATTGGCTGATTCAGTCATCCTATTGCCGTTTTGTTCATCCATTCTGACTGTAAATTTACCTGGTAATACGAGCCGGCTGCATTCTGAGGTCTCAGTAACAGGTAGCAGGGACAGACAAGTGATATCTTTAGGTTCAGATTCCACCAGACCCTGTCCCAATGGTATGGATGTGTTCTGAACAAACTGGACCAGCAGCTAGAAGGGGAATAAGAGAGAGATGGCATTTAAATGAAGGGGTGCTGCGAATGGACACCTGTTAGGGAACAACTTATGTATAAACAAGATAGAGTACATTGTGAGGTATAAATTCAATTACACTAAATTTAAAAAGTTTTGTACAAATAAAACCAATGTAGCAAAGATTAGAAGAAAGCAGAAAATCAGGAAAAAATTTTCATAGTATCTCAGATAAAGATCTCATTTCTCAAATACATAAAGAACTTTGTCAAATTTATAAGAATATGAGTCAGATTAATAAATGGTCAAAGGATATGAATAGGCAGTTTTTCAATGAAGACATCTGGAAGAATAAAAGGTCAAGAATTCCAAAGAAACTAATAAAAATTATAATCAAAACTATATAGTCATGTTAAAAAATGTTTTAAATCATTATTAGAGAAATGCAAATTAAAACAACTTTAAGACATCTTACACCTATCAAATTGGCTAAAATGACAGATGCTCTTCCACTGGAGAATGGCTAAACAAGTTGTGGCACATAATTGTAATGAAATACTGCTCTGCTATAAAAAATGATGAGCTGGCTGATTTTAGAAAAACATGGAAAGACACAAAATAATGAAAAGTGAAATGAGCAGTATCAAGAGAACAATGTACACAGTAACAGAAATAGTGTCCTAAGAACTTGAATGATTAATTCATCTTGAATATCACAAACACTCAAACCAACTACAAAGGACTGATGAAGGAAGATGCTATGCAGTATAGAAAAAGAACTGATTAAAAGAAGTATGTATAGCATGGTTCTGTGTTTGTGTGTGTGTATGCATGCATGCGTGCACACAGGTAATTGTAGCATTCTCTAGGGTCGGGTAGAAAGATAGAAAGAAAAAGTATACAGCAGAGAAAAGAAAACTTAGAAGGAACCACAGAAAATTTTACCAAAAAAAAAAAAAGTACAATGAGCTGCCCCAGGAGGTAATGGTTTCCCCCTTACTTGAAGTCAGCAAGGAAGAGCTGGTATGTTGTAGAAAAGATTCTTACTGGGGTACAATCAACATGGCAGAGTAAAAGCAGGGACTTGCCTAAGCCCTCCCATAAACTCCCCCAAATTATAGTGGAAGGGAGGAGGGGGGAAGTGAGGCGAAGCGAGTGAACCTTACTCTCGTCAGAATCGGCTCAAAGAGGAAATAACAAACACACTCAATTGGGTATAAAAATCCATCTACCCTACAGGAAAGGAGGGGAAGGGGATAAGAGAAGGGGTATGTGTGATAGAAGGGAGGGCAGATTAGGGGAGGGGATAGTCAGAAATGAAACACTTTTTTTTTGGCTAGGCAATGGGGTTAAGTGACTTGCCCAGGGTCACACAGCTAGTGTTATATGTCTGAGGCTGGATTTGAACTCAGCTCCTCCTGAATCCAGGGCCAGTGCTCTATCCACTGCGCCACCTAGCTGCCCCTGAAATAAAACACTTTTGAGGAGGGGCAGGGTGAAAGGAGAGCGAGAATAAGAATAAATGGGGGTGAGGGAATAGGATAGAGGAAGTACAATGAGCAATAGTAACTGTAAAAAAAAATTTGAAGAAAATTTTTCTGATAAAGGCCTCATTTCTCAAACACATAGAGAACTGAATCAAATTTATAAGAATAAGAGCCATTCCCCAATTGATAAATGATCAAAAGATATAATCACTTTTCAGATGAAGTAATCAAAACCATCTATAGCCATATGAAAAAATATTCTAACTCACTACCGAATGAAAAAATGCAAATTGAAACAATTCTGAGGTACTACCTGACACCTATTAGATTGTCTAATAGGACAGAAAAGGTAAATGACAAATGTTGAAGGGGATGTGGGAAAACTAGAGGTATTAATGCACTGTTGGTGGAGTTGTGAACTGATTCGCACATTCTGTGGAGCAATTTAGAACTATGCCCAAAGGTCCATAAAACCAATGCATACCCTTTGACCTAGCAATACATTCCCTACAAGGTCTGTATCTCAAAAGAGATTAAAAAAAAAAAAGGAAAAGGATCTATATGTACAAAAATATTTATAGCAGCTCTTTTCTAGGAGTAAAGAATTAGACATTGAGGGGATGCTCATCAATTGGGGAATGGCTGAACTAATGGTGATCTGTGATTATGATGGAATACTATTGTACTACAAGAAATGATGAGCAGGACGCTCTCAGAAAAACCTGGGAAGATGTGTACAGGCTGATATAAAGTGAAATGTACTGTATACAAAATAAGAACAGTATTATAAAACGATCAGCTATGAAGGACTTACAATGAAAAATGCTATCCATCCGCAGAGAAAGAACTGATGGTGTCTGAATACAGATTGAAGCAGACTTTTATTTTTCTTCAGTTTGTTTTTGTCTGTTTTCTTTTACAACACAACTATTATGTATATGTTTTGCATGCCTACACATGTATAACCTACATCGAATTGCTTGCCATCTCAGTGGGTGGGTGGGGGGGTGATCTGAAATTCAGCTTTAAAAACAAATGTAAAAATTGTTTTTACACGTAACTGGGGAAAAATAAAATACTAAATTAAAAAACAAAAAAAAGGAAAGGAAAGTATTCTTATGAAGTATGGGTTGGAAGGAATGGTAGCCTCTCCCAAATCTGAGATTCCATGATTCCTAAATAGGAATAGCAACAATAGGTCTATGCCCATCAACAAAAAACAAACAAAAATGGCACATTTCTGTAGCATCTGAAATATTTTTGGAATACATAAAAAAAGGATATGGTATGTTCCTGGCAACATGATTACTTCTCAACAATGTAAATTTTTTCACTGTAAATTACCTACAATAATTTCCAGTCTATACAAATATAAACATACTTTGAGAAGGAGATAGGACAGAAAACTATTTCAGAATTCCTAAAGAAATTTTCTTCGAACAAAAAAACAATAAACTGAGGATTAATTGTAGGCCATGGCTCATGGAAGGAAGATAAACCCAACTGATTATGCTCACCTCTGGTTTGGACTCTAACTCATCCGATAACATTGATTCAGCTTCCAAATACTGTAATCACTAAAGGGAGTTACAAAGCTCAACTCAAAGTCAAAGACTACTTCCTGTTATTCTCATATTTCCCGACAGAGTATACTGATCTTCTCGTAGCTAAGTTGTTCCGGGCAGTTAATCAATTTAACCTAAAATAGAAAAGAAAAACATAATCAGCTCAGAATTCCTGGAAAATAACAAAAACTCAAAATCACAAGCTCTGAACCAAATCAACAATGCAAACAAGCTTTTGAAAAAATCATCCCCCGTCATGATGATGAGGGCATATCAGTGAACACTGATCACCTGAATGAGTACACTACCAGTGTTATGTGTGGTATCCCCAATTCATATTTTAATTCTTATTTTCTTAAGAGGCTAAATTCTTTCAGAGACTGGGCTTGTGAATCTATACTGGTCTGAAGGGCTATTACTAGCAGGATGAAAAAAAAATTAGCCAAACAGCAAAATATTCAGTGTACATATATCCAAGAACTACACAAAAAACACTTGGTTGACTGAAATCCTTATTTTTCACCCTGCAGAAATAACAATTTACAAAATGTGTATGAAAACACTTTTAATTTTTTCTCACAAAATTAACCACAATTCCCTGAGTTTGCCTTTCACAACACTCTCATTCTTTCACATTCTTCCCCCATCTCTATCTACCCTCGCGTGCAATTATCCTGTAACAAAAATTTATCCATAGAAGTAAAAATCCAGCTTGGCAACATACCTTTCAGTTGCTTCTTCTATCTTACCTTGACCTCTTTCTCCTTGTACTTAACTTCCTACCCTGTGTTTTACCTGGCATTCTGCCTAGTCGCTTTTTTCATTAGCTACTGTTAAAATAAAGTCTGCTCCTAAAACCACTAAGTGGTTCTACCAGTACAACTGGACATGTTCCTACTTGGCAGCAATAGGGAGTTATGCTTTTCTAGAGTTAATCTCGAGTTTCCAGGTTTTTAAGCAGCCCTGCATGCCTACTTCCTATTATCAGCCCTTCTTAAAAAAAAAAATCAAGGAAATAAATCCCAAACCTAAAAAAAATCAGGAAATGGGCTAAAAGATACTTAATAAGCCCTTCCTACCCTTTCTATTCATTAGATTTTAATGGAAACTGATTTTTTGGCTTCTAGGACACACTTCTACTCTCTTTATCTAGTGAAAACTGGAACACTGGGAAAGAACAGCCAGTCATATTGTATCCTAAAAGTTAATAAATTTAGCTCTTTTAATAATATAAAGAACAATCAGCATCTATAAACCAGGCCCATTGGGTAGTGAATTTTTAAATTACTGTCAATGTTATTCAATGAAACTGGGATAAACTTTTTTTAAAAAGGATTTACATTTAAATTAACAAGATATAAATATTTCTAACTTGCCAGTTATTCCCTTTAAGTTCCCAACAGCTTTCTTTTTCTATATTCTTTTTTACTCTTCCATTTGTATGGTCACAATGTGTATTCTGTTCTGGTACTATTTTTTTGCCTTTGCATGATTTCACAAGGGTCTTCCTAACTTTATATTCTCCATACTTACCCATCTTAGTTGCATTATAGCTTCCTATTATGATAATGTACAATACAGTTAATCAATCCCTTAATTTTAGAAGCACAAGTCTATATTCACCAGCTTTTTGCACCTCTTCCATGAACCCTTTACTCATTTTCAATGTGTAAATTGTGTCAAGTATTTTATCCAATTCTATGAAGAAATCATTGCCATGTTGCTTGATACTACCTTAAATACTCAAATTAATGTTGGGAATATCATCATTTTTACTTAATTAATTTTGCCCAGCCAAAATGTCCCCTTAATTATTTTTCTTCATTTATTTCTGTCATTTCAGTTTTACAACTTATATGTGTTCAAAGTCACATACATTACAGGACGTCCCAAAAGTCTCCGTTTCTGTGTTCATTGGTGGGTCAAATTAATGAAGTAAAAACAAATCGGATTTTTCAAATTAACAATAATAATAACTGTTATTATTATCTTTGTTATTATTAATTGGAGTTTTAAGATTAATAAGGCTTAAAAGGCACTGATTTTTGAGACAGTGTGTGTATGTGTAACTTAATTCCCAAATATTTAATGGTTATTATAAGTGAGATTTTAAAAATTCTTAACCTTTACTGAAAGCATTTTTTCATGGTCAAACAGGAAAAGCAGGCACGTATGGGTGTAATCTGCATTATTGCAAAGAAAGAATATCCACAAAAACAGAGACCACAGATACAACATAACAGTATATCTCTTAAAGCTTACAACTTTATTGAATGCATTTTCAATTAATTTTTGGTTGACACAGTGGGGTTTTCTATCATATCATCTGCAAATAATGATATCCTGATCCCTTTAATTTTGTTTATCATTATATTTCTTTTTCCTGTCTTATTCCAGCTGCTAGCATTTGACATTGTGCAATAAAGAAGAATTGTTTTATACCTTTCCAGATCCCAAAGTTGTCAGTGTTCTTTCCTTATTCAAATTATCTTGCATTTTACTTATCCTTAAACACACTCAGTAACACCTAAGTCCCTCAAGGTTACAGATTGTTTCATTTTTATTTTTATATCTCTGCTACATAATAGGTGCTTAATAAATGTTTAACTGAATCTCAAAGAATAAAAACCGCAGAAACAGAAACCCTTGGATTACTCAATCCTAACCTCCCAACGTCTTTTAAGTCAACCTAATTTAGTTTTCCCTACATCTATGAATACTTTTTAGAAAAATTAAGGCCTACACCTGCTGATCAGATAACTGAAGGCCATATGGCAGCCCTTTCACTATGACATCTACTCCTCCAAAAACATCTGCTGAGCCAGGCACAACCAAATGCAGTTGCCCTTGGTCAGCAGGATTCCAACCCTTTCTGTCTGATACAATGAATAACACCACAATGAATATTTTTAATCCATTGTTGGAGTTAGGAAATAACAAAATATTCACCTATTAATGAATCTAAACTAGCCATAAGTCAATCTTATATACAATATGATTCATAATAAGGAGATTTTGATCATATACCATTCTCTGTCCTTTTTCACTTTCTATCCCTAAAACATTGCTGTTTTTCTCCTACTGCTTAGTTCATCAAGAGCAGCTATTAATAGCTTGCTGACATGGTAGTAACTTGTAAACTTCTTTCCTACCAATTAAGGCAATTCCAATATCTGTCCTATTTTCTACCTTTACACCCACTCAAAAAAGACCGTGATAACTATAAGACAATAGAAACATGGTCAAGGGCCAAGGGCCAATAATTATACCAATACTGCTAGGGATATAAGACCAAAGCACCAGCTGAAAGTGCCAATAGCTATGCATATTCTTAAATTTTGGTTTGGTTTCACTCATATAAAGAAAAAAAAAAGATTTGGTCCATTATCTATAGAGCAACACTTTTTTAAAAAGCAGTAATCACACCACATCCCTATTTTGTTACTGTTATTCAATCAAATTTAGATACTAAAACAAAATCTCAGATTCTACAAAGCTTTGCAATGAAAGCACTCGGAACAAAAACCTTGAACTTTAATAGCCTCAAACACAACAGTCCTGACAATAATAGTTGCAAAGCAAATACACGAAACTAGCAGTTTTTCTCATTAGTAACATCTAAAGAACTCTTTTCTGTTCTCTCAACTAAAGGCCAGTAATTAAAGTTTGATAACTTGCATCCTTTTCCTATAATATAATTCTATTCATGTTCATTTTAATTAATATTATCACGTAACAGTAAATTGAAAAAAGGAGTAGTACTTTGCCAAAAAGTCTATGTTCTCTTAACCAGAATCTTGACTGCCACTAATTCATGTGACCTGAACAAATTACTTTTTCTATGTGGACCTCAGTAACCTTCAGGAAAATGGTAATATGTATCAACCTTTGAAGTTATACTAATAAAAAATAAAGTATAAAATACTGCAGAATCCAATTAGTTGATAAAAATGAAATTAGAACCAGGTCAAATAAAGTAAGCACACTTCTTATTTAAAATGATCCAAATAATCAAGGTTACAACTGAGTCCCAGAGGCAGGGCTGTGCCATGCAAAGCACTACATCTGGATTAAGATTCTACTACCTATTAGCTATGTGACCTTTATAACTATATCCCCATCTATAGAACTGGGATAATACCTGACTAACCTTTACTATTATTCCCTCAAGCTACTGTCCCTTTCACACTCAAACTTCCAGAAAATAACAGTTTATACTTATTGCCTCTACTTCCTCTACTCTCACTCATTTCTCAATCCCTCGCAAAATAATTTTGCCTCCGGCCTCATTACTCAACTGGAACTCCAACTGCTAACTCTCTCCAGCGTTACCAATCATCTAACTGACATACTCAAAGGCTTTTTCCCTCGGTAATCATCCCTGCTTGACATCTCCATTCCATTTTGACATCATTCACGAGTCTCCCTGCATTTCTGTGAAAACATTTCGTTTCTCTTCCTATCTGCCCAATGGATCTTTCTAGGGTCCTGTCTGCAGGATCATGTCCAACTATCTTTATGTGGATGCATCTGTGTGCTGTCCTGGGCCTTCTTCCTTTCTATCTTTACACTCTGCGATCCCAACGGCTTCCAAAGATTCAAATATTTTTCCCTATGCCAATGACTCCCAAATCTATAGAAGCAGCCTTCATGTCTCTCCTTTCTCCAGCTGTAAACATCAGATGTCAACAGACATCACAAATTCAACATGTCCAAAACAGAATCTTTCCCTTTAAACCCACCTCTCTTAAGTTCTTTGTTTCTGTTGACAGCACATTCTTCCATCACCCAGGTTCACAAAATACGAGTCATTCTTAGCTTCCCAGCTCGACTCACACACATCCCTCCCCCATATCCAATCGGTTGCTAGGTCTTGTTGATTTCACCCTCTAATATTCTTTTTACCTCTTGCTCTTGTTTCCCCTCATCCCGTCCCTTACATCACACTCACCTTGGTCTCAGCTGTGATCGTTACATTTGTCCATGATTTTGGCTTCTTAATTGACGTCCTCCCATCTAATCTCGTTCTTCTACTTTCCCAATAGCTGCCAAGCTGATATTCCTAAAGCACAGGCCTAACGTAAAAAGCAAGTCATTCACTCCCCTGGCTCACAAGGCTTCGGTGGCTCTCCACTGACATTTCTATTTTCTGTATGTCTTGTATTTGCTCCACTTTTTCCACTAAAGCTCTTGACTACCCGGATCCTCACAGTCTGTCTCAGCCAAACATGCCTACTTGCTCATCCCGATATACTACACAGACACTCCTGTCCCTAGGCCTGGGATACTGTTCCTCCTCCCTACCTCTTGGGTCCCACTGCTCCCTTCAAAACTCAGTTCAAGTGCCACTTCCCTTAAGAAATCTCTCCTAGGGGCAGCTAGGTGGCGCAGTGGATAGAGCACCGGCCCTGAAGTCAGGAGGACCTGAGTTCAAATCTGGCCTCAGACCCAACACTTGACACTTACTAGCTGGGTGACCCTGGGCAAGTCACTTAACCCCAATTCCCTTAAAAAAAATTTTTAAACAAAGAAATCTCTCTTAATTACCCCAGTTATTAGCGTTCCCCCAATCACTGTATTTATATATGTATTTGGTATATACATTGTATTTACTTGTGTGTGAAAATGTTGTACCTCACCAAGAGAATACAACTTTTCTGAAGACAAGAAATACCTCAGTTTTGGATCCACAATGCCTACCTAGCCCACAGTAGGCATTAAAACAATACGTCAACAACGGTCCTCAACAGAAAGAATAAATTTTAAATATTTGCTTCATAGTCGCATATTAAAATACAGGAATATGTTTGTTAAAATCAATAACATAAAACAAAATCTGAATAACGATATACTAGTAGCTTGCCCCCTGATTTAACAGGTCCCTTGGACTGTTGTCTAACCATTACCCAGTCCTTTCAGCCCTCTCTATATACCGCTGGGACACAAAAACTGATATCAACAGTATTTTAACACACTAACACACAAATCCTACTGAGAGTAGTGCATTTTGCAGACAAAACATTTTCAAAAGCAAGAAACATGATACATATAGCAAATGGATCATTTCCAAATCTTTGTATGAAGTAGTACTTTATTTTTTTTTTTAATTTTTAGGCAATTGGGGTTAAGTAACTTGCCCAGGGTCACACAGGGAGTAGAACTTTGAAACATCAACAAATTCTACTGATAATTATGGAGTACTTGATACTACCATGTCAGAATCACTGGATTTCAGAGTTGCAAAGGCCCTGATAAAGTCCAATCTATCCTGTTTAGTCCAACAAATTTAGAATAACTCAATTTGGGAGGTGGATCAATCATCATCTTTTACAGAAAAGAAAATTTAAGACACAAAATGATTAAGCACCTGCTTACCAAATGTCATCTAGCCATTTCGAGGCAAGCTAGAACTAAAATTTAGCTCTCCTGAATCAGGGAACATCGACCTTCCTTTACACTACAGAACAGTACTGGAGTGGTCTCTTTCAATCACAAAACAAATGCCCCTATTTGAAAACTAAAGAAATTACCTCTTCTTCTCTGTATTTATGACACAGGTAAACACAACACAGATATTTACAGAACCATAACTTCGGAGCAGAAAGGGATCTTCAAGGTCATCGGCCTCTCATTTTACAGTTGAGGAAACAGACCCAGAAAGATCAAATGACCAGCCCACCCAGCTGGAGCTGGAGTCCTAATCCAATGCCGTGGCCATTGCACCGAGGGGATTACTCATTCGAATTCTGAGAAACCACCTCTATCAAAACTAAGGGCCAAACTACTCAACTTCACGCATTCTCAATTTAAAACCGTCCAAGATTAGCTTCCAGCCCTGGAAGAAGGAATCGAGAAAATGAGCTCAAATTTTGAGGGTCTTGGAATCGAAGAGAACTTTGTTTCAAAAACAAAAATTAACAGCGCTCTCGTATTTTTCTCTTGTTGGAGGCGGAACAAAACTCACTAAGAGATTGTGGAGTTCGAATACATTACACGAATGGGGGCGAGCAGTCACAAGGCAGGAAGGAGGGGGAACCCTTCGGCCACCCTTGCCCCCTCTTTCCCGTCCCCGAATGACTGCCGTGGGCAGCCGGCCGGCCGGCGTCCGACACCGTCTCCCCTCGGTGCGCCCCCAGCGAGGGCGGGGAGGCCGAGGGCAGCCTGGCATGACACGTCCAGAGCGGACACGGCCTCTGCCAGGCGGGGACGGCCACCCGCCTCCATGTTTTCCAGGGCCCTCGGACAAGGAGCTCGGCCCGCGGAGGGGGAGGCCGGCTGCGCCCGGGGGTGATCAGCCAGCGTCGCCCCACAGACCCCGCCGGAGACCTCGCACAGCTCGGGGCCCACTGGCGCTCCCGGGCCCTCCGGTGGAAGAGGCCCGAGGCCTAAGACCGCGGCCCGAGCGCCTCAGACAAGGGCCCCCCCAGAGCGCGGCTGACACGCGGGAAAGGAGGCTCCGGGGGCAGCTTCCCTCTCCCCTCCGACTTTCCTCTCAGAAACCCGGCGCTGCGCCGCCCGCCTCCGCTCGGACCGGGCCCCTCCGCGCGGCAGTCACCAGGCGCCGACCCGGACCGGACGCAGACAAGCTTCGCTCTCACCTCCTCCTCCTGGGCGGCCAGCAGTCCCCGCTCCCTGACTCTGTCCAGAAGCCGGGCTTCCGGCTCCCGCCGGAAGCTGTTCGAGCGCGGGACAGGAAGTTTTGGCCTCCCCCCCCTCCTCGCCCCCCCAAGCGGACAACATCACGCCACGCAGGGGAGAGGACCAGGAGCAGGCCTTAACAGGCGTCCTTCAAAGAGGCTGTTCATTGGTTTGAGGAGCCGGAGGGGGCGGGCTCTAACCCCGCACATCCAATCAGTTGCCCCGTCTTATCTTTTCTACCCATTCAGCACCTCTCTACTCAAAACACAGCGTCCTGGAGTCTTGAGCAAACTGAGGCTGCCAGAGGCTAAGTGACTGGCTGAGCATCACGCAGCCAGTAAGTATCTGAGGCACAATTCAAATTTAAGTCTTATTATACCAAGAACAGTGTTCTTATCCCCTGGGCCGCACAGCATCACTGACTATCTGCTGAGTACTGGAGATAGAAAACGCAAAGCAAGACGGTCCCCCTCCTCCAGGAACACCACAGAACATAAGGTTTCAGCTGCAAGTCAACTGTGTTAAACTTATTCAGCAGCAATAATGACTGACAGTTACAAAGTGACATTTACAAAGTACCATCTTTTTCTATAGCTTTTTGACGTTGTTGTTCTTTCCATAAGAAATCAGTAAAATGGGAAGGTCAGATAGTTTCATACACATTTGACACATGAGGAAATAGACTGAGAGATTAAATGGCATGTCCATGATTGCACAGATACTAGTTATTTAAAGCAGAAATGAACCTTAGATCTCATTTCCACATACAGTTCAGAACTTTGTCAATATGGTTTCCTACAAATCACAATGTGTTAGAGTTAGAAAGGCTATCAAAGCTCATCCAAATGAACACCTTCATTTTACAGATGAGAAGACAGGCACTGAAAGATTGAAGTGAATTGCCCAAAGTCACACATGTCTTAAGTCACTGAAACTAAAACCTGATTGGAGATCTGTGGAGAAGCTAATTGCTTTTCCTTCTACACTTTTCTGAGAGCACTAATGATTTTTTTTATTTCCATAAAATAATAGTCGAACTCATAAATTCTATGGTTAGTTTATTTTAACCAGTAAAGCACTGGAATTGGAGTCAAAATAGCTAAGGTTAGGTTCTGGCTCTGCCACTTACTTGCAAACAAGTTATTTTACCATCTGGGCTTCAATTTGGACTAAATCATCTCCAGCCTTTCATCTCTCACATTGTGTTTCATTCCTAGGAAAAATTAAATTGATTTCCAGACTTCAGAGCACTAAAAACAAAATATACACAGCTTCATGAAAATACACCATCATACATATACAATATGACCACATGTGCCA
The DNA here is from genome assembly GCF_003287225.1 of Phascolarctos cinereus. Taxonomy (NCBI): domain Eukaryota; kingdom Metazoa; phylum Chordata; class Mammalia; order Diprotodontia; family Phascolarctidae; genus Phascolarctos; species Phascolarctos cinereus. Next base: position 228,759,208 of record NW_027555736.1, read on the forward strand.
TTCATTTTCACACCTTTAAAAGTTCTTATAAACATAATAAAAATCAACAAAAACAGACAGGTGAGAATACACAAAGAGAACCAAAGGTTTACCCACAAATCCTTACACTTTACCAATCAGAATAAACAGAATCAAACAAAGCAATCAAAGAATACTGGAGAAGTATTTAGAAGTAGATGGACCAAGATTTGACCATAGCTTTCCACACATATTAGTTATGAGAGTGTTTCTCTTTTATCGCATTATTTACCAAGTCTTTGTTTAGTATTTCTTTTTTTTGTTTCTATGAATTCCTATACTTTTTCTTTATTGCACCATCATTTATTACTAATTGTGTTTCATTGTGGTACATAAATATAGTGTACAGAATGCCTGTTTTGTGTGTGTGTGTGTGTGTGTGTGTGTGTGTGTGTGAGAGAGAGAGAGAGAGAGAGAGAGAAGAGAGAGAGGAGAGAAGGAGAGAGAGAGGGAGACAAAGCTTCTGGGCTTTTTTTTTTTGAATAAGCTTTATTGATGCCGTTTTATTTATGCAGCCCAGGCCCAAAGCCCATTGGTAGAATTCTCCTCCCTGGTGGAGATCAAAGCGTTACCTATGTGAGAGGTGGTTAACACCACTGAGGGGTAATGGGACCTGGATCCCTAAAAGTAAAAGCCACATCTTTGAAAGCTACCCAGTCCCCTGAATTTTCCCCATGCATTTCAGGGCCCAGATCACTGCCATCTCAGCCCAAGGCATCTGGCCCACCCCAGCCCACCTGGATCACTTAATTACCTTACTTGACAGTCCTTTCACTGTCCTCTTGACCCACCCCAGACCACTTAACTCCTTTCATTGTCACACCTGGGCCACATACAAGTATCAATCTCACCCCCATCAAGCCTCAGATTCACTGGGAATCTATTCCCATCCTATTGGCATTAGAATAAACCTTGCCATTTTGACTGGAAGAAGGTTTGAGTGTGTGAATTATTTCCAGGAAGACCTCCCTTATACACTGACAGTTCAGGGTTCCCAGCAACCCGAGACCACATCATCGAGGTTCCCAGCATTCCAAACTGCATCACCACCAACCACCAATAGTTGGCTGAGTCAGGACAGAGAAAAGATTTCATTAGTCTCTTTGGGCTCTCTAGTCTCTTCCATTCTTCCAATCCAATCCAATCCAATCAAAATGTATTAAGCCCCTATAAAGCTGGGCACTAGGGGGATACTTAATAAAAAGGTAGTCCCTGCCCTCAATGAGGGCCAAATCCAAGTTCCAGCCTGATTCTATAGACAGTAGTAGAACAATTTACATATATGGAGGTGGGATAAATGTCATGTCAACTCCTCCCCATTATAGCACCATTAGGAGATTAGAGTAGCTCTCAGGTGATGGGACAAAAGACAGTGCTTTGTTGTCCTTGAATAGTTTCAGTTGTATCTGACTCTTTAAGACTATTTAGGGTTTTGTTGGCAAAGATACTAATTTGTCATTTTCTTCTCCAGCTCCTTTTACTGCTGAGGAAACTGAGGCAAACAGAATTAACTTGCCCAGGGTCACACTAGTAAGTGTTTAAGGCCTGATTTCACCTCATGAAGATGAATCTTCCTAGTTCCAAGCACAGTACTCTATCCACTTCACCTAGCTGCCCCAGAGAAAGTTCTAGCTTTATGAAAATTCACATTAAGCAAATTCAACTTTATATAGAGATTACTGAAAGAAATCTGAATTCCCCAGAAACACCAATGTTAACTTTACTACACAATAAATATGCTCTCTCTCTACTCTTGCCCCTCAGCTCAGTGCTCCAAGGCCTCTCCACCCCCAGCAAAAAAAAAAAAACCCCACGTCAAAGCAGAAGAAAGGAGGCAGAGAGACAGCCACCAGTGTGGCTGCTGCTGAGATCTCCAGTGCCAAGAGAGGAGACCTTTGCCCCTCTCTGCCCACCTGACTGAATGTCTGACCCCAAGGTGTCTGTGTTCTCCTTGGGTGCTATGTGTCTGTCCTGGGCTCCACCTGTCCCCTGGCCTCTTCTGTGTAAGAAAGGATGATGTTAGGCCTCTACAACAGAACAAGGGGATTCCAAGGAATTCCAAGATCTTGTGGACAGTCCTTCAACCAATCAGAAAGTGACACCACACATTTGATAAATAAGGAGTTACTGAAGAAAGAGCCCTGGACACCAAACTGGTTGCAACACATCGGGTTGAAGGATGGGGCCTCAACAAAGCAAAGGCTTTTCTCCACTGAGCTTGTTTAATAAGCTTATTAAATATTAACTGTTATTATTATATCTTCATAGTGAATATCCCTTCATAAAAGCTAATTGATATGAGCTGGTTAAATGGAATTGGGGTGTCTCTGTTGGCTAACAGTGAAAGGGGAACATGACTGTTATTAGAAGAGAAAGCTAAATTCTCTCAGGGTGCCTCTAGGATCCTAAGGAGATGTACCACACTGACTCTGGGATGGTGAGTCCAGACCCAGAATACATTGTCTACAATTACATCACAAGTTATTTACAGGTTTTCTAGTTACACTATGATATTTCTAGAATTTTGTTGATTTTAAACTTTTTATCATATAGTTTTTGTACTTGATAAAATTCAAATTTGGACTCTAATTTTGAGAGGATTTGAAATGCCATTTTTTAAAAATTAAAATGTCATTTGGATTATGAACTTCATAAGTACCAACAAATGCGAGCATTTTCAAACACAGATGTGAGAAATAGCTAGTTTTCATTTCCACAAAGGTAATCTAAGGGTTAGGTGGAAGTTGAACACAGGAAGCCATAAAGTAAAATCAGAAAACACTATTGGTGGGTGAATAGACTAACTGGCCAAAAACCAGTTCTGAGGTTAGGTATAGGTTACCATCAAAAAGGGTGTTCCCTAATAAAGGTGAAAGTAGATGCAGGCCTGGGTCCCCAAATTGTGGGAGTGAGAGATGTAATTAGGGGCAGAGCCTCACGTGGGGAAATTAGGCCCTTTGCATAGGCTGTAAAGGCTGTACTATCCAACAAATGGGGAAATGGGGGAGGGAAATTAGAATCCAGAATAGGGAATAAAAAGGTGTGTATCTGTTTGACACGTGTGCTCCCATTCATGGGATGCCCAGCCTTCTTCGGACATTAGTAAAGTTTTTTCCCAGTTCAAACACTGCTTCGTGGAATTTGTGGTAAGACTTTTTGCTGCTAACACAGAATAGAAAAACAGACTTGCACATAAAAACCCAACTCTCCATTGTAAGAAACTTGTTTCTTTTTAAGTATAATCCACACATCCAAAGTTGTCCAATGGTGTCTGTTTTCTCTTGAGTCTGTAAAAAATTCTTCCCTGGTGCTCCTTTTTTTCTCTGCCTAGTATTAATCCCCTCTCTCCTACAACTCTCCCTTTCCCATTAAAACCCTCCCTTGTAATTGACAAGAAGGAAAGGACAACAAATTTGCAAATTAGCCATGTAAAAACATAAGTATCTCGTGAAACTGTGATCTTGAAAGTAGCTTTTTGAACCATGAGAACGTTATACACAGTAACAGCAACGCTGTTGAATGCCTTTCTTACCAGTGCAAGGATCTAAGACATCTCCTAAAGTCTCAAGATGGAAAATGCTATCCACATCCAGAGAAGAACTGTGGAGTTTTTTTTTTAATTTATTTTATTTTTTATTTTAATTTTTTTTTCAATCTGCTTTTGAGTTGAAAATTTTTTCTCCCTTTTTCTCCCCCCCCACGCTCCCCAAGACGGCTCACAATCTGACATAGGCTTTACATTTACATACCCATTAAACATATTTTCACATTAGTGAAGTTGTAAGTAAAAATTAAAACCAATAGGAGGAACCATCAGAAAGATGAAACAAAACTCAACTGAAGGTAAAAATAAGTGAGAGCGATTCAACTTCCATAGTTCTTTCTTTAGATGTGGACAGCATTTTCCATCCCGACGCCTCTGGAGATGTCTTAGATCCTCGTAATGCTGAGAAGGGTTCAGTTTAACATTCTTAGTCATTGCATAACATGGCTTCTATTGTATACAAAGTCCTCTTGGTTCTGCTTACTTCACTCAGCATCAGACCATATAAGTCTTCCCAGGTTTTTCTGAAGTCAGCCTGTTCATCATTTCTTATAGAACAATAGTATTCCATTACATTCATGCACCGCAACTTGTTCAGCCATTTCCCAATTGATGGGCATCCCCTCAACTTCTAATACTTTACCCCAGGAAAAGAGCTGCTATGAATATTTTTGTACATTTGGGTCCTTTTCCCATTTGTTTGATCTCCTTCAGATATAGCCCTAGAAATGCTATTGCTGGATCAAAGGGTATGCACATTTTTGTAGCCCTTTGGGCATAGTTCCAAATTAAGAACTTTGGAGTTTGAATGCAGATCGAAGCATACTATTTGCTCTTTTTTAAATTCTGTTTTGTTTTGTTTCCTCTTTCTTGTGGTTCCTTCTATCGGTTCTAATTCTTCCTTACAACATGACTAATGTAAAAATATGTTTAATAGGAATGTATATGTATAGCCTTTATCAGATTGTGTGCAGTCTTGGGGAAGAAGGTGGGGAGGGAGGAGGAGAAAAATTTAAAACTCAAAAGCTTATGGAAGTGGCTGTTGATAAATCAAAATAAATTAATAAAAAACAGAAAAAGAAGAGAGCTTTCTGATTAACATAGCCCAGTGACCAAAATCATAGGATTGAATTGTCTTAAAGTTTGATTTTTTTTGTATTCAAGTACATGTAGGGGTTTATATTCAATGATCATAAGTATTTACCAATAGCCTACTGTACTGGAGGAATTGTGCTTTTAGACACTGACAAAAATAGAAATATTGGAACTGCCCAAAAGGAGCTTCCTTTTTTTATAATCATATTATGCAAATTAGTAATTCAATGTGAAAATTATCCACCTTTTTTTACATGGTGATTTGAAAGTTTAATTTTGTAGTTTTAAGAGTTATATTGGCTCAAATTCTGAAAATCTAGCCACTGTTCAGATTCCTTAAGAGTCTGGCCAATATGACGGATGTTCTAATAAACCTTGTCTTTGGCTGAAAGAAGGTTTGGGTCAAATTCTTTTGGACAGGATCCACATGTTGTGATTTTCGGGTTCCAGCATCCCCAAACCCTTAACCCTCAACATTTTAGTGGCCCGTACACGGAAACTGTCTAACCACAAGTTCTTATCCAGTCAAGACTGCAAGGTATGTAAGTCTCCCTCCTCTTCTTTCTTGTCCTGCAGTTGGGGTCACTCTCAAAGCACGAAGGAAGGCTCGCAGGTGCTTTTCAGGGGGACATTTATGAGACTGACTCGCACTCTGGCCTGATGCTCTCAGGCTTTTGGTCCACTGGTTTGGTTCAAGGCCATGGATCTCGGTACACCTTTGGCAGCATAGAGGACAAGGATGGATGCCCTATCTAGAAGCGCATGCCCTATTCCGTCAATTCTCTTGGTGCTAGGGAATTGGGAAAACTGCAGGTGCTTTTTGGTTCTGAATGGGATGACCCAGTGAAGACTTCTCAATGTAATTAAGGGAGTGAGTTCAGAAGGTAGGATAGGGTGAAGAATAGATTGCTGTAAGCTCTTCTCTTTTTAGTGCCAAATATTAGCAGTTAAAATGTGTCTAGTTGTTAAGCCCTGGCCTGCCTTCTGATCTTATCCATATGTGCCTTTTGTCCCAAGCCCAGAAAACCCTTAAATGTTCAAGTACCCTTATCTCCCTTTGACAGGATCTTATTCAGATGTCTTTCTATTCCAGCATTATCTGTTCAATCCCTGAGACCTTCCAAAACAATTGTAAACTATCTTCCTAACTACACATTTTTACCTGAGTTAATGGACAGCTGTGAGGGAGGGGAAATTGAACCTTCAGGGCTATATAAACTAACTTCTATCTCTGTGGGTTGTCTCTTCTCATCAGAGCCATTGGTGTGAGGACACCCAAATCTCAAGATTTGACATAAGAATAATAATTATACCTATAATAAATTAACTTTCTGTTTCTCCTTGGACACCTCTGTGTTTTGTTTTATTGTTAATTTGAGTGGCATCCCACACAGTTCCCTGAGGCTTACTTACTCCCTTCCCTCTACACCCCTGAAACCTCCTTGGTGGAGGTTACAGGGGAAAGGTAGAACAGCTAAAAACATCTTAGTAGATTTTGGAAGTTTTGTGATCGATCATTAAGGTGTTTCGAAACACCTCCTTACAACCCTGGTCATTCCTTTCCCTTGCCAAGAGAGTATCTGTTAGTCCCTCTCATAAGAAAAGAGAATTTCACACCTCCCCCCTCTGAATTCACCCTCTGCTAAAGGGGTCCCACTGGACATGGCCTTGGGCTCTGGGGCAACCTTTGGCTGGAAGCATCACCCAGGTTAAGCACAAACTGCTCAAGGTAGAGAAGCTAGCCTCCAAACTTGGGTAAGCACACTCTTTTAAAGTTGTAATTTTAACTGTTAGTGATGAGATGTTGATTCTCCCTGTAAAGGATTTTGGAAATGCATTGAACAAAACTGAAGTCACCTCATTGGTTTGTTTCAAGTTTGAAATTGGTGAACTTTTTGTATCAGTTATGTATGGGACAGCGACCCTAACCCAGATTAAACTCAGAGACTTCTCAAGGTGGAAAGCAAAGGTTACATTTATTACAGTCTCGAGAGATGGCTGTCTGCTCCTCTGATACACGTGTAGAGAGAGAACCCAGTAACAGAGGTCACCTTATAAAAGCAGTTCTCTGCCCACCACACAAACAAGCCTCCAGACACCACGCAAACAAGTTTCAGACATGTTTTTCTTTTTTAACGATAATATAGGCAAAATGTGGCTCCCATAATTTCTTAATGGCCCAGGTAAAGTATATTTAGTGAGATGCAATTGTTACAAAATATAATCAGGCTCAAAAGGAAAGTGTCTTTATTTATGTTCCAATCAAACCTTTACATAGTTCTTAAAGTATTTAAAGACTTGAGTTTGTTTATCTTCTTGAAGACAAAACACAACTGAACAATCTGAATAGTGTCAAGCTTAACTTTTACAGGAAGTCTTAATGATAATGTTATAAAGTAGCAAGCACTCTATTCCCACTAGATGCAAAAGTCAATGATTAGAAATGAATAAAAAAATTACCTGAGATGAGAATTGAAAAGGTTCTAGTACAAGGTAATTTCTCAATTGTTGTTTTATTCAGAATATTAAAAAATAGTACTAAAATCTTCTGTGGATTCAAAACATCTAATACAAACATCATACATAATGCTAGCTCTTGGAAGAAAATGAAAAATGGGTCATGCTGACCTTTTGTTAACACTATAATTAGTTATACAGGGGGTATATTAAGTTGGAAGAAATAATTATCATTAAAGCTATCACCAATGCTGCAAATATGAAATGAAATGAAACAAAAGAAAAGTTAGTTTAATTAATCTAATAAATCTATTGACAGACTTTAAAATCTCTCTTGCTAGAATTGCAAAGAAATCTGCTTGATGTTCTTGTTCATGTGTAATCCAATGAAAGGACAGAGATTTTTATTCAGAAATACGAACGATTTGTTTCCCAATATTGCCTCCTGTCATCACAGATTGGAAGGCAACTGAAAAAGAAAAAATAAATTATCTTGAAGAATTGGTGTCCGTTACATAATATCACCAGTTTTATAATTAATTGTTATAATAGCTCAAAATAACAAAATATATCCATATATTAAAATGGAGGTTATAATTCTGAATAAAGTCCTAAATGATTATATCAGTTTTGAAGCACACAGATTAGTCCAAATCATGGTAAGAAGCAACTTAAACATTAGTACCTGAACTGAAAATGTCCATCAGTTACTAACTATATTCATTTAGTGTAAGCTCAGGAGAGAAAATAAGTGAAAAAAGTTTTGAAATAATCTCTTACAAGGAAAATAAGACATAATGATTATAGAAGATGAGTAAATAAAACTAACATCTGTTAACTAAAAAAACTTAGGGTTTTCTGTAAATGTGGTATTCAGAAGAGTAGTTACAATGTTCACAATATGGATTTCTCCTAAGGCAAACATTCATTTTTTATGGAAAATAAAAGATTTCACAAAATAAAAAGTTTTTATGTAACATAACTCTAAAATAAAATGTTAATGCTAAGTACATGTGGACATATTCACCAAAGAAGAGCCAAAGAGAATTTTGAAAGCTATGTTTGTGGGGAGAAAAAAAATCTATTTTCTTTTTTTTTAATGTAAATATATTTATTTTTAGTTTTCACCATTTACTTCCAGAAGATTTTGAGTTCCAAAGTTTCACCCCATCTCGCCCCTCCCCCCACCCCAAGATGGCATGCATTCTGAATACCCCTTCCCCTAGCCTGCCCTCTCTTCTATCTCTCCCCCCCTTCTCTCCTCCCCTTCCCCTTCTATTCTCCTGTAGGGCAAAAAGAAATCTATTTTCATGAGAATTAATATTAAAAAATTTCCCCAATCTGTGTAATATATAAACTATGAAATGTACTCCCCATTCATTCTGTAAAAATGCACATACTGTTTGAGGAACTCAAGAAAGAGCCTCATAAAATGAGACACATTAAAAAAAGATGTTCCTCTTCAATATCATGAAGTTGAATCTTTGGTAAAGGTTGGCTAAGTTCACATTCCATTCAAATTAATGTAACATTTCCCAGAAAAAAAAAAACATGACATACAGCACAGAGAAAGAAAGGAATACCTGTAAAAGTACTGTATCAGAGCAAGAACATACACCTGAATTATTACATCTGATCATCTTACCTCCCATGTTTTCCAAGCCATTGATCACTGTCTCTCTAACCTACAAATCAAAATAAATGGAATTAATTTTCTTTCTTACTTTTCAAGGGCAAACTATTCAGCACTTTCCCCTTTTAAGAAAGATATACTTCCAATATGCAACATATGATCTGTAAAGCAGAGAAATCATATTTTTATGAATGAAATCTGTTTTTCCCCATCAACTGATATGGTTTCTTCCTTTCCCCCTCTCATACTCTACCCCTAAGTGTCTCTGCCAAATAAACAAACAGAATGGAAAACATTTTCCACCAAATCAAAGCAGCTGCAAACAAAATGTAATCTTTGTTGTTGTTCAGTCACTTTCAGTAGTGTCTGACTCTATATGACCCCATTTGGAGTTTTCTTGCAAAGATACTGAAGTGATCTACCATTTCTTTCTCCAGTTCATTTCATAGACAAGGAAGCTGAGGCAAACAAAGTTAAGTGACTTGCCCAGGATCACACACCTAGTAAGTGTCAAAAGCCAAATTTGAACTCATTAAGATGAATCTCCCTGACTCCAGGCCCAATACTCTATCCATTGTGCTACTTAGCTGCCCTATAACCTTTGTAAAGGATAACTTTTAGTAAGAATAATTATAGATTTGTTTTCTATTGTATAATTTAGAATTCTTACATTAAGTAAGAATTTTTAAAAGTAGGAGTGTGCACACATTTTGAATCAGCCATTTTTTCCCAAATGGCTAAGAAATTAACTGATTTATTATTAACAGGCTCCTTCTAACTTCTGACATCCTTTCCCTCCTATACGTTACTGAAAGTAAACTATTGGGCTAGATGTTCATTAAGAAATTTTTTCTATCTGCAATACCTTCTTTGATGTACCTGCCCCCTATAATTATACAGATAGAGACACTATGGGAGTGGAAAACTGTATACACCATCAGATTCACTGGGTCTTGAGTGGTTATATGGAACTGATTTTCTGTTTTCTCCCCCATTATTCTTTCTTACAAGGCATGGCTCACTGGGTAGGAGAGTGGTAAAGGGTATATTTAGAAATGATCTGATATTAAGACAAAATAAATTTTTTAAAAAAGAAATCCTGCCATGAAAAAAGTTTTCTTTGAAATGTTTCTGGTATTTGCTTCTTCCTCTCCATTTCCACTGCCACCTGAAGGAATGCAGTACAGCAAGGTGACAAAATATGGAGGAGAAAAAAAGAACAGAAATCCCAGCCTTTGCCTCTCTACTTCAGAAGGACCAAGTCTCAAAGTGGGTGATAGAAACATGAGGGCCAAAGTGCAGACACGAACACTTCCAGCACAGTCACCAATCCACACCGAATATCAGGGCTATCAGTACAGCAAGGTCATTACCAGAGGGGGAGTCAAGATGGTGGAGTAGAAGGAAGTACAGTGAGCTCCCCAAGAACCCTCCTCCAACTCCCCCAAAGACAGGTAGAAAATGCACCAGGCTTCACTATACATGTTTGTACTGCATTGTATTTCTTTCTTCCTCAACGGGCAGAGGGAGAAGGAAGAAAATTGGGAACTAAAAACAAATTTTTTTAAAAAACAAAAGAAAAAGAAAATGTACCAGAATGAATCCTGATTGGGAAATTGAAGGGAAGAAAAAAAGTAAAGTGAGTCATTCTTCGGGCCCAGGTCAGACAGAGATCTATAGATGGTGGGGATCTGGTGAAAAGCGCACTACCTGGAACGTTCTAGTACCGAGGGTCTAGGGGTATTCTGCTGAAACTCTACATGTATGTTGCTCAGGCCCACATCCAGGTCAGGAACATGCAGAGCTTAGACCAGGGAGGGAGTGATCAGACTTCGCCCTGGATCGTGATGATCACCCAGGGAACACTGAAAACTTGCAGGTCCCCAACCTGAGCCATCCCTGAGATTCTAGAATACCTCAGTCCTCAAGAACCCCAAGAAAGGAGGAACAGGACTGGCCCAGACTTTTCCTACAGAAGTAGACAAAGCTTAGGCCTAACATCACTTCTAAAGTCAGGAAGCAGGCTGGAAGAAGGAGCAAAGAAAGAAAGAATCCCACCCCAAAAAGCTATTATGACAACAGGGATGCTCAAGACATCAGTCTAGAAGAAAAGAATGATTCCAAAATGTCTATAAGCAGAGGTCAAAGGAAAACATAATTTGGGCACACATTCAATTAGAATTCCTGAAAAAAAAAACCCTAATCTACAGCCTTTAAAAAAACGATAACATATTTTTTTATAAATGAGAGCACTAGAGGAAAACAATTGGAAAAGAAATAAAGCAATTAAAGATAAAATTGGGAAGACAAAGGGCAGTCTTAGCAAAATAGGTATAAAATTTATTGCCCATGCAACAAATTCCCAGAAAATGAGAGTGGATCAAATAGATGCTAATAACTCCATGAATCAGTAAGAAATATTGAAACAAAGTCAAAAGACTGAAACAAAGAAGAAAATGTAAATTATCTCATAGGAAAGGGGTAGAGAGCTTGAAATGTGATATTCCAGAAGTCAAATGATATGGGCTTACAAGCAAGAATAATTTACCTGGCAAAACTAATTATAATGTTACAGGAGGAAAACTGAACTTCAAAGAAGAAGGAAAGGGAAGAAGAAGAAAACAAGGGAAGGTAGATTAAGAAAGCAATTAATACTAAGAAAAACAAATTATAAAGTTATATAAACATATTTACAGTTTTTTTGCAGGGGCAAAGAATTGGAATCTGAGGAGATGTCTATCAATTGGGAGAATTGCTGAATAAGTTATGGTATGTAAATGGCGATCTCCTACCACTGTGCTATAGGAAACAATGAAGGGGATAGTTTCAGAGAAACCTAGGCAGACTTGTATAAAGTGATATAGAGTGAAGTGAGAATAAATACCATATTTTATATAATTACATTAATATGATAAAGACTTAGAAACTATGATGAGGTAATAATGATAAACTATGATTCCACAGGACTATTGATAAAATAGGTTACCCAGCTCCTGATGGAATGTATAGGGCCTGAATACAAATATGAACTAAATTGAGAAAGATAGGTGAGAATGAAATTATAGAGGGATTGAGATGCCAGCCTGAGGAATCTGTATTTTATGTTAAAGGCAAATAAGGAATTATCAATAAATGGAGCTGAAAAATGCTAGGTAAGATCACAGCTACAAAAATATATATATATAAATAGAGAGTCAATTACAGGGTCAAAACTAAAGGGAGGAAAGTGAGGTGAGTATAGGGATAATAGACTGGAAAAATAGGAAAAGGTAGGGAAGTTCTGCTGAGGACAAAGAATAAGTTTAGGAGAAGTGAGACAAAGGAAGAGATGGAAGGACAGAGAAGGTCATCATCAGACAGAATTGCAGCATTCAAGATCAAGGAAGTAACTAGCATGATAGTGAAGTTTGTGAATTCTAAGATGTGACTATTCTTGTGGGTGGAAGGAAGAAGTGGCCGTTGAAGAAGTTGGTGAATTGGGAGTTCCAGGGACATCATCACGTATGCTCAAGTCCCTGAATATGTGGGTAAATCAGGGGTGGCAAAGACTATGAGACAGGTATTGAATTCCTTGAGAAAGAAAGGAGAATCACCTGGAAGCCAGGACATAGCTGACTAGGATTTGTATGGGGCAATGGAGATGAAGGAAGTGGACTTCAAAGGAGAATGAGTTGCTGAGTAATGGGGTAAAGGGGGACAGTATAGACATAGCAATGAGGATCAAGGAGTATGTCAACTTCTCTTTCTAGTCCATTTGGAAGGCATTCCAGAGAAGACGGCCAGGGGTGTAGTATGTATGAGAGGGAGCCAGGTTTCCATGACTGTAAGAATGTGGAAAGGATGCAAAAGGAAGGGATCTAGAGATGGGATTCACCATGAAGATGGGGCTCCAGAAAGCATAATGGAATGGAAGGACAAGAAAACAGTCTGTGGATGGAAAGAACTAAAGTAGATAGGGATGAGAGAGTAAAGACTGTTAGAAGAGGTGGGTTTTCACCTCAGTAGATGGCAACCTCAATTACAGGGACACAGGGAGCAGGAGGTGGGAATCTGTTCGCCACAAGATATGGGAAGAAGCAGTTGACTGGGTTCCATTTTTTTCTAGTCCCAATATAACTGAGAATTCTGGTGCAGAAGCAGTTTCCATAGGTTATCATTCTTCATGCTGGGAAGCTGGAAATGTAGGCAAGAGGTGGCAGTGAGCTCTATCTGAATGCTAGGGCAAGTAAATACCTAGTCTTCTGGTCTACTGTACCAGAATGAACTCAACTTTTTACCAGCTCCAGAACTTATCCAAACATAGTGGCAAATGATGTCACCAAGAAGTTATCTTACGGGTATTCAGCTCATTGTATTTGAGTCCCTGGAAGTGACACTGAGGCTTAGAACTTCTGATGGATAGGAGTTGCCTTTGGGGTAGGCCCTCCACTGAATGTCATACCTCCCTAACTAGATTGCAAGCCCTTGGGGCAAGAACTTTGTCCTTTAATTCTTTTGCATTCTCTTCAGTGTCTAGCAAGCACAGTGCTTTATTCACTGAACAAGCATGCAATACATTCTTGAAGTAACAACTGAGAATGTATGATGAGCCAGGATTAGATTTGTACCGTCTCTCACGTGGACAGATCTGTTTATGGCCTATATGTAGGGTCAGGTTAATTTTATTTTACTCTTAGTTCTCTATCAAATTAAAGCTGACATTTAAAAAAAAAAAAAAAGGAAAATTGTTGTGCTGAAGAAAAAAAAAGCCAATAATGAGTATTCAACACTTTGTGTTAACATGGAAGTATGGAAGGAAACTTGACAAAAAAAAAACAGCCATAAATAAGCTGTGAAGGAACCCAAGTACTTTGAAGTGATAAAAGACGGTATACTTCTCATATTTCATTTTCTTTGAGTTTATTATCAATAACAATAAAAACAGTAATAATAACAGGTACAGTAGATAAGTCAGCCAGAGACACAGCCTGGATTCCAGTCCTGCTGCTGACTATGTGATGCTGGGTGAGTCACTTAACCTTTTAGTCTCCTGCAGCAACAAAGACTATGAGTTGCAGAACACACAGCATTCCTTCCTGTCTCTGCACAGGTAATATCTCTCCTCAACTCTGCCTCTTAGAATCCTTCATTTCCTTCCGATCTTAGGTCAAGTGCCACCCCCTACATGACACCTTTCCCGATCCTCCAACGTGCTAATGCCTCCTCTGCCAAATTACCTTTGTGTTTCTTTTGCACACATTTGCATAATGTTCTATTTTGTATCTATTGCCTCAACAGACAGAATGTGCTTCTGGATGGCACGGACTGTTTCGTTTTTCTCTTTGTATCCCCAGTGCCTAGCACACAGTAGTAAGTTAATAAATGTTTGTGGATGGAATAAGTTAATCATCCAAGTCAACAATCTTCAACCCGTCCCCAAAGGTAACAGTCTCATGAAGAGGCAGTGTTCCAGAGAATATGGGAGAGGATGAAAGGAAGTGCACAAATAGAGGGCTTGGAAGGATCTGCCTCTTATTCAGAGATTGAGGGAAAAGAAGAAATAATGAGGGATAAGTTAAAAGAAGTTAATCCGCATTTATTGAATGCCTACTGTGTAACAGATATTGCGCTAAATGCTGGGGATACAGAAAAGCAAAAGACAGTTAGTTCCTGCTCTCAAGAAGCTCAGTCTAATGGGGGTAGACAACATAGAAGGGAAGTCCAGTGCTTCTAACCAGCAAGATAGTCTACAATTAAATAGCAATACTCTACATCAGAGTTGTTGACATCCTCTGGACCAGATTAAAATGTAATTGGGAAATACTTAACAAAAGTAAATAAAAATAAAACACATCATAGATATGTTAATTTTTGGTTTCCGAAGCGAAGATGTAGCCTGCAGAGATTAGCTTCTATTTGAGTTTGATATCACTGGTCTAAACTACTGGTTCACAAACTTTTTGGTCTCAGGGTCCCTTTGCACCCTTAAAAATTGCTGAGGACCCCAAATAGCTTTCATTCCCATGACCTGTGGTTATTAGTGTTTTCCAGTTAGAAATGAAATGGATATTTAAAAATGTTTATTCATTCTAAAATAATGATAAATCTGTTATATATTTATATGAACTTTTCATGAAAAATAACTGTTATCCCAAAAAAAAATTTACAGTAACATAGCATTGCTTTCCATATTTTTGCAAATCTCTTTAATGTGTATTTTAGCAGAAAACAGCTTGATTCTCCTATATGCTTCTACGTTCAGTTCAGTCTGTTGTGATACATTGTTTTGGTTAAAGGATATGAAGATAATTCAGCCTCAAATGGATAGATAGTTGGGAAATGGAGGAGCATTTTAATAGTTAAATAATTTTTTAGTATTCTTAGGAAAATAATATTGACGTCAAGGACCCTCTAAAAGGGTTTTGGTGGTACCTTGAGATTCATGGATCACCCTTTGAGAATCCATGAACTAGAGATTTTTATTCAAATCTTATCTCAGTACTAGAATCCCCTCAGAAACAAAGTAATATAATCTTCATATCAGTATGATTTTTATTTAAATTAACTGTAGTGAGCAACTGGACACTTATCCCAGCTATATAATTTGAACTAACTATACCCAGGATAACAATCTGATTTTTCAAACTATACAGAAATTCAGGCTCACTACATTTGAGGAATAAGATAAAAGGAATAAATTAATAAGGACATAGCATCAAGTCCTACCTTTAATTTTCCTTCTTTAAACCACTGACTCAGTTGTAGAATTCCAGACTCAAATTTGTCCTTGTGTTCAAGCACCCCAAACGGTTCCCTATTGCAAAATAAAAGAGAGACATCTAAAACAGGAGAAAAGCAAGATCAGATACTTTCACAAGCCTCTGAAATCTTTTCATGGAACAAATATCATGGCTTAATCATGTTCAGTTCAGTCAGATGTGGTTTAGACAAATGTTATGAAAATAAAAGATAACAGGAAGTCAATGTCAAAATAATCATGAGTTAACAGAACCTGTTTACCTGGCTTCAAGTGGTTTTTAAATGCATAGCACTACTCTGCTGGGTTTGTACTCCAAGGAATAAGATGCCCCTCCCAGGATAACCTCATTACATCTAATCTCATAAACCATGATGCTAAATCAAGCCCTGATTGCCCTGACCTCCCTCATTCTACTCTCCTCTTTGATTGGAGGGCTGGCAGGTGAAGTACCAAAGCCTTCCCAATGCCTTCCTTTACAAAGGGCAGAAGGTAGGCTCTCAGCTCCTTTGTCCACATTGCATCTGCTTCTCTGCCTAGTCTCAACTCCAGGGAACACGATGCTCCCCAGTATTCCCCAATGCACTTCCCCTCACACCTTTCCTGCTCTTTTTGTATGTTGTCTCCCCCCATTAGATCATAAGCTCCTTGAAGGCAAGAACTGTCTTTATTAACAGTATTCCTAGCCCTTAGCAAAATGGCTGGCACATATTAGGCACTTCATAAAACCTTTATTGGATTGGATTGGGATGGGGGAACAGCTCTGGGCAAAAAAGCATATCTCTGTGTGTATATATTTACATATATACATACAGCATATTGCATATATGATTTTAATATGGTAGTAAATGAAGAAAAGAAAGAATACCTTGTGATGTTTTTTGTTTTCAGAATTGACTCTATTTCAGGAAGCAATGGGGGAAGATGAGGCATATTATTATTGTACTGAGAGATCTGGCCACACAGGATAATATGGCTGTTCTGATTCATCTGTTCAGAGAAAAATGATTAATATCTCCCCCAAGAAATAGATGTTTCTCTGTAGTTACTAAATATGAAGCTGCTTTATGAAAAGAATGAATGTTTTCATGGAATAAGTGTCAATATCAATTGGGAAATGGCTAAACAAGCTATGATATATGATTGTAATGTGATATTATTGTGCTACAAGAAATGATAAGCAGGATGATTTCAGACAAACTTGGAAAGACTTACACAAAGTGATGGAAAGTACAGTGAACAAAACCAGAAGAACATTGTACACAGTAACAATACTGTTCGATGAAGAACTGTGAATGAGTTAGCTATTCTCAGCAATTCAATGATCCAAGACAATCCCAAAGGACTAATGATAAAGCATGAAGATCTGCCTCCAGAGAAAGAACTGATATTGTTTGAATACAGACTGAAGCATGCTATTTCTCTCTTTCTTTCATTTTTTCCTTTTATTTGACTCTTCTTGTACAAATAACTAATATGGAAATATTTTACATGATTGCACATGTATAAACTATATCTGCTTGCCATCTCAGGGATGGGGGAGGAGGGGAGAGGAGGAGGAAGGGAGGAAGAGAGAATTCGGAACTCAAAACTTTAAATAAAAATGTTTTTAAAATTAAAAAAAGACTTATTAAAATAATAATAAGTGTCAATGAAAGCATCCTTGGAAGGTACAAGAAAAGAAATACCCTGACTATTCCATTAATAGTAACTTAGAGGGGCAGCTAGGTGGCACAGTGGATAGAGCACCTGCCCTGAAGTCAGGAGGACCTGGGTTCAAATCCGGCCTCAGACCAAACACTTCACACTTACTAGCTGTATCACCCTGGGCAAGTCACTTAACCACAATTGCCTAAAAGAACCCAAAACACAATACTAACTTAGAGATTTTTGGGGAGAGAGAGTGGACTCTTATCTATGGCATGTATTTATGAACATCGAATGGTAAGCAAATGGATATATAGAGGGAAGGTGAAACTTGCTACTCAGGAAAAAAAATGTAATACTAAGGATTCTGTAATTTTAAGGAAACAGAAGCTCATTTTCAAAATTTCACTTCACTTCAAATTAGGCTAAACTATCTAGTAAAGTGATATGTAACAACTGACAGTGAAATACTAAAACTCTATAAAACATAAAATGTTCATCCACTTGTAGTCATTTCAGTTTATTCTCTTAGCTTCCCAACTGGACATGTTGGGAGTAGTAAGTAGAAACTGGATGATGGTGAGACAGGAAGAGTCCTTTGATTCTAGCAAAGACAATTCTGTTTCTTTCTGAGAAACCTTGAGCGCACCCCAAGATCAGCCATCATTTGATTGCACCTAGCTCATGTATGCCTTTCTTTCCTAATGGCATGATTACATGTAATTATTTTTTCTTCCTAATATATTTTCCATATTCTTTATGACAACCATAAAAGACATCAAAAGCTTACTACTTATGAAGAAATAACATTAATTCATTTACTTGGAAGAATTAATGAGAAAAGGATTAGATTATCTCATTTGACAGAATGCCTTGCTTGAGGGCAAGGACTGTTGCACTTTTGGCACTATATCCCCCATTCTGCATGATGCCTGGAACACAGTAGGTGCACAGTAAATGCCTGTTGATTAGCAAAAAGCTAAATGTTCAACACTATCTAGAAAACATCTAACTCCATATCTTTTCACCCTTCTATTCCGTCCTCGCGAATTCTTGATCTATATAATTAACAAAGTTCTCTGATTCTTAGGTCTGCTTCTCTCATGCTACCTCCATCTTCTGGCACTCATTAAGACCTGATTACTCAATGACACTTCATCACTTGCATTCGTTCTAGGATGGGTTGCACCTTCTCTCAAACTCCCCAACTCACTGGTCCCAGGAGGAGAGGTGGAATACTTCTTGGTCCTCTTTAATGCTTTCAGACTCTCCCTCTGCCATCACTCAGCAAACTGTCCTCATTTAAGAGTCACTATCCATATTTATCACTCAGATTGAGGTGTCTATTGTCTACCAAGCCCAAGGATATTCCTCCTCTTGTCTCAATGCATGCAGTGCCTTGGCTCCTTTTCCATCCAAGTTCATGCTTTATATTAAGGAATTCAACATGAATATCATGATATTTCCAGAAATACCCTAACCTCCCATTCCTTTAATCTATTTAACTCCCATGAGCCATTTCTTCACTCCACCTCAGCTATACAAAGCTGAGAGAGATGCCCTTCATCTCACAATTGCCCCAAAATATTCCACTTCCATGATGAGTAGCTGACATTTCTCTATTTTATTCTAATCTCTTATAGTTCTATCTGTCTTTGTGCTGTCAAGACCCTCACCCTAAGACTGCTCTTTTTGCTGCTCTCTTTGTTTTCCAGAGCCAAGTCCTGAGCTTGGCATAACAATAATCCTTTGCACTCACCCTCTGGATGAACTCAGCTGCAGCTAAATCACAGAACTGGCTTAAACCAGCTCCAAGTGGTCCCTGAGCTCAGAGAAGCATCTAAAGCAACCATGTTCTGGTCATGAAGCCCTGCCAAGAATAGATCTTTGGTCACTAGGCAAACTCACCTCTTTGTCACTATTGCGCTTCACTCCTGTGGTCACCCCTCAGTGCTTTGTTCTCTGTCTGGGCACAGCTATGTGTAAAAGGGCTGAGCCTTGCTGCTTTGGTCTTAGAGGGGACCCTGGCACACGTGTCTGGTTTTCCTCCTCTAGTGGAATAAAGAAGGCTCTTTGTCTATAAACTCGGGGAGCTCTTTGCTTTCATCTTCTTTTGCTTTTCAGATTGGATAGTTGGTATACATCATTTCCTATAACCTCTGTGGTTCTTTGGTTACAGTTAACAGTTGGTGTATAATCTCTGTGAGCTCTTTCATATTTCCGGAGTTTAAGAGTTGGTGCATAATCTCTCTGGCTCTTTGGTCATTTATTTTCAGAGTGTGACAATGCTTTACTCTTCTTAAACCTATTCTCCATGTTCATCATGACCTCCAAATTCCTGCAATCCCCAGGACTATCCCAGGCCTTTAGCCTTGCTCTAATTACACTCTGCTCCCTTTCACTCATCCCATATCCAGTCTGTTGCAGATCTCGTCATTTCTACTCTTTTGAAATTTCTTTCTTTCACACTGCCACCACCCTAGTTCAGGCCAGTAACACCTGTTGACTGGACTATTGTAGTAGCTTCCCTTCCTCAAGTGTCTCTCCCCTCCACTCCAACCTCCACAAAGCTGCCAAAGTGATTTTCCTGAAGTACCTCTCTGACAACATCACACCTAAACTCAATACACTTCAGTGGCTCCCTCTCACCTCCAAGATCAAATAAAACTGCTCTGTTTTTCACTTCATGATCTTCACACACTGGCCCCTTCCTGCCTTTCCGGTCTTCTTCCAGGTAACTCTCCTCTACACACTCAGTGGTCCAGGCACACTGGCCCACTAGTGCTGCCTCACACGCAATGCTCCATTTCCCCTCTCCATGACTTTGTATTGTTGCTGTTCAGCCGTTTTCATTCTGGTCCAACTCCTTGTGACCGCATTTGGGGTTTTCTGGGTAAAGATACTGGAGTGGTTTGCCATTTCCTTCTCTAGCTCACTTTACAGATGAGGAACTTTTTAATTTTACATTTTATAGTTGAGGCAAACAGAGTGACTTGTCCAGGGTCACATAGCTAATAAGTGTCTGAGGCCCAATTTGAACTCGGGAGAGATGAAGACTCTTCCTGGTTCTAGGCCTGGCCACTGTGCCACCTACCTGTCTTTGCACTGGCTGCCCCCAAATGACTAAAATGCAGTCTCTTCTCACCACCATCTCTTGGAACTCCCATTTTCCTTGAAAACTCAGCTCAAGTACAAGATTCACTATCTTGATTTCAGCAGCTACTAATGCCCTCCCTCTCCGAAAGCATCTTCTATTTACTTTTTATATATTTGTAAGTGTATGTAATGTCTCCTCTCTTGGGAGGGCAACATCTGTTTTGCTTTTTTCTTTGGATCCGTAGTGGCAGACACTCAGCAGGTAGTTAGTCAGAGCTTGCTGACTAACTGTTCTTATCGTAGCTCTGCAAGAGACACAAACGAGATGCTGAGCATGACTGCCTTGAAGAAGGCAGTAATAAACCATCAGACTGCTCTATCAGAGCAAGCATAGAACTTGGTGGAACTGGTTTTGGATGGTGAGCAACAAAGTGTGTGTGTGTGTGTGTGTGTGTGTGTGTGTGTGTGTGTGTGTGTGTGTAAAACAACAGAAATAAGAATCATTCAAATTTATAGCAGGAAGTGATCAATCACCTGGCGTATAACAGTATCGCTGATGTCACCACCAACATTGTCAAAGTAAACGTCCACTCCAGATGGGCACACCTTGCGGAGTTCTTCTGCCACATTCCCTTTCTTATAATTAATTGCAGCATCAAAGCCCAGTTCTGAGACCAAGATGGAGCACTTCTCATCTGTTCCACAAATTCCCACCACTCTGGAACAGCCTTCCAAACGGCCAATCTATAAAAATAACAGTTTGGATATTAAATAGTTTTATATTTGTATAACAGTACCTAGAATGGTGGAAAAGCTGTAAGCAACTGCAAGTGTGTACTGGCATTTACTACAGTTCAGGTGGGGTCACAATTTTTAAACTTTTCACCAAAGGTTACTGAAAGACTTAGAGAGATACAATGATACAGGATACAATGTGATGTTTAAAACAAATCATAAACATGTAAGTAGAACAGAGAGTGACTTTGAGTTTACAAGTAGATATCTTAGATATAGTTTCATAAAAGGAAACATCAGACCATTAACATATATCACAATGCTATAATGTGAACCTAAATTTCTGAGCCTGAGAGATTCCAAAAAAGTATTCAGAAAAAACTGCACTCTGTAAGTTCTCATTATGAATATGTTTATTACATTTAATCTGTATAAAACATATATATATATATATATATAGACATGCTACGAAAATGTTTAAAAGCTTACTCTAAAGGCCAGTCATTGGTTCTGAAAAAAATACAGCAGGTAAAACAACCAGGGAGCAGGTAGGTCCACAGAAATAATGCTAAAGAACCTATCAATAACCCAACTGATGTTCAAAAGTTATGGCCAAGGGGGAGTAAACGGGAACTCAGATTGTCACCAGCTATTTGATTTATACCAAATTATACTGTAACAATTTCACAATGTTGTAGTGTTTTTGGTTATAATGTATTAAGATGTTCTTCTAAAATGACATTACTTAGAGTAACATTAAACTGAGTATATCTGTACTAAATTCTATATTTTTGTGCCCAATGATTTATCATTTATTTGGAAATTTTAAAAACCAGAGAACTTATGGTTTTAGCAGATTTACTCATTAGAATATGAAATCTCAGAGAGGTGGTTTTTTCTGATTGTTTCCATCATAGCATTCGCTCATTTAAACCTAATTCTGTTTTATCTAAATTTCTCATAAATGGAGAACTACACCCCAAATAAACTGCCAAATCGCAGCATGTTTATTTGTAAGAACAGCAGTAACATGGTTGACTAGTTCAACACAACCCGTCTCTCAGAACTATTTAGGCAAAACATTACCTGTGCTTCTCAGTCTTATACTTCTGCCTGTCTAGTTTTACATTGTGACTTCAGTTACAGATGTGTCTTTTTAAAAATCAAGTAAGTAATCATGAGCAGAGTTTACCTGGCCAGCCAATGATCCACAAGCACCTGCAGCTCCACTGACAACCATTGTCTGGTTGGATCCAACACTTATATGACCTTTTTCTTTAATTCCAAGCAAAGAAGTCAATCCCATTATACCAATAGCACCAAGAAAGTAAGAAAGGTGTCCATCTGCAAGTTGTGGGTCTACCTAAAATAAAATATGCACATATTTTAATATCACACTATCGATTTCTATTAGAGTTTAAACAGGAAACATTGGTAGAAATTAACCCTGTATAATTTCTGTTATGTTAAAGTATCTATACTCTAAGGGAACTAAAGTATAAGGCTGGACCAAAAGCGGTATGGCAAAGCATGCCTGTCACAATTGGCTGTGTGACTGTGGGCAAGTCACATAACTTCTCAGTGACCACCAATAACTCTCATACTCAGCTGCCAAACAGTTGCCAATTGGCATTGGAAGAGGCAGTTTTCTTCATTGAAATACTAATACATGCTATCCAAAAAAACGGCAGCATTAGAATACAGAATCTCTGATCAAAGCCTCAAGCCAAAGTTCAACCTTCAAAATGTCAAACGTTGTGACTATGGGAAAATAGGGACACTGACATGCTATTGGCAGAATAAATGATAATAGCCATTTTGCAAATACTTGGGAACAATCCCCAAAGGGTTATTAAACTGTATATTCCCTTTAACTTAGCTATATCACTACTGGTGGTATAGAAATCAAAGAAAAAGGAAAAGGTCTTATACGTAAAAAAATATTTATAGTAGCACTTTTTGTAGTGGCAGAGAAATGGAATCTATAGGGGTGCCCATCATTTGAATGGATGAACCAATTACAACATATTAATATAATGGAATATTATTGTGCTATAAGAAATAATGAAAGAAAGAATTTCACAGAAATTTGGGACTACTTGAACTTATGCAGAGGGACATGGGCAGAACCGGGATAATATTTAAAGTATAACAATATTGAAAAAAAAAGGTTTTGGAGTACTTAAAAATTCTAATCAATGCAATAACCAATCATAATTCCAGAGGACCAAAGATGAAAAGACGTGGAAAAGAAGGGAAACTATGATAATTCTTTCATCAACAAAAAAATGCCATGAATATTAGAAGTCATGGTCTCTGCTTCAGGTGCTCAAGATTTTTTTTTATTTGTTTATTTATCTGCTTTTCTACAGAGCTCTTCCACTAATTAGCTATGTGATCTTGGGAAAGTTACCCAGTTTTTCTTTGTTTCAGTTTCCTGATCTGTAGAATGAAGGGCTATTACTGTATAACCTCCAAGGTTTCTTCCAACTAAGATCTGATTTGTAAATCTATCGCCATAATGAAATAATAATAATTCCCCACATTGGTATCATAACACTTGGAAAGCAATTTCCTTATAACCCTGTAAGGCAGGTAATGGAGATTGTTAATGGCTTTCAACAGTGTCGGCATTTGGCCAAACTGTAAAGTATGATTTCAGGACTTCAATTGTTCTTTCTGCACTCTACTGCCCCTTAAACACCTTTTCTTCCTCCAAGTATTCATTGTCCTCTGCTGCCTTCCAGCTGCTTAGCTCTCAGCTGTAATAGAATTTCAGTCAGCAGCAAGCCAAGTTGTTGACCATTTTTCCTGTATTCTCCTTTCAAAACTTATCTGTCTTCTAAATTAGTCCTTTAGAAATCACCAACTTCTCTTAGGAAAAATTCCGGTTGAGATGTGCCACACTAGTGCTTGCAGGTAGTAGTAACAACACATACATCTATTTTAACAGGTAGCTTTAACTAATGAGGAAAGTTTCAAGTCATAAGGCAGACCAAGTTGTGAGTTGGAAGTTAGGAGGAAACAAGAATTTCTCACTAAACCTTCAAATCATACAAATCATAAAGCCCCTAGTTGTTACTATGAAGTCACAGAAGTCCCTTCACTCAGTTTTAAGCATAATTGTTTCACCTGTGACTTAGACAGTAAATGAAAGTCATTAACCAGACTTTCAATGAAAATACAGTTGAGTTTTATATAACTTATTCTTTAGAAAAATTTTCAGGTAATAAAAAGGAAGGAAGACCATATAACCAATTAATTGTTGGTTCAGATTTTGATACATTTAATGAGTCAGTAGGCAGAAGAAACTGGATGATTTTATTACTTTTTTGATATTAAGCAGAATCAAATGCCAAGGAAAAAATGAATTAAGAATTATAGGAAATACATATGTTTATTAGAGATTACCTTTTCAAGGGTGTTTCCCTCTAAAATAGCCTTAGTCTGCCAGGGCCAATTAAGACAAGTCGCAAAATCACCTTTAGCCCAATTTGTATGTTGACTCTCTTCTATAATTCCAACACCTCCACCATCAAGCACTTCAGACAGCTGCCAAGGCTTCATAAAGTCAATACCAGTGTAATCATTCATTCTAATACGCTGAAAACCAAAAACATTGATTGGGAGAATTCTGAAAATACGTCACTATGTGTCCTTAACCAGAAACCATTAAAAAGGGATATACTGAATGGTGTTGAGAAAAAAATGAAATAGTGTTAGGTATAAAGTATTCCTCTGAGACAAAAAACCAAAATTTCTATTTCACCTTTCTTTTCTCTCCTCCCAGGTATTGGTTATTTAAAGAATATCTCTCTTAAACAGATACTGGAAAATGCCTGTTTAAAGGATACAGACGATTTTCAATATCCTTGTCAAAAACGTAATGAAACCAGAAAGTATTATTATTTCACAAATTCTTCCAATCCCCCCAAACCTGCAAAAACAAATTATTGTTTTCATAGCTGTCCTTCTTCCCAATGCCCTATTATGCAACCTTTTACCTCTAGCAGGAACTGTTTTCAATTCAGAACCCATTGCTAGTGCCACAGTTAGAAAGGGCTATGTTAAAGCAGATTAGCTATGGCCATTTCCCAATAATTCATTCTTATTAAACAGAAACTCATCAATGTTAACAATGAAAACCACAATTAAATGGTTGCTTCAAGAGTCCCTAGAAGGAGGCACAATTATACCCTCATCACTTCTACCAACAAATGGAACAATTCCTAAAGAAGTTAAATACTATTAGGGAAAACAATGTTATAGACTTTTTTTAAATTTGTGATTGAAAAAAAACTATAAAGGATACAGGCAAAAAAACCCACAAGCTACCAGGCTTCTTTCTTGCTTCTCTGAAATGTGACAAGCCATAATACATAAATATGAAACACTTGGTTCCTGTCAAACAGTCACGGAAAAAAAATGTCATTGACAATGGCTCAAAGCTGCATGATTTATTCTACCAGGCAATTACACAAAAATCAATGAAGATCTTTCATTTTAGCAACATTACACATAAAGCTTATGAAACATACCTAAATAGGAATTACTTAAGCTGATCATAATGACCTCTGAGAAACAGTTTTCATAACATCATACAAGTTATGAGGTGGCTAACCATTGAAAATACATAAAACCTTTAATTATGAAAGTACTAGAGACCACCTGGACAGAAAGAGACAGATGAGGAGCTTGGGAAATATTATAAGCCTGGCATAGGGGCATGATATATTCGTGATGGGGGACTTCAATTATCAAGCAAAGAAGCTAAGAATACCTTTCTACCTTCATAACAATTTCATCCTTCAAAAGGTGGAGGAATCAAGAAGGAGAATTTCTATTCTGATCCTGACTACCAGGAAAAACTGGATGCTGAGGTAGCAATGATGGGACCCCAGGTAGAAGTGACCACTTCCTATGAGAGTTTGTGACAGAGGAGAGGAAATCTGGACAGTATGTATTATGTACCCTAAATTGGAAAGTCAGATTTGAAAGAGTTCAGAGGAAACAAAGTAAGATCCCATGGAGTAAAATGCTTCAGAGTATGTTAGCTCAGGACAGCAAGGAGATATTCAAGAATGAAATTCTCATAACCCAAACAGAAATGATTCTAAAATGTGATTTGTCTGAAAAAATTCAATTCAATAAAAATTTATTAAGCGCGTACGATGTGCCAGGCACTGTGATAAAAGCACTAGCTATACAAAAAGAGGCAAAAGACAGTACCTGTCCTCAAGGACCTTACAATGTAAAGAGCATGATATATGCACAGGGACTCACCAACAAACTGAAGTTTTAAAAAGAAATGTTCAGTACATGGGAACAAAGGCAACTGCCTTATGGAGGATGATGGCACAGCCTTGTAAAAACCATGTTAGACCAACAACAAAACCAAACAAAACCAACAGAAATTCCATTTAAAATAACTATGGGCTCAGATTCTTAGAATCTAGCCACTTGCTCACTAATGTTCAGACTCCTTAAGAGTCTGACCAATATGATGGAATGACGGATGTTCTAATAAACCTTGTCTTTGGCTAACAAATACAATAAAATAAAATAACTATGAATGCCAGAAAAAAACTTGTGAGTCTACCTGCCACAGGAACTACATAAACACAATTACAAAACACTTCACACAGATCAGGACATTTAAATAACTAGAGAAATATTAATTGCTCATGAGTAACCTCAATCAATTTAAAAAGGACAATACTACCTAAATTAACTCATTTATTCAGTGCCATAAGACTCAAACTACTAAAGAATTACTTTATAAGGCTGACAAAATCATAACAAAATTCATCTAGGGAACAAAAGGTTAAGGATATCAAGGGAATCAATAAAAAAAATGGAAGGAAGTAAGACTAGTAGTATCAAATCTCAAACCATGCTACAAAGCCATAATTATCAAAACTATTTGGTACTTGGTAAGGAATAGATAGGTTGATCAGTGGAACACATTATGTATACAACACAGAGAAAGAAATCAGCATAGTAACCTAGTGCCTGATAAATCCCAAGTGCCAGCTAGTAGAGCAAGAGCTCAATATCTGACAAAAATTACTGTGAAACCTGGAAAGTAGTCTGGCAGAAACGAGGCACAGGCCAACCTCTCACATTGTATATAATATGATAAGCTCAAAATGGGCACATGATTCAGACATCAAGGGTGATATCATAAGCAAATTAGTGGCACATGGAAAAAATTACCTGGCAGATCTATGGAGAGGGGAAGAATTCATTCCAAACAAGAGACAGAGGTTTACAGGAAGTAAAATGGATAATTTTGATGATATTAAATTGAAATTTTTTTACACAAACAAAACCAATGCAGCTAAAATTAGAAGAAAAACAAGGAACTAGGAAAGAAATACTTGCATATTTGCTCTGATAAAGGGCTCATTTCTAAAATATATAGGGAACTGAGTGAAATTCATGAGCATAAGAGTCATTTCTCAAATGATAAAAAGTCAAAGGAAATGAATAGGCAACTTTTAGAAGAAGAAATCAAAGCTACCAACAGCCATATTAAAAATGCTCTGAAATACTAACAATTTGGAACTGTGCCCCCAAATATTAAATTGAATATACCCTTTGACCCAGTGTTACTGCTACTAGCTCTATACCCCAAAGAAATAAAAGAGAGGACACATATGCACAAAACTAATTATAGCAGTTCTTTTTTGTGGTGGTGAAGAATATGAATTCACCAGTTGGTGAGTGGCTGAACAAATGACAGTACATGAATGTGATGGAATACCGTTCTCTTGTAAGAAATGATGAAGGGGATGGTTTCACCAAAACCTGAGAAGACTTATGTGAACTGATGCAAAGTGAGGTGAGCAGAACCAGAAGAACAATGTACACAGTAACAGCAATATTGTAAGGATAATCAAGTGTGAAACTTAGTAACTCTGATCAACATAATGACCAATTACAATTCCAAAGGACTCATGTTATCAACCTTTAGAAAGAGAGCTGACAGACTCAGAGGACACAATGAAACATTTTATTCTGTTTTTCTTTTTCTCACTTTTCCCCTCCTTGGAACATACCTAATGCAGAAAACTGTTTTGCATGTCAATATGTATTTGTAATGGGTTTATTTTTCTTGCCTTCTCAGTGGGGGTGGGGAGAGAATTTGGAACTCAAAATAAAAGAAAAATGAATTCAAACATTTTAGAAATAGTTAAGCTTGCACTTTCAAAAGAAAATAAAACTTTTAGGAATACTAAAACTTAGAATTTGAGGCTGGCAAGGAAATCTCAGGACAACAAAGTGTCTCTCTCTTTTTAACCCTACCTTGAGAGAAAAAGGAGAAATGAAGACGAGATAATAACTTTGCTTGGGGTGGATGAGATAACTGATGATAGAGAGAAGACAGAAGTGCTCAAATCTTATTTTATTGCTTCATTTCTCTCTGCAGAGGAGAATGATCTCTATACTAAAAAGGACAGAACAAAACTGACTAACACAGAGTTGATACCCAAAATATATAAGGAGAGTCTGAGTGAGCACTTAGCTATCTTAGATGAAGTTCAGTCACTTGCCCCAGATAATCTGAAAGTACTGGCAGATGTGAATGTTGAGCCTCTATCAATGATATCTGAAAGACCTTTATGGAAAATAGGAGAGGTGTCACAAGATTGGAGAGGGACAAAAGTCTGGATTAAAAAAAAAAGACAACAGAGGCTGCAAACTATGTAGGTCAGTTGGTGGGATTTTGATTCCCAGGAAAGTTATTGAAAATATAATTAAAGAGATGACTGACAAACATTTAGAAAAGATGATTCAATAATCATCACGTGTTATTATTACCTTTGTGACAAATTCGTCATTGGTGCCTTGCACACAGCAGGTGCTGGATGATTATTTATTGAATTGGAAAAAGAAACAGAGATCTAAAAATAAGTAGCTAGTGCTGTTTGTCCTCCATTCTCAAAGAGGACCAATGACATCGTCAGGGTGATGTTCTTGGTGAAGCCATACTATCTCTCTGTAATCACTGACTCTTGTCTTGCCACTGGACTTCAATGACTCTGGAAGAGAGAATGAAGCTGCCAACTTGGCTCAGCTCTACCACACTTAAATCCAGTTCACAAGCAAGTCAAGTACTAGCATACTCACCTCATTTGTTTTTTTCTGTCAGGATTACTAACATAGTAGAGAACTGGAATGCTATGGATATAATTTACCTATATTTCAGGAGACCTTTCAATAAATGTTTAGCTAGGTGGTACAGTGGATACAGTATCAGGCCTGGAGTTAGGAAGACCTGAGTTCAAATGGGCCTCAGACAGTTTCTAGCTATGTGACCCTGAGCAAGTCACTTAACCGCTGACTTATTTTCTTATCTGGCTTCCTGTAAGATTCAGCTCAAGAGCCACCTCCATGAGACCATACTCGGTCCCCACAAAGTAAATACACATCTTAGGTATGCTAAGAACAAAAGCAAACTGCGTTAGACGGTCAATGCACCATTCTTTGAAAATCAGTCTATCCAGTCAAGATACTCCAGTACCCTAATGCACTGGGCTAAGCACTGGGGATACAAAGAACAGGAGAAAACCCAGTTGTGCTGGTATAGGGTTCATAGGCTCATGGGGAGATGAGATGAAAACAAAACTGAACAAGCATGGGATAGATTTGAGATGATTAATGGAGGGAAGGCAGTAGCAGTAAGGGGGATCAGGAAAGGCTTCCTGCAGAGGATTGGAAGGAAGCCAGGGACACGAGGAGGTGGAGATGGGAGGGAGAGCTTTCCAGGCATGGAGAACAGACAGTGAAAATGCCTGGAGTCAGGAGATGGAATGTATTGTTTGAGGAGCAGCCAGGAGACCAATGTCACTGGATGGTAGATTCCATGGCAGGGGGAGTAAGAAATGTAGCAAAGTTGGGAAAGGCTTTGGCTGCCAAACAGAGGGTTTTATTTTTGGTCTTGGAGCTGATCAAGAGCCACTGGAATTGACCAAATAAGGAGTCAGACCTGGGTGCTAGGAACATTGATTTGATGGCTGAGTGAGCAATGGACTGGAGTGAGGAGAGGCTTTCAACTACTGCAATAGTCTGAACATGAGGTGATGAAGCCTTGTACTAGGGCTGTGGCTGTGTACATGGGGAAAAGGCGAGAGGTTGTGGATTCAGAAATGACAAGATGTGACAACTGACTGGATATGTGAGGTAAAGGAGAGCAAGGCGTGTACAATGACACTTAGGTTGTAAACCTAAGTGAATGGAAGGATGGTTGTGTCCTCAATGGTAACAGAAATGTTTGAAAAGGAGACATTTGGCAGAAAGATAATGTAATGAGACAAACTTTTCTATGCTTGTTCAACTTGTTGACTGCCCCACCCAAAGTAACAAGGAAAGAGGTAGGCTTTCACTCTCCTGGTTCTGGTCTCAGAAAGTAGAGCTTACCCTCCAAGGGGTGTCTGCCAAATGGTGGCTATGCAGTGAAGAGGGATTTTCCCAGAGGCACTTTCACTGCCATTGCTATGGATACTTGGATCCCAGCTAGGTTATCACTCCTTCCCCCTCCAGGTCTGAGGTGGGGAGCTTAGGAGCTTGCACAGCAGAAGGATGGAAAGGAACAAAGGAGTGGTAAGGCATAGGAACTGGTACAGTTGTGCTGGAAACAAGCCTTTTGATTGGCTATTATGGGCAGGGTGAGAAGTGATTCATCTTCCTACCCTCTGACCGACTGATCACAAACCCCTTGGCATAATGCCAGTAATACCTTACTTTGGAGACTGGAAGCTCTAAGAGACCTGTGGTCTTCTCAATATTACATACTCTAAGGGTGAAAAGTACAGCCCATTGATGCCTCTCTACCCTATGTGATTCTTGTCCTATGGTGAACTTACAGGAGGTCCACCCATGATTCTAGGGGCATGCACTATCTGGACATCATGATGATACCACTACAAGTTACTTTTGGGAATGAACTCTTTTTTCCTTTTTCCTTGTATTCTTGGTGCTTAGCTCAATGCCTGGTACTTATGAAGAACTTAATGAATGCTTGAATGAATGAGGGAATTATACAGGCTGGCTAACCATTATCCATTGCACACATTTTCCTCCTTTATAAAATGTTTTGTTGATATCATCTGTTTATACATCAACTTCATTTCCAAATATACGGCTCCATACTTCCTCACACAGAAACATGTCTCATAGCAAAGAATAAGGGGGGGAAAGCATCACAACAAACCCCAATGAACACATCAGCCCAGTTTGACAGTTTATGAAATATTCTATAACTATAGTCCCTCTACTTCTACAAGTAAGAGACGGAGGTATATTTTCTCATCTCTTCTTCAGGGACAAACTCAGTCATTATAATCATGTAGTATTCCTATGTACTTTTTTATTCTTTCCATTTATATTTTGTGTGTGTGTGTGTGTGTGTGTGTGTATGTGTGTGTATGCATATAGATATATATTTGTTTCAATTTATTTCACTTTGCATCAATTCACATATCTTCCCTTGGTTTCCTCAACTCTTCCCCCCCAACCAATTCTTTATCTTAGTAGTTTCTTATGGCACATTAGTATTCAATTACATTTTTGTATCTTGCAACTTTGTTGAAATGATTAATTAATTCAATTCATAAAGGCTGATTATTTAGGGCTTTCTAAATTAATCACACAATCTACAAAATGCCATAAAATTACTTCCTTCTTTGGATGATTTTCAGTGTTAGTTTTGCAGAGACTGCAGCATTCCATGATTGAAATGCAGAACACCACCACTAGAAGAATACTGATGCCCTTGGAAATGTTTTGCATGATTTCACATGTATAATGAATATTGTATTGCTTTCTCTCTCAGTAGGGGGAGGGAGTAAGAGAATTGGGGACTCAAAATTTAAAAAGGATAGAATGTAAAAAATAAATAGTAAATTAAATTTAAAAAATATTAACCTTAGTCTCCTAGAAAAGGTCTGAATCACTAAAAAGAAAAGAACAAGAAAACAACAAAAAACTTCTGTGGTTTCTCAAAGGGAATATAGCATGCTATCCCCTGTTCAATATGAGGGTCAATTAATTTGCACAGACTGATGGACAATCTCTAGGCTGTACATCCAGCTGCATATTATAATCTGGCCAGTAGGCCAAAATTTTTAGAATACTTGTGGATTGTTTTTAAGAGGCTCTCTAGTTAGAGTCTTTTCCAGGAAGATTAGAGGTAAAGCACAGATGTCTATTCTCAAGACATTTTATATAGGTCTAGAAATACTAGCTATACAGGAATAAGAAAAAAAAATTAAGGGAACAATCATAAGCAAAGAGGAAACAAAACTGTGACTTTTTGCTTATGACATAAGATTTATTGAGAGAAACTACACAGGCAACAATCAACAATTTCAGGAAACAAAAGAGTATAAAATAAATCCACAAAAATCATCAGCTTTCCTGTATATTACCAAACAAGGGGGAGAGAGAAATTTTTTAAAAATAACTATCAAATGCATCAAAATGAGAGTCCAGCTATCAAGACATACTTTACAGTAATAAAGATAGGCACACAAGACCTAGATTCACAAAATTATATAATATTAACTAATTACAGGAGTAAGAAAAGAGAGAACTTTCACCACTATGAGAAAACAGTTGTTGACCAAAGGATAGAGATTATCACAGAAGAGAAACTAAACAATTTTAATTACATAAAATCAAAGGGATTTTTGCACAAAATAAATGCATTTAGAATTAGAAGAAAAACAATTAAGAAAACAAAAAAAATCTTCACAGCAAATTTCTTTGATAAAGGTCTGAGATCCAAGATCTATCCAAAATCTATGTAAGAACCAAACCTATTCCCTAATGGATAAAAGGTCAATGGAGATGAACATGCAGTGCTCCAAAGAAGCAGATTATCAAGAATTATGTGGAAAAAATGCTTCAAATCAATAACAATAAAAGAAATGCAAATGAAAATGCAAATAAAAATTAGCAATGACAAGAGACGAAAATTACAATTATAGGAAGGGTTAAGGCAGGAAAGGCACACTAATGAACCACTAGAAGTGGTGTGAAGTGGTCTAACCATTCTTGAAAGTGATGTGGAATTATATTCAACTATATTACTGAACTGTGTTTCTTCTTTGACCCAGTGATACCCCTATTAGGCTTATACTCCAAAAAGATCAAAGAAAAAGGAAAAGGACCAACATGCACAAAAATATTTATAGTAGCATATAGTAGCTGAACAAATTATGGGATATGAATGCAATGACCTCCCTGGCTTCCTTTAAGTCCCAAACAAAATTCTGCCTCCTACAGGAAGCCTTCCCCAAACCCTCTAAATTCCAGGGCCTTCTTTCTATTAATTATATCCTACTTCTCCTGAATATAGCTTGCTTTGTATATATTTGTTGGCATGTGGTTTCCCTCATTAGATTGTAAGCTCAAAAAAAAAAAGATTGTAAGCTCCTTGAGGGCAGGGACTATCTTTCACCTCTTTTTGTATCCCCAGTGCTTAGCACATGTTGTTGTTGACCAGTTTTAGTTGTGTTCAACTCTTTGTGACCCACTTGGGATTTTGTTGGCAAAGATACTGCAGTGGTTTGCCATTTCTGTCTCCAGTTCATTTTACAGATGAGGAAACTGAGGAAAAGAGGTTAAGCGACTTGCCCAGTGTCACAGAGCTGATAAGTATCTCAGTCTGAATTTGAACTCGTCTTCCTGAATCCAGGCCTGGCACTCTATTCACTGTGCCACCTACCTGTCTGTGGCACATATGCCTGGCACATGGTAGGCACTTGATAAATATTGCTTTTTTTTTTCAGGCAATTGGGGTGAAGTGACTTGCCCAGGATCACACAGCTAGAAAGTGTCAAGCCTTTGGTCTGACACTGGATTTGAACTCAGCTCTATCTACTGCACCACCTAGCTGCCCCTAAATATTTCTTCATTGATTATTTTGTCATAAGAAATGAGCAACGAGATAGACTTAAAGAACCCTGCGAGGACTTGTATGAAGTGAAACAGAACTAAATGAGCACAACCAGGAGATCTAAGTAAACAATGACTACAGCATTGTAAGGAAAAACAACTGTGAAACATTAAATAACTAAAACCAATGCAAACAACACTGATAAAGACCTGGCAGACATGTGATGATCGACAGGTGCAGAATGAGACATGTATTTACCAAAAGAGCCAGTGCATGGCTTTGTTTTGAGTAACCATATTTACTTGTTAGAAGGAAGGACTTTTGTTTTGGTAGGAGAAGGGTCAGTACTCATAGCCATACTTAAAAAAGAAAGAAAGGAAAGTAAGAAACAACTGTCAGCAAATTATTTTGTAAAATAAAAAGAAGAAAGAAGAAAGGGACATAGAAAAACAGGACAATATTAGAACTACCATGTTTAGTTTGAATGAGAAAAAACCTACTAAAAAAACTATACGGATTAGAGATTTCATAAGGAATCTTCATTTTCTATTCTTTCTATAGAAAATGTTAATTTATGTTGATGTTTGTCAAGTTCATAATAAAAATAAAGTATTTGTAAAGAGAGGCTGTGCAATGTTGAGGGCTAAATGAATTCACTACAATGTCAGCCACAAATAGGAAGATTTAGGGAACTTCACTTTCTCTAAGGAATCCCATTCTGACTTGAACTCTGTGCTGAAGCTCCCCTATATCAAAGCTGAATGCTTTAGGTGAGTGAGTATATATCTCACCTAAAATTAAAGGGCACAGGATTGCAAGAAAAGGTTATCCCTTATATATTCCAAGGAATCTCATAATTATGCTATATACACAGAGATATCTTGTAGAGGAAAGCCTGTATGGCAGCATTGTGTTTGACTAAATGAAATGCTTTTTTTCATAATGAACAAACAAGAAACACAGCTGAATTGTATATTCTCTCCGCCTTTTACTCAATCCTGTGACGGCTGAGATAGGCTTTGTGCGTGTAACAGCCTAATTGTTCCCTTCTAATACCCTTTTCAATAATATTCTATATTCACATGTAGCTTATTCTCATAAAATTTATTATTACTATTATTATTGTTATTTTAATCACAGCACCTTGCTACTTACCATATAAGGATCCACAGAGAGATAAAGAGTTCTGGCTTTTACTTGTCCCACATTTAATTTATCTGGTAAATCAGCCTCTTCTGTACGGAAATTCTCTGCCACTGGTGTGCCATGTGTTCCTAAAATAATTGTTGGGTAAAGAAAGAGGCAATAAAAATGTTTTTGAATAATCATTCTCTTAACTATTATTTTCTAAAATAATTCCCTTTAGCAATCATTCCCTTATTCACTTGAAATGTCCATTTCCCATCAGCAGTTCTGCTCAGCTTCCACTCCATACAACATCATGCTTCCTCCAGGATAAGCTGATCAACTGATATCTCACCACCATGCAGACTGACCCAGGTTGTGATAATCAACACCTTCTCAACTCCCTCAGTGGCCTCTCCCCTCTGATGACAGGGCTGCAGGATAAAGCAATACGCTCCTCCCAAAGCCTTCCTTTATAGAGAGCTCAGAACTTTGCAGGTAACTCCATTTTCCACCAGCAGATCTGCATGGTTTCCAATCCACAGAACATCATGATGCCCCCATGCTGGGTATGCCCTGGTGCTGCACTGCTACTCTCCCCTTTCCCCTCCATATAATTCCTCTCCTCCCCATTAGATTGTAAGCAGTCCCTGAGAACACAGTCTTTTTTTAAAATCTATATCCCCAGTGTTTTAGAAGGCATTTCATAAATGCCTATTGAATTGAACTGAGTAATGCCTGCATTTCTCGACAATTTTAAATGACCTACTTAGACAAAATTATTTTCCAATTGCTGCTGATTTTCTCAAAAATATTCCTTTGAAACTACAGATTTTACAATTGGTATTACCCACAAATCTTGTGATAAATTTTTAAAGTTGTATTGATTCTTATTGTATTTACCTCAAAGTCATTTCTTGGAATCCCCACCCCTAACTCTACCATGTGACAAAAACAGTTAAGCAAAAACGTGAGATATAGAGATTGCATCTGACAACTTATATAACATTAGGCCCTAGAACTCACCTACCTCTTTAATGTGAGGAGGGTACTACGTTTCATGATCCGTTTTCTGGAATCCTTACTGGTTTTCCAATTACTCACCTTCCAACTTCCTTTTAAATTTTCATCTATATCATTGTGTTCCTACTTTATAGTATTCTTTTAATGCTGCATGTTTTGCTCTGCATCAGTTCACATTGCCCATGAAATGAACATTTCCCTGTTTCTCTGAATTCCCCTTTATCAGTTTTCTTGGTAATACTGTGCAAATGTTCAGTGAAAAGATGAAGAAACCAGGTATTGAGAGCTCCTTATCTTCACTCTACAACTTATAAACTTGCTTGCTTGCTTGGGGCACTGAAAGGTTAAGTGTCTTGCCCAGAGATACACTCATCATTTCTTGTAGGAAAGGTTTTAGGGGGTTAGGCTTCCACAGCAGAATAAGGAATTCCAAGATCTTGTGGATAGCCTCTCAACCAATCAGAAAGTGTACTAAACATTCTGTAAACAACTAGTTCCTTTGAACAGCCCTGGAGGCTAAACCTGTTGCAACCATCCTGGTAAAGGACTGGGCCTGGACAGGGCAAACAATTTTCTCCATAGTGCTTGCTTAACAAGCTTATTAAAGATTGACTGACACACCCACGGACAGAGATAGCCGCCATTTTTTATCATGGGAGGCATGACGACACATGACAAGGAGGAACACAACATGGGTTGTCCAGGAAGAGTGTAACTCAGATGAACTAGACCAATGCTAGCCCTGGTGGGTGGCGTATGGATCTTACTATTTAAAAGTTGATTGTAGCACTGAACCAGCACCCACATGCTACTAATGTGCACTGTGCCGCTTCTCTCTAGGGAGAAGCCCAATGTAGGCTTTCCTTCACTCACTCTTGTAGTAGATTTGTGTTTCAGATTTTTCTAACATTTCTTAATGCACAATAACAGTCTATTATATTCAGATGCCATTCTCCAATTCATGGGCACCCACTTTGTTTCTAATCTTGGAAATCCACAGAGTGATGCAATTAGCGTTTTGGCACATACTAGACTTTTGTTTCTATAGGATTATACAAGATATATGCCCAAAGGTAGGATGAATGAGGCAAAGGATATGGACAATATAGACACTTTTCTTGCTTAATTAAAAGTTGTTTTGCAGAATAGCTGAGCCAATTCAAAGATCTAAAAACAGTATATTAGTGTGCCTATCTTGCAAAGACCCTACAAAAATAAACTTTCCAATTTTGGGGTCACTTTTCCCAATTCAATCAAATGAGATATGTGTAAAGTGCTTAGCACAGTGCCAAGCACCCTACAAATGCTTATCCCTTCCCTCCCCCAATATGCATAGTGTGAAATTCAATCTCAGAGTTGCTTTCATTTGAATTTCTCTGATTACTAATTATATGATAAAGCAAATAATAATAGCTACATTTATATTGTCATTTGCAAAAAGCTATTTATGCAGTATATCTCATTTTGTCCTCCCAACAACCTTGAGAGGAAGGTGTTATTATTATCATCCCCATTTTAAAGAAGAGGAAATTGAGACTTTGAGAGGTTAAGTGACTCCCCCAAGGACACACAGCTAATAAACATTCAATGCACAATGAAAATGAGGTCATTCAGACTCCACCACCTAGGTTCCTTCTATGCTTATTTGGCAGCATGTTTTCCAAGGATCTACTACTTATACCTTGAATTCTTCTTTGAAAACTGTTAATCTTTGACTACTGATCTAGGGAAGAACAGTTCTTTGGTATTATATATTTGTGTCATTTTTCTTACATAACTCAGATATCAGACTTTTATCACTAAACCTTTCATTTTTAAACTACCTAACCACCAGTTATGAAAGTTAGGGAAGGATTTACAAAGTAAAAAAAAGGTTTTGTTTTAGTTCTCAAGATTTAAAAATTCAAGACTTAATCAACTCTTTCTGACTCTGTGGCCTGCCTTTCTCCATTCACTATGTCAGTGCTGTCTCTCACATTCAACTGTGTGTAGAAAAATTTCCCATCCTTATGTATAAGGATGATAATTGCATACTCATCCAAAATATGAGAATTTAAATCCTAAAAAAAATGAATTCTAAAAGCAGACAACAAAAACAAGAATGTGTGGTTAGGCAGCAGATGCTAAGAATCACAGGTTTTAGCACACATGTAATGATGAAAAGGTTTGGAAGAGCCACTCAGGACAGTACAATAGTGAGTCAATAACAGAAGTGTAGAGAGGAAATATCTAGCAACAGTGATCAGCTGGAATGGAGAATCCTTAGAGGGAATGGTCAAAGAGGGCTGGAATGATTTTAAGAAAATAATTCCTCAAGGATGTGCAGAAAATTACATAACTGTTGCTCTGTTTAATGAGGTAAAATATTAACTGAACTTTACCCTGACCACCAAAACAATGTTTTATCTCATTCTGGAATTTTATCTATTGTCACAATAATGCTACAACTCCCAAACTGCTTGGTTGAGAGAGATTTTCAGGGTCATAGGGTGGAAATGTTTCTTTCTAAGTAAAAATCCTAAATTAGGATAGTCTAAATTAATAAAAATTGTTTCTGGCAGGCTTGTGCCTAAAATAGAGAGTATAAAATTTATTCCTCCAAGTTGGTAAGATCTTCTAGGTAATCCTATTTATGGATGACATTTGTACTGATTACATCAATTCCTAGAACACAGCAGGTCTCCTATATGAGGTCCATAACCACAAAAGAGTTCACAGGTACAATCAAGTAAATGAAGGATGTCCCCTGTCGGGACGGATTTATTTTGTTTAGCTGTACTTTTTTTGTTACAAGTGAGGGAGGAAATGATCATTTTTTTTAAAGAATGTCCATGGTTAAGACTATGATAATTAGTAGAATGGACAACCTACATAGCTAGTCTATCAGTACATATATGTTGGACAGATACAGCAGATTGACAACAAATTGGGCCCAGAAATGAACAGAAGGGAGAGAGTAAATCAGATTTCAGTTGGAGGTTTTCCCCCAGTTTTTGTTATTCTGACCTTTACAAACATCAACGAAAATAAGCACTTCCATATATGCAAAAGGACAGACAGGACTGTACATGAAACTCAATCTCCATTAAGAACAGATTGCTCTTCTTTTTAAGTATATGTTAAATGAAGCATATTGCTTTCAAAGCTGTCCAACTTTTATGTTGATCTTTTTGGCCTTTCTCTGTCCTCTTGTATTCATTTCAAAAAACATGTTTTAATGATCCTCTTTTTTTTTTTAATGGCAATGCTACCCTTACCTCCTCCTCCCACTCAAATTAAGAAGAAAAAACTTTTGAGACAAACATGAATAGTCAAGGAAAACAAATTCCCACAACAGCTGTGTCCAAAAATATATGTCTAAGAGGGCAGCTAGCTGGGACAGTGGATAGAGTACCTCCCTGGAGTCAAAAGGACGTGATTTCAAATCCAGCCCTCAGACACATAAACACTCACTAGCTGTGTGACTCTGGGCAAGTTACTTAACCCTAACTACCTCATCCAAAAGAGGGAGAGAGAGAGAGAGAGTGAGTGAGTGTGTGTGTGTGTGTGTGTGTGTGTGTGTGTGTGTGTGTGATCTGCAGCTTGAATACATTCCCTCTCTGTCAGGAGCCAAGTAGCATGCTTTATCACCAGTCCTCTAGAATTATGGCTGGACACTGAATTGACCAAAGTTATTAAGTCTTTCAAAGTTGTTTGCCTTTACAATGTTGTCAGTGTATAAATTGTTCTAATTCTATTTATTTCACTTTCCATCAGTTCACACAAGTCTTCCGAGGTTTCCCTAAAACCGTTCTGCTGGACTACATTTGAAAAGAAATGGACACTGCTTTCTGTGCCCCTCAAACTTTTCTCTGAAATAAAGACTAATTTTCAAATCATCAACATTCCATGATTACTCAAAAGAGTATGGCCTAACTATATACACAGGAAGAATCTTATGGATGAAGAAAGCTAACTGCCCAGACAATTATATGCAGCTGGATGGAAAACCAATAATGAGGTCCACCCATAAAATGCCGGTCCTACTCAGTGGAAAGAGCAGTCAATATGGGGTAAGACCTGGGTTGAGCTTTGTTAAGTCACTTAATCTCTCTGGGCCTCAGATTCCTTACTGGTATGAGAAAGAAGGTGGACTCAGTGACCTCTAAGATCCCTTTCCCCCCTAAGACTATGAACTTATGATCTTATATCTTGGACAGATGCTGCAGGTGAACATGGGCTTGGCACAGTGGGTATAAGTAGGCTGCAGAAAATTACCTAATAAATGATGAAATTACATTTGTTTAAGTGTCATGCAAGATACCATCAGAGATGTGTGAACAGAAAATATAGGAAGAGCAAAGAATTAATTATCCATGTGCTATAATAGTGATGGCAAGAGACCTAGAACAAGGCCCTGCTCTGGGGGCAGGAGAACCCACGTCAATGGGATCACAGCCCTACTCAAGTCTTAAAAGGATATGTTATCATATTAATTTTCCCATAGATAGTACGATTAAAATAAATCACAAACATAAAATCATAGCATAGAATGACAAGCTCTTTCAAGTTAAAAAGGCCCCTAAAGATCATCTGGTTCCAAACTCTCTCATTTTATGGGAATGGAGGTCCACAAAGGCTAAATGATTTGCCCTCAGTTATACAAGGTGTTGTTGGCAGAGCCAGCACTGATACCTGAAACCTTCAGATTTCCAGTTAAATTGCTTTCTCTACTAGTGCTTTGACATGGACCTTCCGTTTTGAATTGTACTACATTTTCAATCTTTTGCCATAATATTCTATTGTTGCTGTTTGGTCATTTTCAGCTGTGTTTGACTCTTGGTGACCCCATTTGGGATTTTCTTGGTAAAGATACTGGAGTGGTTTGCCATTTCCTTCTCCAGTTTATTTTTACAGATGAGGAAACTGAGACAAACAGGGTTAATTGGGAGCAGCTAGGTGGATAGAGCACTGGCCCTGATGTCAGGAGGACCTGAGTTCAAATCCAGCCTCAGATCAAACACTTGACATTAGCTGTGTGACCCTGGGCAAGTCACTTAACCCCAACTGCCTATAAACAAAAAACAAATAAAGAAACAGGGTTAATTGACTTGCCCAGGTTCACACAGCTAGTAAGTATCTGAGACTGGATTTGAACTCAGGTCCTATACTCTATCCACTGCGCCACCTAGCTGCCCCATGATAGATATTTTTAAGAACAATTTGGAAGTGTACTTCAGAAAGAAAACAAAACAATTTGGAGAGGTGGTTTTTCGTTTTGTTTTTGTTTTGCTTTGCTTTTTTACTCATAAGCCCAACGGCAGGGAAGGTTAACTTGGTATGAGATATTTTGTCATCCTGATTTTCAGTGCTCCAGGTAAGCATAAGCAAACATATCAGTGTAAAGATGATTGCAGCTTAACTAACATGGACTTTGATACTTAATCAATTCATTGCAAACATGGGGATTTAAAAAAAAAAACCAGAAAATCTTTTGGAAATATGATTCATGAAAAAAGAACAAAAGTTCATAGACTATTTATCACTGTCCTTGGTGAGCACAAAACAAAAATGAAATCCATAAAATATTCTATCAAACAGAAAAAAATTGAGGACAAACATAGCAGTTGCTATAGAATCAACCGTGTGTATGCAACCAAATCATTGACTGGTTAGAGCAAAGGTTAAAGTAAACACCACATGTAGGATTGTAATAGAATACTACTGTGTGGTAAGAAATGATGAAGGAGCTGGCTTCAGGCAAACCTGGGAAGACAGGTTTGCTCTGATACAAAGTGAAGCAGAACATTGTACACAGTAACAACAATGATATAATAATGTACTGGGAAAGACATAGCTCCTCTGATCAATACAATGACCAACAATGCCAAAGGACTCTTGATGAAATACGCTGTCCGCCTCCAGAGAGAGAGCTGATGACCTGAGTACAAACTGAAACTTTGTTTCATTTTATTTGTCTTGCCTTTTTCCACCCTAACATGGCTCATGTGGAAATGTTTTGCAAGACTTCATATGTGTAATGGGTACCTTATTTCTCACTTTCTCAATAGGTGGGAGAGGGAGAGAATTTGGAACCAAAAATAAAAATAAAAAACAAAAAAGTACTAAATTAGAAGAAAGGCCAGAAGTGAAGGCGAATCACTACTATAATTGCAGCAACATGATTTTAAACAAGTTGTCAACTCCAAAATAAAACTGTCTACAATGACTGCTGTTTTCTTCAGAAATTTAATGGATGTAAAATAGTCACCATAACACAGAGGCTGCAAAAGCCGAGAAATGACACTGGTTAGATACGACACTTAATCTCCTTGTCAAGCAGAGAGACAGGGCAGCTCATTGGCAAAACCCTATAGGAAGATGTCAGAAGAATTTGTGTAACAGCAAAAAGCAACTGAGGAAAAAATGAATTTATACATAGCTTGGTGTGACATGTAGATAGGTAAATTGGATTAACCTCTGTTCATTTGTTGATGACATACACAGTATAAGAATAATAATAACTCACAGTAAGTTTGTGAGGTAGGTAATGAAATTATTGTCCTAAGTTTCCAGATGAGAAAACAGAAATCCAGAAAAATTAACTGACATAGAAGCAGGATTCAAACCCAGGTCTTCTGACTAGTCCATTTTTTCCCTCCACTGCACTTTCTCTTCATTTTAAATTGGGGGAAAGGGGAGAGGTTGAAAGAGAGTGGGGCTATGGGTGGTTAGCAATAATCATTCTCCCCCACAAAAAGAAGGGCCACTGAAGCATTTTTTTTTACAAGCATAAGAAGGAACAGAAGGAAATTCAGAAGGAAGCATATATGAGCAGGCCCAGTTTTGAAAGTTAATAGACAGAATTATTTACGTGCTTTTTTTTTTAAAGAAAGTGGTATTAAATGGAGATTCACACTTTCATATTCCAGTGCTTAGCATATCGCCTAGCAAATAGTAAGCATGTAATAAAGAAATGTTTAGTAACTGACTGACACATACAATTTGAAATTGGACAGATCCTTTGTTTGTATGGGTTATATTTATGAGCTTTTACCATATTAGAAATTAAAATATCTCAGTACTATTATGAATACTGTTTTGACTTGGAGACCTTCAGAGGCCCCCAGCCATACTTGGAGGACTTCTAGGCATTCTAGTCCAATCTCTTAATTTTATAAACAAGGAAACTGAGTTCCCAAGAGGTGAGTGATTTACCTGAGTTATAAGTGGTAGTGCCAGGATTTGAACCAGGTCTCTATTTGCTAATCTATTGTATAGTCACTCAGGGTAGAATAGGAAAAATAGATCCATCAAGAGACTTTACCTTCTGGGAAGGTCTTTAAGAGTATGAGTTGATAGACAACCTGTAGAATACATAAAGCCTATCATGGGATGAAGCAGACAACCTCTGGAACCTCTCTTAGTTCTAAGCTTCTACGATTAAACAAATGGTATAGAAGTAGATCAATGCTTTGTATAAGAAGTAGGAAAATACATTTAAAATATCCTAATAAATTTGAAAAAGAACAAGTAAGAAGAATCTATTCTACTTAGTATTATTTTAATTATTGCAAAGGATTCAAGGTCAAGGAATATAAAGAAGAGTATTACAGATGTTTGCTCACATACTTTGGTCTCTGTACCACTGTGGACATTTTTCTAACATAACATTATTTTCTATCACCTTTGTTTTTGCATTTCAGGTCAACAACTGTTATTATTACTTCTGTCTCTTTAAGAAGTAACAAGTAATGCAATGACTAAGAATGTTAAACTGAACCCTTCTCCGCATTACAAGGATCTAAGACATTTCCAGAGGCCTCAGGATGGAAAATGCTGTCCACATCCAAAGAAAGAACTATGGAAGTAGAATTGCTATCACTTATTTTTACCTTCTGTTGAGTTTTGTTTCATCTTTCTGATGGTTCCTCTTATTGGTTTTAATTTTTACTTACAACTTCAGTAATGTGAAAATATGTGTAATGGGT
The DNA here is from genome assembly GCF_003287225.1 of Phascolarctos cinereus. NCBI lineage: Eukaryota > Metazoa > Chordata > Mammalia > Diprotodontia > Phascolarctidae > Phascolarctos > Phascolarctos cinereus. The sequence continues at coordinate 228,803,191 of NW_027555736.1, forward strand.
ATGTAAATGTAAAGCCTGTGTGTCAGATTGTGCGCCATCTTGGGGAGGGTGGGGGGGAGGGAAAGGGAGAAAAATTTTCAACTCAAAAGCATATGAAAAAAAAGGAAAAAAAAGAAAAAGAAAAAAAGAAAAAAGAGTAAAAAAAAAGAAGTAACGAGTAGACACAGCTGTATGTTAATCATAAACAAATACATACCAGGTCGGGAATTCAGTACAACTCTTTGGACATGCATCACTATGTTGAGGTGGTAGAGCTACAAAGATCTATCTTCAGAGTTCCCTAAAAATTCAAAACCAAAGAAGAGTTTCAAAAAATTGAACAATTAAAGGAGTAAAATGTTGTACACAACTAGTTCACTCGGCTACAGAGCCTACCTAGGACCTAGGATTTCCAAATCACCTGAAGAATCAAGACCAGCTTGATCTTTCACTCCGAGCACGCATTGATGAGTTGGGAGAAAAGATGGCAGCAACTCCTTTTATTTTTAGCAAAGCACTTACTGATATAGTAAAATAACAGGCAATCTTTCTCAAGTTACAATGACGTATAACCCATGCTGTGCTCAAGGACAGTGCATGCACAGTCCATGCACTTATCTACTAGTAATCACAAATACACTGTTAATGACTAACGAGTAACTAGGGAAGTTAGAGATGCATAGAATGGAGCACCGAACCAGGCCACCTTTGCTCATAGATCAAGCAGCCGAGAGGGGCCTCCGCCCATCAGTGAGACCTCATGAACATCCTTACAGAGCCCCAACAGTAAAAGAAATGCCTTATATCATGTCTAGGTTACCAACTGGAATAAGGGAGTACATGTAGTATTTGTTCAAACAGGGACTGTAGGCTTTGGTCTTCTCAAAGCCTCCTCAACTGAAAAACCCCAAATGACATTTTCTTCCAAATCTGGTCATTCTATCCAATTATACAAGTAATGCCTATAAAAATCATGCCCATGGATTATTAATACTTTCTTTGGGTAGGAAGTCAGCAGGCACCAGGACATCATAAAAATGAAGCTTACTGGATCCATAACTGAATTAGCCACCTGTGTAAAGTCAGCTTCAGCTAACTTGTTAGAGTATACATATTTATATATGTTATGATACTATAGATATCATATATTTACATAGAGTTAGCTTCCTTTATTACAGACTAGCACTGGCTTCCTTCGAGTCTCCGCTAAAGGGCCACCTTCAGCAAGCCCTCCTAAATACTATGGCCTTTCCTCTGTAACTACCCCCAAATTATCCTGTATGTAACCTGTTACTTGTTCTGCATGCTGTCTCTCACTAGACAAGACTGGGAGCTAATTAAGAGCAAGGACACATCCCCAGCACTTAACACTGTTACCTGGCACATGTAAGCCCTTAATGTTTGTTGACTTGATCTGGTGCAGGGCAAAGAAAGAAGAATTTGGGATTCCTAGGGCCCGAATTCAAATCTCAGTGGGGTCTTGGGCAAATCATTTCACCTCTCTGACGCAGGCAAATTATTTAACCTCTGAGCCCCAGTTTCCTTCTTGGTAAAATGAGGGCAAGGGTTAGATTCCACAGCCATCTCTAAAAGGTCTCTTCTAGCTCCGGTTCCAGTCAGTTCCTAGAAGTATCCCACCACATACAGACCCCTGAAGGCAAACAAGTGCCCTGAGAACAGAGCGGATCAGGGAGCTGGGGCAGACCTTAGGTGGCAGAGGACGGGGAGGCAGAGGTGCAAGTCGGGGGGCGGGCGGAGGCAGTATTCGAGCCCCACCGCCTCCCCACATCATTTTCCAGGTGTGCAAATACAGTATTCAGTTTCCTCGCTCCCCCAATTTACCGCCAGGGCCTGGGCCACCTTTAGTCAGAACCCGAGGCGGGCACTCACCTGGAGGAAGGGCTTCCCGGGAGGACACAGATGCTTTAGGGGCAGGACCCTCCGAGGTCTTCAGCAGATGCTGAAACTGCCTGTGCATGCGCATGCGCACGGCTCCTCCCTCTCTCCAGATCCAGTCCAAAGTACGGGAATATATTTTTCCTAGTTGGAACGGGGCCAGTTCTATCCTACAGGAAGCCGCCCTAGTAGCCAAACTTTAAACTCTTAATTTTTGAAGATCCCCGCAAAAGAGCCCTGAATCTGGAGTCAGGAAGTCCGGGATTGAAATATGACATTTAAAGCTTTTATTAACTGGGTGACTCAGATCGCGTCTCGATCTCTCTGTTCCCTGATTGTCTTACCTGTGAAATGGGAGAGTAATAGTGTTGAGGTCTAGGGGTGCTGGGACCCGAAATTCAAGGGAAACCAATGCCGGCCCTGCCTCGAATTTGATCCAAGCCTTCTTTCAGCCAAAAGCAAGGTTTATTAGAACCGACTAGGTGCGGGAGATTTTAAGAATCCACCCTTTAGTGGACTGGACTAATCCTTTGTATAATGGGGATGGAAGTGCCAGTAGGCTGGAGGAACTGACTGGGAGATAACAGATAAGGACCAGGAAGGGGATATCGCAGGCCTTATAAGGTCTTGTAAAACCAAAAGAACTTTGACAGAGGATGAGGGAGCTTGTTGCTTACAAGATAAGGAGGACTTTTATGGTATTTCAAGATAAGGGGGAAAGGAGTTTAGGACAGGAACGCAAGTCACTCAGGAGGGGCTTCACAAAGTCATGGAAAAGAAACACTTAACATTCTTTTTAATCCTTAGGGCACCATTTGTATCCACATTATTATGAGCTGTCTTTTTTGCCAACTGGTGAACGGTCTCTCTAAGGTTAGAGAGAATCAGTTCATGATGTAGGTGACCATATCAGGGCATGAGATACTCTGCTACATTGTTAAGGAACCAGAGGACATTTCCCCAGAATCTGGGTTTTGCCCTTTTCAAGTTAGAGATCTTAGGCTGTGTGGGATTGAAAATGGAGAAGGTGGGCGCTAAAAATCCAAGGGTGCATAAACCAAGTCCTTGTAAGATGTTACTCATTGGGTGGCCAGGATAATAGTTTTGGGGTCTTGCCACATGGTGGTGTTGGGTCTGAGAGGTTGAGATCCCTCAAACACCAGAGTATAGGATGGGGTCATCTGGAATGGACACAACTGGGTTGTCTCCAGCACAGACCTCCACTGTATATACTTGATTTAATCTGCTTTTCTTGTCTTTGCTCTCTTTTGTGGCTTTTCTTCTTTTTGGTGAGACAATCAGGGTTAAGTGACTTGCCCAGAGTCACACAGCTAGGAAGTGTTATGTGTCTGAGGCTGGATTTGAACTCAGGTCCTCCTGACCCCATGGGCGAAGCTCTATCCACTGCGCCACCTAGCTGCCCCTTTAATGACATTTCTACCTCCCTTATTTGAACATCTGGGACTGTGATATCAGAGTTCAAGTATGGTGGTTCCACTGTCTTCAAGTATTTGAGTAACAGGAACATAAAGAAACCAATGATTTTCTTGCAGGAATATATAACAAAGGCAGAATTTATAACCAAATAATTAGGGTACCCACCAGCTACCAGGACTGCACGTGGACCTTTGTGCTTTGCCACAAGTTGATTTTCATGGCAACTCGGAGAATTCCCAGTCATATCTGTTCCTTGCCATAGTTGTTCCTTGTGTGGTCCCTTCTACCACTGGTGTTATGTTAACCCAAGGGAGATTGTATCCTTGTGTGTATGGAAAAACTTTTGTTATCACATATATTGCTAAGCTGTTTAATTAATGACTTTTTCTTTGCACTGGTATGTCCTCTGATTGACTGACAAAAGAAACACCTTGATGGAGGCTCATGAACTGTGTTTTGAGTGGATGCTGAGTTTGAAGCAGTCTCTTCCTCCCAGCTCCTCATATTCCTTTGGAATCTCACAAAACAGAATCCCTGGGATGATTTTAAGGGACACAGCCAGACTAACAAGTAGGGGCATAACAAGAGTTGGAAGGTATTTTCTAACTCCAAGTCAGATGGGACACTAGGATCAGGGAACCTGAGCCTAGCAAGAGGAAAAGCAATTAAAAGCAAAGACTTAATTTTAGCTTTACAGCATCTGCTGACTTTTGCTTGCCAGTTGACTGGTCTACAAAGACTGGCTTCTGACTGAAAGAATTTAGCCCTTTGCTTTAAGGAAAGGCTACTTATTAGTTACACTCCAGCGAAGGCAGCAAAGAACAGCAGGAAATCCAGTGAGGCTGCAAAGCTGAAGACCAGCAGAATCTTACTAGAGACGCCCAGCACCAGCAGATGATGCATCCAGTAGGGGAGGAGTCCAATAACAAAAGCATTCTGCGGTGGACATGGCCAGAACAGAGACTTACAGCAGAGATAACAGAGAAGCAAATGCCCCATGTACAATGTAAAAAGCAGCTTACCTAATGACGTAACCAGAGAGCACTGGAAGTATGGATTTGTCCTGGCTACATGTGGATGCCATCCCACTGTCTGTGTTCCTGGTCAGATCTGTTTTCTGTGAAAGTCCCCTCTCCCCTGCGGAAGACTGCATCTTTGTGGGTCTGTAGAAATTTTGCTTATCACATATTTTAGTATATACTGTTTAATCAACATGTTCTACTTTGAACTAATATATCCTCCAGGTGACAAATACATTGATGAAGGCTCATGAACTATGGGTTTGAATGAATGTTGAACATACCCACAGCAATGCCTCCAGCCTGAGGTAGCATTCAGGGACTCCTTGTGAAGAGATGTTTCAAGTGCTACCCAGATGAATTTGAAAAATAAATAGCCAATGGAATAGGCAAGCTTGAGAGTTTTCGTGAAAAACAAACTGAACAATAACTAAGGATTCTAGTATTCTTCAAGGAAAATATAGGTCAGCAAGGAGATAACTCCCCCAAAACTAATTTGATCTGATGGCTCATTAAAAGAAGCATATGAGAGGTAATGTTTCCATTGTACAGTACTTTGCCCTGGGTAAGCCACAACCAGAGTAAGATATGTAATTCTATCTATCATATTTTACGAATGACTTTGAGAAGCTGAAATCTTTCTAGAGAGTAGGGTAACCAGGATGGTAAGGGGACTAGAACCCGTGTAATACTGTAAGAGGTTAGATGGGATATAGCTACACTCCAAAACCAGAGGTAGATTTTATTGACTGAATATGTTATCCAGATCTAATTGCTTCTTTTTTCCTGCCTTGGAGCCCTGCTCATTCAAAGGCTACAGGCAGGAGAAATAAGTTACTAAAACAATACTTTAAAGGAGCTGTGATTTCAACATGATTGGGCACTTGCTCTACCAAAAGATATCAAAATCCCTCCATACTTTAGGAGATGGTTGCTGTGGCCAAAACGATTTGTCACCTGGTGACCAACTTCATGATTGAAACTTACTATTCATTAGCAGCTTTAGTTACAAGCACTTGAAGAGATGGGAGATTTGAAACCATAAACCTAAAGGTTTGGGAATCATGTGTGATTTTCATTTATACTTGGTATCTTCCCCCCAAGTTCATTCTTAGATTTGACTGCTAAAGAAACATCACAAGATGAGTTGACTTCACAAGTTAAGAGTTACAATGAAGCACGGATTATTATTGCTTAGGGACCAGTTTCTTTGAGGAAAAAAGGATTCTGATTTCCACCTTAGCCATCTTTTAACCAGATGGTTTGGGTATGGTTGTTTATAAAAGATAAAACCTTAAATGTAGCAACAGAATGCATGTATTTTCAAACCAGTACTGCTTGTTTGAATTCTTCCCTTTAAGAGGAAGAATCTAATACAGTGGAGGGAGCCCTGGATTTAGAGATAGAGGATCTGAATTTGAATCCCAGTTCTGCCACTTGCTACCTGTGTGATACTGTTTTGCTACCCGTGTGATACTGTTTAAGTTACGTAATCTCTCTCTCTAGACTTTAGTTTCCTCATGTATGAAACAAGGGGCTAAGACTTAAGGCTTACTAATGTCCCTTCTAGTTTTCCTTTTGGGATCTCCTTGAGGAGGTGATTGGTGGATTCTTACAGTTTCTATTTTAACCTCTGGTTCTAGAATATCAGGGCAGTTTTCCTCTATGATCCTTCCTTCCTTCCTTCCTTCCTTCCTTCCTTCCTTCCTTCCTTCCTTCCTTCCTTCCTTCCTTCTTTCTTTTCTTTTCTCTTTCTCTTTCTTTCTTTCTTTTGCAACTGGGGTTAAGTGACTTGTTCAGGGTTACACAGCTAGTTAACTGTCAAGTGTTTGGTTTGAGGCAGGATTTGAACTCAGGTCCTCCTGACTTCAGGGCCAGTGCTCTATCTACTGTGCCACTGCTCTGCCCTGATAATTTCTTGAAAAATGATATCTAGGCTCTTTTTTTGATCATGGTTTTCAGGTAGTCCAATAATGTTTAAATTAGCTCTCCTACATCTATTTTCCAGGTCAATTGTTTTTCAAAGAAGATATTTTATGTTGTCTTGTATTTTTTCATTCTTTTGGTTTTGTTTTATGATTTCTTGCTTTCTCATAGAGTCATTAGCTTCCATTTGCTCCATTCTAATTTTTAAGGAATTATTTTCTTCAGTAAGCTTTTGGACCTCCTTTGCCATTTGGCCTAGTCTATTTTTTAAGGTGTTGTTTTCTTCAGTATTTTTTAGGTCTTCTTTAGTAAGCTGTTTTTCCTAATTGTTTTGAGTCACTCTCATTTCTCTTCTTAATTTTTCCTTTACTTCTCTTACTTGATTTCAACATCCTTTTTGAGCTCTTCCATGACCTGAGATCAATTCATATCTTTCTTGGAGGCTCTGGATATAGGAGGTTTGACTATGTTGTCTTCTCAGTGTATGTTTTGACCTTCCTTGTTACCAAAGTAACTTTCTAGAGTCTGAGTTTTTTCTGCTGTTTGGTCATTTCCCCAACAAATTATTTTACATTTTAACTGTTTCTTAAGGTAGGGCTCTTCATGTGGATAGAGCACTGGCCTTGGAGGGAGGAGGACCTGAGTTCAAATCCGGGACTCAGACACATAACATTCCCTAGCTGTGTGACTCTGGGCAAGTCACTGAACCCCAATTGCATCCCCCCCCCCAGCCCCAGAAGAAAAGGTAGGGCTCTGTTACTAGTATGGAGGATGTAGTGTTCCAAGCTTTAGAGATTTTGTTTAGCTGTTTTCAGGGATACTTCAAGGGACCAATAAGTTTTCAGTTCTTCCAAAGTAGTATGATCTAAGGAGAGGTGTTTACTCCTCTCTTGGCCTGTGCTCAGGCCTGTGAATGACCACAAGCACTCTTTTCTGCCCTGGAACTGTGAGAAGGGTTCCCTTTTCACTGGTGCCACAAGCTCTGCTATGCCAGTGCTCCTCTTCAACCGAGATCTGCCACCCAGAACTGTGACCCAGATCCAAGTTTGGACAAAGCAACAGAATCCTGCATCAGTGCCAGCAAAAAGACCTCTGTAATCTCCTTCTGAGCAGCTGTTCAATCCCCTTACTGTCTGTGGGTGGAGAGCTCTGGAAGCAACTGCCCCAGGGCTGTAGGGGTGAGGGCTTGACTGTGCTCCTCTCTCACTCAGGTCTGACAGACCTTCTAAGTTGTTTTTAGTGTTTGTAGGTTGAGAAGTCTGGAAAGCAACACAGCTGCCTGGGATTTAGTCCCTTAAGCCTGCTCCATGTTTGCTCGGGCTTATTTAGCCCCCTGAGGGTTGCTCCAGGTTTGCTGGGGCCTGGTCTGTGTTGGCCTGCACTCTTCTCCCAGCCTGGTGCAACAGACCTTTCCTATCAACCTTCCAGGTTGTCTTGGGCTAGAAATTTCTTTCACTCTATCTTTTTGTGGGTTCTGCTGCTCTAGAATTTGTTTAGCGTCATTTTTTACAGGTATTTGGAGGGGTTTGGGAGAGAGCTCATGCGAGTTAAGGTTAAGACAGGCAAATTTTGAAGTCTCTAAAACTTGACTTAAAAACCAAATCAGTATGACTTCCATGCAATAGTGAAGGCTGACCTGAGATTACACTGCATTAATCTGCAGTGATCCCAATTAACAGTGCTTTCTGATTTGATGTGAGATCTAGACTTGAAAGAGAGCTCAGAGGCTATATAATCCAACCTTCATATTTTATGTGGGAAAACTTGAGTCCAGGTTAAGCAACTGGTCCAAGGTTACATGAGTGGTAAGTATCTGAGGAAAAATTTGAACCCAGGCGACTTGGACTATTCTCTAACCACCACCCAGTCTGTATCTTTGCTCCTTTCAGCCCTCTCTGTATACTGTGGGGCCACAGGAATTGATATTAACAGTATTTTAAGAGATTAACATACAAGTGCTACTGAGGGAAGTGTATTCTGCAGACAAAACATTTTCAAAAGCAAGAAACAGAATACATATAGCAATTGACAATTTCCAAATCTTTGTATGCAGTAGTACTTTAAAAGATCAACAAATTCTACTGATAATTATGGAGTACTTGATACTACCATGTCAGAATCACTGAATTTCAGAGTTGCAAAGGCCCTCATAAAGTCCAATCTGTCCTGTTTAGTCCAACAAATTTAGAATAACTCAGTTTGGGAGGTGGACCAATCACCATCTTTTAAAGATAAGAAAATTTAAGACACCAAATGATTAAGCAACTGCTTACCAAATGTCATCTAGCCATTTCGAGGCAAGCTAGAGCTAAAATTTAGCTCTCCTGAATCAGGGAACATCGACCTTCCTTTACACTACAGAATAGTACTGGAGTGGTCTCTTTCAATCACAAAACAAATGCCCCTATTTGAAAACTTCAACTCACCCTGTGCCCTCTATCTGTCTATCTATCTATTTATCTGTCTATACATACATACATATAATTTTTTCTGCTCACACTACCCTAATAATGACGAAGGTGTCATGAGTTATAAATATCATCCTTCCATGCAGGAATGTAAACAGTTCAGCCTTAATAAGGCTCTTCTGATTTCTCTTTCCTGTTTACCTCTTCATGTTCCACTTGAGTCTTGATTTGAAAGTCAAATTTTCTATTCAACTCTGGTCCTCTCCTCAAGAATGCTTAAAAGTCCTCTATTTCACTCAATGACCATGTTTTCCCCTGAAGGATTAGACTCAGTTTGGCTGGGTAGGTGATTCTTGGTTGTAATCCTATCTCCTTTGCCCTCCAGAATATTATATTCCATGCCCTCCGGTCCCTTAATGAAGAATCCGCTAAATCTTGTGTTATCCTGATTGTGTTTCCACCATACTTGACTTGTTTCTTTCTGGCTGCTTGCAGTATTTTCTCCTTGACCTGGAACTCTGGAATTTGGCTGCAATATTCCTAGCAGCTTTCCTTTGGGGATCTCTTTCAGGAGGAGATGGGTGGATTCTTTGAATTTCTATTTTGCCCTCTGGTTCTAAAATATCAGGGCAGTTTTCCTTGATAATTTCTTGAAAGATGATGTCTAGGCGGTTTTTTTTATCCTGGCTTTCAGATACTGCAATAATTTTTAAATTCTTTCTCCTGGATCTATTTTCCAGGTCAGTTGTTTTTCCAATGAGATATTTCACATTGTTTTCTAATTTTTCATTCGTTTGGATTTGTTCTACTGTGTCTTGCTTTCTCATAAAGTCACTAGCTTACAATTGCTGTATTCTAATTTTTAAGGAAATATTTTCTTCAGTAAGCTTTTGGACTTCCTTTTCCATTTGGCCGATTTTGCTTTTTAGGACATTCTTCTCCTCATTGGCTTTTTGGACCTCTTTTGCCATTTGAGTTAGGCTATTTTTTTAAGGTGTTATTTTCTTCAGTATTTTTTTGGGTCTCCTTTAGCAAGTTGTTGACTTGTTTTTCATGATTTTCTTGCATCACTCTCAGCTTTTCCTCTACTTCTCTTACTTGCTTCTCAAAATCCCTTTTGAGCTCTTCCCAGGCCTGGGACTGATTCATATTTTTCTTCGAGGCTTTGGATGTGGGAGCTTTGATTACGTTGTCTTCTCCTGGTTATATGTTTTGCTCTTCTTTGTCACCAAAGTAAGATAATATAGTCTGAATCTTTTTGTGTGCTTGCTCAAGATCCTGGCCAATTACTTGAGTTTTAAACTCTTTTTTAAGGTAAGAGTCTGCTTCCAGTGTGGAAGGTGAACTGTCCCACGCTTCGGGAGTTTTGTGCAGCTGTTTTCAGAGATACTTCTAGGGACCTGAAAATGTTCAGTTCTTCCAAGGTGTTTACTCTATTAACAATGAGGAGGGTAGGGCTGACTCGGGAAAGGAGGCTGGGGGGGGGCAGCTTCCCTCTCCTCTCCCACTTTCCCCTCAGAGACCCAGCGCTGCCTCGCCGCTGGGATGGGGCCGCCTTGCGGTGGTTACTAGGCAGCGACCCAGACCAGACACAGATAAGCCTCGCTGTCACCTCCTCATCCTGGGCGGCCAGCGGTCCCTGCTCCCTGACTCTGTCCACAAGCCGGGCTCCAGGCACCTGCCGGAAGCTGTTGGAGTGCAGGACAGGAAGTTTTAGCCTTCCCCCGCCCCACTCCCCACCCCTCAAGTGGACAACCTCATGCCACGCAGGGGAGGAGACTGGGAGCAGCCCTTGACAGTCATCCTTCAAAGAGGCTGGTCATTGGTTGGAGCCGGGGGGGGGGGGGGGGGGGGGGTGTGCGGGATCTAACCCCGCACATCCAATTAGTTGCCCCGTCTTGTCTTTTCTACCCATTCAGCACCTCTCTCCTCCAAACAGCCTCTTGGAGTCTGGCGTGTTGGAGGGACCAAGAGTACAAATGAGTAAACTGAGGCTGCCAGAGGCTAAGTGACTGGCTTAGCATCACGCAACCAGTAAGTATCTGAGGCACAATTCGAATTTAAGTCTTATTAACACCAAGAACAGTGTTCTTATGCCCTGGCCGCACAGCATCACTGACTATCTGCTGAGTACTAGAGATAGAAAAAGCAAAGCAAGACGGTCCCCCTCCTCCAGGACCCCCACCCCTCTGTCCTAATTGGGGGGACAAAACATAAGGTTTAAGCTGCAAGTCAAGTGTATTAAACCTATTCAGCAGCAATAATGACTGACAGTTACAAAGTGATTTATAGTACCTTCTTTTTCTGTAGCTTTTTGACGTGGTTGTTGTTCTTTCCATAAGAAATCTGTAAAATAGGAAGGTCAGATAGTTTCATACACATTTGACACATGAGGAAATAGACTGAGAGATTAAATGGCATGTCCATGATTGCACAGATACTAGTTATTTAAAGCAGAAATGAACCTTAGATCTCATTTCCACATACAGTTCAGAACTTTGTCAATATGGTTTCCTACAAATCACAATGTGTTAGAGTTAGAAAGGCTATCAAAGCTCATCCAAATGAACACCTTCATTTTACAGATGAGAAGACAGGCACTGAAAGATTGAAGTGAATTGCCCAAAGTCACACATGTCTTAAGTGACTGAAACTAAAACCTGATTCGAGATCTGTGGAGAAGCTAATTGCTTTTCCTTCTACACTTTTCTGAGAGCACTAGTGATTTTTTTTATTTCCATAAAATAATAGTCAAACTCATAAATTCTATGGTTAGTTTATGTTAACCAGTAAAGCACTGGACTTGGAGTCAAAATAGCTAAGGTTAGGTTCTGGCTCTGCCACTTACTTGCAAACAAGTTATTTACCATCTGGGCTTCAATTTGGACTAAATCATCTCCAGCCTTTCATCTCTCACATTGTGTTTCATTCCTAGGAAAAATTAAATTGATTTCCAGACTTCAGAGCACTAAAAACAAAATATACACAGCTTCATGAAAATACACCATCATACATATACAATATGACCACATATGCCATTCATTTTCACATCTTTAAAAGTTCTTATAAACATAATAAAAATCAACAAAAACAGAGAGGTGAGAATATACAAAGAGAACCAAAGGTTTACCCACAAATCCTTACACTTTACCTATCAGAATAAGCAGAATCAAACAAAGCAATCAAAGAAGACTGGAGAAGGATTTAGAAGTAGATGGACTAAGATTTGACCATAGCTTTCCACACATATTAGCTATGAGAGTGTTTCTCTTTTCTCTCATTATTTAGCAAGTCTTTGTTTAGTACTTCTTTTTGTGTTGTTTCTATAATTCCTATACTTTTTCTTTATGTATGATCATTTATTACTAATTGTGTTTCATTGTGGTACATAAATATAGCATACAGAATGCCTGTTTGTGTGTGTGTGTGTGTGTGTGTGTGTGTGTGTGTGTGTGTGAGAGAGAGAGAGAGAGAGAGAGAGAGAGAGAGAGAGACAGAGAGAGAGAGAGAAGTGAGAGAGAGAGAGAGAGAGAGAGGGCATGAGCACGAGCTTCTGGGCTTTTTTTTTTTGAATAAGCTTTATTGATGCCTTTTGTTTTTATGCAGCCCAAGGCCCAAAGCCCATTCATGGAATTCTCCTCACTTGTGGAGATCAAAGCCTTGCCTATGTGAGAGGTGGTGTAACACCACTGAGGGGTAATGGGACCTGGACCCCTAAAAGTAAAAGACCATGTCTTTGAAAGCTACCCAGTCCCTGAATTTTCCCATGCATTTCAGGGGCCCAGATCACTGCCATCTCAGCCCAAGGCATCTGGCCCACCTCAGCCCACCTGGATCACTTAATTACCTTACTTGACAGTCCTTTCACTGTCCTCTTGACCCACCCCAGACCACTTAACTCCTTTCATTGTCACACCTGGGCCACATACAAGTATCAATCTCACCCCCATCAAGCCTCAGATTCACTGGGAATCTATTCCCATCCTATTGGCATCAGAATAAACCTTGCCATTTTGACTGGAAGAAGGTTTGAGTGTGTGAATTATTTCCAGGAAGACCTCCCTTATACACTGACAGTTCAGGGTTCCCAGCAACCCGAGGCCACATCATCGAGGTTCCCAGCATTCCAAACTGCATCACCACCAACCACCAATAGTTGGCTGAGTCAGGACAGAGAAAAGATTTCATTAGTCTCTTTGGGCTCTCTAGTCTCTTCTATTCTTCCAATCCAATCCAATCCAATCAAAATGTATTAAGCCCCTATAATGCTGGGCACTAGGGGGATACTTAATAAAAAGGTAGTCCCTGCCCTCAATGAGGGCCAAATCCAAGTTCCAGCCTGATTCTATAGACAGTAGTAGGACAATTTACATATAAGGAGGTGGGATAAATGTCATGTCAACTCCTCCCCATTATAGCACCATTAGGAGATTAGAGTAGCTCTCAGGTGATGGGACAAAAGACAGTGCTTTGTTGTCCTTGAATAGTTTCAGTTGTATCTGACTCTTTAAGACTCCATTTAGGGTTTTGTTGGCAAAGATACTAATTTGTCGTTTTCTTCTCCAGCTCCTTTTACTGCTGAGGAAACTGAGGCAAACAGAATTAACTTGCCCAGGGTCACACTAGTAAGTGTTTAAGGCCTGATTTCACCTCATGAAGATGAATCTTCCTAGTTCCAAGCACAGTACTCTATCCACTTCACCACCTAGCTGCCCCAGAGAAAGTTCTAGCTTTATGAAAATTCACATTGAGCAAATTCAACTTTATGTAGAGAATCCTGAAAGAAATCTGAATTCCCCAGAAACACCAATGTTAACTTTACTACACAATAAATATGCTCTCTCTCTACTCTTGCCCCTCAGGTCAGTGCTCCAAAGCCTCTCCACCCCCAGCAAAAGAAAAAAAAACGCCCCACGTCAAAGCAGAAGAAAGGAGGCAGAGAGACATCCACCAGTGTGGCTGCTGCTGAGATCTCCAGTGCCAAGAGAGGAGACCTTTGCCCCTCTCTGCCCACTGACTGAATGTCTGACCCCAAGGTGTCTGTGTTCTCCTTGGGTACTAAATACCTGTCCTGGGCTCCACCTGTCCCCTGGCCTCTTCTGTGTAAGAAAGGATGATGTTAGGCCTCTACAACAGAACAAGGGGATTCAAGGAATTCCAAGATCTTGTGGACAGTCCTTCAACCAATCAGAAAGTGACACCAAACATTAATGGAAGAGGGCCAGACCTTAAGAATCCGAGCACCTTAACAGAGGTCAGATGGACCTTATATACCAAGAGACTATGGGAAGGATCTGAGAGTGGCCAAGTATTGTGAGGTGACTGGAAGAGATGTCTAAGCAGGATCTAGATGGGAATGGCCAGTAAACTGGGGTGACTGTGAGGCAATAGAATGCCAGACACCCAGGGACCTGGACCACATGGCCAAGGGAGAATGGAGCCTAGATAGGATTAAGGGGGGGAAGTGGGGTGGGGTGTGTGGAGAGGCCATAGGGAGGTCAGACAATGGAGGGCTAGGCTAGGTTAAGGGTAACAGAGAATTTTGGGCATAGGTGATAATGAAAGGCCAGTTGATGGGATTATAGCTTCAGGCTAACACCAGAGATTTGTGGAAAGGCCAGGGCTTTTCTGTTTTGGGGTCCAGATACCAAACATATGGTCTTTTCCATTTAGGGGTTCAGATCCCAACCCCATCACAGATTTTGTTTTTGTTTTTGGCTAGATAAGTCATTCTCTGACTCATTTCTTTTTTTTCCCTTTTTTTTTTAGGCAGTTAAGGTTAAGTGACTTGCCCAGAGTCACACAGCTAGTGTCAAGTGTTTAGTCTGAGTCTGAATTTGAACTCACATCCTCTTGACTCCAGGGCCAGTGCTGTATCCACTGTGCCACCTACCTGCCCCTTCGGCATCATCTCTTATTAAGCTTTAATCACTGAATGGGCATTGCTTCAGTCAAACTGAGACCTGTTAAATACCTTCAGTTGAAAGGACCCAGGTCCACCACTGCATCCTGGGCCATCTCCAGTTGTCCTGGTCTGTATCTGGCCACTGGACCCAGATGGCTCTGGGGGAGGAAGTGGGGCTGGTGACTTTGCACAGCCCTGCCTTCCCTTGCATATCATGGCATCACAAACCCTGATGTCATGGTCCTCTTTGAGAACAAAGGACATATAACAACAATGAAGTCCTGTGGATTCTTCCTCCATGTTTCCCATCTGTCCCCTTTATTTCCACCGTTATTGCTCTAGGACTGGTCCTTCTTACTTTTCATATTACAAAAAACAATCTAGCTAGTATACCTGACTCCAGTTTCTGTCCACTTCACTGCAGTTGGAATTCTTAACCTGGGATCTAGGAACATTTTTTTACGTTGATATCTGTATTTCAACATAATTGATTTCTTTGGTAATATTCTGTGTATTTTATTTCATTATTGTGATAAGAGATCTATAGGTATCACCAGGCTGCCCAAGGAATCTATGCCATATAAAAAAAGGTTAAGAGCTCTTTCCTCTAAGGGAAAGATCATAAGGAAGTTATCATGGAAGATACACTGGTCTGTATTGGTATTGACAGTATAGAGTATATATCCTTGAAGAATTTATCATTGTAATGGTGGATGTACTCCCTCACCCATACGAATCACAACTGCCCTATCACTTAATAGAGATTTAAGAATTTCTGTGGCTAAAAAATTAACCAACCTGGAATCAGCCTAGTTTTGACTCTCTTCAAACTTATCAAGGCTAATCCTTGAAAGGAAAACACAGTTATTGACACAAACTCAACTATTCTACCTTGGGAGGACCTACCAGAAGTTATGATCAGCTTTGTCAAGAGACCAGGGTCAACTCCATACTGTTCACTTGACATAAAAACCAGACTTTAGTGGAGGAACATTTAGTACATTTTGAATACATGGTGAATTGAATTCCTTTGTATAATTGGTTTATTTCAGCATTTGCAAAGGGTAAACATAACTTATATAATGACCTGTATCAATTTTCCACTTGATTATTTTAATTGAAGTCTGATTTGGATACAGGTCTCATACTCTGTGGTCTGGCTGATAGGAGAAATGGGGGAAAGCAGGGAATGCCCTCAGGTAAGGGGAAAGGGGACAATTTTTTTTAGAGGTTTAGGGCAGGAAGGAAGCAGGACTGACTGAGTTTTCAGCAGGGGAGTCTCAGCTTTCTCATTCTTGTCAAAGAGAAAGGCTAGCAACCAGGTTAGGGTTTGCTGCACTCCCCCCTTCCTTACCTTTAGCCTCTTTCTCAAGTTCAGCCCCATATTCTACCCTTGGCTAAGAGAAAATGAGGCTAAAGAGCAGTTAAACCCAATGAATTAATTTTAGGGATGGAACTGAAAAGTAACAGTCTTTAGCACCCTTGGCTAAAGTGGACCAACCCAACCAGGATTTCCTAAGGCTACTACTTCAGTCCCCCCGTATGGTCTTGGAATGTATATATAGGTCATATCATCTCCTCTTGCCCAACCTAAAGAGCAGCCCATCCATCTTCTGACCATCTAGTCAAAAAAGGTATTCCTTGCTTCACTCAATCTGTGACCCTGCTGACATAACATTTTTTACTTATTTTAGTTTATGTGTCATATGTCAACCAATGGGACTCTGTACTTTATATAAATACTTTAGACAGTTTGGGTAATAAATCTGATATTAAAGCTTATAAAAAATGAGGCACTGGAATGAGGGGGTATGAAGGCCATGAAGAAGGTCTGGAGTCCACTTCACTAAACGAGGCCAGGTTCCTTTAATAAAGTGCTTTGGTTCAGAGCTCTGCCTCAGTTTCTCTTTTAGTCATTCAGGGAGATTTTTGTCCCCATATCTGCCTCAGTATTTGTTCTTTCAATTAGTCAATGAAGATTAATCTGAAGGCTCCAACATGGTAAGTTTTGAAAGGTTAGGAGAGTGAGCTACCAAGGGTCTAGGAGTCAGAGTCATGACAAGTTTTGCATCCATCCCAGCATCACTGCAGGGAGTGGCCTTTGGGAGCAACCTTAAGGACCCAGTTCAGTGGAAGCTGAGAGAAGGACTCATCTGGGAGTCATGATAAACCTGGACATGAAAGTGGAGGGACCCATATTACACAGAACTATGCTATGTCTGAGACGACTTTTCCCAAAGAATAGATGGTATAGGAGAAAGTGTTTCCCTGAGTGTTGAGGGGGAAGTTTGTATTTTTGTTATTATTATATCTTCATAGTAAATATCCCTTTGTAAAAGCTAATTGATAGTAACTGGTGAAAAGGAACAGTGAAAGGGGAACATGACTGTCATTAAGAGAAACCTAAATTCTCTCAGGGTGCCTCTAGGATCCTGAGGGGATGTACCAGACTGACTCTGGGATGGTGAGTCCACACCCAGAATACACTGTCTACAATTACATCATAATGTATTTACAGGTTTTCTAGTTACACTATGATATTTCTAGAATTTTGTTGATTTTAAACTTTTTATCATATAGTTTTTGTACTTGATAAAATTCAGATTTAGACTCTAATTTTGAGAGGATTTGAAATGCCATTTTTTTAAAAAAAAGTCATTTTAATTATGAACTTCACAAGTACCAACAAATGCGAGCATTTTCAAACACAGATGTGAGAAATAGCTAGTTTTCATTTCCACAAAGGTAATCTAAGGGTTAGGTGGAACTTGAACAAAGGAAGCCATAAAGTAAATTAGAAAACACTATTGGTGGGTGAACAGACTAACTGGCCAAAAACCAGTTCTGAGGTTAGGTATAGGTTACCATCAAAAAGGGTGTTCCCTAATAAAGGTGAAAGTAGATGCAGGCCTGGGTCCCCAAATTGTGGGGAGTGAGAGATGTAATTAGGGGCAGAGCCTCACATGGGGAAATGAGGCCCTTTGCATAAGCTGTAACCACTGTACTAAACAACCATGGGGAAACAGGGGAGGGAAATTAGAATCCAGAATAGGGAATAAAAAGGTATGTATCTGTTTGACATGTGTGCTGCCATGCATGGGATGCCCAGCCTTCCTGGCACATTAATAAAGTTTCTTCCCAGTTCAAACAATGTTTCATGGAATTTTTGGTAAGGCTTTTTGCTGCTCACACAGAATAGAAAAGGAGACTTGCACATAAAAACCCAAATCTCCATTGTATGAAACTTGTTTCTGTTTAAGTATAATCCACATATCCAAAGTTGTCTAATGGTGTCTGTTTTCTCTTGAGTCTGTTAAAAATTCTTCCCTGGTGCTCCTTTTTTTCTCTGCCTAGTATTAATCCTCTCTCTCCTACAACTCTCCCTTTCCCATTAAAACCCTCCCTTGTAACTGACAAGAAGGCAAGTACAACAAATTTGCAAATCAGCCATGTCACAAAAGAAGTATCTCATGAAACTGTGGTCTTGAAAGTAGCTTTCTGAACCACAAGAACGTTATACACAGTAACAGCAACGCTGTTGAATGACTAACCTTGATGGAGTTAGCACTTCTCAGCAATGCAAGGATCTAAGACATTCCAAAAGTCTCCAGATGGAAAATGCTATCCACATCCAGAGAAAGAACTGTGGAGTTTGAATGCAGATCGAAGCATACTATTTGCTCTTTTTTTAAATTCTGTTTTGTTTTGTTTCCTCTTTCTTGTGGTTCCTTCTATCGGTTCTAATTCTTCCTTACAACATGACTAATGTAAAAATATGTTTAATAGGAATGTATATGTATAGCCTTTATCAGATTGTGCACAGTCTTGGGGAAGAAGGTGGAGAAGGACGGGGAGAAAAATTGAAAACTCAAAAGCTTATGGAAGTGACTGTTGATAAATCAAAATAAATTAATAAAAAAAAAAGAAAAAGAAAACAGCTTTCTCATCAACATAGCCCAGTCACCAACATCATAGGATCGAATTGTCTTAAAGTTTGATTTTTTTTTGTATTCAAGTACATTTAGGGTTTTATATTCAACAATCATAAGTATTTACCAATAGCCTACTATACTGGAGGAATTGTGCTTTTAGACACTGAAAAAAATAGAAATATTGGAACTGCCCAAAAGGAGCTTCCTTTTTTTATAATCATATTATGCAAATTAGTAATTCAATGTGAAAATTATCCACCTTTTTTTACATGGTGATTTGAAAGTTTAATTTTGTGGTTTTAAGAGTTATATTGGCTCAAATTCTGAAAATCTAGCCACTGTTCAGATTCCTTAAGAGTCTGGCCAATATGACGGATGTTCTAATAAACCTTGTGTTTGGGTGAAAGCAGGCTTGGGTCAAATTCTTTTGGCAGGACCCACATGTTATGATTTTGGGGTTCCAGCATCCCCAAACCCTTAACCCTCAACATTTTAGTGGCCCGTACACGGAAACTGTCTAACCACAAGTTCTTATCCAGTCAACACTGGTGTGTAAGTATGGTATGTAAGGTATGCGGGTATGTAAGTCTCCCCCATCTTCTTTCTTGCTCTGCAGTTGGGGTTACTCTCCAAGCACCTAGGAAGGCTTGCAGGTGCTTTTCAGGCAGACACTTATGAGCCTGTCTCACACTCGGGCCTGATGCTCTCAGGCTTTCGGTCCACTGGTTTGGTTCAAGGCCATGGATCTCGGTACACCTTTGGAAGCATAGAGGACAAGGATGGATGCCCTATCTAGAAGCGCATGCCCTATTCCGTCAATTCTATTGGTGCTAGGGAATTGGGAAAACTGCAGGTGCTTTTTGGTTCTGAATGGGATGTCCCAGTGAAGACTTCTCAGTGTAATTAAGGGAGTGAGTTCAGAAGGTAGGATAGGGTGAAGAATAGATTGCTGTAAGCTCTTCTCTTTTTAGTGCCAAATATTAGCAGTTAAAATGTGTCTAGTTGTTAAGCCCTGGCCTGCTTCTGATCTTATCCAGATGTGCCTTTTGTCCCAAGCCCAGAAACCCTTAAATGTTCAAGTCCCCTTATCTCCCTTTGACAGGGTCTTATTCAGATGTCTTTCTGTTCCCAGCATGATCTGTTCAATCCCTGAGACCTTCCAAAACAATCGTAAATTATCTTCCTAACTACACATTTTTAGCCAAGTTAATGCACAGCTGTGAGGGAGGGGGAATTGAACTTCTACCTCTCAGGGTTGTCTCCTCTCATCAAAACCAATTGGTGCAAGGACACCCAAATCTCGAGATTTGAAATAATAATAACAATTATACATATAATAAATTAACTTTCTGTTTCTCCTTTGACACCTCTGTATTTTGTTTTATTGTTAATTTGAGTGGCATCCCACACAGTTCCCTGAGGCTTACTTACTCCCTTCCCTAACCACCCCTGAATCTCCCTGGTGGAGGTTACAGGGAAAATGTAGAACAGCTAAAAACATCTTAGCAGATTTTGGAAGTTTTGTGATCGATCATTAAGGAGTTTTGAAACACCTCCTTACAACCCTGGTCACTCCCTTCCCTTGACAAGAGAGTATCTGTTAGTCCCTCTCATAAGAAAAGAGAGTTTCAGCCCCCCCATTCACCCTCTACTGCAGGGGTTCCACTGGAAACAGCCTTGGGCCCTGGGGCAACCTTTGGCTGGAAGCATCACCCAGGTTCAGCATAACCTGCTCAAGGTAAAGAAGCTAGCCTCCAAACTTGGGTAAGCACACTTTTAAAGTTGTAGTTTTAACTGTGAATGATGAGATGTTGATTCTGCCTGTAAACTATTTTGGAAATGCATTGAACAAAACTGAAGTCACCTCATTGGTTTGTTTCAAGTTTGAAATTGGTGAACTTTTTGTATCAGTTATGTGTGGGACAGCGACCCTAACCCAGATTAAACTCAGAGACTTCTCAAGGTGGAAAGCAAAGGTTACATTTATTACAATCTCGAGAGATGGCTGTCTGCTTCTCTGATACACGTGGAGAGAGAGAGACCCAGTAACAGGGGCCACCTTATGGAAGCAGATCTCAGCCCACCACACAAACAACTTTCCACCCAACACTGTCCCTTACCCCTTAACTGGGGATGGGTTTACATTCTAACTGGGAGGTGGGGCTTACATTCCAAGCCTTGAAAGACTCTTCCTATCAACTTAAGCAGGAGGTGGGGCTTATATTCCAGGCTGGAAATTCAAAGACAAGGAAAGAGGCTGGAAGCCAAGGGCAAAGGGCTCAGGTTGGGAGTGAGGCAGGGCTTATTCTTTCTGTTAAGTGCTTAAAAACAGGGTCTGTCTGAGGGGGGGAGGATTTTGAAAGTAATAATCAAGAATTATTTGATCCTTTGAGGAGCCTTCACTTCTGAGAGTTCATTTCTCACACTACCTTCTGAACTCATTAACTTAATTACACTGAGAAGTCTTTCCTGGGACATCCCATTCAGTTACGTCAAACAACTTTTCATAATTTGGTGATCACTAAAATAATTTGGCTTATTGTTGGTTATTGCTTTAATGTGTAGACTTGCCAAAAAGCTTGTTTGGGTTTTGTCTTGCTGAGAATTTACAAGTATATAGAAATAATCTCTAATGATTGGCTTTTTACACCAGGAGAAATTTTAACTTTGAGGTGTAAATCCTGGGAAAGTTTTTCCTAAGTTGTGATTAGTGAAACTTGCTATGTGAGGTAAAATCTCATAGGTATTTTGAATTGTCTGATGGATTATAATAATACATCGATAATCAATAATCCACCATCTCAGAGAAATGCTAAAAGCTACTCAGAGAGAATGTGATACTGGTGGAAAGTCAGAATTGGGAAAAGCTGAGAGGTCAACTGTAGCCTCAGTCTAAGATAGGATCCTTCTGGCTCAGTTTCTCCATTATGTTCCTTTGAAAAGGAATGTTACCCACCTGGCTATTCGTGAGTCTGGCTACAGGGTGGATTTGGTACTTGCTGGTAGAAAACTGAGTTATCTGAATCCAAACAGAGCTAAGGATGTTTTATCCTGTCATATCTGGGCCCTGCAGTCTTTTCTGTCAGATTTGTGTCTTCCAAACTACAGGCCATTCACTTACAGTTGGTAGCAAACAGCAGGTAGCAGCCAATGTCCCCCCATCATTCCCTGGATGAAGCCTGTGCTAGGTTCCAGTCAACCTCCTCTTTGGGACCCCCTCGAGGCAGGGACCCCTTGCCAGCAGAAAGCAGTTTCAGAAGCCAAGATCTTCACCCCTTACCCCAAAGGAATTGGGTCCTATTTGTTTGAGGAGGGAATGATGATGATGGGATCTAGACCCCAAAAAGGAAAAATCCTGGACTTTCCCACATGGCCAAAAATCTGACATTTGCCTGAGGCTATAATCCCATGAACTGGACTTTTATTGTGGCTACACCCAATTTCCCAATTCTCTTCTACCCTTAACCTAGCCAACCCCTCCATTGTTTTCTTTCCTTATGGTCCCAGGCCACTTCCCACCCTTAATCCTAGCTAGGCTCCATTCTCCCTTGGCCACGTGGTCCAAGTCCATGGCATTCTATTACTTCACAATCCCTGAAAACTACTTGAAAGACTTCCACAGTCTTTCTAGATATAAGGTCACCTAGTCTCCATCAAAATGCTCAGATGCTTAAAATCTAGCTGCTGCTCAGATTCCTTAAGAGTCTGGCCAATATGGCAGATGTTCTAATAAACCTTATCTTTGGCTGAAAAAAAAAAGAGTTATATTGTTCAGTACCTCTGATTCACGAGTAAGCTGTTTGAATAAGTGTGCTATTTTAAGAAACTCCCACTAAATTTTAAAATGATATGCTTAGGATAGGAGTTTATTAAATATTCACCATATAATTCATTAAATTATTTCAGAATTATTCTGTAATAATTGCTTGCAGAATACTTGACAGCAATGTGGATCTTGGGTTTCTCAACCCAAATTAGAGATGAGTCACTACTCCCCAGGGAATCTTGATTTGGGAGGCATAAGTTGGGGAAGGGAGGAGGGAGAGAAATAAGAATGAGAATATCCTCATGAAGAGATAAGCTGATAATAGAAACAGAAACAGAAACAGGGCAGAGACTGCCTACTGATGCATGAGAGCAGCAGAGGAGAATGAGAAAACAAAAACAGTAGCTTCTGGCTGACATTAGACAAACAGCATCTGAAGATACTGCTGGGATCTGACTGGAGAAGGCAGAATCCTGCCGTATGAAGAGCTGGCTGGCTTTGTCTGAATTGCTCTTCACCACAGAGCCCAGAGAGCAGCATAAGGGAGCAAATCTGGAAAGCTGAAGACTGTAGACTTAGGGCTGCCATTTCACTGAAAGAGTGTAATGCACCTGTTTAGAAAAAAAGCTTAATGCTGCTTTTGTTGCCTAAGAGTAGCAGAGTAGTGGCTTCATCCAGCAGGAGCAGAGAGGCCCAGAAGAGGAGTAGGCCTGCATAGCAGGTGAAATACAGACTTGTGTAAGGTCTGCAGTCCAGAGTTGTGAGTTCCCTTCCAGTGCTTCACTGCTAGGTTTCTTTGTGTGCCCACTTTCCCCCATGGGCATTATATGTATTGGTGGAAGAATGTGTCCCAGTTTTATAGGTATACTGTTATATTTTGACTATTCATGCATTTTCCTTCTCTTGAAAATGTTACTTTATGATTTTTTTTGGGTTTTGCCTTCTTGATTACTAAATATTTGGTGTGAAGAGTCAACGTGTCATTTTGAGTACTTCGTATAAATGAGAAGCAAAGCAAGTTGTAGGAGTGTATCTCCTCCCCATCAACAGGGCTATTGTTATGACACTGAAGAAGAGCAGAAACAGTATGGCCAACCCTTTGGAGGGACCCCCCAAACCTGGAGTGGGTACCAATAGGATGAGTGAGCCAGCTCCAGCCTGAGGAGAGAGCCTAGAGGGAATCAGAGAAACAATGCCACATCTGTGCACCTGTAATTATTTTAATGAACTATTTTCAATTTTTAAAAATTTCAAACGCTTTACATAAAGATTTGTGTTTTACATTAAGACTTGTGCATACCACTTAACTACATTTTACAGAATACCTGTGAAGATTCTGTCTCTCTTCCAAAAGCCCTTTTAGTTCTTTTCAAATTATAGTGGTAAGGTAAAAGAAAACATAAATATTTCTGCCTTCCTTTCTGGGTCCTGTTCCCGAAAGTAACCAAAGAATAAATACCTATAATTCCTGTACTTTTCTTAATTTCAAACAGTTCAAGATGATGGTAAAAAGATATAGCAGAGGAATTAAGTGCCCTAGGTCTGAGTCTAAAATTAATTCAAATATCATTTTCCCCTTCATTTCATCTTATGTTTCAATGCAGTTTATCATTTTCCACAAATTAAAAGGCTACCTGCATTGTCAGACTTTTTTTTTGTAATGATAATATAGGTAAAATGTGGCTCCCATAATTTCTTAATGGCCTGGGTAAAGTATATGTAGTGAGATGCAATTGTTACAAAATATAATCAGGCTCAAAAGGAAAGTGTCTTTATTTATGTTCCAATCAGACCTTTACATAGTTCTTAAAGTATTTAAAGACTTGAGTTTGTTCATCTTCTTGAAGACAAAACACAACTGAACAATCTGAATATTGTCAAGCTTAACTTTTACAGGAAGTCTTAATGATAATGTTATAAAGTAGCAAGCACTCTATTCCCACTAGATGCAAAAGTCAATGATTAGAAATGAATAAAAAATTACCTGAGATGGATATTGAAAAGGTTCTAGTACAAAGTAATTTCTCAATTGTTGTTTTATTCAGAATATTAAAAATAGTACTAAAATCTTCTGTGGATTCAAAATATCAAATACAAACATCATACATAATGCTAGCTCTTGGAAGAAAATGAAAAATGGGTCATGCTGACCTTTTGTTATACTATAATTAGTCATACATAGGGTATATGAAGTTGGAAGAAATAATTATCATTAAAGCTATCACCAATGCTGCAAATATGAAATAAAATGAGACAAAATAAAAGTTAGTTTAATTAATCTAATAAATCTATTAACAGACTTTAAAATCTCTCTTGTTAAAATTGAAAAGAAATCTGCTTGATGTTCTTGTTCATGTGTAATCCAATGAAAGGACAGAGATTTTTATTCAGAAATACGAACGATTTGTTTCCCAATATTGCCTCCTGTCATCATAGATTGGAAGGCAACTGAAAAAGAAAAAATAAATTATCTTGAAGAATTGGTGTCCGTTACATAATATCACCAGTTTTATAATTAATTGTTATCATAGCTCAAAATAACATTATATATCCATATATCAAAATGCAGGTTTACAATTCTGAATAAAGTCCTAAATGATTATATCAGTTTTGAAGCACACAGATTAGTCCAAATCATGGTAAAACAACTTAAACATTAGTACCTGAACTGAAAATGTCCATCAGTTACTAACTATACTCATTTACTATTAAGCTCAGGAGAGAAAGTAAGTGAAAAAAGTTTGAAAGAATCTCTTATAAGGAAAATAAGACATAATGGTTATAGAAGATGAGTAAATAAAACTAACATCTGTTAACAAACTTAGGGTTTTGTGTAAATGTGGTATTCAGAAGAGTAGTTACAATGTTCACAATATGGATTTCTCCTAAGGCAAATATTCAATTTTTTATGGAAAATAAAAGATTTCAGAAAATAAAAAGGTTTTATGTAACATAACTCTAAAATAAAATTTTAATGGCTAAGTACATGTGGACATATTCACCAAAGAAGAGCCGAAGAGAATTTTGAAAGCTATGCATATGGGGACAAAAAAAATCTATTTTCTTTTTTTTTAATAGAAATTTATCTATTTTTAGTTTTCAACATTTACTTCCACAAGATTTTGAGTTCCTAATTTTCACCCCATCTCCCCTCCCCCCACCCCAAGATGGCATGCATTCTGAATACCCCTTCCCTAGCCTGCCCTCTCTTCTATCTCTCCCCCCCTTCTCTCCTCTTCCCCTTCTATTTTCCTGTAGGACAAAAACAAATCTATTTACATGAGAACTAAATATTAAAACTTTTCCCCAATCTGTGTAATATATAAACTGTGAAAAGTACTCCCCATTCATTCTGTAAAAATGCGCATACTGTTTGAGGAGCTCAAGAAAGAGCCTCATAAAATGAGATACACTAAAAAAAGATGTTCCTCTTAAATATCATTAAGTTGAATCTTTGGTAGAGGTTGGATAAGTTCATATTCCATTCAAATTAATGTAACATTTCCCAGAAATAAAAAAAAAGCCATGATGGAGAAAAGGAGAGAAAGAAAGGAATGCCTGTAAAAGTACTGTTTCAGAGCAAGAACTTACACTTGAATTATTACAGAATTTCTGATCATCTTACCTCCCATGTTTTCCAAGCCATTGATCACTGTCTCTCTAATCTACAAATCAAAATAAATGGAATTAATTTTCTTTCTTACTTTTCAAGGGCAAACTATTCAGCACCTTCCCCTTTTAAGAAAGATATACTTCCAATATGCAACATATGATCTATAAAAGCAGAGAAATCATATTTTTATGAATGAAATTTGTTTTTCCCCACCAACTGATATGGTTTTTTCCTTTCCCCCTCTCATACTCTACCCCTAAGCATCTCTGCCAAATAAACAAACAGAATGGAAAACATTTTCTACCACATCAAAGCAGCTGCAAACAAAACGTAATCTTTGTTGTTGTTCAGTCACTTTCAGTAGTGTCTGACTCTATATAACCCCATTTGGAGTTTTCTTGCAAAGATACAGAAGTGATTACCATTTCTTTCTCCAGTTCATTTCATAGACAAGGAAGCTGAGGCAAACAAAGTTAAGTGACTTGCCCAGGATCACACACCTAGTAAGTGTCAGAGGACAAATTTGAACTCATGAAGATGAATCTCCCTGACTCCAGGCCCAGTACTCTATCCATTGTGCTACTTAGCTGCCCTATAACCTTTGTAAAGGATAACTTTTAGTAAGAATAATTATAGATTTGTTTTCTATTGTATAATTTAGAATTCTTACATTAAGTAAATTTTTAAAAGTAGGAGTGTGCACACATTTTAATCAGCCATTTTCCCAAATGGCTAAGAAATTAACTGATTTATTATTAACAGGCTCCTTCTAACTTCTGACATCCTTTCCCTCCTATACGTTACTGAAAGTAAACTATTGGGCTAGATGTTCATTAAGAAATTTTTTCTATCTGCAATACCTTCTTTGATGTACCTGCCCCCTATAATTATACAGATAGAGACACTATGGGAGTGGAATACTGTATACACCATCAGATTCACTGGGTCTTGAGTGGTTATATGGAACTGATTTTCTGTTTTCTCCCCATTATTCTTTCTTACAAGGCATGGCTCACTGGGTAGGAGAGTGGTAAAGGGTATATTCAGACATGATCTGATATTAAGACAAAATAAATTTTTTAAAAAAGAAATCCTGCCATGAAAAAAGTTTTCTTTGAAATGTTTCTGGTATTCACTTCTTCCTCTCCATTTCCACTGCCACCTGAAGGAATGCAGTACAGCAAGGTGACAAAATATGGAGGAGAAAAAAAGAACAGAAATCCCAGCCTTTGCCTCTCTACTTCAGAAGGACCAAGTCTCAAAGTGGGTGATAGAAACATGAGGGCCAAAGCGCAGACACGAACACTTCCAGCACAGTCACCAATCCATACCAAATATCAGGGCTATCAGTACAGCAAGGTCATTACCAGAGGGGGAGTCAAGATGGTGGAGTAGCAGGAAGTACAGTGAGCTCCCCAAGAACCCTCCTCCAACTCCCCAAAGACAGATAGAAAATGCACCAGGCTTCACTATACATGTTTGTACTGCATTGTATTTCTTTCTTCCTCAACGGGCAGAGGGAGCAGGAAGAAAATTGGGAACTAAAAGCAAAATTTTTTAAAAACAAAAGAAAAAGAAAATGTACCAGAATGAATCCTGATTGGGAAATTGAAGGGAAGAAAAAAAGTAAAGTGAGTCATTCTTCGGGCCCAGGTCAGACAGAGATCTATAGATGGTGGGGATCTGGTGAAAAGCGCACTACCTGGAACGTTCTAGTACCGAGGGTCTAGGGGTATTCTGCTGAAACTCTACATGTATGTTGCTCAGGCCCACATCCAGGTCAGGAACATGCAGAGCTTAGACCAGGGAGGCAGTGATCAGACTTTGCCCTGGATTGTGATGACCACCCAGGGAACACTGAAAACTTGCAGGTCCCCAACCTGAGCCGTCCCTGAGATTCTAGAATACCTCAGTCCTCAAGAACCCCAAGAAAGTAGCAACAGGACTGGCCCAGACTTTTCCTACAGATGTAGACAAAGCTTAGGCCTAACATCACTTCTAAAGTCAGGAAGCAGGCTGGAAGAAGGAGCAAAGAAAGAAAGAATCCCACCCCAAAAAGCTATTATGACAACAGGGATGCTCAAGACATCAGTCTAGAAGAAAAGAATGATTCCAAAATGTCTATAAGCAGAGGTCTAAGGAAAACACAATTTGGGCACACATTCAATTAGAATTCCTGAAAAAAAAAACCCTAATCTACAGCCTTTAAAAAAACGATAACATATTTTTTTATAAATGAGAGCACTAGAGGAAAACAATTGGAAAAGAAATAAAGCAATTAAAGATAAAATTGGGAAGACAAAGGGCAGTCTTAGCAAAATAGGTATAAAATTTATTGCCCATGCAACAAATTCCCAGAAAATGAGAGTGGATCAAATAGATGCTAATAACTCCATGAATCAGTAAGAAATATTGAAACAAAGTCAAAAGACTGAAACAAAGAAGAAAATGTAAATTATCTCATAGGAAAGGGGTAGAGAGCTTGAAATGTGATATTCCAGAAGTCAAATGATATGGGCTTACAAGCAAGAATAATTTACCTGGCAAAACTAATTATAATGTTACAGGAGGAAAACTGAACTTCAAAGAAGAAGGAAAGGGAAGAAGAAGAAAACAAGGGAAGGTAGATTAAGAAAGCAATTAGTACTAAGAAAAACAAATTATAAAGTTATGTAAACATATTTACAGTTTTTTTGCAGGGGCAAAGAATTGGAATCTGAGGAGATGTCTATCAATTGGGAGAATTGCTGAATAAGTTATGGTATATAAATGGCGATCTCCTACCACTGTGCTATAGGAAACAATGAAGGGGATAGTTTCAGAGAAACCTAGGCAGACTTGTATAAAGTGATATAGAGTGAAGTGAGAATAAATACCATATTTTATATAATTACATTAATATGATAAAGACTTAGAAACTATGATGAGGTAATAATGATAAACTATGATTCCACAGGACTATTGATAAAATAGGTTACCCAGCTCCTGATGGAATGTATAGGGCCTGAATACAAATATGAACTAAATTGAGAAAGATAGGTGAGAATGAAATTATAGAGGGATTGAGATGCCAGCCTGAGGAATCTGTATTTTATGTTAAAGGCAAATAAGGAATTATCAATAAATGGAGCTGAAAAATGCTAGGTAAAGAAGTATAGGTAGCAAGTGTAAGTAATCATCTCTAGGAATTTAGATATTCAAAGGAGAAGAGATAGAGGACAGTAAAGAAATGGAAGGGTCCAGGGAAGACTGTTTTTTTTAAAGGCAATTAAGGTTAAGTGACTTGCCCAGGATCCCACAGCTAGTAAGTGTCAAGTGTTTGGTCTGAGGCCGGATATGAACTCAGGTCCTCCTGACTTCAGGGCCAGTGCTCTATCCACTGCACCACCTAGCTGCCCCTAGGGAAAGATTTTTTGTAAAAATGTGTAGACTGAGGCTTGTTTGTAAGCAATGGGGAAAGAGCTAGTAAACAGGGCAAGACTAATCGAGATTCCAGAACTGATAGGGAAGAAAGGTATCAACTGCACACGTAGAGGAACTGGCCTTGGCAAAGAGCTACCTCTATCCCATACATCAGAGGAAAAGAGAGACTAGGCGTATGGTGTACAGGGGTTCGGGGATAGGATGTAGGAAAGAAAAAAGGGCTCATGGCATATAGCCTTTATTTTGTCAGTAAAGTAAAAATTGAGATCCTCTTCTAAGAGGGAAGAGTAAAAGAAGAAAAAGAAGTAGAAGAAGTTTAGAAGGCCTGACAACAGAAGAGAAAATTTGGAACAGCCACTTCAGGTAGCAGAATAAAGATTCATGCAGGAAATAATTAAAAGATGTCCATGTGGAAGTAAAGACTCATCGGAGGTAAGGCAGTATAAATTTTGGTGGACCTGATCAGTATGGTTGTGTGACTTCCTCCATCTGCAGTCTTTGGTATTCAAAAGAAGTATAAATAGGCAAATGGTGGGAGATAATCCAGAGTTCAGATGTGGCAAAGCATAAGTGACATCGGGACAAGATCAGAGCTACAAAAATATACATAAATAGAGAGTCAATTACAGGTTCAAAACTAAAGGGAGGAAAGTGAGGTGAGTATAGGGATAATAGACTGGAAAAACAGGAAAGGGTAGGGAAGTTCTGCTGAGGACAAAGAATAAGTTTAGGAGAAGTGAGACAAAGGAAGAGATGGAAGGACAGAGAAGGTCATCATCAGACAGAATTGCAGCATTCAAGATCAAGGAAGTAACTAGCATAATAGTGAAGTTTGTGAATTCTAAGATGTGACTATTCTTGTGGGTGGAAGGAAGAAGTGGCCGTTGAAGAAGTTGGTGAATTGGGAGTTCCAGGGACATCATCACGTATGCTCAAGTCCCTGAATATGTGGGTAAATCAGGGGTGGCAAAGACTATGAGACAGGTATTGAATTCCTTGAGAAAGAAAGGAGAATCACCTGGAAGCCAGGACATAGCTGACTAGGATTTGTATGGGGCAATGGAGATGAAGGAAGTGGACTTCAAAGGAGAATGAGTTGCTGAGTAATGGGGTAAAGGGGGACAGTATAGACATAGCAATGAGGATCAAGGAGTATGTCAACTTCTCTTTCTAGTCCATTTGGAAGGCATTCCAGAGAAGACGGCCAGGGGTGTAGTATGTATGAGAGGGAGCCAGGTTTCCATGACTGTAAGAATGTGGAAAGGATGCAAAAGGAAGGGATCTAGAGATGGGATTCACCATGAAGATGGGGCTCCACAAAGCATAATGGAATGGAAGGACAAGAAAACAGTCTGTGGATGGAAAGAACTAAAGTAGATAGGGATGAGAGAGTAAAGACTGTTAGAAGAGGGGGTTTTCACCTCAGTAGATGGCAACCTCAATTACAGGGACACAGGGAGCAGGAGGTGGGAATCTGTTAGCGCACAAGATATGGGAAGAAGCAGTTGACTGGGTTCCATTTTTTTCTAGTCCCAATATAACTGAGAATTCTGGTGCAGAAGCAGTTTCCATAGGTTATCATTCTTCATGCTGGGAAGCTGGAAATGTAGGCAAGAGGTGGCAGTGAGCTCTATCTGAATGCTAGGGCAAGTAAATACCTAGTCTTCTGGTCTACTGTACCAGAATGAACTCAACTTTTTACCAGCTCCAGAACTTATCCAAACATAGTGGCAAATGATGTCACCAAGAAGTTATCTTACGGGTATTCAGCTCATTGTATTTGAGTCCCTGGAAGTGACACTGAGGCTTAGAACTTCTGATGGATAGGAGTTGCCTTTGGGGTAGGCCCTCCACTGAATGTCATACCTCCCTAACTAGATTGCAAGCCCTTGGGGCAAGAACTTTGTCCTTTAATTCTTTTGCATTCTCTTCAGTGTCTAGCAAGCACAGTGCTTTATTCACTGAACAAGCATGCAATACATTCTTGAAGCAACAACTGAGAATGTATGATGAGCCAGGATTAGATTTGTACCGTCTCTCACATGGACAGATCTGTTTATGGCCTATATGCAGGGTCAGGTTAATTTTATTTTACTCTTAGTTCTCTATCAAATTAAAGCTGACATTTAAAAAAAAAAAGGAAAATTGTTGTGCTGAAGAAAAAAAAGCCAATAATGAGTATTCAACACTTTGTGTTAACATGGAAGTATGGAAGGAACCTTGACAAAAAAAAAAACAGCCATAAATAAGCTGTGAAGGAACCCAAGTACTTTGAAGTGATAAAAGACGGTATATTTCTCATATTTCATTTTCTTTGAGTTTATTATCAATAACAATAAAAACAGTAATAATAACAGGTACAGTAGATAAGTCAGCCAGAGACACAGCCTGGATTCCAGTCCTGCTGCTGACTGTGTGATACCGGCAAGTCACTTAACCTTTTAGTCTCCTGCAGCAACAAAGACTATGAGTTGCAGAACACACAACATTCCTTCCTGTCTCTGCACAGGTAATATCTCTCCTCAACTCTGCCTCTTAGAATCCTTCATTTCCTTCCGATCTTAGGTCAAGTGCCACCCCCTACATGACGCCCTTCCCGATCCTCCAACGTGCTGATGCCTCCTCTGCCAAATTACCTTTGTGTTTCTTTTGCACACATTTGCATAATGTTCTATTTTGTATCTATTGCCTCAACAGACAGAATGTGCTTCTGGAGGGCACGGACTGTTTCGTTTTCTCTTTGTATCCCCAGTGCCTAGCACATAGTAGTAAGTTAATAAATGTTTGTGGATGGAATAAGTTAATCATCCAAGTCAACAATCTTCAACCCGTCCCCAAAGGTAACAGCCTCGTGAAGAGCAGTGTTCCAGAGAACATGGGAGAGGATGAAAGGAAGTGCACAAATAGAGGGCTTGGAAGGATCTGCCTCTTATTCAGAGATTGAGGGAAAAGAAGAAATAATGAGGGATAAGTTAAAAGAAGTTAATCCGCATTTATTGAATGCCTACTGTGTAACAGATATTGCGCTAAATGCTGGGGATACAGAAACGCAAAAGACAGTTAGCTCCTGCTCTCAAGAAGCTCAGTCTAATGGGGGTAGACAACATAGAAGGGAAGTCCAACGGCTTCTAACCAGCAAGATAGTCTACAATTAAATAGCAATACTCTACATCAGAGTTGTTGACATCCTCTGGACCAGATTAAAATGTAATTGGGAAATACTTAACAAAAGTAAATAAAAATAGGACACAACATGGATATGTTAATTTCTGGTTGCCTAAGCAAAGATGTAGCCTGCAGAGATTAGCTTCTATTTGAGTTTGATATCACTGGTCTAAACTACTGGTTCACAAACTTTTTGGTCTCAGGGTCCCTTTGCACCCTTAAAAATTGCTGAGGACCCCAAATAGCTTTCATTCCCATGGCCTGAGGTTATTAGTGTTTTCCAGTTAGAAATGAAATGGATATTTAAAAATGTTTATTCATTCTAAAATAACGATAAGTCTGTTATATATTTATATGAACTTTTCATGAAAAATAACTGTTATCCCAAAAAAACATTTACAGTAACATAGCATTGCTTTCCATATTTTTGCAAATCTCTTTAATGTGTATTTTAGCAGAAAACAGGTTGTTTCTCCTATATGCTTTTACATTCAGTCTGTTGTGATACATTGATTTGGTTAAAGCATATGAAGATAATTCAGCCTCAAATGGATAGATAGTTGGGAAATGGAGGAGTATTTTAATAGTTAAATAATTTTTTAGTATTCTTAGGAAAATAATTTTGGCTTCAAGGACCCTCTAAAAGGGTTTTGGTGGTACCTTGAGATTCATGGATTTCCCTTTGAGAATCCATGAGCTAGAAATTTTTATTCAAATCTTATCTCAGTACTAGAATCCCCCCAGAAACAAAGCAATATAATCTTCATATCAATATGATTTTTATTTAAATTAACTATAGTGAGCAACTGGACACTTTTCCCAGCTATTTAATTTGAACTAACTATACCCAGGATAACAATCTGATTTTTCAAACTATACAGAAATTCAGGCTCATTACATTTGAGGGGAATAAGATAAAAGGAATAAATTAATAAGGACATAGCATCAAGTCCTACCTTTAACTTTCCTTCTTTAAACCACTGACTCAGTTGTAGAATTCCAGGCTCAAATTTGTCCTTGTATTGAAACACCATAAATCTTTCCCTAATGCAAAATAAAAGAGAGCCATCTAAAACAGGAGAAAAGCAAGATCAGATACTTTCACAAGCCTCTGAAATCTTTTCATGGAACAAATATCATGGCTTAATCATGTTGAGTTCAGTCAGATGTGGTTTAGACAAATGTTATGAAAATAAAAGATAACAGGAAGTCAATGTCAAAAAAATCATGTGTTAACACAACCTGTTTACCTGGCTTCAAGTGGTTTTTAAATGCATAGCACTACTCTGCTGGGTTTCTACTCCAAGGAACAAGATGCCCCTCCCAGGATAACCTCATTACATCTAATCTCATCACCATGATGCTAAATCAAGCCCTGACTGCCCTGACCACCCTCATTCTCCTCTCCTCTCCTCTTTGATTGGAGGGTTGGCAGGTGAAGTACCACAGCCTTCCCAATGCCTTCCTTTACAAAGGGCAGAAGGTAGGCTCTCAGCTCCTTTGTCCACATTGCATCTGCTTCTCTGCCTAGTCTCAACTCCAGGGAACACGATGCTCCCCAGTATTCCCCAATGCACTTCCCCTCACACCTTTCCTGCTCTTTTTGTATATTGTCTTCCCCCATTAGATCATAAGCTCCTTGAAGGCAAGAATTGTCTTTATTAATTGTATTCCTAGCCCTTAGCAAAATGGCTGGCACATATTAGGCACTTCATAAAACCTTTATTGGATTGGATTGGGATGGGGGAACAGCTCTGGGCAAAAAAGCATATCTCTGTGTGTATATATTTACATATATACATACAGCATATTGCATATATGATTTTAATATGGTAGTAAATGAAGAAAAGAAAGAATACCTTGTGATGTTTTTTGTTTTCAGAATTGACTCTATTTCAGGAAGCAATGGGGGAAGATGAGCCATATCATTATTGTACTGAGAGATCTGGCCACACAGGATGACATGGCTGTTCTGATTCATCTGTTCAGAGAAAAATGATTAATATCTCCCCCAAGAAATAGATGTTTCTCTGTAGTTACTAAATATGAAGCTGCTTTATGAAAAGAATGAATGTTTTCATGGAATAAGTGTCAATATCAATTGGGAAATGGCTAAACAAGCTATGATATATGATTGTAATGTGATATTATTGTGCTACAAGAAATGATAAGCAGGATGATTTCAGACAAACTTGGAAAGACTTACACAAAGTGATGGAAAGTACAGTGAACAAAACCAGGAGAACATTGTACACAGTAACAATACTGTTCGATGAAGAACTGTGAATGAGTTAGCTATTCTCAGCAATTCAATGATCCAAGACAATCCCAAAGGACTAATGATAAAGCATGAAGATCTGCCTCCAGAGAAAGAACTGATATTGTTTGAATACAGACTGAAGCATGCTATTTCTCTCTTTCTTTCATTTTTTCCTTTTATTTGACTCTTCTTGTACAAATAACTAATATGGAAATATTTTACATGATTGCACATCTATAAACTATATCTGCTTGCCATCTCAGGGATGGGGGAGGAGGGAGAGGAGGAGGGAGGGAGGAAGAAAGAATTTGGAACTCAAAACTTTAAATAAAAATGTTTTTAAAATTAAAAAAAGACTTATTAAAATAATAATAAGTGTCAATGAAAGTGTCCTTGGAAGGTACAAGAAAAGAAATACCCTGACTATTCCATTAATAGTAACTTAGAGGGGCAGCTAGGTGGCACAGTGGATAGAGCACCTGCCCTGAAGTCAGGAGGACCTGGGTTCAAATCCGGCCTCAGACCAAACACTTCACACTTACTAGCTGTATCACCCTGGGCGTCACTTAACCACAATTGCCTAAAAAACCCAAAACACAATATAACTTAGAGATTTTTGGGGAGAGAGTGGACTCTTATCTATGGCATGTATTTATGAACATCAAATGGTAAGCAAATGGATATATAGAGGGAAAGTGAAACTTCCTAATCAGGAAAAAAATGTAATATTAAAATTCTGTAATTTTAAGGAAACAGAAGCTCATTTTCAAAATTTCACTTCACTTCAAATTAGGCTAAACTATCTAGTAAAGTGATATGTAACAACTGACAGTGAAATACTAAAACTCTATAAAACATAAAATGTTCATCCACTTGTAGTCATTTCAGTTTACTCTCTTAGCTTCCCAACTGGACATGTTGGGAGTAGTAAGTAGAAACTGGATGATGGTGAGACAGGAAGAGTCCTTTGATTCTAGCAAAGACAATTCTGTTTCTTTCTGAGAAACCTTGAGCGCACCCCAAGATCAGCCATCATTTGATTGCACCTAGCTCATGTATGCCTTTCTTTCCTAATGGCATGATTACATGTAATTATTTTTTCTTCCTAATATATTTTCCATATTCTTTATGACAAGCATGAAAGACATCAAAAGCTTACTACTTATGAAGAAATAACATTAATTCATTTACTTGGAAGAATTAATGAGAAAAGGATTAGATTATCTCATTTGACAGAATGCCTTGCTTGAGGGCAAGGACTGTTGCACTTTTGGCACTATATCCCCCATTCTGCATGATGCCTGGAACACAGTAGGTGCACAGTAAATGCCTGTTGATTAGCAAAAAGCTAAATGTTCAACACTATCTAGAAAACATCTAACTCCATATCTTTTCACCCTTCTATTCCGTCCTCGCGAATTCTTGTTCTATATAATTAACAAAGTTCTCTGATTCTTAGGTCTGTTTCTCTCATGCTACCTCCATCTTCTGGCACTCATTGAGACCTGATACTCAATGACACTTCATCACTTGCATTCGTTCTAGGATGGGTTGCACCTTCTCTCAAACTCCCCAACTCACTGGTCCCAGGAGGAGAGGTTGAATACTTCTTGGTCCTCTTTAATGCTTTCAGACTCTCCCTCTGCCATCACTCAGCAAACTGTCCTCATTTAAGAGTCACTATCCATATTTATCACTCAGATTGAGGTGTCTATTGTCTACCAAGCCCTAGGACATTCCTCCTCTTGTCTCAATGCATTCAGTGCCTTGGCTCCTTTTCCATCCAAGTTCATGCTTTATATTAAGGAATTCAACATGAATATCATGATATTTCCATAAATACCCTAACCTCCCATTCCTTTAATCTATTTAACTCCCATGAGCCATTTCTTCACTCCACCTCAGCTATACAAAGCTGAGAGAGATGCCCTTCATCTCAACATTACCCACAAATATTCCACTTCCATGATGAGTAACTGATATTTCTCTATTTCATTCTAATCTCTTATAGTTCCATCTGTCTTTGTGCTGTCAAGACCCTCACCCTTAGACTGCTCATTTTGCTGCTCTCTTTGTTTTCCAGAGCCAAGTCCTGAGCTTGGCATAACAATAATCCTTTGCACTCACCCTCTGGATGAACTCAGCTGCAGCTAAATCACAGAACTGGCTTAAATTTCCAGAGCCAAGTCCTGAGCTTGGCATAACAATAATCCTTTGCACTCACCCTCTGGATGAACTCAGCTGCAGCTAAATCACAGAACTGGCTTAAACCAGCTCCAGGTGGTTCCTGAGCTCAGAGAAGCATCTAAAGCAACCATGTTCTGGTCATGAAGCCCTGCCAAGAATAGATCTTTGGTCACTAGGCAAACTCACTTCTTTGTCACTATTGCGCTTTACTCCTATGCTCACACCTCAGTGCTTTGTTCTCTGTCTGGGCACAACCATGTGTAAAAGGGCTGAGCCTTGCTGCTTTGGTCTTAGAGGGGACCCTGGCACACGTGTCTGGTTTTCCTCCTCTAGTGGAATAAAGAAGGCTCTTTGTCTATAAACTCGGGGAGCTATTTGCTTTCATCTTCTTTTGCTTCTCAGATTGGATAGCTGGTATACATCATTTCCTATAACCTCTGTGGCTCTTTGGTTACAGTTAACAGTTGGTGTATAATCTCTGTGAGCTCTTTCATATTTCCGGAGTTTAAGAGTTGGTGCATAATCTCTCTGGCTCTTTGGTCATTTATTTTCAGAGTGTGACAATGCTTTACTCTTCTTAAACCTATTCTCCATGTTCATCATGACCTCCAAATTCCTGCAATCCCCAGGACTATCCCAGGCCTTTAGCCTTGCTCTAATTACACTCTCCTCCCTTTCACTCATCCCATATGTCCAGTGAGTTGCAGATCTCGTCATTTCTACTCTTTTGAAATTTCTTTCTTTCACACTGCCACCACCCTAGTTCAGGCCAGTAACACCTGTTGCCTGGAGTATTGTAGCAGCCTCCCTTCCTCAAGTGTCTCTCCCCTCCACTCCAACCTCCACAAAGCTGCCAAAGTGATTTTCCTGAAGTACCTCTCTGACAACATCACACCTAAACTCAATACACTTCAGTGGCTCCCTCTCACCTCCAAGATCAAATAAAACTGCTCTGTTTTTCACTTCATGATCTTCACACACTGGCCCCTTCCTGCCTTTCCGGTGTTCTTCCAGGTAACTCTCCTCTACACACTCAGTGGTCCAGGCACACTGGCCCACTAGTGCTGCCTCACACGCAATGCTCCATTTCCCCTCTCCATGACTTTGTATTGTTGCTGTTCAGCTGTTTTCATTCTTGTCCAACTCTTTGTGACCGCATTTGGGGTTTTCTGGGTAAAGATACTGGAGTGGTTTGCCATTTCCTTCTCTAGCTCACTTTACAGATGAGGAACTTTTTAATTTTACATTTTATAGTTGAGGCAAACAGAGTGACTTGTCCAGGGTCACATAGCTAATAAGTGTCTGAGGCCCAATTTGAACTCGGGAGAGATGAAGACTCTTCCTCGTGTCAGGCCTGGAGCCACTGTGCCACCTACCTGTCTTTGCACTGGCTGCCCCCAAATGCCTAAAATGCAGTCTCTTCTCACCACCATCTCTTGGAATTCCCATTTTCCTTCAAAACTCAGCTCAAGTACAAGATTCACTATCTTGATTTCAGGAGCTACTAATGCACTTCCGTCTCCCAAAAGTATC
This sequence comes from Phascolarctos cinereus, assembly GCF_003287225.1. Taxonomy (NCBI): domain Eukaryota; kingdom Metazoa; phylum Chordata; class Mammalia; order Diprotodontia; family Phascolarctidae; genus Phascolarctos; species Phascolarctos cinereus. The sequence goes on from NW_027555736.1 coordinate 228,841,640, forward strand.
TTCTATTTACTTTTTATATATTTGTAAGTGTATGTAATGTCTCCTCTCTTGGGAGGGCAACATCTGTTTTGCTTTTTTCTTTGCATCCATAGTGGCAGACACTCAGTAGGTAGTTAGTCAGAGCTTGCTGACTAACTGTTCTTATCGTAGCTCTGCAAGAGACACAAACGAGATGCTGAGCATGACTGCCTTGAAGAAGGCAGTAATAAACCATCAGACTGCTCTATCAGAGCAAGCATAGAACTTGGTGGAACTGGTTTTGGATGGTGAGCAACAAAGTGTGTGTGTGTGTGTGTGTGTGTGTGTGTGTGTGTGTGTAAAATAACAGAAATAAGAATCATTCAAATTTATAGCAGGAAGTGATCAATCACCTGGCGTATAACAGTATCGCTGATGTCACCACCAACATTGTCAAAGTAAACGTCCACTCCAGATGGGCACACCTTGCGGAGTTCTTCTGCCACATTCCCTTTCTTATAATTAATTGCAGCATCAAAGCCCAGTTCTGAGACCAAGATGGAGCACTTCTCGTCTGTTCCACAAATTCCCACCACTCTGGAACAGCCTTCCAAACGGCCAATCTATAAAAATAACAGTTTGGATATTAAATAGTTTCATATTTGTATAACAGTACCTAGAATGGTGGAAAAGCTGTAAGCAACTGCAAGTGTGTACTGGCATTTACTACAGTTCAGGTCGGGTCACAATTTTTAAACTTTTCACCAAAGGTTACTGAAAGACTTAGAGAGATACAATGATACAGGATACAATGTGATGTTTAAAACAAATCATAAACATGTAAGTAGAACAGAGAGTGACTTTGAGTTTACAAGTAGATATCTTAGATATAGTTTCATAAAAGGAATCATCAGACCATTAACATATATCACAATGCTATAATGTGAACCTAAATTTCTGAGCCTGAGAGATTCCAAAAAAGTATTCAGAAAAAACTGCACTCTGTAAGTTCTCATTATGAATATGTTTATTACATTTAATCTGTATAAAACATATATATATATATACATATATATATGTATATATATATATATGTATATATATATATATATATATATATATATATATATATATAGACATGCTACGAAAATGTTTAAAAGCTTACTCTAAAGGCCAGTCATTGGTTCTGAAAAAAATATAGCAGGTAAAACAACCAGGGAGCAGGTAGTTCCATACAAATAATGCTAATGGCCCTATCAATAACCCAAATGATGTTCAAAAGTTATGGCCAAGGGGAAGTAAACGTGAATTCACATTGTCACCAGTTATTTGATTTATACCAAATTATGATGTAACAGTTTCACAATGTTGTAGTGTTATTTGGTTATAATGTATTAAGATGTTCTTCTAAAATGACATTACTTAGAGTAACATTAAACTGAGCATATCTGTACTAAATTCTATATTTTTGCGTCCAATGATTTATCATTTATTCAGAATTTTTAAAAACCAGAGAAAATATGGTTTTAGCAGATTTACTCATTAGAATATGAAATCTCAGAGAGGTGGTTTTTTCTGATTGTTTCCATCATAGCATTCGCTCATTTAAACCTAATTCTGTTTTATCTAAATTTCTCATAAATGGAGAACTACACCCCAAATAAATTGCCAAATCACAGCATGTTTATTTTTAAGACCACCTTTAACATACTTGACTAGTTAAACACAACCTGTCTATCAGAACTATTTAGGCAAAACATTACCTGTGCTTCTCAATCTTACACTTCTGCCTGTCTAGTTTTACATTGAGACTTCAGTTATAGATGTTTCTTTTTTAAAAAAAGTAAGTAATCATGAGCAGAGTTTACCTGGCCAGCCAATGATCCACAAGCACCTGCAGCTCCACTGACAACCAATGTCTTGTTGGAACCAATAGTTATGTGACCTCTTTCTTTAATTGCAAACAAAGAAGTCAAACCTGGCATACCAATAGCACCAAGAAAGTAAGAAAGGTGTCCATCTGCAAGTTGTGGGTCTATCTAAAATAAAATATGCACATATTTTAATATCACACTATGGATTTCTATTAGAGTTAAAACAGGAAACATTGGTGCAAATTAACCCTGTATAATTTCTGTTATGTTAAAGTATCTATACTCTAAGGGAACTAAAGTATAAGGCTGGACCAAAAGCGGTATGGCAAAGCATGCCTGTCACAATGGGCTGTGTGACTGTGGGTACAAGTCACATAATCTCTCAGTGACCACAAATGACTCTCATACTCAGCTGCCAAACAGTTGCCAATTGGCCTTGGAAGAGGCAGTTTTCTTCATTGAAATACTAATACATGCTATCCAAAAAAATGGCAGCATTAGAATACAGAATCTCTGATCAAAGCCTCAAGCCAAAGTTCAACCTTCAAAATGTCAAACGTTGTGACTGTGGGAAACTAGGGACACTGACATGCTATTGGTAGAACAAATGATAACAGCCATTTTGCATGTAATTGGGAACAATCCCCAAAGAGTTATTAAACTGTACATTCCCTTTAACTTAGCTATATCACTACTAGTGGTGTAGAAATCAAAGAAAAAGGAAAAGGTCCTATATGCATAAAAATATTTATAGTAGCACTTTTTGTAGTGGCAGAGAAATGGAATCTATAGGGATGCCCATCATTTGAATGGATGAACCAATTACAACATATTAATATAATGGAATATTATTGTGCTATAAGAAATAATGAAAGAAAGAATTTCACAGAAATTTGGGACTACTTGAACTTATGCAGAGGGACGGGAGCAGAACTGGGATAATATTTAAACTATAACAATATTGAAAAAAAAGTTTTTGGAGCACTTAAAAATTCTAATCAATGCAACGACCAATCATAATTCCAGAGGACCAATGTTGAAAAGATATGGAAAAGAAGGGAAACTATGATAATTCTTTCATCAACAAAAAAATGCCATGAATATAAAAAGTCATGGTCTCTGCTTTAGGTGCTCAAGATTTTCTTTTGTTTGTTTATTTCTCTGCTTTACTACAGAGCCCTTCCACTAATTAGCTACGTGATGTTGGGAAAGTAACCCAGTGTTCCTTTCTTTCAGTTTCCTGATCTATAGAAAGAAGGGCTATTACTCTATAACCTCCAAGGTTTCTTCCAACTAAGATCTGATTTGTAAATCAATCGCCATAATGAAATAATAATAATTCCCCACATTGGTATCATAACACTTGGAAAGCAATTTCCTTATAACCCTGTAAGGCAGGTAATGGAGATTGTTAGTGGCTTTCAACAGAGTTGGCATTAGGCCAAACTGTGAAGTATGATTTCAGGACTTCCTCGTTGTTCTTTCTGCATCCTACTGCCCCTTAAACACCTTTCTTTCCTCCAAGTATTCATTGTCCCCTGCTGCCTTCCAGCTGCTTAGTTCTCAGCTGTAATAGAATTTCAGTCAGCAGCAAGCCAAGTTGTTGACCATTTTTCCTGTATTCTCCTTTCAAAACTTATCTGTCTTCTAAATTAGTCCTTTAGAAATCTCCAACTTCTGTTAGGAAAAATTCTGGTTGAGATGTGCCACATTACTGCTTGCAGGTGGTAGTAACAACACATACATCCATTTTAACAGGTACTTTTAACTAATGATGAAAGTTTGAAGTCCTAAGGCAGGCCAAGTTGTGAGTGGGAAGTTAGGAGGAGATGAGAATTTCTCACTAAACCTTCAAATCATACCACCATAAAGCCCCTAGTTGTTACTATGAAGTGACAAAAGTCCCTTGACTTCAGTTTTAAGCATAATTGTTTCACCTGTGACTTAGACAGTAAATGAAAGTCATTAACCAGACTTTCAATGAAAACATAGTTGAGTTTTATATAACTTATTCTTTATAAAAATTTTCAGGTAATAAAAAGGAAGGAAGACCATATAACCAATTAAGTGTTGGTATAGATTTTGATACATTTAATGAGTCAGTAGGTAGAAGAAACTGGATGATTTTATTACTTTTTTGATATTAAGCAGAATCAAATGCCAAGGAAAAAATGAATTGAGAATTATAGGAAATATATATGCACTGTTTAATAGAGATTACCTTTTCAAGGGTGTTTCCCTCTAAAATAGCCTTAGTCTGCCAGGGCCAGTTAAAAGAAGTCACAAAATCGCCTTTAGCCCAATTTGTATGTTGACTCTCTTCTACAATTCCAACACCTCCACCATCAAGCACTTCAGACAGCTGCCAAGGCTTCATAAAGTCAATACCAGTGTAATCATTCATTCTAATACGCTGAAAACCAAAAACATTGATTAGGAGAATTCTGAAAATATGTCACTATGTGTCCTTATCCAGAAATCATTAAGAAGGGATATATTGCATGGGGTTGAGAAAAAAATGAAATAGTGTTAGGTATAAAGTATTCCTCTGAGACAAAAAACCAAAATTTCATCTTCCCCTTTCTTTTCTCTCCTCCCAGGTATTGGTTATTTAAAGAATATCTCTCTTAAACAGATACTGGAAAATGCCTGTTTAAAGGATACAGACGATTTTCAATATCCTTGTCAAAAACGTAATGAAACCAGAAAGTATTATTATTTCACAAATTCTTCCAATCCCCCCAAACCTGCAAAAACAAATTATTGTTTTCATAGCTGTCCTTCTTCCCAATGCCCTATTATGCAACCTTTTACCTCTAGCAGGAACTGTTTTCAATTCAGAACCCATTGCTAGTGCCACAGTTAGAAAGGGCTATGTTAAAGCAGATTAGCTATGGCCATTTCCCAATAATTCATTCTTATTAAACAGAAACTCATCAGTGTTAACAATGAAAACCACAATTAAATGGTTGCTTCAAGAGTCCCTAGAAGGAGGCACAATTATACCCTCATCACTTCTACCAACAAATGGAACAATTCCTAAAGAAGTTAAATACTATTAGGGAAAACAATGTTATAGACTTTTTTTAAATTTGTGATTGAAAAAAAACTATAAAGGATACAGGCAAAAAACCACAAGCTACCAGGCTTCTTTCTTGCTTCTCTGAAATGTGACAAGCCATAATACATAAATATGAAACACTTGGTTCCTGTCAAACAGTCACGGAAAAAAAATGTCATTGACAATGGCTCAAAGCTGCATGATTTATTCTACCAGGCAATTACACAAAAATCAATGAAGATCTTTCATTTTAGCAACATTACACATAAAGCTTATGAAACATACCTAAATAGGAATTACTTAAGCTGATCATAATGACCTCTGAGAAACAGTTTTCATAACATCATACAAATTATGAGGTGGCTAACCATTGAAAATACATAAAACCTTTAATTATGAAAGTATTAGAGACCACCTGGACAGAAAGAAGAGTCAGATGAGGAGCTTGGGAAATATTATAAGCCTGGCATAGGGGCATGATATATTCGTGATGGGGGACTTCAATTATCAAGCAAAGAAGCTAAGAATACCTTTCTACCTTCATAACAATTTCATCCTTCAAAAGGTGGAGGAACCAAGAAGGAGAATTTCTATTCTGATCCTGACTACCAGGAAAAACTGGATGCTGAGGTAGCAATGATGGGACCCCAGGTAGAAGTGACCACTTCCTATGAGAGTTTGTGACAGAGGAGAGGAAATCTGGACAGTATGTATTATGTACCCTAAATTGGAAAGTCAGATTTGAAAGAGTTCAGAGGAAACAAAGTTAAGATCCCATGGAGTAAAATGCTTCAGAGTATGTTAGCTCAGGACAGCAAGGAGATATTCAAGAATGAAATTCTCATAACCCAAACAGAAATGATTCTAAATTGCAATTTAATCTGAAAAAATTCAATTCAATAAAAATTTATTAAGCACGTACGATGTGCCAGGCACTGTGATAAAAGCACTAGCTATACAAAAAGAGGCAAAAGACAGTACCTGTCCTGAAGGACCTTACAATGTAAAGAGCATGATATATGCACAGGGACTCACCAACAAACTGAAGTTTTAAAAAGAAATGTTCAGTACATGGGAACAAAGGCAACTGCCTTATGGAGGATGATGGCACAGCCTTGTAAAAACCATGTTAGACCAACAACAAAACCAAACAAAACCAACAGAAATTCCATTTAAAATAACTATGGGCTCAGATTCTTAGAATCTAGCCACTTGCTCACTAATGTTCAGACTCCTTAAGAGTCTGACCAATATGATGGAATGACGGATGTTCTAATAAACCTTGTCTTTGGCTAACAAATACAATAAAATAAAATAACTATGAATGCCAGAAAAAAACTTGTGAGTCTACCTGCCACAGGAACTACATAAACACAATTACAAAACACTTCACACAGATCAGGACATTTAAATAACTAGAGAAATATTAATTGCTCATGAGTAACCTCAATCAATTTAACAAGAAGGACAATACTACCTAAATTAACTCATTTATTCAGTGCCATAAGACTCAAACTACTAAAGAATTACTTTATAAGGCTGACAAAATCATAACAAAATTCATCTAGGGAACAAAAGGTTAAGGATATCAAGGGAATCAATAAAAAAATGGAAGGAAGTAGGACTAGTAGTATCAAATCTCAAACCATGCTACAAAGCCATAATTATCAAAACTATTTGGTACTTGGTAAGGAATAGATAGGTTGATCAGTGGAACACATTATGTATACAACACCGAGAAACAAATGAGCATAGTAACCTAGTGCCTGATAAATCCCAAGTGCCAGCTAGTAGAGCAAGAGCTCAATATCTGACAAAAATTACTGTGAAACCTGGAAAGTAGTCTGGCAGAAACGAGGCACAGGCCAACCTCTCACATTGTATATAATATGATAAGCTCAAAATGGGCACATGATTCAGACATCAAGGGTGATATCATAAGCAAATTAGTGGCACATGGAAAAAATTACCTGGCAGATCTATGGAGAGGGGAAGAATTCATTCCAAACAAGAGACAGAGGTTTACAGGAAGTAAAATGGATAATTTTGATGATATTAAATTGAAATTTTTTTACACAAACAAAACCAATGCAGCTAAAATTAGAAGAAAAACAGGGAACCAGGAAAGAAATATTTGCATATTTGCTCTGATAAAGGGCTCATTTCTAAAATATATAGGGAACTGAGTGAAATTCATGAGCATAAGAGTCATTTCCCAAATGATAAAAAGTCAAAGGAAATGAATAGGCAACTTTTAGAAGAAGAAATCAAAGCTACCAATAGGCATATTAAAAATGCTCTGAAATACTAATGACAATTCTAAGGAACAATTTGGAACTACGACCCCAAAGCTATTAAATTGAATATACCCTTTGACCCAGTGTTACTGCTACTAGCTCCATACCCCAAAGAAATAAAAGAGAGGACACATATGTACAAAACTACTTATAGCAGTTCTTTTTTGTGGTGGTGAAGAATATGAATTCACCAGTTGGTGAGTGGCTGAACAAATTACAGTACATGAATGTGATGGAATACCGTTCTCTTGTAAGAAATGATGAAGGGGATGGTTTCACCAAAACCTGAGAAGACTTATGTGAACTGATGCAAAGTGAGGTGAGCAGAACCAGAAGAACAATGTACACAGTAACAGCAATATTGTAAGGATAATCAAGTGTGAAACTTAGTAACTCTGATCAACATAATGACCAATTACAATTCCAAAGGACTCATGTTATCAACCTTTAGAAAGAGAGCTGACAGACTCAGAGGACACAATGAAACATTTTATTCTGTTTTTCTTTTTCTCACTTTTCCCCTCCTTGGAACATACCTAATGCAGAAAACTGTTTTGCATGTCAATATGTATTTGTAATGGGTTTATTTTTCTTGCCTTCTCAGTGGGGGTGGGGAGAGAATTTGGAACTCAAAAGAAAAATGAATTCAAACATTTTAGAAATAGTTAAGCTTGCACTTTCAAAAGAAAATAAAACTTTTAGGAATACTAAAACTTAGAATTTGAGGCTGGCAAGGAAATCTCAGGACAACAAAGTGTCTCTCTCTTTTTAACCCTACCTTGAGAGAAAAAGGAGAAATGAAGACGAGATAATAACTTTGCTTGGGGTGGATGAGATAACTGATGATAGAGAGAAGACAGAAGTGCTCAAATCTTATTTTATTGCTTCATTTCTCTCTGCAGAGGAGAATGATCTCTATACTAAAAAGGACAGAACAAAACTGACTAACACAGAGTTGATACCCAAAATATATAAGGAGAGTCTGAGTGAGCACTTAGCTATCTTAGATGAAGTTCAGTCACTTGCCCCAGATAATCTGAAAGTACTGGCAGATGTGAATGTTGAGCCTCTATCAATGATATCTGAAAGACCTTTATGGAAAATAGGAGAGGTATCACAAGATTGGAGAGGGACAAAAGTCTGGATTAAAAAAAAAAGACAACAGAGGCTGCAAACTATGTAGGTCAGTTGGTGGGATTTTGATTCCCAGGAAAGTTATTGAAAATATAATTAAAGAGATGACTGACAAACATTTAGAAAAGATGATTCAATAATCATCACGTGTTATTATTACCTTTGTGACAAATTCGTCATTGGTGCCTTGCACACAGCAGGTGCTGGATGATTATTTATTGAATTGGAAAAAGAAACAGAGATCTAAAAAGAAGCAGCTAGTGCTGTTTGTCCTCCATTCTCAAAGAGGACCAATGACATCGTCAGGGTGATGTTCTTGGTGAAGCCATACTATCTCTCTGTAATCACTGACTCTTGTCTTGCCACTGGACTTCAATGACTCTGGAAGAGAGAATGAAGCTGCCAACTTGGCTCAGCTCTACCACACTTAAATCCAGTTCACAAGCAAGTCAAGTACTAGCATACTCACCTCATTTGTTTTTTTCTGTCAGGATTACTAACATAGTAGATAACTGGAATGCTATGGATATAATTTACCTATATTTCAGGAGACCTTTCAATAAATGTTTAGCTAGGTGGTACAGTGGATACAGTATCAGGCCTGGAGTTAGGAAGACCTGAGTTCAAATGGGCCTCAGACAGTTTCTAGCTATGTGACCCTGAGCAAGTCACTTAACCGCTGACTTATTTTCTTATCTGGCTTCCTGTAAGATTCAGCTCAAGAGCCACCTCCATGAGACCATACTCGGTCCCCACAAAGTAAATACACATCTTAGGTATGCTAAGAACAAAAGCAAACTGCGTTAGACGGTCAATGCACCATTCTTTGAAAATCAGTCTATCCAGTCAAGATACTCCAGTACCCTAATGCACTGGGCTAAGCACTGGGGATACAAAGAACAGGAGAAAACCCAGTTGTGCTGGTATAGGGTTCATAGGCTCATGGGGAGATGAGATGAAAACAAAACTGAACAAGCATGGGATAGATTTGAGATGATTAATGGAGGGAAGGCAGTAGCAGTAAGGGGGATCAGGAAAGGCTTCCTGCAGAGGATTGGAAGGAAGCCCAGGGACACGAGGAGGTGGAGATGGGAGGGAGAGCTTTCCAGGCATGGAGAACAGACAGTGAAAATGCCTGGAGTCAGGAGATGGAATGTATTGTTTGAGGAGCAGCCAGGAGACCAATGTCACTGGATGGTAGATTCCATGGCAGGGGGAGTAAGAAATGTAGCAAAGTTGGGAAAGGCTTTGGCTGCCAAACAGAGGGTTTTATTTTTGGTCTTGGAGCTGATCAAGAGCCACTGGAATTGACCAAATAAGGAGTCAGACCTGGGTGCTAGGAACATTGATTTGATGGCTGAGTGAGCAATGGACTGGAGTGAGGAGAGGCTTTCAACTACTGCAATAGTCTGAACATGAGGTGATGAAGCCTTGTACTAGGGCTGTGGCTGTGTACATGGGGAAAAGGCGAGAGGTTGTGGATTCAGAAATGACAAGATGTGACAACTGACTGGATATGTGAGGTAAAGGAGAGCAAGGCGTGTACAATGACACTTAGGTTGTAAACCTAAGTGAATGGAAGGATGGTTGTGTCCTCAATGGTAACAGAAATGTTTGAAAAGGAGACATTTGGCAGAAAGATAATGTAATGAGACAAACTTTTCTATGCTTGTTCAACTTGTTGACTGCCCCACCCAAAGTAACAAGGAAAGAGGTAGGCTTTCACTCTCCTGGTTCTGGTCTCAGAAAGTAGAGCTTACCCTCCAAGGGGTGTCTGCCAAATGGTGGCTATGCAGTGAAGAGGGATTTTCCCAGAGGCACTTTCACTGCCATTGCTATGGATACTTGGATCCCAGCTAGGTTATCACTCCTTCCCCCTCCAGGTCTGAGGTGGGGAGCTTAGGAGCTTGCACAGCAGAAGGATGGAAAGGAACAAAGGAGTGGTAAGGCATAGGAACTGGTACAGTTGTGCTGGAAACAAGCCTTTTGATTGGCTATTATGGGCAGGGTGAGAAGTGATTCATCTTCCTACCCTCTGACCGACTGATCACAAACCCCTTGGCATAATGCCAGTAATACCTTACTTTGGAGACTGGAAGCTCTAAGAGACCTGTGGTCTTCTCAATATTACATACTCTAAGGGTGAAAAGTACAGCCCATTGATGCCTCTCTACCCTATGTGATTCTTGTCCTATGGTGAACTTACAGGAGGTCCACCCATGATTCTAGGGGCATGCACTATCTGGACATCATGATGATACCACTATAAGTTCCTTTTGGGAATGTACTGTTTTTTTCCTTTTTCCTTGTATTCTTAGTGTTTAGCACAATGCCTGGTACTTATTAAGAACGTAATGAATGCTTCAGTGAATGAGGGAATTATACAGGCTGGCTAACTATTATCCCTTGCATACATTTTCCTCCTTTATAAAATGTTTTGTTGATATCATCTGTTTATACATCAACTTCATTTCCAAATGTACGGCTCCATACTTCCTTACGCAGAAACATTTCTCATAGCAAAGAATAAGGGGGGAAAAGCATCACAACAAACCCCAATGAACACATCAGCCCAGTTTGACAGTTTATGAAATATTCTATAACTATAGTCCCTCTACTTCTACAAGTAAGAGACGGAGGTATATTTTCTCATCTCTTCTTCAGGGACAAACTCAGTCATTATAATCATGTAGTATTCCTATGTACTTTTTTATTCTTTCCATTTATATTGTGTGTGTGTGTGTGTGTATGTGTGTGTATACATATAGATATATATTTGTTTCAATTTGTTTCACTTTGCATCAATTCACATATCTTCCCTTGGTTTCCTCAATTCTTCCCCCCCAACCAATTCTTTATCCTAGTAGTTTCTTATGGCACATTAGTATTCAATTACATTTTTGTATCTTACAACTTTGTTGAATGATTAATTAATTCAGTTCATAAAGGCTGATTATTTAGGGCTTTCTAAATTAATCACACAATCTACAAAATGCAATGAAATTACTTCCTTCTTTGGATGATTTTCAGTGTTAGTTTTGCAGAGACTGCAGCATTCCATGATTGAAATGCAGAACACCACCACTAGAAGAATACTGATGCCCTTGGAAATGTTTTGCATGATTTCACATGTATAATGAATATTGTATTGCTTTCTCTCTCAGTAGGGGGAGGGAGTAAGAGAATTGGGGACTCAAAATTTAAAAAGGATAGAATGTAAAAAATAAATAGTAAATTAAATTTAAAAAATATTAACCTTAGTCTCCTAGAAAAGGTCTGAATCACTAAAAAGAAAAGAACAAGAAAACAACAAAAAACCTCTGTGGTTTCTCAAAGGGAATATAGCATGCTATCCCCTGTTCAATATGAGGGTCAATTAATTTGCACAGACTGATGGACAATCTCTAGGCTGTACATCCAGCTGCATATTATAATCTGGCCAGTAGGCCAAAATTTTTAGAATACTTGTGGATTGTTTTTAAGAGGCTCTCTAGTTAGAGTCTTTTCCAGGAAGATCAGAGGTAAAGCACAGATGTCTATTCTCAAGACATTTTATATAGGTGTAGAAATACTAGTGATAGCAATAAGAAGAAAGAAATTAAGGGAACAAACATAAGCAAAGAGGAAACAAAATTGTGACTTTTTGCTTATGACATAATGATTTATTGAAACTACACAGCCAACAATCAACAATTTCAGGAAACAAAAGAGTATAAAATAAATCCACAAAAATCATCAGCTTTCCTCTATATTACCAAACAAGGGGAAGAGAGAAATTTTTAAAAAATAACTATCAAATGCATCAAAATGAGAGTCCAGCTATCAAGACATACTTTACAGTAAAAAAGATAGGCACACAAGACCTAGATTCAAAAAATTATATAATATTAACTAATTACAGGAGTAAGAAAAGAGAGAACTTTCACCACTATGAGAAAACAGTTGTTGACCAAAGGATAGAGATTATCACAGAAGACAAAAACCACAATTTTAATTATATAAAATCAAAGGGATTTTTGCACAAAATAAATGCATTTAGAATTAGAAGAAAAACAATTAAGAAAATAAAAAAAAATCTTCACAGCAAATTTCTTTGATAAAGGTCTGAGATCCAAGATCTATCCAAACTCTATGTAAGAACCAAACCTATTCCCTAAGGGACAAAAGGCCAATGGAGATGAACATGCAGTGCTCCAAAGAAGCAGACTATCAAGAATTATGTGGAAAACATGCCTCAAATCAATAACAATGAAAGAAATGCAAATGAAAATTAGTAATGACAAGAGAGGAAAATTACAATTATAGGAAGGGTTAAGGCAGGAAAGGCACACTAATGAACCACTAGAAGTGGTGTGAAGTGGTCTAACCATTCTTGAAAGTGATGTGGAATTACATTCAACTATATTACTGAACTGTGTTTCTTCTTTGACCCAGTGATACCCCTATTAGGCTTATACTCGAAAAAGATCAAAGAAAAAGGAAAAGGACCAACATGCACAAAAATATTTACAGCAGCATACAGTAGCTGAACAAATTATGGGACATGAATGCAATGACCTCCCTGGCTTCCTTTAAGTCCCAAACAAAATTCTGCCTCCTACAGGAAGCCTTCCCCAACCCCTCTAAATTCCAGGGCCTTCTTTCTATTCATTATATCCTACTTCTCCTGAACATAGCTTGCTTTGTATATATTTGTTTGCATGTGGTTTCCCTCATTAGACTGTAAGCTCAAAAAAAAAAGATTGTAAGCTCCTTGAGGGCAGGGACTATCTTTCACCTCTTTTTGTATCCCCAGTGCTTAGCACATGTTGTTGTTGACCAGTTTTAGTTGTGTTCAACTCTTTGTGACCCACTTGGGATATTCTTGGCAAAGATACTGCAGTGGTTTGCCATTTCTGTCTCCAGTTCATTTTACAGATGAGGAAACTGAGGAAAAGAGGTTAAGTGACTTGCCCAGTGTCACACAGCTGATAAGTATCTAGTCTGAATTTGAACTCATCTTCCTGAATCCAGGCCTGGCACTCTATTCACTGTGCCACCTACCTGTCTGTGGCACATATGCCTGGCACATGGTAGGCACTTGATAAATATTGCTTTTTTTTTTCAGGCAATTGGGGTGAAGTGACTTGCCCAGGATCACACAGCTAGAAAGTGTCAAGCCTTTGGTCTGACACCAGATTTGAACTCAGCTCTATCTACTGCGCCACTAGCTGCCCCTAAATATTTCTTCATTGATTATTTTGTCATAAGAAATGAGCAACGGGATAGACTTAAAGAACCCTGCGAGGACTTGTATGAAGTGAAACAGAACTAAATGAGCACAACCAGGAGATCTAATTAAACAATGACTACAGCATTGTAAGGAAAAACAACTGTGAAACATTAAATAACTAAAACCAATGCAAAGAACACTGATAAAGACTTGGCAGAGATGTGATGATCGACAGGTGCAGAATGAGACATGTATTTTCCGAAAGAGCCAGTGCATGGCTTTGTTTTGAATAACCATATTTACTTGTTAGAAGGAAGGACTTTTGTTTTGGTAGGAGAAAGGGCGGTACTGATAGCCATACTTAAAAAAGAAAGAAAGGAAAGTAAGAAAGAACTGTCAGCAAATTGTTTTGTAAAATAAAAAGAAGAAAGAAGAAAGGGACATAGAAAAAACAGGACAGTATTAGAAGTACCATGTTTAGTTTGAATGAGAAGAAACCTACTAAAAAAAACTATACGGATTAGAGATTTCATAAGGAATCTTCATTTTCTATTCTTTCTATAGAAAATGTTAATTTATGTTGATGTTTGTCAAATTCATAATAAAAATAAAGTATTTGTAAAGAGAGGCTGTGCAATGTTCAGGGCTAAATGAATTCACTACAATGTCAGCCACAAATAGGAAGATTTAGGGAACTTCACTTTCTCTAAGGAATCCCATTCTGACTTGAACTCTGTGCTGAAGCTCCCCCATGTCAAAGTGGAATGTTTAGGTGAGTACATATCTCACCTAAAATTAAAGGCCACAGGACTGTAAGAAAAGGTTATCTCTTATATATGCCAAGGAATCTCATAATTATGATATATACACAGAGATATCTTGTAGAGGAAAGCCTGTATGGCTGCATTTCATTTGACTAAATGAAATGCTTTTTTTCATAATCAACAAACAAGAAGCACAGCTGAATTGTATATTCTCTCTCCCTTTCACTCAATCCTGTGATGGCTGAGATACAGTTTATGCTTGTAAAGCCTAATTCTTCCCTTTTAATACCCTTTTCAATAATATGCAATATTCACATGTAGCTTATCCTCATAAAATTTATTATTACTATTATTATTGGTATTTTAATCACAGCACCTTGCTACTTACCATATAAGGATCCACAGAGAGATATAGAGTTCTGGCTTTTACTTGTCCCGCATTTAATTTATCTGGCAAATTAGCCTCTTCTGTACGGAAATTCTCTGCCACTGGTGTGCCATGTGTTCCTAAAATAACGTAGGATAAACAAAGAGGCAATAAAAATGTTTTTGAATAATCATTCTTTTAACTATTATTTTCTAAAATAATTCCCTTTAGCAATCATTCCCTTATTCACTTGAAATGTCCATTTCCCATCAGCAGTTCTGCTCAGCTTCCACTCCATACAACATCATGCTTCCTCCAGGATAAGCTGATCAACTGATATCTCACCACCATGCAGACTGACCCAGGTTGTGATAATCAACACCTTCTCAACTCCCTCAGTGGCCTCTCCCCTCTGATGACAGGGCTGCAGGGTAAAGCAATACGCTCCTCCCAAAGCCTTCCTTTATAGAGAGCTCAGAACTTTGCAGGTAACTCCATTTTCCACCAGCAGATCTGCATGGTTTCCAATCCACAGAACATCATGACGCCCCCATGCTGGGTATGCCCTGGTGCTGCACTGCTACTCTCCCCTTTCCCCTCCATATAATTCCTCTCCTCCCCATTAGATTGTAAGCAGTCCCTGAGAACACAGTCTTTTTTTAAAATCTATATCCCCAGTGTTTTAGAAGGCATTTCATAAATGCCTATTGAATTGAACTGAGTAATGCCTGCATTTCTCGACAATTTTAAATGACCTACTTAGACAAAATTATTTTCCAATTGCTGCTGATTTTCTCAAAAATATTCCTTTGAAACTACAGATTTTACAATTGGTATTACCCACAAATCTTGTGATAAATTTTTAAAGTTGTATTGATTCTTATTGTATTTACCTCAAAGTCATTTCTTGGAATCCCCACCCCTAACTCTACCATGTGACAAAAACAGTTAAGCAAAAACGTGAGATATAGAGATTGCATCTGACAACTTATATAACATTAGGCCCTAGAACTCACCTACCTCTTTAATGTGAGGAGGGTACTACGTTTCATGATCCGTTTTCTGGAATCCTTACTGGTTTTCCAATTACTCACCTTCCAACTTCCTTTTAAATTTTCATCTATATCATTGTGTTCCTACTTTATAGTATTCTTTTAATGCTGCATGTTTTGCTCTGCATCAGTTCACATTGCCCATGAAATGAACATTTCCCTGTTTCTCTGAATTCCCCTTTATCAGTTTTCTTGGTAATACTGTGCAAATGTTCAGTGAAAAGATGAAGAAACCAGGTATTGAGAGCTCCTTATCTTCACTCTACAACTTATAAACTTGCTTGCTTGCTTGGGGCACTGAAAGGTTAAGTGTCTTGCCCAGAGATACACTCATCATTTCTTGTAGGAAAGGTTTTAGGGGGTTAGGCTTCCACAGCAGAATAAGGAATTCCAAGATCTTGTGGATAGCCTCTCAACCAATCAGAAAGTGTACTAAACATTCTGTAAACAACTAGTTCCTTTGAACAGCCCTGGAGGCTAAACCTGTTGCAACCATCCTGGTAAAGGACTGGGCCTGGACAGGGCAAACAATTTTCTCCATAGTGCTTGCTTAACAAGCTTATTAAAGATTGACTGACACACCCACGGACAGAGATAGCCGCCATTTTTTATCATGGGAGGCATGACGACACATGACAAGGAGGAACACAACATGGGTTGTCCAGGAAGAGTGTAACTCAGATGAACTAGACCAATGCTAGCCCTGGTGGGTGGCGTATGGATCTTACTATTTAAAAGTTGATTGTAGCACTGAACCAGCACCCACATGCTACTAATGTGCACTGTGCCGCTTCTCTCTAGGGAGAAGCCCAATGTAGGCTTTCCTTCACTCACTCTTGTAGTAGATTTGTGTTTCAGATTTTTCTAACATTTCTTAATGCACAATAACAGTCTATTATATTCAGATGCCATTCTCCAATTCATGGGCACCCACTTTGTTTCTAATCTTGGAAATCCACAGAGTGATGCAATTAGCGTTTTGGCACATACTAGACTTTTGTTTCTATAGGATTATACAAGATATATGCCCAAAGGTAGGATGAATGAGGCAAAGGATATGGACAATATAGACACTTTTCTTGCTTAATTAAAAGTTGTTTTGCAGAATAGCTGAGCCAATTCAAAGATCTAAAAACAGTATATTAGTGTGCCTATCTTGCAAAGACCCTACAAAAATAAACTTTCCAATTTTGGGGTCGGTTTTCCCAATTCAATCAAATGAGATATCTGTAAAGTGCTTAGCACAGTGCCAAGCACCCTACAAATGCTTATCCCTTCCCTCCCCCAATATGCATAGTGTGAAATTCAATCTCAGAGTTGCTTTCATTTGAATTTCTCTGATTACTAATTATATGATAAAGCAAATAATAATAGCTACATTTATATTGTCATTTGCAAAAAGCTATTTATGCAGTATATCTCATTTTGTCCTCCCAACAACCTTGAGAGGAAGGTGTTATTATTATCATCCCCATTTTAAAGAAGAGGAAATTGAGACTTTCAGAGGTTAAGTGACTCCCCCAAGGACACACAGCTAATAAACATTCAATGCACAATGAAAATGAGGTCATTCAGACTCCACCACCTAGGTTCCTTCTATGCTTATTTGCAGCATGTTTTCCAAGGATCTACTATACCTTGCAATTCTTCTTTTGAAAACTGTTAATCTTTGACTACTGATCTAGGGAAGAACAGTTCTTGGTATTATATATTTGTGTCATTTTCTTACATAACTCAGATATCAGACTTTTATCACTAAACCTTTCATTTTTAAACTACCTAACCACCAGTTATGAAAGTTAGGGAAGGATTTACAAAGTAAAAAAAAGGTTTTGTTTTAGTTCTCAAGATTTAAAATTTAAGACTTAAATCAAACTCTTTCTGACTCTGTGGCCTGCCTTTCTCCCATTCACTATGTCAGTGCTGTCTCTCACATTCAACTGTGTGTAGGAAAAATTTCCCATCCTTATGTATAAGGATGATAATTGCATACTCATCCAAAATATGAGAATTTAAATCCTAAAAAAAATGAATTCTAAAAGCAGACAACAAAAACAAGAATGTGTGGTTAGGCAGCAGATGCTAAGAATCACAGGTTTTAGCACACATGTAATGATGAAAAGGTTTGGAAGAGCCACTCAGGACAGTACAATAGTGAGTCAATAACAGAAGTGTAGAGAGGAAATATCTAGCAACAGTGATCAGCTGGAATGGAGAATCCTTAGAGGGAATGGTCAAAGAGGGCTGGAATGATTTTAAGAAAATAATTCCTCAAGGATGTGCAGAAAATTACATAACTGTTGCTCTGTTTAATGAGGTAAAATATTAACTGAACTTTACCCTGACCACCAAAACAATGTTTTATCTCATTCTGGAATTTTATCTATTGTCACAATAATGCTACAACTCCCAAACTGCTTGGTTGAGAGAGATTTTCAGGTCTAGGGTGGCAATGTTTCTTTCTAAGTAAAAATCCTAAATTAGGATAGTCTAAATTAATAAAAATTGTTTCTGGCAGGCTTGTGCCTAAAATAGAGAGTATAAAATTTATTCCTCCAAGTTGGTAAGATCTTCTAGGTAATCCTATTTATGGATGACATTTGTACTGAATACATCAATTCCTAGAACACAGCAGGTCTCCTATATGAGGTCCATAACCACAAAAGAGTTCACAGGTACAATCAAGTAAATGAAGGATGTCCCCTGTCGGGACGGATTTATTTTGTTTAGCTGTACTTTTTTTGTTACAAGTGAGGGAGGAAATGATCATTTTTTTTAAAGAATGTCCATGGTTAAGACTATGATAATTAGTAGAATGGACAACCTACATAGCTAGTCTATCAGTACATATATGTTGGACAGATACAGCAGATTGACAACAAATTGGGCCCAGAAATGAAAGAAGGAGAGAGTAAATCAGATTTCAGTTGGAGGTTTTCCCCCAGTTTTTGTTATTCTGACCTTTACAAACATCAACGAAAATAAGCACTTCCATATATGCAAAAGAATAGACAGGACTGTACATGAAACTCAATCTCCATTAAGAACAAATTGCTCTTCTTTTTAAGTATATGTTAAATGAAGCATATTACTTTCAAAGCTGTCCAACTTTTATGTTGATCCTTTTGGCCTTTCTCTGTCCTCTTCTATTCATTTCAAAAAACATGTTTTAATGATCCTCTTTTTTTTTTAATGGCAATGCTACCCTTACCTCCTCCTCCCACTCAAATTAAGAAGAAAAAACTTTTGAGACAAATATGAATAGTCAAGCAAAACAAATTCCCACAACAGCTGTGTCCAAAATATATGTCTAAGAGGGCAGCTAGCTGGGACAGCACATAGAGCACCTTCCTGGAGTCAAAAGCACCTGATTTCAAATCCAGCCCTCAGACACATACACACTCACTAGTTGTGTGACTCTGGGCAAGTTACTTAACCCTAACTGCCTCATCCAAAAGTGTGTGTGTGTGTGTGTGTGTGTGTGTGTGTGTGTGTGTGTTATCTGCAACTTGAATACATTCCCTCTCTGTCAGGAGCCAAGTAGCATGCTTTATCACCAGTCCTCTAGAATTATGGCTGGACACTGAATTGACCAAAGTTATTAAGTCTTTCAAAGTTGTTTGCCTTTACAATGTTGTCAGTGTATAAATTGTTCTAATTCTATTTATTTCACTTTCCATCAGTTCATGCAAGTCTTCCAAGGTTTCTCTAAAACCGTTCTGCTGGACTACATTTGAAAAGAAATGGACACTGCTTTCTGTGCCCCTCAAACTTTTCTCTGAAATAAAGACTAATTTTCAAATCATCAACATTCCATGATTACTCAAAAGAGTATGGCCTAACTATATACACAGGAAGAATCCTATGGATGAAGAAAGCTAACTGCCCAGACAATTATATGCAGCTGGATGGAAAACCAATAATGAGGTCCACCCATAAAATGCCAGTCCTACTCAGTGGAAAGAGCAGTCAATATGGGGTAAGACCTGGGTTGAGCTTTGTTAAGTCACTTAATCTCTCTGGGCCTCAGATTCCTTACTGGTATGAGAAAGAAGGTAGACTCAGTGACCTCTAAGATCCCTTTCCCCTAAGACTATGAACTTATGATTTTATATCTGGGACAGATGCTGCAGATGAACATGGGCTTGGCACAGTGGGTATAAGTAGGCTGCAGAAAATTACCTAATGAACGGTGAAATTACATTTATTTAAGTGGCATAAAAGATACCATCAGAGATGTGTGAACAGAAAATGTAGGAAGAGCAAAGAATTAATTATCCATGTGCTATAATAGTGATGGGGAGACCTAGAACAAGGCCCTGCTCTGGGGGCAGGAGAACCCATGTCAATGGGATCACAGCCCCACTCAAGTCTTAAAAGGATATCTTATCATATTAATTTTCCCATAGATAGTACGATTAAAATAAAGCATAAACATAAAATCATAGCATAGAATGACAAGCTCTTTCAAGTTAAAAAGGCCAATAAAGGTCATCTGGTTCCAAACTCCCTCATTTTATGGGGATGGAGGTCCACAAAGGCTAAGTGATTTGCCCTCAGTTATACAAGGTGTTGTTGGCAGAGCCAGCACTGATACCTCAAAACTTCAGATTTCCAGTTAAATTGCTTTCTCTACTGGTGCTTTGACATGGACCTTAAGTTTTGAATTCTACTAAATTTTCAGTCTTTTGCCATAATATTCTACTGTTGCTGTTTGGTCATTTTCAGCTGTGTTTGACTCTTGGTGACCCCATTTGGGATTTTCTTGGCAAAGATACTGGAGTGGTTTGCCATTTCCTTCTCCAGTTTATTTTTACAGATGAGGAAACTGAGACAAACAGGGTTAATTGGGGACAGCTTTGTGGATAGAGCACTGGCCCTGAAGTCAGGAGGACCTGAGTTCAAATCCAGCCTCAGACCAAACACTTGACATTAGCTGTGTGACCCTGGGCAAGTCACTTAACCCCAACTGCCTATAAACAAAAAACAAATAAAGAAACAGGGTTAATTGACTTGCCCAGGTCACACAGCTAGTAAGTATCTGAGACTGGATTTGAACTCAGGTCCTATACTCTATCCACTGCGCCACCTAGCTGCCCCATGTTAGATATTTTTAAGAACAGAAAGAAAACAAAACAATTGGAGAGGTGGGGTTTTTTTTGTTTTTGTTTTACTTTGCTTTTTCACTCGCTAGCCCAAAGGCAGGAAAGGTTAACTTGGTATGGGATATTTTGTCCTCCTGATTTTCAGTGCTCCAGGTAAGCATAAGCAAACATATCACTGTAAAGATGATTGCAGCTTAACTAACATGGACTTTGATACTTAATCAATTCATTGCAAACATGGGGATTTTCAAAGAAAAACAGAAAAACTTTTGACAAAAGAACAAAAGTTCATGGACTACTTATCACTGTCCTTGGTGAGCACAAAAAATGAAATCCATAAAATATTCTATCAGACAGAAAACAACTGATGACAAACATAGCAGTTGCTATAGAATCAACCGTGTGTATGCAACCAAATCATTGACTGGTTAGAGCAAAGGTTAAAGTAAACACCACATGTAGGATTGTAATAGAATACTACTGTGTGGTAAGAAATGATGAAGGAGCTGGCTTCAGGAAAACCTGGGAAAACAGGTTTGCTCTGATACAAAGTGAAGCAGAACATTGTACACAGTAACAACAATGGTGTAATAATGTACTGGGAAAGACATATCTCCTCTGATCAATACAATGACCAACAATTCCAAAGGACTCATGATGAAAAAGGCTGTCTGCCTCCAGAGAGAGAGAGCTGATGACCCGAGTACGAATTCAAACTTTGTTTCATTTGTCTTGCCTTTTTCCACCATAATGCGGGCTATTGTGGAAATGTTTTGCAAGACTTCATATGTGTAATGGGTACCTTATTTCTCACTTTCTCAATAGGTGGGAGAGGGAGAGAATTTGGAACTAAAAATAAAAATAAAAAACAACAAAGTACTAAATTAGAAGAAAGGCCAGAAGTGAAAGGCCAGTCACTACTATGACTGCTGCAACTATAAACCATGAGTTTAAACAAGTTGTCAACTCCAAAATAAAACTGTCTACAATGACTGCTGTTTTCTTGAGAAATTTAACAGATGTAAAATAGTCACCATAACACAGAGGCTGCAAAAGCCGAGAAATGACACTGGTTAGCAAACACTTAATCTCCTTGTCAAGCAGAGAGACAGGGCAGCTCACTGGCAAAACCCTATAGGAAGATGTCAGAAGAATTTGTG
This sequence comes from Phascolarctos cinereus, assembly GCF_003287225.1. Taxonomy (NCBI): domain Eukaryota; kingdom Metazoa; phylum Chordata; class Mammalia; order Diprotodontia; family Phascolarctidae; genus Phascolarctos; species Phascolarctos cinereus. The sequence continues at coordinate 228,863,624 of NW_027555736.1, forward strand.
TAACAGCAAAAAGCAACTGAGGAAAAAATGAATTTATACAAAGCTTGGTGTGACATGTACATAGGTAAATTGGATTAACCTCTGTTCATTTGTTGATGACATACACAGTAAAAAAATAATAACTCATAGTAAGTTTGTGAGGTAGGTAATGAAATTATTGTCCTAAGTTTCCAGATGAGAAAACAGAAATCCAGAAAAATGACTAACATAGAAATAGGATTCAAACCCAGGTCTCTTGACTAATCCATTTTTTTCTCCACTACACTTTCTCTTCATTTTAAATTGAGGGAAAGAGGAGAGTTGAAAGAGAGTAGGGCTATGGGTGGTTAGCAATAATCATTCCCCCCCACAAAAAGAAGGGCCACTGAAGCATTTTTTTTTACAAGCATAAGAAGAAGAACAGAAGGAAATTCAGAAGGAAGCATATATAAGCAGGACAGTTTTGAAAGTTAGTATACAGAATTATTTACGTGCTTTTTTTTTTTAAAGAAAGTGGTATTAAATGGAGATTCACACTTTCATATTCCAGCGCTTAGCATATCACCTAGCAAATAGTAAGCACTTAATAAAGAAATGTTTAGTGACTGACTGACACATACAATTTGAAATTGGACAGATCTTTTGTTTGTATGGGTTATATTTATGAGCTTTTACCATATTAGAAATTAAAATATCTCAGTACTATTATGAATACTGTTTTGACTTGGAGACCTTCAGGGGCCCCCAGCCATACTTGGAGGACTTCGAGGCATTCTAGTCCAATCTCTTAATTTTATAAACAAGGAAACTGAGTTCCCAAGAGGTGAGTGATTTACCTGAGTTATAAGTGGTAGTGCCAGGATTTGAACCAGGTCTCTAATTGCAAATCTATTCTATAGTCACTCAGGGTAGAATAGGAAAAATAGATCCATCAAGAGACTTTACCTTATGGGAAGGTCTTTAAGAGTATGAGTTGATAGACAACCTGTAGAATACATAAAGCCTATCATGGGATGAAGCAGACAACCTCTGGAACCTCTCTTAGTTCTAAGCTTCTACGATTAAACAAATGGTATAGAAGTAGATCAATGCTTTGTAAAAGAAGTAGGAAAATACATTTAAAATATCCTAATAAATTTGAAAAAGAACAAGTAAGAAGAATCTATTCTACTTAGTATTATTTTAATTATTGCAAAGGATTCAAGGTCAAGGAATATAAAGAAGAGTATTACAGATGTTTGCTCACATACTTTGGTCTCTGTACCACTGTGGACATTTTTCTAACATAACATTATTTTCTATCACCTTTGTTTTTGCATTTCAGGTCAACAACTGTTATTATTACTTCTGTCTCTTTAAGAAGTAACAAGTACGTTAATCATAAGCAAATACATACCAGGTCGGGAATTCAGTACAACTCTTTGGACACGCATCACTATGGTCAGGCAGTAGACCTACAAAGATCTATCTTCAGAGCTCCCTAAAAATTCAAAACCAAAGAAGAGTTTCAAAAAACTGAACAATTAAAGGAGTAAAATGTTGTGCACAACTAGTTCACTCGGCTACAGAGCCTACCTAGGACCTAGGATTTCCCAATCACCTGAAGAATCAAGACCAGCTTGATCTTTCACTCTGAGCACGCACTGATGAGGCAGGAGAAAAGATGGCAGCAACTCCGTTTAATTTTAGCAAAGCACTTACTTATATAGTAAAATAACAGGAACTCTTTCTCAAGTTACAATGACGTATAACCCATGCTGTGCTCAAGGACAGTGCATGCACAGTCCATGCACTTATCTACTAGTAATCACAAATACACTGTTAATGACTAATGAGTAACTAGGGAAGTTAGAGATGCATAGAATGGAGCACCTAACCAGGCCACCTTTGCTCACAGATCAAGCACCTGAGAGGGGCCTCCTCCCATCAGTGAGACCTCATGAACAGCCTGTGGCCCTCTACCTCCTTACAGAGCCCCAACAGTAAAAGAAATGCCTTGTATCATGTTTAGGTTACCAACTGAAATAAGGGAGCATGTGTATTATTTGTTCAAACAGGAAATGCAGGCTTTGGTCTTCTCAAAGCCTCCTCAACTGAAAAACCCCAAATGACATTTCCTTCCAAATATGGTCATTCTATCCAATTATACCAGTAATACCTATAAAAATCATGCCCATGGATTATTAATACTTTCTTTGGGTAGGAAGTCAGCAGGCACCAGGACATCACAAAAATGAAGCTTCCTGGATTCATAACTGAATTAGCCACCTGTGTAAAGTCAGCGTCAGCTAACTTGTTGGAGTATACATATTTACATATGTTATGATATAGATATCATATATTTACATAGAGTTAGCTTCCTTTATTACAGACTAGCATGTGAGAATGAATGTGTATAAACTGTAAAGCTAAAACACACTGTTTGAGCTCATAGGATTGTATTTGAGTTGTCTGATGGATCATAATCCATTGATAATCAATAATCCGCCATCTACTCAGAGAAGGTGATACTGGTGGGAAGTCAGCATTAGGAAGAGCTAAGAGGACAATTTGAGCTTCAGCCTAAGATGGGACCCTCCTGGCTCACTTTCTCCATTATATGCTTTCAAAGGGAATGTTACCCACTTGGCTATTCCTGAGTCTGGCTATGAGGTGGATTTGATACTGCATGATTGGAAAACTAAATTATTTGAATCCAAACAGAGCTAAGGATGTTTTATCCTCTCAAAGTTTGGACCTAAATCTAGTCCCTGCTTTATATCTGGGCCATGTAATTTTTTTCTGGCAGATTTGTGTCTTCCAGACCATGGGCCATTCACCTACAGTTGGTAACAGCAAGTACCAGCCAATGTCCCCCCCATCGTTCCCTGGATGCACCCTGTGCTTGGTTCCAGTCAAACTCCTCTTTGGGACTCCTTTGAGGCAGGGACAGCTCTATACCCCTTCCAGCAGGAAGCAGTTTCAGAAGCCAAGACCTTCACCCCTTACTCCAAAAGAATTTGGGTCCCAGTTGTTTCAGGGGAGAATGATGGGGTTGGGATTTAGACCCCAAAAAGGAAAAAAAAATGCCAAATCTCTGGCATTGGCCTGAGGCTATAACCTCATCAACTGGCCTTTCTTTGCGGCTACACTCAATCTCCCAATTCTGTTACCCTTAACCTATCCTACCCCTCCTAATGGCCATTTTGCACACTTAATCCTAGCTAGGCTCCATTGTCCAGGTCCCAGGAGTCCTGTTCAGCCCAGTTTACTGGGCCACTCCCATTCAGATCCATTCCTAGATCCCTCCTACAGTCTTTCTGAATATAAGGTCCATCTTGTCTCCATTGAGATGCTTAGATTCTTATAATCTAGCCACTGTTTACTCATGTTCAGACTCCTTAAAAGTCTGCCCAATATGATGGATATTCTAATAACCCTTGTCTGTGGCTGAAAAACTAAAGCAAAAAGAATACTGTTTATTTTACACACACCCCCCACATATATACAAATTTTCAGTTCCACAGGAAAGTTTCTAAATATAGGTCGTACCTCTGGGGCTACTCCTTGCCTCTGGTTTATACTTACAGGTTTTCTTCCCAGGTGTGATAATGACAATATCCTAAGGCCCCACTCCATGTAGGTAAGGTTAATTGGGTTTTTTTTAAGGTATTGTAACTGATCTCAACATTTAATTGGCTCAGGCCATTGATGTGGTTCCCTGGTGTCCCCAGTACAAATTTCTCCCTGCGCTCTGATGCCTGACTGGGGGACCACCGTGCACAACATAGATATCCTTAGTTAAATCAACACAGTGTCCTTCAAAATATCCTCCCCGTGCTACGACTGAGTAAATCTCCTTTTGTTAACTGTTAGATTATCCATGAGTGTTTCAGTTTTCCAGCATCAAACATGACGTACAAGAGCAGTCTGATAAACTCTGGCCTTCAACACCAGGGCACAATTACCCTGGTGTAAGACACCATGCAGGTAGACATTTCTAAAATGACAGCTTCTGAGCTAAATGCATTCAACAATTCATTATCATAATTAGGTCGAAGGCATTCACTGTTTGGCATAGTAAAAACAGTACCTACAAAACATTCCCCCAACAAACCTGGTAAACTAGTAGAGAAGCACACTTAGGTCCAAGACAACTCACATCTTACACTACTCATCCTAGGATTCAACTGTATGATACCCAGTATGATGAGACATTTTGATAGTCGAACACCTGACAAGGTCTAATTAGAAAATCAGGATTTCTTCGTTCTGAACAAGTTATTCAATCCCTGGGGGCCTCTTTTCTAAATTATAAAATGGACTTAATACTATTTACTACATGGGGCTATTTTAAAGATTAAGTGAGAGAATGTATGTAAAATGTTGATAGAAAATATAACCTAGTAAACCATAATTGTGGACATCTGGATTGTTTCCAATCTTTTACTGCTGCATCCTGTCTGGGCTACTTCCCAAACATGTTACTTGTGGGTTGGAGCCCCCAGAAGACAGCTGTTATCCCCATAGGTTCTAGGGTACCTAGACACTATAGTTCATGAACCCCAACTAATGTTCCCACCAGTGAGCCAACAGACATAATTAGCTCTTAAGAAAGGCATTTACTGAATAGGTAAATTAAAACTCTCCTAGTAATATGTATATTGTCAATAGAAAGTGTGGGCACAAAATTCTGAGTACAATGTAATGAGGCACACATGTAGGAAATACATGTGGTTAAGTCAACTAACTCACAACTGCAGGACTATTACAGGTCCCTGAGACCCTCTGTCTTTGTAGACTTCCCACAAAGCTATATAATGCATACGTGGACAGTGATCATGCCCACCCCCAAACTCCCTTAATGTTTTCTCCAGAGGCAGTTTTAGACTGGAACTCTAGAAATGGCAAACTCTATTTAAAGCCCCTCAGAGACATGACCCATTTTCAGCCCAGCCAATCACATTCCCTTTCAGATTCACTCAGAGAAAGGTGTTCACATTTTGTAAAGGGAATACTGAGTGCTGTTAGCAAGATATTTCAGTACCTCTTTTATCTACTCCTTCTCCTCTATGACATCAACTACTATTATTACAAATACCACTATTCTGAACATTTTTGTACTAATTCCTTTTCTTTCTTTCTGGTTATTTTCTTGAGATGTGTTCCTAAAGTAAAATTATTGGGTGAAACTGTAGGAAAAAGTTTCACAGCTTTTGTTACATACTGCCAGATTGCATTCTTAACTCAACCATATTCTCACTAACATTGGGAGGATTTTAAAATTACTTTTGATGATTTAATAGGTAGATAATAATACCTTAAGGTGGATTTCATTGGCATCTCTTTAATCCTGAGTGAAATCATGTATTTTTCTGAGTGACTTATTGGTTAATTTTTAACAGTGGTAAATGAGCTACAGCACCTACCCAACAGGGCTCATTGTTATTCAGTCCTTTCAGAGGGGACTCCATTGGGGGTTTTCTTCACACAGATACTGGAGTAGTTTTCCATTTGTGTCTCCAGCTCATTTTACAGGTGAGGAAATTAAGGCACACAGTGTCAACTGACTGGCCCTGGGTCACACAGTTAGATAAGTCTTCCTGACTCCAAGCCTTGCACTCAATCCACTGTGCCACCTAGTTGCTACCAAAAGGGGCTAATGTAGGCTTAAAAAAACCATAATGCAAATATCAAGATTTAAAAGTTATCTTTGAACACCAAGAGTATCTGAATCTTAGAAGGGCAACAGTAGCATCGACAAGAATACAACCATATCATCCCTTCCACATGAAAGTTCAAATTCTTTCTGCACTTTCTGCACTCGTTTCTCTTCGATGTTCCTACAAACACCATGTTAACTGTCTCTACAAGAAAACACAATACTTAATATTTTTGTAATATTAACTGTTTCATTAAAAAAATACATGCAGGAACACCTGGTATACTTCCAGTACATGTATACGGGAAGTGTTTTTATTCCTTACATCAGGTATTGTGGATATTTGGTACTAAAAGATCCCTGTTATAGATAGAACGGCACAGTGGGTTCAAGATTGGGCCTTGAGTAGGAAGACCTGAGTTCAATTGTAGTCTCAAACAGTAGCTACGTGACCCTTGACAAATCACTTAACCTGTCTACCTCAGTTTCCTCAACTGTAAAATGAAGATAATAATAGCATTGTTATGAGGATCAAATGAGACAATATTTGTAAAGCCTTTAGCATATTGCCTGGCATATGGTACACACTTAATAGATGTTTATACCATTCTATTCCCTCTCTGCCATTTGAATAAAATCACACACTGGCAGAGGAATAAAATAATGTGTATATAACACAGGTGTCACGATATTAGGAGACACCTTGTTTTCCACAGCTAAGGTCCAGCAAGCAAGCTATGTGCTGAGCTTGGCATAACAACAATCCTTTGTGCTCACCCTCTGGACGATCTCAGAATTGTTTCTGGTCATGAATGAAGCCCTGCTATGAATCAAACTTGTCACACTGTTGCTGTTATCCCTCACTGTCAGGGCTACAGCTCACTGAGTAGCCACAGGTAAAAGTATTAAAATCTCCTCACACTGCCTCAGGTCCACTCCACTAGGGCCAGCCTCTGGCAATAATACATCCTTGTTTGGAAGCCCTTTTCCTCACTTTCAAATTAAACTTCTGTTTGATTCCTGACTCTCTTGTCTCTAGCCTGCTTTCACTTCCAGTCCACTTGACACAGGAGATAACAGTTTTAAAGGAAAAGTACAAATCAATCACTTTTTGTTGCTTCATAAACAACTAGATTCTGATCCACCCATGTCCAGCATGCCAGTCTTGTGGGGAGGGGAAGTGGAGACTGAAGATGGCCATCATATATACTTGAAAGAGAAAGCCTGTTTCTTGGCTGGCATGAAATAATCTCCTGCCTGACAATGAAATATCCTGACATTATCAAGTTCCATAACTGTTGATTCCTGATTGATGATATTGTTTTTCTCCAAGCTGTGTGACCCTAGCCATGTCACTTCACCCTGTTTGCCTCAGTTTCCTCATCTGCAAAATGAGCTGGAAACGGAAATGGCAAAACACTCCAGTAGTTTTGCTAAGAAAACCCTAAATGGGGTCACAGATTGTCAGACACGACTGAAACACAAAAAGCTGTATAAAACCCTACATGTATATCTCTTTGTTGGGCTTCTGGCCAATGATCAGTTGATGCTAATTAAACTTTATCTTCTAGCCTGGCCTCCTGTTTGGACCACCAATCAAAGGGCTCAAGGTAGGCAGAATTACACCCTGGGAGGATTTCAGGAGCTCTGGATTGAGAAATTCCCCATCACTGTCTTTCCAGTCTTCTTACACTCTACTCCCTTTCCTACTCCAGTGACTGCAGCCTCCTTGCAGTTCCTCGGATAGGACACTCTGATCTCCCCACCGCATTTCTGGGGCTGTTCCCCCAAGCCTGGCACATCTCAGACTTCATCTCTGCCTCCTGGCTTCCCTGGCTTCCTTCGAGTCTCAGCTAAAGGGCCAACTTCAGCAAGACCTCCTAAATACGATGGCCTTGCCTCTGCAACTACCCCCAAATTATCCTGTATGTAACCTGTTACTTGTTCTGCATGCTGTCTCTCACTAGACAAGACTGGGAGCTAATTAAGAGCAAGGACACATCCCCAGCACTTAACACTGTTACCTGGCACATGTAAGCCCTTAATAAATGTTTGTTGACTTGATCTGGTGCAGGGCAAAGAAAGAAGAATTTAGGGTTCCTAGGGCCCGAATTCAAATCTCAGTGGGGTCTTGGACAAATCATTTCACCTCTCTGACGCAGGCAAGTTATGTAACCTCTGAGCCCCAGTTTCCTTCTTGGTATAATGAGGGCAAGGGTTAGATTCCACAGCCATCTCTAAAAGGTCGCTTCTAGCTCTGGTTCCAGTCAGTTCCTAGAAGTGTCCCACCACATACAGACCCCTGAAGGCAAACAAGTGCCCTGAGAACAGAGCGGATCAGGGAGCTGGGGCAGACATTAGGTGGCAGAGGACGGGCAGGCAGAGGTGCGGGGTGGGGGGGGGGGAAGGGCGGGCGGAAGCAGTATTCGAGCCCCACCGCCTCCCCACATCATTTTCCGGGTGTGCAAATACAGGTATTCAGTTTCCTCGCTCCCCCAATTTACCGCCAGGGTCTGAGCCACCTTTAGTCAGAACCCGAGGCGGGCACTCACCTGGAGGAAGGGCTTCCCGGGAGGACACAGGTGCTTTAGGGGCAGGACCCTCCGAGGTCTTCAGCAGATTCTGGAACTGCCTGCCCTGCGCATGCGCATGGCTCCTCCCTCTCCTCTCCAGATCCGGTCCAAAGTACGGGAGTATGTTTTTCCTAGTTGGAACAGGGCCAGTCCTATCCTACAGGAAGCCGCCCTAGTAGCCAAGCCGCCCTAGTAGCCAAACTTTAAACTCTTAAATTTCGAAGGGCCCCTGCAAAAGAGCCCTGGACCTGCAGTCAGGAAGATCGGGATTGAAATATGACATTTAAAGCTTATTATTAACTGGGTGACTCAGATCGCGTCTCGATCTCTCTGTACCCTGAGTGTCTTACCTGTGAAATAGGAGAGTAATAGTGTTGAGGTCCAGGGGTGCTGGGACCCGAAATTCAAGGGAAACCAATGCCGGCCCTGCCTCGAATTTGATCCAATCCTTCTTTCAGCCAAAAGCAAGGTTTATTAGAACCGACTAGGTGCGGGAGATTTTAAGAATCCACCCTTTAGTGGACTGGACTAATCCTTTTTATAATGGGGATGGAAGTGCCAGTAGGCTGGAGGAACTGACTGGGAGATAACAGATAAGGACCTGGAAGGGGATATCCTAGGCCTTAATAAGGTCTTGTAAAACCAAAAGAACTTTGATAGAGGATGAGGGAGCTTGTTGCTTACAAGATAAGGAGGACTTTTATGGTATTTCAAGATAAGGGGGAAAAGTTTAGGACAGGAACCCAAGTCACTCAGGAGGGGCTTCACAAAGTCATGGAAAAGAAACACTTAATATTCTTTTTAATCCTTAGCGCACCATTAGTATCCACATTACTATAAGCTTTCTTTTTTGCCAGCTGGTGAATGGTCTCTGTAAGGTTAGAGAGAATGAGTTCATGTTGTAGGTGACCATATCAGGGCATGAGATACTCTGCTACATTGTTAAGGAACCAGAGGACATTTCCCCAGAATCTGGGTTTTGCCCTTTTCAAGTTAGAGATCTTAGGCTGTGTGGGATTGAAAATGGAGAAGGTGGGCGCTAAAAATCCAAGGATGCATACACCAAGTCCTTGTAAGATGTTAATCATTGGGTGGCCAGGATAATAGTTTTGGTGTCTTGCCACTTGGTGGTGTTGGGTCTGAGAGGTTGAGATCCCTCAAAGACCAGAGTACAGGATGGGGTCGTCTGGCATGGACACAACTGGGTTGTCTCCAGCACAGACCTCCACTGTATATACTTGATTTAATCTGCTTTTCTTGTCTTTGCTCTCTTTAGTGGCTTTTCTTTTTTTTGGTGAGACAATCGGGGTTAAGTGACTTGCCGAGAGTCACACAGCTAGGAAGTGTTATGTGTCTGAGGCTGGATTTGAACTCAGGTCCTCCTGACCCCATGGGCGAAGCTCTATCCACTGCGCCACCTAGCTGCCCCTTTAGTGACATTTCTACCTCCCTTATTTGAACATCTGGGACTCTGATATCAGAGTTCAAGTATGGTGGTTCCACCGTCTTCAAGTATTTGAGTAACAGGAACATAAAGAAACCAATGATTTTCTTGCAGGAATATATAACAAAGGCAGAATTTATAACCAAATAATTAGGGTACCCACCAGCTACCAGGACTGCACATGGACCTTTCTGCTTTGCCACAAGTTGATTTTCCTGGTAACTCGGAGAATTCCCAGTCATATCTGTTCCTTGCCATAATTGTTCCTTGTGTGGTCCCTTCTACCACTGGTTTTATGTTAACCCATGGGAGATTGTATCCTTGTGTGTATGGAAAAACTTTTGTTATCACATTATATTGCTATGCTGTTTAATTAATGACTTTTGCTTTGCACTGGTATGTCCTCTGATTGACTGACAAAAGAAACACCTTGATGGAGGCTCATGAACTATGTTTTGAGTGGATGCTGAGTTTGAAGCAGTCTCTTCCTCCCAGCTCCTCATATTCCTTTGGAGTTTCACAAAACAGAATCCCTGGGATGATTTTAAGGGACACAGCCAGACTAACAAGTAGGGGCATAACAAGAATTAGAAGGTATTTTCTAACTCCAAGGCAGATAGGACACTGGGATCAGGGAACCTGAGCCTAGCAAGAGGAAAAGCAATTAAAAGCAAAGACTTAATTTTAGCTTTACAGCATCTGCTGACTTTTGCTTGCCAGTTGACTGGTCTACAAAGACTGGCTTCTGACTGAAAGAATTTAGCCCTTTGCTTTAAGGAAAGGCTACTTATTAGTCACACTCCAGCGAAGGCAGCAAAGAACAGCAGGAAATCCAGTGAGGCTGCAAAGCTGAAGACCAGCAGAATCTTACTAGAGACGCCCAGCACCAGCAGATGATGCATCCAGTAGGGGAGGAGTCCAATAACAAAAGCATTCTGCGGTGGACATGGCCAGAACAGAGACTTACAGCAGAGATAACAGAGAAGCAAATGCCCCATGTACAATGTAAAAAGCAGCTTACCTAATGACGTAACCAGAGAGCAGTGGAAGTATGGATTTGTCCTGGCTACATGTGGATGCCATCCCACTGTCTGTGTTCCTGGTCAGATCTGTTTTCTGTGAAAGTCCCCTCTCCCCTGCGGAAGACTGCATCTTTGTGGGTCTGTAGAAATTTTGCTTATCACATATTTTAGTATATACTGTTTAATCAACATGTTCTACTTTGAACTAATATATCCTCCAGGTGACAAATACATTGATGAAGGCTCATGAACTATGGGTTTGAATGAATGTTGAACATACCCACAGCAATGCCTCCAGCCTGAGGTAGCATTCAGGGACTCCTTGTGAAGAGATGTTTCAAGTGCTACCCAGATGAATTTGAAAAATAAATAGCCAATGGAATAGGCAAGCTTGAGAGTTTTCGTGAAAAACAAACTGAACAATAACTAAGGATTCTAGTATTCTTCAAGGAAAATATAGGTCAGCAAGGAGATAACTCCCCCAAAACTAATTTGATCTGATGGCTCATTAAAAGAAGCATATGAGAGGTAATGTTTCCATTGTACAGTACTTTGCCCTGGATAAGCCACAACCAGAGTAAGATGTGTAATTTTATCTATCATATTTTACGAATGACTTTGAGAAGCTGAAATCTTTCTAGAGAGTAGGGTAACCAGGATGGTAAGGGGACTAGAACCCGTGTAATACTGTAAGAGGTTAAATGGGATATAGCTACACTCCAAAACCAGAGGTAGATTTTATTGACTGAATATGTTATCCAGATCTAATTGCTTCTTTTTTCCTGCCTTGGAGCCCTGCTCATTCAAAGGCTACAGGCAGGAGAAATAAGTTACTAAAACAATACTTTAAAGGAGCTGTGATTTCAACATGATTGGGCACTTGCTCTACCAATAGATATCAAAATCCCTCCATACTTTAGGAGATGGTTGCTGTGGCCAAAACGATTTGTCACCTGGTGACCAACTTTATGATTGAAACTTACTATTCACTTAGCAGCTTTAGTTCAAGCACTTGAAGAGATGGGAGATTTGAAACCATAAACCTAAAGGTTTGGGAATCATGTGTGATTTTCATTTATACTTGGTATCTTCCCCCCAAGTTCATTCTTAGATTTGACTGCTAAAGAAACATCACAAGATGAATTGACTTCCCAAGTTAAGAGTTACAATCAAGCACAGATTATTATTGCTTAGGGACCAGTTTCTTTGAGGAAAAAAGGATTCTGATTTTCATCTTAGCCATCTTTTAACCAGATGGTTTGGGTATAGTTGTTTATAAAAGATAAAACCTTAAATGTAGCAACAGAATGCATGTATTTTCAAACCAGTACTACTTGTTTGAATTCTTCCCTTTAAGAGAAAGAATCTAATACAGTGGAGGGAGCCCTGGATTTAGAGACAGAGGATCTGAATTTGAATCCCAGTTCTGCCACTTGCTACCTGTGTGATACTGTTTAAGTTACATAAGCTCTCTAGACTTTAGTTTCCTTATCTATGAAATGGAGGGGCGAAGATTTGAGTCTTGCTAATGTCCCTTCTCGTTTTCCTTTTGGGATCTCTTTCAGGAGGTGATTAGTGGATTCTTTCAGTTTCTATTTTAACCTCTGGTTCTAGAATATCAGGGCAGTTTTCCTTTATGATCCTTCTCTCTTTCTTTTCTTTTCTTTTCTTTTCTTTTCTTTTCTTTTCTTTTCTTTTCTTTTCTTTTCTTTTCTTTTCTTTTCTTTTCTTTTCTTTCTTTTCTTCTTTCACAATTGGGGTTAAATGACTTGCCCGGGGTTACACAGCTAGTAAGTGTCAAGTGTTTGGTCTGAGGTAGGATTTGAACTCAGGTCCTCCTGACTTCAGGGCCAGTGCTCTATCTACTGTGCCACTGCTCTGCCCTGATAATTTCTTGAAAAATGATATCTAGGCTCTTTTTTTGATCATGGTTTTCAGGTAGTCCAATAATTTTTAAATTAGCTCTCCTACATCTATTTTCCAGGTCAATTGTTTTTCAAAGAAGATATTTTATGTTGTCTTGTATTTTTTCATTCTTTTGGTTTTGTTTTATGATTTCTTGCTTTCTCATAGAGTCATTAGCTTCCATTTGCTCCATTCTAATTTTTAAGGAATTATTTTCTTCAGTAAGCTTTTGGACCTCCTTTGCCATTTGGCCTAGTCTATTTTTTAAGGTGTTGTTTTCTTCAGTATTTTTTTAGGTCTTCTTTAGTAAGCTGTTTTTCCCAATTGTTTTGAATCACTCTCATTTCTCTTCCTAATTTTTCCTTTCCTTCTCTTGCTTGATTTCGTAATCCTTGTTCAGCTCTTCCATGACCTGAGATCAATTCATATTTTTCTTGGAGGCTCTGGATATAGGAGCTTTGACTATGTCGTCTTCTTCTCAGTGTATGTTTTGACCTTCCTTGTTACCAAAGTAACTTTCTAGAGTCTGAGTTTTTTCTGCTGTTTGGTCATTTCCCCAACAAATTATTTTACATTTTAACTGTTTCTTAAGGTAGGGCTCTTCATGTGGATAGAGCACTGGCCTTGGAGGGAGGAGGACCTGAGTTCAAATCCGGGACTCAGACACATAACATTCCCTAGCTGTGTGACTCTGGCAAGTCACTGAACCCCAATTGCCTCCCCCCACCCAAAAAAGGTAGGGCTCTGCTTTTAGTATGGGGGATGTAGTGTTCCAAGCTTTACAGATTTCCCTCCACTGTAAGAATCTTTTCTTGTGTGTTCTGTGTGAGATAATGTACCCCATCCTACCTCTCCCTTTCTCCTTCTTCTACCATAATCCTCTCTCGTCCCATAATTTTATTCTCCAGATATCACCCCTTCATCTTTAACTCACCCTGTGCCCTCTATCTATGTCTTTGTCTGTCTGTCTATCTATCTATACATACATACATATAATTTTTTCCCCTCACACTACCCTAGTAATGACAAAGATGTCATGAGTTATAAATATCATCTTTCCATGCAGGAATGTAAACAGTTCAGCCTTAATAAGCTCTTCTGATTTCTCTTTCCTGTTTACCTCTTCATGTTCCACTTGAGTCTTGATTTGAAAGTCAAATTTTCTATTCAACTCTGGTCCTCTCCTCAAGAATGCTTAAAAGTCCTCTATTTCACTCAATGACCATGCTTTCCCCTGAAGGATTAGATTCAGTTTGGCTAGGTAGGTGATTCTTGGTTGTAATCCTATCTCCTTTGCCCTCCAGAATATTATATTCCATTCCGGTCCCTTAATGAAGAATCCGTTAAATCTTGTGTTATCCTGATTGTGTTTCCACCATACTTGACTTGTTTCTTTCTGGCTGCTTGCAGTATTTTCTCCTTGACCTGGAACTCTGGAATTTGGCTGCAATATTCCTAGCAGCTTTCCTTTGGGGATCTCTTTCAGGAGGAGATGGGTGGATTCTTTGAATTTCTATTTTGCCCTCTGGTTCTAAAATATCAGGCAGTTTTACTTGATAATTTCTTGAAAGATGATGTCTAGGCTGTTTTTTTGATCCTGGCTTTCAGATACTGCAATAATTTTAAAATTCTCTCTCCTGCATCTATTTTCCAGGTGAGTTGTTTTTCCAATGAGATATTTCACATTGTTTTCTAATTTTTCATTCGTTTGGATTTGTTCTACTGTGTCTTGCTTTCTCATAAAGTCACTAGCTTACAATTGCTGTATTCTAATTTTTAAGGAAATATTTTCTTCAGTAAGCTTTTGGACTTCCTTTTCCATTTGGCCAATTTTGCTTTTTAGGGCATTCTTCTCCTCGTTGGCTTTTTGGACCTCTTTTGCCATTTGGGTTAGGCTGTTTTTTAAGGTGTTATTTTCTTTACTATTTTTTTGGGTCTCCTTTACCAAGTTGTTGACTTGTTTTTCATGATTTTCTTTCATCATTCTCAGGTTTTCCTCTACTTCTCCTACTTGCTCTCAAAATCCCTTCTGAGCTCTTCCAAAGCCTGGGACTGATCATATTTTTTTTTTTTTTTTTTTTTTTTTTAGAGAATTGGTGTTAAGTGACTTGCCCAGGGTCACACAGCTAGTATGTGTGTCAAGTGTTCGGTCTGAGGCCGGATTTGAACTCAGGTACTCCTGACTTCAGGGCCAGTGCTCTACCCACTTGGCCACCTAGGTGCCCCTTGATCATATTTTTCTTGGAGGCTTTGGATGTGGGAGCTTTGACTATGTTGTCTTCTTCTGGTTGTATGTTTTAATCTTCTTTGTCACCAAAGTAAGATAATATAGTCTGACTCTTTTTTTTGAGGTTTGCTCATGATCCTGGCCAATTACTTGAGTTTTAAAATCTTTGTTAAGGTAAGACTCTGCTTCCAGTGTGGAGGGTGAACTGTCCCAAGCTTCCGGAGTTTTGTGCAGCTGTTTTCAGAGATACTTGTAGGGACCTGTACATTTTCAGTCCTTCCAAGGTGGTATGATCAAAGGCAAGGTGTTTACTCTTTTAACTGTGAGGAGGGCAGGGCTGACTCCCAGGAAAGGAGGCTCCTGAGGCAACTTCCCTCTCCCCTCCCACTTTCCCCTCACAGACCCGGTGCTGCGCTGCTCGCGTTCGTGCCGACCGGCCCCGCCGCAAGGCGCCGACCAGGATGGACGCAGAGAAGCCTCACTCTCACCTCCTCCTCCTGGGTGGCCAGCAGTCCCTACTCCCTGACTCTGTCCAGAAACGGGGCTTCCCGCTCCTGCCGGAAGCTGTTCCAGGGCAGGAGAAATTTTAGCCTCCCCCTCCCCCGCCCACAAGTGGACAACATCACGCCATGAAGGGGAGGAGACCAGAAGCAGGCCTTGACCACAGTCCTTTAAAGAGGCTGGTCACTGGTTGGAGGGGTAGGAGGGGGCGGGCTCTAACCCCGCATATCCAATCAGTTGCCCCGTCTTGTCTTTCTACCCATTCAGCACCTCTGTACTCAAAACACAGCGTCTTGGAGTCTGGCTTCTTGGAGGGACCAAGGGTACAAATGAGCAAACTGAGGCTGCCAGAGGCTAAAGACTGGCTTAGCATCACGCAGCCAGTAAGTTTCTGAGGCACAATTCGAATTTAAGTCTTATTAACACCAAGAACAGTGTTCTTATGCCCTGGCCGCACAGCATCACTGACTATCTGCTGAGTACTAGAGATAGAAAAAGCAAAGCAAGACGGTCCCCCTCCTCCAGGACCCCCACCCCTCTGTCCTAATTGGGGGGACAAAACATAAGGTTTAAGCTGCAAGTCAAGTGTATTAAACCTATTCAGCAGCAATAATGACTGACAGTTACAAAGTGATTTATAGTACCTTCTTTTTCTGTAGCTTTTTGACGCGGTTGTTGTTCTTTCCATAAGAAATCTGTAAAATAGGAAGGTCAGATAGTTTCATACACATTTGACACATGAGGAAATAGACTGAGAGATTAAATGGCATGTCCATGATTGCACAGATACTAGTTATTTAAAGCAGAAATGAACCTTAGATCTCATTTCCACATACAGTTCAGAACTTTGTCAATATGGTTTCCTACAAATCACAATGTGTTAGAGTTAGAAAGGCTGTCAAAGCTCATCCAAATGAACACCTTCGTTTTACAGATGAGAAGACAGGCACTGAAAGATTGAAGTGAATTGCCCAAAGTCACACATGTCTTAAGTGACTGAAACTAAAACCTGATTCGAGCTCTGTGGAGAAGCTAATTGCTTTTCCTTCTACACTTTTCTGAGAGCACTAGTGATTTTTTTTATTTCCATAAAATAATAGTCAAACTCATAAATTCTATGGTTAGTTTATTTTAACCAGTAAAGCACTGGACTTGGAGTCAAAATAGCTAAGGTTAGGTTCTGGCTCTGCCACTTACT
Source organism: Phascolarctos cinereus (assembly GCF_003287225.1). Lineage (NCBI taxonomy): Eukaryota > Metazoa > Chordata > Mammalia > Diprotodontia > Phascolarctidae > Phascolarctos > Phascolarctos cinereus. The sequence goes on from NW_027555736.1 coordinate 228,880,114, forward strand.
TGCAAACAAGTTATTTTACCATCTGGGCTTCAATTTGGACTAAATCATCTCCAGCCTTTCATCTCTCACATTGTGTTTCATTCCTAGGAAAAATTAAATTGATTTCCAGACTTCAGAGCACTAAAAACAAAATATACACAGCTTCATGAAAACACACCATCATACATATACAATATGACCACATGTGCCATTCATTTTCACACCTTTAAAAGTTCTTATAAACATAATAAAAATCAACAAAAACAGAGAGGTGAGAATACACAAAGAGAACCAAAGGTTTACCCACAAATCCTTACACTTTACCAATCAGAATAAACAGAATCAAACAAAGCAATCAAAGAAGACTGGAGAAGGATTTAGAAGTAGATGGACCAAGATATGACCATAGCTTTCCACACATATTAGCTATGAGAGTGTTTCTCTTTTATCTCATTATTTACCAAGTCTTCGTTTAGTATTCCTTTTTTTTTGTTTCTATGAATTCCTATACTTTTTCTTTATTGCACCATCATTTATTACTAATTGTGTTTCATTGTGGTACATAAATATAGTGTACAGAATGCCTGTTTTGTGTGTGTGTGTGTGTGTGGTGTGTGTGTGTGTGTGTGAGAGAGAGAGAGAGAGAGAGAGAGAGAGAGAAGAGAGAGAGAGAGAGAGAGAGAAAGCATGAGCTTCTGGGCTTTTTTTTTTTGAATAAGCTTTATTGATGCCTTTTGATTTTATGCAGCCGGAGGCCCAAAGCCCATTGGTAGAATTCTCCTCCCTGGTGGAGTCAAAGCGTTACCTATGTGAGAGGTGGTGGAACACCACTGAGGGGTAATGGGACCTGGATCCCTAAAAGTAAAAGACCACATCTTTGAAAGCTACCCAGTCCCCGAATTTTCCCATGCATTTCAGGGACCCAGATCACTGCCATCTCAGCCCAAGGCATCTGGCCCACCCAGGCCCACCTCAGCCCACCTGGATCACTTAATTACCTTACTTGACAGTCCTTTCACTGTCCCCTTGACCCACCCCAGACCACTTAACTCCTTTCATTGTCACACCTGGGCCACATACAAGTATCAATCTCATCCCCATCAAGCCTCAGATTCACTGGGAATCCATCCCCATCCTATTGGCATTATAATAAACCTTGCCATTTTGACTGGAAGAAGGTTTGAGTGTGTGAATTATTTCCAGGAAGACCTCCCTTATACCCTGACATTTCAGGGCTCCCAGCAACCCGAGACCACATCATCGAGGTTCCCAGCATCCCAAACTGCATCACCACCAACCACCAATAGTTGGCTGAGTCAGGACAGAGAAAAGATTTCATTAGTCTCTTTGGGCTCTCTAGTCTCTTCCATTCTTCCAATCCAATCCAATCCAATCCAAATGTATTAAGCCCCTTTAAAGCTGGGCACTAGGGGGATACTTAATAAAAAGGTAGTCCCTGCCCTCAATGAGGGCCAAATGCAAGTTCCAGCCTGATTCTATAGACAGTAGTAGGACAATTTACATATAGGGAGGTGCGATAAATGTCATCTCAGCTCCTCCCCATTATAGCACCATTAGGAGATTAGAGTAGCTCTCAGGTGATGGGACAAAAGACAGTGCTTTGTTGTCATTGAATAGTTTCAGTTATATCTGACTCTTTAGGACTCCATTTAGGGTTTTCTTGGCAAAGATACTAATTTGTCATTTTCTTCTCCAGCTCCTTTTACTGCTGAGGAAACTGAGGCAAACAGAATTAACTTGCCCAGGGTCACACTAGTAAGTGTTTAAGGCCTGATTTCACCTCATGAAGATGAGTCTTCCTAATTCCAAGCACAGTACTCTATCCACTTCACCATCTAGCTGCCCCAGAGAAATTTCTAGCTTTATGAAAATTCACATTGAGCAAATTCAACTTTATGTAGAGAATCCTGAAAGAAATCTGAATTCCCCAGAAACACCAATGTTAACTTTACTACACAATAAATATGCTCTCTCTCTACTCTTGCCCTTCAGGTCAGTGCTCCAAAGCCTCTCCACCCCCACCAAAAGAAAAAAAAAGGCTCCAAGTGAAAGCAGAAGAAAGGAGGCAGAGAAACCTCCACCAGTGTGGCTGCTGCTGAGATCTCCAGTGCCAAGAGAGGAGACCTTTGCCCCTCTCTGCCCACTGACTGAATGTCTGATCCCAAGGTGTCAATCTTCTCCTTGGGTACTAAATACCTGTCCTGGGCTCCACCTGTCCCCTGGCCTCTTCTGTGTAAGAAAGGATGATGTTAGGCTTCTACAACAGAACAAGGGGATTCTAAGGAATTCCAAGATATTGTGGCTAGTCCTTCAACCAATCAGAAAGTGACACCACACATTTGATAAATAAGGAGTTACTGAAGAAAGAGCCCTGGACACCAAACTGGTTGCAACACATCAGGTTGAAGGATGGGGCCTCAACAAAGCAAAGGCTTTTCTCCACTGAGCTTGTTTAATAAGCTTATTAAATATTAACTGACACACCCCAAGGATGGAGATAGCTGCCAGTTTTCATCATGAGATGCATGACCTAACATGACAAGGAGGAACATGGAAGAACATGTGATGGGTTGTCTGGGAAGAATGTAACTCAGATGAACCAGACCAACCTAGCCCTGGTGGGTGGAGTATGGATCTTACTACCCATTTAAAAGTTGACTGTACCACTGAATCAGCACCCATGTGCCTGCTTCTCTCATGAGAAGCGTAACAAAGGCTTTCCTTCACTCATTCCTGTAGATTTTTGTTTCAGATTTTTCTCACACCTGTCTGTGTCCATGTCTGACCCCCACATATCTGCCTAGCCCCTATGTGTCCTTAGAGCACGCGCCAGCCCCCTTCTTTCATGGGCCTAAGGCCTAGGACAAATTCAAATTACAGCAAAGGTCTGCCAGGGTAAAGAACTGTCTATAGTCCTCAAGTGATGGGATTAGTCTAAAGAAAACCTCACCCTGTCCTGCAGTCTGGCTGAGCCAAAGTACCAAAAGGTTGAGCAAGATTAAAATATGGGGTCACATAGACTATGTTTTGCCCAGTGGCCTGACTTTGCCAATCTCCACCTGAATGTTAATGTCTCTCAGTATCAGTTTCTTCATCTATAAAACTGAGGTTGAACTAGATGATTGCTAAAGTCACTTTCAGTTTTAAATCCAAAATTCATCATTCTCTCAGAACTTCTACTTCCTCCTAACTTATGTATTTCTCTTGTTAGCATCAACATCCTCCCAGATATCTGTATTCAAAGCCTCCATCATCTTAGATTTCTACTTCTCTTACTGACTCTCCTTGATTTAATCCATACCAAGTTCTGTTTCTGGCTTCAAACAACAACCTTGGGTAGAAAAGGAGCTGCCTACTAGAGCCGAAACTGGAACTGGACAGTTGGGCAACACCGCCTTCCTTATTTCCTTCTTGCCTTCCTTTCCCCTCCCTCAGGTAAGGGGAAAGGGGACAATTTTTTTAGAGGGTTAGGGCAGGAAGGAAGCAGGACTGACTGAGTTTTCAGCAGGGGAGTCTCAGCTTTCTCATTCTTGTCAAAGAGAAAGGCTAGCAACCAGGTTAGGGTTTGCTGCACTCCCCCCTTCCTTACCTTTAGTCTCTTTCTCAAGTTCAGGCACATATTCTACCCTTGGCTAAGGGAAAATGAGGCTAAAGAGCAGTTAAACCTAATGAATTAATTTTAGGGATGGAACTGAAAAGTAACAGTCTTTAGCACCCTTGGCTAAAGTGGACCAACCCAACCAGGATTTCCTAAGGCTACTACTTCAGTCCCCCCATATGGTCTTGGAATGTATATATATAGGTCATATCATCTCCTCTTGCCCAACCTAAAGAGCAGCCCATCCATCTTCTGACCATCTAGTCAAAAAAGGTATTCCTTGCTTCACTCAATCTGTGACCCTGCTGACATAACATTTTTTACTTATTTTAGTTTATGTGTCATATGTCAACCAATGGGACTCTGTACTTTATATAAATACTTTAGACAGTTTGGGTAATAAATCTGATATTAAAGCTTATAAAAAATGAGGCACTGGAATGAGGGGGTATCGAAGGCCATGAAGAAGGTCTGGAGTCCACTTCACTAGACGAGGCCAGGTTCCTTTAATAAAGTGCTTTGGTTCAGAGCTCTGCCTCAGTTTCTCTTTTAGTCATTCAGGGAGATTTTTGTCCCCATATCTGCCTCAGTATTTGTTCTTTCAATTAGTCAATGAAGATTAATCTGAAGGCTCCAACATGGTAAGTTTTGAAAGGTTAGGAGAGTGAGCTACCAAGGGTCTAGGAGTCAGAGTCATGACAAGTTTTGCATCCATCCCAGCATCACTGCAGGGAGTGGCCTTTGGGAGCAACCTTAAGGACCCAGTTCAGTGGAAGCTGAGAGAAGGACTCATCTGGGAGTCATGATAAACCTGGACATGAAAGTGGAGGGACCCGTATTACACAGAACTATGCTATGTCTGAGACGACTTTTCCCAAAGAATAGATGGTATAGGAGAAAGTGTTTCCCTGAAGTGTTGAGGGGGAAGTTTGTATTTTTGTTATTATTATATCTTCATAGTAAATATCCTTTGTAAAAGCTAATTGATAGTAACTGGTGAAAAGGAACAGTGAAAGGGGAACATGACTGTCATTAAGAGAAACCTAAATTCTCTCAGGGTGCCTCTAGGATCCTGAGGGGATGTACCAGACTGACTCTGGGATGGTGAGTCCAGACCCAGAATATACTGTCTACAATTACATCATAATGTATTTACAGGTTTTGTAGTTACAGTATGATATTTCTAGAATTTTGTTGATTTTAAACTTTTTATCATATAGTTTTTGTACTTGATAAAATTCAGATTTGGACTCTAATTTTGAGAGGATTTGAAATGCCATTTTAAAAAAAATAAAATGTCATTTTAATTATGAACTTCACAAGTACCAACAAATGCGAGCATTTTCAAACACAGATGTGAGAAATAGCTAGTTTTCATTTCCACAAAAGTAATCTAAGGGTTAGGTGGAAGTTGAACAAAGAAGCCATAAAGTAAAATTAGAAAACACTATTGGTGGGTGAACAGACTAACTGGCCAAAAACCAGTTCTGAGGTTAGGTATAGGTTACCATCAAAAAGGGTGTTTCCTAATAAAGGTGAAGTAGATGCAGGCCTGGGTCCCCAAATTGTGGGGAGTGAGAGATGTAATTAGGGGCAGAGCCTCACATGGGGAAATGAGGCCCTTTGCATAGGCTGTAACTGCTGTACTATACAACCATGGGGAAACAGGGGAGGGAAATTAGAATCCAGAATAGGGAATAAAAAGGTATGTATCTGTTTGACATGTGTGCTGCCATGCATGGGATGCCCAGCCTTCCTGGCACATTAATAAAGTTTCTTCCCAGTTCAAACAATGTTTCGTGTAATTTTTGGTAAGGCTTTTTGCTGCTCACACAGAATAGAAAAGGAGACTTGCACATAAAAACCCAAATCTCCATTGTATGAAACTTGTTTCTGTTTAAGTATAATCCACATATCCAAAGTTGTCTAATGGTGTCTGTTTTCTCTTGAGTCTGTTAAAAATTCTTCCCTGGTGCTCCTTTTTTTCTCTGCCTAGTATTAATCCTCTCTCTCCTACAACTCTCCCTTTCCCATTAAAACCCTCCCTTGTAACTGACAAGAAGGCAAGTACAACAAATTTGCAAATCAGCCATGTCACAAAAGAAGTATCTCATGAAACTGTGGTCTTGAAAGTAGCTTTCTGAACCACAAGAACGTTATACACAGTAACAGCAACGCTGTTGAATGACTAACCTTGATGGAGTTAGCACTTCTCAGCAATGCAAGGATCTAAGACATTTCCAAAAGTCTCCAGATGGAAAATGCTATCCACATCCAGAGAAAGAACTGTGGAGTTTGAATGCAGATCGAAGCATACTATTTGCTCTTTTTTTAAATTCTGTTTTGTTTTGTTTCCTCTTTCTTGTGGTTCCTTCTATCGGTTCTAATTCTTCCTTACAACATGACTAATGTAAAAATATGTTTAATAGGAATGTATATGTATAGCCTTTATCAGGTTGTGCACAGTCTTGGGGAAGAAGGTGGAGAAGGACGGGGAGAAAAATTGAAAACTCAAAAGCTTATGGAAGTGACTGTTGATAAATCAAAATAAATTAATAAAAAAAAAAGAAAAAGAAAACAGCTTTCTCATCAACATAGCCCAGTCACCAACATCATAGGATCGAATTGTCTTAAAGTTTGATTTTTTTTTGTATTCAAGTACATTTAGGGTTTTATATTCAACAATCATAAGTATTTACCAATAGCCTACTATACTGGAGGAATTGTGCTTTTAGACACTGAAAAAAATAGAAATATTGGAACTGCCCAAAAGGAGCTTCCTTTTTTTATAATCATATTATGCAAATTAGTAATTCAATGTGAAAATTATCCACCTTTTTTTACATGGTGATTTGAAAGTTTAATTTTGTGGTTTTAAGAGTTATATTGGCTCAAATTCTGAAAATCTAGCCACTGTTCAGATTCCTTAAGAGTCTGGCCAATATGATGGATGTTCTAATAAACCTTGTGTTTGGGTAAAAGCAGGCTTGGGTCAAATTCTTTTGGGCAGGACCCACATGTTATGATTTTGGGGTTCCAGCATCCCCAAACCCTTAACCCTCAACATTTTAGTGGCCCGTACATGGAAACTGTCTAACCACAAGTTCTTATCCAGTCAACACTGGTGTGTAAGTATGGTATGTAAGGTATGCGGGTATGTAAGTCTCCCCCATCTTCTTTCTTGCTCTGCAGTTGGGGTTACTCTCCAAGCACCTAGGAAGGCTTGCAGGTGCTTTTCAGGCAGACACTTATGAGCCTGTCTCACACTCGGGCCTGATGCTCTCAGGCTTTCGGTCCACTGGTTTGGTTCAAGGCCATGGATCTCGGTACACCTTTGGAAGCATAGAGGACAAGGATGGATGCCCTATGTAGAAGCGCATGCTGTATTCCATCAATTCTATTGGCGCTAGGGAATTGGGAAAACTGCAGGTGCTTTTTGGTTCTGAATGGGATGTCCCAGTGAAGACTTCTCAGTGTAATTAAGGGAGTGAGTTCAGAAGGTAGGATAGGGTTAAGAATAGATTGCTGTAAGCTCTTCTCTTTTTAGTGCCAAATATTAGCAGTTAAAATGTGTCTAGTTGTTAAGCCCTGGCCTGCTTTCTGATCTTATCCAGATGTGCCTTTTGTCCCAAGCCCAGAAACCCTTAAATGTTCAAGTCCCCTTATCTCCCTTTGACAGGGTCTTATTCAGATGTCTTTCTGTTCCCAGCATGATCTGTTCAATCCCTGAGACCTTCCAAAACAATCGTAAATTATCTTCCTAACTACACATTTTTAGCCAAGTTAATGCACAGCTGTGAGGGAGGGGGAATTGAACTTCTACCTCTCAGGGTTGTCTCCTCTCATCAGAGCCATTGGTGTGAGGACACCCAAATCTCAAGAGTTGAAATAATAATAACAATTATACCTATAATAAATTAACTTTCTGTTTCTCCTTTGACACCTCTGTGTTTTTGTTTTATTGTTAATTTGAGTGGCATCCCACACAGTTCCCTGAGGCTTACTTACTCCCTTCCCTAACCACCCCTGAATCCTCCCTGGTGGAGGTTACAGGGAAAATGTAGAACAGCTAAAAACATCTTAGCAGATTTTGGAAGTTTTGTGATCGATCATTAAGGAGTTTTGAAACACCTCCTTACAACCCTGGTCACTCCCTTCCCTTGACAAGAGAGTATCTGTTAGTCCCTCTCATAAGAAAAGAGAGTTTCACACACCTCTCCTCTGAATTCACCCTCTACTAAAGGGGTCCCACTGGAAATGGCCTTGGGCCCTGGGGCAACCTTTGGCTGGAAGCATCACCCAGGTTCAGCACATCCTGCTCAAGGTAAAGAAGCTAGCCTCCAAACTTGGGTAAGCACACTCTTTTAAAGTTGTAATTTTAACTGTTAGTGATGAGATGTTGATTCTCCCTGTAAAAAATTTTAGAAATGCATTGAACAAAACTGAAGTCACCTCATTGGTTTGTTTCAAGTTTGAAATTGGTGAACTTTTTGTATCAGTTATGTGTGGGACAGCGACCCTAACCCAAATTAAACTCAGAGACTTCTCAAGGTGGAAAGCAAAGGTTACATTCATTACAGTCTCGAGAGATGGCTGTCTGCTCCTCTGATACACGTGGAGAGACAGAGACCCAGTAACAGGGGCCACCCTATGGAAGCAGATCTCTGCCCACCACTCAAACAAGCCTCCACCCACCATGCAAACAAGTTTCCAGCCATCACTATCCCTTACCCCTTAACTGGGGGTGGGCGTACATTCTAACTGGGAGGTGGGGCTTACATGCTAAACTGGAAAGTCTCTTCCTATCCCCTTAACCAGGAGGTGGGGCTTACATTCCAGGCTCTAAATTCAAAGACAAGGAAAGAGGCTGGAAGCCAAGGGAAAGGGCTCAGGTTGGGGGTGAGGCAGGGCTTATTCTTTTTGTTAAGTGCTTAAAAACAGGGTCTGAGTGGGGGAGGATTTTGAAAGTAATAATCAAGAATTATTTGACCCTTTCAGGAGCCTTCACTTCTGAGAGTTCATTTCTCACACTACCTTCTGAACTCATTAACTTAATTACACTGAGAAGTCTTCACTGGGATATCCCATTCAGTTATGTCAAACAACTTTTCACAATTTGGTAACCACTAAAATAATTTGGCTTATTGTTGGTTATTGCTTTAATGTGTAAACTTGCCAAAAAGCTTGTTTGGATTTTGCCTTGCTGAGAATTTACAAGTATATAGAAATAATCTCTAATGATTGGCTTTTTACACCAGGACAAATTTTAAGTTTGAGATGTAAATCCTGGAAAAGATTTTCCTAAGTTGTGATTAGTGAAAATTGCTATGTGCGTTAAAAGCTCATAGGTATTTTGAATTGTCTGATGGATCATAATAATACATCAATAATCAATAATCCACCATCTCAGAGAAATGCTACACGCTACTCAGAGAGAATGTGATACTGGTGGAAAGTCAGAATTGGGAAAAGCTGAGAGGACAATTGTAGCCTCAGTCTAAGATAGGATCCTCCTGGCTCAGTTTCCCCATTATGTTCCTTTGAAAAGGAATGTTACCCACCTGGCTATTCCTCAGTCTGGTTACAGGGTGGATTTTATACTTGCTGGTTGGAAAACTGAATTATCTGAATCCAAACAGAGCTAAGGATGTCTTATCCTGTTATATCTGGGCCCTGCAGTCTTTTCTGTCAGATTTGTGTCTTCCAAACTACAAGCCATTCACTTACAGTTGGTAGCAAACACCAGGTACCAAGCCAATGTCCCCCCATCGTTCCCTGGATGAAGCCTGTGCTAGGTTCCAGTCAACCTCCTCTTTGGGACCCCCTCGAGGCAGGGACCCCTTGCCAGCAGAAAGCAGTTTCAGAAGCCAAGATCTTCACCCCTTACCCAAAAGAATTGGGTCCTGTTTGTTTGAGGGGGGAATGATGACAATGGGATCTAGACCCCAAAAAGGAAAAATCCTGGACTTTCTCACATGGCCAAAAATCTGGCATTTGCCTGAGGCTATAATCCCATGAACTGGCCTTTTGTTGTGCCTACACCCAATTTCCCAATTCTCTGCTACCCTTAACCTAGCTTACCCCTCCATTGTTTTCTTTCCTTATGGCCCCAGGCCACTTCCCACCCTTAATCCTAGCTAGGCTGCATTCTCCCTTGGCCACTTGGTCCCAGGCCCTGGCATTCTATTACCTCACAGTCCCTGAAGACTACTTGAAAGACTTCCACAGTCTTTCTAGATATAAGGTCATCTAGTCTCCATCAAAATGGTCAGATGCTTAAAATCTAGGTACTGCTCAGATTCCTTAAGAGTCTGGCCAAAATGGCAGATGTTCTAATAAACCTTATCTTTGGATGAAAAAAAAAAGAGTTATATTGTTCAGTACCTCTGATTCATGAGTAAGCTGTCTGAATAAGTGTGCTATCTTAACAAACTGCACTGAATTGTAAAATGAAATGCTTCGGATAGGAGTTTATTAAATATTCACCATATAATTCATTAAATTATTTCAGAATTATTCTGTAATAATTGCTTGCAGAATACGTGACAGCAATGTGGATCTTGGGTTTCTCAACCCAAATTAGAGATGAGTAACGACTCCCCAGGGAATCTTGATTTGGGACGCATGAGTTGGGGAAGGGAGGAGGGAGAGAAATAAGAATGAGAAGACAATATCCTCATGAAGAGATAAGCTGATAATAGAAAGAGAAACAGAAACAGGGCAGAGACTGCCTACTGATGCATGAAAGCAGCAGAGGAGAATGAGAAAACAAAAACAGCAGCTTCTGGCTGACATTAGACAAACAGCATCTGAAGATACTGCTGGGATCTGACTGGAGAAGGCAGAATCCTGCTGTATGAAGAGCTGGCTGGCTTTGTCTGAATTGCTCTTCACCACAGAGCCCAGAGAGCAGCATAAGGGAGCAAATCTGGAAAGCTGAAGACTGTAGACTTAGGGCTCCCATTCCACTGAAAGAGTGTAATGCACCTGTTTAGAAAAAAAGCTTAATGCTGCTTTTGTTGCCTAAGAGTAGCAGAGTAGTGGCTTCATCCAGCAGGAGCAGAGAGGCCCAGAAGAGGAGTAGGCCTGCATAGCAGGTGAAATACAGACTTGTGTAAGGTCTGCAGTCCAGAGTTGTGAGTTCCCTTCCAGTGCTTCACTGCTAGGTTTCTTTGTGTGCCCACTTTCCCCCATGGGCATTATATGTATTGGTGGAAGAATGTGTCCCAGTTTTATAGGTATACTGTTATATTTTGACTATTCATGCATTTTCCTTCTCTTGAAAATGTTACTTTATGATTTTTTTTGTGTTTTGCCTTCTTGATTACTAAATATTTGGTGTTGAAGAGTCAACCGTGTCATTTTGAGTACTTCGTATAAATGAGAAGCAAAGCAAGTTGTAGGAGTGTATCTCCTCCCCATGAACAGGGCTATTGTTATGACACTGAAGAAGAGCAGAAACAGTATGGCCAACCCTTTGGAGGGACCCCCCAAACCTGGAGTGGGTACCAATAGGATGAGTGAGCCAGCTCCAGCCTGAGGAGAGAGCCTAGAGGGAATCAGAGAAACAATGCCACATCTGTGCACCTGTAATTATTTTAATGAACTATTTTCAATTTTTAAAAATTTCAAACGCTTTACATAAAGATTTGTGTTTTACATTAAGACTTGTGCATACCACTTAACTACATTTTACAGAATACCTATGAAGATTCTGTCTCTCTTCCAAAAGCCCTTTTAGTTCTTTTCAAATTATAGTGGTAAGGTAAAAGAAAACATAAATATTTCTGCCTTCCTTTCTGGGTCCTGTTCCCGAAAGTAACCAAAGAATAAATACCTATAATTCCTGTACTTTTCTTAATTTCAAACAGTTCAAGATGATGGTAAAAAGATATAGCAGAGGAATTAAGTGCCCTAGGTCTGAGTCTAAAATTAATTCAAATATCATTTTCCCCTTCATTTCATCTTATGTTTCAATGCAGTTTATCATTTTCCACAAATTAAAAGGCTACCTGCATTGTCAGACATTTTTTTTTGTAATGATAATATAGGTAAAATGTGGCTCCCATAATTTCTTAATGGCCTGGGTAAAGTATATGTAGTGAGATGCAATTGTTACAAAATATAATCAGGCTCAAAAGGAAAGTGTCTTTATTTATGTTCCAATCAGACCTTTACATAGTTCTTAAAGTATTTAAAGACTTGAGTTTGTTCATCTTCTTGAAGACAAAACACAACTGAACAATCTGAATATTGTCAAGCTTAACTTTTACAGGAAGTCTTAATGATAATGTTATAAAGTAGCAAGCACTCTATTCCCACTAGATGCAAAAGTCAATGATTAGAAATGAATAAAAAATTACCTGAGATGGATATTGAAAAGGTTCTAGTACAAAGTAATTTCTCAATTGTTGTTTTATTCAGAATATTAAAAATAGTACTAAAATCTTCTGTGGATTCAAAATATCAAATACAAACATCACACATAATGCTAGCTCTTGGAAGAAAATGAAAAATGGGTCATGCTGACCTTTTGTTACACTATAATTAGTCATACATAGGGTATATGAAGTTGGAAGAAATAATTATCATTAAAGCTATCACCAATGCTGCAAATATGAAATAAAATGAGACAAAATAAAAGTTAGTTTAATTAATCTAATAAATCTATTAACAGACTTTAAAATCTCTCTTGTTAAAAGTGAAAAGAAATCTGCTTGATGTTCTTGTTCAAGTGTAATCCAATGAAAGGACAGAGATTTTTATTCAGAAATACGAACGATTTGTTTCCCAATATTGCCTCCTTTCATCAAAGATTCGAAGGCAACTGAAAAAGAAAAAATAAATTACGTTGAAGAATTGGTGTCAGTTACATAATATCACCAGTTTTATAATTAATTGTTATCATAGCTCAAAATAACATTATATATCCATATATCAAAATGGAGGTGTATAATTCTGAATAAAGTCCTAAATGATTATATCAGTTTTGAAGCACACAGATTAGTCCAAATCATGGTAAGAAGCAACTTAAACATTAGTACCTGAACTGAAAATGTCCATCAGTTACTAACTATACTCATTTACTATTAGCTCAGGAGAGAAAATAAGTGAAAAAAGTTATGAAATAATCTCTTATAAAGAAAATAAGAAATAATAATTATAGAAGATGAGTAAATAAAACTAACATCTGTTAACAAACTTAGGGTTTTCTGTAAATGTGGTATTCAGAAGAGTAGTTACAATGTTCACAATATGGATTTCTCCTAAGGCAAATATTCAATTTTTTATGGAAAATAAAAGATTTCAGAAAATAAAAAGGTTTTATGTAACATAACTCTAAAATAAAATTTTAATGGCTAAGTACATGTGGACATATTCACCAAAGAAGAGCCGAAGAGAATTTTGAAAGCTATGTATATGGGGACCACAAAAAAAAAATCTATTTTCTTTTTTTTAATAGAAATTTATCTATTTTTAGTTTTCAACATTTACTTCCACAAGATTTTGAGTTCCTAATTTTCACCCCATCTCGCCCCTCCCCCCACCCCAAGATGGCATGCATTCTGAATACCCCTTCCACTAGCCTGCCCTCTCTTCTATCTCTCCCCCCCCTTCTCTCCTCTTCTTACCCTTCTATTTTCCTGTAGGGCAAAACCAAATCTATTTACATGAGAACTAAATATTAAAAATTTTCCCCAATCTGTGTAATATATAAACTGTGAAAAGTACTCCCCATTCATTCTGTAAAAATGCGCATACTGTTTGAGGAGCTCTAGAAAGACCCTCATAGAACGAGACGCACTAAAAAAAGATGTTCCTCTTAAATATCATTAAGTTGAATCTTTGGTAGAGGTTGGATAAGTTCATATTCCATTCAAATTAATGTAACATTTCCCAGAAATAAAAAAAAAGCCATGATGGAGAAAAGGAGAGAAAGAAAGGAATGCCTGTAAAAGTACTGTTTCAGAGCAAGAACTTACACTTGAATTATTACAGAATTTCTGATCATCTTACCTCCCATGTTTTCCAAGCCATTGATCACTGTCTCTCTAACCTACAAATCAAAATAAATGGAATTAATTTTCTTTCTTACTTTTCAAGGGCAAACTATTCAGCACTTTCCCCTTTTAAGAAAGATATACTTCTAATATGCAACATATGATCTATAAAGCAGAGAAATCATATTTTTATGAATGAAATCTGTTTTTCCCCACCAACTGATATGGTTTTTTCCTTTCCCCCTCTCATACTCTACCCCTAAGCATCTCTGCCAAATAAACAAACAGAATGGAAAACATTTTCTACCAAATCAAAGCAGCTGCAAACAAAACGTAATCTTTGTTGTTGTTCAGTCACTTTCAGTAGTGTCTGACTCTATATGACCCCATTTGGAGTTTTCTTGCAAAGATACTGAAGTGATCTACCATTTCTTTCTCCAGTTCATTTCATAGACAAGGAAGCTGAGGCAAACAAAGTTAAGTGACTTGCCCAGGATCACACACCTAGTAAGTGTCAGAGGACAAATTTGAACTCATGAAGATGAATCTCCCTGACTCCAGGCCCATACTCTATCCATTGTGCTACTTAGCTGCCCTATAACCTTTGTAAAGGATAACTTTTAGTAAGAATAATTATAGATTTGTTTTCTATTGTATAATTTAGAATTCTTACATTAAGTAAGAATTTTTAAAAGTAGGAGTGTGCACACATTTTAATCAGCCATTTTCTCCCAAATGGCTAAGAAATTAACTGATTTATTATTAACAGGCTCCTTCTAACTTCTGACATCCTTTCCCTCCTATACGTTACTGAAAGTAAACTATTGGGCTAGATGTTCATTAAGAAATTTTTTCTATCTGCAATACCTTCTTTGATGTACCTGCCCCCTATAATTATACACATAGAGACACTATGGGAGTGGAATACTGTATACACCATCACATTCACTGGGTCTTGAGTGGTTATATGGAACTGCTTTTCTCCTTTTTCCCCCCATTATTCTTTGTTACAACGCATGGCTCACTGAGTAGGAGAGTGGTAAAGGGTATATTCAGACATGATCTGATATTAAGACAAAATAAATTTTTTAAAAAAGAAATCCTGCCATGAAAAAAGTTTTCTTTGAAATGTTTCTGGTATTCACTTCTTCCTCTCCATTTCCACTGCCACCTGAAGGAATGCAGTACACCAAGGTGACAAAATATGGAGGAGAAAAAAAGAACAGAAATCCCAGCCTTTGCCTCTCTACTTCAGAAGGACCAAGTCTCAAAGTGGGTGATAGAAACATGAGGGCCAAAGCGCAGACACGAACACTTCCAGCACAGTCACCAATCCACACCGAATATCAGGGCTATCAGTACAGCAAGGTCATTACCAGAGGGGGAGTGAAGATGGTGGAGTAGCAGGAAGTACAGTGAGCTCCCCAAGAACCCTCCTCCAACTCCCCCAAAGACAGGTAGAAAATGCACCAGGCTTCACTATACATGTTTGTACTGCATTGTATTTCTTTCTTCCTCAACGGGCAGAGGGAGCAGGAAGAAAATTTGGAACTAAAAGCAAAATTTTTTAAAAACAAAAGAAAAAGAAAATGTACCAGAATGAATCCTGATTGGGAAATTGAAGGGAAGAAAAAAAGTAAAGTGAGTCATTCTTCGGGCCCAGGTCAGACAGAGATCTATAGATGGTGGGGATCTGGTGAAAAGCGCACTACCTGGAACGTTCTAGTACCGAGGGTCTAGGGGTATTCTGCTGAAACTCTACATGTATGTTGCTCAGGCCCACATCCAGGTCAGGAACATGCAGAGCTTAGACCAGGGAGGGAGTGATCAGACTTCGCCCTGGATCATGATGATCACCCAGGGAACACTGAATACTTGCAGGTCCCCAACCTGAGCCGTCCCTGAGATTCTAGAATACCTCCGTCCTCAAGAACCCCAAGAAAGTAGGAACAGGACTGCCCCACAACAATTCCAACACATCCTCTGGACCAGATTAAAATGTAATTGGGAAATACTTCACAAAGTAAATAAAAATAGGACACATCATGGATATGTTAATTTCTGGTTGCCTAAGCAAAGATGTAGCCTGCAGAGATTAGCTTCTATTTGAGTTTGATATCACTGATCTAAACTACTGGTTCGTAAACTTTTTGGTCTCAGGGTCCCTTTGCACCCTTAAAAATTGCTGAGGACTCCAAATAGCTTTCATTCCCTTGGGGCTGTGGTTATTAGTGTTTTCCAGTTAGAAAGAAAATGGATATTTAAAAATGTTTATTCATTCTAAAATAACGATAAATCTGTTATATATTTATATGACCTTTTCATGAAAAATAACTATTACCCCAAAGAAAAAATTTACAGTAACATAGCATTGCTTTCCATATTTTTGCAAATCTCTTCAATGTATATTTTAGCAGAAAACAGGTTGTTTCTCCTATATGCTTTTACATTCAGTCTGTTGTGATACATTGATTTGGTTAAAGCATATGAAGATAATTCAGCCTCAAATGGATAGATAGTTGGGAAATGGAGGAGCATTTTAATAGTTAAATAATTTTTTAGTATTCTTAGGAAAATAATTTTGACCTCAGGGACCCTCTAAAAGGGATTTGGTGGTACCTTGAGATTCATGGATCACCCTTTGAGAATCCATGAGCTAGAGATTTTTATTCAAATCTTATCTCAGTACTAGAATCCCCCCAGAAACAAAGTAATATAATCTTCATATCAATTGATTTGTGTATTTAAATTAACTGTAGTGAGCAACTGGACACTTTTCCCAGCTATATAATTTGAACTAACTATACCCAGGATAACAATCTGATTTTTCAAACTATACAGAAATTGAGGCTCATTACATTTGAGGAATAAGATAAAAGGAATAAATTAATAAGGACATAGCATCAAGTCCTACCTTTAATTTTCCTTCTTTAAACCACTGACTCAGTTGTAGAATTCCAGACTCAAATTTGTCCTTGTGTTCAAGCACCCCAAATGCTTCCCTATTGAAAAATAAAAGAAAGCAATCTAAAACAGGAGAAAAGCAAGATCAGATAATTTCACAAGCCTCTGAAATCTTTTCATGGAACAAATATCATGGCTTAATCATATTGAGCTCAGTCAGATGTGGTTTAGACAAATGTTATGAAAATAAAAGATAACAGGAAGTCAATGTCAAAATAATCATGAATTAACAGAACCTGTTTACCTGGCTTCAAGTGGTTTTTAAATGCATAGCACTACTCTGCTGGGTTTCTACTCCAAGGAATAAGATGCCCCTCCCAGGATAACCTCATTACATCTAATCTCATAAACCATGATGCTAAATCAAGCCCTGATTGCCCTGACCTCCCTCATTCTACTCTCCTCTTTGATTGGAGGGCTGGCAGGTGAAGTACCAAAGCCTTCCCAATGCCTTCCTTTACAAAGGGCAGAAGGTAGGCTCTCAGCTCCTTTGTCCACATTGCATCTGCTTCTCTGCCTAGTCTCAACTCCAGGGAACACGATGCTCCCCAGTATTCCCCAATGCACTTCCCCTCACACCTTTCCTGCTCTTTTTGTATGTTGTCTCCCCCCATTAGATCATAAGCTCCTTGAAGGCAAGAATTGTCTTTATTAACAGTATTCCTAGCCCTTAGCAAAATGGCTGGCACATAATAAAACCTTTATTGGATTGGATTGGGATGGGGGAACAGCTCTGGGCAAAAAAGCATATCTCTGTGTGTATATATTTACATATATACATACAGCATATTGCATATATGATTTTAATATGGTAGTAAATGAAGAAAAGAAAGAATACCTTGTGATGTTTTTTGTTTTCAGAATTGACTCTACTTCAGGAAGCAATGTGGGAAAAGGAGTCATATTATCATTGTACTGAGAGATCTGGCCACACAGGATAATATGGCTGTTCTGATTCATCTGTTCAGAGAAAAATGATTAATATCTCCCCCAAGAAATAGATGTTTCTCTGTAGTTACTAAATATGAAGCTGCTTTATGAAAAGAATGAATGTTTTCATGGAATAAGTGTCAATATCAATTGGGAAATGGCTAAACAAGCTATGATATATGATTGTAATGTGATATTATTGTGCTACAAGAAATGATAAGCAGGATGATTTGAGAAAAACTTAGAAAGACCTACACAAAGTGATGGAAAGTACAGTGAACAAAACCAGAAGAACATTGTACGCAGTAACAATACTGTTCGATGAAGAACTGTGAATGAGTTAGCTATTCTCAGCAATTCAATGATCCAAGACAATCCCAAAGGACTAATGATAAAGCATGAAGATCTGCCTCCAGAGAAAGAACTGATATTGTTTGAATACAGACTGAAGCATGCTATTTTTCTCTTTCTTTCATTTTTTCCTTTTATTTGACTCTTCTTGTACAAAATAACCAATATGGAAATATTTTACATGATTGCACATGTATAAACTATATCTGATTGCTTGCCATCTCAGGGATGGGGGAGGAAGGAGAGAAGGAGGGAGGGAGGAAGAGAGAATTCGGAACTCAAAACTTTAAATAAAAATGTTTTAAAATTAAAAAAAGACTTATTAAAATATTAATAAGTGTCAATGAAAGCATCCTTGGAAGGTACAAGAAAACAAATACCCTGACTATTCCATTAATAGTAACTTAGAGGGGCAGCTAGGTGGCACAGTGGATAGAGCACCTGCCCTGAAGTCAGGAGGATCTGAGTTCAAATCCGGCCTCAAAACACACACTTGACACTTACTAACTGTGTCACCCTGGGCGAGTCACTTAACCCCAATTGCCTAAAAGAACCCAAAACACAATACTAACTTAGAGATTTTTGGGGGGAGAGGGTGGACTCTTATCTATGGCATGTATTTATGAACATCAAATGGTAAGCAAATGGATATATAGAGGGAAGGTGAAACTTCCTAATCAGGAAAAAAATGTAATATTAAAATTCTGTAATTTTAAGGAAACAGAAGCTCATTTTCAAAATTTCACTTCACTTCAAATTAGGCTAAACTATCTAGTAAAGTGATATGTAACAACTGACAGTGAAATACTAAAACTCTATAAAACATAAAATGTTCATCCACTTGTAGTCATTTCAGTTTACTCTCTTAGCTTCCCAACTGGACATGTTGGGAGTAGTAAGTAGAAACTGGATGATGGTGAGACAGGAAGAGTCCTTTGATTCTAGCAAAGACAATTCTGTTTCTTTCTGAGAAACCTTGAGCGCACCCCAAGATCAGCCATCATTTGATTGCACCTAGCTCATGTATGCCTTTCTTTCCTCATGGCATGATTACATGTAATTCTTTTTTCTTCCTAATATATTTTCCATATTCTTTATGACAAGCATGAAAGACATCAAAAGCTTACTACTTATGAAGAAATAACATTAATTCATTTACTTGGAAGAATTAATGTGAAAAGGATTGGATTATCTCATTTGACAGAATGCCTTGCTTGAGGGCAAGGACTGTTGCACTTTTGGCACTATATCCCCCGTTCTGCATGGTGCCTGGAACACAGTAGGTGCACAGTAAATGCCTGTTGATTAGCAAAAAGCTAAATGTTCAACACTATCTAGAAAACATCTAACTCCATATCTTTTCACCCTTCTATTCCGTCCTCGCGAATTCTTGTTCTATATAACTAACAAAGTTCTCTGATTGTTAGGTCTGCTTCTCTCATGCTACCTCCATCTTCTGGCACTCATTAAGACCTGATACTCAATGACACTTCATCACTTGCATTCGTTCTAGGATGGGTTGCACCTTCTCTCAAACTCCCCAACTCACTGGTCCCAGGAAGAGAGGTGGAATACTTCTTGGTCCTCTTTAATGCTTTCAGACTCTCCCTCTGCCATCACTCAGCAAACTGTCCTCATTTAAGAGTCACTATCCATATTTATCACTCAGATTGAGGTGTCTATTGTCTACCAAGCCCTAGGACATTCCTCCTCTTGTCTCAATGCATTCAGTGCCTTGGCTCCTTTTCCATCCAAGTTCATGCTTTATATTAAGGAATTCAACATGAATATCATGATATTTCCAGAAATACCCTAACCTCCCATTCCTTTAATCTATTTAACTCCCATGAGCCATTTCTTCACTCCACCTCAGCTATACAAAGCTGAGAGAGATGCCCTTCATCTCACAATTGCCCCAAAATATTCCACTTCCATGATGAGTAGCTGACATTTCTCTATTTTATTCTAATCTCTTATAGTTCTATCTGTCTTTGTGCTGTCAAGACCCTCACCCTAAGACTGCTCTTTTTGCTGCTCTCTTTGTTTTCCAGAGCCAAGTCCTGAGCTTGGCATAACAATAATCCTTTGCACTCACCCTCTGGATGAACTCAGCTGCAGCTAAATCACAGAACTGACTTAAACCAGCTCCAAGTGGTCCCTGAGCTCAGAGAGGCATCTAAAGCAACCATGTCTTGGTCATGAAGCCCTGCCAAGAATAGATCTTTGGTCACTAGGCAAACTCACCTCTTTGTCACTATTGCACTTCACTCCTATGGTCACACCTCAATGCTTTGTTCTCTGTCTGGGCACAGCTATGTGTAAAAGGGCTGAGCCTTGCTGCTTTGGTCTTAGAGGGGACCCTGGCACACGTGTCTGGTTTTCCTCCTCTAGTGGAATAAAGAAGGCTCTTTGTCTATAAACTCGGGGAGCTCTTTGCTTTCATCTTCTTTTGCTTTTCAGATTGGATACTTGGTATAAATCATTTCCTATAACCTCTGTGGCTCTTTGGTTACAGTTAACAGTTGGTGTATAATCTCTGTGAGCTCTTTCATATTTCCGGAGTTTAAGAGTTGGTGCATAATCTCTCTGGCTCTTTGGTCATTTATTTTCAGAGTGTGACAATGCTTTACTCTTCTTAAACCTATTCTTCATGTTCATTATAACCTCCAAATTCCTCCAATCCCCAGGACTATCCCAGGCCTTTAGCCTTGCTCTAATTACACTCTCCTCCCTTTCACTCATCCCATATGTCCAGTGAGTTGCAGATCTCGTCATTTCTACTCTTTTGAAATTTCTTTCTTTCACACTGCCACCACCCTAGTTCAGGCCAGTAACACCTGTTGCCTGGAGTATTGTAGCAGCCTCCCTTCCTCAAGTGTCTCTCCCCTCCACTCCAACCTCCACAAAGCTGCCAAAGTGATTTTCCTGAAGTACCTCTCTGACAACATCACACCTAAACTCAATACACTTCAGTGGCTCCCTCTCACCTCCAAGATCAAATAAAACTGCTCTGTTTTTCACTTCATGATCTTCACACACTGGCCCCTTCCTGCCTTTCCGGTCTTCTTCCAGGTAACTCTCCTCTACACACTCAGTGGTCCAGGCACACTGGCCCACTAGTGCTGCCTCACACGCAATGCTCCATTTCCCCTCTCCATGACTTTGTATTGTTGCTGTTCAGCTGTTTTCATTCTGGTCCAACTCCTTGTGACCGCATTTGGGGTTTTCTGGGTAAAGATACTGGAGTGGTTTGCCATTTCCTTCTCTAGCTCACTTTACAGATGAGGAACTTTTTAATTTTACATTTTATAGTTGAGGCAAACAGAGTGACTTGTCCAGGGTCACATAGCTAATAAGTGTCTGAGGCCCAATTTGAACTCGGGAGAGATGAAGACTCTTCCTGTGTCAGGCCTGGCCACTGTGCCACCTACCTGTCTTTGCACTGGCTGCCCCCAAATGACTAAAATGCAGTCTCTTCTCACCACCATCTCTTGGAATTCCCATTTTCCTTGAAAACTCAGCTCAAGTACAAGATTCACTATCTTGATTTCAGCAGCTACTAATGCACTTCCGTCTCCGAAAAGTATCTTCTATTTACTTTTTATATATTTGTAAGTGTATGTAATGTCTCCTCTCTTGGGAGGGCAACATCTGTTTTGCTTTTTTCTTTGGATCCATAGTGGCAGACACTCAGTAGGTAGTTAGTCAGAGCTTGCTGACTAACTGTTCTTATCGTAGCTCTGCAAGAGACACAAACGAGATGCTGAGCATGACTGCCTTGAAGAAGGCAGTAATAAACCATCAGACTGCTCTATCAGAGCAAGCATAGAACTTGGTGGAACTGGTTTTGGATGGTGAGCAACAAAGTGTGTGTGTGTGTGTGTGTGTGTGTGTGTGTGTGTGTGTAAAACAACAGAAATAAGAATCATTCAAATTTATAGCAGGAAGTGATCAATCACCTGGCGTATAACAGTATCGCTGATGTCACCACCAACATTGTCAAAGTAAACGTCCACTCCAGATGGGCACACCTTGCGGAGTTCTTCTGCCACATTCCCTTTCTTATAATTAATTGCAGCATCAAAGCCCAGTTCTGAGACCAAGATGGAGCACTTCTCGTCTGTTCCACAAATTCCCACCACTCTGGAACAGCCTTCCAAACGGCCAATCTATAAAAATAACAGTTTGGATATTAAATAGTTTCATATTTGTATAACAGTACCTAGAATGGTGGAAAAGCTGTAAGCAACTGCAAGTGTGTACTGGCATTTACTACAGTTCAGGTCGGGTCACAATTTTTAAACTTTTCACCAAAGGTTACTGAAAGACTTAGAGAGATACAATGATACAGGATACAATGTGATGTTTAAAACAAATCATAAACATGTAAGTAGAACAGAGAGTGACTTTGAGTTTACAAGTAGATATCTTAGATATAGTTTCATAAAAGGAATCATCAGACCATTAACATATATCACAATGCTATAATGTGAACCTAAATTTCTGAGCCTGAGAGATTCCAAAAAAGTATTCAGAAAAAACTGCACTCTGTAAGTTCTCATTATGAATATGTTTATTACATTTAATCTGTATAAAACATATATATATGCATATATATATATATATATATATATATATATATATATATATATATATATATATATATATGCTAGGAAAATGTTTAAAACCTTACTCTAAAGGCCATTCATTGGTTCTGAAAAAAATACAGCAGGTAAAACAACCAGGGAGCAGGTAGGTCCACAGAAATAATGCTAAAGAACCTATCAATAACCCAACTGATGTTCAAAAGTTATGGCCAAGGGGGAGTAAACGGGAACTCAGATTGTCACCAGCTATTTGATTTATACCAAGTTATACTGTAACAATTTCACAGTGTCGTAGTGTTTTTGGTTATAATGTATTAAGATGTTCTTCTAAAATGACATTACTTAGAGTAACATTAAACTGAGCATATCTGTACTAAATTCTATATTTTTGTGCCCGATGATTTATCATTCATTTGGAAATTTTAAAAACCAGAGAACTTATGGTTTTAGCAGATTTACTCATTAGAATATGAAATCTCAGAGAGGTGGTTTTTTCTGATTGTTTCCATCATAGCATTCGCTCATTTAAACCTAATTCTGTTTTATCTAAATTTCTCATAAATGGAGAACTACACCCCAAATAAACTGCCAAATCGCAGCATGTTTATTTGTAAGAACAGCAGTAACATGGTTGACTAGTTAAACACAACCCGTCTCTCAGAACTATTTAGGCAAAACATTACCTGTGCTTCTCAATCTTATACTTCTGCCTGTCTAGTTTTACATTGAGACTTCAGTTATAGATGTTTCTTTTTAAAAATCAAGTAAGTAATCATGAGCAGAGTTTACCTGGCCAGCCAATGATCCACAAGCACCTGCAGCTCCACTGACAACCAATGTCTGGTTGGAACCAGTGCTTATATGACCTTTTTCTTTAATTCCAAGCAAAGAAGTCAATCCCATTATACCAATAGCACCAAGAAAGTAAGAAAGGTGTCCATCTGCAAGTTGTGGGTCTACCTAAAATAAAATATGCACATATTTTAATATCACACTATCGATTTCTATTAGAGTTCAAACAGGAAACCTTGGTAGAAATTAACCCTGTATAATTTCTGTTATGTCAAAGTGTCTATACTGTAAGGGAACTAAAGTATAAGGCTGGACCAAAAGCGGTATGGCAAAGCATGCCTGTCACAATTGGCTGTGTGACTGTGGGCAAGTCACATAACTTCTCAGTGACCACCAATAACTCTCATACTCAGCTGCCAAACAGTTGCCAATTGGCATTGGAAGAGGCAGTTTTCTTCATTGAAATACTAATACATGCTATCCAAAAAAAGGGCAGCATTAGAATACAGAATCTCTGTTCAAAGCCTCAAGCCAAAGTTCAACCTTCAAAATGTCAAACGTTGTGACTGTGGGAAACTAGGGACACTGACATGCTATTGGTAGAACAAATGATAACAGCCATTTTGCATGTAATTGGGAACAATCCCCAAAGAGTTATTAAACTGTACATTTCCTTTAACTTAGCTATATCACTACTAGTGGTGTAGAAATCAAAGAAAAAGGAAAAGGTCCTATATGCATAAAAATATTTATAGTAGCACTTTTTGTAGTGGCAGAGAAATGGAATCTATAGGGATGCCCATCATTTGAATGGATGAACCAATTACAACATATTAATATAATGGAATATTATTGTGCTATAAGAAATAATGAAAGAAAGAATTTCACAGAAATTTGGGACTACTTGAACTTATGCAGAGGGACGGGAGCAGAACTGGGATAATATTTAAACTATAACAATATTGAAAAAAAAGTTTTTGGAGCACTTAAAAATTCTAATCAATGCAACGACCAATCATAATTCCAGAGGACCAATGTTGAAAAGATATGGAAAAGAAGGGAAACTATGATAATTCTTTCATCAACAAAAAAATGCCATGAATATAAAAAGTCATGGTCTCTGCTTTAGGTGCTCAAGATTTTCTTTTGTTTGTTTATTTCTCTGCTTTACTACAGAGCCCTTCCACTAATTAGCTACGTGATGTTGGGAAAGTAACCCAGTGTTCCTTTCTTTCAGTTTCCTGATCTATAGAAAGAAGGGCTATTACTCTATAACCTCCAAGGTTTCTTCCAACTAAGATCTGATTTGTAAATCAATCGCCATAATGAAATAATAATACTTCCCTACATTGGTGTCATAACACTTTAAAGTTTGGAAAGCAATTTCCTTATAACCCTGTAAGGCAGGTAATGGAGATTGTTAGTGGCTTTCAACAGAGTTGGCATTAGGCCAAACTGTGAAGTATGATTTCAGGACTTCTTCGTTGTTCTTTCTGCATCCTACTGCCCCTTAAACACCTTTCTTTCCTCCAAGTATTCATTGTCCCCTGCTGCCTTCCAGCTGCTTAGCTCTCAGCTGTAATAGAATTTCAGTCAGCAGCAAGCCAAGTTGTTGACCATTTTTCCTGTATTCTCCTTTCAAAACTTATCTGTCTTCTAAATTAGTCCTTTAGAAATCTCCAACTTCTGTTAGGAAAAATTCTGGTTGAGATGTGCCACATTACTGCTTGCAGGTGGTAGTAACAACACATACATCCATTTTAACAGGTACTTTTAACTAATGATGAAAGTTTGAAGTCCTAAGGCAGGCCAAGTTGTGAGTGGGAAGTTAGGAGGAGATGAGAATTTCTCACTAAACCTTCAAATCATACCACCATAAAGCCCCTAGTTGTTACTATGAAGTGACAAAAGTCCCTTGACTTCAGTTTTAAGCATAATTGTTTCACCTGTGACTTAGACAGTAAATGAAAGTCATTAACCAGACTTTCAATGAAGATACAGTTGAGCTTTATATAACTTATTCTTTATAAAAATTTTCAGGTAATAAAAAGGAAGGAAGACCATATAACCAATTAAGTGTTGGTATAGATTTTGATACATTTAATGAGTCAGTAGGCAGAAGAAACTGGATGATTTTATTACTTTTTTGATATTAAGCAGAATCAAATGCCAAGGAAAAAATGAATTGAGAATTATAGGAAATATATATGCACTGTTTAATAGAGATTACCTTTTCAAGGGTGTTTCCCTCTAAAATAGCCTTAGTCTGCCAGGGCCAATTAAAAGAAGTCACATAATTGCCTTTAGCCCAATTTGTATGTTGACTCTCTTCTACAATTCCAACACCTCCACCATCAAGCACTTCAGACAGCTGCCAAGGCTTCATAAAGTCAATACCAGTGTAATCATTTATCCTTAAACGCTGAAAGCCAAAAACATTGATTAGGAGAATTCTGAAAATATGTCACTATGTGTCCTTATCCAGAAACCATTAAAAAGGGATATATTGCATGGTGGTGAGAAAAAAATGAAATAGTGTTAGGTATAAAGTATTCCTCTGAGACAAAAAACCAAAATTTCATCTTCCCCTTTCTTTTCTCTCCTCCCAGGTATTGGTAATTTAAAGAATATCTCCCTTAAAAAGGTACTGGAAAATGCCTGTTTAAAGGATACAGACGATTTTCAATATCCTTGTCATAACCCTAATGAAACCACAAAGTATTATTATTTCACAAATTCTTCCAATCCCCGAAACCTGCAAAAGAAAAATTATTTTTCTCATAGCTGTCCTTCTTCCTCATGCCCTATTATGCAACCTTTTCCCTCTAACACGAATTGTTTTCAATTCAGAACCCACTGCTAGTGCCACAGTTAGAAAGGGCTATGTTAAAGCAGATTAGCTATGGCCATTTCCCAATAATTCATTCTTATTAAACAGAAACTCATCAATGTTAACAATGAAAACCACAATTAAAAGGTTGCTTCAAGAGTCCCTAGAAGGAGGCACAATTATACCCTCATCACTTCTACCAACTAATGAAACAGTTCCTAAAGAAGTTAAATAATATTAGGGAACATAATGTTAATAGACTTTTTTTTAAATTTGTGATTAAAAAAAAACTATAAAGGATACAGGCAAAAAAACCCACAAGCTACCAGGCTTCTTTCTTGCTTCTCTGAAACGTGACAAGCCATAATACATAAATATGAAACACTTGGTTCCTGTGAAACAGTCACGGAAAAAAAATGTCATTGACAATGGCTCAAAGCTGCATGATTTATTCTACCAGGCAATTACACAAAAATCAATGAAGATCTTTCATTTTAGCACATTACACATAGGGCTTATGAAACATACCTAAATAGGAATTACTTAAGCTGATCATAATGACCTCTGAGGAACAGTTTTCATAACATCATACAAGTTATGAGGTGGCTAACCAATGCAAATACATAAAACCTTTAAGTATGAAAGTACTAGAGACCACATGGACAGAAAGAAGAGACAGATGAGGAGCTTGGGAAATATTATAAGCCTGGCACAGGGGCATGATATATTCGTGATGGGGGACTTCTATTATCAAGCAAAGAAGCTAAGAATACCTTTCTACCTTCATAACAATTTCATCCTTCAAAAGGTGGAGGAATCAAGAAGGAGAATTTCTATTCTGATCCTGACTACCAGGAAAAACTGGTGGCTGAGGTAGGAATGACGGGACCCCAGGTAGAAGTGACCACTTCCTATGAGAGTTTGTGACAGAGGAGAGGAAATCTGGACAGTATGTATTATGTACCCTAAATTGGAAAGTCAGATTTGAAAGAGTTCAGAGGAAACAAAGTTAAGATCCCATGGAGTAAAATGCTTCAGAGTATGTTAGCTCAGGACAGCAAGGAGATATTCAAGAATGAAATTCTCATAACCCAAACAGAAATGATTCTAAATTGCAATTTTCTGAAAAAATTCAATTCAATAAAAATTTATTAAGCGCGTATGATGTGCCAGGCACTGTGATAAAAGCACTAGCTATACAAAAAGAGGCAAAAGACAGTACCTGTCCTCAAGGACCTTACAATGAAAAGAGCATGATATATGCACAGGGACTCACCAACAAACTGAAGTTTTAAAAAGAAATGTTCAGTACATGGGAACAAAGGCAACTGCCTTATGGAGGATGATGGCACAGCCTTGTAAAAACCATGTTAGACCAACAACAAAACCAAACAAAACCAACAGAAATTCCATTTAAAATAACTATGGGCTCAGATTCTTAGAATCTAGCCACTTGCTCACTAATGTTCAGACTCCTTAAGAGTCTGACCAATATGATGGAATGACGGATGTTCTAATAAACCTTGTCTTTGGCTAACAAATACAATAAAATAAAATAACTATGAATGCCAGAAAAAAACTTGTGAGTCTACCTGCCACAGGAACTACATAAACACAATTACAAAACACTTCACACAGATCAGGACATTTAAATAACTAGAGAAATATTAATTGCTCATGAGTAACCTCAATCAATTTAACAAGAAGGACAATACTACCTAAATTAACTCATTTATTCAGTGCCATAAGACTCAAACTACTAAAGAATTACTTTATAAGGCTGACAAAATCATAACAAAATTCATCTAGGGAACAAAAGGTTAAGGATATCAAGGGAATCAATAAAAAAAATGGAAGGAAGTAAGACTAGTAGTATCAAATCTCAAACCATGCTACAAAGCCATAATTATCAAAACTATTTGGTACTTGGTAAGGAATAGATAGGTTGATCAGTGGAACACATTATGTATACAACACCGAGAAACAAATGAGCATAGTAACCTAGTGCCTGATAAATCCCAAGTGCCAGCTAGTAGAGCAAGAGCTCAATATCTGACGAAAATTATTGTGAAACCTGGAAAGCAGTCTGGCAGAAACGAGGCACAGGCCAACCTCTCACACTTTATATAATATGATAAGCTCAAAATGGGCACATGATTCAGACATAAAGGATGATATCATAAGCAAATTAGTGGCACATGGAAAAAATTACCTGGCAGATCTATGGAGAGGGGAAGAATTCATTCCAAACAAGAGACAGAGGTTTACAGGAAGTAAAATGGATAATTTTGATGATATTAAATCGAAATTTTTTTACACAAACAAAACCAATGCAGCTAAAAGTAGGAGAAAAACAGGGAAGTAGGAAAGAAATATTTCCATATTTGCTCTGATAAAGGGCTCATTTCTAAAATATATAGGGAACTCAGTGAAATTCATGAGAATAAGAGTCATTTCCCAAATGATAAAAAGTCAAAAGAAATGAATAGGCAACTTTTAGAAGAAGAAATCAAAGCTACCAATAGGCATATTAAAAATGCTCTGAAATACTAATGACAATTCTAAGGAACAATTTGGAACTACGACCCCAAAGCTATTAAATTGAATATACCCTTTGACCCAGTGTTACTGCTACTAGCTCTATATCCCAAAGAAATAAAAGAGAGGACACATATGCACAAAACTAATTATAGCAGTTCTTTTTTGTGGTGGCAAAGAATTGGAATTCACCAGTTAGTGAGTGGCTGAATAAATTACAGTACATAAATGTGATGGAATACTGTTTTCTTGTAAGAAATGATGAAGGGGATGGTTTCACCAAAACCTGAGAAGACTTATGTGAACTGATGCAAAGTGAGGTGAGCAGAACCAGAAGAACAATGTACACAGTAACAGCAATATTGTAAGGATAATGAAGTGTGAAACTTAGTAACTCTGATCAACATAATGACCAATTACAATTCCAAAGGACTCATGTTATCAACCTTTAGAAAGAGAGCTGATAGACTCAGAGGACACAATGAAACATTTTATTCTGTTTTTCTTTTTCTCACTTTTCCCCTCCTTGGAACATGGCTATTGCAGAAAACTGTTTTGTATGTCAATATGTATTTGTAATGGGTTTTATTTTTCTTCCCTTCTCAGTGGGGGTGGGGAGAGAATTTGGAACTCAAAATAAAAGAAAAATGAATTCAAACATTTTAGAAATAGTTAAGCTTGCACTTTCAAAAGAAAATAAAACTTTTAGGAATACTAAAACTTAGAATTTGAGGCTGGCAAGGAAATCTCAGGACAACAAAGTGTCTCTCTCTTTTTAACCCTACCTTCAGAGAAAAAGGAGAAATGAAGATGAGATAATAACTTTGCTTGGGGTAGATGAGATAACTGTCAATAGAGAGAAGACAGAAGTGCTCAAATCTTATTTTATTGTTTCATTTCTCTCTGCAGAGGAGAATGATCTCTATACTAAAAGGGACAGAACAAAACTGACTAACAGAGTTGATACCCAAAATACATAAGGAGAGAGCAGTGAGCACTTAGCTATCCTAGATGAAGTTCAGTAACTTGCCCCAGGATCATCTGAAAGTACTGGCAGATGTCAATGTGGAGCCTGTATCAATGATATGTGAAAGACCTTTATGGAAAATAGGAGAGGTGTCACAAGACTGGAGAGGGACAAAAGTCTGGATTAAAAAAAAAGAAAGAGGACAGAGACTGTAAACTATGTAGGTCAGTTGGTGGCATTTTGATTCCCAGGAATGTTATTGAGAATATAATTAAAGAGATGCCTGACAAACATTTAGAAAAGATGATTCAATAATCATCACGTGTTATTATTACCTTTGTGACAATTTCGTCATTGTACACAGCAGGTGCTGGATGATTATTTATTGAATTGGAAAAAGAAACAAAGATCTAAAAAGAAGCAGCTAGTGCTGTTTGTCCTCCATTCTCAAAGAGGACCAATGACATCGTGAGGGTGATGTTCTTGGTGAAGCCATACTATCTCTCTGTAATCACTGACTTTTGTCTTGCCACTGGACTTCAATGACTCTGGAAGAGAGAATGAAGCTGCCAACTTTGCTCAGCTCTACCACACTTAAATCCAATTCACAAGCAATTCAAGTCAAAAAAGATTGTAAGCTCCTTGAGGGCAGGGACTATCTTTCACCTCTTTTTGTATCCCCAGTGCTTAGCACATGTTGTTGTTGACCAGTTTTAGTTGTGTTCAACTCTTTGTGACCCACTTGGGATTTTGTTGGCAAAGATACTGCAGTGGTTTGCCATTTCTGTCTCCAGTTCATTTTACAGATGAGGAAACTGAGGAAAAGAGGTTAAGTGACTTGCCCAGTGTCACACAGCTGATAAGTATCTGAGTCTGAATTTGAACTCATCTTCCTGAATCCAGGCCTGGCACTCTATTCACTGTGCCACCTACCTGTCTGTGGCACATATGCCTGGCACATGGCAGGCACTTGATAAATATTGCTTTTTTTTTTCAGGCAATTGGGGTGAAGTGACTTGCCCAGGATCACACAGCTAGAAAGTGTCAAGCCTTTGGTCTGACACCAGATTTGAACTCAGCTCTATCTACTGCGCCACTAGCTGCCCCTAAATATTTCTTCATTGATTATTTTGTCATAAGAAATGAGCAACGGGATAGACTTAAAGAACCCTGCGAGGACTTGTATGAACTGAAACAGAACTAAATGAACACAACCAGGAGATCTAATTAAACAATGACTATAGCATTGTAAGGAAAAACAACTGTGAAACATTAAATAACTAACAGCAGTGCAAAGAGCACTGATAAAGACTTGGCAGACATGTGATGATCGACAGGTGCAGAATGAGACACGTATTTACCAAAAGAGCCAGTGCATGGCTTTGTTTTGAGTAACCATATTTACTTGTTAGAAGGAAGGACTTTTGTTTTGGTAGAAGGGGCGGTACTGATAGCCATACTTAAAAAAGAAAGAAAGGAAAGTAAGAAACAACTGTCAGCAAATTATTTTGTAAAATAAAAAGAAGAAAGAAGAAAGGGACATAGAAAAACAGGACAATATTAGAACTACCATGTTCAGTTGGAATGAGAAAAAAACCTACTAAAAAAACTGTATGGATTAGAGATTTCATAAGGAATCTTCATTTTCTATTCTTTCTATAGAAAATGTTAATTTATGTTGATGTTTGTCAAGTTCATAATAAAAATAAAATATTTGTAAAGAGAGGCTGTGCAACTTTCAGGGCTAAATGAATTCACTACAATGTCAGCCACAAATAGGAAGATTTAGGGAACTTCACTTTCTGTAAGGAATCCCATTCTGACTTGAACTCTGTGCTGAAGCTCCCCCAAGTCAAAGTGGAATGTTTTAGGTGAGTACATATCTCACCTAAAATTAAAGGGCACAGGATTGCAAGAAAAGGTTATCTCTTACATATTCCAAGGAATCTCATAATTATGATACATAAAGAGAGATATGTTGCAGAGGAAAGTCTGTATGGCAGCATTTTGTTTGACTAAATCAAATGCTTTTTTTCATAATCAACAAACAAGAAGCACAGCTGAATTGTATATTCTCTCCGCCTTTCACTCAGTCTTGTGATGGGTGAGATAGGGTTTGTGCGTGTAAAAGCCTAATTGTTCCCTTCTAATACCCTTTTCAATAATATGCTATATTCACATATAGCTTATTCTCATAAAATTTATTATTACTATTATTATTGTTATTTTAATCACAACACCTTGCTACTTACCATATAAGCATCCACAGAGAGATAAAGAGTTCTGGCTTTTACTTGTCCCGCATTTAATTTATCTGGTAAATCAACCTCTTCTGTACGGAAATTCTCTGCCACTGGTGTGCCATGTATTCCTAAAATAATGTTGGATAAACAAAGAGGCAATGAAAATAATTTTGAATAATCACTCTTTTAAATCTTATTTTCTAAAATAATTTTGTTTCAGATTTTTCCAACATTTCTTAATGCGCAATAATATTCTATTATATTCAGATGCCATTCTCCAATTCATGGGCACCCACTTTGTTTCTAATCTTGGAAATCCACAGAGTGATGCAATTAATGTTTTGGCACATACTAGACTTTTGTTTCTATAGGATTATACAAGATATATGCCCAAAGGTAGGATGAATGAGGCAAAGGATATGGA
This sequence comes from Phascolarctos cinereus, assembly GCF_003287225.1. Lineage (NCBI taxonomy): Eukaryota > Metazoa > Chordata > Mammalia > Diprotodontia > Phascolarctidae > Phascolarctos > Phascolarctos cinereus. The sequence continues at coordinate 228,912,359 of NW_027555736.1, forward strand.
CAATATAGACACTTTTCTTGCTTAATTAAAAGCTGTTTTGCAGAATAGCTGAGCCAACTCAAAGATCTAAAAACAGTATATTAGTGTGCCTGTCTTGCAAAGACCCAACAAAAATAAACTTTCCAATTTTGGGGTCAGTTTTCCCAATTCAATCAAATGAGATATGTGTAAAGTGCTTAGCACAGTGCCAAGCACCCTATAAATGCTTATCCCTTCCCTCCCCCAATATGCATAGTGTGAAATTCAATCTCAGAGTTGCTTTAATTTGAATTTCTCTGATTACTTATTATATAATAAAGTGAATAATAATAGCTACATTTATATTGTCATTTGCAAAAAGCTATTTATTCAGTATATCTCATTTTGTCCTCCCAACAACCTTGAGAGGAAGGTGTTATCATTATCTCCATTTTAAGGGAGAGGAAATTGAGACTTTGAGAGGTTAAGTGACTCCCCCAAGGGCACACAGCTAATAAACATTCAATGCACAATGAAAACGAGGTCATTCAGATTCCACAACCTAGGTTCCTTCTATGCTTATTTGGAGCATGTTTTCCAAGGATCTACTATACCTTGGAATTCTTCTTTAGAAAACTCTTAATCTTTGACTACTGATCTAGGGAAGAACAGTTCTTGGTATTATATATTTGTCATTTTCTTACATAACTCAGATATCAGACTTTTATCACTAAACCTTTCATTTTTAAACTACCTAACCACCAGTTATGAAAGTTAGGGAAGGATTTACAAAGTAAAAAAAAGGTTTTGTTTTAGTTCTCAAGATTTAAAATTCAAGACTTAAATCCAACTCTTTGTGACTCTGTGGCCCGCCTTTCTGCCATTCACTATGTCAGTGCTGTCTCTCACCTTCAACTGTGTGTGAGAAAAATTTCCCATCCTTATCTATAAGGATGATAATTTCATTCTCATCTAAAATATGAGAATTTAAATCCTAAAAAAAGAAAAGAATTCTAAGAGAAGACAACAAAAACAAGAATGTGTGGTTAGGCAGCAGATGCTAAGAATCACAGGTTTTAGCACACATGTAATGATGAAAAGGTTTGGAAGAGCCACTCAGGAGAGTACAATAGTGAGTCAATAACCGAAGTGTTGAGAGGAAATATCTAGCAACAGTGATCAGCTGGAAAGGAGAATCCTTAGAGGGAATGGTCAAAGAGGGCTGGAATGATTTTAAGAAAATAATTCCTCAAGGATGTGCAGAAAATTACATAACTGTTGCTCTGTTTAATGAGGTAAAATATTAACTGAACTTTACCCTGACCACCAAAACAATGTTTTATCTCATTCTGGAATTTTATCTATTGTCACAATAATGCTACAACTCCCAAACTGCTTGGTTGAGAGAGATTTTCAGGGTCATAGGGTGGCAATGTTTCTTTCTAAGTAAAAATCCTAAATTAGGATAGTCTAAATTAATAAAAATTGTTTCTGGCAGGCTTGTGCCTAAAATAGAGAGCATAAAATTTATTCCTACAAGTTGGTAAGATCTTCTAGGTAATCCTATTTATGGATGACATTTGTACTGAATACATCAATTCCTAGAACACAGCAGGTCTCCTATATGAGGTCCATAACCACAAAAGAGTTCACAGGTACAATCAAGTAAATGAAGGATGTCCCCTGTCGGACGGATTTATTTTGTTTAGCTGTACTTTTTTTGTTACAAGTGAGGGAGGAAATGATCATTTTTTTTAAAGAATGTCCATGGTTAAGACTATGATATTTAGTAGAATGGACAACCTACATAGCTAGTCTATCAGTACATATATGTTGGACAGATACAGCAGATTGACAACAAATTGGGCCCAGAAATGAACAGAAGGGAGAGAGTAAATCAGATTTCAGTTGGAGGTTTTCCCCCAGTTTTTCTTATTCTGACCTTTACAAACATCAATGAAAATAAGACTTCCATATATGCAAAAGAATAGACAGGACTGTACATGAAACTCAACCTCCATTAAGAACAAATTGCTCTTCTTTTTAAGTATATGTTAAATGAAGCATATTACTTTCAAAGCTGTCCAACTTTTATGTTGATCCTTTTGGCCTTTCTCTGTCCTCTTCTATTCATTTCAAAAAACATGTTTTAATGATCCTCTTTTTTTTTTAATGGCAATGCTACCCTTACCTCCTCCTCCCACTCAAATTAAGAAGAAAAAACTTTTGAGACAAATATGAATAGTCAAGCAAAACAAATTCCCACAACAGCTGTGTCCAAAAATATATGTCTAAGAGGGCAGCTAGCTGGGACAGCACATAGAGCACCTTCCTGGAGTCAAAAGCACCTGATTTCAAATCCAGCCCTCAGACACATACACACTCACTAGTTGTGTGACTCTGGGCAAGTTACTTAACCCTAACTGCCTCATCCAAAAGTGTGTGTGTGTGTGTGTGTTATCTGCAACTTGAATACATTCCCTCTCTGTCAGGAGCCAAGTAGCATGCTTTATCACCAGTCCTCTAGAATTATGGCTGGACACTGAATTGACCAAAGTTATTAAGTCTTTCAAAGTTGTTTGCCTTTACAATGTTGTCAGTGTATAAATTGTTCTAATTCTATTTATTTCACTTTCCATCAGTTCATGCAAGTCTTCCAAGGTTTCTCTAAAACCGTTCTGCTGGACTACATTTGAAAAGAAATGGACACTGCTTTCTGTGCCCCTCAAACTTTTCTCTGAAATAAAGACTAATTTTCAAATCATCAACATTCCATGATTACTCAAAAGAGTATGGCCTAACTATATACACAGGAAGAATCTTATGGATGAAGAAAGCTAACTGCCCAGACAATTATATGCAGCTGGATGGAAAACCAATAATGAGGTCCACCCATAAAATGCCAGTCCTACTCAGTGGAAAGAGCAGTCAATATGGGGTAAGACCTGGGTTGGGCTTTGTTAAGTCACTTAATCTCTCTGGGCCTCAGATTCCTTACTGGTATGAGAAAGAAGGTGGACTCAGTGACCTCTAAGATCCCTTTCCCCACTAAGACTATGAACTTATGATTTTATATCTGGGACAGATGCTGCAGATGAACATGGGCTTGGCACAGTGGGTATAAGTAGGCTGCAGAAAATTACCTAATGAACGGTGAAATTACATTTATTTAAGTGGCATAAAAGATACCATCAGAGATGTGTGAACAGAAAATGTAGGAAGAGCAAAGAATTAATTATCCATGTGCTATAATAGTGATGGCAAGAGACCTAGAACAACGCCCTGCTCTGGGGGCAGGAGAACCCATGTCAATGGGATCACAGCCCCACTCAAGTCTTAAAAGGATATCTTATCATATTAATTTTCCCATAGATAGTACGATTAAAATAAAGCATAAACATAAAATCATAGCATAGAATGACAAGCTCTTTCAAGTTAAAAAGGCCAATAAAGGTCATCTGGTTCCAAACTCCCTCATTTTATGGGGATGGAGGTCCACAAAGGCTAAGTGATTTGCCCTCAGTTATACAAGGTGTTGTTGGCAGAGCCAGCACTGATACCTCAAAACTTCAGATTTCCAGTTAAATTGCTTTCTCTACTGGTGCTTTGACATTGACCTTAAGTTTTGAATTCTACTAAATTTTCAGTCTTTTGCCATAATGTTCTACTGTTGCTGTTTGGTCATTTTCAGCTGTGTTTGACTCTTGGTGACCCCATTTGGGATTTTCTTGGCAAAGATACTGGAGTGGTTTGCCATTTCCTTCTCCAGTTTATTTTTACAGATGAGGAAACTGAGACAAACAGGGTTAATTGGGGACAGCTTTGTGGATAGAGCACTGGCCCTGAAGTCAGGAGGACCTGAGTTCAAATCCAGCCTCAGACCAAACACTTGACACTAGCTGTGTGACCCTGGGGAAGTCACTTAACCCCAACTGGCTATTAACAAAAAACAAACAAACAAAGAAATAGGGTTAATTGACTTGACAAGGGTCACACAGCTAGTAAGTATCTGAGACTGGATTTGAACTCAGGTCCTCCTCACTTCAGGGCCGATGCTCTATCCACTGCGACACCTAGCTGTTCCCCATCATAGGTACTTTTAAAAACAATTTGGAAGTGTACTTCAGAAAGAAAACAAAACAATTTGGAGAGGTGGTTTTTCGTTTTGTTTTTGTTTTGCTTTGCTTTTTTACTCACAAGCCCAAAGGCAGGGAAGGTTAACTTGGTATGGGATATTTTGTCCTCCTGATTTTCAGTGCTCCAGGTAAGCATAAGCAAACATATCACTGTAAAGATGATTGCAGCTTAACTAACATGGACTTTGATACTTAATCAATTCATTGCAAATATGGGGATTTAAAAAAAAAACAGAAAATCTTTTGGAGACATGATTCATGAAAAAAGAACAAAAGTTCATAGACTATTTATCACTGTCCTTGGTGAGCATGAAACAAAAATGAAATCCATACAATATTCTATCAAACAGAAAACAACTGAGGACAAACAGCAGTTGCTATAGAATCAACCGTGTGTATGCAACAAAATCATTGACTGGCTAGAGCAAAGGTCAAAGTAAACACCACATGTAGGATTGTAATAGAATACTACTGTGTGGTAAGAAATGATGAAGGAGCTGGCTTCAGGCAAACCTGGGAAGACAGGTTTGCTCTGATACAAAGTGAAGCAGAACATTGTACACAGTAACAACAGTACTGTAATAATAATGTACTGGGAAAGACATATCTCCTCTGATCTGTACAATGACCAACAATGCCAAAGGACTCATGATGAAAAAGGCTGTCCGCCTCCAGAGAGAGAGCTGATGACCCGAGTACGAATTCAAACTTTGTTTCATTTGTCTTGCATTTTTCCACCCTAACATGGCTAATGTGGAAATGTTTTGCAAGACTTCATATGTGTAATGGGTACCTTATTTCTCACTTTCTCAATAGGTGGGAGAGGGAGAGAATTTGGAACTAAAAATAAAAATAAAAAACAACAAAGTACTAAATTAGAAGAAAGGCCAGAAGTGAAAGGCCAGTCACTACTATGACTGCTGCAACTATAAACCATGAGTTTAAACAAGTTGTCAACTCCAAAATAAAACTGTCTACAATGACTGCTGTTTTCTTGAGAAATTTAACAGATGTAAAATAGTCACCATAACACAGAGGCTGCAAAAGCCGAGAAATGACACTGGTTAGCAAACACTTAATCTCCTTGTCAAGCAGAGAGACAGGGCAGCTCACTGGCAAAACCCTATAGGAAGATGTCAGAAGAATTTGTGTAACAGCAAAAAGCAACTGAGGAAAAAATGAATTTATACAAAGCTTGGTGTGACATGTACATAGGTAAATTGGATTAACCTCTGTTCATTTGTTGATGACATACACAGTAAAATAATAATAATAACTCATAGTAAGTTTGTGAGGTAGGTAATGAAATTATTGTCCTAAGTTTCCAGATGAGAAAACAGAAATCCAGAAAAACTGACTAACATAGAAATAGGATTCAAACCCAGGTCTCTTGACTAATCCATTTTTTTCTCCACTACACTTTCTCTTTATTTTAAATTGAGGGAAAGGGGAGAGGTTGAAAGAGAGTGGGGCTATGGGTGGTTAGCAATAATCATTCCCCCCCACAAAAAGAAGGGCCACTGAAGCATTTTTTTTTACAAGCATAAGAAGGAACAGAAGGAAATTCAGAAGGAAGCATATATAAGCAGGACAGTTTTGAAAGTTAGTATACAGAATTATTTACGTGCTTTTTTTTTTAAAGAAAGTGGTATTAAATGGAGATTCACACTTTCATATTCCAGCGCTTAGCATATCACCTAGCAAATAGTAAGCACTTAATAAAGAAATGTTTAGTGACTGACTGACACATACAATTTGAAATTGGACAGATCTTTTGTTTGTATGGGTTATATTTATGAGCTTTTACCATATTAGAAATTAAAATATCTCAGTACTATTATGAATACTGTTTTGACTTGGAGACCTTCAGGGGCCCCCAGCCATACTTGGAGGACTTCGAGGCATTCTAGTCCAATCTCTTAATTTTATAAACAAGGAAACTGAGTTCCCAAGAGGTGAGTGATTTACCTGAGTTATAAGTGGTAGTGCCAGGATTTGAACCAGGTCTCTAATTGCAAATCTATTCTATAGTCACTCAGGGTAGAATAGGAAAAATAGATCCATCAAGAGACTTTACCTTATGGGAAGGTCTTTAAGAGTATGAGTTGATAGACAACCTGTAGAATACATAAGGCCTATCATGGGATGAAGCAGACAACCTCTGGAACCTCTCTTAGTTCTAAGCTTCTATGATTAAACAAATGGTATAGAAGTAGATCAATGCTTTGTATAAAAAGTAGGAAAATACATTTAAAATATCCTAATAATCTGAAAAAGAACAAGTAAGAAGAATCTATTCTACTTAGTATTATTTTAATTATTGCAAAGGATTCAAGGTCAAGGAATATAAAGAAGGGTATTATAGATGTTTGCTCACATACTTTGGGCTCTGTACCACTGTGGACATTTTTCTAACATAACATTATTTTCTATCACCTTTGTTTTTGCATTTCAGGTCAACAACTGTTATTATTACTTCTGTCTCTTTAAGAAGTAACAAGTACGTTAATCATAAGCAAATACATACCAGGTCGGGAATTCAGTACAACTCTTTGGACACGCATCACTATGGTCAGGCAGTAGACCTACAAAGATCTATCTTCAGAGCTCCCTAAAAATTCAAAACCAAAGAAGAGTTTCAAAACATTACCTACTAACAATCATGAATGTAGCACTGAACCAGGCGACCTTTGGTCATCAATCAATCACCCAAGAAGGGCCTCCTCCCATCAGTGAGACCTCATGAACAGTCTGTGGCCCTCTACCTCTTTACAGAGCCCCAACAGTAAAAGAAATGCCTTGTATCATGTTTAGGTTACCAACTGAAATAAGGGAGCATATGTAGTATTTGTTCAAACAGGGACTGCAGGCTTTGGTCTTCTCAAAGCCTCCTCAACTGAAAAACCCCAAATGACATTTCCTTCCAAATATGGTCATTCTATCCAATTATACCAGTAATGCCTATAAAAATCATGCCCATGGATTATTAATACTTTCTTTGGGTAGGAAGTCAGCAGGCACCAGGACATCACAAAAATGAAGCTTCCTGGATTCATAACTGAATTAGCCACCTGTGTAAAGTCAGCGTCAGCTAACTTGTTGGAGTATACATATTTACATATGTTATGATACTATAGATATCATATATTTACATAGAGTTAGCTTCCTTTATTACAGACTAGCATGTGAGAATGAATGTGTATAAACTGTAAAGCTAAAACAGCACTGTTTGAGGTAAAAGCTCATAGGATTGTATTTTGAGTTGTCTGATGGATCATAATCCATCGATAATCAATAATCCGCCATCTACTCAGAGAAGGTGATACTGGTGGGAAGTCAGCATTAGGAAGAGCTGAGAGGACAATTTGAGCTTCAGCCTAAGATGGGACCCTCCTGGCTCACTTTCTCCATTATATGCTTTCAAAGGGAATGTTACCCACTTGGCTATTCCTGAGTCTGGTTATCAGGTGGATTTGATACTGCATGATTGGAAAACTAAATTATTTGAATCCAAACAGAGCTAAGGATGTTTTATCCTCTCAAAGTTTGGACCTAAATCTAGTCCCTGCTTTATATCTGGGCCATGTAATTTTTTTCTGGCAGATTTGTGTCTTCCAGACCATGGGCCATTCACCTACAGTTGGTAACAGCAAGTACCAGCCAATGTCCCCATCGTTCCCTGGATGCAGCCTGTGCTTGGTTCCAGTCAAACTCCTCTTTGGGACTCACAGATCTATACCCCTTGTCAGCAGGAAGCAGTTTCAGAAGCCAAGACCTTCACTCCTTACTCCAAAAGAATTTGGGTCCCATTTGTTTGAGGGGGGAATGATGGGGTTGGGATATAGACCCCCCCCCCCCAAAAAGGAAAAACCCTGGACTTTCCCACATGGCCAAATCTGTGGCATTGGCCTGGGACTATAACCTCATCAACTGGCCTTTCCTTGTAGCTACACTCAATCTCCCAATTCTGTTACCCTTAACCTACCCTAGCCCTGCCAATGGCCTCTGGCCATTTCCCATAGTTAATGCTAGCTAGGCTCCAATGTCCAGGTCCCAGGAGTCCTGTTCAACCCAGTTTACTGTCCACTCTCATTCACATCTACTCCTAGATCCTTCCTACAGTCTTTCTGAATATAAGGTCCATCTTGTCTCCATTGAGATGCTTAGATTCTTATAATCCAGCCACTGCTTACTCATGTTCAGACTCCTTAAAAGTCTGCCCAATATGATGTATATTCTAATAACCCTTGTCTGTGGCTGAAAAAATAAAGCAAAAAGAATACTGTTTATTTTACACACACACCCCACATATATACAAATTTTCAGTTCCACAGGAAAGTTTCTAAATATAGGTCGTACCTCTGGAGCTACTCCTTGCCTCTGGCTCATACCTACAGGTTTTCTTCCCAGGTGTGATAAGGGCAATATTCTAAGGCCCCACTCCATGTAGATAAGGTTAGTTGTTTTTTTTTAAGGTATTGTAACTGATCTTAACATTTAATTGGCTCAGGCCATTGACATGGTTCCCTGGTGTCCCCAGAACAAATTTCTCCCTGCTCTCTGATGCCTGACTGGGGGACCACCATGCACAACATAGATATGCTTAGCTAAATCAACACAGTGTACTTCAAAATATCCTCCACCTGCTATGACTGAGTAAATCTCCTTTTCTTAACTGTCAGATTATCCATGAGTGTTTCAGTTTTCCAACATCAAACATGAGGTACAAGAGCAGTCTGATAAACTCTGGCCTTCAATACCAGGGCACAATTACCCCGGTTAAGACACCATGCAGGTAGACATTTCTAAAATGACAGCTTCTGAGCTAAATGCATTCAACCATTCTTTTATCATAATTAGGTCAAAGGCATTCACTGTTTGGCATAGTAAAAACAGTACCTACAAAACATTCCTCCATATAAACAGTAGAGAAGCACACTTAGGTCCAAGACAACTCACATCTTACACTACTCTTCCTAGGATTCAACTATACAATACCCAGTATGATGAGACATTTTGATAGTCGAACACCTGACAAGGTCTAATTAGAAAATCAGGATTTCTTCATTCTGAACAAGTTATTCAATCCCTGGGGGCCTCTTTTCTAAATTATAAAATGGACTTAATACTATTTACTACATGGGGCTATTTTAAAGATTAAGTGAGAGAATGTATGTAAAATGTTGATAGAAAATATAACCTAGTAAACCATAATTGTGGACATCTGGATTGTTTCCAATCTTTTACTGCTGCATCCTGTCTGGGCTACTTCCCAAACATGTTACTTGTGGGTTGGAGCCCCCAGAAGACAGCTGTTATCCCCATAGGTTCTAGGGTACCTAGACACTATAGTTCATGAACCCCCAACTAATGTTCCCAGCAGTGAGCCAATTCGCACAATTAGCTCTTAGCAAAGGCATTTACTAAATAGGGAAATTAAAACTCTCCTTGTAATATGTATATTGTCAATAGAAAGGGTGGGCACAAAATTCTGAGTACAATGTAATGAGGCACACATGTAGGAAATACATGTGGTTAAGTCAACTAACTCACAACTGCAGGACTATTACAGGTCCCTGAGACCCTCTGTCTTTGTAGACTTCCCACAAAGCTATATAATGGATACGTAGACAGTGATCATGCCCATCCCCCAACTCCCTTAATGTTTTCTCCAGAGGCAGTTTTAGACTAGAACTCTAGAAATGGCAAACTCTATTTAAAGCCCCCCAGAGACATGACCCATTTTCAGCCCAGCCAATCACATTCCCTTTCAGATTCACTCAGAGAAAGGTGTTCACATTTTGTAAAGGGAATACTGAGTGCTGTTAGCAAGATATTTCAGTACCTCTTTTATCTACTAAGGAGTCCTCTATGTCCTCTATGACATCAACTACTATTATTACAAATAGCACTATTCTGAACATTTTTGTACTAATTACTTCTTTTTTCTTTCTGGTTATTTTCTTGAGATGTGTTCCTAAAGTAAAATTATTGGGTCAAACTCTAGGAAAAAGTTTTACAGCTTTTGTTACATACTGCCAGATTGCATTCTTAACTCAACCATATTCTCACTAACATTGACAGGCTTTTAAAATTGCTTTTGATGATTTAATAGGTAGATAATAATACCTTAAGGTGGATTTGATTGGCATCTCTTTAATCCTGAGTGAAATTATGTATTTTTCTGAGTGACTTATTGGTTAATTTTTAACAGTGGTAAATGAGCTACAGCACCTACCCAACAGGGCTCATTGTTATTCAGTCCTTTCAGTGGAGACTCCATTGGGGGTTTTCTTGACAGAGATACTGGAGTGGTTTGCCATTTGTGTCTCCAGCTCATTTGACAGGTGAGGAAATTAAGGCAAACAGTGTGAAGTGACATTCCTCGGGTCACAGAGCTTGGAGGAAAACAATATCATTATTTAGGAGTCAACAGTTATGGAACTTCATAATGTCAGGATATTTCATTGTCAAGCGGGAGATTACTTCATTCCAGCCAAGAAACAGGCTTTCTCTTTCAAGCACATATGATTGCCATCTTTACTCTCTGTGTCCTCTCCCCACAAGACTGGGCATGCTGTTAATGGGTGGATCAGAATCTAGTTGTTTATGAAGCAACAAAAAGTGACTGATTTTTTACTTTTCCTTTAAAACTGTTATCTCCTGTGTCAAGTGGACTGGAAGTGAAAGCAGGCTAGAGACAAGAGAGTCAGGAATCAAACAGAAGTCTGATTTGAAAGTGAAGAAAAGGGCTTCCAAACAAGGACACATTGGCAGAGGCCGGCCCTAGTGGAATGGACCTGAGGCAGTGTGAAGAGATCTTTTACTTTTACCTGTGGCTACTCAGTGAGCTGTAGCCCTGACAGTGAGGATAACAGCAACAACGGACAAGTTTGATTCATAGCAGGGCTTCATTCATGACCAGAAACAATTCTGAGATCATCCAGAGGGTGAGCGTAAAGGATTGTTGTTATGCCAAGCTCAGCACATAGCTTGCTTGCTGGACCTTAGCTCTGGAAAACAAGGTGTCTCCTAATATCTTGACAACTGTGTTATATACACATTATTTTATTCCTCTGCCAGTGTGTGATTTTATTCAAATGGGGTCACAGATTGTCAGACACGACTGAAACACAAAAAAGCTGTATAAAACCCTACATGTATATCTCTTTGTTGGGCTTCTGGCCAATGGTCAGCTGATGCTAATTAAACTTTATCTTCTAGCCTGGCCTCCTGTTTGGACCACCAATCAAAGGCCTCAAGGTAGGCAGAATTACACCCTGGGAGGATTTCAGGAGCTCTGGATTGAGGAATTCCCCATCACTGTCTTTCCAGTATTCTTGCACTCTACTCCCTTTCCTGCTCCAGTGACGGGAGCCTGCTAGCAGTTCCTCTGATAGGATGCTCCGATCCCCCCACCGCATTTCTGGGGCTGTTACCCCAAGCCTGGCACGTCTCGGACTTCATCTCTGCCTCCTGGTTTCCCTGGCTTCCTTCGAGTCTCAGCTAAAAGGTCACCTTCCACAAGCCCTCCTAAATACTATGGCCTTGCCTCTGCAACTACCCCCAAATTATCCTGTATGTAACCTGTTACTTGTTCTGCATGCTGTCTCTTACTCCCAGTCTTTTCTGGGAGCTAATTAAATGCAAGGACACATCCCCAGCACTTAACACAGTTACTGGCACACGTAAGCGCTTAATAAATGTTTGTTGACTCGATCTGGTGCAGGGCAAAAGAAGAATTTGGGATTCCTAGGGCCCGAATTCAAATCTCAGTGGGGTCTTGGGCAAATCATTTCACCTCTCTGACGCAGGCAAGTTATGTAACCTCTGAGCCCCAGTTTCCTTCTTGGTAAAATGAGGGCAAGGGTTAGATTCCACAGCCATCTCTAAAAGGTCGCTTCTAGCTCTGGTTCCAGTCAGTTCCTAGAAGTATTCCACCACATACAGACCCCTGAAGGCAAACAAGTGCCCTGGGAACACAGCGGATCAGGGAGCTGGGGCAGACCTTAGGTGGCAGAGGACGGGGAGGCAGAGGTGCAAGTCGCCCCACCGCCTCCCCACGTCATTTTCCGGGTGTGTAAGTCCTCCAATACAGTTATTCAGTTCTCTCGCACTCCCCCAATTTGCCGCCAGGGCCTGGGTTACCTTTAGGAGGAAGGTCTTTCTGGGAAGACAGAGATGCTTTAGAGGCAGGAACCTCGGAGGTCTTCAGCAGATACTAAAACCGCTTGCCCTGAGCATGCGCATGGCTCCTTCCTCCCCTTTCCAGATCCAGTCCAGAGTAGGGGAGTATAGTTTTCCTAGTGGGAAGGGGGCCAGTCCTATCCTACAGGAAGCCGTCCTAGTAGCCCAACTTTAAATTCTTAATCTTTCAAGGGCACCTGCAAAAGAGCCCTGGACCTGGAGTCAGGAAGATCGGAATTGAAATATGACATTTAGCGCTTATTATTAACTGAGTGACTCAGATCGCGTCTCCATCTCTCTGTACCCTGATTGTCTTACCTGTGAAATAGGAGAGTAATAGTATTGAGGTCTAGGGGTGCTGGAACCCAAAATTGAAGGGAAAGCAATGCTGGTCCTACCTCGAATTTGATCCAAGCCTTCTTTCAGCCAAAAGCAAGGTTTATTAGAACCGACTAGGTGCGGGAGATTTTAAGAATCCACCCTTTAGTGGACTGGACTAATCCTTTTTATAATGGGGATGGAAGTGCCAGTAGGCTGGAGGAACTGACTGGGAGATAACAGACAAGGACCAGGAAGGGGATATCGCAGGCCTTATAAGGTCTTGTAAAACCAAAACAACTTTGACATAGGATGAGGGAGCTTGTTGCTTACAAGATAAGGAGGACTTTTATGGTATTTTAAGATAAGGGGGAAAGGAGTTTAGGACAGGAACCCAAGTCACTCAGGAGGTGCCTCACAAAGTAATGGAGAAGAAACACTTAATATTCTTTTTAATCCTTAGGGCACCTTTGTATCCTCATTACTATAAACTATCTTTTGTGCCAAGTTTTTTGTCTCTGTAAGGTTAGAGAGAATGAGTTCATGTTGCAGGTGACCATACCAGGGCATGAGATACTCTGCTCCCTTTTTGAGGAACCAAGGGACATTTTGCCATAATCCACGTTTTGCCCTTTTCAGGTTAGAGACCCTAGGATGTGTGGCATTGAAAATGGAGAAGGCGGTCACTAAAAATCCGAGGGCACATACCCCAAGTCTTTGCAAGGTATTAATCATTGGGTGGCCAGGATAATAGTTTTGGGGTGGTGGTGTTGGGTCTGAGAGGTTGAGACCCCTCAAAGACAGGAGTACAGGATGGGGTATATAGGTATATAGCCTGTGAGAAGAGACCAGTTGCAAAATCAAGTCATGCTAGTGTGAGGAGTAGAGTTTGGCCTCTAGACATCCTGGTCAGGAGATGGCAATCCCCAAGACTCCCCTTGGGTTCCAGTTCTTTGCAAAAGTGCATAGCAATATACTAGGCTGAGATGTCAGCTGAGCCCCAAACCAAGGGCAGGGGTGACTACAGCCACGCAACATCTAGCAGAGTCCAGTGGAGACTGGCAGAGACTATGACTGAGATTGGCGGACATCAGTCCTCCAGTAGCCCTAAAGCATTGGAGGCATGAGTGGCTGCCATACGCCTTAGCCACATGAGTTCCCTATTGTATCCTCTCTTCCTCTGACGCCAAGTGTATTCAGGGGACAGGATGCCCGAGGTTTGTGGAAATATTTTGTTGTCACTGTTCCTACTATGCTTTTCAGCAAATACTTCGTGCTCTCTCCATTCATTGTGCCCCTCTGACACTACCACAACCCTGGGGACCATCTCCAGTCATGCTGATCTATATCTGGCCACTGGCTGGTGACTTTGCACAGCCCTCCCTCACTTAAATCCAATTCACTTGCAAGTCAGGGCATCACCTTCCTGATGTCATGGTCCTCTTCTAGAATGAAGGACAAACCACAACAACCACAGCCGTGGTGCAAGCCCTCACAACCTCGTGCCTGGACTGTTGTAATAGGTTTTTAGCTGATCTCTTTGCCTCTCTCCACTCCAGCCCATCCATCCTCCACTCAGCTCTTAAGTTGATCTTTCTACAGTGCTGTTCTCATCATGTCACCTTCACTCCAACCACTCGGTGAACTCCAGTGGCTCCCTGGGACCTCCAGGATCAACTATAAAATCCTCTGTTTGACTTTTAAAATCTTTCATATAATTTATCCCTTTCCTACTTTTCTAGCCTTCTTGTACCTTACTCCCACATACTCTAAGATCCAGTGACACTGGCCTTTCTGCTGTTCCTGGAATCACACATCCCACCAGGAGATTCTGGGCATGTTCTCTAGTTGTCCCCCAAGCCTGGAATTCTGTTCCTCCTCACCTCTCCCTCCTGGTTTGCACAGCTTTCCTCCTGTCTCAGCTAAAATCCCAATATCTACAAGGAGTCTTCCCTGAATCCCCTTAATACTAGTGTTTTCCCTCAGTGATTATCTCCAGTTTATCCTGCATGTATGTTATTTGTTTATGTTTTTGTTCTCTCTCATTAGATTACAAGCTCCTTGAAGGCAAGCATTGCTTTTTGTTTTTTGTTTTTTGTTTTTTTGCCTTTCTTTCTTTGCATCCTCAGACATAGCACAGAGTCTGCCACTTAATATCTGCTTGTTGTCTGACTGCTTTAGGTATGTGGATACACAGAATACCTTGGGTATTCCCCCACAGGACCCAGCCTTCAAATTTAACCTCAGACACTAGCTCTGTGACTCTGGGCAACTTACTGCCTCACTTTCCTCATCTGTAAAATGGAAATGAGAGTAGCACTTACCTCCCAGGATCATTGTGAAGATTAAATGAGATATTTGTAAATCATTTTGTAAACTATAAAGTGCTATATAAATGCTGGCTATTTTTATAAATTAATAATACAGTGATTTCTTCTGAAAATGCATGGAACATTTCACATAGATGAAACGGTATCTCTATTTTTTTTTAAAGTAACAGAAATCTATTTTCTGCCCCTCCCACTTGGGGGGAGGATGGAGTGGCACAAGAAGTTGCTATACATCATTATAGTAATTATATATATATATATGTATATATATATATGTAATATATATTATTCTCCTATTTATCAATTTGATCTGCATCATTTCATACAAGTCTGTTGAAGACATCCAATAAACAGTTCCAACCGACAAATTCTCTTTACACTTAGAACAAATATATTCTCCATAGGGTTACCTTAACCAATAAATTTAGTTAAACATTTAATTCTCAGACTGATGATTTCATTCAAGGAACATTTGTTAAGCACCTACTAAATCCAAAACACTGCACTAGTTCTGCCAATAGAAAGACAAAAACAAAATAATAACTGCCCTCAAGAAGCTTATATTCTACTAAGGGGATGCAGCAAATATACAAAGTACAACATGACGTAAATTGAGGACAAAGAATTGGCTAAGAACAGTGAAGGTATCACTGAGGTTGAGACACCCAAACTAAATATCAAGCTGAGAAGTTTGTATATTATCCTGGAAGCAATAGGGAGCCACTGAAGATTTTTTTAAAAATTTTACTGATGTGTTTGGTTTTTACATTACACTTACAGCTTACTCCCCCTTCAAGAGACAAAGTAAAACCAGTAAATTAAGTAAAAATAACAGTAGTTTTACTTAATTGACTTAAAGGGCAACTACTTAATACAGTGGACAGAGTGCTGGACCTGAAGGCAAGAAGCCTCAAGTTCAAATTCAGCCTCAGACACTAGCCCTGTGACTCTGGGCAAGTTACTTAATTTCTGTCTGCCTCACCTTCCTCATCTGTAAAATGGGAATGAGAGTAGCACCTACCTTACAGGGTTGTTGTGAAGATAAAATGAGATATTTGTAAATCATTTTGCAAGCTATAAAAGCACTAGATAAATGCTACTTATTATAAAAGTTAATGATTTCATCTAGAAGTGCATGCAACATTTTACATCTGTGAAACAGCATCTCTGTTTTTAAAAAAAATTTATAGAAATCTATTTTCTCCCCCTGCTATCTACCACTCACTGGAGAAAAAAATTTTTTTCTAACCTTCCCCCAATCTACTTTTCCCTTTTTCGCCTTCCTATCTGTATTCCTGTTGAGTTGAATCTATTTCTTTTTCTTTTTACAATAATAATTCACATTTATTGAATACTTTAATATTTTTGAAGTGCTTTGCTTAGATTACAGGTATTATCTAGGGAGTACAAGCACTCTTATTGACCCTATTTTGTAGATGAGAAAACCAGGCTTCTGAGAAGTTAGATGGAATGACAAGGCTGATCAAGGCACGCATAGCCTTCAGCCTCCACATTCAGCTCGATGGGGTTCCCCAGTCACTGACCAGTGCCCACGTGCTTTATAGGGCCACAGACAAAGAAGGCATATTGCCAGCAAAAGCCTCACAATTATACATTACTTCACCCTTATATGTACTATGACTGCCCAGTAGAAACTGTTTTCAACCATGACCATGAGAACTCATATCTAACACCTGGAAAGTAGAGATTGTTATGGCTATGGATCCTGGGAAGAAAACTCTAAGAAAGAATAACAAAAAATCCTCTTTACACACACTAAACTTCACCTTACTTACACATCTACAACACAAGGCTGTCGTGGTGATTAAATGAGATAATATATGCTTAGAGAGAGGAGAGTTGATGAGGACACCCTGATTTCCCCCAAGCCCAGGTGATGAAATCACAGATGACACAGGGAAAGGAACAGACAGAAGGTGTTAAGATCTTAAATGAAATGTAAAGCAGGACTTAAGATTCTTACCCTTTTAGGAGGTTTGAAGAAGTTTTCTGATTATTGCTGATGGAATTAGAGGGAAGCTAAGCCATTGGGCTAGCCAATAATCAGCCATACTCTCAGGACCATTTTTTCTCTTTTTTAAAAAATTAATTTATTTTGATTTATCTACAATCACTTCCATAAGCTTTTGAGTTTTACATTTTTCTCCCCCCTCCCCCCCAAGACAGCTTGCAATCTGATATAGGCAATACATATACATTCTAATTAAACATATTTTCACATTGGTCATGTTGTGAGTAAGAATTAGAACCAATACATAGATCCACAAGAAAGAGGAAACAAAACAAAACAGAAGGGAAAAAAAGAGCGAATAGTATGCTTCGATCTTCATTCAAACTCCATAGTTCTTTCTTTGGATGTGGATAGCATTTTCCCTCATGAGACTTTTGGAGATGTCTTAGATCCTTGCATTACTGAGAAGATCTAAGTCTATCAAAGTTAGTCATCATATAACATGGCTGTTTTCTCAGGACCATTTAAAAAAATCAAGATACATTCTAATTGTAATACATTCTAAGCAGTCAGGACAAGAAAAAGCTCTGAGGAATGTGAGCCCTTGAGAGGAAATCATTTCTGCTCTGGAAGGAGAGGAAGCAGATTTCTCTGCGGGTAATATAATGTCCCTTGAGACATGATATCTTACAGCAGAGCTATTCTAACAGTTAACACCACATGTTGCAGGGAATGAGCCCAGGTAGTAGAGGCAGAAGAGAGCTCTGATGAGTGTGAACTTTGGGAGTTGAACTTCAGAGAGTCTGACTGAGTGACCTGATCAGCACAGACACGGAGCACAAGAGGAGTAGTATCAGAAGGGAAAGGACATGGGGGCCCTGTAGTTTTGTGTTAGTTGCCATAGCCACATGTATTTGCTAAGTGTGTGCCTCTCTAGTGGCATATTCTATATATAAGCTCACTTTTCCAAAAAATACAATGGATACTTATAGGAGAGTACAGCACAGGACTGTGGGGAGAAATGCCTTGCTACTATTGTTCATATAATGCCATCTCAATGAATGCCTTTGCTTTGAGGTAATTGCAGCTACAGGCTGACTATTAAAGCCAAGTATACCAGTAGGGGCTTGTGAACGATAGTTCAAGGACCGTGGACCCACAAAGTATTTGAATACCAGCTTGTTGACCTCCTGGTGATCTAACCTATGAGTGTGAGTTGGGGAAGGAGGTTTACTCTAGAGGGGGTCACTACCTTGTATTTAAAGCATTTTGCAAATTTAAATACTATATAAATATTAGTTGTTATTGTTATTATAACTCATGGCATCTAGCATGGAAAAACACTCTGTACTGATCCAGGAGTCCTGGAAGTTCTGTCTGGCAGCAAAAGGGTCTGGGGTACATTCAATGCTATCTAGGAATGTGTGGAGTATAGTACGGAGATGGTATGGATTTGAAAACAAAAAGATAAGTCAGGAGGCAATCATAGAAGTACAGGCAAGAGGTCACAGGTGTGGTGGCTGACTGAGGTTAGTACCAAATCAGTAATGAGCAGATAGGAAGTATCCAGTAACTGAACTAAACATATAAATCACTCTGTCACCTTAAAGCTTTGACCTTTTGTGGTCAAACATACATATGTTTCCTACTGCTGCCTTTTACTGTATTTGGTATAGAGACAAACTAGATCAATTTTATTTCCTCCTAACTCAGACATGATGATATCAAATGGTTTAAAGTTTCTTACCATAGGACCACTGTGTTCCCACAATGCTTTGGGAACAATTGATCTCTGTGCTGGGAAGAGGGCTTTGAACATCTTGTACCAGCAGACCATATGTGAGCATGCTATGTAGGAATATCACTGAGGTGTGAAGTGTTTGGTTTTTTTCAAATGGACAAGCAGGACCAATTGTTCAAAAAGAGCTTTTAAAAAATTACGAACTTAAACATCAAATAAAACACATTTCCATATATGGAAGAGAACATAAGAAGATGATTGTATATGAAACTGGAACTGCAGGTCTCTATTATGTACATGTTGCTTTTCTTTTTAAATATATAATCAACTCAACCTGTAGCTTTCAAAAGCTATCCTTTTCTTTTCTTTTCTTTCTGGCCTTCCTTCTGTTATTTTCTCTCCATTTGTAAAAGATGACTCCGCAATTTCTCTTTTCCTTTCTTTTTTTCTTTTTATTTTTTTGGCTATCCTCCCTTATTCTCACTCCCCCAAATAAAAAAGAAAAATAAAGCCCTTATATCAAATATGCAGAGTCAAACAAAACAAATTTCCACATTAGCTATTTCTAAAAACATTCAGCTACTTCTGCCTCTTAAGTCCATCAAAATGTGAATTTCAAAAAACAGCTCTGAGAATAAGGGGAAAGAGGAAATATGGGGAAGGAACATGGAAAAGCACACTGGATTCAGATGCAGAGGACCCAAGTTTAAAAGAGTGAATGAATGAATATTAGGCATTTTTTGAACTAAGTGCTGTATTAATGCTGGACATACACATAGGAAAACAATACAACCCCCTTGCTCTTATTCCGATACGAGACATGTTGCTTGCCTTTCATTTTTGTTTTTTAAGGCAGTTGGGGTTAAGTGACTTGCCCAAGGTCACACAGCTAATAAGTGTCAATAATTTTTGGTTGTTTGGGTTTTTTGCATGTTTTTTAGTGAGGCAATTGGAGATCAGTGACTTGCCTAAGGTCACACAGAGAGTAAGTGTCAAGTGTCTGAGGTTGAATTTGAACTCAGGTCCTCCTGACTCTAAGGCTGGAGCCCTATCCACTGTGCCACCTAGCTGCCCCCTTGTCTTTCATTTTCAAAGAGTACCAATGACTTCACAGGTGATGGCATGCCCTCTGTGTCAATCAGATTTAAGGGAGGCAGAACTACACAAAGTTGTCAGCCTCACTCTTTCTTCCTGAGTCAATGAAGTCCAGTGCCTTGACAAAAGTCAGGACGGATGGCAATGGCCCAGGAAATAGTGAACGACATTGGCTTCTGCAATGTCTGACCAAGCTCTAAGTGCTCCATAGTGTCTGCTTTAGCCACTTTCATGGGCATTGGAACAAACTGTCCTCATCTGCCCATTTTACCAGGGGAAGCCTTCACATGCTTGGGGTAGACATCCCCCTAACTTACCAGTGGGTTAGAGACCTGTCAGTTACCCTACACCTCTTTTAGCCTGTCTGTGAGATGGTTTTAGTGGAGTGTGGCTGCTGCTGCTGGGTATGCTACAGCTTCTTGGAATCACAAGTGAAAATTGGGTGAAGGTGCACACCAACTTGGACAGGCAGCCCTGAAAAGTGCTAGACAAGCTCTCACACCTCCCACATATATGAGGGGTTTCAGCTACAAGTGAAATGGAAAGGCCCACTGATTTTTAGGGTGCAGTGGCAAAGTAGATAGTAATATATCTTTCTTAATATCATTTATATTGATAAAACCATATCTGTTTCTATGTTAAACCATTTGACAATGCCAGGGAAGTTTAGTAGTGGGAACTTTATTCATAAATCCTGCCTCTATGCCTAAAAATTTAAAAAGGGGGGGGCAGCTAGGTGGCGCATTGGATAGAGCACTGGCCCTGAAGTCAGAAGGACCTGAGTTCAAAATCCAGCCTGAGACCAAACACTTGACACTGGGCAAGTCACTTAACCCCAATTGCCTAAAACTTAAAAAAAAAACTCCAAAAAGAAAACAAACAAATAAATAAATACTGCCTTTATCACTTGCTACCTATGTGACCTAGCTAAGCTTTCTGACTTGCAGTTTGCTCATATGTAAAATGAGGAACTAGAGGACCTTTGAAGTCTCTTCTAACTCTAAAACTGTAGTCTTATAAGCTTCTAAGAAAATGCCAGGGGAAGCTAGCTGGCGCAGTGGATACAGCACTGGCCCTGAAGTCAGGAGGACCTGAGTTCAAATCCTGCTTCAGACCAAACACTTGACACTTACTAGCTGTGTGACCCTGGGCAAGTCACTTAACACCAACTGCATTGAAAGAAATGCGTTCTGTGCTAAGCACTGGGTCCTTTCAGTGCTGTTTTGAGGTTGTTCTACCTCTAACAGTCTTGGGCTCTAAGGGCCATTTCTAGAGCCTGTTGCATACTTTATCAACTGGTACTAGTTTCTTATGAATATCGAAGTTTCCTTTATCTAAGACTTTTGGTTAAGTATAATTTCCTATAATAGCTCTAGTTTCCTGGTTAATTACTTAAGTTCCTGCAAAATCCCAAATATCAAGTTTACTTAAGATGAGCAACCCCTATAATATTCTTGCTTTTTTGAATAATTTTAGAAAGCATGTTTATTAAATTGTTTTTAAAATCTTCATAGCAAAAAAGTATATTGAGAATTTTTAAAAAAAGAAAATGCCTAATTTACTTGAGATTTTTATATACCACTCTAGATGTACTACTCAGGTGTATATATAGAGGTCACTGAGGCATTTTACAAAGGAAGAGAAGAGAATATTAGGAACAGCAGAAAGAAACACACATACACAAAAACTCAGAATAGCTTTGAAAGCTACAGGTTGAATTAATTATCTATTTAAAAAGAAAAGCAAGCTGTCTCTATTGGAGATCAGCAGTATCCTATTTGGAATTTTTGGTATACTACCTCACTGGCTTTGAGAAATTGGAGTTTTTCCCTTCTCCTCCCATCACAACAGAATTTAGAGCTGTGGCAATCCTGTGGCAGACATGGAGTTTCCCCAAGCCACAAAAGTCAAGACTTTGAACACTAGGCAGAAGTGTCCTGCTTGCTCTGGACAGACAGACCTCACCCTGTCTTCCCAAGGAGGAGCAGCATCTCTAGAGCCTTGTGGGGAAATGTGACAGCAACTTAAACAACAAAATATGAGACCATTCCTGTATTCATCTGATGGCTAACCCATTACAGCCAGGCTTCCTCTCTAGCTCACGGAACTGTGAGGAATTCAGACCTCACAAGTGTGGAAGTTGGATTGTTTTGGGGAATGGGAATTTAAAGCGTTTCTTCCTAATAAGAACAAAAATCAAATTAATATTTCCATTGCTACTGAAAGGATGTGTCAATCAGCTTCATCTCTGGCTGCTTACACTGTCCATGTGATTTCCATCCCATTACTCCCCTGTATGTATTGTCTCCCTCTATTCAATGTAAGGTCCGTGAGATCAGGAAATGTCTCACTTTTGTAATTGTGTCTACAGAGCTGGGCATATGGCAAGCAATTAATATAGGCTTTTTCATTCTTCAATATATTTTCCTAATTTTATCTCCTTGAATTAAATTGTCTTTTTTCTCATCACTACAATGTTGTGGGTGGTTGATTACTCCCTGGTCATGGGAAATAAATTCAAAGGGATTAGGATTCAGAACAACAAGATGGGCAAATATGAACCTGAAACAAGTTGTGAGAATATAAATGTTGCACTGGGCTCTTACACCAATAAGGTCAGGAGCTCAGATACCTTTTAGCATAGGATTCTGTGAACTCTAATATGGCATTGCCTAGCCTGATGCTTTTCTGGTCATGATCCCATACAGTGGTATTAATCACCACAGAGCAACATATCACAGAATAACATGTTCTGTTATGAAAGGGAAACCTTCATCCTGATGATGAATTATATGTCCATGATATAACCTGATCATTCTGAAGAGGAGGCTCTCTTTTGAAACAGAAACTTAACTAGATTTTGATTCTTAGATAGATCAGTAACCTCACCTACACAGGTGCTCTCTCCATGAGAGAGCATGGGTTTGCAACCCATCCATGCCTTTTCCTCTTCTATAATTCTTCCTGATGTTTTTCCAAAAATCCCCCTGACATATCAACGGCTTTCCTCTATGCCCTTCAATATTTCACAAATACTAGTGCAGCACTCAGGTGTTCTATCCCTCTCTATGTGACTGACCCATTTCCTTTTCTGATAATATATTTCCATGGAAATAGCTTTTATGCCACTTCTTGCACCCAAGCCGTTGCTGGCAATACACTGCAGCCTGCTCATACTTGCTATGCCTTTTAGGTCACCCGCAATTTTGTTTCTTCACAGTTCTATGATTCATATTTATATAGCTTCCATTCATGTAAGGGAGCAGCTTATGATCGCTGAAACAAAGATGTGAAAGCTGAATTACTATATTATTCAGTGACTAAAAGCTAGCATGGATTCATCAAGAAAGGTCATGGGACCCAACCCCATTGTCTTTTGTGATGGGATTTCTAGACTGTTGGATCAGAGTATTTCAACAATATATTTGACGCAGTCTCTTGGTATATTATTATGGACAAGACGGTAAGATGAGGGCTGAATGATTTATTACAGTTCAGTACATTTGAAATTGGCTAAATTACCAGGCCCGAAGAGTCATGATTAATGGACTAATGTCATCCTTGAAGGGAATCTCTATTATAGTGCCCTAGAGAGCTGACCTCTGTCCTATTTATTTCAATTTTTTTTAATCAATGATTTACTTGGATGATGGCACAGAGGACATTTTTACCAAATCTTCTAATGAAATAAAGGTTGAAGGTGTGGGTAACATCTGGGCAGCCAGGTGGTGCAGTGAATAAAGTGTCATGCCTGGAGTGAGGAAGACTCATCTTCATGAGTTCAAATTCAGCCTCAGAAACTGTGTGATCCTGGGCAAATCACTCGACCCTTTTTACTTCAGTTTCCTCATCTGTAAAATGAGTCAGACAAGGAAATGGCAAAGCACTCCAGTATCTTTGCCAAGAAAACCCCAAATGGGGTTACAAAGAATCAGCCATGACTGAATAACAATACAATGGGTAACATGTTGAGTGACAGAATTGGTATTCAAAAAGATCTCAGGGGGCAGCTAGGTGGCACAGTGAATAGGTCACTGGCCCTGGAGTCAGGAAGACTTGAGTTCAAACCTGGCCTCTGACACATAACACTTACCAGCTGTGTGACCCTGGGCAAGTCACTTAACCCCATTGCCTAGACCAAAAAAAAAAAGGATCTCAAGGTGCAAGAAAAACAGGCTGAAACTAATAAGGTGAAATGTAATAGGAATGTCCCATTTTAATATCTCCATTGAGACCACTATTTTTTTTAAAGGCAGTTGGGGTTAGGTGAC
Organism: Phascolarctos cinereus; assembly: GCF_003287225.1. Taxonomy (NCBI): domain Eukaryota; kingdom Metazoa; phylum Chordata; class Mammalia; order Diprotodontia; family Phascolarctidae; genus Phascolarctos; species Phascolarctos cinereus. The sequence continues at coordinate 228,936,367 of NW_027555736.1, forward strand.
TTGCCCAGGGTCACACAGCGATTGAGACTACTCTTGACCTGTATATAGATCACTCTCATAGATGGGAAAGTGGACATTTAAGTTAGTAGCTGTTATTATTTCTCTATTTTTCCTTTTTTGGTGTGGGGGGAATTAAATAATGTCCAGGGTTTTTTTCCATGCTTTTGGTATTTTTCCCTCCCTCACATACCTCGATTGTTAATGCTTCAATGTCCTCACAATTGAGTTGTCTCCAGCACACACCTCCGGTGCATATACTTGATCTAATCCTGCTTTTCTTGTCTTTGCTCTTTTCAGTGACATTTCTCCCTCCCTTCTTTGCACATCTGGGACTCTGATATCAGAGTTCAAGTATGGTGGTTCCACTGTCTTCGAGCATTTGAGTAACAGGAACATAAAAAAACCAATGATTTTCTTGCAGGAATACATAACAAAGGCAGAATTTATAACCAAATAATGAGGGTGGTCACCAGCTCCCTGGACTGAATGTGGACCTTTGTGCTTTGCCACAAGTTGATTTTCATGGCAACTCGGGAATCCCTAATCATATCTGTTCCTTGCCATAGTTGTTCCTTGTGTGGTCCCTTCTACCACTGGTGTTATGTTAACCCATGGGAGATTGTATCCTTGTGTGTATGGGAAAACTTTTGTTATCACATTATATTGCTAAGCTGTTTAATTAATGACTTTTTCTTTGCACTGGTATGTCCTCTGATTGACTGACAAAAGAAACACCTTGATGGAGGCTCATGAACTATGTTTTGAGTGGATGCTGAGTTTGAAGCAGTCTCTTCCTCCCAGCTCCTCATATTCCTTTGGAGTCTCACAAAACAGAATCCCTGGGATGATTTTAAGGGACACAGCCAGACTAACAAGTAGGGGCATAACAAGAGTTGGAAGGTATTTTCTAACTCCAAGGCAGATGGGACACTAGGATCAGGGAACCTGAGCCTAGCAAGAGGAAAAGCAATTAAAAGCAAAGCCTTAATTTTAGCTTTACAGCATCTGCTGACTTTTCCTTGCCAGTTGGCTGGGGCACATAGACCTGTCTTATGACTGAAGGAATTTAGCCCTTTGCTTTAAGGAAAGACTACTTATTAGTCACACTCCAGCAGAAGGTAGCAAAGAACAGCAGGAAATCCAGTGAGGCTGCAAAGCTGAAGACCAGCAGAATCTTACTAGAGACGCCCAGCACCAGCAGATGATGCATCCAGTAGGGGAGGAGTCCAATAACAAAACCATTCTGCGGTGGACATGGCCAGAACAGAGACTTACAGCAGAGATAACAGAGAAGCAAATGTCCCATGTACAATGTAAAAAGCAGCTTACCTAATGACATAACCAGAGAGCACTGGAAGTATGGATTTGTCCTGGTTACATGTGGACGGCACCCCACTATCTGTGTTCTTGGTCAGATCTGTTTTCTATGTGAGTTCCCTCCACTACTGATGGTATGTTGCCCTGTGGGAGACTGCATCTTTGTGGGTCTGTAGAAATCTTGGTTATCACATATATTACTATGCTGCTTAATCAACATCTTCTACTTTGCACTAATATATCCTCCGGTTGACAAATACATTGATGGAGGCTCATGAATGAATGTTGAACATACCCACAGCAATGCCTCAAGCCTGAGGTAGCATTCAGGGACTCCTTGTGAAGAGATGTTTCAAGTGCTACCCAGACAAATGAATTTGAAAAATAAATAGCCAACGGAATAGGCAAGGCTTGAGAGTTTGTGTGAAAAACAAACTGAACAATAACTAAGTATTCTGGTATTCTTCAAAGAAAACATAGGTCAACAATGTCTTGACAATTCCCCCAAAACTAATTTGATCTGATGGCTCATTAAAAGAAGTACACGAGGGTGATGTTTCCATTGTACAGTACTTTGCCCTGGGTAAGCCACAACCAGAGTAAGATGTGTAATTCTATCTATTATATTTTATAAATGACTTTGAGAAGCTGAAATCTTTCTAGACAGTAGGGTAATCAGGATGGTAAGGGGACTAGAAACTGTGGAATACTGCATGAGGTTAGATGGGATATAGCTATACTCTAAAACTAGAGGTAGATTTTATTGATTGAATATATTATACAGATCTAATTGCATGCTTCTATACCTATACTACTTCCCTTATTAATAACATAGAAAAATGAGGCTAGAAAGACACATTAAGTTTTTAAAATTACATCGGTTATTATCCTAAGGAAATTGTTACTCTTATGTTGTATGGAAACTACAGGTGAATGTATCTTATTTCTATAGTTTCAAAAAGTATAGTTTTATAGCTTATATAGAATGTTTAATTGGATCAAATTTAACTTTTCTTAGATTAATGGGTCAGGTTTTACCAAATAATATTAGAAGGGGATTTATCAAAGTAACAATTCCTTTTTAATATCTAAGAATTTAAGGCAGGATTGAAGCCAGTTCTTACAGCGTTCCAGGTCCAGCACTCTATACCATGCTGCTTCTCACTTCAGAAGGAAGTTGGACAGAATATATTCCAGAAAGGGGCCCAGATGTATGTATTTGTGTCTTTTAAAATAAACAGCCAAAAGAAAACTACATGTCACAGTAAGGGAGGCATAATTCATCTTATGTTAATTACAGTGCTCCTTTCTTAGTATGGCCATACTTAAAAACAATTTCCTTGCTCCCATAATTATGCTGTTATTTCTCAGCACAGATCCATAAGAGTTCCCTGTCCAGAAAAAGGAGAAATGTGTGTATCTCTACCCAGAAAGGTTTAAAAGGATATGAAATTGATCAGATTACAGACACTTTACTATGATACACTATGATCTGGTCCTCTTTGAATATCAGGAAGGACAAGGCCACTAGATTCTGTGAGTGGAACTTGCTGGGTGATGAAGGTCTGATCCTGGACATTGCAATCATCCCTGAAATAAAGAATGGTAAGCCTGAGCCAGACTACCCCGTGTTGAGAAGTGATTTAGAAGACAACAAGTTGAAGCAGCAACAAGAGCAGATAACTTTTTCTGAGAGATTGCCTGGGAATAGGAGGAGAGAAGATCTTAGAGGATAAGAGCTTGAAAATATGGAAGAAGCTACTGAGGTATGGGGTTTTTCTTTTTATAAGGATAGGGTAGATACAGATGGATTTTTAGGCAAAAGAGGAGGCTGTAGATTGGGAGAAACTAAAGGTTAGAGAGAGGTTCTGTGATTTCTTCCAACACTGTTTGGCAAAAGTAGGACTGTAGGTAGATGGTAGGAATAATCCATGGTTGGAGTTTATCAAGAATAAACCATTGAAAATATATTTCATATGAATGTACATGTATAGCCTATATCAGATTGCACACTGTCTCGGGGAGGGAACAGGGGAAAGAGGGAGAGAAAATTTAGAACTCAAAATCTTATGGAAGTGAATGTTGAAAACTAAAAATTAATTAATTAATATATTAAAAAAAGAATAAGCCGTGTTAGGAAAAGGAGCAAGGAATTCAAGTGTAGTCGTTGAACTGGTTAATCATAAAATTGAACTTGGGAAGGGAGGAAAAATGAAACCAGAGCCTGGGAAATAAGAGGAAAGGATGGACTAGAAATCAATGTGAGGACAAAAAAAAAATCCATTTAGGATGATTCCACACAAGGAACAGAGATAGGAAACAGAATACTAAGTTCAAAAAATAGCTAATAGATCAGTTTGGCTAAAACAAGGAGGGTATGAGGGGAACTAACATGAAAGAAGTCTGAAGCATGGGATCAGGCTTTGGATTAAGCATGGGAGGTGGTTATGAGCATGCTGGGCACCCCCTGGGAAAGCAGGGTTTACATCAGGGCTCAAGAACTACAGCAGAAGTGGCAGAGATAGGAGGGCAAGCTGGCAACACCACAATGTACACACTGGAGCAAATGCTGAGAGCTGAGACAAAGACAAGAGGCAAACGATGCGGAAGCCACACCAAACACACACAGAACAACTGCAGCCATTCAAGCCGCTGACAGGAGCCCTGCAAACACGCTTTCCCATCCTTTGCTACTTTCCCACGCTCACTTTCTAAAGAGAGAAACGAGTTTTTCCCAATCCTTGTTTCTTAAGAGTTTGTTCTGCTTTTTGTTTCACTTGTTTTTGTTTTGTTTTGTTTCTCCCAAAACAGTTATCTAAGAAAAAAAAATTATGGTCAACCATTACATTACGGATCTATGTGTTTAATTACTAAATGCAAGTGAAGAAGAGGTGAAAAGTGGTAAACACATACAGAAAAGAGAAGGAGGTTTTAAACTGAGATGTGTGTGTGTATTATATATGTATATATGTATATATACACATGCACACACATACGTATACACATACATGTGTATGGGTGTATCTGTGTATATTCACCTTCCTAGCTGAGGGGCTCAGGCTAAACAAAAGAGATTTGATTCATATGTTTATAGCTTCCCCAAAACAGAAAAAGATCAAGTAATTCTGGTCCATCCCAGACACGAAGTGAGTTGGGAAGACCCATTGGTGAGAGGTTTGTAAGCAAGCTGGAGTTATCTTTAGCACTGGCCTCAAGCATTTCCTTTTTACATGTTGTTGTTTTTTTTCCATAAGTTTGAAAGGAAAACCATTTCCTCAGGGATCAGAGCCCAAAAGAGCACTAAGTTAAAACTCACAGGAAAGGAGGCTGGAAAGGAGAAGTGGCACCCACATATGGGCAGTGGGGGACTGGGGGGATCGAGAGTGGGGAAGAGGCAGCCAAGAGGGAGTAAATAGTTCCCTACTCACCAGCAAAGTACCTGCCTACTCAACTATTAGAAGGGTACAGGTTGCATCCCCCAAGTAGAATGTAAGTTGGGTTGCATTAAGAGGGGAAGGCTTCCAGAAATGGGAAATCATTCAAATCCCACTCTACTTAGCCTACTTCAGAGCTCTTCTAGAGTAAAAATATCATGTTCAGTTTTGTGTTTCAATTTAAGAACGAAACAGTAGAGGTTGTTAGACAAAGTACTGAGGCAGTTAGATGACTCAGTGGACAGAGCGCTGGGCCTGGTTGTCAGGAAGACCTGAGTTCAAACCTGGCTTCAGACACTCACTCACTACCTATGTGACCCTGGACAAGCCACTTAACCTGGGTTTGCCTCCATTTCCTCAGCTGTAACACCTACCTCCCAGGGTTGCTGTGAGGATCAAAAGAGATAATATTGGTAAGCTTAGCACAGCACCTTGGCACATAGTAGGTGCTATATAAAAATGCTTGCTATTACTGTTGTTATTATTAGGTAAAGGTAAAGTAAATCCTGAAGTGTGAGGTCTTCCAGATGATTCTGTTTGAAAATGACATTGTATCGATTTCATAAAGTTCCATCTTCCTATCAGCCCCAATGATAACAACAGCCACACAAAAGAATGGATTGACAATTCACACGTGAAAAGCCAAGTAAGTGGATGAAGAATACATGTTGCCTATAAACACACAATTACAGATGGGCCATCCACCAAGTTAGTCCAGTACTTGGACAGGCACTGTATGCATATGCAGATGAGCAACGAGTTGAGTAGGAACAGAGTAGATTGGATAGTATTTGGGAAACAATTAAGTACTATCAATGATCCTAAGCACTCCTCTAACAATTAAAAACATCTCTTTAATACTCATCCCCAGTGATGAAACACCATGATTTCAGATGAATCAAAATTATGGATGACTCAAAGGGCAATGGGGAAGTAAAGAGTGGATTTTTAAGTAGGCTGCCGCATATATTCTTCTGTCTATTATTGCTTTATTTTTTAAAATAAGTTTTATTGATGCCTTTCGTCAGAGTCAATTCTGGAAATTATTTATCTTCCCCCTTCCAAATTGAACCTTCCCTCTTAATAACAGAAACTAAAATGGCCATTCTGACAGCGTGTACAACATTCTCTGCTCATCATCTCCTGCCTCTCCCTGAAAGAGAGGCTTGTATTTCATTATCTATTCTCTGGGAACATTTATGCTTTTCAGTTACTTCTTTATGCTTCCACTTAGCGACCTGTGTATTAACATCATTGTAGTTATTACATGTATGGCTATTTTGCTTCTTTTTATTTTCCTCTGACGTTACTGAGTTCCTTGCACTTGTCAGTTCTTGCTGCACAGTAATATTCCATTACATCCATGTATCAGTTGTGCTGTACCATTCATCACTTGATGAGCACACGCTTTTCTTTCCAGTTCTTTGCCACTACTGAGTGCTGCCATGAATATTTTAGAACTGTGTTTCTGTAGTTGACTAGTATAGGTTTTTAAAAAATATTTTATTTTCCCCCCAATTACATATAAAAATAACACTTAACATTCATTATTTTTTAAGTTTTGAGTTCCAAATTTTATCCCTCCCTCCTTCTCACTCCCCATCGCTGAGACAGTAACTAATCAGATACAGGTTACACATGTGCAATCATGTAAACCATTTCCATACTAGTCATTCTGGCTGCAGCATATGATTAATAACAATTTGCACCTAAGAAGTGGTCTAAAACAGTGGTATCAAACTCAAATGGAAATGGTCCAAGTCTCATATTGACTTAGAAAACCACAAATCAACATTATCTATACGTATTGCATTTTTATTTATTTGGTTAAACATTTCTCAACCACATTTTATTCTGGCTTGGGTCTAAAAGACATCATCAAGAATGACTGGAAAATGAGGTAGCCTTACAGTCAGATTCCAGACTAACGAATGACAAGAAATGGACAGCCCCACTGCTGCTTTGGTACCACTGAATTGTTAAATACCTGAGGGGACAGTCCTCAGCAGTTTGTATAGTTTCTCTCTAGGAGATTTACGAGAAGACAGTGGCAAGCATTACATAGGATAAGAAGATAGGTATGGCTTGTAAATCACATTGGTAGGGTTACCTCTTCATAAATAAGGACATGGATCCATTGAAGAACTGAAGAAATAGTTGGATTTTTAAGCCTCAGAATCATAAGATTTAAGTGATAAACTGGAAAAACTAAATTTGTGAAATTTAAGGACACAAAATACCCAAATAAAACTTAATTTTTCTTGTCTATTTAAAAAATAAACACACACACACACACATAAAGTAGGGTGGTTTTGCATCTTCTACCTTTATCACCCTCTGGGGAAAAATCCTAACTTACTCCCAACATATAATAACCTTTATTGTCACAGTTACATCTTTAGGTATTTGGAATATCTAAACTTAAGTTTTCTTTGTCTCTCCCTATTCCCCACAAGGCTTTTACTTTTGCTTTTCTTAATTTTCCTATACATTTAGTCAATTTGTCTCCCTAATTTTGTGGTTTAAAAATTGTTATAGTTCTTTCAAACTTCCTGAATACAACCCAGATACTTTATCCCCAACTTCCCCAAATAAATGTTTCTTCTGTGGCATCATCTGTCTTCATCCAAAGGTTAAAATTATATAACCTGTTTCAAAACACTGAAGGACTTGTTCACATATTAATAGGCAAATTTACTAACCACTAGTACTCCACTGATTAACTGATTCAATTGAGGTCTGGGGGCCATTAATTAGGGGAGTGGAAACCTCACCTTTATGCTGCTAATACAAGACGACAGACATAATTGGTGGTTTCAGTCAATGTGAAAAGAAGGGAACAGATAGATGTAAGAGATACTACAGAAGCAGAAATGTTAATATCTGGTGACTGATCATATAGATATATGTGGTAAATAAAAGGAAAGAGTCCAAGTTAACGTCAATTTTACCAGCCTGAAGAACTGGATAAACAGTGGTACCATCAACAAATATAAGGATGTTAGGGGGAGAACTATATATTGTAGATAAAGTGCCCACCTATATTGGTAGAAGGATTTTCCTCATGTGGGAGTTCTCTATATTAATGAAATCACAGGTCCAATTTCTACTGTTGTCCTGATCCCTAGGAAAAGCAAGTTTTAGGAATAGAGTGATTTAGTTCACTTTTGGACATATGTGTATACCCTTTGACCCAGCAATAGCACTTCTAGGGCGATATCCCAAAGAGATCACACAAATGAAGTTCAAATGAGATATCCAATTGGAAATACTTAACCGGGAATTGGAAATATAGTTAGGAATAGAGAGATACAGACTTGGAGGTCATTGGTATAGTGGCGATAAGTAAAGCCATGGGAGACCACCAAGCCACAGGGTGTAGAAAGAGATTAGGTCTATGAACAGAATCTTGGAGGGAACCACCATTTAAGGTATGGGACCATAAGGCTGAAAAACCATAAAAATGCAGTATGACAGAAACCAAGAGAGGAGAGAGTATCATGAAGAAGGGAGTATTCCACAGTATCAAATGCATGAAGAAGGTTAATGCCCACCCCCCCCAAAAAATGATCAATGGATTTGGTGATAAGGTCTTGGTCACTAGTTACCTTGGAGAAAGCAAAGGCAGGACAATAGCGAAGACAAAAAGCAGGATTGCCAAGGGATGATAAAGTAAGTAGGTGGTAACAGAAGCAGTCAATTAAAACTACTCCTCTTAAATGCAGGGGAAAGTGGCCTAGCATTTCAGATCTTAAATTGTATTATGAAGCAGCAATCATCAAAACTGCTTAGTACTGGCTAAGAAATAGAGTAGTGGATCAGTGGAATAGGTTAAGTACAAAAGACACAGTAGTCAATGACTATAGTAATCTATTATTTGATAAACCCAAAGACCCCAGCTTCTGGGATAAGAACCCCACTCTTTGATAAAAACTGCTGGAAAAACTGGAAAAGAGTATGGCAGAAACTAGGCATTGATCAAAATCTCACACCATATACCAAAATAAAGTCAAAATGGGTTCATGATTTAGATACAAAGGCTAACACTATAAGCAAACCGGGAGAGCAAGGAATAGTTTACCTATTAGATCTATGGAGAACAGAAGCAGGAGATAGAGAACATTACAAAAAGCAAAATGGATAACTTTGATTGCATTAAAATGAAAAGTATTTGCACAAACAAAACCAATGCAACTAAGATTAGAAGGAAGGGAGAAAATTGGGAAAGAATTTTTATAACCAGTCTCTCTGATAAGGGCCTCATTTCTAAAATATAGAGAGAATTTGGACGAATTTATAAGAATACAAATCATTCCCCAACTGAAAAATGATCAAAAATGAACATGCAGCGAAGAAATTAAAGCCATCTATAGTCATATGAAAAAATGCTCTAAATCACTATTGATTAGAGAAATGCAAATCAAAACAACTCTGAGAGACCGCATCACACCTATCAGATTGGCCAAGATGACAAAACAAGAAAATGATAAATGTTGGAGAAGATGTGGGAAAATTGGAACACTAATGCATTGTTGGTGGAGTTGTGAAATGATCCAACCATTTTGGAGAGCAATTTGGAACTATACCCAAAGGGCTATAAAAATGTGTATACCCTTTGACCCAGTAATAGTACTTCTAGGGCTATATCCCAAAGAGATAATACATGTGGGAAAAGGACCCACATGTACAAAAATATTCATAGCAGCTCTTTTTGTGGTGGCAAAGAATTGGAAATTGAGAGGATGCCCATCAATTGAGGAATGGCTGAGCAAGTTGTGGTATATGAATGTAATGGAATACTATTGTGCTATAAGAAATGATGAACAGGCTGACTTCAGAAAAACCTGGAAAGACTTATGTGGTCTGATGCTGAGTGAAGTGAGCAAAACCAGGAGAACTTTGTACACAATAACAGCCATATTGTGTGATGACTAATATTGATAAACTTAACCCTTCCCAGCAATACAAGGATCTAAGACATCTCCAAAGACCTTATGATGGAAAATGCTATCCACATCCAAAGAAAGAACTATGGAATCTGAATGCAGATTGAAGCATACTATTTGCTATTTTTTTTCTCTTCTATTGAGTTTTGTTTCCTTTTTCTGGTGGTTCCTCCTATTGGTTCTAATTCTTAATTACAACATCACTAATGTGAAAATATGTTTAATAGGAATGTATATGTATAGCCTATATCAGATTGTGTGCCATCTTGGGGAGGGAGGTGGGGAGGGAGTGGGAGAAAAATTTTAAACTCCAAAGCATATGGAAGTAATTGTTGATAAATCAAAATAAATTAATAAAAAGATTTTTAAAAAAAACTACTCCTCTTAGATGTTTACATATTGAGCCAGGGAAGACAGAATAAAGGCAATAATCTGAGGGGACAACGGAACTAAGGATAGGTTTTATTTATTTATTTTTTTTAGATTAAGAGAAACCTGGAAGCATGATTGTTGATATAGGGGAAGGAAGAAGGTAATGGAAGGGAAACTGAAGACAAGACAGAGATAGGAATGATTGACGGAGCAAAGTCCCAGAGGAAATAGAAGGAGGTAAGGTAAGCCTGGAGAGGATGAGTGAAGACATAACATCTCTTAAAACAGCACTGGGTAGAAATGTGGACTGGTCTAATCTCTGTCAGGAGCCTAAAGAAGCACATAACAGAGAAATCAAGGTAGAAAAAGGTGTCAGCTACTGGGATACTTTGGTTTTAGAAAAGATGTTTTTAACTTAAAATGTTGATTTATACAATGAAGGCAAAAGATTTAAAAAAGGGGGATTTACTGTTACTTTCTAACGAAATTTCCTATTATGACTTGTATCCTTCCTCTCAGGGGAACACATAAGCCCAGAACAAAGGGGTAAGGCTGAGATGCACAGCTGTACACAAAATCTCACCCTCACTCTTGACCTCCTCCATAGTTTTATAAAGGTCTCAACCTTATACCTGAGTGATCACTGTTGACCCCACTATTCCCGGAATGCACTCCCTACTCACATTTGTCTTCTACAATCTCTAGCTTCCTTCCAAGTTCAGCTCAACTCCACATTCTTATAGAAGAAATGAATAAAATCGGTGTGCTGTAAGTTTGCAGAAAACATTTTCTCCCTAGAATAAGATGTCTTCAGAGGTCAAATAAAAAGAATTACAGGGTTATGTAAATAGACTCTGGGCAGCTAAGGGGCGCGGCAGATAAGAGCACTGGGCCTGGCGTCAGGAAGACTCATCTTCCTGAGGTCAAATGTGGCCTCAGATGCTACCTGTGTGACCCTAGGCAAATCATTTAACCTTGTTTGTCTCAGTTTCCTCATCTGTTGTTTGTTTGTCCTTCATTCGCAAAGAGGACTATGATATCTGGGAGGTGATGCCATGACCTGCAAGTGAATTGCATTTAAGTGAGGGAGGGCTGTGCAAAGTCACCAGCTTCACTTTCTCCTCGGGAGCTATCTGGGTCCAGTGGCAAGATATAGATCAGAACACCTGGAAATGGCCCTGGGTGCAGTGTGGGACTTTGGCCTTTTAAGCTAAGGTCTCTAATGGGGCTCACTTTGACTGAGCCCATGAACGCTACCTACCTCCTGACAGAAGGGGAGGGGCGGGGAAGGGGATGACTAATGTTCAGAATGAGACACGGCCAATACAAAAATGTGTTTTGCTTGACCAGACTTATTTGTGACAAGAATACTGTTTTTCTTTTTCTAATGGGGAAGAGGATAAGAGTGAGAGGGAGAAAAAATAAATACTTCTATTAAAAAAATAAAATTTATTTTTAAAAAATCTATTATGCTAATTCAGACTCTGTCACACTTCTGCTCAAGTCATTTGCTTTTGTCCTCACTGATTTTTTTTATTATAAGTATGGCTCACAGGTGAGGGAGAAGGATGCACATGTTGTTGTTCAGTCGCGTCCGACTCTTCGTGAGCCCGTTTTGGGGGTTTCCTTGGCAAAGATACTGAAGTGGTTTGCCATTTCCTTCTCCAGCTCATTTTACAGATGAGGAAACTGAGGCGAATCCGATTAAGTGACTTGCCCAGGGTCACACAACTACTAAGTGTTTTGAGGCTGGATTTGAACTCATGAAGAGGAGTCTTCCTAATTCCATACCCAAATGCTCTATCCACAGCAAAAATAATACTTGGTTAGAATAACTGGCTGGCTTTAAACCTAAAGACATTTTAATAGTCCTTCAGGTCTAAGTGCTGTCATCCTAATAATAATAACTAGTATTTATATAAAGCTTTAGAATATTATCTCATATGATCCTTTTAACAACCCTGGGAAGTATATGCTATTATTAATTTCACTTTACAGTTAAGGAAACTGAGGTAAACAAGGTTAAGTGACTTGCCTAGGTTCTTGCAGCTAGTGAATGCTGACTCCAGACCCAGTATTCTATCCACTGCTACTTAGCTATCTCTGCTATGCCTTGCTAACTTATATTTGTATGTAAGGTGACATGGATTTGTTTTCTTTTGTAGATGCTATTTCCCAGGATCATGGTATGTAAACAATTTCACTGTGCTTGCACATCACTATATAACCATAAATAATATAAACAATTGAGCTTTACTTGCAAACAGTCTACTGTGCATCTCTATGCTAAGTCCCATGATATTGCTAAAGTTAATGCAAACTTGTGAGCCTCCTGCTGGCAAACTGCCTTCTGTCTGCTTCTCTAATAAAATCAATTGGGCCTTGGCAAAGGGGTGTGGATGATTGCCTCTCTATGCTAAGTCACCATGATATTGCTAAAGTTAATGCAAACTTGTGAGCCTCCTGCTGGCAAACTGCCTTCTTTGTCTGCTTCTCTAATAATCAACTGGGCCTTGGCAAAGGGGTGTGCATGATGGCCTCTCTATGCTAAGTCACCATGATATTGCTAAAGTTAATGCAAACTTGTGAGCCTCCTGCTGGCAAACTGCCTTCTTTGTCTGCTTCTCTAATAATCAACTGGGCCTTGGCAAAGGGGTGTGCATGATGGCCTCTCTATGCTAAGTCACCATGATATTGCTAAAGTTAATGCAAACTTGTGAGCCTCCTGCTGGCAAACTGCCTTCTGTCTGCTTCTCTATAAATCAAGTGGGCCCTGGCAAAGGGGTGTGCATGATTCCTCACTTCCTTCTCGCCAGCCACCACAAGAAGAATAAACTGGTATGACTCTCTTTTCTGTTGCTCCACTTCCTTTTTTTCGGTTTGGCTGAATCTAATGTGAACTTGCCGGGAGCAGAGCTCCTTCACTGCAGTATTACAGGAAATTTATACAACACGAAAGTCCGGAGTAGATAACTATCACTCTGAACCCGTAGGTTGGTAAATTTCTAACATTCAGGCAAAGGTTTGGCTCTTTACCTTAATTTACAATTATATTTATTTCTAGCAGACCTGACCTCTTTGTGATTAAGGCAAAATCCAGGTTACCTGAAACATTTAGAGAAAGAAACAGCCAATTATATTTACCATTTGTTAAGAGACACATACTGGGAGGAAAAAGTAGGGAAAGAGCACCTCTTTTCTTGGAATTTCTCTCAATTTAGCAGTAGGCAGGTACAAATGGTAGCATCATCCAATCTTTCCCTTCTCTACCATAGCTCGTCTATCTTCCCCTCCCCTTCCCTCCCTTCTTTTCTATTTCTCTCTCCCTCTCTCTCCTTTCCACCCTTTTTCCTTCTCCTCCCCTTCCCATCCTTTACCCTCATCCTTTCACCTGTTGCCCTGGGTCAAAAACTCCATTTAGCTCATGGAGAGTAAGGTCTCATTCCTTACTCTCCATTGCCAGAACCTGAAACTCTCCTTCCTCATCTGTAAAATGAGTTGGAGAAGGAAATGGCAAACCACTCTAGTATCTTTGAAATCCCCAAATCTTTGAAATATCATGAAATCCCCCAAAAGGGTCAAGAACAGTGCAACATGACTGAACAATGACAATTTTTTTATTTAGCAACAAGATAAACCCACTGATTCTATCATCTATCTTGAAGGAGTTCTCAAGTCCCACCTGGATATTTAATGGGATCAACTAAAGAAAACATCCCCACCAGTATTAACCTGAACTTTGACAACAAGGTTAACAAGTTAGACCCTAACCCTAATCCTTTTGACTCCTGTTGCCTTAAGGCTATATAAAACCACATATCTATGTTGTTATATAGAGATAAATATATAATTAAATGTGTATATTATCTCCCCTAGTCTGCTGGAGTTGCTAACCATGAGGCAAATGCCCATCACTGATGCTAATTAAGCTTTTAAATCTGCTAGCCTTGCTTCCTAATTTATTGACCTTCAACAGACCAAGGTGAAGGAATTACTCTCCAGGAAGGCTGTAGGACCTCTGAGTGGAGGCATTCCCCAACACTCTACAGATGAAGCAAGAAGGCCAGGAGACGTTAACCAGGATTTGAACCCCAGATCTTACAACTCCAAAGCCAGGGCTTTTTTCCCCTTTTACTTACACAGTCCCCACATTAGCACCAGCTGTTAGTCTCCTCCTTGGAAATTATTTTGTATATATTTTATATTTAATTTTCTGTGTACATGATGCTCTCCCCAATATAGTATAAATTCTTCAAGGCCAGAGACTTCCATTTGAGTTAATCAGTCAAAAATTATTGTTGTTCAGTTGCGTCCAAGTCTTCATGACCCCATTTGGGGTTTTCTTGGCCAAGATGCCAAGTCGTTTGCCATTTCCTTCTCCAGTTCATTTTACAGGTGAGGAAACTGAAGCAAACAGGGTGAAGTGACTTGCTTAGGGACCAGATTTGAACTCAGGAAGATGAGTCTCCCTGACTCCAGGCCTGGGACTCTATCCACTGAGCCACCTCGCTGCTTCAGGGTTAAAGTATAAACACTAGAAATAGGTCCGAGAGGGGGAATTATAACTTGTTTGTACCTAGTTATTTGCAGAATAGAACAGCAGAGGCAGGATTTTAGCCCAGTTTCTATGACTCTTTCTATTGTACCATACAAATGATCTCATTCTTTAAAAAAAGAGGGGGAAAGAACTATAAGGGATTAACAAGAAAATTCTATCAAATAGCTGAAGAACAAAGAATTCCTATGCTATATAAACTTTTTTCAAAAACTGAAAGACAAACATTCTATCCAATTCTTTTCCTGAGAAAAATAGAGGCCTGGGGCAGCTAGGTGACACAGTGGATAAAGCACTGGCCCTGGAGTGAGAAGGACCCGAGTTCAAATTCAGCCTCAGAAACCTGACACTTAATAGCTGTGTGACCCTTGGCAAGTCACTTAACCCCATTGCCTTGCCAAAAAAAAAGAGAGAGAAAAATACAACCCTGATGCCCAAAATGGAAAAAGTATCAGGCTAAAGAACATCACTTACAAACAGAAAACAGACATGTAGTTTTAAAATTCATTACATTTCAAGTTGAAGTTAAAAAGAAATTGAAAAATGGTTCAAAACTAGGAAAAATAATTAGCATAACAGAGATACAGAAAAATTTTGATTAAATAACTACTTATTTACCTTGAAAACACTTAAAAGCATAGGAATGGCAGGATTTTACTTAACATGTCAAAAAAAATCATTTACTAGAAATCAAAAGCAATGTTTAGCTTTCCAACTAAAAACAGGAGTAAAGCCTTCTCTCACTACTGCTATTTAACATAGTTCTTGAAATGTTAGCTACAAAAATAAGACGAGAAAAATAAATTAAAAGAATAAGCACTGGAAAAGAAGACTAAAACATCAGCTTGTGGATGACAAGCTGTTTTGTGTAAAATACTCAAGGAAATCAAATAAATTAAGAGTACAACATAAAATCAACTCATAAAATTTATCAGCATTCTCATATATCATCAACAAAAACCAAGAAAAAAACCAGAAAGAACAATACCATTTAAAATAACAATATTTATTATCTGGGAATTAACTTACCAAAACACACATGTACTTACATAAAACAATTTTCACAGAAACACAAGAAACCCAGATTACTGGAGAGGTATTTGGTTTTCATGGTTGTGTCATAGTAACATGATAAAAATGACAGTAATATCCAATTTAGTTTATAACCTTAAGATTTTTAGGAATAAAAATACCAACAGAATATTTCACAAAATGAGATTAAAAACAAAACAAAACAAAATTCACATCCTCTTCAACAACAGGAAGGAACTACATTTCCTCTAATCTGAGGCCAAAATCTGAACCTTGAAGTCTATGGAATCACAATGCAAGCTCTGGCAAGGCTCTGCTGAGCCCTAGTAAGGGGCTGGAAAGGATCAGGCCCAAGGATTTACTGGGTCTCTCATATAGTAACCTGCCTAGCTTTTTAGAGAGTTCATCATCAGGTAATCAGTATTTCCGGCCACAGCTTTTCATGAAACTTAAAGCACCAAAGGAATGTACATACTGTATCAGTACCAGGAGGTACCCATGTAAGTGAATTAGAGCACTTCCTCAACAACATCTCATTCTTCTTTACACAGTCACGGAAATTCTCTCCCATTCTAAAGAAATTATTGTCTCTATCAGGTAAATTTCTAATGAGATTCACTGACTGATTGAAGAAAGAGTTGTTTCTTTACACCGGTACAGCCCTTCAGGAGATTCTGGTCTTCTGGCCCACACAACATATGTTCATGATGTAGTCCTTCCTCTCTCTTATGTTTTCTTTAGGTTGGCATTCCTGTAAAGTGATGAATGATTCCTTAATTTATTTATTTTAGTTTTCAACATTCACTTCCACAAGACTTTGAGTTCCAAATTTTCTCCCTTCCTCCCTCACTACCCACCCTCACTGTGAAGGCAAGCAATTCAATATAGGTTATACACATGCAGTCATGCAAAACACTTCTGTAATAGTCATGTTGGAAAAGACTAACTATATTTCCCTCCATCCTATTCTGCCCCCGTTTATTCTATTCTCTCCTTTGATCCTTTCCTTCCTCAAAAGTGTTTGCTTCCGATTACCCCTTCCCCCAATCTGCCCTCCCTTCTAGACCCCCCACCCCCTTCTCCCCTTCCTCCCACTTTCCCACAGGGTAAGACAGATTTCCATACCCAATTGAATGTACATGTTATTTCCTCCTTAAGCAAAAGCGGATGAAAGGTTCACTCACTCCCTCTCACCTCCTCCCTCTTCTCCACTGTAAAAGTTTTTTCCTGCCTCTTTAAGTGAGATAATTTACCCCATTCTCCTTCTCCCTTTCTCCTTCTCCTAGTATATTCCTCTCACCGCTTATTTTTCAGATGTCATCCCTTCATATTCAACTCACCCTGTGCCCTCTGTCTATATATTATTCCCTCTAAATACCCTAATAATGAGAAAAATATCATGAGATGTAAATATCATCTTTCCATGTAGGAATGTAAAGAGCTTAACTTTAGAAGGTCCCTTATGATTTCTCTTTCCTGTTTACCTTTTCATGCTTCTCTTGAGTCTTGTATTTGAAAGTTTAATTTTCTATTTAGCTCTTGTTTTTTCTCAAGAATGCATTAAATTCCTCTATGTCAATTAATATTAATTTTCCCCCCTCACTGATTTCACTTACTTTTGCTGGGTGGGTGATTCTTGGTTTTAATCCTAGCTCCTTCAACCTCAAGAGTATCATATTCCAAGCCCTCTGATCCCTTAATGTAGAAGCCGCTAAATCTTGTATTAGCCTGATCGTGTTTCCACAATATTTAAATTGTTTCTTTCTGGTTGCCTGCAATATTTTCTCCTTAACCTGGGAACTCTAGAATTTGGCTATAATATTCCTGGGAGTTTCTTTTGGGATCCCTTTCAGGAGGTGATTGGTGGATTCTTTTAGTTTGTATTTTAACCTCTGGTTCTAGAATATCAGGGCAGTTTTCCTTCATAATTTCTTGAAAAATGATATCCAGGCTCATTTTTTGAAGGTTTTCAGGTAGTCTGATAATTTTAAAATTATCTCTCCTAGATCTATTTTCCAGGTCAGTTGTTTTTCAAATAAGATACTTCATATTGTCTTCTATTTTTTCATTCTTTTGGTTTTGTTTTATGATTTCTTGATTTCTCATAGAGTCATTAGCTTCCACTTGCTCCATTTTAATTTTTAAGGAATTATTTTCTTCAGTACGCTTTTGGAACCTCTTTTGCCATTTGGCCTAGTCTATTTTTTAAGGTGTTATTCTCTTTAGTATTTTTTAGGTCTCCTTTAGTAAGCTGTTTTTCCTAATTGTTCTGAATCACTTTCATTCCTCTTCCTAATTTTTCCTTTACTTCTCTTACTTGATTTCAAAATCCTTTCTGAGCTCTTCTATGACCTGAGACAAATTCATGTCTTTCTTGGAGGGCCTGGATATAGGAGCTTTGAATATGTTGTCTTCTTCTGAGTGTATGTTTTGATCTTCCCTGTTACCAAAATAAGTTTCTAGAGTCTGAGTTTTTTCCCGATGTTTGGTCACTTCCCCAGCAAATTATTTTACATTTTAACTGTTTCTTAAGGTTGGGCTCTGCATGTGGACAAACCACTGGCCTTGGAGGCAGGAGGACCTGAGTTCAAATCCGGGCCTCAGACACGTAACACTCACTAGCTGTGTGACTCTGGGCAAGTCAATGAACCCCAATTGCCTCCCCCCCACCAAAAAAAAAAAAGGTAGGGCTCTGCTTCTAGTATGGAGGATATACTGTTCCAAGCTTTAGAGATTTTGTTTAGCTGTTTTCAGGGATACTTCAAGGGACCAATAAGTTTTCAGTTCCTCCAAAGTGGGATGATCTAAGGAGAGGTGTTTACTACTCTCTTGGCCTGTGCTCAGGCCTGTGAGTGACCACAAGCCCTTTTCTGCCCTTGAACGGTGACGGGGGTTCCCTCTCCACTGCTGCCACAAGCTCTGCTATGCCAGTGCTCCTCTTCACCCCAGGACTGCCACCCAGATCCAAGTATGGGCAAAGCAACAGAATCCTGCAGTACTGCCAGCAAAAAGACCTCTGTAATCTCCTTCTGATCAGCTGTTCAATCCCCTTACTGTCTGTGGGTTGAGAGCCCTGGAAGCAGCTGCCCCAGGGCTGTAGGGGTGAGGGCTGGACTGTGCTCCTCTCTCATCCAGGTTTGACAGATTTTTAAGTTGTCTTTGGTGTTTGTAGGTTGAGAAGCTTGGAAACCACCATAGCTGCCTGGGATTCAGTACCCTGAGGCCTTCTCCATGTTGGCTGGGGCCCATTTAGCCCCCTGAGGGCTGCTCCAGGTTTGCTGGGGCCTGGTCTGTGCTGGCCTGTGTTCCTCTCACAGCCTGGTGCAACAGACTTTTCCTATCAACCTTCCAGGTTGTCTTGGGCTGGAACTTTGTTTCACTCTATCTTTTTGGGGGTTCTGCTGCTCTAGAATTTGTTTAAAGTCATTTTTTACAGGTATTTGGAGGTGTTAGGGAGACAGCTCATGCGAGTTCCTGTCTTTACTTCACCACCTTCGCTCCACCTCTGCATGACTCCTTAAAGGAAGGACGTATTTGTGAGAATATTCATTCCACAATATCCAACAGTAAATTGCGGGGGTACACAGGAGCTACTTGATTGTCTTTGGCTCAGTAATACAAACGTCCTCAACAAAGAGGCAGTCTATGTTCTTAAGTCTCTCAAACACAGCCATAGCCTCCTGGGTAAGGTAGTAATCTTCATCTTCCTCCTTTTCTTCATACTCCTCTTCTACTTCCTCTTCCTTTGTCTCCTCTCTACCATCATCATCATAGCAGTGGTCAACCAGAAAGCATTTGGTCATATTTCCAGCCTAGAATGTATTATTAAAGGGAGAGTTAGTGAACATGTTAGAAAAGAACAGTGAGGACAAAGAACCAACATAACTTCATCAAAGACAGGAAGTACTTAATTCATTTTTTCTGATAGAGTTTCTAAGCTAGTAGATGAGGGGAATTCTATATAGTTTATTTTGATTTCATTAAAGTATTTTGATGAAGTCTTTCCCACTATCCTTGTAGACAAAATAGAAAGACAAGCTCTAAATGATAGTGCAATTAGGAAAATTCAGAATCTTCCTTGGTTGAATAGCCAAATCCAAAGAATAGTAATTAAATGTTTATTGTTAACAATAAACAATAAATAAAGTTAATGTTAACTCGGAAGGATGTCTCCAGTGAATGTCCTAAGGAATCTATGCTTCACTCTGAGCAGTTTAACATTTTTGACAATAACCCAGATAAAGGAAAAGAAGGCAAGTTTGTCAAATCTGCAGAAGAACAAAGCTGTGAGGTTAAGCTAATCGTGAATGACAGAGTCAAGATTCAAAAATATCTCAACAAGGTAGAATAGCAGATCAAATTGTTTACTCAGCTAATGAAATTTAATGAGAACAAATATAACTGTTACACTTAGGTTAAAAAGAAAAACCAAACACCACAATTTCACAAGTACAAGATAAAGGATGCATGGCTAGACAATGGTTCGTCTAAAAAACAAACAGTGGACAGCAAAGGTAGAAAAAAATCAACAGTATGGTATAACAGCTAATACGGTCGTGAGTTATATTAAACGGTGAACAATGTTACAAAAATTCTCTATCTTAGCAAAAAGAAAAAAGTGTCAGATGTGAGAATCAGTCCAAATCATCCATCTGGATGCAGTCTATAAGTTGGTTAAAGCAAAGTTCAAAATATGAGCAAACAATGGATGTCATTAAGGGTTCCAATCTGACCTATTCAAAAAAGCTACTGATGAAAAAAAGGAGGGCAATGGTTAAAAGACCAGGACTCTGATTATTAACTAGAAAAGTTCATAGAAGATTGAATAGTTCATGTATAGCTGGCAGAACCCTCAAAAGCCATTTAGTTCCACTCTCTCATTTATTTGTAAACTGAGACCCAGGGAAGCTAACTAGCTAAAGTCATACAAAGAATCAAAACTGGGGTTAGAACCAAGTCCTTTGACTCCAAATCAAGGGTTCCTTTGACTACACCATTCTGCCTCTCCTCTATCTCCAAGGCAAGTGTAAAGAAAGGTTAAAACAGGCAAATTTTGAAGTCTCTAAAACTTGACTAAAATACCAAAACAAATCAGTATGACTTCCATGCAGTAGTGAAGGCCCACCTGAGATTACACTGCATTAATCTGCAGTGATCCCAATTAACAGTGCTTTGTCATTTGATGTGAGATCTAGACTTGTCAGAATCATTGGATTTCAGAGTTGCAAAGGCCCTGATAAAGTCCAATCTATCCTGTTTAGTCCAACAAATTTAGAATAACTCAATTTGGGAGGTGGATCAATCATCATCTTTTACAGAAAAGAAAATTTAAGACACAAAATGATTAAGCACCTGCTTACCAAATGTCATCTAGCCATTTCGAGGCAAGCTAGAGCTAAAATTTAGCTCTCCTGAATCAGGGAACATCGACCTTCCTTTACACTACAGAACAGTACTGGAGTGGTCTCTTTCAATCACAAAACAAATGCCCCTATTTGAAAACTAAAGAAATTACCTCTTCTTCTCTGTATTTATGACACAGGTAAACACAACACAGATATTTACAGAACCATAACTTCGGAGCAGAAAGGGATCTTCAAGGTCATCGGCCTCTCATTTTACAGTTGAGGAAACAGACCCAGAAAGATCAAATGACCAGCCCACCCAGCTGGAGCTGGAGTCCTAATCCAATGCCGTGGCCATTGCACCGAGGGGATTACTCATTCGAATTCTGAGAAACCACCTCTATCAAAACTAAGGGCCAAACTACTCAACTTCACGCATTCTCAATTTAAAACCGTCCAAGATTAGCTTCCAGCCCTGGAAGAAGGAATCGAGAAAATGAGCTCAAATTTTGAGGGCCTTGGAATCGAAGAGAACTTTGTTTCAAAAACAAAAATTAACAGCGCTCTCGTATTTTTCTCTTGTTGGAGGCGGAACAAAACTCACTAAGAGATTGTGGAGTTCGAATACATTACACGAATGGGGGCGAGCAGTCACAAGGCAGGAAGGAGGGGGAACCCTTCGGCCACCCTTGCCCCCTCTTTCCCGTCCCCGAATGACTGCCGTGGGCAGCCGGCCGGCCGGCGTCCGACACCGTCTCCCCTCGGTGCGCCCCCAGCGAGGGCGGGGAGGCCGAGGGCAGCCTGGCATGACACGTCCAGAGCGGACACGGCCTCTGCCAGGCGGGGACGGCCACCCGCCTCCATGTTTTCCAGGGCCCTCGGACGAGGAGCTCGGCCCGCGGAGGGGGAGGCCGGCTGCGCCCGGGGGTGATCAGCCAGCGTCGCCCCACAGACCCCGCCGGAGACCTCGGACAGCTCGGGGCCCACTGGCGCTCCCGGGCCCTCCGGTGGAAGAGGCCCGAGGCCTAAGACCGCGGCCCGAGCGCCTCAGACAAGGGCCCCCCCAGAGCGGGGCTGACTCCCGGGAAAGGAGGCTCCGGGGGCAGCTTCCCTCTCCCCTCCCACTTTCCTCTCAGAAACCCGGCGCTGCGCCCCCCGCCTCCGCTCGGACCGGGCCCCTCCGCGCGGCCGTCACCAGGCGCCGACCCGGACCTGACGCAGACAAGCCTCGCTCTCACCTCCACCTCCTGGGTGGCCAGCAGTGCCCGCTCCCTGACTCTGTCCAGAAGCCGGGCTTCCGGCTCCCGCCGGAAGCTGTTCGAGCGCGGGACAGGAAGTTTTGGCTTCCCCCCCCTCCCCGCCCCCCAAGGGGACAACATCACGCTACGCAGGGGAGAGGACCGGGAGCAGGCCCTTAACAGGCGTCCTTCAAAGAGGCTGCTCATTGGTTTGAGGAGCCGGAGGGGGCGGGCTCTAACCCCGCACATCCAATCAGTTTCCCCGTCTTGTCTTTTCTACCCATTCAGCACCTCTCTACTCAAAACACAGCGTCCTGGAGTCTTGAGCAAACTGAGGCTGCCAGAGGCTAAGTGACTGGCTGAGCATCACGCAGCCAGTAAGTATCTGAGGCACAATTCGAATTTAAGTCTTATTAATACCAAGAACAGTGTTCTTATCCCCTGGGCCGCACAGCATCACTGACTGTCTGCTGAGTACTAGAGATAGAAAAAGCAAAGCAAGACGGTCCCCCTCCTCCAGGACCCCCGCTCCGCCGTCCTAATGGGGGGGGGGGGGAAGAAAACATAAGGTTTCAGCTGCAAGCTCCAGGAGAGGAGACCTTCGCCCCACTCTGCCCACCTGCCTGAATGCCTGGCCCTAAGGGCTGTCTTCCCCTTGGGTACTCCGTGTCTGCCCTCAGCTCAGCCTCTCCCTCGTCCTCTCCGTGTTCATGCCTGACCCCCACGTGTCATGAATAAAGAAGTCTGTGGCGGCTGGAGAGACTGTGAAAGGACGGTCAAAAATCTAGGTGGGCGGGGGTGAGCCACATGCCTTGGGAAAGACCAAATGCTATGGGCTGCTGAAACGTATGGGAAAATTCAGGGACTGGATTGCTTCCAAAGACAGGGCCTTTTCCTTTTAGGGTTCCAGGTCCCATCACGCCATCAGCCTGACTTTGCAGATGTCCACCTGAATATTAATCTCTCTCAGTATCAGTTTCCCTGTCTATAAAGCTCAGGTTGAGCCAGATGATTGCTGAAGTCCCTTTCAGCTTTAAATCCAAAACAAAATTCATCATTCTCCCAGAACTTCTACTTTCTCCTAAGTTATATATTTCTCTTCTTAGCATCAACATCCTCCCAGGCACCTATATTCGAAGCCTCAGTTATCTTAGATTTCTACTTATCTTACTGCCCCCTCCATTTAATCCATACCAAGCTCTATTTCTGGCCTCAAACAAGAGGGTAGGAAAGGGGCTGCCTACTGGGGACCAAACTGGAACTGGCCAGCTGGGCTACATGGCCTTCTTTCCTTCCTTCCTTCCTTCCTTCCTTCCTTCCTTCCTTCCTTCCTTCCTTCCTTCCTTCCTTCCTTCCTTCCTTCCTTCCTTCCTTCCTTCCTTCCTTTCACTTCTCTCTATCCTCATAGGGTATCACACCCTTACTTGTGGGTACTCTGCCCCAAGGGAATGTAAATTTTAATTTCTGAAATTTTTTTTTCCTTTTTCTGCTAGGCAATGGGGTTAAGTGACTTGCCCAGGGTCACACAGATAGTAAGTGTTATTTGTCTGAGGCCGAATTAGAACTCAGGTCCTCCTGACTCCCGGGCTGGTGCTCTATCCACTGCCTTTTTTCTCTTAAAGACCAGCCTTAACCCCAAATCACTCTTGCTCTCATTGATTGGCCAACAATTGGTCCCAGGACAAGCCTTACTTGGTCATTGCTAGGGCCCTGATTGGCTCGGAATGAATGTAAATAGCAATTGTTTCTGTTTTGGCCAGAAACCCTGAGGATATTTCCCTCCAGATAGATTTTGTTTTTGTTTCTGTCTTTGACTAGGTAAAGAGGTCATTCTCTGTCTTTTTTTTTTATTATTAAATCTTGATCACTGAATGGATATTGCCTCAGTCAAACAGATACCTGTTAAAGTTAGGTCTAAAAAGCCTAGGTCCCCACTACATCCTGGGCCATCTCCATTTGTCTTGATCTATTTGCCACTGGACCCAGATGGCTCTGGAGGAGAAAGTGGGGCTGATGACTTTCACTGCCCTCCCTCCATTACATCCAATTCACTTGCGTGTCATGGCATCACCTTCCTGATGTCATGGTCCTCTTCAAGAATAAAGGACAAACAACTGTAATCAAGTCCCATTGATTCTTCCTCCATCCTCCACCTTTCTCAACTGTCCCCTTTATTTCCACTGTCATTACTCTAATTGGTCCTTTTCACTTTGCCTATTACAAAAAAGTTCTAGCTTGTATGTCTGACTTCAATCTGTCTCCACTTTCCTGTACGTGGAATTTCTTAACCTAGGATCTGTGAACTTTTTTTTTAATCGATAACTGTATTTCAGCATAATTGATTTCTTTGGTAATTTTCTGTGTATTTCATTTTATGTATTTAAGGAATCTACGACACATAAAAAAGGTTAAGAGCTCTTTCCTCTAAGTGAAAGATCATAAGGAAATTATCATGGAAGATGAACAGATCTATATTGGTATCGACAATATGGAGTATATATTCTTGAAGAATTTATAGCTTTATTGGTGCATGTACTCCCCCACCCAGACAAATCATAACTGTCCTATCACTTAATAGAGATTTGAGAATTTCTGTGGCCCCAAAATTAACCAACCTGGGGTCAGCCTAGTTTTGACCCTCTTCAAACTTATCAAGCCTAGTCCTTGAAAGGAAAACACAATCACTGACCCAAACTCAACTTTTCTACCTTGGGAGATCAGCTTTGTCAAGAGACCAGGGTCACTTCCATACTGTTAACATGACATAAAAAAAGACTTTAGTGGAGGAACATTTAGTATATTTTTAAATACTTGGTGAATTTAATTCATTTGTATAATTGATTTATTTCAGCATTTACAAGGGAAAAGCATAACTTGTATAATGACCTGTATCAACTTTCCACTTGATTATTTCAGTTACACTCTGTGGTCTAGCTGACGGGAGAAATGGAGAAAGTAGGGAATCTCCTCAGGTTAGGGAAGAGGGGACAGTTGTTTTGTTTTGTTTTGTATTGTTTTGTTTTTGGAGGGTTAGGGCAGGGAGGGACCAGGATTGACTGACTTTTCAGCAGACTTTTCAGCTTTGTCACTGTTGTCAAAGAGAAGGGCTTGTAATCAGGTTAGGTTTTACTGCACTCCCCCCCCCCCTTCCCTTACCTTTAGCCTCTTTCTCAAGTTCAGCCCCACATTCTACCCTGGACTATGGGGAAATGAGGCTAAAGAGCAGTTAAACCCAATGAATTAATTTTAGGGGTGGAACTGAAGAGTAACAATCTTTATCATCCTTGGCTAAAGTGGGCCGATCCAAGCAGGAATTCCTCAGGCTTTGGTCAGTAAAGGTGGTTAAGGAGAGGGACCACAGCAGTACTAAAGCCTGGCTGCTTTGGAGGGTGGGCCCTGGTCGTGGGAGGATGGAGGAGGCAGATCAGGTATAAGTGCCAACTCTAACTTGAGGGCTACTTGACCTGTGGTTCTCTATGGTTTTTTTCATTTTTCTTTCTTCTGTTCTTATTCTTGTTTTTCATCTTTTCCCTCTTTATTCCTGACAGAATAATGAGGAGTTTCAGTAGAAGAGATTTGGGTCAGAATACCAGAGCTGAGTTCTCTGACATTCTTATTGTGATTTTATAGGAAGTTTCTTGATTTTGATAGCTTTTACAAATAAAATTCAGTAATGAACCTTAGCTGCTGCATTAAATAAAATCTTTAGATTCTCCAGTGGAATTGTGCAATTATTTCTGTGTTGATTTTCAGTTATGATTATGTAATTTCTGGTATTGGCACATAGAAAGAACACCTTTGATAGCCACTCCCCATGAGGGAGAGGCTATGGAACCTGCTTGTGGGAAAGTCATGAGGATGTGTAATAGAACCATGGGACCACGTGTAGAATTTCTACAACTTGTTCTAGTCTGCTATCCATGTAATTAGAAGCTCTTTAATTGGCTGTATAGTTAAAACGTCAATAGTCAACCAGGGCCATGATCATTCTCTATGGTTTGTCTACCTTGGGACATCTCTGCTCTTGATTTGACTCTTTTGCTGATAGCATTTAGTGAAAGAAATATGCTTTAAAGGTATGTGAGAGAAATGATTTTTTCTCTATTATATTAATAATGAATTATTGAAAAGGAATTTTTTCAGAAGCCTGTATGTTGTTCAGTCTCTAAAGGGCATTGTTGATGGAAGAGGAGGATTGCCCAAATCCTTGGGGTACATGCCTTTAGATCCTGGGTAGGTGACCCCATCCAACCAGAGAACCTTACAAAGAATTTAATCTAAGGTGAATTCTGGCCTATTGTGTTCCACTCTGGCAGGTTTGGGCAGGGTGGTAGATCCTTTGTCTAGACTGGCCGAGGCTGGGTGGTCTGCCACTCATTAGAATAGGTCCACCTCTCATTATAGTATTCATTCCCTTATTACTTGTTAACCAATCAGAGTCAATTGTCACCCTCAGGAACATCTACTCTTCCAAGGGCATACTATGAGGGGTTTTTGGATTTTGAAAGTACCAGTGACCCCTTTTATTATCTGCTAGCAAGATTAATAAAATGATTAATTACCCAGAAACTATTTCTCTGGAATGCCATAGTAGAGGTCTTGTGCCATTTTATTTCCAGGACAATATGCAGTTCCATTCTCATAGGCCTCGGTTCTTTGTAAGATACATGATTCATTGAGGACCCCTACTCAAACACCAATCAATATATTAGTCAGTTCATTACTTAAGGGGTAGTTCTATAAGGCGTAATGATTGTTAGCAATTATTTTACTATACTCATCTAGAATACATATTTAGTCATCTAATAATAGGTATAAGAATAAGTAATGTGTTAATCCCTATTTTGTATAAGTTATATAAGAATATAGATTCTAATAAAATGGCCCAATAACAGGCCTCAAACTTTAATGTAATGTTCACTACTAGTTTACTAGCTATAGCTTTTGTAACCACAAGAATGCTGACAGAGATGTCTCCATCCTGTTTCACTCTAATTTCATGACCAAACCAAACATGGGAGGCATGGTACAGAATGATTCCCCCATATGTTCCTGGAGCATATATAAAGCTCATAGCACCCCCTCTTGCCCCATCTAAAGGGGAGCCCATCCATCTTGTGACCACCTAGTCAGCAGCAATATTCCCTGCTTCACCCAAGGAATGACCCTGCTAACATACCATTTTTTGCTTATTTTAGCTTATGGTCAACCAATGGGATTCTGTACTTTGTATAGCAGCTCTAGAATATTCACATAACAAATCTGGTATTAAGCCTTACAAAAATGAGGCACTGGAAGGAGGGGGTATCTCAGGGCTTGAAGAAGAGGGGGCCAGGTCCCTTTAATAAAGTGCTTTGGTTGAGAACTCTGCCTCAGTTTCTCTTTTAGTCATTCAGGGTGATTTTTGTCCCCACATCTGTCTCAGTATTTGATCTTTCAACTAGGCAATGAAGATTAATCTGAAGGCTCCAACATGGTAAGTTTTGAAAGGTCAGGAGAGTGAGCTACCAAGGGTCTAGGAGTCAGAGTCACAACAAGTTTTGCATCCATCCCAACATCACTGCAGGGAGTGGCCTTTGGGAGCAACCTTAAGGACCCAGTTCAGTGGAAGCTGAGAGAAGGACTCATCTGGGAGTCATGATAAACCTGGACATGAAAGTGGAGGGACCAATGTTGCACAGAACTGTGCTATGTCTGAGACGACTTTTCCCAAAGAATGAGATGGTATAGGAGAAAGCGTTTCCCTGAAGTGTTGAGGGGGAAGTTTGTATTTCTGTTATTATTATATCTTCATAGTGAATATCACTTTGTAAAAGCTAATTGATATGAGCTGGTTAAATGGAATTGAGGTGTCTCTGTTGGCTAACAGTGAAGAGGGAACGTGACTTTCATTAGAAGAGAAACCTAAATTCTCTCAGGGTGCCTCTAGGTTCCTGAGGAGACGTACCAGACTGACTCTGGGATGGTAAGTCCAAAGCCAGAATACGCTCTCCACAATTACATCAGAAGTCATTTACAGGTTTTCTAGTTACAGTACGATATTTTTAGAACTGTTGATTTTAAACTTTTTATCATATAGTTTTTGTACTTGATAAAATTCAAATTTGGACCCTAATTTTGACAGGACTTGAAACACCATGGTTTTTTTAAAAACTAAAATGTTTACACTTATGATCTTGACAAATACCAACAAATGTGAGCATTTCCAAATACAGAGAATAGAAAAAAAGGCTTGCATATAAAAACATAAATCTCCATTGCATGAATCTTCTTGTTACTTTTTAAGTATAATCCACACATTACTTCCAAAGCTGTCCAACATGTCTGTTTTCTTTTGAGTCTGTTAAAAATATTTTACTGGTGCTCCTTTTTTTCTCTGCTTACTATTAATCCTCTCTTACAATTCTCCCTTCACCATTAAAAACCCTCCCTTGTAATTGACAAGCAGTCAAGGACAACAAAATTGCAAATGGGCCACGTCAAAAAATAGGAATTTCATAAAACTGTGGCCTTGAAAATAGCTTTCTGATCAACATAGCCCAGTGACCTAACATCATAAGGTTGAATTGTCTTAAATTTGATATTTTTTTTGTATTCAAGTACATGTAGGGGTTTATATTCAACAATCATAAGCATTTACCAATAGCCTACTGCACTGGAGGAATTTGTGCTTTTGGACATGGACAAAAACAAAAATATTGGAACTGCCCAAAAGCTTATTTTTTTGGTAATTACAGTATGAAAATTAATAATTCAATGTGAAAATTATCCAACATTTTACATGGTGACTTAAAAGTTTAATTTTGAGGTTTTAAGAGTTATATTGTTTAGTCCCTCTTATTCATGAATAAGCTGTTTGAGTAAGAGTGCTAATTTAACAAACTTCCACTGCATTGTAAAATGATGTGCTTAGCATAGGGGTTTATTACATATTCACCATGCAATCTATTAAATTATTTCAGAACTATTATGTAACAATTGCTTGCAGAATACTTGATAGCAATGTGGATCTTGAGTTTCTCAACCCAAATTAGAGATGAGTCACTACTCCTGAGGGAATCTTGATTTGGGAGGCATAGGGTAGGGAAGGGAGGAGGGAGAGAAATAAGAATGAGAAGACAATATCCTCATGAAGTCATAAGATAATAATAGAAAGAGAAACAGAAGCAGGGCAGAGACTGCCTACTGATGTATGAAAGCAGCAGAGGAGAATAAGAAAACAAAAACAGCAGCTTCTGGATGGCATCAGACAAACAGCATCTGAAAATACTGCTGGGATGTGACTGGAGAAGGCAGAATCCTGCTGTATGAAGAGCTGGCTGGCTTTGTCTGAATTGCTCTTCATCACAGAGCCCAGAGAGCAGCATAAGGGAGCAAATCTGGAAAGCTGAAGACTGTAAACTTAGGGCTGCCACTTCACTGAAAGAGTGTAATGCACCTGTTTAGAAAAAAACCTTAATGCTGCTTTTGTTGCCTAAGAGTAGCAGAGTAGTGGCTTCATCCAGCAGTAGAGAGGCCCAGAAGAGGAGTAGGCCTGCATAGCAGGTGAAATACAGACTGTGTAAGGTCTGCAGTCCAGAGTTCTGGATTCCCTTCCACTACTTCACTGCTAGATTTCTTTGTGTGCCCACTTTCCTCCATGGGCATTATATATATTGGTGGAACAATGTGTCCCAGTTTTATAGGTATACTGTTATATTTTGACTATTCATGCTTTTTCCTTCTCTTGAAAATGTTACTTTATGATTTTTTTTGTGTTTTGCCTTCTTGATTACTAAATATTTGCTGTTTAAGAGTCCACTGTGTCATTTTGAATACTTTGCATAAATGAGAAGTAAAGCAAGTTGTAGGAGTGTATCTCCTCCCTATCAGCAAGGCTATTGTTAGGACCCTAAAGATGAGCAGTAACAGTATGGCCAACCCTTTGGAGGGACTACCCCAACCTGCTGGAGTGGGTACGAATAGGATGAGTGAGCCAGCCCCAGCCTAAGGAGACAGCCTAGAGGGAATTAGAGAAACAATGCCACACACAGCTGTGCATCTGTAATTATTTTAATGAACTATTTTCAATTTTTAAAAATTTCAAATGCATTAGAGACAGATTTGTGTGTTACATAAAGACTTGTGTATAACACTTTACTATATTTTACAGATATTCCTATAAAGATTCTATCTCTCTTCCAAAAGCCCTTTTAGTTCCTTTCAAATTATGGTGGAAAGATGAAAAAAAAACCCATAACTATTTCTACTTTCCATTTATTCTTAATACTTGTCATTTCATTTGTTTTTAAAGGCACTAAAGAGTTCTTGAGTGAACTGTAGCCAAACCACAAAGCCTTAGCTTAAGTTTAGCATAGATTAAAAAAATATAAGCTCCACTGTTCCCAGATGCAATTCTGTGTCCTGTTCCCAAAAGTAACCAAAGAATAAGTATCTATAATTCCTGTACTTTTCCTAATTTTAAAGACTTCAAAAACCCTTCAGCTCAAGATGATTTGTAAAAAGATATAGCAGAGGAATTAGGGTCATAAGTCTGAGTCTAAAATTAATTCACATATCACTTTCCCATTCATTTCATCTTATGTTTCAATGCAGTTTAACATTTTCTACAAATTAAAAGGCTATCTGCATTGTCAGAATTTTTTTCCCCTTTTTTAATGACAATATAATCAAAATGTGGCTCCCAGAATTTCTTTTCTTTTCTTTTAGGCAATTGGGGTTAAGTGACTTGCTCAGGGTCACACAGCTAGTAAGTGTCAAGTGTTTGGTCCGAGGCCGGATTTGAACTCAGGTCCTCCTGACTTCAGGGCCGGTGTGGCTCCCATAATTTCTTAATGGTCCAGGTAAAGTACACTTAGTGAGATGCAATGTTACAAAACATCATAAGGTTCAAAAACAAAGTGTCTTCATGCTCTAATCAGATCTTCATATCTTAAAGTACTTAGAAATGAGTTTAATCTTTAAGACAAAACACCTGAACAAACTGAATACTGTCAAGATTGACTCTTTCAGGAAGTCTTAATATTGTTATAAAGTTCTCAACTATTATTTTATTCTGAATATTAAAAAATAGTACTAAAATCTTTTGTGGATTCAAAATATCTAATGTAAACATCATAGAAAATGCTAGCTCTTGGAAAAATATGAAAAATGGGTCATGCTGACCTTTTGTTACACTACAATTAGTTATATCTAGGGTATATTAAGTTGGAAGAAATAATTATCATTAAAGCTATCACCAATGCTGCAAATAGAAACCAAAAAAGTTAGTTTAATTAATCTTATAAATCTATCAACAGACTTTGAAATCTCTGTTGTTAAAATTGAAAAGACATCTGCTAGATGTTCTTGATCATGTGTAATCCAATGAAAGCACAGAGATTTTTATTCAGAAATACGAACGATTTGCTTCCCAATATTGCCTCCTGTCATCACAGATTGGAAGGCAACTGCAAAAGAAAAAATTAATAATCTTGAAGAATTAGTGTCAGTTACATAATATCACCAGTTTTATAAATGATTGTTGTAATAGCTCAAAATAACATTATCTATCCATATATCAAAAACGGAGCTTTATAATTCTCAATGATGTCCTAAATCAGTCCTGCACAACATGTGTCCTGCTTGCGGCCTGCCAAAGAATCTCAGATAGCCTGAGAAAAATGTATATGATAGAAAAGAAAGTAAACATGTAACAAGAGCTTTGTCTGTGCCCTGCTTAATCTGCCTTCCACTAGTCACTACTGTGCCTATCATATAAGGTGGCAGGTGGGTTGCCACAGCCCCTCTCTCCTGTTTGTCATGTGACTGAGGCAAACAACCACTGTCAGCCTGTCTCTAGTCTGAGAGAAGCAATTTCATGATCAATAAAAATCTTAAGTAATAAGTGTAATTAATTGATATTTTCCTTTTTCAAAATGTGGCTTATTGGCAAAATAGTTTAATCATTAATTATGCCTTTACTTGGAAAGTGAGCCACTAAAAACCTATGTGTGGCCTGAAGCAGATCAGCCTATTTTAATTTTGGCCCCTGCCTAGGGCCACGTGGTGCAGGCTAAATGATCACAGCAGCTCTGAAGCACAAAGATTAGTCCAAATCAAGGTAAGGCACAACTTAAACATCAGTACCTGAACTGAAAATGTCCATCTCTTACTAACTATAGGCATTCACTGTCAGCTCAGGAAACAAAATCAGTGAAAAAAGTTTTGAGGTAATCTCTTATAAAGAATATAAATAACAATGTTTATACAAGATGGATAAATGAAACTAACACCTGTTAACTTAAAAGACTTGGGGCTTTTGTGTAAATGTGGTTTTCAAAAGAGGAGATGTTTTTACAATACCGTCAAGATGAATTTCACCCAAGGCAAATATAATTCATTTTTTCTAATGGAAAATAAAAGGTTTTTAAGTAACACAACTCTAAAATAAAATTCTATTGGCTAACTATATGTGTACACACAAAAGAAAGCCCCAAGAGAATTTTGAAAACTATGCACATGGAGACAAAAACCCCCTATTTTCATGAAAATTAATATTAAAAATTTTCCCCAATCCCTGTAATATATAAACTGAAAAGTACTCCCCATTCATGTGTAAGTTATGCACATACTATTTGATGAACTCAAGAAAGAGCCTCATAAAATGAGACACACTAAAGAAAGATGTTTCTCTTAAATATCATTAAGTTGAATCTTTGGTAAAGGTTGGATAAGTTCATATTCCATTCAAATTAATGTAACATTTCCCAGAAAAGAAACACAAGACCTACAACACAGAGAAAGAGAGAAATGCCTGCAGAAGTACTATTTCAGAGTAAGAACTTACACTTGAATTATTAAAGAATTTCTGATCATCTTACCTCCCATGTTTTCCAAGCCATTGATCACCGTCTCTCTGATCTACAAATCAAAATAACTGGAATTAATTTTCTTTCTTATTTTGCAAAGGCAAACTATTTCGCCCTTAGTATACTTCTAATATGCAATGTATGGTCTATAAAAGCATGTAAATCATATTTTTATGAATAAGAAATCTGCTTTTCCCTATCAACTAATATTATGGTTTTCTTTCCTCCCTCATACTCTACTTAGAAGTGTCTCTGTTAAATAAACAAATACGATTCAAGAAATTTCTACCAAATCCAAGCAGCTGGAAACAAAACATCATCTTTGTTGTTGTTCAGTCATTTTCAGTAGTATCTGACTGTGACTGCATTTAGGGTTTCCCTGGCAAAAATACTGAAGAGATTTGCCATTTCCTTCTCTAGTTCATTTTACAAACAAGGAAACTGAGGCAAACAAGGTTAAGTGACTTGCACAGCACCACACACCTAGTAAGTGTCTGAGGTCAAATCTGAACTCATGAAGATGAATTTCCCTGACTCCACCTATCGTGCTACTTAGCTGCCCTATAAGGGTAACTTTTTGTAAGAATAATTAAATATTTGTTTTCTATTATATAATTTAGGATTTTAACATTAAGTAACAATTTTTAAAAGTAGGAGTGTGCACACATTTTGAATCAGCCATTTTTTCCCAAATGGCTAAGAAATTAAGTGATTTATTCTTAATAGGTTTCTTCTAATTTCTGAACTCCTTTCCCTCCTATACTTTACTGAAAGTAAACTATCAGGCTAGAAGATCATTAAGAAATCTTTTCTATCTACAATACTGTCTTTGATGCACTTGGTCTCTATAATTATACAGATAGAGACACTATGAGAGTGGAATATTGTATACACCACCAGATTCACTGGGTCTTGAGTGGTTATATTGAACTGCTTTTCTCTTTTTTCCCCCCTGTTATCCTTTGTTACAAGGCATGGCTCACTGGGTAGGAGAGTGGTAAAGGGTATATTCAGACATGATCTGATATTAAAACAAAATAAATTTTTTAAAAAAGAAATCCTGCCATGAAAAAAGTTTTCTTTGAAATATTTCTGGTATTTGCTTCTTCCTCTCCATTTCCACTGCCACCTGAAGGAATGCAGTACACCAAGGTGACAAAATATGGAGGAGAAAAAAGATCAGAAATCCCAGCCTTTGCCTCCCTATTTTCAGAAGGACCAAATCTCAGACTGGGTGATAGAAACATCAAGGCCAAAGCACAGAAGCACACACTTCTTGCACAGTCACTGATCCACAATGAACATCAGGGCTATCAGTATAATAAGATAATTAAAAGGTCATTACCAGAGGGGGAGTCAAGATGATGGAGTAGCAGGAAGTACAGTGAGCTCCCCAAGAACCCTCCTCCAACTCCCCCAAAGACAGGTAGAAAATGCACCAGGCTTCACTATATATGTTTGTACTGCATTGTATTTCTTTCTTCCTCGACGGGCAGAGGGAGCAGGAAGAAAATTGGGAACTAAAAGCAAAATTTTTTAAAAACAAAAGAAAAAGAAAATGTACCAGAATGAATCCTGATTGGGAAATTGAAGGGAAGAAAAAAAGTAAAGTGAGTCATTCTTCGGGCCCAGGTCAGACAGAGATCTATAGATGGTGGGGATCTGGTGAAAAGCGCACTACCTGGAACGTTCTAGTACCGAGGGTCTAGGGGTATTCTGCTGAAACTCTACATGTATGTTGCTCAGGCCCACATCCAGGTCAGGAACATGCAGAGCTTAGACCAGGGAGGGAGTGATCAGACTTCGCCCTGGATCGTGATGATCACCCAGGGAACACTGAAAACTTGCAGGTCCCCAACCTGAGCTGTCCCTGAGATTCTAGAATACCTCAGTCCTCAAGAACCCCAAGAAAGTAGGAACAGGACTGGCCCAGACTTTTCCTACAGAAGTAGACAAAGCTTAGGCCTAACATCACTTCTAAAGTCAGGAAGCAGGCTGGAAGAAGGAGCAAACAAAGAAAGAATCCCATCCCAAAAAGCTATTATGACAACAGGGCTGCTTAAGACATAAATCCAGAAGAAAAGAATGATTCCAAAATGTCTATAAGCAGAGGTTCAAAGAAAACCATAGCTTGGGCACAAATTCAATTAGAATTTCTGAAAAAAACTAATTTAGAGCTTTAAAAAAAAGGATAAATTTTTTTTCAGAGTATTTCACTAAATAGTAATCCAGAAGGAAAGAGAAGAAGAAGAAAAAGAGGGAAGGTAGATTAAGGAAGAAATTAGTACTATTATAGTGCTAATATAATAATATATAGCACTAGTAGAGTAACAAACTATAAATCTATGCAAACATATTTATAGGTCTTTTTGCAGTGGCAAAGAATTGGAATCTGAGGGAGTATCTATCTACTGGGGAAATTATTGAACAAGTTATGGTATATAAATGGTGATCTACTGCTACTGCGCTGTAAGAAACAATGAAGGTGATGGTTTCAGAAAAACATAGAAGACTTTTATGAACTGATGCAGAGTGAGTCAGCCTAAATAGCCTATTTTATACAATGATATTAATATTGTAAAGACAAACAACTTTCAAAGACTTAGAATCGCTGATCAGGGTAACAATGATGAACTATGATTCCACAGGACTAATGATGGAATGTACATTGCCTGAATATGAAGATGAATTAAGTTGGTAAAGATAGGTGGGAACCAAATTATGGAAGGATTTGGATGCCAGCCAGAGAAGTTTGTATTTTATCTTAAAGCAACAAGGAATTACCAATATAAGATCAGATCGTTTAAAAGTAGTTGAAAAATGATAGGTAAGCAAGTATAGGTAACAAGTGTAGGCAGTCTTCTCTAGGAACTTAGATATGAAAGAGAGAAGAGATATAGGATAGTAGACTAATGAAATGGAAGGGTCAAGTGAAAGGGTTTTTTTTTTACACTCTTAAAAATTGCTGAGGACCTCAAATAGCTTTTGTTTATATGGGCTGTAGCTATTACTGTTTTCCAGTTAGAAATAAAATGGATATTTAAAAATATTTATCCGTTCAAAAATAACAACATATATGTTACATATTTACATGACTTTTTTATGAAAAATAACTATTATCTCAAACAAAAAAACTTAGAAGCATTGCTTTCTATATTTTTGTCAATCTCTTTAATGTGGGTCTTAGCAGAAAACAGCTTGATTCCCCTATGTGCTTCTACATTCAATCTGCTGTGATGTGCTGTTTTAAGTAAAGTATATGAAGAAAATCCGGCTTCAAATGGATGTACAGTTGGGTAATAGAGGAGCACTTTAATAGTTACATAATTTTTTAGTATTATTAAGGAAATAATTTTGACCTCAAGGACCCTTTGAAAGGGTTTTGGTGATCCCTGGAGATAGATGGACCACCCTTTGAGAATCTGTGAGCCAGAGATTTTTGTTCCAATCCTATCTCAGTACAAAGTAATACAATCTTCATATCAAAGTGGTTTTTATTTAAATTAACTGTAGTGAGCAACTGGGCCCTTATCCCAGCTATATAATCTGAATTAACTATACCTAGGATAACAACCTAATTTTTCAAACTACACAGAAATTCAAGCTCACTACATTTAGGATATAGGAGAAAAGCAATAAATTGATAAGGACATAGGATCAAGTCCTACCTTTAATTTTCCTTCTTTAAACCACTGACTTAGTTGTAGAATTCCAGACTCAAATCTGTCCGTATAATCGAACACCAGAAACATTTCCCTATAAAAAAATAAAAGAGCAATCCAAAACAAGAAAAAAAGCAAGATCAGATAATTTCACAAGCCTCTGAAATCTTTTCATGGAACAAATATCATGGCTTAATCATATTGAGTTCAGTCAGATGCGGTTTAGACAAATGTTATGCAAATAAAAGATATCAGGGAGTCAATGTCAAAACCATTATCTAAGTTAACAAAATCTATTACTGGGCTTCATGAGGTTTTAAATACATAGCACTACTCTGCTGGGTTTCAACTGGAAAGAATAAGATACCCTTCCCAGGATAAACTCATTACATAAATCTCATCACCATGATGCTAAATCAAGCTCTGATTGTCATGACCTCCCTCACCCTCCTCTTCCATTTGATTGGAGGGCTGGCAGGTGAAGTACCAAAGCCTTCCCAATGCCTTCCTTTATAAAGGGCAGAAGGTAGGCTCTCAACTCCTCTCTCCACTATGCATCTGCTTCTTTGCCTGCTCTCAACTCCAGGGAACAGTGTTTCCCATGGCACCTCCCCTGACACCTTTCCTACCTCCTTTTGTATGTTGTGTCCCCCAATTAGATTGTACACTCCTCCAAGGCAAGAAGCATGTGTATTTTTATTAATTGTATTCCCAGCACTTAGCACAATGGCTGGCACATATTAGGCACTTAATAAAATGTTTATTGGATTGGGATGGGGGAACAGCTCAGGGCAAAAAAGCATATCTATCTGTTTATATTTTTATACATATAGTATATGGATATATGGTTTTAATATGGTAGTAAAGAAAAGAAAGTATACCTCGTGATGTTTTTTGTTTTCCGAATTGACTCTACCTCAGGCAGCAATGGGGCAGGATAAGGAACATCCTTGTTGTACTGAGAAATCTGGCCACACAGGATAACATGGCTGTTCTGATTCATCTATTCAGAGAAAATTGATTACTATACCCCAAGAAATTGATTTTTCTCTATAGTTACTGAATATAGGGCTGCTTTATGAAAAGTATGAATGTTTTCATAGAATAAGTGTCAATGAACACATCCGTGGAAGCCAAAAGAAAACAAAAACCCTGACTATCCACTAATAGTAACTTAGAAATTTTTTTGGGGGGAGGGGAGACATGTATTTATGAATGTAAAGTGGTAAGCAAACGGATATATACAGGGGAGGTGAAACTTGCTAACCAGGAAAAAATGTAATATTAAATTCTGTAACTCTAAGGAAACAGAAGTTCATCTTCAAACACTCACTTAACTTGAAATTATGGTAAATTATCTAGTAAGGTGACATATAACAAGTGATGATGAAATACTAAAACTCTATAAAACATAAAATGTTTATCCACCTGTAGTCATTTCAGTTTACTCTCCTGGCTTCCCTAGGGAGTAGTAAGTAGAAACTGGATGATGGTGAGACAGGAGGAGTCCTTTGATTCTAGCTAAGACAATTCTGTTTCTTTCTGAAAACCTTGAGCGCAACCCAAGATCAGCCATCATTTGAATGCACCTAACTCATTTATGCATTTCTTCCCAAATGGCATGATTACATATAATTCTTTTTTCTTCCTAATATATTTTCCATATATTTTTGACAGGCATGAAAGACAACAAAAGCTTACTGCTTATGAAGAAATAACTTTAATTCATTGACTTGAAGAATTAATGGGAAAGGATTAGATTATCTCATTTGATAGAATGCCTTCCTTGAGGGCAAGAACTGTTTTACTTTTGGCACTGTATCCCCAGTTCTGCATGGTGCCTGGAACAGAGTAGGTGCACAGTAAATGCCTGTTGATTAGCAAAAAGCTAAATGTTCAACACTGTCTACAAAACACCTGGCTCCATGTCCCTTCACCCTTCTATTCCGTCCTCTGGAATTCTTGTTCTATATAATTAACAAAGTTCTCTGATTCTTGGGTCTGTTTCTCTCATGCTACCTCCATCTTCTGGCACTCATTGAGACCTGATACTCAATGACACTTCAACACTTGCATTCTTTCTAGGATGAGTTGCACCTTCTCTCAAACTCCCTAACTCACTGGTCTAAGGATGAGAGGTGGAATACTTCTTGGTCCTCCTTAATGCTTTCAGAATTTCCCTCCACCATCTCAGCAAACTGTCCTCATTTAAGAGTCACTATCCATATTTATCACTCAGATTGAGGTGTCTATTGTCTACCAAGCCCTAGGACATTCGTCCTCTTTTCTCAAAGCATTCAGTGCCTTGGCTCCTTTTCCATCCAAGTTCATGCTTTGTATTATGGAACTCAACATGCATATTGATATTCCCATGAATACCCTAAACTCCCAGTCCTTCAATCTATTTAATTCCCATGAGCCATTTCTGTACTCCACCTTGGCTATACAGAGCTGAGAATGATACCCTTGCCATTACTCAAAAATATTCTACTTCCATGATGAGTAACTCTGACATTTCTCTATTTTATTCTAATCTCTTATAGTTCCATCTGTCTGTGTGCTGTCAAGACCCACACCCTAAGACTATTCCTCTTTTTTCTACTCTCTTTTATTACTATGAGAAGACACCTTGTTTTCCAGAGCTAAGGCCCAGCAAACAAGCTGTGCCCTGAGCCTGGCACAACAATAATCCTTTGCACTCATCCTCTGGATGAACTCAGGTGCAGCTAAATCACAAAACTGGCTTAAACCAGCTCCAGGTGGTCCCTGAGCTCAAAGAAGCATCTAAAGGAACCAAGTTCTGCTCATGAAGCCCTGCCATGAATAGACTTTTTGTCACTAGGCAAACTCACCTCAATGCTGTGGTCACACTGCACTGCTTTGTTCTCTGTCTAGCAAGAACTGTGTGTAAAAAGGCTTAGCCTTGCTGCTTTGGTCTTAGAGGAGACCCTGGCACATGTGTCTAGTTCCCCTCGTCTAGTGGGATAAAGAAGGCTTTTTGTCTATAACCTTTGTGAGCTCTTTTATATTTCCAGGGTTTAAGAGTTGGTGCATAATCTCCGTGGCTCTTTGGTCATTTATTTTCAGAGTGTGACAATGCTTTACTCTTCTTAAACCCATTCTCCATGTTCATCATGACCTCCAAATTCCTGCAATCCCCAGGACTATCCCAGGCCTTTAGCCTTGCTCTAATTACACTCTCCTCCCTTTCACCCATCCCATATATCCAGTCAGTTGCAGATCTCATCATTTATAGTCTTTTGAAATTTCTTTCTTTCACATTGCCACTACCCTAGTTCAGGCCAGTGACACCTGCTGCCTGGATTATTGTAGTAGC
Organism: Phascolarctos cinereus; assembly: GCF_003287225.1. Lineage (NCBI taxonomy): Eukaryota > Metazoa > Chordata > Mammalia > Diprotodontia > Phascolarctidae > Phascolarctos > Phascolarctos cinereus. Next base: position 228,976,455 of record NW_027555736.1, read on the forward strand.
CTCCCTTCCTCAAGACTCCACTCCAACCTCCACAGAGCTGCCAAAGTGATTTTCCCAAAGTACCTGTCTGACAACACCACACCTAAACTCAATAAACTTCAGTGGCTCCCTCTTACCTCCAAGATCAAATAAAACTGCTCTGTTTTTCACTTCATGATCTTCACAAAGTGGCCCCTTCCTACCTTTCCAGTCTTCTTCCAGGTAACTCTCTTCTACAGCTCACTTTACAGATGAGGAACCTTTTTACATTTTAAATTTTACAGTTGAGGCAAACAGAGTAAGTGACTTGCCCAGCGTCACTCTCTTGATTCCAGGAGCTACTAATGCCCTCCCTCTCCCAAAACTACCTTCTATTTATTTTTTATATATTTGTGAATGTATCCAATGTCTCCTTTATTAGGAGGGCAACATCTGTTTTGCTTTTGTCTTTGTATCCCCAGTGAGTGCCTGATACTTAGTAGGTGCTTAATCAGTGTTTCTTGGGGATTGTTCTCACTGTAACTCACAGTAAGAGACAAATTAGATACTGAGGATGGTTACACTACAGAATACAATAAGAAACTATCAGGTTGTTTTATCAGAGCAGAACTGTTTTTTGGCTGATGGCTCAGAGTAACCGTGTGCGTGCGTGCGTGTGTGTGTGTGTGTGTGTGTGTGTGTGTGTGTGTGTGTGTGTGTGTAAACAAATAGGAATAAAACTTATTAATTATTCAAATTTATAGGAGGAAGTGATCAATCACCTGGCGTATAACAGTATCGCTGATGTCACCACCAACATTGTCAAAGTAAACGTCCACTCCAGATGGGCACACCTTGCGGAGTTCTTCTGCCACATTCCCTTTCTTATAATTAATTGCAGCATCAAAGCCCAGTTCTGAGACCAAGATGGAGCACTTCTCATCTGTTCCACAAATTCCCACCACTCTGGAACAGCCTTCCAAACGGCCAATCTACAATAATAAAAGTTTGAAAATTAAATGGTTTTACATTTTTATAACAGTACCTAGATATCTAGAAAAGCTGTATGTACTGGCATTTACAGTTCAGGTCAGGTCAGAATTTTTAAACTTTGGCCAAAGGCTAGTGAAAGACTTAAAGAGCCAAGCCAGGATACGATGTGATATTTAAAACAAATCATACAAAGCAGGAGAGTAGAACAGAATAGAACATAAGTAGAACAGACAGTGATTTTGAGTTTACAAGCAGACGGCTACAATAGGATTTTATAAAAGGAATCATCAGATCATTAACACATCACAATGCTATAGGTGAACTTAAGTTTCTGAGCTTGAGAGATGCCAAAAAAGTATTCAGAGAAAATTGCACTCTGTAATTTCTCATTATGAATATATGTTTATTACATTTCACCTGTATAACATATATATATATATGTGTGTGTGTGTGTAAACACACACACACACACACACAATATGGAAATTTTTAAAAGCATAGTCTAAAGGCCATTCATGGGTTCTAAAAAAATATATCAGGTAAAACAACCAGGGAGCAGCTAGTTCCATAGAAATAATGCCTAACAACACAGCAATAACCCAACTGATGTTTAAAAGTTACAGCCAAGGAGGACTAAACATGAGTTCAGATTGTCACCAGCTATTTGATTTGTACCAAATTATGGTGTAACAGTTCCACAATGTTGTAGAGTTGTTTGGTTATAATATATTTAGATGTTATTGTAAAATGACATTATTTAGAGTAACATTAAACGGAGTATATCTGTACTAAATTCTATATTTTTGTCCCCATTCATTTATCTTTTATTTGGAATTTTAAAAATTCAGAGAAGTTATGGTTTTAACAGATTTATTCATTAGAATATGAAATTTCAGAGAGGTAGTTTTTTTCTGATATCATCCATCACAGCATTCAGTCACTTACATCTAATTCTGTGTTCTTCTAAATTTCACATAGAGAACTAGACCCCCAAACAAATCCCCAAATCACAGTACATTTATTTTTAATAATAGCAGTAATATAGTTAACTAGGTATACACAGCCCTTCTCTCAGAACTATTTACACAAAACATTACCTGTGCTTCTCAATCTTATACTTCTGCCTGTCTAGTTTTACATTGAGACTTCAGTTATAGATGTTTCTTTTTTAAAAAAAAGTAAGTAATCATAAGCAAAGTTTACCTGGCCAGCCAATGATCCACAAACACCTGCAGCTCCACTGACAACCATTGTCTGGTTGGAACCAACGCGTATATGACCTTTTTCTTTAATTGCAAAAAAAGAAGTCAATCCTGGCATACCAATAGCACCGAGAAAATAAGAAAGGTGTCCATCTACAAGTTGTGGGTCTACCTAAAATAAAATATGCACATATTTTATATCACACTATGGATTTCTATTAGAGTTTAAACAGGAAACATTGGTGGAAATTAATCCTATATAATTTCTGTTATGGTAAAATACCTATACTCTAAGGGCACTAAAGTATAAAATTGGACTGAAAGCAGTATGTCAAAGCAGATAAAGAGTTGGGACTAGAAGTCAGGAAGACCTAGTTCTGCCCATCACAATTGGCTGTGTGATTGTTGGAAAGTCATGTAACCTCTCAGTGACCATAAACAACTCTCACACTCAGCTGCCAAACAGCTGCCAATCGGCACTGCATACCAATTACTGTTCCTTATTGGAATACTAATACATGCTATAAAAAAAATGGTAACATTAGAATATGGAATCTCTAATCAAAGCTTCAAGCCAAAGTTCAACCTCCAAAATGTCAAAAGTTGTGACTGTGGCAGGGCAGCTAGGTGGTGCAGTGGATAGAGCACCGGCCCTGAAGTCAGGAGGACCTGAGTTCAAATCCGGCCTCAGACCAAACACTTGACACTTACTAGTTGTGTGACCCTGGCAAGTCACTTAACCCCATTGCCTAAAATAAAAAAAGTTGTGATTGTGGGAAAACAGGGGCACTGACATGCTACTGGTACAGCAAATGATACAGCCATTTTGCAAAGCAATTGGGAACAACACCCAAAGGGTTATTAAACTGTACGTTCCCTTTAACCTAGCTATACCACTACTAGCCTTACAAAGAAATCAAAGGAAAAGGAAAAGGAAAAGGTCCTATATATATATAAATACTTATGGTAGCACTTTTTTTAGTGGCAAAGAAATTGGTATTGAATAGCTGAACCAATTCAGGCATATGAATATAATAGAATACTATTGGAGGCAGGTAGGTGGCATGGTGGATAGAGACACAACCAGGCCTGGAGTCAGGAGGATCTGACTTCAAATCCAGCCTCAGACCAGACACTTGACACTTATTATCTGTGTGACCCTGGGCAAGTCACTTAACCCCAACTGGCCCACCAAGAAAAAAAAAGGAAAATAAAAGAAAAAAAATACTATTGTGCTATCAGAAATAATGAAAGAAAGAATTTCAGAGAAACTTAGGACTACTTAAATTTATGCAGAGTGAAGTGAGCAGGACTAGGATAATAATTTAAACTATAACAATATTTAAAAAAAAAACAATTTTGGAGGACTTGAGAACTCTAATGAATGCAATGACCAATCATAATTCCAGAGGATCAATGATGAAAAATGCTATCTACATCCTGACAGAAAGGTGATAGACTCAGGGTGCAGAGTGAGACACATTAGACACAGTGAGACACATAGGGACAATACGGGAATTTGTTTTGCTTGAATATGCATATTTTTGGGGTTTTGTTTTTATTTTTTAGCGGGTTGGAAAGGAGGTGGAAATAAAAGGCAACTATGATAATTTTTTCATGAACAAAACAAAATGCCATGAATATGAAAAGTTTACTTTAGCTGCTCAAGAATTTTGTTTGTTTGTTTATCTGCTTTTCTACATAGCTCTCCCACTAATTAGCTATGTGATCTTGGGAAAATAACTCAATCTTCCTTTGTTTCAGTTTCCTGATCTGTAAAATGGAACTGGATAACCTACAAGATTCCTTCCAACTAAGATGTGATTAGCAGATCAATCACCATAATGAGATAATAATAACTCCTGAAATTTGTATAGTAACACCTCAAGGTTTGGAAAGCAATTTCTTTATAACCCTTATGTAAGGCAGGTAATGCAAACTGTTAGTGGCGTTCACCAGGGCCAGCATTAGGCAAAACTGTGGTCGTATGATTTCAGGACCTCTTCACTGTTCTTTCTGGACCCTACTGCCCCTTAAACACCTTTCTTTCCTTAAAGTATTCATTGTCCCTGTGCTGCCTTCCAGCTGCTTAGCTCTCAGCTGCAACATTCCTTCAGTCAGCAGCAGGGCAAGTTCTTGACCCTTTTTCCTATATCCTTTCAAAACTTATCTGTCTTCTAAATGAGTCCTTTAGAAATCTCCAACTTCTTCCAGAAAAAATTGTAATTGAGATGTACCACACTAATGCTTGTAGGCTAGTAGTAACAACACATAGGTGTATTTTAAAAGTTATTTTTAACTAATGATGAAAAGTTTCAAGTCCTCAGGTAGGCCAACTGTTGAGTGGGAAGTTAGGAGGAGGTGATAATTTCCACCTAAACTTTCAAATCATACCATCATAAAGCCCCTAGTTATTACTATGAAGTGACAAAGGTCCCTTGACTTTAGTTTTCAGCATCATTGTTTGGCCTGTGATTTAGACAGTAGATGAAAGTCATTAACTATACTTTCAGTGAAAACACAGTTAATTTTTATATAACTTATTCTTTATATAAATTTTCAGGCAATAAAAAGAAATAAAGACTACATAATCAACTAATTGTTGGTATAAATTTTGATACATTTAATCAGTCAGTAGGCAGAAGAAACTGGATGATTTCATTACTTTCTTGATATTAAGAGAATCAACTGCAAAGGGAAAAATGAACTCAGAATTATACGAAATATATATGCACTGCTTATTAGACATTACCTTTTCAAGGGTATTTCCCTCTAAAATAGCCTTAGTTTGCCAAGGCCAATAAAAAGAAGTCACAAAATCGCCTTTAGCCAAATTTGCATGTTGACTCTCTTCTATAACTCCAACACCTCCACCATCAATCACTTCAGACAGCTCCCAAGGCTTCATAAATTCAAGAAAAGTGGTTTCATTCATTCTACTACGCTGAGAAACAAAAACATTGATTAGGAGAATTCTGAAAATACTTCATGATATCTATATATCTAGAAAGTATTAAAAAGGGATATATTGAATGGTGTTGGGGGGCGGAAGATAGTGTTAAGCATGAAGCAATCCTATGAGATAAAAAACAAAATTTTATCTTCCTCTTTCCTTTCTCTCCTCCCAGGTATTGGTTATTTAAAGAATATCTCGCTTAAGAAAATACCTGTTTAAAGGATAGAGAGGATTTTCAATATCCTCATCATAATCCTAATGAAACTATGAAGTATTATTATCTCACAAATTCTTCCAATTCCCAAACCTGCAAATTTAAAAAAATTTTTTCTCATAGTTATCCTCCTTCCCAAAGCCCTATTACTCAATCTTTTACCCTAAGAGGAACTGTTTTCAATTTAGAACCCATTGCTAGTGACACAGTTAGAAAGGACAATGTTGAAGCAGATTAGCTATGGCAATTTCCAGATATATCGTTTTTGGTAAAAAGAAAGTTACTCATCTCCAAAAGACTCATGATGTCAAATGCTATCCACATCCAGAGAAAGATCTATGGAGTCTGAATGCAGATCAAAGCATATTATTTGCTCTTTTTTTTCTGTTTTGTTTTCTTTCTTCTTTCTTGTGCTTCCTCCTATTGGTTCTAATTCTTCTTTATAACATGACTAATGTGAAAATATGTTTAATAGGAACATATATGTAGATGTAGAGCCTATATTAGATTGCATACTGTCTTGGGGAGGAAGAAGGGGAAGAAGGGGAAGAAAATTTAAAACTCAAAAGCTTACAGAAGTGAATGTTGAAACTAAAAATAAATAAATTAAGTTTTTTTAAAAAAGTAAAAAGCCTAATAAAACTGTTCATCAATTAAAAAAAGTAAAAAAAGAGAAAGTCATCAGTGTTAACAATGAAAACCACAACTAAAGGTTTCCTTCAAGAGTCCTCAGAAGGGGGTACAATTATATACTCAACAATTTTACCAACAGAAGGAACAATTCCTAAAGAAGTTAAATACTCTTAGGGAACACAACGTTTTAGACTCTTTTTAAAATTTGTGATGGAAAAAAAAACTGTAAAGGATACAGGCAAACAAAACCATAAGCTACCAGGCTTCTTTCTTGCTTTCTGAAATGTGAGAAGGTGTAATACATAAATATGAAAGACTTGGTTCCTCTCAAACAGTCAGGGGAAAAAAATGTAACTAACAATGACTAAGAGCTGCATGATTTATTCCATCAGGCAATTCCACAAAAATCAATGAAGGTCTTTCATTTTAGCAACATTACACAACAAGGCTTAGGAAACATACCTAAATAGGAATTACTTAAGCTGTTTGTTGAGCCTAGTGTTACTGATCATAATGACCTCTGAGGAACAGTTTTCATAACATCATAGAAGTTACAAGGTGGCTAACCAATGCAAACACTTAAAACCTTTAAATATGAGAGTACTAGAGACCACATGGACAGAAAGAAGAGACAGATGAGGAGCTTGGGAAATATTACAAGTCTGGCATAGAGGCATGATGTATTAGTGGTGGGGGACTTCAATTATCAAGCAAAGAAGCTAAGAATAATTTTCTGCTTCAAAAGGTGGAGGAACCAAGAAGGAGAATTTCTACTCTGAAGCTGATTCTGACTACCCAGGAAAAACTGGTTGCTGAGGTAGACATGATGGGACCCCAGCTAGAAGTGACCACCTCTTATCAGAGTTTGTGACAGAGGAGAGGAAATCTGCACAGTATGTATTATGAACCCTAAATTGGAAAGTCAGATTTTAGAGTTCAGAGGAAACAAAGTTAAGATTCCATAGAGTAGAATGCTTCAGAGTATGTCAGCTCAGGAGAGTAAGAAGATATTCAAGAATGACATTCTCATAGCCAAAACAGAAATGATTCTAAAATGGTATTTGTCTGAAAAAAATCAATTCAATAAAAATTTAGTAAGTACTTACTATGTGCCAGGCACATACAAAAAGAGGCAAAAGACAATACCTGTCTTCAAGGACCTTACGAAGAAAAGGTCGTGGTATGTGCACAGGGAATTCACCAACAAACTTAAGTTTTAAAAAGAAATGTTCAGTAGATGGAAACAAAGGCAACTGCCTTATGGAGGATGATGGCACAGCCTTGTAAAAACCATGTTAGACCAAAAAAAACCAAACAAACCCAGAAGAAAGAAATAGAAAGAGAAATTCCATTTAAAATAACTGTGGATGGTTTAAGAAACTTGTGAGTCTATTTGCCACAGGAACTATATGAATACAATTATAAAAAACTTCATACAAATCAAGACATCCAAATAACTAGAGAAATATTAATTGCTAATGTGTAAGCTCAGTCAATAAAAATGACATTACTACCTAAATTAACTTACTCATTCAGTGCTATAACAATCAAATTACTAAAGAATTACTTAGTAAAGATGGAAAAAGTCCTGACAAAATTCATCTAGGGGAACAAAATGTTAAGGATATTATGGGAATCGATGAAAAAAATATAATGAAGTAGGAATACTAGTATCAAAGCTCAAACTATACTACAAAGCCACAATTATCAAAACTATTTGGTACTTGGTAAGAAATAGAGAGGTTGATCAATGGAACAGATTAAGTATACAATACAGAGAAACAAATGAGCATAGTAACCTAGTGCTTGATAAATCCAAAGATGCCAGCTAGCAGGGCAAGTACTTCATATCTGACAAAGACTATTGTGAAAACTGGAAAGTAGCCTGGCAGAAACGAGGCACAGGCCAACCTCTCACACTGTACATACCATGATAAGCTCAAAATGGGCACATGATTTAGACATAAAGTGTGATATCATAAGCTAATTAGTAGTACATGGAAGAAATTAACTGTCAGAACTATGGAGAGGGGAAGAATTCATTCCAAAAAAGAGACAAAGGTTTACAGGAAGTAAAATGGGTGATTCTGATGATATTAAATAAATTTTTTTACACAAACAAAAACAATGCAGCTAAAATTAGAAGGAAAACAGGAAACTAGGAAAGAAATATCTGTATATTTACTCTGATAAAGGTCTCCTTTCTAAAATATAGCTGAGTGAAATTTATGAGAAGAAGAGTCATTCTCCATATAATAAATGGTCAAAGGATATGAATAGGCAACTTCTGGAAGAAGAAATTAAAGCTACCAATAGCCATATTAAAAATGCTCTAAAACACAACTAACAACTCTAGGGAACAATTTGGAACTATGCCCCAAAAGCTATTAAATTGTACATATCCTTTGACCCAGTGATACTGCTAAGGCAAAGAACTGGAAACTGAAGTGATGCTCACCAGCTGGCAAATGGCTGAACAAGTTACGGTATATGAATGTGATGGAACACTGCTATGCTGTAAGAAATGATGATAGATATGGTTTCAGCAAAACCTGAGAAGACTTATATGAACCAATGCAATATGAGGTGAGGAGAACCAGAAGAACAAGGTACACAGTAAAAACAATATTGTAAAGATAACTGAGTGTGAAACTTAGTAACTCTGATCAACATAATGACCAATTACAATTCCAAAGGACTAATGATGAAATACGTTATCAAGCTCTAGAAAGAGAACAGATAGACTCAGACTGCAAAATGAAACATTTTCTTCTGTTTTTCTTTTTCTCACTTTTTCCCCCCTTGTTGGAACATAGCTGATGCGGAAAACTGTTTGCATGCCAATACATATTTGTAATGAGTTTTATTTTTATTGCCTTCTCAGTAGAGGTGGGGCAGGAAGGGGAGAATTTGGAACTCAAAATAAAAATGAATTAAATTTTTGAAAAATAGTTAATCTTATACTCTCAAAACAAAAAATAATAAAAATTGTTGGGAATACCAAAACTTAGACTTTGAGGCTGGCAAAGAAATCTCAGTTCAACAAAATGTCTTTTTTTTTTAATCCTACCTTAGGAGAAAAAGGGGAAACGAAGAGATAATAACTTTGCTTGGGGTGGATGAGATAACTGACAGTAGAGAGAAGACAGAACTGCTCAAATCTTAATTTATTGCTTCATTTCTCTCTGCAGAGGAGAATGATCTCTACACTAAAAAGGACAAGACAAAACTGACTAACAGAGTTGATACCCAAAATATATAAGGAGAGAGTGAGTGAGCACTTAGCTATCCTAGATGAAGTTCAGTCACTTGCCCCAGATCATCTGAAAGTACTGGCCGATGTGAATGTTGAGCCTCTATCAATGATATCTGAAAGACCCTTATGGAAAATGGGAGAGGTATCACAAGACTGGAGATGGATAAAAGTCTGGATTTAAAAAATAAAAAGGAAGAGAACACAGACTGCAAACTATGTAGGTCAGTTGGTGGGATTTTGATTCCCGGGAAAGATACTGAAAGTATAATTAAAGAGATGACTGACAAACATTTAGAAAAGATAATTCAATAATCATCATGTGTTATTACTACCTTTGTGACAAATTTAATATTGGGTGCCTTGCACACAGTAGATGCTGGATTAATATTTATTGAATTGGAAAAAGAAACAAAGTTCTAAAAAGGGAAGTAGTTGTTGCTGTTTTTCCTTCATTCTCAAAGAGGACCAATGATTTCATGAGGGTGATGTCTTGACAAAGACACCTCGGCCAAGACACTAGAGTGGTTCACCATTTCCTTCTCCAACTCATTTTACTGATGAGGAAACTGAGGCAAACAGGGTTAAGTAACTTGCCCAGGACCATACAGCTGATAAGTATCTGAGGCTGCATTTGAACTCAGGTCTTCCTGAATACAGGCTTGGCACTCTATCCACTTTGCCACCTAGCTGTCCATGGCACATATGCCTGGAACACAGCAGGCGCTTAATAAATATTTCTTAATTGATTATTTTGCCATAAGACATGAGCAAAGGGAAAGACTTAAAGAAACCTGAGAGGACTGGTATGAACTGAAAGAGAGCCAAATGAACAGAAGTAGGAGATCTAATTAAACAGTGACTGCAGCATTGTAAAGAAAAACAACTTGAAAGATTAAATAACTAACATCAATGCAAAGAGCACTGATAAAGACTTGGCAGAGATGTGATGACTGACAGGTGCAGAATGAGACATGCATTTTCAGAAGGAGCCAATGTATGGCTTTGTTTTGGGTAACTAATTTGTTACAATACAGGATTTTTGTTTTGGGGAGGAGAAGGGGTGGTACTGACAGGAAAGAAAGAAGGAAAAAAAGAAAGGAAGGAAGGAAGGAAAGAAAGAAAAGAAGGAAGAAAGCAAGAAAGAAAGGAACAAAGGAACAACAAAAGAAAGTAACAAAGAAAGAATTAAGAAAAACAAGTCAACAAATTCTTTTTTAAAATAGAAAAGAAATAAGAAAGGGACACAGAAAAACAGGACAGTGTTAGAACTACCACGTTAAATTTGAATGATAAAAAAGACAAACTATGTATTGGAGGTTTTATAAGGAATCTTCATTTTCTATTCTTTCTATAGAAAATGTTCATTTTTGTTGATGTTTATCAAGGTCATAATAATAGAAATAAAATACTTTTAAAGGGAGGCTCTGCAGTGTTCAGGGCTAAAGGAATTCACTACAATGGCAGCCACAAAAAGGAAGATTTAGGGAACTTCCTTTTTTGTAAAGAATCCTGTTCTGACTTGAACTCTGTGCTGAAACTCCTGCGTGACAAACCTGAACATCTTGGGTGCGCACATATCTCACCTAAAATTAAAGGCCACAGGATTGTAAGAAAAGTTTATCTCATATGTTTCTAGGAATCTCATAATTTCGATATATACAGGGAGATATTTTGTTAGAGAGGTCTGTAAGGCAACATTTTGTTTGGCTAAATAAAATGCCTTTTTTTTTATAGTCAACAAACAAGAAGCACGGTGAAATTTTATATTCTCCATGCCTTTCAGTCATTACTAAGATATGGTTTATGCTTGTAAAACGTTAATTGTTGGGGGCAGCTACGTGGCACAGTGGATAGAGCACTGGCCCTGGAGTCAGAAGGACCTGAGTTCAAACTTGGCCTCAGACCAAGCACTTGACACTTACTTCCTGTGTGACCCTGGGCAAGTCACTTAACCCCAAATGCCTCACCAAAAAAAAAATTCTATATAAAGCCTAATTGTTCCTTTCTTCTTTTTTTTTTTTGACTAGGGAATGGGATTAAGTGACTTACCCAGGGTCACACAGATAGTGTTACATGGCTGAGGCTGGATTTGAACTCAGGTCCTCCTGACTCCAGGGATGGTGCTTAATTGCTCCTTTTTAATACCCTTTTCAATAATATCCTATATGCACATGTAGCTTATTCCCAGGAAATGTATGGTTATTATTTTAATCATAGCATCTTGCTACTTACCATATACGGATCCACAGAGAGATAAAGAGTTCGGACTTTTACTTGTCCCACATTTAATTTATCTGGTAAATTAGCTTCTTCCATACGGAAATTCTCTGGCACTGGGTTGCCAGTTTTTCCTAAAATAACATAGGAGAAACAAAGAGGGAATAAAAGTATTTTTGAATAATGATTGTTTTAACTATTATTTTTTTCTTTACCTTTTCAAAAAATTTTAAATTTATTTTTAGTTTTCAACATTCACTTCCATAATATTTTGAGTTCTAAATTTTCTCCCTCACCTTACCCTCCCCATACTCCAAGACAGCATGCAATCTGATATAGGTTATATACACACACACACACACACACACACACACACACACACACACACACATTCATATTATTAGTATTGTCATTATTTTATATATGTTCATATTAAACAAAATTTCCCATTTTAACTATTCTCTAAAATAATTCCCTTTTGCAATCATTCTTTTATTCACTTCAAATGTCCATTTTCCACCAGCAGCTCTGCATGGTTTCCAATCCACGGAATATCATGATGCCCCCAAGCTGGGTACTCCCTGGTGCTGTACTGCTGCTCTCCCCTCCCCTTTAGATTGTAAGCAGTCCCTGAGGACAGACTGTCCTTTTATTTTTTTTTAAATCTGTATCCCCAGTGTGTTAGAAGGCATTTAATAAATGTTTATTGAATTGAACTGAATAATGCCTGTTGTTGAGCTGCATTTCCCAACAATTTTAAATGGCCTACTTAAAACTAAGTTGTTTTCCAACTGCTGTTGATTTTGTCAAAAATGTCCCTTTGAAACTACAGATTTTACAATTGGTATTACCCACAAATCTCGTGATAAATTTTTTTAAAGTTTTATTGATACTTATTGTATTCACCTCAAAGTCATTTCTTGGAATCCCCACCCCTAACTTTCTCCTGTGACAAAGAAAAATAGTTACATAAAAATTTCTGATATAGAGATTGCACCTGACAACTTATATAACATTAGGCCCAAGAAGTCATCTACCTCTTTACTAGGAGGTACATTTACTACATTTCATTATCTGTTTTCTGGAATCTTTATTGGTTTTTCAATTACTCACTGTCCAACTTCCTTTTAATTTTTTCATCTATATCATTGTGGTCTTAGTGATGAGGTCTAGAGATTTAGGAGTGCTGGAACCCCAAAATTACAACATGTGAGCCCTGCCTGAAAGGATTTGGCCCAAATCTTCTGTCAGCCAGAGAAAAAGTTTATTAGAGATAAATCAGACAAGCCAGATTCTTAAGGAATCTGAACATTAGTGATGCCCTTAAGGACCAGCGGACATGAGAAAGTCTCATTGTTCAAATGGGGGCCAGTGTGGATCTTATATACCCTCAAGTAATTTTGGGTGACCAGAGGAGTGGCTGGGAAGAGGGTCTGGGTGACTGGGGGAGGAGTTTAAGGAGAATTCTGATTGGAATGTCTGGGAGATAATGAAGGGAACTGGAAGGAAGTGGTTTGAATGGGGTCTGGACAAGACTAGGGTTTCACTGCATTTTCAAAGGGAGATAGGGAGAGTAGATATGGAAAAACCTATGAGTAGAATATAGCCTCAGGTAGCCATTTGAGACCTAAGTGAGTTTAAGGGTTTCCTGGGGCCAGTAGGCAATTGGGAGTCAAATTCTTTTTGGGGCAAGGAGCAAAGGTCTAGGCTTGGGCCCATACCCCATCACTAGTATATATTATTCTTTTAATGCTACATATTTTGTTCTGCATCAGTTTACATTGCCCATGAAATGAACATTTCCATGTTTCTCTGAATTCCCCATTATCACTGTTTCCTTGGTAATACTATGGATTTTATTTTATGCATTTATAAATAGCATTCTCAGAAATGTTCAGTTAAAAGATTAAGAACCGGAGCAGCTACGTGGCACAGTGGATAGAGCACTGGCCCCAGAGTCAGTAGGACCTGAGTTCAAATCCTTCCTCAGATACTTGATACTAACTAGCTGTGTGACCCTGGGCAAGTCACTTAACCCCACTGCCTAGCCAAAAAAAAAAAGAAGTAACAAGTAGCCACAGCTGTACATTAATCATAAGCAAATACATACCAGGTCGGAAATTCAGTACAACTCTTTGGACATGCATCACTATGTTCAGGCAGTAGAGCTACAAAGATCTGTCCTCAGAGCTCCCTAAAAATTCAAAACCAAAGAAGAGTTTCAAAAAATTGACAATTAAAGGAGTAAAAGAAATGCATTATATCACGTCTATGTTCCCAACTGGAATAAGGGAGCATAGGTATTATTTATTCAAACAGGTACTGCAGGCTTTGGTCTTCTCAAAGCCTCCTCAACTGAAAAACCACAAATGATATTTTCTTCCAACGCTAGTCATACTATTTGATTATAAAATTAAAGCCTATAAAAATCATGTCTATGTATCATGAATACTTTCTTTGGGTAGGGAGTCAGCAGGCACAGGATATCATAAAAACGAAGCTTATTTTAAGAGATAGGTAACAACTGGTTACCAATGTTGGATTCATAACTGAATTAGCCACCTGTGTAAAGTCAACTTCAGGTAACTTGTTGGAGCAAAGATCAAAATAAATCTAAGACTAGAAAAATAAAACAAAGACATTGCCATACAATTAAAGAAACTCCAACTTGGTTTCTTTAAGCAAACTGTTGATGCCAGGCCAAGGTGAGAAAGGAGTACATGGAGGACAGAGGGGACAGCCCTGCAAAGGCATGGCGACAGGATCTCATGTACGAAGGACAACAAGCAGGCCAGTTTGGTTTGGCTGGGCCACATAGTTAATGAAAAAGGAATCAGGTAAGTCTGGAGAAGGAAATCGAACCTAGATGGTAAAGGATGTCAGAACAGAGGAGCTTATTCTTGATTCTGGAGAGGGAGCCGCTGGAGTTTCTTGAGAGAAGAGTGGAACGGTCAGATTTGAACTTCAAGAATATCAATTTGGCGGCTTTGTGGAAGTTGGACTGAGGAGACAGAGCATGCAGAAAGACCAATTAGGAGGCTAAAGCAGAGAGGTGGGGAGGGCCGAAATTAGAGTGGCAGCTGCATGAAAAGAGAGAGGGATGAAAACAAGAAACACTGTGGTAGAATCAACTTGACGATGACACTAGTTTGGTTCATATTTATTCCCACACAGAGATGAACTCTGAGAATATCAGAATCTCTAGGTTCTAGGTGCACATTACTTCCACCCCACCACCATAAGCAAGCTGAATGCCAAGTCTATAACAACAGGTAATAAACAGAAATGGGGCCCACATGGGAGCCTCAGTTAGCATGGGACCGCAGAAAGGGAAATCCTCTTTTCCTGGAGCATAAGTCCTCTTTCCTCCATAAACAAACTCAGACACCAGTATGGGAAATCCCAGTAGCATATGAGAAGAGTTAGAGTTTGTTGAAGGCAGCCTCCAAGTCTTCTTTGTGCTCCTTTCCCCTGGACATTCTGCTTGTTCCATCACTCCAAAATGAAATCAGTCGGTCTGTATTTTGTCTTCCAGTCAGTCTTGGCAGCTTCATAATCTACACAAAGCACTAGCTGATTGTGGTGGTTCCCATGCTCTATTTGACTTAGGTATACTTTGCCACAAGCATGGCAAGCAGCTGGATTTGCCCAGCCAGTTCTGACATCACATCACCATACAAGTCCCCTACCATTTCTACAAGCAGCTTGTCTTCTCACTCCCAGCAACACTACCTTTTTTTTCCCCCTCATTCAGTCCTGTGATTTATTCAGGCTCACAGAAATAAGGAAAAGTGAGTGCTTTCCTATTAGGTTATGTCCACTGCAATCACAAAATCAGTCTCCCCCACCCCAAACACACATGCATATGTACATATTTATATATGTTATGATATTATATATTTATGTATAATCAGCTTTCTTTATTAAAGACTAGCATTTGAGAGTGAATGTGTATAAACTTTAAAACTAAAACAGCATTGTTAATTTTACACACACATACACGCCCCCCACATATACACCAATATTCAGTTCCACAGGAAAGCTTCTAAATATAGGTTATACCTATAGGGCTACTCCTCGCCTCTGGTTCACACTTATAGGTTGTGCTTCCCAGGTGTGATAGCAGCAATATCCTAAGGCCCCACTCAAGGTAGGTAAGGTTAATTGGTTGTTTTTTTTAAGGTATTGTAACTGATGTCAACACTTAATCGGCTCAGGCCATTGACGTGGTTCCCTGGTGTCCCCAGTATAAATTGCTCCCTGCTCTCTGATGCCTGACTGGTGGACCACCACGCACAACAGAGTTGTGCTTAGCTAAATCAACAGTGTCCTTCAAAATATCCTCCCCCTGCTACGACTGAGTAAATCTCCTTTTCTTAACTGTCAGATTATCCATGAGTGTTTCAGTTTTCCAACATCAAACATGAGGTACAAGAGCAGTCTGATAAACTCTGGCCTTCAACACCAGGGCACAATTACCCCATTTTAAGACACCATGCAGGTAGACATTTCTAAAATGACAGCTTCTGAGCTAAATGCATTCATCCATTCATTTATCATAATTAGGTTGAAGGCATTCACTGTGTGGCATAGTAAAAACAGTAGCTACAAAACATTCCCCCAACAAACCTGGTAAACTAGTAGAGAAGCACACTTAGGTCCAAGACAACTCACATCTTACACTACTCTTCCTAGGATTCAACTATACAATACCCAGTATGATGAGACATTTTGATAGTCGAACACCTGACAAAGTCAAATTAGAAAATCAGGACGTCTTATCTGAACAAGTCATTCAATTCCTGGGAGCCTGTTTTCCAAATTGTAAAATGAACTTAATACTATTTACCACACAGGGCTATTTTAAAGATTAAATAAGTAAATGTATGTAAAATGTTGATAGAAAATATAACCTAGTAAACCATAATTGTGGACATCTGGATTGTTTCCAATCTTTTACTGCTGCACCCTGTCTGGGCTACTTCCCAAACATGTTACTTGTGCGTTGGAGCCCCCAGATGACGGCTGTTATTCCCATAGGTTCTAGGGTACCTAGACACTATAGTTCATGAACCCCCAACTAATGCTCCCAACAGTGAGCCAACAGACACAATTAGCTCTTAGCAAAGGCATTTACTAAATAGGGAAATTAAAACTCTCCCAGTAATACATATATTGTCAATGGAAAGGGTACGTTAACTTCTGAGTACAATGTAATGAGGCACACGTGTAGGAAATACTTTTGGTTCAGTCAACTAACTCACAACTTCAGGACTGTTACAGGTCCCTGAGACCCTCTGGCTTTGTAGACTTCCCACATAGCTACATAATACATACATACACAGTGATCACCCCGCCCCCCAACTCCCTTAACGTTTTCTCCAGAGGCAGTTTTAGACTGGAACTCCAGAAATGCCAAACTCTATTTAAAGCCCCCCAGAGACATGACCCATTTTCAGCCCAGCCAATCACATTCCCTTTAGATTCACTCAGAGAAAGGTGTTCACATTTTGTAAAGGGAATACTGAGTGCTGTTAGCAAGAAATTTCATTACCTCTTTTATCTACTATGACATCAACTACTATTATTACAAATAGCACTATTCTGAACATTTTTGTACTAATTACTTCTTTTTTCTTTCTGGTTATTTTCTTGAGATGTGTTCCTAAAGTAAAATTATTGGGTCAAACTCTAGGAAAAAGTTTTATAGCTTTTGTTACATACTGCCAGATTGCATTCCTAACTCAACCATATTCTCACTAACATTGAGAGGCTTTTTAAATTTACAGGTAGATGATTTAATACTTTAAGGTGGATTTGATTTACATCTCTTTAATCCTCAGTGAAATTACGCATTTTTCTGAGTGACTAATTGGTTAATTTTCAACAGTAGTAAATGAGCTACAGCAGCTACCCAACAGGGCTCATTGTTATTCAGTCCTTTCAGTGGAGACTCCATTGGGGGTTTTCTTGACAGAGATACTGGAGTGGTTTGCCATTTGTGTCTCCAGCTCATTTTACAAGTGAGGAAACTAAGGCAGTGTCAAGTGACTTGCCTAGGGTCACACAGCTAGATGAGTCTTCCTGACTCCAGGCCTTGCACTCAATCCACTGCACCACCTAGCTGCTACCAAACAGGGCTAATATAGGCTTTTTTTTTCAATTTTATTAATTTATTGATTTAGCAACAATCACTTCCATATGCTTTTGAGTTGAAAATTTTTCTCCCCCTTCTTCCCCCCCACCCTTCCAAGATGGCACACAACCTGATACAGGCTTTACATTTACATTCCTATTAAACATATTTTCACATTAGTGAAGTTATAAGTAAAAATTAAAACCGATAGGAGAAACCATCAGAAAGATGAAACAAAACTCAACTGAAGGTAAAAATAAGTGATAGCAATTCGACTTCCATAGTTCTTTCTTTGGATGTGGACAGCATTTTCCATCCCGAGGCCTCTGGAGATGTCTTAGATCCTTGTAATGCTGAGAAGGGTTCAGTTTAACAATCTTAGTCATCGCATAACATGGCTGTTATTGTGTACAAAGTCCTCTTGGTTCTGCTCACTTCACTCAGCATCAGACCATATAAGTCTTTCCAGGTTTTTCTGAAGTCAGCCTGTTCATCATTTCTTATAGCACAATAGTATTCCATTACATTCATATACCACAACTTGCTCAGCCATTCCCCAATTGATGGGCATCCTCTCAATTTCCAATTCTTTGCCACCACAAAAAGAGCTGCTATGAATATTTTTGTACATGTGGGTCCTTTTCCCATTTGTTTGATCTCTTTGGGATATAGCCCTAGAAGTGCTATTGCTGGATCAAAGGGTATGCACATTTTTGTAGCCCTTTGGGCATAGTTCCAAATTGTTCTCCAAAATGGTTGGATCATTTCACAACTCCACCAACAATGTATTAGTGTTCCAATTTTCCCACATCTTCTCCAACATTTATCATTTTCCTGTTTTGTCATGTTGGCCAATCTGATAGGTGTGATGTGGTACCTCAGAGTTGTTTTGATTTGCATTTCTCTAATCAATAATGATTTAGAGCATTTTTTCATATGACTATAGATGGCTTTAATTTCTTCATCTGAGAACTGTCTGTTCATATCCTTTGACCATTTATCAATTGGGGAATGGCTTGTGTTCTTATAAATTTGTCTTAATTCTCTATATGTTTTAGAAATGAGGCCTTTATCAGAGAGACTGGTTGTAAAAATTCTTTCCCAATTTTCTACCTTCCTTCTAATCTTAGTTGCATTGGCTTTGTTTGTGCAAAAACTTTTCAATTTAATGTAATCAAAATCCATTTTTTTTCATAATGTTCTCTATCTCCTGTTTGGTCATGAATTCTTCTGTTCTCCATAGATCTGATAGGTAAACTATTCCTTGTTCTCCCAGTTTACTTATGGTATCAGCCTTTATATCTAAGTCATGAACCCATTTTGACTTTATTTTGGTATATGGTGTGAGATTTGGGTCTATGCCTAGTTTCTGCCATACTCTTTTCCAGTTTTCCCAGCAGTTTTTTTCAAAGAGTGGGTTCTTATCCCAGAAGCTGGGGTCTTTGGGTTAATCAAATAATAGATTACTATAGTCATTGACTACTGTGTCTTGCATATTTAACCTATTCCACTGATCCACCTCCCTATTTCTTAGCCAGTACCAAGCAGTTTTGATGATTGCTGCTTTATAATACAATTTAAGATCTGGAATTGCTAGGCCACCTTCCCCTGCATTTCTTTTCATTAGTTCCTTTGATATTCTGGACCTTTTGTTTTTCCAAATGAATCTTGTTATTATTTTTTCTAACTCTATAAAATAATTTTTGGTAGTTTGATTGGTATGGCACTGAATAAGTAAATTAGCTTAGGTAGGATTGTCATTTTTATTATATTAGCTCGGCCTACCCATGAGCAACTGATGTTTTTCCAATTATTTAGATCTGATTTTATTTGTGTGAAAAGTGTTTTGTAATTGTGTTCATAGAGTTCCTGGGTTTGTTTGGGAGGTAGACTCCTAAATATTTTATAATGTCTACAGTAAGTTTAAATGGGATTTCTCTTTCTATCTCTTGCTGTTGGGCTTTGTTGGTAATATATAGAAATGCTGATGATTTATGTGGGTTTATTTTATAGCCTGCAACTTTGCTAAAGTTGTTTATTATTTCAAGTAGTTTTTTACTTGATTCTCTAGGATTCTCTAAGTCATCATGCAAAGAGTGATAGCTTTGTTTCTTCTTTGCCTATTCTAATGCCTTCAATTTCTTCTTCTCCTCTTATTGCTAAAGCT
Source organism: Phascolarctos cinereus (assembly GCF_003287225.1). Classification (NCBI taxonomy): domain Eukaryota; kingdom Metazoa; phylum Chordata; class Mammalia; order Diprotodontia; family Phascolarctidae; genus Phascolarctos; species Phascolarctos cinereus. Next base: position 228,996,187 of record NW_027555736.1, read on the forward strand.
AAAGTTTCCAGTACAATATTGAATAACAGTGGTGATAATGGACATCCTTGTTTCACCCCCGATCTTATTGGAAATGCTTCTAGCCTGTCCCCATTACATATAATGCTTGCTGAAGGTTTTAGATATATGCTATTTATTATTTTAAGGAAGATTCCATTTATTCCTATGCCTTCTAGTGTTTTTAATAGGAATGGGTGTTGTATTTTATCAAAAGCTTTTCCTGCATCTATTGAGATGATCATGTGGTTTCTGTTGGTTTTGATGTTGATATGCTCAATGATGCTGATAGTTTTCCTAACATTGAACCAACCCTGCATTCCTGGTATAAATCCTACCTGGTCATAATGTATTATTCTTGTGATAAGTTGCTGCAATCTGTTTGCTAGTATTTTGTTTAAAATTTTTGCATTTATATTCATTAGAGAAATTGGTCTATAATTTTCTTTCTCTATTTTGACTCTTCCTGGTTTAGGTATCAACACCATATTTGTATCATAAAAAGAATCTGGTAAGACTCCTTCTTCACCTATTTTCCCAAATAGTCTATATAGTATTGGAATTAATTGTTCTTTAAATGTGTGATAGAATTCGCATGTAAATCCATCTGGCCCTGGAGATTTTTTCTAGGGAGTTCATCAATGGCTTGTTCAATTTCTTCCTCTTTGGTTAATCTGGGCAATTTATATTTTTTGTAAATATGTATCCATTTCAATAAGATTGTCTAATTTGTTGGCATATAGTTGGGCAAAGCTAATATAGGCTTTAAAAAAAAACATAATGCAAATATCAAGATTTAAAAGTTATATTTGAACACCAATTTTATCTGAATCATAGAAGGGCAACAGTAGCATTGACAAGAATACAACCATATTATCCCTTCGATGTGAAATTTCAAATTTGCTTTCTGCACTAGTTTCTCTTCCTTTTTTTCCCCCCAAGAAGCATGTTAATTATCTTTAAAAGAAAATATAATACTTAATATTTTTACAATATTACCTGCTTGATAAAAAAATGTATATGCTGGAACACTTGGTATACTTCCAGTATATGTATACAGGAAGTGTTTTTAATTCCTTAGGTATTGTGGGTATTTGGTACTAAAAGATCTCTGCTATAGACAGAATAGCACAGTGGATACAGGATTGGACCTGGAGTAGGAAGACCTGAGTTCAACACCAGCTGTGTGACCCTGGGCAAGTCACTTAACCTGTCTACCTCAGTTTCCTCAACTGTAAAATGTAGATAATAAGCACCTTACTTTACAAGATTGTTAGGAGGATCAAATGAGACAATACTTGTAAAGCTTTTAGCTCATTGCCTGGCACATAGCACACACTTAAGAGATGTTTATTTCATTCTATTCCATCTCTGCCACTTGAACAAAATCACACACTGGCAGAGGAATAAAATAATGTGTATATAATACAGGTGTCAAGATATTAGGGGACACCTTGTTTTCCAGAGCTAAGGTCCAGCAAGCAAGCAGTGTGCTGAGCTTGGCATAACTTTGTGCTCACCCTCTGGATGATCTCAGAATTGTTTCTGATCATGAAGCCCTGATATGAATTAAACTTGTCACACCGTTGCTGTTATCCCTCACTGTCAGGGCTACAGCTCACTGAGTAGCCACAGGTAAAAGTATTAAGATCTCTTCACACTGCCTCAGACCCACTCCACTAGGACCGGCCTCTGGCAATAATACGTCCTTGCTTGGAAGCCCTTTTCCTCACTTTCAAATTAAACTTCTGTTTGATTCCTGACTCTCTTGTCTCTAGCCTGCTTTCACTTCCAGTCCAGTTGACATAGGAGATAACAGTTTTAAAGGAAAAGTACAAATCAATCACTTTTTGTTGCTTCATAAACAACTAGATTCTGATCCACCCATGTCCAGCATGCCCAGTCTTGTGGGGAGGGGAAGTGGAGAGTGAAGATGGCAATCATATATGCTTGAAAAAGAAAGCCTGTTTCTTGGCTGGCATGAAATAATCTCCTGCCTGACAATGAAATATCCTGACATTATGAAGTTCCATAACTGTTGACTCCTAATTGATGATATTGTTTTTCTCCAAGCTGTGTGACCCTAGGCATGTCACTTCACCCTGTTTGCCTCAGTTTCCTCATCTGCAAAATGAGCTGGAAACGGAAATGGCAAAACACTCCAGTATTTTTGCTAAGAAAACCCTAAATGGGGTCACAGATTGTCAGACACGACTGAAACACAAAAAGCTGTATAAAACCCTACATGTATATCTCTTTGTTGGGCTTCTGGCAAATAGTCAGCTGATGCTAATTAAACTTTATCTTCTAGCCTGGCCTCCTGTTTGGGCCACCAATCAAAGGCCTCAAGGTAGGCAGAATTACACCCTGGGAGGATTTCAGGAGCTCTGGGTTGAGGAATTCCCCTTCACTGTCTTTCCAGTATTCTTGCACTCTACTCCCTTTCCTACTCCGGTGACGAGCGCCTGCTAGCAGTTCCTCTGATAGGACGCTCCGATCTCCCCACCGCATTTCTGGGGCTGTTCCCCCAAGCCAGGCACATCTCGGACTTCATCTCTGCCTCCTGGCTTCCCTGGCTTCCTTCCAGTCTCAGCTTCGCCTTTCCTCTGCCCCTACCCCCAAATTATCCTGTATGTAACCTGTATGTTCTGCATGCTGTCTCTCTAGACAAGACTGGGAGCTAATTAAGAGCAAGGACACATCCCCAGCACTTAACACTGTTACCTGGCACGTGGTAAGCGCTTAATAAATGTTTGTTGACTTGATCTGGTGCAGGGCAAAGAAAGAAGAATTTGGGATTCCTAGGGCCTGAATTCAAATCTCAGTGGGGTCTTGGGCAAATCATTTCACCTCTCTGACGCAGGCAAATTATTTAACCTCTGAGCCCCAGTTTCCTTCTTGGTAAAATGAGGGCAAGGGTTAGATTCCACAGCCATCTCTAAAAGGTCGCTTCTAGCTCCGGTTCCAGTCAGTTCCTAGAAGTGTCCCACCACATACAGACCCCTGAAGGCAAACAAGTGCCCTGGGAACAGAGCGGATCAGGGAGCTGGGGCAGACCTTAGGTGGCAGAGGACGGGGAGGCAGAGGGGCGGGGGGGGGGGGGGAAGGGCGGGCGGAGGCAGTATTCGAGCCCCACCGCCTCCCCACATCATTTTCCGGGTGTGCAAATACAGGTATTCAGTTTCCTCGCTCCCCCAATTTACCGCCAGGGCCTGGGCCACCTTTAGTCAGAACCCGAGGCGGGCACTCACCTGGAGGAAGGGCTTCCCGGGAGGACACAGGTGCTTTAGGGGCAGGACCCTCCGAGGTCTTAAGCGGATGCTGAAACTGCCTGCTTGCACATGCGCATGGCTCCTCCCTCTCCTCTCCAGATCCGGTCCAAAGTACGGGAGTATGTTTTTCCTAGTGGGAAGGGGGCCAGTCCTATCCTACAGGAAGCCGCCCTAGCAGCCAGACTTTAAACTCTTAATCTTTCAAGGGCACCTGGGTGGTGCAGTGCAAAAGAGCCCTGGATCTGGAGTCAGGAAGATCGGGATTGAGATATGACATTTAAAGTTTATTATTAACTGGGTGACTCAGATCGGGTCTCCATCCCTCTGTAACCTGATTGTCTTACCTGTGAAATGGGAGAGTAATAGTGTTGAGGTCTAGGGGTGCTGGGACCCGAAATTCAAGGGAAATCAATGCCGGTCCTGCCTCGAATTTGATCCAAGCCTTCTTTCAGCCAGAAACAAGGTTTATTAGAACAGACTAGATGGGCGAGATTTTAAGAATCCACCCTTTAGTGGACTGGACTAACTCTTTTTATAATCGGGTTGGGAGTACCAGTAGGCTGGAGTAACTGACTGGGAGATAACAGATAAGGATCAGGAAGGAGATATGCTAGGCCTTATAAGGTCTTGTAAAACCAAAAGAACTTTGACATAGAATGAGGGAGGTTGTTGCTTACAAGATAAGGAGGACTTTTATGGTATTTCAAGATAAGGGGGAAAGGACTTTAGGACCCAAACCCAAGTCACTCAGGAGGGGCTTCACAAAGTCATGGAAAAGAAACACTTAATATTCTTTTTAATCCTTAGGGCATCATTTGTATCCACATTACTAAAAGTTGTCTTTTTTGCAAACTTTTTTGTCTCTGTAAGGTTAGAGAGAATGAGTTCATGTTGTAGGTGACCATACCAGGACATGAGATACTCTGCTCCCTTTTTAAGGAACCAGACGACATTTCCCCAGAATTCACCTTTTGCTCTTTCAAGTTAGAGACCTTAGACTGTGCAGCATCGTAAATGGAGGTGGGTGCTAAAAATCCAAGGGTGCATACCCCAAGTCCTTGTAAGGTGTTAATCATTGGCTAACCAGGATAATAGTTTTGGGGTCTTGCCACATGGTGGTGTTGGGTCTGAGAGGTTGAGATCCCTCAAAGACCTGAGTACAGGATGGAGTCATCTGGAATGGATTCACAGACTCAAGCATTCTTTGAATCAAGTTGGCAAAGATTTATTGTTGTGGTCTATAACGGGCAAGGATTCTTAAGGAACCTGTGAGAGACTGAGGATAGTGCTGGGGTTTATATGGAAAAGGGCATGGGAAAGGAATGCCAGGGAAACTGATTAGGTATTCTGAAGGTTCAGGTATCTTTGGGAGCTATGGATGGGAAAATATAGAGAGTATACTAGATAGGGAAGGAGGTGTCAGAGGCATGGACCTTCAGGATCTGACCGGAGGAAGAATCTTTGGGTCAGCCAGGAACAAAAATCTTTGGGCCAGGCACCCCTTTCTCTGTCCTGATGAGAGAATTCATTCTGCAACAAGAGAAAATTTTCTTACAGGACAGGAGCTTACAAAGAAATTGAGAGGCTTCTAGAGACATGATCTTAGGGCTGGGCCCTGAGCAGCTCACTACTCTCTCATCCAGATTTGTGTAACTGCAGCAGGGAGAGATAAGTGTCTTGCTGGGGCCCACTGATGAATAATTAGCAAAAGTACAGTGTCCTAGAGGCAGTTGGGTGCCACAGTAGATAGAGCATCGGCTCTGAAGTCAGGAGGTCCTGAGTTCAAATTTGGTCTCAGACCAGATACTTGACACTTAATAGCTGTGTGACCCTGGGCAAGTCATTTTACCCCAATTGCCTCACCAAAAAAAAAAAAGCATAGTGTCCTTGGGCTGGAGGAAAACTGCCAGGGATAGTGTTTCTAAGGCTAGGAGTTGGGGTCCCAGTATAAGCATCCAAGCATCCCATCAGTAGCACTTCAGTTTCACCTCTTCCTCAGAATTTTTGCCACTCAGTTCACCAATCCCACTGTAAGGGCAACTGAGGAGGATAGATCCTCCCCAGCCCCCTATGTAACCGTCTTATGACCTAATGGTGTAATTGCCTCATGACCTGACTTAAAGATAAAATGGAGTTATCAAAGCATGGCCAGGGTCAAGGAGACTGGAACATTAAGTAACAACTAAACAACGTTACCTGGGAAAACAGTCTATCTCAAAAAACATTTTTCTTGAGAAAAGCACATAATTGTCCAAGGAACTGGTCACTCCTTGGACAATTACACAATAAACAGGTAGTTGGAGCTCTGATCAAGCTTCAGCCATTGTTAGAATGTGTATGTACCCTGGATCTGAGTACTCACCAAGGAGACATACACAAAACAAAATATCAAGATTGTTTTTCCCCGGTTTACATACATATAAAAAGGGTCATTGGAAAGGGCAATTTTGGAGACTTTGGTTGCAGAGATAGGGACCCCTATTCTCTGCCAGAGGCTGACCGAGTGCATGGCCTTCGTTGTGTTCTGGCTCCCCGCTGGCCTCCCTGAACATTTGGCCATTCTCCAGTCTCCCCAGTCTATTAGGTATTTGAGCTTACCTGGTCAGTGAGTATGTATCCTTTCTTTTCTTATTCCTACTTTCCTTTATGTTGATTATTACTTATTGCATTGAATGTTATTCTTATCTTTATTGCTTGTGTGGTTTTTAATCATTATTAATCATTGTAAATACATGTGATTGTCAAGTTTATCCTGTCATTATATCTTGAGATCCGAACCTAAATCGAATCTGCACAGCACTTAATCATTTCGATTACACCCACAAAGGAAGGTATCGCCTTTGGGGGCACAGATGGGATGAATGTGTGAGAGGCTCCAAGTATGGATGCCCCAAAGATCAGAATGGTTGCACATTAAACTCCCAATTGAGAGGGGTGTCTTTAAAAGATCAATAGGAGTGCTGTAACTAGAAAGGGCTGTGGCATTATGACTTAACTTAGACGTAAAGCTTAAAAAGGGGGAACCTACTAGAAAAGTAGGGGGAAGAATGGGGTCATAGATGCAAGTAGGAAATGCTCCCTCAGTACCATTGGTACAGCTGGATGATTGTCACTAGTCATATTGTAATGCAGAAGATTATTTTACCATTTAGGTAGTAGGGCCCTTTAAGCCATGGAAAGCAGAAATTACTGCTTAATCTTGCCCCAGACCTCTTTCCTGCTAAATCTAAACAACAGTGAAATGTACTTTTGCATAGCTCAGCATAGCTCAGCACAGCCCATACCTCCAACGCAGATGGATAAGAACGCTTGCATTATAATTGCTTTAGATAATTATGTTTATACCAGAGACCAGGACACCTGGTTTGGTTTGTGTGATCTCTGACCTGTAATGATGGGGTGCTTGGGTGCTTGTGCATGTGCCCCAATTTCTCCCTAGTCTCAGAAACACTGTCTCTGACAACCACTCCCCAGACCAAGAACACTGTGCCTAGCAGTTATTCATGCATGGGCCTCAGCATGACCCTTATCTCTCTCCCTGGTACAGCTACACAGAGCTGGGCTGCTCAGGCCCCAGCCTTCAGATCATGTCTCTGGAAGCCTCCCAGTTCCTTAGCAAGTTCCTGTCTTGTGAGAAAGCTTTCCCTTGTTGCAAAGCATTCTCTCATCAAGACAGAGGGAGAGAGGTGTTCTTAGCCAGCCCAAGGACTCTTCCTCCTGCCAGACTCCAAAGATCCATACCTCTGTCATCTCCTTCCTTGTCCGGTATACTCCCTGTACTTTCCCATCCATACCCCCCCAAAGACACCTGCATCTTTGGATTACCTCATCAGTGTTCCTGGCATTTCTTTCCCTTGCTCTTTTCCATATAAACCCTAGCTCGACCCCTGATTGGGGCTGCTTGATTTGGTATGTATACCCCTTGCAGCCACATGCTAATAAATCCACATTTTAAATTATGTCTGGGTCTTGCTGGCTGATTTCTCGGTACAACAGTGTCTGTACAGGTAGTGCAGGTCAAAAAATCAGCAGAAATTCTTATAAGCCCTCCCTCAACAGGGGTATTAACTTGTCCAGTGGCTGTGGAGCTTGTCTCCCAAATAAAGGAATATTCCCCTGCAGAAAAGCAGGGTGTGGAGATGGAGAGAGTAGCCCTTCCAGGAGTGGCTAGCATAAATGGGGTGGCATAAACCTATGATGAAGTCACTTGGAGATGGGGGCTTTTGCAAAGGTGGTGGGAGATGAGAGTTGCCCTGTGGGTATGAGTGGCATACCCTGGAAGGGTTGGGTGCCCCAGGCAAACCCCAGGGACCTGGGCCACTTGGAAGGGGTCTAGAAGGAATAAAGGGTGGGAAGTGACCTGGGGCCATCGGACAAGGAAGGATTGGACTAGGTTCAGAGTAATGGAGAATTGGTGGTTTGTGTGTGGGTTCACAATGAAAGGCCAGTTGCTTAATTGGGAAGGGCCGATTGCCCCAGGCAAACATTGGAGACTGGGCCTAGTGAGAAAGTTCAAGGAAAGTTGGGGGGGGGCGGTGTTCCCAGGGCCTGTATACTGTCTTTAGCACTTACCTCCCAGGGTTTTTTTGTGAGAATCAAATGGGATAATATTTGAAAAGAACTTTGCAAACACTAAAGTGTTTTTTTTAATATCTTTTTTATATCTTTTTTTTTATGGGCCAGTGGGGCTAAGTGACTTGCCCAGGGTCACACAGCTAGAGTGTTATGTGTCTGAGGCATGATTTGATCTCAGGTCCTTCTGAATCCAAGGCCGGAGCTCTATCCACTAAGCCACCTAGTTGCCCCAGCGTTTTTTCTTTAATTATTGTTTGGTCTTTAGATGTTAAAGAGTCAGGGACAGAGGTGCTTAATCTTTTTGTGTGTCACAGACACCTTCGGCAACCTTTCTCAGAATGATGTGGTAAAATTCATAAAATAAAATACATAGGGTTACAAAAGAAACCTATTATATCAAAATATAACTAATACAGTTTGATAAAAATATCAAAATATTTTGGGTTGGGGGGGCAGCTAGGTGGTATAGTGAATAGAGCACTGGCCCTGGCCTCAGACACTTGACACTTATTAGCTATGTTACTTAACCCCGATGCCTAGCATAAAACCAAAAACAAAACAGGTTAGCAGATTCTAAATAAAGAAGCCCTAGTGGAGAGAATATGTAAATGCCTTCTTCTTCCACAGGTTCTCCTATTCAGTTCCTGTGATTTAGACCTGGAAGAAATTATAGAATATAAACTACTTGAGGTAGGGACTGTCTTATTTACTTGTTTTTGTATTTCCATCACTTAGCACAGTGCCTGGAATATAGTAAACACATTTAATAAATCATCTATCTATATATCTCTGCCTCACTTTTCTTATCTGTAAAATGGCGATAATAGCTCCTACTTCCCAGGGATGGGAATGATGGGGTATGGCCCAAGCCCAGGTCTTCATCCCTTGCCCCAAAGGGAATCTGGTTCCCCTTGTCTACGGGCCCCAGCCCCTCATCTGCCTTTGAAAGCCTTAGCCTATCTACCTTTTAATCTCATTCAGAAACCTTTCAGTTCCTTCACTATCTATTCCCATTGTCTGTTCAATCTCTTAGACATTCCAATCTCTGGGAATTCTCACCCAGACCCTTTCCCCAGACCCCTTTCCCAGACCATTTTCCCAGACCCTTCCCTGGTCACCCAAAGTATATAAGATCTACCCTGGCTCTCATTCGGGGTTGAGAATCTCACGCTTAAAAGGCTGAGAACCTCTCATGCACACTCATCTTTATGGGCATCACCCCGCTGAGAATCTCTCAGTGCCCCAAAGGCTGAGCCTTTCTCATGCCCCCCTGTCCTTATGGGCGTCACCTGGCCTCTGTGATTTATCACTAATAAACTTTTCCTCTGGCTGAAGAAGATTTGAGTTGAATTCTTTCAGACAGGGTCCGGTACCGCGATCTTGGGGTTCCAGCAGCACCCCAAAAGTCCTAGACCTCTTCCGGAAGATAGCATGAGATAATAGTGTTTTGCAAACCTTAAAGCGCTACACATATGTTAGTTATCATGATCGTGATTGTCTGCCTAACTAATCTAACCTCTGCATTTTACAGATAGGGAAACTGAGACCCAGAGAAGATTTAACTACCATCACAAGTACAGTGGCAAATAGCGCTATGGAACCGGGGTTTGATGAGTGTCTGTGCCACTTGCTATCTGTGTCTTCTTGAAAAAGTCACTTAACCTCTCAACTCTGAATTTATGATACTATGAACTATGGTTATCAAACCCCAAATTCAGGACTTTTCCCACTTTACCATGCTGCCCTTGAGCATCACATTGTTCTTGAATTGAGTCAAGGTTTTAAAGATGTCAAACTGTGCCCCATTCATTTTTGCAGAACTCAACCTAACATAATAAAAACAAATCTTAACATATCTTCATCTCTCTCCGTAAAACCCACTTAACTCTTCCTCCACCCAAACCCTGCCATCCCTATCCCCAAAACCGTAGGGAAAGTTCTAGCTGATAATTTATTGTAACAAAGAAAAATAGCAAAGCAACATGTAGCAACCAAAAGGTCAATTCTGACAGCATACTGTCAAGGCAAAAGGTGGGGAGAGGAATGTGTTTCATTGTCTCTTCTCAGGGACCAAAATTGTGCTTTACAATTAATCTTGGCTCTGCTGCTTCTTATTGTATTAATTTACACTTGTAGCACCCAGTCAATTCAATCAAGTGTCCTGGGTTGATTAATGAAATTATAGGATGTAAGGGGCAGGTAACAGACAGTAAGATGTAAAGGTTACATTTGAGATTTGGAGTGGTAGTTATAAGACTTAGTCCTTTTCACATCCTGAATGGTCTAGTCACATTTTAACAATATATTTGCTTAGGAGAGAGCTAGGAAACTCTAAGGACTGACAAAGAAAATGGATATGCCAGTATCCTTTTCTCCACCCACTTAGTAAACAGCAAGGCCTGAGGAGTTGAATCTGCCAGCAATCAGGCTTCAGGATCAGTGTACATGAAAGCCTGCTATGGAATAACTTGCTCTTCATCTTACACCTTTTCCTTTGTGATTCTTGGAGAGTACAGCAAGGGGATGGAAAGTGGTTTGGCAGTATCTCCTTTCACTTCTCCCCTTGTCAGGTGCCAAGACCACCCCTCTCTTTTTACTCCTCTCTTTTCACAATTTGGAGACAACCTGTTTTGCAGAGCAAGCAAGCTGTGCCCTGAGCTTGGCATAACAACAATCCTTTGTGCTCACCCTCTGGATAAACTCTGCCACAGCAAAATCCCACAACTGTTTCAGACCAGCCCCAAGTGGTCTGTGAACTTGGATAAATACCTGCAGGACACATGTTCCTGTCATGAAGCCCTGCTATGCATCACACTTATCGCATTATTGTTGTTACCTCTCATTGTCTATGTTTTTCAGAATTAACTATGGCTGTGATAACCTGTGTAAGCTCTTTGGTAGTTTCAGAATTAACAGCAGTTGTACAACCTATGTGACTCTTTGGTCAATTGTTTTCATATTTGAGTCTCCCCAACAGCAATGGCTTATTTTAGAAGCAAATAGACATAGGAGATATACATTATGTATATAGCCTGTGAGAAGAGACCAGTGGCAAAATCAAGTCATGCTAGTGTGAGTAGAGTTTGGCCCCTAGATATCCTGGTCAGGAGATGGCAATTCCCAAGACTCCCCTTGGGTTCCAGTTCTTTGCAAAAGTGCATAGCAATATACTAGGCTGAGATGTCAGCTGAGCCCCAAACCAAGGGCAGGGGTGACTACAGCCACGCAACATCTAGCAGAGTCCAGTGGAGACTGGCAGAGACTATGACTGAGATTGGCGGACATCAGTCCTCCAGTAGCCCTAAAGCATTGGAGGCATAAGTGGCTGCCATACGCCTTAGCCACATGAGTTCCCTATTGTATCCTCTCTTCCTCTGACACCAAGTGTATTCAGGGGACAGGATGCCCAAGGTTTGTGGAAATATTTTGTTGTCACTGTTCCTACTATGCTTTTCAGCAAATACTTTGTGCTCTCGCCATTCATTGTGCCCCTCTGACACTACCACAACCCTGGGGACCATCTCCAGTCATGCTGATCTATATCTGGCCACTGGCTGGTGACTTTGCACAGCCCTCCCTCACTTAAATCCAATTCACTTGCAAGTCAGGGCATCACCTTCCTGATGTCATGGTCCTCTTCTAGAATGAAGGACAAACCACAACAACCACAGCCCTGATGCGAGCCCTCACAACCTCGTGCCTGGACTGTTGTAATAGGTTTTTAGCTGATCTCTTTGCCTCTCTCCACTCCAGCCCATCCATCCTCCACTCAGCTCTTAAGTTGATCTTTCTACAGTGCTGTTCTCATCATGTCACCTTCACTCCAACCACTCGGTGAACTCCAGTGGCTCCCTAGGACCTCCAGGATCAACTATAAGATCCTCTGTTTGACTTTTAAAATCTTTCATATAATTTATCCCTTTCCTACTTTTCTAGCCTTCTTGTACCTTACTCCCACATACTCTAAGATCCAGTGACACTGGCCTTTCTGCTGTTCCTGGAATCACACATCCCACCAGGAGATTCTGGGCATGTTCTCTAGTTGTCTCCCAAGCCTGGAATTCTGTTCCTCCTCACCTCTCCCTCTTAAAACCTCTTTTGAGGTTTTAAGAGTTATATTGTTTAGTCCCTCTTATTCATGAATAAGCTGTTTGAGTAAGAGTGCTATTTTAACAAACTTCTACTGCATTGTAAAATGATGTGCTTAGGATAGGGGTTTATTAAATATTCACCATGCAGTCTATTAAATTATTTCAGAATTATTGTGTCATAATTGCTTGCAGAATACTTGATAGCAATGTGGGTCTTAGGTTTCTCAACACAAATTAGAGATGAGTCACTGCTCCCTAGGGAATATTGATTTGGGAGGCATAGGGTGGAGAAGGCAGGAGAGAGAGAAATAAGAATGAGAAGACAATATTCATATGAAGAGATAAGATGCTAATAGAAAGACAAACAGAATCAGGGCACAGACTGCCTACTGATGCATGAAAGCAGCAGAGGAGAATGAGAAAACAAAAACAGCAGCTTCTGGATGGCATCAGACAAACAGCATCTGAAGATACTGCTGGGATCTGACTGGAAAAGGCAGAATCCTGCTGTATGAAGAGCTGGCTGGCTTTGTCTGAATTGCTCTTCACCACAGAGCCCAGAGAGCAGCATAAGGGAGCAAATCTGGAAAGCTGAAGACTGTAGACTTAGGGCTGCCATTTCACTGAAAGAGTGTAATGCACCTGTTTAGTAAAAAACCTTAATGCTGCTTTTGTTGCCTAAGAGTAGCAGAGTAGTGGCTTCATCCAGCAGGAGTAGAGAGGCCCAGAAGAGGAGTAGGCCTGCATAGCAGGTGAAATACAGACTTGTGTAAGGTCTGCAGTCCAGAGTTGTGAGTTCCCTTCCAGTGCTTCACTGCTAGGTTTCTTTGTGTGCCCACTTTCCCCCATGGGCATTATATGTATTGGTGGAAGAATGTGTCCCAGTTTTATAGGTATACTGTTATATTTTGAGTATTCATGCTTTTTCCTTCTCTTGAAAATGTTACTTTATGATTTTTTGTGCTTTGCCTTCTTGATTAGTAAATATTTGCTGTTTAAGAGTCCACTGTGTCATTTTGAATACTTTGCATAAATGAGAAGTAAAGCAAGTTGTAGGAGTGTATCTCCTCCCCATCAGCAAGGCTATTGTTAGGACCCTAAAGATGAGCAGTAACAGTATGACCTACCCTTTGAGGGACCACCCCAACCTGCTGGAGTGGGTACGAATAGGATGAGTGAGCCAGCGCCAGCCTAGGGAGAGAGCCTAGAGAGAATGAGAGAACCAGTGCCACAGTGGTGCATCTGTAATCATTCTAATGAGCTATTTTCAATTTTTAAAAATTTTAAATGCATTAGAGACAGATTTGTGTGTTACATAAAGACTTGTGTATACCACTTTACTATATTTTACAGACATTCCTACGAAGATTCTGTCCCCCTTCCAAAAGCCCTTTTAGTTCCTTTCAAATTATGGTGGAAAGATGAAAAAAAACCATAAATATTTCTGTTTTCCCTTTATTCTTAATACTTGTCATTTCATTTGTTTTTAAAGGCACTAAAGAGTTCTTGAGTGAACTGTAGCCAAACCACAAAGCCTTAGCTTAAGTTTAGCATAGATTAAAAAAATATAAGCTCCACTGTTCCCAGATGCAATTCTGTGTCCTGTTCCCAAAAGTAACCAAAGAATAAGTATCTATAATTCCTGTACTTTTCCTAATTTTAAAGACTTCAAAAACCCTTCAGCTCAAGATGATTTGTAAAAAGATATAGCAGAGGAATCAGGGTCATAAGTCTGAGTCTAAAATTAATTCACAAATCACTTTCCCATTCATTTCATCTTATGTTTCAATGCAGTTTAACATTTTCTACAAATTAAAAGGCTACCTGCATTGTCATAATTTTTCCCCCCTTTTTAATGACAATATAATCAAAATGCGGCTCCCAGAATTTCTTAATGGCCCAGTAAAGTACACTTAGTGAGATACAATGTTACAAAACATCATAAGGTTCAAAAAGAAAGTGTCTTTATGCTCTAATCAGATCTTTATATCTTAAAGTACTTAGAAATGAGTTTAATCTTCTTTAAGACAAAACACATCTGAACAAACTGAATACTGTCAAGGTTGACTTTCTCAGGAAGTCTTAATATTGTTATAAAGTAGCAAGAACTTTGTTCCCACCAGATTCCAAAAGTCAATAATTGGCACTAAAAAAAAGCTACCTGAGAAGGATGTCCAAAAGGTTCTAGCACAAAGTAAGTTCTCAACTATTGTTTTATTCTGAATATTAAAAAACAGTACTAAAATCTTTTGTGGATTCAAAATATCTAATACAAACATCATAGATAATGCTAGCTCTTAGAAGAAAATGAAAAATGGTGACCTTTTGTTACACTATAATTAGTTATACATAGGATACATTAAGTTGGAAGAAATAATTATCATTAAAGCTATCACCAAAGCTGCAAATATGAAATAAAGTGAGACAAAATAAAAAGTTAGTTTAATTAATCTTATAAATCTATTAACAGACTTTGAAATCTTGTTAAAACTGAAAAGAAATCTGCTTGATGTTCTTGACCATGTGTAATCCAATGAAAGGACAGAGATTTTTATTCAGAAATATGAATGATTTGCTTCCCAATATTACCTCCTGTCATCATAGATTGGAAGGCAACTGAAAAAAAAATTATCGTGAAGAATTAGTGTCAGTTACATAATATCACCAGTTTTATAAATAATAGTTGCAATAGCTCAAAATAACATTATATATCCATAGATCAAAATGGAGCTCTATAATTCTGAATGATGTTTTAAATCAGGCCTGTACAACATGTGGCCCGTGGTCTGCTTGCAGACTGCCAAAGAATCTCAGATAGCCTGAGAAAAATGTAGATGATATAAAAGAAAGTAAAAATGTAAGAAGAGCTTTGTCTGTGCCCTGCTTAATCTGCCTTTCACTAGTCACTATTGTGCCTATCATATAAGGTGGCAGGTGGGTTGCCACAGCCCCTCTCTCCTGTTTGTCATGTGACTGAGGCAAACAACCACTGTCAGCCTGTCTCTAGTCTGAGAGAAGCAATTTCATGATCAATAAAAATCTTAAGTAATAAGTGTAATTAATTGATATTTTCCTTTTTCAAAATGTGGCTTATTGGCAAAATAGTTTAATCATTAATTATGCCTTTACTTGGAAAGTGAGCCACTAAAAACCTATCTGTGGCCTGAAGCAGATCAGCCTATTTTAATTTTGGCCCCTGCCTAGGGCCACGTGGTGCAGGCTAAATGATCACAGCAGCTCTGAAGCACAAAGATTAGTCCAAATCAAGGTAAACTTAAACATCAGTACCTGAACTAAAAATGTCCATCTCTTACCAACTATAGGCATTCACTGTCAGCTCAGGAAAGAAAATCAGTGAAAGAAGTTTTGAAGTAATCTCTTATAAAGAATATAAATAGCAATGTTTATACAAGATGGATAAATGAAACTAACACCTGTTAACTTAAAAGACTTGGGGCTTTTGTGTAAATATGGTTTTCAGAAGAGGAGTTGTTTTTACAATACTGACAAGATGGATTTCACCCAAGGCAAATATAATTCATTTTTTCTAATGGAAAATAAAATATTTGTAAGTAACACAACTCTAAAATAAAATTCTATTGGCTAACTATATGTGGACACACAAAAGAAAGGCCCAAGAGAATTTTGAAAACTATGCATGTGGAGACAAAAAAAGTCTATTTTCATGAAAACTAAATATTAAAAATTTTCCCCAATTTGTGGAATACATAAACTGTGAAAAGTAATTCTGTAAAATGTGTAAGTTATGCACATACTATTTGACGAACTCAAGAAAGAGCCTCATAAAATGAGACACACTAAAGAAAGATGTTTCTCTTAAATATCATTAAGTTGAATCTTTGGTAAAGGTTGGATAAGTTCATATTCCATTCAAATTAATGTAACATTTCCCAGAAAAGAAACACATGACCTACAACACAGAGAAAGAGAGAAATGCCTGCAGAAGTACTATTTCAGAGCAAGAACTCACACTTGAATTATTAAAGAATTTCTGATCATCTTACCTCCCATGTTTTCCAAGCCATTGATCACCGTCTCTCTGATCTACAAATCAAAATAACTGGAATTAATTTTCTTTCTTACTTTGCGAAGGCAAACTATTTCGCACTTAGTATACTTCTAATATGCAATGTATGGTCTATAAAAGCATGTAAATCATATTTTTATGAATAAGAAATCTGCTTTTCCCCATCAACTAATATTATGGTTTTATTTCTTTCCCCCCTCATACTCTACCCAGAAGCGTCTCTGTTAAATAAACAAATACGATTCAAGAAATTTCTACCAAATCAAAGCAGCTGGAAACAAAACATCATCTTTGTTGTTGTTCAGTCATTTTCAGTAGTATCTGACTGTGACTGCATTTAGGGTTTCCTTGGCAAAAATACCGAAGAGATTTGCCATTTCCTTCTCTAGTTCATTTTACAAACAAGGAAACTGAGGCAAACAAGGTGAAGTGACTTGCACAGGACCACACACCTAGTAAGTGTCTGAGGTCAAATCTGAACTCAGCTGCCCTATAAGGGTAACTTTTTGTAAGAATAATTACATATTTGTTTTCTATTATATAATTTAGGATTTTAACATTAAGTGAGAATTTTTAAAAGTAGGAGTGTGCACACATTTTGAATCAGCCATTTTTTCCCAAATGTCTAAGAAATTAAGTGATTTATTCTTAACAGGTTCCTTCTAATTTCTGACCTTCTTTCCCCACTATACTTTACTGGAAGTAAACTACTGGGTTAAATGATCATTAAGAAATCTTTTTTATCTACAATACTTTCTTTGATGTACCTGCCCCCTTTAATTATACAGAGACACCGTGAGAGTGTAATATTGTATTCACCACCAGATTCCCTGGGTCTTCAGTGGTTATATTGAACTGCTTTTCTCTTTTTTCCAGCTATTATTCTTTGTTACAAGGCATGGCTCATTGGGTAGGAGAGTGGTAAAGGGCATATTCAGACATGATTTGATATTAAAACAAAAGAATTTTTAAAAAAAAGAAATCCTGCCATGAAAAATGTTTTCTTTGAAATATTTCTGGTATTCACTTCTTCCTCTCCATTTCCATTGCCAACTGAAGGAATGCAGTACACCAAGGTGACAAAATATGGAGGAGAAAAAAAGAACAGAAATCCCAGCCTTTGCCTCTCTACTTCAGAAGGACCAAGTCTCAAAGTGGGTGATAGAAACATGAGGGCCAAAGCGCAGACATGAACACTTCCAGCACAGTCACCAATCCATACCAAATATCAGGGCTATCAGTACAGCAAGGTCATTACCAGAGGGGGAGTCAAGATGGTGGAGTAGCAGGAAGTACAGTGAGCTCCCCAAGAACCCTCCTCCAACTCCCCCAAAGACAGATAGAAAATGCACCAGGCTTCACTATACATGTTTGTACTGCATTGTATTTCTTTCTTCCTCAACGGGCAGACGGAGCAGGAAGAAAATTTGGAACTAAAAGCAAAATTTTTTAAAAACAAAAGAAAAAGAAAATGTACCAGAATGAATCCTGATTGGGAAATTCAAGGGAAAAAAAAGTAAAGTGAGTCATTCTTCGGGTCCAGGTCAGACAGAGATCTATAGATGGTGGGGATCTGGTGAAAAGCGCACTACCTAGAACATTCCAGTGCAGAGAGTCGAGGACTATTCTACTGAAAGGCTACTTGTATGTTGCTCAGGCCCACATCCAGGTCAGGAACATGCAGAGCTTAGACCAGGGAGGGAGTGATCAGACTTCGCCCTGGATCGTGATGATCACCCAGGGAACACTGAAAACTTGCAGGTCCCCAACCTGAGCTGTCCCTGAGATTCTAGAATACCTCAGTCCTCAAGAACCCCAAGAAAGTAGGAACAGGACTGGCCCAGACTTTTCCTACAGAAGTAGACAAAGCTTAGCCCTAATATCAATTCTAAAGTCAGGAAGCAGGCTGGAAGAAGGAGCAAACAAAGAAAGAATCCCACCACAAAAAGCTATTATGACAACAGGGATGCTTAAGGCATAAATCCAGAAGAAAAGAATGATTCCAAAATGTCTATAAGCAGAGGTTCAAAGAAAAACCATAGCTTGGGCACAAATTCAATTAGAATTCCTGAAAAAAACTAATTTAGAGCTTTAAAAAAAAGGATAAATTTTTTTCAGAGAATTTCACTAAACAGTAATCATGAAGGAAAGAGAAGAAGAGGAAAAAGAGGGAAGATAGATTAAGGAAGAAATTAGTACTAATATAGTAGTTATATATATTGTACATATAATATATGCAGATTATATATATAGATTGAGGAAGAAATTAGTACTGTTATAGTGCTAATATAGTAATATATAGCACTAGTATAGTAACAAACTATAAATCCATGCAAATATATTTATAGGTCTTTTTGCAGTGGCAAAGAATTAGAATCTGAGAGGGTGTCTATCTACTGGGGAAATTACTGAAGAAGTTGTGCTATATAAATGGTGATCTTACCACTGTAAGAAACAATGAAGAGTATAGTTTCAGAAAAACCTAGAGAGACTTGTATGAACCGATGCAGAGTGAGACAGCATAAACAGACTCTTTCATACAATGCTATTAATATTGTAAAGACGAACAACTTTCAAAGACTTAGAATCGCTGATCAGGGTAACAATGATGAACTATGATTCCACAGGACTAATGATGGAATGTATATTGCCTGAATATGAAGATGAATTAAGTTGGTAAAGATAGGTGGGAACCAAATTACGGAAGGATTTAGATGCCAGCCAGAGAAGTTTGTATTTTATCCTAAAGGCAATAGGGACTTACCAATATAAGATCAGATCGATTAAAAGTAGTTGAAAGGTTTTTTTTTAACACTCTTAAAAACTGCTGAGGACTTCAAATAGCTTTTGTTTATATGGGCTGTAGCTATTACTGTTTTCCAGTTAGAAATAAAATGGATATTAAAAATATTGATTCATTCAAAAATAACAACATATCTGTTACATATTTACATGATCTTTTTATGAAAAATAACTATTTTCACAAAGAAAAAAACTTAAAAGCATTGACTTATATATTTTTACCAGTCTCTTTAATGTACGTCTTAGGAGAAAACAGCTTGATTCTCATATATGCTTCTACATTCAATCTGCTGTGATGTGTTGTTTTAATTAAAGAATATGAAGAAAATCCAGTCTCAAATGGATGTATAGTTGGGTAATGGAGGAGCACTTTAATAGTTACATAATTTTTTAGTATTATTAAGAAAATAATTTTCACCTCAAGGATGCTCTAAAACGGTTTTGGTAATCCCTGGAGATCCATGGACCACCCTCTAAGAATCCATGAGCTAGAGATTTTTATTTTAATCCTATCTCAGTACAAAGTAATATAATCTTCACATCAAAGTGGTTTTTATTTAAATTAACTGTAGTGAGCAACTGGGCCCTTATCCCAGCTATATAATCTGAATTAACTATACCCAGGATAACAACCTAATTTTTCAAAATACACAGAAATTCTGGCTCACTACATTTAAGAAATAAGATAAAAGGAACAAATTGATAAGGACATAGGATCAAGTCCTACCTTTAATTTTCCTTCTTTAAACCACTGACTTAGTTGTAGAATTCCAGACTCAAATTTGTCCATAGAATTCAACACCAGAAATCTTTCCCTACAGAAAAATAAAACAGCAATCCAAAACAAGAAAAAAGCACGATCAGGTAATTTCACAAGCCTCTGAAATCTTTTCATGGAACAAATATCATGGCTTAATCACACTGAGTTCAGTCAGATGTGCTTTCGACAAATGTTACACAAATAAAAGATATCAGGGACTCAATGTCAAAATTATTATCTGAGATAACAAAACCTATTTACTGGGCTTCATGAGGTTTTAAATGCATAGCACTACTCTTCTGGGTTTCAACTCCAAAGAATAAGATGCCCTTCCCAGGATAAACTCATTACATCGAATCTCTTCACCACGATGCTAAATCAAGCCCTGATTGTCATGACCTCCCTCACCCTCTTCTCCTCTTTGATTGGAGGGCTGGCAGGTGAAGTACCAAAGCCTTCCCAATGCCTTCCTTTATAGAGGGCAGAAAGTAGGCTCTCAGCTCCTCTCTCCACTATGCATCTGCTTCTTTGCCTGCTCTCAACTCCAGGGAACAGTGTTCCCCGTGGCACCTCCCCTCACACCTTTCATACCTCCTTTGGTATGTTGTCTTTCCCAATTAGATTGTGCACTCCTCGAAGGTAAGAAGAATCTTTCTTTTTATTAATTGTATTCCCAGCATTTAGCACAATGGCTGGCACATATTAGGCACTTAATAAAATGTTGATTGGATTGGGATGGGGGAACAGCTCTGGGTATATTTTTACACATGTAGTATATGCATATATGGTTTTAATATGGTAGTAAATAAAGAAAAGAAAGAATACCTTGTGATGTTTCTTGTTTTCAGAACTGACTCTACTTCAGGCAGCAATGGGGGAGGATAAGGCACATCTTTGTTGTATTGAGAAATCTGGCCACAGAGGATAACATGGCTGTTCTGATTCATCTATTCAGAGAAAATTGATTACTATACCCCAAGAAATTGATTTTTCTCTATAGTTACTGAATATAGGGCTGCTTTATGAAAAGTATGAATGTTTTCATAGAATAAGTGTCAATGAACACATCCTTGGAAGCCAAAAGAAAACAAAAACCCTGACTATCCATTAATAGTAACTTAGAAAGTTTTTTGAGGGGGGAGGGGAGACTGTATCCATGACATGTATTTATGAATGTAAAGTGGTAAGCGAGTGGATATATAGAGGAGAGGTGGAACTTGCTAACCAGGAAAAAATGTAATATTAAATTCTGTAACTCTAAGGAAACATAAGTTCATCTTCAAATATTCACTTAACTTGGGGCAGCTAGGTGGCACAGTGAATAGAGCACTGACCCTGAAGTCAGGAGGACCTGAGTTCAAATCTGGCACCAGACCAACCACTTGACACTTACTAGCAAGTCATTTAACCCCAACTGCCTTTAAAAAAAAGTAAAAGAAAAAATATTCACTTAACTTGAAATTATGCTAAATTATCTAGTAAAGTGACATATAACGAGTGATGAAATACTAAAACTCTATAAAATATAAAATGTTTATCCACCTGTAGTCACTTCAGTTTACTCTCCTGGCTTCCCAAGGGAGTAGTAAGTAGAAACTGGATGATGGTGAGACAGGAAAAATCCTTTGATTCTAGCAAAGACAATTCTGTTTCTTTCTGAGAAACCTTCAGTGCACCCCAAGATCAGCCATCATTTGATTGTACCTAGCTCATGTATGCCTTTCTTTTCACATGGCATGATTACATGTAATTCTTTTTTCTTCCTAATATATTTTCCATATTTTTTTATGACAGGCATGAAAGACAACAAAAGCTTACTGCTTATGAAGAAATAACTTTAATTCATTAACTTGTAAGAATTAATGGGAAAGGATTAGATTATCTCATTTGACAGAATGCCTTCCTTGAGGGCAAGGACTGTTGCACTTTTGGCACTATATCCCCTGTTCTGCATGGTGCCTGGAACACAGTAGGCACACAGTAAATGCTTGTTGATTAGCAAAAAGCTAAATGTTCAACACTATCTATAAAACATCTAGCTCCATATCCTTTCACCCTTCTATTCCATCCTCTGGAATTCTTGTTCTATATAATTAACAAAGTTCTCTGATTCCTAGGTCTGTTTCTCTCATGCTGCCTCCATCTTTTGGCACTCACTGAGGCCTGATACTCAAAGACCCTTCATCACTTGCATTCTTTCTAGGATGAGTTGCACTTTCTCTCAAACTCCCCAACTCACTGGTCCCAGGAGGAGAAGTAGAATACTTGATTCCCCTATTGATGCTTTCAGACTCTCCCTCTACCATCTCCGCAAACTGTCCTCATTTAAGAGTCACTATCCATATTTTTCACTCAGATTGAGGTGTCTATTGTCTACCAAGTCCTAGGACATTCCTCCTCTTTTCTCAAAGCATTCAGTGCCTTGGCTCCTTTTCCATCCAGGTTCATGCTTCATATTATGGAACTCAACATGCATATTGATATTCCCATAAATACCCTAAACGCCCAGTCCCTAAATGTATTTAACTCCCATGAGCCATTTCTTCACTCCACCTCAGCTACACAGAGCTGAGAATAATACCCTTGATCTTGCCATTACCCAAAAATATTCTGCTTCCATGATGAGTAACTCCGACATTTCTCTGTTTTTTTCTAATCTCTTATAGTTTCATCTGTCTGTGTGCTGTCAAGACCCACACCCTAAGAGTATTCCTTTTTTCTGCTCTCTTTTATTACTATTAGGAGACACATTATTTTCCAGAGCTAAGGCCCAAAAAACAAGCTGTGCCCTGAGTGTGACATAATAATAATCCTTTGCAC
This sequence comes from Phascolarctos cinereus, assembly GCF_003287225.1. Taxonomy (NCBI): domain Eukaryota; kingdom Metazoa; phylum Chordata; class Mammalia; order Diprotodontia; family Phascolarctidae; genus Phascolarctos; species Phascolarctos cinereus. The sequence goes on from NW_027555736.1 coordinate 229,018,552, forward strand.
TCATCCTCTGGATGAACTTTGTTGCAGCTAAATCACAGAACTGGCTTAAACCAGCTCTAGGTGGTCCCTGAGCTCAGAGAAGCATCTGAAGGAACCAAGTTCTGCTGATGAAGCCCTGCCATGAATAGACTTTTTGTCACTAGGCAAACTCACCTCAATGCTGTGGTCACACTGCACTGCTTTGTTCTCTGTCTAGCAACAACTGTGTGTAAAAAGGCTTAGCCTTGCTGCTTTGGTCTTAGAGGAGACCCTGGCATACGTGTCTATTTTCCCTCGTCCAGTGGGATAAAGAAGGCTTTTTGTCTATAACCTCTGTGAGCTCTTTTATATTTCCAGGGTTTAAGAGTTGGTGCATAATCTCCGTGGCTCTTTGGTCATTTATTTGCAGAGTGTGACAATGCTTTACTCTTCTTAAACCCATTCTTCATGTTCATCATGACCTCCAAATTCCTCCAATCCCCAGGACTATCCCAGGCCTTTAGCCTTGCTCTAATTACACTCTCCTCCCTTTCACCCATCCCATATATCCAGTCAGTTGCAGATCTCATCATTTATAGTCTTTTGAAATTTCTTTCTTTCACACTGCCACCACCCTAGTTCAGGCCAGTGACACCTGTTGACTGGATTATTGTAGCAGCCTCCCTTCCTCAAGTGTCTCGCCCCTCCACTCCAACCTCCACAAAGCTGCCAAAGTGATTTTCCTGAAGTACCTGTCTAACACCTAAACTCAATAAACTTCAGTGGTTCCCTCTCACCTCCAGGATCAGACAAAAACTGCTCTGTTTTTCACTTCATGATCTTCACAAAGTGGCCCCTTCCTACCTTTCCAGTCTTCTTCCAGGTAACTCTCCTCTACACACTCAATGGTCCAGCCACACTGGCCTACTGGTGGTGCCTCCACACAATGCTCCATGTCCTGTTTCCACGACTTTGCATTGTTGTTCAGTTGTTTTCATTGTTGTTCAGTTGTTTTCATTCTTGTCCAACTCTTTGTGACCCCATTTGGGGTTTTCTTGGTAAAGATACTGGAGTGGTTTGTCATTTCCTTCTCTAGCTCACTTTACAGATGAGGAACCTTTTCACATTTTAAATTTTATAGGTGAGCCAAACAGAGTGAGTGACTTGCCCAGGGTCACTCTCTTGATTCCAGGAGCTACTAATGCCCTTCCTCTCCCAAAACTACCTTCTATTTATTTTTTATATATTTGTGAATGTATCCAATGTCTCCTCTATTGGGAAGGCAACATCTGTTTCTTTTGCTTTTGTCTTTGTATCCCCAGTGAGTGCCTGATACTTAGTAGGTACTTAATCAGTGTTCCTTGAGGATTGTTCTCACTGTAACTCACAGTAAGAGACACAAATTAGATACTGAGCATGATTACACTATAGAATACAATAAAAAACGATCAGGTTGTTTTATCAGAGCAAACACTGAACTTGGCAGAACTGTTTTTAGGCTGATGGCTCAGAGTAACCGTGTGCACGGGTGTGCATGTGTGCGTGTGTGCGTGTGTATGTGTGTGTGTGTGTGTGTGTGTGTGTGTGTGTGTGCACGCAAACCAATAGGAATGAAAATTATTAACGATTCACATTTATAGCAGGAAGTCATCAATCACCTGGTGTATAACAGTATTGCTGATGTCACCACCAACATTGTCAAAGTAAACGTCCACTCCAGATGGGCACACCTTGCGGAGTTCTTCTGCCACATTCCCTTTCTTATAATTAATTGCAGCATCAAAGCCCAGTTCTGAGACCAAGATGGAGCACTTCTCATCTGTTCCACAAATTCCCACCACTCTGGAACAGCCTTCCAAACGGCCAATCTACAATAATAAAAGTTTGAAAATTAAATGGTTTTATATTTGTATAACAGTACTTAGATATCTGGAAAAGCTGTAAGCTACTACACGTATGTACTGGCATTTACAGTTCAGGTCAGGTCAGAATTTTTAAACTTTTGGCCAAAGGCTAGTGAAAGACTTAAAGAACCAAGCCAGGATACGATGTGATATTTAAAACTAATCATACAAAGCAGGAGAGTAGAACAGAATAGAACATAAGTAGAACAGACAGTGATTTTGAGTTTACAAGCAGACGTCTTCGATAGGATTTTATAAAAGGAATCATCAGATCATTAACACATCACAATGCTACAGGTGAACCTAAGTTTCTGAGCTTGAGAGATGCCAAAAAAGTATTCAGAAAAAATTGCACTCTGTAATTTCTCATTATGAATATATGTTTATTACATTTCACCTGTATAACATACACACACACACAACAAACACACACACACACACACACACATACACACACTATGGAAATGTTTAAAAGCATAGTCTAAAGGCCATTCATTGCTTCTAAAAAAAAATATGTCAGGTAAAACAACCAGGGAGCAGCTAGTTCCATAGAAATAATGCCTAACAACACAGCAATAATCCAACTGATGTTTAAAAGTTACAGCCAAGGAGGACTAAACATGAGTTCAGATCGTCACCAGCTATTTGATTTGTACCAAATTATGGTGTAACAGTTCCACAATGTTGTAGAGTTGTTTGGTTATAATATAATTTATAATATTGTAAAATGACATTATTTAGAGTAACATTAAACGGAGTATGTCTGTACTAAATTCTATATTTTTGTCCCCATTCATTTATCTCTTATTTGGAATTTTAAAAATTCAGAGAAGTTATGGTTTTAACAGATTTACTCACTAGAATATGAAATTTCAGAGAGGTGGTTTTTTCTGATATTATCCATCATAGCAAACGGTCATTTACCTCTAATTCTGTGTTCTTCTAAATTTCACATAGAGAACTAGACCCCCAAACAAATCCCCAAATCACAGTACATTTATTTTTAATAACAGCAGTAATATAGTTAACTAGGTATACACAACCCTTCTTTCAGAACTATTTAGGCAAAACATTACCTGTGCTTCTCAATCTTATACTTCTGCCTGTCTAGTTTTACATTGAGACTTCAGTTACACATGTGTCTTTTTAAAAATCAAGTAAGTAATCACGAGCAGAGTTTACCTGGCCAGCCAATGATCCACAAGCACCTGCAGCTCCACTGACAACCAATGTCTGGTTGGATCCAACACTTATATGACCTTTTTCTTTAATTCCAAGCAAAGAAGTCAATCCTGGCATACCAATAGCACCAAGAAAGTAAGAAAGGTGTCCATCTACAAGTTGTGGGTCTACCTAAAATAAAATACGCACATATTTTATATCACACTATGGATTTCTATTAAAGTTTAAACAGGAAACATTGGTGGAAATTATTCCTATATAATTTTATTATGGTAAAATACCTATACTCTAAGGGAACTAAAGTATAAAATTGGACTGAAAGCAGTATGTCAAAGCAGATAAAGAGTTGGGACTAGAAGTCAGGAAGACCTAGTTCTGCCGGTCACAATTGGCTGTGTGATGCCATAAATATAAAAGGTCTACTTTAGCTGCCCAAGAATTTTGTTTGTTCATTTATCTGTTTTTCTACATAGCTCTCCCACTAATTAGCTATGTGATCTTGGGAAAATAACTCAATCTTCCTTTGTTTCAGTTTCCTGATCTGTAAAATGGAACTGGATAACCTACAAGATTCCTTCCAACTAAGATATGATTTGCAGATCAATCACCATGATGAGATAATAATAACTCCTGAAATTTGTATAGTAACACTTCAAGGTTTGGAAAGCAATTTCTTTATAACCCTTATGTAAGGCAGGTAATGCAAACTGTTAGTGGCGTTCACCAGGGCCAGCATTAGGCAAAACTGTGGTCGTATGATTTCAGAACGTCTTCCTTATTCTTTCTGCACCCTACTACCCCTCAAACACCTTTTTTTTTCCTCAAAGTATTCATTGTCCCTGTGCTGCCTTCCAGCTGCTTAGCTCTCAGCTGCAACATTCCTTCAGTCAGCAGCAGGGCAAATTCTTGACCCTTTCTCCTTTCAAAACTTATCTGTCTTCTAAATAAGTCCTTTAGAAATCTCCAACTTGTACTAGAAAAAATTCTAATTGAGATATGCCACACTAATGCTTGTAGGCTAGTAGTAACAACACATAGGTGTATTTTAAAAGTTATTTTTAACTAATGATGAAAAGTTTCAAGTCCTCAGGTAGGCCAACTGTTGAGTGGGAAGTTAGGAGGAGGTGATAATTTCCACCTAAACCTTCAAATCATACTACCAGAAAAGCCCCTAGTTATTACTATGAAGTGACAAAGGTCGCTTGACTTTAGTTTTCAGCATCATTGTTTGGCCTGTGATTTAGACAGTAGATGAAAGTCATTAACTATACTTTCAGTGAAAACACAGTTAATTTTTATATAACTTATTCTTTATATAAATTTTCAGGCAATAAAAAGAAATAAAGACTACATAATCAATTAATTGTTGGTATAGATTTTGATGCATTTAATCAGTCAGTAGGCAGAAGAAACTGGATGATTTCATTACTTTCTTGATATTAAGAGAATCAACTGCAAAGGGAAAAATGAACTCAGAATTATAGAAAATATATATGCACTGTTTATTAGAGATTACCTTTTCAAGGGTATTTCCCTCTAAAATAGCTTTAGTCTGCCAGGGCCAATTAAAAGAAGTCACAAAATCGCCTTTAGCCAAATTTGTATGTTGACTCTCTTCTACAATTCCAACACCTCCACCATCAATCACTTCAGACAGCTGCCAAGGTTTTATATAGTCAACACCAGTGTCTTCATTCATTCTACTACGCTGAGAAACAAAAACATTGATTAGGAGAATTCTGAAAATACTTCATATCTATATATCTAGAAAGCATTAAAAAGGGATATATTGAATGGTGTTGGGGGGGAAGGTAGTGTTAAGTATAAAGCATTCCTATGAGATAAAAAACAAAATTTTATCTTCCCTTTTCTTTTCTTTCCTCCTAGGTATCACCTATTTAAATAATATCTCTTTTAAAAAGATACTGGAAAATACCTGTTTAAAGGACAGAGAGGATTTTCAATATCCTCATCATAATCCTATTTAAACCATGAAGTATTATTATTTCACAAATTCTTCCAATCTCCACACCTGCAAATTAAAAAAAAAATTTCTCATAGTTATCCTTCTTCCCAAAGCCCTATTACTCAATCTTTTACCCTAAGAGGAATTGTTTTGAATTCTGAACCCACTGCTAGTGCCACAGTTAGAAAGGACAATGTTGAAGCAGATTAGCTATGGCAATTTCCAGATATATCATTTTTATTAAAAAGAAAGTTACCCATCTCCAAAAGACTCATGATGTCAAATGCTATCCGCATCCAGAGAAAGAACTATGGAGTCTGAATGCAGATCAAAGCATACTATTTGCTCTTTTTTTCCCTTCTATTTGTTTTGTTCCTTCTTTCTCGTGGTTCCTCCTATTGGTTCTATTTCTTCTTTATAACATGACTAATGTGAAAATATGTTTAATAGGAACATATATGTAGATGTAGAGCCTATATCAGATTACATACTGTCTTGGGGAGGAAGAAGGGGAAGAAAATTTAAAATTCAAAAGCTTACAGAAGTGAATGTTGAAACTAAAAATAGATAAATTACTTTTTTAAAAAAGTAAAAAGCCTAACAAATATGTTCATAAACAAAAAATAAGTAAAAAAAGAGAAAGTCATCAGTGTTAACAATGAAAACCACAACTAAAGGTTTGCTTCAAGAGTCCCCAGAAGGGGGTGCAATCATATCCTCAACAGCTTTACCAACAAAAGGAACAATTCCTAAAGAGGTTAAATACTCTTAGGGAACACAATGTTTTAGACTATTTTTAAAATTTGTGATGGAAAAAAAAACTGTAAAGGAAACAGGTGAACAAAGCCACAAGCTACCAAGCTTCTTTCTTGCTTTTCTGAAATGTGAGAAGGTGTAATACATAAATATGAAAGACTTGGTTCCTCTCAAACAGTCAGGGGGAAAAAAATGTAACTAACAATGACTAAGAGCTGCATGATTTATTCCATCAGGCAATTCCACAAAAATCAATGAAGGTCTTTCATTTTAGCAACATTACACAACAAGGCTTAGGAAACATACCTAAATAGGAATTACTTAAGCTGTTTGTTGAGCCTAGTGTTACTGATCATAATGACCTCTGAGGAACAGTTTTCATAATATCATACAAGTTATGAGGTGGCTTACCAATGCAAACACTTAAAACCTTTAAGTATGAAAGTACTAGAGACCACCTGGACAGAAAGAAGAGACAGATGAGGAGCTTGGGAAATATTACAAGTCTGGCATAGAGGCAAGATATATCAGTGGTGGGGGACTTCAATTATCAAGCAAAGAAGCTAAGAATAATTTTCTGCTTTCAAAAGGTGGAGGAACCAAGAAGGAGAATTTCTACTCTGAATCTGATTCTGCCTATCTGGGAAAAACTGGTTGCTGAGGGAGACATGATGGGACCCCAGGTAGAAGTGAGCACTTCCTATGAGAGTTTGTGACAGAGGAGAGGAAATCTGGACAGTATGTAGTATGTACCCTAAATTGGAAAGTCAGATTTTAAAGAGTTCAGAGGAAACAAAGTTATGATTCCATGGAGTAAAATGCTTCAGAGGATATCAGCTCACGAGAGCAAGGAGATATTCAAGAATGACATTCTCATAGCCCAAACAGAAATGATTCTAAAACAGGATTTGTTTGAAAAGAATTCAATAAGAATACTATGTGCCTGGCACTGTGATAAAAGCACTAGCTATACAAAAAGTGGCAAAAGACAGTACCTGTCCTCAAGGACCTTACAATGAAAAGGTTGTGGCATATGCACAGGGAATTGGCCAACAAACTTAATTTTTTTTTTAGGTAATTGGGGTTAAGTGACTTGCCCAGGGTCACACAGCTAGTAAGTGTCAAGTGTTTGGTCTGAGGCTGGATTTGAACTCAGGTCTTCCTGACTTCAGGGCCGGTGCTCTATTCACTGTGCCACCTAACTGCCCCTGAAACTTAAGTTTTAAAAAGAAATGTTCAGTAGATGGAAACAAAGGCAACTGCCTTATGGAGGATGATGGCACAGCCTTGTAAAAACCCTGTTAGACCAAAAAAAACCAAACAAACCCAGAAGAAAGAAATAGAAAGAGAAATTCCATTTAAAATAACTGTGGATGGTTTAAGAAACTTGTGAGTCTATTTGCCACAGGAACTATATGAATACAATTATAAAAAACTTCATACAAATCAAGACATCCAAATAACTAGAGAAATATTAATTGCTAATGTGTAAGCTCAGTCAATAAAAATGACATTACTACCTAAATTAACTTACTCATTCAGTGCTATAACAATCAAATTACTAAAGAATTACTTAGTAAAGATGGAAAAAGTCCTGACAAAATTCATCTAGGGGAACAAAATGTTAAGGATATTATGGGAATCAATGAAAAAAATATAATGAAGTAGGAATACTAGTATCAAAGCTCAAACTATACTACAAAGCCACAATTATCAAAACTATTTGGTACTTGGTAAGAAATAGAGAGGTTGATCAATGGAACAGATTAAGTATACAATACAGAGAAACAAATGAGCATAGTAACCTAGTGCTTGATAAATCCAAAGATGCCAGCTAGCAGGGCAAGTACTTCATATCTGACAAAGACTATTGTGAAAACTGGAAAGTAGCCTGGCAGAAACGAGGCACAGGCCAACCTCTCACACTGTACATACCATGATAAGCTCAAAATGGGCACATGATTTAGACATAAAGTGTGATATCATAAGCTAATTAGTAGTACACGGAAGAAATTAACTGTCAGAACTATGGAGAGGGGAAGAATTCATTCCAAAAAAGAGACAAAGGTTTACAGGAAGTAAAATGGGTGATTCTGATGATATTAAATAAATTTTTTTACACAAACAAAAACAATGCAGCTAAAATTAGAAGGAAAACAGGAAACTAGGAAAGAAATATCTGTATATTTACTCTGATAAAGGTCTCCTTTCTAAAATATATAGGGAGCTGAGTAAAATTTATGAGAATAAGAGTCATTCCCCATATAATAAATCACCAAAGTATACAAATAGGCAACTTTTGGAAGAAGAAATCAAAGCTACCAATAGCCATATTAAAAATGCTCTAAAACACAAATAACAACTCTAGGGAACAATTTGGAACTATGCCCCAAAAGCTATTAAATTGTACATATCCTTTGACCCAGTGATACCACTAAGGCAAAGAATTGGAAACTGAAGGGATGCTCACCAGCTGGCAAATGGCTGAACAAGTTATGGTATATGAATGTGATGGAACACTACAATGCTGTAAGAAACGATGATGGAGACGGTTTCAGCAAAGCCTGAGAAGACTTATATGAACCAATGCAATATGAGGTGAGGAGAACCAGAAGAACAATGTACACAGTAAAAACAATATTGTAAAGATAACTGAGTGTGAAACTTAGTAACTCTGATCAACATAATGACCAATTACAATTCCAAAGGACTAATGATGAAATACGTTATCAACCTCTAGAAAGAGAACAGATAGACTCAGACTGCAAAATGAAACATTTTCTTCTGTTTTTCTTTTTCTCACTTTTTCCCCCCTTGTTGGAACATAGCTGATGCAGAAAACTGTTTGCATGCCAATACATATTTGTAATGAGTTTTATTTTTATTGCCTTCTCAGTGGAGGTGGGGCAAGAAGGAGAGAATTTGGAACTCAAAATAAAATTAAAATGAATTAAATTTTTAAAAAATAGTGAATCTTACACTCTCAAAACAAACAATAATAAAAATTGTTAGGAATACTAAAACTTAGACTTTGAGGCTGGCAAAGAAATCTCAGTTCAACAAAATATCTTTTTTTTTTAATCCTACCTTAGGAGAAAAAGGGGAAAAGAAGAGATAATAACTTTGCTTGGGGTGGATGAGATAACTGACAGTAGAGAGAAGACAGAACTGCTCAAATCTTATTTTATTGCTTCATTTCTCTCTGCAGAGGAGAATGATCTCTACACTAAAAAGGACAAGACAAAACTGACTAACAGAGTTGATACCCAAAATATATAAGGAGAGAGTGAGTGAGCACTTAGCTATCCTAGATGAAGTTCAGTCACTTGCCCCAGATCATCTGAAAGTACTGGCCGATGTGAATGTTGAGCCTCTATCAATGCTATCTGAAAGACCTTTATGGAAAGTGGGAGACGCATCACAAGACTGGAGATGGACAAAAGTCTGGATTTAAAAAATAAAAAGGAAGAGAACACAGACTGCAAACTAGTTAGGTCAGTTGGTGGGATTTTGTTCCCAGGAAAGACACTGAAACTATAATTAAAGAGATCAGTGACAAACATTTAGAAAAGATAATTCAATAATCATCATGTATTATTATTACCTTTGTGACAAATTTATTATTGGGTGCCTTGCACACAGTAGGTGCTGGATTAATATTTATTGAATTGGAAAAAGAAACAAAGTTCTAAAAAGGGAAGTAGTTGTTGCTGTTTTTCCTTCATTCTCAAAGAGGACCAATGACTTCATGAGGGTGATGTCTTGACAAAGACACCTCGGCCAAGACACTAGAGTGGTTCACCATTTCCTTCTCCAACTCATTTTACTGATGAGGAAACTGAGGCAAACAGGGTTAAGTAACTTGCCCAGGACCATACAGCTGATAAGTATCTGAGGCTGCATTTGAACTCAGGTCTTCCTGAATACAGGCTTGGCACTCTATCCACTTTGCCACCTAGCTGTCCATGGCACATATGCCTGGAACACAGTAGGTGCTTAATAAATGTTTCTTAATTGATTATTTTGCCATAAGACATGAGCAAAGGGAAAGACTTAAAGAAACCTGAGAGGACTGGTATAAACTGAAAGAGAGCCAAATGAACAGAAGTAGGAGATCTAATTAAACAGTGACTGCAGCATTGTAAAGAAAAACAACTTGAAAGATTAAATAACTAACATCAATGCAAAGAGCACTGATAAAGACTTGGCAGAGATGTGATGACTGACAGGTGCAGAATGAGACATGCATTTTCAGAAGGAGCCAATGTATGGCTTTGTTTTGGGTAACTAATTTGTTACAATACAGGATTTTTGTTTTGGGGAGGAGAAGGGGTGGTACTGACAGGAAAGAAAGAAGGAAAAAAAGAAAGGAAGGAAGGAAGGAAAGAAAGAAAAGAAGGAAGAAAGCAAGAAAGAAAGGAACAAAGGAACAACAAAAGAAAGTAACAAAGAAAGAATTAAGAAAAACATGTCAACAAATTCTTTTTTAAAATAGAAAAGAAATAAGAAAGGGACACAGAAAAACAGGACAGTGTTAGAACTACCATGGTGGGGCAGCTAGGTGGCGCAGTGGATACAGCACCGGCCCTGAAGTCAGGAGGACCTGAGTTCAAAGCCTCAGACCAAACACTTGGCACTTACTAGCTGTGTGACTCTGGGCAAGTCACTTAACCCCAATTGCCTAAAAACAAACAAACAAACAAAAAAAACCCTACCATGTTAACTTTAAATGATAAAAAAGACAAACTATGTATTGGAGGTTTTATAAGGAATCTTCATTTTCTATTCTTTCTATAGAAAATGTTCATTTTTGTTGATGTTTATCAAGGTCATAATAATAGAAATAAAATATTTTTAAAGGGAGGCTCTGCAGTGTTCAGGGCTAAATGAATTCACTACAATGGCAGCCACAATTAGGAAGATTTAGGGAACTTCCTTTTCCATAAGGAATCCCATTCTCACTTGAACTCTGTGCTAAAGCTCCTGAATGACAAAGCTAAATGTCCTAGGTGTGCATATATCTCACCTAAAATTAAAGGCCACAGGATTGTAAGAAAAGGTTATCTCATATCTTTGTAGGAATCATATAATTTCAATATATGCAGGGAAATATTTTGTTAGAGAAGCCTGTAAGGCAACATTTTCTTTGACTAAATCAAATCCTTTTTTTTTAATAGTCAAAAAACAGAAGCACAGTGAAATTTTATATTCTCCATGCCTTTCAGTCAATACTAAGATATGGTTTATGCTTGTAAAAGCCTAATTGTTGGGAGCAGCTAGGTGGCACAATAGAAAGAGCACTGACCCTGGAGTCAGAAGGACCTGAGTTCAAATCTGGCCTCAGACCAAACACCTGACACTTATTAGCTGTGTTATCCTGGGCAAGTCACTTAACCCCAACTGCCTCGCCAAAAAAAATATGAAGCCTAATTGTTCCTTTCTTTTCTTTTCTTTTCTTTTCTTTTTGGCTAGGCAATGGGATTAAGTGATTTGATTAAGTGTCTGAGGCTGGATTTGAACTCAGGTCCTCCTGACTCCAGGGATGGTGCTTAATTGCTCCTTTTTAATACCCTTTTCAATAATATCCTATATGCACATGTAGCTTATTCCCAGGAAATGTATTATTACTATTTTAATCATAGCATCTTGCTACTTACCATATACGGATCCACAGAGAGATAAAGAGTTCGGACTTTTACTTGTCCCACATTTAATTTATCTGGTAAATTAGCCTCTTCCATACGGAAATTCTCTGCCACTGGGTTGCCATTTTTTCCTAAAATAACATTGGATAAACAAAGAGGCAATAAAAATGTTTTTGAATACTCATTATTTTAACTATCATTTTTTTCTTTATGTTTTCAAAATTTTATTTATTTTTAGTTTTCAACATTCACTTCCATAAGATTTTGAGTTCTAAATTTTCTCCCCCACCCTCCCCTCCCCACACCCCAAGACAGCATGCAATCTGATATAGGTTATATATACACATTCATATTATTATTATTATTATTGTTATTATCCTTTTATATACATTCATATTAAACAAAATTTCCCATTTTAAGTATTTTCTAAAATGATTCCCTCTTGCAGTCATTCCTTTATTCACTTTAAATGTCCATTTCCCATCAGCAGTTCTGCTCAGTTTCCACTCCATACAACAACATGCTTCCTCCAGCATTAGCTGATCACCTGATATCTCACCAATGTGCAGAATGACACAGTTTTTGATAATCAACACCTTCTCAACTCCCTCAGTGGCCTCCCCACTCTGATTAGAGGGCTGGAGGGTAAAGCAATAAGCTCCTCTCAAAGCCTTCCTTTATAGGGAGCTCAGAACTTTGCAGGTAACTCCATTTTCCACCAGCAGCTCTGCACGATTTCCAATCCACGGAATATCATGATACCCCCAAGCTGGGTACTCCCTGGTGCTGTACTGCTGCTCTCCCCTCCCCTTTAGACTGTAAGCACTCCCTGAGGACAGACTGTCCTTTTTTTTTTAAATCTGTATCCCCAGTGTTTTAGAAGGCATTTAACAAATGCTTATTGAATTGAACTGAATAATGTCTGTTTTTGAGCTACATTTCCCAACAATTTTAAATGATCTACTTAAAACTAAATTATTTTCCAACTGCTGTTGATTTTCTCAAAAATATTCCTTTGAAACTACAGATTTTACAACTGGTGATACCCACAAATCTTCTGACATATATTTTTCAAAATTTTATCAATACTTATTGTATTTACCTCAAAGTCATTTCTTGGAATCCCCACCCCTAACTCTCCTATGTGACAAACAAAAACTTCTGATATAGATGTGTGGGGTACAAAGATCCTTACCAATAAATGGGAGACTCAGAGATATTAGCAAAAAGAAGTTCGTTTATTGACTTTCTCGAGAAAGGGCTCCCTCAGAGCACCCAAAAGATGGCGCCAACCAAAGACAGAGGAAGCATGTTCAGCTCAGCAGATTTTATAGATCCTAACCGCAATCCCGCTGCCCACCCACTGGCTCTTCTTCCCATTGGCTGGGCTTTGGAGCTCACAGTCTAAGGGCAGAAACTTCTCCCCAGCACCAAGGACAAAACCAGAATGGTTTGCTTCAACAACTAGGGAGGGGCCTGAAGAGGGCTAGAATCCAGGTGAACAGGATGTGGCTGTCACCTGATCTACTTGTGACACTCTGCTTTCTCAGCGAGGCAGCTTCTGAGAAATGGAGGGAGGGGTCAGCTACACTGAGGGGGCTTCACTATTTCAGCATTCCATTCAATCCCCTCCTCTTATTTTCAACCTTTTGAAGACCCCTCACACCATTCTTGGTAAACCTCGTCAACCAAGTCTTCGCCTCCCTTGGGACCCCGATGTTCTTCTGCTAGAAGGTAATCTAGTACTAGCCTATGTTGGAGGACGGCTTCTCTTGTCTGAGTTGCCTAATGTGCTAACAAGTCAAGAGCCCTTGCAGTCTGGTTAGTGACAATTTCTACTACTGCCTATTTAACATATAAATTGGTGTTCTGTATCCCCAACTACCATCCTGTACTGCAGGTAGTGGGTCCAGAAGTTTGAATAATCCTATCTGGGGGCCAAGTATCACCCCATCCATTTGCATCTCTGGTACTGGTAAGGGAAGTGTCTATGCTTCTCTTTTCTGTTTTTAGATCATCATAAAGCTTACCTCTTAGGTGGTCACCTTCTTGTCCAGGGAGAAAGAAAACCTTTGGTCTCACTAAGCCTATATAACACACCCCAGTCCAATTAACAGGAAGGTGTGTAGATGCCACTAATCCACAGATCCAATAATGTCCTTCCAAAGCAGGCTGCTCTTTTTCAAAAATGTGGGTTCTATTTTGAACGAAGGGATAATACCATTGGTCCTTGGTTCTGGCTAGACTAGATACTGACATTTCCATAATGCCTGTTGCTCCCTCTGTTCCCATTTCTCCACAGGCCACTGAAAGGAAAGGTTAGAGTTGCTCCAAACATTGGAGAACATAGTTGGTTTGCCACCTTTAGTATGTGCACCAAGTGGGTCGTTATGCCATCCCCATTTGTGGGTTTTCCCAAGGATATTTGTCCCTTGGTCAGATTGGAAAGGATTAAACCCATCAGGGAGTAAACAAAAGGAACTGCTAACATAGAAGGCTAAAACAGGGATAGTTATTAGCAAAAACAATACAATATGCACAGTCTTTTCACCCATTCAATTTCACTTTTAAGCCTTCAGGGACCAGCTGCACCACTATCCATTCAGCTGGGGGGGCCACTGGTCCCTTGACTCGGGTGTGATTAATCTAACCTTGTTCCTTGGTCCTAACTGCAGCATTAGGGGTCAGTAGGATCTGAAACGGTCCCTCCCAAGAGGGAATGAGTTTCTCTTTTCTCCAGGTCTGACTCAACACCCAGTCACCAGGCTGAAATTTGTGCACTGGGAACCCCAGAGGAGGTGTTTACTAGTCCTTTCTTCTGTAACGAGATCAGAGATTTTGCCAAAGAATGTACATATTCTCGAAGAAACTTGTCCTTACAGCCTATGTTCAAGACTCCTTCTCTCCCTATGGGATATGGGTGCCCACAGAGGAGTTCATATGGAGACAATCCAATGTCCCTTCTAGGCTTATCCTTATCCTCAACAAGGCTAAAGGAAGGCACTTTGTCCAATGTAATTGGGTCTCTAATGTTAATTTGGTAAATTGTCTTTTTATTTCCTGATTCATCCTTTTCACCTATCCTGAAGACGGAGGGTGCCAGGGAGTATGAAACTCCCAAGTAATTTCCAAGGCCTTCATCAGGGATTGGAGAACCTTGGAGATAAAGTGTGTTCCCTGATCCAAGTCTATCCTCTCTACTACCCCATATCTAGGAATTATTTGTTCCAATAGGACTTTGCTCACCGCTAGAGCAGTGGCTTGGGCTAAGGGAAAAGCTTCAACCCAAGAGGTCAAGTGGTCCACTATGACTAGGAGATATTTCAGTCTCCCAACCAGGGGCAACTTGGTGAAGTCCACTTGTATACTCTGAAATGGTCTAATTCCGGGTGGTCATCCTCCAGCCAGTGCCTGACGTTGGGTGGATTTATTCGTCCTTCGACATATAATGCACCCATCAACCGTCTGGCGGGCCAAGGTATAAATACCAGGAGACACAAACCAAGTCAGGACTGCATCACACAGGTTCTGGACATCCCAATGGCTACCCTGGTGTAGGTGTTGCAAAATCTGCCTATACTGGCTCAATTGACCACTTCTCGGCCATCTGGGAGTAGCCACCTCCCACTATTGTCCGTTTTGGCTCCCAATTCCCGAACCTGTCGTTTTTCTCTCAGGTAGAGGTGGAGCTTTTAGACTCAGAGGGATTAAAACTAACATCTGATCTTTCCCTATCTCTGGTTTGTCATTACCTGCCCTCTTTGCTTCTCAAGCTTATTTATCCCTCTCCAACCATCCTTAATCTTTCACAACTCAAATCTTACACAGTAATTTTAGCTCTTGATAGGCCATGGGATGAATTCAAATCAAAATAGTAAGATCTTTCCTACTTACAGCTTATATGCTTTAGTATTAATCATTAGCCTTAGATCTCTGACACTATTCCCACTGAGACTGTTTCTCTAAAAGCATCCAGTTAAGTATAGTCCAAGGACACAACAAACCCAGGAATAAAACTCTCAGTTCAGAGTAGATTTGGACATAATTTTCTTGCAAATAGAAATTTGGTAGGCCCTCTAAAATAAATATCAAAGATTTTATCAAAACTTTTTTTATAAAAGCATCTCCCTTTCTCAAAAATAGCTTATGATTTCCTAATTACCATAAAATTCCGAGTTACCTAAATTCTCGAGTCAAAAGGTGTCTGTATGAGAATTACCAGATTCCACAAAATCTCTCCCCCTTTTTTTGCATAATTACCAAGTTTCTTTTCACACACAAAATACTTTTACCAGTGCTTAACTTAAACAATAACTCCAAATAGCTCAGTTAACAATTTTAAACTTCATAAGTGAAAGCCAGATAATCCCAGCTAAAACTTCCTTTTAAAGGTAGACAAAATTTGGAAGTTCTCATTTCTTAAATTACAATACTTACAAGGAAACGTTACAAAGCAGGACCATATAGTATGCCCCAATAGCCCCGATTCATTCCTTTTTCTCTTTTCTCTGAAGGCACACTTAATTTAACAACATTCTAGATTATAAAAGAAATTGCCTTTCCAGCAACATGACTTAATACAATTGCTTACCAGATTACATCATATAAGAAAATTCAGAAATATGTCAGCAGTGTAGTAAAAACTTAAAACAGACCCAATAAAAAATCTTTATTTCTGAACCCCTCCACCAGGTCCAACAGTCTCCTGGGGCCACTCCCACCCCACAAGACTGGCTTTTCTTTATGATCTATGGGATCTGATAGTCTCAGGCCACATCTAGATTCAACCTCAATGACACTACTTGGCCTATGGCAGCCTAAACTTCCCCACACAAGCTAGTCTCTGCCTTAAGAGCCTGGCTCATACAGCCCATCCCCCAACAAACCCAACAGTTAGCCTAAAGGAGGCCTGGGTTGAAAAACATATATATGTACATATATATTTTTCTATTTTTCTAATTTCTAATTGAGGTCCTGATATGAGAGAATACCTCATTATTTCCAAATACAGATCAATAAGTTTCTCCACAATAAAATATGTTTGTACCATAGGGCAAACGTTATAAAATTATTTCCACAATTGTAATAAACTTTTGAAACGACCCATTACAATTTACTTAAATGTACTCCCAGATCACTTTGCACAGAGAACCATTCATCTCATCATTAATACCTTGAAACTATAACTTTAAACCACCATACATTTTTATAATAGTCAAGATTTTAAATGAAAATCTGCTATCATAGTCTTATAACCAAATATACCTCACTAGGTATTTAACAGTTTCAAATTACCTCATCTTTATCAATAAGACCCCATTCCAGGTCAAGAGTCACCTTAACACCATTTCTACCTCATGATCCCTCAAATTTTACAATCTAAGAGTTTTAGAAATACAATACAATTTAGAAACATAGAAATAACTTAAACAATAAACTTCAAGTAACATCAATTACATTTTCAAATTATCACATTTAGAAATGATCAATCTTATCATTCTTAGTACTTTTAACAATTACATTAACTAATAATGCCACGTCTCATAACAACCATTATTTTTTTGAACAGTAAACTTAAATCCAATCAGATCTGAATTTATAATCATTAATGACAAATAATTAAAAACATTTTTCTTTTAAATCCAATACTCTTGGCCCTTTAAAAGGAAATATCTCCCACAAATTTATATATTCCCTTAAAAAGACACGTGGTAACAATTCCTGCTCTAAATTCTCCTTTTCTTTCCTACTTCCTGAAGGGAACTAAGAAAAAGTCCCTTCTGCTTCTTAGAGGCTTATCAAATGGAATCACCCTCCTGAAAATCTCAGGCTTCAGCAATTTGAACAGGGTGTAACCCTCTATTGCTTTATTGGTTTTCAAATTAAGCTAAAAAAATTTTATTTTTCCATCCTTCTACTTAAAACAGATCACTTCCTCAAACCTTCTCAACTTACTTTATCTAAAGCTATTCAGAGGATATCCCTATCCAAGGGTGGGGAACTTAAGAACCCCCACCCAAATTACACTCACCAAAACTACTACACAGCTTTCTTTTTGCAAATCTGAAGGGCCATAATTGAATAGGGCTCTACCTCTCCCCCTCTCTCTTCCCAAATGGCTTTTAAAACTTTACTATGCATTCTAAACAATTCACTGGTCTTACACAGTTTTCCCACTGTCCTTTAGTTTCTTTCAGTTTACTTTAATAACATCCAAATTATGAAAAGCTACTCGACATAACAATACAAAAGTTTACCAATTTGAAACAATACTAAATGTTTAAAACTTGGACTAAATATATTACCAATCAGATAACTCCAATTCTGTCAACTGCGTTTCCAACTGCTCATATCTAATTAAGGAATAGTCGTTAACATTTTCTGTGTCTGCCCTCTGCTAGGCATTGTGTTAGGCACCTTCCACTCATGTGAGATAAACTGCAGTAACAAATTCCAGATCCTTACATGTTCCCAATTTACCTTAATGCCAAACAGTGTAATAAATTCTGAAATTAAGAGCATCACATTTGATTTAAATGTTTACCAATTTGAATGAGTTGGGGTTTGTGGGGAAACATCATGGGCCTCGGCAGTCACCGAATCCTGCCGCCCCCAACAAGCCATCACCCTCAGCACAGCTCCTGGCTGCCCATAAATTCTTTTGTTTGTGTTCTGGTACACAAAAACTTTTCTCTTTTATGTGAGGCAGAAAAGATTAGGTGCTACTCAATCTGCCTTTCTTTTTCATCTAAGAGGAAAAAGGTTCCCCTTTTCTTGCCTTTCCCTCCACATTCAAAACTTGTAGAGAGAGAATTTTTTTTCTTTTCCAAAAATTTCCAAACCTTTTTACTCTCAAACTCTCTATTCACACTGTTAACACTCATTCCCAGACACAAACAGGAACACAAAACAGACATACAACAAATTGCTGTAGAATCCTCAAATCCTCAAATCATATTTAATCATTTTCTTTTCATGTTTCCCTTTATATTTTGGTAGTTCGTCCCAATTACTAAGTCTAGACCTCAAGGGACTATCAGCCAGCACATCCGGTAACTCTTCCTTGTCTCCACCCAATTTTGAATTCGATTTCCCCATCCTCCTTGGATGGCCACTTTACCAACTCAAAGAGTCTAGGCAGGCTCCTAGGGCTTCCCCTCACAAGACTTCAGTTGCCTTGGATGTCTTACGGACCTCTCTGCTTAGACTCCAGGGAACCCTGTTACCCAGAGGGTTGCTGTTCCGGGCTTGCGACACCTTACAGGCTTCCCCTCCTGGTCCGTTTACCTGGGTCTGTGGGAACAAACTTAGGTGACCAAAAATTTCTTTCACTTCACACGGATGGCTGTGGTATGTTGTGGGACTTTCATTTTACTACTCTGAGATCTCCCTTTGGGTTTTCCCTCCTCAAGGCAGAATCCCAAACCAGCCGAGACCCAGAGGCCACCAGAAAGGTCTAGCGTGGTGCCTGCCCCTGAATTTGGGTTGGGAGAGTCCCCAAAAAAGGGGGTGATATCCCAGACGATTCCCCAAAACTACGTGGGGTACAAAGACCCTTACCAATAAATGGGAGACTCAGAGATATTAGCAAAAAGAATAGTTCGTTTATTGACTTTCTCAAGAAAGGGCTCCCTCAGAGCACCCAAAGATGGTGCCAACCAAAGACTGTGGAAGTGTGTTCAGCTCAGCAGATTATATAGATCGTAAACGCAATCCCCCCGCCCATCCACTGGCTCTTCTTCCATTGGCTGGGCTTTTGAACTCGCAGTCTAAGTGTGGAAACTTCTCCCCAGCACCAAGGACAAAAAGGGCACAAAACAGGGAATGGTTTGCTTCAACAACTAGGGAGGGGGCCTGAGGAGGCACAGAAACTGGGTGAACAGGATGTGGCTCTGTCACCTGATCTCATGACACTCTACTTTCTCAGCAAGGCAGCTTCTGAGAAATGTAGGGAGGGGTCAGCTACACTGAGGGAGCTTCACTATTTCAGCATTCCTTTCATAGAGATTGCACCTGACAACTTATATAACATTAGGCCCAAGAAGTCACCTACCTCTTTACTAGGAGGTACATTTACTACATTTCATTACCTGTTTTCTGGAATTTTTACTGGTTTTTCAATTACTCACTGTGCAACTTCCTTTTAATTTTTTCATCTATATCATTGTGGTCTTAGAGATGAGATCTAGAGATTTAGGGGTGCTGGAACCCCAAAATCACGACATGTAAGCCCTGCCTGAAAGAATTTGACCCAAATCTTCTTTCAGCCAGAGAAAAAGTTTATTAGAGATAAATCAGACATTCCAGACTCTTAAGGAATCTGAACATTAGTGATGCCCTTAAGGACGAGCCGGCATGAGAAAGGCTCAGTGTTCAAATGGGGGCCAGGGTGGATCTTATATACACTCAAATAATTTTGGGTGACCAGAGGAGTGGCTGGGAAGAGGGTCTGGGTGACTGGGGGAGGAGTTTAGGGAGAATTCTGATTGGAATGTCTAGGCGATAATGAAGGGAACTGGAAGGAAGTGGTTTGAATGGGGTATGGGTAAGACTAGGGCTTCAATGGATTTTCAAAGGGAGATAGGGAGAGTAGATAAGGAAAAGCCTAAGAGTAGAATATAGCCTCAGGTAGCCATCTGAGACCTAAGTGAGTTTAAGGCTTTCCTGGGGCCAGTAGATAATTTGGAGTAAAATTCTTTTTGGGGCAAGGAGCAAAGGCTTGGACCCATACCCCAGCACTAGTGTATATTATCCTTTTAATGCTGCATATTTTGTTCTGCATTAGTTCACATTGCCCATGAATTCTCCACTATCATTGTTTCTTTGGTAATACTGTGCATTTTATTTGACTCACTTATAAATAGCATTCTCTGAAATGTTCACTTAAAAGATTAAGAACACAGCTCCTTATCTTCACTCTACAATTTATCAACTTGCTTGCTTGCTTGGGGCACTGAGAGATTACTCTTCATTTCTTAATGCACAATAATATTCCATTATATTCAGATGCTATTCTCCAATTCATGGGCTCCCACTTTCTAATCTCTGAAATACCCAGAGTGATGCAATTCATATTTTGATGCATACTAGACTTTTGTTTTGATAGGATTATACAGGAAATAATCCCAAGGGTAGTAGATCACTGAGTCAAAGGGTATGGACAATACAGACACTTGCATAATTAAAGACTGTTATCCAGAATAGTTGGACCAATTCACAGCTCTAAAAACAGTATACTACTATGCCTGTCTTCCAAAGACCCAAGAAGAATCAATTGTTTCCAATTTTTTGGTCAGCTTTTCTAATTCAATCAAATGATACAAAATACCGCAGGGCCAAGCACTTATATAAATGCTTAAACCTTCCCTCCCCCAATTTGCATGGTGTGAAATTCAGCCTCAGAGTTGCTTTAATTTGAATTTCTGATTACTAATTATATAACAATAAAGCTAATAATAATAAATAGCTACATTTATATTGCCCTTTAAGGGTTGCAAAAAATTAATTTGCACAGTAGATCTCATTTTGTCTTTCCAACAATCTTGGGAGGAAGGTGTTATTACTATCCCCATTTTACAGAAGAGGAAATTGAGGCTTTAAGAGGTTAAGTGACTTGCCCCAGGGCACATAACTAATAAACATTCAAGGCACAGCTAGAAATAGTCTTCCTGACTCCACCTCCTAGGTTCCTTCTATGATTATTTGGAGCATGTTTGCAAAGGATCTATTAAACTTTGCAGTTCTTCTTTTGAAAACTGTTCATCTTTGACCACTGATTTGTGTCATTTTCCTACATAACTCAGATGTCAGATTTTTTCAGTAAACCTTCCATTTTTAAACTACCTAAATACCAGTTTTAAAGTTGTGGAAGGATTTAGAAAGTAAAAAAAAAGTTTTGTTTTAGTTCTCAAGATTTCAAATTAAAGATTTAAACCCAATTCTTCCTGACTCTGTGGCCCACCCTCTTTCCATTCACTATATAAGTGTTGTCTCTCATTCAACTGTGTGCAGGAAAAATTCCCCATCCTTATCTATAAGGGTGATAATTTCATTCTCACACAAAATATGAGAATTTAAATCCTTAAAAAGGAGGAATTCTAAAAGTAGGCAAGAAAAACAGAACATTTGGTTAGGAAGAGGATGCTAAGAATCACAGCTTTTAGCACAGATATGAACACTAACTTGTGAGCACTCAAAATGCAAAATCCTTTTCCAATGACTAAGTCATGGTACTACTGGCGGAAATGAATATCAATAATTCTATTCTAACTAGAAAGGAAACCAAAAGACATAAGGAAATGATAGCTAAATAGGATAGCTGACAAGTTTTCAAAACTGAAAATTAGGGAGTAGGTTTCAAGTACCTCAAAAGGCAACAAGAAACATCATTTTGTGAAACATCTATCATCTTTCATTAGTGATAAAGATAAGCATAAACAAAAAGACCACCGAGAAGATAATTGTAGTTTTGCAATAACATCAATTGCAAGAGGTCGAGAAATTCTACAAAAAATATGTTGGAAAACATGACTCAGAATTGAGAAACAGAAGAGGGGTTTCAGCAACAGAGAATCTGTCCTACCCTCCTCATGAGAGTCAGCCCAATGGCCTCTAGAATCCTTGTCCCCTGCTTCTGTTTTTGCTCCATTTTGTCACAGCTTCCACTTCTAGGTCCACGTCTTCTAGGAACTGGGCTCCTCTTAAGTCTCTCCTGGACTCAGTGAGTTGACTTTTAAGGTCACTCAGAGGTAAGGCCTGAGTATGTCTGTTGCTTCCTTTCTGATTCACTCAAGGGACTAATTTGCAACTTATAAAGGGATCACTTTTTGACAGTTTAACACCTCATTATTAAGCCTTTTTAGTGATTCGGTTTTGGTAGATCAACTCCCTTAAACGAGTAAAATACCATAATATTTATAATGGGGGGAATCATGAGAGGTTTAAATCAAAGTAGAAAATTCACAATCTTCCAAGAAGTCCAGGATTTCAGGCTTAACAAGGCTAGAGGCTAGATTTCATCAGAGTCATTCTCAAAACATTATTTACTTCCTGATTCTTTCAATGACATTGCTAAAACAAAACTTTGTTTTTTGGCTAGGAAATGGGGTTAAGTGACTTGCCCAGGGTCACACAGCTGGTAAGTATTATGTGTCTGAGGTCAAATTTGAACTCAGGTTCTCCTAACTCCAGGGCTGCTGGTCTAATCCACTGCACCATCTAACTGCCTCAAAATACCATTATTTCGCTAAGCCTTTGCAACTAAGTTATCTCCCAACCATCTCTCTGAAGGGATATCTGTGCAATGGCCCAATTAAATTTCTCAAAGCCTGGAAACCATCCCTGGCTGTTACCATACCTTAAATACAACCTTGAGCATACGGGTATGTGTATAGTATGTGCATACGTGTACAGTGCTACAATAGCACATCACCTTACACTAGAGGAAGGAATTTCAGGTGGATGAAGTGAGGGATGAAGGCAGAAGACAACAGCTGAAATGGAAAAGATGAGGTTGGAAGGCAGATTGTTGACTTATTAAGACAGTGAGAGGAAAGATGTTAGAGGCACCTATTGCAGGCAGCCATCTCAAGGCATTTAGCCACAAAAGACAGGGGAGATATGAAATGATAGTTGGTGGGGACAGAAGGATCATATGCAAATTTTTTGAGGATGGAGGAGACACAGGTATGTTTGTAGATAGCAGGGAAAGAGCCAGTAGACAGGAAGAGATTGAAGATAGAGAGTAGGAATGACAGAGGGGGCAATTTATTAGGAGACTAGATGGAATGGCATTGCTTGTACGTGCAGAGGGGCTTGCCTTGGCAAGGAGTAGGGCCAAATCTTCTTTCTTTCTTTCTTTCTTTTTTTTTTTAAGGCAATTGGGGTTAAGTGCCTTGCCCAGGGTCACACAGCTAGTACGTGTCAAGTGTATGGTCTGAGCTGGATTTGAACTCAGGTCCTCCTGACTTCAGGGCTGGTGCTCTATCCACTGCGCCACCTAGCTGCCCGGAGTAGGTCCAAATCTTCATAAGACAAAGGTGAAGAGAGGGGCAGAAGGCACCTGAGCGATAAGAGGAGGAAGGGAGAAGAGGGAGCTGTCCACAAACAGCCTCAATTTTTTCAGTAAAATAGAAGGAAAGGTTCTCAGCTAGGAGGGTTTGGGAAGGGGAAGCCATGAGAGGTTTAAGGAAGGTTTGGAAGAACCATTGAGGAGAGTAGGATAGTGAGTCAATAAGAGAAGTGTAGAGAGGGATTGTCTAGCAATAGTGATCAGCTGGAAAGGAGAATCCTTAGAGGGAATGGTCAAAGAGGGCTGGAATGATTTTAAGAAAATTCCTCAAGGATGTGCAGAGCATTACATGACTATTGTTCTGCTTAATGAAGCAAAATATAAATTGAACTTTACCCTGAGCACCATAACAATGTTTTATCTCATTTGGGAATTTTATGTATTGTCACAATAATGCTATAACTCCCAAATTGCTTGGTTGAGAGAGATTTTCAGGGTAATAGGGTGGCAATGTTTCTTTCTAAGTAAAAATACTCAATTAGGACAGTCTAAATTAATAAAAATTGTTTCTGGCAGGCTTGTGCCTAAACTACAGAGTATGAAATTTATTCATTCCTACAAGTTGGTAAGATCTTCTAGGTAATCCTAGATTACCTAGGATTTGTGCTGATTACATCAATTCCTAGAACTCAGCAGGTCTCCTACATGAGGTCCATAACCACAAAAGAGTTCAAGGAAGAATCAAGTAAATGGAGGATGCCCCCTGGGTGGATAGATTTATTTTGTTTAGTGTACTTTCTTTGTTACAAGTGAGAGAGGAAGTGATCATTTTTTTTTTAAAAGAATGTCCATGGTTAAGACTATGATATTTAGTAGAATGGATAGCTAATCTATTAGTACATAGATGTTAGACAGATACTGCACATGGACAACGAATTGGGCCCAGAAATGAACAGAAGGGAGAGAGCAGATCAGACTTCAATTGGAGTTTTTCCCCCAGTCTTTTTTTATTCTGATCTTTACAAACATCAACTAAAATGAGCACTTCCATATATGCAGTAGAATAGACAGGACTGTACATGAAACTGAATCTCCATTACATACAGATTGCTCTTTTTAAATATATGTTAAATTAAGCATATTACTTTCAAAGCTGTCCAGCTTTTTTGTTGATCCTTTTGGACTTTCTCTCTCCTCTTCTATGCATATTTTTTTTTTGGTGAGGGCAATTGGGGCTAAGCGACTTGCCCCAGAGTCACCCAGCTAGTGAGTATTAGGTATCTGAGGCTAGATTTGAACTCAGGTCCTCCTGATTCCAGGGCCAGTGCTCTATCCACTGCACCACCTAGCTGCCCCTCTTCTATGCATTTCAAAAAAAAATATTTTAATGATCCTCTTTTTTTTTTATGGCAACACTATCCTTAACTCCTCTTCCCCCACTCAAATTGAGAAGAAAAAAAACCTTTTGAAACAAATACAAATAGTCAAGCAAAACAAATTCCCACAGTATTGTGTCTAAAAAAGTATGTCTCATCTGCAACTTGAATCCATTCCCTCTCTGTCAGGAGGCAAGTAGTGTGTTTTATCACCAGTACTCTAGAATCACTTGAATTGACCAATCACCTATTTGACCAATGTTACTAAGTCTTTCAAAATGGTTTGCCTTTACAATGTTGTCAGTGTATAAATTGTCTCATTCTGTTCATTTTACTCTCTAGCAGTTCATACAAGTCTTCCCAGGTTTCTCTAAAACCATTCTGCTAGACCACATTTGAAAAAATGGACAGTGCTTTCTGTGACCCTCAAACTTTTCTCTGAAACAAAGATTCAAATCATCAACATTCCATAATTACTCAAAAGAGTATGGCCCAACTATATATATACAGGAAGAATCTTGTGGATGAAGAAAGCTAACTGCCCAGACAATTAAAAGCAGCTGGATGGAAAACCAATAATGTGGTCCATCTATAAAATGATAGCACTACTAAGTGGAAAGAGCAGTCAATATGGAGTAAAACCTGGGTTTAGCTTTGTTAAGTCACTTAACCTCTCTGGGCCTCAGTTTCCTTACTGGTATAATAAAGAAGTCGGACTCAGTGACCTCTAAGATCCCTTTCCCCTCTAAGACTATGAACTTATGATCTTATATCTTGGACAGATCCTGCAGATGAACACGGACTTGGCACAGTGGGCATAAGTACGCTGCAGAAAATTACCTAATAAATGGTGAAATTACATTTGTTTAAGTGACATAAAAGATACCATGAAGCAGGCAGAAATCAGAAAAACCTGGAAAGACTTAAATGAACTGATGCTGAGTGAAGTGAGCAGAATCAGGAGAACATTGTACACAGTAACAGCCATGTTGTGTGATGACTAACTTTGATAGATTCATCTCCTCTCAGCAATGCAAGGATCCAAGACAATTCCAAAGTCTCATGGTGGAAAATGCTGTCCACATTCAGAGAATTCGAACTATGGAGTGTGGATGCAGATTGAAGCACACTATTTGATCTCTTTTTTTTGTTTGTTTCTTCTTTCTCGTGGTTTCTCCCATTTGTTCCAATTCTTCTTTATTACATGACTAATGTGAAAATAGGTTCAATATGAATGTATATGTAGAGCCTATATCAGATTGCATGCTATCCTAGGGTATGGGGAGGGGAGAGATTGGGAGAAAATTTGGAACTCAAAATCTTATGCAAGTGAACGTTGAAAACTAAAAATAAATAAATTTTAAAAATAAAAGATACCATCAGAGATGTATGAGTAGAAAAGAAAATGTAGGATGAGCAAAGACTTAATTATCCATGTGCTATAGTAGCACCCATTTAATGGCAAAAGACCTAGAACACAAAGTCCTGCTCTGTTGGCAAGAGAATCCACATCAATGAGATCATAGTTCCACTCAAGTCTTAAAAAGATATCTTATCATATTAATTTTCCCATAGATTCTATGATTAAAATAAATCATTAACATAAAATCATAGCATAGAATGATGAGCTATTTCAAGCTAAAAAGGCCCCTACAAGTAATATGGTTAAAAACTCCCTCATTTTATGGGGATGGAGGTCCACAAAGGCTAAGTGATTTGCCCTTAGTTATACAAGGCGTTGTTGGCAGAGTCAGGACTGATATCCCAAACCTTCTGATTTCTAGTTCAATTGTTCTTTCCACTAATGTTCTGATAGGGACCCTAAGTTTTGAATTCTATTAAATTTTCAATCCTTTTCCATAATATTCTATTTTTGCTGTTCAGTCATTTTCAGTTATGTTTGACTCTTGGTGACCCCATTTGCGGTTTTGTTGACAAAGATACTGGAGTGGTTTGCCATTTCCTTCTCCAGCTCATTTTTACAGATGAGGAAACTGAGACAAACAGGGTTAATTGACTTACCCAGGGTCACACAGCTAGTAAGTATCTGAGACTAGATTTGAACTCACAAAGATGAGTCTTCTTGATTCCTGGCCTGGCATTCTATCTACTTGGACACCTACCTGCCTACTAGCCATGATACAGCTGTAATAATGATGTAATGCCTTGAAGACTGTGGCTATGATAATGGAGTTTGTGCTGGCAGGGCCCACCCAAGGTGAAAAGGCTTGAAGACAAGCTTACAACATAGACTTGGTGAATATTGTCCCAGGACCAATATATCTAAAGGCTGACTACTAGAAGATTGACTATCAAGTGAGCAATCATTTTTAGCCACAGTAACTCATTAAAGATTTAAAAGTACCGAGAAAACCAAATGCATATTAACCTTTAATGGATTGGCTTGATTTTGTGATTTATTCTATAACACTGCCTACATTTTGTATAACTACCCAAGTTACTTTCCTTGTCTGTAAGTTAGGTCAGTCTTTGTCTTTAAGTCAGAAGTTCATAGGTTCAGTTCAGTTTTCCCTTCTGAATGAGTTTAAAAGTTCAGCTTTCCTGTAAATCATTTTAATTAAATATAACCTATTATCTTTGTTCTTCTAGCAGTATTTGTAGGATGCAGGAGGACTTCATCCATCAGAAGGGAAGGAGGGGTTGTTGCTAGCCCTGCGTTCCCAATCTCCAGCCAAGTATATTATTCCTCATGCCTATGATGCTAGAGGCTCTGGAATCAATCATATTGTGTTCCCCATCTATGATGCTGCCTTCTGTTTCGGGACGTTCCTCTTTTTGTCTATAGAAGAGGGCTGTCCCCCTCATTCGTGGTCTTAGCTAAGTGAGGAGGCTGAGATTCTGTTTACTGGCAAATTCATGCTTTGCTATTGATAATGATCAGAATTTTGCGTCTGATGATAACAGTACAGAAGTCCTCAATTCTAGGTGATTTCCTTCAGCTTCCACAGTGAGAGCAGTTTTTAGACAGTTAAATATTTAACTCTTTGGATTCTTAGTGTAATCTCTAACGATAGAAATTAGCTAGGAACATGTAGATATCTACATTATAAATGAAAATTGATCATATAAGGAAGTCACAGATATTTTTAAGAACAGTTTTGAAGTTCACCTCAGAAAGAAAATGAGATAATTGGAGAAGTGGTTTTTTTGTTATGTTTTGTTTTGTTTTACTCACAAACTCAAAAACAGGAAAAAGATAACTTCTATATACGATGCTTTGTCATCCTGATTTTCAGTGCTAGTTAAGCAAACATCATATCACTGCGAAGATAACTGCAGCTTAATTAACATGGACTTTAATACTTAATAAATTCATTATAAAAATTCATACTTTCAAAGAACAACAAAAACAACTTTTGGAAATATGATTCCTAATCAAAGTATAAGAGATCTAAGGTTCATAGACTACTAAAAAATCTTATCACTGTACTTGGTGAGCACAAAACAAAACCAAAAAAATGAAATCCACGACATTCTATTAGACAGAAAACAACTCTCTGTATGCAATCAGATCATTGATTGGTTAGAGCAAAGGTTAAAGTAAACAACAAATATATGACTGTGATAGAATACTATTGTGCGGTAAGAAATGATGAAGGGGATGGCTTCAGAAATATCTGGTAAGATGCAAAGTGAAGTAAGCAGAACTAGAAGAACATTGTATACAGTAACAGCAATATTGTAATAATAACCAACTGTGAAAGAGTGTGAAAGCTGCTCTGATTAATACAATCACCAACCACGATTCAAAAGGACTCATAATGAAAAATGCTGTCTACCTCCAGAGAGAGAACTGATGAATTGAGTACAGATTGAAGCCTATTGTTTTTCTCTTTATTTTCCTTGCCTTTTTTTTTTCATAGCACGACTAATGTAGAAATATGTTTTGTATGACTTCATATGTATAATGGGCATCATATTTCTCACCATTTCAATGGGAGGGGAAGGGAGAGAAGTTGGAACTGAAAATAAAAATTTAAAATAAAAACGACAAAATAAATACTAAATTAGGAGAAGGCCAAAAGTGAAAGGCCAATCCCTATATATGATTGCAGCAACTATAAACCATGTTTTAAAACAAGTTGTCAACTTCAAATAACTTCTTGTTTTTTTGAGAAATTTAATGGATGAAAAACAGTCACCATAACACAGAGGCTGAAAGAGTCCTGAAATCACACTGGTTAGTAAACACTTAATCTCCTCATCAAGGAGAGAGACAGGGCAGCTCATTGGCAAAATGCTACAGGAACATGTCAGAAGAATTTGTGTAACAGCAAGAAGCAACTGAGGAAAAAACGAATTTATACAGAGCACTGCATGAGATCTAGGTAGATAAACCGGATTATTCTCTGTGTGTCTGCTGATGAAATACAAAGTATAATAACAATAATAATAATGTAATAATAACAATAACTCACAGTAAGCTCGTGAAGTGGGTAATGAAATTATTGTCCTAATTTTCCAGAAGAGAAAAGAAAAATTCAGAAAAGTTAAGTGACATAACCAAGGTCATATAATTAGTTTCAGAATTCAAACTCAGGTCTCCTGACCAGTCCATTATTTTTTTTCCACTGCACTTTCTCTTTATTTTTAATTGAGGGAAAGAGGAGAGGTTAAAAGAAGGACTCTTTTTTTTCACATGCACAAAAGGGAATAGAAGGAAATTCAGGAGGAAGCACAAATAAACAGGCCAGTTTTGAAAGTTAATATATGGAATTATTACATGCTTTTTTTTTAAAGGAAGTGGTATGAAATGGAGATTCACAGTTCCATATTCCAGTGCTTAGCACATTGCCTAGCAAATAGTAAGCCCTTAATAAATGTTTAGTGACTGACTGACACATACAATTTGAAATTGGACAGATCTTTTGTTTGTATGGGTTATATTTGTGGGTTTTACCATATTAGAAATTAAAACATCTCAGTACTATTATAAAAACTGTTTTGACCTGGAACCCTTCAGGGGCCCGAAACCATACTTTGAAACCTTCTGGGGATTACAGTTCAATCTCTTAATTTTATAAACAAAGAAACCGAATTCCCAAGACGTGAGAGATTTGCCTAAGTCGTAAGTGGTACAGCCAGGATTTGAACCAGGTCATCTAATTACAAATCTAATACTCTTGACACTATGCAATAGGATTGTCACATGAAAGACACTGAAATGCTTGAGAACTCTGATCAAAATGGGTGCAGCACACCTCAAACATCCTGGCAGAGAGGAGGTAGACTATAGGTGTGGGATGAGGCATACATTTCTAGACAGAGACACTGTGGTATTTTGTTTGATTGTACTTACTGTTAAGAGAGGAAGCTAGGGGCAGCTAGGTGGCACAGTGGATAGAGCACCGGCCCTGGATTCAGGAGGACCTGAGTTCAAATCCAGCCTCAGATACGTAATACTTACTGGCTGTGTGACCCAGGGCAAGTCACTTAACCCCATTGCCTAGCCCCCCCCCAAAAAAAGAAGTAACAAGTAGCCACAGCTGTACATTAATCTTAAGGAAATACGCACCAGGTCGAGAATTCAGTACAACTCTATGGACATGCATCACTATGTTCAGGCAGTAGAGCTACAAAGATCTATCTCCAGAGCTCCCTAAAAATTCAAAACCAAAGAAGAGTTTCAAAAAATTGACAATTAAAGGAGTAAAAGAAACACATTATATCATGTTTATGTTATCAACTGGAATAAGGTAGCATATGTATTATTTATTCAAACAGGTACTGCAGGCTTTGGTCTTCTCAAAGCCTTTTCAACCGAAAAACCACAAATGATATTTTTTCCCTCATTCAATCTTGTGCTTTATTCAGGCTCACAGAAATGCAGAAAAGTGAGTGCTTTCCTATTAGGTTATGTCCACTGCAATCACAAAATCAATCTCTCCCCCTGCCCCCCAACACATATGCATACTTATATATTTATATATGTTATGATATTATATATTTATGTATAATCAGCTTTCTTTATTAAAGACTAGCATTTGAGAGTGAATGTGTATAAACTTTAAAACTAAAACAGCACTGTTTATTTTACACCCCCCCCCACATATACACCAATATTCAGTTCCACAGGAAAGTTTCTAAATATAGGTCATACCTATAGGGCTACTCCTTGCTTGCGGTTCACACTTATAGATTGTGCTTCCCAGGTGTAATAGCAGCAATATCCTAAGGCCCCACTCAAGGTAGGTAAGGTTAGTTGTTTTTTTTTTTTAAGGTATTGTAACTGACCTCAACATTTAATCGGCTCAGGCCATTGACATGGTTCCCTGGTGTCCCCAGTATAAATTGCTCCCTGCTCTCTGATGCCTGACTGGTGGACCACCATGTACAACATAGATATCCTTAGCTAAATCAACACAGTGTCCTTCAAAATATCCTCCCCCTGCTACAACTGAGTAAATCTCCTTTTGTTAAGTGTCAGATTATCCATGAGTGTTCTGTATTCCAATATCAAAAGTGAGGTACAAGAGCAGTCTGATAAACTCTGGCCTTCAAACACCAAGGGCACAATTACTCAGTTTTAAGACACCATGCAGGTAGACATTTCTAAAATGACAGCTTCTGAGCTAAATGCATTCAACCATTCATTTATCATAATTAGGTTGAAGGCATTCACTGTGTGGCATAGTAAAAACAGTAGCTACAAAACATTCCCCCAACAAACCTGGTAAACTAGTAGAGAAGCACACTTAGGTCCAAGACAACTCACATCTTACACTACTTTTTCTAGGATTCAACTATATGATACCCAGTGTGATGAGACATTTTGACAGTCGAATACCTGACAAAGTCAAATTGGAAAATCAGGATTTCTTATTTGAACAAGTCATTCAATCCCTAGGAGTCTGTTTTCTAAATTGTAAAATGGACTTAATACTATTTACCACACAGGGCTATTTTAAAGATTCAATAAGTAAATGTATGTAAAATGTTAAAAAAAATATATATAGCCTAGTAAACCATAATTGTGGACATCTGGATTGTTTCCAATCTTTTACTGCTGCACCCTGCCTGGGCTACTTCCCAAATATTTTACTTGCCGGTTAGATCCGCCAGAAGACAGCTGTTATCCCCATAGGTTCTAGGGTACCTAGACACTATAGTTCATGAACCCCCAACTAATGTTCCCAGCAGTGAGCCAATTCGCACAATTAGCTCTTAGCAAAGGCATTTACTAAATAGGGAAATTAAAACTCTCCCAGTAATATGTATATTGTCAATGGAAAGGGTACATTAACTTCTGAGTACAATATAATGAGACACACACGTAGGAAATACTTGTGGTTCAGTCAACTAACTCACAACTTCAGGACTATTACAAGTCCCTGAGACCCTCTGTCTTTGTAGACTTCCCACAAAGCTATATAATGGATACATAGACAGTGATCACGCCCATCCCCCAACTCCCTTAATGTTTTCTCCAGAGGCAGTTTTAGACTGGAACTCTAGAAATGCAAAACTCTATTTAAAGCACCAGGGACATGACCCATTTTCAGCCCAGCCAATCACATTCCCTTTTAGATTCACTCAGAGCAGGGTGTTCACATTTTGTAAAGGGAATACTGAGTGCTGTTAGCAAGACATTTCATTACCTCTTTTATCTACTCCTTGCTGTCTATGACATCAACTCCTATTATTACAAATAGCACTATTCTGAACATTTTTGTACTAATTACTTTTTTTTCTGTCTGGTTATTTTCTTGAGATGTGTACCTAAAGTAAAATTATTGGGTCAAACTGTAGGAAAAAATTTCACAGCTTTTGTTACATACTGCCAGATTGCATTCTTTACTCAACCATATTCTCAGTAACACTGAGAGGCTTTTTAAATTGCTTTTGATGATTTAACAGGTAGATGATAATACTTTAAGGTGGATTTGATTTACATCTCTTTAATCCTCAGTGAAATTACGCATTTTTCTGAGTGACTAATTGGTTAATTTTCAACAGTAGTAAATGAGCTACAGCAGCTACCCAACAGGGCTCATTGTTATTCAGTCCTTTCAGTGGAGACTCCATTGGGGGTTTTCTTGACAGAGATACTGGAGTGGTTTGCCATTTGTGTCTCCAGCTCATTTTACAAGTGAGGAAACTAAAGCAAAGAGTGTTAAGTGACTTGCCCAAGGTCACACAGTTAGATGAATCTTCCTGACTCCAGGCCTAGCACTCTATCCACTGTGCCACCTAGCTGCTACCAAATGGGGCTAATGCAGGTTCAAAAAAAATAACAGCAATGTCAAGATTTAAAAGTTACATTTGAACAGCAAGATTATCTGAATTATAGAAGGGCGATAGTAGCATTGACAAGAACACAACCATATTATCCCTTCCCCATGAAATGTCAAATTTGCTTTCTGCTCTACTTTCTTTTTCTTTTCCCAAGAAGCATGTTAATTATCTCTTAAAAGAAAACACAATACTCAATCTTTTTGTAATATTACCTGCTTGGTTAAAAAAAATATGATGGCATATTTGGTATATTTCCAGTATATGCATACTGGAGTGTTTTTATTCTTTAGATCAAGTATAGTGGATACTTGGTACTAAAAGGTCGCTGTTAGAGATAGGTGGATACAAGATTGGGCCTGGATTCAGGAAGATCTGAGTTCAAATATGATCTCAGTTACTAGCTGTATGACCCTGGGCAAGTCACTTAACCTGTCCTCAACTGTAAAATGCAGAGAATAACAGCACCTTACTTTGTCACGAGGATCCAATGAGATAATATTTGTAAAGCTTTTAGCATACAGCCTGGTACATAGTACACGCTCAATAGATTCCATTGCATTCCATCTCTGCCATATGAAAAAATCACACACTGGCAGAATAAAATAACGTGTATATGAGACACATGTGTCAAGATATTAGAAGACACCTTGTTTTCCCAGAGCTAAGGTCCAGCAAGCAAGCTGTGTGCTGAGCTTGGCATAACGACAATCCTTTGCGCTCACCCTCTGGATGATCTCAGAATTGTTTCTGGTCACGAATGAAGACCTGCTATGAATCAAACTTGTCACACTGTTGCTGTTATCCCTCACTGTCAGGGCTACAGCTCACTGAGTAGCCACAGGTAAAAGTATTAAGATCTCCTCACACTGCCTCAGGTCCACTCCACTAGGGCCGGCCTCTGGCAATACGTCCTTGCTTGGAAGCCCTTTTCCTCACTTTCAAATTAAACTTCTGTTTGATTCCTGACTCTCTTGTCTCTAGCCTGCTTTCACTTCCAGTCCAGTTGACACAGGAGATAACAGTTTTAAAGGAAAAGTACAAATCAATCACTTTTTGTTGCTTCATAAACAACTAGATTCTGATCCACCCATGTCCAGCATGCCCAGTCTTGTGGGGAGGGGAAGTGGAGAGTGAAGATGGCAATCATATATACTTGAAAGAGAAAGCCTGTTTCTTGGCTGGCATGAAATAATTTCCTGCCTGACAATGAAATATCCTGACATTATGAAGTTCCATAACTGTTGATTCCTAATTGATGATAAATTGTTTTTCTCCAAGCTGTGTGACCCTAGGCAAGTCACTTCCCCCTGTTTGCCTCAGTTTCCTCATCAGTAAAATGAGCTGGAAAAGGAAATGGCAAACCACTCCAGTATTTTTGCCAAGAAAACCCCAAATGAGGTCACAGAGTGTCAGACACGACTGAACAACAAACAAAAAGCTGTCTTTCCAGTCTTCTTACACTCTACTCCTTTCCCTACTCCAGTGACTAACACTGCGATCTCCCGACCGCATTTCTGGGGCTGTTCCCCCAAGCCTGGCACATCTCGGACTTCATCTCTGCCTCCTGGTTTCCCTGGCTTCCTTCCAGTCTCGGCTAAAGTGCCACCATCGCCTTTCCTCTGCAACTACCCCCAAATTATCCTGTATGTTTTGCATGCCGTCCCCACTAGACGAGACTGTGAGCTAATTCAGAGCAAGGACACATCCCCAGCACTTAACACAGTTACCTGGCACATGTAAGCGCTTAATAAATGTTTGTTGACTTGATCTGGTGCAGGGCAAAAGAAGAATTTGGGATTCCTAGGGCCTGAATTCAAATCTCAGTGGGGTCTTGGGCAAATCATTTCACCTCTCTGACGCAGGCAAGTTATGTAACCTCTGAGCCCCAGTTTCCTTCTTGGTAAAATAAGGGCAAGGGTTAGATTCCACAGCCATCTCTAAAAGGTCGCTTCTAGCTCCGGTTCCAGTCAGTTCCTAGAAGTGTCCCACCACATACAGACCCCTAAAGGCAAACAAGTGCCCTGAGAACAGAGCGGATCAGGGAGCTGGGGCAGACCTTAGGTGGCAGAGGACGGGGAGGCAGAGGTGGGGGGGGGGGGGGAGGTAGTATTGGAGCCCACCCTCCCCCCCCCACAGCGTTTTCCGGGGTGTGCACCTCCTCTAATACAGTTATTCAGTTCCCTAGCTCCCCCAGCTTACCGCCAGGGCCTGGGTCACCTTAGTCAGAACCCGAGGCCCGCACTCACCCGAAAGAAGGTCTTGGGAGGGCAATGGTGTTTTAGGGGAAGGAACTCCGAGATCTGCAGAGGCTGAAACCGCCAGCCCTGCGCATGCGCATGCCTCCTCCGACCCTCTCCCAGTCCAGCCCGGCTTACAGGAGCACATTTGCCCTAGTTGGAAGGGGGCCGGTGCTCTACTACCAGAAGCGGTCCTTTGTAGCCCCACTTAAAAGTCTTCCTCTTTCAAAGGCCTTGGTGGCGCAGTAGAAGAGAGCCCTGGACCTGGAGTGAGGAAGATCGGAATTGAAATATGACCTTTGGTGCTTATTATTAACTAGGTGACCCAGATCGAGTATGTCTCTCCGTATCCCGTTTTTCTTACCCGTGAAAGGGGATAGTAATAGCACCTACCTCACAGGTTTTAATTGTGAGAATCAAATGGGATAATATTTGAAAAGTACTTTGCAAACCCCAAAGTGGTTTTTTAAAAAATTATTGTTTTTGATTTTTAGATGTTAAAGAGTCTGGGACAGACTCTTAATCTTTTTGTGTGGCACAGACTGGTCTGGAAACCTAGTGAAGTCTATGGACTCTTTCTCAGAATGAGGTGTTAAAATGCATAAAATAAAATACATAGGGCTACAAAGGAAACCTATTGCATAAAAATATCAAAATATTTTTAAAAACAGGTTCACGGATTCTAAGTAACGAAGCCCTAGTGGGGAGAATGTGTAAATGCCTTCTTCCCCCACAGGCTCTCCTATTCAGTTCCTGTGATTTAGATCTGGAAGGAATCATAGAATATAAACTAACTTTGCAAGGGTAGGGACTGTCTTAGTTACTGGTATTTGTATTTCCATCACTTAGCACAGTGCCTGGAATATAGTGAACACATGTAATAAATCGTCTATCTATGTAGCTCTGCCTCACTTCTCTGTAAAAAGGGGATAATGGCTCCTACTTACCAGGGATGGGAAGCTAGCACAAGATAACAGAAAGTATAATATGAGGTAAATCGAAGACAAAGAATCGATTAACAGTGAAGGTGTCATTGAGATTGAGACACCTGAATTAAATGCCAAGCTAAGAAGTTTGCATACTATCCGAGAAACAATAGGGAGCCACTGAAGTGTTTTTTTATAACGTTTTATTGATGTGTTTTGTTTTTATATTAGGTTTACAACTTACTTCCTCTTCATAAAAGGTCTTTGAAACAAAGTAAAACAATTGAGTAAATTAAGTAAAAATAATAGTAGTTTTACTTAATTTCCTTAAAGGGCAGCTAGTTAATACAGTGGCAGTACTGGGCAAGTTACTTAATTTCTGTCTGCCTCACCTTCCTCATCTGTAAAATGGGAATGAGAGTAGCACTCACCTCACAGGGTTGTTGTGAAGATAAAATGAAATATCTGTAAATTATTTTGCAAACTATAAAGCACTATATAAATACTTATTATAAAAAATAATGATTTCATCTGAAAGTGCATGCAACATTTTACATATGTGAAATAGTGTTTCTATTTTTAAAAAAAATTCACAGACATCTATTTTCTCCCTCTCCTATCTACCACTCTATTGGAGAAAAATAAATTTCTAATCCCTCCTTAAATTTACTTTAACCTTTTCCCCGGTTCCTATCTGTGTCCCTGTTGAGTTAAATATATTTCTACAACAGATTATTTGTGCGTGCATTCCACCCTTTTTTGACCAGTTTAGATGAAAGTAAAGGCCTGCTCCCCTATCCCTTCCATGTTTGTATATCGCTCTACTTATACAATCCAATTAGATGTCTTAACACATTCCCCCATCTTTTCTCTTATTTTCCTTTAATGTATCCTTTCTCTTCCCCTCCTTTTTCTTTTTTCTTGCTTCTTCCAAACACAAGACTATATAGAGGGTTTTTTGTCTCATTGAAAACCTCTGTGATTCCTTGGGACTGACAGGATCAGACTTGTCCCTTTCCTCCCCATTTGAATCCCCACTCCTATACCTAACTCTATGTATCTCAGCTTCTTCCTTTTTTTCTGCTCCAAAGAATCCCTGGGCCTCAGTCCAGGCCTGCCTCTAAGTTCTCTTGATCCTGATTCAAACCACACCCCAAGTTCTGCTGGAATGTATTTGTCCCTTTCCCCAGCACACTGCCCCAACCTTCTCTCGCACATCCTTACTTGATGGCTTCAGTCAAAGGTATGTAGCCTCCCCTCTATGGCAGGCTCCAACAGACTGGTATGACTCCCACACGGATTGCCTGCCTCTGAGCCTGGTAGAATAACTAGCCATGTTGAAAACGCCCCAGTAGAGGGCTCCATAGACCTTATGCTGCAGCAATAGCCAGAAAGATCTGTGACAAAATACTTTGTTTTTTAAGGGAATTTGCTCTTTTGTGCTAAGCAAACTTTTGAGCTAGGCATCTGGGGCTAATCACTCTGACCCTTGACAGCACCTGGAATCCTGCTGGACTCTGTTGCTGACTCTGGCCTAGCAGAGATTGTTTATGGAGCTCTACTCACTGCAGCCTGGGACAGGTGGTATCCTCATCTTTGAAATGAGGTTGATAATACAGGGTATCCCAAAAGTCTTAGTTCAGTTTAAAGCTTATTTAAAATCGCACCAAGGGCTTGTAATCTAGCCAATAGCTCACAAATGTACAGATTCCTTAAGAGTCTGGCCAATATGGCAGATTCTTTAAATCTTACCCCCATCGATGATCTAATAAACCTTGTCTTTGGCTGAAAAAACAAGCAAACAAAAAAACAAAAAATAAAAACACCACACTAAGACTTTTGGGGTGCCCTGTACACATACACAGCATCTACATCACAAGGCTGTTGTGGTGCTTAAATGAAATCACATATGCTTAGAGAGAGGAGAGTTGATCAGCACACCCTGATTTTCCCCAAGTCCAGGTGATGAGATCACAGGTGATACAGGGAAAGGAACAGACAGAAGGTGTTAAGATCTTAAATGAAATATAAAGCAGGACTTAGGATTCTTACCCCTTTAAGAGGTTTGAAGAAGTTTTCTGATCATTGCTGTTGGAATTAGAGGGGAGCTAAGCCATTGGGCTAGCTCACAATTAGCCATACTCCCAGGACCATTTAAAAAAATCAAGATACATTCTAATTAAGCAGTCAAGGCAAGAGAAAGCTCTAAGGAATGTGAGCCCTTGAGAGGAAATCATTTCTGCTCTGGGAGGAGAGGAAGTGGATTTCTCTGCCTATGGCAAGAGTCCCTTCAGACATGATGTCTTACAGCAGAGCTATTCTAACAGTTGATACCACATGTCACAGGGAATGAGCCCAGGTAGTAGAGGCAAAAGAGAGCTCTGATGAGTGTGAACTTTGTGAGTTGAACTTCAGAGAGTCTGACTGAGTGACCTGATCAGTAGAGACACTGAGACCAAGAGGAGCAGCATTAGAAGGGAAAGGACATGGGGGCTCTGTAGTTTTGTGTTAATTGCCATGGCCACGTATATTTCCTAAGTTTGTGCCTCTCTAGTAACGTATTCTATATATATGCCCACTTTTCCAAAAAAACACAATGGCTATTTGTAGGAGAGTACAGCACAGGACTGTGGGGAGAAATGCCTTGCCACTATTGTTCATATAATGCCATCTCAGTAAATGCCCTTGCTTTGAGGTAAATGTAGCTACAGGCTGACTATTAAAGCCAAGTATACCAGTAGGGGCTTGTGAACGATAGTTTGAGGACTGTGGACCCACAAACTGCTTTCAATACCAGTTTGTTGCCTCCTGGGGATCTAACCTGTGAGTGTGAGTTGGGGAAGGGGGTTTACT
This sequence comes from Phascolarctos cinereus, assembly GCF_003287225.1. Taxonomy (NCBI): domain Eukaryota; kingdom Metazoa; phylum Chordata; class Mammalia; order Diprotodontia; family Phascolarctidae; genus Phascolarctos; species Phascolarctos cinereus. Next base: position 229,057,621 of record NW_027555736.1, read on the forward strand.
GGAAAGGGGTCACTATCCTGTATTTAAAGCATTTTTCAAACTTTAAATGCTATATTAATATCAATTGTTGTTGTTGTTGTTATTATTATTCATGGTGCCCAGCATAGAAAAATACTCTATACTGATCCGGGAGTTCTGGAAGTTCTGTCTGGCAGCAAAAGGGTCTGGGGAGCATTCAATGTTATCTAGGGCTGTGTGGAGTATGGTCTGGGAGATGGTAGAGACTGTAAACAAAAAGATAAGTCAGGAGGCAATCATAGAAGTCCAGGCAAGAGGTCATAGGTGTGGTGGCTGATTGAGGTTAGTACCAAATCAGTAATCAGGGGACAGGGAGTATCCAGTAAGTGAGCTAACTATTTATATGCTTCGATCTGTCTCCTTAAAGCTTTGACCTTATGCATGGCACGTATACATGTTTTCTGTCCTGCCTTTTACTACATTGGTATAGACACAAGCTAGATCAATTTTACTCCTTCCTGACTCAGACATGATGATATAAAATGGTTTGAAGTTTCTTACCATAGGACTACCATGTTCCCACAATGCTTTGGGAACAATGATCTCTGTGCTGGGAAGAGGACTTTGAACATCTGATACCAGCAGGTCGTGTATGAGCATGTTATGTAGGAATATCACTGAGGTGTGAAGTTTTTTTTTTTAATTGGACAAGTAGGGCCCATTTTCTTAAAAAGAGCTTTAAAAAATTGTGAACTTAAGGATCAAATACAATATACATTTCCACATATAGAATAGGACACAAGAAGAGGGTTTTATATGAAACTGCAGGTCTCTATTATGTACATCTTACTTTTCTTTTTAAATATATAATCAATTCAACCTGTAGCTTTCAAAGCTATCCTTTTTTTTTCTTTCTGGCCTTCCTTCTATTATTTTCTCTCCATTTGTAAATGATGCCTCAGCAATCCCTCTTTTCTTCTTTTCTTTTTCTTTTTTTTGGCTGTCCTTCATATCCCTATCTTCCCTTACTCTCACTCCCCCCAAATGAAAAAGAAAAAGAAAGCCCTTGTACCAAATACTCAGAATTAAATAAAAAGCATTTCCACATTAGCTATTTTTGAAAACTTTCAACTGATTTTGCATCTTAAGTCTATTATGATGTGAGTTTTCAAAAACAGCTCTGAGAAGAAGAGAAAGGAGGAAACATGGGGAGGGAACATGGAAAAGCACACTGGATTCAGATAAAGAAGACCCAAGTTTAAATGAGTGGATAAATATTTATTAGACCTTTACTATGAAATAAGTGCTATATTAATGCTGGGCATACAAACAGAAAAACAATACAGCCCCCTTGCTCTTATTCTGATATGAGACATATTGTTTCTAAAGACATTGTCAAAGAGGACCAATGACATCACAGGTGATGGAATGACTTGTGTGTCAATCAGATTTAAGGGAGGCAGAACTACACAAAATTGTCAGCCTCACTCTTTCTTCCTGAGTCAATGAAGTCCAGTGCTTTGACAAAAGTCAGGGCAGATGGCAATGGCCCAGGATACAGTGGATGATGTTGGCTTCTTCAATGTCTGACCAAGCTCTAAGTGCTCCACAGTGTCTGCTTTAGCCATGTTCGTGGGCACTGGAACAAACTGTCCTCATCTGCCCATTCCACCAGGGGAAGTCTTCACGTGCTTGGGGTAGACATCCCCCTAACTTACCAGTGGGTTTGAGACCTGTCAGTTACCTTCAACGTCTTTTAGCCTGTCTGTGAGATGGTTTTAGTGGGGTGTGGCTGCTGGGTATGCTACAGCTTCTTGGAATCACAAGTGAAAGTTGGGTGAAGGTGCACACCAACTTGGACGGGCAGCCCTGAAAAGCACTCGACAAGCTCTCACCCCTCCCACATACACATGAGACAACATATATAAGGGGTTTCAGCTACAAGTGAAATGGAAAGGTCCACTTATCTTTAGGGTGCAGTGGCAAAGCACATAGTAATACATCTTTCTTAATATCATTTACATTGACAAAACCATATCTGTTTCTGATGTTGAACCATTTGACAATGCCTGAGAAGTTTGGTGGTAGGAACTTTATTTACTTATAAAGCCTACATCTATCACTTGTTACCTATGTGACCTAGTTAACTTTTCTGACTTTAAGTTTGCTCATACATGAAATGAGGATCTGGAGGACCTTTGAAGTCCCTTACAACTCTCAAACTATGGTCTTATGAACTTATAAGAAAATGCCTGATTTACTTGAGATATTTGTAAAACACATTAGCTATACTACTGAGGTATATATTGAGGTCACTGAGGCATCTTTTACAAATGAAGAGAAGAGAATAGTAGGAAGAGCAGAAAGACATACATACACAAAAACTCAGAATAGCTTTGAAAGCTACAGGTTGAATTAATTATAAATTTGAAAAGAAAATCAAGCTGTCTCTATTAAAGATCAACAGTATCCTATTTGGAATTTTTTGTATACCACCTCACTGGGTTTGAGAAATTGAAGTTTTCCCCTTCTCCCATCACAACAGAATTTAGAGCTGTGGCAATCCTGTGGCAGACATGGAGTTTCCCCAAGCCACAAAAGTCAAGACTTTGAACACTAGGCAGAAGTGTCCTGCTTGCTCTGGACAGACAGACCTCACCCTGTCTTCCCAAGGAGGAGCAGCATCTCTAGAGCCTTGTGGGGAAATGTGACAGCAACTTAAACAACAAAATATGAGACCATTCCTGTATTCATCTGATGGCTAACCCATTACAGCCAGGCTTCCTCTCTAGCTCACGGAACTGTGAGGAATTCAGACCTCACAAGTGTGGAAGTTGGATTGTTTTGGGGAATGGGAATTTAAAGTGTTTCTTCCTAATAAGAACAAAAATCAAATTAATATTTCCATTGCTACTGAAAGGATGTGTCAATCAGCTTCATCTCTGGCTGCTTACACTGTCCATGTGATTTCCATCCCACTACTCCCCTGTGTGTATTGTCTGCCTCTATTCAATGTAAGGTCCATGAGATCAGGAAATATCTCACTTTTGTAATTGTGTCCACAGAGCTGGGCATATGGCAAGCAATTAATATATGCCTTTGCATTCATTCATTCAATGTATTTTCCTAATTTTATCTCTTTGAATTAAATTGTCCTTTTTGTCATCACTACAATGTTATAGGTGATTGATTACTCCCTGGTCATGGGAAATAAATTTAAAGGGACAGAACAACAAGATGGGCAGTTATGAACCTGATACAAGTTGTGAGAATATAAATGTTGCACTGGGCTCTTACACCAATAAGGTCAGGAGCTCAGATACCTTTTAGCATAGGATTCTGTGAACTCTAATATGGCATTGCCTAGCCTGATCTGGTCATGATCCCATACAGTGGTATTAATCACCACAGAGCAACATATCACAGAATAATATGTTCTGTTATGAAAGGGAAACCTTCATCCTGATGATGAATTATATGTCCATGATATAACCTGATCATTCTGAAGAGGAGGCTCTCTTTTGAAAGAACAGAAACTTAACTAGATTTTGATTCTTAGATAGATCAGTAACCTCACCTACATAGGTGCTCTCTCCATGAGAGAGCATGGGTTTGCAACCCATCCATGCCTTTTCCTCTTCTATAATTCTTCCTGATGTTTTTCCAAAAATCCCCCTGACATATCAACGGCTTTCCTCTATGCCTTTCAATATTTCACAAATACTAGCGCAGCACTCAGGTGTTCTATCCCTCTCTATGTGACTGACCCATTACCTTTTCTGATAATATATTTCCATGGAAATAGCTTTTATGCCACTTCTTGCACCCAAGCCGTTGCTGGCAATACACTGCAGCCTGCTCATACTTGCTATGCCTTTTAGGTCACCCGCAATTTTGTTTCTTCACAGTTCTATGATTCATATTTATATAGCTTCCATTCATGTAAGGGAGCAGCTTATGATCACTGAAACAAAGATGTGAAAGCTGAATTACTATGTTATTCAGTGACTAAAAGCTAGCATGGATTCATCAAGAAAGGTCATGGGGGCCCAACCCCATTGTCTTTTGTGATGGGATTTCTAGACTGTTGGATCAGAGTATTTCAACAATATATTTGACGCAGTCTCTTGGTATATTATTATGGACAAGATGGTAAGATGAGGGCTGAATGATTTATTACAGTTCAGTACATTTGAAATTGGCTAAATTACCAGGCCCGAAGAGTCATGATTAATGGATTAATGTCATCCTTGAAGGGAATCTCTATTATAGTGCCCTAGAGAGCTGTTCTCTATCCTATTTATTTCAATTATTTTTTTAATCAATGACTTACTTGGATGATGACATCCTTATCAAATCTTCTAATGAAACAATGCTTAGAAGTATGGATAACATCTGGGCAACTAGGTGGTGCGGTGAACAAAGTGCCAGGCCTGGAGTCAGGAAAATTCATCTTCATGAGTTCAAATTCAGCCTCAGATACTGTGTGATCCTGGGCAAATCACTTAACCCTGTTTACCTCAGTTTCCTCATTTGTAAAATGAGCTAGACAAGGAAATGGCAAAGCACTCCAGTATGTTTGCCAAGAAAACCCCAAATGGGGTTACAAAGAATCAGCCATGACTGAATAACAATAAAATGGGTAACATGTTGAATGACAGAATTTGTGGTATTCAAAAAGATCTCAAAGGGCATGAAAAACAGGCTGAAACTGATAAAATGAAATGTAATAGAAATGTCCCATTTGAATATCTCCATTGAGACCACTCTTGACAGGTATATAGATCACTCTCATAAAGGTTTTTCCACAGATGGGAAAGTGGACATTTAAATTAGTAGCTGTTATTATATCTTTATTTCCCCTTTGTTTTAAATAATGTCCAGGGTTTTTTTCCATGCTTTTGGTATTTTTCCCTCCCTCACATACCTCGATTGTTAATGCTTCAATGTCCTCACAGTTGAGTTGTCTCCAACACAGACCTCCACTGTATATACTTGATCTCATCTGCTTTTCTTGTCTTTGCTCTCTTTAGTGACATTTCTACCTCCCTTATTTGCACATCTGGGATTGTGATGGTTCAAGTATGGTGGTTCCACTGTGCTTGAGTATTTGAGTAATAAGAACATAAAGAAACCAATGATTTTGTTCCAGGAATACATGACAAAAGCAGAATTTATAAACAAAAAAAATTAGGGTTGCCACCAGCGCCCTGGGCTGCGCATGGACCTTTGTGCCTTGACTCAAGTTAGTTTTCATGGCAACGGGAGGAATTCCTAGTTATATCTGTTCCTTGACATACTTGTTCCTTGTATGGTCCCTTCTACCACTGATGATCTGTTAACCCATGGGAGATTGTTTCCCCGTGTGTACAGAAAAATCTTTGTTATCACATATATTGCTATGCTGTTTAATTAATGACTTTTGCTTTGAACTAGTATGTCCTCTCATTGACTGACAAAAGAAACACATTGATGGAGGCTCATGAAGTATGATTTTGAGTGGGTGCTGAGTTTGAAACAGCCTCATCTTCCCAGCTCCTCATATTCCTTTGGAGTTTTGCAAAACAGAATCCCTGGGACGATTTTAAGGGACACAGCCAGACTAACAAGTAGGGGCATAACAAGAGTTGGAAGGTATTTTCTAACTCCAAGTCAGATAGGACACTAGGATCAGGGAACCTGAGCCTAGCAAGAGGAAAAGCAATTAAAAGCAAAGACTTAATTTTAGCTTTACAGCATCTGCTGACTTTTCCTTGCCAGTTGGCTGGGGTACATAGACCTGACTTATGACTGAAAGAATTTAGCCCTTTGCTTTAAGGAAAGACTACTTATTAGTCACACTCCAGCAGAAGGTAGCAAAGAACAGCAGGAAATCCAGTGAGGCTGCAAAGCTGAAGACCAGCAGAATCTTACTAGAGATGCCCAGCACCAGCAGATGCATCCAGTAGCGAAGGAGTCCAGTAACAAAAGCATTCTCCAGTGGACATGGCCAGAACAGAGACTTACAGCAGAGATAACAGAGAAGCAAATGCCCCATGTACAATGTAAAAAGCAGCTTACCTAATGACATAACCAGAGAGCACTGGAAGTATGGATTTGTCCTGGCTACATGTGGACGGCACCCCACTATCTGTGTTCTTGGTCATATCTGTTTTCTATGTGAGTTCCCTCCACCACTGATGGTATGTCGCCCTGTGGAGACTGCATCTTTGTGGGTCTGTAGAAATATTGGTTATCACATATATTATTATGCTGTTTAATTAATGTCTTTTGCTTGGAACTAATACATTCTCTGTTTGATAAAAACATTAATGGAGGCTCATGAATTATGGTTTTGAATGAATGCTGAACACACCCACAGCAATGCCTCAAGCCTGAGGTAGCATTCAGGGACTCCTTGTGAGGAGATATTCCAAGTGCTATTCAGATAAATGAATTTTAAAAATAAATAGCCAATGGAATAGGCAAGGCTTGAGAGTTTGTGTGAAAAACAAACCAACCAAATTATAACTGAGGATTCTAGCATTCTTCAAGGAAAACATAGGTCACCAATGTCATGACAATTCCTCCAAAGCTAATTTAATCTGATGGCTCATTAAAAGAAGCATATGAGAAGTGATGTTTCCATTGTTCAGTAGTTTGCCCTGGGCAAGCCATATCTAGAGTAAGATGTGTAATTCTATGTATCATATTTTAGAAAGGATTTTAAGAATCTGAAATATTTCCAGAGAATAGGGTAAGCAGGATGGTAAGGAGACTAGAAACTGTGTAATACTGTATGAGGTTAGGTGGGGTGTGGCTACACTCCACAAGTAGAGGCAGATTTTGGTTTAATAGTAGAAAAAAACTTCCTAACTATCAGAGCTATCCAAAATCAGAAAGGTATAACTTAATGGACATTGAATACACATAATACTACACTGTTGGTGGAATTATGAATTAGTATAGCCATTCTGGAAGCAATTTGCAATTATGAAAAAAAAGTAACTAAAATGCCCATACCCTTTAACCCGAAGATTCTACTACTTGGTGTATACCCCAAAGAGGCCAGACTCAGAAAGGAAAGTATCAAATCCTCCAATATATACATAAAAGAGCAATATAAAAGTATTTTTGCAGTAGCAAAGAACCCAAAGCAGATGCCCATCAATGAGGAATGGCTAAAAAACACATTAACACCACAACTGACATTTTAGTGTGTGTGTATATATGATAAATACAGAGTGGATGGAAGGCTGCTTTACAGAAAAAAACACCAGCAGGTAGGAGGATCAGAAAAGGCCACCTGAAGACAGTAGCACTTAAAGTGAGTCTTTTCCCCCCAACTTAATGGTATTTTATTTTTTCCAATTTCATGTAAAGATAGTTTTCAGCATTCATAATTATAAGATTTTGAGTTCCAAGTTTTTTTTCTCCCTTCCTTCCTCCCACTCCTCTCCCCTCACCAAGATGGCATGTAATATGATATAGGCTATATAATCACATTAAATATATTTCCACAGTAGTCATGTTGTAAAAGAAGAATCAGAACAAAAGGGAAAAACCATGAGAAAGAAAAAAGAGAGAGAGAGCAAATAGTATGCTTTGAACTGCATTCAAACTCCATCAGTTCTTCTCTGGATATGGATATCATTTTCCATCATGAGTCTTTTTGGAATTGTCTCAGATTATTGTATTGCTGAGAAGAGCCAAGTTTATCAAAGTAGGTCATTGCACAACATGGCTGTTATTGTATACAAACAATGTTCTCCTAGTTCTGCTCACTTCACTCAGCATCAGTCTATAAAAGTCTTTCCAAGTTTTTCTGAAATCTGCCTGCTCATCATTTCTTACAGAACAATAGTATTCCATTACATACATGTACCATGACTTGTTCAGCCATTCCCCAATTAATGGGCATCCCCTCAATTTCCAATTCTTTCCCACCACAAAAAGAGCTGCTATAAGTATTTTTGTACATTGAGTCCTTTTCCCTTTTTTATGCTCTCTTTGGGATACAGACCTAGTAGTGGTATTGCTGAATCAAAGAGTATGCACAGTATCATAGCCCTTTAGGCATAGTTCCAAGTTGCTCTCCAGAATGGTCGGATCAGTTCACAACTCCACTAACGATGCATTGGTGTTCCAGTTTTCCCATATCTTCTCCAACATTTATCATTTTCCTTTTTTGTCATATTAGCCAATCTGATAGGTGTGATGTGGTACCTCTGAGTTGTTTTAATTTGAATTTTTCTAATCAATAGTAATTTAGAGCATTTTTTCGTATGACTATAGATAACTTTAATTTCTTTCTCTAAAAACTGCCTATTCATATCCTTTGACCATTTATCAATTGGGGAATGACTTGTATTCTCATAAATTTGACTCAGTTCCCTATATATTTTAGAAATGAGGCCTTTATCAGAGGCACTGGCTATAAAAATTGTTTCCCAGCTTTCTATTTGCCTTCTAATCTTGGTTGCACTAGCTTTGCTTGTGAAAAACTTTTTAATTTAATGTAACCAAAATTATCAATTTTGCATTTCATGATGTTTCATAATTTCCTGTGTTTTGTTTGGTCATAAATTCTTCTCTTCTCCATACAGATCTGACAGGTAAACTATTCCTTGCTCTCCTAATTTGCTTGTGGTACCACCCTTTATGTCTAATTAAGCTGAGTCTTAAAGGAAGCCAGGGATTCTACGAGTCAGGGGTTAGGAGGAAGAGCATTCCAGGTGTGTGTGACAACCCCATGACCCCATGGGAGATGGAGTGTTGTGTGTGAGGTAAACCAAATAGGCCAGTATGGCTCAACGACAATTCATAGAGGGGAGTAATATGTTGAAGTATTATAAAGAAAGGAAAAGGCCAGGCTGTACAGAGCTTTAAATGTCAAATGAATCCAGTATTTGATTCCAGAAGGAATAGAAAGCCATTGGCATTTACTGAGAAAGAAAGTGACATAGAAAGACTTGTCCTTTAGGAAAACAATAATTTTCAGTGTAGGGTATGGTTTTATATTTTTAATGTTCATTCAATAAGTATGTATACATATAAGATTTTAAATTCTTTGAGAAGAAAACAATCTTTAGCAGATGAGAAGAGAGCTAGCTACTAACCCTTGAGAGAGAATCATGACTCCCCAAATGACTAACAAAATGAAGAACTAGACATTTTCTCTGATCCTCATGATCTCTTAAACCTCTCCAAAATAGGAATTTTGTACAAAAGAGAAGGTATTTTCAGCTGTCTCCACAGTCTTCTATGGTGGTTTCAAACTTAAATAGAAACATATCCCTGTGGGGCCACATGTTGATTCAAAAAACCACAAATTAACATTATCTATAATGAGTTGTACTTTTATTTATTTTGTTAAACATTTCCCAATTGCATTTTTAATATGGTTAAGTTACATAGGAGTTTTGTAGGCTACTTGCTACAGGGCTTTGAGTTTGATACCTCTGGTCTAGGACACCAGAGAAGCCTGAGGAGGTAACAATTCAGAGAAGCCTGAAGAGGTAACAATTCAATGAATTAACATCAGAGAAGCTAATGCCTAATTCCTAACCTATCCTTTCCCATACTGCTCACCATGTTCAAGCAATAGGGCCACACAGGCCAACCCATGTATTTACAATAGTACTCAACTCTATCCCACATCCCTAACACCTTCTTCCCCACCCCACCTCTTCCAAGGGCAAAGGAAAACTAAAAGGCTTATTCTTTCTGGAATAGCTTCAGAGAAGCATTGATTCTGCAGCAGAGCTCAGCCAGAGGACTGAGGAAAAGAAGGAACTGCAGCGGGATTCCAACATTTGTGAATATGTGGCACTCCACTAAGCTATAGGAAAGAACCCAGCACCCAGCAGAAGGCTAGTTCTGTCCCTTGCAAGTCACTTGGGATAGAGACAGGCTAGTGAAATGTGAATTGCTTAGCATGAGAGGAGGCTGAGTTGGCTTTTAGGTCCCCAGGGATATTGCAAAGGGGAAGTAGTCAGTAAGTGAGTGATAGGGTAATACAAGAAAGAAAAAAGAAGATTGAAGTCACCAAAGATCTCAAGAAGAGGAAACCATTTAAAGGCCTTGAGCATAAGCAGACAAACTAAAAGGGAAAATATTAATAACAGAAGGTAATATGATCTCCAGATCAGCTAAAGGAGACCAGACATTTATGGATAAATATTACAAGACAAAGGAAAATAAATCAACACTGAAGGGAGAGGACCACATGGATTCCAAAGAGGGCATGGAACCAAAATCAGGATGTTCCTGAACGATTTAAAAGAGAAATAAGAATTGTGAAAGCAAAATTTATATGCTGCATAGCAGAAAAAATTGGCAGAATAGTAAAACTTCAATCAGAAGCAGCAAGTAAGAAGGAATAACTGATTAGGAGAGAGAATCCCTTTCCAACTTTTCCCTTGTGCTTCTTCCAGAATGCAGCAGGAGCTTAAAGAGATTTATCTCTTCTCCCTTCATCATTAGCAACAGTTTCTTATAGTGGAGCAAATCTCCTAGTGGGAGACTCTGTACCCAGGGGAAAGCAGGCCTGAAGAGTTAAGCTGCGAGAGGAGCAGTTCCAAGAAACCGAGTAGAGTGACTTGCCCAACAGAGTCACTGCACCCAATGAGGGGAGCAGTGTGAGGATCCCACAATAGAACAGATGTCAGGACCCTGCAGTGCCAGAGGTATGAATTACTTTGACCACCTGTGTTCTCTAGGTGTGTGCCTCTTCAGTGTACTCCATATGTTTTCCCACTCCTTCCACTAATGCTGTGTGCATTTGTAGAAGAGTGTCCTCCAGGTCTATGGTGGGAATGTTTTATAGTGACTGTTCATACTAAATACTAGCTAGTAGGATTAGGAGTAGGAGTAGAAGTACAGTTATCCCTTCCACACTGTGACTTTTCCCATCATGACTTCCACATATGGCAGGTTGCCGTAAGAAATTAAATGGGAATTTTGGGGGGAGTTTTGCAGAAGTGATAGACAACATGCAAAGGCCAGCAGATGACACAGAAAAAGTTAAGAAACTCATAAATTCATTAAATATATGTCTAGTATTGTATAACATCAACATATTTTATCTTTAAATGTCATAATACTTCAGACTTCTCTGGTACAAAGGGAGGGCCAAAAATTTTACAGAAACATTAAATGCATCCTTTTCAGATCATGATGCAATAAAAATTACATACAATAGGGGCCCTGGAGAGGCAGATTAAAAATTAATTGGAGGGGCAGCTAAGTGGCACAGTAGACAGAGCAGCAGCCCTGGATTTAGGAGGACCTGAGTTCAAATCTGGTTTCAGACACTTACTAGCTGTGTGACCCTGGGCAAGTCACTTAACTCTCATTGCCTTCAAAAAAAAGAAAAGAAAAGAAAAGAAAAAGAATAGGCTCAGATGAACACTGTGACTGTGATGGAGCCCGGGCCAGATAGGTCATCATGTTGGTCACAAGATGACCTCATGGGCCATGACCACTCCTGAAGTCTCTCTATGACCATCTCCACCCACACTGGGAATTTAGACTCCACCCTCAGTTCCTCCTGGCTCTGATAGGTGAGTCTCTTGCCTTATCTTACAGGAACCAGATAGCCAAACCACTTCCCGCAGTCTTCTCACCAAGGCCTCAATCTCTGACCATTCCCACCCCACTGGAAACTTGGACTCTATCCCTGGCTTCATGCCCCACCCTCTCAGAGGTTAGTCTTTTGCGTTATCTTTCCAGATGCCAAGTTACTTCCTGCATCCTCCCCACCATGTTTCCCATCCTCCTTTCTCATATCCCATTATGAATTATCTTCTCTTAGATTGTAAGTTCCTTGAAGTCAGGAACGGCTTTGTTTACTTGTATTTGTGTCTCGGGAGCTTAACACAATGCCTGGCACATAGTAAATGCTGAATAAATACTTTATCTTTATTGTTGACAGTCCATATTCTGGAAGAATTGATATATAACTATAATAGCTGACATTTTCATAGTGTTTTATGGCATGCAAACAAACCATAACTTTATAAAATAAAGAACTTTACGTATATCATTTTATTTTATCTTCAAAATAGTAAGTACTATGAAAATTATTATGTCCACCTTACAGATGAGGAAACCGAGGTTTAGAGAGGTTAAAATTGGTTACATGTTATTGCTTCTATGTTGACAAAAATAGAATAATATTTATACTCCACATGACTTGCTAAGGTCCCTCATTTTTCACAGTTAAAATTATTTGATTAAGGAGGACAATCTGATAAAAAAAAATTTTCCACGTTCCATTACTAACCAACAATTTATTTTATTAAGAGTTAATACAAAGTTTGTTAATGTAAATATAATATACCTTATGGAGCATGCATAGGGTTGGGCTTTAGGGGGTTGAGTTGCTCTGATCTCCTCTGGAGAAATATGTACTCATCTCTGAAGGACTTGTAACTTTGGAAGATTGCAGCAAACCCCAGACAATCTTGCTTTCTCACTTTGTTACTGTTGAAGATGGAGGAAAATGCTTCGGATAGAATTGGTTACTAAGCCAAGAGAAGTAGGCTACTCAATGGACCTTAAGAAGGGAATAACTATGCACTCTATAACTTCAACTTTCTAAGACATATGGGTAAAACTGTCCTGCGAGAGGTGGAGGGAGAAACTGCCTTTCTCTACAACACCCCTCTCAACCCCCAACTGCATAGCAGCTTTGAGAACATGGTAGCTAAAATGCTTGTTTTACCTGGGCAAACCTGAGGGGCAGTGCAAAATCCTAAGTGGCTTTTCTGCTTTGTGTTTCTTTGTCTAATCACTGGGGACCAAGCAACAATCTTGAGATGGTTATTTATAGCCTAGGTCCTCAGTCATTGTAGATATTGCCCTCACTAGATCCACTATAGCAGGAGTGGGGAACCTGCTGTCTCAAGGCCACATGTGGCCTTCTAGGTCCTCGGGTGTGGCCTTTTGACTAAGTCCAAGTTTTACAAAACAAATCCTTTTATTAAGATTTGTTCTGTGAAGTTTAGATTCAGTCAAAGGGCCGCACTTGAAGACCTAGAGGGCCACATGTAGCCTCGAGGCTGCAGTTTCCCCACCCCTGTGCTATAGCATTTCCTGAAAGGGAAGATAAAAGTCAGCCAGATTATGAGCCCAACTCCTAGCTTGGCTTGCTAGGAAACATGGACCTTGAGGGAATTCTCTGGACAGTACATCGTTGAGGTGAAATATAAAATATCTATTCAGCAGTCCCATAAACTTCTTCATGTTCTGGTATTTTAAGTCTCATCCTCCAAGGACAGCATAAAAGCAGTTGTATTATAGCTGATGCTGCTTGTTTTAATTTGGTGTTAATTTTATGGTGTGAAAGCCTTTTGTATTTAACATTTATTTTTATGGAGAAATAAATAGCTGTCCCATACCTGATATTCATTGTACATTGAGTACCTTTTGACTCCCCACTTTGGAGAGAGAGAAGACATGAAACAAAAACTAACCTTTAAATAATTACCTCTGGGGATCTAGGGTGAGGGTGTAGAGAGCCAGAGTATGAGGGGAAAAGGAGCTAACCTTTATCTCAAGTGGTCAATCTCCTGCAAAACTAAACCTGGTCTGAGTACAAGGATCTAGAGCTGAGAGGGGTCCATTGGTGAAGTGAGAGAGGTTGCAATACCTCTGTCACCTGGACCTAGAAGTGGTTCTAATTGTTAAACAAATGTATTTTCTAGTTTAGTGAGTATAATTTGAGGTTTTTTTTCTCATTTATATACTGGTATCTTTTAAAAAGCCTATAGCCAAGCTTATTTACCATCTACCCAATGGAAGGAATAGTGGGGTTTGGAGTCAGAAGACCTGGATTTGAATGTCAGGTGTACTGCTTAGTTACTGCCTGTATGACAAGGCCTTAACCTTTAGGCCTCAGTTTCCTCATGTGTAAAATTAGTGGATTGAAATGAAGGGATCTCATATATATATATCTATTTATATTTATGTTTTCTTCCCCTTTAGAATGTAAGGTCCTTGAGGGCAGAGACTGTTTGCTTTTTTTTTTTATCCCCTGTACTGAGGTATAGGCCCTGGCACATGGTAAACCAAGTAATAAATATTTGTTGATTGATTGGTTGTGGATTTTACTTTATGGTCTCTTTCAAATTTAAAATCCAATATTCCTTCTTTTTTTAATAATATTTTATTTTTCCCAATTACATGCAAAACAATTTTTTTGCATTCTTTTTTTTTTATTTTGAGTTCCAAATTCTCTCACTCTTTCTCTCCCTAAGCAATTTGATATGGGTTATACATGTACAACACGCAGAACATACTTCCATATTAGTCACCAACATTCTTAAACTAGAATTATAAAATTTCATTTTAGTAATTTTTGTGGGGTAATGTTTTACTTTATTACAGAATTATGACATAAACAAGGTTTAAATTTATTGTTTGGTTAAAGCCTTCAATTTTACTAACTTGTCAAAATGTTTTCTTCTTCTATGTGTAGGAGAGACAGGTTATATGAATTTCAGATTTATTGGCATGGGGCTCAGGAACTAAACTATTTTATAATTTTGTGATGTGTTTTACATTTATCAAATTGATGACACACTTTTTTTATTCATTTAGCTCACAATTATTTATGTATTTGGCATTAGGCACAACCAATTCTTAGTCTTTCATCAGTTTTCCACTGATAAACACTTCTGGGCCACGTGCCTTCATTTATGTTCTAACCAATATGTTATCAAATGCTGTGAACCAACAAATAGGCTTAGAAAAATAAAAGTAGGATGGTAAGGTTTTTTAAAAATAAAATATTTAAAGTATTAAACTTGGGTTAGGAATCTTCACAAATACAAGATAGGGAAGTCATGAATTTGAAAAGGAGCTAGAAGACTTTGTGACATAAGAGTTCAAGATGAGTCAACAGAGAGATATGGCAGTCCAGGAGGGAGGGGGAAACAGTCTGCTGTACCCTGACTTAGTCAGACTACATCTGGAGTATATATTATATTTCAGTTGTGGATATGTATTATATTCGGCTGTGGAATGTATATTATATTCAGTTATATTAGGAAGAACTTTGATCCACTGAGAAAGTGGCCATAAGAGGACACCAAAAATGGTGAAGGGCCTTCAACTCATACTATCTGAATATAAGATGATACCCCTTTCTGACTGGTACAAGTTTATTCATTAAAAGGGACAGAAACAAAGACAGTTGTGTAAGAAACCCTGAACATCCCTAACTAAATAGTTTATGTGTCTCAAACTCAGCATGTCCAAAATTAAATTCATTATCTTTCTCTCAAAACCCATTCTTCTTCCTACTTTCCCTATGTAACAGGGGCATTGATCAGGGAAATCCTTAATTGATTTGATAAGAATACAAGGTGTAGATTTTTTTGTCGGAAGGGATACCTCCCATGAAGGAAGACACATGTGTTAGTATGAGAAATTACTCATTTGGACTCTACTATATTCCAATCAGTATTAATCAGCTTGATATTTTATATAAATAATATAGGGATAGTCAGATAAAAGAGGTTCTTAGAGTAGGCCTTTATAATGTCCTCAAACTTTAATGTAATGTTCACCACTTGTTTACCACTTGCAAAGTTCATTTGTGCAACCACAAAAATGCTGACAAAGATATCTCCATCCTGTTTTACTCAAATTCCATGTCCAAACCCAGAATGGGTGGGGTGCCTTGATTCTTTGGAAAATCTCCCAACTTATTTTTGTACCTCTGGATCACTCCCTCTTGTCCAACATGAGCAGGTGACCATCTTATGACCACTTAGTCAGTGGAGATACCCTGTGCTTCACCCAATCTGTGACCCCTTTTCTAATACATCATTTTTAGCCTTCAAGAGCAAGGTCTACCAACCAATGAGAGTATGCATTTTACCATGCCTCTTTTGTATATTTGGGTATCAAGCCCTATGAAAACAAGGTCCTAGGAGCCAGGGACATCTCACATCATGAGGAAGGTCTGGAGTCCACTTTATTAGAGGGAACCATGAACACTTTAATGAAGTGCCATTGACTTAGAGCTCTGCTTCAGTGGTTTTTCTTGCAGATAGAGCAATTATCATCCCAAAATTATTCTCTTGCTTAGGGTACATGGGTATCTCCTCTGAATGGCCTCTAGTGCTGACTGGAGCTGACTCCAAGATGACTGGTAACTGAGAATCGGGGAGAATGTACCCCAATTGGTATAGCCAACCCTTCTGTGTGGTCTATAAGAGCTAGCAATGAAATGGCCCACCTCTTCGAATTTTCATGTGATTTTTTTTCTGCCCTGGACTTCCGTACTGTAGTGTAGCAGGTAAGTAGGAAGGATTTTTCTATTCCTCCTTGTCACAAGAGTAGAAAATGGTGACTTGTAGGAAGTTAGCATATATCAAACAGCCTATGCTTTCCTCCCAGCCTGAGAGTGGAGTTTTTGTACCTTGAGTTCCTGGTTGCCTTCTTTTGATTGGCTATTTTCTTTTCTGAGTGCATATCAGAAACTAGCAATACTAAAGATGACGTAGATAGAGTGTTCAAGGCAGATGGGTCAGGCAAGATGCAGGATGTGAGATGTGAGGTAGGATATAGGGTGTAACCAAGCAGAAAGTGCTTATAGATCACAATCCGATCTCAAGAAGAGTATGCCTTGAAGCCCCCCACAGTGGGCTTATCTATGCATTCACAAAGCACCCCACAACTACCTGTTATTCTAGAATAGCTCTTCACCTCCCCTTTCCTGTTCCCTGTGCTTATTTTCCATGTGACATTCCAGAGCAGTACTCCTCCTCTCCTTCTCCTGCTCCCCTTTCCCCTATCCCATCAAACTGTATATAGACCAGACATCTAACCTGGCTCAGAGCTCTGTCTATCATGGGGAGCAGGGCCCATTGGGTGTGTTATCCCAATAAATGCCTTTCTTTAACTTGGAGACAGTCTGAGCAAATTAATTCAAAACACCATGCCATTCCTTGTGATTCCAGTGTACCCCAACATTTTAGGATATCCATGAACCCCAACACTAAGAATGGGTATTTCCAACCTTTGTGTTACTACATGGGTAATCCAGAGTTTGAAAGTTCCTAGGTAAGGTGTGGTCATTCAGAGGAAGATTTTCTTATAGAAGCAGCTAGGTGATACAGTGCATAGAATACTGGACTTGGAATCAGTAACCCCCGAGTTCAAATCTTGCCTCAAATACCTACTCTAGCTGTATGGTCCTGGGCAAGTCAAGACCTCTCTCAGCCTCAATTTCTACATCTAAAACTGGAATAATAGTAGGACCAGGATTGCTGTATGGATCAAATGAGATAATTTATGTAAACTGCTTTGCAAGCCTTAAAGTGCTATATAAATGTGAGCCATTGTGGTGCACCTCTCAGAAAAGATTGCCAACAGGAGGATCCTGCTGAAGGACTAAATAAAGCCATGCCATCCATGAAAGGACCAGGAGATCTTGATCTTGCCAACTTCCCATGTGATTGTTGTGAATTTCTTAGACAGTGCAGGTCCAAGGTGAATGGAAACTATCTTTTCGGCAGTCCCAAAAAGAGTCTTTACCTTCTGGGGTGAGTCTAATAAGTGTAATGGGCTATATTAGTGTTTCGTATTTTCTGGTTTTGTTCATACGTGCCTGTGAATACTTAGAATCTTGTGCATTTTCTGTAGAGGAAATAAAAAGTTGTCTCATACCAAACACTTACATTGTAGACTGTGTACCTTTGTAGGAGGAGACTCTGTTACCCACAAATGGGGAGAGGAGCCAGGTATACCTAAGCTTTTGTTTTGTTTTGTTTCAGAGCTTTCCTTGCTGTTTTCTTCCAGGGTAGAGCAGAACCAAAAAAGCAAGCCCTGAAGCCAGGCAAAGAAAGAAACTAACACCTGGGAGGAGGGCAAGCCCCTTGAGTTCCATATGAAAGTAGAGTCATTGGGAGATGAAAGAGGATGTCGGGCCACAGGTGATAAATTCCTGTCAAAGGCACCATCCCATTTCTACTCCCCCGTTTTGCCACCTAGGAATCATTCCTGACATTCTCTTCATTCTTCCTTACCTCCCATAGCTAATCGGTTGCCAGGTTTTCTTGATTGTCCCTCCACTACACATTTTGCATCTGTCATCTCTCTGAAATCATATAGCCACCACCCTAGTTCAGGTCCTTATCACCTCTTGCCAACTGGACAGTTGCAATGGCTTTTTCCCAATTGCTTTCCCTACCTCTGCCTCTGTAGCTGCAAAATTGATACTCCCATGGTACATTTCCGACCGTATATATTCCTTACCTGCTCAAGAAGCTTCAATAGCTCACCTTTGTCTCTAGGATAAAATACAAACTACTTCGTTTGACATTTCAACTCCTTCATAATCTGGCTCCAACTTGTCTTTGGAGACTAATTTTACGTTGCTTCCCTTCACGCACTCCATATTCGAGCCAAACTGGCCTGTTTGCCATTCTATCTCCTATTACCATGCCTTCATCCAGCTCTTCCTGGAATTGTGAGGTCCTTGAGGACAGGGACTATCTTTTGCCTCTTTTTGTACCCCCAGAGGTTAGCACAGTGCCCGGTACTTAATAAGCATTTAATTAATATTTTTGACTGATTATTACCTCCTCATCTTGGAATTTTTAACTCCATTTGGGGTTCGCCTCAAGTTCCTCCAGCAAGAGTTCTTTCTCGATGCCCCAAGTCATTAGCAATTCCCCTCCTCCCTGAAATTATTTTGTCCTTTCTTTAAACATATTTTGAATTTACTTAACTGCATACATGCTGCTTCCTGCAACACAGATCTTTTTTTCTTAACTTTTTATCCCTACAACCTAGTGCAATGCCTGGTACAAGGTTGGCACTTAATAATTGAATTGGAACAGTAGATTACAAATTGCTCAAGCTTAGCATTTATGTATTTAATTTACAATGTATAACCTAACATCATTCATAATTAGATGATAAATGTTTCCTGATGATGGTGAGAAATGTTATGCAAAAAATTATCCAAAATTCATAATTTTAAGGCAATAGCATGATAGGAGTAGTGTCAGTCAATGTTTCTGTACCACTCACATTGTTGAAGTCATAGGAAGATGGAAGGAAATCTGTGAAAAATCCCTAGCTTCATTCAAGACAGTTAGGGACTACCTTCTGCAGGAGGCTTGAGGCATTAAAACCTTTACTAGTCTGCCCAGTAGTTAGTTCTCTCTCTTCCCTTCTCCATAACTTTGTATTTATTTTAAATGTATTTTATATTCATTTGTCTGCATGCACACTATATTCCTTCCCCCAGCTGAATATAAGTTCCTTGGGGATGGAGACTTTTATTTTTGTCTTTATATCTTTTGTACTTAGTATAGTGTCATGTACATACCAAATCATATAATAAATGTTTGTTGAATGAATTAACATATAGATCTTACTACTGTAACACCAGCTTTCAATAGCCTCTTGCCACAGAGACTATAGATATTGTTACTGTATCTTTAAGAAGTTTTGGATTTCTGAACACTGGTGTAATTTCCATTTCTTGAGAAGTCAGTGGAGAGTGTAGGAGTTTTAACTTTGATCTATGAGGAGTCTGTGAGGATATGAAGAGTTTTAACTGTCATCTGAAAAGAGATTGAGTTTTAACTGTCATCTTTAAAGGGTTTGAGTTTCATTGTCTCTTGGGAGAGACTTTTAACAGTGATGGCTTGAAAGAGACAATGAGAAGACAGGGGAAAAAAGAATAAAGAAAACTTCTTCCTTCAGATGACTGGATTTAACAGTTATATTTTGGACAAATAAGAAAATTCTTGAAAAAAGACTTTGCCTGAAATTTTGAGAGCTGAATAGTGGGACTGTTCTCTAGAAGTGAGAAATCAAGATTAACAGTTAATACTCAGGGACATCTCAGGCTGTGAGCTTTCTCGCTGCTAACTTGTAAATAACCGTGTTATTATTAATTGTACTATTAATAAATTACTTGGCTAGTCCTTTGATTTTAATTTATACTTTGAGGTTTTGACATAGAATGGGAGATAAACTTTTCCAGTTTATTTTATTTTTTGCTTTTTTTTTTGGTGAGGTAATCAGGGTTAAATGACTTGCCCAGGGTCACAGAGATAATAAGTGTCAAGTGTCTGAGGCTGGATTTGAATTCAGGTCCTCCTGACTCCAAGGCTGGACCTCTATCCACTGTGCCACCTAGCTGCCCCTCCAGTTCATTAAGTAAGTAAATACCTAATAACTTCTGGCTCAGAACTAATTATTTAACAGATCAGAAAAATGTTGCAATTTTAGTCATTAATAAAGAAATATGAAAACTCATCCCTGGATTACCTTGGAAGTTGAAATTATTAGAATGAATATGGTACTAAATCAAATAACAGCTTAAGGAGTGATCACTCCTATATATATGGTCTACATGGATAGGCTATATGAAAGTTTGGTTGATCTCAAATCCTGGTATATCACATTATTTCTCGATGGACAAGAATTTAGTAAGTGGCATAGCCCAGTGTGTGTTTGCATGCTAAAATTGATGCTATATTAATGAACTGATAATGAATTATTGGCTTTCTATAACTGAAGTAGCTTATAGTATTAATGGAACAAGCAATTAGAATAGCAAGTTCTTTTGTAGTGAGAACTCTGTGAGTGAGCTGTTAGTGTCTGGTGGTCTGAATGAAAGCTATCTGTGAACCTTACTAAGTTACTAAGTTTCTAGGAAATAGATTAAAGGCTTAAGGCTATACTCAAAGAAGTAAAAGGACTGTTTCCTGCCCCACTCCCCTCCAAGATTCTATGCAGCATAGAAATAAAATTTACCCTCTGAAGACACCTCTCCCTTCATCCCAGCTTGCAATCAGGACATTCTAGGATATTATACAAAGGGAGGAAGAGATAGCCACTTCAGACAAGACAGAAGGGGTTTCGTAAGAATTTGACATCAGTTGGGATTTTTTTTTCTTAAAAAAGATCCAGTGAAAATCTTACTTTTGAGGAAAATTCCATTCTCATGAAAAATTTTACTTCCATCTTCCATGTGAATTCACCAATGGCAACTATGAACTCTCTGAGTACAAATAATAAAAGATTTTGTAGGATTGCAAAGCTAGAAGAAATCTTAAAGATAACCTAATCCAATACTATTGCATAAATATCTATATTTAAGACTGCAGGTGTGTGTTTACCTGGATGGTTGGAGTTTGTGAAGCTTCTTAGATAATAGACTGCTGTGCAAGATCTTTGAAAATTGGAATTCCATGAATATTGGTGGTTTGTCCTGATCTTTTTCTAACCTTGGACTGTCTTGTGTGTTTAGTAACATTGTCCGGATGGGGGCACTGGTGAGCTGACATTTTATGATTTGAATTCCCATACAGCCAGAATATTACAACTGTAATCTGAGGCCTCATTCTTTTAATGCTTCATATGGAAAAGGTTAGGACTTAGAATGATAGCATATTGTTGTTATAGTATGAAATTATACCCATTTGAAATGGCATGAGATGAGATAGCACCAGTTGGAATTCTTTGCCAAAAGACTTAATCACCTGTTACTGCAGAAGGAATTATATTACAACCAAAAAAGAGGTGCAATTCATTTTACAAGCTATAAAAGGCAGGAACAGGGAGGGCAGAGCAGAGCAAAACAACTAACTTTTTAGCTATGAAAACCTACTGTTAGTCTAGACAATAAATGGCCAGTTGTTGGGAGAAGGAAATATGAAAAACAATTAATGAGAACGTGTTTGTGTTTTTCACCCCACGTTTTAGTGGAGTTGGCTGAAGACCAATTAAAATTTGTTTATATTCTTTTTCCTTTGGCTACTTTCATGTAATATGATACTTTTGTAATAATAAAACCTATTGTTAGATCCAAGGGGCTAGGGAGATTGTACCCTCTTCCACTAATAGGCCCCTTTAGCTGTGGATCCACACATACAGACTATTTTTAGACCTAGGGGAACCTGACCACCTAAAAGAAGTTCTTACACTCTTTGTCTGCTTACATCCTCACCCCAGAGTCCCTGGAAAAACTGACTTAGAGCTTAGGTTTGTTGCATATTTAGGGTCTTTCCAAAACGAAGAGTAAAAAGGTACTCTATATACAACGCAAATCATGTATAGGACAGCTACTTATTTCCTTTGAGGAGAAGAAATGCTTAACACAAAGACTCAAACAAGTAGCAATGATAACACATTTACTGATATACTCTCCTAAGAGGTTGACCCATAACAGATTGTAACCTCCCCAAGGGCAGGGATTGTCTTTTGCCTTAATTTTATCCCCCGAACTTTACACAGAGCTTGATGCCTAGTGAATGCTTAATCAATGTTTATTGACTGACTTGAATATCAAACACTTTGTGGGACTGCTGAATAAGCCATGCTATATTTCACCTCATCCCTGCACTGTTTTGCTCATAATATTCATTTTCTGCCAAGCCATGCCAGGGCTTGGGTTCATCCTCCTTTTGGTGATCATTACCTTCCAGAAGTACTAGGCTGCATGTAGAAAGGGCAATGCTGCTGTGCAGTGACTGAGGACCCGGGATTTTCTCACTTTTCAGACCCCCAGGACTAATCACAAGACAAGTCTATCTCAGGATTGTTGCTGGTCAACCACGATTAGGCAGAGAAACACAAAACAGACAAGGCATCCAGAACCTCAGGTACATGCCCATCGAGCTGGGCCTCCGCTTTAGCTTCCACAAGGGAGTCTGTAGACCTCCATCACTGCCAGGATAGAGAGGATCACCTGTCCCCTCCATGGGAAGTCCCAGAATTACATGAAGCCACCTGGAGAGACGAAGGAAGAGAGAGACCAAGTCCATTGAATGGATCACTCCTCTTGGCTTATTGGCCAATCCACTCTGTTGTACCCTTTCCCCTCCCCACTTTAGCCATCGGGGGTAGGATTCCAAGGAACCACCCAGAGTTTATTGCATCATTCTAAATCAAAAAGCTCCTCATCACTGAGCTAAATTTCCCTGGAAGTGGTCAGGATGAAGGCTAAGCAGTCAAAGGGGTGTGCTCCAAACCACTCCTTAAACATTTTCTAAAATGGAGGGGAAAATGATGTTCAGAAATACATTATATGCCAGGAATACTGCTGTTGCTGGCAAAAATGGTTTAAGTGCAATTCAGAAGGAAGATCCACCCTCCCCATCTTCCATCAATTTCAGTTTCAACAGTAGCCATACAATAATATCTATACTGGCTTTTCAGTAGAGAGGTTAGGCAAATTTAGTGTTTTGTAAACTTTGAAGCACTTGATAAATATGAAATATCATTTGTTATTTAGAGAAACCTGAGTTAATGACAGCAATTTTCTTTGCATAATTCGAGTGAGCAGCATACATCAGCAAACTCCAAGGACATTTGAGTAACAGAAAAGGTGACTCAATATTAACTTAGTACAAGCAATAACACCATACTGATCCACATTCCCAAGTCATGTGTCATGACTTAGGAAAGAAGTCTTAGAAAGTCGCGTTGTGGTAGCACCCAAACTTAGGTCATATGCAAACTATTTACCAGGAGCAAGTTAGTATTATCAAAAATGAGCAGCATTTAGGATTAAAAATGCAAATTACCTTAATCTACATACCTAAATATAATAAGTCATTTCCTGGGATAAGCTTCTGTAAACACTGATCTTCATATTAAATGCAAAGTCAAACTAGAATTTACATATTTTAAAATAGTAATATTTTCATCTATTTCTTGCCAACACAATAGCCCCACTGTATTTCCCTTATCTATTTCCCTTTTATCCTCCCAGGATATTTCTCCTCTCCCCATTTTCCTCCCTCTGATAAAAGGAGAGGAAATATAATGTAATATTATGTTAAGACTTTGATAAAGCCTGGAAATTGGCTAAAATCAAAACTGGAGAGGTGTGGTAGCAAAAGGAAATGGAAGTGATTGTCATCTACTACCTCTACCATTGACCTTGGGACAGTGACAAGAGTAGGATAGCAATCTCATCTCTCTATATTAGGACTGGAGGAAAGGAACAAGAGGAGATCACAACCTTTCTGCTTCCCTCCTTACTTTCATATTCTGCCTCTGAATGGATAAATTGATCTCATTCCCTTTTCTCTCCTTTGAAGTCTTCAGACTAGAATAGAAGAGAGACTAATGAGGACAGAGACAGATGGCAATAGAGAGGGTGTTGAAAAGGGAAATGGAGCCAGTATAACAATGGAATTGTTGTGACAGCAGTGTATTCCCTCTCTGTCCTGTACTAGAGTATCATTGAGCCTATATTTTCCCCACAAGAATGTCTTAAGAGACCCAGTAACATCTAGTTTCAATAATAGTAATGACTGCCTCGTAGAGTTGTAGCCCCATCCCCCAGGCAGGTTTGGCAATCTCCTAAAGGTCAGTCCTGTGGCACTGAGTAAGTGATGTGACTTCTATTTAGGGGAGAGAGAAGCATAGATGAAAAAGAGATAAATGGATGGGATGATAAATGTGAAGCGCACCCTTTTTCTCCAGCCACAGGCATGTGGGATGTTAGCTTTTAGGAATTTACAAAGCGCTTTCCATACATTATTACATTATTAGATCTTCACAACAATTCTGTGAGGTGTGCAGGGCAGTTATTTTTACCTCTAATTTACTGATGAGGAAACTGAGGCTCAGAAAAGTTGTGACTTGTCCATGGTCACACAGCTAGTAGCATCGGAGACTGAATTTAAACTCAGGACTCCTTCCTACAAATCCAAAAAAGATCCCATATTCAATTACTTAAGAGCTAGAAGTGACCTTGGAGGTAATTTAGTACAACTCCTTTCATTTTTCAATGAGCAAAATTTAAGGCCCATTTCAAGGACTCTTCAGTCTTTTGGCAGTCATCCAAATTATTAGAAAAGATATTTCTTCCCATTTTCTCTTTCTTTGAAGATCCAGTTCCTAGAAGGACCAAACTCAGGTTTGTTTGTTTGTTTTTAATTTCAGGTGGAGCAGCCTAACATGTTTCCATTTTTTATAAACCAAGAATTTTAGGACTAAAAAGGATTTTCTAGGCCATCTGGTCTACCCTTATCACTTTAGCGATGAAGAAATAGAGGTCCCAAGGGGAAAACTGACTTGCTTGGTCATACAGCTACTCAGTGGCAAAACTGAGACAAGAAATCCAGGCATCCTAATTACTAGTTTGGGGCTCTTTCCAGTACATTGCTCTGGACCCTCTTCTAAAAGCTTGTTATATCAAGGCTATGGCCAGCCTTAAATACAATTGCAAGATAAACTACAAGTTTGCTGTCCCTAACTCAATAGCTTCATATTAAAATCAGCCCTCTAGAAGGGATTGCTATTCATTCACTTTGAAGTGTAAATAACTGTTGTTGCTGCTGCTGTTGCATCAATTTTCAGTCATATCTGACTCTTGGTGACCCCATTTGGGGTTTTCTTGACAAAGATGCTGGAGTGATTTGCCATTTCCTTCTCCAGTTCACTTTATAGATGAAGGAACTGAGGCAAACAGGGCTAAGTGACTTGTGCAAGGTCACATAGTTAATAGGGTCTGAGGCCAGATTTGAACCCATGAAGATGAGTTTTCCTGACTCTAAGCCTGGCGCTCTATCCACTGCACCACAAGGCTTAACATGTTACCTCAGCAACAAGGTTTACATGGTCAACCACACTTGTAGTTCACCTTTCATCCTGCTACTTGACTCATTCCCATATTTAATCTTATTATTCTTACCTCTACAGTAATCCAGAGGTCTATTTGAATTTTTTCTTTCTAGTGAAAAAAATTGTAAAATCTTTCTTATTAATTAATGAGTTGACTCAACCTCATATCCAGTTCATTAAATATTATTTATTGAATAAACTGAAAAATTAAAGTATTATTTTCCCCTAACAGTAGTTACTCATAGCTTTCTCTGTATTAAATCCCTTAATTGCCTGTGATTAAATAAATATTAAAGTTCCTGAATTTTCAATTTAACAATGAAATAAAATAAGCACAATATATATAGAGTGCTGGGCTTGGAGTCAGTAAGACCTGAGTTTAAATCTTACCTCAGACATTTACTAGTTGTATGACCCTGGGCAAGTCACTTAATCACCATGTGTCTCAATTTCCTCATCTATAAAAATGAGGAGTTTGATCTGATGGCCTGCAAAGTCCCTTTCAGATTGAAATCTATGATCAAAAATAAGGCAAAGACATAGATAGTTATTTCCAAAATTTTAGCTGTGAGAAACGTCAAACTCGGAGTCACCTCTTTGCTTCCGGAAATACAATTCCTCCATTCAAAGGAGAGGCAAAGTAATGATTCAGATAAGAATGAGGTTCATTTTATGCCCACTTCCCCCACCTCTTCCTCCGTGTTTATGTACTCTTCTGATGCATCCCAATTATGGAAAATAACAAATTAATTCTCCTTCTTGCTTCTTTCTTTTTCCTATATTGGTGTATCCCCTTCTTTTTTCTCCTCAGTCTTGAAACCCTAAGAATAGGACCAATCCATCCACAGGACCTCTTTTTTTCTTATTAAGCTCCCTCAATAACCTTTAATGACATTATGGTTCTGAAGGGAGATTTGATTCTTCTCTGCTATTAGAATGTTAGCCCTGTATCATTATACAGCAGCTCTTCCGAATTGCTCAGCAAATTTTATCTTTCTAGGTTTCTCTGGACTCTTGTGTTTCCATTTCAAAGTTCCTATTCAGCTATAGTCTTTAGTGTAGAAATGCTTGAAAGTATTTTATTCTTTTAATGCTTCATTTATTCCCATAGGATTATGCTTAGCTTTGTGGATTTAATTATTTTTGGTTTTAAGACTGTCTTTTGGCCTTTTAGAATATTGTATTCTAGGATCTCCTTTGGTTTTTAGTAGAAGTTGCCAGGTCTTATGTGGTCCTTGAAGAACTTCTTCCTGGATGCTGCAATACTATAAATACTAAAGTATAATTGTTTTTTCCTTCTATCATTTTTTTCCCCCTTCAGGATATGAATTGGATTCTTTCTGTCTATGCTTTGCCCTCTAGTTCTAACACATCTAGAAAGTTTTCATTTATGGTTAGAGTGCCCAGGCTTTTTTTTTTAAATCATGATTTTCAGAGGGTCCGATGACGCTTGAATTTTCTCTTGTTGAGTGGTTTTCAAGGTCAATATCTTATATTTTCTTCTGGGTTTTCAATCTTTTAATTGTGTTGCTGCCTCTTAGAGCTGTTGATTTCTTTTTTTGGTCTGTTCTGGTTTTGATCCATTTCTTGGTTGAGGTTTACTACATTCTCTTCTAAGTTCCATTTCTTTCCTCCAACGCTCTTGTTCTATTCATTTATTTTTCTTATTTCATTTTTGTAGATATTCAGGTAGTCATTATGGGTAATTCATTTTTTCCTTTGATCTTTGCGTATAGTTGTTAGGGATTCTCTCTCTCTCTCTCTCTCCTCTCTCTCTCTCTCTCTCTCTGAGGCAATTGGGGTTAAGTCACTTGCCCAGGGTCACACAGCTAGTAAATGTCAAGTGTCTGGTCTAAGACTAGATTTGAACTCAGGTTCTCCTGACTCCAGGGCCAGTGTGCCGCCTGATTTACTCTCTTTTTTGGGGGGGATCTTTAGATTTACAGTAATTTTTGATGGTGGTCAATGTTTTCTTTGATTTACTCATCTCTCCAGCTTTAGTTACTGAATTGGGGCTTTGCAACAAAGCCAGTCTAATACCCCAGTGATGTACTTTTGGGTGGGATGGTTGTTCCTGGGTCCACTGGGTTCTTGTGCTAACCACTACCTACTGGGGTTAGGCCCTCCTGGATCTTTGAGGTTCAGAGTGATGGATTTTCAGGGGCCTCTTTGGCATCTTAGTACAATGCTAAGAACCTCAGGACCCCTGGGCCTGAGATATCCAGGTCTGAGTGCTGAAACACTGTGCTGGTTAGTGATGTGACTGATCACCAAGGCTTCTAAGATCCCAACTTTGTGGTTTTATGAACACTGTGGGGATTTCTGACCACCCTGCTGGATTCTCAGGAAAATCCTCTCTTCTCAATGCCCTCAGACACAGAGCTTTGCAGGCTATATGGATGTTCTTTGGCTGAGGGCAGCTCCCTTTGCTGGCATAGGGGGGGACTCTCCTTTTCTATCACCAGTGGGCTTGTGACTAATTTCTGGTATGGAGTTTCTGTTTGGATTTCTTGATCATTATTTGGGCTGATAAGAATCTCAGGGTCTTGTTGGAGTGGGTATGTGGGAGCTGGGCAGTCTACATTCAGGCAGCCATCTTGGCAGGAAGTCAGGAAAGATTTCAAGTGTGTTACCAGCAAAAGAATATTCCTACTTTCCATACTTGCTATCACTTGAAGACTAGTTACTTAGTGATGAATTCTTCAACTATGGAAATCCATGAAACTGACAAAAATTTTAAAATGGTCCTCATTTTTATGTACCCCCACTTCTGTTCCTACAGTGACAGTAGTGGAAGTGTCAGAAAAATGAATCAAGAAGCTGAGAATCACAGATTTTAGAGCACATGGAAATGTTAATTTAACTATTGTCTCTTTAAATAGCAGATCTTTCCCTAGTGACCATTTAGTTTATTTACTCCTAGAGGAAATGAACCCCTTCAACATTAACATCCTCTAAGTAAATGAATAGAATAAATGAAAAAGCATTTGTTAGTTTCTTATTATGTTCAAGGTACTGTGCTAAATACTGGGGATACAACAAGAAGCAAGCAAGTCAGTCTCTGCCCTGAAGGAATTCACCTTCTAATGGCAGGTGGCAACACTTATAAGAGACTCAGAAGGAGGTGGGGGAGGAGTATGTGTGGTGACATGGTTTGGAAATGCCCAGGAAGGCATGAAAAGGTGAACACTCCCCTCTCAGAGTCTAGGGGTCCCAGGGGTAGAGCCCAGGTTCTAGTGGGAGGAGGGCGAGGGGGATGGTCAAAAACAGACCAAGAGACATAAAGAAGATGCAGCTAAATGGAAGTCCAGCTCATCGGTTTTCTTTGGAGAGATGATTAAGAGAGGTCATGAAATTGGTTTCATCATGCACCCAAAGAAAACAAGAAGCCCAATTTAATAGGACACCTGATGATTTCGGCTCATGATAATCATCAATAAAAAACAGTAATCTTTTCAGAAGTTTCCTGACCCCTAGTTCCTTCTACACCCATTCCTTTCAGCATTGGACAGGAGGGTAGTTACCACAATGAAAATAAGTGCAACTTATGTGCCAACTTCTGCTGAAGAGGAGAGCAAAAGATTCAGAAAGATTCTTTGAAGAAACTGACAATACCCTCCAAAGCAGGCCAACATCTATCTTGATACACCATGTTTTCAATGCAGCCCGGGGGGAATCCACAAAAAATATTTTCAGAAATCTGGTTAAGGACCAAGAAACAACAGGCCCCAAACTGGTAGACTCCATAGAAGTCTCCTAGCTGTATAACCTCGAATGCTTTTTTCCCAAGAAGAGAGAAATCATTGGATATGGTGGATGCCAAGCATCTTCACAGAGAAATGAAATTGGCTGCATCTTAAGACAGAAAAAAGTCATTTTAGTTCATGAGATTATCAGGATACAGCTGGGAGAAGCCATAGAGTTCACCTAGTTCAACCCTTTTATTTTACAGAACAGGAAACTGAGCCCCAGAGAGGTTTAGTGACTTGCCCAAGTTCACACAGGTAGTCAGTTGCAGAGCAGGGGTTCAAATTCAGGTCCTGTGTCTTCAAGTGCAGCAGTCTTTCCATTGTACCTCACTGCATACAATCAGATCATCAGCTTGTTAGAATATTATTGATACCTACTTCATGTATGATCCAGGATAATTTGAGCCAGAAAACATCTGCACTGGAATATTTGTACTCAAAATTCAATGTTATGTCTCCTGTGGTTTAAAAAGGTTACACCAGTAATCTTTTCAGAAGCTGCCTGACCCCTAGTTCCTTCTACACCCATTCCTTTCAGCATTGGACAGGAGGGTAGTTACCTCATGGTCATTTGTCCGTACAACCTAAGTAATTCTCAGTTTTCTATGCTATCAGAAGAGACCATTAATGAATTTCAGTCATATTCAACCCTTTGTGATCCCATTTCAGGTTTTCTTAGGAAAAATGTGGAGTGGTTTCCCATTTCGTTCTCCAGATCATTTTACAGATGAGGAACTGAAGCAAACAGGGTTACATGACTTGCTCAGGGTCACACAGTTAATGAGTGTCTGAGGCCAGATTTGAACTCAGGCAGAGTCTTCCTACTCCAGACCCAGCGCTCCACTGTGCCACCTAACATTTATTGAGTGTCTACAAATACAAGTAGAAAGAAAGACAGTCGTGCCCTTCAGGAGCTAACATTCTCCGAGAGGGAGGGGAAGAGGGAGTGGAGAGCAGAGACAAAGGCACCCAGCCGAAGGACCTGGTGGAGGAAGTTCAGAGTGTAGCCTGGAGAGGAATGAGACTTTGCTGGCCTGGATTCCCTCCTTAAATGTAGGTTATGGAGAAGCTATCCAATTAGAAGGAGAGGCCAAGGGGCAGAAAGTACCTCCACGTGTGAATTCCATGGCTTGAGGGAGGCTTCTGGATAAAGAGCTAGGGCACGCTTGGTTAGTGGGCTGCTGGACCAAAAGGACATCACTGTGTTAGCGTCAAGTTACAGTGTGTCTGACTGTGGCCGATCAGACCAATGCGAGTTTGGAATGCCCTGCCACAGGTCGAGCACAGATGGTCCATGTGAACATTGGGGTGGATTCTCTAAATCTGTGTATCTTGCGTTTCTTTGGAGCTACTCGAATTCTGCTTTGCTCATAGAGCATAGAACCTTCTCTGAGGAGAGCATGACTTGCTGGGCAGTGCTGTGCCAGTGTCTCCCACGTCGCACAATCAACTCAAAGTTCGTAAGAGACACCTTGAGAATATCCTTGTATTGCTTTTTCTGACCACCATGGGAGTTCTTGTCTTCCTGAGAGAGTTCTCCACAAAACAGGTTTGGTTTTTTTTTTTGGCAAGCATGCATTTGGCATTTAAATAACATGGCCAGCCCATTGAAGTTCTGCTCTCTGCAGTAGAGTTTGAATACTTAGCAGTTTAGTTCGATAAAGGACCTCAGTGTCAGGTATCTTATCCTACCAGGTGATCTTCAGATCTGCCTAAGACAATTCAAATGGAAGTGATTCAGTTTCCTGGCATGGCACTGGTATGCTGTCCAGGTTTCACAGGCATACAACAATGAGGTCTGTACAACAGCTCTGTACACCTTCAGTTTGGTGGTCAGTCTAATACCTCTTCTCTACCACACTTTCATTCGGAACCTCCCAAACACTGAGCTAGTTCTGGCAATGAGTGTGTCAACCTCCTTATCAATGTGTACTCCCTAGAAAGTATACTGCCAGGGGCAGCTATGTGGTGCAGTGGATAGAGCACCAGCCCTGAAGTCAGGAGTACCTGAGTTCAAATCTGGCCTCAGACCAAACACTTGACACACTTACTAGCTGTGTGACCCTGGGCAAGTCACAACCCCAATTGCCTAAAAAAAAAAAGTATACTGCCCAGGTAAGTGAACTTATCCATAGCATTCAAACTTCTCCATTTGCTGTAACCAATGGTTTCACGTATGGATGCTGTGGTGCTGGCTGATGGAGCACCTGTGTTTTCTTGGTATTAATTGTTAGGCCAAAATTAGCACAAGCAGCTGAAAATTGATCCGTACATTGTTGCATCCCGGCTTCAGAAGCTGCATTGAATAAACAATTATTTGCAAATAAAAAATCATGCACCAACACTCCCTCCACTTTGTTCTTAGCTTGTAGCCTTTTCAAGTTAAAGAACTTACCATCAATGCAGTAGCTAACCTTGATGCTGTGTTCATCATCCTCATTGAAGGAGTTTAACTGAAAACATCATGCTAAAGAGCATGGGAGCAAGCACACAGCCTTGTTTCCTTCCATCGGTGACTAGGAAAGCATGGGAATGTATCATTCATTATCCAGAACTGGGAAAGCATGCCATCATGAAATTGACGTACAGTACTGATGAACTTCTCCAGGCAACCAAATTTTGACATAATTTTCCATAAGCTCTGGCAACTGCCAGTATCAAAGACCTTGGTCAGATCTACAGAAGTTGTGTACAGACCTCTGTTCTGCTCCTGACATTTGTCTTGGAGTTGTCAGGCAGCAAACACCATATTAATCATTCCTCAGCCATTTCTGAAGCCACACTGGCTCGCAGATTGATGACCATCTTCCAAGTGAAGGCTCAGCCTATTAAGGAAAACTCTGGCAAGAATCTTGCCTGCAATGACTAAGAGATAGACCCTTCCCCCTTTTGATTGTCACAGGACAATCTATTTCCTTTACCTTTATAGGGATGGACAATGGAGGCATCCTTGAATTCCTAGGAGATAACCTCCTCTTGCCATATAACCTGGAAAATTTCAGCCAACTTTTGCATGAGCAATGGACCCCCCACTTTGTAAATATCAGCTGGAATAGAATCAGCACCAGGTGTTTTGCCACATGAAAGGAACCTAATGATATTCAAAACCTCTTCTTGATTGATGACGGTCTATTGAGAACACTATGTGTGAAGCCAAGATGGCAGAGTGAAAGCAGTGACTTGCTTGAGCTCTCCCCCAAGCCCCTCCAAATACTCATAAAAAATGGCTCTAAACAAATTCTAAAGCAGCAGAACCTACAAAAAGACAGAGTGAAACAAATTTCCTGCCCAAGACAACCTGGATGGTTGATTGGAAAGGTATATCACACTGGGCTGGGAGAGGAGCGCAGTTTGGCATGGGTGCACAGGCCACAGAGAACCTGGAGCAGTCCTCAGAGGACTGAATTGCAGGCAACTGTGGCGATTTCCAGACCTCTCAACCCACGAACGCCAAAGACAACTTAGAAAGTCAGTGGGAAAAGTCTGTTTCTGCGGTGAGAGAGAAGCTAGGTCCCATCCCCTATTCCCAAGCACGGCCTCAGGGCGGTGGCCTGAGCTTCGGGCCCACAGACTGAGGGGGAATCAAGTGGGTGATAGAGGGGGATTGCAGGGATCTCTTTGCTGGTGCAGGATTCTCTTGTTTTGCCCGTGCTTGGATCTGGGTCACAGTTCTGGGTGGTGGTCCTGAGGCAAGAAGGAGTGCTGGCGTGGTGGAGCTTGTAGTAGTGATAGAGAGCAAATCCTCCTTACAGTTCCAAGACAGAAAAGAATGCGTGTGGTCACTCAGAGACCAGAGCACAGGCCAGGAAAGGAATAAACACCTCGCCCCTTATCATACCACCTTGGAAGAACTGAAAATTCACAGGTCCTTAGAAGTATCTCTGAAAACAGCTGTACAAACCCCTGAAGCTTGGGACAGTACATTCTCCACATTGGAAGCCTCTACCTTAACAAAGAGCTTATAACTCAAGTCATTGGCTGGGATCATGAGCAAACCTCACAAAAAGAGTCAGACCATGGAATGTTTTTTGGAGAACACTATGGAAGTGTTCAGCCCATCTGTCTAGGATCATGTCCTATCACTAATCAACGTGGCTCCACCGGCACTGAGCAGTTCAGATGCACCATAGGTTTTTGGCACATAAATAGACTTCAGGGCCTCATAAAAGTAATTTGGATTGTTACTATCAGCATAAAACTGAATTTCTTCCACCTTCTTGCGCAGCCAAGAATTCTGCATCTCTCTAAGTTTCACTTGTGCTTTAGATGAAATTAAATGCTGTCTTCTTAGAGATGGATGAACTATCCTGCCAGTAAACCCTGTGGAATTTTCATTTAGCAGCTTCTGAATTTCCCCATCATTTTCATCAAATCAGTCTTGATGTTTGCAAGTATTCTGACCCAGATGAGCAAATGCAGTGCTATACACCAAATCTCTGAAAGCTGCCACTCCTTTTCTGCTCCGCTGTTGCCAACTGTGTGTTGGCTCAACTTTCCCTCCAAGTCAGCAACAAACTGTTCCTGCTCAGAAGAGCATCCTAATCTGTTGACATGAATTCTTCTGGAAGTCATTTTGCCTTGGGGCCACTGCTTTTGTTGAATGCTCGCATTTGGCTTGGAGAGAATAAGTCTATGATCAGTCCAGCACTCTGCACCACCCATTGCCTTTGTCACTCTCACATCCTGTCTGTCTCTTCTCCTTATAGTCACATAGTCCATTAAATGTCAATATTTGCTGTGAGGGTACATCCAGGAAGTTTTATTGCATTTAGATAAATGGAAGACAGTGTTGGTGATGAAAAGGTCATGGGATGCACAAGTCTTCAGTAGTAACTGACCATTACTGTTACTGTTTCCAACTCCATTCCTCCCAAGGACTTCCTGCCGTATCTGGTAGTCTGAGCCTACTTTAGCATTAAAGTCACCCAGAATTATAAGCTTGTCCTCTTTTGGCACATTGACGAGAAGGGTCTCCAAGTCTTCATAAAATTTTTCTTTGACCTCATCAAGGCTCATCATGGTGGGAGAATAAGCACTGATGATGGTGGCATGGCCTTTTCCTGCAAATGGCCATTGCATTGCTATGAGCCTGTAATTCACTCCTTTTGTTAGGCATACAAGGTTGTCGATTAGATTAGTTTTGCTTGCAAAACCTACACTAGCTACACAGTGCTCCCTTTCACTGTGGTCATTCCAGAGAAAAGCTTGGAAAGGTAGACTGGAATCACACATTGAGGGGCTTTAAAGACCCCCCCCCAAAAAAAAGGTCTGGATTTGATCCTTTACGTTATAGGAGGTATGTATGCAGGAGAGTGATATGATCAAAACTGCTTTAGGACTATTAATCAATAGACATTCATTAAGTGCCTACTATGTACCAGGCACTGACCTAAGCATTGGAGATATAAAAAGATAGCTCCTGACCTCAAGGATATTAAAACTAATGGGGGAGACAACCTGCAAGTAATACGCAAAGGAAGCTACGTGTGCAAGATAAAAGGGAAATAAGTGTATCTGGTTCCAACCTCAGGAAGCTGGCCTTCATTTGCCAGCCTTGTTTCACCGAGGGCTGCTATTTGGATGTGATACCTGCTGAGTTCTCTTGCAACAAGAGCTATTCGTTTTTCAGATCTACTGGTTTTTGTGTTGTCTATAAGTATGCACATATCCTATGTACCAATGGTGAGTAGAATCATCTTTGCACAAGTTTTTGTACATTTTTTTGTATGTTTCAACCACAGGATGGGATCCCTGTCTGCTACAGTAATCAGGCCAGGGTTGCGTAAGCAGATAATTTTTAGGGCACCTTTTCTATTCCCTTCCTCACACCAGGAGGTGAGCAGTGTGATCCTTAAAAGGCTGCTCAGACACCGAGGGGACTCCTGAATCCCACTGCTGCTTCCAGTGACAAAACAACCCTATGGCTTGGGCCTCCTCTGTGCAGGGTTATGACTACAGCTCACAGTGCATTGGCATCTGCTGCTTCTTCATTTGCCTGTCACCACAGGACTTTGAGATAGGTAAAAATGGTAAAATGGTATGGGTGATGTCTTTTGATGGGTTCATAAATTGGATTTAAGTGAGGCAGAGTTGCATGAAGTTGCCGGCCTCACTCTCTCTTCCAGAGTCATCACAGTGCAGTGGCAGAACAGTCAAGATAAGTGGTGATGGCTCCAGATGCAGTGGATGATGTTGGCGTCTTTGATGTCTAACCAAGCTCTAAGCACTGCACACCTGCTTCAGCAGCCTTCATTGCCGTTGGAACAAGTTGTTCTTATTTGCCCTTTCCACCAGGGAAGTCTTCACATGCTTGAGGTACACCCCCCCCAACTCATAACTGGTTTGAGACCCCTCGTTTACCCTCAACCTAGGTTAGCCTGTCTACTAAAATGGTTTACCAGGGTGTGGCCCCCAGGCATGCTGCAGCTTCTTGGAGCCACAGGTGAGAGTTAGGTAGATCAGATGGACACCAAAGGAGGAAAGAAGGCTTAAAAAGGGCTCAGCAGCCCTCACACCAGAGTACTAGTCTTCTCTGAACACATTCTAACCCCTAGGGAATGTTAAGGAAAATCTAGAGCACAGCCTAGGGAGGAAACTTAATATAGGCTCTAGTCAAATTCATTCATTCCCTAGATCAGACTGAAAGAAACATAACATAGGCTGTAGTTACACTCACTTATTCCCTAGACAACATTGTCCTCTGAAGAGTGTTTATGGCCCTAACTTTTGACTTCTAAGGGAAGCAAGCTCTGTCAGAGTAATGACAATGGGCATGCATTGGACAAAAATGCAATGGACAGTTCTAGGCTCCGCCAAGGAGTCCAAGGATGCCAAACTGGGAGGTAGAACCTCCAAGAGGGGTGGCCAGCTACAGTTTTCTTTCTTACCACCTGGGAAAAGACTAGGTTAATGCTTGATTTTCTTCCTAGATCCTTCCAGACACAGTCCATTTAGTAGACAAAGAGGAAAAATATACTGGATTGTGAAGGGGAGGAGCAGTGATGGAGAGGGATCTTGGACTGCCTTGAGCACAGGCATGAAGCACTGCCCCAAAGTTACCAGCATTTCTATAGAAGCAAGACAACATAATTGTGAACAGGTAATAGGAAAAGGTGGCTAATCCACTTGGATATAATGAAACATTGACTGTATATCAGAAATTCAGGCTTAACCCTAGGGAAAATTACAAAGGAGGGAAAATTGTTTTCTCAAGCCCTTAATCCTACCTTTCTATGGTTTTCCCCTTCTAACTTAACTATATCACTTTTCCTGGGTGTACTAGTGAATGTTTGACAATAGGCTCTTGGGCGAGGGGAACGTGTTCATGACACTTTTAATTTTAATCTGTAATTATCAGCATTTCCTTCATCACTTCCTTAAGCATAAATGATCATCAAAATAGTAAATCAATTCTGATTTGTAGCTGTTTATAAATTTTTGAGGCATAAATGGTCACTCATTTAAAAATTTATTTTACTCTGAACTTAAGAAATAAAACAAGCATTTCCATAACACAGTAGAATAGAAAAGATGGTTGTACATGCCACTGCAAATCTATTATGCACAACTTGCTATTCCTTTTAAATATATAATAAAGTTATCATGTAACTTTCTTTTTTTTTCTTCCCTCCCCCCCATGGCTACCATTAGACACAAATGTGTGTGTGTGTGTGTGTGTGAAACCATTCAATACATACTTCTATTTATCAGTTCTTTCTCTGGATGCAGATAGCATTTTCCTTCATATGTCCTTTGTAGTTAATTTGAGTATTTATAATAGTCAAAATAACTTAGTCACTCAAAATTGTTCTTAAAACAATATTGCTATTACTGTATACAACATTCTCTTGGTTCATTTTGCTCATCATTATTTCATGCAAGTTTATCCATGTTTTTCTAAGATCATTGAGCTCATCATTTCCCATAGCACAGTAATATTCCATCACAATCATATACCACAACTTATTCAGCCATTCCCCAATTGATGAGCATCCTGACAGTTTCCAGTTCTTTGCCACCATAAAGAGTGCTACTATAAATATTTTAGAATGTATAGGTTCTTTTCCTTTTTCCCTAATCACCTTGAGAAACAGACTTAGTAGTGGTACTGCTGGGTCAAAGGATAGAGGCAGTTTAATAACTCTTTGGGCATAATTCCATAATTCTCTTTAAATTTAACATTCTGCTCTCCAGGTCAAACCAGCTCCATCATACCATCATCTTCTTCTGTTCTCCAACCAGTATCTCATCATGCTTTCTATCCAGTAGCATCATGCTCTTTACCTAGAGGTGCAAAACTTAAGGCCCATGGGCCAAACAGCTACAGCCTCCTGAGTGTGGTAGAACAAGATTAAAATATAATTGGGAAATGTTTAACAAAATCAATAAAAATGGACTTCCAGGATCCAAGATGGTGGAGTAAGTAGTAAGTCACTCTCATTCTCCCTTATTGATCTTGGAAAAATCCAGAAAATACTGCCTCAGGAAAAATCCTGGAACAGTGGAGCCAGCAGAAAGATGGGGTACAGAAGTTTTTTAGCTCATGAGGCTAGGGGGATTAACGGGAAAGATCCCTCTTGCTGTGGCTAAAGGGGACCAGTACAGGATGGGCAGCATTCCCAGCAAGCCAGAGGCAAGCCCCACCTCAGCAAACCAGTGGGAGATCCTGAGCCCCAGGAAGGTGGAGCAAGCAAGTGCAAACATTATGACCTCCCCTCCTCCTTGCTGTGTGCCTTGGCACAGCCAGGGGAACAGCAGACACCAGTGCAGAGAACCACCAATTGTGGGGTGGACACATCTACCAGCGGCTGAGCCTATCTGTGCTCTAGCACAGCTCCGGGTGAGGAGGCAACTTCCAGGGGCCAGACCACCCCCATCCCCACATCCCACCCCATGAGCTTCAGTGTAACCCTGGGTAAATGCAGAAAAACCCCACCTGGCCTTGGTACACACCAGCCACAACCATCAGCTCCAGCTCAACATCAGGTAAGCTACAGCCTCTACAGCCTCCAGCTGCCAGAACCTAAGGCCCCAGCACACAAAGCCAGTAACCAGGCCTCTAGCCCCCAGCATAAGAAGTGTGGGACAGTGCCCCCTATGCCCCAGAAGCAGAGATCAACTTTAAAAGCCAGGAAAAAGGCAAACACCATGAGCAAAAAGAAACAGAAAAACTTACTATCTGGACAGGGAAGATCAAAACAAAAACTCAGAAGAGTACAGCATTGTCAATATACCCACATCTGAAACCTCAAAGGGGAAAATGAACTAGTCTCAAGCCCAAAAAGCCTTCTTGGAAGAGCTCAAGAAGGATTTTAAAAGTCAAATAAGAGAGGTAGAAGAAAAATTGGGAAAAGAAATTCGAGGTATGCAAGAGAGAGTCAATAGCTTGGAAAAGGAAGGACAAAAATTGACCGTAGAAAACAAGTCCTTAAAAAAATGCAGTTGGCCAAATGTAAAAAAGTACACTGAAGAAAACAACTCCTTAAAAAGTAGAATTGACCAAATGCAAAATAAAGTACAAAAGCTAACTGAAGAAAATAATTCATTAAAAATTAGAATCAGGCAAGTGGAAACTAATGATTCCATGAGACATCAAGAATCAGTCACACAAAATCAAAAGAATGAAAAAATTGAAGAAAATGTAAAATACCTCATTGGAAAAACAACTGACCTGGAAAATAGATCCAGGAGAGATAACTTAAGAATTATTGGTCCACATGAAAGCCATGATGGAAAAAAAAAAGAGCCTGGACAGCATCTTCCAGGAAATCATCAAGGAAAACTGTTGGGAGGTCCTAGAACCAGAGGGTAAAATAGTCATTGTAAGAATCCACCAATCACCTCCTGAAAGAGATCCCAAATTGAAAACGCCAAGGAATATTATAGCCAAATTCCAGAATTATCATGTCAAGAAGAAAATACTGCAAGCAGCCAGAAAGAAACAATTCAAATATTGTGGAACCATAGTCAGGATTATGCATTGTAGCTTCTACATTAAAAAGATCAGACGGCTTGGAATATGATATACTGTAAGGCAAAGGAGCTTGCATTACAACCAAGGATCAACTACCTAGCAAAATTGAGCATAATCTTTCAGGAGAGGAGATGGACATTCAATGAAATAGGAGACTTTCAAACTTTCCAGATGAAAAGACCAAAACTCAATAGAAATTTTGATCTTCAAAATACAAGAGTCAAGAAAGGTATTAAAAGGTAAGCAGGAAAGAAAAAAAATGTTATTCAATAAGGGCACACTGTTTACATCCCTACATGGGAAGATGATACCTGTAACTCTTGAGAACTGTATCTTTATTGTGATATTTAGAAGGGATATACATAGTCAGAGGGTGTGGGTATAAATTGACTTTGATATAATGATAAAAAACCTAATTAAGGGGTGAAAAAAGGATTGTAATGGGAGAAGAGGAAAGGAGGAGTCAGAAAAGGGTAAATTTGAAGAGGCACAAAAACATTACAGTAGAGGGAAAGAAGGGAGGGAGATAATCATTGTTTGAAGCTCACTCTCATTGGATTTGGCTCAAAGAGAGAATAACATACTCAGTTAGGTATAGAAATCCAACTTGCCTTATAGGCAGTAGGAGGGGAAAGGGGAAAGAAAAGGGAGGGGTGGTTAGAAGACAGGGAAGAAATAATAAGGGAAAAGGGAAAGAAAAGGGAGAGGATGGATAGAAAGGAGGGAAGATTAAGGGAAGTGGTGGTCAAAAGCAAAACTCTTTTGAGGAGGGAAAGAGAGAAAGGAGAAAGAAAAGCATAAATGAGGGGGAAATAGGATGGAGAGAAAGACACAGTAGTAATCATAATTATGTATATGAATGGGATGAACTCTACCATAAAATGGAAGTGGATAGCAGAATGGATTAAAAACCATAATCTTATAATATGTTGTTTACAAGAAACACATTTGAAACACAGAGATACACACAGATAAAGGTAAAAGGCTGGAGCAGAATATACTACTTCAACTGAAGTAAAAAAAAGCAAGGGCAGCAATCCTGATCTCAGACAAAGCAAAAGTAAAAATATATCTAATTGAAAGAGATAAGTAACAAAATTACATTCTGCTAAATGGCACCATAGAAGTAATATTACTAAACATATATTCACCAAGGGGTATAGCATCCAAATTCTTGTAGAAGAAGCTAAGAGAGTTACAGGAAGAAATAGACAGCAAAACTATACTAGCAGGGGACCTCAACCTCCCCTTCTCTGAATTAGATAAATTTAACCACAGGATAAACAAGAAAGAAGTTAAGGAGGTGAATAGAATTTTAGAAAAGTTAGATATGGTAGACCTCTGGAGAAAATTGAATGGGAACTGAAAGGAATATACCTTTTTTTCTGTATTATAAAGCAAAAATCATCAAAACTACTTGGTACTGGCTAAGAAATAGAGTGGTGGATCAGTGGAAGAGGTTAGGCACACAAGGTTAGGTACACAGTAGTCAATGACTACAGTAATCTACTGTTTGATAAACTTAAAGATCCCAGTTTCTGGGATAAGAACTCACTATTTGACATAAACTGCTGGGAAAACTGGAAAATAGTATGGCAGAAACTGAGCATAGACCAACATCTTACACCATATACCAAAATAAAATCAAAATGGGTACATGATTTAGATATAAAGGCTGATACTATAAGCAAATTGGGAGAGCAAGGAATATTCTACCTATCAGATTTATGGAGAATGGAAGAATTTATGACCAAACAAGAGATGGAGAACATAATGAAATGCAAAATGGATAATTTTGATTACATTAGATTGAAATGTTTTTGCACAAACAAAGCCAATGCAACCAAGATTAGGAAGGAAGCAGAAAATTGGGAAAAAAATTTTAAAACTGGTGTCTCTGATAAAGGCCTCATATCTAAAATATGTAGAGAACTAAATCAAATTTATAAGAATACAAGTCATTACCCAATTGATAAATGGTCAAAGGATATGAATAGGCAATTTTCAGATGGAGAAATTAAAGCTATCTATAATCGTGAAAAAATGCTCTAAACCACTATTGATTAGAGAAATGCAAATCAAAACAACTCTGAGGTACCACATCACATCTATCAGAGTGGCTAACATGACAAAATGAAAAATGCTGGAGAAGATGTGGGAAAATTGGAATACTAATGCATTGTTCATGGAGTTATGAACTGATCCAACCACTCTGGAGAAGAATTTGAAACTATGGCCAAAGGACTATAAAAATGTACATACCCTTTGAGCCAGCTATAGCACTTCTAGGGCTATATCCCAAAGAGTTCTTAAAAATGGGGAAAAGGCCCACATGTACAAAAACATTTATAGCAGCTCTTGCTGTGGTGACCAAGAATTGGAAGTTGAGGAGATGCCCATCAATTTGGGAATGGCTGAACAAGTTGTGGTATAAGTATGTAAAGGAATACTATTGTGCTATAAGAAATGATGAGCAGGCAGACTTCAGAAAAACCTGGAGGGACTTATATGAACTGATGCTGAGTGAAGTGAGCAGAACCAGGAGAACATTGTACACAGTAATAGCCACATTGTGTGATGACTAACTTTGATAGATTTAGCTCTTCTCAGCAATACAAGG
This sequence comes from Phascolarctos cinereus, assembly GCF_003287225.1. Lineage (NCBI taxonomy): Eukaryota > Metazoa > Chordata > Mammalia > Diprotodontia > Phascolarctidae > Phascolarctos > Phascolarctos cinereus. The sequence goes on from NW_027555736.1 coordinate 229,099,514, forward strand.
ATCTAAGACAACTCCAAAAAAGTCATGATGGAAAATGCTGTCCACATTCAGAGAAAGAACTATGGAGTCTGAATCCACATCAAGGCACACTATTTGCTCTCTATTTTCTTTTTTGTTTCTTCTTTCTTGTGGTTCCTCCCATTTGTTCTGATTCTTCTTTCACAACATGACTAATGTGAAAATATGTTTAATAAGAATGTATATGTAGAGCCTATATCAGATTGCACGCCATCTTGGGGAGGGGAAAGGACAGGGAGCGGAGAAAATTTAAAACCCAGAAGTTTGTGGAAGGCAATGTTGAAAACTAAAAATAAATTAATTAATTTAATAATTAAAAAGCAAAAAAATCAATAAAAATACAATACAATATAAATAGTGTTAATCGATAATTTTCTACATCAATAAGTGGCCTACAGGTAACCATTTCTATTGCATTTTGAATACCACTGCTCCTCACTACACAGGGAAGAATCTGATATTTCTTTCACGCTAAGATATAAGTAAGAGATAACGGATTAATGAAACACAGCATCGCATAATAGATATAGAACCACCTTAAGAGTTAGGAAAAAACCGGGTTCAAGTCTTCCTGTTGAGTTTTATTGGTTGCATGACCTTGGGGAACTCTCTAGGACTGCAAACTGCAGAGCAGATGCCAAACTACACCAATGGAAGGAATTTCCTTTCTGAGAGTTCCCTGTGCTCATGATATACATAGACAAAACATTTCTTAAGCACTTAGTGTTTACATTTACTAAGCATTTACACTAAATGATATGGAGACACATATAAGTAAGCCGGTTCCTGCCCTCAAGAAATTTTGATTCTAATAAGGGAAGACAACACCGAAAGCAGGAATGGGACTGAGAAGGCGGGGCGGGGTGGAAGTTCCCAAGACCACATGATAAAGTGATGGCCCAGAAAGTAGAGTACAGACCTGTTCCTGGCAAGATAAGTTGAAATCCCATTATCAGACTCCAGCATGGCTCAAGGGGCAGAGTCCAAGTTTCCCACAGGAAGGAGATGGGGGATGATGACCAGAGTAGAGGTGACATAGTGTGACGATAGCTGGAAAGTGACAAAAGTCTGGCCAAAAAATGGGAAAGGTATTAATATTATGCCCTCAGGGCTATCTGCATTTCAAATAATTTGTAATTGTAGCATTTCAGGCATTAGCAATCTAAACACAACAATTTGGGGAGAGGGAAGGAGGAGGTAGGAATATCCATCTGTTATCCCTGAAATCAAATCATGTGAGTGGTAAGCTAGTTCATCCTACTTTTACAGCTGGTTCTGTGAAAAAGTATTACATGACAATTAAACCGAGAAACAGTCAAACCAAAAAGCCAATTATTGAAGATACTGTATTTAATTCACTTTTCAAGTAACCTTCACACATCTCCGTTCTGCTCTTCCAATATTGCTGTGATAATAAAAGGAAAGCCTATTATTATCCTCATTTTACAGATAAAGGGACTTAGGCACAGAGAAGTAATCCACACTCAGTAAGTGAATTAGTAGCAGTACTGTGTCTAGATCCAAGGCCTAATCTTCTGGATGAGCACCCTATCTATCTTTCCTTCTTTCCTTCTTTCCTTCCTTCCTTCTTTCTTTCTTTCTTTCTTTCTTTCCTTCTTTCTTTCTTTCTTTCTTTCTTTCTTTCTTTCTTTCTTTCTTCTCTTTCTTTCCTTTCTTCTTTCTTTCTTTCTTCCTTTTCTTTCTTTCTTCTTTTACTGGTTTTGTTTTTATTTTACTTTTATATTCATTTCAAATTCTAGCTCTCCTTTTACCACTTCCCCACCCATTGAGAACTACAATACCTATTTTACATATGAAGTCACGCAAAATATATTTCTGCATTAGCCATGTTCCACCCCCACCTGCCACCTCCCAAAAAACAAGAATAATAAAGGAAGGGGAAAAATATGCTTCAATCTGCATCCTGAGTCCATTAGTTCTCAATCTGGAGGTGGATAGCATTTTTTATCATGAGTCCTTTAGAGTTGTAATGGATCATTGCCTTTCATAGTTGACTATCTTTATAATATTGCTATTACTATGTAGATTGTTCTTCTGGTTCTGCTCATTTCACTTTATATCAGTTCATATAAATCTTCACAGGTTTTTCTGAAACCATCCCCCTCATTTTTTCTTTTAGCACAATAGTATTCCAGCATATTCATATACCATAATTTGTTCAGCCATTCCCAAAATTGATGGGCATCCCCTCAGTTTCCAATTCTTTGCCACCACAAAAGGAGTTGCTACAGTATTTCTGTGCATATATGTCCATTTCCTTTTTCTTTGATCTCTTTGGGATACAGACCTAGTAGTAGTATCACTGGGTCAAAGGACATACATAAAACTATCCAGAATGATTGGAGTAGTTCATAGCTCCACCAACAATGCACTATTGGGCCTATTTTCCCATATCCCTTCCCATCATTTGTGACATTTATTTTAACTGGTTATAAATTTTTAAATTTATTTCTTGAGAATTAGTGTGATGGTGATCACACTGATAGATCATTAGCATGTACTAAGCATCAGAAAATTGAGGTCCAGCAAATTCTGGTAGTGGCTGCCTCTAACCAACTCTATGATATTGGGGAAACCACAGTATTTCTGGGCATCAGTTTTCTCATCTATATATTGAACAAATGACCACCTGTTTTCTAAAGTCCTTTTCAACTCTAAAATTCCATGGCTATGACTTTATAACTCAGTTATAGTCTGGGCAACTGAGCATATTAAATAGTTGAGTTTCCCCGCAGTACTTGAAATCTTTGCGTGTGTGTATGTTTGTGTCACAATATTTTCCCCTTAACTTGAAAGCTCTGAATTCTGGCTATGGGTTCTTTCAGGTGGTCATCATGAATTTTTTTTTCTTATTTTCCCTTTCTCCTCTGGTTCTCAAGGCAATTATCTTTTATGATTTCCTGAAATAACATTTAAGTTAGTTGTATTTTTCCAAGAGTCCAATTATTCTCAAACTATCCTTTGGCCAATCATCCAGGGTTTTTATGGTAGATATTTCTACTATTTTTCAATCTTTTGAGTTTGTTCATTTTCTTGCTGTCTTCTGGAGTCATTGGTTGCACAATTCTCATTTTTAGGGAGTTCACTGAGTCAGTAAGGTTTCCCACCTTCTGTTTTATTTATTCTTCTTCCAATTCTTTCTTCTAGCACTCTTATTTCACTTATAAATTTCATTTTTAATCCTAATTTATTTCTTCTTGCTTCTTTTGGAGTCACGGTCAAGTTATTTCTTCTCTCCCTCCCTTCAGATTCTATTTCTGTGTTAAATTCTTAGTATATAGTATACTATTTCTTTAAGGCCATTTTCATATGCTTTCTGACTGCTCCTTCTCTGTCTCTTCTCCTGGATCCTGCTTCAGATAATACCTTCTTATAGTAGGTGTCCCCTCAGAATCCTAGGACCTCATCTGTTCTCCAATCAGAGCTCTTTCAATCCAACTGAATATAACCCACGTTTTGAAACATCTTGGATTCTTATCCCTGAAATTTACTGGATCTCTTGGCTCCAGGAAAAAACAGAACTGCAGAGAGTCAAGAATAAATTGCCTTTTTGTTTTAAACTATAAAAGTAAATAACCAATGCCATAAGTCAATCAATCAACAAGTGTTTAATAATTACCTACTGCGGAGCCAGGCACTCTGCTAGGCACTTGGGTTACAATGACAAAATGAAATAGTCCCTTCTTGAAAGGAGTTTACATTGTACTAGGCAGTACATGCCTACATTGTAATAGGTAGTAGCAGAACCTCGCACAGTACGGGATTCCCGGAATCCCTGACACTCGATTTCCTGATGTTTTGGAACTCACAAGGTCGAGCCTCCAGATTAATCTCCCTCATTTGGAACGGAACAATAAAAAGCAGAAGCAGGTAAAGAGCCAAGGACTGTTTTCACAGGGCCACATGGACTAGGAGGAGATAAAGTTCAAGGTTTCCCCACTCGAAGCATTGCCTCTCAACACACACTATCAGGGAAAGAGTCAAGCCACTAGAGTGTAACCAAAACAGCAAAATTCTACAGAGGGGCACTTAAAACAAATTGACTGGGCTGCTTTAGGACAAGCATGGGAACACAGAATGGGTAGTGAGCCGACCATGATTGGTGTTGGTCTACCTTTTTAATCACCTAACCCCAACCCCCTTAATCACTCTCCTGGGCTTAGAGGTGACAGCTTTCAAGACTCTTATGAGGCCATTGCTATATCTACTGCCACCAAGCCAGGAGAGGCTGAGCAGTAGAAGAAGGTCAAGCTGGCATACCGGGAGGACAGGGAGAAAGGTCTAAAGAGGCATGATGAGCAGCTTTTAGGGGAAGGCTGAGAGAAGACCAAAGCAATTCCTGATCTTGTAACCTCTGATGTCCTCCTTATTGAAACACCTGGAAAAACAAATGCCAGGCCTTGGTGAGAGTTTTTCTCTTATCCCCAAAGACTCTGAAAAGTCATTTGTGAAGTTCCAAGCTCAATTCCCAGCCCACTTTTTCCTTTCCTTTCCTTCCTTTCTCCTTCATTCCTCCCTTCCTCCTTTCCTTCTTTCCTCTCTTCCTCTCTCCCTCCTTCCTTCCTTTCCCTCTTTCTTTTTCTTTTTCTTTCTTCCTTCCTTTTCCTCTCTCTTTTTTCTTTCCCCCTCTCTTTGTCTTTTTCTTTCTTTCTTTTTTCTTTCTTCCTTCCTTCCTTCCTTCCTTCCTTTCTTTCTTTTTCTTTCTTTCTTTCTTTCTTTCTTTCTTTCTTTCTTTCTTTCTTTCTTTCTTTCTTTCTTTCTTTCTTTCTTTCTTTCTTAAAAATAATTCCCTAAGAAGTCATGTGTGTACACCTAGGAATTCTTGGCAGAAGACTTGGAGTGAGGAAGTATCAGCTCTTTACCAGAATGGTTGATGTGTGAGTGTTTTAATGGCATTATCTTTAATTTTTGATTCCATTCAATGAATGTACTAATTTATAATGTGAATGTTATAGTTCTTTTCTGAGGGGTAACAAGAAATTGGGAAGGAAAAAAAAATCTTAGTGGAATGAGAGCCCTATCCACCTGCCCTTCCATCTCCCATGTCCATATTAGGTGAATGTATCTGTGTAGAGGAAAAACTTTTCTGTGTCATGGACCCCTTTGGCAGTCTCGTGAAGTTATGAAGTGTCATGTACTCATCTCTAAATATTAAATCCTAGACTTAGGCAGTGTGATAGATACCAAGCTCTAGGAGCTGAGGAAGCAACCTGGGCTGTGTTTATTTCCCACGTATGAAAATAGGGAACTGGGTAGCTAAAGTAAAAAAATCTCTCAAACTTGGGGGTTTTTTGTTGGGATCACAATCCCAATAGCTACCCTAGAGCCATTCACCTGCCTTTCCGCCCCCTATGACTATATTAGGCAGTTTTTTTCTGTAGAGAAAAATCAGTTTAGCAGGTGATTTTATGTAGTGTAGGGGTTCTTAACTTTTTCTGTGTTATGGACCCCTTTGGCAATCTGTTTAAACCTGTGGACTCCTTTTTCTTTCTTTCTTTTTTTAAAGTTGCACACCAAGATATTTTCTTTTATTTTATTTGTAAATAATATTCAATTTTTCCAATTATATGTAAAGATCATTTTTAACATTCGTTTTTGTAAGATTTTGAGTTCCAAATTTTTCTCCTTCCCTCCTTTCCCCCCTCCTTAAGAGGGCAAGCAATCTGATACAGGTTATACATATGCAATCATGTTAAACATATTTCTACATTATGGACTCTTTTTTCTGAATGTTTTTAAATAAATAAAACAAAATACATAGAATTATAAAGGAAGCCAATAATACTGAAATACAGTTATTGAAATACTTTTAAAAATTCTTGGATCCCATACTAAGAGCCTCTGGTATAGGAGAAAAGCCCTACTTTAACACAGATAATAGGACAGCCAAGTGGCACAGTGGACAGAGTACCAGGTCTGGAGTCAGAAAGGCTTATCTTTGTGAATTCAATCTGGCCTCAGATACTAGCCATGTGACTCTGGGCAAGTCACTTTTTGTGACTTGTAAAACTGTTTGTCTCAGTTTCCTCATCTGTAAAATGAGCTGGAGAAGGAAATGGTAAACTATTCCAGTATCTTTGCTAAGAAAACCCCAAATGGTATTAAAAACCATAGTCCTACAATATATTGTTTACAGGAAACACATTTGAAACAGAGGGACACACACAGGGTAAAGGTAAAAGACTGGAGCAGAATATATGATGCATCAGCTGAAGTAAAAAAGCAGAGGTAGCAATCCTGATCTCAGATGAAGCAAAAGCAAAAATAGATCTTATCAAAAGAGATAAGGAAGGAAACTACATACTAATGTTGATAGACTTAGCCCTTTTCAAGAATGCAAAGATCTAAGACATCTCCAAAGGCCTCATGATGGAAAATGCTATCCACATCCAAAGAAAGAACTGTGGAGTTTGAATGCAGATTGAAGCATACTATTTGCTATTTTTTTTTCTTCTGTTGTGTTTTGTTTCCTCTTTCTGATGGTTCCTCCTATTGGTTCTAATTCTTACTTACAACATGACTAATGTGAAAATATGTTTAATAGGTATGTATATGCATAGCTGTCTTGGGGAGGGAGGTGGGAAGGGAGGAGGAGAAAAATTTTAAATATAAAAGCTTATGGAAGTGATTGTTAATAAATCAAAAGAAATTAATTGTAAAAAACAAAAAATAAGAAAACCCCAAATGGGCTCACCAAGAGTCAGACATGACTGAAAAATGACTGAACAACAGTAACAGCAGTTATTTATACTTCAAAGTGAATGACTATCAATCCCTTCCTAGAGAGCTGATTTTTAATATGAAGCTAACTTTGCCAAGAAAACACTCAAAATGGGGTCACAAAGAGCTGGACACAAGTGAAACAACTCTGTAACAACAACAACAAAAATAGACAGCAACAAATGTATGCCTTATTCCTGCCAATGGCACCCTTGGGTGCCATTTTAAACAGGTACTCAAGGGTATCATTGGCAGGAATAAGGCATAAATAGGAAGAAAGATAAAAGAAGAAAAGTTAAAGGGAAGTGGGGAAAGAAAAGAAACACAAAAGAAGCCTGTGGTGGTAAGCAGTGGTAGAATATCAGCAATGACCACCTCATAGACCTCTCAATAAGCCAGGTACCTTGGAGTCAGACCAGATAACAGCAGCAGGTCAGGAGTGGTAGATAACGAGTCAAGAGTCCAGAAGGAAGATTGTTTGAGGCAGGTAAGTCTTAGGAAACAGAGCAATAAATGAGTCAGAATCAAATAGGTAAGCCAGAGTTAGAGCATACATGAATGGTATCAGCATATACCACAGATCAGAAACCAGGTGAAGAGAAACACAATTCAGAAAGACATAAATAGAACAGAGTGGGGCAGATGGAGTCCAAGCAAACAGTCAAGAACTCAGATGCATATAAATGAAAAGAGCAAGAAAAATATCAAGACGAGGAAAGGCACTGATTGTTAAGGCAGAAGGCTACCTCACCTCAGGAGCTGAAATCTCCAAATATGGACCTGAGGCTTTCCAGCAGAGAGTATTAAGAACACCTACTTGCAGTAGTGAATGGATGACTAAATAGAGAGTTTGTGACATAAGTTTCCTGCTCTACATGATAATTCTTGTCTCTCCCAACGTCATTTTTCTAAATTCAAATGGAATTTGGACTTGGACAAAACTGTTAACATAGGATCGTAGAAACTGATACTCAGATAACCTAATTTAACCCTCTCTTTCTACTAACGAAGAAACTGAGGTTCACAAGAAGTTGTGATATGCCCATGGTCATATAGCTACTAATTATTGGAAGAGATTCAAACCTAGATATCTCCAGACTTCAAGTCAGATGTTCCTTCCATCAAGCCACCATGGTGCTTTTATGTACTTTGATTTTGATGTACTAAGGTGTTTTTTTAAAAATAAGATACTTGTTTTAAACTACAAGAAAAAATATCGTTGCTTTTAAATCATAGCTAAGAATTTGACTTAAAAAATTGCATGAACTTTGACTTAAAAAATTGCATGAACTTTACAAATATAAGATATTACAAAAGTCTTTAGTTTAAACTTCAGCTGAAAATTGCACTACGACTTTTGAAACACCTTGTATAGCCACCAATCTTGAATGGTTAATTTTCAGATAAGTTTGAGTGATTGGATCACAAGATTATATGGGACATCTATATTTAACGGTAACCCTAGCTGTATCATTATGAAAACAACATAACAGCCAAATGTCTGACATCATGTAGCTCAGACTTTTTATTAATTTTTAATTCTTTTTTTTAATCTATGGGCTTTGACCCAAGATGGAAAACTTGAACTCAAAGAGAATGTTGGAGGACTCTTTGAACAAGCATGGACAAAGTAGAAATGAGAAATGGCTTGTCAACAGAAAACTTGAAGAGCGTCGACAGATTCCTGTGGCAACAAGTTGTTCTCATTGGTGACCCACTTTTCAAGATCTGGGCTAGAAAATGAATGACTGTGTTACCACTTAATTAGAAGCTTCTGACAGGGCTTAAAGCCCAGTTAGCTGTGTTACACATTTTAAAAAATTGTATTTGTGTTGAGCTTTATAGGTTACAAAGCACTTTCACAGCCATTATCTTATGGAAACTTTGTCTGGTAAGTGAAGCAGATCCCACCTCTGATACATGTGGCATTAGGAAAGTCACTTAATGTCCTTAAGCCTTAGTTTCCTCAACTATGTAAAAAGGGAGTTAAACTAAGTGATCTCCAAAGTCCCTTCCAACTCTGAATCTGTGATCCTACATTGCTATCTCCATCTAATAGATGAGAAAACTGCGGCCCTGAAAGGCTGTGACTCGCCGAAGGTTATGGAACTAGGACATAACAATAATAATAGCTAACACTTATATGATACTTACTCAGAGCCAGTCACTGTGCTAAGTGCTTTATAATTATCTCAGTTGGTCCCTACAATAACCCTGGGAGGTAGGTGCTATTATTTTCTTCACTATACAGACGAGGAAACTGAGACAAAGAGAGGTTAAATGACTTGGCCAGGGTCACATAGTTAGTTAGTATCTAAGACTAGATTTTTTTTTTAAGCAATTGGGGTTAAGTGACTTGCCCAGGGTCACACAGCTAGTAAGTGTCAAGTGTTTGGTCTGAGGCAAGATTTGAACTCAAGTCCTCCTGACTTCAGGGCCAGTGCTCTATCCACTGTATCACCCGGCTGCCCCTGAAACTCCGTATTTTAAAGAAGTGGTAATTGACTGCAGAGAGGTTAAGTGATCTGCCCAAGGCCACCGGGATAGTATAATTAGGATTACACCCACAGCCTTTGGCTTCAAATTTAATGTTCTTTCTACTGTGCCACATCAACCCAATATCACTCACAAATCAATCCGTCCACAAGTATTTGTTAAACAGCTGTTGTGTGCCAGGCATGCTGTTAGGTTCTGAGCATACTAAGACAAAAGTGAAACAATACGCAAAAGCCTACATTTTATAGGAGGAGACAATGTGTAAACATTTAAGTACAATTGATAAAAAATGAATACAAGGCAATCTGCATGGAGAGGCACTGGCTTTTGGGGGGAATAGCAAATGCCTCAAGTAGGAAGTAGTGTGTGAGCTGAACTAGAAGCTCTAAGAGACAGAAATAAGGAAGGTAGGGCCTTCCAGGCTCCAGGGACATCCTATGCAAAGACACAAAGACAGGAGAGGAAATATGCTATGTGAGGAGCAGCAAGAATGCCAGTTTGGGTGGACTGAAGCATAAGAAAAGGGGAGTAATGTATAATAATGGATGAATGAGGCATTTATTAGGTGCTTACTGTGTACAAAGCACTGTGCTAAATGCACTGGAGACAGTCTCAGCTCTCAAGGAACCTACATTCTAATAGGGGAGACAACACCCACAAAAGGTTTCAGCAGCAAGTCAGATGGAAAAGTCCCATGATCCTTAAGGTGCATTGGCAAAGCAGCTAGGAATGCCTCTAATGCCATTTCCGTTAATAAAATCGTATTCGTTTCTAAGTTGAACCATTTAACAATGCCAATGACTTTGGTGACATGAACTTTCTTTTCTAGATCTTCATTAAATGTGGTTGTAACGCCTGCAGAAGCAGTTTCTTGGCTGCATTTCCACAGGCGTTACTTCCCAAAATAACAGCTTTAGGCACTGAGTTGGAAGTATTGCTATTCCTAAAGCTCCTGGGTCCAAGGTCCTGGTCTGTTTCTCTCAGAGACTGAGGGGAGATGGTGGCTGCGGTGGGTTAAAAATGAAATGACTGAGGAAACAAATGTTAGACCTTCTGAGCGTATCAATTTATTAAGCAATGCACGACAGTGCCCAACAAATGGGAGCAGACCTCCTCAGCTTAGGCCTAGACTCCAATATAGCGGGAGATATTTTATATTATACGTTTATATATCAACAGCTAGTCAAATAAAACCAATTAATTAAAAGGAAATAATACAAGATTAGGTGATCTGATTTCTAATCTGATGATAGATTAGGGACTTTCCAAGTTGGGAGGGGGAGAGCAAACAGGTGTAATTCCCTGAATTCAGAAAAAGAAGCGTCCTACTCTCCCCGCCAAGTGTCTGAAAACAATCAAAGGAACACGGAAACAGTCATTGATTGATTAGTACAGAGCCAAATTTCAGATAAGACAGGTTACTTGAGGTGTACAATTGTGAGAACACTCCTTGCATCAGTCTTTGGGTCTGAATAAATTTCTGGTCAGCATAATAGGTCCTTGATTAAGGGTCTCTAAGCAGCAGGTAAAGGTGATCCAGCTTCCCAGCCATGCAGAGTTAAGTTCAAACAATGCAATAAGGTTTTCTCCCAATTCCTACAGTTGAATAAAGTTTTCTCACAAGACGGAACTTGGATTAGACCCATAATTGAATAAAAACAGAACCACGCTAGCTCCAGAACTGAGTCATGGAATGGAGTCAGTGTGGTTCACCCAATTCCCACCACCCCTTGCTGTCCTAATCCTCTCGATTCCATCGATTTCCTCATGGCCGAGTGGGGGTGGTTCAACTTGCTTGGCACATGCTGCCTCCTGTCTGTCCCTCAGGGTGCCCTGACGCTTCAGTTATGCTGACACGCCTGCTCTTTGAGTGGCAGCAGCCCCTTCTTTTCAGGCATTTTCTCCATAGATGACGACTCTTAGGACTAAGCTAGAAGCAAGGCTAGTGGTCCGGGAGGTACTGCCATTCTCAGAACTCCTATGCTTATCTGTCTGTTTGTGACAATCGGACAGTAGTTGTGCTAGTGGTGACAAGGAAAGTGGTTCCTTCTCTACAGCGGTTTCTCTCCTCAGAGATAGATATGGGGCCTGGGCTGGAAGCAGGTCTGGTGATTTGGGGTATGCTGCTATTCCAAAGTCTCTTGAGCTCAGGGTCCTGGGCTGTCTCCATCAGGATCTGAAAGGAGATGGTGGTCAAGATGGAAGCAGTGGTTTGACTTGCCTGGCACATGTGGTCTCTTATCTGTCCTTCGGGGAATAATAAGGCTAGAAACGTAGGTTGGAGCCAGGCTGTGAAAGCTAAATGTGTTAAGCAAAATTGACCATGGAGGTGGATTTGCCTTGTTGATCTTACAAAGGACATTCTTTTTTTTTTTAATGAGGCAATCAGGATTAAGTGACTTGTCCAATGTCACACAGCTAGTATGTATCAAGTGTTTGATCTGAGGCCAGATTTGAACTCAGGTCCTCCTCACTTCAGGGCCAGTGCTCTATCCACTGTGCCACCTAGCTGCCCCTACAAAGGACATTCTAAGGAGAAGCTGTCCTCTGCTCTTGACATCAGAAAATAAAAAAGCTACTTAAGAGACCCTGGCTTGTCTGTACTGTGCAATACAAGAAGAGTTCTTATTTGTTCTTTCCAATATTAGTTGCACCTTCACTCATTCCCCTTGGCTCACTGATCAAGGCAAGGAAATTGGAATACTCGTTGCTCCCCATTTCCACTTTCACTTCCTCTTCCCTCTACCACCACCATTTAATAACCTCTCCTTTATGGTCTATGTTATTTGTATCTACATCCAATCAAGATCCTAGTAGCTGTTCACTACAGATCTCCAAGTCACTCCCTTTCCTTCCTCAATAAGTCTGGTACCTGGCTCACAATTTTTCTCTCCTTCTCAACTTTTGCCGTCATGGTAGGGAAATTCAACATACATATTGACTTTCCCTCAAACACTCTAACCGCTCAGTTCCTCAACCCACTCACTTTCTATGACTCTACATCAGCAACACACAAAGATGGTCCTACCCTTGATCTTACCCATCACCCACAATTGCAACACCACCATGTCTGAGAATTCCAAAATCTTATCTAACCATAATCTATTAGCTTTCTACCTCTTTCTGTGCCTTCTCTTACCAAAACTCACTCTTTGTCTACACTGTAAACTCTAATCCCTGAATCTTATAATTTGTTCCTAGGCCATTTCCCTTGCACTAGCCACTCTGTCCTATTTTCCCCATCTTGACCCTATAGTGAACCAATTCAACTGTACATCACCCTTTTCTCTTGAGTCCCTGGCCCCTTATCATATCATTGATGGCCCCAGGTTTGGATGATTTCCACCATCTATTACCTTCACTCCTACATATGTACTGCTGAATGATAGTGGAGAAAATCATGCGACACCCCCATTCTGACTAGGCCTACTATAAATTTGTGTTATACAACCTCAACTGGGCCTTCAGTGCCACTAAACAATCTTTCTACCTCTCCCTTTTCAAATCGCTATCCCACCTACCACAGCAACTCTTCCAAATGTTTTCATCTTTTGTCAAACCTCCCCTGGCTTCCCCTCTCCCACACCTCTTCCCTGATGACCTTGCCTCATATTTAACAGAACAAAACAATTGAGACCATTCACCATGAGCTCCCTCTTCTCCTTTCTTCCTCATCTCATATCGCTCATATGCTTTCTGTCACTATCTCTTTCTTCTTCCCTTTCTCAGAAGAAGAGAAAGCCTTACTCCTCAACAAGGGAAACCTCTTCACCTCCTCAAGGGATCCTATACTATCCTGTCTCCTCCAACAATGGCCCCCTCTGTCATCTTTTACCTTCTATCTATCATTTACCTTCAATTTCTCCTTATTGACTGTTTCTTTTCTTGTTGCCTACAAACATGCTCACGTCTCCTCCACCCTCAAAAAACCTTCACTTAATCCTTCCATACCCTCTATCATCCTATATCTCCTCCTGCCTTTTGTAGCCAAACTCCTTGAAAAGAGCGTCTTATAATAGGTGCCTCCACTTTCTTTTCTCTCATTCACTTCTTAGCCCCTTACAATATGGCTTCCAACCTCATCATATCATTAAAACTTCTCTTCAGAGTTACCAATTAATCACCAAATCCAGTGTTCTTTCCTCAATCTCCATTCTTCTTGACTTCTCTGCTGCCTTTGACACAGTTGATAATCTTCTCCTTGAAGCTCTTCTCTCTGGAAGCTCTGCTTCTCCTGGTTTGCCTCCTATCTATCACACTGCTCTTTCTTGGTCTCCTTTTCTGGATCCTCATCCAGATCATACCCTGTAACCATAGGTATCCCAGAGAGATCTTTCCTGAGCCCTCTTTTCCCTATTTACTATTTCACTTGGTAGTGAAGCTCCCAATTAATTTTAATTACTCTCTCTATGAGAATCTAACAATTCTCAAATCTGCTTATCCTGACATAACCTCTCTGCTGATCACCAATCATGCATCTCCAATCGCATTTCAAAGACATCTCAAAAGACATCTTAAACTTAACATGCCCCAAACTGAATTTATTATCTTTCTCCCTAAACTCTCCCCCATTCTCCTGTCTTCCTTATTACTATCGAAGATACTACCATTCTCCCCAGTCTCTCAGACCCTAAACCTAGGTGTCACTCTCAACTCTTCACCATCTCTCACCTTCCATGTTCAATCTGTTACCAAGACTCATTTATTTCACCTTTGCAACATCTCTAAAATACACTCCTTTCTCTCCTCTGATACTGCTACCACCTCATCAACTCATATTTGTTGTACTGCAATAGCCTGTTGGTGAGTCTGCCTTCCCCAAGTCTCTCCCCACTCCAATTCATCCTCAATTCAGTCACCAAAATGATTTTCCTAAAGTACAGATCTGACCATATCACTCCTCCCTACTCAATAGACTCCTGTGCCTCCCTATGAGCTCCAGGGTCAAATATAATATCCTCTATTTGATGTTTGAAGCCCTTTGTAACCTACCTCCCACCACCCTCCCAAGCTTCGTACACCTTTCTCCCTGCCACATATTCTTCAGACCAGTGACATTGGCCACCTTGCAATTCCAGGAACAAGATACCCAATCTCTCGGCTCCTGGCATCTCCTCTGGCTGTCCCCCATGTCTGGAATGTTCTTTCTTCTCATCTCTACCTCCTGGCTTCTTTGACTTTGTTCAAGTCCCAACTAAAATCCCATCTTCTACAGGAAGCATTTACCAACCCCTCTTAATTCAAGTGACTTCCCTCTTGTAATTACTTTTTTCTTATAATTATTTTTAATTTTTTTCCTATTTATAGCTTATTTGTACATATTTGTTTGTTTGCTATCTCCCTCATTAGATTGTGAGCTCCTTGAAGGCAGAGACTGTTGTTTGCACTAATCTAAACTAAATTGCACTAATTTGTACCCCCAGCACTTAGCACAATGCCTGGCATATGGAAGGTGCTTAATACATGTTAATTGATAGACCACTATGTTCTGAGATTTTGTCTTCTTGCATCTCATAAATAATTCATGTTTTATGGCTCTTAGGGTTATATATCTTGGGGACACCCAGATGGTCATGATTACTCTCAGTAACTTTTTCTTGTTACTCTAACTAAGGATACCTTCCCCGCCTACCAGATCTGACTAAGAACTAGACGACAGGCAATGCAGTATAGCATAAAGAGCAAGGATTTTGAAGTTAAGCTTTTTCTACAAAACTCACTGGTGCCTTGTGGTAGCAAAGAACAGAAATGAAGTGGTTGGATTTGGTCAGGGAGTGTTAAACAAATTGTGGTATGTAAATAACAAAACATTGTTGTACTACATGCTATGATCAATGCAGCCAGGGCCTGATTAGTGCAAATAACGAACCCCTGAAGTGGTCACATTATTAGGATTCACACTGTATTTTTCCACTGGACAAGAACAAGTTGCCATATTTTATGTAATTATAACTTTAAATAGTGCATATCCAAATACATATGACCCTTTTAGTGAATTTATTATTTGTACTAATTGGGACCTAGCCATATGAGGCATGCAGAGAAATAAGGGAAAACTGATGTGAAGTGAAGTAAGCCATACTAGGAAAATAAATACATAATGACTACAATGATGTAATTGGAAAAAACAATAAAATCAAACTGAAAATTGTATAATTATAATAATCAGGCTTAGTCCTGGCAAAAAAGATGAGAAAATGTGCTTTCCTTCTTTCATTGGAGTGGTGGGGGATTATAGGTTTGAAGTGTTGAATACCATATCAAAAATGGTTTATGTGCTATCCAGTTTTGTTGAATTATTTTAATCTTTGTTATAAGGGAAGGATCATGGGCAATGGATAGGGAGGAGTACAGTTGAAAATGAAAGTGATATAAAAAAAATCAAAGACATAAAAAGACTTAAAAAACACTCATTGGTGCTTTTCAAATGTGAATTTGACCAATGACAAGCGTCCAAGGTTTTTGTATCAACTTTTCAATAGTGTGTGTGGGAATAAGGGACATGGAAGTACCTCATATAGCCATCAAGATTTCCTCATATACAAAGTAACACTCCCTCAGCATTTTCCTGGCAGCCTGTAACACACACTTTTGCACTTTTCCGTTCTGCAACAGATAGTACTAATGGATCTGCCATCCCTGAAAACTCTGCCTTGTTTTTTGAGAATTAGGCCATCATATTCTCAGAGATAATCCTTTTACTCTGCTCTTCCATAATTCAAGTTGCATTTTACATTTTGGTCAGATATCTTCAAATGTATGCTCTTGAATACATAGTTTTGAAAAATTAAATGTGTATTTGAACCTGTAGGTTTAATTTTGATGTAGGGTCAAGGTTTAATTCTAAATAGAAATTACTCAATATTATTAACCAGTTTAAAAAGTGTATTCTTGCCAGCCCTGTTCCTGGAATATAACGGTTTCACAACTACCACATGCAACAATAATAACTATCTGAGTATCAGCAACAGCCTTGTATTGGTTGCAACTGGAAGGTTTCATCACATTCTCATTTTAAAATTAATTTTTATTATGAACAATTAAAATCCCATGTCCTCTCCTCCTCAGCTTTGGCATTCTCAGGTCAAGGGAGAATATCTTTGACAAGCCTAATTTTATAAATATGGCTTAAGCCTCCATTCAACGCAGCATCTCTATTCACAGACCAGAGGTCAATTACAAATCAAATAGCAAAGTATTTTCATTAAGTGAAAATGGCAAGATAACAGGAATTGAAAATATTCTCAGTTTCTTCCTCTATTTCCTACCATGGGTTTGTAAACTCTTTTTTTTTTTTGATGAGGCAATCAGGTTTAAGTGGACTTGTCCAGGGTCACACAGCGAGTGTCAAGTGTCTGAAGCTGGATTGGAATTCAGGTCCTCCTGACTCCAGGGCCGGTGCTCTATCCACTGTGCCACCTAGCTCCTCCAATTACTAATTTTTTTATATACCATAGGAATGAACAGTAGCCAGGGAAAGAATGGTATGAAAGGGCTTACTGGTATAGACCATAAGAAATAATGGAATTTCTGTGAAAGTGCTTCTGGCAACAGCAGTATGAGGGGGTTCCCCTGCTTACTCTCTTTGCTCCACATGGGGAGGAGGGCAAAATGTTTTCCTAGGGATATTTCAGCTAAAGAGGCAACATCCTTCCCAACTCTAGGGCAAGGAGGAAAGGGTGAGTTCATCTCACCAGTCTTTGCTCAGGCTTCATCTTATAAGCATTGCAAAGGCTCTGTTTGCAATTCCTGCAGCAGAAGTTCTGAAGGTCAGCTGTCAGGATCTTTACAGAAAAGGACAGAGGAGAACAGATATATGGTTCTGCAAAGTCACCATGGCATTTATATATAGGATGACCTAGGAGAAGACTCAGTGACCTGGATCTCTCTCTCTCTCTGTCTCTCTCTCTCTCTCTCTGTCTCTCTCTGTCTCTCTCCTTCTCTCTCCCCACCCACCCTTTAAATTCATTGCAGACACACCCAGAAAATTCCAAGTTTCTTGATAACAGGGGCTAATGGAATCCTGTTCTGATGCAGGACCAGATTCTGATGTAGGGTTACATTTGTGAAGTGTGGCAGCCTGATTCCATTCTCATGTGCCTGTCCATTTTCCCCTTAGAGACATTCAATTTTACTTCTTCAAAGAATTCTATGACCACCAAGCATAAACATACAACATCAGTAAAAATTTAACATTGAAAATCAATGGAACTAACTAACTTGCTTAGTAACTATTTACTATTATAGATTTCTGGAAAGATCCTCACTGAATCCAGTCCCCTCATTCTTTTTTTCAGATGACCCACATTAAAAGATTGGCCTCAGGTCACATACTGGCAAACCTGGGACTCCTACAAACCACATACTTTCCCCACTGTGTCACATGGTCTTTGTATTTCAATACATTAACTTCACATATAAAATATGATCGAAAAATTTCTATCATTTCATCTAGCTTTTCATAAGAATTCTTTTTTATAAATTGATTTTCATTACCTGGAAAGATTTATATGAACTAATGCAACGTGAACTAGCAGAACCAAGAAAACAATGTATACAATAATGGCAATTTAGTAATAATAATCAACTGTGAAAGACTTAGCAACTCTGATACAGTGATCCATGACAGTTCCAAATGATTCATGATGACAAATGCTATCCACTTCCATATACAGAACTGATAGATTCTGAGTGCAGATTGAAGCATACTTTTTCTCTTTATTTTTCTTTTTTTTTTTTAACAATATAGCTAATGTAGAAATATATTTTGCTTGACTTCATATATATAATGGATATTGTACTTCTAGCTTTCTCAGTAGGTAGGGTTGGAGTGGAGGGAGGGAATTTGGAACTGAAACTAAAAATTAAAAATTAAATTGATTAAAAAATTAAAATGAAGTTCATCTTTCTTCTTTCATTGTTTTCTTGTCATGGTTTGATAGAAACTGGAGAAGATAGAAAGAAAGAGAGTAGAGAGGCCTTTTTTCTGAATATAATTTTTAACCTTTATCTTGAAAAGAAGATGAAGAGAATTCTTGCAAAGTGACCATTTATTGTCCTCAATGAACTGGTGTGGATTGTGTTCTTGGAATTGAAAAGTTACTTGACATTGTATTGAGAATTACAACTCTAGTTGTGATTGTTCTCACAGCTAAAATATTGTAAGTAATTATCTATTTCTTTGTTGCATTATTAATGTCAGTGTTAAGAAGGTTTATATTCAGTAATTTTAATAATTAATCTTAAAAAACTAATTGATTATATATGTGTGTATATATATATATGTGTGTGTGTGTGAGTTTTCCAGTTTATTCAATAAATAACATTTTATCAACTGATGGGGGCTCTGAACTTAGTTGATTGAATGATATGTTTAAATTGTATTAATTAGTGAAGAAACATATAAATACATTCTGTATTCTCCTAGCATTCAGTATTCGTTAAAATTATGCTTTGATGCTTTTTTCTTTCTTTTCTTTGTTTTTTTTTTTTAAAAAGCATCCCTCTTGAAAGGTCTTCTTTCCCTGAGCTTCCCCATTAAATACAAAAAATAAAACTCAATCCTTGTAACAAGTAAGCATAATCAAGGAAAACAAATCCACCTATTTGCCTTGTTCAAAAATATGTGTTTTATTCTGTCCCTTAAGTGAATAACCTCTCTGTCAGGAGATGGGAAGCATGTTTCATCATCAGTGCTCTAGAATCAGGGTTGGGCTTTGCATTGATCAGAGTTCTTAAGTCTTTCGAAGTTGTTTTGTTTTGCTATGTTGTTATTACATCAATTGTACTCTTGGTTCTGCTCACTTTACTCTGCATCAATCCATACCAGTCTTCTCAAGTTGCTCTGAAACAGTTTCTTTAGTTATTTCTTATAGCACAATAATATTCTATTATATTTTTAAACAATAAGTGTCTGGTCATTTCCCAATTGATGGATGCCACTTTAGTTTCCAGTCCTTTGTCACCTCCATGGTATTTTAGATATGAAAATAATGTGTCAGGTCATCAATGACATGTATTGAGAAACTACTGTGATGCCCATCAATTGGAGAATGGCTGGAGAAATTATGCTACATGAATGTAATATATTGTTATACTGTAAGAAAAGAAGAAAGGGATGATTGAAGAAAAATCTGGGAAGATCTATTTGAACCGATATAGATCAAAGTGAGTATAACCAGGAGAACAATTTATACAGTAACAACATTATAAAGAGAAACAACCGTGAAATACTTAAGAATGCTAATTAATGCAATAAACAATCATGATTTAAAAGAACTGGTGATAAAATATGCTGCCTTCCTCCTGACAGGGAAGTAATAAACTCGAAGTGTAGAATGAAATATACATTTCCACACGTGACTAATGTGGGGATTTATCTTGTCAATTATGCATATATGATATAAGAGTTTTATTTTTTTCTTTCAATTCAAGGATTTTGGAGGTAGAGATATAACAATGAGGTTGCTAATTTTTTAAAAAGAGGATTATTAAAGCATTTCTTGAAAATACACAGAAGAAAACTGAAAGTCAATAGGAAACACAAACAAGCTTAATGCTTAAAAAGAAAAGCAATCTCTTCATATACAATCCTTTTTCTGCTTTGTATATCATCTTATTTTGGTTAATTTAGTTCAGCATGACTTTTTTTTAAAGAATAAAAGTGTGTGGGGCAGCTAGGTGGAACAGTGAATAGAGCACCAGCCCTGAAGTCAGGAGGACCTGAGTTCAAATCTGGCATCAGACCAAACACTTGACACTTACTAGCTGTGTGACCCTGGGCAAGTCATTTAATACCAATTGCCTAAAAAGAAAAAAAAAGAATAAAAGTGTGTGTGTGTGTGTGTGTGTGTGTGTGTGTGCGTGTGTGTGTGTGTGTTCGTAAAATGAGGGGTATAGTATGAGTAACATCCTAACCCCTACCCCCATGCAAATTAGGTTACCTTTTCCTTAAAAGACATTAAGACTATCCTTGAGATTTGATTGGCTCAAGGGACTAAAAACTCAGACTGTTGACATCACTTCCTGATGACTTCAGTATAAAGCAGTCACTAAGAGCCCCAGGACTTCTTTTAAACTTGGCTGGTAGAAAATGAGGAGAGACCCAGGGAAGGGACCTTAGCTCAATTAAATCAATTTGAGGTGTCTGCAATTTCTCTCTGTTAAATATCCTTCTCCTACTATGGCTAAGTAAAACTCCTTTCAATAACTGTTGAATGACCTATAAATTTCTCATTTTGTTTTGGTATTGAAATTAAGCTACGAGGAGACTGGCCTGAGGAAGGTCCAGCCGAGAACTAGAGATTGGACTACATAACCTTTGAGGTCCCTTCCAGCTCCAAATCTGTGAACCTGGGACCATGGTCTATGATATTGTTTGGGGGAGGTCACAGATTTTAGATTGGACTGAGAGTCAAGACCTGATTTCCAATTGTGACTCTGCTTTTCCCATGCCTTTATCTTGGACAAATAAACTAAGTTTTCTGGTACTCAGTATCCCTTTCTGTAAAACAATGCCTGCCTCTCCCATTTCAAAAGGTCATTGTGAGGGTTGGAAAGAATGGATGTGTGAAATTTTTGAAAATGTTAAAGTTTTTTAGAAATGTGTTATTACCATTAGTAATAGAAAACAGCAATTGATGTTTTATTTTTCAGGCTTTAGTTTATGAACATCCTGGGCAGGAGTTAGAAATTGAGCTCTTTGATGAAGACCCAGACAAGGATAATTTCCTTGGAAGGTAAATTCCTTGTGTATATGACACTGGAATGTAATCTGTTGAATTGTATTGTGATAAAATGCCATATTTAGGCTCTTTTACTGTACATACTGATAATGATATGAGACATAATGTTTAGTTGATTTAGTATCTCTTAAACATATTATTATTGTTCGATGTAAATGTGGTATAGTATTAGAGAGCCAGCGTTAAAGCCAGGAAGACCTGGGTTCAAGTCCTGCTTCTTAACGTGTCCTAACTGTGTGACCCTGTGTATGTCAGTCATTTTTCCTGCGTATTGCTCTAGAAACCCTCTAAGATTATAACTCGAAGAGAAGATACCTTCCTACACTGGTAGAGGGAGCTTCCTAATCTAGGAGTTCCCTGAAATCACAAGTTGAGTCCCTGTCCCTATTGTCACTGTTGTTACTAAATAATAATTTCACTAAGCTGAAATTTATAGAGAAACTCAATTGAAATATCATTTGGAGGGATTATTCCAGAATGCGGAAATAATTTTACAACCAAATAAACCACTTCAAAACGATCTTATAGAAAAGGATCTTACTGCACTTTATTGCACTAGGTGCATTGATGCCTGCTATAATGCCAGTAATTCATTGGAGAATAAGTGATTGATTCAGACAGTTCAGCTAAAAAGTTTTTAAAGCTGAATATCCTGTTAGTATATTACTAATATAGCCTTAATAGATGGTATTCTCCAGTAATAAAATTCTGAATTGTACAGTCCAATTTAATGAGTGCATATTACTAAAAAGAAAAAAAAATCAAATTGTGCTCGTTGAATTTTTCTAGGAAGAAGTTTTGAATGTGTGCAAAGCCTGAATAGCTTTCATTTTCTCTCTTTTCCTTCTTTACTTCTGTTTGTCATTCTTTCATGACTTAGTGTCTTAATTTTCTAAATGTACTTTTCCTAGATTTTTAAAATTTGAAATTATTTCTACTGTCACTTTGCTCCTAACATCATGCAGTTGTCTCTCCTGACTTAGTTTTCCAGAGGCCCCTTTCTGATGGTTCACTTACATATGAACTACATAACATTTTTGGAACCATCTTCTACTGGTAGAAGAATATTTTATGCATTGCAATTTTTTTCCTATTCAGTTTCATCTAAAACCCGGTTATATGCTTCTCCTAATTCCTTCTTCATACCCAAGGGCTTTCTCTTTTATTATCTAGTTTCTTAGGACCTCAGAGGTCATTCTTAATCCCTCATTTTACAAATGAAGAAACCAAGGCCCAAAAAAGTAAAAGTGACTTATCCATGGTCACATGGGTCCAAAGCAGAAGAGCAAGGCTTTAAACCTCCCTTCAAATCCAATGAGCTTTCTTCTACTCCAGGTTTGAAAAAAAAATACACTTATGACTCTATCAAAAAGACACAGAATAAAGATTCCAGCTTGTTGGGTCAACAAGGATGTTGGAATTAAATCAAGTTTCCCACACTCCCTAAGGTTTCTGTCTGCACTGAATCAAAATCCTTGGAAACTCATTCAGATGGAAAATAAAATCTCAAAATATAATTGTTTGGTTTACTTGGGGCTCATGAATTAAATAAGTGCAAAGCTGAAAGTGTTGCAGACGGAGTGAAATGAGAACAAATTTCCCATTTGGAAAATGTTAACATGTATGCAAAACCAAATGGAGTAGCCATTAGTCCGAGGAGACATAATTGACTAATTGAGCTTCCAAAGAACAAAGAAAAATGAAAACAGAATCTTACTATGAACATTCTTTGTTGTTGTTGTTTTTCATTAGAGTGAAAAGGTCTAAGCTGCAAATGTCTTTGGTTATGGCTACACCAAATCCTGGAAGCCACAAGAACAATTAGCAACAGACAAAGAAAAGTGTATTTGGTCACTGGATTTGTGGTGAGGTAACAGTGCAGCAAACAATGACAAACAGGAACTGAAATTGGATTTTATTTGCATTTTTCCCTTCTGGTAAGAGTACAAGTAGGATTATTGGCTATGTCCTAAGTCATAAAACTTCCAAATCACTTTTAGGAGCGATGTCACATCCCTCTCATTTCACAGAGGAGGAAATTCAGACTCAGAGGGGGTAAGAGATTTTGTTCAAGGTCACACAAGGTCACAGACAAAATTTGAACTCGGGCCATCTGATCCAAAATCCAATGGTCTTTCTACTGCACTATGCTGCCCCCACAATGCATAGAGTATTTTTATTTTAATGGGATTGGATGTTAGAAAATAAATTATGTGACATAATTTTTCTCTTTTAAACATTTTTATTGATGTTTTGTTTTTATTTCACCTTCATTTACACATATACGCCTTTCCACTCCCCTACACAGAGGGATACCCCTCATAACAAAGAATGAAAAAGAAAGGGTAAAAAAAAGACCACTTCAGGAAAACTAGCCCACATTTTCAACTGAGGCTGATATACATGCAATATTTCATACCTGTAGTCCTCCCAACTGTGTAATGAAGGAAGTAAGGTACACATAATCATCTCCTCTTTGGGGCCCAGTTTGATCATTATAATTAGCATATAACATGTATTACTTCTTGCCTTGATAACTGTTAAATATCACTTAAAGATATGGAGGACCAATTAGCAGAACAACAAAATGTAAGCAGTTGTTATTAAGGTGTCACATCCTGGTGTTGATGAATACAAGTAGAGTGGAAGATACTGTACCAAACAAACCTGTACGAGAACCTATTGCCCAATAAGAATTGATAGGTCAAAGAAGGGTGGTTGCAGGTGGGAAGAGCCAAAATGTCTTGTCCCATACACACTTTAGGACTGAGTCATCTGTAATGAGCAAGTTGTCCTAGAATGTTATATTTCATAAACATGCATAGGTATGGGGCTGTGTGTTTCTTTGGAAGCGTTGTATTATGGAACCCATTAATATCATAGAAGCGCAGAGCCTCAGAGTAAAGGACCTCTGAAATTATCTAAGCTCAGGAACTCTGATGAGTGTAAAAACCCATAATAATTTCAGAAGGTTAATGTTGACAATTGCTACCAGTTGACAGCAAGGCCATGGCCTGTATGTGTATGATGAAACGTACACTTTGAGATAAAACCAACATGTGAATTTGTTTCCTTGACTATACTTATTTGTCACAAGGGTGGGCTTCTATTTGGTGGAGAAGAGAGTTATATCGTAGTGACAATGATGAAAAGAAGAAAGAGAAGAAAAGATGGAAGAGGGTCAATGAAACATTAAAAAACACGAAAGAAAGCAGAAGGAAGTTCCAACACATCTTTTTTATTCTATCATATTAAATTTCATATATATACATTGTTTACTTAATGTATCTGTATCTGTATATATAGATATACATATTATATATTAAATATATACATATATCTATAAATATATACATATTAAGTATATATTTTTATGAATATATATGTGTATAGCTATTGTATATATGTTATTATGACTATATAATATGTATACATACACATTTTATGTATGTGTAGCTTATAAATACATATATAAGTTCAGTTTGATATATAATGCTCTTTCTATTCTTTACTTATGAAAGGTCCATGTTTGTTGTTTGTTAGAATCACAATAAAAAAGAAAAAAATTTAAAATGCGGAATCCGGCATCTTTCATTTAATTCTTTTGCCTAGTAAACAGTGATTTATTTAGGGACTGAAACTTAAAAGCAGACCATTGTTTTTGGAGTAAGTATTCCCATGTCTCATTATTTCTGGTCATCTGGCAAGGATTTGACTTTCTTAGGAATGGGAGTCATCTATTTGTAATGTGCTTTGGTTTTCTTTTGTTCTCACTTGGGGGAGGTGGGAGGGTAAGAAGGCAGATTTTGGCTAATTAAAAAATAACATATTTTAAAAAATAAAAATAAGGAATATGCATCATCTAATTATGGTGTCGACATTGTCGTAACTATTATAAGAAGTCATCATAATAGAGAACATGCCAGACACGGGAGGTTGAAAATTATTAAAAACAAACAGACCAACAGAAAGCTCACTATGTAGTTTGTGGCTCAGGGAGGCAAATCTGAGGATGTTCCTAAGAAAATACACACATTTCTGCCACCACTTCAAGCACATTCAATTCAATTTGATTCAGTACAATAAGTATTTATTAAGCTCCTGCTATATTCTAGGTGCTGTGTTAGGTATGAGAGATACAAAGACAAAAGCAAAGCAGATTCCGCTGTAAGGAAATGTGTACAATATATACACAGATATTGATTAATTGAGGACTGATTGAGTTAATCATTCAAGGCATCTCATCTCACTTTAAGTGATGAGGTGCCCTAGTACTTAACCAAGTGAAAATAATCGATTAATCTCAATCATAGATTTTGGTTTCAGTCAATCAGTCAATAATGGGCTTTAGACTAAGTGGGAAAAGCCTTTGGAACTGGAAGGACACCCAGGAATCACGTACAGCTGGGCTGAGGAAACCTAGTCATGTGTTGCCCGCAATCAGATTGTACACCGAACGGAGAGGTATGAAATAACTTATGACATAGGCCAGGCAGAGTAGAATTACTGACTCAGTTTATTCATCTGAGGGCACAGAATATATAGGGAAGATCTAGCCTAACTTCAAAGAGTCCTCCCCGTGAGATACTCCCCAGAACATCTGCTGAAGATGTGACAATCATGAATTTCCTCCTTATCAGGGTTCCTAGATGGGGCTGTAAATTCCAAGATTTTCCCAGGCACCTTGGTGCCACCTGCATAGAGGAGTGAATATGTAAATCTAAGGTTCAAAGAGAGAGAAGGAATGTCTCAGAGACCTCTTTATCAGGAAGGAATTGGGGAGCCGTACCGCTTAATCCATGAGCCCTTTTGGGTAAAAGCCTGGGCAGAGGTCAAACTCTACCTTGGATCTTAAACCCTTATCAGACTCTTAAGATCGGCCCTCAACAGTCATACTCTAGGATACATCTTTAAAATATCAAGCAAGTTGAGAACACATGTTACAGATAAGTAAATGTGGAATTATTTCAGAGATGGAACTGGGGGAAGGACACCAACACCTGGGGGATCAGTAAAGGTAGCTAGGCATCACAGTGGATGGAGTGCTACACTTGGAATTGAGAAGACCCAAGTTCTTTTTTTTTTTTTGGTCTAGGCAACAAGGTTAAATGACTTGCCCAGAATCACAGGGCTAGAAAGTGTTATGTGTCTGAGGCTGGATTTGAACTCAGGTCCTCCTGAATCCAGGACCAGTGCTCTGTCCACTGTGCCACCTAGCTGCTCCAAAGACCTGAGCTCAAATTTAGCCTCAGATACTTCTTAGCTATGTGACCCTGGGCAAGTCACTTCACCTCTTTTTAACCTCAGTTTCCTCATCCATAAAAAGGGGATAAAATAGCACCTACTTCCCAGGGTTGTTGTGAGGATCAAACAAAATCATATTTGTAAAGCACTTTGCAAACCTTACAGAGACATATGAATTCTAGCTATTATTATTATCATTATTATTATTATTATTATTAGGAAGTAGTACCTCATCAGGCTCTCTGAAGCTGATACATAGATTTGTAGAAAATAGATACGACAAAATCCCAAATTGGTAGACTATGGAGTAATCACATCTCATCCTATAACTACATCTCCCAGGTCAGTAAGGCTATGCATCTGGTGAGACTGAAGGAGGCTTAAAGTAGGATGAGGTGAACTCACACAGCAGATCAGGCCAGGCCATTTGACTGTTTCCAGGCTCCCTCCTGCATCACTAATCAAGTATTGCTTCCTACACACACACACACACATAAACACCCTCTCAAAGTGTTAAAAGCACAGGTTACGCCTCAGGTCTCTGGGCAAATGCCCAGTTCCCTCTGGACTAATTTGACCTTGGTTTGAAACAGAGGAAATGAATAAAGCTTTCTTTCTCAAACTCCATTGCGAGGGAACATTAAAGGCCTATTTCTTGGGCTACTCAGAGGATTAGAGGCAAATTTTAAAATTGGGACCCAGTGGATTAGCCATGTGTTTCAGTGAGTGATTTAAAATCATTACTCATCTCTTTCGCTTTTAAATCTTAAGTATTTGAAATGTACACAGGCTTGGCAGCTCCGACCAGAGCCAGCTGAGTGCAAAGATAACATGTAAAAGCCATCTGTTGTCATGCTTAATATTAGCGTTCTAACCTTCTCCAACACATTGAATTACATCAAGCTTAATGGGAAAGAAGAGAATGAAGACAACTGCAGTGCACTGGTTTCAAATGGCTGTTTGTACAGCCTGTGATGTGTATTAAAGGATCTCAAGAGACAGAAAGACTGAGAGAAGTGAAGAGGGTATACAAATGGAGAAATTTTGTTACTATCTTGTTAACATTTATATTTCTTTTAATACAAAAAAAACACACCTATAACTCTACCTGACAATCCAGTTTCTGATATATTCCTCTTTTCTGTTTCCTTTGTGTAACCCATGATTCAAAGGTCATTTGCATAACGCTATCCTCACTGGTGGAGATTGATTGCCCAATATTCCTCCAAGTCTGCCTAAGGAAAGGGGGGTTCATTGAGTGAGGGTAGACTTATGAAAATGGCCTTTGAGTCACTGGTTATATATTTGTAGTTTGAAATATCTGTATCAATTGATGATTATTATATTCACAAAAGAAATTTAAAAATTAAGTTCAATTTTTTTTAATAAACAAAAACCACTGGACTTGGCATCAGAAAAATCCATGTTTGAGTCTTGACTTCATTGCTTATATTTTTTAAATTTTTATTTATTTATTAGGCAATTGGGGTTAAGTGACTTGCCCAGGGTCACACAGCTAGTAAGTGTCAAGTGTTTGGTCTGAGGCCAGACTTGAACTCAGGGCCTTCTGACTTCAGGGCCAAGCTCTATCCACTGCACCACCTCGCTGCCCTGACTTCATTACTTATAGTCTGCAGAACCATAGGAACACTAAGAAATGGATCCAGCTAATGTTACTATTACTAAAACTTTTTATTGTATATGAAAATTATAAGTACAACCTGATTTGGCAGGATTCCTTTCCTAAGAAAAAGGAACTTTTACATAAATGGTGGTTTGTTGCTTGTTATTAGAGACAGCTAGGTGGCACAGTAATACAGCCCGAGGCCTGGAGTCAGGAAGACCTGAGTTCGAATCTGCCCTCAGATATTTACTAGTTGTGTATCCCTTAGCAAGTGATTTAACCTTCATCTGTCTCACTTGCCTCATTATAAAAGAACTATATAAACACTAGCTATTATTATTGTAATCCTCTCAGATGGCATATTAAGAGTTGATAGTTTTCTTTGAAGCATAGCCCATTGTAACCTCAGAAATGTGTATATCAGAAGTCCAACAGGTTTGTTTTGGTTTTTTCCTTGTTACTTGTGCAAAACTTTTTACTCCTACCCACTCTTAAGATAACAACAGCTTTTCTCAAGATATTTATTAGTGTCCAAACTGAGCAGACTGCCTCATTATTCAGCTGAAACTGTTCTCTCTGAAGTTATCAGTCATCTCTTACCTGCCAAATCTAATGGACTTTCCTCAGTCCTCACCCTTCTTCACCTCTCTGAAGCCGTTGATGACCCTCTTCTAGGTATTTCATCTTCTGTTGAAGTTTTTGTGATACTGCTCTCTCATGGTTCTCCTCCTACCTGTCTAATTGTTTTTCTCGGTCTCCCTTACAAGATTTTCATCAAGCACACAATCTGGGTGTCCTCTGAGGCTCTGTCCTAGGCCCTCTTCTCTTCTCCCTCCATTCCATTTCACTTGGTAATCTCATCATTCCAATGGATTCAATTATTATCTCTATGCTGATGATTTTCAGATTTATTTGTGGAATTCTAACTTCTGTCTTGTCCTTCAATATAACATCTTGAAGTGCCTATCAGCCATTTCAAATGGTGTCTCATAGGCATCTTAGACTGAACGTGCCTAAATCTGAATCTTTTCCCCCAATTCTCCCCTCTTCCTAACTTCCTAATTACTATCAAGGGTAACATTATCCTTCTAGTCACTCAGGAGAAACCTAGGTGTTAACTCTCACCCTCATATCCGATCAGTTGTCAAGCCTTGTCAATTTTATCTTCATAATATCTCTTGTATATACCCTCTACTCTACTCTGACATTGCCACCACCCTGGTGCAGGTTCTCATCGCCTCATACCTGCTGAAATAGCCTGCTGGTTGTTCTTCTTGCCTCAGATCTCTCCCTATTCCAGTCTATCCTTCACGCAAATGTCAAATTCAATCAATAAACATTTATTAAGCATCTATTACATCCAAACACCACGCCTAGAGCTGGAAGTATAAAAAGGCAAAAGATAGTTCCTGTCCTCAAGAAGCTTACAATCTAATGGAGGGGACAACATGCAAACAAATATACACAGGACAAATAGGAAATGATTAAAAGAGGAAAAGCACTGGAATTAAGAGGTTTCAGGGAAAGCTTCCTGTAGAAGATGAGATTTTAATTGGGAATTAAATAATTGAGAGACCTTTAGGTCAGTAGTTGGAGTGGAGGAGAGAACATGCCTGGAATATGCATGGGAGACAACCAGGGAAAATGCCTGGAGCCAAGAGATGGAACCAGGAGGCCAGTGTCACTAGAACAAAGTGTAGGCATTGGTGAGTAAGGTGTAAGAAGACTGGAAAGGTAGGAGGTTATGAAGGGTTTTGAATGTCAAACAGAGCATTTGGTATTTGCTCCTGGAGGCAACAGAAAGCCACCGGAGTTTATTGAGGAAGGGGTGATACGATTGAACCTGTATTTTAGGAGAATCACTTTAGTAGCTGAATGGAGAATGGATTGGAATAGGAAGGAGACTTGGGGCAGGCAGATCCACCCGCAGGCTATGACAATAATCAAAGTGTGAGGTGATCATAGCCCACACTAGAGAGGTGTCAGAGGAGGGAAGGGGGAGTATTGGAGAAATCCAGGATGATTTGTAGGTCAGGAGCCTGAGGGTTTGGGAGGATGGTGTCATAACTCTACAATAATTGGTAAGGTAGGAGGTAGGAATGGTTTGAGGGAAAATATGGTGATTTATGTTTTGGCTATATTGAGTTAAAGATGCCTACTAGATATCCAGTTTGAGATATCTGAAAGGCAGTTAAAAATGTGAGATTGAAGACGAGCAGAGAGAATGAGACAGGATAGATAGATTTGAGAATCATCAGCATAGAGATGATCATTAAATTAATGGGAGCTGATGAGATCTCCAAGTGAAGCAGTACATAGAAAGGGAGGGCCTGAGTGCAGAACCCTGAGAGACATCTACAGCGATCTTCTTAAACTACAAGTCTGATCCCCTACTCAGACCTTCCCTCCTCATTCAATCAATTGTAGTGGCTCTTATTGAATCTAGGATCAAATATAAAATACTCTGGCATTTAAAGCCTTTCATAACCTGGTCCTCTCCTAACTTTTCAGGCTTCTTACACCTTACAGCTCCCTTCTTCCACTGCCATACTACTGTGTGATCCAGTGATTCTGGGTCCTCATACTAGTTACATCATCTTCTGGTTGGACATTTTCATTTGCTATCCTCTATGCCTGGAACTATCTCCCTCCGCATCTCCTCCTCCTGGCTTCCCTGCTAAAGTCTTACCTCTCCAAGAAGTCTTTCCCAATCTCCCCTTAATGCTAATGCCTTCCTTCCAATGATTATCTCCAATTTACCTTGTATATATCTTGTTTGTACATAGTTGTTTCCTCCATTAGAGTGTGAGCTTCTTGAGAGCAGGAATTGTCTTTCTTTGCATCCTCAGTGCTTGGTACAGTGCCTAGCACATAGTATGTGTTAATAAATTCTAGCTGGCTGACTGATCACCCAACTTAGATAACCCAGTGTCAATGACACTGTGTTAGCTTTAGGTTAATCATGAGAATTAACTCATCATAGATTTCCCCTGAAAAGGTCTTGTGTATGTTCCAGACTTCCTCAAAAAAACAGCTATGAAAGTTGGGCCTAATTGCACATACCTGTACTCCCCTACTACTGGGGAGGCTTGGGCTGCTTCACCTCTTGAGCTCCCAAGTTCTGAGCTGCAGTAGAACTAAAGACAATTGAGTGTCTGTACTATGTCTGGCACCAATATGGTGAGCTCCCAGAATCAGGAGGTCATCAGGCTGGCTAAGGAGGGGTGAATTGGCTAAGCTGGGAAATAGAGCAGGTCAAAACTTCAGTGCTAAAGCTTCAGTGATGATCAGTGATGAGATAAGGCTTGTGAGTGGCAATGGCGCTTTCAGTCTAAGCAAGATAGGGAGCTGTTGTTCAGTCATTTTTCAGTTGTGTTTGACTCTTCATGACCTTATCTGGGGTTTTCTCAGCAAAGATACCGGAGTACTTTGCCATTTCCTTCTCCAGCTCATTTACCAGATGAGGAAACTGAGGCAAACAGGGTTAAGTGACTTGCCCAGGATCACTTAGCTAGCAAGTGTCTGAGGCCAGATTCGACCTCATGAAAATGAATCTTCTTGACTCAGGCCCACCACTCTATCCACTGCCCACCTATCTGCCATTTCAAATGGTGTCTCATAGGCATCTTAGACTGAACATGCCTAAATCTGAATCTTTCCCCCCAATCCTCCCCTCTTCCTAACTTCCTAATTACTATCAAGGGTAACATTATCCTTCTAGTCACCCAGGAGAAACCTAGGTGTTAACTCTCACCCTCATATCCGATCAGTTGTCAAGCCTTGTCAATTTTATCTTCATAATATCTCTTGTATATACCCTCTACTCTACTCTGACCTGGTCCTCAAAAAACAAACATAAGCAAACCAATGGTGATTGCAAAGAAGACTGTCCATGAGTCAGATATGTATGCCCTGGCCAATTAGCTCTCCTAAAACTTCAAGAATAGGAAGTCATGTCAACAGCAGAGTTTTGTTGTTGCTGTTGTTGTTTTCTATATAAGCAGGAACAATCCACACTCAAATTGTATTGTTATCCTCTAATCCTCTCATATATACTGATGTTAGCTTACAGAAGGCTAGTGGAGAAATAAAAACTCTATAAGTCTAGAGGAACGTGCCCTTTATCTGGAAGTATCTAAGGGGTCCGTGGCAACATTTATATTCCCTGTATTAACTCTTCATTAGATATCCAGCTGGCTATAATTTAGATACTCCTATCAACCCCTACCTTGAATATATATGTGTCTGTCTGTGTGTGGTATGAGTTGGATTTTATTTTGGTTTTTCCTTTTAGTAGTGCAGAAGTAATGTTTATGTCATAACTATTCATTTAGAGAGCAGTTGCTGCTAAATGTTGGGGAACGAGTGGAAGAACCTCATCAGTTCTCCAACCCTTGGAATGGTTTCATAAACCTTGGTGAGTATGGACCCTATAATAGATTGGATTATTTATTGACTAAGGATAAGTTGAGCAGCTAGGTGGCTCAGTGGATAGAGTTCTGGGCCTGGTTCAAATCTGGCCTCAGATACTTACTGGCTGTGTGACCCTGGGCAAGTCACTTAACCCTGTTACCTCAGTTTTCACATCTGTAAAATGAGCTGTAGAAGGAAATGACAAACCTCTCTAGTATATTTGCCAAGAAAACCCCAAATGGCGTCAACCAAGAGTCAGATACGATTGAAAATGACTGAACAACTGATGGAGAAATTTCACTGAGATTGGCTGCAACAACCCTCAAAGATTATCTGCTAAATTGTAGAGGGGTTGAAATCTGCAGAGATAGAGAAAGTATTTACACTGAAATCACAGAGACTTGAAGCAAAATATAAGAATCAGGATTGTTAGAATCAGAGAGAATTCTATTCAAATTCCATCTCTGCTATTTACTAGCTATGTGTTCTTGGGTAAATCACTTCAACTCTCTGTGCCTCTGTTTTCTTTTCTATAAATTATAAATGAGGAGGTCAGACTAAATGGTAATGTCCAGATGTCTTTACAATGTATTATAAGGGCAGATGATAGAGTTAGGAGTCTGGCGGGCATAGACACAGGACCAGTGGTGTGCTGGGAAATGTTTAACAACAAAAGTATGAATTACATACTTTGAAGTTTAATCTGCATTACTAATATTTCCTCCACCAATTTCTTAAGTCTATAATTCAACAAAACAATAAATCAAGCTTTTATTTGTATTATTTGCTGATTTCTGAAGTGTAAATGCTCATACTGAAAATTTAACAATCTTCTCTACCCAACCTAACTTCAGAACGCTCATGGCAGATTGTACGCTTTGATGGTCCTCTATCACACCAGAAGTAACAGAGTTGGTGCCTCCTGTCTCATCTAAGAGACTAAAGAATAAAGCAGCCCAAGGAGTATTTAGAGGACTGAGGGAGGAGTGAAATAAAGGCAAAGAGGCAAGGGAGAAGCTCTTAAAGTGTGATTTGGGGATCACAAGACATTCAAGTCCAGCTCATGGTCTTGTCTCTTAGGTAAGAATATTCATACTAGAGTTATGTATTCAAGGTCACTTCCAGCACAAATGAATAATTTAGTGATAGGTTCCTCTTCCAAATCCAGTTCATCTTTCCATTCCATTCTAGTGAGGTCAGGCAATACTTGGGATACTATGTTCAATTAGGGGCACTACATTTTAGGAGAAACATCGGCAGGCTAGAGTGTATCCAGTGATCGGTCTGCTGAGAGGATTCAAAACCACGTCATATGAAAATCCACTTGAGACGCCAGAATGTATAACCCAGAGAAGACAAGACTTAGGGACTGCACATCAGCTCACATATTTTGCTTGTTCCCAGGAAGCAGAACTGGGATCAATGAGTGGAAATCGTGGGAAACCTGACTTCAGCTTTATATAAGGAAGAGCTTCCTAACCAGAGCTGCCTCAAAATGTAGTGATTTCTTTCCAAAGGTAATTGGCTCATTGCTTTGAGACATCTTCAAGGAGAAGCCAAGACTACCTGTCTGAGATGTTATGAAGGGGATTAATCAGTTAGACCAGCCAAGATCCTTCTATCTAAGAGGGTCCCTTCCCTATTCCAGTTGCTAAATGTCACACCCAGCTTACCAAGATGTCTGCCTTTTTAAAAGGATATATAAGGGGCAGCTAGGTGGTGTAGCACCAGCTCTGAAGTCCGGAGAACCTGAGTTCAAATCCAGCCTCAGACAAAACACTTAACACTTACTAACTGTGTGACCCTGGGCAAGTCACTTAATTGCCTAAAAAAAAGGGGGGGGGGAACACAAATCTGTAAGAAATAGGTATTTCTCTCTTGTATTTAATAGCTAATTATTGTATTAGGATCAAGGTTTTTCCCCTATTCTACTTCCTTATCCAGATATCAACCAGAGAGGGAAATCACTCAAAGATTTATCCAGGCCAGGATCTAATCATACAGTAAAAGAAATTCAAAGTTTGGGTTAATGGATGTATTCCTGCTCGTTGTGTTTGCTCCCACAGGTCCGGGGAAGTGTCGATTCTTCCTTTTGTCAGATAGATGATATGGAGATTGATGTCTCTTTGACCAAGATTTGATGATCCTAGTCAAGTACCCCAAGACCCTTACTGTAATATGGCCCAGGCTTTCATTGTAATATCCATTTTCTCATTAATGGTTAACCAATCAAAGTTGATTGCCACACCTCAGGAACTCCTGCTCTTCCAAGGGCATATAAACTGTAAGCTCACCACCATTAGGGGTCTTTGGTCTAAGAGAGATTGCCAAATGATCATCATTTTTTTAATAAATGTGCTGGCCTTATTAATAAAATAATTAAATTACCCAGAAACCATGTCAATTAGAATTTTTTAATCATCACAAATCAAAGAAGCTTTAGAACTAGAAGAAATCTTGGACATCATGTAGAAAACTGAAGACCACAGATGTTAAGTAACTCAATCAAGGTTATGACAAAATTAATGGCAAAGCCAATGCTAGAATCTAATTCTACTGATTCCTAAACTAATGCTCTTTCCATTACACTATGATATATCTAAAGAGGTCCCAGTGATTATATTGAAAAGCAACATAGTGTAGTGGTTCTAGTGTTGGACTTGAAGTCATGAAGAACTGGGTTTGAATCTTCTCTGACACATTTTTTTTTTGGTGAGGCATTAAGAGTTAAGTGACTTGCTCAGAGTCACATAGCTAAGTGGAGTGTTGTGTCTGACGCCGGATTTGAACTTAGGTCCCCCTAACTCCAGGGCCGGTGTTCTATCTACTGCACCATCTAGCTGCCCCTCTCTGACACATTTTCTGAGTGACATGGTAAAGTCACTTAACATCTCCAAGTCTCGAATTTTTTCATCTGTAGAATGGGAACAAGAGCCTTTGAATAGGCGGTTCTGTTATAATGAGACACCACTCTGTGAAAAATCGAACAATAAAAATCATAGAACTATTAGGGAAAATGGGATAGGGAAACAATGCTCAAAAACTTTGTCAGTGATTAAAAAAAAAGATGGGAAACTATTAAAAATGGTAGCATAGTTTTATATAGGTTAAATGGTTAAGAAATAAATAAATACTACAACACTGCTTGTATCAGTGGCCTGGGGCTCCTGCTTGGCTTGGGTCTGGGCAGCAAGAACATATTTGGTCAGCTGAAACAGCCTCCAGGGAGAAGCTATGGTGGAAGGGTGGGGGTGATGGAGACTAGCCCTTCTCTACTCTCAGCTCTTCCTACACCAGAAGATATACAATATAAATATGGCACTTTGCCTTGATGGAGATCTGAAGTTTTTCTGTGGAAGTTGACCTTGGAAGGGTTGGAGCTTGTGAGTGAGTAATTGTGAAATGTTGCAGCTTTCTGCAGTCTTGGAGAAGCAAACTCAAAATTCAAGTTATGCTCAAAGTATTACCTCATTATATCAATCACAGTGGGACAATTTTGCATTTTCAAAACACATGTTATAGCAGAACTGACTGTAGAATTTACCTCCTAGACTTGTTGGGATTGCAAAGTGCTTTGCAACCTTGAACCAATCCGTAAACTTTGTTAAGTGCTTACTGTGTGCTAGGCACTGGGGATACAAATATTAGAGAGAAATGGTCCCTGCTCTCGGAGTTTATATTGTACTAATAATACTATGTACATGTCAGCTATTGTAATGGTAATACAGTCTTCCTCCAACCTACAAATCTAAATGGTAGATATACCTTCCACATTTTGTGCCCAGGCTGATGCTGTAGAACTAACATATAGAACTAGCAAAAAGATTGTGAAAGAACCCCTTCCACATTGGGGGTTAATTTTGCCTTCAGATAATTTAACTCCAACAAATTTTTGTGGGAATCAAATGGAAATTAGCAATTTGTGTAGCATGATTGAAGAGACTGCAGACTCCCCTAATATTTATAAACCTGGAAGTGAAGAAAGATAAGCCAAGAGAAAACAGGCTAGAAAGTTACTATTTACCACATTAAGGTATGATCCATTTATTCATGACTTTTAATGATTTTTTAAAAGCATAAAATATTATTGTAGTTTATGAAAAGCTATAGATGTGGTTGTGTGATTTAAAGAAAATTATTCTTGTTATTCACATGGTCTATTGTGTTTGTAGTTTTCCTAATATTAAATCCACCTTGTATAAATCCAACCTTATTATAGTGTATAATCTTTTTAATACTTTGCTGTAGATGATTTTAGATGATATTTCATTCAATATTTTTACACAGATATTCATTAGGGATCTTAGTCTATAGTTTTCTTTAATTCCCAATTTAGGTATTAGGACCATATTTGTTTGTCTCAGAGAACTGCTTTGGTAAGATGACTTCCTTTTCTATTTTTTCAAATAATTTATGTAATATTGTAATTAATTATTTTCTGAAAGTTTGCTAGAATTCACTTGTAAATCCATCTGGTCCTATTTTATTTTGTTTTTTCCTCAGAAAATCCATTTATGGCTTGCTCAAATTATTTTTTCTGGTATTGGGTTATTTAAATTCTCTATTTCTTGTTCTGTTAACCTGGGTATTACATAATTTTTTAAACATTCATCCATTTCGTATAAGTCATCAGTTTTGTTTGTATGTAATTAGGCAAAATGGTTCTAATAACTTTTAAAAAACTTCCTCTAGCTAGCTGGTACAGTGGATAGAGAGTGCTATGCTCAGAGTCAAGAAGACCTGATTTCAAATCTACTAACTCTATGACCTTGGGCAAGTCACTTAACCTTTTTCTACCTCAGTTTCCTTAAATATAAAATGGAGATAATAATAGTACCTACCTTATACTATTGTTGTGAGTATGAAATGAGATGATATTTGTAGCATGGTGCTTGATATACATAGTAGGCACTTAAGAAATGCTTGTTTTCTCCCCTACTTCCATCTTTATTATGTATCCTTTTATTTTTGATATCAGCAACTTGTTTTTTCTACTTTTACATTATTACTTAACAGGTATTTCTTTTAAAAAACTAGATCCTACTTTTATCTATAAATTCATTTTTGTTTTCAATTTTATATATTTGTTAATTTTCAGAATTTCTGTTTTTGTGTTTAGATGGTAATTTTGCTTCAATTTTTTTAGGATGTTTCTGTTGTTGTATGCCCAATTTATTGATCTGTTCTTCTCTTTACTGATAAAAATGTTTAGAGCTATAAATTTTTTCCTAAGGACTGATTTTAGGTGCATCTCAAAAGTTCTGGTATGTTTTCTCATGGTTGTCATTTTCCTTAAGAAATTATCTATTGTTTCTAGGATTTATTCTTTGACACACCAATTCTCTAGAGTTAAATTATGTGATATCTATTTAAGTTTGAATACTTTTTTTCAGATTGTTTTTTATGAATAAAATGAGGGGCTAGAACAAATTATGCTACAGCTGAACTCAGAAAACCAGAGGTGGCAATCATGATCTCAGATAACACTAGAGTAACTATGGAAAAGATAAAAAGAGATAAGCAGGGAAATTACATTGTGCTAAAAAGGAACCAGAAATGATGAATTAATATCAACATTTAATATATGCATTTAATAACATAGGATCTGAATACTTAAGAAAAAGTTAATCAAATTAAAGAAGAAAAAAATAGTAAAATTATAATAATGAGGTACTTTAGTGGATCCCTTTCAGACCTTGACAAATATAACTAAAAGGTAAACCAGAAAGAAGCTAAGAAGCTAAATAGAACTTTAGAAAAATTAGAGATGACTAATTTCTGGTGGTTTTCAAATGGGCACAGAAAGGAATTTACATACCATGAAGTTTTTTGGGCACCTTTATAAAAACTGACCTTGTATTGCAGACAAAAATGTCATGCAAAAATGTAAAAAGACAGAAATATTAAACATATCACTTACTTATCATAATGAAATAAATATTATATCTGACAAAAATCCTTTAAAAAAGAATTTAAAAGTAATTGAAGACTAAATAACAATTATAAAGATTTGATTGGTCAAAGAACAAAATACAGAAACAATAGACAATTTAATCAAAGAAAATTATAATAATGAGACAACATATCAGAACTCTGAGGTGCAGTAAAAGTAGTTCCCAGGGAAAATTTTATGTCTTTTGATACTTCCCTCAACAAGAGAAAAAACAAAAAATGAATCAGGCATGCAAGTAAAAATGAAAAATGAACAACAAATTAAAAAATTCCAACTAAATAACAAAATAAAAATTATAAAAGAAATTAATAAAACT
The DNA here is from genome assembly GCF_003287225.1 of Phascolarctos cinereus. Classification (NCBI taxonomy): domain Eukaryota; kingdom Metazoa; phylum Chordata; class Mammalia; order Diprotodontia; family Phascolarctidae; genus Phascolarctos; species Phascolarctos cinereus. The sequence goes on from NW_027555736.1 coordinate 229,138,063, forward strand.
GAAATAAAACACCATTGAATTGACAAATAAAACTAGAAGCTATTTTTAAAAACTAATAAAAAGTTATCTAACCTAATTTTAAAAGAGAGAGGAAATCAAAATTATTCATATAAAAATGAAAAAGGAGAACTTACAAAAATTGAAGAGGAAATAAAGGAAATCACTAGTAACAATTTTGCCCGATTACATGCTAACAAAACAGATAACTTAGAGGAAATATGAATACTCACAAAATATAAAACGAGAAATGGGCTATTTAAATAGCCCAATATTGGAAAAATAAGTTGAACAAGTCATAAATGAACTCCAAAGGTGAGTGAAAACCTCTGGGATCAGATTCAAAAGTGAATTCAACAAAACCTTCAAACAATAATTAATTTAAATGCTTTCCAATATTCCAGTACAACTAATTCCAACCTTTTTTTTTTAATATAAATATCATCTGAATAAGCCTGAACTAAGTAAAGACAAAGCAGAGAGAGGAAAAAAAAAAACTATAGGCTAATATCCCTAATGAACACTGATGCAAAAATTTTAAATAAAAAATTAAAAGTCAGCTATAGCAACGTATTGGGAAGATTATACATTATGACCAAGTTGGGCTTATACAAGGAATGGATAGTTATTTCAACATAAGGAAGGCTATTGATATATCAAGTCATGTAAATAACATTAATAACAAAAATCATGTGATTATATAGATGGTAAAAAAAGCTTTTGACAAAATTGAACACTCATTTCTATGAAAAACTCTAGAGATCATAGGAACAAATTGACTTTTCCTTCATGTAGGAAATAGTGTTTATATAAACCCAAGAGCGAATATTATAGGTAATGGAGTAAAATTAGAGATCTTGCCAATAATATCAGAGATTTTAAAAAAAGTGTGCCCATTATTCATAGCACTATTTCACACAGTGCTAGAAATGCTAGCTGTAGCAATAATACAAGAAAAAGAAATTTATGGAATAAGCATAGGCAAAGAAAAAACAAAAGTATCACTTTTTTTTTTGGCTAGGCAATGGGGTTAAGTGACTTGCCCAGGGTCACACAGCTAACAGCTAGTAAGTGTTATGTGTCTGAGGCCACATTTGAACTCAGGTCCTTCTGAATCCAGGGCCAGTGCTCTATCCACTGCGCCACCTAGCTGCCCCAAAAGAATCACTTTTTGTAGATAATATGATAGTATACTTACAGAATCCTAGAGAGTCCATTAAAAATTTAATTGAAATAATTAATAACTTTAACAAACTTGTAGGACATAAGATAAATCCATATAAATCATTAGCATTCTTATATGTAACCAACAAAACCCAGTGAGAAGAGTTAGAAAGAAAAATTCTGTTCAAAATATTTACAGAAGCTATACAATTTTATGAAGTGTAACTTCTAAGATTTAGCCAGGGCCTATCTAAATCTTATATAACAACTCTTTGCAGAAAAAAAAAAAAGACCAACCTAAATAATTGGAGAAACATTAATTACTTGTGGGAAGGTCAAGCCCACATTACAAAAATAACAATACTACCTAAATTAATTTACTTATTCAATGCTATATCAAACTCCCAAAGGAATATTTTATAGAGATAGAAAAAATAACAAAATTCATATAGAGAAACAAAAAAAGTGGGAAGGATGGGAGTGTATCAGTGCCAAACCTCAAACAATACTATAAAACAGTAATCATTGCAATGATTTGGTACTGGTTAAAAAGAAGTTGATTGGTAGAACAGATTAAGTACACGACAGAAGCAAAGAAACACAGTAGCACATTATTTGATAAACTCAAAGACCTCTGTTGTTGGGGGAGGAACTCACTCTTTGAGAAAAACTTCTGGGAAAACTGGACAGCAGTTTGGCAGAAATTAGGTTTAGAACAACATTGCACACCATATGCCAAAATTAGTTCCAAATGTACGCGTGCCTTAGATATAAAACGTCACATCACAGACAAAGAAGAAGAGCAAGGAAGAATTATCTTTCAGATCTATGGATGTGAATAAAGTTCATGATTAAACAAACAATAGAAAGGATTGCATAAGATAAAATGGACAATTTCAATTATATAAAATGTGCAAGTTTTTATATAAATAAACATAATGTGGTAAAAAATTAGAAGTGAAACAGGCAAATGAGAAAGGATCTTTGAAACCCGTTTCTCTGATAAAAGTCTCATTTCTGAAATATATAAAGAATTTATTCAAATGTATAAGAACTAGAGTTATTCCTCTATAGATAAATGGTCAGAGGGTGTGGCCGGGCAGTTTTCAAAAGAAGAAATCCAAGCTATCAACAAACTCATGAAAAAATGTTCTATATCACTAATTATTGGATAAATGCAAATTAGAGAAATTTTGAAGTTCTGCATCATAAATATCAGACTGGTAAAGACGACAAAAGAGGAAAATGGACAAAAGCTGCAGAGGCTTTGGGAAAACTGGTACATGGTGTGCTTTCTTGGAGCTGTGAATTAATCCAGCCATTCTAGAAAGCAATTTGGATTACATCCAGAAAATTAATAAACTGTGCATACCCTTTGACTACTGGGCCTATAAACCCAAAGAAATCAAAAAAGGGGAAAAAAAACTATATGTATAAAAATATTTAAAGTAGCTAGATAATTAATAAAGTGATGCAAGGCCTTTCTGCAGTTTTAAGGAAAGAAATTCATGAGGCAATATGCACTGCTACAAGCATCACAGATGTCATACCATCATGTCATACTATATTCCCACAGTTATCTTGGTTCCTGAAGCTACTAGTTTGGCACAGGAACTCATTAGTTCTTCCCTCCAAAGTTACCTCTGAAAGGAGACCCAAAAAAATACTGAAGAAAATATCACCTTAACAAATAGCCTAACCCAAATGGCAAAAGAGGTCCAAAAAGCCAATGAGGAGAAGAATGCCCTAAAAAGCAAAATTCACCAAATGGAAAAGGAAATCCAAAAGCTTACTGAAGAAAATACTTCCTTAAAAATTAGAACAAAGTTACTTCTGTGACTGACAGCTCCTATTCCTCATGGCTTTGCAAACCTGGGAGCCCTTTTTTCCCTTCCTCTCTCTTACAAACACCATGTCTCCAGCATCTTAAGGAAAGGTCACTTGATTTCCTTTGGGATTGCTTGGGTGCCTTCAACTTTGGGCCTATGGAATCATAAGAATTACTTGGCTCCTTTCAGAGTAACTCGCTACATCGATTTTCTCCTATACTAACCAACTCACTTAGCCAGTCATTCAATCAATAGAGATTTATTAAGTGTCTACTATGTGCCAGGTACAGGGCTAAGTGCTGGGGATAGAAACAGAGGCAAAAGATAGTCCCCTGCCCTCAAGGAGATTACAATCTAATGGGAGAGACAAAATACAAACAAATGTATAAAATACTATTTATATATAAAATACCATAGAGACTCTCATCTACCCTAAGAACTACAATAACATTTAATATCTTGTAGATTGAGCAATCATACTGATCATTCAGATATCAATACATATAATATATATAATACCATAGAAACTGTCATCTACCCTAATAATTACAATAACATTTAATATCTTATAGATTGAACAATCATACTGATCATTCAGATCTCAACTTCTTTGCACCTTATTTTACAGTCTTCATCAGTTCTGTACTTGAATGAAAATTCATCACCTGGTATCATTCTCTGGTGATGAGTCTGAGCAGAGGTTGGTTCTTAGATAGCAAATACACAGTCGGTCAAGTGGACCTGTACTTGAAACTTTCACAGCTTGGTAGCATCTGCCAGAGCATACTGTCTACTAACACAGCCTTCGAGAAACCTCATTATCTTCCATCCCCCAGCAGAGAATCAGAGTAGAACTTTACAGTGGATGCATAACTTTAGTAATAGTATAAAAGGTAAGTCATTTGGGTATGTAAAGCCAGTTCTCAGAGAAGGTCTTAGTTACAAAGTTATTTAACTCTATTTAGTCTAAAAGTGAATGACCTAATGAGGAATGTATGTACTGAGCAGCCTAGTTATTGTTAAAATTATAGATACTTGTAGTAGCACATGCAAAAGCCCCTCAAGTCATGGCAACAAAGATGATGGCATAGCAACAACAGCTGCTACTGTACACATGAAAAAATAGAGCAGAGAAAAAGGCAATTATCTTGCGGGAGGAGTCCAGGTCATGAACGACTGAGGAGAAGAGGGGGTGGAAAGACGAGCAAGGTAAGAGCCTCAAAGAGAAGGTTGCGGGGGGGGGGCTTTAAAACAGGAGCATTCTTCCCCCTGTCTTTCTCTATCACTAAACTGTTCCATATTTTCTAAATAAATACTTTGATCCTATCAGGGAGAATGCAATGTTTGGAGAGCAGATGCCAGCATTATCTCATCATTCTCTATACCTGGGGAGCAGCAAAAGAGATGATCATTGAGGCAGTTAGGTGGTCTAGAGTGGATAGAGTGCTGAATTCAAATTCAGCCTCAGATACTTATTAGTTATGTGACTCTGGGCAAGTCACTTAACCTTTCTTTGCCTCAGTTTCCTCATCAATAAAGTGGGGATAATAAAATTACCTATCTCCCAGAGTTGTTGAGAGGATCAAAAGAGATAACATACATAAAGTGATTTGTAAATTTTAAAGTGCTATATAAATGAGAGCTATTATTATTATTATCATCAAAAGAAGCCTTCAGGGAACAGACTGTTTTTTAAGGTCAACCACTCACAAATGAAAAACTTGACATTTAATGTTGATGAGGGTAGGGAGGTTGGGCACATGAATGAAAATTATGAAAATTAGGGTAGTGGGCTTACTCTGTGGAAAAACAGTAACTTCTATGAATGTAGATCAGTCACTCATGGGTAACTTGGGATCATGGAATCTTAGATTTAGCATTAGAAGGGTCATCCAACTCAGTGGCATCACTCACCTTTTAAAAAATATTCCTTCCATCTTTTCCTTCCTTTCCCCACCAGAGTTGAAGGCCAGTGCTGAAAAGTCATCCTGCCATGTCATTGTTCTGCTCCATCAGCCTCTGATATGAAGTGGGACCCCAGGGATGGGTTGTGCCAGGAATATGAGTACCTCAGAAGAATAAACACATGTATAGATAATAGTTGACAATTACACAGCTCTCTTGTGATCACCATAATGAGAGCTTCAGTTCAGTCATTTTCAGTCGTATCCAACTCTTCATGACCCATTTTGGGTTTTCTTGGCACAGATACTAGAGTGATTTGTCATTTCTTCTCCGGCTTATTTTGTAGATGAGGAAACTGAGGAAAACAGGATTAAGTGACCTGCCCAGGGTCACACAGCTAGAAAGTGTCTGAGGCTCAATTTGAATGCACTGTGCCACCTAGCTGCCCCCATGCTAGCTAACACTTATCTATTATTAAAGCACTTTAAGGTTAACAAAGTCCTTGACATATCTCATCTTGTCTGATGATCACAACAACCTTGGGATATAGATGCTATTGTTGCACCCACTGTACAATTGAGGAAACGGAGATTAAGTGCCTTGTTCAAAGTCACAGAGCTAGCATCTAAGGCATCAGTCAAACTCAGGTCTTCCTGATTCCCAAGCCCGTATACTATACTTTCCACTATACCAAATTGCTTCTTCTGGTAGGCTGCCATCAACGAGAAGTCTCTGCTGGGTGGTACTCCATGCCAACAGTGCTCCAAGAAGCTCCACTATTGTCCACACCCTCCAACCACTGAAATTAAAGAGACGACAACTATATATAGGAGATAATAATCACTGACGTTTATAAAGCACTTTAAAGTTTGCAAAGCACCTCAAATACATTATTTCACTTGATCCTTATGCCAGCTCTGTGAGGCAGATACTGTAAGTATTATTCTCATGTTGCAGATGAAGAAACTAAGACTAAATAACATGCCCGGATGTTGGTGGGATTTTAATCCTTGTCCCTCTTGTCTCCCAGTTCAGCATTCTTTAACACCATGTGAAGCTGCTATTCCCTGTCAGAATTTATGGACTAATAGGATTTAGAGCTAGAAGGGACCTTGGGTGCTTATCTTGTCAATCCAGTCATTTCACTGATGAGGAAACTGAGATCCAGTGAAATAATGAGACCATAGAGATACAACTGAAAGGCACTTTCATGCTCATCCATCTCATTTTACAGAAAAGGAAATTGAAGACAAAAAGGTTGAGTGACTTGTCCAAGGTCATAAAGATTACAGAGGTATAATTTCAGACTAGGTATGTCTTTGGCTGTTAAAAACCAGGTAACGGGGAACCAAGATGGCAGAGTGAAAGCAGTGACTTGCTTGAGCTCTCCTCCAAACCCCTCCAAATACTCATAAAAAATGGCTCTAAACAAATTCTGAAGCAGCAGAACAAAAAGACAGAGTGAAACAAATTTCCAGCCCAAGACAACCTGGATGATTGATCAGAAAGGTGTATTGCACCGGGCTGGGAGCACAGCGCAGCGCAGCATGGGTGCGCAGGCCTCAGCAAACCTGGAGCAGGCCTCAGAGGACTGAATCGCGGGCAGCTGTGGAGGTTTCCAGACTCCTCAATCCACCAATGCCAAAGACAACTTAGAAGGTCAGTGGGAAAAGTCTGTTTCTGCAGTGCTGACACAGGAAGGCAGGGTTTCAGCTCCATTCCCCAGTAGCGTGGCCGTGGGTGGGGGCAGCTGCTTCCCGAGCTTTCGGCTCACAGACTGAGGGGGAATCCAGTGGCTAATCAGAGAGGGACTACAGGAATCTCTTTACCAGTGCTGAGGCAGGAATCTCTTGCTTTGCCCGTGTTTGGATCTGGGTCACAGTTCTGGGCGGTGGTGCTGGGGTGAGAAGGAACCCTGGCATGGTAGAGCTTGTAGTGGCTGTAGAGAGGAACCCCTCCTCACAGTTACAGGACAGAAAGGAGTACTTGTAGTCGCAGGCCAGGAAAGAGTAAACACCTTGCCCCTTATCATACCACCTTGGAAGAACTGAAAATTTACAGGTCCATACAAGTATCTCTGAAAGCAACTGTACAAACCCCCTGAAGCTTGGAACAGTACATTCTCCACATTGGAAGCAGATTCGTACCTTAACAAAGAGTTTAAAACTCAAGTAATTGGCTGGGATCATGAACAAACAAAGGTCCAAAAAAGGTCAGAAAATAGAATCTTTCTTTGGCAACAAAGAAGATCAAAACATACCACCAGAAGAAGACAACAAAGTCAAAGCTCCTACATCCAAAGCCTCCAAGAAAAATATGAATCAGTCCCAGGCCTTGGAAGAGCTCAAAAAGGAGTTCGAGAAACAAGTAAGAGAAGTAGAGGAAAAGCTAAGAAGAGAAATTAGAGTGATGCAAGAAAATCATGAAAAACAAGTCAACAGCTTGCTAAAGGAGACCCAAAAAAATAATGAAGAAAGTAACACCTTAAAAAATAGCCTAACCCAAATGGCAAAAGAGGTCCAAAAAGCCAATGAGGAGAAAAATGCCCTCAAAAGAAAAACTGGACAAATGGAAAAGGAAGTCCAAAAGATTACTGAAGAAAATACTTCCTTAAAAATTAGAATAGAGCAATTGGAAGCTAGTGACTTTATGAGAAATCAAGACACAGTAGAACAAATCCAAAAGAATGAAAAATTAGAAAACAATGTGAAATATCTCATTGGAAAAACAGATCCAGGAGAGAGAATTTAAAAATTATTGGACTATCTGAAAGCCATGATCAAAAAAAGAGCCTAGACATCATGTTTCAAGAAATTATCAAGGAAAACTGCCCTGATATAGTAGAACCAGAGGGCAAAATAGAAATTGATAGACTCCACCGATCTCCTCCTGAAAGAGATCCCCAAAGGAAAACTCCTAGGAATATTGTAGCCAAATTCCAGAGTTCCCAGGTCAAGGAGAAAATATTACAAGCTGCCAGAAGGAAATAGTTCAAGTACTGTGGAAACACAATCAGGATAACACAAGATTTAGCAGCTTCTACATTAAAGGACAGCAGGGCATGGAATATAATATTCCGAAGGGCAAAGGAGATAGGATTACAATCAAGAATCACTGACCCAGCAAAACTGAGTCTAATCCTTCAGGGGAAAAGACCAGAGCTGAATAGAAAATTTGACTCTCAAATACAGGACTCAAGTGGAACATGAAGAGGTAAACAGGAAAGAGAAATCATAAGAGACTTATTAAGATTGAACTGTTTACATTCCTGCATGGAAAGATGATATTATAACTCATGAGACCTTTGTCAGTATAGGGTAGTTGGAGGAAAAAAATTATATGTATGTATATGTAGATAGATAGATAGAGGGCACAGGGTGAGCTAAAGATTGAGGGGTCATATCTGGAGAATAAAATTAAGGGATGAGAGAGGATGATACTCAGAGAAGAAGAAAGGGAGAGGTAGAATGGGGTAAATTATCTCACACACAAAAAAACAGAAAAGAAAAGTCTCTTACAGTGGAAAGGGAAATGGGGGAAGGTGGGAGGGAATGAGGAATCTTATTCTCATAGGATTTGGCTTAAGGAGGGAATAACATACACATTCAATTGGGTATGGAAATCTGTCTTACCCTACAGGAAAATAGGGGAGAAGGGGACAAGAGAGCAGGGGATGATAGAGAGGAGGGCAGATTGGGAAAGTAATCAGAAGCAAATACTTCTGAGGAGGGACAGGGTCAAAAGAAAGAATAGAATAAATGGGAGGGCAGGATAGGATTAAGGGAAATAGAGTTAGTTTTTCACCACATGTCTACTACGGACGTGTTTTGCATAACTGCACATGTACAACCTATATTGAGTTGCTTGCCTTTTCAATGAGGGTGGGTGGGGAAGGAGGAAGAGAGAAAATTTGAAACCTAAAGTTTTAAAAACATGTTTAAAAAAATGTTTTCACATGCTACTGGGAAATAAGAAATACAGGAAATGGGGTACAGAAGTCTATCCTGCCCTACAGGAAAATAGAAGGGGAAGGGGATAAGAGAAGGGGAGAGAGATAGAAGAGAGGACAGATAGGGGAAGGGATATTCAGAATGCATGCCATCTTGGGGTGGGGGGAGGGGGGAGATGGGGTGAAAATTTGGAACTCAAAAACTTGTGGAAGTGAATGTTGAAAACTAAAAATAAATAAATTTATATTAAAAAAAAAACCCAGGTAACACAAAATTGACAGGAGCTTCTATTTTTTTTGGGGGGGGATAAAACAGATGCCTCCTTGTCTCTGCACTTAGAAGAACATGTTGGGCCTCTTGGTAGTAAAGCATGGTTTGTGCTGGCTACACAGAACTCTGTAGGGCAGAGGAAACTTGATTTTGGAAACATGAAACTGCTTGACTGCAGGCTGGTGGCACTTGCTGGCAGGAATTTCTTCCACTTCCGTGATCTGGATGGAGTGGGCCCACGCATGGTTACATGCTCCTGTATCTTGGTAGCACTGAGTGACGGCACCAGCACTGATCAGGTCCCTGTACTCACTGTACATGTTGTGGGTTCCACTCCCAGAATCGTAGCGCAGCCAGATGCCAAAGTTTGTCACCATAAGAGGGGACTTTTCAAAGACCTGTCCACAGTATACAATTTCTCCAGAAGACTTCTTCATCTTTTTCAGCTGGGAAACAAAGTACCAGAATCAGGACCTTGCTACAACATGATTAGGAGCAAAGATCTGCATCCGATAAAGAGGAGGCACTGGACTCTTGGGATTAGGCAGGCAGAGTCCAACTACCTTATATTCTCTCGGGGTGCCAGAGGCCTTCATGGTGCTGCCATCTCACTCCCCGCCTACCTGCAAGAGTGAGCTTCTATTTTTCCTTAAGCTATGTCTTATTGATTAAAGTTATCAAGGGACTTGGGCAAGACAGATGTCCAGTCTCATATCTGGTGCAATGAACACTCAGACCCTGAGGGTTCAAACAAACAGTACTCTTACTGAAAACATTCCATTTCCCTCAGGTAAAAGCAATTCCTAAGATATTAAAAGCAGCTCAGGAAGATATAGATAAAAGCCAATAATTAAGGAGTCTCTGGAGTCTCTAGAGGTCCCCTGCCAAAGCCCTAAAAACTGCTTTTATATTTTTCTTGCCCAAAGGATCTACAGTTGGGTTCTGGATCAATCTACCTAGGGGTAAAGTTAAGCCCACTGTCCAAGGTCACTGCCTCTTTGTTGTCAACTACCTTGTTTGTGAGGTTGTAGGAGTGTGAGGGGTTAACTCAGGCCTCCTCAATTCCACCAGCATCCTGGACCACAGCAACAGGACTCAGCATGATCCTAGCAATCTGTTTTACATTCCATTTCCCTGGTAAAGTCCTGGAGGGGGTGTGTTCTGAGTATGGAACTAGCTCATTGGCCCTCCCAATCAGGACATCACTGTTTCCTAAGCTATTTCTGTACAGAAGGTTGAGAAAACTTGCATCTGTATGCCAGGTCACTTCATCAAATGCCACACTACGTATAGAGACGGCAACACGTACAGACAAGTGTAATAAACACGAGTGACAATTCTTTTCTGTCTTTAACATTCTGTTGCTACTCCTGAGTATCCAAAAATACCAAACAGTTATAGCATGTTGTGATGATTCTTTCATAAAGTATTGAAGCATTTTGACTTTATCTCTAACAACAATGGACTATCACATGATAATATTTGGGAGATCTCTTATTATTCTTCCTAACCATGTCATTGGTTGCCTTAAGCAGAATGTTAGCTTTTGTATTGTAGACTTTCTTCTTTATGTATTTGAAAATACTAATGAGGACAACCTTCCTCCTTCCAACTATGCAAATATAATTAAAAGTTTGGAGAAACAAAATTATTGAAACTCACTTCATTAGCTTCACAATACAATATTCATTCTTCTACATGGCACATTTTACATGTAATAATGTATCTTTATTGACTCAGGAGAAATTAGAACTATTGCATTACTGCAATATGAGTGATTAAATGTGGTGGGGGGGGAAGAATGAGGATGAGCAAATGATCATGCAGAAAAATTGGCAAAAGAGCCAGTCATATTATCCCAATAGCATATATAGAAGGATAACAGATATGAAATGGAACAGATTCTCCAGCATCTCTAGAGAAATCTATTTTCATCATAATAATTGAACTACTAGTTTTGGACTCTATGACCATTGGAATCTCTCTTGCTGCTGGGTCACAGTAAATTTTTTTTCTGGTGCTACATTTCTCATAACATCCTTTACAATGCTTAGCATATGAAGTTCCTCATTTTTAATGTATTGCACTCTGTTCGTGGGCAGCTAGGTGGCGGAGTAGATTGAATGTCTGGCCTAGAGTTAGGAAGATCTGAATTTAAATCTGACCTCACCCACATACAAGCTGTGTGACCCTGGGCAAGTCACTTAACCCCATTTGCTTCAGTTTCCTCATCTACAAAATAAGCTGTAGAAGGAAATGGCAAACCACTCGAGCATCTTTGCCAAGAAAACCCCAAATGGGGTCATTAAGAGTTGGACACAACTGAACAATAACAAATCTATTCATGCCCACTATGTGTTTGTTCATTATCTTTTGGGTGACCTTCAGTTTTAATCATCAAAGATTGTGGTTTTCTATAATTTGAAGCCATACAACTTCAGCAAAAAAAAAAGTTTCATTTAAAAGTTTTGTTTCAGGGAGAAGTTTCAGGTCAGTAAAAGAACTATATAATTTTCCAAAGGCAGTATACCTCTCCTCTCCTCTTCCTAATTCAATTTTGGTCCTACTCTTTATTCTGGAAGCTAAGAGGTACAGTGGGTAGAATGCTGGGCCTGTAATAACAAAGACCTGAGTTCAAATCCTGCCACAGACATTAACCAGGTAGGGGACTCTGGGCAAGTCACTTTAACCTTTGTCTGCCTCAGTTTCCTCAGCTATAAAATGGGGATAATAATAACACCTACCTTACAGAGTGGTTATGAGAATCAAATTATATAATATTTATAAAGTGCTTATCATAGTTCCTGGTACCTAGTAGGCGCTTAATAAATGATTGTTCCCTTCCTTTTCCATTTGCAGCATCTAAGATATATGTACTGACGGTTGAACTCTATTTATTCACTTTCATACCCAAACCTGGACAAAAGACATTCTTTATTCATTTGGTTTTTCCCATGCTAGTGATTAGGCCAAATTGTTTTGAGTGATGACTGATTTAGGAAATGGTTGAGGGCTTGGTGTAATCGCTACAATATTATCCACAAACAGGAACATCTGGAAGACTTCATCATCTGTAGGGAATCCCTCTTCTATCTGACATCCTTCAATGATGATGGCAAACACTTTGGCCAAACATTTATTGCCTTGTTTTATGCCGCACTGGATACTAATCAGAGGGTAGTTAAACAAAGTTATTTTTGTTGTTACTTTTTTCAAGGAATTTTGTCTAATTTTGACACATACATGTCAAAACATCTTGTTGAATGAGCAGTCAAAACAGAATTTGTTCTACTGAAGCAAATGCTTTTTAATAATCAACATTAGCACAGAGGGATCTTGGGTTCTCTATACTTTTTAGTCAAAGATGTATTCTGCTATAGAATATAATTTACAAGAGCTTTATCTGTTGCCTTATTATGCCTTTATCAAGGATATCCTCAATGTATGTGTAGATTAATTTCATAAAATTTTTGTGGAGCTGAGAAAGTAGGTTGATCAGTTACCATCTGAGGAGGGGTAATAATGAGATCCAAAATTTCCCCCAAATCTTCAGTATTTCCCCCTTTTTAAGATACTTTGGCAATCCTTAGAGCATTCAAAATTATGTCCTCTATTTGCTTTGTCTATCCTAGCTGCTCTTCCAATCTTTATTTTCCTCAGTACCTTTTCTACATCCCTCCTCTCTTCCTAATTTCCCTGTTTCTGTGGAAAGCATCCTTCCAGTCCTCCAGGTTCACAGCCTCAGAGCTATCCTTAACTCTTTCCTCTCCCTTGTCCCTTACATCCAGTCAGTTTCCAAGTTGTATCAATTCTATGCATCTAATATTCGCCCTCTTCTCCTTACTTAAGTGGTCGGTACTCTAGTTCAGACCTTCAACTGTTTTTCAATAGTCTTATAGCCCTTGGTTCTTCTTTCTGCCAAGGAGAAATGCACACTGGAAAAATGAGGTTCTATTGGCCAGAAAATACAATTCTTTGGTTTGATATGATCTCTGGATAGAAGATGAACTATAGGTCTTAAAGAGATAATATGTTTTCCTCTTGAATGGGAGAGTGAAAATCTCATAGACTTTGAGAAGCAAGCAAGTACATGAAGATCTGGACTGGGTGCCTTCATGACAGTATAGGAATTCAGTTTTTGATTTTGTTTTATGACGAGAGAGAGCAAGCAAGGGAGGAAGGAGGGTCACTGTTATATTAGCTGTTGCCACCATCAGGACTGGTGGCACCAAACCATAGGGATGCCACTTGGGGCTGAGATGAGAGAGACTTGAGGCTGCTGAGAAGGGTAATGGTCATGTTTCCCTCCATCTTATTGCCCCCCTCTTCCCTCTCTCTCTCTCTCTCCTTCTCTCTCTCTCTGTCTCTCTGTCTGTCTCTCTGTATGTCTGTCTGTCTCTTTCTGTCTCTCTCCCCTCCCAGGGAAAGTGAGTCTGCATTTCTAACTTTTTATCTTGATACATTATATATTATCTCTCTATATTTATACTTTCTCTTTAATTGGTTGAATGTCAGCTAGATAAAATTTGATCAACCCTAGCTACTTCTGATCTGGCTATTTCATTATTTGTTGATAGGCAGTTGTAAAAAGAGACAGTGAGACTCACGATGCAAAAACAAATCCCGAATCACCAAAATTTTGTCTCAACTGGGGGCTCCTGAGCTAGAAGAGAGATAATATTATTGATTTAAAAAAATATTTTCTAAATAATGTCAAAGCTGAGTATAAACTGAATCCAGTGTTTCCCTTAGGTGAGAGTTAATTGTAATTGCTGTCTTGGAGGGAGAATGGGCTGGGCTGTTAACTTTGAAACATGGTTCCTTCTTCTTTATTCCTCCCTCCATATGTAATCAAAGGAAACTCTCCAAAACGGTGATGTGAAAAGCAGTGAGTGACTAGAGAGTAGGTCATACCCAGTGTGAGAAAAAGAAAGGTGACTGGAGAGGATTGGCAATGCTTACATTGCAAAAGTAGAGGCCAGAGAAGAGGGAAGGAGTATCCTCTGGCTTTCTGCCACCCAGTAGGTGAGTTTTTCCATCTTATACTAACAAGCCTCACAGACCCTGGCTACAGCCTCATAATCGGTCTCCTTGTTCTTAGTCTTCCCTCAGCTGCTAAGGATATATTCCTAAAGCTTGGACTCATCTATTATGTCACTTTCCTGCTGAAGAAACTTTAGTGGTTCCCTTCAGCTTTTAGGATAAAATACAAGTTTCTCTGTTTGGCTTTTCAAAGGCTTTCATGTCTGACTCCAGGCTTATTTCACATTATTCTCCCTCACGTCCTCTATGCTTCAGCCAACTTGAAGTACCTGAAATACAAAAATGAAACTCTTCTTTCTAAGCCTATCCCTGGAATTCATTTCTTCCTTATCCCTGCCTCTCAGAATCTCTAGCTTCTTTCAAAGCTTAACTCAAGCATCACCTCTTACAGGAAGCCCATCTTGATTCCTGGTTGTTAGTGCCTTCCCTCTAGAAATTACTTTCTACGTATATGTGCTCTTTCTTCCCAATAGACTGTAAGCTTCTTAAGAGCAAGGACTATTTTGATTTTGTCTTTGTATACTCAGTACCTGACACATAGTAGGTGCTTAATAAATACTTGCTGAATGAGTGAACATAAACATATCTGGGAAGGTGAGAGTTAGAGTCTAAATATAATTGTTCTACTCTCATTGATGAAAAAAAGTTGGTTATATAAATTTTTACAGAGCTTTTTCCATTTATAATCTGTTTTCTTTCCTCCAGTTTCATCCTAAGATGCCTGGTCTCCTGCAAAGCTGTCTTTAAACTTGTTTTGTTGTTCATTGTTTTTCTTTCCTTTCTCTTTCTCTGTTTCTCTCTCTCTCTTTCTCTCCCCACCCCTTCTCCCTCCCTCTCTTAATGAGGCAAACACAGTTTTTAACCTTCTATATTCTTCACTGTAATATTTCATGAGTTTATATTCTAAACTGGTGTTGCCCTTGGCTGCTATATCTTTCTCCTTGGCAAAGAGACCAAGTTTTGATGGCTACAGCAGTTTCTGCAGCCTTTTGGTTTCCTCATTATGGCAATTCATTTATATTGGTTAAATTATCATAATTTGTGTCAATTTCTTTTTCTCCATTGCTCATGTTTTGGCATCCACAGTTTCTCTGGGTAGATCAGGATGGAGGTGTTTTAATTATGCTCCAAATATTTTTCTCATTTGTATTCTTTCTTCTAGTTGTGTATTAATTATGATCTTCACTCTAACACAGCAGTGTTACAGTTGCACAGTTAGACTGTATAAGGTACCTGATTAGGAAACCACTCCTACATTGGTAGCAAGTCATTGATGATCTGTAAAATGTGATCAATTTCATTTTCTGTTTTTACATAGTACTTGCCATGTCAAGTACTTCTTAACTATTTGGGGGGGTGGTGTTAGGCAATGGGGTTAAGTGACTTGCCCAGGGTCACACAGATAGTAAGTATTATGTGTCTGAGGCTGGATTTGAACTCAGGTCCTCCTGAATCCAGGGCCGGTGCTCTATCCACTGCGCCACCCAGCTGCCCCCTTAACCCTTTTCTTGAAGAAATAAATTCATGATTCATAGGTGGGAAGCTTTTGTATACTCTATAAGCCGATTTCTTTCCTTCACACTCTTGAATCATATCTTCCACCATATTTCTCATAAGTCCCCTATCCCCTTGTCCCACCTTTGCATTGAAGTCCCTGAATACCAAAGTTAAATTTACATTTGCTGATTTAATTTGGATATTCATATTAAGTTCTTTGAAGAGTTTTTCTACCTCTTCATCCTCTGCAGCAGATGTTGGCACATAAACTGTGATTATCTTCCTGGTAGGCTTTCTGTAAATACTTATCAGCACACTGCAACAGATGACAAAATGTCCTCTGAAACCGTTTCTTTTTTCTGTAATCATAACAAAACCAGCTCTTTTCTTTGCCTCTCCAAGGGATAACCTATAAACCATCCTTCCCTTTACCTACAACTTCCTTTTGTTTTCTAAGTTACAAGTCTTAACAATACAACCACTTCCCTGCCCAAAGGGCTCAGGGGCTGGGCCCTCTCCCTCTCTACTAAGCACACCCTCTCAGCTCTGGACCCATTCACATGTAGACAGACCATGTTCCAACTTTGGGGAACCTGAAATTCAAAGAGAGGAGTCAGGTTTGAAGGGGATGGATGCTGGGTATATTGTAGAATCAACAAACTTCAGCAACTGATTGAATAGGAAAAGTGAGGGGAAATGAGAAGCCAAGGATTTGTAGCATGCAGACATGGTTGACTGGAAGGCCTAAAATAAATGGAAATTTAGGAAGAAGGATGGGTGTGAGGGAGAGAGAAAATACTCTTTTTTCTATGTCTTGAGTTTGTGATTTCTAAAGGACATCCATTTGGAAATGTCCAATAGGTCGTTTGTGTTGCAGGGCAGGAGCTCAGAAGAGCCTAGTGGTAGGCAGAAAGCTCTTGGAGTCATGGATATAGATGGAAATTGACCCATGACACTCTGCCATCACCAAAGAATTTGTCACCAAATGGCCAGCCTGCTATTGATAAGCCTCTCTTGTATTTAGTTAGGCTGGTCTTCAGAAAGAGACATGGGACTGTTCTTGAAGCCTTTCCCACAAAGTGTAACTGGCTAGAGTTGTTGTTTGTTGGCATAGACTTGCAAAACCTGGAGGTCACCTCCAAAGTGCCCTGAGGCATTGGAGTAGGATTTTGTGCAGGTTATTATGATTAATAACCATCAATCAATACTAATAGCCAAATATATATATATGTAAACACACACACATATGTATATACATATATTTGTTGTTGTTCAGTCATTTTTTGTCGAGTCTGACTCTTCAAGTCCAACCCATTTGGGGTTTTCTTGGCAAAGATACTTGAGTGGTTTTTCCATTTGCTTCTCTAGCTCATTTTTACAGATGAAGAAACTGAGGCAAACAGGGTTAAATGACTTGCCCAATGTCACACAGCCAGTAAGTGTCTGAGGCCAGATTTGCACTCAGGAAGATGAGTCTTCCTGACTCCAGACCCAGTGTTCTATCCACTGTACCACCTAGCTGCCTGTATTATGATTAATAACCATCAATAAATACTAATAGTCAAATATGCATATATATATGTGTGTATATATATATGTGTGTGTATATATGTGTATATATATATGTGTGTATATATATATGTGTGTGTATATATGTGTATATATATATGTGTGTATATATGTGTATATATATATGTGTGTATATATATATATATATATATATGTATCAAGGAATATAATTTTACACAAAGCCCTCAGCATTAAAAAGTAAAACCAATTAAGTTAACAGACCAGCCCCCAGAATGCATTTTCTCTGTATCCCTTTCCAAGTCTGCTTGCCTCTCCCTTGGTTTTGTCTTCTTAAGTTTTTAGATAAATACTTGCATATCAGTGTGTACACGGTTTTGGTTCTACTGGTCTCCATCTGTATTACTTTATATAGTTCCTTCCATATTTTCCTGTGTTCCTCATGTTTATTGCTTTTATGACACCATAATATTTGATTATATTAGTGCATACTAATTTAGCCATTCTCTAATTGCTGGACATAAATGTCACTTCTAGTAACTTGCTATTATAAACAAAACAGCTATCACCATTTTTTAACATAGGTTCTTTTTATCCTTCTACAATATTCTAAGGATAAAATCCTAGCAGTGGAATCACCAGACCAAAGAGTGGCCTAATTCATGACTCCTCCTAAATGTTGCCAGGTTGCCCTTCAAAACGTTTGTTTAACTTCTAAGTGGCATTATTGTCCCAACCTGATTGGATTCACCAAAAGAACCAAGCAAAAGCAATTCTTCTGCTGACTGTGGATGTAGGGGTTGGGGGTAAGTGGGTAATACATGCCCCTCAACACAAGAGGGAGCCATGGGGAAGTGTCAAACTTTCCATGGTTCTCAGAGAGCAGAGAACTTCAATCCCCTAAATTGGGGGGGGGGGGAGGAAGAATACGTGTGTGTACGTATGTATGTATATGTGTGTATACATGCACATGCATGCACACACAGAATTACTACATACAGAATCAAAACAAAAGGGGGGGGGCATATGTAGAAGACTTACTAACTGGTCTTGTCCCAGAACTCAAAGCAACACTCTAAGGGACGCTAGCTGTAGCCAGAAGTAATCTGGGGAGCAGGGGGCAAGGTATGTAGAGAGGAGGGGAATATTCCCATGGCTACTTTAGCAATTGTTGCTGGAGGTGTCCAGTTGAGGTTAGGTTATAACTGCCTTGACAGAACAGAATCGGAGAGGACGTGGGGGAATGTTGGGGGGAAATAATGGATAAAAGATAGGCATGGCTGTATCGGAGACAAGTCTCACGATTGGTTATGACAGAGAGGGTGGGAGTCAACCTATCTTCCCAATCTCTGATTGGTTGATCAAATATCTCTTGGGGTTAAGCTCCATCTTTGGACCCTGCTAATCTAGACTACGGGAAGCAGTTAGATGGGCACTCTCTTGAGTCCATTAGAACAATGTTATTTTATTTTGTGTATTTTTTTTCAGTACATATATTTTAGACAAGCACTTTGAATGGACAATAATTTGTGGACACAATTGAATAGAAGGAAGGGGTGTGCTGGGTCACACATTGGAAATTGAACAATGCTTCCAATGAACACAACCTGTTCTCTACTACACATACACGCACACACACACACATATACACATATATGTATACATACATATGTATGTTTATATTTTAAAAGTTGTTTTTACATCAAGGTTATTTCTGGATATACTTCTCTCCATTTCCTCCTTCATTGCTGAAACCTCCCTTCAAAGAAAAACAAACAAAAAATAACCAATACAGTACATGCACTGAATTTATAGTAAATAGAGAGGCAGCCTTGAAGTCAGAAAGACCTGGGTTTAATTAAGCTTTGCCTCTGACAGCTCTATCTGGATGTTTGATCCTGGACAAGTTATTTAACTTAACATCTTAGGGCTTTCAGATAACTTACTAAGACTATGAAACTGTGGAAACACTGCAGAATTTGCATTGGTAGAGGGAGTTTTCTCAGTGGGAATTCCCTACACCAATATAATCATGGCAATGACAAATGCAAACTGCAGTCTGCAGGCATAGTCCCCTCCCTCTCTTCCAACAGGAAGGATGTATACTTCTTTATCCTCCAGAACCAAAGTTGGTCACCCCAGTTACACAGAGTTTGCCCTTCTTTTAGTATTCTTTCATTTTCATTGTTGTAGTCATAGTGTATCTTTTTCATTTGTTTCTGCTTTACTCCATTATATCAGAAAATCAATATTTTTAATGACAATATTCTTCTGGGGATGCCACATTTCTGAATCATGGAATACCTCAGAAGAATAAAAATTGCAAGTGACCCAAGCAGTGAAAAGACATATAGTGGGTGACTAATATGTTGCTGCGTATTTATTGCCAGTGATGATGTGAATATGAGAAGTTATGTGAAAGTCATACATCAAGGTCACCTATGAGTGGAAAAGGAGGCCGGCCAGTAATGAGACTGAGGGAAGGGCAAAGTATTGCATCAGCAGCCACAAAATACAGGGTATCACTAAAGTCTTAGTACAGTTTTAAGTGATTAAACTTTACTAGCTGGAAACTTGCACTAAGATTTTTGGGACACACTGGATTAAAAGAACCAGAGAAAAGTTTCCAGTGTAGTGAGATGTAAGGAAGGACAGGGAAAAGAATTGAATAGAATGAGATAAGGAAGAGGGGTGATCTGCATTGGTGAAGGGGTTACCCATTATATAGCAAATCCTTGAGGGATGTTTATTCTTTTCTTTTTTCTTTCTCTCTCTCTCTCTCTCTCTCTCTCTCTCTCTCTCTCTCTCTCTCTTTTTTGCCACTGTATCCTCAGGACCCAGAATGTCACCTTGTACATGGTGATGCTTAATAAATTCTTGCCAAAATGATAATTTAAAAATAACCCAAATGTATGTGATACTTTAAGGTTTACAAAGAGTACATAAACACAATCTCATTGATGCCCCACAATCATAGGAAGTCTGTATTTCAATCCTCACTTTACAGATGATAGAAATAAGCTTAGAAAGGTGAAGTGACTTGTTCATGGAAGTCAGTGTGGAAAGACAAGGGTCAAACTCAGTTTTTCCTGACTCCAGCATTTATGGTAAGAAAGAAGTGGAGAGCCCTGGGTGTGGAGTCAGGAACACCAATCCCAGACACATACTACTTATGCGTCACTGGGCAAATCACTTAACCTCTGTCTCAGTGTCCTCAACTGAAAAATGCAGGTAATAATATCACCCATCTTCCAGAGTTGCTGTGAAGATAAGATAATATTTGCAAAAGCCATACGTACAGTGCCTAGCATAAAATAAGTATTTAATAAATACTTGTTCCTTCTCTCCCCTCACCCCAACTACTACTTATGAATCCCCTGGAATACAGAGCTATGAAATTATATTTTATCAGTCAATTTTAGAGGCCACTAGGTATCACAGTGCATAGATGGGCCTGGGGTCAGGAAGACCTGAGCTTAAATAGTCTTGTCTCAGACATTTAACTAGCTCTGTGACTGAGCAAAGTCGATTTAGTTTCCTTAGCTGTAAAATAGGGCATCTTCCACCCAGTGTTGTTGTGAGGATAAAATGAAATATTTGTAAAGTGCTTCTCAAACCACTATTTAAATGCTATCATTATGTCAATTATATATTTGTTATCATATGGAAAGGGAAGGGCCATAGACTTGCATAGTAATTGAGCTTAATTAAGAGATTTTAGCTCAGGATAGGGGATTCCATGACTGGGACTACTTCAACATAGTATTGTTAAAAAAAAATAAATATTGCAAAGAAAAATCTGATATAGTAGAACCACCTTTTAAAAATTGCCCCTTTTTTCCAGAGCAATGCACAAGGAAGCCAGTGTTCGTCTCCTTCCAGGATTTTCAAATGTATGCAACTTTCTCACTAAAGTCAAAGTAAATTTTTCTCCCCCTAATCAAATAAGGAACTCTTTCCTCACAGAGGATTGCCATTTCACCACTTTGTAGTTATTTATGAAACCAAAATGTTCGGAAGGGTAGTTTGCACAGTAAGAAAAGTTATCTGGCTTCATTTGTCCAATTTCAGAATTATGAAAGAAGCAAAAGTCCTTTCAAAGACCCTGTCTCCCTTCCCTACTGCTCTCACCATCCAGTTAGCTATGATCCTCCGAATATGGAAAGTTTCAGGCCCAATGAAGGATTTTTCTGTAAATTCCAGGCTTTATGGAAAGACAGAGATGGAAGGAATTTTGCAACTGAAATAATTTTGCAGCCTTAACGTTTGTACTAGAATACAAAAATAACCCTGTGAAAGAGTTGGTACAAAGTCGTAATTTACAAGCCTATTTGAGGGGATTTGAGGATAGGCGAGAGGGCTCTGAGAAACGAAAAGAAAGTTATTTTAACACAACTGAAGCTAAGTATGTTTAGTAAAACACCCAACACACCGCTGACTGACCTGACTGACCCGGCTTAAGGATTTGGCTAACAGCTAAAGTTAGTTGGATTTTTTTTAAATGTCTCTTCTTCCTCCACCATTCCTTTATCACTTGTGCTTTGTGCATGTGTGTGACGTTTCAGAGTTTCCAGGGACTTCATTTCTTCTAGGTCACTTCGAGCTCCAGAATAAATCCATAGTTCCAGAAACCCCGAGAAGCGCCTTCCCAAACTAAGAAGCCAGTTCCAAACAGCAAAGCAACGGAGAATGGAGCTGCACCAGCATGGAAGCT
Source organism: Phascolarctos cinereus (assembly GCF_003287225.1). Classification (NCBI taxonomy): domain Eukaryota; kingdom Metazoa; phylum Chordata; class Mammalia; order Diprotodontia; family Phascolarctidae; genus Phascolarctos; species Phascolarctos cinereus. The sequence goes on from NW_027555736.1 coordinate 229,159,959, forward strand.
GTAGCAACACTTGAAACATGAAAACATCGCCAGAACAAGCCTTTCCCAGGGAGGCCGTGTCGCTGCAAAGCCGTACCAAGGCGGCTTTCACTTCCTCCTTCTACCCGCAGAACAGCACTGAGCACGTAAGGTCCAGAGAGATGCTATTTGGGACAAAGGGACAACCGTAAGGCCGTGGAGAGAAAATATAAATCTGCAGCTGTCCGGGTGCCCCTGATCCTGAAGCTCCGAGGGCTCCAGCGAGAGAGACGAGCTGCTCAGTCACATCTGCAGTTTCGCCTGGAACTGGAGCAGGAGCAGCAGCAGCAGTAGCAGCTGCAGGGGGCGGCGGCAGGAGTTGTTGGGTTATAGGGATCCAGACTGAGAGTCTCCCCTTGCACCACTAGGAAGTGACGACTTCGCCCAAGTCCCCAAAGAAACAAAGTTTGTGTTTGTGAATTGTTTCCCTTCCCTCCACTCCTTTACACCCTTTGGAGTGGCCCAGACGGAGATTTTCGCCCACCAAGGTGAGTAGCCCAAGAGGGGAAGGGCCCCCCCACCCACTCAAGCCCCTTCAGGCTTCCTTCTTTTCCTTCCCCCCTCCTCCCCCTTCCCATGGAAGGGGATTCTTCTCTTTTTCTTTTTTAACGGATTTATGCATTCGGTTTCCCGGCTGGGCACAGGAGGGGTCTGCGTTTTAGGGCGGTTTGTTGCGTTTGCCTGGCCGGACTAGAGTTGTTGGGGCCCGGTGGTGGGGTAGGGGAAAGAAAACAATCGGCCGCTGCACTTTTGCGGGGTGCTCCCTGCAGCTCGGAGAGCTCTTTGGGCCGGGCTCCCCTTCCCCCATCCTCTGCTGCTTCTGCCTGCACCCACAGCGCACCAAGTGACAGGCACAGCTGACTGCCTTGGCCCAGGGCTCCCGGCCCGGCGGGCTGAGGCCCCAGCCTTGGAAGAGACTAGCTTGCCCGCCTTCCTCCCGGCCCCGGCTAGCTCTCTTCTTCCTCCACCCGCTACTCTCGGGAGTCGTCCAAAAACAGCTAATCGGCAAAGCGTCTGCGCTCTGGGCGATCACTTTATGGGGGAACAGTCTGCACAGAGTTCCGCAGTCCATTTTCCCTAGTTTCACCAAAGAGAGAGAGAAAGAAGGAAAAGTTCGGTGTTTTCCAGAGAACCAGACTGTTTTGTTTACCCCTTAACTACTAGTACTCTCCCCACCCCCACTCCCCTATTTTTCTTGCTTAGGACATCTTCCTCTTCTTCCCTTCTTCTGTAGTTTGAGAAAGAAAGTTACAAGGAACTCCTTTTCATCCCCCACCCTCTTTAATTTACTTGGCTATTAAATGACTAAGATCAATCAAACTTTTCAGTTTGAATAAAACACACAAATCTGGCCTCCTAAAAAACTCCCTTCACAGCAAAACCTGAAAATATTTGAATAAATTCATTATCACGTCTCCACGACTCCCACCCCATCCCCACCACCTACTCCCCCGCCGCCCCATTCGAACAGTTCTTTAGCAGACTAATTGCTAAGGACTATTGCGTCTGCAGTTTATCCATAAAACTGCCAGCACGCCCACATACATATGTGAGTGTTTTATATATAAAACTCACAATTTCTTCCTTCTGATGGATTCTGGCATAATATCGTTTTTGTGAAGCTCTTGGTGTTGTAGAAGTGCGCTGGGGATTTTTTTGGGGGGGGTACTCTTGTAAAGTATCCTTTTAAAAATAATAGCTGAGAGATGTCTGACCCCGCCAAAGCAACCCTAGTGGAGTACAACTCTGCCCGGCGGTGCAGAGGTTTTCTTGCACGTAGAGTCTGCCGGGGACTGGGAGACTGGGGGCGTGCACGAATGCGGCCCTTCTAGAAGGGAGGTCACTAAATGCAGAGATGTGGGGATCAGTTGTCTCAAGGGCGAAATATTGCAGCAGTTTCATGATGGCGGCGTGTAATTACTGTGGGATCTCAGCCTCTGGCTTTGTTGGAATGGATGTTGATACACCGGAGCAAGGCTTTGGCTGGGTTGGAATGGGGAGGGGGCGCGGGAAACAAAACGCAGGTTTGCATTGCAAATGCAAGAAAGAATTCAGGCTCTGTTGTGTTGCCAAGTTCCGGTTTGCCCCTTAACTTCTAGCAGGTGATTTATTTACTCGTCTCTCTGGCCCCCAATTTTCCTCTTCCTAGAGTACCTGCCAAATAACTGAGAAAGGAAGGCAGGAGGAGAGATTGAAGCACTCTACCGCCTCGCCTACCTATTTGGGACTGGGACTTCCAGTCAAAAAAAACAAAAACAAAACAAAACATAAAGTTCAGGGAAATTCGCTCTACCAAGTTCCCTTTGAAAAACTCTTGAAGAGGCAAGGTCCAAAAGGGATTCCGTAGCTCAGGCCAGGTCCACTTTCTGCAGGAGGCCTTTCTCTGTTTCCCCCCCCACCTCCAAAAGCTAGTGCCTCCCCATTTAGATTATTTTCTCTGCTTATAGGTATTTAGTTATTTCTTACTTCTAATTTATATATAGTTATTTCGATATTGTTTCCCCGGTTAGAATATGGGTTTCTTGAGGGCAAGCACTGTTTCTGTTTTTAGTCTTTATTTGTATCCCCAACATTTTAGCACAGTGCTTGACACATATATATTAAGTACTTAATAATTGTCTGTTGACTGGATGGCTGCATGTTGCCTGACTGAGGACACACCGGGTGTGGCTGTGTTTCTGAGAGCAGTGTTAGAAATCAATGACTGCCTGTTAGACTTTGAGCTCTGGCCTTCGTGGCCAGCTACAAAAGCTGTTGTTGGGGCCTGATTTCGTTATTGTGTTCTGGGCAAAAGAGGAAAAAAAACAGACCCAAGACACTATATATGTATAGAAGGAGGAGGAGGAAGGATGTGTCATGAATATATCACCTTTTACCCAGAGGCCCTTTCCAGCTTCATAAGTACTAACTACTCCTGTTCCAGGAAAGGACTTGGACCCTGGCCTGGCTCATTTCTTTTATAAACTTGAGAATCCCGTCACATAGGTAGTGAGAGATCTATAGCTGGAAGTTTTCCTCAAGTCAATCTTATACCATAGGACAAGCAGTGTGTGTGTGTGTGTGTGTGTGTATGTATACACACATATGTATACATACATATGTATTTCTATATATAATGCATGGTACAGATATATAGCGTAACTCCAGTCAAGTATTTTAAATAAAAAAAAGTAGGGTGAAGGACAGGCATGGAGGGCAGGGATGTCATTTTTGTGTAATTGTGTAGCTCAAGCTCTGGTTACTGGGAGGTGTATGTTAATTGACACTCCTTTGCATGTTGCTTTACAAGTGTTCTTAAGCCTGCATCCCTCAGTTGTGACTTCTGTCTCTCTGGAATCCTCCCCACCCACCTCTGGCAACCAGTTCAGGCTTCTGGAGGTGAGTAACAGCTGTTAACTAACCAGAATGAGCTTCCTCTGTTGTGATCATGCTGGGCATGCTTTTGGTCACACCTGGGAGGTCCTGGAAAACCAGGCTACATTTCCACATAAGTTGCAGATAGCTTCAGACAGAGAAAAACCCTTCTTTGACCATGAATACTCTTATCTCCAGTAATTGCAAGAAGAATCTGTACTTAGTGTAAAATATCAGAAGCCATTTTTAGTGGAAAGAGGGACTGGATCTGGAATCAGGAAGATGGGTTCAAAATCTTTGATCTTTACTAGTTGTGTGACCACAGACAAATGACTTAACCTCTCAGCCTGTCTTCATCTCTAAAATAGTAATAGTAATACCCCTTGGCACTCACTTCCCAGAATTGTTAAGAGTCGAATATCTTAAAGTCTCATGTAAATGATAGTTGTTATTTTTATTATCAGGAACAACCTAGATCATAATTCTTGCCTTTGCCCACAGGATGCTTTTCTGGAATGTTCTTCCTGCTCCAAAATCAACCCACTCTTTTATATCTTGCCTAAGTTTCAAGGTATTTGGTTCAGTAGACAAGCACTATATTTACCATTCCTGGGCATTGTGCTTAATAGTGGGTGTGAAATACCATGCTGACCCCAAAGGTCATGTTTTATACGTTTTAAGAATCTTACCTAAGTGGACCAGATTTTTTTCTTTTGGCCTCTAACTGGGATTTGGTTAAGTGTAGCAAACCCCTGGTACAGTGGAAAGTAGAGGCAGAGGACCTGGCTACATCAGCTGCCTCTGATGCTTATCACCTGTGGGATCCATGAACACATTTTTTTTTCCCTCCATAGAGCTGGTTGTAAAGATTTACCAGCATGCCACTGGCCTAAGCTGTTATTGCCTTTTTTGGAGTTGGTTAGAAGTGTGTATTACTTTGCATTTTAGGGGAGTTTGCAGAAGATAAGTGCCCAAATAATCATCCTGGAGTTTGGGGCCAGGAATGCAGGGAAGGGGAGGGGCTGATTGCTAAGGGCTAGAGGGAGAAAACAAGAGCAATTGGTAGGTCTAACTGGGAGCCACCCAGCAGCTGGTGAGCAAACTTGAATGATTACAGGAGTGAGAGCCTAACTCTGGTTGGTAGTTCTTCATAATTCATGCCCTCCACTTTGCGTCCCACCCCACACCCCCCTTTCTGCTTCTCCATTATACTAGAATTTGCACAGTAGTTCCCTAAGACCGGAAACTTAATCCTTACTTCCTCTCCCACCTTACATAAAATGCTGATTTATTAGCCAGGCTTGCTGCTGAGTTCATGGGACCTAGAACTACTTTATAGCATTTGCCTACTGGGAGCCTGTAAAAGCTGTGAATAAAAATTGAATATAGATTTTTTGTTAAACCCACTTACCTGTACTGTGGGATGTGGGAACGTGCCACACATAGGGTTCCTGGAGGTTGATTATGGAGCTTAATAATGCTTAGAGATTACTCTAAAATGCTGCCCTCTGAGCCAGCTGGACCTGGCTCCCCCCCCCCGACCCCCCAGTGTAATGAGGAAGCTCCATTATGCTCTCTCTGCCCCACATCTGCATTTCCATTCATCTGGTGGCCTCCTGACAAACTCCCTCCTGAAACCATAATGCTCTGTTTTGACATCACTGTTTGTTTCCTGAAAGAGAGGCAGAAACACCCCCCCATTGATCCGGAATTCCTCCGTATAACAAACCTTTGCAAATTTCCTGATACTGTGTGTATTGATGCTCAGTCTATCAACCTCACTTCCTCCTTGAAAAGAACCCTTCCCCCATTTTATTTCTCTTTCTCACTGAAAAAGCCTTTAGTGAAGACAATTAACAAGAATAGCAAATAATTGATAAATAAAGAAAATGCCTAGTATGTATAAGGCTTGAGAGGAAGTGTAGAAGAAGTCTTGGAGTTAGAAAAACCTGGTTTCAAATCTTGCCTGATACTGACTGGCCATGTGATCCTGGGCAAGTCACTTAACTTTTCAATGACTATAGGCAACTCTCTGACTATAATTTATAACACTAGTTGCCTATCTGCACAGGGTGGGAGTGGTTTCCTTACTAGGGCTTCCTACACCATTGAAATCACAGATCAAAACCAAAAAAACCTAACAGATGCACAAGACAATGCACTGGGGAGTGTACAAATAAGAAATGATAAATACAGCTCATACTCTCAAGAAAATCACAAGGAAGATACCACAGTGACACAAGGATCATACAAGGTAGAACGTGATACTGATATGAGGGCAAAGGAGAAGTCCAGACTGTGTATTCCGGGATCACCTTCAGCTGTGAATGAGGTGGGACTTGGGGCACTACTGGGGCAGAGGGAACATCTGAGCTGGGTCTTGAAAGAAAATATAGGCTCACAATTTAGAGCTTAGGGGCACCCTGGGGGCCATCTCGTTCAACTCCCTTCTTTCATAGATAAGGAAATTGAGGCCCAAAGAGCTAAATTGGTTTGCCAAAGGTCCCACTTGTTAGTGGGTGACAGCAAGATTCAAATCCAGGTTCTCTGACTCTATATCTGATATTCTTTCTACCGTACTATAATGTCACTAGAAGGAGTTCAACAAGTAGGCATGAGGAGGTGGTGTATTTCAGGAATGGAAGATGGTCTGCAGGAATGAATGGAGGCAGAGAAGCATGCGGAACAGCTTTTAGCCCAATTTGGCTGAGAGTGTTAATGTGGAATGAGGGGGCAGCTAGATGGCTCAATTGATAGAACCATGGGCTTGCAATCAAGATCTGAGTTCAAATCAGGCTACAGACCTGTAGCCTGTGTGACCCTTGGGCAAGTCACTTAACTTCTGTTTGCCTTGGAGGCAGCTAGGTGGCTCAGTTGGATAGAGAACGCTGAGCCTGGATTCGTGAAGGTCTGAGTTTAAATCTAGCCTCAAACACTTGCTGGCTGTGTGACCCTGGGCAAGTCACTTCATCTGTTTTCCTTAATCAACTGGAGAAGGAAATAGCAAACCATTCCAGTATCATTTGCTAAGAAAACTCCATGGACAGTATTGGCATCCAGTGATCCACAGGGGTCATGAAGAGCTGGCCATGACTGAGCAACAGCGATGTGAAATAAAGCTAGGAAGGTTACGGTAGAACCAGATTGTGGAAAGTATTCCAGTGACAGGCTAAAGAGCGTGTATTTTATCCTGGATCCGTAGAAAGCTTTTGATCATGACAATGGCATGATCTTTGGCATGGTCAGTGGTATGGTCAGTAGTAATGTGTGAATCTATCAGTAAGCATTTATTCAGCATCTCAATGCCAGGCAGTATGCTAGGTGATGAGAATTCAAAGACAAAATTTAAACAGTCCCTGGCCTCTTGAAGCTTTGTATCAGGGAGGCTTTGCATATGCATCTAACTGTGCATGAACTACAGTTATCCCTTCCTCATCTTAGGGGTTACTCAGGGTCTAGGGCTGTCCCTAGATCTGGGAAATCCTCCGGTAAAATTTTTTGGCCCTCCCTTCATACCAGAGAAGAAGTCTGAATTATTATGGTATTAACAGATAAAATATGTTGACATTATACAATAGTGTACATATATTTTATGCATATGTGAGTTTCTAGACTTTTTCTGTGTTGCCTTTCAGTATGGTCTGTGGCTTCCACAAAACTTCGCAAAAATTCCCATTTAATTTCTTATGCTGACCCGTGTTATATTAAAACTGTGATGGGGAAAATCATGATGTAGAAGGGATAACTGTATGTGCAAAATAAATATAAGGCAGCTTTTGTGGAGATGAGAGGCACTAGTCGCTTGGGAGAAATAGGAAATACCTCATGTGGGAAGTAGCCTTCGAACTTTGAAGGAATCTAGGGAGTGAATTCCAGCCTCTGGCCTGTGCAAAGATGTGGAAATCAAAGATGGAATAATAATAGCTAGAATTTATTTATTTATTTATTTGGAATATTTATTTATTTATTTTTAGCTTTCAACATTTGCTTCCATAAGATTTTGAGTTTTAAATTTTTCTCCCCAAGATGGCGGCGTGCAATCTGATATATGCTGTACTTACACATTCATATTAAGCATATTTTCCCATTAGTCATAATGTAAAGAATAATTAGAATGAATCTGTAGTTCTTTAATGCTTGCAAAGCACTTTACAAATATTATCTCATTTTAATTCTTACAAGAACCTTGAGAGATAGGTGTTATTTTTATTCCCATTATGCAGATGAAGAAACTGAAGCAGATGAAGTGACTTGCCCAGAGTTAGTGACTTGAACCTAGGTCTTCCTGGCTCCAGATCAGCTCTCTATCCACTGCATCACTTAGCTGCTTACCATGAGGAAGGAATAGCCACAAAGCCAGTTTGACTGGAGCATAGAATTTGAGGACAGTACTGTATAACAAACTTGGAGAGGGAGATTGAGTCTGTATGTGATCCTCAAGGCATTTTGCATTATTTTGCATTAGTTTGACCTGTACTTTAGGAATATCCCTTTGGCAGCCGTGTTGAGGGTGAATTGGAGAGGGGAAAGACCAATTGTTAGGTTATTGCCATAGTCTTGATTGGGTCTAGGAGGTGAAAGGAGAAGAGGGACTTTAACTAGGCTGATAGCCATGAGAAAGGAGGGAAGGGGGCTAATTCCAAGAAACATCATGGAGGCAGAATCGATGAGACTTAAGCCTTTATGGTCAAAGAAATACAATGAAAATACTCTCCAACTTCCTATTTTCCTGAGGTGGCTCTGGAAATTCGTGGCCACCTTTTAACTGCACAGTAATTTAAGGGTAAGGAACTATAGGATTGATCTGATTAGATAGGAGTGATTTGATCAGACGAACACTGGGTAGTCTTCAAATTCTACATACTAGATACTACATTACTATACTACATATCAAATACCATATACTATACTATAATATATACTATGTACTTAATACTGTGTAATACTATACTATATACTAAATTTAATGGGCAGTTTCCATTTTAAAAACTTTCAGTGGCTGCACGTTGCCAAAAGCATCATAATCCAAAGTGTGTCCATTATCTTTACTGCTCTGCAATGAGCCCAGTGCCTTGACCCTAGGTAATTTATTGTCATATTTCTCAGTTGGCAGTACCTCAGGCAACTGTTTGTTACCTTTTTATGTATCTTCTCTCTCTTTAAAAAACTGTGCAGGCTATTAAGACGTTTGAGAAATTGAATCTAGGGCTTTCCACAGAGTGACCCCTACTTACCTTTCCAGTCTGTTTCTCCCACTATTCCCCTGCCATTGGATGGGACCTTGTATTGCAGAAAAATATTTTCCTCATTGTTCAGCGGAAAGGTCATGCACATTCTTCCTGTCCACCTCGGTGCTCTCTGCTTACAGGCTTCCCCTTGCCTGGATTTCTTCCAGGACTTGTTTGCTAGTCCTTCAAGCTCTGGCTCAAATCTCTTCCATGAAGAGTTACCCTAGGCTATGGAGCCCACTCCTCTGAACTCCAGTAGCCAGGGGTGTGCTGGTAAAAGTTTGAACATCCAGGTCTGGGATGGGGGAGGGGCGGGGGATGTGCACACAACACACTTTTAAATTTAATCTGCATATTTAGAATTTTCTCCATCATTTTATTAAGTCTAGACAAGCAGAAAAACAATAAATCAAACTTGTTTCGTAGCATTTGCAGATTTCTGAAATGTAAATAATCAACATTGAAAATATAACAAATGGGTATTGGGAGCCATGAGAGCTGACTCCAGCATGCCCCTACCTATAGTACAGAACAGAATACTAGGCCTAGAAGGAATGTTTGAGCTCATCTAGTCCAGTTCTTCCTTTTTACAGATGAGGAAAGAGAATTTTATTAATAGCTTGGGCAAAAATATAGATGATATGCTTATAAAATTTACAGATGACTGTAAACTGGGAGGAATAGCTAATACACCGGATGAGAGAGTCAGGATCCAAAAAGATCTTGATGAGAAAGAGCACTGATTTGAATTAAATAAGGTTCATTTCAGTAGGGATGTATGTTAAGTCTTATATAGTTATCCCTTCCACATTGGGGGGGTGGTTAGGTTAGGGACAGGACACCCCCAAGATCTGGAAAATCCGCATAAGATTCTTTTGGCCCTCCCTTCATACCAGAGAAGTCTGAATTTTTTCTTTTTCTTTTATGAGGTGTTTACAGTACCATGTTGTAAAATTTGGGTTAAGTATTTGGTCATGGGCTCTGTATTAAATGCTGGCCTTTGAGTGTTGCATGTGGCTTCCGCAAAACTCCCCAAAGATTCCCATTTAATTGCTTGTGTTGACTTGAGATATATTGAATGTGCGATGGAGAAAGTCAAGATGTGGAACCCAACTGTACTTGGGTAAAAAAATCAACTTCACAAGATAAGGGAATTATGGTTGGATAACATTTTGTCTGAAAAAGATCTGGGTCTTTGGGTGGATTGCAAACTCAATAGGAATGAAAATGTATAGTTTTAAAAACAAACCAAAAAAAAAAGTTACTATGATCTTGGTTACATTGGAAAGCATTGCTTCCAGAAATAAAATATCTCATTAGATGGCGTTTTTAGAATATTGTATTCTGGGCATAGTAGTTTAGGAAGGAGTGTCCTAGAGAGTGTGTAGGTGTGTAAAAGAGGGTAATTGGGATGATGAAGGGCCTTCATGTTATGTGAAGGTACATTCATGGTACAGGAAATGAGAAGAGAAGACTCCGGGGAGAATATCATAGCTATGTTCAAGTATTTAGTGGGGATAGTCAGGGTTAAGTGACTTGCTCAGGGTCACACAGTTAAGTAAGTGTTTGAGACCACATTTGAACTTAGATCCTCCTGACTCCAGGGCTGGTGTCTATCCACTGTGCCACCTAGCTGCCTCTGTGTTCAAGTATTTGAAAGGTTGTCATGTGAAGAAGGGATTGGATTGGTTTGGTTTGGTCCCAGAGAGCAGAACCAAGAATGATAAGTAGAAGTTGCAAAGATGCAAATTTAGGCTTGCTCTCAGGAAAACATTTCTTTTCTTTTTTTTTTTTAAAATAGGCAGTTGGGGCTAAGTGACTTGCCCAGGGTCACACAGCTAGTACAGGAAAACATTTCTTAACAATTAGAACTGTCCAGATGGAGAATTGTAGAGTGGGCTCTCCTAGAGGTAAAGGTTTCCCTCTCATTGGAGGTCTTCAAGAAAAGATGGTCTAAGGGGCAGCTAGGTGGCTCAATGGATAGAGTCAGGAGGACCTGAGTTCAAATCCGGCCTCAGACCAAACACTTGACACTGGCTGTGTGACCCTGGGCAAGTCACTTGACCCCAATTGCCTAACCAAAAAAAAAAAAGGAAGAAAGAAAGAAAAGATGGTCCAGTATGTTATACTGGGCATAGGCTAGTCTAGGTGGCTGCTAAGCTCCCCTGAGCCAGAATTTATGTATCACTTCACATACACTATCTTATTTGAACCCTACAACCTTATGTGGTAGGTACCACAAATATATATACCCATCTGTCAGGCGAAGAAAGGGAGGTGCAGAGGAGTTGTGACTTAATCTTGGCTAGAGTTAGAACTAGAACCCAGATCATTTATTGTCACTTTTTTTTTTTGTCTAGGCAGTGGGGTTAAGTGAGTTGCCCAGAGTCACACAGCTAGTAAGTGTTATGTGTCTGGTTCTGGGCCGGTGCTCTATCCAGTGCGCAGCCTAGCTGCCCCAGTTGTGACTTATTTCTCAAGTGGTATTTATCATATGTTGTCTTAGGCAACGATTTGTTACCTTTTTGTGTATCTTCTCTCTCCTCAGTTAAACTATAAACCCCTTAAGGAGAGGGACCTTTTTGCTTTCTTTTGAGAGTCGGCTTGGCATGACAAATAGAGTGCTAAACCTGGCATCTGTCTTACCTAGCTTGGAATTCCCATTTAGTAGCTATTTAGCCTAGGCCAAGTCACATGATCTCCTTTTTAAAAAAATTTATTTTTTATTTTTTTAAAATCTCCTTTTGATCCTCAGTTTCTTCATCTGTGAGGTGGGGGTATAAACTGTTAAGCTTTAATAGCTTAAAACTGCATCTTTTGGGGACTGTAGAACAGAACATAGAAGACTAGGTCTACAAGGAATCTCTGAGCTCATCTGGTACAACTCCTTCCTTTTATAGATGAGGAAAGGGATTTTTATTAATAGCTTGGACTAAAACATAGATGATGTGCTTATAAAATTTACAGATGACTGTAAGTTTTGGGACACCCTACCCTTGTAGTACCTACCTCACTGGGCTGTCGTGAGATTCAGATGAAAGAGTGCAAGGCTAGTGCTTTGTAAAATGTTTTTGTTTTTAACATCCCTAGAATCTAGCACAGCTCTTTGTTAGATGGTAGTGTGCTGGGCCTGGAGTCAGGAAGATCTGAGTTCAGTTTTAGCCTCAGACACTTAGTAGATGTGTGACCCTTGGCAAATCACCTCTGTCAGCCTCAGATTCCTCAGCTGTAAAATGGAAATAATAGTTAACACCCACCTCAAAGTTTTGTTGTGAGGGTCATAGGAGATGGTATTTGTAAAAATCTCAAAGCACCTTGTCTGTTACATGATAGGCTATAATACAGATGCTTATTCTCTCCCTCCCCTCAATAAAAGTCTGAAGATAATGGTGGAGAAAATGTCAGCAAGTATCAGTTATTCCGTGTGTCAGGCGAAGGGGGTTATAGTAAGAAAAGGCAAATTCTTCTGCCCTTCCTCTTCCCAACCCCCATCCCCCAGCCTGAGCCAGAAGGCTCATTTCACTATATAATTACGGTATCTTTGGAAATAAAAGGCATCAGGTCAGATTTGAGAAGATCCTCTCCAAGGTAAACCCTACGATCAGATTTGCCTCCAGGAATTCAGTGGCCGCCACCTGGCACAAATGTTGTCAATTACAGCCTCCTCTTGCAAGCTAGATTCTTTTTTGATTGCAAACTATTCCTGGGTACACATATAAACAGATCTGGAGTTAACAATGCATTCTTCCTGAAAAGTTGTGTAAACTGAATTTTTATAACTAACAGCACATCTTAAATTCACTGAAGGCTTACTATTTCCCAATCAAGTGCCGTTTTTCCTTTCATGCTGCCTTAATTATAACTAATGAGAATAAGACATCTAAAACTATTTTTGTCTGTTTTGTAAATACTGATTTTCATATATCTGGTTAACATAGAATGGGACACACTTGCTCTTTAAAGATTTATAAAACCCTCTAGCCAAGAGGATTTTGTCCACAATAACAGCCACGTTATTCAATGACTAATATTGTTAAACTGAACCCTTCTCAGCATTACAAGGATCTAAGACATCTCCGGAGGCCTCGGGATGGAAAATGCTGTCCACATCCAAAGACAGAACTATGGAAGTCGAATCGCTATCACTTATTTTTACCTTTTGTTGAGTTTTGTTTCCTCTTTCTGATGGTTCCTCCTATTGGTTTTAATTTTTACTTACAACTTCACTAATGTGAAAATATGTTTAATAGGAATGTAAATATAAAAAACCTATATCAGATTGTGTGCCATCTTGGGGAGGGTGGTAGGGAATAAGGGGGAGAAAAACTTTAAACTCAAAAGCATATGGAAGTGATTGTTGATAAATCAAAAGAAATTAATAACATTTAAAAAAAAGAAAGGAGGAAAAAAAGGAACTAACTAAAATTTAAAAAAAAACCCTATAGCCTTTCCCCACAATAACATGGGTTATGTGCTTTGTTAAAGTACTGACATTTGATTGTGTTATTAATTACTTTAGTGTTGTTGATTTCCAAGACTCCTGGCCAATGTTAGAAAGCTAAGGATGTTTATTGAATGTTCACCACCTTCAGAACACTGTACTGGGCGACATTCCAAAGAGACCCAAGACAGAGGGCCTGGCCTAAAAATTCTTACTCTCTGATCAAGGAGCCAGAATAAACATGCATGAAAAGCACACATGAACAATTACAAAATAATATTTCAGCTCCCACTTCTTAGAAAATTGTTGTTTTCAGAGCTCAGTTCTTATCCAGCGTTCATTCACTCATTTGTTACTTCAGTGAATTCATTCAGTTAATTACAATAAAAAATGTTATTGGTATCTTTTCATTCTTGTTCAGTCATGCCTGACTCTTCATGACCTCAGTTGGGGTTTTCTTGGCAGAGATACTGGAAAGTTTTGCCATTTCCTTCTCCAGTTTGTTTTACAGATGAGGAACTGAGGCAAACAGGTTAAGTGACTTGGCCAGGGTCACACAGCTAGCAAGTGTCTGAGGCTAGATTTGAACTCAGAAGAGTCTTTCTCACTCCAGGCCTGGTGCTGTAGCCATTGCACCACCTAGCTGCCCCATTTCTTTTGATTATACACTATCTTAATTTCTGGATATCTTCTTCCCAACTCTTCTGCCTCTCCAGACATCCCTGTAACAAAAAATAGGAAAGAAAAAGAAAAGGGTGGTTCAGAAAGCAGTTTACCAGAACTAACTGACATGGTAACTGAGTCTAACACTATATACAATGTTTCATATCCATTGCTCTTCACCTCTGCAAAGAAGGGAAGGAGGTACCTTGCTTACTTCTTCCTGGGACCAAGTTTGGTAGTTATATTTGCAGAACCTTCAGTTTTGTTATAGATTCTTTTGTTTTGCAATTCTTTCTATTTGCACTTTACTCAACAATCCAAAGGGCCTACTATGTTTCAGACACTGGGCTACGTGTGAGGTATCCAAAAACAAATACCAGTAACAGTATTTGCTCTTAAAGGCACTTATATTCTACACAGTATTTGTGCAACTTTGTATTGGGTGCTTGAAGGGATACAGAGAGTGGTGACATAATTTCTCTCCAAAGGAACATGCAGATCTATTTGTCAAGACAAGACATGCCTGGAAAGTCATATAACAATACCTGAGAGAGTCAGTGTGTTGGAAAGAGTAGGGGATTTGGAATCAGAGGTCCTGGGTTCAAACCCCACTTTGGTCACTTACTACTTGTATAATCGTGGGAAAACTACTTTACATTTCTGGGCATGTTTCCCCATCCATCAAATGGGACGGTTGGGTCAGATAGCATCTGAAGACCTTTTCAGCTTTAAATCTATGGTCCAACATTGCAATAAGGTATGTTATTCAATTGCATGTGAATAGCCCCTGAGTGGTCTGAGTTCACAGTAACAGAGCATGTATAACAAGTCAGTCAATCAATAAACATTAATTAAGTGCTTACTATACTATTGTTGTTCATCCTTTGTTTTTGAAGAGGACCAATGACAAATATAACAAATTAAACAATATCTGTTTGAAAGGACCTCGTTTTCTAATAGGGAGACAAGGACACTTATAAGTATATAGAAATATAAAGAGAATAAATACAAAAAATACAAAGTTGTTAAATACAATGTAGTTTGAGAGGGAGCACACTCACAGTTGTGGAAATCATGAAAGACTTCAAGTAGAAGGTGGTGCTTAATCTTCATCTTTTTAAAAAATTTATTTATTTTTAGTGAGTTCCAAATTTTCTCCCCATCTTATCCCTGCCCCCACCCTAAAATGGCATGCATTCTAAATACCTCTTCCCCTAGTCTGCCCTCCCTTCTGTCTCTTCCCCACTTCTCTTATCCCCTTCCCTTCTATTTTCCTGTAGGGCAGGATAGATTTCTATACCCCATTTCCTATATATCTTATTTCCAAGTTGTATATGAAATGTGTTTTAACATGTGTTTTTTAAAACTTTGGGTTCCAAATTTTCTCCTTTCCTCCCTCCCCATCCACACCCTCTTTGAAAAGGCAAGCAACTAGATACAGGTTATACATGTGTAGTCATGCAAAACACTTAACATAGTAGTCATGTTGTAAAAAACTAACTATATTTCCCTTCATCCTATCCTGCCCATTTATTCTATTTTCTCTTTTGACCCTGTCCCTCTTTAGAAGTATTTGCTTCTGATTACCCCCTCCCCCAATCAGCCCTCTCCTCTATCATCTCCCTGCTCTCTTTTCCCCTTCCCCCCCCATTTTCCTATAGGGTAAGATAGATTTCCATATCCAATTGGGTGTGTATGTTATACCCTCTGTAAGCCAAATCTGATGAGAATAAGATTCACTCATTCCCTCTCACCTTCCCCTATTTCCCCTCCACTGTAAAAGCCTTTTCTTGTCTGTTTTATGTGAGATAAGTTACCCCATTCTGCCTCTCCCTTCCTCCTTCTCCCAGTATAATCCTCACTGATCCCTTAATTTTATTCTCCAGATATCACCCCTTCATCTTCAACTCACCCTGTGCCCTGTATCTATCTGTCTATCTATCTATCTATCTATCTATCTATCTATCTATCTATCTATCTATCTATCAACATAACATATAATTTTTACCTTCCAACTACCCCAGTACTGACAAAGGTCTCATGAGTTACAAATATCATCTTTCCATGCAGGAATATAAACAGTTCAACCTTAATAAGTCTCTTATGATTTCTCTTTCCTGTTTACCTCTTCATGTTCCACTTGAGTCTTGTATTTGAAAGTCAAATTTTCTATTCAGCTCTGGTCTTTTCATCAAGAATGCTTGAAAGTCCTCTATTTCACTGAATGACCATTTTTTCTCCTGAAGGATTATACTCAGTTTTGCTGGGTAGGTGATTCTTGGTTGTAATCCTATCTCCTTTGCCCTTTGGAATATTATATTCCATGCCCTCTGGTCCCTTAATGTAGAAGCTGCTAAATCTTGTGTTATCCTGATTGTGTTTCCACAATACTTGAATTGTTTCTTTCTGGCTGCTTGTAATATTTTCTCCTTGACCTGGGAACTCTGGAATTTGGCTACAATATTCCTAGGAGTTTTCCTTTGGGGATCTTTTTCAGGAGGAGATCGGTGGATTCTTTCAATTTCTGTTTTGCCCTTTGCTTCTAAAATATCAGGGCAGTTTTCCTTGATAATTTCTTGAAAGATGATGTCTAGGCTGGTTTTTTGATCATGGCTTTCAGATAGTCCAATAATTTTTAAATTCTCTCTCCTGGATCTATTTTCCAGGTCAGTTTTTTCCAATGAGATATTTCACATTTTTTCATTTTTTCATTCTTTTGGATTTTTTTACAGTGTCCTGATTTCTCATAAAGTCACTAGCTTCCAATTACTCCATTCTAATTTTTAAGGAAGTGTTTTCTTCAGTAAGCTTTTGGCTTCCTTTTCCATTTGGCCAATTTTCCTTTTTAGGGCATTCTTCTCCTCATTGGCTTTTTGGACCTCTTTTGCCATTTGGGTTAGGCTATTTTTTAAGGTGTTACTTTCTTCATTATTTTTTTGGGTCTCCTTTAGCAAGCTGTTGACTTGTTTTTCATGATTTTCTTGCATCACTCTAATTTCTCTTCTTAGCTTTTCCTCTACTTCTCTTACTTGTTTCTCGAACTCCTTTTTGAGCTCTTCCAAGGCCTGGGACTGATTCATATTTTTCTTGGAGGCTTTGGATGTAGGAGCTTTGACTTTGTTGTCTTCTTCTGGTGGTATGTTTTGATCTTCTTTGTTGCCAAAGAAAGATTCTATTTTCTGACCTTTTTTGGACCTTTGTTTGTTCATGATCCCAGGCAATTACTTGAGTTTTAAACTCTTTGTTACGGTAGGGGTCTGCTTCCAGTGTGGAGAATGTACTGTCCCAAGCTTTGGGGGGTTTGTGCATCTGTTTTCAGAGATACTTGTATGGACCTGTAAATTTGCAGTTCTTCCAAGGTGGTATGATAAGGGGTGAGATGTTTAGTCCTTTCCTGGCCTGTGCTCTGGTCTGTGAGTGACCACAAGCACTCTTTTCTGCCTTGAAACTGTGAGGAGGTTTTTTATCTTCATCACCACTACAAGCTCCACCACACCAGCACTCCTCCTTGCCCTAGGACTGCCACCCAGAACTGTGACCCAGATCCAAGCACGGGCAAAGCAAGACATTCCTGCCTCAGCACTGGCAAAGAGATTCCTGCAATCCCCTTCTGATCAACCACCTAATTCCTCTTCAGTCTGGGGCCAGAAGCTCCAGAGGCAACTGCCACCCTGGGGCTGGGACCGAGCTTCTCTCTCTCATTGCAGTCACAGACTTTTTCCCCGACCTTCTTAGCTGTCTTTGGTGTTTGTGGGTTGAGAGATCTGTAAACTGCCACAGCAGCCCATGATTCAGTCCTCTGAGGGCTACTCTAGCTTCACTGAGGCCCGCTTTCCTTGCGCACCCACACTGAACTGCATTCCTCTCCCCTCCCGGCATGATATACCTTTCTGATCAACCATCCAGACTGTCTTGGGCTGCAAATTTGTTTCACTCTGTTTTTTTGTGGGTTCTGCTGCTTTAGAATTTGTTTAGAGCCATTTTTTACAGGTATTTGGAGGGGTTTGGGAGAGAGCTCAAGCAAGTCACTGCTTTTACTCCTCCATCTTGGCTCTGTCCACCCTTAATCTGCATCTTGAAGGAAGAGAGGGACCTTGAGAATTGGAGGTGAAGGAGGGCATTCCAGGTATAGGGGATGACCACTACAAAGGCTAGGAGGTGGGAAATGGAGAATCATGTGTGAGGAACAAAAAGGTGGCCAATTTATCTGGATTACAG
Source organism: Phascolarctos cinereus (assembly GCF_003287225.1). Classification (NCBI taxonomy): domain Eukaryota; kingdom Metazoa; phylum Chordata; class Mammalia; order Diprotodontia; family Phascolarctidae; genus Phascolarctos; species Phascolarctos cinereus. The sequence goes on from NW_027555736.1 coordinate 229,177,881, forward strand.
AATTTGGGAGAGGGAGTAGTGACTAATAAAGTAGGAAACACAGCTTTGGGTCAGATTATGAAGGTATTCATGGCTAAACAGAAGAATTTATATTTGATTAGGGAGCCACTGGAGTTTATTGAGGAGAGCTACACTGTCAAATGTTAAGTTTAACTAATGGTGCACATCTCTAGGGTGGGGGGCAGGGGGGAGAAAAAAAGTTTAAAAAATGTGCATGATAATTTTATTGTATATTTAAAAGGAATAGCAAGTTGTACATAATGGATTTGCAGTTTCATGTGCAGTCTTTTTTTTTTTTATCACACTGTGTTATAGAAATGCTTGTTTTGTTCCATAAATTAAAAATAAAATAAATCTAAAAAAAAGAAAATCATTTTACAAGGATTATGGAGGATGGATTGAAGTGAAGCTTGGCTTAATTTATTATGGCTTCCTGGAAGACATGAACTTTAAGAGGGAAGAAGCCTTGTTTCTTTCAGGATTGTGCAAAAGATCACTACTCTCATGGTGGTTGGAGGAGGGTGGAAACACAAGAGGTAGATGGGAGAATGGGGAGAATGCTTCTTTTAAGAAGCAACATAATCTAGTTGAAGAAGTGTTGGTTTTGGAGCCAAAAAACTTGCCTTCAGTTTCGGGCTCTAATATTTCCTACAGATTTCTGACTCTCAGTTCCTTCATCTCTAAAATGGGAATGATATTTACACTACTTCCATCCATAACAGGGCTATTGGGAAGAAAACACTTGTATATTTTAACATGCCAACAAATATGAGTTATTATTATTCCTTTTTTAGAGTCTCTGGTAGAGGTGGCAAGATATAGGATTCTTAGTACCCCACCTTATGTACCAGAAGTCCAATTTGAGGATTTGGCTTCTTCTATGGTAGATGAAAAATAACAGCTAAATGGAAAAATATACTAGTTTAAGAGAACAATGACTTTGGTTTCAGATTATTCTTTTTTTTTCCCCCTAAGTTACCTCCCTCCTTTTCTACCTCCCTGCTTTTCTCCCTCCCTCCCAGCTCTGCATTGGAGAAAGCCACCATTTGATATGGATATGTATGTGGAATCATACAATATGTACTTCCATGTAGCAGTTATTTATCTGGAATTGGATAGCATTTTCCTTCATAAGTCTTTTGTGGTTGATTTGAATAATCATATTACTCAAAATAGCTCAGTCATGCACAATTAGTCTTCAAACAATATTGCTGTTACTCTATACAATGTTCTCTTGGTTCTGCTCATTTCACTCTGCATTATTTCTTGCAAGTCTTTCCATGTTTTTCTAAAAATAAACCTGTTCATCATCTTATAGCAGAGTAGGATTCCAGGTTTCAGATTATTCTATAATGTTTTAAACCTTATTATGAAATACAGTTGAGGTCATTGGTTTTATTATGTGTGTGTGTGTGTGTGTGTGTGTATATAATTTTATTGGTGTTTTGTTTTTCTGTCACCTTCATTTACCTCTACCCAGCAACCATCCCTTCTAACAAAAATGTTTTAAACAAGAGAAAAACATATTATATTCAGTATTCCATACCCATAGTCTGAGCCCCTGCAAACAGGGATGGGAATAAGGTGTCTTTTCTCAACTTTCTCTAGGATCAACCTTTGCTATTACAGATTTTAGAGATGGAGGAGATCACAGAAGCTATCTATTTCCATCCTCTCATTTTACACCAAGTATGCTTGAGAGGCCCCAAGAGGTTTAAGTAACACCCAAAGGCATACAGGTGGAAAGTGGCAGAGCTGGGATTTAAACCTAGGTCCGCTGAGGCCAAATCCAGTTCTTTTTCCTACACCATACTATATTTGAATTCTAGTCTGAGTATTTACAAGTTATGTGACCGTGGAGAAATTTATTTATTCAGCTTCTCTGAGCTTCAGTGTCCCTGTCTATAAAATGGATAATGATATCTGTATTACCTATCTCACAGGATTGCAAGGATCAAATGAGATATTCCACGTTAAGCCTGTTTTAAGCCTTAGGGTGCTATGTCAATGTCAGCTGTTATTATTCTTGTGTTTCTAGTTCTCTTTTGGGGAGCAGTAGGGGAGAATTTGGGGCATGTTGTATGGTATAGAGGCTGGTTTGAGGTGATAGATTCAGGATTTGTTTTCTGGGAAAGCACAGTCCTTCCCTTTAGCCCTATAAAAGTTCTTTTCACACCTGCAGTGTGTATGATGGCAAGAGTGGACCTCTCTGAAGCTTTCTAGGATGTCAGCTCTCGAGCCCTCAGGGTTTCGGTTGAGTTGGGATATCGTGTCTGACATCTTTTCTGATAGCTGAGTGTGAGAATTGTCTGGGGTCTGTGCCAAGGCCATAGTGCCTTGAGTCCTTTGAATCAAAAAATTGCCTTGGTTTAATCTTAGACCATTGAAATGCCAGTGATGACATTCTGAGCCAAAAAAAAAAAAAGATTCACCTTCAATACACTGTATTTTATTTTCATTTTACTTTTTAAATCAATTTTATTTCATTTTCAATTCTAAATTATCTCCCCTCCCTTCTCCCCCTCACCAACCTATTTAGAGGGTCAGAAAAACAAAAACCCATTACAAATAGGTGTAGTCATGCAAAACAAATTACCAAATCAGCCTGGTTTTCACCTCCCAAAAAAAGAAAAGAAAAGAAAGGGCGGGGGGGGGGGAGTAAGGGAGAGAAGGAATGAAGGAAGAGAAAATTTATTTTAATCCACACTCTAAGTGCATTAGCTCTCTATCCAGATAGCATGTTTCATGAATCCTTTGGAATTTTGGGTGGTCATTGTATTAATCAGTTACTAAGTCTTTCAAAGTTGATTTTCTTTACATAATTGCTATATAAATTATTCTCCTGGTTCTGCTCATTTCAGTTTCTGTCTGTTTATGGAAGTCTTCCCAGTTTTTTCTGATTGTTTTCATTTTTAAAAATTTGTTACCATTAACAAAAAGAAATATTAAAATGAATGAAAATTTTGAAGATCATATATAAACCATAAACTCCAAAGTATTTACAATGTGTTTTTAAAATTGTGTATATTAGGGGCAGCTAGGTGGCGCACCGCCCCTGGATTCAGGAGGATGTGAGTTCAAATCTGGCCTCAGACACTTAACACTTCCTTAGATGTGTGATGCTGGGCAAGTCACTTAACCCCATTGCTTAGACAAAAAAAAAATTGTGTATATTATAGCTAACAAAATAACAGACATTTGGTTTTTTTCCACTCCTCTCATATCACTTTTTCCTTCTGTGCATTTTCCCTTTGAAGATTATTACTTTTATTCTTCACTGTGTTTTAAAATTAAAAAGAAAACTCAGTCCAAAATTTATTTGAATCATTGAATGTTAGGAGCTATTAGGAACCTTAGGGATGATGTGGTCCAACCCCCTATTAAGCTGTAATAACTTTTTTTTTTAAATCTTTGCGTCCCTTCCCTGTTTGGGGGGAGGAGTGGTCATGGACATATTCTTGCATTATGGTAGGAAACTCCTGTTGTAAAAGCTCCTTCCAATGATGCTGATTGGTAGCTGGTCAGTAAATCACTAAGAGTTTAAGTGACTTACCACATGACCACAAAGCTAGCATCCTTTGCTAAGATTTTTATCCTAAAAAATATGTTAAAAAGGCCAGACTCAAAAGGTAGGCTGTGTCATAGTGGAGAGTAGGGTACTCCAACATTGACTTCCTCTCCATTATGACACAATACCTTTTGCCTTTCACATATTGCTGTTGAGTCACGTCTGACTCTTCATGACCCTGTTTGACGTTTTCTTGGCAGACATACCGGAGAGGTTTGCCATTTCCTTCTTCGGCTCATTTTACAGATGAGGAAACTGAAGCAAACAGGATTAAGTGACTTGCCCAGGGTCACGCAGCTAAACTAGTATCCATTGCACCACCTAGCTGCCTTTTCTGTAGTAGGCACTTAAAAATCATTGAATCGAATTGAACCCAATATAGTTTACAGATGGGGAGACTGAGGCCCCAGAAAGTGGTGTGCTTGAGGTTCACACAGCTGGTTACTAGCAGAGATAAATTAGAATGAAGTCGCCCTGGCTATAAGCACATCACATTCTTCTTTGTTCTTTAGCCACAGTGCAGGCTGTAGGTCTCTGTTTCTTGATGCCTTTGCTAAGTCACAGTGGAAGCCAGAGATGAGTTTTTACTGAGTCAGATGTGCTTATCTCTCCTGGCTCATCTTTATTCTTTTTTCAGTGAGGCCTCTTTGAGGCTTCAGGGTGGGTGCTTTATAACCTTTGGCTAGAGGTTAGCTACATGGTGCCTGGTTCCCATGACAGGACCATCGCTGGTGTGGAAGTGTGGGATAAATCATGTTGTGCTCAGCTGTCCCCTCTCCCGCAACTCTGAGATGGGCAGTACAAGCGATGGAAACAAGTCAACTTCACTTTCACAGGGTCACATAGCTAGTGGGTGGATTTTTCTTGTTGTTCAGTAAGTTCAGTTGTGTCTGACCCTTTGTGACCCCATTTGGGATCTTGGGAAAGATACTGAAGTGGTTTGCCATTTCCTTCTCCAGTGGATCCAGTGGGACCGTTTTGTCAGGCAGGGTCACACAATCTAGGAAGTGTCTGAGGCTGGATTTGAACTCAGGTCTTCCTGATTCCAGGTCCTAGCCTGAACCACTAACTGCCTCCATTTTGGAGTTTTCTTGGCAAAGATACTGGAATGGTTTGCCGTTTCCTTCTCCAGTGCATTTTACAGATGAGAAATTGAGGCAAACAGGGTTAAGTGACTTGCCCAGGGTTACATAGCTGGTAAATCTCTGAGGCTGGATTTGAATTCAAGAAGATGAGTCTTTCTGATTTCAAGCTTAGTGCTCTATCCACTGTACCACCTAGCTGCTGTGGATAAGCCAGGACTAAAACCCAGGCCCAATCTCTTTAAATCTACTATACGTAGTTGATGCCCCATTCAGGCCCTTCTATCTATATTTTCACAAATTGTATATAGATTATGTTTGAAGTATAAATGTTATAATATGGCACAAACTATACTGATATTGTAATATAAGCGATCACCTATTTAGGCATGGAAGGGCATGGTATGTTTTAGGTAGACAATATACTTATACCTGTGAATTCACAGATGTTTTGAAGTATGAAAGACATTAATATTAATAAACTTGGGTCTAAAGTGATTCTATATTCAGAATGTCTCTGGGTCAAGAATGAGATCCTTTCTAACCCACATATACCCAGGGGAGATATTCCTGATGTTAAGTCTTAAACTGCCCATTACCATGTGCACTGTAAGTTCTAGGAAGCAGACCAAACAAATGTAGTGGAATAGAAAGAACTAGTCATTTATTCTGTCTGAGCCTCAGTTTCTTCAGGTTGGCACTGTAATGACAGAAAAATAGCAAGGAAATTATGAAATTCAGCATTGAAAGAGCTGAAGGGAAACAGGCACACTAGTATATTGTTGGTGGGATTGCAGATTGGTGCAAACATTTTGGACCTGGAAATATATAATAAGCGTCACAAAACTGATCATGCCTTTTTACCTAGCTATTCCTTTGCTAAGATTTTATTCTAAAAATATCCTAAAGAGGGAAAAAAGGACCAATCTTAGAAAAAAGTCAAAAGTACCTTACTTGTAATAACCCAAAAAAAGGAAATAACAATCTTCAATGATGAAAGAGTGGCTGAATATATTATAATATAGTAATGGAATAGAATATTGTGTTGCAATAAAAATGTGATGTATTCAAGGAATGGTAAAAAGTGAATTAATCAACACATGTATTAAGCACCTACTATGTGCTAAAGATATAAAGAAAAAATGAAAGTCTCTTCCTTCAGAAGCCTTCCTTCTGTGGGGTAGGGAGAAAGAAACCACATGTTTAGAAATAAGCATATATAAAATAAATAACAAGGTAATTTGTGGAGGTGGAGATAGGGATGGAATGCATTCCAGGAAAGGCAGGTAGACTGTGTAAAGGCATGGATATGAGAGAAGAAATGTTATATGAAGTGATATAAGTCAAGATCAGAGAATGTCAGAATTACATTATATACACATTGATTAAATTATATATACAAGAAAAAAATTAAAAGGAAAAAGAAAAAAGGCAAAAGTTATGAATGAAACTTTGGATAGTATTTGAAAAAAAACACTAAACAAATGCATTTGTTTCTGTTGGTTGATTCATTTGGATAGAGTTTGTTAAATATAAGGGTTTATGTGAGAATGTACTCCTTAATTCTTTGATTGTCTTTGTTAATTGTTGTTATTAATTTTTTTTATATAAAAGGGGTACATTATCTCCTAGGTGCTTCCTGGCTGTTCAGTTCTGTATTCCCACACTGATGTATTTTCTGTTTTGTTTCCCTCCTCCTCCTCTTCTACAAAGCCCAGGGCTAGACTGAGCTTGCCTGAAAGCTGGAGACAAAACTATTGCTGATTTATCCGTCTCTCTCTTCTTCGGAATAAGACCAGGAAAGTTTTCTTCTCCAGCACAACAGCTGGCTTGGTTGAGCGGCTCACTGATGGATTTTCTGGGCTGGACTAAATGTAATGCCTAAGTCTCAGCTGTTTAAGACTAGCCCATAGCCAATTCCTGTCTTAAAGGGCCAGGGAGGTTGTTTTTTGTGTTTGTCAATGCTGATCTGTTTGATGAATGAATAGGGCAGTCAGAGCCCTAATTAACTTGGGGGATGAAACAGGGTTTTGCCCCAGGGGGCCAACTCTTGGGGCACATTTTCTTCTTGGGAAGGATTCTTTAAGAAAAATTTAATTAATTTATTTTAATTGACCCAAGTCTATTTTCTCTCCTTCCCACTTCCCCCTCATCCTTGGGGAAAAGAAAAACAAAACTCTTGTAACAAGTATGCATGGTCAAACAAAACTAATTCCCACACTGTTGTTTGCTGTTCAGTCATTTGGGGCTTTTTTTTTTCCAGTTGTGTTTGACTCTTCAACTCTTCGTGACCCCATTTGGGGTTTTCTTGGCAAAGATACTGGAGTGGTTTGCCGTTTCCTTCTCAAGCCCATTTTCCAGATGAGAAATTGAGGCAAACAGGGTTAAGCGGCTTGCCCAGGGTCACACAGCTAAGCTAATAAGTGTCTGAGGCCTGATTTGAGCTCAGGAGGATGAGTCTTTCTGACTTCAAGCCCAGTACTGTATGGGCTGAGTCACCTAGTTGCCTTAATTCCCACAATATCTGTGTCCAAAAAATATGCCTCAGTCTGAATCCTGAGTACATTACCTAACTGTCAGGAGGTAGGTAGTGTGTTTCACGATGAGTTCTCTAGAAGAGTGATTGGTCATTGTATTGATCAGAATTCTTAAGTCTTTCAAAGTTGTTTGCCTTTAGTGTTGCTATTGTATAAATTGTTTTCCTGGATCTGCTCAATTCACTCTGCATCAGTTCATACAAGTGTCCGCAGGTTTCTCTGAAATTGTTTGCTTCATCATTTCTTACAGCAAAATAGTATTCCATTATATCCATATAACATGATATGTTTATTCATAACCTAATTGATGGACACTCCCTTAGTTTCCATTTCTTTGTCATCAAAAAAAGAGCTATTATAAATATTTTTATATATATGGGTCCTTTTCTTCTTGTTTTGATCTCTTTAGGGGTATAGACCTAGTGGTATCATTGCGTCAAAGGTTATGTATAGTTAGTAATTTTTTAGCACACTTCCAAATTGCTTTCTCCAATGGTTATACCAATCCACACCTCTGCCAACTGTGCTGCTTTTCCCAAAGCCCTTCCAACATTTGTTACTTTTTCTTTTTTGTCAACTTTGCTGATCTGCTGAGTGTAAGGTAGAGCCTCAGAATTGCTCTAATTTACATTTTTCAATTGTTAATTGCTTAGAGCATTTTTTATATGGTTATTGATAGCTTAGATTTCTTCCTCTGAAAACTGCCTGTTCAAATCCTTTAATCCCCTGGGAGGAATTGTCAACACTCTAGTCCTTGGGTGCCCTGAGGGTCCCTGTCACCACGGCATCCTTCTTCTGGAGTTTATCTTCTCCTAACCCTCTCAGTGGGGAGGACATGGGAATAGGCCATGTCCTTTTCCAGTGCAAATGTATCCATAGTTAGATTGTCCTCCCCTAACTTCAGTTGTATTTTATTCTGGTGAAAAAATTCATAGTTATAACTCTGAGAGCAGTCACCTTGTTGTGAAAGCTATAAATCATAAAGGCAAGGAGTCAGGGAAGGCATGGGAAAAGAAAAAAAAGAATGCTGTCAGAAAATTGTCAGGGGACACCCATCAGTTGGGAAATGGCTGAACAAGTTGTAGTACGTGATTATGATGGAATACTATTGTATTATAAGAAATGATGAGCAGGATGCTCTCAGAAAAACCTGGAAAGATTTGCATGGGCTGATGCAAAGTGAAATGTGCTGTGTACAAAGTAACAGCAATATTGTAAGGTGATCAGCTGTGAATGACTTAGCTATTTCCAGACATTACCAGATCCAAGACAGCTCTGAAGGACTTATGATGAAAAATGCTATCCATCCTCAGAGAAAGAATGGATAGTGTGTGAATACAGATTGAACTATACTTTTTTTTTAACTTTCTTTATTTTTCTTGGGTTTTTTTAGTCAGTGTTTTCTTTCACAACATGGCTATTATGGATATGTTTTGCATGACTACACATGTATAACCTGTATCGAATTGCCTGCCTTCTTAATGGGGGTGGGGTAGGGAGGGAGGAAGGGAGAGAATTTGGAACTCAAAAGTTTTTTTTTAAATCTTTGCAGATCTTTTCCAATTTACTTTTGTTTATCCTTGTTTCATTTTCATAGTTAAGGATAATTTTCTTAGTTGGGTCTCTTAGCAATAGTTCTTTTTTCCTTTTTTATGAGGCAATCAGGGTTAAGTGACTTGCCTAAGGTCACATAGCTAGTAAGTATCACATGTCTGAGGCTGGATTTGAACTCAGGTCCTCCTAACTCGAGGACCAGTACTCTACACACTGCGCCACCTAGCTGCTCCTGGAACTCAAAGTTTTAAAAACAAAGTTTAAAAATTATTTTTACATGTAGCTAGGGAAAAATAAAATACTAAAAAAAAAGTTCACACACACAATACACACAAAAGAAAGAAAGAAAATTTTCCAACTTGGTCCTTCTTTCTGTAGAGACACAGGAAACTCCAGATTGTTCCCTCGTGCATCCAGCCATTATCTTTGGTGACCTAGTTTAATCTGGGTGCAAATTATTTCCTTCTAGGAATTTCACAGCCCACCAAGTGTTCTTTTGGGCTTTTTTTTAGGAAGATGTTGACTTCTAAAACTTTGTATCAAGTTGAAAAGATAGGCAGTTAAGAGAAAGTGGACTAGTGGCATCTATGTATAGCTTTACTTTAATTTTTTTTTATAATGTTGAAATTTACCAAAAAAAAAATTGAACATTTCCTTATCCAAAGAAAAGAAAAACGGACAATAGATGATATCCTGAGTCTCTATTATGTACAATTTTTAAAAAGTATACATGTGGGGCAGTTAGGTGTCACAGTGGATAGAGCACCAGCCCTTGACTCAGGAGGACCTAAGTTCAAATCCAGATTCAGACACATAACACTCACTAGCTGTGTGACTCTGGGCAAGTCACTTAACCCCAATTGCCTCACTGAAAAAAAAAGTATATATGTGATTTAACCCATTGTTACAACACTGACCTCCCTATCTCTTTCTGTTTTCTTCTTTGTATTTTTTTTTTTGAACTAGGTTTCTCCATTTCAACCAGGCTGGAAATGCAGCAGTCATTCATGGGCCCACTCCTGCTGCTGCTTGGCATGGAAGGTTTGACCTGCTCTGTTTCCAATCTTGGCCTGTTCACTGCTCTTTAGGCAACCTAAAGATCCTGGCCCTTGATCCTGAATATTGCTAGATGATGCCAAATTTAGTACAGACACTCTTTCATTTTTTTTAATTTAAAATTTCCTTTTCTTTTTTGGAGACAGGGTTAAGTGACTTGCCCAGGGTCACACAGCTAGTAAGTGTCTGAGGCTGTACTTGAACTCAGGTCCTCCTAACTCCAGTCCTGGTGTTCTATCCACTGTGCCACCTAGATTCCCCTTTAACCTTAATTTTCAGTTCCGAATTCTCTCCTTCCACCCCTCCCCCACTCATTGAGAAGGCAAAAAATATGATACCCATTATACATATTTAGTCACGCAAAACATATTAATGCAGACACTCAATTGGCTGTAGCCTTACCGCAGCTCAAAACTCTGGAACTCAAGTGATTCATCAGCCTCAGCCTTCCCTGGATCAAGGATGATAGGCATGTGCTACCATATCTAGCTTTTCTGTGTATTTAAAAGTTTTTCATAGATAGTTCTTCCTTTTTTTCTTTTTCTTTTTGGCATTACCATCACCCTGCCTATAACAACCCCCCCCAAAAAAAAACCGAAACAACTCTAAACTCTGCAATTGAAGGCTTTCCTTGAAACAAATAAGTATAGTCAAGCAAAACAAATACGCTCACTGACCATGTCCAGAAATGTTTATCTCATTCTGTACCTCTTGTCTCTCACCTCCCTGCCAAGAGATGGGAAGAATGAATCATCATAAGTCATCTGGAGTTGTGAGTGTTTGCCTTGATCACAGTTCTTAAGTCTTTCAGAGTTGTTTTTCTTTACAAAGTTGTAATCATTGTATTGTACTGGAAATCAGTTATCATTGATTTTACTGGATCTGCTTATTTCATTTTGCATCAGTTAATACCAGTTTCCAAAGTATCTCTGAATCCATCTCTTTCATCACTTCTTAGAGCCCAATAATATTCTATTACATTCATAGACCATGATTTATTCAGCCATTCCCCAGTTGATGGGTACCCATTTTGTTTCCAGTTCTTTGTATTACAGAAAGCTCTGCTATAAATAATTTTGTACATGATTTATTTTCTGTCTTTCCTTGATCTCTTTAAGGTACATGCTTATCTTATGACAGAGCCAAAAAATGTTCAGAGCTTATGAGTTTGGGGAGTATAGTTTCAAATTGCATAGCTTTACTTTTCTAAATCTCCAGACACCAGTCTAAATAATTGTTCCTTTCTTGGACCTCCTACCACATCCCCAAAGCATTTTATGTTTCTTAGGTATACTTAACTTGTTTTCTTTGTTATTATAGATACTTGCATATATGTCTTACACACATCCTCTGTGGTTTGTAAGTTCCAGGAGGACTGGGACTTCAGATTAATAGTATTAAATACTTCAGCAATTTAGAGTCAGTGGATAGACCACCAGGCCTGAAGTTAGGAGGACCTGAGTTCAAGTACAGCCTCAGATACTTACTAGCTGTGTGACCCTGGGCAAGTCACTTAACCCTGTCTCCAAAAAAGAAAAGGAAATTTTAAATTAAAAAAAAATGAAAGAGTGTCTGCACTAAATTTGGCATCATCTAGCAATATTCAGGATCAAGGGCCAGGATCTTTAGGTTGCCTAAAGAGCAGTGAACAGGCCAAGATTGGAAACAGAGCAGGTCAAACCTTCCATGCCAAGCAGCAGCAGGAGTGGGCCCATGAATGACTGCTGCATTTCCAGCCTGGTTGAAATGGAGAAACCTAGTCTCAAAAAAAAAAATACAAAGAAGAAAACAGAAAGAGATAGGGAGGTCAGTGTTGTAACAATGGGTTAAATCACATATATACTTTTTTTTTCAGTGAGGCAATTGGGGTTAAGTGACTTACCCAGAGTCACACAGCTAGTGAGTGTTATGTGTCTGAATCTGGATTTGAACTTAGGTCCTCCTGAGTCAAGGGCTGGTGCTCTATCCACTATGCCACCTAACTGCTCCACATGTATACTTTTTAAAAATTGTACATAATAGAGACTCAGACATTGTTTCATTTATGTGGGTATTCTTTTTTTTTGAATCTTGGTTTTTTTTTTTATTTTAATTTTCAGTTCCAATTTCTTTCTCCTCCTACCACTGCCCCATCTATTGAGAAAGCAAGAAATATGACACCCATTATACATATTGTCATGCAAAATATATTTCTCTATTAGCAATGTTCTCCCCCCACCCCCCCCCCCCCAAAAAAGCAAGGAAAATAAAGAAAGGAAATAAAATATGTTTCAGTCTACATTCTGAGACTATCCATTCTCTGTCTGGAGATGGATAGCACTTTACATGATGTAGTTATATGACTTTGTAGTTGTGATGAATCACTGTTTGATCAGAGTTACCAGGTCTTTCACAGTTGATTATCTTCACACTAGTGCTGTTACTATGTGCTTTATTTTCCTGGTTCTACTCACTTCACTTTGCATCAGTTCATATAGGTCTTGTCATGTTTTTCTGAAACCATCCCCTTCATTATTTCTTACAGCACAGTAGTATTCCATCACAGTCATACACCACAACTTGTTCAGCTATTCCCCACTTGATGGGCATCCCCTCAATTTCCAACTCTTTGTCACCACAGAAGGAGCTGCTATAAATATTGTTGTGCATATGGGTCATTTTCCCTTTTTTAAAATTTCCTTGTGGTATAAACGTTATAGATGTATTGCTCGGTCAAAGGGTACGCAGAGTTTTATAGCCCTTTGGGCAGAGTTCAAATTGTTCTTCAGAATAATTGGATTAGTCTGCAGCCCCACCAGCAGTGCACTATACCCAAACAAATAAGTCTTCGGGAGTTGTTGTGACTGAAAAATTCGTGATTTTATTTATGGCAACTTGATGCTTTTCAAAATTAGTATTTACATTCCCTCGAATTCTCAAAAATTTAGTATTTATATTTCTTCAAAGGAGTAAACTGAGTACCTGGAAATTTCCTCAGTTTACCCATTTCCATTGACCTCTACTCCACTGTAGCTACACACAGAGATGATCATACCTTTGATCTTGCCACCCCCCACAAGTGTTCCATTTTCATGTTTATGAACTTTGAAATTCCTTTATCTGATAATTTATCATTCCAACTTCCATTTGCCTTAAGACTTCTAAACCTATTTCATTCTTCATTTTCACTGTGATGAAGATTCTTTCATTCCTCAATTCTTCTCCAAGTTATCATCTCTGCATTGATTACGCTCTTCTCCCTTTCCTATCTCAACCCCATAGTGAACTAGTTCAGTCTACACTACTATCCACCCTTGAGTCCGCTGCCCCCTCATCCTATTGCTGATTATGTCTTACCAAGTCTCAAGTTTTGATTATTCCTACCATCTGCTGCCTTCACTCATCATCACTGGGGCAAGGCAATCCTTTTACACCCCCTAATCAATTCACTATTTCACTCACCACAGTAGCTTTTTAAAACCTTTTTGTCTTTCTTCTCATCTCTTGTGGTACCTCTTCTCATCTGAGAATCTTGCCTCTTATTTCAACAAAAAATTGAGGCCATTCACAGAGAGCTCACTCTTTTTTCCTCATTGTCATTTTACATCACTCAGTTGTCATCCTCCATTTTCTTCTCTTTGATTCCTGCCTCATGTGAAGAGGTGGCCTTCCTCCTTTCCAAGACTTTTCCCTCTACGTGCATCCCCTTTTCCCCATCAGATTGCCTCCTCTCTATCATTCACACTGTCTCTAATTGTTAACTTCTATCTACTGGCTCCTGCCCTACTGCCTATAAACATGCCCATGTCTCCCCTGGCCTTATTAAAACAACAAACAAACCCTTAAATGACTTGCCCAGGGTCACACAGCTAGTAAGTGTGAGGCCAGAATTGAATTCAGGTCCCTGGAGTTAGGAGAACCTTGGTTCAAATCTAACCTCAGACACATACTAGCTGCACCATTAACTACCGAATCAAATAGGACTTTTCCAGTCCTCATCCTTCTTAACCTCTCTTCAGCCTTTGACTCTGTCCATCAATCTCTTCTCCTTGAGATATTTCTCTCTAGGTTTTTGTCACATCATCCTGGTTCTCCTGCTTGTCTTCATTTCCTTTGCTGGATCTTCATCTAGGTCATTCCCAATAAAGATGAGTGTTCCCCTTAGCTCTGTTTTAGATCCTCTTCTTTTTCTCCCTCTATACCATTTTGCTTGGTGATTTCATCGGGTCCCATGGTTTCATTGATTGATCTCTATACAGATGATTCCCAAGCCTGTGTAACCAGCTCTCATCTCTTTCTGATGTCCAATATTAGAGCTGCTTCTTGGGCATCTGAAAACTGTATATTCCATAGACATCTTACACTCAGACTCAGATGTCCAAAACTGAACTCATATTTTCCCCCAAACTCTGTCTTCTGAACTTCCCTCTTGCTGCTGAGAGTACTTCTATCCTCCCAGTCACCTAGGTTTACAACCTAGGTGTCATCCTTGACTCCTCATTCTCTCATCCCTCCCTGTATCCAATATGTTGCCAGGTCTTGTCAATTCTACCTTTATAATATCTCGTATGTGCCCGCTCTTCTCCTTTTTATTGCCAACACCTTGGTGTAGGCCCTCTGCACTTTACTCCTGGGCTATTGTAATAACCCGCTGGTTGCTCTGTCTACCTCAAGTCCCTTCCCACTCTAATCCATCGTCTATTTAGTTGCCAAAGTGTTTTTTCTAAAGTACAGGTCTGATCACGTCAACCCCTACTCCCTTACTCAATAAACTATACTGACTCTATATTACCTCCAGGATTAAATATAAAATCCTCTGTCTGGCTTTTAAAGCCCTGTACAGCCTGGGCCCTTCCTACCTTTCTATGGTTCTTATATTTTATTCTGCTTCTATATGCTGGCCTCCTTATTGTTCCTCAAATTCTAACTGTAGCCATTTTCTTTTCTTTTTCTTTTTAAATAGTGTTTTTCCCAATTATATGTAAGGACAGTTTTTAACATTCATTTTTACAAAATTTTGAGTTCCAAATTTTTCTCTCTCCTCTTTCTAAAATGGTAAGCAATTTGATATGGATTAGTTATATGCAATCATGTAGAACATATTTCCATATTAGTCACAGTTGTGAAAGAAGAAACAGACCAAAAGGAAAAAAAAACATAAAAAAGTAAAGAAAGTGAAAGTAGTATGCTTTGATCTGCATTCAGATTCCATCAGTTCTTTGGATGTAGGTAGCATTTTTCATCATGAGTTCTTTGTAATTGTCTTGGATCATTGTATGGCTGAGAAGAGCTAAGTCATTCATAGTTGATCATCACACAGTATGTTGTTATGTACAGTGCTCTCCTGGTTCTGCTCATTTCATTTTGCATCAGTTTATATAAGTCTTTGCAAGTTTTTTTCTGAAATACTCCTGCTCATTATTTCTTACTGCACAATGGTATTTTATTATATTCATATATCGCAGCTTGTTTGGCCATTCCCCAATTGATGGGCATCCCCTCAATTTCTAATTCTTTGCTACCACAAAAAGAGCTGTTATAAATAATTTTGTACACATAGGTGCTTTTCCCTTTTTTATGATCTCTTTGGGATACAAACCTAGCAGTGGTATTGCTGGATCAAAGGGTATGTACAGTTTATTTGCCATTTGGGCATGGTTCCAAATTGCTCTCCAGGATGGTTGGATTAGTTCACAACTCCAAGAACAATGCATTAGTGTTCCAATTTTCCCACATCCTCTCCAACATTTATCATTTTCATTTTTTTGTCATATTAGCTAATCTGATGGATGTGAGGTGGTACCTCAGAGTTGTTTTAATTTGCATTTTTCTAATCAAAAGTGATTTAGAGCATTTCTTCATATGACTATAGATAGCTTTGATTTCTTCATCTGAAAACTACTTCTTCATATCCTCTGGCCATTTATAGATTGGGGAATGGCTTCTATTCTTATAAATTTGATTTAGTTCTCTACATATTTGAGAAATGTAACTCTAGGTGTTTTCAATGGCTGTCCCCTGTGCTTGGAAAACTCTTCCTTCTCATCTCTGACTCTAGCCTTCCCTGGCTATATTCAGGTCTCTTCCCAGATCTTATCTTCTGCAAGAAGTCTTTCCCAGGGGCAGCTAGATGGTGCAGTGGAAAGAGCACCAGCCCTGGAGTCAGGAGGACCTGAGTTTAAATCCCACCTCAGACACTTGACAATTCCTAGCTGTGTGACCTTGGGCAAGTCACTTAACCCTGATTGCCTCACCAAAAAAAACCCAAAAAACAAAAACAACAACAAAAAAAAAAAACAAAGGATACTGGCTGCAATAATTAGGTTTTGGAATATAGGAGTCATAGCACATAGTAAATTCTTGATAAATGATTCAACTAAATTAAAGGTTTGTTGAGTGGGAGAAGGCAGTGTCATCCCTGGAGAGAAAGAAAAAGAAAACCAGGGGCAGCTAAGTGGCACAGTAGATAGAGTACCGGCCCTGGAGTCAGGAGGATCTGAGTTCAAATCTGGCCTCAGACACATAACACTCACTAGCTGTGTGACTCTGGGCAAGTCACTTAACCCCAATTGCCCTCACCAAAAAAAAAAAAAGGGAAATCAAAGAGCCTGTCATGTCCCTTTGTCTTGCACACTTTGTAACATGCCTAGCCCCAGGCATGACATCATGGATGAATGAACTTAATTTCTTTGAGCATCAGTTTACCCATTTGTAAAATGGGTATGAGGCAGTCATGGCTTAGTTGAGATAGAAAGCAGGTTTCTGAGGAAGAAATACCAAGGTTTAAATCTCATATCTGATACATACTGGCTGTGTGACCCTGACCAATTCACTTAACCTCTCAGGTCAATTCTCTAGGACTATGATTACAGTGTGACCACTGATATTATTGGAGGGAGTTTCATAAAATCATAGATTTAGAAGCAAAAGAGACTTTAGAAGGCACCTAGTCAAACCTCTGAGGTGACATGACTTGCTAATATCACATATGTATTAGGTGGCTGAGCAAGGATTTGAGCTCATGTCCTTTTATTCCAAACCCAGATCTTTTTACCTGCTTTATTTGGACTCCCTTAGGGAGGGGAAATCACACATCTAGTTTTTAAAGTGAGGATAATAAAGACTATCAAATCTACCTCATAGGTTTGTTATGGGGATGAAATAGGATAATTTTTGTAAAGTGATTTACAAACTTTAAAACACTGTATAAATACCATCTGTCATTGCCCTGATATCGCTGTTAGGACTCAACCTACTGACTGGCCTGACCTACCCTGAGCTGGTAGTGATTTCTACATTTCAGTTAGTAGCATATAGTAGTTTCAGATAGTACAAAAAAATGCAAAGTTTTTCATTTGTCGTCTTTAGGAATGAAACTTTGTAGAATGAAAATTTTAGCCAAAGTAAAGTGCAGCCAAAGGTAAGCTTTCCCAGTAGGCAGATTAATTGGATGAGAGAAGGAACATAAGCTGTGTGGTTCTCCTAGTGCTTCCCCAAGCATCTGGCTTTTCATCTACTAAGATCCTTTCCCTTTATCATAAAATCCTAGAGCTTCATGTCTTGGGGTCTTCCCTTTCTCCTTTTTTGTTGTTTAGTCATTTTCAATCTAGTCTGACTTTTCCTGACCCCATTTGGGGTTTTCTTGGCAAAGATACTGGAGTGGTTTGCCATTTCCTTCTCCAGCTCATTTTCCAAATGAGGAAACCGAGGCAAACAGCATTAAGTGACTTGCCCAGGATCACACAGCTAGGCCAGATTTGAACTCAGAAAGACGAGTTTTCCTAACTCCAGGTCTGGCACCCAATCCACTCTGTACCACCTAGCTGCCCAGTATTGTTAATAGGAAGGAAGGAAAGAAGGAAGGGGGGGGAAGGGAAGCAGGGAAGAAGGAAGGGAGGGAAGGAGGAAGGAAGAAAGGAAGGAGGGAAGAGGGAAAGAAAGGAGGAAGGAAGGGAAGGAAAGGAAGGAAGGCAGAGTTAGTAAAACTTCAGGGGAAGGGGATGCACTACAGGAACATTTTTTTCCTGCTTTTTTGTTAATTTGTTTAGTTGTAACTTGTTAGATGATCAGGGTCTAACATTTGAAGAAACTGTACTATCTAGGAAGCTTATGTGACTTGCCCAAAGTCAAACAGTCTGACATGAAGAGGTGGGATCTCAACTCAGATCCTCTGACTCCAGAGCCAATTCTCTTTCCGCTGACCCACACTGAGTTTACAAGGCCAATGACACAATGGACTTATATTTTGCCATTTAAAACTATAATACAAATTATAATCAAAGCCTGGGACAAAATTACCCCATTGGCTGTAGCTGGGTAGGGCTCCATGAAGTACAACCATGTCCCCAAGCTGCAATGTGCAATAGTCCCTATTGCTGAACTAGCTTCAGGAACAATGGATTTTTTTCTTACTGTAACTGAGATGTGTTATACAATGGGCACAGCAGAATGGTAGCCTCCAGATGTGATCATCACTTCATTCTGGAGAGCCAAATGTGTACGTTCCTAAAAATTGTGATGTCAGTTGAGGGGCACCAGTTTCAGGAGCAAACACAAGGCAGAGAATACCAAGGAGATTTTTTGGGAGTTAGACTACTCATGTCTAACTCTTCATGACCCATATTGGGGGTTATCTGGACAAAGATATGAAGTGGTTTGCCTTTCCTCCTCCAGTTCATTTTACAGATGAGCAAACTGAGGCAAATAGGGTTAGGTGACTTGCCTAGGGTCACACAGCTAGTAAATGTCTGAGGCCATATTTGAACTCAGAAAGATGAGTCTTCTTGACTCCAGGCCTGTCACTCTATCCACTGTGCCACTGACGCCTACCCAAAAGATACCCCACATTTATATACCCTTCCTGCAAATGAAGTTAAACCTCTTAGTTATAGGAAGGTCAGGCTAACCAGTCTAAATCCTCCAGCCCCTAGAAAAAGCATTCCCAGCCTTTAGCATGCACCACCCTCAAGGGCTACAAGAGGCTTGGCAAAGGCACATGGGGAATATTTGGTAAAAAGCTAAATTATTCTATTGAAATTCATTAATCTCTTTATTTTACTTCTTACGTGAATGGCAAATGCCAAACTTTATTTCCTCTTGCGTTGACTAGGAAGTATGAGAAAATGTATTAGAAGCCAAAGGGTAGGGGGACTGAAGAGGATGGGAACCCCTGCCCTCCAGTGTCAGTGGTGGATAAGCCTCTACCAGCACTTCTCTGGAGTATCAGGCCCTGGATGACTGGGGGCCTTCAATGTTTCACATTGAGAGGAGGGAGAGCCCTAGTGAAGCAGCCTGGTTTTCTTCCAACTAATGTTCAAAGGCTTTGTCATAACAAAGCTTATTTTGAAAGCCTGTTTTCCTTCAAGACTCAGGTCAAATCCTGTCTTTGACTAGAGGCCTTGTTTTGTTCCCTTTCTCCCTCTGCCCCTGCCCTCCCTCCTATTACTAGTGCCTTCTCTGTGAGATAACCTCCAATTTACATTATATAACGGCAGGTATTTTTGTATTGAGTGCTTATTTGCATAAATTTACATATTGAATAGATATTTACATTTTGTCTCCCTCATTTCAAATGTGAGTTCCTTAAGGGTGAGGTCCATAGGTATGTTTGTCTTTCTTTGTGTCCCAACTGATAACATGGATGAGGCAGTTGGTGGCACAGTGGATAGAGCAGTAGGCCTGAAGTCAAACCTGAGTTTAAATCCAGTCCCATGTTTGCTGTATGACCCTTAACCTTAAAGAAAATCACTTAACTTCTGTAAAAGCTGAATTCTGAATGTAAAACATGGGCATAGCCTATATAATATAAAATGAAAGGACTGAACTAACTGACCTCAAACTTGTGCTTGAACCAAAGCAGAATTAACTTCCCTGTATCCTCTCCACTTTTAAATCTGTCCATGATCCATGATCTATGTTATTCTGAATGTAATTTAGCGATAATACTATCTTATAATAATGATATTCACCCATTTTGACCAAACAAAATAACACTAAAACGCAGACAAATTCTTACTATAATTGACCAATCTTAGTCCAGTGAAAAGATAATGAAACACTCTTCCCTAATTCTTTTGGGAGAGAGGTAGGGAGCTCTAAGTGTAGAATGTGGTATATAGAATGTTAAACACTACAGCAACTGGTTTTGTGTAACTTTTCCTTTTTTTTTTGAAAGGAGGATTCAGTGGGAGTTGGGAAGCCATATTGCAAAATAACCATGGTATAAAAATAAAAGGCATAAGTAAAACTTTAAAAGAAGGAAAATACATTATAAGTAAATTCCATTGTAGTATCATGAGTCACTATTAATCTTTTTTTGCTAATAACTGTCAACAAAAACATAGTAGCTAGATAAGCATTTAAAATAAGATGCAAAATCTTAATAAGATCCTTAGCATCTAACAAATTTAGAACCAAATGAATAACAAACAAGCAAAAAGAAAATAAATGAACAAACAAGCAAAAAAACCCATAACAAACCAAAATGTTCCCTTATGGAATCCCTTTCTACTGTTTCTCTAAAGTTCTCTTTCTTTCCTTATTTTCTCCCTCCCTCCTCTCCTCCCTTCCCTTCCTTCTCTACTTCTCTTCCTCCCTTTCTCTCCTCCCTCCCCTCCCTCCTTTCTATTCCTTCCTCCCTCCTTTCTATTCCTTCCTCCCTTCCTTTTTCCCCTCCTTCCCTTCCTTCCTTTCTTCTTCCTTTCCCTCTCTTCCTTCTTTCCTCCTTCCTTCCCTCCCTCCCTCCCTACTTTCTTCCCTTTCCTTTCTTCCTTCTATCCTCCCTCCCTTCCTTCCTTCCTTCCTTCCTTCCTTCCTAACATAAGGTATTGCACTAGGAGGCTTCTGAGGTCTATTACATCTCTAGATCTCTAATCCTGTGTCATCCCCACTTCTTTTAAGAATTTAGCAAGCAAGGTCCTTGGTCACATCTCATCCTCTTGTCTTTGAGCTTGTCCCAGGCTTAGGACTACAAATTTGATGCTTTGGTTTTTGCTCAGTAGTTTATTCTCTCCTAACCACCTTCAGCAATTCTATTGTGCTGTCTTTGGAATCCTAGGAGAGGGCAGCCCAGTACTATATACTTCCCTATGGCTGCCCCAAGCCAGAAGGAGGCTGTCACAGTGCATGATGTTAGAGAAGCATGAAGGCTTCCTTTCCATTTAAGAATTTGCCTCTGATGTGGTTTGTCTGATTGAATAACGATCATTCATTTGTATGGACTGGCAGGTTTAATGTGGGAGGTGAAGGTGTAGGAAATGGAAATGGAAATAGTGATTTCATCTGGAATGATAGCACAGGACCTAGAGAGCCCCTGGGATTTTCCTTGGAATGTACAGGTTAAATCCTGTTATAACAAATAGCATTGCAGCAACCTCTGTAGAATTCTAAGGCTGAGTCAATGATCTGCTTATTAAAACAACATTCAGTGCAAGCAGATTCCAGCACACAGAAAGAATGCAGATTTTGTTATAATTATGTGTTGATAATAACGGCTCCCCCTCCTCCTAAGGACAATGAGCTCATACAAACCCATTTCTGATCCTGGGAGTTAATCTCTCCAATGATCGGTCATTTTCTCACTTTGGCTCATGCCCCCAGCCCAGAGTTCTACTCTGGAAAATTTTCCTGAATAAACCTTAGATGTGACTCATATTTAGGTCCCCCCCCTCAAATGGGTAAAAGGGTACCCAGCTTCTGCATAAGCATTCAGTATATGATATGGATATCTAGTATGAGACAGCTTTTATCTCTGTCTTCTACCTAGAAAATGCATAAGGAAAAATGGACTCACAGGAACCCGTGAACAAATATAGAAACATAAAGCACTCACTAGCTCATTAGACTACCCTCTGGAAGGTAAAGATACTTTGAGAGATTGCTGAACAAATACTTCCCATTCTCCTTGGACCTCTACCATCTGAGCAATTTATGGCAATAGCAAGGTTTACAAGGTCCAGATGTCTTGTCATGGCATAGCAGGGCAATTCTCTGTTGAGAATTCTCTTCCTGTTGAGTAAATCTTCTAGGAGGTTCAGTGCCTGACTTTTGAGGTCAGAAACTCTTGCTCTCCTTTAAACTCTACGTGGAAAGTCCTTTCCTTAACTTTTAACTCTACATGGAAAGTTCTTTCTCAGGACTAGTTCCTGGTGTGCTCAGAAAAGGAAAAAGAGACAGAAGCCAGTCAGGAACTCAAGGCCCATTGATACCCTTCTCAGGCCCTCCGAGAAAACACAAGCAACTCACTAGCTTCTCCCGCTAATCATCAGTTTCTGCTCTTGGTATGGGGAGGGAAAAGTCCCTTCCCTCCCTCTCACTTGGGGCACTCTAGCCTAGAAGTCCAAGAGAGAAAGCTTTTTTAAAAAAAAAGAATCCATCCTCCCCATCAGCTTGGAAGGAGCCCGAGTTATTGGGGACTTAGTTGCTATGGCCTTTCAGCAAGATGCAAGTATATATTTACTTTCATGACAGGTGCCCGTCCAACAAAAGTTCTTGCCCTGTAATGACATCACATTGATTGGCAGACTGATCAGATTGAGCAGAGGCTCCCAGGATCATCCCCATTTTACTTGTAAATGTCTGAAGCAGAATTGAAACTCAGATCTTCTGATTTTTCAGTCCAGCAGTCTCCATACTTCTCCACCTACCTTTGCTCATCTTACCCATTTTGTAGTCTATGCTGTAAGTCTTAGGCCTTGTGACATCAAATGCATAGAGTCAGAAGAAACTCCAGAGAAGAGCAGTAGAGAGCATTGGGAGAATTATTCTATTAGGAGTTTTGGGGAATTATTCTCATGGGAGAATATTTCTATTGCCTTTTTTGTTTTTGTTTCTTATTTTTTGGGGGTTTGGGCACGATAAGTCGATATGCCATAACAATTTTGCCAACATTCTATTTCTGCTCTCACTTTTAGCCAAAGTCCCTGAAAAGTCTTATCTATATTGGGTGTCTCCATGTTTTCCCCACTTACCTCTCAAAGTCTTCTAAGCCCTCTGCAACCTGGCTTCCAATTTCATTACTCCATGGAAGCTGCTTTCTCCAGATTTATAAATAATCACATAATTGACAAATCTAATGACCTCTTCTCACATCCTTTTTTGCTTCTTTGCAGCATTTGTCACGGTTGTCCACCAAGAGTATCTCTTCCTGGTTACTTTCTCCTCTCTGATTTCGTGAGATGGTTCTTAGTTATCCTTCTTCTTGTCTGATTACTCCTTCTCAGTCTCCTTCGCTGGGCCATCATCCTCCAAAACTCTGTCCTAGGCCTTCTCTTTTCCCTCTGTACTCTGTCTCTTGGTGACTCCATTAACTCTCATGAGTTCAGTTATCATCTCTGTGCAGATGATTCTTTATGTCTATATGCATATCTCTATATTCCCTATCTTGATATCCGACCCTAGTCTTTTTCCTTTGACCTGCTCTTTTGTCATGAACTGTCCATTGGACTTTTCAAACTAGATGTTTTGTAGAGATATCAAACTCAACATACCCAAAACAAAACTCCTTTTGTTTTCTTTTTTTTTACATCTTTAAAAGATTTTTTTTCACTCTGAACTAAACAAACATCAAATGAAATAAGCGGTTCCATAAATATAGTAGAATAGAAAAAAAGAATGTATATAAAACTGCAAATTTCAGCTATATGCAGCTTGTTTTTCTTTTAAAATATATAAAAATTTAACATGTAACTTCCAAAGCTACTCTTCTTGCCTGTTCTTTCTGGCCTTCTGTTATCTTCAGTGAATTTGTAAAAATGCTTTCATGACCCACTCATCCTGTCACTTTGCCCCCAAAAAGAATCACACACACATACACACACAGAGAACTATTGTAACAAATTCATACTCAAGTAAAATAAATTTCTACATTTACCATGTACAAAAATGTATATTTTATTCTGCATTTTGAGTTTATCACCTCTCTCACAGGAGGTAGGTAGTATGATTCATCATCAATCTTCTAGAATTGTGGTTGTTCACTCATTACCACCCCCCCAAAAAAATATCTCTTCTGAATTTTTTTTATTACTGCTGAAGGCATCATCATCTTTCCAGTCTCTTTGGTTTACAACCTTGGTGACACCCTTACCTCATCAATCTCACTCACTCCATATCCAATCAGTTGCCACCTCTACCTCCACAACATCTCTTGTGTAGGTCACTCATCCTATATATTGAATCAGCTGCCAAATATCTCTCTATAATATCTCATGCATAGGGTTCCATCTCTCTACACACACAGGCTCTCATCACTTCTCTCCTAGTCTATTATAACAGCCTCCTTTTGGATATCCCTGCCTCGAGCCTCTTACCACTCCTTTCTATCTTCCATGACACCCAAAGTGATTTTCCCAAAGCATGTGTGACTTCACCAAGCCTTTCTTCTACACACAACCCCACCTCTCCACTCCACTCCACTCCACTCCACTCAACAAACTTCAATGGTTCCTAATTAGTTCTAGGATCAAATATAATCTCCTCTTTCAGGCATTTGAAGCCCTTCATCACCTGGTCCCTTCCTACTGTCAGCCGGACCAGAACCAACCTCTAATCTGTGTGTGGCCACAATCAACAAACAGAGCAGGCTAGAGACAGGAGAGTCAGGACACAAACAGAAATTTAATTAATTTTGGAGTGAGGAAAGTGATGTATGTATACAGAAGCCTCCTCTCCTAAGAAGGAGGACTTAATGCTATTGATGTTGGGGCCAGTTATATACATGAAAGGGGTTGGCCCACAACGTGATCATTCTTAGGTCTTGAGACAGTCTCATGGTTGGCATTTCTTGGGACAATACAGGCATTCTTGGATCCCGTGGGAAGAGTCTCAAGTATTGTCTCAAGTCAAGCTATTGTCTGAAGTCTTAGGGGTCGTGACCACCCTGCCAGGTACAGAGGCAGAGCTCTGTTACAGAAACAGGAGTACGGTACCTGTCATTTGACAAGGAACAGGGATTGTGAATCTGTGATGGATGACCCTGGCAAATAGGGGAGCTAAATCCCTCAGTGAATATCTGGTGCTGGTCCAAGCAATACACTTTGCCAGAGAGTGATATCATTCTGAGCGCAAAGGATTATTGTTATGCCAACCTCAGGACACAGCCTGCTTGCTGAGCCTTAGCTCTGGAAAACAGGGTATCTCCAAAATATGTTGACATTGCCATTCTAGTGTTCTTACATATTACTCCTCCCTAAGCACTCTTCAGTCTAGGTATACGTATGTCCTTTCTATTCCTTACACAGAGTGTTCCATCTCTGTGCCTCTGCATAGGCTGTCTGCCATGCATAGAATGCTGCCATTCTTCATCTCAGCTTTTTGGAATCCTTGGTTTCCCACCAGCTGCTTGTGCCATCTCTCTCTCTCTCTCTCTCTCTCTCTCTCTCTCTCTCTCTCTCTCTCTCTCTCTCTCTCTCTCTCTCCCCATATTCATACATGGATGTATATATATGTATACATATGTATGCTTATGTGTGCATAGTTTTGATTTTATTTGTATTTTTATGTCCCTAATATATGTATCTGTGGTCTCCCCGGTTTATAGATAAGCTTCTTGAGGATAAGGACTGT
The DNA here is from genome assembly GCF_003287225.1 of Phascolarctos cinereus. Lineage (NCBI taxonomy): Eukaryota > Metazoa > Chordata > Mammalia > Diprotodontia > Phascolarctidae > Phascolarctos > Phascolarctos cinereus. Next base: position 229,203,221 of record NW_027555736.1, read on the forward strand.
TTTACAATCTTTAGATACCCATTGCTTAGCCTGGCACTTAGCAAGTACTTAATAAATGCTTCTGCATTGATTGATTGGCACATCTGTGAGCATCTGCCCTGCTGGAAACTGTCATGGTGAACAGTCATTTTGTCTAAGTATGCCCAAGGCCTGCTAGCTGATCCTCCTTGACTGGTGTCAGTGACAGTTGCTCTGGGTAACATGGTCTGGCTGCTTCCTTTCTCCCCTCAAAACCCCAACAAGCTCATCCAGATAGTATTACCCAGAGTGACAGCAGAGGGCCCCCTGGGCAGAAGCTTCCAGCATTTGTCTGTAAAACCCCCAAGTCCTGATGGAATTCTGATGGGAGTGGGGGAGAGGACAGGAATTAGCACTTGGAAGGGCTCAGAAGGGTCCAGGATGTGTCAAAAGATGTGACAAAAAGCCAATGATCAAAGCATGAGAGTATATTTGAGGGTGTCTGTCAGGTATCTGTGATAAAGTAACAATGATAATAAGGACTATAAGGGCAATAATAATCCTGTAGTGAAGGGCAGCTAGATGACATGGTGGATAGAGTACCAGGCCTAGAGTCAGGAGGAGCTGAGTTCAAATTTGACCTCAGATATTTACTTAGCTGTGTGACCCTGGGCAAGTCACTTAACCCTGTTTGCTCCAGTTTCCTCATCTGTAAAATTAACTGGAGAGGGAAATGGCAAATCATTCCAGGATCTTTGACAAGAAAACCCCAAATGGGTTCACAAGAGTCACATACAACTGAACAACAACAGTGAAGTCCTACCCCAGGACCTCTTTGTGATTCTGGGGGTAACCAGAAGCTCTGAAATAAAATAAAATTCAGTGTATTTAAAAGTATTTCAGTTTTATTCCATTCTCTTTCATTCAGTAGTATTCTAAAATGATCTGTAAGGTTGTTCAAACTCTTGAACCTTGTATCTTTTAAAATAAAATAATGTATCTCTAGTTTATTTCTGATTGGCTACATTTTAAAAAATTTCTTTTTAACTGGTAAGAAAATTGCAAGTGAAAAACCATTCCTGGATACGTGAAGAGAGTCAGTGTATCATAGTGGAAAGAGTGTGAGCCTCTGAATCAGGAAGCCCTGGCTGGGTTCAAGTGCCGTCTGACACAAGCTAGTTAGATGAGGGTGGAAGTCACTTAACCTCTCACTGGCCTCAGGCCGCTCTCTAAGACTGTAAATTTCAGAGAAGTTGCAGATTTGCATGGGTGGAGGAGATATTTTTTACATGCATGAAAACCACAGCAGGCCTTGACCAAAACAAAACATGTGGGGAAGAAACTTGCTGACACAGTGAGTTGAAAGCCAAATGCATTTCATACCTTTGGATAATAACACTTTAACATTTTTACAAATTTGGTGTTCAGGATAACATAATATCCCTATTATATGAATGAATGAGGGAAGAGTGGATGTGAACAAGATTCCCCTTAACTCTGGGAACAAAAGTCTGTTTATATTAACTACCCTTCCCATAATTTCCCATCCAATTAAATAGTCTCTCCTTAACAGTATGGAATTCCATGTAGGATTGTGGTTAGGATAACTTTCTAAAAGTCCAGATCCAGGGGCAACTAGGTGGTGCAGTGGATAAAGTACCGGCCCTGGAGTCAGGAGGACCTGAGTTCAAATGCGACCTCACACACTTGACACTTACTAGCTGTGTGACCCTGGGCAAGTCACTTAACCCCATTGCTTCATCAAAAAAAAAAGAGAAAAGAAAGAAATTGTAGTTCTTTTGAAATAGCAAAGTGATAATAATGCCTTATGCTTGTAAAGTGATTTATGGTTTGTTTGTTTTTTTAGGCAGTTGGGGTTAAGTGACTTGCCCAGGGTCACACAGCTAATTTATGGTTTATAGAGCACTTTTATATAAATATATATATATATATATATCATGGTTTAAAGGAAAAAGGGTTAGGACCTGGGTTCAGATCCTGACTCTCCCACTTACTATATGTGTGATCTTGGGCAAATCATTTGCCCAAGGACCCATTTTCCTCATTTGTAAAATGAGAAGGTAAGACCAGATGACCTTAAAGTTCTTTCTAGTTCTAAATCTGTGATCCTATACTTTCTATGTAAATGTTCCCAAACTTTCACAGGATGTAGAACTGGAAGGGACTTTGGAGATCATATAGTCTAATCCCCTCATTTTACAGATGACAGAACTGAGGCTGAGGGAAGTATTTGTCCAAGGTCACACAGCTAGTTACTAGTAGAGCCAGGAAGGGGCCTTAAATATTTTAAATGTTGTGAGAACAAATTGCAGGGACTTCCCAGAACAAGATCAGGCTGTCTTTTACCCACTAACGTGTATTTCAGCTACCTGACTTCCTATAAAAAGAATATGACATCATAATGGGTAGGTCTAAGTTATTAAGTGATCTAGTGATTCTGAGCAATGACAGAACTGGAACTCTAGAATGGACATGTGGATTTAAGAGAGGAGCTGGAAAGGAAACATAAGCAGTGGGAGGAATGAAACTCAGAATGAGCTGATCCAGATGGGAAACTGAATAATGGCTAAAAAGATCTTCCTAGAGGGCAGAGTGCATTTGACATTCTAGATGGGTTGGTGGTCAGGTGGGTATCAGCAACACAGCCTTGTTCTCTACTGAAGTCCCACTCTCATGCCTCCTTGTGGCATAGAGGTGACCATAAGTTCTTAAAGGCCAAAGGAGTGCAAACTTTTCCAAGTCCTACCAAATGGAAGTCATCTGAGTATGGGCCTGCTGAAGGCCTATCCATCTGTCATCTGCCTACCAACCTTGCTAAATTCAGAGAGGATCATGACCAGGTTAGCTGTGGGGTAAGTTTTTTGGACACAGCAACTCTCAAAGACAGCAGTGACTGCTATGTGTAATTAAGTGACTATCATTGTACAGGGAATTACAAAGACAAAAGCAAAACAGTTCCTGACCTCTTAGAGCTTACATTCTATTGTATTTAACCATCTGTTGATTCTTAGAGAATTTGTGATGTGTTGGTGGAAGGAGTTCCCCACTAACAAAATCAGAGATGCTTAAAATGATGAAAAATTCTAATCTGGCAACAAGGGAGGTAGTGTGAGGAGTAGGGGGACCTAGGGTCCCATTAGGAAAAGATTTCAGTCTTTTTTTTTTCAGTCACATCTGACTCTTTGTGACCCCATTTGGAGTTTTCTTGGTAAATATACTGGAGTGGTTTGCCATTTCCTTCTCCAGCTCATTTTACAGATGAGGAAACTGAGGCAAACAGGATGAAGTGACTTGCCCAGGGTCACACAGCTAGTAAGTATCTGAGGCTGGATTTGAACTCAAGGTCTGCTTGATTCCAGTTGCTATATCCATAGCCCCACCTAGTTGCCCTTGGGAAAAAATACTACTCAGAAAAGACCTTTGAGAGACTAAGCTCACTCCTGAGGTAGATTAGCACAGAAGACAACAAACTCAGGTTTTGGTTTTAGTGGAACAGTCTTCAGATTGCAAAGAATGACAGCAGTGACCATATTAAGGAGTCGTTTGATGCTTTAAACCGGTGCCTGGTTAACTGAATAACAGGGAATTGCATTTGTGTTCAGGGAGCCGTCCCACAACTATACATAGCTTGTGCTCTAGAATTCTCTCCACTGCAGTAAGAATAGTTGTATACTACTGGGTATAGTAAGTTGTGTATTAATATACATAGTAAGGTTAGTGGATTCTGATTGTGTTGTATTGTGGTAGAGACAATGCTGGATCTGGATCTGGGTTTGAATTCTGACAGCTTCCCACTTACCATACGCGGGACCTTAAGTAAAGTCCCTAGGCCACTCTGAACCTCAGTTTTCTCCTTTATAAAGTATGGGGTTGGACTTGATGGATGCTAAGGTTTCAGTTCTTAAATCCTATTATCTATCTATCTGTCTCTATGTATGTATGTGTGTGTGTATGTATGTGTGTATATGTATACACATATGTATGTGTGTATATATATGGGTATCTATAGACATATGTCGATATAGATGTATACACATATATGTACACAGACACACCTATGTGGATGCACACAGAGCTTTCCTTTTCTTTCTAGTCTTAACTAAAATCTTGCCCTCTTCGAGAAGGCTTTTATGGTCCGCCTTAATGCCTTCCCTCTGAGATTATCTCCAGTTCATCCTGTATAAATCTTGTTTGTATGCAGTTATTTGTGGGATCCACAATTGGGCTGTAAGCTCCTTGTGGGCAGGGGTTGCTTTTGTCTTTTTTGTATTCTTTTAACTTAACACAGTGCTTGGTACACAATAGGTGCTTAATAAATGCTCATTGATTTGACCTTATTTGACTGTAAAAGCTGCTGAAATGCCCATTCCAGAAACAAACTTTCATCTTAGGCGTCAGTAGCTCTCCAATGTCAGCCTGCCCCAAACTTGATTTCTGGGACTTTCCCTAAGTCAAGGGCAAAGGGTAGGGAAAGAAGCTTCCATTTAACTCTTGACCCTTTCTTTCTGTCCCATTGATGTGGTGGAGGGGGAAAAAAAACCAGTAGCGTAGGAGTCGGCAGTATTCTTGAATTCAAGGCCTGGTTCTGTAATACCTTGGGCAGGTACTTTTGCCACTTTGAGATGCAGGTTCCTTATCTGTAAAATGAAAGGTTGAACTAAATATCATCTATAAGTTGCTTTCCAGCTTTGACATTCTATAGAAACTTATATTTCAACTGATTCATAGAACCAGTGACCTAGGCTGACCTTGACATTTTTCAATAATTTTTATATCATGCTCCCACCCACCCAGGTTTTTTTCCTGGGAGCATCAGAATTTGACTGATTTCCCTAGAAGGGCCCTCAGCTTCTATGCAAGTATTTGGTCCAACAAAGTATTAAGTATAGGATAGTTGTTTTTTTTTAATCCAATAGAAAACACAAAAGACTCATCTGAGCCTTTCAGTCATTAAGATAACTCTCTCCTTTGGTCGGCTTCTACTTCTGATCTTTAGGGATCTACACTGTTGACAGATAGTACCACTTAGGGGTGAGGTCATCCATGCAGGATTGCTAGGAAGCCAAGAAACTCTCCTCTTGGTGAGCTCTGCCTTCCTTAGGGACCTACATAGTCATTCCTTCTAGAAAGTTCCATTTCCCCTTAGGCCCTATATAGTCCACAATTCAAAGTAATAGTAAAGAGAGAAATCCAGGTAGAACCTTCATGCATGCCATGGCTCCCCTCTTGTGTTGATTCGTATTCCTTTTGACAGCTGTCTATGTACGTTTTCCCCAAGTCTGAGTAAGGTTGGGCGGTCCCTCCAACTCCTTCTCTATCTGTCAGCTACTTCTCTCCTAGTGAGGCCAAATGGATGTGCTGGCTTCTCTCTAGGTCTTTCTGTTTGTCTTTCTATCTCCCCCTTGATTTTTTTTTAACCATAATTGGTCAGCAATTCCATTGCATGTGAAGGAACCAAAGAACCGTAAGAATGTGCCAACGTCTTTGTAGGGAACAAGTCTGGGGATGGGGCAGCTACTCTACATCTGTGTAAATCTGATTTATCTAAAGACTGCCTCAGGCATAGAACCTAATCTAGGAATGCTAGGGGAAAGGGACTACCTCTCCTAGAGTGTGTGATAGAGGACAAGAAAACTGCAATTTTACATGCCCCCTAGACTTTGGGAAAGCCAATTTCAAAAGGTTTATAGGAAGAATAGGTAGGATCCTATGGGCTAAAATTCTTCCAAGGAAATAAACCCAGTAGAGATGTGAAATCCCAAAGGATGAAATTCTGAAGATACAAAGGGAATGACTGAACAAATCAAAATATGTGGATGTAATACAATGCTGTTTTCCTGTAAGAAATTAATGGTTTATAGCTAGGAAGACTTGTATGAACTGGTGAAGAGTGAAGTGAATAGAATCAGAAGAAAAATTTATATTCTACCATCAGTACTACAAAAATGAATGATTCTGATGAACTCTTATCAGTGCAGGGATCATCTATGATTCCAGAGGACTGATGATTAAAAAAAAAAAAAGCTCTGCCCATTTCACAATAGAGAGGTGATGGTCTAGTATGTAGAATCAGAAACACATTTTTGAACATGGCCAGAGTGGGAATTAGTTTTTCTTGACTATGCTTATCTGAAAAAAGGTTCTGTATTTCTTGCTCTCTTTCTTGTTCTTTTTTTTTTTTAAGTGGGTGGGAAAATAGGAGGGAGAAAAAAATACTTGATAATTTAAAAAATATCTACAAAGGGAAATAATGTCAATGGGTTAGAAAAATGGGAATTGGCTGAAAAGACTAATATATGCACGGGGACCTGAACACATATCTAAAAACATATAGCAGATGGAAGCAAGGACAGGCAATAAATATGAATATGTGCAATATAACAAAGGTACGATCCTATAAAAAATATGTCAGGAAAGCTAAAGTTCGGAACTGAGGAAAGGAAGCTAAAGAAAGTAAAATGATTTGTTTTTGTCATATTGGAAGAAAAGAGAGGCTCAAAGAAGGGATAGGACTGTGGTTTGGGATAGATGGAATGACGACCACTGACAGTGGTGAGAAGGAAAAGTGGCTTAAAGCTTGCTTTGCTTTAATTTTCTTGGCCAAGAGGATGACTTTTGGACTGGAAATGAGAAAGCAAAAATGACTGACAGAAAGTTGATCCCCAAGACAGATAAAGAGGTAATAAGAGAATACCTAGTTGTCTTTGATGACTTCACATTACCTGACCCAGATGAATTTCATTCTGGAATACAGAAAGAAATTGAGAATGAGATTACTAAGCCACTATCAATAACATTGGAAACCTTCATCAAGACTGGGTCATATCAGAATAACCTTATTTCCTTTTTTGTCAGGGTTACTTAACTGGTAAATGAGGGGAATGCTGTAAATATAGTTCACCTAGATTTTAGTGAGTATCTCATTCTATTTTTATGAAAAAAGATGGGGAGATATGTACTATAAAGTAATACAATTAGGTGCATTTAGGACTTGGTTACATGGCTACACTCAAAGAGTAGTGGCTAGAGAGCTGACCCTAGAGTCAGGAAGACCAAAGTTCAAATCCTGCTTCAGATACTTTCTAGGTGTGTGACCCTGGCAAGTCAATTGGTTTTTGTCTGTCTAAGTTTTCTTATCTGTAAAATGGGGATAATAATAGCATCTACCACTCAGGGTGTTGTGAAGAGCAAATGAGATGATATTTGTAAAGCACCTGGCACACATAGTAAGTGCTTAATAAATGCTTATTTCCTTCCTTATTAATAGATCACTGGGGCAGCTAGGTGGCACAGTGGATAGAGCTCTGGCCTTGGAGTCAGGAGGATGTGAGTTCAAATCTGGCCTCAGATACTTGACACTTACAGCCGTGTGACCCTGGGCAAGTCACTTAACCCCACTGACTATCAAAGAAAGAAAGAAAGAAAGAAAGAAAGAAAGAAAGAAAGAAAGAAAGAAAGAAAGAAAGAAAGAAAGAAAGAAAGAAAGAAAAAAACAGATCACTGGGCAACAACTATTAAAAAACAACAACAACATATCACCACCACTTTCATGTCAATATGGCAAGAAGTCTTCTGTGGGGTATTCCAGGAACTTGTGTTTATCTCTGTGAGGTTTAATGACTTTAACAAAGACATAAAATGCATGTTCATTACATTTGAAGGAATAGCTTCATACACTGGGATAACAGAATAAAGATCCAGAAAGATCTTAATAGGCTAGGCTGAATCTAATAAGATGAATTTCAGTAGGGATATATGTAAAGTCTTATACTAGTGTTCAACAAATCAGCTCCAGACAGACAAGATTCGGGGTTAGGTGGCAGTTTATGTGAAAAAGAGAATGGATTTTTAGTTGGCCGAAGGCTTCATATGAAATCAATGGTTTGATGTGGTAACCAGAAAAGTTGTTGACCTTGGGTTGCACTAGAAGATCCACGGTTTCCAGGAATAAGGGGGGTATATTTTGCTCTACTTGGGCCATATCTTGAATATTGGGTTCAGTTCTGCATACCACCACTGTTTAGGAAATTGGTGAGCCAGAGAGTGTCTAAAAGAGAACACCTAAGATGGGTTCATGTTCAGGAACTTGAGTTCTTTTCATAAGAAGATAAATTGAAGAAACTGGGTATATTTAATCAAGAGAAGAGGGCATTCAGGAGGAACAAGATAGCTGTGTTCAAGTATTGGAAGGGCTTTGATGTGGAAATGGGGTTGGACTTATTTTGTTTGGCCCAGAAGAACAGCACCAGAAACAATAGGTGGAAATTACAGAGAGGCAAACTTAGGATAGATTGAGCTCAGGAAAAAAATTTCTGAACAGTTAGAGATGTCTAAAAGTGGAATGATCTGCCTTGAGACATGGTGGGTCCCTCCTCCCTGGAAGTTTCTAAGCAGAGACTGGGTGACCACTTGCCATGTTTTTGTTGAAGTTTCTTTCAGGTATAGGTAGGTCCCTTCCAACGCTTAGATTTATGATTCTATAATAACTTGAGTTCATGCCCAGAACAAAGGCTTCATTACTGGAAAAATGAAGAATTTACGCTTAGTCCAAGAAATAACAACAGGGAAAGGAGGGGCTTACTAGACCTTCCTAGAACATGCCTGAATACTCTGGCTACATATGAATTCCATGAATTTTTCTGTTGAAATGCTACCCCTCCTTCAGAATCCAGATCAAACAGTACCTCTTCCATGGAGTCTCTTCTGATGATGAGGTCTTTTTAAAATTTCTATCATCTGAACTCCTGTAGTACTTTGTACCACATCTGTAGCATTTGTCACGTTCTACTTTGCATGATCACGACCGTTGTATTTGTATTATAGCCTTAATTTTAATCTTTTTTTTCCCAACTTTTTTGGGGGGGAGGGTGTGGGGGAGGCAATTGAGGTTAAGTAGTCACTTAACCTGGCCTCAGACCTCTGGCTTCAGACACTTGCTAACTGTATCAGCTTGGGCAAGTCTCTTACCCCTGTTGGCCTCAGTTTCCTCACCTGTAGAATGAACTGGAGAAGGAAATGGCAAACCGTTTTAGTATCTCTGCCAAGAAGACCCCAAATGGGGACACAAAGAGCTGGAAACCACTGAAAAATGACATAGCTGTATGATTATGGGCAAGTCATTTAATCCATGTGGGTCTCCATTTTTTCACATGTAAAATGAGGTTGAATTTGATGAATTCTAAGGTCCCATAGTTCTACCACTTCTTTATGGAAAGGAGATATTTACATTTGTTTTCTCTGTATGAGGAACACGATCACAAAATAGGAGTCTAATAAAAGCTTGTTGATTGATTGATTCCATTCTTGGGAACAGATATTGTTGCAGCTAATCTGAGTTTAGCTTCTTTTTAGTGCTGTCTCTTTATCATTATTGTATATATGTATATTATATATATTATATATACATAAAGACACATGTACATATGTGGGGCATATAATCTCTTGGTTTTACTTTCTCTTCTGTACATTAACTGCTTGTTAAATAATTGAATTCTGGGGGCAGCTAGGTGGCACAGTGGATAGAGCACTAGCCCTGAAGTCAGGAGGACCTGAGTTCAAATCAGGCCTCAGATCAAACACTTGACACTTACTAGCTGTGTGACCCTGGGCAAGTCACTTAACCCCAATTGCCTAAAAAAAAATTGAATTCTGAATAACCCCTTCAAGAAATGTTTTTCTCTGCCTATAGAAGGAACATGACATAGTAGATGGAGATCTGGGAAGCTAGGAAGACCTGGGCTCAAGTCCTGCTGTATTACAAACTGGATGCTTGATCCTAGGCAAATCATTTAACTTTTCAGTTTTTAGGCAGTGCTCTTGTCCCAAACTAAGCTGCAGAGAAGGTGTTCACTTGGTACGAGAAGTTTCCTCACCAGGGAATTCCCTGCACCATTGAAATCACACATCCGGTCCCTATTTAGAGAAGTGTTCTCTTTTCCTATGAGCCAGTTTATTTCATTTCTGAACCTCTTGGATTAAATCTCATCTTGCTACACCCACCCCACCCAAATCCCTAATGTGAATGCCTGGAATGGGAGGCTTTGGAATTGATTGTAGCTATGATACAATGGCTGTTAGATTGAGGCTTCTCTGAGGGTCTTTTGCTTCTCACTGCTATATGCACTTTACCATTTTGATCCTCCCTTAGTGTATGCCCATTGACCCAAGCTTAGTGGCCCAAAATGGAAGACTGTGGGAGGAAGGGTGGCCAGAGCTAGAGATGATCCCCAAGGTTGCTTGTGGATCTTGGCTCTTTGCAATGGAAACTCTTCCAACAATATATTTGTGGAGCAGGGTTTTCTAGCTGGTTAGGAATATGTCATTTGGGTTGGTTACCATTGGATACCCAGGGTTGCAAGCATCTATTGACCAGCATTAAGTCTAGTCTTCTTAGGAACTTAGCCTAGGAAGGAAACTTATGATGCAGCTGCTGTTTTTATTTTGTTTTTATTTGATTGCTAAATACAATTCCTGACAAACTCACAATTCAACCCATAGTTAAGGAAAATAGTCTAAAAGAGAGTTTGCCACTGATCTGTATATGCAGTGTTACATTTTAGTAGTTTTACATTTGTTAAAAGAAAGGAAGTGCTTTGTTTAACTTTATTAAGTTGGTAGCAGTGTTGTCCGATGTATTTGATCTGAGTTTTGTTGCTTTTTAAAGTTGTCTTCATTTATGTAGTTGGAGTCATTGTATATGTTGTTCTTTGGGTTTTGCTTTTGTTCGTTTTGTATCACTTCATGCAAGTCTTTCTACATTTCTCTGAATTTTTCATATCTGTCATCTTGTAAGGCACAGAAGTTTTCCATGATATTCATAGAATCACACGATTTGAGAGTTGGAAAGATCCTCATTGACCATCTAGTTGAGGCTAATACTTTACAGGAACCCCTAGTATGACATACCTGACAAATTGTCGTCTTCTTTTTGGAAACCTCCACAGACAAGGAGCACATCACCTCCTGAGGCAGCCCATTCGTTCCACTTTTGGTTCAAATCGGATCATTAGCAAGTTTTCTTTTTTCTTTCTTTCTTATCAAGCCTATATTTGCCTCTTTACAACTCCCACGGATTGCTCTTGGTTCTGCACTCTGGGGCCAGAGTCTAGTCTCCCCTCTGTAGGACAGCCCTTCAAATATTTGAAGATAGCCGTCATATCACTTCCAGGTCTTCTCCCAGCTAGACGTTTCCAGTGCCTCCAATTGATAATATTCATGCTCTATAATTTGTTTAGTCATTCTCTGATAGCTGTGCATCATTTATTCCAATATTTTGCTATCACAGATAGTGCTGTGAAGCTGAGCACATGCCTGTAATCTCTGTTATTAGGGAGGCTAAAGGTGGTGGATCATTTGAGCCTAGGTAATAGAGCTAAAGCCTATTAGGTGTCTCCACTAAGTCTGGCATCTGTATAGTAAGCTCCCGGGAGGGGGGAGGGCACCATACTGCCTAAGAGGGACAAACTGGTCCAAGAAATGAAACAGGTCAAAGCTTTCCTGCTGATCAGCAATGGGATTGGGCCTGTGATTGACCACTGTATGTCCAGCTTGGGTGAAATAAGGAGATCCAGTCTCAAAAAAAAAAAAGTGCTGGTACCATTAAGAATACTTCTGCCCTGAATTCTTGCTGGGGGGAAAAAAAAACTTTGGAAAATTAACCCCATAGGGATATTGTGGTTCAAAGAGTATGAACAATTCTGTAAGTTTTGTTGTAACTGCTTTTTTTGGAAGAGGCCAAAGTAGCAGCTGTGCACTGATAACCACTTGGTTTCACTTTTATCTAATTCACTTCTAAGGAGTACGTTAGAGGAAAGAAGCAAAACAAATATGAAAAACTTAACTGCTTCACACTGAACCATAACCAGGCAGGCAAATAGTAAATCATAAATACCATTTATATAATTAGGGCCTTAAAGTCTGGAGAGCATTTTACATACATCATCATCTCTTCTGTACCTTCTAGTAGTCTAGTGAAGTAGACGCTAAAGTTGTTGTCATTTTTTTGTTATTGAGTATTTCAGTCTTGTCATACTCTCCAATGAGACCCCATTTGGGGTTTTCTTGGCAGATACTAGAATGGCTTGCCGCTTCCTTTGCCAGTTCATTTTACAGATGACAAAACTGAGGTGAACAAGGTTAAGTAACTTGTCCAGGGTCACAGAACTAGGAAGTGAGGACAGATTTGAACTTGGGTCTTCTTGACTCAGGGCTGACACTCTCTCCAGTGTGCCACCTAGCCCAGAAAAGAAAAATAAAATGACTTGTCCAATGTCACACTCTTAAGGGTGAGAAATGGGATCTGAACCCAGATCTTCCTAATTTCCAGTCTAGCATTCAATTCAAAGAGAACATCTCTTGATAGTTAATTAGGATTCATTCATTCATTTGCCAAGTATTATATGTGACTGAGTGCCTTGGCTGGTACCTTTAGCTCCCAGAGTGGAAATTAGATGTTGAAGAGTTTCACTATATCACATTGCTCTAGTTTGTTTTCTTCCTCTGCTTCCCTGTTCCTCAGGAGGTTGAAAAGAAAGAAATGATGAGTTTGAGATCTATAGGTTAGCTTTCTACATCTACTTTTATAATAAAAAAGTTGTTCATTCATGTCTGAATCTTTGTGTCCTCATTTGGATTTTTCTTGGCAAAGATACTGAAGTGGTCTGCCATTTTTTTTTCCTAGCTGATTTTCCAGATGGGAAAATTGAGGTAAACAGGGTTAAGTAACTTGGGTCACACACCTAATAAGTATCTGAGGCCAGATCTGAACTCTGGAAGATAAGTCTTCCTAACTCTAGGCTCCCCACTCTATCCACTCTATCACCTCGATGCCCACCATAAAAACAATAATAGCTAGCATATAGTGCTTAGAGAAAGCACTTGAAAAATATTATCTCATTTGATTCTCTGGGACATGGTGCTGTTATTTTACATTTTAAAGATGAGGAAACTGAGATGCAATTACTCAGCCATGGTCACACGGCTACTAAGTGTGTGGCGGGATTTGAATCCAAGTTTTCCTGACGAAAGGTCCCGTGCTCTACTTTTCATCTACAACATTGGTCTAATTATTATACTCATTGTCATAGATCAATTGGTTTGGAAATGGAAGAGACCATCAAAGGGATGCAGTTCGACTCCCTCAATTTAGGGGATGAAACTTTAACAGAGAAGTTAAAGCAGTTTGCCCAAGGTCTTAGACACAGTACCAGCACTTGAACCTCTGACTCCAAATCTGATACTCTTTCCATTTGACTGTAATACTTGCCCTTCCTGCCTCACAGGGTCATTTCATAGAATCATTAAAACTTTCAAACCAGGAGGTACTAATGAGGTGTACCAGGAATTTACAGATGAGGAAACTGAGGCCAGTTTGGTTGTGATGAATTTTAGGTCATGTTTGAAGATCAGATGAGATAAGGGACGTGAATATTATGTTTGTGGGAAAGTGCTGTGCAAATTGTAAATTACTTCAAATGTAATATATTATTTTGTTGTCGTTCAGTCATTTTGTTTAGTAGCATCCAACTCTTCATGACCCCATATGGAGTTTTCTTAGCAAAGATATTGGAGTGGTTTGCAATTTCCTTCTTCAGCTCATTTTACAGATGAGGAAACTGAGGCAATGATGGTTAAGTGACTTGCCCAGGGTCACACAGCTATTGAGTGTCTGAGGCTGAATTTGAACTCAGGTCTTCCTGATTCCAAGCCTAGTGCTCTATCCACTGTGCCACCTAGCTTGCCCCCAGTAGATATTTAATAAATGCTTATTGACTGATTACCTTTCCTCTTCCAGAAAGCCTTTAAAGTTCAGATTGTATGGTCCACACCTCAAAGATGCCACTCAGCAGAAATAATATCTACCTTTGGAGCTAGAGCAGGTGCTGCAAAGATTTGGAACCTGACTTCCCAAGTAGCTAAAGCATTTCCAGGGAAGAGGTTTCAGGTGGAGGTAATTTCTACACACCTGCTTACCTCACCAAATAGATGAGGTTTATAGAATCCTAGAATGTTAGGGCTGCAGAGAGCCTTGGAGCTGGAGAGAAAAATTTAGAGTTGACAAAGCCAGTCCAGAGAGGTAAATAGAATTGCTATTTCTGACTCCAAGTCTACTTTGCCACAATGAATTGGATTGAACTGACTGATGGTTGATTCATCCTCTGCCTGTATTGTATACAGCCCCATACCACACTCCTGAAGTTGCTTTCTGCTTTCCTTCCTATGAATGCTGCAGGAAACTGGGTGAAGATTGGAAAAGGATAGATGCTTCTTTTCCTTAGGTTGTAAAGAAGGAAGGAAAAACAGGTGAGGGACAACTGGCCAAGTTTATTTTATCAAGTGTCATTCTCTACCACTTCTACCCCTAGAAAATCTTTCTTTATTCCTAACCCCAACCCCTTGGGAATAGTCTGGATTGGAAAGCAGTAAATACGCATTTATTAAGCACCCTCAAAAAAAATTTTTTTTACAAATATTGACTCATTTGATCCTTCTAACAACCCTGGGAGGTAGGTACCATTATTATCCCCATTTTACAGTTGAGGAAACTGAGGTAAAAAAAGAGGTTAAGTGACTTGCCCAGGGTCACATAGCTAGTTAAGTGTCTGAGGCAGGATTTTGAACTCCCAGTAGGTCTTCCAGACTGCAGGCCCACTGCTCTATGCAGCTGCTCCTCCGAGTGCTGCCACTTTATAGGCTTGGGGCCATCGCCTCCTTTTCTTCAAGGTTGTATTCCCAAACTCAACTTACTCTACTCAGTGCCAAAGTAAAGGGGGAACAGTAAGAAGTGTAAGAGACTTTGCGGATTGTCTAGTACAGCCCCTCCCCTGCTGCCCCTCCCTTCTACACATTAGCATTAGGGGCTGAGGGGCAGGATCCCGGCACTTTGCCTCCTTGGGCATGCATGCAGTGGGGACTGGAGATAGGGACGGTGGATAAATTGTGAGTGTGGAGGGAGAGCCTGGTTTAGTTCCTTCAAATACAGCCAGACTTCTTTAGGGAGGAAAACCCAGTAACTTCTACTTTTTTTTAGGCCTAGGTCCTTCAGAGATGAGTTCCAGGAAGATTTCGAGTTAAAAAAAATAATCATGCTCCCTTCCCTCACTTTCCAGGCACTAGGCTCTTATTCTGCCAAAATCAGAAAGTGGAGGCTACTGTGCAGTGCTAATGACGTGCGGGGGTTGGGGAGGGAGAAGAATTGTGCCTTGACACGGTATCCAAAAAATTAGAGGATTTTCTTTATGGAAGGAGATACTCGTTTCTCGCGTCCCTCCCCTCCTCCACCCCCACCCCCTCGTCCCATACTTCCCAGGCTGGGACACTTTCCTGGCAGGCGGATGGGTTTCGTCAGCATCTCCTCCTGACCTTGGGGTTTGCAGGGAAAGCAATGCATACATAGGCCAGCTGGATCCTTGCGGACCAAACGGTGGCCGACCTGGAGGAGGTCTGAAAGGGGAGCAGATCGAAGTCCTGAGTGGAGCTGAGGTATGCTGGAAATCCCCACTTTGGCGGAGAGGCTGGTGGTTTTTAAGAACGCCTTTCCCAGCCGTATTTGGTCACAGGAAGTGGGCGGGGACCGGCCTGCTCCGGGGAGGGCGAGATCATAAGACAGTAGTGCTGATGAAGTGGAAGAGCTGGTTTCAGTTCGCCGTAGTGCAAGTGTGTGCGGCTGGAGGGTGTCCCTGGGCTGTGCTGAGGAGGCTTTGGGTTGTGCAATCCTTTCTGAGCGCCAGAGCAGAAGTCCTCCTCTGCTGTTGCATGCTCCCCCCGCCTCTTTTTTTTTTTTTCAAGCTGTGAGCTCAACCGATGAGTCAGAGCCGTGCAATCCTGACACTGCATCGCAGGGCTGGGGGTGACACAGAGGGAGAGAGCGAGGGAGAAAACACGGGCTCCGTGCGAACCAGGTAGTCAGAGCAGGACTTAGCCCTTGCACTACGAACCGAGGGTGACGGGACGCCAGGTTTTTGCGAGCAAACTTTCCACTCCCTCCCAGGACCGGGGGACGGAGGGCCCATCATCCAGGAAGGAGGGGGGTGGGTGGGCAGCGAGCGTCGGGTTTGTTTTTAAATTTGGGGAGGTGCGTGCAAGCTGCTGGTGGTTCCCCGGGCCATCGAAATCAGTCCACTGCAGCAGGAAGGGAAGCCGATACCGGAGCCTGCTGGCCCGCTCCCGGTCCTCGGGGCAGGCAAGGGGTAAGTGTGACACCTCCGGGCCCCTGCAGGGTCCCAGAGGCCTGGCCGCCACCGCCGCCGCGCGCTGCTAGCTCCAGCCCCTGCGGGTCGGGATCGGCTGCATGCAAGCAGTGGCTGCTACGAGGATGGTGGTGGCCAGGGTTGATCCGGCTGCTGACGTGCAGCCGGGGCCTGGAGCTGGTGGGCTTCCAACCTCCGAGTGGTGATGGCTGTGGGAGAGATTTCGGTGCCCGATAACTTTTGTGGGTCGCAGTGCGTGTGAGTGTGTGTGCGCGCGTGTGTTTCCCCTCACCCTCTACCCCTCCCCCTCCCTCTGGTGGTGTGCGTGCAAACGGACTGTTTGTGCAGCTACGCAGCTCGGTCCCTCTTGTCTCCACCAGCCGGGGCGCGGCCACCAGCGGAAAATCCTTTCGACTGGGGGCACTCGGCGCCCGCCGCTTTCGGGCTGCCCTTTTTAGCCTTAGTGGAACGTGACGGCCAGGGCGGCCACACTGGCCCTTTGAGAGGGAGGGAGAATCGGTGGCCACGGGAAGGAGCTACACTTGCGAGTTGCAGTGGTTTGGCCCTTGGCGGGCTTGGGACGGGACGGCTGCCCCGGAGTTGCGAAGGGAGGGTGAATGATGCGAGAAACCCATTTCCTCGCCGGCATTTTACTGCCCGAGTTTCCTGGGAGCATGGCTATAGAGTGGTGGGAATGAGGGCGAGCAGAGCGGATGGAGAGGCAGAGGCTGTGAGGACTCTAAGCAGGCTGGCTTAGTGCCGCCCCCGATACATGGATTCTGTTGGCGCACCTCAGACCTGTCATCCAGGCACCCCCCCCTCCCACGCACCCCTCTTCCCTGCCCCCACGATAAAAGGCTAGGCCAGTCCCATCGTGAGGCTGTCAGCTCTGGGCTTAGTAGCCTAGAGGCCCATGGGGAGCAGAGTTTAGAGATTGTTTTTCTTTTTAATATTTGAGGAGGAAGCTGGGACTAAGGCTGGTCCTTGCATGCTGCCCAGAATTGCCTTCTGTACCTTCTGGCATCTGCATGTCTTGGTTCCCTCTGTGCAACCAGTTTCTGTAGCCGAGGTGTAGTTTCTCTCCTCTTCCCCAGTAACCCCAAGTTCTGCGGGCACCAGCCCTGCTTTCTGAGCATTCTTCTTCTCATCCCACTTGGTGAACAGGAGGATACCAGGAGCACAGAGGATGTAAGGTCTAGGGAGACCTGTTGCAGCTTTGGGGGTGGTTTCCAGAAGGCTGGTATGTTGGACGTGCCTCAAGATTCCAGTGGGCTGCTAGCAATTGGAATCATACAGGAGGCTCCACTTTCAACATTACCTAGTGAAAGGAAAAATTATTTCCCCTTAAAACTTCGTGACTTCCTGGTTCTTTAATTCCAAATAGGCCTTGCCCAGTGGACCTTAACTGAAGAGGCTGGGGAGGGGGGCACCGGTGTGCAGCAGTCAGTTATAGAGACCCCAGTCTGGCAATGAAGATCTATACATCTGTCATAGAAGTTGCTGCAGCTGGGGGGATCGGAGCATACAAGGTTAATCCCAGGGAACAGGGCTTCCACAAAAGTCTCTGTGCCTTGGGTGGAAGGGAAGGCTTTTTGCGCAAGAGTAACACTCACATTCCCAGGTTCCCCTCCTGTGTCCTGTGAGCCCTAGCTGGAACACTACAGCTCAATCTGTACTACCTCTGGTTTGTTACTTTGGGTCCTTTCCTGTGAAGAGAGATGGACTTATTAGAGGTAGGAAAAGAAAGCATTAAGACTGTGAAGGCTCTCCCTCTGGGCTAGGTAGGTAGGGGCAGAGAATACACCAGCCCAAACAAGTCTAATTATTAATCATCTACCCTGGTGGCCTCCAGAGGTGGTAAAAGGTGGCCCTTCAGAAGTGGTAGTCCAGATATAGGTCATAATAATAAGAGCCAGTATTTACATAGTACTTAAAAGATTTGCAATGCACATTTATCATCACGGTAACCCTGAGAGGTAGAGACTTATTGTGATTTTACAGATGAAGAAACTGAACTCTAGATGAGATTAAGTGACTTGTCCAAGGTCACACAGCTATTTGAGGCCATATTGAAACTCAGGTTTTTTGATGTCAGGTCTTGCTGCATCCTCTACACCAATTAATCAGTTGCCTTCATCTCACATGTGGCCTTTCTTTTCACATGGTGTTGGACGAGGAGAAAGGAAGGTTTAGATTTCCCCTGCTAAACATCTTAAGATAAGAAGATTGAACGATTCCAGCTTCATTTTCTGCCTTCTTCCATGAGCAGTGAAGAAAACATAAGTAAAAATTAAATTACAATGATAAATTGTTAACCTGATTTAATATTACCACGAGGGGCTGTTATATTCCCCAGTATCATTGGGCTGTAAATAATAACGTTGGGTTTTAGGAGCCCAGGCTTCCTCTTTCTTGAAATCAGAGGTTTCCCCCCAAACCCCTGGAGGACTTGACCACTTGACATCTTCTAAGCTCCACAAGTCTCACCTTGGGCATGGAAAGGACAAATGCAGAATGTTACCTCCCTCCAACTTCTACAGGCCTTTCATACCATGACCCCCTTACTTCCAGAGCAAGGGGAGAGGGGGCTTTCTGAGTTGCCTTACTGGAACACAGTAGGAGGCAATTTAACTTTTAAACACAGGATTTAAAAATAACTCCGGCATTTGGTGCTGTGGGCTGCTTCTTTTAATAAATGGAGGGGAAAAGACAACATTCTTCATACAGATTAAGGAGAAGCCTCTCAGAGTTTCTGGACTCAGGCATGGGTTACTAAAGTGAAAGATGCAGCTAATCTGTACTGGTTAGCCAAGTCTGCTTTGTGAGACCCCGTGCACTCAGGGCACAGAGAAGCTCCCTTGGACCAAAGACACAGTTCAGGGACTTTCTGTCTGAATTTCCAGGCTACCCTCAGCTCATTTAAAGGCAGATGGACAGGCAGAATTTCTGGCTATGGGGGCCTTCAAAGCTTTAGGACAAAAGGCATTAGCCCTGAGCCGAGTCTCTGGATAGCTTTTAAATCCTTTGGGTTAGGACTAATGAAGACAAGGGCTTTTTCTTCCCCCTCCTCATAGAACCACACCGACATAGAATGTTAACTTGAAAGAGATCCCAGAAACAAATCTAGTCCAACCCTCAGATGATGAAACTGAGGTCCACAAAAGCTTCCAAGTCATGTAGTCAGTGCAGAGCAAGTAGTAGCACTTAGGTTTTCCCATCCTAAGTACTTTTTTTTCCCCAAAAATCCACCGAGGTGACTCCCCTCTGGCTGAAATGTGTTCAGTGCTCCAGGCCAAATGAAAGTATACTTCTAGCCTAGAAGAATCTCCTTACATTTGGCTTTAGTTAAGCTGGATGACCCTGTTTCTGGAATTGGATCTTTCCCTTCACTCCCTGAAAGACACCCATCCACTCCCAAGTTTTCCATCTTTTGCTCAACTGCAGCCCCTTCCAGTGAAGCCTTTCCTGAGCTCTCAGACAAGTTATTTATCTCAAATAATGTCTCCTCAGATCCTATCAAAACACTTTTGTTCATATGTGCCTGTATATTTATCACATTTGACTTTGCATTGGACTTGTTTGTGTACTCTTATCTCCTGCATGGTGTTGTAAACTGCTTACTTGGATAAATGTGCTGTGGAATGGGCACTGACTCGGAATTAAGAGGACAAATCCTATCTTTGATATTGACTACCTGTGAGACCTTAGTCCAGTCAGTTATCAAATCTGTAGAATGAGATGGTTGGTATTATGGTCTCTGATTTTCTTTCCAGTTCTATGATTATATTATTATAAACTTCTTTGAGGTAGCATAAGAGTCATTTGAGTTCTGGGCAGCTAGCAACTAACACATTGATCTTTTACACCGCAGGTGAATTGTGATTATACCCCCTGGGAGTGGGAATAAATCTAGTTTAGCTCTTTCAGAGACAAGCCAACCTCGAAAACTGAGTGGATGGACATTGGATAACATTCGATTTAAGGCCACATTGACCTAATCAAACATTTGTCAGCTTGTTGGAAACAAGGAAGGAATATATAGAGCAAAAAATATGGCCGACATTTATATAGTGCTTTAAGGTTTGTAAAGTGGTTTGCAGTCATAACCCTGTGAGTTAGGGAGCCATTATTATCATCTCATTTTGCAGATGAGGAAAATGAGACTGAGAGGTTGATGACGTGAGTGACTTACAACCCAGGTTGTGTCTCAAGTCAGGATTTGAACTTAGGTCTTCTGACTCTCAAGGCTAGCACTCAATCAGCTGCACAAGTTAGGTGTCTGTGAAAGCAACTGTAAATGGCAGAATGTGCCATTTATGTGAGCAAAAGATCAAATTATAAGTCAGTGAATTAAGAGAAAATTGCTGTGAATAGAGTAATGGGTGGGAGCTGAAAAATGAAAAGAACTTAGAAAGCCAGATCCCATTCTGTGCCTCTTTCATATCCAAAACCCACATCTTACAACTAGAGCTCCTAAGACTCAAGAAAGGGGAAAAAAGAGTGGGGGAGGGGAGGATCCAGGAGGAAGAGACTTGGGAGGGAGGTTCAGGAGTTGGAATACATTCCATTAAAATTTGTAGAATAGGTTTTGTGAGCAAGTCATTGATCATAGAATTTCAGCTTTAGGGGGAACCTCTGTTATCTAAACCTACACATCCCTGAAAGGAACTAACCTGACCTGTGGCAGTCTAGCAAAGGCTTGAAGACTGGAGGAACCTACCACCTTCTGAGGAAGACCATTCTACTCTTGGATAGCTCTAATTTTTTTAGCCTAAAATTGCTTCTTTGCAACTCACCCATCACTCTTCACCCAAGTCAAATCTCTTCTACTGGACAGCCCTTTAAACATAGCTATTGACTCCCAACCCCTACCCTTTTTAAGGTTACACATCTCTAGTTCCTTCAACCACATCTCATATGACCTGGCCGTAAGGCCACGGTCATCATGTAAATATTTCCTGAATATCACAGGTAGTGCACAAGTGGTCCGATTTCCAGGGAACGATAATAATAGCAAACATTTATATAGCATTTACTATATGCCAGGCAGTTATCTCATTTTATCATCACAACAACCCTCAGAGGTAGATGCTGTTATTATCCCCATTTTACAGATGAGGAAATCAAGGCAAACAGAGGGAAATGACTTGCCGGGGGTCCTAGTAAGTGTTCAAGGTTGGATTTGAACTCTGGTCTTCATTACTCGGGGCCCATCACTCTATCTATTTTTCCCTTGGATGTCTAGGGAAGACAAAGGCCCTCTGGACTTGCCTACTTCAGAGTTGTATTTGACCTAGCTTGAAGAAGGCTGACTCTTGATCACAGATTTAAGGCTGGAAGGGATCCATAGAGGCCATTGGGTCCAACATTTCATTTTATAGATGATGAAATTGAGACCCAAAGAAGCAAGTGATTTCACCAAAATACTTAAGTATTAAATATCAAGGCTGAGCATTCAGTCCTAAACCAATTCTTTTTCTACTGTGCCTTGTAGTTTCTGCCTCAAGAAGCTTCTTACAGTCTCCTGGTGGGAGCTGTCTGAAGCAACAGAGCAAAGGGGCCATTGAGCAGGGACCCATTGTTATAGATATCTGTCCTGGTGACATAGCCCATTCAGCTCCTACGTCTGACATTTATCAGCTGTTTGCTCACGAGCAACAAGTCCTGAGCCTCAGTTTTCTTATTTGTAAAATGGGGATAATAATACCTGTAATGAGAGGAAACATGTCATAGTGAATAGAGAGCCAATCCCAGAATTGGGAAAACCTAGCCTTGATTCAGGTCTTACCTTTGGACACATCAGTGTGTCCCTGGACAGGGTAACCTCAGGCAAGTCCCAACTTCTCATTACTTCTCTTAAGACTATAAATGGCAGAAAAGGTGCTAGTCGATTTTGTTAGCTGCTCACAGAGAGCTCCCCACACTGATGAAATCACAGATCCAATAAAAAAAAAAAAGAGGAAGCCCAACAATTACATAAAGTATCTACCTGTAGAGCTGTTGTGAGCCTTAAATAAGATAATATTTGTAAAATACCATTTGAGTGTCGTTTATTATCATTATTAAACTCTGGGCCAATACTGGATGTGGCTTCTAGAGGCAATTCCCCAGTGACTGGAAGGATATTTTTTTCTTTCCTCTGTTAATTATTTTCTGTTCATCTTGTATACGTTCTGTCGTGGTGGACTTTGTGACTCCATTTGGGGTTTTCTTGGTAATGATACTGGAGTGGTTTACCATTTCATTCTCCAGCTCATTTTACACATGAGGAAACTGAGGCAAACAGGGTGACTCTTCCAGGATCACATAGTATCTGAGGCCGAATTTGAACTCAGGTGTTTTTGACTCCAGGCCCAGCACTCTGTCCACTGTGCCACCTAGCTGTCCCTATCCCTGTATATATAGCCTGTTTACTTGTTTGTATATATTTGTTTTTTTCTTTTCTCTCTCCCTCTCTCTCCCTCCCTCTCTCTCTCCCTCTCTCTCCCTCCCCCCATTAGACTGTAAGCTCCTTGAGGATAAGGGACTGTCTTTTTCCTTTTTTTTTTTTATTCCTAGCACTTAGCACTGGGCTTGGCACATAGTAAGGTGTTTAATGTTTAATGATGGATTGAATCATTCTTGTCTTCCTCTGGCTTTGTAATATTCACTGGGCCTAATAGGTGTGTATCTGTGAATCTGAAATGACCTTTCTACCAACTTCCACCTCATCTTGCTCTTGGCTGTGTTTGCTTCCAGCATGGAAAGGAAATTCTGTCTTCTGTCTTTGTTAGGCTCCTCTGAAGGTACTGGAACCTTTGGGGCTGTTTGAATACTCATTCCTGAGTGATTAAAATTAGCTGAGTCTTTTCCAACTTCCCTGGATTCTTGCCCTAGGAAAACCCAGTGCCTGCAAATCTTTGTCTTTGAAGTCTTAGAAGGTAAAGCCCTGTAGGCCTGGAACTGACCCTCATCTAACCACTGGGGGATGTAAGCTGCTTGAGGGTAAGAACTGTTTCTATCTGGCTTCATATTCCCAGAGCCATTTAAGAGGCTTAACAAATACTTGTCAAATAATTGATTATCAGGAGAAAGAATCCTTTTGGTGTGGCTTAGACCTGCTATCCCCAGGTCCTAATTTTTAGCTGGGGTGGGAGGGCAGGTCGAGAGTTCCTAGAGATTCTCTTTCCCCAGTACCATTGGGCAAGGGCTGGAAACATGGGGTAGCCTTTTAGTGACATCAGGTTGTGTGTGCTGGCCCAGATCCTAGAACACACCCAAAGCTTTGCATTCAGCTAGTGAAGTGTCATCTGGGAGGGTCAATCAGGATGTTTAGATTGATAAACTCCCTCAAATTCCCCCTTCTTTTTGACTCCACCTACAGCCATTGAACTCTGGAGGGTGAACTCTGAGCAGATTTGTTTGGGGGGTGGGAGGGTGGTGAAGGATGGGGTTGAAGCTTCGGAGTGCTTCAAGCTTTCTGAAACTTTGATAAACAAAATGAGGAAAGCTATATTACATGAGGAAGTTACCACAGTTTGGAAGCCAGCTGGGTGTTTTTTTTTTCTGGGCTTCTTTCTGCCCATTGGCATGTGATTAGGTGCCTTTGTGTGTGCCCAGCCTTGGCTGGGCTTGCAGGAATGATCTCCAAGGGGAGAACCGGGGGCACTCGAGACTTTTGCAGTTCCCAGTGACTGGTTAAAAACTTCTCCCCAAATATGTCTTGCTGTCAGTCCGAAGGCCTGTCTTCCTGGCACTTTGCAGGCTGCTCTCAGTCCTCTTCTCCTTTCTCCTTTGGCCTCAGGGACTTTGGTGATCACATTTTTTCCAGGCTTGTTTCTCTGTTCCTTTCTGCTTTGGCTGGAGTTTGGGGCCAGAATGGAGGTCGGGGGAGGGGAGTGGCATCGGTCCAGACCTTGGCTCTGAGGGGAAGCACAGGCCCATATTAAGTCAAAACGGGGTTTTCCCTGGATGTTACTCTTTCCCCTCCCAAGATATGGTGGAAAATAAGATCTCGGGAGAAGAAAATAAACAATTAAAACTGGCTTTCCTTCAAGCCAAGGCCAAAAAACATTTATTAAGTGCCTAAAATGTGCCAGGCACTGTGCACTCACATTCTAATGAGGGAAACAATATGCAGAGGATTATGTTCGAGCAAGCTGTCTACCAGATAAATTGGAGATAGTTGACTGAGAGCCGGTATTAGCATTAAGGGAAATTGAGGAAGGCTTTTTGTAGAGGGTAGGATTCAATGAAGCACCAGTGTGCTGGTGCTGATTGTTAAAATAATTTGTCAATGTGACCATTTGCACCCTAGAAAAAGACAAATACTATACATTAGGTCTTGGTTTATTGTTTTGTTGGTTATTTTAACTTCAGAACGCCATGGAGAAATGTTAATGTAGATGAAACTTAAGAGTGTCATACACACTTTTTTTTCCCAGAAAGCCTATTATTAAACATTTACCATCAAACCACCCCCCCCCCAAACCATGAGGGAGAGAATTCTGTGGTTGAGAGAGGATGCCACTTACTTTGGGAAACCTTTCTTAATCCCCTTTGTTTTAATTATCAGTGTTCTCTGTCATTACATTACCTTCTATTTGCTTATTGGTTTAAATGTTGTATACACTCCACCATTCTCCCTTAGCCTTTGAGTTTTTCTAGGCACACTATTTCTGGCCTGTGAGTTTGGGAAATTCCAGTGTGGACCTACCTAGTAAGTAGGTACCTACTACAATCTAGTTGAATTTAATTGAATTTCCATTTCTTGCTATACTCAACTTTGTCCCAAAAACTTGACCCAGTCTTCAGCTGTCGCTATTGAGGGAAAGGGCTCAGCTGCTCCAATCTGGGCTAGTGTTTTCAGCCTTTTGCAACAAAACTTTGCAATCCTACTTATGAGTCCACACCCATACCTCACCCCTTAAGGAATCAATCTCCTTTCAGCCCTTGCCAACCTTTTGGGAGTCCTAACCCTCTCTGCTGGTGCAAGGCTTCCAGTTCGGCTCATACTCCCCCAGGCCCTTAGAGCATGTTATATAATGTTATAATTTCAGAGCTGGCAGGGCTTTTAAAAAATCCTGTGGCCCAACCCCCTCATTTTTTACAAATGAGGAAGTCAAGGCTCAGAAGCAACTTAACTGTAGTCACTCTGGTTAATGAGTGGCAGAGCTGAGGCCTTATGGGAATGGAAGCCCCTCCCCCCTTCAGTGAAACAACTGCCTTGCATCCCTAGCTCCTAAGGGGGTAACACTGGAGAGATTTGGTAGCAAATTCGTTCCCCTTTTCCCATATGACAGGGGCCAGAGGGAATCTGTCTGGAAGCCCTGGCTTCCGGGTGTATGGTCACATCATAACTGGGCTTTTTTATTTTTCTCTGTTTGTCTCTGTTAGTGGCAGCACAGCTCACTGAAAGCAGAAGTACTGGTACTCCATCTTCGACCCAGAATGCAGCTTTGCAATGCTGGGGACAGGGAGGGGAGGGATGTAAGAAGATGGGGAGAGGCTTCTACTCTATCTGCTTCAGCCCTCTCCTTCTGTCTGTCCCAGTGGTAATTCCTTGCACAGTTGAAAATAAATGTCCCACTCTCTGTTGCTAGCAACTGCCTTTCACTGTTGGCTCCCGACAGAAGAGGTGCCAAAAATAACCAGCTGTGCTCTTATAATTAGCAGTACATTAAGCACTAACCCCAACACGCTTTGGGGAAAGGGGAGCCCCCGGGGCCTCCTGAATGGAAACAGAGGCTCCTAATAGGCCTCTTACCCAGTGCCCAGAGCCCTGGAGCCTCTCCTCAAATCCCCACTTCTTTATGCCCAGTGCTTTTCCATCTTCTAGCAATGATTTCTTTCATTGAAAAATATTTTTTTTTCTTCTCACTACTCCCTGAACTCTATTCTGTAGTCATGTGGGCCTTGATCCCACTCATCTGGGAACTGGGCAGTGAGGAAAGTGGGGGAATCACTTTTCCTCTCTGCCAGTTCTTTCCCTCTGCGGAGTTTCCATGGTCTTATTTCTGAAATATTTCCCAAGCTATGAAATCTCTCCTTGGCAAAGCTGTGAAGTTCGTTCATTCCTTTATTCATTCAACGAACATTTTAGAGATCCTCTCCCTTCCCCACCTCCAACTATAAAGAGGAATAAGGCATGGTCTGTGCTGTTTAAGGAGTAGAGGGCAATCTGTATGTATGCTGGGGGGAAAAATGTGCACACACACTCAGAACAGTCTGGTGCAGTGAAAAGGAAGGTGGTTTGAGAGTCAGAGGACATGGGTTTAATTCCTAGCTCTGCCTCTTATTACCTGTGTGATTTCCTTACTAAATGCAGTCACTGCGTGATTTTCTAAGGTCCTATACAGTTCTGAAAATCTGTGTTCTGACACAAAACAGTTTACTAATGCATGCAAAATGTTATTGGAGATTTGGAGGAAAGAATTCCTTTTTGGCTGGGGGAGGTCAAGGACCCTATCATGGAGAAGGGCATTTGGGCTGGGCTTTGAAGAATGGGTAGGATTTCAAAAGGCATAGCAGTAGGGAGAGGACATTTGGGGCAGTTTGAACAAAGGCAAAGTTTTCAGGGGGCACCCTCCCTGTTTCCCTTTCAGGACTTCTCATTTCCACTCAGGTCTTTATACGGTCCTCTGGTTGCCTACGGTCCTCTGGTGCCTACGGTCCCCTCCAGACTGTGCTTTGTTTTGGATCAATTTCCTCCCTTTTTCCTCTCCCCTTTCCCCCCTCCCCTTTCCCCCTCCCCTTTTTCCTCTCCCCTTCCTTCTATCCCTGTCCCCTCACCTCATTTTCTCTCCCTTTTCTCCTCTCCCCTTCCTCTTCTCTCTTTCCCCTTCTTCTCTCCTCCCCCCCCAGGTTAAAAAGGTAATTAGGAATAATAAGGTATCAGTGATGGATAACAAGATCCATGTGTTACCTTTCCTGAGGGTCTTTGAATTATTAGAGGTAATACTTTACCTCCAATAATCTTTAATAGTGGAATTACTACAATCTGTGGCAGGCCTAAAGCCAGCATCTTCCAAAACCCCTTTATTTAAGCAATTGCATTAATATAAGATCTAAGGCAAGTTTATCAAAGAGCTAGAATTGCTCTGGTTTCAAGGACCAAGTTGCTGTTAATTGCTCAGGGCCATAGCGTGCTAATGAGGTGGCTAGCCTGAGTAGGGCTGCAGATAGTAATTGATAAAATATTGGATATGACCACAGGTGTGTTGGGGACTATGGGGAAAGGAACAAGCATTTATTAATCACCTACTATGTACAGGTTCTGTGCTAAGCTCTTTACAAAGTGTTTCATTTGCTCCTCACAAACAGCCCTGAGGAAGATAAGGTTGGATCTGATTTCGATCTTATTATCCCCAAAGCAATTCCTCCCCAAGCATTTTTTCCAGCCCCTATAGCCCAATCTCTGCTAGAGAGCTTGGACCATGGCAGAGTATGTAATCCCTGGTTCTAAAATTTCCTTCTCCTTTAGGTTGGTGGAAGCTCTAGGGCCCTGGAGCCCAACTGTCTGGCCTGGCCCGTGCTGGGGGAGCTTATTAGCATGTATTCCAGGTTTGGATTATTTGTGAAGACCCATTGCCAAAGGCCTCTGGGTGTATTTCAGGAACATTAAAGAATAAATCAACATAGGAGAAAGGAGCCTTGCAGCCACTGTCTCAGAAATGAAAGAAACTCAACGAATTTGTATTCACTTGAGCAGCGAGTGTCTCAGTCTATGTTCCCCACCCCCTCACCTGGTAGATATGGATATCCCCCAAGGCTGGCAACCTTCGGTAGCCCCACTGTAGCCGGCTCACCTACAGGAAATTTCCTTGGGAATTTAGGATGAAATGAAATTCTACATACCTGGCCAGCAGGCCAGTTTCCTGGTCTGCACTTCCTTAGGGAAGTAGGTTACTGCTGTTCCAGCCCCTCACTGAAAAAACAGCTCACCCCTTAGGCCACAGGGCAAAGGGTAATGAGTTGAAAGTCTTGCTAACCTTTCCCATGTGTCCTGCTCCTCCCCCAGGAGTTTTTCTCCAGGTACATCAGAGTCTGCTGTCTCCTGTCTCTAAGGCTGATGGGTAGAGCACTACACTGAACATTCTGGACCGATAGTTTGGCTTCCAGTTCTACTAGTTGCTGGGTGGCCAGACTCCAACTTTGGTGACTCAGTTTCCTCAGCTGCACAAATAGACTCATGCTAGAATTCTTTGAAAGAAACATGCTCTGGAGAGCCTGGTTGTAGTTGTTTTGATCAATCAGCATGCCTTTATTAAGTGCTTACAACGTGCGCTGGGGGTAGAAAAAAAGGCAAAAACAGTTCCTGTTCTAAAGGCACTTAGTGACAATTTCCATGGACAGATTATGGGGGGAAGGGGCATGGTCTGTGAACTTGGATGAGAAAAAGTTACGTCTTTCCCTTGTAACCTACATACTTTATTTTGGGCATTTGAAAACATTCTAAGAAGAGATGTGTAAGTTTCAACAGACTACCAGATGGGGTCCATGACGCACAAAAAAGTTGATTCTTGTAAATAAATATGTAAATAATTAAGTGTATACAAGATACATACTGAGAAGATACAAGTAACTTTAGAGGGGAAGGAACCAGCAGCTTTCAAGTTCAGGAAAGGCCTCTTGAAAGTCAAATATGAGCTGAATTTTGGAGAAATCCAGGGAAACTTAAGAGGCAGAGGTGAGGAGTGAGAGGGCTCTAGCTGGGAAATTAAATAGCTACTCTGTATTGAATGTGGCAGGATCTGGACAGGATTCACTGACTCAAAGATTAGAGAGTATCCTACTGAATCCTAGGTTTGCAGGGAGGGGAAGTGGAACTGAGTGGCAGGGATTAGAGCTAGATATGCTGAGAGTGACTTTGCATGTATCACTTGTTCTCCAGGCCTCAGTTTCCTCATCTGTACAGTTGGCTGTTCAGTGGTGTCTGATCCTGTGTGATTCCATTTGGGGTTTTCTTGACAAAGTTATTTGAGTGGTTTGCCATTTCTCTTTCCAGATTATTTTCCAGATGAGGAAACTGAAGCAAGCAGGGTTAAATGACTTACCCAGGGTCACATGGGTAGTAAGTGTCTGAGGCCAGATTTGAACTCAGAAAGATGAGTCTTCTTGACTCCAGACCCAGCACTCTGTGCCCTATGGGGCCACCTGGCTGCCCCACAGCCAAGGTCCTTTCTAGCTTCATGATGCTGTTATTCTAAGCAGCATCAAGATTTTTTTTTTTCTGTATGAAGAGATCATCAGAAAGGATCCTCAGCATGAGGTGAAAGTCAGATACTTGCTCTAAAACAGGAGTTCTTTCTTTCTTTTTTTTTTCAATTGGGGTAAGTGACTTGCCCAGGGTCACACAGCTAGTGTCAAGTGTTTGGTCTGAGGCCACATTTGAACTCAGGTCCTGCTGACTTCAGGGCTGGTACTCTATCCACTGTGCCACCTAGCTGACCCTAACGCAGGGGTTCTTTTCTTTTTGTTTTTTGTTTTTTTTTAAAACAGGTTCTCAGTCCTTTTTGTGTCATAAACCTTTTTGCCAGTCTAATGAAGCCTATGGATCCTTCCTCAGAAAAATGATTTTAAATGAATAAAATAAAACAGGATTGCAGAGGAAACCAATTAAAGTGAGATAGTTATTGAAATGTGGGTTGTTGTTTTTTTAAGTTCATTAACCCAATGGTAAAAACTCTTGTTCTGTGCAAAGCATCTGACTATAACCAAGTTTGATATGGTTTCAATTCATCTCCAAACAAAAGTTCCTCAAATTTTTTAGTATCTTGGCCCTCTTTGGGAGTCTGTTGAAGTCTTTAGATGCTTTCACAGAATAATGTTTTCAGATACATAAAATAAAATACATAGGATGCCTAGCCAGCATTTATAGGATTACAAAATAAACTAATTATGTTGAAATAAAATTATCAAAACAATTTTTTAAGTTCTCGGATCCCAGGTTAAGAATCTTTTCTTTTTTTTAGAGACTTTTTTTTTTTGGCTAGGCAGTTGGGGTTGAGTGACTTGCCTAGGGTCACACAGCTAGTTAAGTGTTATGTGTCTGAGGCCGGATTTGAACTCAGGTCCTCCTCAATCCAGGGCTGGTGCTCTATCCACTGTGCCACTTAGCTGCCCCTCTTCTTCTTTTTTTTAATTAATTTTTTTTCAATCAACAAAAATCTACTTTCCCTTTCACATTCCATCCCAACTCTGCAATTGAGATAGAAAGAAAAACAAAATCATTATTACAAACATATATGGTCAAGCAAATCAATTTCCCCTAATGTCTGTGTCCAAAAAAATGTGTCATTTGGTACTCTTGAGTTCATGTTCCCTCTGTTAAGAGGTAGGCAGCATATTTCAACATGAGTCCTCTGAAACTGGTTCATCATTCCATCGATCAAAGTTCTCAAGTCTTCCTAAATTTGTCTTTACAATATTGTTACTGTATAAACGTTTCTTCTAATTCTAGTCACTAGACTCTGCATCTGTTCATACAAATCTTCTCAGGATTCTCTGAAACCATACCCTTTATCATTTCTTACACTACAGTAGTTATTCCATCATATTTATTCACCGCGGTGGATCATGTTATCCACCATGACTTACTGAGCCATTCCCCCAGTTGATGGGCATCCCCCTCCCTCATTTTCCAGTTCTTTACTATTACAAAAAAAACTGCTTTAAATATTTTTGTATATGCTTAGAATTTGTTTTATTTCAGAATACCCTCGTTTAACCTAGTCTTTTGACCTTGTTTTAATATTTCTTGTTGTCTTGTAGCGTCATTAACTGTTCCTTGGTCCTTCTAATTTCAGGGAATTTGTTGCTTAGGGTAAGGTTTTGTACCTTTTATGCCAAATTGTTAACTCCCTTTCCAGTTCTTCCTTCCATAGCTCTCATTTCTTTTCCAATTTTTTCCCTCTAGCACTCTCATTTCATGTGTTTAGAAAAATTGTTTAACCCTATTAAAAAGCTTGCTCGCTGTCCTCCAAGTTCTAGTTGTAGCCAAGCTGAGGTTTTCATTAAGGCTTTGCCTGCCAAAACATCTGTTTTAGAGTCATTCTCTTCTTTTGGGTTTGTGTCTTAAGCCTCTCGGTCACCATGATAACTCTTTATGGTGGGATCCTTTTTTTTCACGTGTTCATTCTTCCGGTCTACTTCCTGACTTTGGACTTTATGTTAGAGCCAGACTGCATGTTTCTGGAGGGAATGTGTGGGCTGCCCCAGCTGCTGCTGCTTTCTTGGACTATTGAGAGCTGAGTTAGGCCAGGATAGTAGGGTCAGCGCAGGGTGGCGACCTGCAGAGCTTTCCCCAGTTGGATTTCCATAGACTTCTGTTGGACTCGGCCGCTATCGGCCAGCTCTGCAGGTGTACGGTGAAAAGGCTGCAGACCCTCCTCTAGTCTAGGCAAGGAGGCCTTCCTCTCCCTGATTATTCTGCTGCAGGCTTCGGATTGGTATGAAGGCTGGAAATCAGACCTTGTCCTGCTCCTGGGAGCAGAGCCGCGTGGCTGCTACTTATTCCGTGAAACTTGCTCCTTACTCGGTGCACAGTCTAAGGCCAGTCCCTTGTTCTTGTTAGGCAGCCTTGGGTAGAGAGCAGAAGAGTTAGCGTTTGTCAAATTTTCTTTTGCCCTGCATAAGATTGGGCCTCTCTTTGCTGGATTTGGAACCTCTTTTTGCTCTCGTGCACAGCCTCTCTTGTTCCCCATTGTCCATCAACTTGTCTCTGTCTCCCTATGCTGACCAGGGCAGGAAAAATGACTCACTATGATTTTTCTTCTTGGATTTCCTGATCAGGGCTTAGTCTGGGGCATTTTTTTTTTAGATCTGTTTAGATGTGTTAGAGGTGTGTGGGTGTGAGTTCCACTGTACTTCCTGTTTCTCTGCCACCTTGACTCTGCCTTAAGAACCTCTGTTCTAAAAGAAAGCTATTGGCAAAAGAATGAAAGAGATAGAATGGCTGTGGGGTTTGGGTGGGGGGGAAGGAATAGAATGTAAGCTTTTTGAGGGCAGGGACTGTTTCCGTTTTGCTCTTGTTCCTCCATGTATACCTTGCACACAGTAGGTATTCAAGAAATGTTTGTTGAATTATGTCATTTGCTTGTTAAGAAGTTGGGTGAGCCATTCACCTTGAAGAACTAAATGACCCATAACCACTCATAGCCCTTTGACTTCAAAGCTCTACATGTGGCCATCCACCTTCTCTTCCCAACTCACCACACCACAATGAGGGAGACAGTAGGATCACACCCACTTCCCAGGCTGAGGCAGGCAGGGCTCCAGAGCACGCAAGGGATGCCCACAGTCATGGAGTGAGTGTGTGGCAAAGCTGGTGCTGAGACTTGGAAATCTAGTGCTAAGGCCTCTCCTGTGAGATCCTGGGACCTTCCCATGATACCTTGCTCCATTTTTCTTAAGTACTATAGAGGGATAAAGTCTAAGTGGGTTGGCTTTTAAGAAAGTGGGTAGGTACAACCTGGTGTTGACATGAATGCCATTTGGAGGGAAGGAGATGTTCAAACCTGTTTCATCTGTTACTCAAGTCCAGATAAATTGAGTGACTGTTGAGTATCTGGTCAGCCTGGTACAGTGCAGGCAGGGGTGTGTGGGAGCATTTCCACCTCACAAATCAGTAAATGTTTGTTATAAATCAGGGCTTGATTTATTTTTTTGTTGGTTATTTAGACATAAGAAAGTGATGGAGAAATTAATGCAGATTAAACTTAAAAGTGTATGTTTGGGGTACACTTTTTTCCCTAGATTGCTAGTTAAACATTTTTCCCAGCATACCCCTGAGTGCCAGGTATATGAGAAAAACCAAGAGTTATCGTATCAGCTCAGCCACTCACTCCCCTGTGACAGTGGGAAAACCACTTCTTCTCCCTGGGCCTCTACTTCCTTTTCGGTAAAGCAAGGAGGTTTGATGAGATGACCTCTAAGGTCCCTTCTAGCTCTATGATTCAATGGCCCAGGAAGTCTAGGCTTCCTCTCAGTTCCACTCTTGATTTGCTGTATGCTTTTGCAAGGCACATTCTCTCTCTGTGGCTGGATTTCCCCATCTTTAAATGGAGTGTGTTAGTATCTGTTCCTTTACTTACTTAACAAGGATGTCATGAGAATAAGAATTTCTGAAATGTACTTTGAAATTCTTGGAGAATCACTTACACGCTCAGTTTTGTCATCTGTGAAATGGGGATAATAAGAGCATTGACCACACAGATTTGTTGTGAGGCTCAAATGAGCTTTTTGTAAAGTGCTTTGAAAACCTTAAAGTGCTATTATAAATGCTAGCTATTATTATTGGGGCAGTTAGGTGGCTCAGTGGGTAGAGTCCTGGACTTGGAGTCAGGAGCAAGTCACCTATCCTTTTAGCCTCAGTTTCCTCATCTGTAAAATGGAGATAACAATGGCACCTACCTTCCAGGGTTGTTGTGAGGATTAAATGAGATAACATCCATAAGGTGCTTTGCAGACATTAGAATCCCATATAAATGTAAGTTATTGTGCGAGCTGTTATTGGAGAAAATATCTCATAGAATAATAGGATCCTATGATTTAGAGCCAGGAGGATGCTAGGGATCATTTAGTCCAACCCCCTCATTTCAGCAATGAAGAAATTGAAGCCAAGAGAGGTTAAGTGTTTTGCTCAAGACCACACAGGCAGTAAGTGGAAGAGATGAGGTTTGAACCCAGATCCCTTGAACCCAAAGCCCAAACTTCCCCCCACTATATTATGCTGTCCATTCTCCTCCTTGAATTTGTATGGTGTTTTATCTTTCTGAGAAGCATTTTCACTTATATCATCTCATTTGAATAGATGTTCTGCTCTTTATTAGCTCTCTTTCCTTGAAGAGTTCTAAGAGTATGTATTGATTCAGGATGGTTGAGGATTTATTTTGCTTTGAGGCAAGGGGCTTGACTAGATGAATTCTGAGGTTCTTTTTGATCCCGAAGAAGACCTGAGTTCAAATCCATGCTCAAATACTTATTAGCTGCATGACCCTGGACAAGTCGTTTAATTTCTATATGTCTCGGTTTCCTCATTTGTAAAATGAGGATAATAATAGTACCTATATTCCCTCACAGCGTTGTTTAGAGGATCAAATAACATAATATTTGTAAAGCATTTAGCACAGTGCCTGGTAGTTAGACACTTAATCCTTCCTTCCTTCCTTCCTCCCTCCCTCCCTCCCTTCCTTTTTTCCTTCCTCCCTCCTTTCCCCCTCCCCCTTCCTTGCTTCCTCCATTCCTCCCTCCCTTCTTTCCCTCCCTCCTCCCCATTCCCTCTTCCTTCTTTCCTTCCTTTCCTCTATGATGAACCACAAGGCCATGCATGCTTGAGAAGAAGGAGGTTGAGGACCAGTCACCATCCCAATAACATTAATAACATTGGAGGTTGCGCCCAAGGCCAGAAGATGTCCCTTCTGAGTTTTTGAGACAACTTCATGAATGGCATTTACTTTTAGTAGCACTATCTCTGACAGACTTTTGTGTTAGGATGTACTAGACCAAATGGCCCAAAGATCTGAATCTCTGTGGCATGTCTTGTGTTCTTACGTCCTAAGAGGGATGGGAGCGTCTCTTTCTTGCCTCCTGGAAGGTAAAGAATTGATTCCCTGTCAGGATAGAAAGGGAGATACATGAAGGCTGTTTAGGACAGAGATGGATAAAATGTGCTGGATGTTATTGGCTCCTTTGGAATCTGTTGCCCCAATGTTGTGTGGCAGAGTCCTTCCTGTTAGGAAGGATGGACTTCAGTATTAAAACAATAGCCTCAGTGGGGCCCAGCTCCGTTGGATTTGCCTTCTTAATTCCAATGCCTCTTTCTCCCTCCTTCCCGCTCTCTGTCCCTCTCTCATCCAAGCTTGGCACAAATGGTTCTTCATGGCCTGGAATTAAATGTTTTCCCACCTCCGCCTCTTAAAATTCCTGCCTTCCTTCAAAGTATAATGAAGTGTAACAGGAGAGCTTTTCTGATCCCCGCCACTACCCATACACCACTTAGTAACCCTCTCTTCCTCTTGAAACTACTGTGTATATACTCAGTTTGTATTTACTTGTTCAGTTGTTTTTCAGTCATGGCCGACGCTTCATGACCCCATTTGAGGTTTTCTTGGCAAAGATACTGGAGTCGTTTGCCATTTCTTTTTCCATTATATGTACTTAGGTGTATATATACATTGTTCTAAGCAGAATGTAAGCTCCTTGAGGGAAGGGATTATTTTTACTTCTTTTTCCCTGGCACATTTGTATATAGTAGGAGCTTTATTTGTTGAATTGAATTATAGTAATAATAATAGCTAGCATTCCTATAGCACTTCAAAGTTTGCAAATGCTTAACAAATATTTCCTCATTTGATCCTCACAATCACCTGGTGAGGTAGGTGCTAGCTATTATTATCCCCATTTTTCAGATGAGGAAATTGAGGCAGGAAGAAGCTAAATGACTTGCCCAACACACAGCTAGTATTCTGAGGCAGGATTTGACTTTAAGGTCTGCTGTTTCTCAACCCTACCTCAGTCTCTGGCCATATTTTCCCTACTTCCATCCAATTCTCAACTCTATTCAACTGGCAGGCATAGTGGAAAAGTCTTTCTGGGTTTGGAGTTAGGAGACCTGTATTTTCTGGCTCTGGATTTGCCACAAACGGTAGTTCTGTGACCTTGGGCACGTGTTTTCCCCTGCAACATGAAGGTGTTAAGACTTGATATATAGGCTCTTTTCCAGCTCTAATATTCCATAGCATTAATGATAAATTCTTTCATCTAACTCCAAGCTTGGACCAGCCTCTTCGCAGAGCCTGATTGAGGACGTTGAGGCAGTGGGTATTTCTACCTTGTCTCCCGTTTCCTGAGTGAGATACTGTTTAGAGTTTGTGCAGCCACGGCTTCAGCAGCAGTAACAGCAGGGTTTTCCTAGGTTGCTACAGTTGCAGTGTTATGGTTTCTTCACACACACACACACACACACACACACACACACACACACACACACGCATGCCCTCTGTACCAACACCCACCACATGCTTTCTTGGCTTCCTGGGGCCTTTCTTCACAACTTCCCTCTGTCTGCAAGGAAAACTTGTGCCTCTGCCAGGTAGGGGGTTGGTTTATTTCTCCTGGAGTTTAGCCCTGTGACCTAGAAGAAAGCAGCAACAAGGCCCCCCCATGATAGTTAGCTTACTGGAGGGGGAGGGCGGCACACAGGAGACTGACTGTGGAGGAGCAGAGAGAAAGAGTGTGTTTGTGTTCTCTTTCTGCCGGAAGAGAGCATCTGCTCTGAACTGTGGAGCAAACACGGTTTTAAATTTATTTTAACTTTGCATGTATATCTTGCCTTTGGGCCAAGGGCTGTGATTTCTTTCTATCTCCATATAATAGGTGCTTGATAAATGCTGAATGAATAGCCTTTTTTTCTCCCTCTTAGATTAGGGTTGTTGTTGTTAGTCCTTCATTCTCAAAGAGGACCAATGACATCAGGAGGGTGATATCTTGACTTGAAAGTGAGTTGGATTTAAGTGAGGCAGGGCTGGGTAAAGTCACCAGCCTCACTCTTTCCTCCAGAGCCATACGGGTCCAGTGGCAAGACATAGGTCAGGACTGGTAACAGCCCTGGATACAGTGGGAGACCTTGGCCTTTTGAAGCTAACGACTTTCCTAGGTTTCAGTTTGACTGAGGCAACACCCATTCAGTGATTAAAGACTAGGTAAGAATTGAGGCAAAAGATGGCCTAGTTTGCCTTCTCAGAAGAATCATTCTGGGGAGTGGGGGAAGACACTTGAGAACAAAGAACGGAAATCAGTCTGTGAGTAGTAGTAGCTGCCCCACTGGGGACCCAACTGGCCAGTTTCAGTTGAGCAATGTTACTATCTCTTTCCTTCCTTCCTTCCTTCCTTCCTTCCTTCCTTCCTTCCTTCCTAGATTGGGGTGGAACTAGGGGAAATGGGAGAGTTTATCATTACTTCCAGGACTCCTGTTTTCTGTCTTCCTGGGAAGAGGCAGACCTTGCCCTCACTTAGACCGTGAAGTCTGGACTGAGCAAGACCTGGGTTTGTACTCACTTAGTCAAGAAGGCCCTCCAGGAGGTTGTTGGGGCAAAGCCAGGGAGTCAGGGTAAGGTGAGTTTGCCCATTGCTTCAGATAATTCTGACATCTGCTGTGGCCACTGGGGATGATCAAGATGGAGTTACAGCAGGGGTATTGAACAGAGACTTTGACACAGGCAGAGTCCTCCAGAATGGATGGGGTAGGAGGTGTTACTGGTTTAAGGGTGTCAAATGGAAGGGAGGTAGCCATGCCCCACTAAGACAGATCCTCCTGAGAGTAGACCTAAGCAGCTCAAAACCCCCAGCACTTACCTGACTTTGTTGGGTTCTACAAGATTGCAGATAATTTGGGGTTAAGCTAAGATTGGAGGGGATACCTGACATTTGCCATGTTCTTTTTCTCTCACTGCATAATAGTTTCTAGTCAAGACAGCTAGGTAGTACAGTGGATAGAGCACTAGTCTTGGAGTCATGTGACCTGTGTTTAAATCCTATCTCAGGACTTTTACTGGCTGTTGGACTTTTGGCAAGTAACTTGACTTCTGAGCCTCATTTTCCTCATCCATAAAATGGGAATAAGGATAGCATCTACCTCCCAGAATTGTTGTGAGGACCAAATAACACATGTAAATGGCTTCACAAACTTATGTAAGTGCTAGACATTATTATTATAGTCATTCTGTCAGCTTCCCAAAAGCTGACCATGTCTCTGTTGGGGCTGTGTTTAGAATCATAGGTTGATTAGAAAGACTTCAGCCTGAAAAAAGATCTTTTATCCTTGTAGTCCAATATTCTCAATTTATGCATGAGGCTTACAAAGGTGATGTGGCCCATTTTTAGGTCACACAGCTAAGAAGTAGCCAGGTTGGGATTTGAACAAAAGTCTAATTTATATGTGTGTATGTGTGATTTCCATTAATCATATCCATTTCTGATGTTGACCCATTTAAGGGGGCTAAAAGGCTTTGATAGGGAGGACTGAGGGGGTGGGGATTTCAGTACCTGCAGAGGCAATTGCACCAGAGTTGCTTCCCTGGAGGACAGCCTTGTGAGACAGGTGCTATTATTATCATCCCCATTCTCTAATTGCCCCCACTTTGCAGTTGAGAAAACTAAGGATCAGAGAGGTTGTGACATAGGTCACCCAGCCCGTAAGTGTCTGAAATGAGGCATAATTACATAACCCCATGGACTTTTTTTCCATAGGGTTTTCTTGGCAAAGATGCTGGAGTGGTTTGCCATTTCCTTCTCTAGTGTGCTCCCATTTTGTAGAAGAGGAACTGAGTCTACCAGGGGTTAAGTGATTTTCCCTGGGTCACACAGCTAGTAAGTGTCTGGGGCTGGATTTGAACTCAGATCTTCTGGACTCCAAGCTCAGTGCTCTTTCTACTGTACCACCTAGCTGACTACTGTCCATTATACTACTAGGCAGTTCTCCCTTATGAAGTTGTAAGCTTCATGCAGAAAGGAATCCCATCTACTCCTTCAAGACAAGTAAAACAATCTCTGCTCTCAGGCAGTTCACACTCTGGATCTGGGGGCCATGAGTCCTTTGGGCAATCTGATGAAACCTACAGACACTGTTTTTAAATGCATAAAACAAAATACATGGAATTACAAAGAAAACCAATTATATTGACATATACTTAACAAAATATCAAAAAAAACAAAGTTCACGGACAAGTGTAAGAACTTATGCTTTAGCAGGCAGTATAAAATGTAATCCCTGGGCACAAGAAGCTGACTTTGTAGATGTGGGGATGTAATCATTAGAGAATAAGTCACTGCTACACTGTGTGGTAGCACTGATTATATAGGCTTTGAAGGGAGGGGCATTTTAGGCCAGGGAAGCAACGTGAGCAAAGACATACTAGGGACAGTGACTAACTTGCTTGACTGGAGTGGAGGTTACACATAAGGGAGTAGTAGAAGATAAGGTTGAATAGGCAGGGTGAGGCCAGTTGATGGGAGGGCCTTGAAAACCTTGTACATTTCTATTTCCCTACTGTGGACATCCATTAAATGCTATTGGCTGAATATACTCTACAAATTCCAGGGTCAAATCCCCAGAGAGCTTTTACCCGGTAGTCTACAAATCATCCCATACTTTTCCAGAAGGGGAAGGAGAAGCAGAAACAGGCAGCTATGGAGCACAGATTTGCCTCATCTGCAATTCCCAGGAACCTCTTCCTCTAGAAGTTCAGAAAACCCACAGCCGGATAGGTAGATAGCATGGGTATTTTCCTGGTCCACTGGGCAGAGGGAGTCTCACCTTGGCCACTCACACCCTGTTTTCTACTCCTACCAGACAATTGCCTCTTTAAATTAATGTTTTATTGATGCCTTTTCTTTTCTTAATCCGTCATTTCCAAAAATCTATCCTATGCATCACATAGTAAGTGTTCCCTTGTAACAAAGGGGATTGGAGTCTTTTTTTTTTTTAATTTACATGGATCTTTGAATTATTTATCTTTTTTTTTCTCAGCCGAAGACAAGGTTTATTAAAGATTTGCCCTATTGGCCAGACTCTTGAGGAATCTGAACATTTGTGACCCTTGTATTGACGGGCAAGAGTAAATCTGAGCCATTAGCTAGATTTTAAGAATCTGAGCCTGAATTATTTATCTTTGTGTGTGTTTGTATCCCCCTGATAAAACGTAAGCTCCTTGAGGGAAGGGACTGACTCACTTTTTACATGTATATTCCTGGTACCTAGCACAGTACCTGGCATTAAATATCTATAGTAGGCATTTAATAACGCCTACAATATCCCATTGGCATATAAATGGGCAGGCAGGTGGTACAATGGATAGAACACTGGGCTTGGAATTGGGAAGACTCATCCTCATGAGTTCAAATGTGGGCTCGGACTCTTCCTAGCTGTGTGACTCTGGGCAAGTCACTTAACCCTATTTGCCTCAGTTTCCTCATCTATAAAATGAGCTGGAGAAAGAAATGGCAAACCACTCCAGTATCTCTGCCAAGAAAACCCCAAATGGGGTCACAAAGAGTCAGGCATGACTGAAATGACTGAGCAGCAACAGTTTGGGGGGAGGGGCAGCTAGGTGGTACAGTGTTAGACATGACTGAGAAATGACTAACACAAGACAGAAAACACTCTATACTAGGCTTGTTGATTGAATGACTGGTATAAAATTCAATGCTCTGCACCAGAAGTGGGCCGGTAAATATTTAACAGCATATGTTTACAGCCTTTTAAGTTTAATCTGCAATATTAGCATTTTCTCCATCACTATCGTAAGTTTAGACAGCAGAATGATAAAGCAAGTCCTGATTTGTAGCATCTGCTGAATTTTGAGGTGTAAATGCACACACTGAAAACTGAATTGGCCCTCTTGAGGCTCTGCTGGGCTCTGGCATAGCCATGTGAGTTTATACCCATTACTCCCTGCCTCCCCAAGGAGGGGAGGGCAGTACATTCTAGATAGGAGATTCCTGGATGACCACAAGACGTCCTTAGAATTTCTGAAAGCTTCCCTCCCAGGTGCTTGGGTAGTGGTTAGGAGACAGCATCTAAGGAGTACTGCCTGAGAAGGACCACCCCAGGTTAGGGAGGAGCTCAGCTAGAAAACTTATATTCCCACTATGTTGGAGGGGAAGCAGGAAGAAACATAGTTACCAGTGGCAATCCTTGAAGTCTAGAAATGCGGCATCCTTTTTTTGTCTGACTCATTCCTCTCTCTGTGCCTCAGTTTTTCCATCTATAAAATGGGAATAATTATCCCCGTTTCCCATCTATTTCTGGTGTGTTGTCATGAGGATAAACGTGAAAGCTCGAATAGAAAGATTTGAACGCCTTCCAACAGAGATGGAATCCTAGACTTTTATAATTGGAGAGGATATCCTCTTACTTCTCCTTCCTGTCCTACCAACCCTGCTCCACGTTCCAGGATAGATAGATATTTTTATAGCCAAAGTACACACCATGCCCAAATCTGACCCTGGCGTTGACAGAATTTGCTAACTTTTTTTAGTTGGCTAAATCCCTGACTGAATTTTCACTTTAGTCAGTAGGCCTAATGGTTCTGTTTGCCTAAGCAAAGGCTCAGTAGGTCTTCTGAAAGCAAGTTATAGAAATCCTGTGGCAATGGTCAATTCAGAGATTTGGGGTGAGTGGGCTCTGGGATCCCTCACCTATCCCTTGGGGAAGTGGGCCTATGGAATTTATGACTGTGTAACAGTTACATTGCTGTGTTATTTCCCCTTGTTAGATTGGAAACTGCTCAAATATAAGGACACTTTCTATTTGTCTCGGGGAAATTGGGTGGGCTCCCACAGTCTTTTGTGGGACACTCTTGTCAGTGATGGAACAGGGAACGGAGAGAGTTGGGTTGGTTACCGACTAAAGGCACTTGGACAGTCAGACCAGCCCATTCTGAGGATTCCCGGCCAGTGTGCAATCTGGCTACCATTTGGTCTATAATGGCATCACATAAGGTCCTTTCCCATTTCTTATCCCTCCTGCACTAAGATGGGGAGATAAACTTTTGTGCGTGGCTGTGTGGCCACTTCAGCTTGACTTCTTCAGACCTTACTCCTTGTGTCCAGTAAGCCCCCGATCAGCCCCTCTTTCCCTGATAGGGTTTAGGGCAGACGCTCTATGCAGTTAATTGTTTTTCTCCCTAGTTATGCTTTATTTTTAAATTTTATTTTTAAAATTCTAAACTTGACAAGCACCAAATAAAATTAGCATTTCCATATACAGAATTGGAAAGAAAAAGAGGTTATATATGAAACCCTGAAAGTATATAAATTCAACAAATAATTTCAAACCTGTCCAAGTTGTCTATTTATCCTTCTGGCCTTCCTTGTGTTCTTAACTATTCATTTTTTAAAATTGCTTCAATTATTCTCTCTTTTTTTTTCTTTGCTTTCTCCTCCTTTTTTTTCTTTGCTTTTTTTTTTTGAGGTCAGCCCCTCTCTCCATTCTCACTCCACCGCCATTGGAAAAAAAAATAAAAAGAAAAAACTTCCTAATAAGAATACATAGTCAAGCACAGCAAATTCTTACATTGGCCATTGGCAGTGACTGAAAATGTATGTCTTATTCTACACCTTTAGTCCATCACCTCTATGTTATGAAGTGGGTATGTATGCTTCCTCAGATGTCCTCTGGAATCATTGTTGGTCCTTGCAAGGAATGCAGTTCTTTTCAAAAATGTTTTTCTTTACAATGTTATTGTTAGGCAGCCAGATGGCAAAGCCTCAAGACACTTAATTGCTCCAGCAAGTCACCTAACCTCTCTGCTTGCCTCAGTTTCAGCTGTACAATGGGGATAATAATAGTACCTAACCCTTTCTCCTTCCCCCCCCACCTTGTTGAGAAGATCAAATGAATTAATATTTGTAAATTTACAGAGATTAAAGCACTTAACAGTGCCTTTCACATAGTAAGTGCTGTATAAGTGATGGCTATTTTTTTTATTGTAGTTATTGTATAAATTCTGAGTTCTACTTTTCTTACTCTGCATCAGTTCATAAAAGTCTTACCAAATTTCTCTAAAACTCTCCTTTTATCATTTCCTATGGTACAATAATATTGTTGTGTAATAATATTCCATTACATTAAATTTGTTCAGCCCTTCCCGATTGATGGGCACTTCCTAGTTTCTAATTCTTTCTATAATGGAAAGTGCTACTACAAATATTCTTGTTCATATAGGTCCCTTTCTTCTTTGATATCCTTGAGATATAGAGCTAATAGTGGTGCCCCTGGGTCAAAGGATATGCACAATTTACTGACTTTTGCGACAGTGTTTCAAATTACCTCTACCAGCAGTGTATAAGTTTGCCTTCTCCTCTTCAACAATTATCATTTTCTTTTTCTATGTTCTTTTCCAGTTTGTTGGATATGAGATGGAACCTCTCAGACTGTTTTATTCTGCATTTCTCTAATAATTAGTGGATTACTAGTGGAACGCTTTTTGATAGGGCTGTTTGTAGCTTGTATTACTTTGACAACTGCCTGTTCATAGCACTTGACCTTTGAAGCAGTTCCTTATGTATCTTGTACATCAGATCCTTATCATAAAAAAAATTGTTGCGAAGATCTCTTCCCAGCTATTTTCCTTTTATTCTTAGCTGCACTGGTTTTATTTGTGCAGAACCATTTTGATTGCATTTTATTCAAGTTGTCCACCTATTTGGTCATAAATTTTCCCTCTATAATTCTGAAAGGTATTTTTCTTCCTTGCTCTTTCATTTGTCTGTAAGGTGACCTTTTATGTGTGAGTCATGTATCCATTTGGAGCTTCTCTTGGTGTGAGATGTTGGTCTATACCTAATTTCTGCTGTGCCACTTTCTAATTTTCTCAACAATTTTAGTTGAATAGTAAATCCCAGTAACTTGAGTCTTTGGGTTTATCAAACACTAGGTAGGCTACTGTGTTTAATACTTTATTATGTTGTGTACCTAATCTGTTCCACTGATTGGCTTTTCTCTTTTTAAACCATTATTAAATAGATTTCATGATGACTGCTTTGTAGTCTAGCTCAACAACGACTACTGATTGTTTCTTCCTTGAACCTAGCTTGGAAGAGCTGAGGAGACAGTGGGGAAAGGAAAGCTGGAATATCTGTCTCTCTATTCTGTTCATTAAACGCATATGCACACACTTATTAAGGACCTTGTATATGGAAAGTATTGTTAGGTGCTGGAGATTTATGTAAGACAAAAAAAGAAAGAGTTTCCACCCTCAAGAGTTTACATTGTTCTTGGGATGATACAATATGTTCACAGAGTAGCAAATGCAAAATATAAACAAGATAATTTTAAGAGGGAGAGTATGCTAACAATTGCTAGGTGTCAGGGAAAGCCTTGTGTGTATGCAGCAGACCCTGGAGCTACTTCCCCAACCCCATCTCCCTCTGGCAGGTTGACTCTGCTTCTGCTTATCCCTTCAGGGCTGTAGGGTGTCCCTGAAGGGTTAAGGGTCAGTTTTCTAATGCTAGATCACATGTTCCCACTGGTCTGCTTCATGCCATCATTATTAGTTGACATCAATTAGTTTGTCAGATTTAATTAGATTTTAGAAGATGATGCAATTTAAAAAAAAACACCAAATAAA
Source organism: Phascolarctos cinereus (assembly GCF_003287225.1). NCBI lineage: Eukaryota > Metazoa > Chordata > Mammalia > Diprotodontia > Phascolarctidae > Phascolarctos > Phascolarctos cinereus. Next base: position 229,247,496 of record NW_027555736.1, read on the forward strand.
TCAGTTAGTGTAAAACACTTTCCCCAAAGCCTGTGGCACACTCTGTTCAGTACATGTAGAAGCCTAGGGAAAGTAGATTCAAGCTTAGACCGTGACAAAGGGCTAACTCACATCTCCTAGAAATGCTTTTGTTGGAGCCCTCAAGATGTTCCCCTGAATTATGGTGTCATTTTTGTTGTTGTGAGACTTTTGTAGAGGCTTGAACATGCCTCTATTCTGTCTTTGGCTTCAGATGCAAATAGTGCCGTCAGCTTTTCTGGAAACCTGAGGTACCAATTGGAAATCCAGAATTTCCCAACTCTTTGAAGCTCATAAGGTCCTCCTCCAACCAAGGGAGTCCCTTCCAAATCTGGCTATACCCTAAATGTTTCTTGAACAGTAGGCATTTATTAAACATTCTACAGTGCTAAGTGCTGGGGTTACAAATATGAAAAATAAAAGACAGTCCGTGCCCTCAAGGAGCTTACCATCTAATAGAGGAAGAGAATACACGTGAAAAGCTAAAAAGTGGTGGGGAGCTAGAAAGCCTAGGGATGTGGTGGGGAAGTCAGAAGGCCAAAATTATCTCCCCCACCCCCATCCCCTGGTGTGAGGAGGACATATTTGAGTTCATAGTTCTACCCTCCAATCAGAGAGGTGTGAATACCAAGGTTGATTAGATCTTTCAAGATGATGAGATTTTCCAGTGATAAATTAGAGAAGTAAAAAAAAAATCTTAAATGAGTATATCCAAGTGGGAGACCAAGGAGATATCTGAGGATTCAGTTCTTCATGACAGTCCAAATCTGTGCCCACTCCACGAATGAGTAGATGACCAATATACTTAGTCTCATGGGCATTCAGAAGTTTCTTTAGGGAAATCATGGGCTACAGGCTAAAGACATAATCTAGAAAGTATATATGTCAAAACCAGTGCCATGAGAGACTTCATTTTATTTCCAGTGAGTGTTTGTGAGGAACAGGGTGAAAGGAACTAGTTTTAGTTCTATATATTCTGCCCACAGGATACCAAATGTATCCAGTAAGTCTTTCACCTATTGCTTTAGTTAGCTCTCAGTCCCAGGAACCTGCTGGCAGGGATTGGGTCTGTTTCTCCTTGTTTTGCTAAAGGGTTGTAGTACAGTTAGGAGTTTGGGTCCTTTTCACTTAATCTCAGGCTGTGGGAGGATACTGTTTTCAGGATGTTGCTGGCTTTTGAGCGGTGCCTCGCTGGCCATCATCCCAGTACTCCAGGTGGGCTCACGTCTCATGTTCAAGTGGTATTTCTGACAAATCTCCAGACCAATATGGCATTGCATGCCACAGCCCTTTTATTGTTGTATGCTCTGGAAAAATTGGTGGAGCAGTGTAGGAAAGGAGGAGACCTGTTCATAAACCCGTAGGCAGAAGAAACTGGAGCGTACTGGGTAATAATGCCTTCCCCTTAGATGTTGAACAAAGATACCTAGACGGCATGGTTTAGAAGAAGGGAAGCCAGAAGCAGCAGTGAATAGCTAGAGAGCACAAAGTCTGCTGCCATCCTGAGCAAAGGGAGCTGCAAATTAGGCCTCTTATTCCAAAATAGGTCAAGCTGCCAAATCCTTGGTTAATGGGGCCAGAGCCATGCATGGATTGAGTGTAGGCAGTCGGGGATAGGTGAGTCATTCCTGGCCTTGCTATTGTTTCTCCTCTAGAAATAGATTGATAGAGCATTTATTGAGGATTTACTATGTTCCAAGTGCTGTACTAAGATCTGAAGATACAAATATAAGCAGTATATGTAAAGAATGTCCATTTTGAAAGCATAGAAACTGTGTGTAATGTGGTAGAAAAGCCCACAGGACTCACAGTCATGGTCCCCTGGCTTCAGATCCCTGCTCTGAAACATGCCGTAGGAGGGGAGTAGGTGATTGGGGGATGGGAGGCACTTGAGGATAGAGCAAGAGAATTTAGGGTCAACCCTTCCTCTCTTCTATCTGGAATGTTACTGCTTTGGTAGAATGCTGGGGATGGGACAGAAGGCCCATCTGGTCTTGGGTCTTCTCAGCCCGGTTCTTACTAGGAGAGTCTAGGAGGCAGAAAATAATAATGTGACTGTGAACAGGTCACTTAACCTTTGTGTAGCTGTTTCCCCATCTGCAAAATGGGAGCATAAAATACTTGTTCCCTCCCTATCTCACTGGGCTCCTGTGAGGATTAAATGAAATAACCTTAGGACTTGCAGTCAGAAGCCCTGGTTCCAGATTCCTGCCTTGGGACATGCCGGGTGTCACTTTGGGGGAGGACTAAATCCTCATTGGGCCATCACCCAGTTACACTACTCTGCCTAGTGTCCATACACATGGGAGCTTAGTACCAGGCTGAGCATACTGAGCATGCTCAAAGGATTGACCAGTCTGCCCTCGGGGCATGCCCCCCCATTACATATGTGAATTGTCTTCTAAACCTGAGTTCTGTATAAGTCTGAGCTGTTGTTTCTAAGCTTTAGGTTTCTCATCTGCCCAGTGAGCAGGGGTGGATCTGATCATGTCCCTCCTCTTACTCCGTAAGCTCCAGTGGGGTTCCCCATTACTTCTAGGATCAAAGTGAAACTTATCTGGCATTTAAAACTCTGCACAGTTTGTCCCCAAACATGACTTCCCTCCATGTATTTCGTAGCCCAGACAAACTGGCCACCTTTTGTCTTCCTCCCACAGCGCTGCATCTCCTCACCTGAACCTCTGGGATAGCCAGCCTGGATGCCTGAAACACTCTTCTTCTCTATCTCCGTCTCTCAGAATCCCTAGTTGTTTTTAGGGATCCACTCAAGTTTCACCCTCATTTTCTAAGCTGCTATTACCTTCCCCTTCTGCCCTCCATCCCCCCCCAAAAATCACCTTCTACCTGTTTTGTATGTATCTACTGACATGTGTCTCCTAGTTAGACAGTAAATGTCTTAAGGGTAGCGATTGTTTTCAGTTTTATTTTTGTATATCTGCAGCACTTAGCCCAGTTTCTGACACATAACGGAAGCCTACTAAATGATTGTTGATTGATTAATTGGAGTGGAGGCAAATTGTGACAGAACAGAATATTGACTTTGATGTCTGAAGACCTGAGCTCAAATCTCATTTCTGCCACTTATGCTATGCTATCTTGAGCAAAAAAATAGTAATCAAATCACACGTTACCTCTTCAAGGCCTGTTTCCTTATCTATGATGAAGGGATTGGACTGGATGATTCTGAGGTGTCTTCCAGCTCCAAATTCTGTGATCAGTCACGTGATTTGTGAAGTGGGGTTAACAATACTTATCCCACCTATTTCACCATCTTGTAAGGAGAGTTTTTTGTTGTGGTGGTTGTTTTGGTAAACCTTAAAACACTATATACATGAGGCACTGTTATTAATAATTCTCTGAACTGGGGATGTGGACTGTGGCAGTGACACTAAGTGCCAGGGGGCCTCGAAGTGTAGACTAGTGGCTGGGTGGACTTAATTTGTTGAAAGTAAGACTTTAGATGCATCTGGTCATATACTGGGGTCCAGAACATGCTGTGTGGGTGGGTAATCATTGTTGGGAGGGTGGCACTTGGGGAATAGAGCATGGGAGTTGACTCCAGGTTAGCCTTTCCTCTCTTGATCTGGAATGATACTGGAATGCTTTGGTGGAATGGGGGGCAGGGGTGGAGATGGGGGGGGAAGAGACAACACCAGAGAGCTGGCCAATGGCTTTCTGGTTTTAGGTGGTCTCAGTGAGATTCCTACTAAGGAACTCTAGAAGGCAGGGAGTAGGGAAGTGTCTGGAGCTGACTTCCTTAGAAACTAGGGTATACCTGCAGAAATTTGAATTTTCACTCCTGTGAGCAGTACCTTAGAAAGCAAGGTCCTTCTTACCCTTATTCTCTCTTTCCCTTCCCCCTCCCAACATACTCTCTGGCTGTCTTTCTGTTCTCAAAATGAGTTTCCCTAAATCTCTCTTCTATGAAGAGAAATTGCTCCAGGTCACAACCCTCCAGAAATTGGAGGACCTTGGTATCTGCTTGAGGTCCTGTCTCCTTCTAGGGCCTGAACAGCCTTAGGTCAGAGTTGAACAGCAACCTGGTGGAGGGAAAGAAGAAGAGAAGGGAAGTCCAGAAAGAGGAGTTGCTAGACCAGAACCAAAAAAAAGAAAAGAAGAAAAAGTCTAGTGTAGGTTGCATTGTTATCGAGGAGGCCCAAGTAAGCTGTGGGTTTCCTTTAACGGTGATCAGACAGCAGCTGTCCCTGAAATTGTGAGGCCCAGAGGCATTCTTGTCTGCTCTTGATTCCTCATTAAGCCCTTTTCTTTCTGAGGGAGACAAGAATATCCCAGTGGGGCTTCCTGAGTCTTTGGGGACATGAATTAAGAGCTTTTGGAGAGAAAGAACCAGTCCTGCTGTTTCCCCCAGTCTGAAGAAGGGTAACAAACCTTAGGTTATATTGAGGAGGAGGAGTAAGATGAGGGTCTGGCTAGCCAGCTCTACTCTGTGGAGCATCAGTGGGGGTTGGGGAGCAGGACTGGAGGAAGTGACTCAAAGCCCACCAGGGCTGCAGCAGAGAGTGACTTAACGAGTAATAGAGCCTCGTTCTATCTGAGAGGTGGATGTGGCATCAGGCCCTGTGGCCTGTACCCCTAGAACTTCCCCAAAGCTAAGTGATTGAAATGCATGTGGTTTCTGCAGAAATCTTGAAGAGCAAATACCATAAGGAGCCTGGAGAGGGTGGAGAAGTGGAGTTGGAGAGAGTGGGGTGGAATCTGCTACCCTTTAGTTCGACCAGGGAAATGAACTGACTAGCTTTGCAGCCTCTGGCCCCTTCACTTCTCCACCCTCTCTGCCCATAGGCCAGGGAGACTCAGCAGGGCCCCACAGCTGTTTCCTTGGGGAGGATGGGAGGGACTTACCAGCCAAGGACTCCTGGGCTCCCAGCATCTGCCGCATATGCCTCTATTACTGATCGGGAGAAATCTGTGCTAGGGAAACCCTTCCCCAGCAGAAGCTGCATCAGGCAACAGGTGGTCGCCGAGGGGAGATAGAAGGGAGTTGGGGGAGTATGGGGAGAGGCTGAGGAGAGACATGGTGTCTCAGCTGTTGAGCAAGCCCCAAGCTTCCTGCTGACTCCATGGCTCCCTCCCTGAGAGGCTCCACACCCTTCCCTGGAGACAAAGGGCATTCCTGGCTTGGAAAGAACAGCTCTCTTTCCCCCCTCCCTGATAACACAAGGCTCCTGGGATCTCTCTTATACCAATGTATCTTGGCCTTTTCTTGCTCTCCCTTATGAGATCACAGCGATGATTTTGTAACAGGAAGCATTGCGAGAAGCGAGGGGCCTACCAAGAGGAGATGTCGACCCCTGCAGATTCCTGGGGTAGTAGACTACCAGGCGGGGTTTCTGGAAGGAAGAGCAGTAGTCTAAAAGGTCTTGGGTTCCTCAGGACAAGCAAGAAGTAGTGAGTAGAGACTCATTTCTTTTTTTTTTTTTAATGAGGCAATTGGGGTTAAGTGACTTGCCTAGAGTCACACAGCTAGGAAGTATTATGTGTCTGGGGCTGGATTTGAACTCAGGTCCTCCTGACTCCAGGGCCTGTGCCACTTCACTGCCCCTGGAGACTCATTTCTGCTTCATTCGTGAGGCAGCTAGATGATACAGTAGACAATGCTGGACTTGATGTCAGGGAAAGTGAGAGGGAGAGAAGAGAGGGACAGAGGGAGGAAGGAAAGAAGGAAAGGGTACTGTTATCTCCATTTCACAGATGAGAAAACTGAGGTTGCAGACAAGAGATTTGCGCAGGGTGACACAGGTAGCAAGTGAATGAGACAGCGTGAAACTCAGGTCTCCCCGACTCCAAATTGAAATCACCGTTAAGTGACTTGCCCAGGGTCATATAGCTAGTAATTGTTTGAAGCCAAATTTGAACTCAGGTCCTCCTGACTCCAGGGCCACTGTGCAGCCTTACACCTATTATTTCTTCCAAATCATGAAATAACTATTCCTTCCTGGGTCCCCAGACAGATGGACATTTTCTTTTTGGAGGGTATCCTGACTTTAAGAAGCATGCCCACCTCTCTGCCACCTATTACAAGGAGTCCGGATCACGCTTGAACCCTAGGCTTACCTACCACTCCTTTGGCATTTCTTGGGTCTTCCCTCCTCTAATCTCTTTTTACTGTGAGCCACGCCTGTGACTATACGGACTTGAAGTTCTAGGTAACTTCCTAAGAAAAATCTTGGAGAGCTAAGCTTGTGTGTGGAAGAAGATAGTCAGGGTCAGGTCAGTGGTGGATCCATAAGGACCTTCCCCAAAAGCCTGGATCTCACTGGATTTTGAATCGGAAGGGATTTCCAACATTATCCAGCTTCTTCATTTAATAGATGAAAAAACCAAAGACCAGCAAGGTTTAGCTCTAGTGGGCACCCGTGTCCTAGAGATCTGCAGTCCTGAAGTTGGAACCTTTCTTCCACTTTGCCACTTCCAAAATGAGAGGATGTTGGGGCAGCGAGGCAGTGCAGTGGATGGAGCTCTGGCCTTGGAGTTAGGAAGACCTGAGTTCAAATCCAGCCCCAAACACTTAACACTTACTAGCTGTGTGACCTTGGGCAAGTCACTTAACCCCTATTGCCTCACCCAAAAAAAAAAAAGAAAGAAAGAAACAACTCAAAATGAGAGTATATAAAAGAGAAATTTCAGTTGCAGCAATTTGAACTATAACCTGTATGTTGGACCAGAAGGCTCATTTGTATTAGAGCCACTCATGTCTCCCCCCATGCTGTGTGGTGCTAGTCACAGAAGAGGGCTGCTGTGTGCCTCTTGGACTGCCTGTCTGCCTGCCTCTCACACGCCAAGTATCTCTGGCATCTCTGTAGTCACCAGGCCCCATTACTGTGGTTTGTATGGGGGTTGTCAGGAAGGTCCGTGGTCACAGTGGAGGGGAGGCAGGCAGGGAGAGTAGGGGGACAGCAGGGGAGGCTTAGAGTTTCTTTGCAGTCACATGGACCTCTAATCCTCAGCAGCTCTGCCCCCCTCCCATTCTTCCTCTAGGAGAGACAGAGGAGGCAAACACTGACTGCCTGAGCCAGCCCAGTGCCGTTGGCTGAAGGCAGCACTTGGTCAGGTTGGAAAGGATGCTTCCACCCATCACAAACAGTGAGCACCGAAATGGACGTGATGTTTCAGGGCACTCTTATGGGGGTTCATTTTCCTGAGTGTGCTTTGGTCGCTTCATCCTCTACAGTGACGCCGGGCTGGTCGCAAAAGTGTTTAAATGCAGGAGAGGTTTTTGTTCAGAAGGCTAGCTAGTTCTATGTCAGTTTCCTCTCAATCTCTTCTCTTCTTGCCCCTTCACCTATTTGAAGCTCCTGGGGTCCATATCTTCTACTCATTTGCCCCCTATTCTTTGTCTCTTCTGATATAGAAGAAAGGATTTTTCCTCCAAACGAGTCAGAACTTGGAGAAGCACTAAGTGTCTGCTGTGACTGAGGCCTAGAGAAGTGGGGGGGGGGGGGCTACTAAGGGAGGAAACCCAGAGAATCTGATAGGTCACGTGGTGGTGGGGAGCTGAGGAAGGACATAGAGAAGGAGGAAGTTACTACCCTGCTGTGATGTAGGGTGAAAGTGAAAGATGATAGGAAGAGAGAGCTGGAGGAGTGAGTCACCGTGGGTCATGGAGTAAGAGGGAGTAAGGAAATAAGTGGTCAGATGAGTGATAGCCCTTAAGCTGGTCCCTTGGCAGGTTAACTCCTCCCTGCAAAGCCTTCCTTTTGGGAGTGGGGAGGCTGGGACACCCAGGCCCATGGAACAGGCTGGGGCCTGTTGCACTTGGACAATGTGAGAGCAAAGATTTTTCCAGGCCCGATGCTTCTAGCACCTGATCCATCGGCAGGAACTCTCCTTAAAGTGCTCTATGAATGCGAGTCGCTGTTGTTATGCTTCCTTCTTGGGTTTTTGTCACATTTCTGTGGTGTCCTCCTCCCAGCAGAAATAACTTCCCCTCCTCAGACTTTCCCTGTCATAGACGGGCTCTTTCTTCTGAACTCTTCCCCCGTTCTCACAGTTCCCACACCCCACCCCACCCCGACTCCATAGCTGGACATTGAGGCTTTAACTGCCTCAAGCCTCCTCACTTTGGCTCACTCGGCCATTAAAATGGATCATCCTAAAGCATAGACCTGATTGTCTATTCCCCTCCCCCTCAAGCTACTCCACTGCTTCCATAATCAAATATAAAATCATCTGTCTGCCTTTTAAAGCCCTTTCCTACTGGAAAACCTGGCCCTTCCTAATTTTCCGGTTTTCTTACACTCCACGCCCCCTACCCCTCTTAACACTACCAAGCTCTATATCTTCTGACTCTACAAATCTACACTGACCACTCTCCCCCATGCCTGCATAGCTTTCCTACTTCATCTCCACGTTCCTGCTTCCTCCAGTCTTCTCGAACTTTAGCGCTTTCCCTTTGAGATTATCTTCAGTTTATCCTGTATATATCTTTGTTCACAGTGATTTGTGTGCTCTTTGTCCCATTAGATTATGGCTTCCTTGACATCAGGGACTGGCTTTTGCCTTTCTTTGTCTCCCCAGCCCTTAGCATGGTGCCTGGAACGTTCTAGGTGCTTAATGAACACTTGCTGACTGACTCTGTATCCACCTCAGCTCCTCTTATTGTCCTCCTTCTGAGGGGACAAAGAGAAAACCACTAGGTGCTGCCCCACAGTCACAGCATCCTTCACAGTGTACCACCAGCCTGTCTTAGTGCAATTTAAGTGAGACTGGAGAGGGTCACCCTCGGCTGGAATTTGTGTAAGTTCCACATCTTGGAATTCCCAACTTTGTTCAAGGCTCTCCATTCAAATGCCTCCTCCAACAAGAGGCTGATGCACACTTTAAACTTTGTGGAATGAATAAATCCTTTTTCAGATTGTGCCCTCCTCCCTTACTTCCTCCACTATCCTGGAGGCTTTGGCTGCTGGGGATGGAAGGAGGCTGAGGCTTTGAGGTTTAAGCAGGGTCTCTCCAGATTTGTCTGTGCTTGAAGTGTCCCACATCTGTAGGCGGCCTTTCCCAGGCCCCTCAGCTGCTAGTGTCTTCCTTTCTCAGATTACATTCCATGTACTTTGTATTGTGCACATACCTAGCTATTTATAGTTTTTCTTACACATTAGACTGTGAGCTCTTTGAAGGCAAGGATTGTTTTTACCTTTCTTTGCACCTCCAGTGGTTAGCACGGTTCTTGGACCTCTAGTAAATGCTGCATAAATGCTTGCAGATTGACTTTGCAATCAAGTAGCCTCAGAAACTGGGTGACTGGTGCAGCTTCCTCTTGGGTCATTCGTCTTCTGTTCTGGCTCAGATCCCATTGCACACCCTGTGTTGTAGATCTGCCTCTGTGCCCAGAGACTGCAAGGTCCTGTGCATTTACCAGGCTCTTCTCAGAACTTCTCCCAGGGGGCCACTTCTGCTGCCAATGGCTGGGTTAGGAATGTGCCTGGAAGCCCAGAGCCGGGCTCAGCTGGCCTGGTGGTGCCTTTGGCAGCTGTCCTCCTTCCTTTTGGAAATACTCCCCCTCCCAAGCTTTAGCTGGACCTTTCTCTCTCTCCCTCCCTCCCTCCCTCCCTCTCCCTCCTCTTTTTTCTTCTTCTCTCTTTCTCTCTCTAAGAGAGAGGAGAAAGGTGTAAGGGATTGTCATATCCTTCTGAATTGTAGGGCAAACAAATCGAGTAAAAAGATGCTAGTGGGTAGGGGGCCGTGGGAGTGCGAAACTGAGCACATATTTATTACGGTGACTATTGAGCAAAAAAATTAAAGATGATAAATTCAGACAAGACATAGCCCATCCTGTCTGGGAGGTTATAGTCTTGTAGGGGAATTAGATACCCACATAAATTAATGAATAATAACAACAATTATAATAAATAGCTAGCATTTATATAGTTCTTTAAGGTTTGTGAAGCACTTTACAAATATTATCTGTTTTACCCTCAAAACAACCTTGGGAGGTAAGTACTTATTAACCCCAGATGAGGAAACTGAGGCAGATAGCAGTTTAAGTATTCTTAACTTTTGTGCTCAGGGTCTCACAGCTAGTAAGTGTCAGAAGTTGGATTTGAGCTCAGACCTTCCTAACTAGTAAGTTCAGTAGGCTATCTACTATGCCACCTACCTGTCAGTAATATAGGGGCAGCTAGGTGGCACAGTGGATAGAGCACTGGCCCTGGAGTCAGGAGTACCAAAGTTCAAATCTCACCTTAGACATTTATTAGCTGTGTGACCCTGGGCAAGTCACTTAACCCCAATTACCTCCAAAAAAAGTAATATACACAAAATTATGTGATAAGTGCATTAGGATTATTTTTAGTTATCTGACTCTTTGTGACTCCATTTGGGGTTTTCTTAGCAAAGATACTGGAGTGGTTTTCCAGATGAGGAAACTGAGGCAGAGTAAAATTACTTGCCCGGTGTCACCCAGCTAGTAAGTGTCTGAGGCCAGATTTGAACTCAGGAGAATGAGTCTTCCTGACTCTAGGCCCTTCACTCTTTCCATTGCACCTCCTAGTTGCTCCATTATGGTTGTAGAGTGCTATGTGAGGCATGCAGTAGGTTGTTATTTACTGGGTGGATCAAGGAAGATTTCATGGAAGAGGTGGCATTTGAGATAGGTTTTTAAAGGATTTGTGGAAAGATCATGGATTTTTGAGGTAGGAAGGAACCTTAGAAGTCACCTTCTCCTACCCTCGTCTTTTATTGGTGAGAATGCAGAGAGATTAGGTTAACATCAACGTCACACAGTAGTAAATCACAGAGCCAAGACTGAAATCCAGGTCCTCTGTCTCCAAATGCACTGAAATTGTTTGAAGAAAGCCTCGAAAGGAAGTCTTACGGTATAATTTGCTTGGCTAGTAAAAGTGTGTGTGTGTGTGTGTGTGTGTGTGTGTGTGTGTGTGTGTGTGTGTGTGTGTGAAATGGGATTTGAACTCTGGTCTTCTTAACTCCAGATATAAAGCCCTATCCACTCTGCTACACTACCTAGGTTGTAAAGGCTACAAATGTCAGGTTGAGGACCTTTCTTCCCCACCCAGACTCAGATCTTGGCTTTGCTGGTCCCTGGTACAGTGAATTCCAAACCTTTTTTAGACTCTGTTGGATCTTGGACGCAGAAAAGCTTTGTACCGTGGCTTCCTAGGAAATAGCAGCAGCTGATGTAGAGTCAACTGTCTCTCTGCTCCCCCGATTCCCCCTTTGCACACACTGCCTCTGCTGCAGATGTCAGTGTCAGGAATGCGCCAGGAGGCCTTGAGGGCTGCTAAGTTGGATTGGGGGAGGACCATATCTGTTGGGGAGACAGCCAAGTAGATGGGAGATATATGGACAGTGCTGAAGGGAGTTGAGGACTGGTAATGTAACGAAAGTCATAGGCTCAGTGCGTGGAGAGGAGATTTACGCGGTCACACAGGGCCATAATGGTTAAATGAGAGTTTCCCCCTGCCCCCTAGGTCCTGCTCATTGTTTTCCTCAGTACTGACAACGTTTCCTTTTTCTCTTGTAGGCACTGAAAATTTTGGCACCATGAATTGGGGAAGGATAAAAGAGGTGATGTGCGGGATTTGAGAGACCCTTTAGAAGAACCAGAAGGAACCTTGAGTGACTGACCAAGTCCACCTGAGTCTTCCCTGTTCCCCCCTTTTCTTCCTTTGGCGACTGGAAATTAGCATTCAGCAACCACTGGTGAGGGGAGCCCATGCTCCAAGGGGCTTTTCCCTGGGGGATGGGCAGCTGGTAAGCTGGTATCTCTTGGCCCTGGCATAGCAAACCACACGATGAACCTCCAGGCCCAACCCAAGGCCCAGAACAAAAGGAAGCGGGTTCCGTTTTTCAGCGACCCAGAAACAGCAGCAGCAAAGGAGCAGCAGCAGCTGAAGGAGGGGCAGTATTATGGTCATGGTGGGCCAGTTAGCAGCATCCCTACCTCCCAGCCTGCCGAGCTACCCCCTCACAATACCCTGTCGCTACTGAACTCAGTAGTTTACAGAACAGACCGGGGTAATCCTCCCATGCTTTCTCAACCGGTAGCAGCTGTGAAGTGGCCAAATTCAGTGATGGGCCGGGTGCCCGAACGGGTGGGATGCAAGCTGGCAGCAGCAGTCCCAGTCCTCTCCCCACCCGTTGTGGAACCATGCAATCACTATGTATGGTGGCCAAAAGGGGGCCCCCCACCCTGGGGTTGGGGTCTCGGGTTTCTACAGCCACCCCGAGGCCTTGAAACGAAGCCAGGAGAAAGGGATCCTGCCACTGGATCCGTACAATGATGCCATACAGCAGATGATGTCCCAAAAGGCACAGCTGGAGCTGGGGAGGCCCCAGGCCCCAGTGAACTCCTTCCACACACCCAAGAAACCCCCGAGCCAATTGCCCCTGCAGCCTTTCCAGTTGGCATTTGGGAACCAGGTGAACCGCCACGTTTTCCGACAGGCCCCACCTGGTACCAATCCAGCTGCCTTTCCCCCACAGCAGAAACAGCAGGCCCTCCCCCAGATGCAGCTTTTTGAGAATTTCTATCCTCCCCAGCAGCAGCCTCCACCTCCACCCCACTCCCAGCAACCCCAGGACTTCAGCCTTCAGTCAGCTGGCCCCATGGGTCAGGCTCACCTTGGGGCCCATCACAGTATGGTGCCCTGTCCCTTCCCTGCCAATCCTGAGATGAACCCAGAGCTCCTGAAGGCCCTTATGCAGGACCAGTCTACGCAACCTGTGCTACCTCAGGCCCAGATCTCCTTCCCACGGCGCTCCCGGCGCCTCTCCAAGGAAGGGATTCTACCGCCCTCCTCATCCACAGCTGCCCTGGATGGCCCCCAACCCCGGGAAGAGATGTCCAGCAACCTGTTCTTGCATCACTGGTCACAGCAGCAGCACCTGCCCCAGGGTAGCCTGGTGCAGCCCCATCCCGAAACCCTGGGTCATGAGAAGGGCAGCCACCTCATGCCCCAGTCAGAGCAAGGTGGGGCTATTCTTGGTGGTCAACAGCACCTGCCTGAAGGGGAGAGACTAGCGCAGAATGGCCGGGAGCGGGAGGCCCCTGAAGGCGGTGATGCCTGGGGAGCCAATGACTATGGCGTGGTTCGAGGAGGGGTGATTCAGAGCACGAGACGGCGGCGGCGGGCTTCCCAGGAGGCCAATTTGCTAACATTGGCTCAGAAAGCTGTGGAACTGGCCTCACTCCAGAATCCAGTGGTAAGAACCGAGATCCTCCAGAACAGTTTGGGAGCAATTTAAAGACTAGTTGGATTCCAGAGAACATACAGAAGCTAGACCAGGGACAGAATGTGTTGGGTACAGAAGGGCTGAAGATTGGGTCAGTCAGTCAAGAAACATATATTAAGTACCTGTCGTTTGCTGGGGTACTAAAACAGTGAAACAGGCCCTGCCCTTAATGAGTTTACATATTATTGGGGTAGAAATAATGTATACCCAAAATAGATACAGGACAATTTGGGGGCAGGAACACTAGTAGCTTGGGGGATTCAGAAAGACTTCATATAGAAAGCAGTACTAAAACTGATTCTTGAAGAAAACTAGTGATTCTGAGATGCAGAGGAGAGGAATTACATTCCAGGCTCCATCCTACATTGATTTGCAGCTCCACCAGCAGTGTATTAGTGTACCTATTTTCCCAGTATGGGTACCCTTGCCAAACAGGCATTTTTTCCAACCCTCTTGGGGAATCTCTGTGATAAGAAAGGGAAGCTGTTTCATTTAGTGACGAGAGATAGCAGATACGACAGAGAGTTTTGCCAGAGTGTCCTAGGCCCAGACCCAAGCATTGTCAACATGATTTTATTGGGGACAACTGTGTGCTGGGCTCTTCGTGAAAGACAAAGAGGCTAGACCATGCCCTTTGCCTCAGAGAAAGCCTAACTGGGGAGACAAGATACACATACGAAAATATCAGAGAATGGAGGTATTAATTTGGGTGAACAGATGGGAGGTACTAGTGGAGTTCAAAGAAGACAGAAGGTAGTGTAGACAAGAAAAGCAGGCCTCAAGTTGAGAGTTGAGAAAAGGCCTTGAATGTAAGATTTGAACAGGATTGTTTTCCCAGTTGGGAAGGCAGAGATGGAAGAAAGAGAAGGTGAACTTTTTTTTTTAAGATTCATTCATTTATTTTTAGTTTTCAACTTTTCACTTCCATAGGATTTTGAGTTCCAAATTTTCTCCGCATCTTGTCCCTCCCCCAACCCCAAGAGAGCATGCATTCTGAATACCCTTTCCCCTAATCTGCCCTCCCTTCTATCTCCCCCCCCCACTTCACTCATCCCCTTCCTCTTCTATTTTTCTGTAGGGCAGGATAGATTTCTGTACTCCATTGCCTGCATCTCTTACTTCCCAGTTGCATGTAAAGATAATTTTTTTTAACATGTGTTTTTAAAACTTTGGGTTCCAAATTCTCTCCCTTCCTCGCTCCCCACCCACCTCACTGAGAAGACAAACAACTCTACAGGTTATACATGTGTAGTCATGCAAAACACTTCGATAGTAGTCATGCTGTGGAAAACTAACTATATTTCCAAGACGGTGAACTTTAAAATAAATTCATGAAAGACTGAAAAAAAATAAATGAATTTGAACAGAAAGAAGAGGGGGAAAGCCATTCAAGGAAAAGAGTAGGAGTAAGAATGATTAATTTATGTACCTTGAGGATAGCACTGTCCTGACTGCAGCTAGTGTACCTATTGGGAAATAACAGGAGAGAATAACTCATTTATTTTTATTGTCGTTATTAACATTAATAACAATGTTATTACTGCTACTACAACTAATAAGAAGTATCATGGCTAGAGAGCTGCCCTTAAAACAGAGGACTTCCTGGCCAAGAAATTTTTATCACTATGGTTTGCAAAGTGCTTCACAAACTTTTGAAGCCAGACTTCTCTAACACAGGCTATTTGTGTGCCCCTTGGCAACTCTCACTGTCCTAGGCTGCTCTCTAAGACTATAACTTGCTAGGTGGCACAGTGAATAGAGTACCTTCAAGAATCAGGAAGACTTGAGTTCAAATCTGGCCTCAGAAACTTAGTAGCTCTGTGACCCTGGGCAACTCACTTAACCCTGTTTGCCTCAGTTTCTTCATCTGTAAAGTGAGCTGGAGAAGGAAATGGCAAACCACTGCTAAGAACACTCCAGATGGGGTCACAAAGAGTTGGCCATGACTGAAGAACAACAAACTTCATGTCCCTGGGCAAGTCGTTTAAGCACCATGTGCCTTAGTTTCCTCATGTGTAAAATGAGGGTGATAATAACATATACCTCTTAAGGTTATTTTGAGGATGAGATACTATTTGTAAAGAAAGCCTTTGTAAACCTTAAAGTGTTATATGTAAATGCTAGCTATTATTATTGTTATTGTCATCATCATTATCATCATTATCATTCTTACTCCAGATAAGATTGCACATAAGCAGAGTGGGGCAAGACCCTAACCTTAATAAGAAGTTCAGGGACCAAGGGAATGATTGTATTAGATGACGATTATAAAGGTGATATGGTATAGCTAGAGGAATGAGTAAATCAACCAGAAGATGAAGAAATTGTGTCTCAGTCTTCAGTCCCATCTCTCATTTCTCCCTTCCTCTTTCCAGGATGCTGAAGGCCTAGAGGAGAGGCGGAAGACAGTGGTAGCATCTGCAGCCAAGAGTGTGGTGGAGTTTGCTGGGCCTTCACCCCCCTCCAAACGGGCACGAGAAGACAGTGGGATGGTGCCTCTTATCATTCCTGTGTCAGTCCCTGTGTGCAGGGTGGATCTGCCAGAGGTAGCACAGCTGGGGTATTCAGATGAGGAAGGGAAAGTCCCTTTGGCCTCAGCGCCTGATCGGAGCCCCACGGAACACAAACCCTCAGTCATTGTCACACGAAGGAGATCCAACCGGAATCCCGTGGCCGATGTGCCAGCCCAGGTAGGAACGGCATTTTGTAAACAAGATACTACTTCCCTTTCCTCTGCTTCTCCTTCCCCTCCCCCCGCTCCTTTACACGTATTGCTGTCCTTTTGGATGGGTTGAAGATTTCTGGGAAAAATGAATACTGATGACCTGTAATTTATTGGGAAGAGAACACCATATGGCAACTGAAACCAGAACCCGAGACTTGTTCTTTACTCCCAACCACCTAGGCTTAATAGCATCCCGTGGTGACTAGTCCTAAAGTAATCTTTAAATAGTGTTCCAAAATCTGTAGGGAAGAAGGTTACGGCATGTTTCTGCATCTTGAATCAGGAGAATTTTGGAGCTACAGAGGCCCTCAGCCTATCTAATCTGACTCCCTTTATTTTACTGAGAGACCCAGAGAAGAGGTAGTGACTTGCCTAGGGTCACCCTGTAGTAAAGTTGGAAACTGAACTTGAATCACTTAACCCTCTGTCCAGGATTCTTTCCATTATGCTGTGCTGCCCCCCAGTGTTCTTATGACAAAAGTAAAACTTTTAATGGTCCTTGAACTTCTCTCAAAATCTTCATATTGAAAGACCCTGCTTTTATGGGTATTGTTCCATTCAAATTTACATTTAGGGAGGCTGAAATGGAAACCCGAGTTATTGTCCCCATTTTACAGAAATTGGTACACATAAAACATTGCAGGTCATCATTGGAAGTTTCATGTTATCAGTGAAATAGACCAGGCTGGCAGAGAGAAAAAACTAATCTTAAGAACAATCACTGATCAATTGCTGAATCATTTGGGTCGAGAATCTGTTTTGACTTTCTTTCCCTCATGGACAATGATAAAGTAGTAGACCCAGGAGGAGACAGTAAAGAGAAAAATAAATAAAGATATTAGATATGTTCTCTCTTTTAGTTCTTTTGAGGATGGTGGAGAAAGAAGAAATAGGTTCAAGCTTTCTTCCAGAGGGAAGAGTCTTAATAAGAATTCTAAATCAAAGGACTTATAGATTATGACACCAAACTTGACACTTTCTCTAGATACCATTAGTTCTAAAAACAAAACAAAACTAAACCCTAGGGATTAAATACCAGATAGAGTTATAATTACAGGTGAATCCATGGAACCAAAAAAGAAAGAGAGGGAGAGAGAACTCCCTAATAAAGTAAAAATCCTCATGAATTAATACAAAATAATGGTAATCCTTAAATTGTTCACTGAGCACCTACCCCCTTTTCCATCTGCCTCCATCCATGCCTTACACAAATTGTCTCATGGGCTTATGCCTTTAACCCATATTGGAAACCCATACTGTTCCAGAGACTACCAGCACATTCTATCTCTTTCTGCCTTCCTATCTACCTCATAACAATATAGGTGAGGCATCCCCTCCAGAACACCAGACTCACCCTGCCTGAAACCTGCAAAAAAAAAAAATAGACTAATTCAATCTAGCCGAAGAAGGAAATAAAGACAGACAGAGGAAGAACTGGGGGGCTTGGGGAGGGGGGGTGTCACTGTTCATGATTATAAAAAGGCTGAAAGAAAGGGGACTTAAACTCAGTTGGGCTAGTTCTGTTCTTCCTTCTAATTCTTCAAGGTTACTCAGGCCTGTAAACTCTAAATCTCCCAGTTTGGGAGAAGGTGAAGACTGCCTTCTAGGCTAGACTTAGGGTCTGTATACCCAGAAAGGCAAGGAGTCAGAAAGTGAATAATGGGGTGATATAAAGAAAAAAAAAGACTGAAATACCAAAAATTTCAAGAGGAAGGAAGCTCAATTAAAATCCAGAGCACAAGCAGATAAATCAATAGAGAGAATCCCAAAACTGGAAAGAAAAGTAAGTACTAAATCCTCACAGAGATTACAAAGCTCTCTTAACAAATATTACAAGAGAACCAATGCTTGATGAAACATAGAATACTGTAGGCTCCCAAGAGAGTGTAGATCAACAAGAAGAAATCCAAAATGTTTCAAAAGAAAACTGAAATCCATATAAGAAGAAATTAGAATTAACATATCAGAACTATAACTATCAAGGCAGAAATGAAGTCTTCAATTATCAGACTAAAAAAAACGAATTCATGATGGAGAGTTTCTCCAAAGAAAAGAAAGATGAGAGAAAATATTCAGAATTCAGAAATACTAAAGTGTGGGAAAGCTGGCAAAATAGAAATAAAAGGCAACATTAAAAGAGCACGTGATATCTGTATACGTCAAATCATTTGACCTTAAAGACAAGATAGGCAGAAACATAAGTTTCTCAGAAGACTATGACTAAAAATCCCTAAACACCATAGTCTAGGAAGTAATACAAGAAAATTACCCAGAACTGCTGAATGCAGAAAGCAAAATACTAATCAAAAGAATCAATATATTGCCTCCAGAAAGAAAGGGAAAAAACCTATGCTTTAATTAGGTTTGTTTTGTTTTGTTTTTTGCTTTTAGGCAATTGGGGTTAAGTGACTTGCCCAGGGTCACACAGCTAGTAAGTGTCAAGTGTTTGGTCTCAGGCCGGATTTGAACTCAGGTCCTCCTGACTTCAGGGCCAGTGCTCTATCCACTGCACCACCTAGCTACCCCCTAATTAGGTTAAATTTAACAATTCCAATAACAAACATCAAATTATACAAGAGGCTAAGGAAAAGACCTTCAAATAAAAATGAAAAGAGTAATACGAGATTATTTTGAACATCCTAGAAACTGTAGAAGGAAATAGAAATATATATTCTAAAAAGCAAATCAGCATCAGCAACGATTTAAAATGATTTACTCTGTAAACTTGAAAGCCAATTTAAAAAGATGGACATTCAATAAAAGAGACATTTGGGGCATTCTTAAAAAAAAAAAAAAGAAACTTGAGCAAAATGTTTGATTTGACAAATGTCCCAACAACAGAAACCCAAGGAAGGTATATAAATGCAATTACTAGGAAATAATAGGTAAGGTAGTGTGGAGTAAAAAGATTATTTTTAAATTAAACTTTTTTAAATCAGCAAAAGTCTTCCTCTCTCTTCTCCCCCTCTCTAATTGGAAGAAGAACAAAATCTCTGTTATGAACATGTGTAGTTAAGCAAAACATTTCCAAATTGGTCATGTCCAGAAAAAGGGGGGGGGTGTTCTGCACTCTGAATCTATCTTGGGTTCCATAGCAAGTTTCATTATTAGTCCTCTGAAATCATGTTTGGTCATTACACTCGTCAGGTTTCTTAAGTCTTTCAAAGTTGTTAATCTTTACAATATTGTTTGTCATTGTATAAATTGTTCTCTTGTATCATATATGTCATCCCAGGTTTATCTGAAACCACTTCTTCATCATTTTCTACAGTACAGTAATATTCTATCACATTTATATACCAAACTTATTTCCCAATCGATATATACTCCCTCAGATACCCATTCTTTCCCACCTCAAAAAAAAAAGCTATGAATAAAAATGTAAAAAACATCTCCCGAAAAAAAAGATAAGTAAAATTTAAAAATATATATAAGAGGATAAAGATGTAAGCAGAAATTAAATAGGAAAATTGAAGCTGGAGAAGTAGAATCCCACATTTTCCCTTCCCCTGAATCAAAGTTTTTTATAGGACCAAATTGCACAGTGAACGGGTACATAAATAGAGAGACAAAAAATGGAAGATGGAGAGAATGGGTAATGCTCCCTCATCAAGTTCATGGGTGAACAGCAAAGGGATAGTGACTCCTGTAGATTCTCAGGAAAAACAGGGGCTACAGGAGAGAGAGGCTAACAGAAAGGAGGGATTGAATGTGGGGGGAGGAGACTCCACTTTGGTCTCAAATTAATGTGAGGTGAGGGGATTCTAGTGAAGAGCACTCCCTCCCTTGGAGGAAGAGGTATATGCATATAGTAGGAGATGGAGATTTCCTGTGTGTTTAATCTGGAGGGAGTTGGTACATTGAGAAGCCACTTTTTCTTAGAGAATGTTGTGCTTCCATAAACATAAAGAGGGATATGTGAGCTCCCTGGAGGCAGATGGTACCTCAGATATAAGTGACATGGATCTAGAGATGGACAGCCATTGGGAAGGAAAATGGTTTTGGGGAGGGCAAAGAGAAGAATTGGACTGCGTGATTTGGCACAGAGGATACAGCTTCTGTCCAACATTACTTTCTTCATGAACTGATAATTCTAAGAGTAAAATACAATTTCAAAAAGGGGTGGGTGAGCAACAGCAATAACAGCAATTATTTAGAAAATAGAAATCAAACCCATTACTTAAAAAACTTAACCCCAATACAAGAAAAGTAAAATAGAATAAATAAAAAGTAGAGACCACAAATCAAAGAATGATATTTTAAAATAGACTGAGAGGAGAATTAACTAAGAGAACAAAGCAGAAAAAAAATTTTCTCAGAAACATTTAAACTGATAAACATAAGTAGCCTGTGGGAAGGAGGAGATTTTTTAACTAACTGCTTAACTTGAGAGGGAGAAAGGAGGAAAAAAGAGAGAAGAAATTGATAAATAAATCAATAATTTAAGTAAAAACCCCAAACTAGGGATAGGATTAGCAAATGAGAGCTGAAGGGTGTTAGAGGAGCAAGAGAGTGTGTGGGAAACAGGGCTATATGATAAAGTAGTTTTAGCAAAATTGATCATGGAGCAACTACTTTATTAAAAGAGAAAGGGGATTTTAAAAAATCTTTGAATTCCCCAATATTAGAAGACACAAAGGGAGAAGAAACACAAATCAGCATCTTATAACTTTAAGTGTACATGGATTAAATAAATCCAGTGTAACAAAAGAGATTGGTAGAACGAGCAAGAAAACAAAACTCTAGTATGTGATGTTTACGAGAAATACATCTAAGAAGCAAAGCCATATTTAGAATCAAAATGAGAGGCTGGAACAAAATTTACTATGCATCAGGTGAATCCAAAGAATCAGGAGTTGCGATCCTGCTTTCAGACAAAGCAAAAATAAAAATTCACCAAAAATCAGGTGAGAAATAAAGAAATTACATTATGCTTAAAGGAACCATAGACAGTGGACTAACATCAATATTAAACATGCAGCAAATGACATAACACCTAAATTCATAAAAGAAAAAGTAATCAACTTTATAAAGATGTGGATATTAACACCACTGTATTAGGATACCTTAAAGTTTCTTTCCTTCTAAGAGCTTCTGACAGGGAAAATATAGAACTGAACAAACTATTGGAGAATTTAAGTCTAAAAGATTGTGATACCATGGAATGGGACTACTAAAGGATATACTTTTTTGTTTGTTTTTGCACCACATCACATCTTCATAAAACTTGACAGTGGTATGACGGCAACAACAAATAAACACAAAATAAGAACAAAAAAGAAAGCTTTGAACATTAGAGGAGAAAGAAATTGGAAAACTGAAAGGATGTTGAATTGAGCAAACAAAACTAGGGGGAAATGAAATCAATCAGAAATCCTCAAAACAAGCTAAGGTACCACCAGCACAACAAAAAGAGAAAAAATAAAAAGAATGATCAGAACCTCCTATACACAGTTATATACAAACACAATTGAGAATTCAAAAGAAATTGAGGATTATTTACAGAAGTTCAAAGAGATCTTTAATTACAGAAAAAAAAGAATTTAAACTAGGTGTAAAAGAATTAGTGAAGGAAAAAAAAAACCATAACTCCTGGTCCAGATGGATTTATAGGAGAATTCTGTCAAACTTTTAAATACCTATACTATTCAAATTATTCTCAAAAACTGAGAAAGAATGCCCTCTGTGAAACTCATTTTATGAGATAAATTTAGTCCTAACAGCTTTACGAGCCACAGAAAGCAAAATTATGGCCCAGTAACATTAATGAATATAAATCCAAAATTTAATGTAACATGCTGGCAAGTTGACTATACAGCAATTTATCTAAAAAATCATTCACTGTGATCAAATTGGATTTATGCCATGGATGCAAAGATTAGGAGACAGTATGATTAATCATATTAGAAGCAAAAGCATCAAAAAGCACATGATTGTATCAGTAAAGACAGAAAAGACCTCTAACAAAGTACGATATTCATATATGCTAAAAACCACACACAGTATTAAGTACAGAAGGATTTTTTTAAAAATAAGATATAGCCTTCTAAAAACCAAAAGCTAGTATTATATGAAATGGGGAAATACTAGAAGCTTTCCCAATAAACAGACAGTTTTGGTTCCATGAAATTGAAAAGCTTTTGTGTGAACAAAATTACTGACAGTATAAGAAGAGGTCAACTGGGAGAGATTCTATGTACTAATTATCCCAAAAGCCTTTCCCCAATAAGTGGTCAAAGAATATGAATAAATGGTTCTCAAAGGAAGAATTACAAACTCTTAGCAGTTATATAAAATAATATTCCAAATCATGAATATGAAAAACGCAAATCACAACTGCCCTGTGGTTTCCACCTTATAACCAGAAAAGTGGCAAAAATAATAGGTGAGGGAATGGTTAATGCTGGATGGAGTTGTGGAAAGATGCACACACTAATATACTGTTAGTGTGAGAGCTACAAATTGTTTCCACCCTTCTGGAAAGCAGTGTGGAATTATGCTAAGAAAGTGGCTAAAACTTCTATACATTTTGAACCAGAGATGCTACTGTTAGGCACCTACCCCAAAGAAGTCAGTGACAGAGAAAGGCCTCTATACATCAAAATATTTGTAGCCCCCCCCTTTTTGTATTATCAAAGACCTGGAAACAAACCTTCAGTTGGGGAATAGCTAAAAAATGAATATAATGCAGTATTACTGTACTGTATGAAATGACAAATGTTGACTGTGGAGAAGCATAGCAAGAATCTATTTGAACTAAGGCAAAATGAAAGAGAGCCAAAAGAAAATACACGCATTGACTACGACAACATTCATGGGAAGAACAGGAAGAAAACAACAGAAACTGAACGTTGTGAAATGATAGTAATTGAACTTGGCCCCCAAGAATAGAGATGGTGGACCATAGACATGGAACACTGTATGTATGCATGTAGATGTATGTACATATATATCAGACTTTTTTAAAAATAATGTTGGTTAGTTTTTCTAAACTTTTTTTCTTCCTCTTTTTTCCCCCTTTGTTATAAGGAATGGCTCTTCGGGAAAGGGGTAGGGAAGGGAAATAGTGAGACATGTCAGTGATGAACACAAATTGTCTCAGCAAAAATTAATTAAAATTAAATTTAATAAATTAATTAATTAGAATTTAAAAATTAATTTTAACAAAAAAGAATCCCAAATCCAAGCACACGACCATATGATTTTCTTTAAAAAGGGTGACTGTCTCTTATTTGCTTTCTTTCTGCAGGTTGAAGATGTGGATCCCAAGGGGGATGGTGAGGGTTTGGTTCGAAAACCAAAGCAGAGGCCTCGACCTGAACCCTTGATTATCCCCACCAAGGCAGGCACTTTCATTGCCCCTCCAGTCTACTCCAACATTACTCCCTACCAGAGTCACCTACGCTCTCCCGTCCGCCTGACTGACCACCCATCTGACAGAAACTTTGAGCTTCCCCCCTACACGCCCCCACCTATACTCAGCCCTGTTCGTGAAGGCTCTGGCCTCTACTTCAACGCCATCATGTCAGCCACTGGCCTCGTTGCCCCTCCCCCCATCACACCAAAGAGTGCTCACCGTACCCTACTCCGGTCCAGTGAGTGTTCTGTTTTTTTATTGGGAAATATGGGTAGGAGGGAGGCAGCATGAAGAAATCCCATCTTTCAGGGCCTCTCTGGATTAGCCTAAATCTCTGGGATACAAAAGGGAGCAGCCTTTTTGACCAGCTCTTTAGGATAGAGGTAGTATTACTCTTCTTCTAAGAATGACTCACCATCTTCTTCAGTCATATATGAGTTTGTGCTACGTTGTTTTGATCACATTTCCACATACTTCTTCCCTTCCCCAGCAAAATCATCCTAACCCATCAACCAAGTGTGACAGGATATGTTCTATTCTAGTCACTGAATTGGTTTGTACTAGTCCAGCCACATGTTTTTGCCTTTTCCCTCTAGTGGCTAATTACAGGCCCAGATGAACCCTGGAGTTCTGAGTTAGGGCTGGCCCTTGAAACCCAGTGAAAAAAGTTGACTTGGAGGGATTTGTGTGCATGATTTCAGCCCTCCATCCCACCCCATAGTGACACTGCTCTCTGGCTCCCTCTGGTGGTTGCCTAGAAGAACAACGGTGTTGTCATGGGTTTATTCCCCCTATCCCACACTACCTTCTCCACCTCCCCCTTAGCAGAATTGTAGACTATAGCCCATGTCCTTCTTTCTGTCCTGAGTTTGAGATAGTTCAAGAAGCCACTTATGAAGTTAGACTGAAGGCAGAGAAGAGATAACTGATAAGCAAATATTTGTTTAGTTGTTTTTCAGTTGTATCCAACCCTTTGTGACCCCATTTGGGGTTTTCTTGGCAAACAAACTGGAGTGGTTTGCCATTTCCTTCTCCTGTGTCCCCATTCTTCACCTGAGGAACTGAGGCAAACAGGGGTTAAGTCACTTGCCCAGGGTCAAATAGCTAGTAAGTGTCTGAGGATGGATTTGAACTCAGGTCTTCCTGCTAGCCTACCTGCTGATTTTGTTAGAGGTTAGGAATTTATTAGACCAAGAAGACCTGGGAGAGAGCAGTTTGTTTCAAATGGAGAGAAGAGGATGATCAAAAGCACCGAGGTGACTGAGGAACAGAGAATAGTCTGGCTGAATCTTAGGACAGGGGGTAGGGGGAGGGGAAAGGAGACTAGAAAGATGAGAGGGAGCCAGATTGTGGAGGGACTTGAAAACCTAGTGGAGGAGTTTGGATTTTACCCTGTAAGTATTAGACTATGATTTGGAAGCTTTGTTTAAGCCTAGGAGAGACAGAATGAAAGTAGTATGTGCAAAAGACAGCTAAATCCTAAGGCATTTAGGCAATCCTAAGGCAATCCTAAATCCTGAAAACGAAGGCAAAGAATGGGAGAGACCAGGAAGGCAGGGGTTTAGTTCCTACATTTAAGGGCTTGGGCTAGTGTCTCTTGACTTCTCAATGTCCCAGGCAAATCTGTGAGACTAAGTACCTGGGGTTTGCTAATTTTCACTAATGGAAGGAGTTCTCCACACTGAAGACATCTCCCAGACTTAGATCACCCCCCCCAGGCGCCTCCCCTCCCAAATCAGACAGTATTGTGTCAAGTGGATTGGATCTGAGAGAGAGCCATTTTGGAGACTTCCAATATTCCACCCAAGAGATATTCCGGTCTCTTGAGAGGGTTAGACTGACTTGGTGGCCTGTGCTTTAAGGTCTGCAAAGTACTTTGTTGTTCAGTTGACCTTATTGTCCTTAGCATACAAGTGCTGGCCTTGGCCTTTTCTTGGCAAAGATAATGGAGTGGTTTGCCATTTCCTTCTCCTGTGGACTAAGGCAAGGAGAAGTTAAATGACTTGCCTAGGGTCACACAGCTAGTAAAGTCTGAGACTGGATTTGAACCCAGGTCTTTCTGACTCCAGGCCCAGTGCACTCTCTACTGAGCCACCTAATTGCCTTGCAAAGCATTTTACTAATGCACTATCTCATTTGAACCTCACCCCAACCCTATAAGGTAGGTGCTGTTATTGTCTCCATGATAATAATTCTCACTGAGGTTAAGCCTGGTTCAGTGGCTTGCCCAAGGTCAGACCTAATAAGTATCTGAGACAGGATTTGAATTTAGGTCTCCTTGAGTAGTTAAGCTTGGAATCCAGCCTTCCCTCTGCTGAGACAGTCTTTTCTATGGAGCCATAGCGCTGCCTAGCTGCCTCAACAGAAAGGAAGGGTGGATTCCAAACTTAATTAAGAGATAGCAGTGTTAATAATTGCTGTTAATAATTAGTCATCACTTTACAAATCCTGTTTCTCTTGATGTCATTTGCTGCCAGTAATGCAATAATGCCAAGCCTACCTTAGCCCAAGAAGCCCCTGAGGGCTTCTTTTAGGGGTTAGATGGTTCTTTTAGGGGTTAGATGTGTTGGGACAGAATGCACCAAGTGAGAGTGCAAGTAAGAAAGAGCTTCCTTAGAAGCGAGTTTCCTGCAGGAAGCCAAAAGAATAACCCCCCCACCCCACCCCTCTGTCCTCCCCACATGTTTTGGACTATTTCATAAATATGTTGTTTGTCTCTCAGACAGTGCTGAAGTCACTCCACCTGTTCTTTCTGTGATGGGGGAAGTTACACCTGTCAGCATTGAGCCGTAAGTGTTTCAAAGAATGCTACCTTTACCCCCTTGCCTGCCTCAGTCCTTTACACAAAAATAGTCTTGTGCCTTTCTTCTCAAGCATATGAAGTGAAAATGGAAGTGGGAACTACTCTAGGAACCTTAAATATGTTAGAATTCGATCATTTGCTTACTGTTGGGGTAGAGAATGCCCTTCTATTTGAGAGAAAAGGGGAATGACTGGTAGTGGACCTTGGTCTCCATTAAGGAGTCCCTTTCTGCCTGTTCTAGAGTTGTTCATTTCAAACCCACCCCATCTCTGACTGTAGTGCAGAGTTCAAGATGAGGGTCTAGGGCTGGTTTCCACTTATCAATCAATAAAACATTTATTAAGTTTCTGCTCTATGCCCAGGCAGTTTCCCAAGCTTATTTTTATATATTTTTAATTTTAAATTAATTTATTAATTTTAGTTTTTAACATTCATTTCCATAAGATTTTGAGTTCCAAATTTTCTTCTCATCTCATCCCTGCCCCCACCCTAAGACAGCGTGGATTCTGAATACCCGTTCCCCTAGTCTGCCCTCCCTTCTATCTCCACCCTTATCCCCTTCCCCTTCTATTTTCTTGTAGTGCGGGATAGATTTCTATGCCCCATTCCAAGCTTATTTTTGATATATTGATGTAAATCTGTAAAACCTCATTTGAGGTTTCTTTTTTTGTCTCCTGCCAACCTCCATATTTTTTCTTTGCCTAGAAGGCACAGGCCACCACTGGCAACAGAAGACAAGTTTCCCCCTAGAGACCATTTGCCCCATAGGTAGGAGCCCACGGAATGCTCTGCCTCCAACAGAGCCGTGTTTGTGGTTGGATCTCCAGCCCAGTTTTGTGTACTCTGTTGAGCTTTCATCTCATTTTCCTCCTCTACTTCTGGGGTCAGGACCTGGGGGCCTTATCTTAATGGGTGGGGCCAGGGCCGGGCCTGGGAGGAGATACCATTTGCATTAAGAGAGATCAGATACCATATAGTTTATCCTTTCTTCTCCTTCAGTCGAATCAACGTGGGGACTAGGTTCCAAGCGGAAATCCCCCCAGTCCGGGACAGGGCCCTGGCAGCTATGGATCAGCATAAAGCTGACCTGGTCTGGCAGCCGTGGGGAGATCTGGATGCTAGCAGGGAGACTCAAGGGCAAGGTGAGGAGGACCAGGGATCAAGGGAAGGGTCCAATTTTCCGAATTATTGCCTTCTTTTCTTAAACCCTCCTGAGTTTCTGAACCAAGTTTTCTTTTTTTTATTCCCATCTTCCTTGGGGTTTTCTCTATGGGAATCTTTCTGGAACTAGTGGAAGACCTTCTGACCGCCGCCTGTTCTAGTATCTTTCCTGGGGCTGGAACCAACCAGGAGTTAGCCTTGCATTGCCTGCATGAAGCCAAGGGTAACATCTTGGTAAGATGGGGTCCAGCACAAGGGGCATTATGGATTATGTGTAAGGGGGAGAAGAGTGCTGTTGTCAAAGGGGGGAGGTAAGTGGCTGAGTAGGGGCCAACACAAATTGCCCAATCAGAGGGGAAGGTAGATGTGGGCTGCTTTCAACTCTGCCCCTCTTAGAGCCACACTCCACAGCAGAGAAAGGCCTAGGAGCTATCCCAGCTGACTGCCTTCAGTGCTTGGTGTGTGCAGTGGGCTATACTATGTGTCTTAGAAGGCTTGGGTGAAGGTGAGAGAAGGGGCAACTGTCTATGCCCCAGAGAGGGGGTAGCAAGGTGGAAGTGTTTTCCCGCCTCCTGAAAGGATGATTTTGCTAACATGAGTCCTAGAAGAATTATCAGTCCCTTCTGACTGCCGTTATAGTCCCCTGAGCAGACTAACCCCTTGGCATGTTGTCATATGGTAGAGAGAGCTTCAGATTAGGAATCGAGTGACTTGGGATCATAGGATTGTCGATTTAGTCGATGAAAAGCACTTCAGGGGTCATCTGGTCCATCTATTCCTCTCATTTTACCCTTGAGGATACTGAGACCCACCCAAGCTAAGTGAATTCCTTGAGGTTCCATAAATAGTGAGTAGCAGAGCAAGAATTTGAACCCAGGTCTCTGGCCCCAAGTCCATTGCTCCTTCCAATAGTCTCAGTTACCTGAGTTCTGGTCCTTGTATTACTCTGGGCAGGCCACTTTTATCTTCATGGATCTCAGTGTCCACCTATGTCAAATTAAGGCTAGACTAGATGCTAAGGTCCCCTTCTGTTTGATGGTCAATTCAGCTAATGCTCCACTCTGAAAAGGAAAACATTTTTTTCTTGGGGACAGTGAGAGAGCACAAAGGTAGTTATCTCAGGACTGCTAGGCCTTGACCTGGTATTTGGGACATTATGCCCAGGACCAGGGTCCTCTACAGACCTGGTTGGGACCATGACCTTCCTGTTTCCTCCCTTAGGCAACGCTGACCAAACTGCTTCTCAAGAAGCCACTGAGACCTCCCGATCACCCACTGGCAAATTACCACTATACAGGTGAGCAGGGAAAGGGACCAGTTAACCAACACCAGAGGAGTCCCTGCCAGGGACGGCACATTCTGTTCTAAATACTGGAGGGAGAGGGAGAGGAGAAACACTCTTACTAAGTAAACATGAATTGTTATTGCAACAACAGAGGTACCATAGACTGACATAGCTGTAAGGAAATTGGATATGTGACTGAGAGGTTGCCAGAAAAAAATCGAAGGGTTGGGGATGGGTGGGGTTGAGTTATGAAAGGTTTTGTGGGTGGTGAATTCTAAGCTGGGACTTGAAGGTCAGAAAGGACATAGTATGGTTCCTTCTTAGGCTACTCTCAGCAAAGTTATGACCCCTTTCATCCCATACCTAACGCTACGGAGAGACCTGGGGTGTAGCCTGAACCCCAGGAGTATAATGTGGAAGGCATCATGGGAGAATACATGAGACATGGTCCTTATCTTCATGGAGCTTACATATTCACCCTCAGCAGGAAAGATCTCTAGGACTGTCCTGGCTATTTCCCTTAACCTGGTCCCACCTAAGAGGAGGGAGGGCAGAGATCAGCAGGAAGGGGTTGGGAGGAAGATATGGGTTCTAAAATGATAGGGTATCTGGTCATTTAGTATAGACTTGGACCTCCAAAATGATGGGGCGTCCCTTAGAGTGGAAGGAAAGTTTCTCTACCTCATCTACCATGTTCCCCTTTTAACTGCCCTCCTAAGGAATTTCTTTTGAACTGAACTGGCTTTTCATTCTCTTCTCATTCTTCTCTTCCTGCCTTACCACAGGGTCTGACCAGTGGAAAGTAGCTGAAAAAAAATTATTCAATAAGGGCATTGCCATCTACAAGAAGGACTTCTTCCTGGTGCAGAAGTTGGTGAGTTGGAGGGCATTTCCCATGTGGGAAGAAATTCAGTTTAATTCAATACAGTCTAGTATGTTCAAGGCACTAGCTTGTGGGGATAAGAAGACAAAACGGAAAACAGTCCCTGGCCTAAAGGATCTTATGTTCCACTGGCAGGTTTAGCCTTTAAACAAGTCGTTCAATTCGTCTCATTTAAAGAGGGAGAGAAACCACACAGACACCTTGGGATTGGGGATTGGGGGTCAGGAAAGACTTTCCCATGGGAGGTAACATTTGAGCTGAGCCATAAAAGATTCTAAGACACAGAGGTTGGTGAGGGGAGTACCTTCCAGGAATCAGTGGCAACATACGTGAAGAAAGAAAAGCAAAAGGAGCGGCTAGATGGTGCAGTGGATAGAGCACCAGCCCTGGATTTAGGAGGACCTAAGTTCAAAACCAGCCTAAGACACTTACTAGCTGGGTGACCCTGGAAAAGTCACTTAACCCTGATTGCCTCCAGAAAAAGAATGAAAGAAAGGCTGAGGCTGATACGGAATGCTGAGGTCCAACAAGCAGCTAGCTGCAAGCGGGCCAGTTTCATTGCAAGGAACAGAGTGTGTAAAGGAGAATCATGTGAAAAACATCTGTCAAGGAAGCTGGGAATAGACTATCTAAAGGGGAGGAGGGTGGTGGTATAGGGAGGGTGTTAGAGCCACTTCAGCCAATGAAAAGAAGCCTTTGCAGCTGCTCAAAGGACAGGCTGAAGAAGGAGCAGCCAGGTTAGAGCATCCCCTCAGTTTTCATTCTGAAGAATAAGGCGTCCTCCCCCACCCCTCAGTTGTTCCTCTTCTTTTGTCCTGCTTGCCTCCTACTTCCTTGAGAAGATAATAGACTATTTTGTCTAGGCCTCTGCCTCAGACCAGTGAGGATGTCTGTAGCTGCCTCTTCAGACCCTGTGGACTCAACGTCAGTAATGGCTGGGGAAGTAAATGAGGGCAGTGGGCAGAAGTGAGTCATTGCCACAGCGGCCAGAGTGCTTGCTCCAGAGGGTGGTAATTAGCAGCATCAGACAATGAGATCACCCCCGGATCGACGGGCAACAGGCAGATGTGTGACTTCAGACCCAGCAAGTAGCCTGGGAATTGGAAATTGGGGGGCACTTCTGTTCCCTGACCTCACGAGTTGTCCTTCACATGTCAGTCCCTTGAGCCATGGCAGCT
This sequence comes from Phascolarctos cinereus, assembly GCF_003287225.1. Classification (NCBI taxonomy): domain Eukaryota; kingdom Metazoa; phylum Chordata; class Mammalia; order Diprotodontia; family Phascolarctidae; genus Phascolarctos; species Phascolarctos cinereus. The sequence goes on from NW_027555736.1 coordinate 229,278,118, forward strand.
AGAGATGTCAGCTGAGCAACTGGTTGTCCCAGGCACTGTGCTAGGCACTGGGGGATACAAAACCACATATGAAATAATCTCTGTCATCAGAGAATTTACATGTGTGCACACACAGGTGCATATGTGTGAAATAATGTGTGTACAAGATAAGTAAACACAAAGTATATCCAAAAATACTTTGAAACACCAATGGGTCTCTGAGCTCTCATTCATGTGGGTGTTCTCTCCGGTCATGGATATTGCAACCCGTCCACACCTGCCCATTCTCTAGGATTTTTTCTCCAAGGCCCCCCATAAGTTTGTACAGGGGAAGCTGAGGACCTTCCTCTCTTTCTCTTGTCATCTGAAGGAAAGTGCCATAATACAAAGTAATTTTAGTGGGAGGGAGAAAGCATTAACAGTTGGGAGGGAGGGGGTCAGGAAGAGCTTCATGTAAGAGATGGCATCTGAGCTAAATGGGAAAACTCACAAAGAGTTTTCCAGTCAAGCCCCTCCAGAAACAGGTTTATTTCTTGGGTTGAATGCGCTCCTAAGAGTACTAAACCTCATCTTGGAAAATTATTAATTAATCATTAATAAATGTATTAGATGGGGAATGGGGTATGAGCTTGGATGGCTCAGTGCAGTCTTAGGAGGGGAACATGGAATGCCAGGCTTCCTTCCTGTAAAGAATGAAAGGATGGATAAAAATTCTAAAGACCAAAGAGGCCACCAGCAAATTCATAGATTTGCTTCAGCGTATACTTTTCTTGTGAAGAAAATCAATTTGCAATTGTCGGTAAAATCCTGTACCCTTATGAGAATATTGACTGTGGCTTTATGCCTAATGGATGAAAGATCTAAAGTCTCTGAAATTCTGCAGTAGTTGAACGCAAATCTAAGTTTTTCTGTCTCAAGAGCAGGACCTCCCACCCTGTATCTTCATGAAAAGGAGGAAGGAGGGAGGGAAATAAAGAAATGCTCATTTTCCCCCCCTTGGTGTAGTTCTGGGTTTAATTTAAAGATTGTTATCCTCACTTCCCTGACACATGGGTCTCACCTTAGGGTTTTTTTTGTGGTTTTTTTTTTTTTTTTGGTGTTTTGGTGTGTTGTGTTTTTTTTAAGGCAATTCAATAAAGTGACTTGCCCAGGGTCCACCTTAGTTAACCACCTGGGGGCATTAGATTCTCTCATTTAATCTGTTAGTTTATTGGTGAGCCATTGTTCTCCAAGAGTGTTCAAAAACACAAACATAATGTGACTTGTACCCTTTCTATATGCACACTCCATATAGATATAAATTAATATCTATGCCTAGAGGTATAGATAGAAAAATATAGAGATGTGTGACCATAGGCAAGTGACTTAACCTCAGTGCTACAGTGATGTGTATGTAAAATCCAGATGGATGCATGCCAGGAATCTCAAAAGTCTTAGTGTAGTATTGAAGTATGAAAGCTTTTGGGACATGGGGGTAGCAGGGAGAGAGAGAATATGAGAATGGATCCAGAAAAAAACTTGGAGACCCTTCTTTTGCACTCCAGTAATTCCAAATTCCTTAGTTTGGGATTTAAGACCCTCCAGTCTTCCTTTCCAACATTATTTCATACTTTGCCCCTTCGTGACCTCTACCTGCCATCCAAGCTGGAATACTAGTTGCCTGAGAGCAATACTCCCATCTCTCACCTGTCTGCATTTGTACAAGCCACCCCAGTGTCTGGAATGTACACACTCTTCATTTCCTCTCAGAATTTTTCCTTCGAGATTTGACTCACATGCCATTCCCTTTGTGACACCTTTCCTGACCCCCCCAGGTGTTACTGATCCCTCTGTTCTCACTTTTCTTTGTACTATCCTTGTTTGCGTAAGGTAGTATATAGCATAATGGATCAAATTTTGAGTTTGGAGCCAGGAAGAACTGGGTTCAGATCCTGCCTTTGGTACTTGCTAGCTGCATAGCCCTGGGAAAGACACTTGACCTCTTGCTCCACGAGCAATTCCTTAGGATTTTCATACAAAGTCACAGACTGGTCTTAGTCTGTGATGGTGAGGAAATTCTTGTACTGAGCATTCCCTGTGCTGAGAAAACCACTGCTATTTTGTATCTATAAGCTCCTTGAGGTCAGGGACTGTTTCATTTTTGTCATTGTATCTTCAGTGCCTAACATAGGGCCCTCCATGTAGCAGACGTTTAACAAATGTTTATTAATGTAATTATGTTTATACATTATACATTATACATTTATACATTATACATTAATGTAATTAATCCATTGTATTGTACTGTTAGGAGGCGGGAGAAGAGATTTTGGAAGGGGAGGGAGAGACTGGCAAAGTGGGGAAGAGGGGCAGGACAAATGAAGCTAAAGAGAACGAGCGACTTTGACTGCCATTTTGACTCCAAACCAGATTCAGACCAAAACGGTGGCCCAGTGTGTGGAGTTCTACTATACCTACAAGAAGCAGGTGAAAATTGGGCGAAATGGGACCCTGACCTTCGGGGATATCGATGCCACCGATGAGAAACTGGGTCAGGAGGAAGTGGAAGTGGACGTTAAGGTGATTCCCTCTCCTGTCTGAGTAGCTAAGACTCTTGGGATTTGGTTCCTCATGGGCCCTCAGTTGAGGTGAGAGGAAGTGGGAAGGAAGAGGACAGAATGCTACAGGGCTCGGTTCCTGAGGAGTTATCTTGAGTCAATTGTATGAAACAAGGTTTTGGACCTTTCTCCTTGCAAAGTGGATGGGTGGTAGAGGAAGGACGAGAGGGAAGAAGGGAAGGAAGAGATAGATAGGAAGGGAAGATTTATTAGCCACCTGCTCTTTGCTAGGCTGTGGGCAGCTAGGTTGAGTAGTGGATAAAGTAATGGGCCTGGAGTCAGGAAGACTCATCTTCCTGAGTTCAAATCTGACCTCAGATACTTCCTAACTGTGTGGCCCTGCGAAAGTCACTTAACCCTGTTTGCCTCAGTTTCCTCATCTATAAAATGAGCTGGAGAAGAAAACGGCAAATCACCCCAGTGCCTTTGCCAAGAAAACCCACAATGGGGTCATGAAGAGTCAAACGTGACTAAACAACAGCACATTTGCCAGGCTCTGTTAAGCACTTTGAAATTGTATCATTATATAACATTAATATATTATGAATAATGATAATATATTAGTATATTATTTCATCTGATCCTCACAACAGTCCTGGGATATAGGTGCTATTAATACCCCCATTTTACAGTTGAAGAAACTGAGGCAGGCAGATAGGTGAAGTGACTTGCCCTGGGTCATATAGTTAGGAAGCATCTGAGGATGGAGTTGAACTAGGGTCTTCCTGACTCTAGGCACATGTACTGTGCCACCTCGCTGGTGGTAATAATGGTGGAAATAGTAGAAGTGTGTCATGTTTGTGGGTCACTTTGGGAAAGTTTTCAGAGGGATTTCATGTGTATTATCCAATCATATCATCATGACAACTCTGTTAGGGAGAAACAATGTTATCCCCCATTTTACTGATGGGAAAATTGAGGTGAGGCCGGGGCTGGAAGAGACTGAGAAAGGGATATTGCTTAACCCTGGAGGGATAGAGGTGTGGATTTGTCCTTTGAAGAAGTACTGTTAAGGATGATGACTGTCTTCAAGTGTTTGAAGGTGGCTGTGTGGAGGAGAGCTTAGATCAAGTTGGGTTGGCTCAATAGTCATAACTAGAAGTAGTGCATGCAAATTGCAGAGAGAACAGATTTATGGTTGATCTAAGGAAAAACTTCCTAACAGTCATCACCCAGTTGAATGGACCATCTTGGGAGGTCCTGAAATCCCTTATGTCTTAAGGTCTTCAGGCAGAGGCTGGAGGTAAATTTCTATACAGGTACAGATTGGACTAAATGACTCATGGGGTTCTTTCCAACTCTGAGCTTCTCCGAATCTTGGTAATCTGGGTGAGGTGACTTAACTAAAGATCCTGCAGCTAATTAATGGCAGGATGGGGACTAGAGTATAAGTCCCTAAATTCCTAGGCCAGAACTTTTTCCTATGATCCCACACTGCCCACTGTGGGGCTGCTTTTGTGGTTCTGGCCTGCTGGGATGAGTAGCCTATGGAGAAGGGCTGGATCCAGATTACCACTGGTTTTTCTTGCTTTGGGCTCCCAGCCCCAAATATTTGTGTGACTCAGGTCTCCCCTTTCTGTCCATACCAGCTCTAAAATAGGAGGATTGGGGTCTGTTTCTAAAAAGAGTCCTCCTAGGCACAAAGTAAAAGAAGCCAAACAAAAACCTGGCTCACTCTTTTCTTTTTCCAATTTTAAGAGTTCCCAGAGGTTGACAAGGGTCCAGCCTCCCAGAAGGGAGGCCCCAAGTGAAGAATGTGCAGTGGCCAAGAAGGAGGCCAAGAAGGAGGACAGGGAGGTGGAAGGGAAGCAGGAAGAGCAAGAAGAGGTGCGGGAGAGGAGCCGGAGGGCAGCAGCTGTCAAAGCTGCCCAGACGATACAAGCCAACGAAGCGGTGAGTGTCTTCCCCTCACTGGGGCCAGCTGAGAGCTCAGAGCACCCATTGAGGTCTCTGACACAAAAGTCATGACTGTTAGCCTCTTTCCACCTCCTTAAAGTGTTATAGGTTCGAATTGGTTCACACACCTGGGGCCCAGGTGCAAGGTTGGCTGGTATAGTAAGGGATGACTACAAGTGAAGAGGTTTGCCTTCAGGTGGGCACCAAGACAGTGGAAGCAGTACTGCCAGAGATGGTGACAAGACCTGTTCCCGGTGACAGGGACACCTTGAGTTAAAGCCCAGAGGAGGATGGTTTGGGCGGAAGGGATGAAGTTCCAAGAAGCAATGGATTGGAAGCTAGAACTGGCCTTTGGAGCAGGAAAGGAAGACTTGCTGAGCATGGGACTCACCTGGGAAGCGTTTCATTTGGAGGGGAAAGTATTTAGGAGGTGGCCCTCAAGCAGTGACTCCTCAAGGAGGGGGCTGTTGTTACAAGGGAAGGCTTTTATTTGGGGAGGAGAAGAGGGAGAGGAGTGATGAAAAAAAAAAGATGTCAAAAGAAAGAAAAGCATCAATGAAATATTTGAAAAACACAAGAGAAAGCAAAAGGAGGTTTGTTAAGGGGACACAGACAAGGGCAGTATTGGTACTACCATGTCAAGTTTTATTTATTTAAATAAACAGGCTGTACATGGTGGATTCGCGATTTCATATTGTAATTCTTGTTTTCTGCTCCTCTGTATGTCTAGATATGTTCATATTTGTTGAGGACTGCCAGGTTCACAATTTTAGAAATTATTTCAAAAAAGAATAAGAGAAGGGAGTTACTCTAGTTCAGGCATAGGAACTGAATTTAGCAAGAAACAAGAGCTCCAGGGGCAGGTGGCACAGTGGACCTGAGTTCAAATCCCACCTCAGACACTTGACAATTCCTAGGTATGTGACCTTGGGCAAGTCACTTAACCCTGATTGCCTCAGACCAAACACTTGACACTAACTAGCTGTGTGACCCTGGGCAAGTCACTTAACCCCAACTGCCTAAAAATAAAAAAAAATAAATAAACAGGAGCTCCAGACAGAGCTAATAGCAAGCTTCCAGGGCTTCCTGGGAAAGCAAGTACTTACAAAGTCTCCGTAGGATTCTTTGCCACGGTCCTTGTTGCCAGGAGCCAAACCAAGTAGGCAAAGCTAGGGCCATGGTGCTCTTCTCCCACAGTAGCTCTTTTATTCCAAACTGATGCAATTGTCTTGTCTTCATCTGTCTAGATCAGTGACGTCCTCATCCTCAGGAACCATGAGTCCAGTGCTCCTGGGGTGGCCAGCAGCCGAGCCACGGAAAAGCCTAAGGAGAGCTCTGGGAAATCTCGAAGAGGTGGACCCATCACAGAGAAGAAGACCACAGAGACCTTAAGTAAATCCCAGAACCAGGACAGCACGTTTCCTTGTAAAAAATGTGGCAGGTACGAAGACAGACTTGAGTTCCAAGCAATTGGAAGAAGGGTGGGTGACTGGTAATGGGAACCGGGAAAAAACCAAAGCTTTGGGTTCTTGATGGGACAGTGGACAAGGTGATGGACCGGTGGGGTGATGGGCAGAGTTGGCTCTTGAGGGATAATGAGGACAGCAGCCGATGCAGCAGATGTCACTCTACCTCCTGCTGGCCTGGGACTTGGAGGGAGCATGAGGGTGAAGGTAGCATTTGGTCACACGGTGTGACCAGTTTGGTGCATCATAATAGATAGCATGCCGGACTTGATGTCAGGATGGCCTGGGTTTGAATCCTACCTTTGATACTTGTCCAGGGTCATCTGACCTCTCTGACCCTCTGTTTCCTCATCTACAAAATAGGGATAATATCAGTAGTACTTGCCTCACCTCAAATGAGGCAGTGTATCTAAAGCACATGAACTAAATAGACCTCAGCTCTTAGGTTATTTTCCAGACTGGTTTAGTATCCCCTGCTCCATATCTCTGGTGATGTTTATATCCTGATGTCCTCTGGACAGCTGCTGCTGGGTGCTTGCAGGACTATATCTATCTATCTATCTATCTATCTATCTATCTATCTATCTATCTATCTATTTTTTAAGGCACTTGGGGTTAAGTGACTTGCTCAGGGTCACACAGCTAGTAAGTGTCAAGCGTTTGGTCTGAGGCCAGATTTGAATTCGGGTCCTCCTGAGTTCAGGGTCGGTGCTCTGTCCACTGCGCCATCTAGCTGCCCCAACTCAGCAAGATTCTAATGAAATCTTTTGGAACTTGTTGCATCAAAATTATGCCCCAAAGAGAGGCAATGTAATGTGGTATGGGTGCAGGACTGAGTGAGAATCAGTGGAGAGAATAACACATAGGGCTTAATGTTGAATGATGATGGTCAGGGATGGGGGACTAGTTTACCTGTTCTGCCTTCCATCTTCTTGCCTGTGGTGGGTTTGCTCCACTTTTTTGTTTTTTTGTGAGGCAATCAGGGGTAAGTGACTTGCCCAGAGTCACACAGCTAGTAAGTGTCAAGTGTCTGAGATCTGGATTTGAACTCGGGTCCTCCTGACTCCAGAGCTGGTGCTCTATCTACTGCACTACCTAGATGCCCCTGGTTGCTCCACTTTTGCTCAGAATGTTTGTAGAAACACACTGGCTCCTTAAGTGTTTACTCTTTGCTAAGCACCTTGTTAAGCATTGGGGATGCAAATATGAAAGTGAGCTAGTGCCTGCCTTCCATGGAGCTTACATTCTAATGGGGGCAGGGAGACAACACAGACAGGGAATTGGTTGCCAAAGAAGGGAGGTTTTGGGTTTGAGAAGACTTGACAATGGTGAACATAGCCCCAAGGGAGTCTAACTGACATACCCTTTTCAAAAGCATTGGTAAAATTGATTTGATTATGGTTCCCTGAGCAAGAGGTGAAAAGGTGGTGGTTGCATTAGCTGCAGGGCAAGGTGATGTGAATAGAAGGTTGGATTGTACATGAAGCTTGGTCTGAGGGCAGCTGTATTTGAGCTACATGAGTCTCCACTCACTCATCAATCAGGATAACTCCATACCTGTCCTGGGTGGGAGTTTCAAAATTGAGTGGATTAACCACCCTCTCTACCCCGTGGCCTTTGTAGGTTAAGTAGTCTGAATGGTACCTGAGCCAGGGCAGATGACAGGAAGGTGGCCTGGAGCCTAGCTGTTGGGGGAAGTGAGTAATTAAAATAGAGCTGCACCCAACCGTCTGACTCCTGGTTACCCTTGTTCCAAATTTTCTCCCTTCCCCATCCATTGAGAGAAAAAAAAATTACAATCATGTATGGTCATGCAAAACAAATTCCCACATTAGCAGTGTCCAAACAGAAGAAAGCAAGTGAAGAAAAATATGCTTTAGTCTGCACTGTGACTCGGCTTTCTATCCAGAGGTAGATAACATGCTTCCTCATGGATCAGAGTTATAACTAAGTCTTTCAAAGTTGCTTATCATTACAATATTGCTGTTGTAGAAATTGTTCTCCAGAAACTATCCCTTTCATTATTTCACAACAGTGTAATGAATAGTATTCCATTACATTTAGCCCTTCCCCAATTGATAGGCATTGAGGCGTGTCATTGAAAAGATCTAGCCAGGGCTTGAGGTAGCTAGTGATTGAGGACGTAGGACTATAGAGAAAGCCATCTGGCCCAATTCTCTCATTTTATAGAGAAGGAAACTGAGGCCATGGAAGGCTAGTGGGATAAATACCAGGGGTGGGATTTGAACCCATGTCCTGGCTCTTTGCACTGCACTTTGACACTGGTGATTCGTATCGCAGACTTTGTAACCTGAGAAAGTTGTGATGATAGCAGACAATGCCCTTTGAGTGCCCAGTTCCGTGGAGCTCTGGAAGGAGTCTGGTTGTGACCCAGCTTTCTCCCTCTATCCTCCTTTTGTTCAGGGTATTCTTCAAGGTAAAGAGTCGCAGTGCCCACATGAAGAGCCATGCGGAGCAGGAGAAGAAGGCGGCAGCGCTGAAGCAGAAGGAGAAGGAAGCAGCAGCTGCAGCAGCCGCAGCGGCAGCTGCTGCCACCCGCCTCCAGGCCCGACGGGAGAACAGCGGCGGTGGTGGTGGTGGCGGTGGCGGCGGCGGCGACGGCAGCAGCAGTGGAAGCTCAGATGAAGATGGCGAGGCGTAGTGAGCCAAGGTAGTGGACTCAGCTGGGAAAGCAATGAGGCTGGTTCTCCCCCACTCTCCCTGTGCTGGGTGATTCCCCTCTCTATACCTTCACCTGCCTTGTGGCTGCGGCTGCCTGGCCCAACAGACCCTCACTGGGGATTCAGATGGGAATCATGAAGACTTAAAAAAATATGGAACAAAAGACAAGCTTTTATTTAATTTATGAAGGCCCTGGGAACAGTGTTACCTGGGACAGGACCTAGTTGTCCTTATATTGAGTCCGTCAGACCTTGTCCCTGTGCTTTTTCAGAATGGTAGGACTCTTTCTCTCATGCTTCTGGAGACTTCCAGCCTGGAGTCATTGATCTCCCCACCCCACCAAGCCATGAGGCTATTGGTCGCTGCTGCTACTTCTGCTGCTTTTTGGACACCAAACTCTTGCTGCACAATTCTTCCTTTTTCTTGACCTTCCATTCATCCCCTGAGTCACTTGGAAGATATTTTAGGGGATGGAAAGCTTAGCTCAAGTTTGCAAGATTTCACCCCATCATACTGGACACGACTTACTGAATGCCACCAGAAATTGAGTGGCTCTGCCAGCAAGATGCTCTCAGTGTCTCTCCTCCCTGGCTCAGGTGGGTGAGACAGAGTGGCCCCTTCTGGGAGGGGAACATTTGGTCTTCTCCTTTAACCTGCCACCTTGTACTAGCCTGGTCAAGCCCCCAGCCAGGGACAATAAGGAGTAGGCAAGCACACTGATACCCAAACCAAAGCTTTTCTAATTATCCATTCCCAGCATCCCTTCTTCCCCTGGAGGGAGGCTGCTGGGTATGCATTGTGCGCCTGGACAGATGGGAAAAGAGTGAAAGAAAGAAGTGGCAGAGATCCAGATTTTTTTCCCCCATTACCCGTTTGAGGGCCTTAACTTTCCTGTTTCCTGGCAACTCTGCCCAGAGCTGAGATGAATTTCTCAAATCTTTGGAGCTCCAAGCCAAAATTAGTGGCACCTGCCTCTGCTAATAGACCTTCCTGGGGAAAGGGAGCTAGTCAGAGGGCTGTCTCTGCTGGAGAGAAAGAACTGGAGAGAAGGCTGCCTATCAAGCAAAAGGTGGCCAAGTTTTTACTAAATTGGACTCATCCTGATTTCTCACCCCCTTGCCAGATGCTTTCTGGCCCCTAGCTACTGTGAAAGAGGGTAGTTAAGGAGTGACTAGCTAAAAGTCATTCAGGACCTCCTCCTTATGACTAAACTTAATAATCCTAAGGGGATGCCTGAGCTGACAGCCTTCAGCTTTCCTGGTGGTGGTCTCCTATAGTTCTAAGGCCTGAACCAGTCCACCCCCAGCTCCTCAAATTGCCAAAATACAGCCCTCAGGTTTCATGCTGTGACTGACCACTGTTGTTTGGAAGGCAGACTCCCAGATTTCTTTAGATTTCTGGATCCTTTCCTATCAGAGCAGTCACTGAACTAGATGGAAAAGGGTTATGATTTGGAGGTTATTTCTTTTTCATATTTAATTTTTCACATCCTCTCAGGGAGCAGGGGCCTCTTGCTTTCCAGAGGCCCAATTCATTTGTCCAAAAGTAAGACATCTACCTGCCCTCAGAGGGAAATGATACCATGTACCTGGGGTGTAGGACCTTCTCTGTCACTGTGGGAACTGGCCCCTGACAGTGGAGGAAAGGAGGTTTTCCTAAACCCACCACAGAACGCCTGCTAAAAGCAACAGAGAGCTCAAGTCAGAAAATTCAACATTTGGAAAAGGATTTTTTTTTTTAAGAAATTGAAAACACTGCTGCTTGCTCAGTTTTCTTGCCTCCATTTTCAGGGCAGTGGTGGTGGAAAACCCATTCAATTCTGGGCTTAGTTTGGGTTCCATTCGAGTAGGCCAAGGATTCTACTCACAGAACAAAACTATTGTTAGTGGGATACAGGTATACTGGAATTAATGGAATGAAAACTTAGAACAAGAAAAAGGTTTTGAAAATAGCCTGTGGGATTCAGAAGAGTCTGTCTGATTCTAGGGGTGGATTCTTTTCTGGTCGCATACCTAAACTTTATAAGTGAGATCCGAAGGAAGTAGCATTCCCAGTGAGGGAGTCCAGGTAACTAGGTGTATCAGGCTAGTGATTTGGGGAGGGAATTGCTTGTAAACTATGCACTGTCAGGTATTCTTCATTTATACATTAATGTGGGTCTCTAGGGCCCCCACAGAGGGAGTAACCAAATCCTTCTGCCTAGCCTCCTAGAGAATGACCTAGATTTCCTAAATCTTTGCCCACTGATCTGTTTTCTTCCATAAGATTGTGCAAATTCAATGTCCTAAGATTGTCTAAAATTTTGTACATGATCCAAAAGCAGGAAGTTAAGCTCAATATGAGTGCCTTCTCAGCTCAGCCTTGAAGTGCTACTTACATGTCCCAAGATTTTTCTATTTAAAAATTCCTTTGGTTTCAGTCCTTGTTTAGACACACAACAGCTGCTCTTGTAACAGAAACCTTCAGCCAGATGAAGACCCTCCCTTCCATTCACTCAGAAAGTGGTAGAACCCAGTCTGTTGGAATTCTTTGAATAATAAAGTGATTCTCTTTCACCCCTCCCCCCAGCTAGCTGGGACCTTCCTGGGTAAGGGTAGGCAAGTAAGACAAGACCATATCTCTGTTAATTTGGGGAGAGAAAAGTTATCTCCAGTAAAATGGGAAAATTTGTGTCTTTAAAGAATTAAAGGCAATCATGGCTAATAAAATACATATAAAACAGAATCTGTAAACAAAGCTAAACATATCCTTCAATGGTGCTGTTCTCGATCTGTGATAGGTTCAGTCACATTTTTTTCTTTTATTTGCTTAACCTAATCAGAAAGTCCATTGCTTTGGGAAGTTGAATAATTAGACTGGAAGTCTCCAGCTTTAAGGATTTCTGTCTCCTTCCCGCTCCCTAACATTCTATGTCCATTGCAATAGCCACCATCACCACTCACCTAAGGAAGGGCATAAACCCTAGATCTCGGATCTAGATGGGGATGGGGGAATCTGTTGCCTGAAGGAAGGCCTTTTGTCAACTGTCAGTGCTATACAACCTGGGGTGTGATTTGGGTAACAGTGTGGATACATGCTTTGTTGCATTTTGATATTTCCTCAGGCTGACTTTTGTCCTTTGAAAGAAAAGGGATTCCCCACCTCTGATCTGGACCGTGAATTTGGTCTTAGGGAGCAGGGTAGTACCATTTTTTTTTGTTGCCTTTAATCTCCATCCATGGTTAAAATACATTCCCTCCTCTTCTGCCATCCACATACCTCCCACTGTACCAAATGGAGTTTAACTAGTGGTACAGGGGTTTTATATGCTGCTTGGGTCAAAAGGGATTGTCTGCATTCAACTGCCTCTGTGAAGCTGCTTCTCATTCTCATACCATATGCTAAGGATGAAGGGAGAATACGATGCATATTCGAGCCTCAGCTGTTTCAATGTTCTTTCTGGGGAGTGCTTCTGGGATGGTGTTACCAGACTGGAAAGCCTGACTCTTTAGGTTTACGGAGAATATGCCTGTTTCTAGAAAACATTTCTATATTCAAGACCAGATATTCTCTCTTCCCATCGTGTTATGTTAATATTGCTAACAACAATTTGCAGCTGTTTCAACCATTACTTATTTAAATCTGTAAGTTGGAGGTCTTTTGGGAGGGGATAGAGCACAGGAACAGTCAGTCTGTAATTATTGTATAAATGCTTTAATAGCATATAAATAAGTACATTACTTTTATTTTGAAAAAATGATCAGACACTGCCTTTTGTGTGTTTGCTGCCTGTGGCAACCTTTTTAAAGACTGTTACATATTAAAATAGTGTACATATATATTATATATATATATATATATATATATATTATTTACCTCTTTTGCTGTACAGTTGTGATAGACCAGACGGAAGATTTTATTTTTTGTGTGCTTTTTATAAAAAAAATTAATACACTAAAGAAAATCTTGCTGATGTGATTGTAATGTACCCATGTAACTTATTTACTTTTGAATGTCTTTCCATATCTCTAAACCTTTTATTAAATAAGGTTTTAAAAATTCATAGTGGAAAGTTGTGTTTTGGTGGGAATTGGCTTGGTCACAGGTTGTATCATGGAGCTGGAATGGATCTGGGAGAACATCTAGGCCATCTCCTCATTTTACAGAGGAGGAAATTCAGGATTAGGGAAGGTAGATAAATGCCAATGGTGACAAAGTAGTAAGGGCTTTTCCCGGTGTCTCATGACTTTGTCAAGTACAGTCCTCTACAACACCATGCTTGCCTGTAAGGGCAGAAAGGTCAGATCCTATGGTTTTCCCTGAACCATTCATTCCACGGAAGCTCATAGTCAGCCAGTGCACCACGGGGTGAACTATGTGCAGAACATCCTTTCACGATCCCATAACAAATAAAGAGATGTACACACATACACACAAAGTTGGCTTTTAGATGTACTTGAAGTAGGCCAACAAGTGAAAAGGCTAGTACTAGGTAGGTCAAGTAGCAAGGATAATGAATGACAGATGGACCCATTTGATTTGCAGGTTGGATTCCACAGACCCACAAATAACGGTCTTATATGCAGAAGAGGAAAGGACAAAAATAGATGATTAATTCTGTACTCTCATGGCAAGTGAAGATGCAAAGGAAGGAGTGAAAAAATTATGTTGTCTCAAAGTAAAGTTTTCCAAAGGTCAAATGTTGGTAAATTAATAAGACTGGAATTGCTATGCTTTCTTAATCCTGTGGTCATATGAAAAAAGATAGATACACTTTTAATTCTTTTTTATAAAATAACACCATTTATTACTATTTCAAAACAAGTTCCACAAAATAACATTTAGAAACCAAATAGGTCTAAATAATTTAAGAGACAATATGTTTAGCCATAAAGTCATGCTACAAAACTTCTATATATAAAAGAGATTAACCAAAGTAGATGTCAAAATATCTTCCTAATTAGAGCCAGTTCTAGAAGCCAGGTTTCTAGAGTGACCCTTCCCAATCAACCAGTCATAGGAGGAGCTGCTGGGATCATTCCCTGCAGCTTCTACCCATCAGTTTCCGATGGAATTAATCCCTTTGGGCAACAGCACCCCAGAGGCAAGCACCCTGCCTGCCAAACAAGCAAAGAATTCCCACCCACCTCTGCACTATTTGCCACAACTCTGTTTAGCCAACATCTAAATTCATAAAATAGACATATAGAGTACGTGTGAAGGAACAGTAACTCACAAAGCTTCTGTTCGGGATTCTACATGGTTTCAGCATTGTACAGGGGACTCCAATGTGTCACATCACACAGATTCGTCACCATGGATGCGGCAGCAATAGAAGACTGCACCGAATAACTAAGGAAATACTACGACAGGGGTTCTTAGGAAGCTACTATAAATACATGCTTAGGCCAGGCTCGCTAGACCTAGCTTATGTGAAGTCTAATTCAAAGATACCATCGTGCGGGTTAGGTCAACATACATCTATCCTTTGGAAGTACTTCCTATCAACCTCCAGTGCATCATTTTAAAGTGCAAATTTTCCCCAAAATAGTAACTTCTCTCCCTGCTTAAATTTACCATAACAAAATTTGGTTGGCTGGCTTCCTCTGATCTCCTCCTCCTACGAAATGAACTAGAATCCAGTTACCACTTTCTCAAAACCGTCAAAAGTAAACGGTGTCGGGCAGTAACACCTCACATAAAGGTAGGATTCAGTTTGCTTTAGCTTATTTTGTAGTCACTAGTTCATGAAAAGGCACCAGTGAATTTGTAGATTAGAACCTCATGTAAAGTTAGAAAAGATTTCAGTTACTACCCTTAACTTTTGATTGTAACTATCATTACAACTTTACAAGAAGAATATCCTGTGAAATATAGCTGGGGTTAGAAAATGGGTTAAAGTGAGATATGTCAGTAGCACCAACTGTGCAAGTGAAGTTTTGTTTTTAATTCAATGCTCTGAAGATTGATGGAAAAAAAAACAAATAAGAAAAGTTTGTGTTAATGAACAGGAACTCTAGCAAAGAACAACTGCAGTGGCAATTGAACAGTGTGCCTTTACAAATTTTTTCAGTCATGTCTGACTCTTTCTGACCCCATTTGGGGTTTTCTTGGGAAAAAATACTGCAGTGATTTGCCACTGCCTTCTGCAGCTGACGAGGAAATTGAGGCAAACAAGGTTAAGTGACTTGCCCAGGGTCACACAGCTAGGAAGTGTCTGAAGTCAGATCTGAACTCAGGAAGATGAGTCTTCCTGACTCTAAACCCAGCACTTTATCCACTGTCTGATAAAAAAAATGATCTACTGAACCATACAGTAGGCTGTTTGCCTCCTCTACTAGTGACAGTGCCTTTGATATTATTTCAGTCTTTCAGTGAATGATCAAATCCTACCTCTCTCTACACAAACCTTTCAGGTGGATGATTATGGTAAACCTCAGAGCTAAATTAGCCTTATGATCTATTTACACATAATGGGAATTAATACGGAGAACAAATCCTTGAAAGAGACTTGAATACCCTCAAAACCTCACTTCTCATCCCTCCTTATTCTATTTCACACTGCTAATGAGCTCCTTGTCAAAGCGAAAGCTCTCTTTCCATATGAGAATAGCATCTAAGCTCTTTATATCAAATCTCTGCTCAAACTTCAATCCTCCTTCAGAGGCTGAAAGAGGAAGACTAATTCCCCTGATCTCAGTTCCTGGCATGTAATCTCAAAGGAAGTGAATTAACATCAACTTAAATCGTAACTTAAAAAAAATATTTTTAAACCATACCTAGGAACATTGCCAAGACCAAGTTATTTTCACATAATGAACCATATCTTCAGATCACTCCCAAACTAGATTTGAACTATCTCAGAAGTTTGTTGTAAGGAATACCCTTTGTAAACTGTAAAGCACTTTTTAAAAAGTGAGTTACTAAGGAAAGATGTATATGAATGTCTACATTATCCAACTCTCATGTACAATCCCAAGTTTTATATAATTTGTAAAATTTTTATTACTGACACATAAAACTCTGAATCTTGTGCAAAATTTTACTATAAATCACCCTTAAACATGGACTCAGTTTTTTTTTTTAAGTATACTCAAAATGTTAGACTTTAGAAACTGAGTAAGAGAGAAGTGTGGACATTTCCTAACCAGGAAAGGGTACCACTGCTAATCAAAAGAGAGAAGGTGAAAATCAGCGATCTCTTGGGAGAGTTGGGTTAAAGTAAAAATTGTAAGAAATGCTAGGTGAGACACTTCTAGGAAAAGATGAGAAAATAAAAATAAAACTACCAAAAGTTGAGAGACAAAATAGGATAACATTTGTATGCCTTTTCTAGCCATCTATCATACATACATCACCTTTTTAAACATCACATGAAGACTGGCAGCAGATAACTAGAGAGTTGTGTAAAAATATATAAAATCACAACTATATCGATATTGGATACCACAGAAGGGTTGAATTCTTTGGATGACTAAAATAGAAACTTTTCTGGACAATTAAAAGATCTGACCAATTCTGCAAATTTACCATTAGAGGGAAAAATAGATTCAGTAAAACTAATTTAACCACTTGAAACATATATGTATAAACCATATATTATATGTAATATATATGAATAATCTAGGAACACAGAGACAACACATTCAAACTAGGCGAAACATCTTTCCTACAAGCAATATGCTTAAGGCATAAAGCGTCAGTTAAATTTAGGGTCCTTTGAAATAGATGAAGTAAGAACGTGAACTACTTCTGGGTCCCTATATTTCCTTCCCTAATGGCTAAGACTCTAGATTTCAGTCCCACAAAAAGAACCTTGCTAGGCACCACAGTAGGCACTCAATGAACACGGTGAGTTGACATGAATGTGAATATTGGGTGAAGTCATCAGGAATCACTACCTTCTATTCCTCTGAACACAACATGTGATTCCCAGGTTACCAGAGGAAAGAAGAAAAGTCCCTTCTCATTTAAAAAGGTCAGGGCCGTGGATAGGAAAAACCAGCATCAAACCGTGTGACCAGCAGGCTCGACCAGCCAATGCGGCTGTAAGTCATTCATTCGCTCTGCCAGCGCCTTTTCGGGGAAGAGAGCACAGGAAACACACTCGCTCACTCTAAAGATTTTCGATTCAGCCAGGACAACAGAACGAACTGCCAACTACAGCAAAAGTACAATGAAGGGCCTTTGAATTATGATCCCCCTGAATATTCACAGACTTTGGATTCTTAAGATTGGGCAGGGTTTCCTAAATTAACTATATAGAATTTCTTCTAAGATAATGGCTAAAAAGTTTAAAATGCTGCACCAATTTTTCTTCTTTTATCATTAGAAACTGATTGTCAAAGCAGTAACACCTTTCTAATAAGGAAATCAAATGTTTCCTGTCTTGGTAAGAACTCAGTACTTCTGAAGCCAGGAGCTACTTCTTTAAATCATCAACTCACTTTTTTCTTCTTTAACTATAGATTTATCAGTGGTACCTCACTTTAGGAATATCTACAACAATGTGGCAGAGAGTTCCTGACTTCCTTCTGGCTTTCTATGAGTGAACCGGCCATTTCTCTCTGCAAAACTCCACTTGGGCACCCACTATACCACCTTATGCTTCCCAGAAGAGGAAAGAATGTAGGCTTTTTTGTTATACGATATTCCAAAATTCTGTGCCTTCTTGTTACTTCATGATTTCAGAGTTTTAGGTATATTGCAATGTTGCATGAAATTACTCTGAAAGGTGTTGCCATTCACCTGTACACCCAAATAAAAATATTCACTTTCTTTTCTTTCCCTCCTATATGCACCTACATAACCCATCCTATCAGCTATCTGAACTGGCACTTCTCAAACAAAAGTGAACCTAGAAACAGAAAATTTCATTTATCAGGAAGTTGCTAGATTCAATTCTTGATAAGGTCTCTGTTCTTTATATCTACCACAATCATTGTCCCCAATAAGTAGGTACAATTGATAAAAACCTAGGTGAACGTGAAGTGATGCTGCCTAGCAATCAGTTTGGATTAGGCAAGCCTGAAATATCCAGTCACTTCTTTACAATTTTCACCATGTGCCTAAGGCCATGTGCAAAAGTAACCAGATGACGGCACAGAGAATGATCATTACAGTCATCTTCACAAATGATACTGAACGTAACATGACTGATTCAGACCCAGTGATTATACAGGAGATCAAGATAATCACAGTCACTGGACTGACAAGGCCATAATCTGATTCAGTGGCCACAAGTAAAGATGACCTGAATCCCAGTTAACATGCACTCATTTTTTAAAAATCCCAACAAACCATAATGTGGAATCTGTCTCCTGGGATTTGAATTTTTCTCTCTTGTTCACAGTTATTCCAACTAAACTTTTCATCTGCTGGTTCTGAGTCTTGCTGGTGACTGAAGATCATTTCATGCCACATGTTGTCTTTCTGAACCAAATAGATGGTATTTGTGGACTATGAAAAACAAGAAGGTGGCTAGACAGGAAGGAAGATGGTAAAGATCCAAATATGGGGGTCTACAATGTTTTTCTTGAAGCAACGCCTATTTTAAAAAAATAAACTAAGTAGTATTTAAACAAATTGAACAAAGAACTAAAAATTATTCCTTTGTTACTATAATTAATTAAAATACTTAGGTTGAAGGGACATGAAAAATGTGCTTCTATTCTACCTAGAAAAAACCAACTATTTATAAATATTTTACTAGCTTGGGATATGCAGCTGTGACTAAAGAGGGGATACCGCTATCCGCAATTTCTTTAGTTACAAAGTGGGAGGCCTGTGTCCTTACAGGTAAAGTTGCTGTCACCACTGTTTTGTTAACTCGCTCTTGAGATGGGGTAAGAAAGGCAGAATGATGACAAGGGATTTGTAAAATATTTGTAACATATGTTTGCCCTCAATGTACTTTTTAAAACAACAATTACACAAAGCATTATCTATTGTTCTTACTTAAATATCATAAGTTAAAACAAAGCAGAAATATGGCATTAGCCTTCTTCTTCTTCTTCCTCTTTAATTACTGGGATTCCTAAAAATGAAAGAGAGAATTACTTCTGAAGAATATTAACATATTCCTAATATTCTAAGTGACAGAAGCTTCCCGTTGACCTAAAAACTGTGAGATGCTCTGATGTGTCCATGACTTCCCAAGTTAGGCCCAACATGTTTCAAATGGGCTCAAGGGTACTGAAGAAAAAAATGCTTGGCTAAAAGTCCCTATTGCCTACAAGAACCTGTTTCAATTCCTTACCCTTGCATTCAAGGTCTTCTATAATCTAGCAGCATAAATCAAACTTTCTAAGCTAATCACCAACTACACACTTTCTGAAACCTTATAATCCAATCAAATGAGTGTATAGACTGTCCGTTAAATGTAAAGGAAGAGTGAATGGATACAGTAAAGAGTGCTGGATTGGGAATTAAAAGACCTATGTTCAAATGCCGAGCTCTGCCCTTTCTTTGGACAAGTAACTTAACACCTCTGGGCCCCAGTTTCCTCCTCTGCGAAATGAAGGAGTTGGACTAAATAACCTCTAAGATCCTTTGCGGCTCTAAATCTATGGCTCCAGGGCTTGAACGTTGGCATTCTTACGCTTTTTGACTTTTCTACTGTGTACAAGTGGAATCTCATGTCACTCTAAAACCCTACACCTGTGCTACTACCGCCACCCATTTTGCAAGACTGAATTAAAATCTTTCTTTTCTCAGTGAAGTCTTCTCCAACCAGCTCGACCTATGTCTCTGCTGACTTTCCATGGCAGTACTGTATATGCAAAACACTTGTATACTGCCTTACACTCTGTCTTGTTTGTTGCTCCTATGGCACGGTTTTCTTTAAAAACTTTAAAAAATTAGAAAAACACCGCCCTGGAAATCCTGAGTAAAACTGGACCTCATGAAAAATAGACCCACACTCTTAAAAAGATCTGATTTCCTTGAATCTTTCAAACTATGGATAACTCAGGCATGGTCTGCACATGCTAGGGAAACCATGGGCAAACCAAACCTCCTCAGTTCATCCAGTTCAAACCTGACCAATCCAAATTGGAAAGAAACTAAACGAGCCTCTGAGGTTCCAGGGGACATGGCACTTCCTTGTCCGATTCTTCCCTTTATAACCGTGCGTCACTTAATCAGCACTTCTGTCCAGAAAACATCACCAAGCATCACCCAAGCAACCCACCATCCAGCTTCTTCAGCCTGGGTACTCGCTTGGTCGCTTCATCAATCCAGATGCCCTCCAGGGAATACTTCTCTTCCAGGGGATTACCCACAAACACCAGCTCTTCTAGGCATCCTAATTCAGCCAGCTTTACAAATTCCGCTACAATTACAAAGAAATAACTCAAAATTAAATGCTGTATTAACAGTACAATTGCTGGGGTTTAATTATGGGCTGATCCTCAATATCACAGAACACACTGGCAACTGTAATTCTGTGGCTCTTCTGTTTACCTCAGCAACAGGCTGACATTTAAAAGGCAATTCAAAAAGCTATGCCACGTAAAATGACTCTTCTAAGCAATTAAAGGTAAATAAATAGAAGGAAAACTCCTTTCTTTCCACCAAAAAGGAGGAGTAAGATCATTTTCAGCTGAATCTAAGAGAATCAATTTCCTTTTCTCAAAATTAAAATTTGAGGAACACGTGACTATGACAAATCTCCATGATATATCATAAACCATGTCAAGAAGTGATTCTAGTGGCAGCTAGGTGGCGCGGTGCATAGAGCGCTGGCCCTGAAATCAGGAGGACCTGAGTTCAAATGTGACCTCAGACCAAGCACTTGACACTTATTAGCTGTGTGACCCTGCAACTGTTTTAAGTTGTATCACATTCCAGGTTTGAAACAACTCTGGGACACACGCCACATTTGTCAAGTGAAAGAACAAAGTGTGGACAGAATGTGGTTGAAGAACAAGGTTGTTGAGGGCCAGAGCTGAAGAGTCTAATATGGGATAAGGGACTTCGGTTAGAGCTTGCCTCTTTCCTTTTCCTACCCATAAGGGCTTAATTATCCAGACTGTTTGGCTCACCAATTTCCCATGCCTGGGAGGTGTTAGAACACTCTGCCCCTCAAACCTTGATGGCAAGCAGGTGTGAACAATTCAGGATGCACATGAAGGCTGGGTAAGAATCATGGGAATGCCTTGGGAATGACTGTTTGCTTTCACTACATAACCTGGACCCTCCGCATAACCAACAGCTCAGTCTTTCACTGACCCGCCTGGCCCCGTTTCTTCATTGCACACTCCTCCGTTTGATGCAACACTTAGTCGAGGGTGACTCGGGGTCAGTAAGACCTTGCACTCACAGTACACACTGGCCCTGCACGGCGCTGCACTAAGCAGTGTGGAAGAGCCAGAGCTCAGTTGAGCAAGGCTCTGCCCTTGAAGAAGCTTACACTCCAAAAGGGCATGTACAGACATAACTTTATAGTAAAAGGGGGCCTGAGAGCCCAAAAAAGCTACAGACTATGACATGAGCTTAGAAAAGGGAGGTTCAAAAGAAGAATTACATTCAAATCAGTTTCCCTATGGCCTTTAGGTAAACTGGACAAGTTTTGCTCATGACTAGTAAAGAGATTCTGAGACCTATGGTTGCAGTAAGGATAACTAAACAGCTAAAAATGGCAAAGTGCCAGCAACTCAGCTGCTCTTTCTGTCAAAAAGTCCACTGTTTAGAAAGTCATTTCCCTTTTGTCTACCCTTTGTCCTCCTACTTGGTTAATTTCTGAAAGCGAGGAGGCAGAATGAAAAACTTGGCTTACCCCAGTCTTTTACTAGGTTATTAGACATGTAGAGGATCTTCAGTCGCTTCATAACATGGATCCCTTTCAGCTTCTCAATGAAATTATAAGATATCCACAGCTCCTCTAATGTGTCCCCAACTGCCTCCTGGAAAAAATGACAATATGAATTTAAATATTCCAGATCCACAAACATTTCCTCCTCCTGTTTGTAGCATATCAGGCACAAGGCCATCACGGGGGCACTGCCGCGTGCCCTCTGCTGGCATGGCTTCGAGACCAGGTCACCCGCATGCCACGGTGGGGCATCAGAGCAGGCCTGTGTAGAGGATGGCCTTTATAATGTACTTGGGAGGCTTGAAAATCATCAATTATATTAAGGTGTTTTAAACATTCTCTCCCTTGTTTGCACCTTGTTTGTATCCATGGATAATACTAAAGGTATTCAGTTCAAAGGTATTCAGTTCAATATAACTCACCTGAAGTATCAAGGTCCAAATTAGAATATAAATTAATGAAATTTCACTTTATTAGTAAATCACCATACTTGCACTGAGAAAGATTCAAAACTTTAAAAAAATCTTTCAACCTGCTTAAAATATCAAGTTTCTGTAAGTCAAGCCCTCTTCTCCTTAGCCTATCAGATTAGAAAATATAATACAACTTGCCATTAATTGACTTTTAAAAAATCATCTTTCCAATTACATGTAAAAACAATTTTTAACATTTGTTTTTTTAATTTTGAGTTCCAAATTCTCTCCTCCCTTGCTGAAAATGCAAGCAATTTGATACAGGTTATACATGTGTAGTCATACAAAACATTGCTATGTTAGTCACGTTGTGAAAGAAAACACAGACAAAAAACCCCAAGAAAAATAAAGTTTTTAAAAAGTATACTTCGATCTGCATCCAGACTCTATCAGCTTTTTCTCTGGAGATGGATAATATTTTTCATCACAAGTCCTTAGGAATTCTGTGGATCATTGTATTGCTGAGAATAGCTAAGTCATTCACAGTTGACCACTGTACAATATTGCTGTCACTGTGTACACTGTTCTGTTTCTGCTCACTTCACTTTGCATCAACTCATGTAAGTCCAGGTTTTTCTGAAAGCATGCTACTCATCATTTCTTATAGCACAGTAGTATTCCATCACAATCATACACCACAACTTGTTCAGCCATTCCTCAATTGATGGGCATACCCTGGATTCCCAATTCTTTTGCCACCACAAAAAGAGCTGCTATAAATATTTTTGTACATGTAGGTCTTTTTCCTTTTATTTTTTTTTAAATCTCTTTGGGATACAGACCTAGTAGTAGTATTGCTGGGTCAAAGAGCATGCATGGTTTTAAAGCCCTTTGGGCATAATTCCAAATTGCTCTCCAAAATAGCTGGATCGGTTCACAACTCCATCAACAATGCTTTAGTGCCCCAATTTTCTTACATCCCCTTCACACTTGTCACTTGACAATTTGGAACTATGCCCAAAGGGCTTTAAAACCAGGCATACTCTTTGACCCTGCTCTGGGCTGCATTCCAGTAAGACAGAACTTTCCTGTTGACTTTCTAAGTCTCTTGGGCTAGAATACTTTCACCCCGTCCTTTTGTTGGTTCTGCTGCGCTAGAATTTGTTTTGAGGTGTTAAAGCTGTTTGGAGGGGAATTTGGGAAAGCTTAACTCTGCTTGCCTTAGTTTCCTCATCTGGAGAAGGAGCTGGAGAAGGAAATGGCAAACCGCTCCAGGATCTTTGCCCAGAAATCCCCAAATGTGGCCATGAAGAGTCCGACCTGACTAGCGGCTAAACACCAACAAATGTGAGCTATTATTGTTATTATAAGTTGCTGTATAGAAAAGCAGGTTGTACAACGAATGAATGCTCTCCAAGTTTCTTCTTTAAAGAGACGGACAAAGTATTAAAAAAAAAGCAATCCCAAATACCAAAAAGAACCCTAAAGTCACATGCTTAAAGAGTGATATGAAAGGTAACCTACCAATCCATTTAAGTTCTTTATGTTATTCCTTCCCAGTGACAAGATCCGCAAGTTTTCTACAACAGAGAGAAAATGATTTTATGTTTATTCAACTCAAAAAACATTTATTAATTATATCCTTACATTGCCTGGCGCATAAGAGGCACTCAATACATGCTTATTAATTAAAAAAAAACAAACCACTTATTAAGTGCAAAGCAATACAAAGATTCAAAAAACTCCCTACCCTCAAAGAGCTAATCTTGATGGGGTGGGGGGAGGGAAGGGAAGAGATGAAACATCTGTTTAGTCTTGAAGGAAATTAGGAATCCTAAGAAGCAGAGATAAATACATACCCTGCATGCAAGACAGGCTATGCAAAGGTATGGTGAAGGCAGGAGAAATGCCCAATTCAGAGATACCAAGTTTGTTAGTCTGGCGAGATGTATAATAAATAAGGGGAACGTATTCAACCTTCATAATGGATTATTTTATTTATAACATACACTGTTGTAAAGGTGATAACTGAAATTTATGTAGCACTCTGTACTTCGCAAAATTTACATAGCACTGTTAGACATAATCTCATTTGATAGTACAAATATACTCAGCACATATACAATCTTTAGACAGATTCTTATATTATGACTAAAGGAATCAGTCTGGGTTCCAGGATCCAAGTGATTATAGGGGAGAAAGACAAATTTCTCAATCTGGACCTATATGAGAAGGTTAGGACTAAGGGGACAATGGGGAAGGGAAAGAAAGGAACATGTCAGAAGTACAGTTACCAAAAAAAAGAATACCAAATGATAAAGCAATAAAAGTATTATGGCTTCTGTGATCAAATACTAGGCAAATAAGTTGGTAACCCCAGGTAGAAAATAACTCAACTTTAATCAACCACTATTTATTGAGTGCCTACTATACACCAGCACTTTTGGCTTGCCTGGGGCCAGATGAGATCCTTACCAAATAATTGCCCACAGCAGGTTTTCTGCCTCATCTCAGATGTGATCTAGAATCCCTGGGGTTCCTAACTCCTTCAAGGACAAGAATGTCTGCACTTAAATGATTCAGAAGTGGTAGGGATAGATATTGGTGTTCCTGAGACTATAGCAAGACTAATAATTCGTAAACAGAATCATGATTAGTGTGTGGCAACTAGAGTTTGTTCCAGAGTATGGGTAAGTAACTGTAACTTGGAGACCACCTTTCTTCCCACCAACAGTCCCACTAAAGCCCTGCCATGGATCCCAACATAATGTAGCATCACCTCTCCTGTATCTGAGCCTGCTCATTCCTTTGGAGGGTCACATCACTGTGGTACCCACCTACTCCTACCATTGCCCCACTCGGTTGCCTCCTTCTCTAGGGGAGGGGAAGTTGACATATCAGGAATGGTAAACTGTACAGTGGAGGGACAGGCCAGATCTCTGGGAGATCACCTGTCTCTCCTCTAGCACGAGTGCTGTCTAGCTTCCTAGTCCATCCTGAAATGCAGACTGATATCAGGGCCTGGTGCTCAAATGCCAAAAAGCCTTATGTCCCACGTGAGATACCCACTGCTCGAGCCCACCTGCTCCCTCTTCTGGCGTCAGGTTCTGCTTCCGTGAGGGTTCCTCCCGGTGTCGTGCCCTGCCTTGGGGCCTTATGTTCTAAAGCGTCTCACCTTTTCACTTGAAGGTCCCCTGTTAATAAGCTCCCCTACAGCTATGGTTTAAAATGTCAGCCTTTTACATCCATTTAGAAATTTAAAATAATCACCTAAACCTGAGGTTCCTCACAAACTTACAAATGCATCTGTCCCAGATGCTGGGGTTCACTAGGTACAGTTCTCTCCACGGGCTCTCCTTCTCTAGAACTTATTTCCCAGCTCCAGACTGGGAGGCTCAGGGCACCCGCTTTCAATTAAATAAGAGGTTGCCAAAAAAAAAAAAAGCTCAAGGGAGTTTGTAATAGAAAACACCCTGAACGAGGAGAAGGGAACTTGCATTTTAGTCCCAAGCTTTGCCACTGGCTAGCTGTGTGACTCTGGGCAAATCACTTTCCCACTCTAGGCCTTAGCCTTCCCAACTGTAAAATTAAAGGGCTGGGCCAGGTAACCTCTAAAGTCCCTGAGCGGGACCTCTATTAATCTATTAATTTAGGAATTAATGAAGCTGATTGTCCTAGCAGGAAATAACACCGGTAGCTCTACCACATAAAATAAATATCAAAATTGTAATTTCATACCATGACAGAATCTCGTTAAAGCAATGATTACCTATAGGCATGACTGACTTTCAACTGCTTCCTGATAAGGACGTTCAATTATTGGCTGTAGAAAGCAATCAAGTAACAGCTGAAGGGATGCTGTCACTGAAACTTGAGAAGCCATATTTTAAGCCTTTCATAGAGAGAACATACACAATAAGAATAAAATGATTAACTTTTGTTTTTTATACAAATCTAAACTTTCAATCTTTGTAATGATGTTGAAAAAAGATTATAAGCAAATCACTGAACACCTCTCCTCAGGAATAAGTATCATTACTTTGGATTAAAGTTTACATAATTTTCCATATTCTTATTATCACAATTTAGTTTAAATATGCTTATTCTTTGGAACCTTATAATTAATCCTCAATGCTTTTATATTCTAATTATAAGAATTAGTGAATTATGCAAAAAACTTTGACTTTTTAAGTCCTATATAAATTTAAAATATCATAAAAATATAAATTAAATCATTATCATTTATAGGAATCAAAGATTCCTATAATCCTATTGAAGCTTCTTCTCCATAAAGAGGAATGTGCTATTTTTGAAAAATCATATTAGACTTTCAATTAATATTAATATACAAGCTTATCAAAGAGAATGAAAGCTTTGACAAATTATATTTGAAAAAACATGAGAAAATAGTGATGGCAGGCTAAAAATATCCTTCAGCATTTACAGTTAAGGAATAAGACATTTCATAGTTATTGTAAGAAAGATTTCAGGGGGTTAGGCTTCCACAGCAGGATAAGAAATTCCAAGATTTTGTGGACAGTCCCTCAACCAATCAGAAAGCACTCCAAACTTTTCTGTAAACAACTAGTTCTTAAGAAAGAGCCCTAGAGGTTAAACCAGTTGCAACCCTCCCCCACCCCCAAAGGCTTTTCTCCACCGAGCTTGCTTAATAAGCTTATTGAATATGAACTGACACACCCCAAGGGCGGAGATAGCTGCCATTTTTAATACGGAACCCATGAAGTGGGCGGAGTTAACAGAGCATGGACGAACATGCGATGGGCTGTCCAGGAAGGGTGTAACTCAGATGAACTAGACCAATAGGAGCCCTGATGGCTGGAGTATGGATCTCACTAACAGTTTAAGTTGATTCTACCACTGAACCAGCGTCCACATGCTACTACAGTGCATTGTGCCTGCTTCTCTAACGAGAAGTGTAATAAAGACTTTCCTTCACTCACTCACTGTAGTAGGTTTTTGTTTCAGATTTTTCTAACAGTTATATTAACAACAAAGAACTACTAAGCGGTTTAAATTTTCCATAACTTTATAATGCCATATAAAGTGGCTACTCCTAGAGACGATGAACTAGATTTTCCACAGCAGTTCCCAATGAAACCAAATCACTGCATCTTTGGATCCCACTATTTTGGTGGGAAAAACATAAACTGCAGACAAGGCTTACTCTTTAGAACTCAACACTACAAAGGATTTTTTGCTCAGACTATCACGTGAATTCCCCCGGTTTAGAACACAGTGATAATGGGGGCCCAGGTTACAAACTCAATTCCCCTAGGGGCTAGTTGGAGGCTATCACTCTGTTATGACCCATAGTATACAGACCCAGCCCCAACATATTGCCTTGCAAATGTACAGAAAGGGGTTGAAAAAGTGCATGTGGGTGACCATGCATCAAAAACTATTCCAAGAGACTGCGTCAAAACAATCCTTAAATTTAAAAACAAACCAAAACAACACCCCCGCGCACTGAGAGGACTAGACTAGACGATTCTGAAGAGCCCTCTCAGCTCTACATCCTATGAGCGTAGGACAGTAGTACACTGTCTTCTCTACCACATTTAAGCAACTTCACAACTAATCATTACGTCCATTTTCATAGGATTATAGACTCAGAGTTTGGAAGGGACCTCACAATTTATCTAGTCCAAATCTTGACCTCATTTTACAGGTGAGAAAACTGAGGGTCAAAAGTTCAGTGATTTGCTCAAGGCACAGAAATGAAATGTCTCAATGCTTACCAAGTCTGCCAAAAATAAGAGCAGATTCCACCATTTCAATTATATGCTTTAACAATTAGCAATTATTCCTCAAAATCAAGTAAACGCTAAATTATACCTGAATTTCTCAGATCTATGTTCCAACATTATCTAGTTCATCTGCATGTAGGAAGGATAGAAAATCCCTGTTATTTCTAACTGTCTCAAATTTAAGACCATTCAATAAAGTTATCTCTTCAGTTTTCTTAAGATATGGAGATTTGATGCTCTAAATCGTTACTGATTAGAGAAATGCAAATCAAAACAACTCTGAGGTACCACATCACACCTATCAGATTAGCCAACATGACAAAACAGGAAAATGACAAATATTGGAGAGGATGTGGGAAAATTGGAACACTAATACATTGTTGGTGGAGTTGTGAAATGATCCAACCATTTTGGAGAACAATTTGGAACTATGCCCAAAGGGCTACAAAAACGTGCATACCCTTTGATCCAGCAATAGCACTTCTAGGGCTATATCCCAAAGAGATCAAACAAATGGGAAAAGGACCCACATGTACAAAAATATTCATAGCAGCTCTTTTTGTGGTGGCAAAGAATTGGAAATTGAGAGGATGCCCATCAATTAGGGAATGGCTGAGCAAGTTGTGGTATATGAATGTAATAGAATACTATTGTGCTATAAGAAATGATGAACAGGCTGACTTCAGAAAAACCTGGAAAGACTTATATGTCTGATGCTGAGTGAAGTGAGCAGAACCAAGAGGAAATAGCAGCCACGTTATGCAATGACTAAGAATGTTAAACTGAACCCTTCTCAGCATTACGAGGATCTAAGACATCTCCAGAGGCCTCGGGATGGAAAATGCTGTCCACATCCAAAGAAAGAACTATGGAAGTCGAATCGCTCTCACTTATTTTTACCTTCTGTTGAGTTTTGTTTCATCTTTCTGATGGTTCTTCCTATTGGTTTTAATTTTTACTTACAACTTCACTAATGTGAAATATGTTTAATGGTATGTAAATGTAAAGCCTATGTCAGATTGTGTGCCGTCTTGGGGTGGGGGGGGGGAGAAAAAGTGAGAAAAATTTTCAACTCAAAAGCATATGGAAAAAAAAATTTTTTTTAATAAAAATTAAAAAAAAAAGATATTGAGATTTGAGGTATTTGGGCCTTCCTTCCTTCCTTTCTGCTTTTTGCTGAGGCAATTGGGGTTGAGTGACTTGCCCAGGATCACACAGCTAGTAAGTGTCAAGGTCTGAGGCTGGATTTGATCTCAGGTCCTCCAGACTCCAAAGCCCAGCTCTATCCACTGCACCACCTAGAGCTGCCCCAGGACTTTTCTTTTATATGACAATTATTTGCAGATAACCATCATCAAGTCTTCAACAAACTTGGGAAAGCTTACTTCAAGCAGCTACAAAATTCAAATAACTGATAGATTACTTACTTAAACCATTCAGATTGGCAATTTTTTCAATGCAGTTTGTAGACAGCGAAAGTTTCCTTAAAGAGAATAAAAACTTAAATTAATTGGAAGATCAAAAATACTATAGCAAAAATCCCTGAACACTCATTACAACAAGAATGCCATGATTCTTTATGTTCTTGGCTATACCTTAAATCAAAGTCTCATATCCAAATCCCTTAAAACTTTCATAATGAGAATGATAATGATGAGGGCTCACATTTATATTGTTGTTCAATCCCTCAGTCATGTCCATCTCTGACCCCCCTGACAATGTCTGTGGAGTTTTCTTAGCAAAGATATTAGAGTCGTTTGCCACTTCTCTCTCCAGTGTATCTCAATTTTACAGATGAGGAATTAAGGCAAATAGGGGTTAAATGACTTGCCCAGGATCCCAAAGCTAGTCACAAATCTGACTCCAGGACTGGTGCTCTATCCACTGTTACATCTAGCTGCCCTCACATTCATATGTACTACTTTAAGGCTTAGAAAGACTGCATTTAAGGATAATTCTTGACTTCTTTTGCTGCCTTAAAGTAATTTTAAAATGGTTTTTAAAAAAATATAAATTCTTGGCAATTTCACATATTTTCTAGCTGCCCAAAGCACTCTCAGTTAAAGACAGAAGCAGATAGCTCAATGTGCTGTGAATATGACTGGTAACTCTCTTAAGGTCTGACAAGGGATAGCTTACTCAAACTATCTGTCAGCACATGAATGAAGCCCTATAGATAACTGACTCTTTTCCAAGCCCATTTCCAAGGACTCTGATCATGGGCTAAAAGGCCCTTGAGATTTTTGTCTTGGAGATGGCTCCTCTGATGATCAGCTGTATACCATTAAGGAAGACAAGTCTGAGGGCCATAATTAACAACACTGAAAAGGATTGCTTCACAGCATAGTGTTCTCCAAATACATCATAATAACAACAATAATTCACATTAAATAATGCTTTATGGTTACAAAGTGAAAACACTACAGTTATCTCACTGGATCTTCACAATTCTGTGAAATAAATAGGCTCCGGTTTCCCCATCTGTAAGCTGAGGGGTTCTACTAGATGATTTATAGTTGAAAGGCAATATAGTGTAGTGGAAAGGGTCCTGAAATGGAAGTCAGGAGATCTGGGTTCTATTCTAATTTTCATTCCTCCACTTACTTCCCTAGGCACCTGGGGCCACCTTACCCTGGAACATCCCTCCATCCCTATAGCCTTCTCACCCCAGACCATCCCTCCATCGTGCCAACCTCCTTTTCCCACTGGTGAGTTCCTCCCAAGGGCCTACATTTTGGGGAAAGGACCAGGCTGCCAACCTTTATTCCTTTCCTGCTCTGCTTCTGACTTTCCTGACTTTGATACTATGCTTCCTCTGAGGGCACCTCCTCCTCAATTCCCTTTTGTGTGTTATCTTCCCTATTAGAGTGTAAGCTCCCCAAGGGGAGTGACTACCTTTCTTTCTGCCTGTGTCTGTAGCCCTGGTTCTTAGCAAAGGGTGTACCCACAGGACGTCCTTCATAAATGCCAGCTGCCCATTGGCCTTACCAGTGTGACCATGTTCAGAGCACTTCATCTCTCTGCCAAGTATCCTCAAATGACAACTCTTGCACCACCTGCGTCATCGGACTGTGGTAAGGAAAGCTACTGTAAAACTCAAAGCCCTTGGAACTGGAATTCAGACCTCATGGCTCCCAGGCCAATATTCTTACCATGCTACCACAGCTGCCTCAAAGAAGAATATTCATGTTTCATAGGAGCAGAGATCTGGCATGTAAGGGATGACTCAGAAATCATCAAGTCAAACCTCCACATCTTACAAACGAGGAAACTAAGGCCCAGAAATGTTAAGTGGCTTGCTCTGGGTCACGCAGCTAGCAAACATCTGTGGTAGAATTCGAACTCATGTGGTTTTTAAAATTAATTTATTTTTAGTTTTCAACATTCACTTTTATAAGATTCTGAGTTCTAAATTTTCTTCCCCTCCCTTTCCTCCCCCCTCCTCAAGACAGCATGTAATCTGATATAGGCTATACACGTACAATCACATTAAACACATTTCTACCTTAGTCATGTTGTAAAGAAGTATCATAACCAAAGGGAAAAACTACAAGAAAGAAAAAAAAAGAAAGAGAGAAAATAGTATGTTTCAATCTGCCTTCAGACTCCATTCTTTCTCTGGCTGTGGATAGCATTTTCCATCATGAGTCTTTTGGAATTGTCTTAGATCACTGCATTGCTGAGAAGAGCTAAAAAAGTTGATCACCACACAAAGTTGCTGAATGTACAATGTTCTCCTGGTTCTACTCACTTCACTCAGCATCAGACCATACAAGTCTTTCCAGGTTTTTTGAAGTCTGCCTGCTCATCATTTCTTATAGTACAGGAGTATTTCATCATATTCATATACCACAACTTGTTTAGCCATGCCTCAACTGATGAGCATCCCCTCAATTTCCAATTCTTTGCCACAACAAAAAGAGCTGCTATAAATATTTTTTGCATATGTAGGTCCTTTCCCCTTTTTTATGATCCCTTTGGGATACAGACCTAGTAGTGGTATTGCTGGATAAAAAGGTATGCACATTTTTACAGTTCCAAATCGCTCTCCAAAATGGTCGGATCATATCACAACTCCACCAACAATGCATTAGTGTTCCAATTTTCCAACGTCTTCTCCAACATTTATTGTTTTCCTGTTTTGTCATGTTAGCCAATGTAACATGTGGTACCTTAGAGTTGTTTTAATTTGCTTTTCACCAATCAATAGTGATTTAGAGCATTTTTTCATATGACTATAGATAGGCTTAATTTCTTCATCTGCAAACTGCCTGTTCATATCCTTTCACCATTTGTCAACTGGGGAATGACTTATATTCTATTACATAGTTCTCTATATATTATAGAAATGAGGCCTTTATCAAAGACACTAGCTGCAAAAATTGTTTCCCAGCTTTCTGCTTCCCTTCTAATCTTGGTTGCATTGGCTTTGTTCGTGCAAAAACTTTTAAATTTAATTTAATAAAAATTATCCATTTTGCATTTCATAATGTTCTCTTCTCTTGTTTGGTCATAAATTCTTCCGTTCTCCATAGATCTCACAAGTAAACTATTCCTTGCTCTCCTAATATGCTTATAGTATCACCCTTTATATCTAAATCATGTACCCATTTTGATCTTATCTTGGTATACAGTGTAAGATGTTGATCTATGCCTAGTTTCTGCCATACTGTTTTCCAATTTTCCTAGCTGTTTTTGTCAAATAGTGAGCTCTTATCCCAGAAGCTGCAGTCTTTAAAATCCACATCTTCTTGACTCTAAATGTACTAGACAGGGCTACCTCCACCTTGTCATGTGTTTGCTCTCTGTTAATGTGGCTAGATGTAGGATGTCCCAAAAATCTCAGTGCAGTTTTAAGACAGTAAAACTTAATACCGTACTATGAGTTTTAGGACACCTTGAATCTACAATGGCATCAATGCATAAAATGGTTCCAAATGGGTCATCCTCATTTGGCCACTTTAATCCCTCATAAATCAGCTCTTTTTTTTTACTACCTAGGATGTACAATAGAAACTTGCTATCTTTCCTGGTGCATAATCTAATAAAAACCTCCTCTTTGTGCAGACTCATGCTTAAAAGAACCTCAGAAGTAAAAGATATAGTTATTGTTGGGCAAGTCATTAGCCACATTTTACAAATGAGCAATTTGAGCCCTAGAAGTTAAGTCATTTGCTCAAAGTCACAGAGGTCTACCTTATGCTAACACGCTGATTCACAGTATTTAGGAAAGAGAATAGAATTTAGAGCTGGATGGAAACTTAGAGTTGATCTAGTCCAATGACCTCATGTTACAGTTGAAAAAAGGCTCTTGAGAATAATTAAACAATGAAAGTGGATCAGAATTGGGCAGGACAGCATGGTATAGTGGTTAGAAAGCCATCTCTGGAGTCCAGGAGACACAGAAAGACTTACATGAACTGATGCTGAGTGAAGTGAGCAGAACCAGGAGAACAATGTACACAGTAACAGCAACACTGTGTGATGACCAACTTTGATAGACTTGGCTCTTCTCAGCAATACAGTGATCTACAACAATTCCAAAAGCGTCATGATGGACAATGCGATCCACAGCCAGAGAAAGAATGGAGTCTGAATGCAGATTGAAACATACTATTTTCTCTTTTTTTTTTTTCTTTCTTGCGGTTTTTCCCTTTGGCTCTGATTCTTCTTTACAACATGACTAATGTGGAAATATGTTTAATATGATTGTACATGTATAGCCTATATCAAATTACATGCTGTCTTGGGGAGGCGGAAGGGGAAAGAGAGGCAAAAATCTAGAACTCAAAATCTTATAAAAGTGAATGCTGAAAACTAAAAATTAATTGATTAAAAAAACTATAAATCCCAAAACAGGGACTGACCTGCATTAGTAGAGGGACTTACCTTAATGGGAACTCCCTCTACCAAAGAAATCATAGGTCTAGTCCTCTCCTCAAAACTGGTTAGAAATGATTGTTTACATTTAATTTCCTAGAATTAAGTTAGTCTTCCTTCTACCTCAGAGCAATTCTCATTACACTAATCATATCCAAATGCTATTGGTCTAATGTGACAGAGACATGAAGAGCATTATATAAGAAGATAATATACAATGTTGATCTCAAATCTCTATGTGAAAGTCATTGTGTAAGTATGTGTCATGGTTATAATACAAAAGAATCAAAATATTGATAAAATTGGTACATAGCATTTTAATTCATTCTAATTTATTTTTAATGTAGAACCAAAGAACAGTTATGAGATGGAGCTCTTAGTAGGTTAAGTATAGTATAGATTTTGGCTCATAACTTTGCCTGGGAGAGAGGTAATATACAGATTTGTAATAGGGAAGCAGTTTTTTGGTCCTTCCATGTTCTCCATGCTGATGATAATCAGATACAATGAAGAAAGTATACCTTTGGATGTCACTCTATTAATGACTCTACAAACTCCTAAGTCAGTAGTAGTCTCTTTATGTGTTTGACTCTATCAGCAGATGAATTATGTAGGGAAACATACATGGGGCACAGAGAAAAACAAACACCCTTCTTAAAGTATTGAAAAAAAAAAGAGACAGAAAAGGAAATTGACAATTCTAGAAGAATTCACAGGATAAAATAACTAATCTTCTTCACAGAACTTACTCGCAATTAGCAAGCATGGACAAGGATGCATCCATCTTCTCTACAGGGGGAATCTGGGCATAAAGTTTTACTTCTTTGGCTTCTGCTGGCTTCTGACCTGATTTTTCTTCCTGTTATGAAAAAAAGTGGGAAGAAGAATATTGTTCTGATTGGAATATTTAACCAAAATAGGGTAATAAGGTCTAAGAATCCCTCCATTTTTACTCAAAAGAATTAAGAAAGCCTAATACTAATTATTATGCTCTCCTAATGAATGTTTTCAATAAATAACTACTGATCTTATGCTCTGCTGTGAACACGACTGAAGCAGGTACACCAATACCAAATAGAGAGGGAAGAATAAAAGAAGACATTTCACATCTGGGATAGTCAAAGCTTCTCAAGTCCATCTGTTTTTAAAAACTTTCCTAGGAGGGTGTTCTGGTCCTCCAACAAGCTTCCCTTACATTCAGGACTCCAGACTTCTAATATCAACTGTTTTCTTTGGCATCTCTTTCCTTTTTTCTACCCTCAGTTCAATCTAAAGTAGGAATAAAAAAAAAAAGCTATAGAAGCCTCTTTTAAACAATTTATTAATTTTTAGTTTTTAATATTCACTTCCATAAGATCTTGAGTTTCAAATTTTCTTCCCCTCTTTCTCCTCCCCCCTCCCCAAGATGGCATGCAATCTAATATAGGCTCTACATATACTTTCATATTAAGCATATTTTCACATTAGTCATGATGTAAAGAAGAATTAAAACCAATGGGAGGAACCATGACAAAGACGAATCAAAACAATAAAAGAAAAGGAGAGCAAATAGCATGCTTCCATCTGCATTCACACTCTATAGTTCTTTGGATGTGGATAGCATTTTCCATCATGAGTCTTTTGGAGCTGTCTTAGATTCTTGCATTGCTGAGAAGAGCTAAGTCTATCAAAGTCAATCATCGCACAGTGTGGCTGTTACTGTGTACAATGTTCTCCAGGTTCTGCTCACTTCACACAGCATCAGTCCATACAAGTCTTTCCAGGTTTTTCTGAAGTCTACTTCATCATATCTTAGAACACAACAGTATTCCATTACATTTATATACCGTAACTTGTTCAGCCATTCCCCAACTGATAGGCATCCCCACAACTTCCAATTCTTGGCTACCCCAAAAAGAGAGAAGCTTCATTTCTACCACTTCACTGGAACAGCAGCTTAAGAAGCAATGTAGCACATACTGGATTTGCAGTCAGAACTCATAGGTTAAAATTATACCCATTACTTACTACATGACTTCGGGTAAGTCATTTAAAAACCTCTTTGGTGCTCACTTTACTGTAAACAAAGGATTGGACTAGATGCCCTCAAAGGCCTCCTTCAGCTCTACATCTACAATCCTATCTTCTTCTTATGATGGACTGCCCAGACACACTGAGTGCTTTGTTTTTAATGTTTAATACACATTGCTTTGTTTAACCCTCACCACCTTTGTGAATTAAATTTTGGGTTGAGTCTGATAGAGATTAAGTGACTTCTCCAAATAGTAGAGCTGGAATTTAAACTTAGATTTTCTTCTTTCTCATTAGGTTACTTGACCAGTCCAAGGGCAAAATGTTGTCAGTCCTGTTTCGGGAAGGAGGAGATTGGGGAAGGGAGAGGCCTCCTCACTAGGCATCCTTAATAGACAAGTCTTACTCCCTGGGGCTTCTGTGTTGCACAAACCAACTCCCATAACCTGGCACATCAGGGCAGTTGAGGCCTGTGCTAACACAAATCACTGACCCTGAGTTTACTAATTTAATTGCCTGCCTTTATCAGCAGACTTCACTTTTACCCTGCCTGGAAATATTTCCCAGTGGTTGACATACTCCCATTCTTCCTGCTCTTCACATAGCCACGATACTGACCCCCTCCCCAGCCTTAGCAGTTCGTTCCCTCATCTCATCTCTATCTCCGCCCCTTTAACCCTACCCAATACCCGTCCCACTCTGTATCTGTCAGTCTCTTCTGTTGTGTCCTTGGGTCTGTCTGCTCCATAATTAACCACCCGGCTTTCACACTAAGTCTTCTTTCTCACTCATTCAGATGTGGTTCCTTCCTGACGACACTGCTTCTCTTGCCATCCTTTGCAGTTCTAGTTGTAGTTTCCCTCAGACTCCACTCACTGATCATGATGGTGGAGCCCGAATACTTCTTCCTCCAACTGCCCCTTCTAGACTCTCCCTTTATCACTATCACTAATTTCTTCCCCTTTGGGGTTCATTTATTCCAATTTTATTATCTGCTCTAGATTCTGGTAGCTGTGATTCATCAATACCCCAGAACATTACCCTCCCTTTTTCAGTAAGTTCAGTGTCTGGCTCACAGTCTTTTTTTCCAGGGATTTTCCAAATCTCTCTCATTCTAGGAGACTTCAAAATACATGCGGGGGGGGGGGGGGGGCGGAGCCAAGATGACAGAGTGAAAGCAGTGACTTGCTTCAGCTCTCCCCCAAACCCCTCCAAATACTCATAAAAAATGGCTCTAAACAAATTCTGAAGCAGCAGAACCCGCAAAAAGACAGAGTGAAACAAATTTCTAGCCCAAGACAACCTGGATGATTGATCAGAAAGGTGTATCGCTCTGGGCTGGGAGCGCAGCGTGGGCGTGAAGGCCACAGCAAACCTGGAGCAGGCCTCAGAGGACTGAATCTCGGGCAGCTGTGGTGGTTTCCAGACTTCTCAATCCATGAATGACAAAGACAACTTAGAAGGTCAGTGGGAAAAGTCTGTTTCTGTGGTGCTCAGAGAGGAAGGCAGGGTCTCAGCTCCATTCCCCAAGAGTGTGGCCCTGGGCGGGGGCAGCTGCTTTCCGAGCTTCCGGCCCACAGACTGAGGGGGAATCCAGTGGCTGATCAGAGAGGGGTTGCAGGGATCTCTTTGCCAGTGCTGAGGCAGGAATCTCTTGTTTTGCCCGTGTTTGGATCTGGGTCACAGTTCTCGGCGGCGGTGCTGGGGTAAGGAGGAGCGCTGGCATGGTGGAGCTTGTAGTGGCTGTGGAGAGAAACCCCTCCTCACAGTTACAGGACAGAAAGGACTACTTGTGGTCACAGGCCAGGAAAGGAGTAAACACCTCGTCCCTTATCATACCACCTTGGAAGAACTGAAAATTTACAAGTCCCTACAAGTATCTCTGAAAACAGCTGCACAAACCCCTGAAGCTTGGGACAATGCATTCTCCACATTGGAAGCAGACTCTTACCTTAACAAAGAGTTTAAAACTCAAGTAATTGGCTGGGATCATGAGCATGCAGCGCAAAAAGAGTCAGACCACAGAATCTTACTTTGGTGAAAAAGAAGATCAAAATATACAACCAGAAGAAGACAACAAAGTCAAAGCTCCTACATCCAAAGCCTCCAAGAAAAATATGAATCAGTCCCAGGCCTTGGAAGAGCTCAAAAGGGATTTTGAGAAGCAAGTAAGGGAAGTAGAGGAAAAACTGAAAGTGAAGTGATAGAAAAAATCATGAAAAACAAGTCAACAGCTTGCTAAAGGAGACCCAAAAAAATACTGAAGAAAATAACACCTTAAAAAATAGCCTAACCCAAATGGCAAAAGAGGTCCAAAAAGCCAATGAGGAGAAAAATGCCCTCAAAAGAAAAACTGGCCAAATGGAAAAGGAAATCCAAAAGCTTACTGAAGAAAATACTTCCTTAAAAATTAGAATAGAGCAATTGGAAGCTAGTGACTTTATGAGAAATCAAGACACAGTAAACAAATCCAAAAGAATGAAAAATTAGAAAACAATGTGAAATATCTCATTGGAAAAACAACTGACCTGGAAAATAGAATCCAGGAGAGAGAATTTAAAAATTATTGGACTATCTGAAAGCCATGATCAAAAAAGAGCCTAGACATCATCTTTCAAGAAATTATCAAGGAAAACTGCCCTGATATTTTAGAACCAGAGGGCAAAATAGAAATTGAAAGAATCCACAGATCTCCTCCTGAAAGAGATCCCCAAAGGAAAACTCCTAGGAATATTATAGCCAAATTTCAGAGTTCCCAGGTCAAGGAGAAAATATTACAAGCTGCCAGAAGGAAACAGTTCAAGTACTGTGGAAACACAATCAGGATAACACAAGATTTAGCAGCTTCTACATTAAAGGACCGCAGGGCATGGAATATAATATTCAGAGGGCAAAGGAGATAGGATTACAACCAAGAATCACCTACCCAGCAAAACTGAGTATAATCCTTCAGGGGAAAAAATGGTCATTCAGTGAAATAGAGGACTTTCAAGCATTCCTGATGAAAAGACCAGAGCTGAATAGAAAATTTGACTTTCAAATACAGGGCTCAACTGGAACATGAAGAGGTAAACAGAAAAGAGAAATCATAAATGACTTATTAAGATGATATTTATAACTCATGAGACCTTTGTCAGTACTAGGGTAGTTGAAGGAAAAAAATTATACGTATGTATAGATAGATAGATAGATAGATAGAGGGCACAGGGTGAGTTGAAGATTAAGGGGTCATATCTGGAGAATAAAATTAAGGGATGAGAGAGGATGATACTCGGAGAAGAAGAAAGGGAGAGGTAGAATGGGGTAAATTATCTCACAAAAAAAAACAGAAAAGAAAAGTCTCTTACAGTGGAGGGGAAACAGGGGAAGGTGAGAGGGAATGATGAATCTTATTCTCATAGGATTTGGCTTAAGGAGAGAATAA
The DNA here is from genome assembly GCF_003287225.1 of Phascolarctos cinereus. Classification (NCBI taxonomy): domain Eukaryota; kingdom Metazoa; phylum Chordata; class Mammalia; order Diprotodontia; family Phascolarctidae; genus Phascolarctos; species Phascolarctos cinereus. The sequence goes on from NW_027555736.1 coordinate 229,317,026, forward strand.
CATACACATTCAATTGGGTATGGAAATCTGTCTTACCCTACAGGAAAATAGGGGGAGAAGGGGACAAGAGAGCAGGGGGATGATAGAGAGGAGGGCAGATTGGGAAAGGGGTAATCAGAAGCAAATACTTCTGAGGAGGGACAGGGTCAAAAGAAAGAATAGAATAAATGGGAGGGCAGGATAGGATTAAGGGAAATAGAGTTAGTTTTTCACAACATGTCTACTATGGAAGTGTTTTGCATAACTGCACATGTACAACCTATATTGAGTTGCTTGCCTTTTCAATGAGGGTGGTGGGGAGGGAGGAAGAGAGAAAATTTGAAACCTAAAGTTTTAAAAACATATGTTTAAAAAAATGTTTTCACATGCTACTGGGAAATAAGAAATACAGGAGATGGGGTACAGAAGTCTATCCTGCCCTACAGGAAAATAGAAGGGGAAGGGAATAAGAGAAGGGGAGAGAGATAGAAGAGAGGACAGACTAGGGGAAGGGATATTCAGAATTCATACCATCTTGGGTGGGGGAGGGGGAGATGGGGCGAAAATTTGGAACTCAAAAACTTGTGGAAGCTAATGTTGAAAACTAAAAATAAATAAATTTATATTTAAACAAATAAATAAATAAATAAAACAAAATACATGCTGATGTTCATTCCAACACCCTAACTTCCCCACTCCCCCTGCTCAGTTTCCATAACCTTCTCCTCAACTCCGCCCTGTCTCCACACAGGGACGATTATACCCTGGACCTTGCCATCGCTCACTGGCATTCTGCTCCTAGCTTGCTGACCTAAACTTGCACAATTTCCCTGGCAGAAATACTTTCACGGTATGCACAGGCTTCTGCCTGTCTTTTTGTATAGCCCTCGTCTGACTGAAGGAGTTCACTGTTGTTTCTTTGAATGTCTTGATCATTACTAGATCTTTTTTCTTTTTTTTGATTAGGCAATGTGATTAAGTGACTTGCCTAGGGTCACACAGTGTTATGTGTCTGAGGCCGGATTTGAACTCAGGTCCTCCTGAATCCAGGGCTGGTGCTCTATCCACTATGCCACCTAGCTACCCTGCTAGATCTTTTTAACATCTTTGCTGGAGTATACACATAAGACCTAGGCTCCTCTACAATGTTTAACACTGCCATTTTTGCTAGAAGACTTCTACTATCTTCTGAAAGATGAAATTATCATCAAAGCATATCAAGAATTTATCTAGCTCTGTTTTTAGGTACAAAGAGATCTCCAGCAGATGTCTAGATAGTTGAAGCCTTCTATCACAAGTATACCTTGCCTCTATGCTAGTTTTTGTGCTCTGTATCAAGAGAGTCAACATGGTATAGTGAAGATAGCTGACCTGAGGAAAGAAAGCCTGGTGGTTCAAGTCTGTCCTCCAACACACGTGGACTATTAGATCCTTTGAAAGTCATTTATTTGTCACCCAGGCACCTCTCTAAGAGAGGTAGAGATTTTCTACACTGCAAAAAGAGTTGTAGATTTTCTCTGGTAGAAGTTTCCTGTCCAAGAGTTGAAATGAAAATCATTTGTCTGAAGCAAGAAAAAAAAAAAAGAACTTACGGTAGGTCTGTAATATATTCCCATAATGCTAACATTTATATTCTTCTTACCCTCATTCAAATGTCTACTACCCTTCTTTCCACCTCAGAGTTCATGGACTTACACAAAGTACACAGGTCTGTATCTTCTTTTTTTTAACTGGATTAATAATCTCCTTGACAGAGAAAGCTCTTAGTGAAGAATCTTCTCTACAAATGCAAACATTCTCTGCAAGTTACAGTCTTAGAGTGTTTGCTGTGGTCACATAGTGAGTATGTTTCAATTCTGTATTTTCTTTTAAATACCTTACTAGTTCCCCTTTTATTGAAACTGTTTTCTTTCGAAAAAAAAAAGTATCTTTTCAGCGCTGGATGTTATGAGGTTTTTTTTTCCTGCCATTTATTTACTTCTTTGTATTAAAATACCAAGATCACTTTGCTTAATACTCATTCTCTGCATTTTGTTGTAGAGACACCTGAAGTTGTGAGTGCCTCTCTAAGCTTTGGTTTCAGTTATTATTATTTTTTAATTACTGAATATATCTTTTATTGTGTTTTATGTCACCCTGCCATGGTAGCTGGTTTAACAGCTATATCTAAGTACTTTCTGCTTTCTCCCCTTTATTTTAAGATTAAAATCCTCTTATCCCCATCAATAAATTCTCTGGACAAATACATTCTCCCCAGTCTTTGCTGGACAGTCATTGTCTCTGGTCAAGATTCCAGAAGCTTCCCAGGGCTCTGTCCTCTCCCACTCCTCATTCCCCTCTTCAGCAGCTGCAGATTTGATTCCTCTTGACTTTTTATGGATCTTCCTAGGGGAAAGGTGCATGAAGACAGAGAGGGCAGCAATGACAACCAGTACCACTATCCTGCCCTCAGTAATAGATATATACTAGGCTCCTTGTTGCTGAGGCTGTCACAGGTATTATTTCCCTGGTACCAGTCTGTGAACATGCAGCCGATTCTCTTGCACAACACCAATTCACTCTGCAGTCACAAATTCTCGTATGTGAAGCAATGAACCAGATTCCACCCTCTAATAGCACCTTCTTAGCTAGCTTCTTCCAATAATGACCTTTGTCCTTACGTTCCAATTAGGAGGAATTTGTTGTTGTACAGTAGTATTGCTCCGAACGAAAACTTGGGCATCGAACCACACTACCAAAGAGGGATGGTGAACATGCACTGCATCATTTTGCCCCTCAGAAACGGTATTTCAAAGCACTGCTTTGCCCCCGCCTCTTCACTCTCATCCCCCGCCCCTTCGAGGTGCCGCGAGCCTGGGAGTCCTTAGCCCCTCCACCCATCATTCTGTCCCTCAGCTTCTCCGCCCACCATGGCCGACGGGGAAGCAGCCTTTGATGATGTTGGAGAAGAATGAGTGATCAACGAAGAGCATAAAATATAGACAAAAATACTCCTTTTCTCTATGACTTAGTGATGACCCATGCCCTAGAGTGGCCTAGTGGCTGCACAGTGGCTTCCAGATGTAACCAGACCTGAAGGGAAAGATTTCAGCATTCCTCGACTTGTCGTGGGCACACACAACATCAGATGAACAAAACCATCTTGTGATACCCAGAGTGCAGCTCCCCAGTGATGATGCTCAGTCTGATGCCTCTCATTACGACAGTGAGAAAGGAGAATTTGGAGGCTTTGGCTCAGTTAGTGGGAAAACTGAAATTAAAATCAAGATTAACCATGAAGGCAAAGCAAACAGGGCCCGTTATGTGCCCCCAAATTCTTGCATTATTGCAACAAAGACTCCATCCAGTGATGTCCTTGTTTTTGACTACACCAAGCACTCGTGAACACCAGACCCTTGGGGTAGCTAGGCGGTGCAGTGGATAGAGCACTGGCCCTGAAGTCAGGAGGATCTGAGTTCAAATCTGGCCTCAGACACATAACTCTTACTAGCTGTGCAGCTCGGGGCAAGTCACTTAACCCCAATTGCCTAAAAAAACCCAAAAAACCAGACCCTTCTAGGGAGTGTAACCCAGATTTGTGTCTCTGTGGACATCAAAAGGAGGGCTATGGCCTGTCTTGGAACCCAAATCTCAGCGGACACTTGCTTCGTGCATCAGATGATCATACCATCTGCTTGTGGGACATCAGTGCAGTTCCAAAGGAAGGTAAGATAGTAGACGCAAACACCATATTCATTGGACATACAGCAGTAGTTGAAGATGTTTCTTGGCACCTGCTCCACGAATCTCTTTTTGGATCAGTTGCTGACGATGAGAAGTTTATAATCTGGGACACACGATCAAACCAAGCCACTCAGTGGATGCTCACACTGTCAAAGAAAATTGTCTCTCTTTCAATCCTTTTTTTTTTTTTGCTTAGGCAATCGGGGTTAAGCGACTTGCCCAGGGTCACACTGCTAGTAAGTGTCAAGTGTCTGGTCTGAGACTAGATTTGAACCCAGGTCCTGCTGACTCCAGGGCCAGAGCTCTATCCACTGTGCCACCTAACTGCCCCTCTTTCAATCCTTATAGTGAGTTTATTCTTGCCACAGGATCAGCTGATAAGACAGTTGCACTGTGGGATCTTAGAAACCTGAAACTGAAGTTGCATTCCTTTGAGTCACATAAGGATGAAATATTCCAGGTTCGATGGTCTCTCCACAACGAAACTATCTTGGCTTCCAGTGGCACTGACCACAGGCTAGATGTCTGGGACTTGAGTAAAACTGGAAAAGAGCAGTCGCCTGAAGTTCTAGAAGATAGGCTACCAGAATCATTGTTTATTCACGGTGGCCACACTGCCAAGATATCAGATTTCTCCTGGAACGCCAACGAACCTTGGGTTATTTGTTCTGTATCAGAAGCCAATATCATGCATGCCTGGCAGAAGGCTGAGAACATATACAATGATGAAGACCCTGAAGGAAGCATGGATCCAGAGGGACAGGGGTCCTAGACATGTCTGCACTGGCACTGATTTTTAGACTCCCCTTTCTTCCCAACCTGAGATTGATAACAGTGGTTTTGAGACAGACTTTTTTTGTCCAGACAGTCATCTGTAGGTACCTGTTAACCTAGACAGTGAATGATTTCTGACTATTAACCAAGGGGTGGGGGTGGGGGGGAACTTGACTCAGCAGAGCCACAGACTCATATTTAACTTTTTTCCATGAATTTTTTATGAGCAAATCCAGCTCTAAAATCTGATTTAACCACAAGAAATGGACCATGAGTGTTTTATTTTTCTTCCTATGCTATAACTGCAAGTTTTTCAGGCTAATTTAAGTAAAATTAGAATGGAATAGGATTTATATTCAAGTGAGGAGTCTGAGCCACTGAAGTATTAGCATTGTAAGACATCTGAACTGTCTCCCTTGTTAACAGAGATTCAAAGACTAAAACTGGCATGGCTAACCTTTTAGGGTACAGATCATTCCTGCTGTAGACTAGCCTACCCCTGCTGGTTGCCTCTGTAACCAGTCAAAATGTCTTATTGAAATTTTTTTGTTTTATTTAAATTTTTTTTTCTTCCCTAGTGACTGTTTACTCCTTCCACTTATCTGACAGGGGTCAAACAGCCATGTGAAATGTAGCTGTTCCTGCAAAATACTTTTGTTCACCTCATATAGTTTTACTCTCTAATATATTTCTTGAGCTATGTTTTTATATTATTTCTTTACTTTCTGTGAATTTTTTTAACTTGAGACCACCAGGTTATAAAGAAGATGCATATTTTTACCTGACAGATATACTACTGATAGACCACCCAGTAATCTGAAACCAGAACAACTGGTAGCTGACATATGCTTTAAAATTCTGGAGCTTCTTTTCTTCCTTCTTCCTTTTCTTTAAAAACAAAAAATTTTTTTTCAACAAAACCCACACAAACAGAATTAGTCCTTGACTAATTCTGTCCTTTGGGGTAACTTGTCCAACCAGCAGCCTGTTACTGTCCATGACTAACTGCCTTAATGGGGTAGGACTGTTATTGATATTACTCTTATTGGGAATGAAGAGGGAGTATTTATTGAAAAAATATGTGGTAAGTGCACAGGATTTAAAATGAACATGATTTACATATTTAAATCACTAGTGCTAAAACACATATGTAATAAAACTTTAAAAACCATTTTAATATAGAATTCAGACTTTTTTTTTAATCAAAGTTTTTAGAGAGCCCAGTGATTATTAAATTCTTTCTCTTTGACCTATATCCCAGGTGAGTTGCTTTCAATACCAAACATGTTACATTTGCTATTTTTTCAATTTTTTGATTTGGTTCATATATTTCTTGCTGCCTCAAAGAGTCAGTGATTTCTGTTTGATCTGTTATAAAATGTCTAGGGATTTCATTCCTTGGGTAAGATTTACCACTTTTCTTCTGAACTACTTATTCTCCTTTCAATTCTTTCCTCCAATACTTTGGTTTCACTTTTATCTCTTGCTTCACTTCTTTTAGGAAATCACATAGTCCTTATGGAAAATCTATTTTTTCTTTTGGGTCTCTGCACAAGGTTGATGCCAAGTATCTCTTTCCATGTAAGTTGGATTTTAAGTTATCTTAGAACTTAATATAATACTTTATGGTAGCATATATCTCTTTGAATATAGTCTTTTCTCCAGCTATAGTTCCTGAATCAGGGCTTTGTGACAGGGTGAGGCTCTGCCTTCCATTACGCTTTTTCAGAGGGGTGGTTGGTCCTACCTGGTCTTGACCTGGATTTCTACGCTGACCTTCACTTTATGGGCTTAGACACATCACTCTCAATCTTGCTAGAGACAATTAAGCCCATATCTGGGGTGTCCCAGTCTGAGCACTTCTAGAACTATAGGTTCCCCATATTAGTCACTGCTACTCATGGTCACTTCCCAGGTCCACACTGCAGCTTTCTAACCACCATGGGGCTTTCTCAGGAGAGCCCTCCACTCTAGCCTTCTCCAGATCCTGAGCCTTGCAGACTACACCTGAGACTGGCCTCAGGTATGTGGGAGGCTACCGACTTGTTTGCCAGTATAGGCACTGGCTTTACTGGTGGGTCCCCTTTCCTATGGGGACCTGTTGAATTGCGGCTGAAGTCTGAGCAGTTCTGAGTTGAGAGAAGTTGAAAAGAAGCTAGATTTCTTGATTATTATTCAATCTGTTGCTATTTTTAAGTTTTTGTTGGAATAGGGGTATGGGAGCTGGATTTCCCACCACTGTTCAGGCAGCCATCTTGTCCAGAAGTCCAATCTAAATCACAAAGAACTGAAAGTCCCTTCCTTTACCAAAACCTCAGGAAGTAAACACTGGAAATATTATAACTTATATACTGGTATTATAACAAATCAGAACTTTATAATGCAGAATTCTCCCTGAGTAGAAACCAGACAGAAATGAATAAAAAGTAACTAAGTAAATTAGTAAAACTAGTGAAGAGCTGTAGAAAGTAAAGAACCATTGAAATATTTTGTTATTTTATCCACTGTAATCTATCTTCCCCGGGTCCTACAATTCCAGAAAAACAATAAATACAAGGCTATAAAACTTGGTGTGAAGATAGAATTGATAAGAATTGTTAACTGAATGGATAAAAGGGTGAAGGAAAGGGTAGTAAAGAGTGAAGAATGACCCCAAAATTGTGAACCTGGGTGACTGGATAGTGATACCCTTATCAGAAATAAGGAAGTTAGAAAGAGGTGTGGTTTGTGGAGTAGAGATAATGAATTCTGTTTTGGACACATTGAGTTTGAGATGCTGATGGGTCACTGATTCATACATCTAAGCAGGCAGTTGGTAATGCAGGACTGGAAGTTGGTAGACAGATAAGGGCTGGATAAACAGATCTGGAAGTAACCTAGGAGAGTTAATGAACTCACTAAGAAGGAGTCTATGGTAAGAAGTGACTGGCTAGGAAAGAGCTCTAGGGTATAATCACACACAAGGGGCTAGAAAATGGAACAATGATCCAGAAAAAAAAAAGCTAAGAAGTAATATCACAAAAACACAAAAAGGATAAAATATACAGGAGTACCTAGTCGTCATCAGGGTGAAAAGCTACAGAAAGGTCAGGAAGGATAAATACCAAGAAAAGTTCAATGGATTTGAGAAACAGACCACTGGTAGACTTGGTGAGAGTAATTTCATTTGAGAGGAAGGACTGTAAACCAGATATTAAGAGTTGAGATGTGAAGGGGGGGGTGAAAAAATAAAGACAATGAGTATAGATGGCTTTTTCTAGAAATTCATTGATTATTGAATGGATGCTTATTGAATGATGATTATTAATCAGACATAATTGAGATGGCCAAATAATTATATTCTTAAAAGTTAATTAATTTACAAGTTCCAAATTTCTAGTGGTCAAAAAGTATGCTTTCTATAATTTTTAAAAGAGTTCATATACTTACCCATCTGGCTAGTGCTTCTTTAATTGTTGTTGCTTTTGCCTAAAAAAAAAAAATTTAAGTAAGGTGTCTTTATTGGTATCCTCTTTGTCTTAGCTAATTTATGATATAATTTTTTAGTCAACTGTTTATCCCATTAAAAATATTAACTTTTTTTAGTACTATACATTGATAGTGAGGTATTTACATTTTCTATAGAGAAATCAGGGGTGCTTAACTTAAGGATGTTGCAACAAAAAAAAAGAATGATTGTCATTTCAGGGCTATTATCATACACATAAATTCTACTCCCATCTAGTTTCCAAGGAAAAATAAGCTGTTGAATACCATGTATTTAAGAAATATATTTTACATATGGCAGGGCAGGTATAGATTTATATCAGCCTGGTTTTCATTGAAATTTGTTTTAAGAACAAACCCCCAAAATGAAAGTTCAGCTATTTATGTTATTTAACCTTTAAAAAAATGATAGATATCCACTGATTTTAAAAAATGAAATGTTTTTAAATGGTTGTTCAGTTGTTTCAGGCATGTCTGATTCTTTGTGACCTTATTTGGGGTTTTCTTGGCAAAGATACTAGAGTAGTTTGCCACTTCCTTTTCTAGCTCATTTTTTACAGATGAGGAACTGAGGCAAACAGAGTTAAGTGACTTGGCCAGGGTCACACAGCTAGTCTGAAGTCAGATTTGAACTCAAGAAGATAAGACTTCTGGCTTTGGGCCCAGCAGTCTATCTAGTATGCCACCTAGCTGCCCCAGTTTTTAAACAGATCAACTCCAAATTTTATACTCCCTCTATTCTGTTTCCTGAAGATGGACAATGAGAAAATGAGCCAGACAAAAAATATAATTTTCAAACATTACATATACTATACAATATAGGCACTTAATAAATGCTTTTGACTGAATAAATGTTTTGAATCATTATTTGATTATGTGGGTAATGTGCCTATCTACAAATGCTAAATGAACTATTTTTCCTATGCAGCACTTATACACACTTCCATAATTTTTAAGTCACATTTAAAATTATTCTTTTCAATTAAGTGATTCTATTATATACAACCTGGCCTTTCCCAAAGTCAACAGGAGATAATTACACAGTTTATATTATTCCAAACGACCCTGAAGCAGCACTAGCCTAGAACTTTATCATAAATTTCAGTTAATCATATGCAAATAGTATATACTTCAGTGTAATATAGGAACTAATTTTATGTAATTAACATTATAGCATAGAATCTGAGTTATAAGGGTCCAGAGAAGTCATCTAATTCAACATATATCTGAACAGAAATTCCCTCTATGACATACCCAACAAGTGGTTATCAACTTTACACTTGAAGACCTCAAAACTACTTTTAGACAGCTCTAATTGTTAGAATTTTTGTGTTCACTCCTAGCTAAAAATCTGTATCTCTGCAACTTTTACTCATTCCTAGTGCAGCTCTCTTGGGCCAAGCAGAATAAATCTAATCCATTTTCTACATGACAGTCCTTAAAATATTTGCAGGCAGCTATCATGTCCTCTTCTAAATCTACTTTTTTCCCCAGGCTAAATGTCTTGCCATCCTGGTGGCCTCTTCAGGAAATAGCTCATCAAATTTCCTTCCTAAAATGTGGTACCCAGAACTAAACACAGTACTCCAGTTGTTGTTAGACCAGGGCAGAGTACAATGGGGCTATCATCTTCCCTGGTCCACACACTATTCCTCTCTTAGTTTTCACACTGTTGACTAAGACTGAGTGTGTGGTACACTTAGATTTTCTGACCTTTTCCACGCAAACTGTTGCTAGGTACACCTCCCTTATTCTCTACTTGCAAAGCTAATTTTTGAACCCAAGTACAGGGTTTTACATTTATCCCCATTACATTCCATCTTATTAGATTCAACCCAGGGTTCCAGTCTCCCAATATCTTATTGGCTCCTTGGCTCCTATCTTATCCCAGTTAGCTAATTCTCCCAGAGTTGTGTTATTTGCACAAATGTTAAGTATGCCATCCATGCCTCCATCCAAGTCACTGATAAAAATGTTAAACACCAAAGGGCCAAGGGCAGATCCCACCTGCTGAAAACCTCCCTCTAAGCAGTGAGCTTTATATATTATAGGCACTTAATAAATGTCTTTTGAATTGAATTGATTAATACTTTTGGGGGCCCACATTTTTTTCTGTTACTTCATTGGTGTAGGACATGCCTCCAGTGGTGCAGATCAGCAACATCCATGATTTACTATCTTAGGGAGTTTCGTTGGTCACAGAAAGATTAAGTGATTTTTCTGTGGTCATCCAGCTAGGATGTGAAATTAGGCAGGTCTTGAACTCAGGTCAGTCTGTCTCTAAGGCTGACTCTCCAGCCAAACTTCTACATCCTGACTCTTAATTAATGAGAATAATAATTTACACTTCTCTATCAAAGTACTTCATAGAGCATCTCATTTGGATCTCACAAAACAACCCTGTGAGATAGACAGCACAGGTATTGTTCTCATTTTACCAATGAAGAAACAGGCTAAGGCTCAGAGAGGTTAAATGACTTGTCCATGGACATACAAGTAATGCATCAGAAGCAAGATTTACTAATCCCAGGTCCAGCATACTGTTTACCACACCCTGCTCCCTCTCACATTAGTAATTGTCAGTGACTATTCTTCGGTCTAGTCAATCATTTTTGAATTTGCCCTAGGCATTCTGTTTAGACTGCCCTGGGTAAAAAAGGCTTTCCTCTGACACATATGAGTTGTTACCACAATGTCTTCAATTCCTAAGATTTCACCATAGAAATGTCCACCAAGTAACCTAAATAAAACTGAAGTGTCTGCTTCAGAAGAATGAATTGAAAACTTTCCCGACTACACTTTAATTCAATTCAGTATTTATTAAATGCCTGCTTTGTATTTAGTCTAGTTTATGGTTTGGTAGGGAAACTGGGCACATAGCTAAGAAACTATAATCATCATGAGTTCATCAGAGGGGCACAAAACAAGGCACCATTTATTTTGTATTTATCTTGTATGTGTGTATATGTACATACTGTCTCCCCTGATAGAATGCAAGGTGCTTGAGGACAGGGACCATCTTTCTATCCCAAGGGCCTAAGCACAGTACTTAGCACACTGTATGAGAAGTCATCTATAAAATGAGGAAGAGTGATGGTATCTAAGATACTACTAATACTATTACTAGATGGTATCTAAGGTTCCTATCAACTCTAAAATCACAAGCTGTTTAAAAGGCAGAGTAGGAAGTTGGAGAGGATAGGGGAATTTGAAATTAACTTGAAGCTCTTATTGGTTCAAATTTGATATAGAAGTCCCATAAGTCATGTCACTAATACTAAGATATATACTTTCAGTTTAATTCAATCTATTGTGTACAAATGTTAAGTAACTTTCATGTTTGTATTTAAGTATATGCAAGTTTTGCTTTCCAAGTAAAAACTCTTTGTAGTAACAATGTGATACTTAAAAATCAAGCCAAAATTTTATTTGGGTAAATTTACTTCAATATTGATGTTGTTTAAAAAGTTTTGAACAAAGCTTCTTTAATTTTCTTATTCTTTACATATAAGGTTACTTAATCAAACAATTCATAATTTTGCATTGCATCTTCCTAGTACCTTACACACTCGATCAATATTTGCTTAATGAATGTTAAAATCTGTTTTATTTTTAAGTCAAATTATGTATCATTCTAATTCTGATTGAGACTAGCATGGAATTACCACCTTCAAAAAGGACAGAAAAGAATTTTATTATTTTAATATGTCACCACCCCCCCAAACTGACCACAGTAACATCTACCAAATAAAAGGCTGAAAATATTCCTCAACTTCTGTGAATAAAGCTTCACCTACACCTTAAGGGAACAAAATCACCAAAAAATAGCAACAAACAAGAAAAAGCTGTACAGCATTATTGGCACTTTCCTCACAAACCCATAATCCATATATTTTATCACCTGCAACCAGGGGGTTGCATCGATGGAATGCGACTGGACTTGGGATTTCATTGGTATGGGGTACCTGGGTGTGCTGGCTGTTGTTTAGCTGTTTGACTCTCTGTGACCCCATTTGGGGTTTTCTTGGGAAAGATATTGGAGTGGTTTGCCATTTCCTTCTCCAGCTCATTTTACAGATGAGGAAACTGAGGCAACAGGGTGAAGTGACTCACCCAAGGGTCACATGGCTAATAAGTGGCTGAGCTCACATTTGAACTCAGGACCTCTGGCCTCCAAGGCACTCTCTCCACTGGGCCACTTAGCTGCCTGGGTGTACTAAAGTCAGCTCCAACTTTTTAGAAAGAGTCAAATGTTCAATTTTCTGTGGCAGGCATGTGTTAGAGCCAGATTCAATTGCTCTCAGAGAAGACTGTTAAATTGTTACTGCCAGTATTTATACCTTGGAAATCAGCAAACTACAAATCAGGACCTGATTTATTGTTTTGTTAACTGTCTAGACTGAAAAGTTACGGAGAAAATGTTAATGCAGATACGATTTTTTTTTTAGGGGAGAAGCTGGTTGTTAAACATTTACCAGCACTCCCTCTCAGCCAACGTAGGTGAACATTTGTCTCCCCTGTAACTCACAGCCTTAGACAGTTGTCTGGAGGCAATGAAAGTCTAAATGATTTGCTCAGAGTCACACAAGGCACTTGAATCCAGGGCTTCGAGACCTAGCCAGTACTCTATCCACAAAGCCGAAGTGCTTCTCAGCTATTCATTTCCTGGTTTTACTGGTCGTAAAAGCAGTAGCGGGTTGTCTTCTTCAGTTCTGCTTCCTGGACACACACCTTGCACCTCTAGAGGTTTCAGACTAACCTAAATTTTTATGGGATTCTCTCCTCAATAAACAGAGAAATAGTATGAAGCCACTGATTTCCCTCTGAGTCTGTCTACCAGTTCAAAAGACATACTTGAACCTGTTAATTAACTTCCATGACGCACACCCAAGGAACTATTTAAGGCCAGATTTTTTTTTTTTGCTAAAATTTAGAACTGAACTCCAAAACCTTTTTAGCTCTTAGCTCTGACCACATAAATGCAAGGGGGGGGGGGTGGGAGGAGGAAAGATCATTTACGGAAAGAAGAGCAGTAATCACTCTTGCTGTAACTACCTTCCCGGTCCTACCCCACCCACCCACCCCTTGTCCCCCTGGTATAATTGCTGTCTATTTGAGCATTTGGAATTTCAAAAAGAGAACCGTACCTACTCTTCATAAACAACCGCCCTGAAGGACGATTACTTGCTGTCCTAAATTGGCCAGAAGAGTCTGGAAGCACGACTCTCAACCAATCAATACCTATTCCCTTTCGAGAAACTGGTTTGAGTTTTCAAGGCTGTACACAGACAGGAGAATGGCTCACTGCAGCTTGGCATTTACCTTTAGACAGTCACTGCCCCGTTACCAGGCAAATCCGGGCTTCGCAAAGCAGCGAGGAGAGATGCAGGCAGCTAGCAAACCTCCCGGAGAGTCGGGTTTGCAGCATCACCGCCCACAGATGATCCTCACCGTTAATTAGAGATAACAAGTGTACATTGTTGCGCCAATCACAACTGGAGCCCTCCCCGTCTCTCGTGGAGAAGAGAATTCCTCCAGTGCAAGAGGCTCCCTTCGCCTTCTTCTCCCCCACCTCTTCTTCACTTCATCCCCCTTGCATCCCCCTTCTCCTCCTCGGGCTCCCACTGCCCCCCGCCCAAGCCGCAGCCATCCGCCCCAGGCCCCTCTCCCCAACAGACCCTCCCCCTCCCCTTCGTCCTAGACTCCCTCCTCCGAGTAAGCGTCCCTTTACGCCCCTCACCACTACTTCTCCGCCCCCGACCCCCGCTACCCCCAACCCAAGGTTAGTCTCCCCAAACCCTGGAGGTTACTTACCATTCCGCTCCGTTGCTACTGTCACTGCGGTGGTTGCTAGGGCCCAGCTTGGGCCTGGGCGCATGCGCAGTGCCAGGAGGTACACACAGGCGCGCGCCCGTGCAGCAGCACCACCTTCCCTCCCGGTCGCGCGCGTGCGGCGAGAGGCATTGTGGGATGACTAAAGGGGTCGGCAGAGTCCTTCCGCTCCGGCCTGCAGGGGGCGGGGGAGGGGGAAAGAGAGGGGGGATGGGGCGGGTCTGTATGGCTATGGAAACCGAGCGGGTAGCAGTAAAGAGCAGTGCATGGTTTCTGGGCAAGGCTGGGGAGAAAGCAGAATAATTTCTTTCGTTGTTTCTGCTCCGGGGTGCTGCAGGGAATGAGCAGATGGAGAAGAATGCTGCTGCTCCTTGCTTATGCATTTGTTTCTCATAAGCAATTGAAAATTCATTTAGCCAAGTTCATCCAAAAGAATCCCCCCCCAAAAAAATAATTGTCAAGAAAGATAAAAATATCGTCGACTCTCAAAGTGTGTGTGGCGGGGGGACGGAGACGATGACAGAATATACACAATAAGTATACGCATCAGGCAATCACTTTTTCCAGTTTGTCTTTTTCGCTCCATTGCCTTGGGTTCTTAATAAATGCTAACTGAATGAATGTGAAAAGCAGTGAGCTGGAGTACAAGATGGGCCCAAATAGGAAAATTATCAGATGATTTAAAGATAAAACAGATTAGCAATAGGGGAAGGGTTCTCAACCTGGAGTCCAGTCTGATTTCTGGGAGTCCACAAACTTAGTAAGGAGAAAATGACATCTTTATGTTCACTAAACTTTGGTTTCTATAATTATGAAAAGCGGTCCACAAGCATCACCAGAGGGCCAAAGGGTCCAGGACACACGGGTTAGACTTGCAGGGGCGGGGGAACCTGCGGCCTGGGGGCCACATCTGGCCCTCTAGGTCCTCAAGGGCGGCCCTCTGACCAAATCCAAACTTCATAGAACAAATCCTCTTAATAAAAGGATTTGTTCTGTAAAAGGCTGCACCCCAGAACCTAGAAGGCCACATGTAGCCTCGAGGCGGAAGGTTCCCCACCGCTGGAAGAAGCCCTGAACTAGAGATTGGGAAAAGTCTTCTTGCTAATGGTGTCACCTGAGTTAAACCTTCAGAGAGGCTAAGTGTTGTAAGAGGCAGAAGTGAGGAAGGACAGCATTTGAAGCATGGTGGGGCAGTTTGTACAAAGGCAGGGTGTCTGGCGATGGAACAGTGAAAGTAGGTCAGTTTGACTGGAATGAAAAGTGCAAGAAGGAGTAATAGGTAGGCTGGAATCATACTCTGGAGAACTTTAAATGCTAAACTGACAAGTGTGGGATTATATTCTAGAGTCGAGGAAGCTTCTTGAGCAAAAGAGTGACACGGTCATTAATTTGGAGGCTGTGTGGACAATGGATTGGGAAAAAGGACTCTGGGAGAAGAGGAAAGGAATAGAATAAACATGTGTCAGGCACTGTGTTTAGCCCTGTTTACAAATAGCATTCCATTTGGTTCCCATAACACTTAGGTTAGATTGGTGCTACTATTTTACCTATCTTGCAGTTGGGGAAATAGAGGCAGGCAGGTTAGGTGACTTGCCCAAGTGTCTGAAGCTTCATTTTAACTCGGGTATTCCTGACTCCATGACCAGGGCTCTATCTGCCCTGTCACTAGCTACTTCCCTGTGTCACTGGCTGCCCTTTGAAAGCAGGAAGACCAATTATGAGGCTATTTCAATAGACTAGGTGAGAGGCGATGAGGTTTTCAACAAAGGATGGTGGCAACGTGAGTGGAATGAAGGGGAATAGAAGAGACAGCCAGATTTTGTGGAGGCAGAATAAACACAACTTAGTAACAGATCAGATGTGAGGTGAAAAAAGCTGAAAGTGACATCAGGGTTGTAAATCTAAGTGACTGGAAGGATAATGGAATCCTCAACAGAAACAGAACAGGTTGGGGGTGGGGGGGGAGATGTGTTCTGTTTTCGACTTGTCGAGTTTGAAATACAACTGGGATGCCCAGGTGATGCCCACAGGCATTTGGTAATATGGGACTGGAGTTCAGTACACAGATAAAGGCTGTATACATAGATTTGGGAGTCATCTGCATAGAGATGATAAGTGAGCCCATGGCAGTGGATGGAATCACTGAGAGTATACTGAAGAGTGAAGAGGACTTCGGCCAGAGAGCCTAGGATGACACCCATGACTAGGGGGCAGGACACAAAGACTGAGAAGAATGGGTGAAACACGAAGTGGGATGGAGTAGTGTGCAGCAATAATAATAGTAGCTGGCATTTATACAGGAGTTTGTTTGCAAAGTGCTTTATATATGTTTAACTCATTTGATCCTTACAACAACTCTGTGATAAAGATGCTATGATCATCCCCATTTAACAGATGAAGAAACTGAGGCACAGTGAGATTAAGTGGTTTGCCCAGAGTCACACAGCCAGTAAACACCTGAGGCAAGGTTCAAACTCAGTTCTTCCTGCCACAAGTCCCATACTCTAACCACTGCACCACCTAGCTGCCTGTTATAGGAAGTTTTTCTTTACATGTTAAGCTGAAACCTTCATTCCTACAGTTTACAGCTCCTTGAGAGCCAAATAGAACTAGCCTACTGCTTTCACAACAATTCTTCAACTACTTGAAGACAGCTACTACGTCACTCCTGAATCTTTTCTTTTTCAGGCTAAATATTCCCAGTTCCATCATAATATGTGTACTGCAAATTTTCTTTTATCTGCATGGTGTAATAGAGAACTCATTGGATTTGTATTCAAGAGGCTTAAGTAAGAATTCCAGCTATAGCACTTTAGTTTCCTTATGTGTAAAATGGAGATAATACTTGCACTAATTACCATTTAGGATTGTGAAGAAACTGCTTTATAAGCAGGGTTGTGCTGGTAAATGTTTAAAACCAGATTCAGGGGTAGGGAGGACTGTACCTAGGATACACTTTGAAGTCTAATCAGCATTATTAATATTTTCCCCATCACTTTCACAAGTGTAGATAATCAACAAAATAAATCAAGCCCTAATTTGTAACGTTCACCAATTTCTGAGGTGTAAACGCTCATGCTGAAAATTAAACAATCAGCTCTCTAGAGCTGGCTCCAGCATACTACTGTTTGTAAGCCACAAAGCCCTATACAAAATGATTTATTATTGAGACAAGCTTGTGCACCCCAGAAGAACTGTTAGAATTCTTCCCTGCCTAAAAAAACCTTCTTCTACAGTTTTATGGTTGAGTTCACATCAGGAACCTTATTCTCAAGCAAATCTGCTAAAACCTGCAGAGTGTTCATGTAAATGAGTAATACCTTGAACTGCACTGTGGCAAGATCATTGGAATGGCAGTATAAAAAGATCTGGGTTCTAGTTCCAGTTCATCCACAAGCAGATGGTATGAGCTTGGACAAGTCATTTCAGTTCTGAGACTCAGTTTCCTTGCGTGTAAAAGGGAGTTGGGTTAGATGACTCTCTAAGATCCTTTGTTCTCTAACTTAGTATGATTCTAGGTAGTCATTCATTCACAAATAAATGTTATCTTTAGGCTCAGAAACCAACATTATCTTATTTTTAAAATCTCCTTTTATTGTTATCTTTCCTCACTTCACACCACAAAGACTTGTGGCTAAAACTAATAAATTGTGACTAACCACAAGTAAACTGTATAAATTCTGCATATGTTCTTCAGAAATTTGTCTTCAAAAATTAGTTTAATGATATTCTGTACACACATTTTAGAGCAACATTTCTGATTTCAAAATTTAAGAACATTTATGAAAAAAAAGTGATGCTGTGTTCTTTAAACCCTTAATATAAATAAACAAACAATTCCACAGCATGAAGCTGGGTATCCTTGTGTTTAATTTTTTTAAACACCCTTGTGTATATACATGAAGCTGGGTACCCTTGTGTATAATTTTTTAAACACAAATGAGACTTAAAGTCAAATAGTTCTATTTCTACCTAAACAAACAACCTTAAAAAAAGGAACATCAGTGTGCCAAAGATTTACGATGCTAAGACAGTCAAAATCACTTAAAAGGATTCCATAAATTCAGAAAAAAATCTATCCATACAAGAAACTTTGAAAAGAATGCACAAAATAGTATCCTATGACTAAAAATGGATACAAAGAGAAGATGACAAATATAAATAAATACAAGAGTACTTCTGTTTTTTAAAATAAGTGCATAGTTTGGATAAGAGGGGAGAGAGGTATTTATTAGGTCTAACGGCCTGATTAGGAACAAAATACTGATTTGACATGCTTTATTTAAAATGCACATCAAAGCACAACTGAAAAATCTGGCTGTGTGACTAACGCCCCTTTTAGGATACTTAAAGTCAAATTCATTCAAATTAAATTAGAATGAACAGTACATCAAACTTCAAATGGCAACCCCAAATCATGGCTCTTAGTTTTTTAAAGGCACATTTTCCTTTACTGTTGTTTTTAGAAAAGAGATTTCAAAACAGCCGACTCGCCACTTTTCTAGTTTTTATACGAACAGCCCCAAGAAAGGGCAGCGTACCGTATTCAATCTGCTGAAGTTTCCTTTTCTAATATCAAAACTTTCAAAGTGTGGTTTTACTTCAGAAATAGTTAATGTTATAAAAAGCACTGTAACAATGACTCATCCTGGGGTTCTAAGGGTATTCTGAACCCAAAGGCTACTGGCCAAACATATATAAAAACTCACAGTCACAAATCCTCTCATCCCATCCCCCCAATGAAATATTCGCATACAGCAGGAAAAGGAACCTAAATGAAAACAAAAACAAAAACTTTTAATATCCTCCAACCTGAAGCACACACTCTCAAAAAATCATAGGCTCAAACCCCACTAGATGGTGATTTAAAAGAGAGAAAATTCCTCCTTCACCAATAAATTTTACTTTAGATTTCTGGGGTAGAGGAGGAAGAATCTAATTTCTACACTGCAATTATTTTGGAATTCAATAAACTTTTGACACTTCAAATACGTAAGAAGAAAGAAATAGGAGGACAAAGATGCTATAAACACTGAGACTCATTCTCAGCATTTGACTGTTGTTTGCTGGAGAGACACTTAGGTTTTCTAAGAATTTTTTCATGGTGAAATCTTTGCTGACCCTTAAAAAGGTGACTTCCCCAAAAACCCAAGATCAACACAGCTGATCTTACAGCTTCGTGTTGATCTTTATGTCACCAAATAAAGTTCCTTATCAAAAACACAATGGTGTGTATTCGATAATAAGATCACATTCAAATATATACCCCAGTCAAAAAAATTTTACAAATATTTCTGTGGCAGATAAGAATATTTTTCTATGAGTAAAAAAGAGTGTGAAAAATAGAAGGTAGAGAAGCCACCAGTACACAAATTGATTTTTAACACCAAAGGGGGCCACAATGAAAACTATTTTTGCTCTTTCATTTAATAATTCTCTCTCTCTTTATAGTTGAAGCCTCTACCTTCTCCTGGATAAGTCAAACGAAAACCTCATTCAATAGATAGCTTAAGAATGACAGGTTCTGCTAAACACAAAATTTAAATACTTCTGACCCCTGAATCAGTTTCCTTGAACTGCTACCAAAAAAAGTACTATTTCCTTAGTACTTTTACATCTCCCCAAAACATGTAGATAGCTATGAGATCTCAATTTTCATTTTACACAGCTATACAGATTTAGGCCTTTAACTTCCTTTGAAATCAATTTGTTGCATTGTTTGGGGACTCCTTCAACCCCACTTTATAGTTTGATGGCCTTCATTCTAGATGCATCTTCAGAAACTTTAAGATCTTCTTCCAAGATTCCTCCTGAGCAATGGCATGGGCTCTGCACTGACCCCCACCCAGAACAGGGACCCCCAGCCACCGGTCCAAGACAACTGGAAAAAATGGGCTGTTAGGTGGATCAATTCGATGACCGGCATTGGGATAGCTCAGAAGAGTGTAATTATTTTTCCCGTGCTCCTCTAGGCGCTTGATTGCCAAGTCAGCATACAAAGAGCTATTCCACTGTTTATCATCCTCTCCAACCACAAAAAGGAAGTGAGAGTTAGCTTTTTCTATGGGGATGAGGCTGTCTCCATAAGCAGGATCCAAGGGGTCTACAAGGGTTTCTTTAACATTGTACACTCCCGAGGAAGTGACAGTGATTTTATCCAGATCAAAAGGGAGCCCTGGGAGGATTACTTGGCCACAGTGAAGAGCAGTGCCAGTGTTAGAGATGCAACCATTGATACTGATCACAGCAGCCACGTCGGGGAGGAAGGCAGCCATTGAAAAAGCCAGTTCTGCTCCTTTGCCTGATCCAATCACTCCAATTTTGGGACCTTTGACCTTTAAAGAGAAAAAGAAAGAGAGAGAAAGAGAAAGAGAGAGAGACAGAGAGAGAGAAAGGTGCAACAGATAATGGGTTACAAAGACTGCTATGGATTGATCTTTACAGGCTTGTTAAGCCACTGATTTATTATTCACATAACACATATTTTACCGACTGCTTATGTTACCATTATTTCCCTTCTTGTGATGAGTACATTTCCTTCTGTCACACCACTCACCTTTGGGTGATTCTGCACAAACTTAGCTGCCTGAGCAAAGTAGTCAAGATTTAAGTCTTTCATGATGGGAGGTAGATCTTCAAAGGCAAAATATGGCAACGCTAGGGTAGCAAAGCCTCGACAAGCAAGAAGGCTAGCCCGAAATTCATGTAGTCCCCCTTCATCACCAAACATGTCAATCACACCAGGAAATGGACCATCTCCTACAAAAGCAAGGATAGAATATAAGATGACAGTGTTGTTCTTGATCTCATATAAAACAGTCTGGATCATTAAAAGGCCACTATTTACTAAATATGATACTTAGGTGCACCTTCAAGCTCTATTTGCTTCTAATCTACATTTTATTTTGACTTCCACTGACAAGTGCAGGTATTCAAATATGTGAATAAAACATAAGAAAGAAAGAGCACATGAGATAAAATGAAACAAAAAAACACCCAAGAGATTATAAATTATCATATTTTGTCTATAACTTCCATTACTTACCTTTATAAAAAGACAGCAATACCCACTTCATCTTTATTTTCCTGGTGCTTATTTTGCTCTTTGTTGTTGCTATTTTGTCTCTTTAAGCATGCTTAGTCTACATGGATATTATTTTTTTTTTGGTTCATTTCTCTCTAGCCTGAATTAACTTTTTAGACTTTCTCTACTAAGCCACAAAAACTTCTTTCTTCACGGTGGAAGCTCACTCCATCCCTGGACTTCACTTACTGTAGTACTCTCCATCTGTGGCTTCCCCCCTCTGACTATCTGATTCTTTCCAGAACCTTCATTTTGAGGAAGATGCCCAGGCAAGCCATGTCTTCATTCCTCTCCAGGCTAACCTTGTCTCTCTAGACTTTCTCTGCTATGCTCCTGCACCAGTGCCTTCCTTCATCTCTCATCTTTTCTTCTACCAACTCCCACCTTTTCAGCTTCTTTTTATACATTTCCTTCCCTTATTAAAATGTAAGCTCCTCGAGGGCAGGGACTATTTTTCTTTTATCAGCTATTAGCACTATACCTGGCACATAGTAAGCACTTAATAAGTGTCTGCTGACTTGACTTGATTCTGCTTTCTTTACTCCACATAATTTTACATAAGTATTTATATAGGTCCTACTTTTTTGAATTCTTCATATTCATAATCTTTTTTTGGGGGGAAATAGGGGGGTTAGACCTATAATTTCATTAGTGTATACCAGAGGTGTCAGACATACCCCACAAGCCACATGTGGCCCACAATGCTCCCAAGTGCAGCCCAAATCCAATTAAAATGTAGTTTCTATTGGATTTTATACTATAAACCTGCGTAGTTTTCTAAGTCAATATGTGGACCACTGCAATCCTTACAGACAACTTAGTGTTTCCTACTTGTATTTGAGTTTGACACCACTGGTATACACTGGGAACTCCCAATAAGGAAACCCCTCTGATGCAAATCTGTGATTTCCAGCCTTAGAGAGGTGTCCTAAGGAATACTGACAGGTGAAATGATCTGTCTAGGGTCACAGAGCCAGTATGTGTCAGAAGCAGTCTGGGGTTAGCTGACTATTGCTAGTATACCACACTGCCTCTCATCATTTCTTAGGATGTAATAATATTCTATCATATTCACATACCATAATTTGTTCAGCCTGATCTAATGTAAAATGTTTCTGAATAGCCAACCCTTTACTGATGTGTTCATCACTTAGTACATTTCCCTTTTTTTTTTTTTGACATCACAAATAGCTCTGTCAAGAACACTTTTGTGAATTGATCTCTCCCCTGTCAATAACATCCTTGGGGCATATTCCCTGCAGCAGAACCACTGGATCAAAGGACATGCACACTCAAAACCACTAATGTATCACTTCACACTGCTTCCCTGATTTCCAAAGTGGACCACTTCACAACCCCATCAGCAGGGTAATATTATGCCTGTTTTACCACAGCCTTACCAGTTGCCATCTTTTATCTTTGTCAGTCTGTGGCTCAGCTGGATCAGAGTTGCTTTAATTTGCATTTCTCTGATTAGGGATTTTGAATATTTTTTCATGTGACTGCTGATAGTTTACAATTCTTTTGAGAATTGTCTATTTGTTCCTTTGACAATTTATCAATCATAAAATAGCTCGCGTTGGTAAAAGTGTCAATTCTTTATATTTTGGATGTCATATTTGTTTTAAATCATTTGATATAAGAATTTCCCCTGGTTTGTCTCATTCCTCTCTTTATTCTGGGTTCATTAGTTTATTTAATGCAAAAGCTTTTTGTTTTTATGCAACTGAACACCAGTATCTTCTCTCACAACTTTCTGAGTCAATTTAAGAATTTATAACAACTTCCAGCATTGGGAAAACTTTAATCATCCCTCGTCCTCTAGCTATTTATGTTTATAAACTATATTATTAATGTGTGTGTGTGTGTGTGTGTGTGTGTGTGTGTGTGTGTGTGTGTGTCTTGCAATTTGGTCTGCTCTTTTTCAACAAATTGCCATCAAAATGCTTGCTAACAATTTAGCATTAAATTCATTGAATAGTGAATATCTCCCCCATTGGTTTATTTTTTTTTGGTGAGGCAACTGGGGTTAAGTGACTTGCACAGGGTCATACAGCTAGTAAGTGTCAAGTGTCTGAGGCCAGATTTGAACTCAGTTGGTTTTTTTGGTTGGTTTGTTTTTTGGTGAGGCAATTGGGGTTAAGTGATGCGCCCAGAGTCACACAGCTAGTGAATGTTATGTGTCTGAGGCCAGATTTGAACTCAGGTCCTCCTGACACCAAGCTCTATCCACTGAGCCACCTAGCTGGGCTCCCCCCACCCCCCACTGGTTTATGATTCAAGTTTACTGATCACTTTACCATCTAAACCTAGCTCTAGCTCATTACTGTCTAACCTATTCACTGATCTGTTATTCTATTTTTAAAAATCCGATAGTTTAGACAATTACCAATTTGTAGTATAATCTGAAATCTAAGGTACGAGGTCTCTCCTCTTCCTTTTTCTTTTAATTGATTTCCTCTGATACTCTGGACCTTTTGCTCTTCCACATGAATTATTATTTTTGTCTAATTCTATATCCAGTGGATATTTCAATAGAAATAACTATATGCCTATAAATTAACTTGGAAAAGCAGTATAATATGTATAGTATCTCAGCCTAAAGATAGACAACAAATACCTTTTCAATTTTATTTTATTTCTATAAAATTGGTTTACAGTTGACTACGTAAGTTCCATATGTTTTCAATTCAATCAAATCAACAGGCACGTATTAACTGACCACTCCGTGCAAAGCACTGTGCTAGCTGCCGGGGTACCAAGACAAGAATGACAAATGGCCCCTGCCTTCAGAGCTCATACTCTGCTAGGTAAGAACTCCTAGACATTCAACACATTTTGTGATTATCTTAAGTGACATTTCTCTATTGCTTTTCTCCTCTTCTTTTTATTGGTGATATTTATTTGACTACCTCACTATAGGTACCTGAGCTAGATTTGCTGATTATCTTAAGTTTTCTTAATAAGCAATCATATTGGCATGGTGATTCAAGAGTTGTCCTTGGAGTCCAGAAGACCTGGGTTCAAGTCCAGCCTTCAACATATAATGGCTATATGGCCCTGGCCAAGTCATTTAGCCTCTCGGCATTCTAGGTAGCTCTCTAAGACTGTAGGTCACAGAGGAGATGCCAACTTGCACTGACGGAAGTGCCTTCATCTGGGAGTTCCACAGGTCTCATCCCTGTCCCTGCTGTCCATGAATAAGGAGAATTTTCTAAGATTTCTCCACTGCATGTAATTCTGGCTCCTGGGTTCAACTAAAGGCTTCTATTGTCATGAGAACTTCCATTCCTAGTCATTTTAGTGCTTTTAATATAAAGTGTTTTATCAAAAGGTCTTTATGTATCTACTGATAAGTTAGAATTTTAAATATTTTGTTAATACCACTTCTCATGCTGTTTCCTGATATTAAGTCATATTTACATTCCTGGCATAAGCCCCGCCTGATCACATGAACAATTTTTAAACTACGCAACTGTGTTACGTTTGCCATGATATTTTTGCATTCAGTATTCATTAATAATATTGGTTTGTAGTTCCCTTGATATGCCTTCGGATGGTTGGAAGATCAGAACTGTATTTTAGACATAAGAAAAATTTGGTAAAACGACACCTTTTTCTATTTTTGAAAACAATTTACATAGTATCAAAATTATTTGTTCTTTGATCAGTGTGTGTGTGTGTGTGTGTGTGTGTGTGTGCGCACATGTGTGTGTGCGTGCATTTGCATTGTAATTCATTAATGGTTTTCCCTAATGCATTTCACTGGATTGATCAATTTGGGTCTTCTATATTGTTGTGAATATCATCCATTTCTTTTAAATTCTCAGTTTTTTGGCATATGAGTGCATGTTGCTGTTGTTTTTCTTTCACTGTCTTCACTATTCAATTAGGTATTTTTTCCCTCATTTTTTTTATTTCAGTAATTTGATTTTCTCCTCTCTTATTTGGTTAATTCATTTAACAGTTTGCCAATTTTGTTAAACTTTAAAAAATTCATTTATTTTAATTTAGTTGTATGTGTTTGCTTTCAAGTATGTTTATTTCTCCTTTTGTCTTAGTGATATCTTCTTTTAAGTTTATTTTAGTTGCATTAATTTGTTGATTTTCTCATTTTTTAAATTGAAAAATCATCTCATTAATCTTCTCTTTTTCTCTTTTGTTAATGTAAACATATAAATTTTTACCTCTAAGAATTACTTCTGCTGCAACCCATAAATTTTGGTATTTTTTTTCTGTCTTTGTTTTGTTTTGTTTTTTTAATTTTATTAATTTATTTTGATTTATCAACAATCACTTCCATATGCTTTTGAGTTGAAAATTTTTCTCCCCCTTCCTCCCCCCAACCCTCCCCAAGACAGTGCACAATCTGATATAGGCTTTACATTTACATACCCATTAAACATATTTTCACATTAGTGAAGTTGTAAGTAAAAATTAAAACCAACAGGAGGAATCATCAGAAAGATGAAACAAAACTCAACAGGAGGTAAAAATAAGTGATAGCGATTCGACTTCCATAGTTCTTTCTTTGGATGTGGACAGCATTTTCCATCCCGAGGCCTCTGGAGATGTCTTAGATCCTCGTAATGCTGAGAAGGGTTGAGTTTAACAATATTAGTCATCGCATAACGTGGCTGTTATTGTGTACAAAGTCCTCTTGGTTCTGCTCACTTCACTCAGCATCAGACCATATAAGTCTTTCCAGGTTTTTCTGAAGTCAGCCTGTTCATCATTTCTTATAGCACAACAGTATTCCATCACGTTCATATACCACAACTTGCTTAGCCATTCCCCAATTGATAAATGGTCAAAGGATATGAACAGACAGTTCTCAGATGAAGAAATTAAAGCCATCTATAGTCATATGAAAAAATGTTCCAAATCGTTGTTGATTAGAGAAATGCAAATCAAAACAACTCTGAGGTACCACATCATACCTATCAGATTGGCCAACATGACAAAACAGGAAAATGTTGCAGAAGATGTGGGAAAATTGGAACACTAATACATTGTTGGTGGAGTTGTGAAATGATCCAACCATTTTGGAGAAGAATTTGGAACTATGCCCAAAGGGCTACAAAAATGTGCATACCCTTTGATCCAGCAATAGCACTTCTAGGGCTGTATCCCAAAGAGATCAAACAAATGGGAAAAGGACCCACATGTACAAAAATATTCATAGCAGCTCTTTTTGTGGTGGCAAAGAATTGGAAATAAATTTTGGTATACTGCATTATTATCTTATGAAAAAAGATGATGGATTATTATGAGCAGTATTGCCTCATAAAGGAGAGAGAAGCAGTGGAGGATAAAACCATTCTAAAGAAAACTTGGCAAGATAACCAAAAGAGTAAAGTCATCCCAAGGGCATCTGAGTAGCAAATCAGAAAAAGACTACAAACAGAAGAAATATGGTAAAGATTTTCAAAAATTATTATAACAAATTAAGGATTGGACCTTAAAATTATAGTCCTTAATATGCTTATAGAGAAAGCAGAAATTGCACAAAAGAGAACAAAAATGGAAAAAAATTCAAATTAACTGAAATACAGAGAGAACAGATTCATGCTGTACATCAGTGGTGTCAAAGTCAGAAACAAGGGCCATTAAACTGTATATAAGGATGTCTTTGGGACACACTGATTTAGAAAACCACATATTAATATTATCTATGTTCTATTATATTTTCATGTGTTTTGTTAAATATTTCCCAATGGAGTACTGGAGGCTGCTTGATTGACACATACTGACGTGACTATGAAGGCACTGACGTACCAATTTGGAAGGTAACAGAGGTGGTTAAAATCCAGGACCCTTTTGACATCAAAGAGGTGACCAAGAAAACACCACCGACTACTAGCCTATATATCTACTCATCTATCTCTGTGATATATGGAAGGCCATCCATATATGAATTTAGGGCATCTTGATGAGGGGATTAGTAGGCATTTTGCAAATGCATCATTTGATAAATGATATTCAACAACAGAGCACATGATTACCATCTAACAATTGCCTGAAAGATGTAAAGAATTACTTGCTATAGTTTGCCCTGAAGTTTTACCTCTTCCCCTTTCTTTGCTGGAGAATGGGTATCTCAAGCAGGGTAGTAGTGCAGTGGCCACTCACATCCCTGACCAGCACAGAAGCTTTTTGACCTGCTCCATTTCCAACCTGGGCCAGTTCGTCCAGGGGCTCACCACATTGGTGCTGGATGAGTCCAGACACCTGACCATCTATCTTAGCCTACTATACAACTCAGAACTCTTGAGCTCAAGCAATCTACTGACCTCAGCCTTCCCTGGAGCAGGGATTATGGGGGAGGGCCACCACAGCCTAGCTCCCTTTCTTTGCACATACACTCCAACCCACACCCACAACACTAGCCAGTTTCTAGATTGAGTCAATTAATTTGCCAGATCCAAGCCCTGAATCCCCCCACCAAACATACCCACTTAAGGGTCTGCCCCAATCTCTCACCTTTCCTAAGATCATCAACTGTTCCATACTCTCCCCTTTTCACTCAATATCTGAGATGTCTAAAATCAAAGAATTCCTCTTCTTGATCATGGTTCTCTTTGCTTAAAACAAACAAAAAACACCTAAGTATATGACTGTTTTTTGTTAATTTATTGATCTTTCTCATCCTGCTCCATTCTCTTTTGTGATTTTAGCTGTCAGTCAAAACGATCTAGCTCCGCCACTTGTTAACTAAGTTAAGGCCCTCGTTGCCTTGTTCTCCCATGATTTTTGGTTATTACAAGTACAACCGCAGAATGTATATACTAAACTTTGAGTAGAAGGCAAACCTTCTAGTTTGTCTATCAAATACAATTTCACCCTTAACTTTTTACACACACATTTAACATTTAAAACATCAAGAACACTATAAATACAATCTACAATACTATACCAAATAATTTTACACACACACATAACAATTTTCCATTTTAACTGACACTGCTGCCAATCGTAGTAACCTTTCTGGGATCCTGCTTAACCTGAGGAACACCGGTGATATTTCACCCCCACTCAGTTAAAACTAAGCTACTCTTAGTTTAGTTGGATAGTAAATTTCATGAAGTATCCAATAAGTCATGTTCCAGCTTTTCAAGCTGTTTTTTTTCCTCCCATATCAGATAAAAAAATTCTGGAAGATACAAATTAGGGTACCTTATGGTAGCTAATGCTTTTCTTTCTAGCCACTTGCAAGATTCTGTCTTTACTGGTGCATCTCTGCAGCGGTTTAACAATGAGTCTGGGTGAACTAAATGTGTTATTTTTAGGACATCTGGTGAACTCTATAGGTTTGTCCCACTGTCCTACTAATTAGGGCAAATTTTCTTGATCAGTTTCCTTCTTAATGGTGATTAGATTCTGTGTGTTTTTCCCAGTAACCCCATAATTTTCAGAACTCTCTGAGCTCCATCTTCCATTATCTTTACTTGTAGTGTTTTCTACTTTCAAATTCAATTAGTTGTTTGATCTTGTTTTATTTCATTTTCTATCCTTTATGGACCTTCTAATCTGAGAATTTTATTTCCCAACGATTCCACTCCTTCGTTCAAATTTCCACCACCTTGACTTTTATAAGTTTTAATTACTCCATTTTTACTGATGATAGATATCTCATTAGAGAGGCCAGATGCTACCTTTTTGACAATAGATTATTCTTCATTTCCTTTAAAGTATTTACTATTCAGTCGGCTGTGTCCTGGGTTAGGTCCAGCTTCATCAACTAGGTCATTGTTGAGGCTAATTTGTGACTTTCTTCTGATGTCTTCTCTTTAGATCTTTTAACCCATAGTATTTGATAATCATACTGGAGTTTTTTCCTGATGTTTGCTCATTCCTTAGTTCTCTGAAAGGATATTCTCTTTGCAGGCCCTTTACTCTCCACCTTTCCCTTACTTATTGTATCTACTGGGGAGGGGGAGAGAGGAGGAATGAAAAGATGAGTTCTATGACCTTTTTCTTTACCTTCTTGCTAGAACATCACTACTCTTTTATGTTTCCAATCTCTTCGATCTCTATTTTGATTGGAAGGAATTCTGACTGAAATAAATACCTTATTTTGAGCTATTCTGAAAGAAAATATTTAAAAAGTAATTTTAAAATGTCTAGTTTTGCACAAGATGTGAAAGGCTACGTAGACAGTTATTTTTTAGATCACATCACTTAACTGCAATTTCCTCATCTGTCAAATGGCATCTACCTACCAAGGCTGCTGTGAAGATAAAATGAGTTAACATTTATAGTGCTTTATTCTTATTATAGAAGCACATAACTAAAAGGAAAAAAGGCTTACTCCCCCAAGTCAATGGGATCAACAAACAGATGGATTTGCCAAAAAATCTCCACTCGTTCTCTTTAAAGCACCACTGATTTAGAGTTAAAGGGGTCCAGCCCAGCGATTCTCAGAGGGTATGCCTCAAGGCTCCTCCCTCCACCCGAGTCCTCCACATTTCTCAGCTCCTTACAGCCAGCTGCAGTTTGCTGCCTGTTCTTCCTAGCTTGGTGTCAAGAAGGTCACGACAGCAGCTCTATCCACGCAGGCACAAAGCTGCCTCTTCTGATTAGAGGCTTGGAGAAGTAACAAAAAAAGGAGAAAGTGATGGGGTAGAGAAGAGTTAATAAAAGGAACGACAGCTAGCAATTCTATGGCAACTATCTTTGCAAATGTTATCTCATTGGATCATCACAGGAACTCTGAGAGGTAGATGCTAATGTGATCACCATTTTACAGTTGAGGAAACTGAGGCAAACAGAGGCAAACAGAGGTTAAGTAACTTGCCTGAGGTCATAGTGGGTCTGAATTTGAATTCAGGTCTTCTTGACTGCAGGCCCAACGTTCTACCCACTGAGACACTTAGCTGCCTCTTACGAGAGTCAAGGAAGCCCAAGTCCTGGATAACAGGTCTGGAACCCTTCCTTGTTGCCAACTTAAAACATTTAGTGTGCCACGACTTCTCACAGCAAAGAATGTTGTGCTGTGATTAGAAAAAAGTTTGAGAATCAGATCTTGTTCAATCTTTTCGTTTTACAAATGCGGAAAGAGGCCCAGTGATTAGCAGGCAGTAAGGAACAAAGTAGGATTTTAATTTAGGTTCTCAAAACTCCAAACTCAATGTTTTGTTTAGTTCTTGAAGGGAATGGAACTTTATGCCAAAGAAAAAGGTTTAATTATTTTCTAAACTGTTAGACTTAACGTTATGTAAATGTCACATGCAGGAAAGGTAGTGGTGCCTGGAATGCATGTTGGACCTGGTTTTTAGAATATGTGAGACAGAATCCTGGCTTTGACATTCACTACCTCTGTGACCTGGAATAAATCACTTAATCAGTTTCCTCATCTGTAAAATAAAGGAATTCAACTAGATGACCTCTAAGATCCTTTTCAGCTGCACATACTTTTGACTAACTGGCGAGCTAACTTCTCTTGCTTCCAAATTATTCTTTCTAGTGCAAACTAGAACATATATATATGTATGACTAATCCCTTTCCTGCCCTCCAGCCCCTTCATTCTGGAGTCCCATGTTATTTAATAATTTAACCAGAGACCTAGAGACCAGCTCCCAAGGGATCGCTTCCTCCTCCCTGCTTTGATTTCAGAGACCGGTAAACAGGCTAGGACAGCAGGCCAGCTTTTTGCATTCAGCTCTTATGTATAAGCATCCTCCACACGAAATTGCAAGCCTTCTTCCTCTCAGCCTATTTGAATCCCTAAATTCCTTCAGGTTCAGTTCAGGTATACTGTCCCCCTAGAAGCCTTTCCTGATTCTCCTCAATCTTACTCTCTTCTCCTCCTTAAATAACTGTGTAAATGGTGGTGTAGTGGATAGAGTACTGGACTTGGAATCAGTACTACCACAGTTCAAATCTGACCTCAGACTCTTCCATTTCTCAATGTGTAAAATAGGGATAAGAATAGCACCTATTTCCTAGGTAAGTGAATGGAGAAAATACCTAGGAAATAGGTGCTATTATTTATCCTCATTTTGTGAGGATCATCCGGAACTCAACTCTGACTACTGACCTCCCTGGCTTCCTTTAAGTCCCCAACTAAAATCCCACATTTTACCCAAAGCCTTCCCCAACTCCTCTTAATTCCAATGCTTTCCCTCTGTCAATCATTTCCAATTTATCCTGTATATAGATTGCTTTGTATATATTTATGTGCATGTTGTGTCCCCCATTGAATTGTAAGCTCCTTGAAAGCAGGGACTGTTTTCTGCCTCTTTTTGTATTCCTAGCACTGAGCACAGTGCCTGGCACATAGTAGGAGCTTAATAAATGTTGCCTGATTGGTTTCCCTCTTTTATTTATTTCCTATTCTTCCTGTATATAGCTTGCTTTGTCTGCCCTACTGTAAGCTCCTTGAGAAAAGGGGCTGTCTTTTGCCCCTTTTAACATCCCCCAGTTTTAAGGGAACTGAACTTTGTGCCAGATACTGTGCTAAGCACTACCAGAAAGAGGCAAAACACTGCCCTTGCACGCAGGGAGCTTACAATCTAATGGAGGACACAACCTGCACATATATGCAAAGCAATCTATAGACAACCTAAATAGAAAATAATTAAGAGAGAAAGCAGTCAGTAGGTGCTTCATAAATGCTTACTGATTTTTTTTAAATTATTTCCTATTTATCCTATATATAGCCTGACACACAGTAGGCACTTAATAAATGTTGATTTATGTTTGTGATGTGCGCTTGAAACCTTGAAAGTGCTCTATAACTATTTACTCCTCTGTAGAAAGAAAACACCTAGAGGGCAGGAAGGTCTTGCCTAGGCATCCCCAGCCCATTGCACCTAAAAAACGTTAACTGCATCGGATTGCGTTGGGGGGGGGGGGTCCGAGAAAGCCCTGCTGTGCGACATCCTAATAAAACAAAATCTAATCAAATCCTGCCTGGCGTGGGAAGGGCTGAAGAGGCGACCACGGGCTCACGCACCTGACGGCAGGAAGAAGGAGCCCCTGACCGAGCCCTCGCGGACCCTGATGGCCCGGATCTGCGGGGTGGCATACCAGCGCTCCACCCGGGCCGAGGCCAGCAGCTGGCCCAGCAGCAGCCCGGTCTGGTTGTGCGCCTGGTGCACGGTCACCTCGAGCCGGAGCGGCTTCTTGAGCACGCTGCGCTGCACCATGCGGACGTAGGGGTTCTCCATGCCGGCCGGGGCCAGGCTCCACAGCAGCCCCATGGGCTCCACGCCCGTGTAGTCCCCGCCCCGGGAGGGGTCCCTGGTCAGGTCCAGCGCGCCGACGCCGTCGGCCTCGTAATGGGCGCACGACTGGAAGAGGCGGCCGTAGTAGCTGACGGCCAGCGCCCGCACGGTCACGGGCTCGCCGGGGCTCAAGCCCCGCGCCTGGATGTGTAGCGGCTCGTCCGCCAGGCCCACGGGGGGCGTCACGGTCAGCGTCACGCCCCCGGGGCGCCGCGGGCGGACGCCGACAGGGCCCGGAGGGGCCGCCGCCCGAAGCGCGACAAGCCCCGGAACGCGGCCCCGGCCGCCCGCCACATGCTGCTGCCGGCTGGCGACGGGAGCCAGGCACTCACGCAGCCCCGGCACTCTCCGAGAGACGCGGCCGCCGAGGACTGAGCCGGGAGGAGGGTCTGCGCGGGGCAGGGCGAGCGAGGTCTAGCGCCACCGCGCCTGCTGGGGCCGGGCTATGGTACTGCAGCACCGCCCGCCGGCCGTTCTCGGCGTCCGCGCGTGCGCCCCGGCCTCCCTCCGGCGCGCAGCTGGCTGGACCAGGCTCAGCCCCGGGCTGGGGAAGAGCCCTTAGCGGAGGCACAGAGAAAGGGACGCCTCTGGCTGCGGAGAGGCGCCTGGGAAAACATCTCGTCCAACCCATTTCGTTTAACAAAACTTGAAGCAGTGGCATGGTCAAGGTCAGAGAGGTCAGGAGTGGCAGGCGTGTGGTCCTTTGGTCTTCATAAAAAATGGTGAAAATTCAGAAAACGATATTTAAATAGGTATATTTAAATATTTAATTTAATAGGTATATTTAAATAGGTATACTTAAAATTATATTTATTTTTAATAGGTGTATTTAGGTATATTTAATATTTAAGATTAGGTATATTTAGGCATATTTAAATATTTATATCTAGGTATATTTAAATAGGTATATTTAAAATTATATTTAAATAGGTATATTTAAATTTATTATTAGGTATATTTAAAATTATAAGCTGAGGTACTTCTAAGTTTCTGTATTCTTTTACCTAGTGAGTATTAACTTTGGATTGGGACTTAAATATAATTTAGTAGCCCATATTGTCAGGGAGATATCACCTTGAAATAGGCGTTGGCTAGATCTAGTATGAGTGACACACAATCTGTTTCAATAAATGGCTCCATTCATTATCTTCCCCATAAAAGCTATCAGTTGAACCCCCACACACAGATAGTCAACGTCTCAGGTCAGATTTGAGCTCAGGAAGATGAGTCTTCTTGACTTCCTTCACTCACTCAATCCACTGCCCCATCTAGTTACCCTAGCCAGGCACATAGTAGGAGCTTAATGCACGTTAATGGATTGTTATCTCCCCGTTAGATTGTAAACTCCCAAAGGTTAGGGACTGTCTTTTGCCTCTTTGTATTTCCAGCTACCTGGCACATAGTAGGCGCTTAGTAAATGTTGATTGATTGACTGTGGTCTCCCCTATTAGATTGTAAGCTCCTTGAGGGCAAGGACTGTCTTTTGCCTCTTTTTGTATCCCCAGCGCCTGGCACATAGTAGGAGCTTAATAAATGATTGATTGTTGGAGAGTAGGGATGACAAGTAAGAAGATGAGCAGGTTGCACAGCATGCCTCCCTTGAGGGAGACAGAAATTCAGCTGCATTGCCTCCCTCCACTCCCTTGGGAGTAAAAAGAATCTGTGATTTGGGGATGTAAAAAGGCTTTTTGATTTCCAAGTGGGGCCTTTGGTTAAGTTCTGGGGTGTCCACCAGGTGACACTGTTTCCCAATCCTGGTTATATGAAACCCAGGAGTTCACATGAAGGTCGCTTCCTGACTCTCAAAGAGCTGATTCTGTTATGCTCCCCCAACTACATAATTAATTTCACCCCCAGCTCAAGAAATGCGGCCTGCAGTCAAGTCTCAAAGATTTTTCACTGGAAGTTGTACAAAACAAAGTACTTTTTACCGCTGACTCCACTGTCTTGTGTTTGGAGTGCAATTGCGTGGAAGGTGAACCTGAGGTCATACATATCCCCCAGAGAAGCAGAGAAATTGCTAGTGCTGCAACCTTAGGGCCCTCAAGCAGCTCAGCCCTTTGTTCAGCAACCAACGGGTTTTTCAATTTTTTTTTAAATTAAATTTTACAATGTGTACAGATGTTTACTCTTCCCTCCATGGCCAGTGTCCTGCTGTATAGATTGATAACAGGTGGTGGCTCTAAAAGGAAGTCACATAAAGGATATTTTCTATTGTGACATCAATTACCAATTAAAAAATACAAAAGAGTTCAAATCCAGCCTCAGACACACAACACTTACTAGGTGTGTGACTCTGAGCAAGTCACTTAACCCCAACTGCCTCACTTAAAAGAGAACCTAAAAGGGAAGTATGATTTTATCAAATGTAAAACTCATTTTATTCAATGATATTTGTGTTTTCTTTCTTATCAATGACATTTTGGTTAAAACAGAGGGAAGAACAGAAGGAAACAAAGAACCTAGTACAAATGAGGCCAAGAAGACACCCTCCCTGAAATAAAACGATGGTCTTCCAACTTTTGATCACGCACCCCTGACATATCCAAATATTGTGGTAGCTGTTGTTTGCTCTTCCTTTTCGAAGAGGCCCAGTGACATCATGGATAATGTCTTGACTCACTTATAAATTGGATTTAAGTGAAGCTGAGTTCCACAAAGTTATCAGCCTCACTCTCTCTTCCAGAGTCATCGAAGTTGCAGTGGATAACCCTGTCTTCTTCATGTCAGACCAAGCTCTGAGCACTCCACACCGCCTGCTTCAGCAGCCTTTACGGCCATTGGAACAAACTGTTTTCGTCTGCCTGTTCCACTGGGGGAAGCCTTCACATGCTTGGAGTAGACACCTCACTAAGGCATCGATGGGGTTGAGGTCTGTTGGTTACTTACCTTCAACCTGATTTGGCCTGTCTGCTGAGATTGTTTATTGGAGTATGGCTGCTGCGCAACCAGACTCAGGGCTTCTTGGAGTCACGGGTCCGAGAGTTGAATGCCAGGTGCACACCAAAGGCAGATGAGCAGCTCTGAAAAGGGCTGGGCAAGCCCTTACAACAGAGATGCTAATCCTCCCTAAACATCCTGTACATCCCATATATACATCCACACACATATATGTATATTTCCTTATTTGTTGCTTATATACAGGTATTACTGAATCAATATCCTTCATTGGTGGAGAATGTTCGCTCATTCCTCTCCACCAGAATGGAAGTAAAGTTGTCAAGAGTTTGGAAAAACCAACAAAAGATTGAGATAACGATGAAATAATACTTGATTGTTTTAGCTGATAAGGAACCATTGGAGGTCATTAAAAAGGGGAGTGACAGCTAGAATTTGACATTTAGGAATATCTATTTGGCAGCTGTCAGGAGGCTGGATTGGAGTAGGGAGAGACTAGAAGAGGAGACCAGTTAGGAGCTATTGTCAGAGTGCAGCAAAGATGGTGGCCTCAATGGGAAGGGTGGCTTATGAAACTGGAGTAAAGGGAATGGATGGGATAGATGTAGAAGTAGAATCAGCAAAGCTTGGCAACTAATTGGATATGTGCATTAAAGGAGAGTTAGGAGTCAGGAATAATACAGAGTTTTCAGAACTGGGTGACCAGAAGTAGGCTGTGGTTCCCTATTTTAGGGAAGTTGGCAAGAGGGGTGGGTAAAGAGAATGAGATCAGTGAGGCAGATCAGCAACCCATCCATACCTGCTCAAGTAGCTTGTGCTAGTTGCTGTATCCCATCAAAAGCCAACAGTGGGGCAGGATCTTCAGTCACCAAGATTATGGGGTATATGCCTGGCAAAGAACAGGAGAAGTTGGGAGTTTGCATAGCCATTATAGAGGGCACAGTGGGGAAAGTGTTAGGTGATAATGGGTAAAGGGCAAGTGGAGCCGAGTTGGAGACAAGCCTTCCTATCTAACAGGTAGAGGAATTTTAGCCATATTCTAATTGGTTATCTCTCGGCATTGTGCTATGGCCCAATGGCTGGGGGGAGGAGGGTTGCCTTGGAGATCACTGAAGTAGGAGTTAGGTAGAGATGCAAAGAGTTAGGTAGAGAAGGCAGGGAAAAGAGAGCACAGATGAAAATGTTAAAAAAGCAGTCACCCAAAAATAAATAAATAAATAAATAAAGGGAATGTGGAGTCCGGGCCAAGGCTGCATATGTCACAAACATTAATAGATTACTAAGACACAGCGGCTTCAGAATTTTAATGATCCACAAGAATGTGCTCTTTGACATGAGTCAGTAGACCGATAAATCACTTTCAAATTCCTGAAAGCTCTTATCTAATTCTGCTCTTAACAAGAAAAGTATTCATTATCAAATGTGAGCCTTATGGTAAACAGGCTGGTTTTTTTTTCTAATCCTGAAATAACTCCCTTATTGATTACAGTTAAATCAGTTAATAACCAGCCAACACTTTCTTTGTTCAGAGAGCTGGCTGTGCTTGGTGTTACATGTAAGAGACACATAGGCTAAAACTACAATAGGATGTCAAACTTATCTTAAGGATTGGAAAGATTTTAATTTACTTCCAATCAGATTCTGAGCTGGAAAAGACTTTATTTGCCATCAAGTTGAATTCCTTCATTTTATTAATGAGGAAACTGAAGCCTAGAAAAATTAAGTGACGTGTCCAAAATCAGAGAGGTACTTAGGCAGCAAATTCAAGCCCTTCATTTTACTGATGAGGAAACTGAGGCCCAGATGGATTCAGTGGGTCACTCAAAGTCACAATTATAACGAATAGTAGATCTCCAGGTCAGACAGCCAGCAAGATGGAGGACAAGAATACTCTCAACAACTCTCCAAAAGAGATAGGACAAATTAGCTCTCTCCATGGGCCAAACGCCCAGAAGCCTAATAGACTAACAGCTTTGTGAATTAACAGCAGAGAATACTAATTTCCAATGTGCACACCCAGCACCCCATCCATTACTCTAGGACTAACTGAGCAATTTCACTGCTGCCACATCCTTCCCTTCTCCTTACCCTACTATTCTGTGACAACAACCAGATTTCAATTCTTCCCACCCACTTGTGGAGGAAGAGGTATAAGAAGACCTAAGGCAGAAGTGGTCATTCACAGAACTAAAAAATAGGGGAATTGGGGTGCCATCATGTGTATGAGGGCTGCACCAGGGATGAAGGAAAGGTTGCTGGTATTTAGCTGAGGCCAATCCTGTCCCCTTAAAAGTTGCTTAGAAAAAGAACTGTGGCCAGTGAAAAGTGAATTTCCCAACAAAGGAGAAAACATAACTCAGAAGTCCAGCTCCTGGGGATTCACCATCGAAGGGGAAGAGGAAGAAAATAAGTAATAGGGAAATACAAAGAAAAACCAAGAGAACAAGCAGAGAAGTCAACAGAGAAAATAGCAAAACATAAGGGAAGATGGTTCTAAATAAATGTTGCAAAGCAAAGGAAATTGAACCAATAATGATAAACAACATTTGAACAACAACCAGATGAAACCAAGAACCCTGTGGATTCCCAAAAAAGCATGGAACCCCCCAGCAGGATGTATCTGAATGGTTCAAGAGAAAAATCAGAATCTTAAACAAACTAATAGAGACCAAATGGCAGAATCCATGGCCTGCACGAAGAAATAAGCAGAATAGAAAAACTCAAATCCACAATGTCAAGTCTCTCCAAAGAAGGAAAAGACAAAATGGTTTATTGAAAAGACAAATATATGAAATTAAAGGGCAGTCTGAAAGAAGAGAAGCAGTAATGATGAAAGAACACATGATCTCTATATAAACAAAACACATCTTTGTTAAAGAAAGGATATACAGATAATAAATAGGAGCTAGAATTTGAACCCAGGTCCAGGTTTAGATTTGAACTCCAAAGCAGCACTGCATAAATGGGAGCTATTCCTGTTGCTGTTGTTTATTTCTAAATGGACCTAGAGATAAGACTCTCATTGGATCTCAAAACAGAAGGCAGTGAAAATAGAAAGGCAAAATGATGTGGGTAGAAACAGTTTAACCTGAGAATCCAGAAACTCAGATTAAAGGTGCGGGACCTCAAAACTATTTCCTGTTCCTTCTAGTCTTTTGCTTCTTCAATATTAATTTTTGTTTTGTTTTTGTGTTTTTGTTCTTGGCTAGGCAATGGGGTTAAGTGACTTGCCCAGGGTCACACAGCTAGTAAGTGGTATGTGTCTGAGGTTGGATTTGAACTCGGGTCCTCCTGAATCCAGGGCCGGTGCTCTATCCACTGCGCCACCTAGCTTCCCCTGCTTCTTCAATTTTAAAATAAAAGTTCAATTCAACAAATTAAAATCATTTTGATAAGCATTTATTAAGCATCTTTTATGTACAAAGTGATATAGGAATGTAAAGACAAAAATGAAACTGTCCCTACCTTCAAGGACCTTGCATTCTACAGGGATACACACAGTCATAGATTTTAGTATTGAAAGAAACCATCTCACTCATCTAACCAGACCAGTACTGGTAACAGTTGTTGGTATTCTTAAGTGTAATTAATATATCAACATAAAAAGTATTATAACTATTATAATCAATATTGTATAAATATAATTAATATGTTATCTGCAATGTTAATAATATTGTATATAATATATAGCACTATAATATATAAATGCTAGTTAAAATTATTATATAATTAAATTGTCCATTTTATCTTCTATGCTCCTCTCTCTGTCCATTAGTTATGAACTCTTCCTCTATCCATAGTTGTAAAAGATCTTTCCTTTTTGCTTCTCTAATTTGTTTAGGTCCCATATCCATCTTAAGCTTATCTTGGTATATGTTGTGAGATGTTGGTCTAAAATTTAGACTCTAGAACTAATTTCTACAAGATTGCCTTCCAGTTTTCCCAAAGATACAAGGTTCTTAGTAACACGCAGCAATATACTAACATAGCAATAGCAATATACTAAGTAAAAATACATATGTATTTTATTCTGGAAGTACAGTTATGGTGATATATAACTGGAGCTCTTTGGTGTTATGTGTTGATGAAGAAAATACTTCAGTCAAACATTCTTGGGTCCCGGGAGGAACACCCTTGGAGCTGAGCTTACTTGCTTGTTATCAAATACTGTAGTATCTTGATACCCTAAGAGCAAGACACACAACACTTTCACGTCATATAAAAAGGATTCTTCTTGGTAGCATGGAGCCCACGGTCATGAAATCATGGCTATGGTGGGAACAATATCCTAACCCCTACCCCTGTGCAAGTTATGCTAGCTTTTTCTTAAATGGTACTGAAACTACCTTTCAGACTGGATTGGCTCAGGGGACTAAAGGCTCAGGCTCTTAACATCATTTCCTGGTGGCCAGAGGACAAATCTGCCATCAGTTGCTCCCTGATGTTTGACTGGTGGAAGAGATGGTCAACTCAGACTAGGTTGCCTCATTTAGCTGAATCAACTTAAAGCGTCCTCAATGCCTATCCTTGTTGAATATCTTTCTCTGCTATTCCTAAATAAATCTCCTTTTGTTAACTATTGATTAATGACCCACAAGTGTCTCAATTTGTTCCAATTTTTGTTGTTGTTCAGTCCTTTCAGTCATGTCCAACTTTTGTGACCCCATTTGTAATCTTCTTGGCAAAGATATGGAGTAGTTTTCCATTTCCTTCTCCAGCTCATTTTACAGATGAAGAAACTGAGGTAAACAAGGTTAAGTGACTTGCCCAGGGTGTCAGAGGCCAGATATGAACTCAGGTCTTTGTGTTCCTATATCAAATGATGAATTACCAGAGGATTGGCTTATATCAGGCCCAGCCCAGAACAATGGCAGTCCTAAGATCAAAACACTACAGTTTGTTATGGAAGGTAGAGTCTTCACCCTTGAGGTATTTTTGGAAGAATGTTTGAATTTGCTCCCAACTGTCCACCTGTGCCATGGAGTGAGCCTTTGACTCACCTCCCCAGATCACTCCTTGGCCCACCATCCTATGCACAGATATTAAACAGGGAGGAAAATAAGGGGGTTCAATGCAGTGCCCAGTGTTTGGATAACAGATGATCTGAGGTTTTTCTTTACCATGAGACTGTAGTCGTTCAGAGGCCATATATGCATAGGATTCACTCTTCCAGTTGTGGTCATCTTGACCAACAATGAACAAGAAAGGCCCTTGGGCCTTTTCTATTGGGATGAGGCTTCGGCAGTTGAGCTTTTCTAATGGGTTGCTCCAAATATCCACAAGATCTACAAGGCCTGACTCAGTGAGCTTGAGTCTCTCTAGGTCATATCCAGTATTAAGAAGGGTCATTTCCTTATAGTGCAGTGGGATCATTGTGTTGGCCACACAGGCATTGATAAGCACAGTGGCTGTGACACCTTTCAGGAAAGAGGCCATAGAAAGACACAAGTCACCCCCTTTGGAGAATCCAAGCAGCCCAATGCCTGGGCCTTTCACCTGATGGAAGAGAGAATGAGAGAAATAAAGCCATTCTAGCAGTCAAAAATAGAAGAAATAACAAGGTGATTTCTTGGGATTAACAGTCCTAGGTCTGTCAAAAGAAAGAATAGCATAAATGGGGAGGGGGCAGGATAGGATTAAGGGAAATAGAGTTAGTTTGTCACAACATGTCTACTATGGAAGTGTTTTGCATAACTGCATATGTATGGCCTGTATTGACTTGCTTGCCTTTTCAATGAGGGTGGGTGGGGTGGGAGGAATGGAGAAAATTTGGGACCCAAAGTTTTAAAAACACATGTTTAAAAAAAATGTTTCCACATGCAACTGGGAAATAAGAAATATAGGAAATGAGGCACAGAAATCTATCCTGCCCTATAGGAAAATAGAAGGGGAAGGGGAGGGGGAGAGATAGAAGGGAGGGCAGACTAGGGGAAGGGATATTCAGAATGCATGCCATCTTGGGGTGGGAGGGGCAAGATGGGGTGAAAATTTGGAATTCAAAATCTTGTGGAAGTAAATGTTGAAAACTAAAAATAAATAAATTTATATTAAAAAAATTTTTTTAAAAAGTCCTAGGTCTGAATCTTACCTCTGAAATTTACTAGCTATTTGATCCTAGACAAATCACTCAACCTAAAACTCAGTTTCCTCATCTGTAATATGGAGACAAAAAATGCTTGCATTATCTATTTCACAGTGTTGTTAACCAATATAATTATATCCCATCCTCTGCTCTTCAATCTTATATTTCCTTGGACTATTGTGACATATGCCTTGCTAATTACAACCATAGAATAGTCCTACGGTCTGTCTTCTTCATGAATACTCATGTGTTGCTTGAAAGGAGCTGAAAGAAGTCACACAACTATGCTGATGACGCCTCATATAAGTCAGTCAGTCAGCCAGTAAACAAATATTAAGCACTTACTATGCCAAGGTACAGACTTCGGTTTTAGACCTTGGCTCATGCAAGAGACCCTAATAAAGCCTGTAAACTATAGTTGACAATAAATTGTTGCTGTAGTAATAATAACTATTACTGTAGTACATGGGACAGACAGATTTCTGCATATAGCAAAGTATCATCTTCAGCTAGAAGACAGAGGGAAAGAACGTGGCCCTTGACTTTCAGTAGGGCACAAACTAATAGATGATATAAGAAATAAGAAAAGGTAAGAATTCAATACTTTAAAAAATTTGTTATTTCACTTTTGTGATTATTCCTTCCACCAACACATAATACATAACACATTAAGGGACTGTTTCATGAATTGCTATAGCCAAAAAAAAAAGTAATTAGAAAGGCTCATGAGGCTCTCTAAATTTATCAAAACAGGACTTTCACCTAGCTGTCTCATTTTGGTTTTGTGGTGGGTAAAGGATGAAATGACTGAGAAAACAAAGGTTTGAGCTTCTGAGTATATTGATTTACTAAGCAATACATGCTAATTCCCTAACAAATCAGGACCAGGCCCCTCAGTTATGGCACTAGACACCAAATACAGGAGGAGACAGACTTTTATGCATTAAAACAATTCATCAAATAAAAACAATTAAAAGAAAACAGTTAACCAGGATACAAAATTAGGTAATCTGATTTCTAATCGGAGGAAAGATTAAAGACATTCCAAGATAGGAAAGGGAGAGGGAACAGGTACAATTCCCTGAAATCAGAAAAAGAGGTGTCTCTATTCAATCAAAGAAACATGGAAACAATAACTAGTTGACCAGAATAAGGTCATTTTTCAGATAAGACAGATGAGTTGCTTAAGATGTATAATTGTGAGGAACTCCTTGCTTTAGTCCTCAGATCTGACTGGGTTTCTGGTCAGGCATAACCTAAATCCTTAGTTAAGGGTCTCTAGCAGGTAGAGGTGGTCCAGCCATGAAGGGATAGGTTCAAACAATGCAATAAAGTTTACAATTCCTATAATTGAATAAAGTTTTCTCACAAGACATAAATTGGGCACAGATCCATATTTGATTAGAAAGGGGACTGAGCTAGCTCCAGAATTAAATCCCAAGATGGAGTTAGTGTGGTTCACTCAATTCCCACTACCACCTGTTCTAATTCACTCGATTCCCTCAGTAAGAAGGGGATCCTGGAACTTCAAATGCTATGCCAAAAGAGTACTAGCTCCTGCAGGTCTCAATTCACTTGGAAAAGTTTCCAGGAGGGGCTCAGCAACAGGCTGTCCTCAGAGGACCAGCCTAAATAAGACATGCACACAAAAAAAAACTATGCTATGTATCAGAGCTGACAGCAAATGACCACAATAATGTAAAGGAAAATAACATTAAAAGGCATCAGAATTCAGTTCAGTGCAATGACCAGTAGATTTCAGTGGGTTGATAATAATTCATATATACCTCTTTCCTATTATTAGACAGGTGGTAGACTACAGGTAAACCTCTAAGGTTGGATTATTTTGCCTAACTATACTTCTTTGTTAAAAGGGAGGGTTCTGTGGGGAGTCAGGGTACGGTTTTGGGAAATAATTTTAAAAGAATCAATAAAACTTTTTTTAGAAAAAGAACATAATATATAAGATTAGGAATAAAGTGCTATGAGAGTTCAGAGAAAGATCTTTCATAAGGAGAGTCCATTTACACAATTCATCTTGTTGGGAAAGGTTAACAATTGAAACAAAAACAATGTAACTAAAATTAGGGTGGAAAAAAGCTGTAAATTAGGGGAAAAAATCTTTGTAGCAAGTTTCTCTGCTAAAGGTCTCATTTCTAAAACTACAGGTAATTGAGTCAAACTTACAACAATAAGGGCCATTCCCCATGTGATAAATGGTCAAAGGGTATGAATAGTCAGTTTTCAGAGGAAGAAATCAAGGCTACCAACAGTCATAT
Source organism: Phascolarctos cinereus (assembly GCF_003287225.1). Classification (NCBI taxonomy): domain Eukaryota; kingdom Metazoa; phylum Chordata; class Mammalia; order Diprotodontia; family Phascolarctidae; genus Phascolarctos; species Phascolarctos cinereus. The sequence goes on from NW_027555736.1 coordinate 229,360,392, forward strand.
GAAAAAAATGCTCTAAATCACTAGTAATTAGAGAAATGCAAATTCACACAACTCTGAGGTATCACCTCACATCCATCAGATTGGCTAAGTTGACAAACAGGAAAATGACAAATGCTGGAGGGACTGTGGGGAAATAGGTACATTAATGCATTGTTAATGGTCCAACTATACTGGAGAACAATTTGGAACTATGCCCAAAGGGCTATAAAACTGTGACCTTTGACCCAGCAATATTACTCATAGGGCTTTACCTCAAAGAGATCAAAGAAAGAGAAAATGTATTCATATGTACTAAAAAAAAATTCATAGCTGCTCCTTTTTTGGTGACAAAGAATTGGAAACTGATTAAATGTGATGGAATACTATTATGCTGTAAGAAATGATGAAGGGGATGGTTTCAGAAAAATCTGGAAAGATATGTATAAACTGATGGAAAGTGAAATAAGCAGAACCAGGAAAACAATCTACACAATAACAGCAATATTTTAAAGATAATCAGTCTGGAAAGATTTAGCCAGCAGTCAACACAGTGGTCCACCACAATTCCAAAGATGCATGATGAAACATGCCATCTCCCTCCAAACAGAAAGCTGATGGGCTCACACTGCAGACTGAAGCACATATTTTTCTTTTTTCTTGCCTTTTTTTTGAGGGGGTAGAACATGGCTAATACAAAATTTTGTTTTGCATAACTATACACATTTGTAATGGGTTTTATTCTTGTTGCATGCTCATTGAGTAGGGGAGGGATAGGAAGAGAGAACTTGAAACAAAAAAGTCTCTACGCTTTAAAAAACAAATATATCTTTTTTTTAAAATTACATTTAACTCAAAAAACAAAAGGTCCTGGTTGCTACTCTCAAACTCATCCTAACTCTGATTTCAACTTCTCTTTCTCAAATAACCACAGGCTTGGTTCTTCTCTAGTACTCAACTTGTTGCTTCAGGGAAGGGTCTTGGCCCCTGTCTTAGCCTCCCCTGGTCCCTGACCTATCCTTGATTCAAATTCTATATGAATGATGGGTGATATGACCACTGGGACCTGTACCACACCTGTACCTACACCTGGATATTAGCTTACCTTCCCTCTTGCTGATCCCACTGTGATTTTGTACCCTACTTCTAAGAACAGGTCTTGCCTTGTCTCTTGACTAAAACTTCTTCCTGATAGCCCAGTTCTAGTAATTGGATCCTTTGTTATTTCCCTATGCTGGCGTTCTTCCCTAGTCTTCAAATTTATCTAGGACTCAACTTTACCTTGGTTTTTTGAGTTGCTTAAGGTACTAGAATCCTAACCCAGAACCATACCCTATTAATCTATGGGTTTTGTTTTTCTCAACCAGAGTTTAAAATAGAGGAAAGATGTATCCCTGGCTAGGGATGGAGTACACTTAACAAGACCTGGCAAAAATACATTTACCTGACATTAATACATGTTGGTGGAGCTGTGAATTGATCCAACCATTCTGAAAAGCAATCTGGAAATATGCTTTTTAAAAAAGTGACTAAAATGACCATATCTTTTGATGCAGAGAGCCTACTGATAGGAATGTACCCCAAGGAGGTCAGAGACAGAAAGTCATACATATAACAAAATATTTTTAGTAGCCCTTTTTACGTAGCAAAGAAGTGGAAATGATGTTGATGTCTACAACGGCTAAACAACCTGTGGCAAATTAATATAATTAAATATTACTGTGCAAAAACAGCAATGGCAAACATAAAGAATTCAGAGAAGCATGGGAAGACTTCTATGAATTGGTGCCAAGTCAACGAAACAAGACCAGGAAAACAATATACAACAATGTGAATGGAAAAACAATAAAAAGAAATTGAATCCTGTAGATGTCTTTTACACATCTTAAACATGTCCAAAACCAAACTCATTATCCCTCCCCCCAAGCTCTCCACTCCTCCCAACTTACTGTCAAGAACACCACCACCCTCCCTAGTTGTGACCTTCCACCCCTCACTCTCTCCCCCTCCCCCCATATCCAATCTGCTTCCAAGTCTAGTCAATTCTATCTTATTAAAATCTCTCAATACCCCCTCTTCTCTCCTCTGCCACTGCCCACTCTGATGCAGGTTCTCATCACCTCCCATCTGGATTATTTCAATAGCCTGCAGACTGGTCTCCCCACTCAGTTATCAGATTGATCTTCCTAAAGCACAGGTTGGACCATGTCACTCCCCGGATCAATAAACTCCAGTGGCTTCCCATCACTTCCAGGATGAAATGTAAAAATCCTCTGTTTGGCATTCAAAGCCCTGAATAACTTGAAAACACTCTGTAATCTAGTGACACTGGTCTCCCTGCTCTTCTTCCCACAAGACACCCCACCTTCTGATTCTGTACATTTTCAATGACTGTCGCCCATGCCTGAAATTTTCTCCCATCTCATTACCATCCCCTGGGCTCCTTGGCTTCTTTCAAGTCCAAAGTAAAATCCCACCATCCACAAGAATCCTTTCCCAATCCACTTAACGTTAATGGTGTGGAGGGGATCCTGGGACCTCAAAGGTTATGTCAAGAGTACTACCTTCTGCAGGTCTCACTCACCTAGAAGGAGGGGCTCAGCAACAGCTCAGAGGAACAGCCCAAATAAGACACGTACACAAAAAACCATGCTGTATATTAGCGCTGAGAGCAAACCACAATAATGTAAAGGAAAACATCAGAATTCAGTCACTGCAATGACCTCCATTGATTATCTTCAATTTATTCTGTAAATGGGGGCAGCTAGGTGGCATAGTGGCTAGAGCACTGGCCCTGGATTCAGGAGGACCTGAGTTCAAATCCAGCCTCAGACACTAGCTGTGTGACCCTGTGCAAGTCACTTAACCCCACTGCCTAGCCAAAAAAAAAATTTATTCTGTAAATATCTTGTTTGTACATAGCTGTTTGCATGTAGTTTCCCCCTTAGACTGTGAGCTGTTTGAGGGCAGGGATTATCTTTTGCTTTTCTTTGTAACCCTAGTAATTAGCATAGTACAAGCACTTAATAAATTCCTGTTGACTGACTGGTTGATGTTAAAAAGACCAAGGTGGGCCCTGGAAAAGAGTGGAAAAAATACACCTCCTTCCCTTCAGTGCAAAAGCACTACGGATTTAGAATACTGCATATACTTTCAGACATTGTTGTGTTAGATGCTTTTGCTGAACTGTCTCTCTTTCTCCTTCCTTTATTTCTAAAGGAATGGTTTACTGGGTGGAAGAAGAAAGGAGATTGTTGTAGTAATATAGTTAGAAACAAATGGAACATAAAAATAATTAAATCAAAATATACTTATTTGAAAATGTAATCACAACAGCTTTAAGTTGAAAGGGAGGGAAAGGGAGAAAACTTCAAATGAATCTTTAACAAGCTAGATACCACAGAGAATACTCTATAGGATGAACAGTAGTAGAGTGACCCAGTAATTCACAGTAGTCAAAGTCCAAGGTGGAAGCTAGCAATAAAGCCCAAGGCCTCAGATATCTTTATAAAAATGTAAAAAACAGGGGCAGCTAGGTGGCACAGTGGATAGAGCACCAGCCCTGAAGTTGGGAGGACCTGAGTTTAAATCGGACCTCAGACACATAATACTCACTAGCTGTGTGACCCTGGGCAAGTCACTTAACCCCAACTGCCTCACCAAAAAAAAAAAATGTAAAAAATATGGGTAGCAAACAGGGTGAATTTAGATATCCTAATACAAGAAAATCTGACCTCCTAGTTCTTTGACTGAGACTTTTAGGTTGAAACCCCTGACTAAAACTGGGCAGCTAGGTGGTACAGTAGTTGGACTGCTAGGTGTGGAGTCAAGAAGACACATCTTTCTGAGTTTAAATCTGACCTCAGACACTTACTAGTTATGTGACCCTGGGCAAGTCACTTAACTGTGTTTGCCTCAGTTTCCTCCTCTGTAAAATGAGCTGGAGAAGGAAGGGCAAACCACTCCAGTATCTTTGCCAAGAAAACCTGAAATGGAGTCATGAAAAGTCAAATCTGACTGAACAACAACTTGACTGAAATATGGCATTGGGAGGACAGACAGCACCATATAAATGTCAGCTATTATTATTATTATTAAGTAGATTCGTAGAAGAGACAAGATAAATAAGACCTAGTATGTGACATAATACGTTGTTCAGCAAACCCAAGAAAACAAATTGCCCAGGGGAAAGACTCTTTATTCAATAAGAACTACTGAAAAAAAATGAAAAGCAGTCTGGCGGAAAATAGGTTTAGGTTGACATTTTATATCAGAGTATAATTAATTCCAAATGGATAAATGATCTAAGTATTAAAAAGTTATACCATTTAAAAATTAACATTAAATGGAAGATTCTACAACTGTGGTTGGAGGGGGAAAATTTGTATCAGATAAAGGATAGAAGATATCATAAAAGACAAAATACACAATATTCATTACATAAAATTAAAGAATTTCTGCACAAATAATGAAGCCAAAGAAAGAAGAAACATGAACTGGGGAAAAAAATCTGTGCATCAAATATCTCCAATAAAAGTCTGAGATCTAAAAAAGCTATGGAGAATTAACATAAGTCTATAAGACTAATAGATAAAAAGGATCAAAGGATGTGAAGAGTTTTAAAAAGAAATCATCCACAACCTTTGAAAAAATGTTCCAAATCACTAGCAACTGGAGAAATGCAAAAGAAAACAAGTATGAGGTATCACTTCCTACCCATCATCAAACTGGCAAAGATAATAAAATAGCGTTGGAGGGGCTATGGAAAGAAAGCCACACTAACTTTATGCTGGTTGTGAATTGGTTCAACCAGTCTGGCAAAGAATTTGGAAGTATGGGCAAAGTTATGAAAATGTTCATACATTTTGATTCAGCAATCTCTCAAGGACTGAGGAGGCCAATGACAGAAAGACAAGTTCCATGTGTCTCAAAATATTTACAGCAGCAGCATTTGTAATAGCAAAAAGTAGAAAGCAAATTATATGCCCAATAATTGGGGAATTGCTAAACAAACTGTGGTATGTGATGCAATGAAATACAATTGTACCATATGGAATGACAAATATGAAGAATTCAGGGAAACACTGGAAGAAACCTACGAGCTGTTGCAGAATAAAGACAGCAGAATCACAAAAAGAACATACATCATGACTGTTGCTGTTTTTTAGCTGTGTCAAACTCTTCATGACCCCATTTGGGGTTATCTTGGCAAAGATACTGAAGTGGTTTGCCATTTCCTTTTCCAGTTCATTTTACAGGTGAGGAAACTGAGGCAAACAGACCTGAGTGACTTGCCCAGAGTCACATAGTTAGTATCTGAGGCTAGATTTGAACTCACAAAGATAAGGCCTTCCTGACCCTAGGCCTGGTGCTCTATCCACTGCCCCACCTGGCTGCCCTTATACACAATGACCACATTAATATAACTGAATACAACACTAAAAGGCTACAGAATTCTGATCAAATAAAATAATAAATATTGGTTTCTGATTACTGAGATTAAAAGACATTTCCCTTCTTTTAAGGAATGGTAAACTATAAGAGTAGAAAGTGTTGTGTCATCAATCATAGTTGCTTGCTATGAATGCATATTATGGAAGGATGGTATTATTGAGAATTATCTATGTAAAAATAAAATGTACCAATGATTTAAAAAATATATACTCAAGAGTACTTGGACAAAAAAAAAAGGAAATCAATGAAGACTTTGGGAAATAGATCAGAAATATGATGTGATAGTGACCAGGGACTTCAATTACCTGTGCATCTTCTGTTAAAGTATTCTCCCTGTTAAAAACTATGAGAAGTATCAGCTGATAATTTTTTGGCTTGTCTTATTGTTAATTTCATCCTTCAAAAGCAGAAGAAATGACAAGGGAAAATGCTATTCTGGAGCTGATTCTCACCAACAAGGGAAAATAAGTTGCTAAAAGAAATGATGGGAACCCTGTGGAGCCATCACTCCATCTCAGAAGAAAAGAAATCATTGCATAGTCTGATTATGCAGACTAGATTATGGGAAAGAAGATTTCAAAGGGTTCAGAGACAGGATAGGTAGAGTCCCATGCCCTCAAACTCCACAGAGCCCAGGAGGGGGTTTTGGAGCAATCAAGGTTAAAATTTCGAACATGTGTAATGATGGACTGGGAAGCATGAGCAGCACACTCAGCTAATATGGTCTCTTTGTGGAAGACTGGGAGCGGGGGTGGGGAACTGCTTCCAGAAAAGCATGATGATGGACATGTAACAGAAGGGCCTTGTTTCCCTCCCCAGCCTGGAGCGTGCAGAGACATTCTGTAACTAGTTGTGTCCTGCTAACTATGCGATGAAGAGGAACTTTTTTGAACAGCTGTGGAGATGGAACTGGATCCGTTCCAAAGGCACTGAACAGCAACACGGAGTCCCTTACTCTTCCTGTTCCCTGCCTAGTGGGGATGTGAACAACGGCGAAGGAAGGATGGAAATGGCTATGACCCGGTGAGCCGCGAAAGGTCAAAATGGTGAGCCACCAGACGTGAGAGGAGCAGTATAAAGAGACGGATTTAAATTTGAGCACAGTCTTCAGAGACCAAGATAGTACAGGAGAGAATGTGCCCTAAAGTACTGGGGGGAAATGTTCCTACAGTTATCTCAGGGGGTAGGAGCAAGGTGACCCCTTGATCTGGAAAATCTGCATAAAGTTTTTTGGCCCTCCCTTCATACCAGAGAAGCCTGAATTATTATGGTATTAAAAGATAAAATATGTTGATATTATACAATACTATACATATAGTTTATGCATTTCTGAGTTTCTAAACTTTTTCTGTGTCATCTGCTGGCCTTCGTGTGTCCTCTGCAGCTTCCGCAAAACTCCCCCAAAATTCCTATTTAATTTCTTCTGCCTACCTGTGACATCGAAACCTCTAAATCAAGATGTAGAAGGCATAACTGCACTTCCATTCTTGCTATATCTTTGAAGTAAATATCTGCTTCTAAAAGCTAATTGATGCCAATTGGTTAAAAGCACCTGAGGAGCTAATCCCTAGCAGTTAATATCATCAAAATGGAGGCTTGGGCCAATAGCATGAGAGGAAGGCACCTCCAGTCGTTCAGGGATGCCCGGAACCCCAAGGAGATACAGCTGGCATCATTTTAGAAGAGTAAGTTCAGGGTCCTAATACATCACAATGATAACTTTCTTTTACATAGAATATGTAGAAACAATATACAATAATGAGGAAAAAGAGGGCATTTTTGAAAGATTGACACGGCTTATCATTGACCAAATTGTATTTTTTAAAAAAGAATCATACAAAAGATGAAAGCAAAAGTGGTAATAAAGGATAAATACAGAAATATGGCATAGCTGCATAAGAATGGTATCAGGAATGTTGAAGTTTAGAATGAGCTGAGAAAGTTTGAGGATTAGGCTTAGTTTTGGTTTTTATTCTGTTTTTTTCGTGTGTTTTGGGGGTTGTTTTTTTTTTTAGTTCTGTTGGAGTAAAGAGAATGATCAAAGATGGGAAAGGTATTTACTATTACAATCAAGAGTTCCAAAGGGAGATGATTAAATGATGTCCCAAGGGATTGGAGAGATTAATGTGAAAATTGCCTCAGGAACCTTCACTGTTTTACCACAAAACAATTCTCTTGATGGAACTTCTGGATATTTATATATACCTATATGTAATATATATGATACATATTATATATAAGATATATGTGGCATATATCTTATATATATAAAGATATATAAATAAATCTTTATGTTCCCATATTTATCCTACTCTCCTCCCTCTCCCAATCTCATTTGGTCCAGGCTCAGACTGTACATTCATACCCATACCTCTGGATGCTGCAACATGTAGTCCAGGGCCTCTTCAAAATATTCCAGATGTAGATCAATCAACTCTTTGGGGAGATCTTCAAATCTAAAATAAGCCAGAGCAAGCACGGCAAAACCATGTCCAGCCAGCAAGCTGGCTCTATATTCACAGAGACTACCTCCGGTTCCATACAAGTCAATGATCCCTGGGAAAGGCCCTGCTCCTGGAAGAGGTAACAAATTGGAAGGATTCTTTAGTCCCAAAGGACAAATTTAAATTATACTTCTAGGACCCGAAAGTAAAGACAAGAGATTTAGACCACGTCTTTGATTCTTAAAATCAACTTCAACATTTATGAGATTTTATAAGCATGAGCAATGTCTCTTCCAGCACAGACCAAAATGGTTCACCATTTTAATAAATGATCTCATGAATTGTTCAGGTCCCAAAAAAAAGTATCCTCTGGTGGCCAACGTTCTGGTGATAAGTCTCTTAACTTAATGAGGCTGGGCATTATTGGGGCCCATACTTAAAACTTGACAAGCTTAGTAAGAGCTGCCAGATCTTATAGCATACCAGCAAAGCCCTGGAGAACCCAGGGTCACCAGGAGGCCCAAAGCTGGGCTTTAGTGAAGGGTCTTTAAATCACCTTCCAGAACTACCATGTGAACAGTTTCATCTGGATGTATTCTGTACTGTCTGTGTACATATTATTTTATCTCATAGACTACAAGCTCCTTCAGGGCAGGGATGGGCATTTTTACATCCCCAGCACCCAGTAAAGTGTCTGCCACATAATGCTTGTTCATTGATGTTGCAGAAATGTTGAAAGATTACTTAGGTGCTTGAATGCAAATTGCTACACACAGTCACATTTCATTAGCCATAATTGCAGCCATAATATGTTAAACAATATATAATGAAAAGTTATAATAACAGCTAACATTTATAAGCTTCAAAGTTTACAAAACATTTCATAAATACTGTCTCATTTGACCCTCACAACAATCCTTGGAAGTAGGTACTATTATCTTCATTTTACATATGGGGAAACTGAAGCAGACAGATTAGGTGACTTGCCCAAGGGTCAGACAGCTAGGAGGTCTGAATCTGGATGTGAACTCAGATGTTCCAGACTCTTAAGTCCAACACTCCATCCACTTTAGTTGCATTAATATCGCAATGTATTAATAGAAGCATAAAACACAATAGGCCAGAAAAATATTTCTGCTGTCATCCTGTTTGTTAGACCTAAATTGTGGAGTGTTTCAAATGCTAGGATGGGCAAATTGGACTTTATTCTATAAACAATAGGTAAGCCATTGAGTATCTTAAGTTGGGAATGGACACGGACAAAAGATAGACATGCAGGACAGCTAGGTGGTGCAGTGGATAGAGCACCAGCCCTGAAGTCAGGAGGACCTGAGTTCAAACCTGGCCTCAGACCAAACACTTGACACTACCTGTGTGACGCTGGGCAAGTCACTTAACCCCAACTGCCAAAAAAAAAACCCAAACAGATAGACATACCTGGCAATGGCGTGCAGAAAGGATTGTAAAGGTGGGGGGGGGGGAGAAACTGAGAATTCCTTTGGTTTTCAAAAACTGAAAAATCACAGAAAAAAATTCGGGAGAAAAAGTTTCCCTTCTGCCCTCTGTCCCTCTGCTCTCCTGCCTGTCTCTCTCACACACATTCACAACTCTACCTATGAATACCAAGATGATCATTTTATGTGCAAACTAAATTTTATAAAGATAAATGTCCCTAAAGAGACAGTACAGTGTTAGGTCTCCCTAATGGGGGTAGATGGTTTCATATTTCACAATTTCCATTAAAAACAAACCTGGTCTTCCCCACCCATGATTTTTAATTTTCCCTAAGTTTTAAACCTCTCCTCAGTATGATTAATAACAACAATTAACTTAAGCTGTGAGAGAAGCAGAAGATCTATTGGAAGAAAAGAGACAATTATCTGTTGTAGGCATATAATCCAATCCCTGACAAGTATCCAGTGGAGGGATTCTCTGGGCTCCAATCTCCTAGCCAATTTGGTCCTTAAAGAAACAAGTGGAGCATTGTTGACTCCAATGGTCATAAGAACATACATTCAAAGTTGGAAAGCTCCTCAAAGGCCATTGAGTCCAATCCCTTTATTTTACATTTAAGAAACCTGAGACCAAAGAGGATAAATGATCTGTCCAAAGTCACACAGGTTGTCAGTGGCTTTAATTGGAGATACCGTCCCTCTGAAGAAAATGCTCTAAAAAAAAGAAAAGAAAAAGAAAGTGGTCTCCCCACAGTACCCAGTTATCTAAAATATGTTAACTGCTTCCTCAGGCACCTTAACAAGAAATCAATAGTATCTGCTTAAGGTTCCTGAGAGGTGTAATGCTACTAAGCGTAAGGAATGATCTCCAAAATGGGATCCAGAAAATCCTGCTGGGAGGAATCAGGGAACCTGGGGAATGCTTCGGGAGAATTTGAAACAACTATTGCCACTACATTCCATCTCAGGAAAAAGAAAATGAGTAAGGCTGGGATTGCAAAGACAAGCGTGAGGTTCCCGCAACGCACCTGGAGGCAGGAAGAGGGTGGCCCGCACGCTGCCCTCTCGCACCGGGATTCTCTTCACCCCTGGCCCCAGGAAGCCCCGCTCGTGGACCACCTGTGCCAGCACCTTGGTGGGCTGGGGGTCGTGACCCTCGTACACCTCGAGGTCCACGAGGAAAGGGGTCTGCACGTCCCGCTTCACCAGCCTTTCAAAGGGTGTCTCGGACCGCAGGGTCCGGAAGAGCCCCATGGGCTCCACGCCGCGGTAGCTGCCCCCCAGAGCGGGCGCCCGCGCCAGGTCCAGCTGCCCGCCCGCGTCCGCCTCGTAGCGGGCCGAAGCCTGGAAGAGCTCCCCTTTCTCATCGCGGAGGGAGGCGCGCAGGGTGACTCGCTGGGCCGGGGCCAGACCGTGTACGGAGATCGCCAGCGGCTCGTCCCACAGGCTGCGGGGCCCGGGAGTCAGGCGCACGCTCACGGCCATTGAAACTGATCGTAGGCACCCAGGAGTCCAGCGAGACCAAGCGAAAGGGGCGGTCCTCTCGTTCCCATTGGCTCCCCGGTGGGCGGAACCTCTCGGGAGCTGCCCAATGGCTTCTGTAGAGGCGAGAGAGCCCCGGGACAGGCGGGGAGAGTGGGACGAGCACGTGTACGGCTCAAAGTCCTTCCCTCCTTTTCCGTGTTCCGTCGTTTTCAGGGAAAGCCCTAGAATTAAGAGGGCTTGGGAAATGCTTCTTGTAAAAGATAGGGTTTTGTGTGATTAAGGAAGAAAAATGTGGTTCGGATTTGCTCCGACAATAAGACACACACTTCTAGAGAGAAAAGTGAAGGTAGCTTTAAGATTATAATACAGGTGGAGAAAAGCTAGATTTACAGCAACATACAATTAGCAATATAACTATAGTCAGGCTAAGAATACAAAGGATAGCAATAATATAAGAAAACATCACCAATTCGGGGGAGCACCAACACGTGAAGTCCAAGCTGGGGATTCCTGGGATACAGCTTTCAGGATCTGGATTGGGAAAGTCCCAGGCACAGCGTGCTCTCCGTGGGTGAGAATCCAAAGATGGCTTTCCCAATTAGGATTTAAATAGGGCCTCTAACAAACAAGGCCCCGTGCCAGAGGTGTCCATGATTCTAGTAGAATGTTTATTATCTTAGAATATTAATTAACTTGATGTGTTCCGATGAACGGGCCAGGTTCCCAGAGCACATCTTTTCTTGAGAACTGGCTAAATTCTCAGGGCAACACTCTGGCCTAAAGCCCAATGTTTAGGATCATACAGGGGAGATAGAAGATCTTTCCTTATAAGATTTATCAATCAGATTTCAGCCAGAGAAGTCCACAGCGGGAGGTGAGGAGGGAGAGCATGCCAAGCATTAGAGATAGCCAGAGAAAATATCAGGAGCAGGGAGAAGTGGATTGCCTTGTTAAAGGAATAGCAAGGAGTCTGTTGTCACTGGATCTGAAGTAAGTATAAGAAAACTGAAAAGACAGGAGGAGACTAGGTGGTAAAGGTCTTTGAATGCCAACCAGAGCATTTCGTGTCTGAACCAGGAGGCAATAAGGAGCTTTTGGAGTTTATTGAGAAAGGGGTGAGGGTATGACATGATCTGACCTGAACTTTAGGAAAATCACTTTGGTGGCTGAAAGGAGAATGGATGGACTGGGGAGAGACTTAAGGCAGACTGACCCATTAGCAGGTTAATGCATTAGTCCAGGCATGAAGTGATGAGGACGTGTACTAGAGCGGTGGCAGTGTCAGAAGAGAGAAGGGAGTTTATGTGAGATATGTTGCAAAAGTGAAATCAACAGGCCTTGGCAACAGCTTGGCTTGGGAGCTGGAGGGGTGTGGTGGAGAGAAAGAGTGAGCAGTCAAGCTTGACACCTAGGTTTGCAAATCTGAGGGACTGGAAGAATAGTGTTGCAGTATTAGAGAAGGAAGGAGCAGAGGAGGGTGTAGGGAGAAAGATAGAGCTCTGTTTTGAGCATATTAAGTTTAAGATGTCTAATGGAGAATCCAATATAAGATGTCTGAAAGGCAGTTGGAAATGAGAAATTGGAGGTCAGCAGAGAGATTGGGTAAGAATAGGCAGATTTGAAAAGCATCAGCACAGACATGGTAATTAAATGCATGGGAACTGATTAAGATCACCAAGTGAAGTAGTATAGAGGGAGAAGAGGGCCCAGGACAGAGCCCTGTGGGTCACCAACAGTTAGAAGCCATGATCTGGACAAGAATCCAGCAGAGGAAACTGCAAAGGAGAAGTCTGATAAATAGGAAAAGAACCAGGAAAAGAGTAATTTTCTTTTTTTTTTCCCTTTGGTGAGGCAATTGGGGTTAAGTGACTTGCCCAGGTCTGTCTGTCATGTGTCTATGGTCAGATTTGAACTCAGGTCCTCCTGACTCCAAGACTGGAGCTCTACCCATTGTGCCACCTAGCTGCCCCCTGAAAGAGTAATTTTCCAAAAGCCCAGAGAGAAAAGAGTGGTCAACAGTGTCAGAGGCTTTGGAGAGGTCAAGGAGAATGAGGATTGAGAAAAGGTCATTGGATTTAGCAACTAAGAGATCATTAGCAACTTTGGAGAGATCAGTTTCAGTGGAAGGATAAGACCAGAAGCCAGATGGTAAGAGGTTAAGAAGGGAGTAGACTGCCTTTTCGAGGAGTTTACCTATAAAGGGCAGAAAATATATAGGACAATAGTGGGGACAGAAGGATCAAGTGAGGGCTTTTTCTGAATGGGGAGACATGGGCCTGTTTGTAGGCAGTAGGGAATGAGCTAATAGATAGGGAGAGACTGATCATAAGGGATAGAGTGAGGCTGAATCCTTATTGCCTCCAGGAGCAAATATAAAATGCTCTGTTTGACAATTAGTTGGAGGAGCCTGGATGGAATGGGATCGCTTGAGCAGGTTAATCTTGGTAAGAACTAAGGCCGCCTCATCATATGAGAGGGTTGAAGGAGGAAATAGTGGTAGGAGATGAGGAAGAGGGGAGAAGAGGGAGCTCATAGAGAAATGGTCTCATTTTTTCCTGTAAAATATTAGGCAAGATTCTCAGCTGAGAGAGCAGGAGGGAGGGAGAACCATGGGAGGTTTAAGGAAGGAAAAAAAGGTTCTAGATTTAAAGCATGAAGGGACCTCAGACGCAATTTAATCCAAACCCTTTATTTTATGAATGAGGAAACTGAAGTCTAGTGAGCACTTATTGACTTGCCCAAGATCATCATGGCCTTGATGGTGGGGAAAAGATTGCTGGAGATCTGGTTTCTGGAGTTGTAGAAGAACTGGGAATCCCAGGAAAGAAAAGACCTAAAGCAAAGTAAGTATTTTTTATTGTTTTATTAATTTGTATTAGTTTTGAGTGCAGCTAGGTGGCACAGCGAATAGAGTGTGGGTCCTGGAGTCAGAAAGACTCATCTTCTTGAGTTCAAATCTGGCTTCAGACTCTTAGTAGTTATTTGACCCTGGGCAAGTCACAACCCTGTTTGCCTCAGTACCTCCTCTGTAAAATAAGCTGGAGAAGGAAATGGCAAACCATTCCAGTATCTTTCCCAAGAAAATCCCAAATGAGGTCACGAAGAGTGAGACCCAGCCGAATAAATTTGTATATTTTCATTTGAAAGTCCAATTCTCCCAATCCAGCACAAAAATAGTGGGTGCTTAATAAATACTCATTGACTTGACTTGACTCCCTATCTCTCCCTGGCTAGAAGTAGCAGGTTCACTCCTTAGGCAATTCGGTTACTTCTCCTCTTCGAAATCCTGGTGGAGGGCAGTACAGACAAGAAATAGACATAAACTCTTTTTTCTTTTTTAAACATATTTCCACATTAGTCATGTTGTAAAGAAGAATCAGAACCAAAAGGAAAAACCATGAGAAAGGAAAAAAAGAGAGAGAGAAAATAGTATGCTGATCTGCATTCAGGTTCCATATTTCTTTCTCTGGATTAGACATAAACTCTTGCAGCTCAGAAAATCCACTAGCTTCTTGACTCCCTGGTAGCTAAATGTAGTGGTGGCTGTCTTTGATTTTGATGTAAACAGTTCTGATTATTTGGTTACACATTTCTTGGGAGCTCCCCCTTAAATTGTTTGTATTTGTTGTGATTAAGTTTACAATCAAAATTATCTAAACAAAATTATAAAGACCTGAAACAAATATTTAATCAGCCCTGACATGTTTATATATTTAATAAAGTTTGAATAATAGATTAAAAGAATATATATTTAATCAGGATCCTTCCTTCTCCAAAATACAAATGTGTGCATCCTTACGCCTATCTTTTTCTCCTTGACTTCCTTTAATGTCCAGTATCATTTTCACCTCATTTGCCCCACCTTGCCATCAGGGAGTGGGTGGTCCTGGACAATTAGTCTCAACTGTTCTCAACTGCAGAAGATGCCCTGGGAATACTTGCTGGCATCCCTTTTGTCCCCAACATTCATTATTCTCTCATGCCTAGCTGCCTTAACTTCCCCCAGGGAGCTGGGCCCAGGAGACAAGCTCATGGTCAAGCCTTTGAAGCAAACAGATAACTCCTAAATAGATATCCTATATAGACATGCTCCTGTTTAGATATATTGCTGCCCAATAGACTACCTCTGTAGAGGCAAGAAACAGCCCAGAGACTGGAACATGAGTGGGATAGACAGGAGTAGGATTCAAAGTCCTTTGCCCCTCCCTCAGCCTTCCTAAGGAAAGTGGTTTATTACAGTTTCATCTTCATGTAGGAAGAACTCTAGATTTGAGGTCTTTAAAAAAGGGGGGGGTGGCACAGCTAGATGGTGCAGTGGATAAAGCTCTTACCTTGGAGTCAGAAGGACCTGAGTTCAAGTTAGGCCTCAGACACTTACTAGCTGTGTGACTCTGGGCTAGTCACTTAACCCCAATTGTCTCATCAGAAAAAAATAAGGGAAACTTCTTTTGTGACCAAGAGGTTTATTAAGAAGACCATACCCCTTTCTCTCTCCCACCTGTTTTATCTTCAGCAGCCTGCCCCCACCCTCATTTCGAATCTTAAAGACCATATTTGGACAAATAAAATTTCCTCAAGGTATCCCAGATCAGGAAAGTAGGGGGTGAGGGTAGAGGTAGAGATAAAGTTTCTGGAACTGTGCAGGGATGGGAAACTCAGAAGAGGGTGGGCTTCCAACTAATGCTAAAAACAAACAAAACCATGAGACACAGTTTAATAGTTGTCCATATACATTTTCTTTTTATTTAAATAGCTCTAGTTATTTGGTTAAATGAGATTTCTTGAGGGCACCCCTCCCCTTAAAGTGTTATACTTGCAGAGATTGTTGCTTCATTTTTAAAATTAAGACCAGATTCATATAGATATCATATATCTACCAGTATTTCTCCACATAATTGTCAGAGATTTTATGGCAAATTTTTGGGAAAAAAAGTGGGGTGCGACCATTATGTGAAGCTTTAAAAATTGTGCCAGTATTATTTAAAAATAATTTATTACTAAACTGTCTTTGGTGCAAGATTAGCATTCCATGGAATACTTGTGAATATATGTTAAAATTGAACAGTCCAAATCCATGCACATAATTTCTTCCTAACAGTTTAGTGAACATTTTTCCAGTCTGAAAAATAAAGTTTACACATTAGTTGTTATTGATTTGTGCATTATAGTCGAAATATTACACTTGAGAAAATTTCCTACATTGTTGCAAAGTACAGACTTACTAATATGTGTCCCAAGATTTTGTGCCACTATCATTGGTTTCGTTATCCGACGGGCCACCCTCAGCGCCACTCATGTTAGATGTGTTTCCTTCATCGGCACTTTGCCACAGTGCATCATCTTCAGATCCATCTAGTGCATTGGAAATTCCTGTCTTTTTGAAGCTTTTGATGACTGTTAGTGTGGTATGAGGTCCCAACTCTTAATTACCCAAGTGCATATCAGTTCCAAGGATGGAACTTAATACTTCCAATGGGTATCAATTGGTGATCACCACTCTATCATCCACTCCTTTACAGATAGACAATGCAAGTGTGCTGAGAATTCCAGGTGCGGTATCTATGTGCCACTGGTGAATGTTGCTCTGTTTACCTTTTAGGCAGTGTGACGAACAGAATTATGCCGTGTAACAATTAACAATGAAAGGTTATAAACCAATTTTTGGACTGAAAAAAACAGGATTCAACGATTATGCAGGGGCAATAATTATGCAGTAAGATAGGGTATATATGTATATAAATAGCCTTGTAATCTTCTACCTTTACCTACACACACACACACACACACACACACACACACCCATACAGCTGTGGCTGTTAGGCTCTTCTCAGGGTGAGGCATCTCTGCATGACTCCCTGGGCTCCATCTTCAATGGGCAGCTTTATTATCTTCTGCTCCTGGGTCTGGTAGATGTGACAGTACTCTTTTCAGCAAAAGCAGTGACCCATTGCCAAGTATTAGATTGGCAGAAGCCTTTGAAGACTGCTTCAGAGCCCTGAGACTGGTCACCTCTAGGACAGAGATGAGAGAGGTCTCTAGCCTCTCTGGTTTGACAATCATTCCTGGTTCAAATGGGACTTCCTAAATTGAAAGATTCCATTTTTACTTATAATCAACCAAGTTTCACTTCACAGACTCCAGGAGAATGGCTGGGGACCAAGCTGTGCCTGAAGTCTATGTCCAGGGGCAGGTTGGTTACCTCAGTGGCCTTGTTTGTATGCAATTGAATTTTTCCAGCTTCAGACTCTATCTAAGGTGTGGAGTGTTTTCTTTGTGCCTGAAAGGTCTTCCTCATTCTAATTCAGCCTCCAGCTCTAAAAACCTTCAATTTCACAGGCACACCCTGTTACACTTTTAATTTCATATTTTACTAAATCTCAGACCTTAGTCTTCTCTTCCTCAATTTCTCATTTTAGTTTGTAACAAAATCAAGCCATTCTGAGGAAAAAAGATAATGATCAAATCAAGATAGGGAATGTTTTTTTATTTCTCCTACCCCAGAACTAGTGACTAGATTAAAAGAAGGAGGGAGTCTAATTTGTTAATAACATTAGCATATGGATACAGAGCCTAGAATTCTCAGAACATCTGCATTGTCTATGTGTAAATACAACATATGCACAGACACACATGTATTTATACTAGATATATGCGTATGTATACACACAAATATATATATGTACATTTATGCATATCAGATTTTACAAATATCTGATCTGATCTTCACAATAATCCTGTGAAGTAGGTGCTATTATTATATTTGCATCTATAGATGAGCAGATTTAAGCAGACAGATGTGCCCAGGGTCACACTGCTACTAAGTGTTTGAGACTGGATTTGAAGCCAGATCTTCCTGAATACAAGTCCAGTGTTCTATCCACTGTGCCACCCAGCTGCCTAGGTTAGATTAAGAGAAGGTTTTTTCTCCTCAAAGGCAAGCTTGCATTTCTGTTATCCCCTTTTGCTATATAATTCAATAGCCATCTGAAAATGAGGCAATTTTGTCAGGCACCTAAGTGACACAATGCATAGAGAGCTAGATTTGGTGTCAGGAAGACCTCAGTTTAAATTCAGCTTCAGACCCTTAATAGCAGTGTGGCTCTGGACAGGTCCCTTAACTTCTTAGTCTCATCTGTAAAATGGGAATAGTATTGGTCCATACAAGATACAGATGGATGGTATCCTTAAAGAGGAAGACTGGCTGCTCTAAGCAGCAGAGCAGAAAATAGCCACAGTGAAGATGAGAAGGAATTAATTCGTCCTGGGATGGTCTGCAACCAGCCTCAGTAGCAGCAGCAGTAGTGGTTGATGGCAGCGGAGAAGATGAGAATGCAAGGTGCCAAGGAGTGCAGAGCTGAATGGTTTAGCTTTTTCAAGGCACAGACTCTAGAAAGGCTCTGAGAGGTAAGCAACTACTATGTTTCTATATAAGGAAATTGAGAGTAAACATAGCTCTAGGTCAGAAGTTCTAGAACCGGCTAAAGGTGGATGAAACTGGTTGTTTGGTTAGAGGCTGGGAATAGGACCAAGGTTAAGCTTTACTTAGAGGGCACATGCGTAACAGGCTCAGTAATACTAACTTCTCTGCCCAGAGAAGAGCAATAGCACAAAACTAGGCACATTTCATATGTTAATGGGAGAAGGAACATGTTAAGGAATGATATGAAGTGAGAGTATCAGGAAGATCGTAACCCAGAAGAGCAGGGACCAATCTCGGCTCTGAAGGGAGGGACAAGAAGGAACTAACTGCACAAAAGGCTTGCTCTGGCTTCTGTCGGAGTGTGTGTGACCACACACACCCACTTCTTGCAAAAACCGTAAATAACATTTTGCAACTAGGGAAGCAGCCAGCCCTGACAGCTCATTTGTACCTCCCTAACTCTACCAAGGAGTGTCTGAACCCCGTTTTTAACAAGGCCTTCAGGAACTATCCATTCCAATCCACACTCAAAAGGAATCCCCATTACAACATTATAGCATAATGGCCTGTGCTTCCAGATCTCCAAGGAGGGAGTGAAAATCCACTTTTTCTCCAGGCAGTCCATTTCACAAACTGTTTGACATGAATGTGATTTAAAAAATGCAGAATGTAGCTGGTTTTCTTCTTAGCAATAAAGACTGCTAATAATGCCTTACTTATCTTTGGTTTTTGTATCCCCAGAACTCAACCCAGTGCCTAGGACATGGTAAGTACTTAATAAATGCTTTATCTACCTTTATCTTAACTTTATTTCACCAAATTTCATTTACTTCTTGCCCTTTCTCCTTTGGCTTCAAATTTGCAAGAGGTTTTTCCAGCTCTACCCTGGCTGGAAAGTTAAAATATTGTATCTAAAGTGAGATGCTCAGGGACTTCATAGAGAATGGAGTGAGTTATATCAGTATTTTACAAATGCTTTCATCTCACTCTCTCTAAAGTAGGGCTCTCCTGACCCCTTATTGTTCTTCCAAATACATCCACATGATTGCTTGAAGCGTCATAGCTCAGGTCTTCTAACAAGCATCACAGATCTTTAAACGGTCAGATGGGAAGGAAATTGAGAAAACTGATCAATCTGCAGGCTGGCCCCTGTTCTTACCACCACTAGCTAATACTGCATTTTCTTTCTCTGGCTTTAGAAATGACTCCCCCAAACTTTTGGAGGGTGATGGAACCTAGTTAAAAACAAACAAGCAAAAATAAAATTGGAGTTATTCCTTAAAAAAGCCAACACAATGTCAGTAGATTGAGACTGTCAACTGGACCAAACTGGCCTCTAACCTGTGGGTGGCCAGAGCTGAATAAAGCAGACTAGAGACAGAAGAGTCAGGAATCAAACAGAAGTTTAATTTCAAAATGAGGGAAAAGGCTTACAAGCAAGGACACCTGTACTGGGGCCCCACACCTAGTTGGGGGGACCCAAGGCAGTGGGACTGAACCTTGATTTGTATACTTGTGGCCAGACAAAGAGTCAAACAGTGTAGTGTAGCAAGAGAAATGAGGTACAACAGCAGCAGGGAGGCAAGGTTGTCTAGTGACAAGAAGTCCGTTCATAGCAGGGCTTCATGTCTGGGCCTCTTGGTGTTTCAGTTCCAGAAAAGGAGCGCAAAGGATTGTTGTTATGCCAAGTTCAGGGCACAGCTTGCTTGCTGGGCCTTAGGTCTGGAAAACAGGGGGTCTCCTAATATCTTGACAAGGTACTGCTCAATTGAGAGAAAGACAGGGAGCTTAGGTACTGTCATTTATAGTACTGCCCACTGTTGTCTAGGGAAGCAGTTGATTTCTTCAACATTTTCACTGGGATGCTTAAGGTCTTTGGCTAATAGAAAGGGGTTGGTCTTGTCTGATAGAAATTCTGAGAGTCAAAATTCTGAGCACAATCAATTTATTCATTAGACTAGTAGTAACCAATGAATTGGATCAATAGCCTCTCTCAATGACCAAAGACTTAGAGTGAGGGCTGACCGGGTCTTTTATAATAATCAGCAAGATGGCAGAGCAAAATCTCGAACAACACTGGTGTGTCTTCTTCTGACTGGATATTGATGACATAATCAGAAATTAGATTCCATCATTTGGACCTCCCCAACTGAAACCCCTTTAACAACAGCCAAGACATGTGACTGGGTGCACAAGGCAAAGGTTCTCAGGAGATGGGAGCTGCTGTAACATCTTAAGGGCAGCTAGGTGGCTCAGTGGATAGAGTATTTGACCTGGAGTCAGGAAGACTCAACTGAGTTCATATCTGGCCTCAGATACTTAGTAGCTGGGTGACCCTGAGTAAGTCACTTAACCCTGTTGCCTCTGTTTCCTCATCTGCCAAGAAGACCCCAAATGGGATCACCACTGAACAACAATGCAATAGTTTAAACTGGTGAGATTTGATCTTTTAGGTTAATCAGTTTTCTGTGGAAAATGGGTGATGGGTACAGCTGCAAAGATGGAGGCGAAGCTTGACCTTTAGGAGAGTTTCTCTGGGATGTGGGTGGTGAGTGAAGTTTACAAGGAGAAGGAACCACAAAAGAGAATATTCAATCTAGTTTGATTGAGTCTTAGCAAAATAGAATTAAAATCAGTTTTTAATTTTACAGTACATTAGAGGTCTTGGGATATAGAGATGGGCTGTTATGTATTGGTATAGAATGGGTTCATTGACACGAGAGGTCCTGTAAATGGCAGAGTGGAGCAAGTGTTGGGGAAAGGAACAGAGAGGCTTGGAGGTAGGGGACAGATACAAAGGCACCAAGGTGCTGACAGGGAGGGAAAGGAGATGATGGGGCATTCTTCTCCCACACTGAAATTCTATCTTCTTTGGCTCACAAGTAGGGCAGGGCTGGGAAAGAATCTATTTGCCCACTGCCACATATAGGTGTACACATATAATAGACCAGGCCTGATCCAGGCTGGTCTGCTACCTCAGGTTTGAGATTGAAACAAAATGAGATACTCATAGAATAACTGACAAGCCATTGCAGGGGAAAGATATTTAGAACAGAAAAAAGGTAATTGGTGAGGATACATCCTTAACTCAGATGAGCAGCTTCCTTGCCTTTGGTAACCCACTCGGCCAGCCTAAGAAAGTGGCTGAACCTCCTCATTCCCCACCTTTTTTTGTACTTTTCTCTAGTACCAAATATACTTAGGTATCCTAGCTCCTGGGATCAGATGCTGCACTTGGACCACTTCCATAATAGGTAACGATAAGGCTTTTGCTATGAGAAGCACATTGTTTAGTTCTAGATCCTGTACCTGGTGTCTTATTTATTTTTAAGATCTGATAACTTTCTTAAGGCACAGAAAGAATATTTCTAGGAAATTTATAAGCACCTTGTATAAGCCTAGAGGTCTCTGACAATTCTATAGGTTTATAGAGTTTATATCTCATGTAAAATAAGTACTCTCTCACCGTTCTCATGTTTCACAAAATTACTCTTTTATTCCTTGGGGAAAACTGTTTACTTAAAAAAAAACCTTTAAGAGCTTTAAAATTATTATTACATTCGACTTTATCTTACTGATGAGAAAAAAACCCTATTCCAGTTATTCTAAAAATAATCTCTCTAGTTGGTATCATCTCAACACACCTTTAGCATATACCATTTAAAATTCTAAATGGTGAGTTACAATTTGGGAGATTTGTTATCATTTCCTAAATGTTTGTGGAAGAAGGCTTGGAGTTGTTTCCAAGCATCAATTTGGGCCATGGAGTGGGCCCTAACTTCTCCTCCCCAGATCACAGGTTTGCCCACCAAATTGTGAAAGGAAACCAGGCACACAGGGAAATACGGGAGCTCAATATAGTGTCCTGTTGCAGGGTAACAGATAATCTTGGGTTTTTTCTTCCCATGGGCTTGTAACAATTTGGCAGCTTCATTGGCATAGAATTCACTTTTCCAGTTATGGTCATCCAGACCAACGAGAAACAGGAAACAACTCTCAGCCTTCTGAACTGGAATTAAGCTTGTTCGGTTGGGTTCCTCCAAAGGGTTGTTGAGAGCATCAACGATGTCTGCAAACCCATCTTTAGTCATCTTGATACGTTTTGGGTCACTACCCAGTGGGGGAATGGTCATACCTTTATAGTGTAGTGCACACCCTACATTTGCCAGGGAGCCATTGAGGGTGACAGTAGCTGTGATGTCCTTCAAATGGGAGGCCATGGAGAGGCACAGATCACCCCCTTTAGAAAATCCAAGCAGCCCAACTCCTGGACCCTTTACCTGAGAAAGTCAGAGAATCAGAGAAGGAATGAGAGTAATGTTATGACTAACAAATATAACAGTTAGGCGCAGTTAGGTATCGCAGTGGATAGAGCACTGGCCTTGAAGTCAGGAGGACCTGAGTTTAAATCTGGCCTCAGACATTTGACACTTACTAGCTGTGTGACCCTAAGCAAGTCATTTAACCCAGATTGCCTTAAAAAAAACCACCACCTTAACAATAGCTTTACTCTTGCCCTAAGAGATTAGTGAATTCTGCACTAATCCCTGCTTATATCAACATGACATGTAAAGCTCATGTTATACAGCATTTTCATCATAACCCTATTTTAGAAATATTATGATATCCATTTTTCAGATAAGAAACTGAGGACCAAATTGCCCACAATCACAGAGTGACTTAAAATTCAAGAAAGTTAGGTGGTACAACAGATGGAGCACTGGACCTCCTATAGTCAGGAAGACCTGAGTTAAAATTCTGCCTAAGGCACTTACCAGCCATGAGACCCTGGATAAGTCACTTAACCATATTTACAATTACCTTATCTATAAAAGAACTGCAGAAGGAAATAGCAAACCACTTCACTTCTCAATAAACTCTTACAATAGGAGGTTTCATTCTAAAAATTTCTAAATTTCTAAAAACAAAGAGCAATCAGGGAAAGCATCTACCCCCAGAATCAAAGAAACTAAAAGAAGAATGAAGTCATAAAATGAGAAGACAAACCTGGGAGTGGTTTTTCAGGTACTGGACAGCCTCTTCAAAGTATTCCAGATGAAGTTCCTTCATGTCTTTGGGAAGGTCCTCAAAGGCATAGTATGCCAGGGCCAGCACAGCGAAACCACGTCTAGCCAACAGACTAGCTCTGTATTCAAACAGGCCACCTCCAGTTCCAAACATGTCGATGATCCCAGGGAAGGGCCCTGAGCCTATAAGAAAATCAAAGTCATAAAGCATTCCGTTTAAAGTCTTCCCTCTGAATTCTGAGGATAGTCAAGTTGTTTGCTCTTAGACGACACATTCTGAGACACCATAATATTCCCTGTTCACTACTGCATGAGAGAATATACCTGGGTTACATCTGTACAGTATGCTTTAAAAAACAAAAACAAACTCAATTAACTGGAAAAGAAATAGCTAACATTATATAGTGCTTACTGATGTGGTTTAGGGGTTCAGGGATGCCGGGACCCCAAGATCACAACATGCAGATCCTGCCTGAAAGAATTCGATAGTTTAATTCGATAGTTTAAACCTAAAATTTAAGGCTCAAACAGCAAATCATAAGACAATAGAAAATTTCATCAAAGAAAATGGTAGCAATTAGACAACATTCCTAAACATTTGGGATGACCCAAAACGGTCATAAAGGGGAAATGTGTATCTCCAAACACGTTCACCAAAAAAGAGAAAGACTATATTAATAAATTGGACGTGCAACTTAAAAAAAAAGGCCCTAGAAAACCGACAAATTAAAAAACCCCAACTAAATATCAAAATGCAAATCCTGAAAATCAAAGAATTAACAAAATGGAGAGAGAAACATGAATTGAGAAACAAAACCAGAAGCTGTACTTTAAAAAACCATAAAACAGAAACCAATAACTAGTTTGATTGTTTTAAAAAGAGAAAATAGAAAACCCGAATCAATAGTACCAAAAATGAAAAAGTAGAAAACATAGCAAAAATATTTATAAGCACTCTTTTTTGTTGTAGCAAAGAACTAGAAACAAAGGGAGTATCATTAATTGGGTAATGGCAGAATGAATTGCAGTTTTTATTTATAATGAAAGATCATGAGTTCTCTTTGGACATACTGTGTTTGAGATACTTATAGGACTTCCAACAAAATATCCAAAAGGCTGTTGGTGAGGTGGGAGCTGTGCAGAAAGACTAGGGTTGGAAATACGGATCTGTGAATCATCTGAAAGACTGAATATGGGACTTATTCTCTGTGCATCTTGATTTCCCCACCTGTCAAACAAGAGACTGGAATAAAAGACCTATAAGGCTTTGTTTAGCATCGCTTATAAGTGGTAGAGCCTGTGTTAAAAATAGGTCTTCTAACTCCCAAGGCCAGCATTCTTTCTAGTTCTCTACCCTGCCTTCTAATAGGTTCTGGGAATACGTGGCTAGTAGTAAGTTGTGTGTTAGCCAAGCCAATCAGTCTGTGGTGGGGTATCAGTTAAGGAATCTTTACTCTTTAAACCAATTTAGCCAATGCTTTTATATTTTCTTTGTTTCGGTTTCCCTTAATTTCCTAGAAAAAACCCTTCTTGAAAATTCCAACCTTGTCTCAGCTGAGGAGAGGAGAGAATAGGATTTCCCACACCTAGGCAGTATAGCCATGGAAATCCAGCTATCTCAAAGCCACGCACGATGGTGGCAGCTAGGGATTGCAGTGAATAGAGCAGTGGACCTGGAGTCAGGAAGACCTGAGTTCAAATGTGACCTCAGACTGAGAAGATTAAAATTGATCCAGTTGTTCTTAGTGGTGGTGGCCCTTCATGACGTTCTTCAAGACATCATGAGGGTCATGTCTTGCCCCGAATTGGATTTAAGTGAGGCAGAGCCGAGCAGAGTCATCAGGCTCCCTGTCTCCTCCAAAGTCATTAAAGTCTCGTGGCAAGACAAAAGTCAAAATGTCTGTCAGTGACCCAGGGTGCAGTGGATGACCTTGGCCTTTCTAAATTAAGGTCTTCCCCAGGTCTCAGTTTGTCTGAGGCCACGCCCATTCAATGACTAAGGGCTAGGTCAGACTTGAGACAAAAGATAGCCCAATTTAGCATTACAAATGTCAGTCTAGGAGGGATAGACTCTCACAGTTTCCCACCCAAACAGAAAACAATTGCTATTTATTCTAAGCCATCAAAACCTAAACAATAAGCCATAGAGACTTGGGTTGGGGCTATTATTGGCCATTCAGTGAAAGCCAGAGTGACTTGGGTTTAAAGGCATAGTCAAGTAGCTTCATTTAAAAGACAATGGGCTTTTAAAAAACCTATCTTTTCAGAACTGTATTTCAAGAAAACAAAAATGAAAACTGCACAGGACAAAAAGTAAATCGTCCTATCTTTTTGAAAAACAATGAAGAAGAATTGATCCTGTATCATTTTCTTATTGATCCTATTTTAAAAGTAATTGATTTTACCCTGTAACTGCTTAAGTTATGGTTATTTGTCTCTGAACTTAGTTCAGAGTTCAGCTGGACCATAAGGTTTAAGTTAAAAAATCCAGCTTTCCTGCTCAAGGAAGTTTACTAATGTGTGGGTATGAAGACCCTTACCAATAAATCGGAGACTCAGAGATATTAGCAAAAAGAATAGTTTGTTTTGAATGGGATGTCCCAGTGAAGACTCCTCAGTGTAATTAAGGTTTGGGATAAGGCTGAGTGGGATGAGGGGTCCTGTGAAGACTTTTCAGAAGAATAAATAGAAACTGTATTAGACTCAAGGCAGGAATAGCAGCCCGACAGGCCTATGTTTTGATTTACTAGAAATCACCTGATTTACGGGAATCCAGCCCCAAGTACCCTCCCTTTTTAGGCCATTGTTATATCAGTAGTTAAAGTTTGCCAAGCCTGAAACCCTTGAAACCACCCCCTGTATTTTGTTGTTACACCTGCTGCTATATTTTGGTCA
The DNA here is from genome assembly GCF_003287225.1 of Phascolarctos cinereus. Lineage (NCBI taxonomy): Eukaryota > Metazoa > Chordata > Mammalia > Diprotodontia > Phascolarctidae > Phascolarctos > Phascolarctos cinereus. The sequence continues at coordinate 229,386,547 of NW_027555736.1, forward strand.
TGGTGACCTGGCTATACAGTACAGTGTCTAGCTTGACTGCACATTTTTAATTGCTTCTTTGATATTACTTCAGCAAACTAAGGGACTAAAATATGGATATGTATGTTGTTTCTTTGTTATTCATAACTAAGATATGCATATCATTTGTTTGATATTTGTTTCTATGGTAGAGTTTCCCATTGAGATTGTGAGCCAAATAGTAGACAGTTGGTGGGAGGGGGCCCGTTAGGGTTATTTAATTGGGCTTTTCTGCTTTCTTATCTGTCTCCCTTCATCAGAACATACTGGTAGAAGGACACCCGAATCTTGAGATTTGAAATAATAATAAACTTTTAACTTTCTGTTCCTACCTAGGTACCTCTAAGTGTGTGTTTTTTTTTTAATTTGAGTTGTATCCCAGACAGTTTATTGGCTTTCTCGAGAAAGGGCTCCCTCAGAGCGCCCAAAAGATGGCGCCGACCAAAGAGAGCAGAATTGTGTTCAGCTCAGCAGGTTTTATAGATCCTAACCGCAATCCCGCTGCCCACCCACTGGCTCTTCTTCCCATTGGCTGGGCTTCAGAGCTCACAGTCTAACTGCAGAAACTTCTCCCCAGCACCAAGGACAAAACCACAGAATGGTTTGCTTCAACAACTAGGGAGGGGGCCTGAGGAGGGATAGAATCCAGGTGAACAGGATGTGGCTGTCACCTGATCTACTTGTGACACTGCTTTCTCAGCTAGGCAGCTTCAGAGAAATAGAGGGAGGGGTCAGCTACACTGAGGGGGCTTCACTATTTCAGCATTCCATTCACTAACCTTGTGGAATGTGTGAGAAAGCAAGGCAGTTTGGGCCTGATATCTTTACTCTATCATACTATTCTTCAAGGATGTCTAGTTTACTGTCCAAAAGTCTGGGCCACTGTCTCTCACCTAGACTCAAACAAAAAGTACTTCTTAGACTCAGGAGAGAAGAAGGGGGTTTACTGCTAGTCCCCATTACCAAAATCTAGCCAATAGCTTACTATGTTGTTCCCTTTGTCCCAGCTCTGTAACCAGTCATGATGCCCTTAATTCCATGTTGGCTACCTTGTTCTGTTCTTTGTTCTATACTTCCAAAACCTCTTGCTGGAAGAGCTGCAACTGGGGTTGGGCAAATAGAGCTGTGCCCCCAGGGCATGCAGCCTTAGAGGAGGGGTGCTTTTACCCTGGGAGAGTGTCCTTCCTTCCAACCTCAAAAAATTGTCCCTGCACCCCAGGCCACTGCCAGTCATCTTGACTTTTGTCTTGCCATTGGACTTTGATGACTCTGGAGGAGACAATGAGGCTGATGACTTTACTTACCTCTGCCTCACTTAAACTCTGCCAGCAGCCGGTGTGCTGCAAGACAGAGCGGTGAAAGAAAAATGGGGAATGGGAAATGGAGAAAGAAAAGTCAGGCTAGGTGAGTCTGAGATTAATGCTCAAGACTAGTTTATTTCAGGTGTTTTCATGATTATATACCTATAGAAAACAGCTTTGTACCAGGAGAAACTATCTACAAGAGCTAATTAACAACATAAACAAACCAAGCAGCTAAAGATCCTCACTTTCTCTTGACAAAGTAGTTTTAATGCCAAAATTCATAACTATTGTTTCCCTGCCCAGCTCTTCGTGTTATCTGCCCGAGTCAGCCCCCGGACCTCAAGGCTGGTCAGGAGTGAGAACTTAGAATCAACAAACCCTAACAAATGGAATTGGGGCAAGAGTCAAGGGAGCGTTTATCCTGAGGCAAGCCTCTATAGTACTGACCCCTTAAGCCTGTAAGGACTTAGAGATTTTCCATAAGGACCTGGCTCCCTACAAACCCAATTAACAAGTAAGTCAAAATATCACCCTCCTATTGTTAGAAACAGGGTTCAGACGCTCCTTGGTAAGGTTAGGAAGTTCCTGGGCGAGCTGTTGCAGCCCACTATTTCCCTAACTGCCAACCATCAGAGTTCTGTTCTCCTTCAAGGAATGAAAATGAACCAAAGTGAGCGAAGGAAGTGTTTATTTACGGTTCTTGCAGGAAGTGGGGGTGTGGTACCCCAAAAGGACACACACCCCAACAGAAGCCAAAGCAAGCCTTTTGTGCAGTTAGTTCCTTCTTGTCCCTCCCTTCAGAGCTGAGATTGGTCCCTGCTCTTCTGGGTTACAATCTTCCTGATACTCTCACTTCATGTCATTCCTTAACATGTCCTTCCTCCTGTTAACATATGAAATGTGCCTAGTTTTGTGCTATTGCTCTCCTCTGGGCAGAGAAGTTAGTATTACTGAGCCCATCATGCATGTGCATGCACACTCTAAGTAAAGTTTAACCTTTGTCCTACTTCCAGCCTCAGCTGCTTTTAGCCAGTGCTAGATTCTCTGACCTAGTGCTACCTTTTCTCTCAATTTCCTCATATGGAAATATAATCCTGTCTTACCTCCCACACTGTTATCATTGGAACCAAGGAGGAACAACTCCCCAATACCTATATAAGGCAAACTGTTCTTTTGTTCCAGGTCTTTGGCATTAATGGAGGCAAGCCATTGACTCTTGACAGGTAGCATGCCTCTTGTAATAAATGTTATCTTGTACAGAGACCTGCCTCAATTTACCTTTTTGTTAAATTTCAATCGAAACAAGATATTGTAGGGAAGTCACTTAACCTCTGATGCCTCAGTTTCCTCAACTGTAAAATGGAAATTATAGTAATAGCACCTACCTCACAGGATTGTTGTATCAAATGCTCATAACATTGCCTGGTACATAGTAAATGACGGGGTTGGGATCTAAAGGAAAAGGAAGGAAAACCCTGGACTTTCCCACATGGCCAAATTTCTGGTGTTTGCCTAAGGCTATATTCCCATCAACTGGCCTTTCATTGTGGCTACACCAATCTCCCCTCCATTGTCTTGCCTCCCTAAAGCCCCAGGCCACTTCCCACCCTTGGTAATGGACTACTTAGCCACTCCTAGATGTCTCCCACAGTCTTTCTGTATATAAGGTCCATCTTGTCTCCATTAAGACGGTGGGATTCTTATAATCTAGCCACTGCTCAGATTCTTAAAATCTAGCCAATAGCTTACTAATGTTCAGATTCCTTAACTGTCTGCCCAATATGATGGATTTAGGTTTAAACTAATCAATTAATTTTTAATCCTTTCTTTAAAAAATTTAATTTTTATCCTGAACTTCAACACCAAAAAGAGCATTTATATCTATAGATACATGCACACATGTATATCTCAGAACATAAAAAAGAGGATTATATATGAAATCAGGAATTTCCATTTTGTAGAAAAAGGATATAATAAATTCCACAGATCACTCTCAAAACTATCTTGCTTATCTATGTTTCCTTCTGAACTTCTTTCTGTACTCTTCTGAACATTAAAAAAAAAAGTTTCAATGGCTCTTTTGGCAAGGGTGAGAATCAATATTCTTATCATCTCTCTTCCTCCTATCCCAAATTAAAAACTGAAAGAAAGGGGGAAAAACACTTTTGGAACAAGTAAACACAGTTAAGCAAAATTAATCCTTACAGTTTCCATGTCAAAAATTTTTTATCCCTGCACCTTGAATAAATTATCCCTCTCTCTCTTAACAAGTTGGTAACATGCATCAAGTTGGAGAAATAATTGGTCACTGCATTCATCAGAATTTCTAAGTCTTTCAAAGTAGTTTCCCTGCCCCCCCTTCTTTACAGTGGTGCTATAACCCCTTCCTCCATATTTGTATATTCCTCAGCTACCTCAGTTGTGGGGAATAGCATGTTCTACCATCTCTTATTCCACCCATACACACTAGTGTATTCCTTTTATTCTCTTCTCTTTCTTCTTTTAAAATCTTCAGAATGGAATCAATCCATCTCCGGGATCTCCATTTTCCTAATGTAATTCCCTCAATACACTTTGACTACAGTAAGATTCTGAAGGGCAACTTGTTTCTTCTCTCTCATAAGGATGTTAGCACTATATCATACTATAGCTGCTTCCAATCACTAAAAATAAATTTAACTTTATAGATTTCCCTTGAGTCTTGTTTTCTATTTCAAAGTTCTTACTAAGCTTTTGTCTTTTTCATCAGAAATGCTTGAAAATCCTCTATTTGATTAAAGATCTACTTTTCCCCTTGTTGCATTGTACTCAGTCTGGCAGAGTTACTTTTCTTTGTTTTTTGCTTTTGCTTTTTGGTAAGGGTTAATTGATTTGCCCAGGATCACACAGCTAGTAAGTATTAAGTGTCTGAGTATGGATTTGAACTCAGGTTCTCCTGACTCCAAGGCCAGAGCTCTATCTACAGCGCCACCTAGCTGCCCCCATTATTTTTGGTTTTAAGCTAATATATTTTACCTTTTGATATATTGTATTTCAAGATCTTCTCTCATTGATAGTGGAAGCTTAATAGGTCTTGTGTGATCCTGAGTGTGGTTCCTTGGTACTTGAATTGTTTCTGAATACTTGCAGTATTTTTTCTTTTATGTGAGAGCTCTGAATTTGGGCCTTGACACACCTAACCCTTCTCATATTGTAGTTTCTTGTTCTATGTTTTCTTGGCTTTGTTCATTTTTTTCGTCTCAGCGTCACATAGAACTTTTACAAAAGTTGACTAGAGCACAGGCACAAATCGTCCGTGTGAACATTTGGAGTAGAAATGTCTCTAAATTTGCACACATATAAGCATATATTATATCATATAATAATATATTATACAATATATTATCATATAATATATTATGGATAACTATATACATAATATATACATATATATTAAATATAAATACAAGCCAAAAAGAGTCCCTTTCCCTTAAAGAATTTGTGTTCTACAGATGACATTTGCCTAGATAGGTATATAGAGGTATATAAGTGTATACCTCTTGCCTAGACTATTGTAATAGTCTTCCTGCCTCCAGGATCTCCCCTCACAGCCACTGCTAAAACTCAGGTCTGACCCTGTATGTCATTCCCCTTCTCAAGAAGTTCCAGCGGCTCCCCAATTCCTCTGACATCAGTAACTCTTCACAACTTGGCTCCAGTCCACCTTTTTACACATACTATGCATGACTCAGCAGTATGTACTCTCCAGTACACACAAATTGGCCTACCTGCTGTCCCTCACCAAGTCATCCACCTTTCATCTCCGAGCCTTTGCTATCCCCTACACCTGGCCTTTAAGTATATAAATTCCTTCAAAGCTCACTACAAATACCACTTCCTACCTCAGGCTCTTCCTAATTCCTAGTACCTGTTGGTGCTTTCCCTACCCACTCTGAAATTATATTGACCTTGTATTTGCTTTTTTTTATGGGCTGCTGGGTGGCACAGTGGATAAAGTGGTTGGCCTAGGGTCAAGAGCTCAGTCTTCCTGAGTTCAAATCTGGCCCCAAACACTTACAAGCTCTTTGGCCGTAGACTAGTCCCTTAGCCCTGTTTGCCTCAGTTTCTTTATCTGTAAAATGAGCTGGAGAAGGAAATGGAAAACCACTCTAGTATCTTTGCCAAGAAACACCAAATAGGGTTATGAAGAGTAAAAAAATGATTTAACAACAACAAAAATTTGCTTTTCATATATTTTCTAACTACCTCTATGTTTGTGTATTGTTTCTCCATGTAAGTTCTTTGAGAACAGAATGTATTTTTTTCTTTTCAATCTCCTTTACCTAAACACTAGTAACTCCTCTGAGTTTAAGGAAAAAACTTTTTTTTCCACCTTCTATACTTAAATCTATCTTTATTTAGAAAGTGTCATCACTGCTACTATATTATTGTCTTGGCTTAGCCATGTGAATGAGATCATACCTCAGTTATTTGCTTCTTCCTTTGTTCCTACCAAAATCATTTTATAGCTCTACTTTTGTCTTATTTGTATCAGTACTTTAAATAAATGTCTATATATTCTGTTTTGTCACCATAGTAAATATTTCTCCATCAATTTTTCCTCCTTTGTGTTAGTGATATAAAAATTCCTTCAATTTGTCTGACTTTCCTGCTAAAGTCATTTATTACCTCAATTTTTTCTCCATTCTCTTAGATTTTAAAAAAATACAATCACAACATCCACAAGAGAGACAGTTTAACAGTTTGTTTGCCCATTTATTCCTGTAATTCTTTTTTTATGCCCCCCCCTTTTTTTTTGCTAAACTTACTTTAATATTTCAAGTACCTATGATCTTGTCTCTGGGTGGGGGAGCACAGTCCCTGCATAACTGATCTTTGAAAATTATAGTGGTTGATAAACTTAACCCTTCCCAGCAATACAAGGATCTAAGATATCTCCAGAGGCCTCGTGATGGAAAATGCTATCCACATCCAAAGAAAGAACTATGAAAGTTAAATTGCTATCTTTTTTTTTTCTCTTCTGTTGAGTTTTGTTTCCTCTTTCTGATGGTTCCTCCTATTGGTTTTAGGTTTTACTTATAACACCACTAATGTGAAAACATGTTTAATAGGAATGTAAATGCATAGCCTATATCAGACTGTGCGCTGTCTTGGGGAGGGTGGTGGGGAGGAAGGGAGAGAAAAATTTTAAACTCAAAAGCATATGGAAGTGATTATTGGTAAATCAAAATAAATTAATAAAATTTAAAAAAAATTACAGTGGCTAAAAAACTCACCATTGAAAGGTACTCTGGTCAGGAGCTTACCTAGGCTGGGATTTAGACAAGAGAGACATGTAGTATCAGCATCTGATGATGCCTTACCAGTTTGATAGGGCTTGCCCCAAATAGCATAACCTTTAATGAATATGTAAGGATACCAGACAATCGCAAATGTTTGCTTTATGCAACTGAGGTCATGGGACTTAGAGGAGTCTAGTGGTGAATTCCTGGACCTGAACCTGAGACTTCAGTCATGGCTCAGAAATCATGGGATTTAGAATTGGAAAGAACTTTAGACTGATTTCTAAGTCAACTCCTTAGTGCTTCCCCCCCTGCCCCCAAACCCCTGAGAGATGTCCATCCATCCCTGTGACATCTCAAGCTTCTTTTAGAATGCCAGGGGGATCCCTGGAACTTCAGAATGCTAGAACATCCTGCTGTAGGAGACAGAAAGAAAGAGGGGTGGGTGATTAAATGAGGGGTCAGAGAAGAAAAGCACGGGAAGGAGGCGGGGGTCGTAGGGGCACTCACCTGGAGGCAGGAAGAGAGTGGCCCGCACGTTGCCCTCTCGCACCGGGATCCTCTTCACCCCTGGCCCCAGGAAGCCCCGCTCGTGGACCACCTGTGCCAGCACCTTGGTGGGCTGGGGGTCGTGACCCTCGTACACCTCGAGGTCCACGAGGAAAGGGGTCTGCACGTCCCGCTTCACCAGCCGCCAGTAGGGCTTGTCGGGCTTCATGCTCCAGAAGAGCCCCATGGGCTCCACGCCGCGGTAGCTGCCCCCCAGAGCGGGCGCCCGCGCCAGGTCCAGCTGCCCGCCCGCGTCCGCCTCGTAGCGGGCCGAAGCCTGGAAGAGCTCCCCTTTCTCATCGCGGAGGGAGGCGCGCAGGGTGACTCGCTGGGCCGGGGCCAGACCGTGCACGGAGATCGCCAGCGGCTCGTCCCACAGGCTGCGGGGCCCGGGAGTCAGGCGCACGCTCACGGCCATGGAGGAGGAGGCGGCCTGTTTGGAGAAGGCCCAGAGGCTGGAGCCGACGGTCGGAGGCTCCGCGTTACTTATCAAGGGCGGAAAAGCACGCGGGGCCCGACTGCGCGGAGTGGGCGGCCACGGGGATTTTGCCCAGTCTGCCGAGAGTCTTGCGAAACAGCGGGGACTTCGCATTAAAGCCATGAAGCGATAGAAGGAGGTGCCAGTCTGAAAAAAGGGTTTCTAACCGCGGACAGCAGAACTAAGGGATGAACCGGAGCCCCGACTCCCTATCAAAATCAGCTTTACTGAGGCCAGCAATGTCACGGGATCATAATCCATAACTTCATAAGCCCGTAGATATGTCAGCGAGGTCAGCAGACCCTGGCACCGGGAGTGACAAGTGCAAGCGGGTGAGTCTTGCAAAGGAGATCCTGAAATGCTCCAGAGCCCCGTCCCTGCATCTCAGTCTAACGGGGAGAAGATGCTGTCTCTGGAAATGCAAGGCAGTGCTTCCGTCACTCCGCCCCCACTCACCCCTAGCGGTATTTCATTGTTTGGTTTCTCCCAGAAAGTCGAGATTCTTTTTTTTTTTTTAATATGGTACCGTATATTTCAGAGTTTAATACTCAGCATAGTTAACTAGAAAATTTCTCCTGTGTTTTGAATTCTAATTTTAAAAAATCCGAGGATGTCTTACCTGCCTATGGGGGAAGAATTTCAGTTTGCCAATTAAAAGCAAACCATTAAAGGCATCATATACATAACATATTCTCAACATTCTATTAAGGGGAATTCCCCCTTTTTTCTTTTTTGCTAGGCAATGGGGTTAAGTGACTTGCCCAGGGTGACATAGCTAGTAAGTGTCAAGTGTCTGAGGCCGAATTTGAACTCAGGTCCTCCTGACTTCAGGGCTGGTGCTCTATCCACTGCGCCACCTAGCTGCCCCTATTTTTTTTTAAAGCATTTTGTACAGTGCCTGGCACATTGTAGGTGTTTAATAAATTCATATTCCCTCCTTCCTATCTGCCTTTACAAAGGAGCACCAGGTGTTCTCTGAGCTCAGACAAGTACCCATGTCCCAGACACGAAGCCCTGCTAGGAATCAAACTTGTCTCACTGTTGCTGTTATGGCTCATTGTCAGGGCTACAGCTTGCTTCCAAGCCATTGGTATAAGCATTGACATCTCCCCATACTGCCTGGGTTCCCCCCATGGCACATGCGTCTAATCTGCCTCTTTGCTTGCAAGCCTTTTCTCCTCACTTTGACATTCAGCTTCTGTTTGATTCCTGATTCTCCTGTCTCTAGCCTGCTCTGTTAGGCTACAACCACCTGCAGATTAGAGGCTGGTTTGGTCCGGTTGACAGATATGAATCCCACTTTTCCTGTATCCAAGGCCAGCATTTTACCCACCACTCCATGCTGGAAGGAGAGCAGAGAGTGCTGGTACATGGTGACAGAGTCATTGGTAGTGGGCAGTTGACCCGTTTTGTCATGGGAGCAGTGAGTGAGGTAAGTGAATGCAGAAGCGTTCTGGGTTCTCCTTCTACAAGTTCATCTTGGAATGTGTAGGTATACTCACAAGTATTTTTTCTGGCCCACAACTTGTGGCTTGTTTGCCAATATATAGTGGAGTGAACAATGGAGAGAGAGAGTTACGAGGTCTGACTTTGCCTCAGCTTCATGGAAAGATTTCTTCCCCAGCTTTTGCCTCCATGCTCATCTGCCTCTGTATCTTGGCTCTCCACAGGATGAATGCCCTTCCCTTTCTCCTTAAACTCTTCCCAACACCAACTGTCCTATTCCTACTCCCACCCTTTAAGGCCTGGCCTACTTTGTGAAATCCTTCTGCATCCCCCCAGCTGGAAGTGACCCCTTTTGAGTCTTGCCAAGATTATCGGCTCATCTGCATTCCAGTCCACAGTAAAGTAATATTTCTTAGCTTCCTGGTGTTGTGCACCACTAGTTCACTTGGCTATAAGAGCCTACCTGGGGCCTAGGTTTTCCCAATCACCTGATGAATCAAGACCAGCTTGATTTCCTATCTCGAATGCACATTGATGAGGCAGGATGGAAGCAACTCTGTTTATTTTTAGCAAAGCACTTACTTATATAGTAAAATAACAGGAACTCTTTCTCAAGATACAATGATGTATAGCCCATGCTGTGCTCAAGAACAGTGCATGCATGTCCTGTGCACTTATCTGACTCCAATCCCAGAATAGATTCCTAATGACCATACAATAAGTAGGGGAGTTAAAGATTGTTACAGATCCATACAATGGAGCACCGAACCAGGTGACCTTTGCTCAAAGATCAGCACCCGAGAGGGCCCTTCACCCATCAGTGAGACCTCTTGAACAGCCTGTGGCTCTCTACATCCTTATAGATCCCTAACAGTTCCCCCTTTTTGTTTTTGTTGGAGACATAGCATATGAAGCTCAGTCCCAAAGTCCTTTATCTGATTAGCTATGCACCTGAGCAAACACGGTCCAAAACACAGCATGGCCAGCAATAGTGAACATAGTGGCAACAAAGAAGACAATAGAGCCATAAGCCAATGTCCAAGCTTATCAAAAGGGTTATGGAGTTTATCTAGCCAATCAAGTATATGTTGGGCAGTTTTATCTGGCATCAAATCTTTATCAGCCACCCTTGCAATATCTTTAGCAATTTCATATAAGTCATCAATATCCACTGCAATAGTAGAATTGCCAAACAGCCCATTTAGATGCCTATGTATTCTTTGCCAATCCCGTTGGGATTTATTGTATTTAACATTGGTAAGGCAAATGAATTCATACCTATAATCACATTTCAAATGTGTTCTATATTCTAAAATATCCAATTCATCACCTATTTCAATAATGGTTTCCTTCATTCCCTCAAGCATATGGTAAAATTCATCATCTATCCTTTTTTGTGTTTGAAAACCTTTAGATACATTGTGAGCTAATTGATCCATAAAATCAGCTTGAACCGTTTCATTTCTTGCGATAGATATAGATTGAGATAAAGATACAGAAGCAGTTATGATAGCTACAAGTGAAACAATTCCTAATGAAATGAAATACATGAAATACATCTCTTTTTCCTAGCAACTGCTAATTGATTACTTTGGTCTATTATTCCAAAAATATGATCAGAACGTGACTCATACCAATCTTTGCTTTTCACAGGCACCAAGGCAAACTTTTGTTGTGTAATAACAAAAATAATTTGGTCTCTAATCTTGGTTCCTATACATTCAGACATCCTGCAATTAATACAAGTGACATTATATTCCCCTGAATCCACGGCCGTTATATTAACATTCTGTGCTCTTCCCCACATAAATGCATGATTACCAGTCAAACAAGCTCGCATTGTCATATTATCATGGATGGTCCCTTGCAAATTCGTGATGTTTATGAGGCCTAAGGCTGCCCACGCTTTCCACAACTGATTTTCAACCCCTCTGTCATGAAGGGAAACCCACTGAGGAATTAGAAACCTGCCAAAAGCCCAAGTATGGTTGTTTTTCTCCCTAGTATAATTGTGCCAGGATTGTAACGTAAAATTCTTTTGTAACACAACACAATGACGTTCTGAAGTATGATAAGATAACCAAGGAGGATACCCTAAGCTCTTGCTAATCGGTGTCACATGATAGCATGGCTTTGAATTACTTGGACGTCTGATAGGTATGTCATTAACACACTGTGACACCAAGATGCCCGTGTAAGTAACCTTATAAAATTGAAAAAAGACAACAGTATAAGGAGGGGGTGCCGTGTTATTAAACACATACCCATCAATATGGGTGGTGACATTAAATAATTGTAAACACGTGGAGTCTTGGTGTCATTGCCTTTTGTAACACAAATAGGTGGCACCAAAGCCACAGCAGTAAAGTTCATTTTTACAGTGTGTTGAGACCGGTTCTTAGGTGATATGAAATGAAATTCCTTGCCAAAACCTGTGGAGGCATTTCCTTGCAGAATGACCTCAGGTGTTGTCTCTCCCCACATAACTAGTCTGGGCCATGGTGGTTTTGTCACGAAGGCCCATCGTGTTGTATTTCCTGTCTCTGCTGCTGCTGTAGTCTGCATCCCTGCTGATGATAACGACAAGAGGCACAGCTTGGTTAAAAGTTCTTGTAGTGCCTTCTTCTTATTCTTTCAGCTCCTTCAATTTCCTGGCTGGCCTGTGTTTTCTGCTTGCCTTGTCCCTTCTGAATGGATAATGCGGACATCCTTCGTTCTGACCCAGAGTTCTCTATCACCTGTGAAAATAAGAACAAACCCTTGCCCCCAGGTTAGCACTTGCCCTGGACCCTGCCAGACACCGTCAACGTCTCTCCACATGACTTTCATATTATGTTTAGGAGAAAGGAATCTGTTTGATTTAGTGGTGTCACTAGTACTGTTGTCATTTCCTGCCAGATATTTCATTGCAGGGAGAGGTTACAACTATCGAATTTTAAATAATTTATAGTGTAGAGTGCAGTGTTCAATTGATGCCAAGGGGATCCCTTAGCTCCCCCTTTTTTTTTTGGAGCACCATTTTCAAGGTACGATTGGCACGTTCAACTATGGCCTGACCACGAGGATTATAGGAAGGCCAGTAGTGTGACTAATAGAGAACTCAGTACAAAACTTTTTAAAACCTGCAAATATATGCAGGACCATTATCAGTCTTTAAGCATTGGGGTGGGCCAGCGAAGGAAAAACAATGAAGCAAATGATTAATAACATTGTGAACAGCCTCACCCGCTTGAGCAGTATCAAATAAAGCCTGAATAAGTATCAATAGAAACATGAACATATTTTTGTCTTCCAAAAGGAGAATAATGAGTAACATCCATTTGCCATAAGGTGTTAGGTGTAAGTCCCTTGGGGTTATGGACATCAACGTGGAAAGGGAGTTGAAAAGGCACACAAGTAGTAGCACAGCGCTTAACAATTTCACGTGCTTGTGATTTTGTTATACCATATAAAGTTCTTAAAGACCTAGCAGATAAATGTAACTTATTATGACTATTCCTTGCTATTTCCACATTCATTGTTAAAGATTTATCAACAAGATTATTACCTTCAAAAATTGGTCCTGGGGCAAGAGTGTGGGAACGAACATGAAAAACAAAATTTTTCTGTCCTATTCTGTATCATAAGTTGTATATCATTAAGCAGCTGACATATATTGTTACCAGTATTTTTTATTACAGCAGTCTCTAGATGTTTTAGAATTCCTTCAACATATTTAGTGTCTGTGATAATATTCATTGGCTCCTCATGTTTTTGAAATGCACAATAGACAGCATATAATTCACTCTTGTGTGGATATAAAGGGTGTTTCAATCACATGTAACTCCTTTCTTTTAGGGCACCAGATAGAGGCCTTATTCATCTTAGTGGCATTAGTAAAGACATTAATCCCCTGTACGGGTTCACCTGCTGTTAAGTGTAGGTTGTATCCAAGGCCAATTCTCAAAGATTGCATGATATTTAAAGGGTTTTCCATACACAAGTTTCAAATTGATATTCACTTGCCAGTTAGGCATTGTTTGTATTGCTGTTTCAATCATTTGTTGAGAAAATGGAAGGTGTATGACTTCCAGATGTGTGCCACATAATGTTAAACACCTGTTGTCAATTTTATGTATTAAGTCCCCTATTAGGACCATATAATTACTTAAAGTATTTTTAATTTGGAGTGTTAAATATAGAAGCCTCCATACTTTCATGCCTATCAATCCTGTTTGTGTGTGCTCCCACTACTTGTTCCTGAATATACAGCAATGTGTGTTTTGCCTCAGGGGTCAGTATTTGGGGTGAATCTAATTGAGGATCACCTCTAAGGCAATCATATAAAGGTATCAATTCATAATTTGGAATGCCTATCTGTGACCGAAGCCACTGTATATCTCCTATAAGTTTCTGAAAATCATTAAGTGTTATCAACTTTTGTAGGTCTATTTTTGGAGGATGTAGAATTATTTTTTTCTTGAAGTGTCTGGTGACCTAAATATTGCTATGGAGGATGTTTTTGAATTTTTTCTGGGGCTGTTTGAAGCCCTTGACTTTGCAACAAATTTTGTATTTTTAACAAGATTTCTTCCAACACTTCAGGATTGGGATGAGCACATAAAATGTCATCCATGTAATGTATCATTTTTAGCTTTTGTAATGGAATAGTAAAAAAGCAGTCTTTTAAATCAATAAGTATCAAAGGCTAGGAAGTCATAAAGCATCGTTAATTCTCCTGACTTCTTTGCAACAATAATAAACAGGTGAATTTTAAGGAACCCAAACAAGTTCATTGGATTTCATTTTGTATTTTGTCAATCTTATGGATAGAAAAAGCGCAAACAGTGGGCGGGAGAAAATAACAGCTCTCAGTAAATGTAAAATATCGTGCCCACAAATTAAGGGGAGATGAATTGTTTTAGCTATCTGTTATCCTAGTAGTTTAACTTCATCTTAAAATAATTTATTAGTGGTGATTTATTAGGCAAGCTAAAAGTAATTAATATCTGTAAAAGTCATGTGAAAATTATTAAAAATTATCAAGGAATCTTGATTAATTTGTAACATTTTGGTGGTATGCCTGCAGACTGCAGAACAATACACCCAAAGTAAGCAAAGGGTGACACCCTCTGTACCCTTTCAGGGGTAATTATAAATCTATGAGACTGAAAGGCTTGTTGACTGAAAAGCTTGTTAAAACTTGGGCATTAATAAGGAAAGTTTGGTAGCAGTAGGACAACTGCAAAGTTTATCATCCATACAATAAATTATTTTTGTCTGGGAATATTTCTGACTAACAAGTTTAATAGTGTGATGAACAAAATTTTTGCACATGGTAAGAAACATTCCTCCTGAATGGATCATAATAGGGAAAATGGGAAATACTGATTTAATAAGACAACCATACCCAAATTCAAGGTCAAAACAAAGTTAATTATAGTTCTAAGAGTTTTTTACCTTGAGCAGTAAGTTTCACTGATTATGGCTTAAAGCCAGATACAGTTAATTATTTTCATAGAAGTGCAATAATCAATAAAGATTTACTAGGACTCACATATATAAGAAATTTTGCTTAACATCCTTTTTTTCCCACATTTAAACTTGTCGGTGAAAAAGCCAATTATTAGAAATTATTTATATAAAGTTGCAATTTCTCAGTCTTAGCTTTAAAGCAGTAACTTCAAATAACTTAGTTAACAATTTGGTAATTTTCATGAGTGATAGTTAAATTGTTTTACCTCTAAGCTGTTCTTTAATCATAGGTAAAGACAGAAATACCTGATTTTCTAAATGACAGTTATAAAACATCATAGAACAAGATTAACCAGACTTGATACAATAATTTAGCTGGATTTACATAGTTATCTCACTACCTTTCAGTTTCTTTTAGTTCACATTTTAGTAACATCTAAATTATTAAAAATTGCTTGACATAACACATGAAAGTGTACCAATTTGTAATGAGACTAGATTTTTTAAAACTTGAAACATACATATTGCTAATGTGAATGAACTAAATTATCTTTAGATTGTGTTCCAATACTTAAAAACTTTTCTTTTTGATCTTAAGAGGAAAACTCGTCCTCCTTATCTTTTCCCTCTTTCTCCCCCACCCCAGCCTGGCCAGGGTTGGAATTTGAGAGAAAGGAAGAGAATATTTTTCAACATAATCTTTCAATCTTACACCCAAAGCTTTGGTCAGAGCCTTAGAATGCAAAAAAGAAAGAGAATTTTTTCTCCAAAAGTTTCTAAATCTTTTACTCTCAAATCATCTATTCCTGCTATTCATGCAAACAGATTATATTATTTTTTCTATCCATGCTTTTCTTTATTCCTGTATGCTTAAACTTTCTTGCCTTTTGTCAAATTATATAACCTATATAATGAAGTACCTTTTCTCCCATTCTCTCCCCTATCCACCCGCTCCCGGGAATGCGGCTGGTATTAGGACGGGGGAAGGGCAGAAAGTCACTATCAGCATTTCAGAATCCAGTTGCAGCCCTTGGCTGCCTGGCAGTGAAAGATCAAATAAATTATAAACATTAATCACAGACCATCATTCACACAGACACAGAGAAACATAGAACAAAATGACGGGGAGAATCCAAAAGCAAGAAACTTGTCAGAAATTCCCTACACAAATGAAATAATACTATTTTTATTTTATTTTATCTTTTCTTTCCATGGTATTCTAAAATCAGGCAAAATTTTTCTTAAGGTTTTGGTTTTTATAAAAGGCAAAACAATCTGTAGTTGTATAGGGACCTCTCCTTATGCCTCTTGAGTCTGTCTAACAGCTCAGGGTATGGAGAGTGTGGAGGGGGTTTTGAAGCTTCAGCTAAGTCAGGCTATAACCTATAATAAATCTTAGGTCTGTTCTCTCTCTCAGGAGAGCCTGCTCTACTATTGTTAGGTGAGCACAACGAAGAAGTTGTTTGAGTACAGGCAGGGAATTTTCTCTTCTCACCCTGTATGTCAGCTTGCGAGCCCATTTTTATAAGATTATATATAGTGAAAGTGCCCAGGGGAACTGATTTCGGGCCTTTGGTATTATAAAATTCTGTCAGTTGTTCCCCCACTATCTTCCATGGTTCTAAATTTAAACTCCCTTCCCTTGGAAGCCATGGAGATGTTATATCAATAATGTCTAGAAACTCTCTTATTTTCTTGGGAGTTACTGAGCACCCCTGTTCCTTGATCACTTGATATATTACTCTAACATTCTGTTCCTTTTCTGAGAGTTTACCTAAACTTTGCCCCATGGTAAGAAATTCTCTTACCCCTCTGTATCTTGCAACAGGATACGAGTCGGAGAACTCTTTCTAAGAGGCTGCCTGGCTCCAACAGACCTCGGTGTCTTGATGTGGGTGTCGCGTCTTCTTTGTCCAGACGTTTCCCGACTGTTTCATGCATCTGTCTTACTCTCCGTATCTTCTTCCCGGCAGCAGTGCAGCCCCACATTGGGCGCCAGTTTGTTGTGAACAACTAGTTCACTTGGCTCTAGAGCCTACCTAGGGCCTAGGATTTCCCAATCACCTGATGAATCAAGACCAGCTTGATTTCCTATCTTGAATGTGCATTGATGAGGCGGGAGGCAGGATGGAAGCAACTCAGTTTATTTTTAGCAAAGCCTTACTTATATAGTAAAATAACAAGAACTCTTTCTCAAGATACAATGATGTATAGCCCATGCTGTGCTCAAGGACAGTGCATGCATGTCCTGTGCACTTATCTGACTCCAATCCCAGAATAGACTCCTAATGACCATACAATAAGTAGGGGAGTTAAAGATTGTTACAGATCCATACAATGGAGCACCGAACCAGGCGACCTTTGCTCAAAGATCAGCACCCGAGAGGGGCCTTCACCCATCAGTGAGACCTCTTGAACAGCCTGTGACCCTTTACATCCTACAGATCTCCAACATCCTGGGTCTGCCAAACTCTAGGAATTTATTTCTGAGGCAAGTTTAAGGAGAGAGAAGGGGTGCTAGAAGCTTCTTCCCCCTTTCTGCCCCTGGTAGGTTTGAGGCTTAACCCCTTCTTGGGTTAATGAGCCAAATGAACCTTATCCATGCATGACGAAAGTGGAATCTGTTCTATAGCAGAAAACCAGGAAATAGTTATCCCTTCCACATTGGGAGTAGGGGTCGGGGGAGGAGTTAGGGGCCTAGCATAAAATTTTTTGACCCCTCCCTTCATTCCAGAGAAGTCTGGATTTTTCCTTTTTCTTTTCTGGGGGGTTTATAATGCCTTATTGTAAAATTTCGGTTACATATTTGGTCGTAGGCTCTGTGTTGTCTGTGCTGGCCTTTGAGTGCCATCTGTGGCTTCACAAAACTCCCAAAAAATTCCCGTTTAATTTCTTCTCCTGACCAGAGATATACTGGGGATAACTGTAAATCAACGTCGGGATGTACCTAGGATAACTGTAAATCATACCATAGCATATAGGACACAACCACTTTGAGAAGGGTAGTTGGTTGGATGTTTTTAAAGGGAGATTTGCTGTAAAGCCAAATTTGTCCTCAGATTAGGTTCTGAGAAAGTTCTTAGTCTTTAGGTTCTGAGAAGGTTAATAGAACACAAAAGAACTTATTGGTTGCTTGGTAATAACTGTAAACAGCTTCAGAAACAGGGAAGCTAAAACAGCCTTAGAATACTAACTCCTATTCATTCTGCCAGGACAATGTGAGAAAAGAGTCGCTTACAAGGTAAATCTGAAATGCTGTACTGCTCCTCATTCCCATAATGTATGGAGGGTTCTTTAAAAAAAATAATTTTAATTTAAAAAAACACAACTTTTTTTTTTCACCCAGAAGGAGGTTTCTTAAGATCAACTGATAGAAGTTGGTATTTCCAGGATGTGACTTCTTTCTGGACTGGAGATAAGAAATACTCAGAGCAAGAAATAGAAATTAGATAGCAAAAAAGAGCGAGGCAAAACTTGGAATCATACAGGTTTTCAAGCCTGCCCAGGGATCTTTTGGAAATCATCTAGTCTAGATGTGTCTAACTCATGGCCTCAAAACTTCCAAGTGAGGCACCTGATTAAAACTTAACTTTGGAAATGTTTAACAAATTAGGTAAAAATACAATACAACATAGATAATGTTAATCTGTGGTTTACTAAGTCAATATGAGGCCCACAGGGATCCATGTCCATTTGAGTTGGGGCCACTGATCTGGTCCAATGCTTTCTTTTTACAAATGAGTTCACTGAATTTCAGAGAAGTACAGTTCATATATAGCTAGTGAGAAAACCAAACTGATTCCATTTTGTACCCTTGCCTACATTTTGTACAGCTGCTGGAATTGTCTTGTTTTCCTGAGTTAAGTTTAGTTTTACTATAACTGTTTTGTAGGATGTAGGTAGATGCAACCAATCAGAGTTCTCAAACTCTGGAAAATCCCTAAATTTAAAAAGAATAACTGTACTTTATTATAAAAACCTTTGTAATTTCTCTCTTCAGGGTCCTTGTGCCTACTGAGAAGGCCCTGGACCTGATTTGTTTTGTATTGCATGCCTTGCCAATAAATCACATTGCTTGGACTTTGTTTCCTCAGTTTCCCTCAATTCAGTCTTGACAATTGGCAACCATAAAGGGATAGAGAGAGGACCTTTGCCCCCCTGGGGTGGCCTCTATAGAGAGCTCCCCCTGACTTTCTCACCGAAGGATTTCTCCACATAGGACTATCCCTGAGGTCTGACTCCCTTTTAATCTCAACTCTTCCCAGCTAACGTAAGCCTGCACACTGTTAGGGAAGGATATCCCCTGGAAGATTTCCCTAAGGAATAATAGAATTCCAGTATTAGTATACCAAGGGCAAGCCAAAGTATTCCTCCACGTTGCTGAGGAAGATTCCCCATTAGGGAATAATGGGTGCTGGTAGTAGTATACCATAGGATTCCTCCCTGGAGAAATTTCTTATGACTTGGGACCAGGGGAAGCTCCTGGATGAAGCCAGGAATGACTAAGAAGCACACAATTAGGTTATGTGAAATTTGGTCTAAAGCTGTGAGAGATTCAGCTGATAATTTGTTTTGGCCTTGAGGAAATTAATTTTGATCCCATATTTTATATTTGATTTTATACTGTAGTAATTCTGTTAAATCTTAAGCTTCTTTGCTGAGGTTTGGGTGGAGAAACAGTGTGCTAAAGTTCAAAGCTCCCCCTCTCTGATGTTATATGTCAAGGACACAATAGCACTAGTTAAAGAAAAACTCTGTTCTCAATACTCTTATAAAAAGTGTCTCAGCATTTCCTGCAAGGTTTGTGGGGTATTCCTGAGAACCTAGGGCAAATTGACCAGGACAATATGATCTTGTCCCATCTTTAATAGTTAAGGTGGCCTTTCTTTGATGAAGTCAATAATGATCTTTTGCCTCTGTGATGCTGGCCAGTTAGGTGGTTTCTGTTCTGTTCTTTCTTCTATGCTTATAAAAAATGTATTGCACCTTTAATTTGGAGTTCTCTTGAATAGAGGCAGTGCCATTAGACCTGTCCTTTATTATCAGGTTGTATGCCCCTTATAATAAATTATATCTAGCTCAGAGATCTGCCTTGGTTTATCCTTTCTGGTAAATTCTATAGAAACAGTCTCAGTTTGGTGCCTTTGAAATACTGTAAATTAAAGATGAGGAAGGACCACCAACTCCAGCATGAGCCACAGGGAACTATTTGTGTGTGTTGTTGTATTGTCTGTGTTTATGTCTTGATATAGTAAACTAACTTTTTCCTGTGGACTAATCAAAGGAAAAAGAGTATAAAGAGTGAAAACTTTTCTGCAGAAAGGCTCTCTTCTCTGAATTCCTAACTCTGGCTAAGTTAGGAACACAGAAAAGAAAACACAGATAAGAGGAAAGGGAATCTTTGTTCCCAGTCTGCAGAAATAAATGGCATTGTAAACTAATTAGAAGCTAAATTGGCTGAAATATAAATTCTATAGTGAGAATTTCCAAATTGTGGTTTGAATGTTTATATAAATGCTGAAAAGTCTTAGTGAGTTTTGGGGTATCACTCTAGAGGATTTGTTTTTAGGAAAAATAAGAAAAAAATTTGTGAAAGTTACATGAAAACAGCACTTAGACCCTTTATCACTTTTTCTCCTGGACAGATTTATTGTTTTAGTGCAAAGGAGGAAGGTTATTTCACTGACTAAAGGGGAAAAGGGGAACTGAAGTTAGTTTGAAAGTAGTATTAAGGGGCAGCTAGGTGGCACAGTGGATAGACCACCAGCCCTGAAATCAGTTCAAATCTGGCCTCAGACCAAACACTTGACATGAACTAGCTGTGAGACTTTGGGCAAGTCACTTAACCTCAATTGCCTAAAAATAAGAATAGAAAAAAAAAAAGAAAGTATCAATGAAGTTACAGAGTGAAGAAAAAAATGGATTTGTAGTTTTGAATTTATCTGGTACTTAAGAACTGCCTTTTATTTAATAACTCTTCTCTTGACCATGACAAGAAAAGAACTTGTTTAAATAAGTGAGCAACTTGAAAAGTAAGTAAAATTTGGGGCAGCTAGATAGTACAGTGGGTAGAGTACTGGCTCTAGAGTCAAGAGGAACTGAGTTCAAATCCAGCCTCAGACACTTGCTATTTACTAGCTGTGTGACCCTGGGCAAGTCACTTAATCTCTGATTGACTCACCAAAAAAAAAAAAAACCCACAACAGCAACAACAACAAAAAAGATTGGACATTAGGGGCAGCTAGGTGGTGCAGTGGATAGAATACCAGCCCTGGAGTCATTTGGACTAAAATGTAATTGGGAAATATTTAATAAAGCTTGAAGTATATGTCTAGTCCTTGCTCAATTTCCTTATCTGTAAAATGAAGGAATCAGGCTAAATGATCTCAAAGGTCTCTTCTACTCTAACTCCTATCATTGATGATAACAATCAGGAAAAATTAGAGGAAAGACTAAGGTCAGGGAGAATCAGCTTTGCGGGCATGAGAAAGAGAGAGATTATGGGAATGACTATGGAAATGAGAAAAATAAAGAGTAAGCCACAATTATCACCAGCATTACTCTTTTTCTCTTACCTATCATTTTGGCCCTTACTGCTGCTTTGGTTTAAAGAAACCCAGTCTGCTGTTCTCTTTCTGCTCCAATACTGTGGCAAAGAAACATGTAGAGCCCCTACCAAGTTTTGTAAATTACATTTTTGTTGACAGAACTTTTAAATAATAGATTTTATTGATATCTTTTCTCTTTATATTGTTTCTGTGTGTCTTCCCTTCCCTGTTCCCAGAAAGCCATCCCTTATAACAAATAATTTTTTTAAAGTAGAAAAGAAAATAACATTCAGCAAAACCAAACACCACATCAAAAATAATCTGATGTTATATGCAATGTTCCACACCCGTGGGTCTCCGCCTCTAGAAAGGAGTTGATCAATAATCAGAATTATAATAGCTAGCATTTATATAGCACTTAGTATCTGCCAGACACTGTGCTAAGCACTTATATAACATGATACATTCTATAATGCAATATATTATAATATTATATGCTATATAATATTATAATATAGCATATATGCTATGATAATAGTATACATACTATATAATATAGTATAATATAATAATATAGCATACATACTATATACTATATAATATTATACTATATTATATATTATATGAGGGAGTTGAGTGAACCGTACTGACTTCAGCTTGTGACTCAATTCTGGGTCTAGCTCAGTTTCCTTTTTATTCAGTTATGGGTTTAGTTCAATTTCTGTCTTGTGATAAAATTCTATTCAATTATGGGAATTGTGAGAAGGCTTTATTGCATTGTTTGAACCTAACCCTGAGTGGCTGGAAAGGTAGAAACCTGTTGCTTAGAGACCCTTAATTGACGACCTAGGTTATGCTGACCAGAAATCCAATCGAATCCAAGGAGTTTTCTCACAATTATACATTTCAAGCAGCCTATATGTCTTATCTGAAAACTAGCTCTGTACTGGTCACTCAGTTACTGTTTCTTTCTTTGATTGAATACAGACACTTGGGGGGAATAGGATACCTCTTTTTCTGATTTCCAGGAAATGTACGAGTTTGCTCTCCCCCATCAACTTGGAAAGCCCCTAATCTTTTTTCCAATTAGAAATCAGATTACCTAATTATACATCCTGTTTTGTATCCTGCTTATTGTTATCTTTTAATGTGTAAACATCTATTCTCCCTTGTACTTGTGGTCCAATGCCATAGGTTAAGGGGCTTGGTCCCTATTTGTTAGGCAATTAGCATGTATTGCTTAATAAATCAGTATGCTCAGAAGCTCAAACCTTTGTTTCCTCAGTGATTTCATCTTTCACCTGCCATATATATGACATAATTTTATACTAGCTGACATTTATATAGCAGTTAAAAGGGTTTTTGGGGTTTTTTGGGGTTTTTTTTTCAAATTTTATTCATTTATTTTGATTTATCAACAATCACTTCAATATGCTTTTGAGTTGAAAATTTTTTCTCCCCCTTCCTCCCCACCACCCTCCCCAAGACAGTGCACGATCTGATATAGGCTTTACATTTATATACCCATTAAACATATTTTCACATTAGTGAAATTGTAAGTAAAAATTAAAACCAATAGGAGGAACCATCAGAAAGATGAAACAAAACTCAACAGAAGGTAAAAATAAGTGATAGCGATTCGACTTCCATAGTTCTTTCTTTGGATGTGGACAGCATTTTCCATCCTGAGGCCTCTGGAGATGTCTTAGATCCTCGTAAATGCTGAGAAGGGTTCAATTTAACAATATTAGTCATTGCATAACGTGGCTGTTATCGTGTACAAAGTCCTCTTGGTTCTGCTCACTTCACTCAGCACAGCAGTTAAAAGTTTATGTGTTACAGATATCTAATTTGATTCTCGCAACAACCCTGAGAGGTAGGGGCTCTTATTCTCATTTTATAGTTGAGGAAATAGAGGCAAACAGAGGTTAAATGACTCGCCCAGGAACACACAGCTAGTAAGTGTCTAGCACCAAATCTGAACTCAGATCTTCCTGACTTCAGGGTCAGAAGTCTATCTACAGTGCCAGGGAAGACAATTCATATCTATCTATCTATCTATCTATCTATCTATCTATCTATCTATCTATACATATTGATGCTCTTTTTTTGCAAAAAATCACTATGATTTCCTAATGACTCTCCCTCTACGTTCCACATCTCCAACAGAATAGTAGTCTCTTACAACAAATTACAACTAAGTAAAACAAATCTGGGGCAGCTAGATGGTTCATAGGATAGAGAGTTGGGCCTGAGCTCAGGAAGACTTGAATTCAAATCCAGCCTCAGACACTAACAAGCTGTGTGACCCTGGGCAAGTGATTTAACCTGTGTTTGCCTTAATCCACTGAAGAAGAAAATGGCAAACCACTCCATTCTCTTTGCCAAGAAAACCCCATGAACAATATTGGCATGATATGGTCCGTGGGGGTCACAAAGAGTTGGGCACAACTGAACAAAGACAACAAAACAAATCTATACATTGACCAAGTCTGACCCAAGTCGATGCCCAATTCCACACCCATCATTCCCCACTTTCTGCCTACTCATTATATGTTTGCTGATACCATGATGATTCAGTGCGTTGGTCATAGTTCTGGAGTCTCTCTGTGTGGCTCTCATTCATGTTATAGTATAAACTGTTCCCATTATGTGCATTGCTCTGTGTCAATTCATACAAATATTCCCAAGGTGACCCAAATTCTTCATATCGCCAATTCTCTTTATTTCTTAAACAGGCTCCTTGGTGTCTCTGCCCCAGCCCTGGCCCCTCACAACTGACCTGGCTTCATTCAGAAGCATTTGCCCTGGAGCAGCATGCATAGCTCTACGAGCTTGGACCCTGCTGCCTCCCACTCACAGGACAAGCATACCTTTACTCGACTAGGATGGGGAATGGCGCTTTGCTGTTTTAAGTCAGGGAGCAAGTTACAGTGTGACTCATTCTCAGGTGTGCCACCTGTTTCCCCCAACAGTTTCCAGCACTGTGCCCGCCTGAAGAAACAATATCTCAAACAGGCATCTGCAGAGCTACCATTCTCCCAAGAAGTATTGCGGCAGTGGGGGCTGCCCTGTATACCCTATTCCCAATATAACTTTGACCACATCTACAACACAGAAAACATCTCTTTGTCCAAGAACAGAGAATTCCAAGCTCAGAAGGCGCCCAAACTCAAGCCGCTGTTTTCTTCATCTATAATGGACCTGCCGTTCTTACCAGCCCTCCAACCAATAACTAAAAGTGTTAAGACCCCAGAGAAATGCAAACTGAGGAGGCCTAAGAAAGAAATCTCACCTAGTAACTCCTTGGCTAGATCTTCCTCCAGTCCTGTTTCTGAGATTATGGACTCCCAATCAACGATTCTGTCAAACCCTTCTGAGTGGAAACTAGAAAAAAGGGAAACGTGGCTTAGACCAGCAGAGAGGGAGGCCAGAAGTTGGGAGAATATTGTGCTCAAAAAATTGAACAAGCGTACAGCTCGATGGATTTTAAACAAGAGACCTCCACAGCCTGGAGTCCCTCCCAGCAAGTGGCAGAGTTTCTTGAGACATCAGTATGACTGGAGCCATATCCGGGATGAGCTTTCCTCTGCCAGTGACCTGGACTTATTGGCCCAGCTTGAGGCTGAAGAGACGGCAGAATTTGAGGGTGTAGAGACTGTTGCTCCAATCCAAGAGGAAAAGAAACCAGAGTTACTGCTCCCTGTTTACTTCAGGTATTCTGGCTCAGGCCTTAGAGGCTATATTTGGTAGTTTTTAATCTCTCTTCTGTAAGGGCAGGGTTAAAACCGTGCCATTTTTAGCTCTGATACTTTAACTAGATAAAGACTGGAACATCAGGTTAGCTGCAGCAGAAGCTGCTTTTGCAACATCTGAGTAATGGGTCACAAGATAGGAAAGACATAATGGAACCAAATTATGGAAGGCCCTGAATGACAGGTTTTGATTGAATCATACAATCAGACCCGAGTGTATATAGGGCCAGTACAACTACTTAAATCAATCAAAGCCATTGTGTGGAAGACTACCACTTCATTTAGTTTGCCTGAGGGAGTGATTTTTGTTCCAAAGCTTTCTGTGTAAGGTTGATATAATGTTACTATGATTTCCCCAAGCCTCATGCAACAAATGTATGGCATTTACCACTGAAAGAAACCAGCTTCTCTTGGGGATTACACCTTTCAGTAAATCCTGATGTCAACAAGCCCCATTCACTGGCAGGAGTCCCCAGAATTAGCACGGGGCTGTAGGAACATAGGTTTAAGATAGATGACCTCAGAGGTCATCAAATGCAACACCCTCATCTTACAGAGGAGGAAATGAAGGACCAGAAAGGTTAAATTGTTGTTTGTTGTCGTTGTTGAGTTGTGTCCAATTCTTCATGACCCCTTTTTTCAGGTATTCTTTGCAGAGATAGTTGGAATGGTTTGTCATTTCCTTCTCCAGCTCGTTTTACAGATGAGGAAACTGAGACAGACAGGGTGAAGTGACTCACCCAGGGTCACACAGCTAGTAAGTGTCTAAGGCCAGATTTGAACTCAGGA
The DNA here is from genome assembly GCF_003287225.1 of Phascolarctos cinereus. NCBI lineage: Eukaryota > Metazoa > Chordata > Mammalia > Diprotodontia > Phascolarctidae > Phascolarctos > Phascolarctos cinereus. Next base: position 229,412,170 of record NW_027555736.1, read on the forward strand.
AGATGAGTCTACCTGACTCTAAGCCCACTGTGCTATCTAGCTAACCTTGAGGTCAAATTACTTAATAATAATAGCTAGCATTTATCTAGCACTCTCAAGGTTTGCAAAGAGCTGTACACATCTCATCTCCATTGATACCTGCCAAGTGTCATACGGCTAGTAAGCTAATGAGGTGGGCTTCAAACTCAGGTTTTACTGACTCCAAGTTCAGTGTTCTATTCACCACATGTTAGACTGCTACTACTTTGGCCAAGCAGGTAGACTGGTACTGATTTAGCCCAACACTTTCACAAGGAAAGGGTTATAGTAACTTGTTTAACACAGTGCCTAGCACAGACTGGGCATTTAATGCTTGTTAATTTGCCTTAACCAGACTTCCTCGTATGTTAAATAGATACGGGCCCTGGAAATTGACACCTGCTGGTCAGAGCTAAGTTCCTGTAAAATGTCTCTTGTTGACTTCCAAAGGGTCTTTAATGCTCAGGCAGGCTAACCAGGGAGACTGTGATTGAGAGATGAGAATTGCTAACCTGAGGGAAAGGGAGGAGGCGTTGCTAGCCCTGAGAGAAGTTCCTCCCTCCTCTGGGTAGAGCCATACTTTCCCAACTCCAATCTGTGTCGGGATTCTCTGTAATCATCAGGGTTGACCTCCGCCTCTGCAGGGAGGAAAGGTTTCCTTAAACAAGCTAAGGCAATGGAACAAGGATGCTTCTCCAGAGCAGCATGGGAGAAAATGCCATACCAACCAACAGTGTGGATTCTCTTCCTTCACTTGGGGGAATCTATTACAGTTCATATTCACAAGACTTATTCTTTTCTCTGGAGGCAGCGCTGGTCCTGGAATCAGGAAGACTCCTCTTCCTGAGTTCAAATCTGGCCTTAGACACTTACTAGCTGTGTGACCCTGGCCAAGTCACTTAACCCTGTTTGCCTCAGTTTCCTTATTTGTAAGACGAGCTGGAGAAGGAAATGGCAGACCACTCCAATATCTTCCAAGAAAACCCCAAAAGGGGTCATGAAGAGTTGGATAAGACTGAAAATGACCAAACAGCAATCGGAGTAGAGGCCTACAGAGTGGAGAGGTGTAGATGTAGAAATGATAAGATTTGGCAGCTGACTGCTAAGTGGGGTCAGAGTCAAGATGGTTGACTAAAGGATGGTGGTACCATTGACAGAAACAGAGAAGTTAGAGAGAGTGGTAGGTTTGGGGAGGAGGCAGAGAAATAATGAATTTAATTGATCTAATTCTTTCAGAACCTTAAGATCTAGTCTGCTCTGAGAATTTTCATTTTGTCTTTGTATTCTTGAAATCTAGCACAGTTCCTGGTACATAGTAAATGCTCAATAAATAAATCCATGTTGAATTGTATTGAATCAAGGGTAGCTAGGTGCTCACTTATAATTTATGGGCTTTAGCACCCTCTTAACCATTTTTGTTCTGTTCATTCCAGGTCAAAGATAGCTTTCCCTAACAGAAATAAACCAAAACAAACTAAAAGAATGTGATGGCCCAGAAGATCGTTTGTTGTTGTTCAGTTATTTTTCAGTAGTGTCAAATGCTTAATGATGCCATTTGGGGTTTACCAGAGTGATTTGCCATTTCCTTTTCCAGCTTGTTTTATAGATGAGGAAACTGAGGCAACCAAGGTTAAGTGACTTGCCCAGAATCACACAGTTAGGAAATATCTGAGGCCAGATTTGAACTCCGATAGGTGAATCTTCCTGACTTCATGCCCAGCACTCTTATCGACTAGACCACCTAGCTGCCCTTCAGAAGATGGTAGCAGGGAATTTAAAAACTCATGGCTCTGAGTTCTAATCCTGGGAAGCCTATATTATACTAATCTGAAAGGTAACTAGTAAAAGGATATAAAACTAAGAATTGCAGGCTGTCCAGTGATGGAATTTGGAGAACATTGCTGGGTAAAACAGAGTAGCAATATTTTCCAGACATTTCCCAAATACCAGTCATCTGTAATGGGTAGAAGAGAAGGGCTGTCTGAAGTCATCCAGGCAAAACTTAGAAAGTAAGTAGTATCGATCCAATCAATAAACATTTACTAGGCACCTACTGTGTGCCAAGTACTGGGCTAAGTGTGAGAGATATCAAAAGAGGCAACAGATACTCTCTACCCTCTAGGAGTTTGTGATCTAATGAAATTTGGAAAAGGTCATTTGTTTGGAGTGAGGTGTTGGTAGAGTTGGAACTGAAAGTGGGGATTTTGGATTTCCTTGCCTTGTGTTACCACAGAAAGGACACTGCCTCTAGATTCAGAAGGTTGGGTTTTAAATCCTGCCCCTTTATCAGAGCTGAGTTGGAGTCAACTCAAAATGGAGCCAAGCCATTTCAACAAACACTACAGATCAGGGCTTGGGTTGTTGCGTCATTGATTGTGTAGACTTAAAGGAGAGGGGAGAGGGAGAAGGAAGTATTTATGAAGAATCTGCTATGTACCATGATGGGCAAGCTGGTGGTACGGTGAATAGAGTGCAGGGCCTGAAGTCAGAAAAACCTGAGTTCAAATCTGGCCTCAGATACTTTCTAGCTGTGTGACTCTGGGCAAGTCACTTAACTCTGTTTGCCTCAGTTTCCTCATCTGAAAAATGAGCTGGAGAAGGATATGACAAACCACTCCAGGATCTTTGCCAAGAAAACCCTAAATGGGGTCACGAAGGGTCAGACACGACTGAAACAACTGACCAGCAACAAATGTACCAGGCCCTGTGCTAAGTGACACAGATAATAATGCATATTAAACTTCAAAGTGTTTCAGGCAAGCAAAATTGTTTTTTTCTTTTTGGAGCGCCGGATGTTAAACACTTACCAGAATGCCACTGCTCTAATGCTTACTATCTGTGTGACCTTGGGTAAATCACTTGTTTTCTCTGGCCTCAGCTTCCTCAACTGTAAAATTGAGGATTTGGAGTAGAGCAGGGGTGGGGAACCTGCAGCCTTGAGGCTAGGTCCTTGGGTGCAACCTTTTGACTGAGTCCAAGTTTTATGGAACAAATCCTTTTAGTAAGAGGATTTGTTCTGTGAAGTTTTGGTTCGGTCAAAGAGCCGCACTCGAGGACCTGGAGGGCCACACATGGCCTTGAGGCCGAAGGTTCCCCACCCCTGGACTAGAGGGCTCTGATGTCCCTTCTAGGTCTGTGGCCTTATCATCCCAAATGATCTATGATAGAAATATTGGGACACCAGCCGCTTAGGTGGGTCGTACTTTACCAGTGATAAGACTAATTGCTAATAATAAATAGCACAGGACTCACTTAGTAAGGAAAATGAAACATGTAGAGCAATACTAATAATAGCTGGAATTTATTGAGTGCTTTAATGTTTGCAAAGTACTACAAACATTATATCATTTTATCTTTACACAAGTCCTGAGAGGTAGTGCTATTGTTATTTCCATTTTACAGAGGAGGTAACTGAGGCAGACAGAAGTTAAGTGACTTGCCCAGGGTCACAATCGCTAGTAAGTATCTGAGGCTAGATTTTTTTTCAAGGTTAATTATATTTTTTAATTGTAATTTTCTTACAATATGAAAAGAACTACCAGAGAAAGAGGCACATAAGGAGGCTTCTACACTGACAACTCCATAGGTAAACTATCAAAGCACAGGACTCACTATTTCATTGTATTTGTTTGTTCTTTAATTAACAAAAATTTATTGAGTGACTATGATGCGCAAGGCATTGTAGGAAACACAAAGATGACAACCAGATAGTTGTAGATATCTTCACACTAGGTGGCATCATGTGCAAACATTTATTTAAACTATTAACACACTACGAAGCATACATAAACACAAATAATTACAATAGACACACATTATAAAAAGGGACATTATTGCTTAAGTTTCACAAAACAAATATAATTTAGCTTATAAAGAATGTGGTATTATCATTCTACCACATCAGCATTATTTAATTTTTTACAGTGAACACATACAATAGCTACACTCCTGAAATAGAATCACTTTACATACACTCCAGATCACTAAAGAAACCCTTTTGTAAATCACATTATTATAATGTAAAATGCTACTTTCTAATCTTATCTGTCCTAAATTCAGATACTCACTTTTTAGAAGAGTTTTGAGAAAATGAGATGTAATCTGAAATCTCTTTAAAGACAAGAAAACATCACACCAAAATATATATAATGTATATATATATGTATATATATATATGTGTGTGTGTGTGTATATATATATATATATATATATATATATAAATTCAACTGAGTCACAACATTTAGATTAAGTCTCTCTCTTTTAAATATTATGCTATTAATCCATTCCTCCTGTTAGGGAAATTTTTTACCTCAGCTCATCAGACACAGTCTCTACTTCACAACAATATTGTAAAAAGCACCCCAAAAAAATGGCACCATAGTTATGATAAATTTGGGGGCTCCTGGTTCCCACAGCTGTGACTACACTTACATAGTATTCAAAGCTTCTAGTAAAATAATCACGTTCAATAATCCAAAATTGCTACATAATAGCAGTATGTCTATACACTATCCTTATACATTCAACCATGTAGTATCATATCCTGTTCTTCCAATACAGAAACATACACACAAACATATACACACAAACTTTCAAGGAATTATGACTATAGTATATGAGCACCGCGTACTTTAAGAAAATCAAATTAACTAATACCAAGGCAGAATTGTACATTGATCTGCTACTAAAAAGCTGAGGCTAGATTTGACCTCAGGTCTTCTTGACTGTAGGTCTACCACTCTATCCACTGAGTAGCCTAACAAACTGGGTGGCAGGGCTCACAGTACAATCCACTCCCCCATAAATGTCCGTAGCTCCAATTTCACGTTTGCAAAGGGGAATGATCTTCTGTTAGCCTAGACAAGTAAGAATTCCTGGTAATGGTCAGTGGTTGCCTTCCTCTTCCTCTCACACCCAGACAGGGAGCCTGTTTCTCTGCCCGTCTTCTCCCTTCAACATACTTATTCCTCCTCCATTCCTTCCCTCTGCCAAGAATTCCTGCTTACTTACCACTGAAGAAGAAACCCGAGATGATGGTTGGCACCAATAAGACAGCTGCAGATATACTTGCCAAACGGAGCCTCTTCCGGGCCCGACCTTCACAGCCAAGGCAACAGATAAATCCCAGAGCTGGGAAGTATGTTTATGCCACAGAAAATGCCTTTGAACGGGAGATTTACTTTGGTAAGAGAGACAGGCTCTTAATGCTGGGGCGAGGCAGGCAAAGGGTAGAGGGATTTGGGGGCCAGAAGTGCTAGTTTGTCTCTGATATGACCATGAGAATGATTCAGAGGCCTTGGATGACTCAGATTGTAAGGATTCTATTCCCATGCTGATGGGACCAGAAATAACTGGGGAGCAATTTTTTTTCAGGCAATCGGGGTTAAGTGACTTGCCTAGGGTCACACAGCTATTAAGTGTCAAGTGTTTGGTCTGAGGCCGGATCTGAATTCAGGTCCTCCTGACTTCAGGGCAGGTGCTCTATCTACTGCACCACCTAGCTGCCCCAATTTTTTTGTTCATTACGTCTCCTTGCCCATCCCACTTCCTCATATGAATGCTAACGCTGGCTGAAACTGTAGAATCAAAATATTTTGTCTTTGATGTTCTTCTTCTTCCCCTTTCAATGTCCTTCTTTTATCTTATGAGGCTTCTGGCCCTTGCCTACAAAGTCTTCATGCTACTCCTTAACTGCCCTGGGATACCACTATGGTACCCTATCTAGGCCTGCTCTCTTTGGCCATGCTATCTACTTCTCTCTCCACCTCCTGCCTTCCCCTAACCCCCCATTAAAATTTGCTTTCGAAGAGCTGTTCTCGAAAAGGTGTATCTTTAAAACATCTGGCAATCATGAGCCCAAAAGACTATCCCTTGCTCAGGACATTTGAATATTAACCCAGAGCTGTACTCATTGGTAAAACAGGTCCTGTCCTTATATGCTAATTCTCACTAGGAATTAGACCTCCACATTCTCATGATTTTTGTTACCATTTTCAGTCCCAATTCTTCCTATAGCTGTATCATCCCCAACTATAGATGTCTTCAAAGGGTCTTCTCAAGTCCTTAGAGCAGCCAGAAACTAGGCATGATCACTGAGCCTAGAAAATTGGAGGAGTAGAGGGAGGGTGGACTTGGGGGAGTGAATGAAAGCAGGTCCTGCTATGACTGGCCGTTTTTATGCCCACTTAGACTTAGTCCAGATCATCCATCGGGATGACGTGGAGTATGACAAGATCCTTTTGGAAAACCTCAACCAATACTGTAAACATTTGCCAAAGGCTTTCCCAGAAGGTCCAGAAGAGTGGAATTATAACCCACGTCCTCTAGGAGGTAAGGAGGAAGCCATTTAAGGGTGGTTATGATAGAAACAATACTTCTGGTGATATGAGTGGTTTAACTTAAGTCACTGGGTCATTGGCCAGGGCACCCAAGGGTAGTTAACCTGATTCCTTCCCACCAATACTAAATCATCCTCTTTATTAATATACTCTATGAAAGTTTTAAAAATCTCAGCAGTTACAATGTACTTAGTTGGTATAAACCTGGCATAATATCTATAAACCAGATTATAAAACCAATTATAGAAGAAGAGGCAGAACGCATGTTAGGTAAAATGTCTTTTGGAAAGTTGCCATATTAGCCTCATATTGTGGTCTTCTCCTTTGGGCTGGTCCCCTTTCAGTTTTCACTCTCGGTGATTCTGCAAGACAGACAAATCTATCTAGGGAGGAGCCTGAGGTTGCTAAGAGATAAATCAGGGTGCAACGAGTGCCCCACTCAAAAACAGTTACATCCGTTCGATAAAATGGACTATCTCTCAAAAGGATGCACCGTCCCTGATTTATGGTTTATTTTGTAACCTATGATCCAGTGCCCTAAACTCTTGGCTTACGTGGACCCACAACAATTTGGGGAGTAAACAGCATCAACGCTTCCTTCCCTAACCACTGTCTTTGTTCTGTTTTGCCAGAGTTCTTTCAGAGAAATCTCAGAATATAGTAGTAAGTAGCATAGCTTAGGTCTAGATCTCCACAAGATACCATAGGTCAAAGATCAATAAAATGATGTGAAGTAGAGTGAAGAAAGGAAAGACCCAAAGACAATAATATACATGTTTGTTACAACTTTGGAGTTAAAAGGCAACAATAACATCACATCCATGTTATGTACCCAGAAAAAAAGAATCATGAAAACAAGGATAATGTGGGTATATTTATGTTGAAGTCAATGTGCATATCTCTTGGGGTGGGGGTCAATACTTGGTAAATAATGGAAATTCATAGAGCTGTGTACAATCTCCTGGGTTTGTTTCATTTTGCTTATTTATTTTTCTTATTTTTTCTTATGCATTTGTTTATGTATTTTAATACCTGTAGTTGTTAACAGAAGTTTTAAAAATTATTTATTTTTAAAAAGTTGCTTAGTAGATAGAAGATTTTCCACCATATTGCCAGTAGTATTTTTCTTATTTCTCCAGCCATGATGAGGCATTGGAGATGAGCCTGAGCTCTCACAGGTATGCCAGCATAGCACAAGGTCTGACTTATTCTCCCAATCTGGAAAGGCTTTTATAAGGAGCCCAGGAATAGATGGCATTTCTGTCATCCAAGGACCAGCCTTTGTAGATCCAGTTCAGAGTGGCTCATCGCCAAGTTGGCCACAAGGTGACAAATGTTTCAACCACAACAACTGCTGAAGAGGACCCACCAAATTTGCAGTTTGCATCCATGGAAGTCATAGATTATTGAAGTGTTGAAGAAATATTAGAGTAAATTTCTTACTCAGAAGATAGAACATAAAAGACAAGCATGATGTGGACTACTTGTGTGACCTTTAGCAAGTCTGACTCAGCCTCTCTTTGCCTTGGTTCTCTCAACTATACAAATTAAGTCAGACTAGATGGCCTGAAAGGTCTCTTTCACTCTATGTCTACAGTCATACTATCAGTCTATGACCAGAAGAAGAGGTAGGCTAGTCATATAACAAGAATGGAAGACAACAGATGGAAAACTTTATGGGACTATCCCAAGATATTTAAAAATCAATAGTAAACAATGCAGAGGAAAGCTTCCAGTGTTCTTCACAGAAGAACATGGACAAGATTCCTACAAGATGAAGTGTGAAGAACGTATCTCTGGTGATGTACCATGTATACACACTCACGGGCTGAGTTCCTATGGATGCTACCTTGAATTCCAGGAAGTAACCCTTACATCTGTACTCCACACAAGGCATCAGAAGTCTGTTTTCCATTAATAACTAGGCAGTAAAAGTGATTAACTTACGGCAAAAGTGTTTACTAAGATGGTAAAGTGTGAAGAGCGGGTACAAAAACTTTTCCCCATGAAACCTAAAAAACCACCCCCACTAACAACAACAATATCTAGCATTTATGTAGTGGCTACTATGTCCTAGGCGCTGTAATAAGCACTTTCAAATATTATCTCGTTTGATTCTCACAAAAATCCTTGGGGGGGGCAGTGTAGGTGCTCTTATTATCCCTGTTTTATAGACGATGAAATTCAGGCAAACAGATGTTAAGTGACTTGCCCAAGGTAACACAGCTAGTAGGTTTCTGAGGCCAGATTTGAATTCAGTTCTTCTTGACTCCAGGCCTACCGCTCTATCCATTGAGCCATCAAGCTGCAAGTGTACTCTCCCACAAATGTACATGGAATCCATAGAAATTAGGATCAAAGTGCTAGAGGGCCACACATGTAGGATATAGGAGTGACAGAGGCAACTTACAGCTCCTGGTACTGCAGAGCCTATAGGTGCAGTTTCTCTTTATACAGTCCTTACACATTTCCCCTTGGGTACAATGTCTCTGCTGGCCAGGCTGCTCAGCTGGGCTCCCTTGGTGGTCTTCTTTCCTTAGCTTGACTCAGTTTCCAGAGGTGTCACTTTTTGAGACTATTCCCTTCTTTGGATGGCTATATCTCTTTATCTGTGTCTGTCTGGGGTGTATGTCTTTGTTCCTTGATAAGTTCAGTGTCTCCTAATGGTCAAGTAGCTCCCTTTCAAAGCTACGTGACTGATGGAAAGTTCTTGTAGTGGTCATCTCCACAGGCAGCTCCCAGCTTACGATCTGTTCTGCTCTAGAGCTCTAAATGGATGATCTTCCATTTTCCTGACCTATTGGGAGTGGGGGTGGAGAAAGAGAGAGAGAGAGAGAAATCCTGTGACTTTCTTCTCTATAGTTTTATTCCACAATTGCTCTGTACTCTTTCTCAGACAACTGAATTGTTCCCTTCTTGACTCAGAGAATCAAATGAAGTTGTGGGGTGGGGTGGGGAAGAGGGGAAGCTCTCTTATTTACAATGAGATTGCAGATCCCTCTAAAGTAAGAGGGATTTTTTAAAGTTGTCTTTCTTTCTTTCTTTCTTTCTTTCTTTCTTTCTTTCTTTCTTTCTTTCTTTCTTTCTTTCTTTCTTTCTTTCTTTCTTTCTTTCTTTCTTTCTTTCTTTCTTTCTTTCTTTCTTTCTTCCTTTCTTCCTTTCTTCCTTTCTTCCTTTCTTCCTTCATTCCTTTCTCCCTCTTCATCTTTCTTTCTACCCTGTAGTAACATATATAACATACATATATATGTGTGTGTGTATTTTTTTTTCCATCAATTTAACCACACATCAGAATCTGACCCTGCAGTAGAGTAACTATGGAGATGCAGAAGCTTCTACAGGATTCCACAGGCCACTGAGGTGATGAATGAATGGGGGGTGGAGTGGGATAGTCATTGAGAAAGGCCAAAACAGATTTGGGGAAAATATAAGAGAAGGAAGGCCAGGTCAAAAGTATGAGATTCATCTTGTCATCATGCAAGGCCGGCAGAGTTAGATACCTATGCCCCTCTTTCTTCTTTACAAAGACTCTAATAGCTGACATTCACAGCTTCTGTGGTAGACTTAAGCAGGGGATAGGGCTGAAGCCATCTTGGCAGATTATAAAGGATTGAGTTATGATTGGTGAGATCTTTTTCCTTGCCCTCTTTCCAAGTTGAGAAGGATACAACTTGAATAACAGAATAACTCCTCCCAAATGCCCTTGCTTTCCTCCCCATGAAGGGAGAGAAAGAGACTGAACTGGGCAAAGCTCTCCAGTTTCTATAGCCAGAACACTTAACACTAGCTGCTGTCTTTTCCAGAGAACAGAATTGGCCGGCCCTTTGTGCTCCCCTTTCCTCTGTCTGGTCTACTCTTGTTATTGTTTGTCCTAAAGCTATATATAAAATATTTTAGTGATTGATGATCCAACTTGGTGTTTTGAGGTTTATTTTTAGACAATGAAGGTCTGGGGAAAAAGGCAATATAGATAATGTAGTTGATTCACCCATCCCCTAGTACAAGAGCACTTAGCTGGGGTCCATGGCTATACAGGGGTCCAAGTGCTTGCGTGGATAAATTACATATTTATTTCAATATATTTGGTTTCCTTCATAATTCTATATATTTTATTATTTTCATTTAAAAGCATTATTCTGGGGGGTTTTTTGCTTTTTTTTTTTTGTGAGACAATAGGGCTTAAGCGACTTGCCCAGGGTCACACAGCTAGTAAGTGTTGTGTGTCTGAGGTCAGATTCAAACTCAAGTCCTCCTGACTTCAGGGCCAGTGCTGTATCCACTGTGCCACCTAGCTGCCCCCTAAAAGCATTATTCTGAGAAGGGTATTCACCAGACTTCCAAAAGTTTCCATGATATAAAAAGATTAAGAATCCCTGCCCTACTGTTAAAAGGAGCCTACATAGACAGAGGGCATGAGTGTTGAATGATTATGTTGGAATGATTTGCAAAAAAAAAAAATGAAGAGGTGGGAAAGGATGCATTGGGAGAAGGGGGAAGGGAGAGGTAGAATGCGGTAATTGTTTTCACATAAAAGAAGCATATAAGGAAGAACTTTCACAGTGGAGAGGGAAACGGGGAGGTGGGTAGTGCTTAAACCTCACTTTCATTGGAATTGGTTCAAAGAAGGAAGAATATCTATTATATATATTATATGTACACATTCAGTTATGTATAGAAATATAACTTACCCAATAGGGACATAGAAGGGGAAGGAGATAAGAGAAAGTGAGGGATGATGATAAAAAGGAGAGCAGATTAAGGGAAGCAGTGGTTAGAAGCAAAATAGACTTTTGAGGCAGGACAGGATAAAAAGGGAGAGAGAAGAAGAAACAGAAGAAAATAGGATGGAGAGAAATACACAGTAATCATAGCTGTGAGTATGAATGGGATGAGCTCACTCTTAAAACAGAGGCAGATAGCAGAATTGATTAGAAAGCAGAATCCAACACTATGTTTACAAGAGACACACTTGAATCAGAAAGACACAGAGTTAAGGGTCCAGCTGAAGTATAAAAGGCAGGGGTAACAATCATGATCTGAGACAATGCAAAAGCAAAAACAGACCTAATTAAAACAGATTATCAGGGAAACTACATTATGCTAAAAGGTATCATAGAGAATGAAGTAGTACCAAATTTTTTTTACAGTACGTTTCACTGAAAAAGGCCTCATTTCTCAAATATATGGAGCTAAGTAAAATTTTAAAAAAAAAGTCATTCCCTAATTGTTAAGTGGTAAAAGGATATGAACAGGCAGTTTTCAGAGGAAATCAAAGCTATCTATAGTCGTATGGAAAATGCTCCAAAGAGGATTGATTAGAAAAATACAAATGAAAACAATTCTGAGATACTACTTCCTATCTATCAGAATTGACAAATGCTATAGAGGATGAGGGGAAATAGGTATGCTAATAAATTGTTAGAGGTGTGAACTGGTTTGACCATTCTTGAGAACAGTTTGGAACCATGCCCAAAGGGCTATAAAACTATGCATACCCTTTAATCCAGCAATACTACTATTGGCTCTGTTTCCCAAAGACATTAAAGAAAAAAGAAAAGGACCTATATGTACAAGAATATTTATAGCAGCTCTTTTTGTGGTGGCAAAGAATTGGAAATTGAAGGGATGTCCATTAATTGAGGAATAGCTGAACAAATTGTGGCATGATTGTGATAAAATAGTATTATTCAATAAGAAATTACAAAGAAGATGTTTTCAGAAAAAAAAAACAACATAGCAAGACCTATATGAACTGATGCAGAATGAAGTAAGACAAACCAGGAGATCATTGTGTGCGGCAATGGCATATTGTAATGATGATCAACTATGAAAGACTTGGTCACTGTGATCAGTACAATGATTCAAGACAATTCTAAAGGACTCATGATGAAAAAAGGCTATCCATCTCCAGTGAGAGAATTGATGAACTCAGTGCAAATTGAAGTATAATTTTATTGCTTTCTTAATATATTTTTTTTACTTTTTATGCAACATAGCTAATATGGAAATGTGTTTTGCATGATTTCACATGTATAATTGATATAATTTTGCTTGCCTTCTCACTGGATGGTAGGGAGTGGGAGGGAAAGAGAGAAAGGGAACTCAAAATATGAAAAGAAAAGAATGCTTAAAATAAATAAATAATTAAAAGAAGAAGAAAAATAAATACAGCACCCATTCCTATTAAAAACACTAGAAAGGAGACAGAGACAGAGAGAGAATCCCCTACCTTAATGTGAAGCAGAAGGGAGGGAAGGGCCTGAGCCATCCATGGTTCTCCCCAGAAAATCACAAACCTGGTAATGCTATCTGTCATAGCTTCCTAAGCCAGTTGAAAGAGAAATCAAATAAATTAAAGGACAAAAAGAGATTTGTAATCTGGAATCATCATTCACCTAATGTTGTTAGCAAGCCAGAAGCCCAGGGCAGAGAGGGAAAGGAATTTCTTCTATCTCTCTCTGCCAACTGATTGCCACACATGGAATTATCTTACCACAATATTCCTGGTATAGGTAATTCCTACCTATTATATGTGGGTACTTGTAATACAAAGGATAAGTCTGGTTGCACCAAAAAAAACCAAACCCCAAATATTTGAAAAAGCAACTTCCTAGCTCCTACAAGCCACAAACTACAAATCCTGCAAATTTTACATCTCTAATCGGGATTCTTGGTTTCTACCCCTGTGAGCTATCGTTAATTTCCCATATAAGCCTATGGCTCCTCACTCACTACTTAGCGTACTGTGTGAGCAAAATGATATAATTTGTCTTGAGGTATTGCCAGGGAGGTCTCTTGGCTGCCTCTAATCAGTATTGGTGACTGCTGGGTGGTATGATTTCATTTTGGGGGCAGGAGGGGTAAAGATGAGGGGCCAGGCAGAACAAATAATCAATCACATTCCGTCTTACTGGGACAGCTCCGAGGCCCAGAAAGGGAGCATTGCGTTGGACAGCCTTGCCCACTCCAGTTAAGGACCACTTGGAATTGAGCCAAGAGACTATTCCTGTCAAGGTCAGGAGAGCAAGGAAGGATTGTGCACCAAAAATAGAGGAAAATGTGCCCTGGGAGATGCGGGTCCTCCGGAACATGCTGCAGGAATGGAAGAATGCCTGGATTCTAAGTGAGTGCCTCTGGGAAGAGAGTTCCATTTTGTATGCCGTATACTCCATGGGGTTGCTGGGGCTGGAGAGGATCCCATGAGGCAACGTACCCGGAGTGATAGATGTACTGCTTCTATGCTCTACCTTATACAAATGAACAAAATTCAGGTTTCCCCTCAGGTCTCCAGGGCAAGGACTGTGTCCAGGATGTCCCTGTATCTCTCAGAATGTAGCATAGTAATTAACAATGATACCTAACTTGGGGAGGGGGGTGGAGAAAGGGTAAGGGAGAGATCTAACTTCTGCTTAAGGACTCTCTGCTCCCTTCTAGCTCCCTGATGCCCGCCTGCTCATTTCCAGCAAGGGCATTAGCTCTGGAGTCAGAAGGATCTCAGTGATCTGGGGCAAGACGTTTAAACTCCCTGGGTCTCAAACTTCTCCTTTGTAAAAGGAGGAGGTGGATGATATGGCCTCCTTCCAGTTTTATGTCTATGATTCTGATAGATAGATAGATAGATAGATAGATAGATAGATAGATAGATAGATAGATAGATTGATAGACAGACAGGTGGATAGATAGATAAGCAAATAGGTAGATAGGTTAATTGATAGATAGATAGATAGATAGATAGATAGATAGATAGATAGATAGATAGATAGATAGATAGATAGATAGACAGACAGGTAGATAGACAGGTAGATAGATAAGCAAATAGGTAGATAGATTGATAGATAGAGAGACAGGTGGATAGATAGATAAGCAAATAGGTAGATAGGTAGATAGGTAGATAGATAGATAGATAGATAGATAGATAGATAGATAGATAGATAGACAGACAGATAGATAGAGACAGACAGATGACTTATTAAGTGCTAATTATGTGTCAGGCTGGGCCGACAGGTGGCACAGGGGATAGAGCGCTGGGCCTAAAGTCAGAAAGACTTGTCTTCCTGAGTTCAAATCTGGCCTCAGACACTTGGTAGCTGTGTGACTCTGGTTTCTTGGGGTGGTTTTTTTGGTTGGGCAGTGGGGGTTAAGTGACTTGCCCAGGGTCACACAGCTAGTAAGTGTTATGTGTCTGAGTCTGGATTTGAACTCAGGTCCTCCTGAATCCAGGGCCAGACTCTATCTACTGTACCACCTAGCTGCCACCTAGCTGTGTGACTCTGGGCAAGTTACTTAACCCTGTTTTTCATCTTTAAAATGAACCAAATGGGGCAACTAGGTGGCACAGTGGATACAGCATCAGCCCTGGAGTCAGGAGGACCTGAGTTCAAATCCAGCCTCAGATACTTGACATTTACTAACTGTGTGACCCTGGGCAAGTCACTTAACCCCATTGCCTAGAAAAACAAAACAAAAATAAATAAATAAATAAATGGAATGAACCAGAGAAGGAAATGGCAAACCACTCCAGTATCTTTGCCAAGAAAACTTCAAATGGGGTCATGAAAAGTCAGACTCAACTTAAACCACTCAACACTGCTGAGGATGCGAATAAAATTAAGCAGTGCAGTCCTTGACCCCAAGGAGCTTCTGTTATAATAAGGAGAAGATAATACATCAAGAGAAGCTGAAAAATAGGAGAAAGGAGAAAGGGTACCCACATAGGGGTAATGGCTGCAGATGAGGAGGAGGAAAAATCAAGAGAGAGAGTCAGGGAGCAAGGGGAAACCGATGTGGGTCCTTTTGAAAATTATGGTCTTGTGGAGGGAGTTACCAGTCAGAAACCAAGGGCCTGAAGAGAGGGCCTAAAGAGGCTAAAAATGAATGAAGGAATGAATGAAGGAATGAAATTAATATATGAGCTTGAGATTATCAGTCTGGCTGAGGCATACCAAATACCTGGGATTTGAAAGCAAACCATTTAGTTTAAGTCTGGTTTCTGCAGATTACTAACTGTTTTAAGTCACTTAATTTCCTCTTCTACACAAGGTGTCCCAAAAGTCTTGGTGCAGTTTTAAGCTTTAATAACCTTCCTTGGTTCATGATCAAGTTTCAATACCTTAAAACTGCACTAAGACTTTTGGGACATCCTGTATCTTGGAGAGGTCTTTTTTTGGTGGGGAAGGGGGTTCATACCACTAATTTCATTCTATGTGGTACTTCTATAACTTATAGTTTTAGAAAAGTTAAGTTACCCATAGTCACACAGTCAGTATGTTACCAAAGGCAGGATTTGAATATAGCTCACTCTTACTCCAAGGCCAGCCCTCTAGCTATAATACCTTACTGCTTCTATTCTAATGGTTCTGTACTAACTACTATAGGAATGGTTTCTTTTTCTTTTCTTTCTTTCTTTTTTTTTTTGAGGTAGTCGGAGTTAAGTGACTTGCCTAGGGTCACGCAGCTACTAAGTGTCTGAGGCCAGATTTGAACTGAGATCCCCCTGACTCCAAGTGCTCTATCCACTGCACCACCTAGCTGCCCCAGCCGGTGCCTTTTCTCAGAAACCATCAGTATAGAGGCAGTTATATGGCATAGTGCACCGGCTCTGAAGTTAGGAGGACCTGAGTTCAAATCCAGCCTCAGACCAAACACTTGACACTTACTACCTGTGTGACCCTGGGCAAGTCACTTAACCCTAGTTACCTAGAAAAAAAAAGAAAAGACACTGGCCTTGAAGCTGCCAAGAGGGCTGGGATAGATATGCAAGAAGCTGAAAACTTTGTTGATGTCGGCAAGAGTATTGGCCACTTAGGAGGCAGTAGGGTATAGTGGAAAGCCCCCTGAACTAGGGAGTCAGGAAATGTGGGTTCAGGCCCTGCTTCTATCAGGAGATAATTGGATGACTTGGGACAAATCAATTCACCTTTGGATCTCAGGTTATTCATATGTACAATTGGTGGGGGGAAAGGCTGACTGGATAATTTATAAGGTCCCTTTGAACTGAGACATTCTGTGATCCTATTATTTTTATAAGGGGAGGGGAGAGGGGAATTAAGAACCAAGGGAGGGTTGAGGCAGGGCTTAGAAAGACCAACAAAAGATGAATTGAGTCATTCATCATTTGGTCCAAAGAAACCTAAAGAAAAACGTGTTTACAAAAAAATGTGTGGAGAGGAATTCATGAAGTGGGTTGAGTAAAGGGCGCAGGTAGTTGAAATTTCAGGTATGACCTGAATTGAGGAGTGAATCGAGGAGTCAAACCAAAAGGAACTTCCATCCACAGGGTCAATGGGATCCCAAAGAGAAAGGGGGCCTAAATTGAAATGGGGTTAGGAATAATAGCTAAAAAAAAAAGTAAGAATAACTATCCAAAGTGTCAGGTTGTAAGTGGAACCAACCTATCTTGTCAATCAAACTATAGATATAGCAAAGGAATTATGCACGTTAAAGGTGGCCAAGCATTGGATTGAAATGGACATTGAATAGATCATAGGACTGAAAATTTGGAGTGGGAAGAGACTTTAGAAACCATCTAGTTCAATCCCCTTATTTTACAGATGAAAAAAATAAGGCCTAGGAAAATGAAAGTTACATAGTAAATGGCAGAGCCAAGATTTGGGAACCAGACCCACTAACTCTAAATCCAAAGTCCTTTTCACTGGACCACCAAAAAAATAAAAAGCCTTTATCACCTAGTATTCCCAAGAAGTCTCCTGTCCAGCTAGGCCCAAATCTGCTTATTTTGTTGAGATCAAAGAAGATCAGGCATTTACCCGGTGGTATGGCCACAGATATACCATAGGAGAGGAGAGAAGAGAAAGACCATGAATGCCAGGGGAAAAATTTGGAGGAGAAACAGCCCTTCCTACACATTTTCTAGATGGTGGTGATTAAGAATTCCCTATATTAGTGATGAAAGAAGTTGGTCAAGGACATCACAAGGGGATCACACTTCCCCAAAGACCTCCCCATCTCATCTCCCTCCCTAGGGACTCTTCCCCATAAAATGACTCCTCCACAGTGGAGATCTTACCTGGTTTTAAATGGTTCTTCCTTGTGAGAAAAATGACTTCTTGGTAACCCATGTGTGGCACAGTGCCCAATCATAACTGAATAATGTTCTTCTCATTTCCTCCACACCTTCCCCCACCCCCCGCCCCCATCTCCCTCTCCAATTTCAGCTACCCAATGGCCAGATGCTACAGTGGAGGGACTGCTACGGAACATGAACAACGTCCAGGATGAGGTCAGGGTTGAAGCCATCATCACTTGTGCCACAGCAGCTATGGAGCGACCTCGAACCGATGATATTGAGGAAGACAAAGGTGGGACTTAGCTTTGAATGCCTTAGATAGTACCAAAGCATTTGTGCAGGTGCCTACAAGGAAAGTCTACATTTTTCCCAATGAGAAATAGGATGGGAGGGAGCAAAAAATGATGACAGATAAATGACGAATAAGGCCAAGCTACCTTTGCTCCTTAGACCTCTTCCCTCTTAGCTCTTGATTCTAATCCTGTTATTGCTTTCCCCCTCTCTTCACTTAATTTAGATTTTAATTCTTTATTTAAAATTTCTGTTCTGGAGCAGCTAGGTGGCACAGTGCATAGAGCACTGGCCCAGAGCTCAAATCAGGCCTCTGACATTTACTAGCTGTGTGACCCTGGACAAGTCACTTAACACTGTTTGCCTCAGTTTCCTCATCTGCAAAATGAGCTGGAGAAGGAAATGGCAAACCCCTCCAGTATCTTTGCCAAGAAAACCCCAAATGGGGTCATGAAAAGTCAAATACAACTGAACACCACCACCACCACCACATAGGTAGTAAGTGAGAGAGCTAGGGTTTGAAATCAAGTGCTCAACTCTGAAACTCTTCCTGAAATTCCACCCAGGAGCCTGGAACCATGAGAATTTGCCCGGTCAGTTGAGTGGAGGTTCAAATCCTTGGCCCTTAGGATTTCTAGGTACTATCTGTGTGCTACTTGTGTGGTGAGAACTGCCAAGGTTTTCAGAAACCATAATGCATTCAGACTATTAGCATTCACTGGATGATTTATAATGCATCCTGGCACTGCCATCCCATGACCGGGGCATAGTGGGTACACTCTTTATTTCATCATGTACATTGACTCATGAGAGAGAAAGCAGGTGCTCGCCTCAGGATTTAAGACACTAAGGTTATACAGTGTGTGTTTTGGCACATGATTGTGATTTTAAAAAAACCATTGGCCCTTGGCATGAGGACTGGTCCCATCCCACTCACTGAAAGAATCCCCAGAAGAAGATCTTCATTGCATCAGGCCCAGACCTTCCCCGTGCAATGCAACTAAACTTACCTTCTTGTCCTTCTCAGAGGAAAAGGATGGGGCTTCATTTGACACCATTATCTGTCCGCACACCAAGGGCTGTGCGGATTTCCAAACAAGTCTTGAGACCCCTTGGAGGGGCAGTAGATTCATTCATCACGTAAAGTATTCATTAGGTTCTAGCTGTATTTATTGTCCAGAAATAAATTTAGCTCAGTCTAAGCTGCACATCACCTGTGAGCATGTGGGCTTGTCCGAATTATGTTGTTCTTATATACTGAACGGTAGAATTCAACCTGGGGACAGTCTCCAAATATTTGAAAACAGCCATTATACTAGATCTACCAGCTAAATATCTACATTCTTTCAAACAATCTTCAAATTTGACGGTTCCAGATCCCATCTCCATCCCTGGCCAACTTCTCTGAGTATTCATATATTTGCCAATGTCCTTCCTAAAGTGTAGCATCCAGAACTGAACACAATTTTCCAGGTTATCTTCTCACCGGAACAGAGTATAGTCATACTGTAAATTCCCTAGTTCTGGATACTAGGCTTCTATTAATTTAGCCTGAGATTGTATTTGCATTTTTAGTTTATATTGAGTTGTGGTCCACTAAGACTTCGAGGTACTTGTCATATGAACTCTTGTTGTACGGTTATCCCTTCCACAATGCAGGGGTGTGGCACCTTTTCGATCTGGAAAATCCACATAAAATTTTTGGCCCTCTTTTCATACCAGAGAACAATTCCACATTTTTTCTTTTTCTTTTTATAAGGTGTTTACAGTGCTTCATTCTAAAATTTAGGTTGATATTATATAACACTATACATATATTTTATGCATTTCTGAGTTTCTAAATTTCTGTGTCATCTGCTGGCCTTTGCATGTCGTCTGTGACTTCCAAAAGTTCCCCAAAATTCCCATTTAATTTCTTATGCCAACACACAATATAGTGAAACCATGATGAGGAAGGTTGCTATGTGGAAGGGATAACTATAATTGCATCTCTCTCATCCCATATCTGTACAGGTATGTGTAAATATGCATGTAAATATATGTGTGTGTGTATTTTAAACCTCAGTGTATGATTTTGCATTTATCCTTCTTAAATTTCACCTTGTTAGATTTGGTCCATCATCCTAGCCTGTCTATTTAATTTGGGCATTCATTTCCTATTAAAATTTTCTATGATTTTTTGTTCTCCTTAACCTCCAAAGCACACTTTTGTTTCAGCCAACTCAATTAATGACATTTTCTTAGATTTTTAGGATTTTTCTTCTTAGAACGAAAAGGATTAATAGAGTTCTCCTACCCATCCTAATTCCTAATTTAGTGGCCAATGCTTCTCCAAATACATAAGGAAAAAAGGAGAGAGTTCATGCACAAAATTAACATTGAAATGAGATTTATTGAAGGATAAATTCTTTATAGCTACTAGAAGCTCAAGAAAAGGGCTGGAAAAGGGAGATGCTACAAATCTCCAAGTTTACATTCAGGGCAGTTGTATACAATGTAATTACAAGTAGTGGCTCCAAAGATGGCTTCCCAGGGGCAACTAGGAGGTGCAGTGGATAGAGCATCGGCCCTGTAGTCAGAAGGACCTGAGTTCAAATCCCGCCTCAGATGCTTAACACTTAACTGGCTGTGTGACCCTGGACAAGTCATTTGACCCCATTGCCCAGCAAAAAAAGGGGAAAAAAACCCAAAGATGGATTCCCAGTTTTTCCTTTCTGTAAAGGAATGGTCCAACCTGTAACATGTGTTAGTCAATTTTTCTTGCTTCCTATGGGTCTTAAGGCAGTGATTGGCAAGTTAACAAGTTGCTCTTTATTACCTGCCCTCTCAGATCTGTATTTTGAGATATTTGAACATCGCAATGGGTTAAATGAGAAGTATAGGAATCACTTAACAAAGAGGTGCAGAAGTTTGTTATTATACCTACAGCATACTATAGACTCTGGAGACTGGCTCAGGAGAATTAAATTAAAGAAAAAATTCAAATCAAGCAGTCTGTTTTAAGGTAACAAACGGCCAAGAAATTTAGAGATGGAGAGAATTCTTGTACACACACACACACACACACACACACACACACATATATACTTTTATATACGTATGTATATGTGTGTGTGTGTATATATATATATATACATATATATATATATACATATATATATATATACATATATATATATGTACTTGTGCCAATTATTTATTATTCTGCATACCTATGTAACAAGGGTGATCAGGAGAACTCCCTGAGTTGTTGGACTGGGGCACCTCACAATTGAAGGGTGAGTGTTGCTGTTAGGTGCCCTAGTCCAGAAAATTAGAGGGTTCCATGATCCCTGTTACAACTATGTAGTTTTATTTTCTGTTATGTTAAGCCTTATCTCCTTAAACAATTTGAGAAGCTCTCTCCTTGTTTCCAAAATTATCCATAAATAAATGTCTGACCAGGCCTGAATAGCCCCATAGGGTCTGGGATAACAGATAACAATTCCCTTGTCACCACATCTACAACCTTTCAAAGGATGAAATTGCCATAAAGGCAAGAATTTCTTCACTGAGCTGCTTTTGGCAAAGAAAGATCTTCAGCAGATATATAGATAATCTCTGCCTGATGCCTACAGTCTCCCTTTGGCATTTATCATCTGTTTTCCTTTTGACCCAGAGAGGTTTACTCCTACCACAGTATCACTTCTGTTTATCCCTTCTTTAATATTCATCCAAATGTGTTTCATCATGCTTCCTCCTCTTATTCATGGATTTCCACACAGAAACACATCCTTTCGAAATATAATGCTACTTAGAAGAGCAAGGAATAGTTTACCTTTCAGATCTGTGGAGAAAGGAAAAATTTATGACAAAACAAGAGATAGAGAACATTATGAAATGCAAAATGGATAATTTTGATTACATTAAATTGAAAAGTTTTTGCACAAAACCAATGCAGCCAAGATTAGGAGGGAAGCAGAAAACTGGGAAAGAATTTTATAGCCAGTGTCTCTGATAAAGGCCTATTTATGAAATAGATAGAGAACTGAGTCAAATTTGTAAGAATACAAGTCATTCCCCAATTGATAAATGGTCGAAGGATATGAACAGTTAGTTTTCAGATGAAGAAATTAAAGCTATCTATAGGCATATGAAAAAATGCTCTAAATCACTATTGATTAGAGAAATGTAAATCAAAATGATTCTTAGGTACCACATCACAACCTATCAGATTGGCTAACGTGACAAAACAGGACAATGATAAATGTTGGTGAAGATGTGGGAAAATTGGAACACTAGTACATTGTTGGTGGAGTTGTGAAATGCTCCAACCATTCTGAAGAGCAATGTGGAACTAGCCAAAAGGCTATAAAAATGTGCATACCCTTTGACCCAGCAATACCACATCTACATCTACATCTTCTACCACTTTTACATAATAAAAACAGGAAAAGGACTCACATGTACAAAAATATTCATAGTAGCTCTTTTTGTGGTGGCAAAGAATTGGAAATTGAGGGGATGCCCATCACTTGGGGAATGGCTGAACAAGTTGTGGTATATGGAATAAATTATAAACAGTAACAGCCACATTGTGTGATGACTGACTCTGATAGACTTAGCTCTTCTCAGCAATGCAAGGATCTAGGACAACTCCAAAAGACTCCTGATGGAAAATGCTATCCACATCCAGAGAAAGAACTATGGAGTCTGAATGCAGATCGAAGCATGCTATTTGCTCTCCTTTTCCTTTGTTGTTTTGTTTTATTGCTTCATTCTCATGGTCCACCCCCCCCCCCATCAGTTCTAATTCTTCTTTACATCATGACTAATGGGAAAATGTCTAAGATGATGTACAAGTAGAGCCTATATCAAATTTCATGCTGCCTTGGGGAGAGGGGGAAAGAGAAAATGTAAAACTCAAAATCTTATGGAAATGAATGTTGAAAACTAAAAATAAATAAATTATTTTTTAAAAAGGAAAAAAAGAAATATAACACTACTTCATCAATGTTCTTATCTAAGCTGTACCTTTTGAGGCAGGGCATTCCTTCCATTGTTGTATTCCAGTCATAAGTTATATCCTACCAAGTTTCAGTTATACTAATATGAAGTTGAATGTACTTTCCTAATGTTGAGTTCTTTTGCTTACTTGTTTATTACTAATATTCTATGCCCTTATGTATAGACATCTGAGACCAAAAGTATTTTTACCGCTCCTCCTCCTGGATATTGTCTTCTGAGGATTACTGGGTAACTTCCCTATTATTTGTATTTTTTGTTATTCTCTACCATCTGTTTCTCCCTATGATATATGGCTTAGCAGTTGTATGTGAGCAGTTTTCTCCTTCCATCTCCATTTTCAATTTAAATCCCTGTTGATCAGATCCTGAAGTCTTCAGCCAAATGTATTCTTCCAGGTTCTTGTTAGATGTGCTCCATACCTGTACTGTATCCCTAGTCAGCAGCCAAAATTATTATCTCTTAAGTCCTGATCCAAAAATCCAAATTCCCCTCTGTGAAACAGTTTCCTTAGCCAGCTATTTCTTTCCCATATCTTCTTTTCTTTTTTTTCATTTTAAATTTTTATTTTACTTTAATTTATGGAATAAAAAAAGCATTTCTATAACATAATACAATAAAAGATGATTGCACACGAAACTGCGAATCTACTATGCACAACTTGCTATTCCTTTCAAATATACAACAAAATTATCATGTAAATTTCTTTTTTCCTTTTTTCTTTTTTTTCTCTCCCCCCATGGCTACCATTAGACATACATACACACATACATATATATGTATGTATGTATATATATGTATATATATGTATATATATGTACACACACATACATACATACATACATACATATATGTGGGTAAAATTATCCTACACATACTTCTATTTATCAGTTCTTTCTCAGGATGCTGATGTCACCTTTGTCATATGTCCTTTATGAGAAAGCAGAACCAAGAGAACACTGTACACAGTAACAGCAACATTGTACGATACCTAACTTTGATAGACTTAGCCCTTCTCAGCAGTGCAAGGATCTAAGACATCTCCAAAAGTCTCATGATGGAAAATACCATCCACATCCAGAGAAAGAACTATGGAGTCTGAATGCAGATTGAAGCATGCTATTAGCTCTTTCCTTTGTTGTTTTTTGTTTTTTCTTTCTCCTGGTTTTTCCCTTTTGTTCTGATTCTTCTTTCACAACGTGACTGTTGTGCACAACTAGTTCACTCGGCTACAGAGCCTACCTAGGACCTAGGGTTTCCCAATCACCTGAAGAATCAAGACCAGCTTGATCTTTCACTCGGAGCACGCATTGATGAGGCGGGAGAAAAGATGGCAGCAACTCCGTTTATTTTTAGCAAAGCACTTACTTATATAGTAAAATAACAGGCACTCTTTCTCAAGTTACAATGACGTATAACCCATGCTGTGCTCAAGGACAGTGCATGCACAGTCTGTGCACTTACCTACTACCAATCACAAATACACTGTTAATGACTAATGAGTAACTAGGGAAGTTAGAGATGCATAGAATGGAGCACCGAACCAGGTGGCCTCTGCTCATAGATCAATCACCCGAGAGGGGCCTCCGCCCATCAGTGAGACCTCATGAACAGCCTGTGGCCCTCTACATCCTTACAGATCCCCAACACATGACTAATGTGGAAATATGTTTAATATGATCATAGATGCATAGCCTGTTCAGATTCTCTGCCATCTTGGAGAGGGAGAAGCGGAGGGAGGAGGGAAAAATTTGAACTCAAAATCTTATAAAAGCAAATGTTGAAAACTAAAAATAAATAAGCTAAATAAATAAATGCTCTTTCCCTCTTGGGATGTACCAATAAATCCTCAACATTACTTGATGAAGAATAAGAAACTATTTCCTCATCAGAGGATTCAGTTCTACTTTCCATAGGAAGAGCTTCAACATCATTAAATAAGACAGCTAGGTGGCACAGCAGAGCCAGGAAGACCTGAATTCAAATCCAGCCTTCAACATTTACTTCTATGTGACCTTAGGGAAGTCACTTAATTTTTCTCAACCTCAGTTTCCTCATCTATTTTTTAAAAAATGATAATAATAATATCTACCCACCTGGGGATACTGCAAGGATAAAATGAGATAATACTTATAAAGTACTTAGCAAATCTTAAAGTACTATAAAAATGCTTATTATCTAGCTCCAGTGGTTTTTCTTCCCATTCTTCTCCAGCTTGCTCTTCTACCCTCCAATCTCCTAACATGGGATAGGGTTTCCCTCTGTGGTGTCATAGTTTTTTTCTCTCCCTTTGTTTTCTTCTTAAAACATTACTTTAATTCAACAAATAGTTATTAAGCTCTTACTACATACCAGACACTTGACTAAGAGCTGTGGATACAAAGACAAAAAAAAAAATTCCCTGACCTCAAGGAACTTACATTCTACTGGAAGAGGGGTAATACAAAAAATTCATAAATAAATACAAAGTACATGAAATAACCTCAAGAGGGAGAAAAAGCTAATTTTACCTGAGAAACCCACATTCCTTCAGCCCTTCTTCTTCCTCCTCTAGTACAGAGAGCAATCTGCATTTTGTACATATGTAGCTATTAATTGTCCCTGGAAACAACACAAACATAGTAAAACCTCTTTAGTCTCTAAAATATTTTCCTATCTTCCACAACCTACTCATGTTCTCTATGGCGCTTAGTACTAACTCTTTTTGGGTTTTTTGGTGAGGCAGTCAGGGTTAAATGACTCTCCTAGGGTCACACAGCTAGTAAGCGTCAAGTGTCTGAACTCATATTTGAACTCAGGTCCTCCTGATTCCAGGGCCAATGTTCTATCCACTGTGCCACCTAGCTGCCCCTTAGTATTAACTTTTATAGCAAACTGCATCCTGGGGGTTCTGTTCCCATAGATCTTAAGCAAGGCCTTTTGATAGGCGACATTCCCATCTTTTCTTATACTTTCTTGTCTTTTCTTGTTTCTGGAACTCCTTGGTCAAGTAATTGATCATCAATGGAGTCCTCCCAACAGCTCTGCAGCAGCACTGTTATCTGCTAGAAGACCCTTGACTCTGAATCCTTTCTCACCTTGTTCTTTCTCTTCTCTCGTGACTGTCTAGAGATGTGCCTTTGTCCTGCCCTCTTCACTATTCATACTATTTAAACAGCTGCCCAATAAATACTTCTTGAATAAATGAACATAAAACATCTGCACTGGACCAGGTAAAGATGGAAGAGACTTGGAAGTCATCATGCTCAAAGCTTTCATTTTACAGATGAGAACCCCAAGCCCCAGAGAAATAAAGATGACTTGCTAAAGGTTTAGAGGTATGTTGGAGCCGGGTCAAACCATCTTTCAAAAGCTGGTTGTTAAATTTTCAGTGCAAGCATTCACACCTTGGAAATAAGTAAGCTACCAATCAGGGCCTGACTTATTGTTTTGTTGATTATCTATACTTAAAGTGATGGAGTAAATGTTAACAGTGAAGATTAAATTTAAAACTATGTTGTGCCACTTTCAGAGAGTTGGTTGTTAAATATTTATCAACACGCAACTGCCAAGGTCATGCATCAGAACCAACAATGTATGCTCTGCAGCAGTGGTGTCAAACTCAAGTAGAAATGGTTCCCTTGGGTGGTACGTTGATTTAGAAAATCACAAGTTAACATTATCTGTTTTATTATAGTTTAAAAATTTGGGGGGGGGCAGGTAGATGGCGCAGTGGATAGAGTACCAGCCCTGGAATCAGGAGGACTTGAGTTCAAGTGTGACCTCAGACATATAACACTCACTAGCTGTGTGACCCTGGGCAAGTCACTTAACCCCAAATACCTCGCAAAAAAAAATTGTTAAACATTTTCCCAATTGTATTTTAATCTGGTTCACCCTGGGAGGGAGCTTTTCGATTTACTTCTGATATGTGATGGAGAAGGGCGTGAGAAGGAAGCTTTCTGACCTTCCTCTCTTATGATAACAGACAATGAAGATTCTATTCAAACTGAGCCCATCCAGGAGATACCAAAAGAATTACAGCCTGTGCTCAAGGAAGCACTAATGGATAAGAATGCCAGTGTACGCATGGCAGCAGCTGTGTGTCACTACACCCTCCAAGCACATGACAGCCAAGCCCAGGAAATCATGCAGAATGCTCTGGCAGTAGGTGAGGGGCTAACATGCCATCACTTTTCCTCTGAGCCTGGGGATATTGAAGGGCTGCCCTCCATCAGCCTTCTCTAATCCTTTACTCTCTATCATCACCTTCTGGAAAATTTGCTATCACCCTAGGGGTTGGTTTTATAAAGAGCACTCCAGGAGTTATTGTTTCTTCCTATCTATCATGCCTACAATTCTGGCATGTTACCCTCAGATAGTCTCTGGGCTATTGTCTCCTGGTCCAAATAGGCTTCTTACAGACCAGAGTGATTAAAAAGGAGCCTTTTTTTCCTTTTCTTTTTTTTTTATGGGACAATCAAGGTTAAGTGATTTCCCAGGGTCACACAGCTAGTAAGTGTCAAAAGTCAGAGATCAGATTTAAACTCAGATCCTCCTGACTCCAGGGTCAGTGCCTCTGTGCCGCCTAGCTGCCCCGTTTTTTTTGGGGGGGGGTTGAGCCCCTTCATTCTTAAAAGAAAAAAATCACAATTAAACAGAGCATGGCAAGGTTATTAAGCAGAGATATAAGACAATTTCTTCATACTCTCAAAAGTCAAGCCATGTTACCTGAGAAAAGAGAGGGCTCAGGTAAGAGTCATAGAGGTCAAATGCCTCTGGACCATTAGGGAATGGAGCTATTCTAGACCCTAGAGTAGAAGTAGAAGCCTGAAAATCAGGCCTCTTCAAGGAACTTTGAGAAAGCAGCTACCTCACCCATAGGACATCATCAGGGATCTCAAGGATCATGATTCCAGAAAGGGTGGTGGACCGTCATTGAAGAGGCAAGTGGGACCCGGCTGGGATTCTTCCAGGAATGTACTTTTCCATTTTTTTTTTTTGCAGGGATCTAGCTTACCATCACCGTCTCCTATATGCCTTTCCCCAACAACTTTTGGCCTCTAAGGAAAACTCTTTTTGAATCAATCACCGAAGCATTTATTGAATATCTACTGTATGAGAGGCATTATTCACTATTGCCGTATTTATTGGATTTCGCTCAAAACATTTGAGATAGGGGAAGGGACATAGGGTAAGGGTGTGAATGCTCTTCTGAAGCCCTTAATTATAGTTGCTTATGCAAGCTATGGGTATGTTTTAAGGAGCACTTATCCCTTCTCATCACTAGCTAAGTCACCTGTGTAGCCCATCTAGAATGAAATCACCCAAGGACATAGTATAGGGGGTTCAGGGAGTTGAAGAGCAGGCTTTAGGATGGGACCATCCCAGAGGGCTAGTCCTTAGACTGTGGAAATAAAATTCTAACTGCTCCATGATCCTTCTACTCTTCCTCCAATTCCATTTTGACAGGTAATGATGCTGACAGCTGGGCAGCAGCCCAGTGCCTGGCTCTGGACGGGATTGCTTCTTTTCCTGTGGTGAAGAGAATCCTCTACCAACTGTTTTGCAGAAAGGACAAGAAAACAGAGGAACAAACTTGTCTCCTGCTGAGCTATCTCAGTGATAAGACAGTAGGTGCCCATTCTAGAGGCGTACAGAGAGAGATCAAGATGGAAATTGGATCTTTTGCTATTCTTACAGTCAAATTATGGTGGGATTGCGCATTTTCCTATCAAGTTGCCTTCATAAGGGTGGACTCCACAGTCTATCTGTACTAATACCTCACCACGAAAGGGGGCATTCATAGTCTTCCAAAAACATAAGCATTTATCCTAAGTCTAATTCTGTATGGCAACTGTGAACTGGCATGCCTAGACCCATATTGGCACACCAAGGTTTGGACAGTAGTTGGGTTCAAATTTGGGAAAGTTCATGGTGGC
Organism: Phascolarctos cinereus; assembly: GCF_003287225.1. Classification (NCBI taxonomy): domain Eukaryota; kingdom Metazoa; phylum Chordata; class Mammalia; order Diprotodontia; family Phascolarctidae; genus Phascolarctos; species Phascolarctos cinereus. The sequence goes on from NW_027555736.1 coordinate 229,440,768, forward strand.
TAATTCTCAAGGCAGGGAAGAGCTGAGAATGATAGAGCCTTCAGTTTCCAGACATCAGGACAAGACAGAGCTTGGGGATAGCAGAAAATCAAACAAAAGGTCTAAGAGTCTGTAGGGAGCAATAGTCAGGTTTTTAGAGAGTTCACAGAATCTCAGAGTTGGAAGTAAACTCCAAGTTCCATCTAGTCCAGATCCATTCCTGAATGAGAATCCCTTCAACAACATGCCCCCAAAGTAGCCATCCAACCTTTACTTGAAGACCTCCGATGCCTAGTAATGCCCATTGTACTTTTTGTTAGCAAGTTTTCCCTCACATTGACTCTAAACTTGCCTCTGGGAAACATTGACTTGTTTTTCCTAGTTCTGTGTTCTGGGGCCGAAAAGAACAAAGAGAATCCCCTCCTCCGCTGGATGGTGCTTCCAGTACTTAAAGAAATCAGTCAAGGGCCCCTGAATCTTCTCTTCTCGAGACTAAGCACCCCCAGTTACTTTAGTCAGTTCTCGTAAGGCAGAATTTGAGATCTGCAACCATGCTGGTTGCCCTTCTCTGGACACTCTCCAGATGATCGATTATGTTTTTCTTAAAATGTGGTGACCTCAACTGAAAATGATCTTCCAAAGCAGAGTACAGCAGGACTATCAATGCCTTGTTCTTTATTATTATGCCTCTCTTACTGCTGCCTAATATTTTATTAGCTTTCTTGACTATTATAACACATTGTTGATTCATATTTAGTTCATAGATTACTAAAACCCATCTTTTCTTTTTTTTTTTGGATGAATTGGTATCTAGTTATGCTTCCTTTATTACCCATGAAATTGATTTTTTTGAACCTAAGTAAAAGGCTTGGTTTTTGTATTTATTATATTCACTCCTATTAAATTTCATCTTAATTATATTTGGTCCATTTCCTGTCAAGATCTTAAGAAATCCTTCCCAACTTTGTGCAATTAGCAAGTTTGATAAACATGCCATCTATGCATTTATCCAAAGTATCAATTTTTAAAAAAACATCGAGTAGTTACAGCCAGAGAAAATGTACCTTATCCTTCGAATTATTGTTTTATCCTGGGCCTGGAAAGTTGATTTACAGAGATGGAAAGACACTAGTAGAGCAATATCTGATTAACCTATTATGTGAGAGGGAGACTGCATCTCCCCCAACTCCTTTTGAGGTTCTTGTTGAACTCTCATTTGCAATGGAGCAGAAGTTGCATGATAGGATAAAAGGATGCTATCTGTATGTTGTAATCTCTTTTCACTCCCTCTTTTCTTCACTGACCTTGCCAAGCCAGGAAAACCAATTCCCCTTGTAGTCATGTTTGAGATAAGTAGTGTACATTCCTCCTACAATTTCTTTTTACAATCTTCATGTATGTGTAGTTGGGATTCTATCAGTCTTCACCAAAAGATCTGAGAGGTATCCAGGAAGAAAGCTAGGTTATGGTTGGAGACATATATCTCCCTACAGGAGCATTTGGCTTAGTTATCTTTTCACTTTTTTTCTATGTACAATTAACTATTTGATCACAGAATGCTAAGTCTCCGAATCTATTAATGTAGTAAAAAGTGAGTTGAACCCACAGATGAGATGGGGGCTCTGAGCTAGGTATAGACTGCAAGCTTCCTATTTTAATATTTTGAGCAATACTCTATTTCTTTTTCTAGATGGAATTTAGACCCAGCCATCAAGGGGCCAATTGAAGTTGCTTTGGCCTACTGCTGCCTTATAGGCTATTCAATAGGGAAGCAACCTTGTTGAGAGGCTGAGTTTCCACAGGATACCAGGAGGGATGTTGCAGCCTCTCAGAAAGGGAGTAGCTCATGCATGCATAGGAGACAGTAACTAACAAAGTCTGGGCTGGTAGGCAGTCCAGATATTGCACCGATTTAATTAAATTCTCTTCCTAAATAATGAACTCAGTGATAAGCCATGTTTCCATTGGCTTGAAGAAGGCAGTCCTAAAGCCATATAACCCAGGGCCCAAGTGAGTGCTGGTCTCATATAGCAAAAAAGCCAATTACAGATCCCTGGAGCACTCTACTAATGATGTCCTTCTAAGCAGATACTAAACCATTAATGACTTCTTTGGGGGTCCAATCATTCAAACAACTCTGAAACCACATAAATATGCTGTTAGTTATTCCACTAATCTCTAGACAGTAAAAATATCTGAGAGTATACCCGCCAAAACAAATCCAAGAACTATGGTAACAAAATTATTTAAAAAAAAACTTTTTATACAAATAAAATCAGATTTAAATAATTGGAGAAATATTCATTGTTCATGGGTAGGCCAATATAATAATATATAACAATATATAATGTAATATAATAAAATGACCAATATAATAAATATAATAAGATTACAACCTCAGTGATTATCATTTAATATATAATATGATATATTATATATAATATGATAAATTAATTGGTAACCAATGTAATAAAAACGACAATTTTACCTAAACTAATTTATATATTCAATGACATCCCAATTAAATTGTCAAAAGATATTTTACTGAGTTAGAAAAATAATAAAATTCATTTGGAAGAGCAAAAAGCCAAGAATATCAAAGGAACTAATGAAAAAAAATTTAAAGGAAGGAGGTTTAGCAATACCAGACACTAATCTTCATCTTTCCCATCAAAATAGTTAGCCAGAGGTGATGTGCTGTGGTGGAAAAAATATTGAGCCAGAATCTGGGAGACCCTGGATCCAATCCTGGTTTTTCTACCCTTGGGCTGTGTGACTGTGTTGTTAACACTGAGTAAACTCAGTAAAGGTGTGGGGAGCCTGTGAATGACACCATCAACAGCTGCCCCCATCCTTCTGATGATACCTAGAGGCAGCTTTTAACTGGGATGTTTAGGAAAGAAAGGGTGGGAAAAGGTGGCTACTGCTCCAGGTGCATTTTAAGATTAGATTGCATCACACTGAGATGCTATAACTATTAATTTGCAGAAACAAACAGATCTGAGAAGCAAAGGCTCTGAAATGCACAGGAATTAAAGATATTATTGAGCAGAGCACAAGAATGAGCCTGATCATAAGGGGGGGTAAACATATTCAACATATGAAAAAGAATATTTTCAAGTCCTACCAAGACAGGAAGTGGTCTCATAGTATGGATGAAGACTACAGGTGTTTGTGGGAAGAAATTGCTTGCCATTGATGGAAGTAAAAGGAAGTAGATGAAGATACCACATTGGTAAGCTGTTTCAAGTTAGATGGACTGTGACTGCAAGGTGGATTGCTAACACACACGTAATCTTATCTCTAAAAGTATCAGTATAGTAGGGAAAGAAAAGTATAGAGGAGCATGGGGGTAGGAGATGATTCAAGTGGGACAGGGAACAGCCTCAGAGCACTTCTCTAAGAAGTTTCTACTAGGACACAGCTAGTGATTGCATTCTGGTGGAAGGTTGACTGGGTGCCTCAGCCCTTCTGCCCAGGAATGCTGTAACTGGTATACTCAAAGGAAGTAGGACCAAAGTTGGTGTATTTCCTGAACAGCCTTGGTGTTCAGATGCAGAAATGCAGAGAGTTGTGTGTGAGGACACAGCAAAGGAGGAGCCAGGTGAGGTTTATGGACTTAGCTAGATAGCATATATCCAGCAATCAGAGTTTCTAGGTGTGCCCTTACTGTATGTATATGGGTTCCCCTGATTGCCTACTCATTGGGCATAGACTAAGCAGTGGCATTGTTGGTATCGCTAAAGTTCTATATATTCAGAGGTGAACATTTACACTGCAGAAAATTCAAATTAGGTTTTGATTTTTTTCTTTTGTTGATGGTGTAGATAGACTGGAGGAAGTGTTAATAATGCAGATTAATATATTGCTTGCCTTCTAGGGAGAGAATTTGAAACTCAAAAAAAAATTTAAAGAATGCTAAAAATAAATAGTGAAATTTATAATATATAAATAAAACAATGCAGATTGTTAAATATAATTATTAAATATTTAAACTATCAAATACTATTTTAAAATTATTGTTTAAATTATTAAAATAAAATAATGCAGATTGTGTGTGTGTGTGTCTGGGAGCCCTGCTGTTAAACATCTACCAGCATACCTCTGTATTGCTCTATAAACATTATTTAAGCTCTGTAGGAGCGCATTAGGAGGCTCAAGTTATCAATGAAATTATCATCACATTGGAAGTCTGATGACTGTAGGCTAATAATAACAATAACAATAATAAAGATTGGCACTTATATAGTGCTTTAAGGTTTGCAAACTTTACATCCACTATCCCAACACCCTGTGTATATGTTCTGAGCCCAGGCTACTTGTTGTCCAGAAGTCAATATCTAACTTACTTCAGTACCACAGCATCCCCTGGGATTCTGGACTTTAGGGGTTGTAGACGAGGCATTTACATGTAAGCTATCACTGACTTAGACATATAAGAAATGGTAACTTAGAAAATATGAATGACATCACAATAGGCATGAAACATACACAGGGCAAGTTATATATTAGTCAATGGAAGGAGAAGAGGGGAAAAAAGAAAAGTGAATACTGAATTAGGGTCAAAGAGCAGCCTAGGAGTTTTCTCTTAAAATTGGGTGAACTCGGCCCCTTTTTTGCCCTCTCCAGTTTTAATGGGACCCGAGTTGGCTGGCTCTGATTGCAGAAGTAGGCATCCTACCTTTCCACTGCTAGGAGATAGACATCCCATGTTTATGATCCTGATTCTGAATGCCACGTTATGGTGGGTCTTTCAAGGTTCCATCACTACTGAGGGTGCATAGAGAAACCACTAAACTAGGTCTTACATCTCCTCAGAGCCTGATACATACCCTACTTGCTGTGGAACTGAACAGCTACCAATGGGAAGACAGGATTGTGGCCTGCCGAGCTCTTTCCCGAATCAGGGGGAGGAGTGTCAACCAGGTAAATCCTTTTCTTGTCCTGTTAAATCTAATTTGCAGCATAAATAAGGTGGGCAACACTTATAGCTATTTGCCGCTGTCAAATTCCCCCCTTCCACTCTACTATGCTTTCCAAACAGATCTCTCTATCCCAGTACCACTACTTCTTATCTCTAAATGTTACCAAAATCAAAATTAAAAGAGACCAGTCATATCATAATGCACCAGTAAGAAGCAGCTAGCTTCTGTGACAAATCCCCTGCCAGACTAATCAGATACCAACCAAATGCCACCCCTAGTCCCTACACCATAGATGTGCATCAGGTATGGGCCAGGTATAGAGATCCCAAGCATACTTATATCTAACCCCCCCCCAAAAAAAATCATCTCCAAATGTCTCCATCCTGGCTACCTGTTCTACTACCTGATCTTGAACTTCCTGAACAAAATAAATATTTATGTATTGCATGTCTAATCAGTGTCCGGTGATGGCTGTTGGAAGGCCTTGGCATGGTCTTCCTGGTGTAAACAAGTATAGGAGGTGTTGCCTAGTGTTGAGGAAGAGAAGGGAGGGAAAAAATAGTTTTTAAGCCTCATCTCTGAGCCTTGTTTTAGCAAAAATTATACCACCCTTCTAAGACAAGAGAGGATTCTACTTTTGCTATAGCCCATAGACATTAGACAGGATGTGGAAATTTGTTTTTTATGATTATACATATTTGTAATGGATTTTGTTTTTCTTGCTTTGTCAAATGGGTGGGGGAGAGGGAGTAGGGAAGGAGAGAATTCTAAATTGAAAATAAAATAAAATTGAATTAAAAACCAAAACAACATGTTATAATCCTTCCCTTCAAGAACCTAATAGTCTAGTTGATGAGATAAAACAATTAGTAAACAAGTGCTAAGCTCTATAGTGCCTGCTGTGAGTAAAATTGGAGAAGAGAAATTACTAAGGACTAGACTAGTCAGGGAAGACCTCATGGAAGAGTTGGGTCTTGAACTGTGCAGAATCTAGATAAATATACAAAGGGCATTCCAAACAAAGGGAGCAGCAAGGCTAAACCCTAACCACCATTCCTATCTGCCCTAGATGAATCTTCCTAGAATAATGAAGATGCCCCACCCTTTCTAAGCCTTCCCTTTCCCCACAATGTATTTCATCAACCTGCCAATATCTATGGAGTATCTTTAGTTATCTAAATGGATTTTCCACAAGGATGCCCAACTTGATCATCTTATTCTCGTGTACTCCGAATACCACAAGCCTGGCCTGAAATTATACCGGTTATTCCCACAGCCCTGAACAGCTAACTGTTCTTTCAGCCCCACTGTCTAGAGGTATGGGTACAAATACAGTTGAATAACCAGGACACAGAAAGAAGTTCAGTTACTGACCAGAGCATCTTGGAATCTAAGAGTTTTAAGAGACCACAGAGGCCTTCTCATGCAACCCATACCTAAGCAAGAATACCTTCCACTATATCCTCGATAAGTGGTCATCCAGTGTCTGCTCTGGGACCTCCCGTAAGAGGAGACCCTCTACCTCCCAAGACAATACATTCTGCTCATGCACAGCTCTTTGACCTAAAGATTATAGTAGGCATGTGTGACATGGGCATCAGGTGAGATCTAGATGAATCAAGAGCCTTCTCTGGAACTCTCTTTGGCAGCTGGGTAGTGCAGTGGATAGAGCACCAGCCCTGAAGTCAAAAAGACTCATCTTCCTGAGTTCAAATCTGTCCTCAGATACTTGCTAGTCATGTGACCCTGTTGTGCAAGTCACTTAACCCTGCTTACCTCAGTTTCCTCATCTGTGAAATGAGCTGGAGTGGGAAATGGCAAACCATTCCAGTGTCCTTGCCAAGAACATCCAAAAAAAGGAGTCATGAAGAGTAGGATATGACTGAAAAATGACTGAAAAACAACAACAATTGGAAAAGATAATTCAGGTGTCTTTTCATTCATAATTTCACCTGTTCTGTGCTTCTTCCTACTGGTAATTAAAGGAATATCAATGACTACCTACAAATATGGTGGTGTTTGAGTGGCAAGGGTTGAAAAAAGCGATGCTAAGAAGATAAATACTTATTGTCATGTAATTGGAAAGAAGGGCAATCTCCTCTCTTCCCTTGTCTAGGATAAAATCTAATCACATGTCACACCTATCAGCGTTATGTCTCAGGTACCCAAGCAAATTGCCTTGATCATGAGGGATGTTTTGTCTTTGTAGGATCTGAAACACAAATTGATCCAGCTGATGTGGAATGATTGGAACTGGGGTGTGCGCCAAGCAGCTGCCCAAGCCCTTGGACAGATGAAGCTGGGGAAGGAGGTGCATGACAAGATTGGGTAGGCTATGTCTTTAGGATGGTCAGAAAGAAGTTATAGTGTAAGCAGGGGTAAATATTTACTGAGTGGCTGTAGGGGGAGGGTGAGGAATGCATGCAATACATTTTTTAATATGATATTTTTATTTTTCCACCAATTACATGTTAAAATAATTTCGTTTTAAACATTTTTAAAAAGTTTTGAGTTCTAAATTCTATCCCTCCCCTGGTGGACCTTCTCTGAGATGATAAACAATACTATACAGGTTATACATGTGCAATCATGTAAAATATTTCCATATTAGTCATTTTGTACAAGAAGACTCAATTTATAGAAAAAGAAAAAGAAAAGAAAGTGAAAAATAGCAGGCTTCAGTCTGGATTCTGACAGTATCAGTTCTTTCTCTGGAGTGGGATAGCATGCTTCATCACGGGTCCTTTGGGATTGATTTGGATTATTGTATTGCTGATAATAGCTAAGTCATTCACAATTCTTCATTGTACAATATTGCTGTTACTGTGTACAACATTCTCCTGGTTCTGCTCACTTCCACTTCACTTTGCATCAGTTCATGCAAGTCTTCCCAGGTTTTTCTGAAATCATTGCTTGTCATTTCTTATAGCACAATAATATTCCATCACAATCATATACCCCAGCCTGTTTAGCCATTCCCCAATTGATGAACATTCTCTCGGTTTGCAGTTCTTAGCCACCACAAAAAGAGCTGCTTTAAATATTTTTGTACAAATAGGTCCTTTTCCCTTTTTTTATGTCTTTGGGATATAGGCCTAGCAGTGGTATTAGTGGATCAAAGGGTATGTACAGTTTTATAACCCTTTGGGCATAGTTCCTCCAGAATGGCTAGATTAGTTAACAACTCCCCCAACAGGCAACATAGTCCTTTAATTCAATTTGCATTATTAACACTTTCTCCTTACTTTCTTAAGTCTAGACAATCATCAAAATGATAAATTAAACTCTGTTTTGTAGCCTTTGCGAATTTTGAAGGTGTAATTGCTCACACTGAAAATGTAATACTTGGCTCTCCCAAGCACCCCTGGGAATAAACCATTCTCAATATTGAAAGTATTTGAAGTCTCAGTAACCAAATCATTTATAAAGCTGTATAGAATTCCTACAGTATGCATAACATTGTGATAGGCTTTATTAAGAAAGGAAGGAAACATGCATAGATTAAGAACCTATCATGTACCGGGGGTGTATGGGGTCTTCAGGGAGGACCAGCACCTCTGGTGTGGGGGTTTGCTAAGCCCTTTTCAGGGCTGCTTGTCCACCTTTGGTGTCCGCCTTCCCCCAACTCTCACCTGTGGTTCGGAGAAGCTGTAGCATTTGCAGAGGCCACACCCTAGTAAACCATTGAGGCAGATGGTCTAAACCAGATTGAGGGCAATTGACAGGCCTCGAAACCATCTGTGAGGTAGGGGAATGTCTACCCTGAGCATGTGAAGACTTCCCCCAGCAGAACGGGCAGATGAGAATAATTTGTTGTAATGGCAGCTGAAGCAGGAGCTGTGGACAGCTTAGAGCTTGGTCAGCTATTGAAGATGCCAAGGTCGTCCACTGCATCCTAGGCCACTGCCCATCATCTTGGCTTTTGTCCTGCCACTGGAATCCGATGACTCCGGAAGAGAAAGGGAGACTAATGACTGTCCAGCTCTGCCCCACTTAAATCCAATTCATCCATGAGTCAAGATATCACCCCATGATATCGCTGGTCCTCTTTGAAAATAAAGGACAAACGACACACTAGGTGCCAGGCACTATGCTGCTATTGTCTCATTTGATCTTCACAACAACCCTGAGAAGTAGGTGCTATTATTATCTCCATTTTACAGATAACGATATTGAAGCTGGCAGAGATTAGGTGACTTGCCCAGCTTCACACAGCTAGTAAGGGTCTGAGGCCAGATTCAAACTCAGGTCTTCCTGACTTCAAGCCCAGGGCTGTATCCACTGACTGCACCATCTAGCGGCATCTTATAGATGGTGTAGAAAAAAAAATACCTCAGTCCCTGATTTCAAAAAATTAAAAATAGAGTTGGGAGAGAGAGGTATTTGTGAGTTGAATATCTACTCTATGCTGGTGATTTTGATAGGCTCTGTGATAGACATGAAGGCAAAAGAAAAGGTCCTGGCCTTCAAGAAACTTACAATCTTTCTGCAGCAAAAAGTAATACCTAGGGGCAGCTAGGTGGCGCAGTGGACAGAGCACCAGCCCTGAAGTCAGGAGGACCTGAGTTCAAATGTGACCTCAGACCAAACACTTGACACTTACTAGCTGTGTGACCCTGGGCAAGTCACTTAATCCCAATTGCCTTAAAAGAAAAACCAAAAACCTAACAATTGAAGAATTAGATAATATAGGAAACTAGATATAATCATAGCCACTGCCAAAGCAAGCAACATGGATGATAAATACTGTGGCTATAAAAGAGAAGTCAAAGTGGACTAGAATAGCAAACGGGAAAGTTTTATGGGCACCTTCCTTGATTCTTCTCATTAAATGTGATCTTGGAAAGGATCCCATAACCACTCAAAGCATGTTGTTTGTTTCTCTCATGGCATTTATACTTTGCCTTGCATTCAAGTTATCCAATTTCGATGGGGAAGGAGGGGGAAAGAAGTAAGGTGGTGTGGCGCCAGGCCTAGAGTCAGGAAGACTCCTCTTCCTGAGTTCAAATCTGACCTCAGACACTTACTAGATTTGTGACCCTGGGCAAGTCACTAAACTATGTTTGCCTCAGTTTCCTCATTTGTAAAATGAACTAGAGAAGGAAATGGCAAACTGCTCCAGTATCTTTGCCAAGAAAACCCCCCAAGGGGTCACAAAGAGTTGGACACAACATAGTAGATGCTATGTAAATGCTGGATATGGTTGCTGTTCCTTACCTACAATTCCCACTTCCATTCGATTTCACTGGCTGTGGTAGCTGTGAGAGGAATCCCCTTCATCCTACCTCTATTTCTTAGAATCTCTGGCTTCCTTCAAGACTCAATTCAAGTGTCACCTTTCGCAGGCTGCCACTCTTGATCCCTCTGATAGCTTGTACAAATGTTCTTTAACTGAGGTCTGTTGGCTTTGGGTTGTTTTTTTTTTTAATATTTTGATAACTATTTCATATAATTGGTTTCCTTTGTAATCTTATGTATCTTATTTTTAAAATATCATTCTGAGAAGGTGAATTGATTTTACCTGACTGCCTAAGGGGTCTTTGACAAAAAAAGGAAGAATCCCAGGTCTGGTGCTGTACCCTTTAATGTTACCTTATATCTACCTTATATCTTTTATATAGCTGTAGATATCTTCTTCCATTAGAATATACGCTCCTTGAGGGTAGAGACTTTTGTTTTTGTCTTCATCTCCCTGGCATTTAGCACAGTGCCTAGAACATAAGGAATGCTTAATAAATGCTTGTGGACTAATTTAAGTAGGCCATGAAGGATGAATAGAATTAGGGTGGGGAATAGAAGGGAAGGTACATCAGATAGAAGAGTGATGCAAAAGGAAAAAATCTGGAATGGGTAAAAAAGTGACTAGCCTGACTGGGGTAGGGGGCTTGTGCTGGGAAGTACTGGTGTGAAGTATAAAAAGTTCAAGAGACCTGGTTTCTGGGTAATTAATCATTTTATTAATTATGCTAGTGGATAATCAATAAAAGGGGTCAGTGACACTCAAATGCCAAAGACCCCTCATGGAAGCCACTCAGGGTTTATATGCCCTTGGAAGAGTGGGTGTCCCTGAGGGTGGTAAACAACTCTGATTGGTTAGCCATTAAAAAGAATAATGAATATTATGATGAGAGGTGGACCTGTTCTAATGAAGGGTTGCTCTTTTACTCTTGCTGCCTTGACCACCCCCAGCCTCAGGCAATCTAGACAAAAGACCTACCCCCAAACCAAGCCTGGGTTGATCACAATGAGCTTCCCTACTTGGGTGGGTTCTGAACAAGATTGAAGAGAAAGTTAATCCAATCTCATTATCAGCAATGTCCTTCAGAGACTGAACAACCTACAGGTTTCTGAAAAACTCCTGGTCTAATTGATTATTAAAATAAGAGAGAAATAATAATTTCTCTCAGTGGGCAATAAGATTAGATAGGTGGGGTGAGAATAGGAAGAGCCTTGAATGCCAACTTGACTGTAATTGCAGGTTCCATTGAGCATTTGCAGAACTTCTCTGTCTGATGCTACTAATCATGTGTAATAATTGTGTATTTGAGTCCCTTGGGGATGACAAAACCCCTGACTGCTTCCATTTAGCCATCTATGACTCTGAGCTGAAGGGCACTTTGGGAAAGATGAATTAACTTATTGGGCACTAAGGTGCAAAGGTCAGAGTTAGCCAGAGAAGTTATGTCCAAGCTACAGCCATAGGACCATTGGAGGTTTTTCAGGCAGGGGAATAACTGGGCTCTTCCATCCAACAGAATGATGCTGGGTCAAGGAAACTCCCGGGAGCGAGTAGATGCCCTCTCCCTGATTGGCTGGCTGAAGCTTATGACTGCCAAGTTGCTTCCTGACTTCATTAACTGCTTCTCTGATGATTTTGTGGCTGTGAGGAAGGAAGCCTGCCTAGCGGCTGGTGAACTCAAGATAAAAGATAAGATGGTAAGTTAGAGTTCAAGCAGTTTCTGGACAATTCACTACACTGTTAAAGGTTTATTTGTCATGGGCTTTTCTTCCCACAGTTTTTCTGGGGGTTGGGAAAACACTGTGTAAAAGTCTGATGGGGCGCAAGGGCAAAGGGGCGATCAGGACGCTGGACTAAAAGTCACAATACGTCTTTCCCATTCTAGCTCTACCACTGACTTTCTACCTGACCTTAAGCAAATCACTTAAACCAGGGGTGGGGAACCTGCAGCCTCGAGGATACATGTGGCCCTCTAGGTCCTCAAGTGTGGCCTTTTGACTGAATCCAAGTTTTACAGAACAAAATTGTTCTGAAAACTCTCTATTTCCTCACATCTAATAAAAGGCACAGGAGTATATTATCTAGTTTATCTCACACGTTTCTTCAAAGATTCCAAAGAGATAACAAGTATGAAAGTGCATTATAAGCTATAAAGTGTTATACAAACATAAGATATCAAAATTACATTAACTGGAAAGCACTGAAGGTAAATAGTTGGGCATCGATCTGAGATGACATTTGGTCTTGGGCCAAACCTAACTTCTTCAGCTGGGGTCATCCAACTCTATAACTATGTTTTACCTTGGAGAGATTGTCATTACCAGATCTGTAATTGGAAGTCTTTATGCTGGCATCCTCAACTGGGAGTGGTGGAGAGGATGAGGATGGACACCTTTCTCAGGAAGAATAAAGACCCACAGAGATCCCAGGACACTGCTGAGGCTGCTTCTGGAGAGACTATCCCTCCCCTTTTCTGCATCCCTAGCACCAGGCGCAGGGCCTAGGGTTCCTAACAGGAGTGGGAAACCCACTGCCTCGAGGCCACGTGTGGCCCTCAAGGTCCTCTGGTGTAGCAAAGGGCCACACTCGAGGACCTAGAGGGCCATGTGCATCTTCGAGGCCACCAGTTCCCCACACCTGATAGGATATAGTGCTAAATAAATATTTATTGAATAACTAAATAACTGCCTACCCCCCAACTCCTCACCCCTCAGAAGTTGTATCTGATCCTTCCCTATTTTCACTAGTTAATCCTGATAATTGGGTACTAAAGGCAGTTGTTTCTTCATACTTGGTATCTCTTGAATGCCTTATTACTAGGGGTGCAATAGAGTGGTAACCCTTACAGCTTTTGGGAAGGTGATGGAAAGAGGGCTTGAAGCCATGCTCCCCCCACACTCAAAGTTTAATATTAGAGCTAAAGGACTTTACAGATCATCTAACAATAATAGCTAACATTTATATAACACTTTGGGGCAGCTAGGCGGTACAGTGGATAGAGCGCCAAGCCTGAAGCAATCTTCCTGAGTTCAAATCTAGCCTCAGACATTTACTAGCTGTGTGACCCTGGGTTAGTCACCTAACCCTGTTTGCCTCAGTTTCCTCATCTGTAAATTGAGCTGGAGAAGTGGCAAATCACTCTATTATCTTTGCCAAGAAAACCCCAAATGGGGTCATAGTCAGACACAACTGAACAACAATAGAATGCTTTACGCTTTGCAAAACACATCACAAATACTGGTGTCTCATTTTATCTTCACAGCAACCCTGGGAGGTAGATGTTATTATTTATTGTCTCCACAGATGAGGAAACTGAGGCAGATAAAGATTCAGTCCAGGGTAATAAAACTAGTAAGTGTCTGAAGCCGGATTTGAACAACTCTGGTCTTCTTGATTCGAAGTCCAGCGCTCTAATCCAACTGTATCTTACAAAGGAGTAAAATGAGGCCCCAGAGAAGGGAATGATTTGCCCAGTCCCACAGAGGAAGGCTCGTTTCACTTTCCCTGATATAGGCGCTAAGCTGGAGCGAGTCCAACAGAGCCCACATCTTATAGATCCATGATGAGAATTGAAATGCTCCTTAGAGACCTCCCTATCCATCTCGCCCCCCAAAAAGAGGCTCAGAGTTGGTGGCAGAACAGGAACTAGAGAATCCGGGCCTCATGTTTCCCAGCTCATCCCTCTTATATTCAAGTTGCTGAAATATATCCTCCTTCCTGGGCAGCAGTCTCTGGTTTCATGATCCGGGACAAGCAGCCAGGCAGGAAAAGGAGGACCTTTAGTCCTTTCCATCCTGGCCCCAAGCTTACCTTGCCCCTCTCTCTGGGTATGCAAGATAGTTTTAGAAGCCCAGGAGAGCCCCAGGAGAGAGGCAGCTAGGCAGCGCAGTGGATAAAGCACTGGGCTTGGAGTCAGGAATTCAAATTTGACCTCAGATACTTACCTTGGGCAAATCACTTAATCTTCTTTGCCTCCAAAAAAAGAAAAAAATAGAAGCCCAGGAGATCAACACTTAGAAAGGAAAGTAAAGGTGTCCTGCCTGCCATTGCCTATTCCTCCACTATGTGATATGAAGTATGCAGCTGATGATTCCTAGGTCTAAGAAAGAATTCCTCCTTCCCAGGGTAGGAGCACCAAACTTGCAATCCAGGGAATCCTGGCCATAGGAAAGTTTAACTAGCTCAGTTACCTGACCTGAAGAGCTGCACACAAGGGCATCCTGGAAAATGCTTAACAACCTACTCTCTGAGAAAAATGTCTATGACATACTTTTAAGTTTAATTTTTGAGGCAGCTAGTGGGCACAGTGGATAGAGCACCAGCCTTGGAATCAGGAGGATCTGAGTGCAAATCTGACCCCAGACACTTAGTAGCTGTGTGATCCTGGGCAAATCACTTCATTCCAATTGCCTTAAAAAAATTAATTAAAAAAAAAGGTTTATTCTGCATTATTAACATTTCCCCCACCATTTTCTTAAGTCGAGAGAATCAATGAAACAATAAACCAAGCCCTGATTGGTAGTGTTTGCCGATTTCCAGTGTAAATGCTCACCCTGAAAATTTAACACTCAGCTGCTTGTGAGCTGAGCCATTTGGAGCTCAGTCTAGCACAGCCCTGGCACCCATTCTTGCTAGTCCCCTGCCCCCTCATACTGTCATTTCCCTTTAAAGAAGGGTATAGGGGGAGTGAGTTGAGAGGGAGGTGGCCAGCAGTGTGCTGTTCCCAGTCTTTGGCCAGCTCATGGGGACCCTCAAATTCTACTGCTGTTGGCACTGAAGGACCAGTCCACTGGGCCAAGACTAGGCCTCCATCGCCAGCCACAAGCCAGAGCGGAGTTTTCATCTCCTTGAATGGAACTTTTGGGCCTCACCTACCCCTTGGTTCCTGCTCTTACCAGCACCAACATTGCCCTACCATAGCTCCCCACCCTCACCAAGCTACTTCTCCTCTCTTCTTCCTAAGAGACCCATAAATTCTTCCAAGAAATCCTTGAAATTTCCCACCCTTTGACAAAACCTTATCCAGCTTCGTCTGATAACTGCTTT
This sequence comes from Phascolarctos cinereus, assembly GCF_003287225.1. NCBI lineage: Eukaryota > Metazoa > Chordata > Mammalia > Diprotodontia > Phascolarctidae > Phascolarctos > Phascolarctos cinereus. The sequence continues at coordinate 229,455,957 of NW_027555736.1, forward strand.
GATTACAACCTGGTGCTGAAGAATGAAAAGGGAGACATAAGGTGAAGAGTGATTTTATACCTTTCCTAGTTTTTGGGGGGGATGTTTCTTTAGGGGGAAGAGAAACCTGAATTCTGTATGTGGAAAAATTCTATCCATGCCCAGACTGAGCAAAACTGCTCTGGGATGAAAAGAATCAACCCACAATGAGCAAACAGAACCGGGTTTATTCTAGGAAGAGGACATGCTGTTCCAGTGGGCATTAATTTAGAAGGCACTGAAGGCAAGAGGCAGCATAAGAGAATGAGTAAAAGGTCAGCCTTGGAATCAGGAAGTTCACATCCTGCTTCTAATACACACCGGCTTTATGACTATAGATCTTTTAACCTCTAGATGTTCTAGACAACCCTCTAAGACTATGTTGCAATAAAGTTATTGACCTACATTCATAATAAGGATCCCTACCATACTGGGCAGGGTCAGCTAGGTGGCACAGCAGATAGATTACCAGGCCTGGAGTCAGGAAGACTCATCTTCCCAAGTTTAAATCTGGCCTCAGATACTTACTGGCTGTGTGACCCTGTGCAAGTCACTTAACTCTGCCTCAGTTTCTTCATTTGTAAAGTGAGCTGGAGAAGGAAATAGCAAACTCCTCCAGTATCTTTGCCAAGAAAACCCCAACTGGGGGCAGCTAGATGGCGCAGTGAATAGAGCTCTGGCCTTGGAGTCAGGAGGACCTGAGTTCAAAGCCAGCCTCAGACACTTAACACTTATTAGCTGTGTGACCCTGGGCAAGCCACTTAACCCCAATTGCCTCATCAAAAAGAAAGCAAAAATAAGAAAAACAAAAACAAGAAAACCCCAACTGGGGTCACGAAGAATTGGACACAAGAGAAAAACTGACTAAACACACACACCATACTAGGAGTTCCCTATATTGATAAAAATTATTTTTCTGGTTTTGCCTTGTTTTTAATGGCATATTCTAGAAGGTCAGCTTTCTTTGTTCCAATTCTGACAGCTCATCATTTCTCCCTTTTTTATTCCAGGTCTATGACAGCCTCCTAAAGTTGGTACAGGGTGATCCATACTGGAAAATCAAAGCTTTTGCCATCAGAGGTATTACAGAGATAGTGCCCCCTATTCCTGCCTCTCAAAAAACTTCCATGGGGTGGGGAAACGGGAGAAGCCTCACAGAGGGCTCTTTGTTTCACCACAAGGCATCACTACTAGCTACCAACCTGATCCTATTCCACAGAATGTCACAGTCTAAGCCAGTCCCAAGCCCACTCCAGGAGTGAGGGCATTCACCCTTCTGAGATGAATTGCCCCATTCTTGAGGATTCCTGGAAAATGGTTGGCTGCCATTGGTTGCCTGACCTGTTTTTGGGAGGGCCTGCCAATTTATCAGTTGCGGGAGTATGGTGAGAGCAGAACATTTCTTTTTTTTTTTTTTCCTTCCACTTAATAGTATTTTATTTTTTCCAATTACATGTAAAGATAGTTTTCAATGTTCACTTTTATAAGATTTTGAGTTCCATACTGTTTTTCTCCCTTCCTCTCCTCCTCCCTCCCCAAGACGGCAAGCAATCTGATATAGGTTATACATGTACAATCATATCAAATATACTTCCACATTAGTCAAGTTGTGAAAGAAGAATCAGAACAAAAGGGAAAAACCATGAGAAAGGGAAAAAAAAGAGAAAGAAAATAGTATGTTTCAATCTGCATTGAGACTCCACAGTTCTTTCTCTGGATGTGGATAGCATTTTCTATTACGAGTCTTTTGGAATTGTCTTAGATCATTGTATTGCTGAGAATCAGAGTTGATCATCACACAAAGTTGCTGTTACTGTGCCTAATGTTCTCCTGGTTCTACTGACTTCACTCAGCATCAGTTCATATAAGTCTTTCCAGGTTCTTCTGAAATCTGACTACTCATCATTTCTTATAGTACAGGAATATTTCATTATATTCATATACCACAACTTGTTTAGCCATGCCTCAATTGATGAGCATCCCCTCAATTTCCAATTCTTTGCCACAACAAAAAGAGCTGCTATAAATATTTTTTGTATATGTAGGTCCTTTCCCCTTTTTTACGATCCCTTTGGGATACAGACCTAGTAGTGGTATTGCTGGATAAAAGGATATGCACAGTTTTATAGCCCTTTGGGAACAGTTCCAAATTGCTCTCTAAAATGATTGGATCAGTTCACAATTCCACCAACAATGCATTGGTGTTCCAACTTTCCTACATCTTCTCCAACTTTATCATTGTCCTGTTTCGCCATATTAGTCAACCTGATAGGTGTGATGTGGTACCTCAGAGTTGTCTTGATTTGCATTTCTCTAATCAGTAGTGATTTAGAGCATTTTTTCATATGACTATAGATAGCTTTAATTTCTTCATCTGAAAACTGCCTATTCATGTCCTTCGACCATTTATCAATTGGGGAATGACTTGTAGTCTTACAAATTTCACTCAGTTCTATACATATTTGAGAAATGAGGTCTTTATCAGAAACACTAGCTATAAAAATTGTTTCCCAGCTTTATGCTTTCCTTCTAATCTTGGTTTCATTGGCTTTGTTTGTGCAAAACCTTTTTAATTTAATGTAATCAAAATTATCCATTTTGCATTTCATAATGTTCTCTGTCCCTTCTTTGGTCATAAATTCTTCCCTTCTTCATAGATCTGGCAGGTAAATTATTCCTTGATCTCCTAATTTGCTTATGGTATCACCCTTTATGTCTAAATCATGTACCCATTTTGACCTCATCTTTGTATACAGTGTAACATGTTGGTCTATGCCTTGTTTCTGCCATACTCTTCCCAGTTTTCCCAGCAGTTTATGCCAAATAGTGAGCTCTTATCGCAGAAGCTGGCATCTTTAGGTTTATCAAACAGTAGATTACTGTAGTCATTGACTACTGTGTCTTATGTACCTAACCTATTCCACTGATCCACCACTCTGTTTCTTAACCAAAACTAAATGGTTTTGATGATTGCTGCTTTATAATATAGTTTTAGATCTGGTACGGCTAGGCTACCTTCCTTTACACTTTTTTTTCATTAATTCCCTTGATATTCTTGACCTTTTGTTCTTCCAGATGAATTTCATTATTATTTTTTCTAGCTCTATAAAATAATTTTTAGTAGTTTTATTGGTATGGCATTTCTATGTTCTCTAGTGTTTTTAATAGGAGTGGATGCTGTTATTTTATCAAAAGCTTTTTCTGCATCTATTGAGATAATCATATGATTTCTGTTAGTTTTGTTATTGATATGACCCAATTATGCTGATAGTGTTCTTAATATTGAACCAGTCCTGCATTCTTGATATAAATCCCACCTGGTCATAGTGTATTATCCTTGTGATAAATTGCTGTAATCTCTTTGCTAATATTTTATTTAAAATTTTTGCATCAATATTCATTAGGGAAATTGGTCTATAATTTTCTTTCTTTGTTTTGGCTCTTCCTGGTTTAGGTATCAGCACCATATTTGTATCATAAAAAGAATTTGGTAGGACTCCTTTGCCTATTTTTCCAAATAGTTTCTATAGTAATAGACAGTAGAACATTTCTGAATCCCCAGCTTCTGGAAACTGCCCCCTCCATTTCCCAGGATGAATTATATTTCATTAAGCCCTAATCAGTTGACCATGACATAAAGGAGTCAACTCCCCCCAGGAATGGACAGGAATGCTTAAATATTGTAAACAGTGTTTTGCTCTTTGCATAGATATAATCAAAGCGATAAAATGAGACATGATAAGATATCTACCAGACGGCTGCTCACCCTCAGGTTATCTTAGATCCAAAAGAGTTCAAGAAAAAGCACAGTACGTGTTGCATAGTTCCCCATGTCCACCCCTCCTTCAAGACAGTAAAGGACTGTAGACAATAAAACATACCTCCTGACTACTGTTTAATTCATGCCATGAAGTCAGGCTAATCATTAGATGAAAATTCAGGAACCCTGGACCTGGGTCATAGCATAGATTTAGGACCCAGTGGGGACTGAAGCTCTCACAGCCAGTGGTTTTCCTACTGCTTCCCATCACAACTGGTTCATCCAGCATGGATGCTAGTTAGAAGATCTGAGTTCAAATCCAGCCTCAGACACTTACTAGGTGTGTGATCCTGAGCAAGTCACTTAACCTCTGTCTGCTTAATTTTCCTCAACTGTAAAATGGGGATAATAACAGCACCTACTTCAGAGGGTTATTGTAAGGATCAAGTAGATATTTGTAGGCACTACATAAATGCTTATTTACTTCCCCTCTGCCATGGAGACAGGGGAGTGGATTCAGAAGCAGGCTCTAACAAAGAGAATCTTGCTACTGGGGTTCTAAATCACAGCTCTATCCTTGACCCCTTTGGCTGACAGGTAGATTATCTTCTCTGTGACCTTGAACCAGTCCTCAAAACGTCTGAATTGCTTCTAGATCTCATTGCTCAACACCTCATTGTCTCTGTTACCTACCTCTTATATCCTGTAATTTCATCAAGTAGATTTGGGGGGAAGGGGAGGGAGAGCAGGAAATTAAATTGATTGGAGTCCTGGCTTCAACATCTCCCCACATTGCTAGTTGCAACTGTGGTGCCACACAAGATCGAGGACCAGCTAATGGTTTTGTCCATTTCCTGTTATATACCAAGCACTACCAAGTAGAGAGGTAAAGAATCTCTCCAGACTCTTGTGGGCTCATCTTCTGATGAGTACGCACACAGCAAGCTCAGTAGATCTTGCCAGAGTCTGTACTATCCTGGCATACCCCTCAAGAACCCAGGGACCTTTTCACCCCATGATGCCTCTTCAGAGCAAGACTTTGGGGCCTGCTTCCTCTTCTCTATATAGTCTTTATGAGAATGATCTATGCTATAATTGCCATACCTCCTATCCTAGGGGTAGCTACAGACCTATTCTCTAACCCTACCCATGGTCGAAAGTGTGGAAGAGCTGTGACTGGTAATTTCTGATCCAACCAAACAGAAATAATTTCTGCTCTCAGACACACACTACTCTCTTATGCTATTCAAGCTATACTCCATATAACTAGAATCCCCTCCTTCCCCCTCTTTACCCATCCCTTTAAACCCAAATTAACTCTTCTTAGAAACCTTCCCTGATCTCCTTGGCTGGTAATAAACTTTCCTCATTTATAATTCTAATATGCTTCTCACCTAACATTGTGATCACTACCCCAATTCATGTCTCATACCTCACTTGTACTAGACTGTAAGTTTTTTGAGGACAGTGAAAATATCTTACCTAAATTTTATAACTTCTCTAGCACAGTTCTTGGAACACAGTAGGTATATAAGAAATGTTTGCATCATTATTATCATTATTCTCATTTTTTTATGGTCTTTAGAAATGATCCTGGGACAAGTCACTATATTACTATTTTTTTATATTTAATGTTCTATGGAGAGTTCCTAACTTGGGGGCCAGAGATTCCCCCCCCCCCCAAGAGGTCTATGGATAGATTTCAGAGGGTCTATGAACTTGGATGGGAAAAAAATATATCTCTTTTTTTCTTTTAACTGAAGATAAACTGAAGTTTATAATTCCTTCAATTATTTTTTTAATTACTCTGAGAACATAGATTCACCAGACTGCCAAAGGAGTCCATGGCTCCTATGACTATTGCATAGATACCACATAGCAACTACTTTTTGTAGTTGAATAAAAGTATCAGGATGTAAGCTCATGCTCTACAGGCTTATGGAGTCCATTATTGACACAGCTCAGTTAACACACATGACACCAAGATAATGCCCACCTCACTCATATAATCTTTGTCTATTCTGGTGGGTCTCCATATTTTAAAAGCTGAAGAAGGAGGAAGAGGAGAAGGAGGAGGAGGAGACTATCTACATTGTAGGCACAAGCTTGCCAGAAATAATTTTTCATTAACTTCTCATTCTTCTAAATCTAAGCATTTTTGTCTTTAAAGGGAGAAATGTCCAAATTGGCCAAGTCCTCTCATGCCTGCAGAAAACCCTCCCCAATACAAAAGATATTTTGAAATAACATTTTTAGAATTCTTGAACAAGGACAATCCCACAAGATAATAAAACATCTACACAAGTCAGGGTAATGTACAAGTTAATATTTTACTTCATCATCCCAGGATGAGTCACTTAATATTGGAAAATCACTCTCCTATATTCCAGTTTCCTATTCCCTTTAAGAGCTCTTTCTTCCCTGATCCACCCTCTCAGCCACAGCTCCCCATGGAGATCTCTTTCTTAAGTGGATCTTGGTCCTAATCCCTTCAGGGAACGGGGGGGGGGGGGGGGGGGGGGGAGGGGAGGCAAAGATCTTAACTAGAGGTACAGAATGTTCTAACTCTGGTTACCACCCTTAATCTATTTTCAGGGCCCTTAGTTTTCAATCTTGACTTTTCTAGTGGAGGATGCCTCTTGTTTTCATCCACGCGTATTAATTCCCTGTGTATCTTGGATATCAGACCTTTATCAGAGAAACTTGCTGAAAAGATGTCTTTCCCCCAATTGACTTTCCCTTCTAATTATAACTGCATTGATATTTGTGCAGAAAAATTTAAATTAATGCAATCCTTGAGCCTAATTTAGTCAAGAATCCCTCCTGTAGCCATCGTTGTGAAAAGTTATCTGCTTCCTTGACCCTCTCATTTGTTATGAGGGAAGACCCTCAGGGTTGCTGGCCTTGGACAACAGATCTAGGCTGTTTTTTGAAGATCAGTATAGCTAATCACAGAGAGGTACATCATGAGCAGGTAGCCCACCCAGCAAAAAAAGTTCTTTTGGCCATGGCAACTCACCCAACAGGGAGTTAGTCCTCCATGGCTCCCTCTCACCATGATGGTGGTGGAAAGATGGGAAAGGGGCAGAAGATGCTAAGAATCACCCAATTTTTAGACCATCGACACACTCACATTTGAGTATTGGTAGTCTAAATGTGAGAGCCTTGTCCAGTGACCATTGAATGGACACATTGCTAGAGGAACCAAATCATATTAGCCTTGATATTCTTACCTTTTTTTGGTATGGTCCGGCACCCCATTGGCAGTCTGGTGAAACCTATGATCTCCTTCTCAAAATAATGTTCTTAAATGCATAAAATAAGATGCATAGGATCACAAAAGAAATTGATTATACTGAAACAGTTATCTGTTGTTTTTTTTTTTTAAATCAAGTTCATGGATGCCAGGTTAAGAACATCTATCCTATGCAAGGCATTCTATGCAGGACTGTAATTAAGGTTGATATAGGTTCAAACTGGCCTGAGGACAGGGGTTCTTAACCTTTTTGCGGGTATTGTGGACCTCTTTGGTGATGCCTCATCTTTTATCAGAATAATGCTGTTGCTGTTGAAAATAATAAACGAAAGAAAGGCTAAATTTTAGTTATAGATTAGTGAAAAATAAAGATATACATATATGTGTGTGCATGTGTATCTACATATATACAACTATATGTGGATATGTGTGTGTGTATATATATATACACACACACACAGACACACACACACAGAATTAGTAAATGTGATTGTTGAACCATGAATAGTAATACCCAAAGGATCATGGGAAATTGGGAAAGAGTGAATGTTGTCCTAATTTTCAAAAAAAGGGAAGAATCTTTTTTTAGTTTAGGACAGTGAATTTGATCTTAATTCCTGGGACAATTCTAGAACAGATTATTAACAGTATGGTTAGTGAAGGTCGAAAAAGGGAAGTAGTGATTACAAAGATCCAGCATAGATTCATTAAGAACAGGTGATGATGATCAACCTTATTTCCTTTTTTTTTTTTGACAGGGCTATTAAACTGGTCGGTCACAAGAACACTATAGAGATATTTTACCTAGCTTTTTAGCCTATCATTTAATAAGACATCTCACTCTATTATTATACAAAACATGGAGAGATGTGGACTAGCCAATAAATGCAATGATGGATTTGGAATGGGTTGAAAGGCTAATCTCAAACAGTAATTGTTAATGGCGCAATATCAGATTGGCAAGATGTTTCCACTGGGGCGCCCAAGTAATCTGCACTTAACCCCGTTTTGTTTAATATTTTTATCAGTGACTTGGCAAAAGTCATAAATGGTGTATTTATCAAATTTGCAGATAACATAACGCTAGGAGAGAAACCAGAATGACAGGATTCAAGTCAAGTTAGCGTGCATTTATTACCAGGCATTGGTACCATGTATCAGGCATTGTGCCAAGCGCTGGGGTTACAATGAAAAGCAAAATCAGCCCCTCTTCTCAAAGAGCTCATAGTCTAATGAAGGAAACACCATGTAAACAACTATGTACAAATAAGATCTGTACAAGTAAACTGGAGATTATCTCAGGAAAGTTATTAAGATTAAAAAGGGTCAGGAAAGGCTTCTTGCAGAAAGTAGGACTTCAGCAGGGAATTAAAAGAAGCCAGAAGGCAGCGATGGAGGAGACAGCCAGCCAAAATGCCAGGTATTGGCAGATAGTATGTCTTGTACAAGGAGCAGCAAGAAAGCTAATGTCACTGGATCACAGAGTACATGGAGGAGTATGACTGGAAAGGTAGAAAGGAGCCAGGTTATGAAAGGTATTATTTGGTCCTATAGGTAATAAGAAGCCATGAGAGGTATTAAATAGTTTATTTATAAGATTCTGATAGACTAGAACATTGGGATGAGTCTAAGAAGATAACGGCACAGTGGAAAGAGTGCCGGGTCTGGAGTCGGGAAGACCTGAGTTCAAATTCAACCTCAGGCATTTACTAGCTGTGTGACCTTGGGCAAGTCACCTCACCCTGTTTGCCTCAGTTTCTTCATCTGTAAAATGAGCTGGAGAAGGAAATGGCAAACCACTCTAGTATCTTTGCCAAGAAAACCCCAAATGAGGTCACAAAGAGTCAGACCCAACTGAAATGACCAAACAGCAACATTAGCACAGTTAAGTGGTACAGTGAATAGAGTGCCAGGCCTGGTGTCAGGAGGACCTGAATTCAAATCCAGCCTTGGACACTTACTACTATGACCCTGGGCAGACCACTTAACCCTATTTGCCTCAGTTTCCTCATCTGTAAAATGAGCTGGAGAAGGAAATGGCAAAACTAGTATCTTTGCCAAGAAAACCCTAAACTGGGGTCATGGAAGAACAGGACATGACTGAAGTGACCGAACAAGAAGAAGAAGAAGATGATGAAATCCAATATGGATAAATGTCTAAAATCTTACACTCGGGTTAAAAAAATTCATCTTCACAAGTATAGAACATTGGGGGGGGGGAGTGGGGGAGGAATGAAGGGAAACACAGCTATAAAATAGTTTGCCTGAAAAAGATCTAGTGCATTTAGTAGAGTTCAGGTGCAACAGAAGTCGGCATCGTGAAATGGCAGTCAAAACACCCAAAAACGAATGCAACATTACAGTGCACTGAGTGACATAGCTCCTAGTAATAAAGTAGTGTCAGTCCTTCTTGGACTACCGTATCAGGCCATATCTGGAATCATATTCTGGGCACAATTTAAGGACGGCCACGAGTTGGAGAGCCTCCAGAGGAAGGCTACCAAGATTGCAAAAGGCTTGGAGTCAACATCACATGGAGATAAACTGAATTCAGGGTTGGCAAACTACAACCTGAGGGCCCAATCTCGACCAACCTCTTTTTGTAAAGCTTTGTTGAAACTACTCTTAGCTCACAACCTCTGGTCTGAATAAGAGAAGATTCATGGACACATGATAGCTATAGTCAAGCTTTTTTTTTTTAAGTCTTTTAAGTCAAGAGAAACTGAACTTTGTTTGGCTTCAGAAGTGAGTAATAGTTGGAAGTTAATGAGGCAAATTTGGTGTTGGGTCGTTTCGGTCACGTCAGACTCTTCAGGACCCCATTTGGAGTTTTCTTGGCAAAAGTACTGAAGTGGTTTGCCATTTCCTCCTCCAGCTCATTTGGCAAATGAGGAAACTAAGGCAAACAAGGTTAAGTGGCTTGCCCAGGGCAAGCTAGACAGCTAGTAAGTATCTGAGGCTGGATTTGAACTCATGAAAATAAGATTTCCTATTTCAAGCTCATGCTCTATCCACTGCACCACCTAGCTGGCCCCTTAGGCATATTTAGCCTTGATGTAAAGAAGAAGTTCCTAACAAATAGAACTATCAAAAAGTGGTAGGGACAACTGCATATGTATAACTTATATCAAATTGCTGCCTTTTCAATGGGGGAGAGGAGGAGGATAAAATTTGGAATGCAAAAAAAATTTTTAAATGAATGCTAAAAATTGTTTTTATATATAATTGGGTAAAAAATATTAAATCAAAAGTGATAGGGATCACTTAATCAATAGGTGGGTTCCTCCTCACTGGAGGTCTTGAAACAGAGGCTAGGTCAGGGGTGGGGAACCTTCAGCCTCAACGCTATTGGGCTAGGCAATTCCTTGTCAGGTATGTTAAACTGGGGTTTCCTTTCATGTATGGGTTGGAGTATACGGTCACTGAAGTCTGTTTCGACTTTTGAATTCACTGATTCTGTACTGTTATGCCCAGCTGGGTGAAGCCAGCTCCCCCTTTTCTCGATCCCTCTAAACTGACCACAAATGGACAGTAGCACACGTTGCCAATACCTATGTTACTCCAGAGCAAAGGCTGTCTCTAAATAACAGAAAGCAGAGCTCCATCCTGCCCAGATTAAACAACATCTCTGTCACAAAGCCCTCGAGCCACCATTGGCGTGTGCAGGTCCTCCACTGAACATGACTGCTGAGTTGTCCCAGAGCTCTGCCCAAGGGATCCAGGACCTCTATTCAGGTGGTACTTAAGCTGCCTTGAAAGAGACCAAAAGCTGGAGGTCAGGAGGTAGTGCATTTCAGGCGCAGAGCACAGCCAATTCAAGGTGGAAAACAGAAGCTCGTGTATCTGGGCAGGGGGGAGAGGAACAAGCATTGATTGAGTGCCTACAGTGTGCCAGGCACTGTGCTAAGCACTGTTTAACAACAATGACCAGACTCTCGACAATTCTAAGCTCATTCTATTGGCTATACACTCCACCCAACACCATTGGACAGTCTGAGGAAATTTTAATCCCTCTAAAGCCCTCAGAACTTGGTACTTCTAGCTCTTGGTGCTGTTCTTCTTATAAGCAGAAAGCCTTGCCTCACTAAACTAAGGGTATGGTCTATGTAGAATTATTCAGTTAACCTCTTATGGCTAATGCCCCCAAATACTGGGAAAGGTTATTCTTCTCTCTCTGTGTTATATTTCAGTGGACCCTAATCATATAAGCACAGCATACTGGAGTGGGCCACACAAGTATTGTTTAACTTTACTCGAAATTAACAAAAAGTAATAAAATTATTTATACTGAAACAACTACTTTGTGGGTTGCCATACTTGTGGCTCATCTCAAACGCAGACTACTTATAACCTAGTCTAGAAGCATACCCAGAACTGGGAACTTAAAAAAGATACAGTTCATGTGCTTAATTCAATTCAATTCAGCAAGCGTCGAGCACCTGTAATATGCCATGCACTATCCTAGATGCTGGAGATACAAAGAGAAAAACAAAATAGTCCATGCCTTCAAAAAGCTTATTTATAAGCTTATGTTATAGACTAGTAATTTTCTTAAGACGTAAGATGACCCCAGTGGAGCTAGCAAATATCTTAATATGTCTCATTTATTGGCTGAGGTATAGGAGACCCAGATTATTTCTCTTGTCTTGTAACTGAGGTGTGTAGTTAAGGGCAGTTAAGAACTCTGCCATTCTTCCTTCTCCCTGGAACCATAGTACTCATGGATTTGTCATTTTTCATCATGGAACTTCGTTTCCCCCAATGGATAAATGGTCAAAGAATATAAACATTCAGTTCTCAAAGGAAGAAATTCAAGTTACACGCAATCTTATAAAATTTTCCAAATCAAAATTGAAGGGATGTTCATAAATTGGGAAATGGGTGAACAAATTGTGGTATACAATTGTGATGGAATACTATTGTGCTACAAGAAATGGTGAGCAGGATGCTTTTGGAAAAACCTAGAAAGACTCACATGAACTGATCAGTGAGATGAGCAGAACCAGAACACTGTACACAGTAACACTAATATTGTACAATGTGAATGACTTAGCTACTCCCAGAAACACAATGATCCAAGACATTTCCAAAGGATTTATGATCTCCAGAGAAAGAATTGATAGAGTCTGAATGAAGATTTTAAAAAAAGCTTTCTTTATCATTCTTGGGATTTTTTGGGTCTCCTTTAGCAAGCTGTTGACTTGTTTTTCGTGATTTTCTTGCATCACTCTCAGTTTTTCCTCTACTTTCCTTACTTGCTTCTCAAAATCCCTTTTGAGCTCTTCCAAGGCCTGGGACTGATTCATTCATATTTTTCTTGGAGGCTTTGGATGTAGGAGCTTTGATTTTGTTGTTTTCTTCTGATTGTATATTTTGATCTTCTTTTTCACCAAAGTAAGATAATATAGTCTGACTCTTTTTGCGCTGCTTGCTCATGATCCCAGCCAATTACTTGAGTTTTAAACTCCTTGTTAAGGTAAGAGTCTGCTTCTAATGTGGACAGTGTACTGTCCCAAGCTTCAGGGGTTTGTGTAACTGTTTTCAGAGATACTTGTAGGGACTTGTAAATTTTCAGTTCTTGCAAGGTGGTATGATAAGGGGCGAGGTGTTTACTCCTTTCCTGGCCTGTGACCACAAGTATTCCTTTCTGTCCTGTAACTGTGAGGAGGGGTTTCTCTCCACAGCCACTACAAGCTCCACCAAGCCAGCGCTCCTCCTCACCCCAGCACTGCCGCCCAGAACTGTGACCCAGATCCACACACGGGCAAAACAAAAGATTCCTGCCTCGGCACTGGCAAAGAGATCCCTGCAGTCCCTCTCTGATCAGCCACTGGATTCCCCCTCAGTCTGTGGGCCGGAAGCTCGGGAAGCAGCTGCCCCCCCAGGACCAGGCTCTTGGGGAATGGAGCTGAGACCCCACCTTCCTCTCTGACCACTGACAGAAACAGACTTTTCCCACTGACCTTCTAAGTTCTCTTTGGCATTCATGGATTGAGGAGTCTGGAAACCTCCACAGCTGCCCGTGATTCAGTCCTCTGAGGCCTGCTCCAGGTTTGCTGTGGCCTGCGCGCCCAAGCTGCGCTGTGCTCCCAGCCCGGAGCGATACACCTTTCTGATCAATCATCCAGGTTGTCTTGGGCTGGAAGTTTGTTTCACTCTGTCTTTTTGTGGGTTCTGCTGCTTCAGAATTTGTTTAGAGACATTTTTTATGAGTATTTGGAGGGGTTTGGGGGAGACCTCAAGCAAGTCACTGCTTTCACTGTCATCTTGGCTCCACCCCCTCTTTTTTCATTCTTGGGATTTTTTGGCTGTGTTTTTCTTTTGCAACATGGCTAATGTGGAAATGTCTTAAATGATTGCAACATGTATGATCTATGTCAAATTGCTTGTGTGCTCGAGGAGGGAGTAAGGAAGGGAAGGAAAGAATCTGGAACTCAAAATTTTAAAAAACAAATATTAAAAATTTTTGTTTACACAGAATTGGGAAAAAAGAAAAAGAAAAGATATTCCAAATCACTAATAATGGGAGAAATACAAATTATAATTCTAGGGTTCTGGCTCACACTTTTAGAATGGCAAAGATGACAAAAAAAGGAAAGTGACAATTGTTAGAGGGATGATGGTATGACAAGACAACACTCGTGGACTGTTGAAGTGAAGGTGGGAAGTGATCCACCATTTTGGAAAGCAATTTGGAACCATATCCCAAAAGGCACTCAATTGTGCATGCCTTTTGATCCAGTGATACCAACTCTAGGCTTATACCCCAAAGAGATTTTTTAAAAAGGAGAGAGAGAGAAAGAGAGAGGGAAAGAGAGAGAGGGAAAGGGGAGGAAGGAAAGGAAAGGAAGGGAAGGGAAAGGAAGGGAAGGCAAGGGAAGGGAAGGGAAGGGAAGGGAAGGGAAGGGAAGGGAAGGGAAGGGAAGGGAAGGGAAAGAAAGAGAGAGAGAGAGAGAGGGAGAGAGATCCCATATTTACAAAAATGTTACAGCAGCACTTTTTGTTGTAGCAAAGAACTAGAAACAAAGTGGATTCTTCTCAATTGTGGAATGGCTAAACAAATTATTGTATATGAATGGAAAATTACTATACCATAAGAAATGATGAAAAGTTGAAAGTCAGAGAAGCCTAGGAAGATAGGTATGAACTCAGGCAGAATAAGCAAAACCAGAAGAAATATTCATTCATACAAATACAACATATGTCTTGAGCCCATATATCTTAATCCCTAATATTGCTCTTGAACTCTGTTCTTGACTGGGATTGTCCCACAGGGGTCTTAAACTCAGCAAATCCAAAATGGAAGTCATTATCTTCCCCATTAAACTCATTTCTCCTCCAAATTTCCCTGTTACTTCTGTAGGCAACATTACCCTTTTTATGGACCAAGTTCATAACTTCAGTCATCTTCGATTCTTCCCAAGGGAGGCAGCCTTATAGAATGGCTCTGGAATCCGAGAACCTAGGATCAAATCTTACCTTTGCTGCTTACTCTGAGTGACCTTGGGCAAGTCATTGAACCTCCTTGGGCCTCAGTTTCCTCATCTGTAAAATGCAGTGAGCAAGTGGATCAGATGGTGTCTGGGATCCCTTCGAATTCTAGATTTATAGTCCTATAAATTCTCCTTCAGCCTTCATAGCTATTCATTTGTTAAATCTTATCAATTCTACCTCTGCATCTCTCATATCCATCTGCTTTACTCCACTCACCCACTGTGCCAGTAACTGCCTCAAAAGAACAAAAAGATTTACAGACTAGTTAGAAGTTTTAGGTTTATAAATCACAAACACATTATCTAGTATTTATCTAAGAAAGCAACATGACATAGTGAAGGGAGAACTACCCTTGGAACCTAGAAGGCCTGGGTTCAAGTCCCACTTCTGATAACGTACTGGCTATAATGACTCAGGGCACATTATCTGATGTTTTGGTGTTCCAGACCAGTGGTGCCAAATAGAAAAGACAACCACTAAACCTTGTATAACTGAGTCATAGTGACTTCAGATCATCTACTAATATTTCATCTACTTATAATGCTCCCTAACCCTGCTTCTGAAGGACAAAGCTCTAAGTAACAAAGAATGATTGTTGTCTGTTCTTGGCAGCTTTAAGAATGATTGGCCTTGTAAGTCCCCAGTTAACAGACCTCTTGCTCTGGGCTATCCACTATGAGGAGGAACCAGGTGTGCGACTAGAAGCCTGTAGGAGCATCATTGCCCTTCAACTTCAGGGAGACAAAATCCGAGACACCTTCCTAGACGTGCTCCTCCTAGAGAGCCATGAGGCTGTTCTTAGGTAAGTCCTCTAGCACAAAGACATAGAGCTGGATGGGGGAGGGGAAGAAAAGAATTTATATGGTGCCTCCTATGTGCTAGGCACTGTGCTAAGCACTTTATAAATATTATCTTGTTTGATCTTCACAACAACCCTGAGAAGTGGGTGCTACTATTATCCCCATTTTGCAGAGGAGGAAACTGAGGCAAACAGGTGAAGTGAAATGCCCAGGGTCACAT
This sequence comes from Phascolarctos cinereus, assembly GCF_003287225.1. Taxonomy (NCBI): domain Eukaryota; kingdom Metazoa; phylum Chordata; class Mammalia; order Diprotodontia; family Phascolarctidae; genus Phascolarctos; species Phascolarctos cinereus. The sequence goes on from NW_027555736.1 coordinate 229,471,505, forward strand.
AGCTAGAAAATGTTTGAGACCAGATTTGAACTCAGGCCCTCCTGACTCCAGGCCCAGCACTCTATCCACTAATAATAATAGCTAACATTTATATAGTGTCAACCATGTACCAGGCACTGTTCTAAGCACTTTACATTTCATTTGCTCCTCACAACAATCCTGAGAGGTGGGGGCTATTATTATCCCTGTTTTACATATGAGGAAACTGAGGCAAACAGAGGTTGTGATTTACCCCAGGGTCACACAGATATTAAGTGTCTAGGGCTGGATTTGAACCTAGGTCTTCCTGACTCTAGGCACAGCACTCTACCCACTACACCACCTAGCTGCCACAAAAACCATCACTCCTGGATTCAGGAGGACCTGAGTTCAAATCTGGCCTCAGACACATAATACTCACTAACTGTGTGATTCTGGGCAAGTCACTTAACCCCAATTGCCTCACATAATAAAAAACAAAACAAACAAAAAAACCAAAACATCTAACTCCACATTTTTAAGCTGAGGAAACAGAACCCTAGGGAGGTTAAGAGACTTGTCTAAGGTCACAAAAGTAAGTGTCAGAGGTGGGATCTGAATCCCAAGCATCTGACTTCAGGATTAGTGCTCTTTCTACCATACCATGCTGGCTCCTATAATTCTCAGAGCCTACCCTCTGCATCACAAAATATGTGCTCTCCAACTCCCCTGATACCTTGTTCAAAGGACCTCCAGAGCCTCACACTCTGTAGAATGTTCCTTTCCTTCCCAGGCTGTTAATGAAGAGTATAGGCATTGGCCCACCCACCAGATCACTGACTCCACCAAATAGCGATACAGCTGGACTCAAGGACACTGGTCACTCAGGTAACTTCACCATCAGGCTGGTAGGCAGGCCCTCTTCCTCTGCTCAATGTTGCCTCTTACCCAGTTAAGTACCAGCAGTGTCATGAACTGAGATGAGGGCACACCACATAACATTCCTACACAATTGGCTTTTTCCCCCTGGAGATTCACAAGTCTCTTTCCTATAAGGTCTTCTATTGTCTCCTCCTTAGGGAAGTGAACAATGCAATGAAGATTCTTCACTTACAAGACGAAGGAAACCAGGACATGCTTCAAGAGATAAAGAAAAAGGTAGCCCTGTGGAGGCTGTGCTCATGGCCGGAAACTGGGTTTTGGATTCTCTCTGGCAGATGTGAACACTTATACACCTACATAGGGTACACACATGGTGTATGTGCACCCCATTCCCAACCTTAATTCTAGTGCCTCCTTTCTATACATCCACTTTATCATAGCTTGTCTGAACAAGGCTGTTTGCATGTTGTCTCTCCCATTAGACTATGAGCTCCTTGAGGGCAGGGACTACCTTTTGTGTTTCTTTGTATCCCCAGCATTTGGCATAATGCCTGGCACACAGTAGGCACTTAATGTTTACTGATTTACACTGATATAAACATATATACACACACAACATGCATACACACATACATGCACACATATACATGTGTGTATGTGTGTGTTTATATAGAAATATAGAAACCCATGGCGTATGTCCATACTTCTCCCACTTACCCATAGATGTAACAAATGTCTCGGGCTACAAAAAATTTGTCCACAACTAGGTGAATTTCCAGAAAGTAATCCTGACATCTAGATTTTCAGTGATTAGCTGTCCAAAGATAGCACCCTTATATATTTTTTTTGGAAGGCAATTGGGGTTAAGTGACTTGCCCAGGGTCACATAGCCAGTAAGTGTCTGAAGGTGGGTTTGAACTTGGGTTCTCCTGACTCTAGGACCTGTGCTCTATCCACTGTACTACCTAGCTGCCCCTCATGCTTTTTTTTTTTAAGTTTAGTTGAAAAATCGGTAAAAAGGAGTCCAATTTACCCTATCTTTAATTGCAAAGAGGAAGGAAAAAGCAATGAGAAGGATTTGTGGGGTGAAATGTGAAAGGCAGTTGGGGAAGTAGGAGGTTGTTAAAAAAGTGAAGGGAGTATTCCAGGGATCCAAAAGCTCCTGCCTTATGCTACTTTCTCTGATTAAACAACTCATTTTACTATGATTAAGCACTAGGATATCTAAGCCTTTGCATTTTCTTTCAGTGCACATTCTCAGACAACAGGGTCATTTTTCTCCCTGGGCTTGGACCAAAGCTAGTTGCTCCTGTAAACTCCCAAGCCGTCATCCAGGCTCCCAAATGCATGTATCTTTTTAAGTAAAACATGCACATTAATGCCTCACTCTTAAATAAAACAAACAAACCAAGCCAACCTCATGCACAGGTCTATGTGTGAATGTCTGGGTTACTTTTGGCTCTGTAGGGATGATATGCTTCTCTAATCCCAAGACAACAGAACACCTCTGACCGTCCAAGTGCCACAAACACCCATAAATTTCTTTCCTGATAGTGGGATCAAGAGCACCCAACATAACATAACCTGAGGGTGGTAGGTATAAGTATTTATTGTACTTGAAAATCTCTTTTGGTGGGACAGCGAGGTGGTGCAGTGGATAGAGCACCAGCCCTGAAGTCAGGAGGACCTGAGTTCAAATCCAGCCTCAGACCAAATACTTGACACTTAATAGCTGTGTGACCCTGGGCAAGTCACTTAACCCCAATTGCCCCCCCCCAAAAAGAATAAAATCTCTTTTGGCAAATAGATGGCACTTGAGCTTAATGTACTATTCTTATACAGTTCATTCTATACATGCAACTCCCATACCTCCTGTATCATCTTCCTCCCTGTTTTTCCAAAACAGTCCCCAGCTCTAAAATTCACTTAAACATAGACCTTCATATTCCCATGATTAGATAATCAAGTACTGGGTTTAGGTTTTTCCATAACTGTCTAAATGCCCTCTACAGTCTAGTACAGATGTTTTAGCTTCATTACTTTCTGCCTAGATTTCCGAACTAAACCAGAAAAACTTGATCATCAATAAAATACTGAAGATCGAGAAAATTGCTGAAACCATTCGGCAAGAAGCAAGATTTATCTGTCTCAGCCACCCCAGAAAAGATAAACCTTTAGCACAACTTGTAGACTTTTTCCAAGATGCTTTTAAAGGTAAGTTTTGTAGTATAAATATGTGTCATTGACACATATTTATAAGCTCCTGAATTGGCTGGTACTTTCCCGGGTATTACTTATTCTACAGATCATATTCCCTTTCTCCCCATACCACCATTCCCCCATTTAAAGTCTCCCTATTGTTTTGTTTCCAATAGGCTACTAATTAGCAAGGCCTATGTGACCCTCTAGGTCCTCAAGTGTGGCCCTCTGAGTTTGGATTCAGACAATGGGCCATACTTGAGGACCTAGAGGGCCACGTACAGCCTCGAGGCCACAGGATCCCCATCCCTGAAGTCCATAAAGACTGTAAAACTAGAGTTCAGGTAGCCCAACTTTTCCTCTTCCATTTTAGTTCCATTATTTAGATGAGAAAACTAAAGCCCAGACAACAAAGACTTGGCCAAGGTGACTCCGATCAACAGCAGAAGGGCAAATTCAACCTAGGTCCTCTGACTTCCAATGTAATACTTTCCACTAACTACACTGTGGAACTGAACTTACTGGTTACTTCCTTTACTTGGTAGGTCCCAGGAGTGGTAGAAGACAGGGTCTTTGTAATGTAGTGCTTATAAAAGAGGGAGATGTATTCCTATTAAAAAAACAATGCATTTGCCAGATATATGACCTGGAGTTGATGAGGCAGGAACTTCATTCAGATGTCTACCTAATAGTTCATCCTTTATGGAACTAAATCCTAGGCAAAATATTTATAGTAAAATCAATCATAAGAATGCTTACTGCAGACGACAGCAATGTCACAACATTGATAAAGTTGAAAGGAAAATGAAAAAACAAGCTCCAACAGCCAATCTAACATCCTAATTAAAGGAAAGATTAGCACCTGATAAATTTGGGCACTTGAACTCACTGTCCTGTTTCTTAATCTCAGTCCCAGCCAGAGTAAAGCACAGGGATAGAGCGGAAAAAAAACCTAACTCTATAAAATTACAGTGGGTATTGTATTTCTTGCATCGTCAGTGAGTAAGGGAGACCGCAGTGGAATGAAAGAATTTGGAACTGAAAATAAAACTTTTTAAAAGGGGAGGTAGATTTGGAACTGAAAATTTAAAAAAAATTTTTTTTTAATTAACGACAAAAAGAAAAAACTGATGGGCACACTACAAAGACAATAATGCTGCCTGGAGGGCAAAGTTCCCTTAAGTATAGAGAATTGGTTTTTATGAATGGAATTTCAAGTTATCAACTATCTGTAAATGAAATGGGCAAGTGCTCCCCCTAAAAAATATTCTCCTAGTTCAAATAACTAAGAGGCACCCAGCCAGTCCTACCCCACAGATACTTCCTCTGGCTGCTACTTTAGATCTACCTTCTTTCCCAAGCCTATCCAATATAACCTAATTGGAAAAATCCATTGGCATTTTAATGAATTCTGAATCTTTCATGCATAATCCTCACTCTCAAACAGAATCCTTCCCCTAACTTTCTGAAATAGAACTTAAATAGGCTCTAACAAGGCAGGGATCAAGTCTTACTCAAATTTAGAATTTACCCCAGCCAAGCACAGAGTTCTTCATAAAAGTCTTACTTAATACCTATTGAATGAAAATAAGTTTATTCAAATTCTAAATCAGACAGACTGTGCTGGTCCTGCAAACTTGCATTAAATAGCAAGTGTGCCAAATGCACAGAGATAGGCCAGGCTTTGCTTCTACAGATGTGGTTTCTTTCCTTTATGTACCTAGATCCTGATGGCCCTTTCACTCCGACACCTTCTGATACCTGTGCCTTGGAAAAAGCCTTAGAGGTATGTATAAGCATAGTTAGAGGATTGCCAAGGGAAGACATCTCAATAAGGAAGTAAAAACAAAAACACATCTTTATTTTCACTTCTACTCAACAAAAAATTACTACGGGGTCAGAGGTTTCTTAGTGATCAGCAGTCCCTTTTCAAATAACATGGTCACTAAGGAAATCTGGTCCTTCCTATTATCACAAGGCAGGTCTCCCACCTGCACAAAACCTGGGTAGGAACTGAACAAGTACTCGATGCCATCTGTGTACTGCGAGTCAATCTCCAGGTACTTGGGCTCCCCCTGATGATAGACTCGAGAATTTTCCACGGTGTGGTACAACAAGACCCTGTCATCTTCACTCACTAAGCGAGTCAAACCATGCCGAAGCAGGCGGACCTGCGTCTCAGTGGTAATTTTTGCCCCCACATCCCAAGCCTCCCCGGCCTCCCACCGGGCGGGCAGCCCATGCACACTCAGTGCCCGCTCCTTCTCTGACAGCACCGGAGGCAGACAGTCGTGGAGGAAGCCTTTGGCCCTCTGGTCGGCCACAGCATCCACAGGTGCATACTGTGCCAGGCGGGCAAGCAATCTCTGCACCTTCTCCAGGAAAGGCCCTCGACGAGGGTCCCCAGATTCTGAATGCTGAACCCCCATGTAATCTAGGTAGTCCCTCGGCAGACCTCTGCGGAATTCCACGTCCTCCTCCACGGCAGCTTGCAAAGCCGCCGGCAGGAGGGGTTCCAACAGGTCCCCCCAAGAATTGCGCTGGAAGGTAGACAGAGTGAGGTGCAGAGAGTGTACCCCAGGCTCACACTCGGCCTGGTGGATAAAGCCCCGGGGGAAATAGAGCAGATCCCCGGGCTCCAACACCTCTTGCAGCACGGGTTTTCCCAAGCCCTGGGGTCCAAAGTTAGGGCTGGAAAACTGGGGTAGTTCTTCCGCCTGCTCCCGCGGCTTGTAGACCCGCCAGAGTTTCCTCCCCTCCAGCTGCAGGACGAAGGCTTCGATGTCATCGTAGTGAGGGGCGAAGCCCTGGGAGCCCGGGGGAGTGAGGTAGGCGTTGGCGCCCACCATGCTGCCAAAGTGCTCCTGGAGCACCGACAGCACCTGCCACACGACGGCAGAGAAGACCTGCGGGCACAGGAGGCGCAAGGAGCAGCCGTCCCGGTACAGAGCCCACGCGGTGGCCGGGAGAGCCCGTCCGGGCGGGTTCAGGGTCTCGCGCTGGCCGTTCCGGTAGCGCGCGGCGTCCAGGTGCAGCCCGAACTGCACGTCCTCCCCGCGCAGCACCGCGTCCAGCTCTGCCGTGGAGAAAAGGCCCCGGTAGTAATCCGGGTTGCCCCGCCGGACCAGCACCGCGTCCTTCTCCCACATCCAGCTGAAGAAATGGTCTACAGGCAGCGGCGCGATCAACCACTCGAAGAGACGGGCGGCCCGACGTTTGCTGTGCGGAATATGGCCCAGCTCCTGGAGAACCTGCTGCAGGAAGGGTGCCCCGGACCCCGCTCCGCAACTGTTAAGCCCCTCTACCAGCTCTACTTTCGCCCCTTCTTCCACCTTCCTCTTCTCTCCCACCGCAACCCTTTGGGACTCCGCCTTATCTCTCTTAACTTTCTTAGGCTTTTGGCTCAGGCTCAGTTTTTCCACCGCAAGAGTCGGGGTTGGGGATAGGGCCCTTACGGGTTCCGCTGCCTGTCTCTTAATCTTCTGCTTCTTTCCTGCCCCACAAGACGGTTCCACTTCCCTCTCCTCTTCTACCTGTGCCGTCGGGGGTAGGACCCTTTCCGGCTCTGCTGCCTGTTTCTTGACCTTCTTCTTCCTTGGGCCCTCGCTCAGTTTTTCTACTGCCCCAGGAGGCTGTTCCACCTTCCTCTCTCCTCCCGGAGCCGTTGAGGGCAGGACTCGTTCGGGCTCTGCCGTCTCTCTTTTGACTTTCTGCTTCCTTTGACCCTCGCTCAGTTTTTCTACGGCCCCAGGACACTGTTCCACCTTCTTCTCTTTTCCTCCCGGAGCCGTCGGAGGCGAAGCTCTTTTCTTCTTGACTTTCTGTTTCCTTGGGACCCCGTTCTGCTTCTCTACTACTGAAGGACACAGCCGCGTCTCCCTGTCCTCTCCCACCGCAACCGTCGGAGTCCGAGGCAGGGCACTTTCGGGCTCCGCCGCCTGTCTCTTGCTTTTCTGATTCCTTGAAGCCCCGCTCCGTTTCGCTTCTGCTGCAGGTGCAGAAGGCGGTTCCACCTCCCTCTCCTCTCCTGCCCGACCCGTCGGAGGCAGGTCCCTTCCGGGCTCCGCGGGCTCATTCTGGGCTTTCTGCCTTCTTGGGCCCCTGCTCCGTTTCTCTGCTTCGGCTGCAGGCGGACTGGACTGCGGAGCTCCTGCCTCGGGCTCCCCTTCCAGTTTCAAGTCATTATCTTTTTTTGGCAGAGGCTCGGGTCCCTCTAGCCCTACCTGGGGGCATGCCTTAGTTAGGCTCACCTTTTTCTTCCCCTTCTGCTGCTTCTTGATGTCTTTGGACAGAGACAGGAGGTGTCCTTTTCTCGGCTTCTGCAGATGCCGGGGTTTTTCTTTCTGGATGATGCCGGCGCGCTCCTGCAAGCGGTAGATGGCTAAAGCAGACACACGTGTGCCGTCCATGTTGGGGACTGTTTAAAAAAAAAAAAAAGGGTAGCTGCCGGGGCTCCTCCTCTTCCGTCTGGGCCTCCAGCTGCGGTCCTGAAAAAGCAGTCCCGGAAGTTCCGCAAGTGACGCAGCACGCCGGGCCGGGCGGGGCCTTCCAAGGAGCACGATCCGGCTCTGCGCCCTGCTGTGCTCCCCTCACTAGAAGGGCTCTAGGCTCCTGGGTTTGCGGGGGCGGGGTCTCGCTTGCTAGGGCGGTCCTCTCCTTTAGTTCCTGATGCCAGGGGCGAAGGTTAAAATCCTTTAAAGCCGTGGTTCTCCTGGTGTGGTCAGTACACCCTGAGGTCAAAACTATTTTTATAATAATATTAAGACATTATTTGCCTGTTAAAATACTCCTCCCTTTTTCAACTATAAACCTGGGAGAGGCTGGATTTTCACGTTACGGGAGCGCAACAGATAGAGTGCAGAAGCTGATAGGAGAATCCATTAAGCCATAAATTAGAGATTTGCAAAAATATGTGAAAGTGCCATTCAATTTTTGTTGTTTGGGAAAATATAGTTATTTTTCGTTCAACATGTTTATGTTAACATGTAATGGATTTATTATAGTTATTTTTGCATGAATGGTAAAGGAGTCCTCACACCAAAAAGTTTGAGAACCTCTGATTTAAACTAATGTTATATAAATAGAATACTAGCCCAAATCATAAGTATTTATTGCCCAGGTGTAATTGCCGTAAAATTGCAAATACGTGCAATTTTAAAGTTCACTTATCCTGGAACTGTGGAAGAAAGGACTATAACTTTCTCTTCTTCCTTTCCATCTCCTCCCTTTTCCCTTCCCCTCTTTTCCCCTTCTTCCCTTATTGTCCTCTTTCCTCATTTCCCCTCCTCCTCTCTCCCTTTCCCTCCTTCTTTCTCCTTTCCCGTCTTCCCTTCTCTATCCACTTTCTCCTTCTCTTCCTCCTCTTTTCCCTTCCTTTTCCCCCTTCTCCTCTTTTTACTCCTCCCTTCCCCCTCCTCTCTCCTTTCTTCCCTTTTCTTCCCATCCCCTTCCATCCCTCCCCCAACACCTGAAAAACACTCCTGCTCTGGATTCCCCAGCTCCCTCTACTATGTACTTGCCCACGAGATGGGGAGTAGGGAGACAGGGTGGGGGGTGGTGGTGGTGGTGGAGTATATCTTTGAACATGGTTATCAGAAGAAATGAAAGGAGAAGGGGGTGGTGGAGTGAAACCTAGCAGCAAGGTTGTTCTGGGAGCCTTTCTCACTCTGGGATGGACAGAGTAGGGGAAATCATGCTCCACACTTTCACTACCAACAACCGTGGTGGTATTTACATATGCCAGATGCTGCTAAGTAGAAATACCACCCTCCTAAAAGTACTGCCCTCTTTTTTTTTAAGGTTTATTTGATTTTTTTCAATGAACATAATCTTTTTTCTCTCCCTCTTACCATCCCTCACTACTTGGGAAAAACAAAATGTTAGTAAGGAATAGGCCATGTCCAAAAATCTGGTCTTGTTCTATACCCTGAGCCCATCACTACTGCCAGGAAGTGGGTAGCAAGCTCCATCACTGGTCCTCTGGAATGAGGGTTGGTCTTTGAATTCTTAAAGTGTTCTGAAGTGTATGAAGCTTACATGCTAAGAAGCTGTATGAAGCACAATAGGGAGTCCTAAAGAAGTAAAGCATCTCATTTGTGTAAGAAACAAGAATGAAGAATAAAAAGAAATATGGGAAGATACATGACGTGATGCAAAGTGGAAGTAAAACCAGGAGACAGATAGATTTGCATATATGTAGCTAGGTGGCACAATGAATAAAGTGCTGAGTCTGGAGCCAGAGAGAGCCGAGTTCCAATCCTGCCTCAGACATTTATTAGCTGTATGATCTTGGGCAAGTCACCTCTTGCTGCCTGAGTTTTCTCAGCCCTGAAATTAGGAATAATAATAGCCCCTACCACCAGGGTTGTTGCCCAGATCAAACACGATGTTTATGAAGTGTTTAGCACGGCGCCTGGTACTTGGTAGGTGCTTATTAAATATTTGCTTCTAGTCTAGTTTCCTCCCAACATATACAATGTAAATGGAAAGAACAGTAATAACAACAACAATAAAAAGATAATTATAATGCCCAACTTGGTCCCCAAGGAGCAGATGAAAAAATGCACTGCCCCCTCTTTTGGCAGAGGTGGGGGAATACGGGTGTGGAACACCGCATATACTGTCAGATGTGGTTGATCTGCTTGGTTTTCCTGCACTGCTTTGTTTTTCCTCTTTCTTTTTTATCCTTTGTTACAAAGGGTGTCTCACTCAGGGAAACGAGGACGAATATTTTTGGAAATGAAAGCCAATGTTAAGACAAAAGTTTGTGGTTTTTTTATCTTTTGGTTTTTTTTTTTTTAAAGTAGTGAGCAAGTCATCCTTTTCCTCTGGGAGTTTTCAAAAAAGAACTGTTTTCTATGTTCATGTGCAAGTTTCACAGGGAACAGGACTTGAGACATGCGTTTCTGGCTGGTGAGTTTGAGAACACTCAGCTCGGTTGAAGGAAGACTTTGTTCATTTCACTTCCTGTACAGACATCTCCTCCCAGCCTTTCCTGTGACCTCATCCTTTCCATATATCTCTGTCTTGGGATTTCCTTTGTGATGGGGAGAGGCTTTTTGAAGGCTGGCCATCTCTAGTTCCATCTCTTTTCCTGTGGCAGCTCTCAATTCTCTCCACAAAAGCAATTCCATTGTCCATAACTACTCAGTTCCCTTTACACTGTTCAGAGTTTACTTCCTGGTCCTTTTAGAGATGACATCAGGCAAAGCCAAAAGAGGTTCAGATTAAAGATTGTTACAAATTAAGATCAAACAAAGCATGATTTAAGTTGGTTATGAGAAGGTTGAATTATTCTAGGTGAAACCTGCCATGGAGAAGATGATAAGCAAAACAGACATTATGCATTGACCTACTAGGTAGGATTTTACTTTTTTTTTTTGATTAGGCATTGGGGTTAAGTGACTTGCCCAGGGTCACACAGCTAGTGAGTGTTATGTGTCTGAGACGGAACTTGAACTCAGGTCCTTCTGAATCCAGGGCCGGTGCTCTATCCACTGTGCCACCTAGCTGCCCCCAGACAAGATTTTACTAAGGCCAGAAAAGCTTCCTGCCCTCCTCCCCATTCTGCCTGACTTAAATCCAATTTATGCACAAGTCAAGAAGACATCAGCCTGTGATATCATTGGTCTTCTTCGAAAACAACCCTGTTTTTGTCATTCAGTTGTGACTGTATTGGGGGTTTTCTTGGCAAAGATAACTGGAGTGGTTTGCTATTTCTTTTCTCCAGCTCATTTTACAGATAAGGAAACTGAGGCAAACAGGATTAAGTGACTTACCCAGGGTCACACAGCTAGTAAGCATCTGAGGCCAGATTTGAACTCACAAATTTGAGTCTTCCTGACTCCAGGCCCTAGATTCAAATCCTACTTCTGCCACTTACAAGTGTGCTCTTGGCCAAGTCAATGAATCTTTCTGAGTTTGTTTTCTCACCTATAAGGTGAGAAGATCTCTAAATTCCCTTCCATCTTTAAATCCATAAGCAACTGAATGCTAAGGTGTTGGGTGACAACTTTCCCAAGGATATTTGTATTTCTAATAAAGAAGGCAATGTTCAACTTGAAAGAATGAATCTCTAATGGAGGAACTTCAGTCAATGTTATACGGATGGGGAGCTTTGCGGGGGTGCAGAGGAATTTTCTTGACTTCCCCCAAAGCTCATCATGTCAACTTATGCCTAAGTGGACATATTTTACCAGTTAGGCCTGACAGATCCCCAGGATACTAAACCTTTAGGCACAGTTTTCAATGGTTTTCTTCTCCCTTGTTGTTTCTTCCCCTCAATTCTAAAAAGACATAAAGTACAGTTTACCCAGCAGGTAGGTGGTGCAGTAGATAGAGCGCTAGGCGTGGAGTCAGAAAAGCTTCCTGAGTTCCAATCTGACCCCAGACACTTACTAGCTGTATGACTCTAGGCAAGCCTTTGCCTCGGTTTCTTCATCTGTAAAATGAACTGAAGATGGAAATGGTGAACCACGCTAGTATCTTTGCCAAGAAAACTCCAAATGGGGTCACAAAGAGTCAGACACAACTGAAACGACCGAACAATAACACCAGTTTTTCCAAAAGGCCAGTAGGAAGATGTCTAATTATTTTGTAAGGTGGTCTGGTTTCCATATTTGGTTTCATTCCCTGGTAAAGGCAGTACCTAGCCCCAGGTATTTATCCTGACTCTCCCTTCCAGTAGAGTGCTATCAGCTTCTCCAAAGAGCAGGCACATAAAGCTTTCTTTTGAACCTTTTACATGAGTCATATTATTGTTTTAAAATTTTTTCAGTGTTTGCATTCATGTGTCAATATTTCTCTTATAGCTTGTGCGATCACCTACACCAAATGCCTTCAGTAGGAGTCCCATCTTTGATCAGAAGATTCCTGAAAGAGTAACACTCAATAAACGTCTAAAAACCATCAGGGAAAAAAAGATTGCTTTGGGACCATTTAGTGAGGCCCAATGCTTATCTAAGACTGAATAAAAGCCAAGAAAAGAAAAGAAAAAAGACCTTTTCATCATCTTCCAGTTGAAGAAAAAAAATCCCCTTGATCCCATCAAGAAGTAGACAACTGATAGGTAGCTTTGTTGTCAGAAGAGTCTATCTTATCATTCTGTATTATCTGTTTGTTCAGTATGTCTATAAACTGGATGCTGAGGAGGAACTGGATTAATTTCTTAATTTAAGTCATTGTTGAGGAGTGGTTGATCCAACTCCTTCTCTCCCCACCAGAGCTCTCTAGTTCACTAGAACTCAAAATAAGTAGAGCTTTGGCATGTTTTGCACAATGCACAGGAGGTCTTTTGAGGCATGGCCCGGAGCTCCTTTCCCCAAACCAAGAATCAGCTCTGATGAGTTTTTATCAACAGGTTTGGGAAAGGACAAATGCAGTGGCTTCAACCCACTAATCAAAGTTGGAGGAGAGGGTGGGGTATGTCCCTGGAATCCATCACAAACCCTAACTGGCTAAATCATGTTCTCTCCCTTGTGAGTGGGAGGTAGTAACTACTTTTAAATCCCTAGTATATACCTCAAATATTCCACAAAACAGATTAGCAATGATTCTCTTGATACTGCAGCCTTAAAATGTTTAATGACCTCTAAAAGAGTTAGGCTTCTGACGGAACCAGAATTCTGTCATTCATTCAACAGAACAAGCTTGACAGTTATGTCAACATGACGTGGTGTTCAACATGTTCAAATGTTCAACAAACATTAAGTATCTACATATGCAAAGTGAGTGGGATGTGAAGATAGATAAACCAGCTCCTGCCCTCAGAAACTCTTGGGGGAGCTCATAAAAGTTTAGCTGGAGTTGAGTGAGAACACAGAGTAGTGGCTACAGGACAGATGGGAAGATATTCTGAAGATCTAGTTTCCTTCACTATTACTATTTACCTACATAATGCCTGTGGACCTCTCCTCTTTAAAGAGCTGAGTCATTCGGCGTTCAAACTTGAAAAAAAAAAGTAGTTTTAAATCCTACTTCTCATCCTCCCTTCTGACTCTCGGCCTCCTTCCATTCTCACCCCCTTAATATTATTGGTACCATAATTATAAACAGAATATGAGCATAAAGAAACATAGTCCCCCCACAAAAGTCAATGACTGGTATTTCTGAAAGAGTCCGTGGAAACTGTGGGACACAATTACTGGAGGAAAAAAAGGAACCTTTTTTTCACATGCCCTCTGAACATTAGAAGAAAAAAAAAAGAGTAGAACAACTTTCAGAGAAAACTCTAAGGAATTTCGGTGAATTCTTGAGCCTCATTGCTAGACCTAATATAGATGGTTATAGATAAAATTCCATTGTGACAACTAATTTGAGTATGTAGAGGTTTTATGTAATAAAACTACTTCCATTGTTCAATATCTGGCCTTTGGAAAAAAAATAATCTAGCTACAAAGAATTCTATACAATGAACAATACTGTTCAGGTCCTTTCCTTGATTTCTATTCCTGTAATAACCACTCTACGAGGAAAACATTTCATTGTGAGTCATTTGCATCATAGGCTAGAATAGTTGTGGCAGTCTGAAAAACGTCTAGTTCAGATGGACCTCTTTGAAAAACCTTACAATATTCCTCAGAGGTAGGTACTACAGGTATAATTTTATAGATGAAAAAATTGAACATCACAGAAGTGAAGTGACTAGCATATGGTCACAAAATATCCGAGGCAACATTCAAATCCAGGTTTTCCTGTCTGCAAATCTTGCACTCAACCATACCATATATAAAACCTGTTACCACTGCACAGTCCTGCTATGGAGAATGGAATTTAGGTGGTATTCTTCTGAACTAGTAGGAGTAGAAGGAGCAACTAGGGCTTTGTGTATGTGTAACCTGGGTGTACCACGTCCCGAGGGCAGGCAAAATGATTCAAAGAATCATTGACAACCTTCTTCCTCCAGTGGCCCGAAGATTGTTATACCCCAGAACCTAGCAACCCCCCAACTGAAAAACAAGACCCAAATGTATCTTTGTCCCTATAGTAACCGAGACACCTGTTCCTTTACCCTGGCTTCCTCCTGTCTCATATATATTTCAAGTTAGGTCTAAGCCTTTCTTTGTATAGGTTAAACTATGCCAATAATAAAAGTGTATGGCATTTAGCATCATTGCCTGATCTATTTCTTTTGTGAATGCCTTAAGTCCCAGATCTGGGGACAATAGAAGAATTAGGCTAATCTCTTTAATCAACAATTGGTGAGTATGCAGGTACTTTGTATGTCCACAGTGCTGTTCCAGGTTGGGGTGAGGTGGGGGGTGGTTTGATAGGACATAGCTATGTAGGACACAGCCTCTGTCTTATCCTCAAGGAATCTCCAGAGTAGTTGGTGGATGGGATAGGGAGGGGACAGAAAAGAATCAAATGAGTGAAACAAAATAAGATTTGGAGGTCTGTGATTTGACTGTGTTCAATCAAATGCTAATTTTGAGGTACACTATAAATGTTGTAGGGGTCTGGAAAAGAGGGAGATAAGTGAGCCTGAAAATGTTTCTTGATCCATTTCTTCATGCTCTTCCGTGGTGACCTCATCATCTGGTTTCATTATCACCTTCATTCAAATGAATCCTAAATCTGTGTATTAAATCCTCAACTGCCTGTCAGACATCTTTACTTGGATGTCTCATAGACATCTCAAATTCAACATATTCAAAGTGGACCGTGTTATCTTTCCCCTTGGGAATTTAATTCAGGTAATCACTACATATAGTCCTGTGGGCAAGAATCCCTTAGAAAGAAATGGAGTAGCCTTCATAGTCAATAAAAGGATGAGAAAAAGATGCCATTCATCAAAGGGGATTGGAGTACTAAGGTAGGAAATCAAAAGACAATTAGAATAACAGGCAAGTTTGGCCTTGGAGTACAAAATGAAGGAGGACAGAGACTAAGAAAGCTGGGGGGTTTTTTTTGTTTTGTTTTTAGGCAATTGGAGTTAAATGACTTGCCTAGGGTCACACAGCTAGTAAGTATCAAGTATCTGATCTGAGGCCTGATTTGAACTCAGGTCCTCCTGACTCCAGGGCCGGTGCTCTATTCACTGCCCCACCTAATAGAGTTTTGTCAGAATAATACTTTTTGGGGGCAGCTAGGTGGCCCAGTGGATACAGCACTAGCTCTGAAGTCAGGAGGACCTGAGTTCAAATCTGGTCTCAGACCAGACGCTTGACACTTACTAGCCATGCGACCCTGGGCAAGTCACTTAACCCCAATTGCTGTGGCAAATCTGGAAAATATACTAAAAAGCAGAGACATCACCTTGTTGACAAAGGTCCACAGAGTCAAAGCTATAGTTTTTCCAGTAGTAATACATAGCTGTGAGAGTTGGACTATAAGGAAAACTGAGTGCTGTGAGAATTGCAGAATTGACACTTTCGAGTTGTGGTGCTGGAGAAGACTTTTAAGAGTCTCTTGGACAGCAAGGAGATCAAATCAGTTAACACCTAAAGAAATTAATTCAGGCTATTCACTGGAAGATTAGGTACTGAAGCTGAAGCTTAAACACTTTGGCTGCATAATGAAAAGATGGGATTCATTAGAAAATACCCTGATGTATGGAAAGATTGAAAGCAAAATGAAGAGGACACCAGAAAATGAGATAAATAGATAATATCATGGAAACAATGAACATGAACTTGGACAGACTTCAAGAGACAGTGGAGACTACTGTGTCTGTGTCCCAAAGAGATCATAAAAAAGGGGAAAGGACCCACATGTACAAAAATATTGATAGCAGCTCTTTGTGGTGGCAAAGAATTAGAAACTGTGGGGATGCCCATCAATTGGGGAATGACTGAACAAGTTGTGCTGTATGAGTGTAATAGATTACTCTTATTCTGTAAGAAGTGATGAGCAGGCAGATTTCAAAAAAACCTGGAAAAACTTACATGACCTGATGTCGAGTGAAGTGAGCAGAAGCAGGAGAACATTGCTCACAGTAACAACATCGTGTGATGATCAGCTATGACAGACGTAGCTCTTCTCAGCAATACAATGATCCAAGACAATTCCAAAAGATTCATAATGGAAAATGCTATCCACATCCAAAGAAAGAACTATGGAATCTAAATGTAGATCAAAGCATACTATTTTCATTTTTTTGTCTTTGTTTTTTTTCTTTCTCATGGTTTTTCCCTTTTGTTTTGATTCTTCTTTCACAACACGACTAATGTGGAAATACGTCTAACATGATTGTATATGTATAACCTATATCGGATAGATTGGGGGGGGAGGGAAGAAAGGGAGGGAGGGAGAAGAATTTGGAACTCAAAATCTTACAAAAATGAATGTTGAAAACTATCTTTCCATATAATTAAGGGGAAAATAGTACTAAGTGCAACAACAGAAAAAGAGATAGCAGAGGATAGAAAGGTCTTCTGTGCTATGGTCTGTGGTGTCATGAAGAGTCAGACATGTTGTTTGTCCTTTATTCTAGAAGAGGACCATGACATCAGGAAGGTGATGCCATAACTTGCAAGTGAATTGGATTTAAGTGAG
This sequence comes from Phascolarctos cinereus, assembly GCF_003287225.1. NCBI lineage: Eukaryota > Metazoa > Chordata > Mammalia > Diprotodontia > Phascolarctidae > Phascolarctos > Phascolarctos cinereus. The sequence goes on from NW_027555736.1 coordinate 229,488,038, forward strand.
GGAGGGCTGTGCTAAATCACCAGCCATCTGGGTCCAGTGGCAAGACACAGATCAGGATGACTGGAGATGGCCCCCTCCCCTCTTCTGCGAGGTATAGACAGAGAAGCAGGTTGTCAATTAATTAACTAGCTAGGGAAAATAGTATATACATTTGGCCATTAGGTGGCACTGTTCTTATGCTACTAACTGTATCAGAGGATATTTGCCAAAGGTCCAAGTAATCTGCCCGCTCACCATTGGATTCTCTCTTTTTTCCACTTTTAGACTTGAGTTCAAATCCAGCCTCAGACACTTACTAGCTGTGTGATCCTGGGCAAATTACTTAATCTTTATTTCTCTCAGTTTACACATCTGTAAAATGGGGACAATAACAGCACCTACTTCTCAAGGTTGTCGTGAGGATCAAGTAAGATAATAATTGTAAAGTGCTTAGAACAATGCCTGGCACATAGTAAGTGCTATATAAATGGCACAGCTATTCTTCCTCCCACTATCCTCAGGATCTCTAGGGCTCATGGGACAGTGCTGCAGGCTTCTGGTTCTAGATAGTCTAGGGTTATGCACGGAAATATGGCACAAAATTACTAAAATAGGAAAATCTTTCATCTTTGCTTGGAGCCCCTGCCTTGAATTTCTGGGAAATCTCCCCCTCTTCTCTGACTAACTCCATTCATAAGGCTTTTTTGACTTTTTAGTGGTCATAAGATATATTAAAAGGATTGACTTTTTAGTGGTCTGAAGCTATATTAAAAGGGTGTAACTATAAAAGAATGATAGCACCATGAAAGTAGCTGTAAGAAAGCTTTTGAAAATTAAAACTATTTCAAAAAACTGCTTGGCTGAATTAACCACTGTCATCACATCTCCTTCCAGCTAATACACTGGGGGAAAGAATAAGGGAAAGGATTGTGGGTTTGGAATTCACTGAGATCAGCCCAACACGTATTCAGAAAAAAAAAACCAACAAAACAAAACAACAGAGGGCATGTCAAGTGAGGAAATGCCACCAGCCAGTCTCCCTGATGCTAAAGTTTCAAGGCAGCTGCTGGTCTGACCTAGGGTCACTCCAGGCTGGTCTCCACTGCAATATCTGGTCTTGCCCTGCTCCAGGTCCCTGAGAAGGCTTCCCAGTTGTGCCCTAGTTCCACAGTGATTCTGGCAAGCCAGCTCTGGCTGGAGTCAGTGCAGCCTTAGCCGGGAAAGAGGTGGGAAGCTGGGGGTGGGAGAAATGGGTGGGGAAGAATGAAAGCTGGCTTTGGGCTGCCTCGGCCAACTGAGAGCCCCAGTCTCCCTGAAGTCTCTGTTCTAGTGCTATGGAATGATTGGTCTGGAATCACAGATTGGAAGTCTCTTCCAGGGCAAAGAGAAACCTACTTTTCATATTGGCTTCATTAATCTATTTCTCCCAGTCGACTTCTGAAAGGCAATTCATACATACTTTGTATTTTAATATATTTTTATTTATTTCATTAAATGTCTCCTAATTACACATAAAAAAAATTTAACATCCATTTTTTTAAGATTTCAAATTACAAATTCTCTCCCTCCCTCTTGCCCCTCCTACTCCTTGAGAAGACAAGCAGTATGATATCGATTAGACATGTGAAGTCATGCAAAACACATTTCCATGTCAGCCATGTTGCAAAAGAAAACACACACACAAATCAAGAAATATAAAGAAATACTTTGTATTTTTTAAAAATAACATGTTTTCTGTATTTTACATGATTGTACATATATAACCTATATTAAATAGCTTACTATCTTAGGGAGGAGGAAGGGGAAGGAAGGAGGGGGAAAAATTTGGAACTCAAAATCTTATTTAAAAATGAATGTTATAAATTGTCTTTACATGTAATTGGAAAAAAGAAACTACCATTTAAAATGAAAAAAAAAAAGCAACAACCACATTTTTCCTAGTAAAGTATAAGGGACTAATTTTTTAAAAAATTCTTTACATTCTCAGTGCCTAGCACATTAATAAATATTTGCTGAATTGAATGACAACATTCAATAAGTAGAATATCCCATGGAATTTTTTTATAGCAGGATTCTTCTTTTTTTGGTGAGGCAATCAGGGTTAAGTGACTTGCCTAGAGTCACACAGCTGGTAAGTGTCAAGTGTCTGAGGTCACATTTGAACTCTGGACCTCCTGACTCCAAGGCCTGAGCTCTATCCAGTGCTCCACCTAGCTGCCCTGATAGGATTTGGCATGTTAATTAAAGTCAGATCCCTAATATAGCAACCGAAGCCCCAAGGGCAATATTTTTTTTAAAGGCAATTGGGGTTAAGTGACTTGCCCAGGGTCACACAGCTAGTAAGTGTCAAGTGTTTGATCTGAGGCCAGATTTGAACTCAGGTCATCCTGACCTCAGGGCTGGTGCTAGAGTGTATACTTTAATAGATTAAAGCTGCATTTGAACTTCTGGGACATCTGTATCTCAGGATACAGATAGCTTTCCAGGGGACAAGATTCCAAGATCCTTTTCAACTCTTATCTAATGATCTAATTATCTAAAATCTCATTATCTCCTACGAATCCAAGACTTAAGAGTTAGCTGACCCTCAATCCCTGCCCCGAAAGATCTTTCCTTTTGGCTCTATGTCAACCTGGTTACTTTACTCTGGAATACCCTAGCTTGTCAATTTCTTTTTTTAAAACATGGCATTCAGAACTAGACATGATATTCTAGGTGTTGTATGACCAGGGCAGCATACAGGTGGAATATCCCTTCTCCTGTACTGAACACCAAGCTTCTATTAACTAATGTAGGCTAAAGAGGTAGGGAGGAATATGGTCGAAATCAAGTCTTGGCTCTCATGCATGTTAACTTCAACCTTATGCAAGTCATGTAACTTCTAGGTAACTCTCTAAGACAATATAATTGCTCATCTGCATGGGCAGAGGGAATTTCCACGCTAGGAACTCAATACACAGACGAAGTTACAAGTCTAGACCAAAAAAAAAAAAGATTGCATCAGCTGTTATTGCCTGCCACATCACACTGCTGACTCACGATGAACTGTCAGTCCACTCAAGGTTCCCCAGTGCTTTTCCCACATGAATTGTTTTCTAGATGGGTATCACCAGAGGAGAGGGCTAAGATAAGGGGAAAGGCTGAGTAACCGGAGGTCATGATAAGGGGAGAAAACAGGTTCAGGAAATGTGCAGAAAAGGGAAAAGTTTTATATAAGGAGTTTATAGTTTGAAATATTAGAGGTGACACAGTTCTGAGCAACTAATTAAATCCAAGGGATAGTCATACAAGGAGAGGGATATGAAGAGAATATTTCAAGTTGGGAAAGTTGTGGAATTGTAGAGTGGAGATGGGACCTTTCTGACAATCCATTCAAGGACAAAATTCACACTTATTATACATAACACTCTGTATTCTCTAATGCCTCTGATTTAGCTTCTGCCTGGTTCAACAGAGTTCTATGTTTTTCTTTTCAGGAGTGAATAGCAATTAGAGACCTCCCCAAAAAATGTCAGAGAAAAGATAGGGGCTCTTCAGATGGTCGGTTTCTAGAACACTACCCATTCAGGCCAACTTAGCACCAGTAGGCTGCTTTCCATATGCTTCATAGGGCTAACAGATAAAATGTTCCCTATAAAAGTCAGCAAAATCATTCTAGCAAGTAATCAGGCCAAGCAATGACCTGGATCCCATCCATCGTTTAAAGAAACTGTCAGCTTTCTCACTGCTATGCAGAGAACATTTTCATGCCTCCACTGAGTTGGCTTTTCTTGTTGGATGTGTTTGGAAAAGACTTCGACTTTTTCAAGCTTTCAAGGCCATCCAGTTCCTCCGGAAACTTTTACAAGAGGTCCGTCATCAGATTTACCCCCAGACTTTGGAATTTGTTTGTGTCATTTTCCTTTACCTTGTGTAGGTAGCTAGGTAGGTGTGGTGGATAGAGCACCAGGCCCAGAGTCTGGAAGACCCAAGTTCAAATCCAGTTTCAGACACTAGCTGTGTGATGTTGAACAAGTTACTTAACTTCTTTTTGCCTTAGTTTCCTCAAAATGGGGGTAATTACAGCACTTACTTTCCAGGGTTATTGTAAGAATCAAAAGAGGTAATATTTGTGAAGTGCTTAGCACAGTGCCTGGCACATAGTAGGGGCTATATAAATGTTTATCTCTTTTCTCCCCCTTCCCCTTTAACCTTCTAAGACAAATAATATTTTTGGTCAAGTAAAGAGGCTGACATTAGTATGGATAGAATAGTTGGATAGTCAATGCACCTGTGGGACATTCACAAGGATAATCATAGGCCCTCAGATGTTAAATCTGGTAACACCACTGTGCCCTCAAAAAATAAAAATAAGTAAAAGACTATACATTACAGATGGTAGCATCCATTTGCTTATCTGCCCATCAGTACTATTCATAGACACTGGCTCTCCATGCACCTAGATAGCAGGCCTGAAGTTCAGATCCATCTTTGGGAAGCATTCCCAATGGCCCTTCCCCTTCCTCTCAGAGAAGGGAAGGGTTCTAGAAACTGACAACCAGAAGAACCTTCAGAGGAAAGGTCACTCACTAGGAGTGCTCCCTCAGGGATACCCAGGATACCCAGCTCAAATTCTAAGCACACCTAAAATTGCAGCAAAGGACCATAAATTTAGAGTTGGGAGGGACTCGGAGGAGGGGGCATAAAATTCAACATTTTTTTGGTCCTGGGGTCCGGACAGACTGCTAGTGGGGACGTGAAGCATGGTCTGGGGCCAGGAAAGAGTCAAGGTGAATTTTCTCTTGCTCACCAGACAGAGTACAAGTACACCAGAAAAAACCAGAGGTGCCTCTAATTCCCTCCTGTAGCATCAGCTCATTATAGACCTGGTGCCCTTTACTCAGTCTTTACCTGTGGTAGTGTTTTTCAAACTGAGTCATGTTTTTGACTCATTTTATAGATGAGGAAATTGAGGCTGAGAAAATGTAAGTGGCTTGTCTATCATCGCACGGTTAGAGGGTGAGGCAAGATTGTATTCCAGTTAGTCTCCCCAACTCCAAGTTCAGTGATCTGGCCACACTAGGATTCAAAAGAAGGAGAGCGCAAAGGGAGAGTTCAGGAAATAGAAGTCAGTTTTATCTCTTCCTATCACCCTCAATTCACTATCAATCCCCAAACAGCTATTTGGACATCTATAGCTCTGATTAGAACTATAATCACCAACTCTTGTGCGTGCAAACACCATAACATGCCTCCAGGACAGGCAGCACCCTCAAATTAACCGTTGAAGACAAATTCAGTTGTAAGATTGGCGTTGGGGGTGGGGAACTTTCAAATCTCAGGACAAAAATTCCCATTGGGAGAGAAACCCCAAAACATTATTGCGTGGTAAAGAGGAGACATAGAATCCAGGGCACTACAAACCTTTCCCGGGGAAGGTATTTCAGAGAGAGGTGACCATTCAGGGTCAAACAAAATATTCTGGAGTATAAGGGTCCTCTAGCTTTTTATTTTAGCTAACTATTCTTGTGAACTAAATGCTAAACTCAGATATTTCTACCCGCTGAAGGAGTACCAAGTACTGTCAGCGTTCCCTAAAACACTCCACTTTAGCTACCACTTACTCCATGACTCTCATGACTCAGTTTGAAAAACACTACTATAGGCAAAGACTGAGTAAAGGCCACCAGGTTTATAATGAGCTGATGCTACAGGAGGGAATTAGAGGCACCTCTGTTTTTTTTTTCTGGTTTACTTCTACTCTGGTGAGCAAGAGAAAATTCACCTTGACTCTTTCCTGGTCCCAGACCATGCTTCACGTCCCACCCAGCAGTCTATCTGGACACCAGAGCCTGCCCAGTGAGAACATCTTGCCATTTACCCTCAGTCCTGCCTATGAATCACCCCACCCTTTTTCTATCTCCTGTTCTTGCTCTGGGAACAATAATTGAGTGAATTCTAGCACTGCTTTTGAGATGTGACAATCTACTTACTGTCTTTTGGCTCTACTCACCCACCCTAGTGACTGCCTCAATTAACCCTTCTCTGGCTACTGTTCCCCATATTTTATCACCACATTAGATAGTGAGTTCCTCGAAGGCAGGGACAATCTCACTTTTGTATTTGTATCCCCCAGAGCTTAACACAATGCCTGGTTGTAGTAACTGAAACTTAATAAATGTCTGATGATTATTTGATTTCTACCCAATCCATTTCCATTTTTTTCCCCCTGATCCTGAAACTGTATTCCTTCTTTAGAGGCTTTGCTTACATTCAATCATACATTGAATGTTTCTTGTGGGATTAAATGTTGTCTTAGCTACTTTTTTATTTTTTTATTTAATAGTATTTTATTTTTTCCAATTACATGTAAAGACAATTTTCAACATTCATTTTTTTGAAAAATGTTGAGTTCCAAATTTCTCTCCCTCTCTCCCTCCCCCTCCCCCTCCCCAAGACAACAAGCAATCTGATACAGATTACACATGTGCAATCATGTAAAACATTTCCGCATTAGTCATGTTGTGAAAGAAGAACCAGAACAAAAGGAGAAAGAAGTGAAAATGGTATGCGTCCATTTGCATTCAGACTCAACAGTTCTTTCTCTGGACGTGGATAGCATTTTCCAACATGACTCTTTTGGAATTGTCTTGAATCATTGTATTGCCAAGAAGAGCTAAGTCAATCAGTTGAGCCTCACACGATGTTGTTGTTAGTTGTGTATAATGTTGTGCTGGTTCTGCTCACTTCACTCAGCATCAGTTCATGTAAGTCTTTCCAGGTTTTTCTGAAATCCACCTACTGATCATTTCTCCCCCCTCCCCCTTAATCATATTTTATTTTTTCCAATGACATGCAAAAATAGTTTTCAACATTCACTTTTACAAGATTTTTGAGCTCCAATTTTTTTTTCTCCTTCCCTCCTCTCCCCTTCCCCGAGATGGCATGCAATCTGACACAGGTTATAAATGTATAATCATATTAAACATATTTCCACATTAGTCATATTGTGAAAGAAGAATCAGAACAAAAGGGAAAAGCCAGAAGAAAGAAATAAAAGAGAGAAAAAAATAATACACTTTGATTTGCATTTAGACTCCATAGTTCTTTCTCTGGGTGTGGACAGTATTTTCCCTCATGAGTCCCTTGGAATTGTCTTAGATCATTGCATTGCTGAGAAGAGCTAAGTCTATCAAAGTTGGTCATTGTACGATGTGGCGGTTACTGTATACAATGTTCTCCTGGTTCTGCTCACTTCACTCAGCATCAGTTCATGTAAGTCCTTCCAGGTTTTTCTGAAGCCACCCTGCTCATCATTTCTGATAGAACAATAGTATTCCATTACATTCATATGCCACAACTTGTTCAGTCGTTCCCCAGTTGATGGGCTTCCCCTCAATTTCCAATTCTTTGCCGACACAAAAAGTTAGCTACCTTTGGGTCGCAGAATATTATCCTTGTGAGTTTCTGACCCTCAGCAGTAACTGCTAGGGGGAGAATGAAATAAGGCAAGGATGTGGAGTGAGGGAGTTGAGGAAGAGGCAAGGAAGATTAGAAGTCATAGTTGGTCTTCCTCCCATTAATTCCTTAAACCTAATTTGTACTCCCAGAGTTATCTCCAGAATGATTGACTCTGGATGTATCTTCCAAGATCTCACCACTAGATGTCAGATGGACTACAAGCTTAACTCCCAGCTGACTGCCCATTTTCAGAGCTGTTGAAGCAAATACAAAGACAGTAAATATTGATTAAGCCCTGTTGGGTGGAGTGCTTGGGTAAGGAGACACACAGATTAGATAAACTGTGATTCTCTGGCCTCAAGGTGCTTATGAGCTGGTAAAGGAGTAAGACAACATCAGAGATAGCTAGAATATACAATATCAAAGTCCAATCAATCAATTAGCATTTATTAAGCCACTTCCTAGCTATGTGACCCTGGGCAAGTCACTTAACCCTGTTTGCCTCAGTTTCCTCTTATGTAAAACGAGCTGGAGGAGGAAATGGCAAATCACTTCAGTATCTTTGCCAAGAAAACCCCAAATGGAGTCACGAGGAGTCAGACAAGACTGAAATGGTGGAACAATAAAAGCCTCTACTACTTGGTAGGCACTGTGTTAAGTAAAAGAGAGTCCCTGCCCTCAAGGAGCTCGCAGTCTAATGGGGGAGATAACAAGGAAACAAATAATGTAAAAACAAGCTATATACAGGATAAAGAGGAAATAAGCAACAGAGGAAAGTCACTAGAATGAAGAAGCTTTGGGAAAGGCTTCCTAAAAAGGTGGGATTTTAGCTGGGACTTGAAGGAAGCCAGGGAAACCAGTGGGCAGAGATGAGGAGGGGAGAGAGTTCCAGGCAGGAGGAACAGGAAGAGAAAATGCCCAGAGCAGAGAAAAGGGCGTTTTGTTTGTGGAACAGCCAGAAGGCCATTGTCAACAGCTGGAAGGACACCTGTAAGGTGTAAGAAGACTGGAAAAGCGGGGAAGGAGTTAGATTATGAAAAGCTTTCAATGCCAAATAGAAGATTTTGCATTTGATCCTATGGGTGATAAAGAATCACTTGGGTTTATTGAGTATGGGGGTAACATAGTCAGACCTACACCTCACAAAGGTCACATTGGTGGCTGAATGGAGCATGTATTGCAATGGAGGGAGACTTGGGGCAAGCAGCAGACTATTGAAATAGTCCAGGTCTGAAGTGATAAGACCCCGTGCCAAAGGACTAGAGAGATGCCAAAAATGTGAGGTCTGATCAATTGAGGTGAGGTATAAAAGGGATCAGGGAGGGCTTCCTGAATATAATTTAAGCTCACCTTGAAAAGATGGGCAGGGATTCAACAGGCAGTGAGGGGGAGGGAGGGCATTTTCAAAACAGGAATAAGCAGAGTTGTAGAGATGTATGAAAAAAGTTTAAGGGGTTGGAGGAAAGCATAATTCAGTTTTGCTAGTGAATGGAGCATGTACAGGGGGATTATCTGTATCTACTGAGTTTATATGTTCGCGTACTTGAAAAAATTTGGGTGGTATTGCCTAGTTAGCTAGAGTACTGGCCTTTGAGCCAGGAAGACCTGGGTTCAAATCCTGCCTCTTATATACTAGCAGTGTGACCCTGGTCAAATCACTAAACCTCTCAGTGCTCTGAACAACTGCCTAAAGATCTAAGTGCAGAGAAGTGTGTGACCTGCGTTGGTAAAGGGAGTTTTCTCATCTGGGAGTTCCCTATACCAATGAAATCACAGGTCTACTTTGTAGCCCACATGAAAACAAAGTGAGTAAGTTCCTTCATTCCTTTTCATTTTTTTTTCTTTTTAGGCAATTGGGGTTAAGTGACTTGCAGTGTTTGGTCTGAGGTCAGATTTGAACTCAGGTCCTCCTGACTTCAGAGCCAGTGCTCTATCCACTGTGCCACCTAGCTGCTCCCCTTCATTCCTTTTTCAAATTGTTTTCTGACTCCAAGTAAAATATGTCTTTGGAAGCACCCAAATGTCATTGTACACTGATTTCACATTTCTCTCCTTATCCATCCTATCTTTTGGCCAAACTGGCCTGCTTACCATCTACCTGTGTGCCTTTGCAAGGGCTGTCCCCCATGCTTTCCTAGAATTTGCTCCCATATCACTCCTAGAATCTCTGACTCCTTTCAAGACATCTTAATTACCATCTCCTACTAGAGACCTTAAGGGCAGCAAGGGGACACAGTGGAAAGAGGGTGAGACCTGGAGTTAAGAAGACCTGAGTTTAAGCTGAGTGACCCATGGCAAGTCACTTAACCCTGTTTGCCCCAGTTTCCTCATATGTAAAATGAGCTAGAGCAGAAAATGGAAAACCAGTCCAGAGATTTGCCAAGAAAATCCCAAATGGGGGCACAAAGAGTTGGACGCGACTGAAAAACAACTGAGCTGGAGACTTTTCCTGGTCCTCTCTACCCTTATCCACTGAAATTGCTTCACATGCTAGGTGGCTAAGTGGATAGGACCCAAGCTTGTGGAGTCAGGAAGACTTGAGTTCAAATCTGTCTTCAAACACTTAGGAGCTGTGTGACCCTGGGCGAGTTATTTAATCTGTCTGCCTTGGTTTCTTCAACTTAAAATGGAGTTAATAAGTGTACCTACCTCCCAGGGTTACTGTGAAGATCAAAAAAGATATTTGTAAGACACTTTAGCACAGTGCCTGATACATTGGAGGTATTCATGAATACTTATTTCCTTCTTGTATATTTTTGTATATGTATAGTATTTAATTACTTGTTTAAATATTATTTTATGCCAGTAGGTATAAGCTCCTTGAAGATAGGGATTGTTTTCATTTTTCATCTTTGTATCTCTAGTGTCTTATACCTAACAGATACTAGATAAATATCCACCATATTGGGTTGAATTGAATTTCAGAAATTGAAGGGCCCTTGGAGATCTTTTAGCTCAACTCCTCAGTCTCTGAGTAAGGAAACTGAGGCCCACACAGATAAAGTGATTTGTCCAAGGTCACACAACCAATTGGAGCTAGAGCTAAGATCAGAGCTCAGGTCTTTTAAGGTCCAGTTCAGATGCCAAATATCCCCTTAGTATACAGCATCTGCTCCTTGCTGCTATTCTAGCAGGGTAGGGGAAACAAGGCAGCCTTGACGGAGTTTTCATGCACAGCCAGCTGCACCATCTGTCCCTTCAACCTTCCACATCTAAATCAATCAACAAATATTAATAGAGAGCTGGCCTTGAAATCAGAAAGACCTGGTTCAAATTCAGCCTCTGATACATGCTGTTCCTATGATCCACAGCAAATGACCTAACCTCTCAATGCCCTAGGCAACCTCCTAACATTATTAGTTGCAGAGAAGGTATAACATGCATTGGTAGAAGTTTCCGGACCCAAGAGTTCCCCATATCAATGAAATCATAGGTCTAGTTACCTATCCCTATCCCTATGTACTTGGGCACTTGGCTAATGGAAAATACTTTGTGACCTAACATGACTAATACGGAAATACGTTTACGTGATTGCACATATGTAATCTGTCAAATTCCTATACTGTTTTAGGAAGAAGGGAAGGAGGGAGGGAGAGAGAAAATTTGGAACTCAAAAATTTTTTTAGATGAATGTTAAAAATTGTCTTCATATGTAATTGGAAAAAATAAAATACTATTAAAAAAAAAAGAAAAGAGAATACCTAGTGATCCAAGTGAGCAGATCCTAACCTTCAGATGGAAGGAAACAGTGAAGTCTGAATAGGCCTGTCCACAGGTACCAACTAGTTCTGGTTTCTCTAAGCAGTTGATTGTTTCGGGCCCTTAAGATAACTCCAGTAAGAAGATAAACTCTCAGTATTTCCAGCTGACTATCAGACTGAGATAATAGCCAGGGGGCTAAGTACCAGTTGTGCAAAGTTGAACACGTGGTGAATGGGTAGAGCATTCCCATTTTATAACACGCAGGCTTTAGTTTTGGTCACGCTCTAAATTATTGTTTACCAACTCTCTGGTTGGATAATTGGGAGTATAGGCATAGCCATAGTGGATTATTCCCCTAGTCTATTTAGTATTTTGTTGTTTGTTTTTTAAAAACTTTATTTTATTTTACAGTTTTTTCAATTATCAAGTAACTCCCTCCATGGAATAAAAAAAAAAGAAAAACAAACCCCTTATAACAAATATCCATTTTGTAATTATTGTTGAGTCATTTCAGGCGTGTCTGACTCTCTATGACTCCATCTGGGGTTTTCTTGGTAAAGATGCTGGAATGGCTTGCCATTTCCTTCTCCAGATCATTTTACAAGTGAGGAAACTGAGGTAAATAGGTTAAGTAACTTGCCCAGGGTTACACAGCTAGGAAGTATCTGAAGCCAAATTTGAACTCAGGTCCTCCTGCCTCCTGCCTACAAATACCCATAGTCTTGAAAAACAAATTCCCACATCGGTCATGTCCAAAAAAAAAATTCATCTGAACCTTGAATCTATTAGTAGATGCCATGATGCATCATTGATTCTCTGGAAACATGTTGGGGTCATTGCATTGCATGAAAGTTCTTAAATTTTTCTAAATTTGTCTTTACAATGTTGTTGTGATTGTATAAATTATTCTCCTGGTACTGCTCACTTTATTCTGCATCAGTTCATAGCAATCTTCCCAGGTTTCTCTGAAACCATGCCTTTCATCATTTCTTTCAGCACAAGGGTATTCTGTCACATTCACATACCATAATTTGTTCAACCATTTCCTAGTTGATGGATCCTCTTCACCCCCCCACCTTAGTTCACAATTCTTTGCCATTACAAAAAGAGCTGCTATGCATATTTTTGTTCATATAGGTCCTTTTTTTCTCTCTTTGATTCTTTTGGGGGTACAGACCTACTTTTGCTATCAACAAAAGCAAACGACTTGAAAGCAAGTATTTTGCTATCAACAAAGCCTTAAAGATCGTGCCATGGAGGGCAAAGGATCACAACATAATCCAGATTCTTTCAGGAGCCATTCATTCTTCTTTCTTTCATTTATATATCCACAACCTTTATGAATCTGTTTTATGTATATCTGTACCACCTCTTGTAAACAAATCCCATAAACTGATTTCTGGGACAATTAAAAAGGTTTAAGAGACATGGTTTATGGGTAACAATCATTTTATTAATAATACCAGTATGGTATTGGTCATTTATCCATCTCTCTCCCTGACCAAAGGCAATAATGGCAGAGTGGATCAGGGCTTATATGTTCTTTTGGTAGAGGAGTGGCAGTCAACTCTGATTGGTTAAGAAAGAATATTACAATGAGGGGCTGAGAGTGACATCCTGTCACCCATGGACAGAGAAACTGTCTCTATACCTAGACCCCCCAGCCTTGGGCAATCTATTCAAAGTATTTATGTCTCACCCAAGCCTGAGCAGAACACAATGGCTACTCCACCAGGGTAGCTGGTTGAATAAGAGAGTTAGTCCAATCTCACTGTCAGCAATGTCTTATAAGAGACTGAACTTTTTAAAATCAGGACTTTAGAAGAATGGGAGAACTTTGGATATCCCCAAATCATTGATTATTAAGAATCATTTCTCTCATTGCCTTCTGCTTAAAGAAATGCTTCTTCTTACTTGTCCAAAATTTTCCTCAGATAAATTTCTTTTTTTTTTCCAGTGAGGCAATGGGGTTAAGTGACTTGCCCAGGGTCACACAGCTAGTAAGTGTCGAGTGTCTGAGGTCAAATTTGAACTCAGGTCCTCCTGACTCCAGGGCTGGTGGTCTATCCACTGCACCACCTAGCTGTCCCTCTTGGACATCTTTCAAAGGGGGACTCTCATATCTTAAGATTTGGGGATTTGATTAACAAATTTATGTTTACTTATTGATGCATTAATGTTTCACAGATTTTTAAAACTCACATCTCATAGAATATGCTAAACTGGGCATCTAAACAGAACTGTAACCAGAACAGGATGACGGACCTTCCTTTCCCTACAAAATGAACCCTTTGCTGCCACAATTAGGGTGGATCGTCTTCTGCCAGTCTCATTTCTCCTTCTCCCTGCCTTAAGTGAGAGGTTTTGTTTTGTTTGTTTGTTAACATTTTTTTCCTTTTTTAGGCAATTGTGGTTAAGTGACTTGCCCAGGGTCACACAGCTAGTAAGTGTTAAGTGTTTGGTCTGAGGACGGATTTGAACTCAGGTCCTCCTGGCTTCAGGGCCGGCATTCTATCCACTGTGCCACCCTCTCCCTGCCTTAAATCGATTTGGCCTGGGTGCCAGAATTCTTAGGTCTAGCTCTGCATCTCTAGGTCAATTCTAGAGTCATTTAGGTGCTTAGGAGTAGTTGGGGGCCTCACCGGGCAATTCATTTTGTCATTCAGACAAAATTTGACATCTTGTGGATGAGAGGAAAAGGAACCTGCCATAAATGTGGGATATGATCCCTGCCCTTAAGACACTTTCAGCTTAGTATAGCAGGGAGACACAACCCTCACACTTGTGTATTTGAGTACACAGGCCTTGAACCAGTGATAGAGCCAACATTTCACTGATGTGTATATTGTCTTTAATAGTTCAGATCACAACCTCTTCACATCCTATTTCTCTATACACTGAACCATGCTTTTTCATAAATCTTCCAAGGAGAGGAGCAGGATAGACAATATACCTTCCATTATGAAATTCAATGATTTACTGCATCGTCTCACATGAACAAACATTCATTAATTGTCTACTATGCGACAGTGACAAGGCCAAGTGAGGAGGACACAAAGGAAGAAAAGCAGCCTCTGCCTTTAAGGAGCTCAGTATTATGTGCCAGGAGAATAGTGATCCTAATTGTTTTGAGGGCAGGAAGGAAGATGTTTTGATTGCAGTATACAAATATATAGGGTGGAATAGTGGATAGAGTGCTTGCTGCCCTTGGAGTCAGGAAGACCAAATTCAGGTCTTGCTTCTTACATTTACTAGCTGAACAAGTATTCGATCTCTTTTGGCCTCAGTTTCTTCATCTGTCAAATAATACTGTTGTGGTAAAGATCAAATGAAATAATAGATGTAAAATGTTTTACAAACCTTAAAGCACTCCAAAAATGCTAGCTATGATCAACAGTTAATATTATTAATTCTTTAGATTGTAAGCTCCTTGAGAGTAGGGACTGTATTTTGCCTCTTTTTGTATCCCCAGTGCTTAGCACAGTGCCTGACACATGGTAAGCATTTGATAAATGCTTATTAATTGATTGATTACAAAAATACAAGTCAGCTTAAGGAGGATAGTGACAAGGCACCAGGGCCCATTTTAAATAGTACCAAAGATAAGAGAGGGCTTGAGCACAACCCTATTAAGGACTTATTTTAAAGGTTGATATTAGAGGAGTGAGGGGGGTTGGCAGTCAGGTGCTCCTAAGTGAGTCACCAATTCCAAACGGCTTTACAGATATGGGTAAATTAAAGAGAAAAGTTTTATCAGGTCCTATCTTGTACATTCCTTCAGGCAAACCAAGGTAGGCCAGGATTAGTTCCTATAAAGCACTTGTTAGAGTTTGGTAAGGAAGTTTCTGATATTTCCAGGGATGTGGTTTCTGCCTGAATCCCCTAGGCATATTGCCAATGACCTCCATTCCTTCTACGTGTATCAGAAAGCTGAAAAAATCTCCAGTCCTACCTGAAGATGGAAAAATGCTGCCTTTGATTCTGATGTAGCAGCTCACAGAAAAGTCCCTAGCACATATCTGACCGAGATTCCTAATTCCACTTATTAGCCCATACTTCCTTTCAACTACATCTCAAAGCACTTTAGAAGCAGCATCATTCCATTCCCTTGCATGGCTGATTAGGTGGAATCTCTCCCATTTGCCTTTGGCCTGGGGTCCTCCCTCCCATGAGTCAGTGGCTGCACCAGAAAGAGATCATGGAATTCCTATTTCAAGGTTTCAGTGTATACTCATGCTCCCTTCCTTTGCAGCTCAGTCCTAAAACACCCTGTGGTTTTTCTATTAGGGGAGGAGACTATCACCTAGGCCCTGTGTGTCAGATGCTGATGCCATCTCTGTTGTCATCACCAGCCTTAATCTTCCTTTCTGGCTCCTTGGTGCCCCAGTAATTGAATTACTTTTTTCTTTCTTTCTTTCTTTCTTTTTTTTTTTGAGCTAGCTTTGGCATGGGGAGTGATGAAAGGTCCCTGCAGGCCAGGATTTCTTAACCTGAGGTCTGAGACTCTTTCTTTCTTTCATTTTGATCACTATATCACAATATAATTAGTTCCTTTTGTAATTCTATTATTTTTATTTTATGCATTTAAAAGCATTATTCTGAGAAGGGGTTTATAGGTTTCACCAGACTGCCAAAAGGGTCCATGTCTCAAACAAATTTAAGGACCCCTGTCCTAGGCCTAGTGATAATCTCTTTATCATCCTTTTCCCCAGTTCTCTAGTAATTGGCTAGGCCCAGAGTCAGGAAGACCTGAGTTCAAATCTGGTCTCAGATGCTCACTGGCCAGGCAAGTCATTTAACTTCTGTCTGCCTAAGTTTCGTGAACTGTAAAATGAGCGTAATAATAGCACTTAGCTTACAGGGTTGTTGTGAGATAATTTTTGCAAGGTGCTTACTTAGCACAGTGCCTGGCACACAGAAGGTACTTAATAAATGTTTCTTTCCTCTCTTCCTTCTCTACTAGGTGGTGAAGTGGACAAAGAATCAGCCTTGGGGTGGGGTGGGGAGGCCTTGGTTCACATCTGACCTCAGATACATCCTAGCTATGTGGCCCTGGGGCAAATCATTTAACCTGTGCCAGGCTGAATTTCCTGTTCTGTGAAAATAGGGATAATAATAATCCCTACCTCACAGGGCTGTTGTGAGGATCAAAAGAGATTTTAGAAAGATATGTAGGTAGAGATGCATATATGTATATGTGTGTGTGTATATGTACATATATATATAGTACTTTGTAAATTAGAGTTTGTAAATTTTAGCTGTTGTTATTATTATTTTCTCTCATCTTTCCCTCCTCTCAGGAAAAGAAAGAAAAAAAGCCCCACAAAATAGAATTTGAGAGTGAAATAGGAATAGGGAGGGAAGGGTATTTTTCCAGCACTCAGAGTATTATTTATGCTTTCAGGGAAGCAGGCCAGTGAACCTTGGTCAGATGAGAGGAGGAGAAGGTAGCAGGGTGAGCCTCTACTTCCTCTCACTTTGTTTTCATAGCAGCAGGGTTGAGTCAGAGGAGGACCCTTGGGATGGTGAAATCAAACCTAGCGTCTGAAAGGAAAGCAGCTAGTGCCAGACAATGGCTGTAGGGTGGGGGTGGGGAGGAAACAAAGGTGGTGGAGGGACAGGGAGCTCAGCTTGGGCCAGAAGGCTCCTCCACATGCCCAGATGAGGACATATTTCAGAGCAGAGTTTTCCTGAAGAACCAGGCACTGCTCCCAGGAATGGAACCAGAGGCAGCAGCAACTACCTCTCAGCTTCTGGCTTCCAGCTGGAGAATAGCAAGAGAGACCAAATTTTCAAAGAATCTCTATGTCTCCCAAACCTGTCTTCATGTTTATTTGGAGGAGCCCTTTGTAATGGGATTGGAAGAGAATGAAATATTCTCCCGGACTGTTTCTCTGGAGGAACAGCAGAAAAGCTGTTTCCTACTGGAACATCGAGGGCATCCCCTCCATCACACTGTGCCTGGGCTTCCCAAAGGAAAAACACCCGGAGAATGATTTCCGTGGAGCTTCCTTGCTTATAATCTCTACTCAGAAAGAACCTGGGTATGGCAGTAGACTGGATTCATGCCACATCTTATGGGGGCCGAACTTCTGGGACCAGCTTCTGCCCTGAAATCCATATCGCTATTTATTAATAATAATTTAGATCTTGCATTTTAAACGAGGCCAGAGTATTGACATATTATGTCTTGCCTAGAAGCAGAGTTGATTGCTCCATATGTATCGTGGACTACCTTGGTGCCTACTTTAGAGAGGTAGCGGCATGCTTGGTTTACAGGCGGTTTTTAGAGGGAATGTAATAGATAATATTTTTCCCTTGAATAATGAATAAACATTTATTAAGCACCTACTATGTGCCAGGCAATGTGCTATAAAACCTATAATTTCATTGGTGTCGGGCACTTCTGATATGAAAACTCCCTCTACTCATACAGCTCAGTAATTCTCTTTAGGGTGATAGGCTCATAAAACTAGAAGTGAAAGGGTCCTTAGAGGTCATCTAGTCCAAACATTATTCTACGGGAAACTGAAGCCCAGAGAGATTGTGGGGCCTGGAGTCAGGAAGACCTGAGTTCACATTTTAGCTATGGGCAGCTAGGTGGCACAGTGGGTAGAGTGACAGGACTGAAGTTAGGAAGACTCATCTTCATGAGCTGGCTTCAGACACTGGCTGTGTGACTCTGGACAAGTCACTTAACCCTGTTTGCCTTAGTTCCTCAACTGTAAAAAATGAGCTGAAAAAGAGAAGGGCATTTTTTTACAGTTGAGGAACTAAGGCAAAAGAAATATAGACACAGCCCTCAAGGAGCTTACTTTCTAAAGTGAGAAGACAACAACCTAAAAGAAAGCTGAAGAGGGAGGCTTTGGGAAGGGGGAAGATAACCCTGTCTAGGGGATTGGTAGAGAAGTCCTGAGTGCAGCCTAGCGAGGCATGACAACTTGGCTGACCTGGGACCTCTGCTTAGGGATGTTCTAGGAGGAGTAATCTAATCAGAGAGACTTTAGAAGTCATCTAGACAGAGAAAGAAACCTGCCCAAGGTCACAAGTTGAGATTTGAACTCAGGACTTTTGACTCTGAATCCTGTACTCTCTACTACATTATTTTGCCTCTCAATGGATATCTGCTTGCTGTTTTATCCTTTGAAATCATTTAAGTAGGTCCTGCCACCTTTCAAAATAATTTATTTCAGGGTGGTGCTCTGATAGATATGAAAATGGAATGTTGCCAATCACTTCATAATTATCACTAGTGGTTGAAATAATTATTAGTCTAAAAGCACATTGACGGCCTAAATAAGTATATCCATAGGTTATGAAGGGCCTCACACCTAAATCATACAGTGTTGCCAAATTGATATTCTAAAAATATAGGTCTGACCATGTCACTCCCCTGCTCAAGAAACTCCATTGCTCCCTTTTGCCCCGATAAATACAAACTTCTCTGTTTAGCTTTTTAAATTTTTATTTATTTTGATTAATCAACAATCACTTCCATACGCTTTTGAGTTTAAAATTTTTCTACCCCTTCCTTCCCACCACCCTCCCCAATACGGCCCACAATCTGATATAGGCTACATATATATATATATATATATATATATATATATATATATATACACACACACACACACATTCTTATTAAACATATTTTCAGATTAGTGATGTTGTAAGTAAAAATTAGAACCAATAGAAGGAACCACCAGAAAGAGGAAACAAAACTCATCTGTTTACCTCTTTTACACAGTGTGGTTTTAGCTTACCTTTTCCGGGTATGTTTCCTTTCTCTTTCAAGGCAATTGGGGTTAAGTGACTTGGACCAGGGTCACACAGCTAGTAAGTGTCAAATGTCTGAAGTCAAATTTGAACTCAGGTCCTCCTGACTCCAAGGCCAGCACTCTTTCCACTTTGTTACATAGCTGCCCCCGATTACTTTTCTTCTTCTTGTCTCCATTCAAGTCAAACTAGCCTGTTTGCTGTTCCCTATCTCTCTCTTGCCTTTTCTTAGGCTGTTCTTGCCTGGGATGCACACCCTTCTCATTTATATTTCTTAAAATCTTTAACCTCCTTCAAAGTGTCATTTCTTACAGGAGGCCTCTTCTTATTTCCTCAGTTTCTTGGGCACTGCCGCTCCCCCCAAGGAAATTACTTTGTATGGTACATGCTTTGTATTGATTTTTTGTCTATCTCCACCACCCGCCCAATGCAAGGGGGGCTAGGTGGCTCAGTGGATAGAGTACTTGGCTTGGAGTCAGGAAGACTTAGCCTCCAGATTTCAAATCTGGCCTCAGAACATACTAGTTGTATGATCCTGGGTGAGTTACTTAACCCTGTTTGACTCAGTTTCCTCATCTGTAAAATGAGCTAGAGAAAGAAATGGCAAACCACTCCAGGATCTTTTTTATATAGGTGAAATTATGTTAAAAAAGAATATTAAGTCTTGGCATGTAGAAAATGGCACACACACACACACACACACACACACACACAAAGGACGTGCAAAGCAAGGGTTATGTGTGTAAGAGTGAAGGAAGATTTTTGTTCTATTGTTACTTTCAGTCCAGATTTTGGGTGTAGGGTGTAGGAAACATTTGCTGGTTATGTGGACCTTTACCTTAGTGTGGATTTTAACTAATCACTAGATGGATGTTCTTTCTCAGCCTCCACTAACTAAAACTTTCTGCCTTTCTAAGGTTCTCATTTCAATCGCTCAGTGCTGATAGCAGGATGAAACTCTCTCAAAACACTTTGAGGCAGTCATCTTGATTTGCCTTGCTCTAGGGACTGTGCTTGGATTAGGGTCAGAAATAACCTCATCTGTTTCCATTTCAATAACATCTCCCGTCGTCCGCTGATGTACGGGCCAAAGACAATGAGGTTCTTTTGCAGGAAACTAACAGGAAAGGAAATGAAGCCTAACTCTTCCTGAGGGCAAGGTGAAAAGGAGGGAGCTCAGGATGCCTGAGCAGGCGATGATTCTAGTCAATAATAGAGGGCTGTTTTGTTATCTCAAAGCACAAGGGTACATTTAGTGCGTTCTTAAGCTGTCTGGAACAAGCGTCCTCTCTATCTCAGTCATTCCCTCCGGTTTTTCATCCATTTGATCCCAGACTGTGAGACAGAGAACTTGGGCAAGTACTTCCCTTGACACATGAACTGCCTTGGCCACAGACAGCTATTGTAGCAATTTGGCTCCGAGCAACTCAAATAGCCGAAGAGGAAGAGACAGAAAAGAAGGCAGAGCATCAGGAAGAGGAAATTGGTGTTGACATATGGGTCCCATTACTTCATTCTCATTTCCCATCAACTTCTGTTTCAAGTTTTTCTGTTTATAAATATGGTGTTATGTAGGAATTTACACTGGATGAGAAGAACATGAGATGATTGACTCTTAGATGGCCAGGACATCTTTTTAAATCTTTACACAGGGAGATTTGGTTTAAGAACCAGGATTTATATACATCTTTGTCACCAATGAATATTTATTGAGCCATTACAGGAGGTGGGAATGTGTGTAGATTTAGCTCCTACCTTAGAAGAGCTTCAAGGCTAAAGCATGGGCAAATTTACCATGCAAGAAACCTTGGCAAATCAGAGGGTGTTTTGCACACCATATAAGATACATGGGACAAGAATAGAAGGTGGACCTTATTGCCAAGTTTTGCTTGCAAGAATGTGCTGTGGAATATAAGTGGACACAACTATACTCACATACACAAATCAAAAGTAAGTGTAATAAAATTATAAACATCAAATAGGACTAAAATGAAGACATATGTAAGGACATCCCCAACCCACCCCATTGTGGAGGTGGGAAGTCCACATGTTTTTGGACTTTTTCAATGGATTAGTTAGTTTGCTTTTTTTTTTCTCCCTCTTCCTAAAAAATACTATTTGTTATATGGGGTGGCTTTCTGGGAGGGGGAGGGAGAGGGATACTTGAGGAAACTATGTAAGGAACAGAAGACATCAATAAAAACTTATTTTTAAAAAAATTTGGGGGGGGCAGCTAGATGGTGCAGTGGATAGAGCACTGGCCCTGAGGTCAGGAGTACCTGAGTTCAAATCTGGCCTCAGACCAAACACTTGATACTTACTAGCTGTGTGACCCTGGGCAAGTCACTTAACCCCAGTTGCCTTAAAAAAATTTGGGGGGACAGCTGGGTGGAGAAATGGATAGAGCTCTGGCCTTGGAGTCAAGAGGACCTGAGTTCAAATCTGGCCTCAGACACATAACATTTACTAGCTGTGTGACTCTGAGCAAGTCACTTAATCCCAATTGCCTCAAAAAAAATTAATTTTTAAAAAGAGCTAATAGATACAAATGCATGCTTTTAGCTTTCTACAATGTGTTTGTCTTAGGTAGGGGTGGGGAACCTTCGACCTTGAGGCCATATGGTCCTCTAGGTCCTCAAGTGTGGCCCTTTGACAGAATCCAAACTGGATTCAAAGGGTCACATTTTAAAGGCTAGATTCACTTAAAGGACTGCACTTGA
Organism: Phascolarctos cinereus; assembly: GCF_003287225.1. Lineage (NCBI taxonomy): Eukaryota > Metazoa > Chordata > Mammalia > Diprotodontia > Phascolarctidae > Phascolarctos > Phascolarctos cinereus. The sequence continues at coordinate 229,509,655 of NW_027555736.1, forward strand.
GGACCTAGAGGATCACATGTGGCCTCAAGGTCACAGGTTCCCGCAACCCTCCCCCCCCACAGCCATCTAAGGGGTTAAACATTATGGGAACCCAACATCACTGAATTGGAAGGGACCTTAGAGATCAGAACCAACACTTCTCTTTCCTCTTTTTATAAATGAGGAACCTGAAGTTCAAAGACTTGCTCGAGATTATACAATTCGTTAGTGACAGAACGGGGCCTCCTGACTCTTAGTCATAATATTGCAGAATCACAGAAGCCACCAGGTCCAAATCATATCTGAGCAGAAATCCACTCTATGATATGTCTGACCAGTTTTGAGAATCAAAGGAGATAATATCTATGAAGTGCTTAGCACAGTGGTAGACATTTAATAAATGCTTATTCCTTTCCCTTCTCTCCTCTATGTGCTCTCTATCTCAAATGTTTTTGTATAGACCCAAGATTTCATTGGTGAAGGGAACTCTCCACCAATGCATATATGATGATATTCTACATACTGAGAGATTGAATGACCTGCTTAAAGTCATTCGCTTAGTAAGTATCAGAGGTGAAACATAAACCCAAATCTTCACTCTGAGGCCAGATCTCTATTCACTTCGACATGCAGTGTCTCAATCTTTTCTTTTTTTTTTTCATAAATATTATTTTATTTTCAAATCTCTACTTCTCCCTCCCACTTCCTACCTCACAACCCTCCAGATGAGAAAGAAAGAAAAATAAAATCCCTGTTACAAATATGTATAGTTAAGCAAAGCAAATTCCCACATTGGCCATGTCCAAATATGTATATCTACATAGATATGCATATATGTACATATATATCCATGTCTATACCTATATCCACGTATATAAACACGTACATGGTTGTATTGGAGCCAGTCTGTATCAGCTCATGATTGTTAAAATTTCAGCCTGAACATTTACACCTTGGACACTGGCTAATACTACAAATCAGGGTTTGAGTTATTCTTTTGTTAACTGTCTAGGCTTAAGAAAATGATGGAGAAAATGTTAATAATTCAGATCAAAACTTTTTTTTTGTTTTAGGCAATCAGGGTTAATTGACTTGCCTAGGGTCACACAACTAGTAAGTGTCTGAGGCTAGATTTGAACTCAGGTCCTACCTGACTCCAGGGATGGTGTTTTATCTACTGCAACACCTAACTGCCCCTCTTAAAAATGTATCATGTTTTCAGAGAGCTAGCTGTTAAATATTTACCAGTACACCTTGGCCATTCCCCAACTGATGAGGCCCCTTCAATTTCCAATTCTTTGCTACTACTAAAAGAGTTGTTACAAATAGTTTTGTACATATAATTCCTTTTCCTCTTTATTTGGGGTATAGACCTAGTAATGGTATCAGGCATCAAAGAGTATGCATAGCTTAATGACTCTTTGTTGTCTTTCACTCTTAACAATGTTCTGTCTCAAATGGGATGCCCAGGGGCAGCTAGGTAGCACAGTGGAGAGAGTACCGGCTCTGAAGTCAGGAGGTCCTGAGTTCAAATCTGGCCTCAGACCAAACACTTGACACTTACTAGCTGTGTGACCCTGGGCAAGTCACTTAATTGCCTTAAAAAAAATGAAGTTAATCAAATGTGATGCCCAGAAACAAACACAATGGCCTTTAATGTGGTCTGACTAGGGCAGATTATATCCAAATTCTCACCTCTATTGTCTTCTGTCTACCAGGTTGCAGTGTTGACTCATATTGAACTTGTAGCTCTCTAAAACCCGCAGATCTTTTAAAACTCAAGCTGTTTTCTAAATGTGTCTCCCCTATCATCTATTTCACCAATTGTTCTTTCCATTACATCATTCTACCTTTGCTGAAGTTGTTTATATTTTGAGTTTTTCTACCTGTATATAAACTAGACCACAGAAGATTCCTTGCAAGCTTCTCAGACGTAGTAGTTCGTCAAAATAATACAATTTTCTTTTAGAGCTCTCGAATAACGCGTTCTCTAAGTGTTCACCCGGTATCTTCTTGGAGACTTCCACTGAGGAGGAACCCATTGCCTCTTGAGGCAGCCCATTCCACTTTTGGGTGGCTCTTACGGCTAGGAAGTTTTTCCTGATCTCGGGTTTAAATTTGCCTCTGTGAAACTTCCAGCCGCTGTTCTTGATTCTGCCCTTTGGAGCCAAATAAAATAATTCTAAAACCTTTCCCATCTGATAGCCCTTCAAGTCATTCTCTCTGCATCTACCCTTCCCCCCCGCAAGTCTTCTCTTTTCCAAGCTAACCCAGGGTTCCTTCACCTTGTTCTTATATGACCTGGACTTAAGGCCCTCCCTTGTATGGAAATCAGATTCTGACCCACCCAACAGAGTCTCAAAGTCCTCTAACTTCTTGCTGAGCCTTTGCTGACATTGGGAACTGGATTCTTGTTCTTATTCTAGTTTACTGGTGGCAGATTCATTCCTATCCCCCTAGTTCTTACTAAGTAACTTAAGTAAGCCTTATAAGACGGTTTTCTGAGAGTGCCTTCATCTGAGGCCTTGAATGGCAACATGATAGAGGAAAGGAGATGAGAGGAGGGAGGAATTCCTTTTCATGGAGTATATTCCACACAGGAGTTCCTCTCTCTTCTCTGTTCATCTATCATGGTGCCATTCATGCCGTCATTTGAGGGTTGACTCCGAAAATTTCATCTGAAAAGACCTCTTTTCAACGTACCAAGGTTTGTTAGTCACAGAGATCAAATTAAAACTACGACTGCCCTTGGTTCCTCTTTTTCTCTACCTCCTATTTATCTTTATACATTTAAAAAAATTTTTTTTTTGGTTAGGCAATTGGGGTTAAGTGACTTGCCCAGGGTCACACAGCTACTAAGTGTCAAGTGTTTGGTCTAAGGCTAGATTTGAACTCAGGTCCTCCTGACTTCAGGGCCCATGCTCTACTCACTGTGTCACCTAGCTGCCCCCATCTTTATACATTCGAACCCTCCTTGGATCCTGGCTTGTTCTATTTGTTAATGGAGTACCCACAGATATAGCTACTACTCTCCATATGAGTCAGGGAAGTTGGGTAGTAAACTGGGCCATAGTACATCACACAAGTCAGTGGGAAAGTACACTGACCATACAGGCCCCACACTTTTTCTTTTATTTTTTAAATTTTATTTATTTGTTTTTGGCTTTCAACATTCACTTTTACAAGATTTTGAGTTCTAAATTTTCTTCCCCTCCTTCTGCTCACCCCTCCCTAAGACAACATGTAATCTGATATAAGCTATCATATACAATCATATTAAACATATTTCCACATTAGTCATGCTGTAAAGAAGAATTAGAACCAAAGGGAAAAGCCATGAGAGAGAACAAAAAAAAAAAGAGAAAATAGTATGCTTCGATCTGCATTCAAACTACATAGTTCTTTTTTAAATTTTAATCTTATTCATCTATTTGTTTGTTTCTTTGTTTGTTTATTTATTTGTGGGCAATTGGGGTTAAGTGACTTGCCCAGGGTCACACAGCTAGTAAGTGTCAAGTGTTTGGTCTGAGGCCCCGTTTGAATTCAGGTCCTCCTGACTTCAGGGCCGGTGCTCTATCCACTCAATCTCCATAGTTCTTTCTCTGGATATGAATAGCATTTCCATCATGAGTCATTTGGAATTGTCTTAGATCCTTGTATTGCTGAGACAAAGTTAAGTCTATCAAAGTTGGTCATTGTATAATGTTCTCCTGGTTCCATTCACTGTACTCAGCATCAATCCATACAAGTCTTTCCAGGTTTTTCCGAAGTCTGCTGCTTATCATTTGTTGTAGAACAATAGTATTCCATTACATTCATATGCCACAAACTTGTTCAACTATCCCTCCATTGATAGGCATCCCCTCAATTTCCAGTTCTTTGCCACCACAAAAAGAGCTGCTATAAATATTTTTGTACAAGTGGGTCCTTTCCCCATTTTTATGATCTCTTTGGGATACAGACCTAGAAGTGGCATTGCTGGGTCAAAGTGTATGCACAGTTTTATAGCCTTTTAGCCCCACACTTTTTTGCTTGTAAAGGTTCCCAGGGACAAGCTAGGAGTGTGTGTGTGTGTGTGTGTGTGTGTGTGTGTGTGTGTTTGGGGTGGGGATGGTATTGTACGTAGAGGGAGAACACTGAGTCTTCCTGGAAGTAGTATAAATACAGAAAATAACATTTCTTGGCCAGAATTGGGGGCAGCTAGGTGGCACAGTGGATGGAGCAGTGGGGCTTGGAATCAGGAAGACTCACCTTCTTGAGTTCAAATCTGGCCTCAGACACTCTGTAGCTGTGTTACTCCGGGCAAGTCACTTAACCCTTACCTCAGTTTCTTCATCTGTAAAATGAACTGGGGTAGGAAATGGCAAATCACTTCAGTATCTTTGCCAAGAAAACCCAAAGTGGAGTCCTGAAGAATCAGACATAGCTGAACTAAACAACAACAAACATGGCCAGATTTGTCCTACTAAAAGTGATTTCTTCACATGGCGCAGTGGAAGGGGCTCTAGCTTTGGAGTCCACGAAGCTGAGGTCGGATCTCTACTATGCTATTTAGTACCTACGTGTGATCTCAAGGAAGTCACTCACCCTTGGCAGGTTTCCATTTCCTCATCTGGAAAATGAGATGGTTGGAGTAGAGGACTGCTCAAGTCCTTTTATCTCTGAATCTTTGATCCCACAATTTCTAGGCATCATTCTTGTGTAACACCTCTTGGAATGTGTCTATATCTCCTAGAGCCTACCAAGAGGAAAGTGGAACTTTACATGGTGCTAGGTGTCCTGAATGGCTCAGGTTACACCTGAAAGGGAATTGTTGGTCTGTACATAGCTACAGTGATGAAAACTCAGGGCTTCATTAAGTAGCAGAATTGGAGCCGAGGGAAGTAGGCTTCCCACTTTACAAGTACCTGAGCCAAGTTTCGGAAAATGTAAGGGGACAAGAGTTGCCCACACTTTACTTCAGAGGACATCAATAAACATTATGTAATGAAGAGGCACCGTTTGCTTATTTTAAAACCACACCAGGTCAGGATTTTCAAAGCCAGATACTCCAGAGAGTATCCTATCTTCACCTTTCTATGATCGCTCTGTTCTGTGACCTTTGAGCAAAAGCCCTTAGACAACAAATAGCTTGGTAGTTCCTTCCATTGGAAGCTCTACAGCTCGGGGCCGATGAAAACATTTCTGTTATGTAGTTTCCTTTTTGTCCTGGGCAAAGCTTCCATCCATTTACCTTCATGAAATCAGACGAAATGATGAGTTCTTTTCTACGATTTCTTGGCTGGCTGTGTGTATAGCATACCCAGTTGATTTTGCCTTACTGCCAAACCAATATCCTTTGAGGATTTCCAGGGTTCAGAGTAGCGATTTTCCATACGCTGGATTCCTGACAATCTTCCCTCTACAGCCAATGGCATGGACTGCATTTAGCTGGTGGAACTTGATTGTGAAATCATGGATTACTGAGATGGTGGTAAAGTCCACACCCAGAGAGGGCAGGACTTCAAAGCTGCTTCAGGGCTCTCTGCCTCACTCTCTTTTTCCTCCTTTCTATCCCAGTCCTCTTTTTCCCCCTTCTCTCTTTGTCTGTCTTTGAAGCTCTGTGTCTTTGTCTCTCTAGGCCTCTGTTTTTCAGTCTCTCACTACCTCTCTGTGTATCTCAACCCCCTCTTTCTCTCCTCCCTATTTCTCTTCTGCCCCTTCCTTTTTTCCTGTCTTTCCCTCTCCCTGCCATCCCCTCTCTTTCTCCCTCACTACTTCACTAGCTGATACTTAAATCAGACATCTATTTCTTATTGAAAGTCTCGGCCAGTTTCCAGCTTCAGGCTGCTCTGGATTCTGTCTGTTCTCTGGGGAATTGTCTTTTCCTTTGTTCGTGCCACTTCTAGGTCTGTATCCCAAAGAGATCATAAAAATAGGGAAAGGACCCACTTGCACAAAAATATTTATAGCAGCTCTTTTTGTGGTGGCAAAGAACTGGAAATTGAGGGGATGCCTATCAATGGAGGGATAGTTGAACAAGTTTGTGGCATATGAATGTAATGGAATACTATTGTTCTACAACAAATGATAAGCAGGCAGACTTCAGAAAAACCTGGAAAGACTTGTATGGACTGATGCTGAGTACAGTGAATGGAACCAGGAGAACATTGTACAATGACCAACTTTGTGGCTCTCTAATCCTTTTGGAATTACATGTAGAGTCCAGGAAAGAACACATTGATCTTTTCCTAAACTCTTCTAGACTCAGGCAGAAATAAATGGAGGAGGTTAATTTGATTCTGTTTGCTTGAAAAATGACCTAGAAAGACTGTAAGAAAAAAATAAGCAAAAAAAAGGGAGTAAAATAAAGTTTAAAGCCCATTGATTTCTCCCCAGATGGACCAATGTCCATTGCTGTGGGTTCTTCATTTTTCACTTCTTTGGGATTTATGAAAGCTGTTTTTGCCTTCATCACATAGACCATCCTAACCTTATGCAATTGGCCATTGGACAGATATTATGTACAATGCCTCTATAGTCAGAGACTGACTGCAAAGGACTCCAGGATTCTTGCTTTTCAAGAGAAGGACAGAGATTGTGGTGGAAAGGCATATAATAAATGAAAGAAAAGACATACTGGACAGAGTAATTATACCTTGTACATGCAAAACGAAGACAGGGCATAAGCAAGTTGCCTTTTCCCTAGATCCCTCCAATACTACTAATTCATTGGCACACAGTGGTCCTCTATTTTGTATTTTTCTTTCTTATAGTCTCACATTTTCCCTCTTTTTACTATTTTTCAGTCAACACCCTCACATGTTCATTCTCAGTTTCTTTTCTGTTTTAGGTAAGCTGGTATGCTGGCATATGAGCAAAAACACTAAATGACACATTTAAAAAAATTATGAAACTGAGTGAATTGTTGACCTTTAGAGTAGTGATCCAACTCATTTTTATGCAAATTGTCTGTCTCTCCTTAGAGACAATGAGCCTTCTCAGCAAGGATGGCATCTAATCCTGTGTTCTAAATGGTGCCTAGTCACTATTGCTGCTTGAAAATCATTATTATTAAAACTATCATAATGATAGCAATGTCTTCTCATGATATTGTGTTTTCCTATCTCTTGGGACACTAATTGCCTTTTAACTTGCTCCAAAATTGATAGGTATTGTACATTGGCAGCCCCAGAGAGAAGAAAGGTGCTGGCGATATGTTGAAAGAATGCCACTTTGTCATGGATCTAGATTGTAACCTCAGAGATAATCAAGCTCAACTCCCTCATTTTACAGATGAGGAAACTGAGGCCTAGAGCGGTAAAATGACTTACTTGCCTGAAGTCACATAGGAAGCAGAGTTAGATTTGCACCCAGTTCCTCTGACTTTAAATCTAGAATTCCTTCTGCAGCACCATTTCAGAACACTGCTATCTGCAAGAATTTTAAGGTATGGTTTGTCTTATCGCTTGGCTTCCATATTATTGTGGTCATTGTCTACTCTTCCCTTCAGCTAGCTGATTCAGACTTCTCCAAGATTATTTTGGCTTCATACACTTTCCATTTACAATCTTCTTATGAGTCACTCAAATGAGCTGGAGGTTATTTCCGCGTTGTGTTGTCTTGGAAGGTGGGGATGAGAAAAGAGAAGGAGAAATTTCAGGAAAGCAATCAGGAAAAACATCCTTTAACTATGAGGTATAATTAATGGTAGAATAATCTCCTGCAGTATTTAAAATATTAAAAACTAAACTAGAAAAAACGGCACAGTACTCAGATTGATAAGGGTCTCTGGACAATGCACCAGATAATCCTTATTGGTCTTTATGTGCTGGTGTTTGGATTTCTTTGCTCTGCATTTACACAAGGGAGTTTGAGAAGAATGAAGATGGATGAGGGGCTGAGAGGAGGAAAAGGGTATCCTCTAAATGTAAGAAATAGGATCCCTATTTTATGGAGAAGATATTTGGCTCTTCAGAGAGGCCTCCCCACCCCCTCACACTCCCAATAGAGAAGGGACTTATCAGGGAAATAATTACTCAACTTTATGATGATGACTGTATGAATGTCAGAATATTGGCTCCTCCCATTCCCAACCCCCTCAATTTAACAATTAAAAAAAAACTATGATGTAAAGCAATCGACAATTATTACATAACTACTTTGTGCAGAAAATCCATGGGTTAGGCTGGGAGGGAGGGGGAAAGGGAGAGATAGAAAGTTAGATAAGATTAAGCTCTTTCCCTCAAGAAGTTTATCCTATAGAAAGGGGATAAGATACCAACACACCTATGATACATAATGGTAGATGATTAAATACATCTGAGGGGTAAGATTATTACTAACTGGAACATCTGGGAAGCCTTTGGAATTGGTCTTTAAAGAATGAGTAGGAGTTCAACAGCAGAAGATGGGTAGGCAGTTCCAAGCTCTTTATAATTTATTAGCTAAATGCTAAGGGGTTGTCTGAGGCACATAGGTTAAGCGATTTGTCCGAGGTGTGGAAGGTGGGATTTGAATCCAATTTTTCAAAAAGTTATTAAAAGTTATTATTTTTCTTTTTTACATAATATTCATTTCCCAATATATCCCTCCCTCACCCAGAGAGCTATTCTTTAGTACAAAGGATAAAAAAGGAAAGAGAAAAACACAATTCTGCAAACCAACAGACTCAACAATGTAGACTGGGCTTATACAGCAATATTCTGCTTCCATATACCCAGCTCCTGGAAAGACACTAAACCTAATTTTGACTTATGTCAGACAGGGCATTCTAATCCCTTCTCAATTGGGGGAAAAACCCAAACCAAATAAAAACCCTAAAACTGAACATTATAACAGAAACAACCTGGAAAAGCTAATGATAATGAATATAATTCAAGGAGTACAGAGCTTTTTGTAGCAGCAGCAAGCTTTAAAAACAAAACAAAACAAAACAAAAACCTACTGTGATTTATAAATTGAATTTTTAAAAATGCAATCATTTTTTCTTCTGTATGGTAATGATGTGAGAAAAAACCCCAAACCCCTGAAATTCATTCAATGGCACTAATATAGACAGCTTAGGAAGAGAAGTTTAGGGGGAGAAAAAAGTCTAGCTATTTAAATCTTTAACACACATCTAATAGCACTATTTGAGAACTGCTGAACAGGAAGAAGCAAGTTTGTAGGGAATAGTCTAATTATCAGGATTTGACAAGGGAAAAGCCTGGCGCATTTAATCTACACTAGTTAATGACTGCCTACTCACCTTAGAGAAGACAGCCAGCTCTAGGTTTTGATGTATTGGGGAAATGCTAACAGGCCATTTCTGTAGTACAGGAGTGTTTAGAATTGCAATCAAGACGTGTTGGTTTTCGTTCGATCAATTTATGTGTATCGAACATTCAGTCAGAAGACCTCTGGAAAGAAGCCCAGGTTAATTTCAGTGCTTTGGAGACCTCAGAAGATAACCTGGCTCCTTCCTACCTTTCCAGTCTCTTTACACCTTACTCCTTCCCTCCCTCCACGGACTCAGAGTTGCACATGACATTCCATTTCCCCGACTGCTAGCATTTTCACTGATCGTCCCCCAGGCCTGGATCTCTCTCTCTCGTTAGCTCCCCTTCCTGGCTTCCTTCACGTTTCAGCTAAAATCCCACCTTCTGCAAAAACCTTTCCCAGTCCCCCGTAACCTTAGTGCCTTTCTTCTGGGATCACCTCCAATATACCCTGCAGGTGCAGGATATTGCACAGTGACTAGAGTTTAAAACTGCACCAAGACTTTTGGGACACCCTGTAATTTGATTTGCACAGTCGTTTTTGTGTCCCCTCCCGCCCCACCTCCCTTTTGATTCTGTGAGCTCCTTGACAGCGAAGAGGTTTTTTGTGTTTCTTTATATCCTCAGCGTTTAGCACAGTGCCTGGCACACAGTAGGCGATTAGTAAATGCTTGTTGACTGCCTGACAGACTCACGCTACATTTGTGCGCAAGGCATTTCAGACATATTTCATAAACCTTTGGCGTTCTGCAAGTAACATGCCTACGTGGAAGCTGGGATGAATGAGTTTCTGTTAGAAATTGGAGAAAGGGATGAAGTTCAAGGGTAGTCGAGTTAACCTTTTCCCGTTCCTACCCGAAACTCAGAACCCAGTCTCCTCGTCTCCTCTCTGTTGTGCAACCAAACTGCACACGCTCTAACCACCCTTGGCGGGCTCGTTCCCTGCCAGATGACTAAACAGGCAGTCTCTGCAGCCTATTATCATTTTCGACGGCTCCATTCCCTTAGCCAATTACAGCTGAAACTCGGGGGAGGGCGCTGCAGGTCCAGGCTGGGGCGAATACCGGGTCTCCGAAAGGGGGCGGGGCATTTGCCGTGATGGGCGGGCCCTCGCTACCAATCGAAGTCGAGAGCTGACCCTATGATAACCAATGAGCGACCCCAGAGTATGGAAACGGGTGGGCCTGTTGTCATGGGGGAGGCGGTGGCGCTTGGTGGCGACTGGCGGCGGAGGAAGAGGCAGGCGGCGGCGCTGGACTTGGACTCGGGCGGCGGCAGGTGAGTGAGGTCCTGGGGGCCGAGCGGCCCGGGGCCCGCGGCGGGGGCTGAGCTGGGCGCTCCTTGGCGCTCGCGCTGCGTCGGCCGCGGCGGGCGGTGGAGGCTGGGGGCGGCCGGGGGCGCGCCCTCTCCTCCGGCTCGGCTGGAGCAGGGACCGCGGCCCCGCTGCCGGCGCCGCCGGTGCTGGCGAGTGTGGAGGGAGCGGGGGCAGAGACGGCGCGGGCCGTGCCCCGGAGGTGGGGGGGTGGGAGTGGGAGTCCCCGGGGACGCCGAGGACGGACGGGGCACCCGAGAGCGCCGGCTTCGGAGGGAGCGGGGCGGCCCAGGCTGGGGAGGGGGGCCTGGGGAGATGGGGGCGCAACCAGGTCGGGGAGACGAGGAGGCGGGGAACGAGGGGGCTGCTTGGTATGTGTGGGGGGAGAGCAGTTGAGGTGGGGGAGGGAGACTGGGGCGGAAACGGGGAGCAGTTCACAGGTCAGGGGGAGGGGAGCGGTTCAGGTATAGGGGAGGAGTTTGGCTTTGGGAGAGGAGGGATCGTGGGAAGGGGAAGCAATTCGGTTTTGGGGAGAGGTATGGGGAGCGGTTCAGGTTTGGGGGAGAGAGGGAAGAAGGGGAGCAGTTCAAGCTTGAGGGGAGTTGGCTTGGGGAACAGTCCAGGTTTGGAGGAGGGGGTGAAGGTAAGGAGAGCAGTTCAAGTTGGGGGATAGGTAGCATGGCGAGCAGTTCAGGTTTGGGGGAGAGAGTGGGAAGAGGGGGAGCAGTTCGGATTTGAGGGAGAGGTAGCATGGGGACATGGGGAGCAGTTCAGATTTGGGGAGGGGGATAAAGGGGTGGGGGAGAGCACTTCGGCTTGGAGGAGGGGTGGGGAAAGGGGGGGCAGCTCAGTTTTGGGGGAGGGGAAAAGGGAGGGGGAGGGGAAATTCTGGTGACGGGGGAACCTGGGAAGAAGGGAGAGTGCTTCAGAGGGGGAGCTGTTCAAGTCTAGGGGAGCAGCTTGGCTCCAGAGCAAGGGAAACTTGGGAAGAAGGGGGAGCAGTTCAGATCTGGGGGAGATGAGAAGCAGCTCGTTTTGGGGGCAGGGAAAACCTGGGGGGAAAGGGGGGACCATTGGAAATAGGGGAAACCCTGAAGAAAAGGGGAGCCGTTTGGGTGTTGGGGCGGAAGCATGAGGAGCAGTCTGAGCCTGAAGGAGAAGGGCCCTTGGGCCGCAGCCCGGTCTGGAGGAGGGGAAAGTACTGGGCGGGAGGAGAGGAGCAGACTTGGAGCTGGTCGCGGGCCAGGTCTCGGGTTTGGGGAGAAGACACAGGTGGAAATGGGAACAGCCAGAGTGCGTGTGTGGTGGTGGTGGTGGTGGTGGTGGTGGTGGTGGTGAGGACAGTAATGGAGAACTGGAAAGAGTTAGGGTCTGGGGAGATGGGGAGTGGCCTGGGTCTCTGGGAAACCGACTCTGACCAGCTCGGGGTGAGGGGCGGGGGCGGAGAAGCCACTTTGTGGCTTAGAGAATGGTGAATCCGGGGAAACCAAAGGGGTGAGTCTTAGGTGTGCTAAAGGGAAAACTAAGGAGATGGGTTAGGTGGGAAGAGAGGCTTGGGAGTTTCCCTGTGGATCCAGGGAAGTAGATCAGAATAGGGTCAAAGGGAGCAGCTAGGGCTAGTGAGCCAGGGAAGTTTCTCTGAGAGGGAGCGGTAGCCACCGAGAAGTTGTCTGGGAGAGAGTGGAGGAATTGACCTTCGGGGCATTGGCGAGGATCTAAGATGGGGAGGAAGAAATTTAGTAATAGAAACTACCTTCTAGTGTAAGGACAGGCTAAGTAACTTATGTGAACCAGGGCCAGATCTGGAAAAGGATGTGGGAGGTAAGATTCAGTAATGCATTTTGGGAATTGTAGAAAGGAAGATTATCTTTAGATTGGGAAAATAACAAGTAGGTTTACTGGCAGACTGGGGAATTTGGAAGAGAGAAAAAGCTGTTGGGGGCTAGGGGAGGAAGAAAGAAACAGCTGAAGGAAAGATGAGTCGTGTAGTAGGGTTAGTTAGAAAGATGAACAGTCCCAGACAAGAGAGCTGAAGAATTGTAAATTTAAGCCAAGTGAGTAGGGAACAGAGATGAGTAAGACTATCATTGTTTTACGGAGAGACCAATAAGGTAGGACCTTGGAGCAGGAGAGGTGGCACACTTATCAAGAGACTAGATTGAAGAAATTTGTAAATCCTGTTTTAACACGGGATACTATGCTATTAACCAGCTATTAAAGCAAATCCTCCAGCAAAGGCTCTGGCATTTTCAGTTGTTCAGTAGTCAGACAACATTTACTGAGTGCCTGTTATGTGTGATGCACTCTTTTAAAAGCTAGGGGTGAAAGAAAGGTAAAAGACAGCCCCTGAGCTGAAGGAGCTTATGGTCTGATAATCACAGACTGGAGCCTGATTCCTATCCCTTCTGTATCATAGCTGACAATTAACAAGCATGCATTTAGCACCTACTAGGTGCAAGGCACTGATAGTTGTTGGGGACGCAGAAACAAAGGAACAAGCTGTTGCTGGAAAGCTTACATTAGCAACATGTGTATGAAATAAATCAAAGATAACTTTTGGGGAAATGCTAGAAGCTTGTAGTTATTGAAAGCCTTTGCTTGAAGACCTCCAGAGAGGGCAATCTTACTTCCCAAGTCAGAGCAGCTCACTTTGGAGAGTGCTAATCGAATGAAAGTTTTTCCATACGTGAAGCCTAAATCAGCCTCCTTGGAACTTCCACATTGTTTCTAGTTCTGCTGTCCTTAAATGTTGTGCCCAGAATTGAACAGAGTACTTTAGATGTGCTCTGCCCAGGAGAGAGTGCAGCCTCTTTAGTCCTCATTATGCGTCTCCTCCTAATGAGGCCTGAGGTCACATTAGTTTTGGGGGGGGTTTTTTGTTTGTTTTTTTGGCTAGCCTATATAATCTCTGATTTAGAACTGGAAGGCACTTTCGTCATTTAGTTCAAGCCTCATTTTACAGGTGATGAAACTGAGGCCCAGACAAGTTAAGTGACTTACCTAAGGCCACACAGGTAGTAAGTGACTGCAAGTCTGACTGCAAATCCAGTGTTCTTTTCGTTGTGCCATGTCCTCTTCCCACCACTGAACTGGAGGTCCTTTAAGATCTCCAGGTCTTTTTCATACGAGCTATACTAACTAGCTATTCCCATGCCTTCAATTATCACCTCTGTGCAGATGACACACAGTTTTAAATCTCAGTTTTCACCTCTTTTGTGGATTCCATCGGAGAGCTACCTCTCCACTTATCTTTAAGACAACTCCATTTGAATGTTGTGGCAGCACTTCCAGCTCAATGTGTCCAAAACCTAACAGCTTATTTTAGTTAACTTCTTGAAGGATTACTTCTTGATGATTTGGTTTCTTTGGTGTTGACTTAATATTGAGAGTCTTTGGTATGAGAGCTTAAATTTGGAAGAGAAGAGATGAGTCCTCTTTTTTCAGATATGATTCCAGCTGCTGTTTCACATGTGCCCTTTTGTTTCCTTTTGTCTTATTTCCCCCTTTCCCCTCTCTTCTTAAAGTCAGCCATTGATAATTGGGTGGATTTTGTGAGAGAGTGTAGATTGGTATGCATATGTATATGTGTTTGTTCACATTCATACACTTTAATAATCATAATGATAATAACTAACATTTATGTGGCACTTTAAGGTTTGCAAAGCACTTTGCATATGATCTATAATTTCCTTGATCCAGATTTCAATCCTTTTATGACTTAGAGAGTTATTTGAGAGTTGGGTCAAAAAAATTAATCACACTGCCACCAACCTGGGAATCTGTAGAAACAGAAACAGGCCCATATTCATTAATATTCTCAGCTTTGTAGAACCTGCCAGAGATTATTTTCCTCTGGCATATCAAAGTAAGACTTCAATAGAGGGATATATATTTATATCCTATTTTCTCATCTATAATGTGAAGAGGTTTGACTAGATAAAATGAATATGTTGTTATGGAAGGAATACAGGTGATTAGATGATGTGAGGTTGCCTGATACAGTGAAAAGAGTATTGGATTTGGAGTCTGGGCCTGGGCTTGATTTCCATCTTCCACTTATTGCTACCTGTGTGATCTTGGGCAAGTCACTTACTATCGCTGGGCCTCAGTTTTCTCATCTGTAAAATGAGGGGGTTGGACCAGGTGCCTTCCAAAGGCTTTTCCAGTTATAAATTTATGATCTTTTGACTTGGAAGGTTCCTTCCAACTCTTGACTCTTTGATTCTATATATATGCACCTGTTAGCTCATGCCAGAAATTCCTGTAATGGGGGCCAAAGCCTTTCATTCAGTTGCTCAAGTTAAAAGACTTAGTGCACGGATGCCTGGTTGAGGAGTGTATGGACTGAAAAAATTGCATCATGATTCTCTAGATGTGGTCTAGGGACCCTTGAATGTCCTCAGAATCCTTTAGGTCAGTGAGATCAAAGCTATCTTCACTATAATATTAGTATGTTTTAATTGATAATATAGTAAATATTTGTAGACATAGCACACATAAACAAAAGGTCTTTTGGAAGTCCTTAATCATTTTTAAGAGTGAAAAGGGGTTTTGAAATCAAAAAGTTTGAGAACTGCTGCATTAAAGTGTAGTTAGTTAATCAGTAAGTATAAATATTTTCTAATTTTAATAGGGGGGGATATCATTGGGCAAATAGGAGATATCCTTCCTTAAGGCTTTCTTTCTTCCCCTTATGTGAAACTAAATCCCAACTAAAATCTCACTTTATGAGAAGACTTTTCCCATTCCCCTTAATGCTAATGCTTCCTCTGTTGATTATCTATAATTTATCCTGCATATTTCTGTTTTTATATATTCTAATTTATAAATGTTTTTTACAAAGTAATTTCCATGTTGTCTCCCCCATTGGACTGTGAGCTCGTAGAGAACAGGGACTGTTTTTTGCCTTTTGCTTAGTATGGTCTCTGGCACGTAGAAGATGCTTAATAAATGCTTGTTGACTGTGCAGCTGAAGGAATGTGTGGAGCTTACTGAGCGCACGGCTGGTTAGCTGTATGGCATGTTAACCCAGTTTCACATGATTTGTAAAGATTTTAAAAAGCATTTTAGCAGGTAATCCGATTATAAATTTAAGGCCAAAAGGATCTTAGAAGCCATGTAATCCAACTCTCGTATTTTATAGATGAGGAAGCTGAGGTCAGAGGATAAATGACCTCCCCAGTTACACATGATAACAAGTGACAGAAGCAGGATTTGAATCCAGGTCATCCTGCTTCAAATCCAGTGTTTTCCCCACTGTATCACATTTCTCATCTCAGAGAATGGATTATGTATGTACTCAGCACACTTCTGCTGCATCACTCTTATCAGTTCAGTTCAAGATTAAGTGCCTATTATGTACAAGGCACATTTTCAACTTTGATTCTAACAGACTAGTGTTTGTTAGAGGATTTATTAACCTAAATGTAATTATATTCAAATCTGGCTTTTTCATATCTTAAGTCTCAATTAGTCATTTAATAGCCCAGAGACATACATATGTTTATCTTATTGGAGAGATTAGTCATTCGACATATGGATTGACAAATGGGTATGTATTCTGAATGCTAGATGTGCAATGGACCACCAGTCTTTTTAGAGTAATTATTTTTTCTCCTATTTTTCTAGTTATAAACAATGTTGGGGCATTCTAGAAAAACCTAAGTTGATACTCTAATCTTCCAGGTCATCAACATGGATTTGTTAAATGCCTCATATGTTCCAGACACTCTGGTAAGTGCTAGGGATAGAAAGATAGGCAAAAACAATTTTTGCCCTCCAGAAGCTTACAGTCTAATAGGGGAATAGTAAAGGGTAGAGGAAGAAGACTGAGTTGAAATATAGCCCCAGTCACATAATAGTTGTATGATCCTGGGCAAATCATTTAATACTAGCCTCACTTTCCAAATTATGTAAAAGGGGAACAATACCTCATGGGATTGTTGTGAGGACCAAATAAGATGACATGTAAATTACAGTGTAAAACAAAGTGCCATATAGATGCTGGTTATTTTAATTATTAGTTTATGGCTGTTTAATTTAGTGATTTAGAATCTAGTGTCAGTGAGGCCAAAGTTCAAAATCCATTTAACTTTGCTTGTAAGTGTGGTTGAAGATTTTACTTTCTCTGTACTCAGCTAGCTGTTCTGTGGATGTGGACCATTGATCACAAGGTGGAGTAATCCAAGAGTATATAACTAGATCAACAAAAAATATTAACTCCAGTAAAAAATAATGTATTCTGATGATGTGACATCATCTTTTCTTAGTTAATAAGAGCTCTTTTATGTAGAAATCAGGGCACTCGATTGATACTGCCCATTCTGGGGTGCTCACTACTAAATAAAGAGGAAGTGGTTGAATGTGATAGTTATTTAAATTAAGTTGATTTGAATCCCTAGTTAGGAAGAGTTATTCTACTTTAAAAAAAACCCAGTCCATCCTTTAAGCCTTTTAGCAAAAGTATTCTTTGCAGCTCAGATAAATCTACATGTCATTTTTAGAAAGTACATACTTTAAGCAAGTGATTTATTTTTATATTTTACAGATTAGTTATATCAGAAAATTAAATTACTTGTTTTAAAAAATTTCTCAAAGCTAATTGAAACAATTACTTGATAGTATTTTGGAAGTACTATAGTGCGGATGAGAGCCTAATGACTTTCTTGAAAACTTTTTCATCACCAGAATTGGCCACCAGGTGATTGGTTTTTTTTTTTCACTCAGTAGCTTATGAAACTGTATAATGTCAAGTTTCTCAGGGGTTTTTTGATCTTGCTTAAGTGAAGGGGGTACCCACAAAAATGAAAGAATAGACTTTTGAGGGAAGATTGAATTATATTGTGAGCATTATATGCAAGCAAGATCACAAATCTGTGAAGTGTGTTTGTATACATGCATATATATATATGCATGTATGTATATGTGTATATTATACATATCTGTATACACATATGTATATGGTATGAATTCTCCCTCCATTGACACTGGTCTGAGTTTTGCAATACTTTTTAGGTCATGTGTAAAGTAACTATGGCAAAAAAAATCATCGTGAACAGTTTCTATGAATTTAGCTGTCTTCAGAAGACAGGCACAGAGTCCTTAGACCATCTCTTTGTAAGACCATTGCTAGGCTCTATGGGAGCTCTTTGTCTTTTATGTTGTAGATGGTCTATCTACAAGTCGCTGGTAGCAGTGTGGGTAGAGACTGGGCCTGGAGTCAGGATCCATCCTCAGATACTTGCTAGTGGTGTTAACTTAGGCAAGTCACTTATGTTTGCCTCACTTTCATCATCTGTAAAATGGGCATAATAATAGCACCTGCCTCCTAGGGTTATTGTGAGGTTCAAATGAGATAATATTTGTGAAAAAACACTTAGCACAGTGCTTGGCATGTAGCAGGTACTCAATAACAGGTACTCGATAAATGCTAGCTAATGTTATTATAGTCTTAGAGAGCCACCTGAGGCTCAGAGAAGTTGAAGTAAGGGTCAGAAAAGGATTTGAACTCAGGTCTTCCTGCCTGTTAATACTCAGACCTCCTGTGACATGACATCAACCATGATACTTTCATCAAAAGCAATCCGTAGTTAAATTTTTATTTAAAACAGCAAGTTTATACATTCTGAATCCCCCCACATATAATTTCAACAAAATAAGCTTGCGTAATTTTGAATTTTATCTATTTTAGTTTAACAGAAGAATATCAAACAAAAACCAAAGATTAATCAATATGAGCTACTTAATTTATTGTACTATGCAGCCAACTCAGTTTTTACTTTTTGTTGGTAGACTGGAAAACAAAGACAGATGTTCATCCTTTTCAGTTTTCAAATTGTTTCTCAATTTGGGGGTCTGTGATAGGGTGGATGAGTAGGGATCTTTCTACATCTGAGAAATAAGATAATGCTTTTTAAAATTGAATTATCACCTAGTTTCTGATTAATCCAGTTATTAAATGAGCTTGAGTTCTCTTAGTTTGACTTCCCTTAAATCTTATTAGTAATCCTCTATAGAATTAGAAGCTGTTGGAGGTGAAAAGGATCTCAAAGATCATAAGTGCCTTGCATGTAAATGTTGAATTAAAGCTGCTTAACCCCATCATTTTATAGATAAGGAACTGGGGCTCAGAGATCAACAGCTTACAAATGTCAGTCAGAATTTGAAACTAGGTCATTCCTTAATTTTGAAATTTGTTATAGTAGGATTATGGTGGGGTTATTGTTATAGCCAAGTCTTTTCTTGATCATGGTCAATATATATAATATTGAGAATGTTGGTTAAGAAAATGAAGATTACAAAAATGCATGTGCTGTTAACTTTCTTAAAAAGGGTTATGCATGTGTGTGCACATATACATATGTATTTATGTATGTATCTATCTCTCTCAATATCCCATACTGATATATTTTGTCATATCTTAAGTAGATCATAGCTGAAATTTACCTTCTGTTTTCAGTCCTTCTACACTATTCAGTGCATGTGGACATCTGTCTTCTCAATTTCTATACTTGCAGTGTGAGCTACACAGTTTATCCTCTGATGTTATATAGTATTTTTAAATTGTTCCTTGAGAGTTGGTCTTGTTTCTCCAACAATCAATCAGTAGACATTTGTTAAGTACCTGCTGTGTGCAGGCATTGTGCTAAGTACACGTCCTAAGTGAAGGGAACATGGATGATGTTTTATTTCAGACATCATTATGCTGCTCACATAATTAGTACTTATTTAATATTTGTTGATTGATTTTTATCTTAAAGCTATAAGTTATGAATTTTTTTCCCAAGATGCATATTAACAAATGCTACTTAAGTGCATCGGTGGATAGATACGTGGTCTCATCAATAAGGGGCCTTTCAGTGGTGCTGAATAGCCCATTGATAACTGGGGATCCTTTGGCTTCTTGTACGTGCATTCCCCTAAAAGTCCCAAGCAGGAGCCACCCAGTCATTAGATTCCTCCTCGCAGATGTTTTAAAGGGTACCAGGGAAACACTCAGGCTGTCCAGCTGTTTTCCTTGCTTTTGATACGTGATCAGCCATGTCCTTTTCCTATCATGTATTTCCCGAGTGATAGCTTTTATACCACTTCTTGCGCCCAGGTCATCTCGATAATACGGTGTGGCTTTTACCTTCTGCATATCTTTCCACAACCCTTTAGGTACCTTGCTATTTTGATTATTTGGAAATTTCGGCGCTTTGTGATTCATTGCAATAAAATGTCACTGGAAGTATATTGACATTAAAAAACAAATCTTTAGTAACAAAATTAATTTAACAGAAATATGATTAAAGTAGCTGATCTTTGGATGAGTCACTTAACCCCAGGTACCTAAAAAACAAAACTGATCTTTCTGATTAAAAAACTCTTCACAACTATTTAATATGCTTGGGTGTTACAAGATTCAGTAAAGGCATATAGTACGCATGTGACTATGTATGTTATTATTTTGGTGGTCATTTTTTACTTTAGTTTGACTCTGAAAAATGAAGAGCAATTTACAGAGTTAATCATGACTTTTTGCAATGAGAAAATCACCTTGTCATTGTCCTTCTGCTTATCAAAACGGCATCAGACGAATTCTGAATGCGTTGGAATGAGAATTTCACAGACTTCCGAGGTACCTCGGAAGTCCTCTAGTATGACCTATAGCTGAACAAAAAATCCACTGTGACATCTGACAGATGGTCACCCAGCCTTCTCTTAAAGACTTTTATTGGGGGAAGCACGCTGACTTGTGAGTCAGGTTTTGGGCACCTCTCATTGTTAGGAAGTTGTTCCCTGAAGTCTGCCTCTCTGACTTTTCAGTCATTGCTCTTAGTTCTGCCCTTTGAAATGTAGAACAAATGATACTTATCTGCCCAACAGCCCTTCAGACACAGGAAAAGAGCTGTTATGTCTCCTTTCTCTTTTGTTCTTTTTTTTTTTCCATGAGGCATTTGGGGTTAAGTGAGTTGCCCAGATTCACACAGCTAGTAAGTGTTAGTGTGTGAGGTCACATTTGAACTCAGGTCCTCCTGAATCCAGGGCCAGTGCTCTATCCACTGCGCTACCTACCCACCCCTTCTCTTATGTTCTTCAAGCCAAACATCTTCAGTTGCTTAAATGGTTTGGTTCCAGAGTCCTTCACCATCCTGTTTTGCCCTTTGCTAGCCTAAAATGTGGTAGCCTAGAACTTAGCATTCTATTCCAATTGGTAGTATAACCAGGTTAGAATACAGCGGGGTTGTCCTTGTTCTTGATGTTAGGCCTCACCTAATGCAGCCTAAAGTCTCACTAGGTTTTGGGACTACTGAATCACCCTTTTGACATATATGGAACTGGTAGTCTACTAAAACCCCTGTGTCTTTTTCAAACAGTATAACCCATTTTGTACTTAATTTGATTTTTAAAAAAATCTTAAACATAGGACTTTACATCTGCCCCTGTTACATTTCATTTTATTAATTTTGACTTTAATTCTAGCCTGTCAGGATCTTTTTGTATCCTGGTTGTGTCATCCAGGTTATTAGCCATCCTGCCCAACTTTGTGTCATTAGCAAATTTGATATGTATTCTATCTATGCCTTGTCCAAATCATTGATTAAAGGGACTGATTACTCAGTGTCAAGGACTACCTCGTTCGGAATGTTCCTTAGAATCCTTTTTCAGATTGACGTACCATTAATGACTACGTGACTAGCCCAGTTCCAAATTAGTCTAACATATAGTATCTGTCTTCTAGTGCCTAAGTTCTTAACTAGGGAGCCTGTGAACTGGATTTTTAAAGTATTTTGATAACTGTCAATTTAGTTGGTTTTCTTTTCAATCCTGTATGTGTTAGGCATTTAAAAACATTCTGAGAAGGGGTCATAGACTTCACCAAGCTGCCAAACGCGTTCATGACACAGAAGAAGTTCAGAACCCCTGATGTAGCCCGTCTCTCAGTCTTGTCCATCAGAAGAACGTGAGGGAGTTTGTGAAACACTTGGCTAAAATCAAGTAAGCTACGTCTGTGACATTCCTTTGATCTAGCAGTCTGTTAATCCTGTCAGGAAGGGAAATGCAGTTTGTCTAGCATGACCTGTTAGAGATTTAAGAACAAAAAAGTTTTATTCATGCCCTGTTGTATACAGTCATTTCAGCCCTTTCCTCTAGCTTGAACTCTGCCTTGTGACAAAGTAAGTAAGCAAAAATATTTGTAACCGTAACTGCATCTGATGATGCATGTGATAACTCTGCCATGGAAGTCCCTCTGCTTTCCTCTGCTTCTTTGCTTCGAAGGAAGAGGTTTCATTATCTGTTTCTTGACCCTTTGATTTTTTAGGTACTCTGACTCATTAGCGCTCTTTTCATTTACATTGTTGTAGTCACTGTGTGTTAGTTTATAAAATAGTTCCCATATTTCTTTGAATTTTTCATTTTTTCTTACATATTAATAATCCGTTTATATTTGAGTGTAATTATTTTCTTTTTCAACTATTACCCACTTGATGGGCACTCATTTTGTTTTTAGTTCTTTGCTACCTAAATAGTACTGCCATGAATATTTTGACATATGTAGGACCTTCGTTTCTGACTTTGACCTCCTTGGAGTATAGACCTAGTGATGGGATCATTGAGTCAAACAGTATAGACACTCTCCTTGCATAATTCAAAACTGAAATCCAGAATAGTTGAACCATTTCACAGTTCCCCTAATAGTGCATGTCAGTCTGGTTTGAATCAAAGAATAATAAGAGAAAAAGCATTTAGGTATTTACTCTATGTCTAGGACACATACGAACAAGTGTCCCTTCCCTTAAGGACCCCTTCATGTTTGGCACATTCTAATGGGTACACAAGGGGATGAGGTACACATACGTGATGACATAGTTTATAAATGGTTGGCAAGTGATGTAAAGACCTGGTTGCTAAAGGTCCCTCTCAGAGCCCAGAATACCAGGAGCAGAGTCCAGGTTCTAATGGGAGGGGGGAATGAGTATGGCCTGGCTATGGACAGTTGGGTTTGGAAGTGGTGGGGAAGGACTATGGACAGTTGGTTCCAGTCTTCCTCTCCTACCTCCGGCATTGATTGTTCCATCATTTGTCATCTTTGCCAATTTGCATGGACTGAAGTAAGAGTGCTTAAATTTGTATTTTCCATACTATTATTGATTTGGAGCATGTTTCATGGGTATTTTGCCGTTTTTGCAAAAGTGTGCATACCTTTTGACTGTTTATCTACTGGGGCATGGTTTTTGATATTATATATTTGTCAGTTCTGGATATCTGTGTTTTCAATATCTGACTTTTGTAGGTGGTAGTTGATGCACTTTTCCTACTGTTCCTCCTTTCGTTCTTCATTGATTTTACTCATGCAAAATTTTACATTTTATTCAGTAAAATGTTTATTTTTTTTATAATCTCCTCTTTCTCTCGTTTAGTTATGACAGGCATCTGATTGCTTTCTCCTGATTTTTTTCATAGTATAATCTTTTATAGTCAGGTTGTGTATCCATTTTGAGTAAGATTTTTGTCTAAGCTTCACTTATGCCAAACTGCTTTCCAACTGGAAAGCCATATTGACTCTTCCAGAATTCCCTAATCAAATCAACAAGGACTCTTTAAGCACCTACTGCTATTACCGCCACTATTGCTACAACTACAATAACAGCTACTACTACTACTACTAGGTAGCATTTCTGTAGTGCTTTAAGGCTTGCAAAACTTTTCACATATATTATCTTATTTGATCCTTACAACAACCCTAAGAGGTAGGTGGTAATAACAATAGCAGTTATATAGCTAAGGTTTGCAAAGCACTTTGTACGTATTACCTTATTTTTTCCCCACAATAATCCTATTATATAGATAATATTCTTTTCCTTATTTGATGAGGAAACTTAGGCTCAGACAGTGACTTGCCCAGCGTGACTTGCTGTTTCTGAGGCAAGATTCATACCCATTCCTGAATCCAAGCTCCTGCTTAGTTACCTAGCTGCCTTGTGATAGTTGTCAAGTAGGCAGCTTTAGAATTTTGGCAAGAATCAGAGTTGACTAACCATCCATTATAAACAAAGTATTTTGCCTTTCAGCCAAATCCATGTTCTCATGATACACAATAATGTGATCATTTCTTCATTTGACTGAGGAGCTCTGGTCAGGTTGTGGATTTCATAATTTAAAATGTTGTAATGATACAGCACTTTTACTGGAACAGAGTGTCAAGCAGGTTTCTTTGAGACGGATTATATAGGCTCCTATACATGGATTATAAAGGCATTATGGGTGGTTAGTCTTAACCTTAAAAACTTAATCCTCAGTCATTTTGAGGAAACGCCTTTTAGTTAGTTCACCTGACCTGCTGGATAGCTTGAATTTTAATTTGTTCTAACTCAACTTTTTTGTTTTTCAAAGTGTATTAAATTCTTTTTATCTATACTGATTGACAGAAATAGTGGTGATGATAAGTTCCCAAATGCTTTTTAGTGATAGTGTGGGTTTGTCATGCCATGTATGTATGTATGTGTGTGTATGTATATATGTATGTATATATATTTTTTTCTAATAGTTATTTTGATAACTTTTTGTATCCCCAGCACCTAGGATAGTACCTGACACATAGTAGATGCTTAATAAATGCTTGTCTATTTATTGCTGACTGTCTTTTATTTAGGCTAATATTTAAAGTAGTTTGGGTTTCCTTGGCTTATAAAATTGTATAACCTAGACTGGACCTTCTTTTTGCTTTACTTTCCTACATGACCCCTTTGTTGTAGCAAATTTTTGGTTCCCCCAGAAGGTTATATGCATTGTTGCTGCCCTCTAAGCATTTCCTTGTATGATTCTCTCCATTGCAATTCCCTTTTCTTCCCAGCTCTCATACATTATTATTATTTTTTTTTTTTCATGACATGAGTATCAGAACTACTACATTCCATGGTTTGGTAGAAAGACAGAATGATGTTTTCTGTTTTGTCTCTAACATCCTTATTGATTGATCTTAGGACTTTTAAAAAATTGGAGGTGAGGTGGGGTATGGTATGTATATCTCGCTTTTGGTTAGAATGGGACATTGGGTCAGTGGTTTTAGAGAATAATTTTAGATTTTTTTCCTTGTAACAGCCCAGCGCCCGATGTCTTGTAAATATAGTTTGGATTATTTTCCCCTTATTTTGTTACCTATGCTTAACACATTGATTTTCAGTGGCCACCTTTGTGCTTATGTGTCAAGGCTACCTTTATATAATAGTTACAGTAGACTTTTCAGAGATGGGATACAAATTCAGGTCCCTCTACAGAAACATCTATAACCTAATGGCTGCATTTTTTAAAAAAAATTATTAATTAGTATTCTTTTTATTTGCATTGACAAGAGGAAACATTTTATCAAAAGAAAATATTCTCCCTTCCTTAAGTTACTCTGTGGCCATTAATAACAATGTGTTTGAATTTCTACAGGTATATTTATTTATTCATTCATTTATTTAAATATGAATTTATTTATTTTTAGCTTTCAACATT
The DNA here is from genome assembly GCF_003287225.1 of Phascolarctos cinereus. NCBI lineage: Eukaryota > Metazoa > Chordata > Mammalia > Diprotodontia > Phascolarctidae > Phascolarctos > Phascolarctos cinereus. Next base: position 229,534,669 of record NW_027555736.1, read on the forward strand.
CACTCCCATAAGTTTTTGAATTCCAAATTTATACCCCATCTCCCCCTCCTCTCACCCCAAGATGGCATGCATTCTGAATATCCCTTCCCCTAGTCTGTCCTCTCTTCTGTCTCTCTTCCCTTCCCCTTCTATTTTCCTGTAGGGCAGGATAGACTTCTATACCCCATTTCCTGTATTTCTTATTTCCCAGTAGCATGTGAAAACATTTTTTTTAACATATGTTTTTAAAACTTTAGGTTTCAAATTTTCTCTCTTCCTCCCTCCCCACCCACCCTTATTGAAAAGGCAAGCAACTCAATATAGGTTGTACATGTGCAGTTATGCAAAACACATCCATAGTAGACATGTTGTGAAAAACTAACTCTATTTCCCTTAATCCTATCCTGCCCTCCCATTTATTCTATTCTTTCTTTTGACCCTGTCCCTCCTCAGAAGTATTTACTTCTGATTACTCCCTTTCCCAATCTGCCCTCCTCTCTATCATCCCCCTGCTCTCTTGTCCCCTTCTCCCCCTATTTTCCTGTAGGGTAAGACAGATTTCCATACCCAATTGAATATGTTTGTTATTCCCTCCTTAAGCCAAATCCTATGAGAATAAGATTCACTCATTCTCTCTCACCTTCCCCGTTTCCCCTCCACTGTAAGAGACTTTTCTGTTTTTTTTTGTGAGATAGTTTACCCCATTCTACCTCTCCCTTTCTTCTTCTCCGAGTATAATCCTCTCTCATCCCTTAATTTTATTCTCCAGATATGACCCCTTAATCTTCAACTCACCCTGTGCCCTCTATCTATCTATCTACTATACATACATATAATTTTTTTCCTCCAACTACCCTAATACTGACAAAGGTCTCATGAGTTATAAATATCATCTTTCCATGCAGGAATGTAAACAGTTCAATCTTAATAAGTCTCTTATGATTTCTCTTTCCTGTTTACCTCTTCATGTTCCACTTGAGTCCTGTATTTGAAAGTCAAATTTTCTATTCAGCTCTGGTCTTTTCATCAAGAATGCTTGAAAGTCCTCTATTTCACTGAATGACCATTTTTTCCCCTGAAGGATTATACTCAGTTTTGCTGGGTAGGTGATTCTTGGTTGTAATCCTATCTCCTTTGCCCTCCGGAATATTATATTCCATGCCCTGCGGTCCTTTAATGTAGAAGCTGCTAAATCTTGTGTTATCCTGATTGTGTTTCCACAGTACTTGAACTGTTTCCTTCTGGCAGCTTGTAATATTTTCTCCTTGACCTGGGAACTCTGGAAAACTCCTAGGAGTTTTCCTTTGGGGATCTCTTTCAGGAGGAGATCTGTGGATTCTTTCAATTTCTATTTTGCCCTCTGGTTCTAATATATCAGGGCAGTTTTCCTTGATAATTTCTTGAAAGATGATGTCTAGGCTCTTTTTTTGATCATGGCTTTCAGATAGTCCAATAATTTTTAAATTCTCTCTCCTGGATCTATTTTCCAGGTCAGTTGTTTTTCCAATGAGATATTTCACATTGTTTTCTAATTTTTCATTCTTTTGGATTTGTTCTACTGTGTCTTGATTTCTCATAAAGTCACTATCTTCCAATTGCTCTATTCTAATTTTTAAGGAAGTGTTTTCTTCAGTAAGCTTTTGGATTTCCTTTTCCATTTGGCTAATTTTTCTTTTGAGGGCATTTTTCTCCTCATTGGCTTTTTGGACCTCTTTTGCCATTTGGGTTAGGCTATTTTTTAAGGTGTTATTTTCTTCAGTATTTTTTGGGTCTCCTTTAGCAAGCTGTTGACTTGTTTTTCATGATTTTCTTGCATCATTCTCAGTTTTTCCTCTACTTCCCTTACTTGCTTCTCAAAATCCCTTTTGAGCTCTTCCAAGGCCTGGGACTGATTCATATTTTTCTTGGAGGCTTTGGATGTAGGAGCTTTGACTTTGTTGTCTTCTTCTGGTTGTATGTTTTGATCTTCTTTTTCACCAAAGTAAGATTCTTTTTGCGCTGCTTGCTCATGATCCCAGCCAGTTACTTGAGTTTTAAACTCCTTGTTAAGGTAAGAGTCTGCTTCCAATGTGGAGAATGCATTGTCCCAAGCTTCAGGGGTTTGTAAGCTGTTTTCAGAGATACTTGTAGGGACCTGTAAATTTTCAGTTCTACCAAGGTGGTATGATAAGAGGCGAGGTGTTTACTCCTTTCCTGGCCTGTGACCACAAGTAGTCCTTTCTGTCCTGTAACTGTGAGAGGAAGGGTTCCTTTCCACAGCCACTCCAAGCTCTACCACTCCAGCGCTCCTTCTCACCCCAGCACTGCCACCCAGAACCGTGACCCAGATCCACACACGGGCAAAGCAAGAGATTCCTGCCTCAGCACTGGCAAAGAGATCCCTGCAGTCCCTTTCTGATCAGCCACTGGATTCCCCCTCAGTCTGTGGGCGGGAAGCTCAGGAAGCAGCTCCCCCCCCCCCAGGTCCACGCTCTTGGGGAATAGATCTGAGACCAAGCGTTCCTCTCTCAGCACCAATAGAAACAGACTTTTCCCACTGACCTTCTAAGTTGTCTGTGGCATTTGTGGGTTGAGAAGTCTGGAAACCTCCACAGCTGCACGTGATTCAGTCCTCTGAGGCCTGCTCCAGGTTTGCTGCAGCCTCTGCTGCCATGCTGCACTGTGCTCCCAGCCTGGCGCGATATACCTTTCTGATCAATCATCCAGGTTGTCTTGGGCTGGAAATTTGTTTCACTCTGTCTTTTTGTGGGTTCTGCTTCTTCAGAATTTGTTTAGAGCCATTTTTTATGAGTATTTGGAGGGGTTTGGGGGAGAGCTCAAGCAAGTCACTGCTTTCACTCCGCCATCTTGGCTCTAGCCTCTTGGTCTCCTAAGGGCTGTATTTTCAAAAGCTTTCTTTGTAATTCTAGGTAAATGTTTGAAAAATAATTTGGTATTTATCTTCTTACAAAATTGAAACTCTTGCATCATTTGTAAGATGTCTAGCATTTTAAAGGAAACTTGTTCTTTATACAGCAGAGTTCTCTCTCATGTTGAGCTTTTCTAAATTTTTTTTTTTTGTACCTGTATTCTTAATGACATTATTCTCCTTGTCACTGCTCCCTTTGGGCTTGCAGAGAGCCCTGCCTCTTTAGAATACGAATCAAGTGCTTTGCCAAGTTAAGAACTAATTTCCTGGGAAACTGGACTGCTGGCTTTACTTCTTGTTGTTCTTTCCCTCTGTTGTTGCTCAGAAAAAGAATTAAGCTTAGTTTTGTGGAAAAATCACTAAATCATGTAATTATTTTCCTTGCCCAAATTAAAAAACATGGTTGATTTTATATATACTTGCATTGTTAGTGAATTCAGTAGTTTTTTTCTTGATTGCAGACTCCTTGGACGAATTGGATTCTGTTGGATGAATTAGCTATTAATGTATGTAGTAATATTGATGACTTTTTTTCAGGAGACTGTGAATGTTCTGATTCATATGATTTTACATTGGATAGAATGTATAGTTCAAACACTTCTAGAGTCTCATTTATTCATACTTTCTATGATATGTAAGACCTACCATCTTAGCAAAAGTCATTTATAAAGTATCTGCTATATGTCAGGTACTGTGCTAAGCCCTGAGGAATACAAAGAAATGTAAAGACAGCTCACAGTCTGATGGGGGCGACAACATGAAAACCACTACCTACAAACAAAACTATATAAAGGATAATAATGAACAGAAGGAAGGCTCTAGAATTAGGAGATATTGTGACAAATTGTGTTTGTTTTCTGAGTTAAGTAAGGACAGACTTATAACTAGCAGGCTGGCTATCAGGTGATGAATTCTTTGGTCGTGGTTAAACAAAGAAAAATGTAAAATGACTCCATCCCAGGCAGCTTCTTTTGGATGCTGCAGTGTTGTGGACAGAATGGTGGAGAGGGTGCTAAGAGTGTTCATAAACTACATGTGAGATGCTTGTTCAGTGACCAGAAATTTGATATGCTTTTGGAGGGATTGCATCCCTCTAAATGAAACCAGAAGATATAAAGAAGTAATAGCTAAATGGAAAGATAGTTCACGAGGTCTTTTTGGAGAGGTGAATAAAGAAGTGGGTGAATTTGTTTTTATTGTTTATCCAAAAAGAGCAAGGAACAACTTTTTCATGTGACCTTTGGTCTTATCATCTTAGTCATCTTGTAATATTCTTGGTGATTATTTTAAAAAAAACAGCAACTCATTATGAGCATAATACAGATCATTTACCAGCAACTGTTGAAGAAGAGGAGGTAGAAAAATTCTGTGAAGAAGTTGATAGGACCTACCACATTAAATCAACTTTGAAACATTGTCTGTGACTTCAGTGTGAATATGGGCAGAGGGGAAGATGGTGAAAAAATATGTTGGGAAATATGGCTCAGGATCAAGAATGAAATAGGCCAGAGGCTTGTATATTGCTTAGGTGTTTCACATCTGCGCCTTATAAATACTTCAGAAACAGACTTGGGAGACACTGGACATGAATAACAACAAATTGCACCACAAAAAAATGAAACTAATTGCATTAACAGATAGCAAGTTCATGTTTCCTTATATGAGTCTTATCTGAATCAGCTGTTTGTACAGACTACCATTTATTGGAACAAAGATAAAAGTCAATGTCAAATTAGGAAAAAAGGGACTGTAATGGTGCGCGATCAAAACAGTTTAAACCCAACTTATTATTTTATTGAAAAACATTGTATTGATGCTTTTTGTCTTTACCTCATGGTCATTCTCTAGTCTTCCTTGTGACAAAGAAAGACAATTTAATAAAAGTGCTTGATTTTTATGACTGATAATAAATGTAAACATTTTGTTCTGATAGTTCTCTACTCCTCTGCTGTGAGAAAAAAGATAGATTTCATTATCTGTTCTCCCTTCATTTCCAGTCCAGCTTATTTATGTAAAAAAGCTATTAGAATGTAGCATAATGGGAAGTAGATGTAGGAACTGACATCAGTGTGAATTTTCATCACGTGCTATGGAAGTTGAACTACTGTAAGATATTTGAGACAGTAAGGAGACCGAGAGAACCCTACATCAATACAGCCAGTATATACTTGACCTCCTTGCCAAATGGAGAGATTTGGCATCCAAGGATAACACTGCTTTAGAATGTAAACTTCTTGAAATCTTATGGAGGAGAATTGTAGAAGATCATGATTGGTATTATCTCAGAATAAAAATGGTAGAGAGACAAATGATTTAAAGAAGGATTGGAACGAGAATCATTTGATCCAGATCAGCATTCCAAGAAAGCATTAACGGATAATACTGGCAGGGATACAACAGATGAAAAATGGGGGGGAAAAATCTGTCAAGATTTCTATGCCAGCCTATTTTCTCCATCAATGAGAATACAACTACTACATTTGAACTCTTAACATCACAGGCTCTGATATCCAATTGGAAGAATAACTGGACCAGACTTATTAAGTGTACACGGGTGAGATTTGTGCTGGAGGCAACAAAATTTTACTGCTGTTGAGTAATCAACTTTCAAAGATATCTGAAATAGCTTAAGATACTGAATGATTAGAAAGAAGTCAAAGACCATATTAGTAACAGAAAAGGTTCTTAAAAGAATATTAGGTAACTAATGTACTTTGTGTTTACTGTCTCTATAGATCTTTGTGAGTAATTATACACATATTGAGGGTCTCCCTGATGAAAATTTGAAAAGGAAATAGGCATTTGTAGATAGTTTGTGGAAGGTGTAGAGGTAGGGTAGGTAAGGCCTGGAGGACCTCAGGAAGCAGTGACAGGGCAAATGACAAGTGTTGGTAGTATTGTAGAAAGATTGTAGTTGGTAACTACATGTCATTCAAGTGGCCAATATGGCTGAAAATGTGGAGGAGAATAATGTATGTTGAAAGACTGGAAATATGTTATGAGCAGCCATGGTGCTTTTCCTGCCTAGCCCTACCCCAGAGGAGTCTGGGGGAAGGGAAGGGCAAAGGACTTCTGTACCCCCCTCCAATGGGGTCTGGGTGGCTGGGTTGGGGGAGGAGCAATGGGAAGACAAGGATGTCCTGGTTCCTTTTTCCACCTTGGTTCTTTTAAAAACAACAAAAGGGGCAGCTAGGTGACACAGTAGATAGAGTGCTGGCCCAGGAATTAGGAGGACCTGGGTTCAGAACCAGCCTCAGATGCTTGACACTTACTAGCAGTGTGACCCTGGGCAAGTCACTTAACCCTGATTCCCACCCACCACCACCACCACACCACCACCCAGATATTTTTTATGATGTTAACAAAATGGAAGAAGGAACATTTCCATATACATAGTAGAGCAGAAAAAAGAGGATTGGGATTGTGCATGAAGTTTATGTGCAGCATGCTTTTCTTTTTAAATATCTAGTAAAGTTAACACATACATTTCACAACTGTCTTTATCTGTGATTGCTTCTATCCTTTCTGTTCTGTACATTAAAAAAAATTTCAGTCACCTTTTTCTTCCTTCTTTCCTTCCTTCTTTCCTTCCTTCTTTCTTTCCCTCTCTCCCTTCTTTCTTCCAGCAGCGCCAGCCCCATCCTTAGTCATCTTTATCAACCCAACCACAGCCCCTGTTGAAAAAAAAAAACCAAACAAAAAAGCTTTGTAACAAATAGGCAGAATCAGGCAAAACAAATTCCCACGTGAGCTATGCATGACTCATTTTGCAGCTTGAGTCCACCTGTCTATCTTCCTTGGCTTTTCTCACCTGGACTGTCTCCTCCGAACTTCCCTGTTTCTGTCGCAGGTACCACCATCCTTCTAGTCTAATGTATCTTGGCATTGTTCTTGACTCCTTACTGTTTGACTCTGTGTAGCCATTTAGTTGTCAAATCTTGTTTCTACCTCCACAACATCTCTTACATCTGACCTTCCTGTGACCACTCCCCAAGTTTCGACTCTTACTGCCTCTCTTCTGGACTGTTGCAATGGCCTCCTAATTGCTCTCCCTGCTTCAAGTCTCCACTTCCAATCTATCCTTGAGTCAACATGTTTTTCCTAAAATGCAGCTCTGACCATGTAACTCCTCTGTTCATTGTACATCGGTGGTTACTTGTAGGATCGAATACACTCTTCTGTTTGGCATTCGAGCCTTTTACAGTATGGTCTCAATAGGGCAGTTAGGTGGTGCAATGGATAGAGTACTGGCCCTAGAGTCAGGAGGACCTGAGGTCCAATCCGGCCTCAGACACTTAATAGTTACTAGCGTTGTGACCCTGGGCAACTCACTTAACCTCATTGCCTAGCCAAAAAAAAAAAAAAGAGAGAGAGAGAAAGAGACAATATGGCCCCAAGATGCCTTTTTAACCATATTACACATTAGACCACTTTCTGCACTAACTGGCAGCCTTGCTGTTCCTCACATGATACTACATCTCCTGTCTTTTTACCTTTGTGTCTCTCAAATCTAAAATGTATTCCTTTGCTCCTGCCTTTTGGAGTCTTATTTCCTTCAAGACTTGACTAAAATACCTCCTAAACGAAGCCTTTTCTGATTTCCATCTCCCTCCAGTTGTTAGCACTCTTAGAAAGAATTATATTATATTTTGTATGTAGTATGTAAACTTCTTGAGGGTAGGTAGGGACTGTTTCATTTTTGTCCTTGTATTCCTGCCATAGAATAGCGCCTGGCACATAATATATGCTTAGTAAATGCTTGTTGATTAATTGGCCATAAAAAAGTATTGAACTTTGTATAGCAAAATACAGCTTTAAAGATTCTTTTCTCACACTACATCAGCCATGAAATGTGTTAAAATCATTCAGTCTTTAATGCAGCAGCAGAGAAAATTTAAGAATGCTGGATTTGGAGTCAGAGGAGCTGAGTTGAAATCAAGGCTTCATCACTTACTACATATATGATGTTTGGCAAATCACTTAATCCCTTTGGGCCTCAGTTTCCTAAGCTGTGGTGAGGAAGTTAGACCAGATTACCTTAAAGGCACCTTCTATCTCTAAATCTATTACCATGTGAATTTTGTTGTGACTTTCATTAATATTAAGTAAGAAATAATATAGGTTAAGACAGTTAATTGCTTCTGAAAAAACACATTAGGTTAAACTGCATTAGAGAGACAATTAGTTCCATAGCTACAAGGATATAAGTGTTATGAGGAGGTGGGGTTTTGTGATCTGACAGTGTGGTTTGGTTGTTCTGGGTTAATGATGTGATATAAAGTGATTTGGTCAGGGCGGGTTGTAATTGATGCATATCTGTAGTTAATGCTAGCAAGGCAGCTAGGTTGCAGAGTGCACAGCACTGGACCTGAAGGCAGGAAGACACTAGTTAAAATCTGGTCTCAGATACTTAACTTAGCTGGGTGACCTTGGGCAAGTCACTTCACCTTAGTGAAGTACTTAAACAATTTGAATTTTGGCACTGAAAAATGCAACTGATGGGAGGACAGCTCCTTGGCCAAAACAATTCTAAAGTCTGTAAACAGCAAATATAAGCTTAAATTGGTTTCTTCAACAAAATTTGCCAAGGGGATTCCTTATTGGTCAATTGCTGCCTATATGTCTTTGCCATGAACAGGGGGGAAATTTTAATTTATAAAAATGGACAGTGAAAACCCCACAATGACCTGAGATTGAGTGCTTGCTTTTAATGGGATCTTTTTTCCAGAAGAGTGTGCCTTGATTTGGGACTTGGGAAAAGGAGCAGATTCAGGCTGTGTGTAAGTGTTTTACTTAAGGCACTTATTTAAGAGTCTTCAAATATAAATGTTTAAAGCTAGCACCACTCCCTAGAATAAAAATTGAGCACAATATGAGGTTGTTGGGATTTGTGCCCAGTGGGACCTAATGTAGGGCCACCCAGAAGATAAGATTTATTCACATGCACGTGATGTGAGACAGAAGAATGAGGATTCTTGAAATTCTTTTCCTTTCTGAGCTGGCTAGACCCTGAAACCACTGGAATATTTGTTGTCTGTAGGTTAGGATTAGTAGAGCAATTTATAGGTTAGTAGTAGCCATGCTGAGGTTCTTCCAGTTCCCTTGAGGATGAGAAAGGTGGAGAACATTCCTGTTCTTGTTTGCATATGGTCTTTGTGGCTTCTTCCTTGTGATTTGGTAGAAGTTGTTGAGAGTGCTTTAAAGGAGCCCTTCCAGACCAGGGAGCCCTGTGTCTATAGAAAGAGCAATCACTTGAGTTCTTCTCGTTCTGACTTTGTCAGTAGCTAACTATGTGGAAGATCATTTAGTCCCTCTAGACTGCATCTCAATTTTCTTATCTATGAAGTGGGGGCGTTGGCCAAGTGATCACTGACTGCCGGCTCCAAAGTTCTGTGATTTTCTAGTTTCTTTAACCCCGGGGAGAAAGGCACTGATAGGAGTGAACGGTACTTTGACTAATTCTGCTGATTCTAACACGTGGATGACAGCGGGCTAGAAGTTAATTTCAATTAAAGCAAAACTGTTAGTTCGTGAGAAGTCTGCTGAAATTTATCCCTTGGCATGTGTTTAAGTGTTTTGGAATTTGGGTTAGCTCAACTATTAGTATTATCTTGATTTTCCTCTTCTTTGACACTCCCTACTGGTACATGGATTGGGAAAGAAATAAGCAAGATGGTTGGAGTCACTGACTAGACACTTCAGGAACTTCCTAGTCCAACTCCAGCCTTCCAGCCTTACCTTATTTGAATGAATGAAGGAAAAAGCATTTATTAAGCACTTACTGTGTGCCACTACTTTCCTTTACTGGCCCTGTATATGACAAGGTGAGTACTACAGCGGTGACTCCGTGACTTGGATTCTGACTACTTAGTCTTCTGTTACTCCTGCCTCTGAATTCAGACCAAGCAGACCATCTTTGTGCCTAGAACACACGCACTTCCATACTCCCTGTTAATTTTTTTCTTCCTTCGGGATCATCCTCAGTTACTCCCTCTTCGGCAGCTTTCCCTGATTTTTCAGTCAGATTTTCTTATAATGAACAGTTTCTGCCCTCCAGAGGGCCCAGGCAGTCTCAGTTTTAATCTTTAGATCTTTAATGTTTAATCTCTGGATGGCTAGCTGAGTGCCTTGGAGATAGTGCACACTTAGGCCATTGTAGAATTGAATATTTTATAACTCTCATTAAATTAATGGTAAACCTGCTCTGAAATTAATGAGCTTAACTTGTGTAAAGCTGATTTTCGTATTCATCCAAAACTGTCTTCCCCAGCCATATTCATAGGGTTATAGCATTAGATCTGGAAGGGACCTTAGAAACCGTCTGTTCCAACCCTCTCATGTTACAGAGGAGGAAACTGACGCCCATAGAAGTTAAGTGGCCTGCCCAAGGTCAGAAATAGCTGGCAGACTCAGGATTAAACTCAAGTTCTGAGACTCCCAAGCCCAGCATTCTTTCTGTTGCAGTTTGTAGTCTCTTAACCTGCCCACCCTGTTTCTCTCCATGGTGCTATTGTTTTTATTACCCTTGTTTGAAGTCTTTCTTTGGCTCTCTTTTTTCCCCCTTTACCTCCTATGTCTAATCAGTCAGCAAATCCTGTTGATCCTTCTTAAAATATTGCATGCCATCCCTTGCTTTTTATCTGAGTTTATGCCTAGACTATTGTTTCAGCAGATTCCTAATACTTCTGTCAGTAGCTTCTTTTCTGCTTCAGTTTATCTTGCATACTACCCAGTTTCATCTTCCTAAAATTATTTTAAAGGCTTAGGTTGAAGTCACATCTCTTCCACTTCCTGTGTGTCTTTGTGCCTCATTTTTTCCCTCTGTATAGTAATAACTGTCCATCCCATGGAGCATGAGATGGATATTATAGGCCTGTAGCTTATCTCCCTTCTGACGGGACTCCTAAGTGGTAAGAGAAGTGCATGCGTCTGGACTTTGGGACCTCATTGAGTAACTGAGGGGCTGATTCTAACTCAACCCAAGTGCTTAAGAACACGTATTAGCTAATGATCTGAGTTTGCTTTCTTTTTGAAGTTGGGTGATTTTGGACTTCTGTTTGGAATGTCCTATGGTAGAGGTTCCTAAACTTTCTTGATTCATAGCACTCTTAGTGTTTCAGTAATTTTCTCATGGTGCCCCATGACCACCTTTTGGCTTACCAAAAGAAATACCTGACAGTTCTGTTTATTAAGTAGTTAGGTCCCAACACCTTAATAGGTTACTTATGTCTTATCAGCTTGGCTTTTTTGAAAAAATAATGTGAATTGAAATAAAATTTATTTCATTCCTGTAAGCACAAGTGCCTTCTAATGGGATAAGTGCACCTGTTGAGCATTGAACAATTTTCCAAACATTGGAATGAGATTGGATACTGGCGTCCTCATTTCCTGCTGTATGTTGATTTTCTCTTGGTACTTATTGCCTAGCACAGCAGCCACCAAATACTCGGTTTTGCAAAGGTAAAACGTCACAAATGAGAAAATTTGAGAAGTTACCGGCACGGTTTTAAGTGCAAGTAAACAAAATGGATCTCAAACACTTGAGATCCTCAGAAGGAATGTAGCTCTATCTCATGTTGAATTTGTAAACTGCTTTGAGCTAGTATTTCATGTGGTGTCCCACAATCACCATTTTTCCCTTGAAAATTTAAAATAGCCTGCTGTAAATTCACTACAGAGACTTGGGTGTGAATCACTACACCATGATTTTTCAGGGATCTACTGGAGAAAAATAGAGGTGGGAGGATGGGACCTGGGGATCATGTTGGTTGTGCATTGCTTTTATCACAAGACTTACCAGAAGGGTTGAGGGTACAGTCCCATTCTTATCCATGGTTCATGGAACGGTCGCTGTTGCATGTAAAAAAAATTGGACGGTATGATTTCTAAGATCCACTTATAGCTTCAGCATTCAATGATTCTGTCAGTCTTCTGCTCAGAAATTTCCTAAACCTTTAATGGATCCCCGTTACCTATAGAATGTAGTCCAAATTCCTTAGATTAATGTTTGGAACCTCCATGCGCTGGCATGTGTAACAGTTGGTAGCTTAAAATTAATTTTGTCTATTTGTTTTATTTTATCCTTTAGTCATTTAGCTACATGGCTCTTCCACACAAAGTAATTGAACTGTATAGGAATTTTTTTTTTTTGGTGAGGCATTTGGGGTTAAGTGAGTTGCCTAGGGTCACACAGCTAGAAAGTGTCATGTGTCTGAGGCCAGATTTGAACTCAGATCCTCCTGATTCCAGGGCCAATACTCTATCCATTGCATCACCTAGCTGCCCTGGAATTTTTGTAATTGCATGTTTTGTGGAATCTTTTCTTTTTTTAGGAGCATAGGTGAGAAAGTGAAGTACCTAATTCTAATCTCTACTCTTCTCTGAGCAGCAAATGTCTGGTGACAATTTTTTTTCCAAACTCTTTCACAAACACTATTTGATGTAAGAAAGAATTTGAAAAGTATTTTAATTCTTTGTGATAATGTGAGTTTTTATTTTAGCTCTTTAGTCTTTTCATTTATTTTAGGATCATAGATTTAGAGCTGAAAGAAACCGCAGAGATCATGCACCCCCTCATTCTACAGATAAGAAAACCAAGATGGTGGAAAGGGTAAGGGATTTGCCCAAGGTCACATGGTTTGTCATAGAGAGGGGATTTAGGTCTAAGTTCTCTGATTATCAATCTAGTGTGATTATGCCATATTGCCTTATTATAATGTAAGATCTTTTTTTCTCCAGGTATGATAGAGAAGGCATTCTTTTTAAAATACTATTTTAAAAAATTATGAGCTTAAGAAACACTAACAAACATTTCAGCCAACCAAAAAAAAACAAAACAAAAAAGAGGCTGTAAGCTTCTATTATGAACATTGGTTTTTTTTTTTAATAATTCAAATTTAAGATGGTAGTTTCAACACTGGCCTGCTTGTCTCTATCCCTTTCTGAACTTCCTTCTGCTCTAGCTTCTGTTTATTTATTTATTTTTTAACAATTCATTGATTCTCTTTTCCCCCTTGTTTTGTGTTGATCTTATTACCTTCTCAACTTACTCCCCTCATAAAAACAAATAAAAGCCCCTCTTCTAACAAATAAATATAATCGAATAAAGCAGATTTACATATTGGATATTTGACAATATGTATCTCAGATATGTATCTATAGTCCTTGCTTTTTTTTTTTAATTACTTCCCTTGATCTTGATCTTTTGTTTCTCCAGGTGAATTTTGTAATTTTTTTGTTCTAGACTGTAAAGTAACTCTTTAGTAGTTTGTTGAGTGGTATGGCACTGAATCTATAAACTAATTTAGGTAAGTATTGTCATTTTATATTGTCATGGCTTAATTAGTTTACTCTCTCTCCACTTATTTAGATGTGACTTTATTTCTGTAAAGAATGTGTTTAGTTGTATTCATATAATTCTTTTCCATGTAGCTGGATTCCCAAATATTTTATATATTTTGTAGTTCTTTCAACAGGAATTTCTTTTTTCTATCTCTTCTATGTTGGGTTTTGGTAGTAACATACAGAGAAATGCCAATGATTTTTTGTGGGTTTATTTTTATATCCTGCTGCTTTACTGAATATTGTTTCAGTTAATTTAAAATTGACCCTCTAGGCTTCTCTAAACCATTTCATCTGCTAGAACTGATCATTTTGTTTTATATTTTCCTGTGCTTATTCCTTCAAATTTTGTTTTGCTTCACTGCTACAGTTAGCATTTCTAGAATAATAATGGTGACAGTAGACACTCTTGTTTCACTTCAGATCACATTAGAATGTAAGCTTCTTTTTTCCTCCACTTAATAGTATTTTATTTTTTTCCAATTACGTGTAAAGATAGTTTTCAGCATTCACTTTTATAAGATTGTAAGTTGCAAATTTTTTCTCCCTTCTTCCGCTCCCCTCCCTTCTCCCCAAGGCAACAAGCTGTCTGATATAGGCTATATATGTACAGTTATATTTAAACATATTTCCACATTAGTTCTGTTGTGAAAGAAGAATCAGAACAAAAGGGAAAACCATGAGAAAGGAAAAACAAAACAAAAAAAGAGAAAATGGTATGCTTTTATCTGAATTCAGACTCCATAGTTCTTTTGCTGCATATGGATAGCATTTTCCATCATGAGTCTTTTGGAATTGTCTTAAGTCATTGTATTCCTGAGAAGAGCTTAATCTATCAAAGGTGGTCATCACACAGTGTTGCTGTTACTGTGTACAGTGTTCTGGTTCTGCTGACTTCACTCAGCATCAGTTCGTGTAAATTTTTCTAGGTTTTTCTGAAATCTGTCTGCTCATCATTTCTTATAACGCGAAGTATTCGACTACATTCATATACTACAACTTGTTCAGTAATTCCCCAGTTGATGGGCATCCCCTCAGTTTCCAACAATGTAACCTTCTTGAAGATAGGGACTGTATCTCCATGAAGATAGGGACTGTATCTCCATATGCTCAGCACGGAACCTAGCACATAATAGACATCTTTGTATTCAAGACTTCAAGATCATGAGGTTTTGAGGAGCTTGTTTATCCCTGTATCTCCCCAGTGTGTAGTATAGCACCTTGCATAAAATAGATGACTTAATAAATGCATGTTGAGTGAATGATTAGTTTGTTTTTCCTTCTGTGTTCAGGAAATCATCCAGGTTAGACTAGGTGGTATTTTCCTAAAAGTTGATTTCTTAGTCCATTGTTTTGTATTCAGAACACAGTTTCCCACAGACAGAATGTCATATGTGAGATTTTAGTGTCCTCACTAGCTCACAAAAAGTCTGTTCAACTGACAGTAAAATGAAAAGAAAGGGAGACAGGTTTTTCTGAGGTAACTAGGCAAGAGCTGAAAGGGAGGGAAAAGAAAGAGAGCATGTATATACAAGAGACTCCTTGAGGTAGAATTATCTATGTCATAAAACACCAAGGAATATGTCAGCAGGATCGTCCCATGGGAAAGTAAGAGATTGGTTGGCAGATTTTCTTCAGCAGTTTTCTACAGCAGTATGACTGTGCTAAAGATCTTTTGGGGAATGTTAGGGATGTTAATAAGCACAGTGTATTGTGGTAGTTTCATCTGGCTGCTTTGGTTAGAGTACTAACTAATATTAATATGCTTGCCAGTTCTTTTAAAAATATTTTATTTCCCCCCAATTACATGTAAAAACAATTTTTAATATTTGTTTTTTAAAAAATATTTTGAGTTATAAATTCTCCCTGTCCTTCCTTCCCCTCCTCCCCCCATGAGATTGGTAAGCAGTCTGTTATAGGTTATACATGTGCAGTCATGTAAAACAGATTTCTATATTTGTCATTTTGTGGAAGAAAACTTGAATCAAAAAGAAAAAAAAAAGAAAGTGAAAACTGGTATGCTTCAGTCTGTATTCAGACTCCAGTTTTTTCTTTGGAGGCAGGTAGCTTTTGTCATCATGAGACTTTTGGGATTATCTTGGATCACTGTATTACTTAGAATAGCTAGGTCATTCACAGTTCTTCATTGTACAATATTGCTGTTACTATGTACAATGTTCTCCTGGTTCTGCTCATGTCACTCTGCATCAGTTCATGTCTTTCTGATTTTTCCTGGAAACATTCTGCTCATCATTTCTTGTAACAATAGTATTCCGTTACAATTCTATACCACCACTTGCTCAGCCATCCCCCATTTGGTGGGCATCTCCTTGATTTCCAATTCTTTGCCATCACAGAAAGAGCTGCTATAAATACCCTTGTGCAGATAATCCCTTTGGGGTACAGACCTAGTAGTGGTATTGCTGGATCAAAGGGTAGGCACAGTTCTTTAGCCATTTGGGCATAAGTTCCAAATTGCTCTCCAGAGTGGTTGGATCAGTTGACAGCTCTACCAGCAGTGCATTAGCATCCCAGTTTTCCCACATCTCCAACATTTATAATTTTCCTGTTTTGTCATACTAGTCAATTGCATAGGTATGAAGTGGTGCCTCTGAATTGTTTTAATTTGCATTTCTCTAATCAGTAATGATTTAGAGCATTTTTTCATGTGACTACAGGTAGCTTTGATTTCTTTCTGTGAAAACTTCCCATTCATATCTTTTGACCAACCAGTTGGGGAAAGACTTGTATTAGAGATTTGACTAGGTTCTCTGTATATTTGAGAAATGAGACCTTTATCAGAGATAGTTGCTATAAATATTTTTCCCCTAGTTTTCTTTTTTCCTTCTAATTTTGGTTGTATTGGTTTTGTTTGTGCAAAAGCTTTTAAATTTTGTAAAATCAAAATTATCCATTTTACATTTTGTAATGCTGTCTATATCTTGTTTGGTCCTAAATTCCTCCCTTCTTCATAGATCTGACAGCTAAACTATTCCATGCTCCCCTAATTTGCTTATGCCCCATATTTCTAAATCATTTTGCCTTTATCTTGGTATATGGTGTGAGATGATGGTCTATACCTACTTTCTGCCATACTGTTTTCCAGTTTTCCCAGCAGTTTTTGTCAAATAATGAGATTTTATCCCAGAAGGTGGGGACTTTGGATTGATCAAATAGTAGATTACTGTAGTCATAGACATTGACTAACCTGTTCCACTGATCCACCACTCTGTTTCTTAGTCAGTACCAAGTGGTTTTGATGATTCATGCAAACAACTATTAATAAACAAGCTACATACAGGAAAAATGAGAAATATTTAATAGAGGGAAATTACTAGAATTAAGAGGGATTAGTAAAGCTTTCTGTAGAAGGTGGGGTTTTAGCTGGAACTTGAAGGAATCCAGGGAACCCAGGAGGTGGAGATGAGGAGGGAAGGGCATTCTAGGCATGAGGACAGTCGTCATTAGAAATGCAGGGAGTCAAAAGATGGAGATTCTTGTTCCAGAAATAGCAAGGCTGGTGTTGCTGGATCAAAGAATGTGAGTCGGGGGAAGAGATAAAAGTTTAAAAAGACTTAAAAGGGGTGTGTGTATGTGAGCGGTGGGGACAGGGAGAGAGGCAGGTTATAAAGGGCTTTGAATGCCAAACAGAGGATTTTGTATTTGATTCTGGAAGTTGATAGGGAGCCACTAGAGTTTATTGAGTAGGGGGTGTGACATGGTCAGACCTATGCCTTAGGAAAATCTCTTTGGTGGTTGACTGGAGTATGGCCTGGAGTGGGGGGAGACTTCTGAGAGGCAGACTCATCAGTAGGCTGTATTCAGTATTCTAAACAGATGAGTGCCTGCTCTGTTGCAACAGTACACCTGTGATTTCATCAGCAAAGGCAACACATGTAGTGGGACCTAACTCTGTAATTTAGTAGGTAAATCCTCGGGAGTTGCCTGGCAAACACAGAAGTTACAAGATTTGCCCAGGTCCCTCTGGTTACTGAATCACAGAATCTGAGAGTTCTTAGGGACCTGAGCAGCTACCTAGTACAACCTTCTCATGAAAGGAATCCTTGCCATAACAACTAATGAATGGTAATTCAGTCTATGACAAGACCTCTAAGGAGGGGAAATTTTTTGTTTCTAGGGGCAGCCCATTCCACTTTTGAATAGCTTTAATGTTAGGAAGTTTTTCCTGTTTTCAAACCTAACTTGGTGTCTTTGCCACTGCCTTTCATTGTTCCTGGTTCTGACCTATTGGGCCCCAAAAGACCAAGTATAATCCCTCTTCCACATGATAGCCCTTCAGATGTTTGAGCACAGGTATCATTGTCCCCCAAGTGGCTCTCTTTTCCAGGCTACATATGCTCAATTCCTTCAGCCATTACTCTCATGACAAAGGCTCAAGGCTCCTCAGCATCTTGGTTGCCCATCATTTTAACACTCCCGTTCTTCTGCTGAAGGCTGATGGTGTGAGTCGTGGAATCCAAGAGTCTGTGAACAGGTGAGGTCACACATTACCTGAAGATGAGTGGAAGAGGTAGATAGGAGTGTGAGCAGGCTGTCTATATAAAGCATGACAAATGAGGAATTGTGCAAGTGAAGTCCTGTGAAAGTGTTGTGAGAGGTCAGTGACTTGAAGAAAAGATAGGCCAGTCATGTATCTAGATTCAGGAGTAACTAAGTAATGGATAGAATCTGTGCTTCCTTGTACAGTCACAATGGTCTTTTTGGCTTTTGTGATTATGTCTTTCCTTTGTCTTGTTAAGAATTCTGCCTCTGCCTCTTGTTTGGGTTGTGCAAGGTAGCTCCTTCCTCTCTCTCTCTTTCTCTCTTTCTTTTCTTTTAAGTATGTGACTTTTTATATTTAGGTTACATCTGTTATGAGAATTTTGTAGTATATGGTGTAAAATGCAAGTCTAAATCAGAGGTTCTCAACCTGGGATTCAAGAACTTCTTAAAAAATATTTCAGTAATTATTTCATATAATTGTTTTCCTTTGTAGTCTTATGTATGATATTTTATGCACTTAAAAACGTTATGGGCAGATTGCCAAAGGGGTTGATGACATACACAGAGTTAGGAACCCTTGTCTAAGACTCATTTTTGTGAAACTAATTTCCAGTTTTCCTAGCACTTCTTGTTGAATGGGGAGTCCTTACATCAGTCATTTGTGGAGTTAGGCCTTTCAAACATTGGACTGCTCTGCCCAAATCTAGTTCTTATCTCTTCCCATTGATCAACTTTTCTATTTATAAACCAGTATAAAATAGTGTTTTATGATACAGTGTGAAGTCTGACAATGCTAACCTCTATTCCTATTTTTTTTTTTCATTTTTCCATTGAGATTCTTGACTTTTTGTCTCTACAGATAAATTTTCTTTTTATTACTTTGCCTGTTTCTCCAAAATAGCCCCTTGGTAATTTGGTTGGTATCGCACTTAATTCTGTAAATTAATTTAGGTGGTATCATCACTTTAATTATAATTGTATGGCCAAACCACTGACAGTATTTCTCCAACTATCTATCTTTATTTCTCTAAAGAGTTTTTTTTCTTTGTTTGTTTTTTAGGCTGTTGGGGTTAAGTGACTTGCCCAGGGTCACACAGCTAGTAAGTGTCAAGCGTTTGGTCTGAGGCCAGGTTTGAACTCAGTACTCCTGACTTCAGGGTCGGTGCTCTATCTACTGTGCCACCTAGCTGCCCCTTCTAAAGAGTTTTTGTAGTTGTATTTGTAGGGTACCCCAAAAGTTTCAGTGCAGTTTTAAGCTTAAGTGGCCTAAAATTAATAATTTACTAATATTTTAATAGCTTAAAACTGCACTGAGACTTTTGGGACACCCTGTATAAGTGCTAAGCTTTTCATGATTTTTCATTATTTTGTATGTTTTTTAGATATATTGAGTGGAATTTATTTCTGTATTCTTCTGCCGGCTTTTGTTAATAGTATACAGAGAGTCTGATGATTTTGTGGTTTTATTTTAAAATTTAAAACTTAAAATTCTGAACCTAGCAAATAATATATAAATAAAATGGGCAAGTGTGTGTATGTGTGTGTGTGTGTGTGTGTGTGTGTGTGTGTATTAGGACAGAAAAAACAGATTGCCCACAAAGCTGCAGGTCTTTATTATGTACAGCTTGCTTTTCTTTTTAAATAAGTGATAGCATGTGAATTCCATATGTAACTTTCAAAGTTATCCTCCTTGCCTTAGATTATTTTTGTTCTTCCTTCTGTGCATTAAAAAATGCTTTAAAGAACCTCTTTTCTTCTTTTGCTACCTTATTTCTATCTTTCTGTTTTCCCTCTCATTGGAAAAAGAAAAAGCCCTGATTATATTATGTATATTTATATATATGTTTGTGTGTGTATACAAATATATGTATTATAAAACTAACCAAATTCTGTTAATGTACATTATAACTTGCTACTTTACAGAAATCATTAATTATTTTGATTAATTTTCTGAGTATGGGTTGTTTTATTGTATTTGTACAATGCATGGAGGAGGTACTTAATAAATACTTAATGATTGGTTGGTTATAAGTAAAATATCATTGGTTATTTTCAGAAGAGCAGTGTAAGTAGAGTGATAGCAATGGAAACTTAAGTGGCTTAAATTAATAATTTATTAATATTTTAATTGCTTAAAACTGCACTGAGACTTTTGGGACACTAAGTGCTAAGCTTCTCTTGTGATTTTGCATTATTTTATATATATTTTTAGACATGTTGAGTGGAATTTATTTTTAGGGATTTTAAAGAGATTGAGAAGTGAGTGGGTATTGAAAGAATAGAGGCAGAAAACTTCTTTTAAAAAGTTTGGTAATAAAAGGGAAGAGGAATATGGATCAGTATTTCTAGAAGTTAGAGTACAAGGTCCCAACCTAAGCTTATGAAGATTCATAATTAAAAAATGAAATCTTCTATGACCTGAGGGCATTTATGATTTAATTTGGATGGGGAAGAGAAGGATAAAAGGTAGAATGTTGTAAAAGCAAAGGAGGGGGAGCCATTCAGGCTAAGGGTTCTCGGACAGTTTGTGAAGGGAGAGTCACTTTGACCTGAGGAACAAGATCCAGGAAGGATTCATGAAGGAGGTGGCATCTGAACTTCACCTAGAAGGAAGATGAGCACACAAAAGGCCATTATATGTAAGAAGAAGTGCATTCCAGGCATGGATGATGACTTGTGGAAATGCGTGGGATTGGAAGAACAGAGGATGGTAGAAGGGCATATAGCATATTTGAAATAGTAGGGTGAAAAGTTGATGGTGGTAGAGAGTCTTAAATGTCTAGAAAACAAAATACTCAAACTGTCCTACTTTAATTCTTTACTAATCTTCATACCAAAGGGAATGTTAGCCGTTACAATACCAGAGGATCACAGATTGAGAGCTAAAAGGGACTTTACAGGCTGAGTCCAACTCCCCCATTTTACAGATAAGGAAATTGAGGTTCAGAGAGGTTATTATTTGTTAGATTTGTTTGGTTTGTGAAGTTTGAATTCTGAAGGCCTCCTGTGGCCTCCAAGCTGCAGGTTCCCCACCCCTGAATTCTAAGGCAATATTTGAAGACAGATATCCTGACTTTGAGCCCAGCACTCTATACACTATGCCACCTACTTGCCTTGGTTTCATTGTTAAATATGTATTTAAGAACTTTAGTCATACGAGATTAAGGGATTTAATATAGTCCAGTGCCCTGCCCACTATGTCATGCTGCCTTTCATCTAATGTACTGTATCAAAAACATTCAAAAAACAAGTAATTTCAGTATTACATAAATAGTTTGTAAAAACAAGAAATGAAGGTATCCTGCCAAGCTCCTTCTGTGAGACAAATGCAGTACTACTCAGCTTTCAAGGCTTATCTCCTTCATTCCCCTTCCATCCCTTTCTGGATTTGGCCCCACCATCCCTATCCAGTCTTATCCATAACTTACATTGCGGTCAGGTTGTTCTTTTCATTGACTACTGAACATAGCATGCTGAACATACCATACTGATTTCTGTCTCTTTGATAATACTTCGGTATGCTTCTTTTAAAATACCCTCTCATGCTTCTGCCTTACCAAAGTCTACCTTGTCTTTAAAGGCATAGCTTAAGACTTATCTACTTGAAGTCTTCCTGGACTACTCTAGCAGTTATTGATTTCCCTTTTTTACCTGAAATCCAGTAATACTTTTAATAGGTTTGCAGTCTCAACTACACAATTAAACAACCATATAGAACCTTATAATGATAACTATTTTGTGTTTGCAGTGTTGTTCAAATTATATATCTATATAAGCTTTTTTTCTCCTATCATAATTAACACAGCTTAAGTGTGATAAATACTGTCAAGTTGTCAAAAGCTACAAGTCTGGTACTCTTAGTACTTGCTAGATTGCTGAGTATACTGACTCAACAGAAATTTTCTTTCAGTTTTGGTGTCTCTCTGTTTTCATTGGTGTGGGTGCTTCAGTTGCTGACCAAAGACCCTTTGTGCCTTCTTGTTTTGTGCCGTAGTGGCAGTGTTTTAGTAATAAAACATTGCGCTTTTATAATTATGAGTGGGGTTTTTTTTTTTTGCTTTTTTATGAGGCAGTGGGGTGAAGTGACTTGCCCAGGGTCACACAACTAGTAAGTGTCAAGTGTCTGAGGCTGCATTTGAACTTAGGTCATCCTGACTCCAGGGCTGGTGCTCTATCCACTGTGTCACGTAGCTATCCCCAGAGTATTTTTCTTTATGACAGGCTATTGAGCTAGGTAGTGCAAGTAGTATCCTAGGTATGTGTTGCAGATGAGGGAATTAAAGTTCATTTGATAGCTTATCTTTGTGATACCAGTCTATATCCCTTTGGCTGTTAAGTTGCTTTTTCTCATTCTCATTACCTTATAGTTACACCTCCTTTTCTAATCTTAACGTCCTCAGGGTCTTTTATGCCTCTGTTTCAGTGCAAGTGATCATTGCTGCAGCCTAGTTATTGCCTCTATGTTTTAATTATTTTTGTATCATTTGTAATTTTGATAATTCAGAGATTATGGTGCTCTGTGATTTATAGCTAGAGAGATCAACAGGGGAATGTTAGTGTTAAAGAGGAGGACTTTTGCAGCAGTCAGCACTTGGTGATTATTTGGAAGTGACATGCAGTTTCCAACTCCTATTAAGCCTCAATATCAGACTGTGTTCACTGCCCAACTGCTACACTTGTCCAAGATACTTATTTTGATGTATTGGCTTCATTGGCTGCATGTCATAGTGTGGGCAATGCATGTTTTCCTCCCACTTGGTTTTTAGGATTTGGATGGCTACACCAGGTTTTCTTGAACATTGCTGTGGATATCACTGAGAGCCTATCATCTGCTGATTCATTTAGAGAGCCTTGATATCCATAGGAAAGCCTTTTTGTGTGTGTGACTCTTGTGAACACTGTAGTTAAACCTCCCTCTTTAATGCCTCATTTCTTGTTTACACTTAGCAGATAAAGTTATTTTCATCATTGTATCTATCACAATTTTGTGTCATTTTGATAATAGTAGTAGTTGGCATTTGTATTGTCCTTTAAGGTTTGCAGACTTTTATATACATTATTTCATTTGTCCTTCACAGCAACGTTAGGGTGGATTCTGTTTTACAGATTGAGAAACTGACACTCAGCAAGGTTAAGTAACCTGTCTAAGCTCTCACACAGCTGGTAAAAGTCTGAGGCAGAGTTTGAACCCAAGGCTTTCTGATTCCCAAGTGTCCACACATAGGAGATCTTCTCGTCCATCTGCCAGTGTCTTTCTAGCATATTTATACAGATGGACCGCTTCAGTGGGCTGACTACAGCCTAGTCTGATTGTAGATACTCAGTTACTAGACAAGCATTCTGTTCCAAGAACTGTACTAGATACCGGGAATACACGACCAAAAATGAAACACACCGAATATGAAAATGAAACATACCTCTGTGTTCCTATATGTAGATAGATATGCATATGCATACATATACACATACGTACACACACACACACACACACACACAAAAGAAATACAAGGTAATTTTGGGAGAAAGCACTTGGGAGGGGTTTAGGAAAAAAGCTCCTGTAGGAAGGAGGTAGTGTTTCAGCTTTGAGTTTTCAATTTTGAGGGAATCTAGGGGTTAAGTGACTTGCCTAGGGTCACACAGCTAGTCAGTCAAGTGTCTGTCTGAGGCTGGATTTAAACTCAGTTCCTCCTGACTCCAAGGCTAGAGTTCTATCCACTGTGCCACCTAGCCGCCCCAGAATCTAGGGATTCTAATAGGGGCTGAAATGAGAAGGGAGTATATTCTAGGCATAAGGTACAACTTCTGCAAAAGCGTGGTGATGGGAGGTAGAAGATTGTATGTGAACGACACCAAGAAAGTCCAGTTTGAAACACTGGACCATA
The DNA here is from genome assembly GCF_003287225.1 of Phascolarctos cinereus. NCBI lineage: Eukaryota > Metazoa > Chordata > Mammalia > Diprotodontia > Phascolarctidae > Phascolarctos > Phascolarctos cinereus. Next base: position 229,558,282 of record NW_027555736.1, read on the forward strand.
GAGGACATAAAAGGGAATCGGGTGCAGCCAGGTCATGAAGGTTTTTAAATACAAAATAGGAGTTTTTATTTGCTCCTAGAGGTAAAAGGAAACCACTGGAGTCTACAACATGATCAGACCTGCTTTGCTAATATTATTTTGGTAGTCTTGCTGTCAGTGGAGAAATTGGAGTGGGGAAAGACTTGAGGCAGGGAGACTTGTTAGGGAGACTGTTGTAGTAGTTCAGTTAAGAGGTGAAGAACACCTGAGCTACGATGGTAGCCATGTGGGTAGCAAAAAGATCGTGTTTATGAAAAGTGGGGCAGAGGTGGAAGTGACAAGACCTGGTCACTGATTGGCTCTTTGGAGGGAGGGAAAGTAGGGGGCTCAAGGAAGACTCTGAGCTTTCAAACCAGGGTGACTGAAAGAATGGTGGTGCCTTGAACAGAAACAGGGAAATTCAGAAGAGTCATATATTTGACAGGAGCTGCTCTTAAAGGAGCTTACAATCTAGTAGGGAGGTAAGGAAGAAGCACAAATAACTGCAGTAGAACTTACTGTATGGTTAGTTAGGCTGCATGGTATAGTGGATAAAGGGTTCTACTTGAAGTCAGGAAGACTTGGGTTCAAATTTCACCTCTTGACATTTATTAGCTAGGTGCCTGGACAAGACACTTTTCTCTGAGCCTCAGTTTCCTTATCCTTATCATGATGGTAATTATGATGGTAGTACCTGCCATGTGAGGCTCAAATGAGATCAGACATGTAAACTAAAGGGCTATACAAATGTCAGCTATCACTGTTCTTATTCTTTTAAAATTCATCGGGAGAGGCATGAAGTGTATTATAAGAGAGGTTTGCAGAAATAAGGGCAAAAATTGTAGAGGAATGAGAACCTGAGCTAGAATTTGAGGGAGTGAGTTCCAAACACAAGAAAGCTTGGAGGTAGAAGAGGATGGGACAAATTTTAGAAATTCCTGGTAGTCCAGTTTGACTGGTTTGGTGACTCTGTGGAGTACTGAGAGATAAAGCTAGAAAGATTTCAGCCAGATTGTGGTGACTAGGGATTTATTCCTCTGCCCAAGCCTTTAGAGGCTCCCTACTCTCTCTTAACATGATCAGAATTGTGCACTAGAAAGATTGTTTTGCAGGCAGTGTTTAAGCCAAAGAAGCCTATTAGGAGCTTATTACAATAGCCCAGGGAATAAGTAATGAGGTCTTGTATCAAGGCAGGAGAAGTTGGAAGGGGGGAATAGATGGGAGAAATTTCAGTCTATAATTACTCAGGCCAGCTGATTAGATGGGTGCGTATGTGAGTGAGATTTTGAACCTGGATGACTTGGAAAATGGTGTTACCATGAATAGAAATAGGAAAGTTAGGAGGATGGGCAGGTTTTGGGGGAAACACTATAAATTTAGTTTTGGACATGCCATATTCAGAAATGAGAGGCTATAGATATCAATCAAGGAGTCCACCCTGTAGAGTTTATAATTGAAACGGGGAGAGAAGTCATGGGATCTCTAAGGGAGACAATGTAGAGAGAAGAGGGTTAAGAATAGTCCCAAAGGATACCAGGATTTAGGGGGATGGGAAGGAGAAAGAAGGAACCAGTTGAGTGCAGTGTTAGCAGGACCTAGGGAGGAGAGAATATTAAGAACAGTTAGCAGTGTTGAATGTTATGACAAGGTTAAGTAGGGTGAAGGCTGAGAAAGGCTGTTGGGGCTTATGATAGGGGGTTCATTGATGACTTTGGAGGAAGCTGTTTCAGTACACTAGTAGGACAGAAAGGAAAATTAGGAGAGCGTGAAGAACAAGTAGGGTGGTGTCTACACTGTTTAGAAGTTTGGCAGTGAGGGCAGGAGAGGAAGATGTCAGTAGTCCATGATGTGGCACGGAAATGTGGGAAGGTTTATTTTTAGGATGGGGGAGTTCTGAACATGTTTATAGTCAGAGAGAAGGGAGGGTTTGAAGCTGTCAAAGAAAGAAAGTTGGGCTAGGCAAAAGGGGATAATAATGATGATAAATAGCACATGTCAGTAGTATTTTAAATTTGGGAGTGCTTTGCATGCATTATCTCATTTGATGCTCACAACAACCCCGTAAAGTTGCTGCTGTTAGTAACTCCATTTTACAGCTGAAGACCTTTAGTCACAGAAAATTTAGGTGGTTTATACAGGGTCACACATCTAAGTTGGGCTCCTAACCCAGGTAGGTGTTAAAGACTGCAGCTTCTATCTACTATACTGTGATATAGTTTCAGGGATTAACATTGGCAAAGATAGAAGTAGAGGATGTGTATAGACATACTTTTTGTAATCTATAAGCTCCTATTGGATTTGGCTTCCCTCTTTTTAAAAAAAAAATTATTAATTTGTTTTGATTTATCAACAATCACTTCCATAAGCTTTTGAGTTTAAAATTTTTCTCCCCCTCCCTTCCTCCCTCCATCCCCAACATGGTGTGCAGTCTGATACATTGGCTTCCATATTTAAAAGTAGGATATGAGATTGTCAGTCGAATGTTAGAGCTGTTGGACAAGTTAGGGAGCTTTAGGAAAATGGAAAAGTTTTGGAATATCTTGTTTGTGGAATGATGAATAAAGTGATAAATAAAGAGATGAATAATGTGGTAGCCTTATAGCTGTGATGGCCCAGCTGTGTAACATGAATTTTTAGTGCACTTAGTTATTATTGGGCAGCTAGGTGGCACAGTGGATAGACCACTGGGTGTGGAGACAGGAAGCCCTGAGTTCAAATCCAGTCTCAGACACTTAACTAGCTCTCTGGCCCCAGGCAAGTCGCTTAACCCTGTTTGCCTCAGTTTTTTCATCATGGCAAACCACTCCAGTATCTTTGTCAAGAAAGCCCCAAATGGGGTCATGAAGAGTCAGATATGAATGAAAACAATTAAACAGCAATTATTATTATCACCTGATTTTAATGTTGCCCTGAAGAAATGCATGCATGTAGTTAAACATGCTGGCCTTGGAGCTTGGAATGGTGTCCCCTCCCATCTGCACCATTTAAAATTTTTCCCTTCCTTCTGTTCCCTGCTCAAGTACTTCTGATCCCTGCATGCTCATGAGGCAATTCTTTCTTGTTTCTTGGAGGAGCTTTCCCCTTTAATTACATGCTCTCTTATTTTCATTGTCTCCTTATCTGTTCATCCTTTCCCCACTATTATGCGTACAAGCATTCCTAGGTATTTTTCCATCTTGATCCTGTGGTCCCCTTAAGCTGTCATCCTATACCTTTTTTGCATTTCCCTATGAAGTTCCTTTATAGAGTTGGCTGGCATCTCATACTCAGTTTTTCTAATTTTTTGCAGTCCGGTGTCTACGTCCAGTTTTGTTTGGAATTGCTTTCTAAAAGGTTACAAATGATCCTTTTTCTTGTTTACTACTAGCACCAAGGAAAGTGGAGGTCAGTGAACTTCAAGAGAGCATGATGGGGGAAAGAGTACTGGATTGGAAGTCAGAGAACCCACGTTTGAATCCTGGGTGATGTGTCAGCTACCTGACCACTTTGGGCCTTAATTCTTCAGCTTTAGACAGTGAATAGTCATGTGGTCAAAGGTCTTGGTCCTCATCCTCTTTGACCACATGACTACCCACTGTCCCTATGTCCTGGATATTTTCTCTTGGCTTCTGTAACATTGTTTTCTCCTAGCTCTTCTCTTGTCCTTCTCTTTCTTCTTTGCTGGATCATTATCAGTCTTCCCCATTTCCATGGGTTCAATTGAAATCCCTGCACAGGTGATTTACGGCTCTTTCTGTATGTGTAATCCTAGTCTTCATCTAAATCCAGCCCTGCATCTCTACATGGATCTCTCATAGATATCTCAAACTCAGTATATTTAAAACTGTTTCTTCATTTCCCCTCCTAACCTCAAATTCGTCTGTCTTCTAAATTTCCCTATTATTTTGGAGTGTAACAATATTTTCATCGTCACCTCTGTAACCTTAGATTTATCTTTGATTCTTTTATCTCTCCTTCCCCTCAGCCAATATCCAGTCTGTTGCCCTGTTTTGTTCTGCCTACAAAGCAGTTGTCTCACGGTCCCTTCTTTCTGCCTAACACCTCAACTGCCTTAGTGTTCTAGCCTTCATCATCTCTCATTTAGACTATTGTAGTAGACTCCTCATTAGTTTCCCTGTTCCAGTTTGTGCATTTTCCAGTCATTCCTTCATATATCTCCAAAGTAATCTTTTAATGCATACTGACTCTTGGACCTGTTCAAGTGGTTCCTTGTTTGCCTTTCTGATAAAGTATGGCCATAGGATAGAGATGGAGGTAAGGACAGAGATTGGACTTATGTTTTCACTGGTGTAGAGAGCCCCCAGTGAGGAATTTATTCTGCCAGTGCAACTTGGCATCTTTTCTTCAGCTTACAGTCAGTAGAGCATTGCCTAAAACAGAGGTCAGCAAATTGTGCCCCATGGACTCATTGTGGCTCGCATCCTGTTTTTATATGGCCCACAAGCTAAGAATGGTTTTTACATTTTTAAATTGTTGAGAAGAATCAAAAGAATATTTTGTAACACATGAAAATTATATGAAATTTAAATTTCAGTGTCCATAAATAAAGTTTTATTGTAGCACAGCCATGCTTATTTATATGTGTGGAGCCACAATCAATGGCAGTGTTGAGTTGTTGGGATAGGGACCGTATGTTGTGCTTTCATGCTTTCCGTGGTTGCTCAGTGAATTACAAATCACAGTGATGTAGTTATAACTTAACAGCATTTCCAATGCCATGCATATTACCATATCTTGATATTTTATTTATTTTTTATTACCAGTGCGTACTTATGTCAAAACAAGAAAAGAAGGTGAAAAGAAAGTTTCATGATTTTTTTTGAGCCAGAGACCAAGATTAAATTTTCTTGAATGAGAACACCTTCAACCACTATTATTGAACACAGTGACTTTTGAAATTATCTTTCACTACAGACTTGATAATGTTTCTTGATGAATTCGACCTAAAATTACAAGGCAAAAGAGTGCTCATATGTGAAACTTATACTGTGATCAAGTCTGTTGCATGACAACTAAGATTGTTTGAATCACAAGTATTGTAGAGTTTCTTTATGTTTCCTGTGCTGTCAAAAGTTAAAACAAGAAATGAGATTTCTATTCTCACATAAATTTGCAGAGGATATATTTTCTGAGCTCTAACTACAGTTCCAATGGTATTTTCCAAAACTTGATGTAAGTACAAAAGAAATTCCCATATTTCCAAATCCAGTTAACTGCAATTGATAAGCTTCAATTGGAAGTGATTGTTCTGCAATGTAATGATATGCTAAAAGGCAAATATCAAGAGAAGAATCTAGCGGAATTCTATAAATGCCTTCTAGATGTTAAGCGTGCTTAATTAAAATTGTGTGCTCATGGATTGATAGTAATATTTGATAGTACTTATATGTGTAAAAGAACATTTTCAAAAATGAAATGCATAAAATCTTATTACAGATCAATATTCTTAGTGCTTAGCGCAATTACTGGCATATAGTAGTAAGAGCTTAATAAATGTTTGTTGATTGATTGATTAGCAGATGAGCATTTGCAATCAAATAGGGGAAACTGACTTTGAATCCTGTTTAAACTAAATGTTATCCCCAAAGAAAGAATTCTCTTCTTCTCATTAGTAGATCGGTATAGCAAAAAATTACACTAAATTACTCAATTATTATTATGCTTTGAATTTTGTCAATAAAAATTTATGGAAATTTGTTTTCTCTCTTGTTATATAAGTGTCTACATAATCTCTTCAACTTTGCCTCTTGGTCCACAAAACCAAAAATATTTACTGTCTGACCCTTTACAGAAAAAGTTTGTCAACTCCTAACCTAGAGTATTTTTTTTTCCTTAATACTATTTTATTTTTTCAAATTATATGTAAAGATAGTTTCCAACATTCAATTTTGTAAAATTTTGAATTCCAAAATTTTCTCCCTCCCTCCTTTCCCCTGACCTCCCCCTTTCTTTCTTCCCCTCCCCAATCCCCAAGACAGCAAGCGATCTGATATAGACTATACATGTACATTCATGTTGTGAAAGAAGAATCAGAACAAAAGGGAAAAAGCACCAGAAAGAAAAAAAAGTGAAAATAGTATGCTTTGATCTGCATTCAGACTCCATAGTTCTTTCTCTGGATGTGGATAGCATTTTCCATCACAAGTCTTTTCGAATTGTCTTGGATCATTGTATTGCTGAGAAGAGCTAATTCTATTATAGTTAATCATTACACAGTGTTGCAGTTGCTATGTACAGTGTTCTCCTGGTTCTGCTCACTGCACTCAGCCTCAGTTCATGTTAATCTTTCCACCTAACCTAGAGTATAGAGAGGTCAAGTGCTTCCCCCAGGGTCCCACAGTAATTATGTGTCCAAGGCAGAACTTGAACCCAGGTCTTCTGAGACCTGCCTCTAAGATACCTCTGTATTCACAACGCAATATTGCCTCTCATCTAGAGGAGTATAGGTTATGTTCAGTATGCCCTCTTTAAGGCAGAAAAATGTATGTTAGATTTACATTAAAATGACTAAAATAAGAAAAGCTTTCATGCTTATGTGAATAAGCTTCCTGTTTCTGGGGAATACATTTTGGTAGGAAAGTTCGTTCCCTGACAGTGAGGGATAATGGGAGTTTTGTGTTTTGAGCATATTTTCTTGTCCTTTGATTTTTCTTGTGGTATAAATCAGTAGAGTAGCCAAGGATACTTCTGTCTCTTCTCTCTTCAAAAAGTGTTGCAAAAATAATAAAAACTGAGTTCTGTCTTTGAATTTTATATGCTATGATGAGAAAGCACATAAGATCGAGCCAGTTTGGAGTTAATCAGATCTCATTTGATCAAAATCTGATAAGGCTTTAAAAACCAAATATTTAGCTGCTTTAAACATCCGTCCCCATTGGTATAAAAGCAGCGTATGTAGTTTCTGCATTGTTTTCCTCTTAACTGCCTGCTTCCGTTTGTGCTGTTGCTTCCATCTAACGCTCCTCCAACTTTTGCCTCCTGAGTGTGATCCCTGTCACTCCCACAAACTAGTAGTAATGACCACATAACCTAGGGTTTTCCTATAATGTTTGGTATTGCTAGTGAGTTTTGTGATTATCTGTCATCGTGGCTAAAATTCTTACTATTAAATGATTTTAGGTTTAGCTGTTGTTTTAGGTCAGTAACAAGTTTGAAGCCTTGGAAATTTCCATTGGGGTAATTTGTAATTTTTAATTTTTTAGGAAAACACAAATAATTATGTCATCACATTGGCAGGTAGGTGGTACAGTGGATAGAGGGGCCTGGAATCAGGAAGACCTCAATTCAGATTCTGCCTCAGACACTAAAGTGTATTACCCTGAGCAAGTCACTTGACCTCTGTTTGCCTCAGTTACCTCAGTTAAATGGGGGTGATAATAGCGCTTACCTCCTCGGGTTGTTGTGAGGATTAAGTGAGATAATTTTAAAGTGCTATAGAAATGTTAGCATTTTCTCTCTCTCTGTGTATCTATATCTAACATTTATAGTGCTTTAAAGTGAAATTGGAAGGGAATTCATATGTGTGTGTATATATATATATATATATATGTATATGTATTTATTTTATATAAGACACTTTAAAGATATAAAAATATAAATTGATTTTGAATATTTAAGCAAAACTTTATATAAATTTTGATGTAAGTTAAAATAACATAATGTCTTACAGTTATTCTGAACCTTGGAGAAACAGAGTATTGCAAATAATCCTTCTTTAAGGATAAGTAGTCGTTAATCCTGAGTGACTGTTATGCAGCATTGTATGGTGGATAGGGTGCTGGGTTTAGGAAGATCCATTTACACATCCTACCTTAGACACTTAGGAGATTTATGCTCTGGGCAAATCATGTGTCTTTCTTTGCCTCAGTTTCCTTACTTGTTAAATGAGGTGATTGGATTTGATGGGCTCTCTTCCTTTTAGCTTTAATTCAGTGAGTGTGTGAACTGCTAATTTAATTAATTTTTATTATCTTTGTATCTTTTGGGAGATATTTGGGCAATTAAAGTGTTTTTTTGTGGGATGACAAACTTTTGGTCCCATCATTTACTTGTGTGATTGCCACATATATTTCTCTGGACTTCCAGCCAGCCTGGGCCAGAGCTAGGGGATTATTTGAGAATCTGAGTCCTTATCCTTTCAGTGTCTGTTAATGTTTGCTTTTCACATCTAGTTTACTTTTAGAAAAATATTAAGTGTGGCATAAGTTATAAAGTGCTGGATTCAGAGTCAGGAACATTTAGATCCAGTCTCGGGCACTAAGAAGCTATGTGAACCTGGACCAGTTGCCTATTTTGTGTGTGCCTCAGGGAACTCCGTAGGACTTATCTGCTAAGTAGATTGGTTGGAGAGAGTTCTCTACACACGGGAAATTAGAGATGCTTAGCAGAGGATCCACTTGTTAGTATAGTTTCAGTTACAGAGCAGTTAGTGACAAAGTTATTTTTAATCCAGATCTAACAATTTCTCCCTTTCTTTAGCAATTCCTTAATGCTTTTGGTGACTGTCGGTAAGCATTTATTAAAATAGTGCCTCCTATGGGCCAGGCATTGTGTTGGGGATAAAATAAAAAGGTAAAAGACAGTTCTTGCCCTCCGTAAGTGCTTAATCCAACAAGCAAACAAATATGTTCAAATTGACTCTGTATACATTTAGGCAAACACATTTGCCCTTTTCCCAGGCAAATGAGATTGTAGTCTCATGTAGTGAAGCTCTAGACTTAATCTCAACTCCCACTTGCACTGGCAGATACTCAGAATGAGGCTGACTACATTTCCTCAGTTTTAGGGGTGCCCCTGATGCATCTTTTCTTTGGATGTGGTATCTTTCTAATGTTACTTGTTTAAGTCCCCACTGCAGAGTGTTCTCCCCAGTATCAGTTACAGTTAGTATCTCCCTCATATCATTGATTGTCATTTATCAGTTAATATCACTTAGCTTTTACAGAAGGATATTTAACTGAGATAGAGTTAAGAATCATAGTATAGAAAGCCTCTCTCAACTCTTTTCCCAACTGAAGAAACACACTCCTCTCAATCCCCTTGGTCCCTGGGGAGAGCGGGCTCAAACTTAAAGGGACCTGGAGAGAATGGGCCTCAGTTTAAAGGGGTTCCTGCAAAGCATTCATGCTTCCAGCTTAATTTCTGAATACCCAGTGGATAGTTGCTCCCTTGTTTGCAGAGCATGGTGTCTAGGCTGTTGTCAGACTCCACTGCTAGATTGGTTCCTGCAGGTTGCTCCTTGGGGATGTGCTCCTTTCTGGACTTCAACCACTAGCAAACTCTGGTGTAGTCCTGTGCCCTTCTCACCTGTCAGAGCTTACAAGGTTGTGGAACCTAGTCTGTTCCACCTCAGGTAATTCTTCACCTAAGAGAAGGAAAGAATAAATACAACAGGGATAGAAGCAAAAGCAAGGCCGTGTGTTTACTGGCCACATCGTGGTGGCCTGGAAGGGGAGATGAAAGTCTGAGAACGTCTCCCCATGTGGAAATTTATAGCATTTCATTTTCCTCACTCAAAACACAGCCCAGAGAACAGAAAGAGTGATTTGACTGGTTCGTTAGGGCCATTTGTTATATATACTTAATTCTGGTTCAGCAGCTGATGAAAAGACCTTTGCAAGAAGGTCAAGCAAGCAAGAAACAGAATCCCTGCCTGAGCATACTGTGAAGTGGAAATGAGGAGTTGGTCCCTCTCCATTCCCCAGAATCCGAGAAGCTGGTTCCCTACCATCCATAGGCTTATTCTGGGCATACTCCCAGAGTAGATCCTCATTTGCCAGTGCCACCTTACACCCATCAGAGAGACACAGAAAAGGATGTATTGCAAATGATTGAAAGGAAATACTTAGAATTTTCTTTAAAATTTTACATTTGAGGTTTAAGCAACTCTTTGTTTAACAGATGCTGGAAGTATAGTAATTCATTACTTGTGTAGGGTTGTATAGTGGAAAGAGTGCTGGGCTTGGAATAATAAGGTTTCAGTTCTACTACTGGATGTTTCAAACTGGGTACACTGTAGATGCCTTAAGGTTAATGTGACTAAAATAGAACTCACGATTTTTTGCTACCACACTCACTTATCTTCTGTACTTCCCCACTTGTATCAAGTGTACCAACGTCCTGCCAGTTATAGAAACTTGGTGTCCTCTTTGGTTTGGTGTCATTTTCATTCTCCTTTATCTGAATCTTCCAGTCTGTTGTCACCTTTTGTTTTTATTGTCACATCTTTCACATGTGTCCCTGTCTTTCTGCCTACACAACTGCCGTGATAGTTTAGCCTTTTATCACCTCTCACCTGATTTTTGCAATAACTTCTTTGTTGGTTTCCTTGTCTCAAGTCTCTTCCATTTGTCACACAGCTGCCAAGATGATTTTCCTAAAATTCAGGTGTGACTGTATTACTGCCCTGCTCAGAAACCTCCAGTGAGTCCCTGTTTCCTCTAGAATCAGGTAGAAGCTGTTTGGAATATAAAGTTCTTTCCAGTCTGGACCCAACCTAACCTTTTAGCTTTATTATACATTATTCTCCATCATGCTTCCTAAGGTCTAGCCAGACTGGCTGTCTTACTGCTCTGCATACATAACACTTTTTTGGTTCTGTTTCTGTGTATTGATTGTCTGCCTGGAATATACTCCCTCACCTTTTCCTCTTAGAATCCTAGTTTTCCTTCAAAGCTCAGTTTAAAGAGTTTAAAGACCACCTTCTTTCTATGTGAGACCTTTCCTGATGGTTCCCTTCCCTAGGCTGTAATGTAGTTAGTTATTTGAGTAGCATGGGTCTGATTTGAAGGGAATTGCCTGTTCAGCAATCCTAGATGTGTTTCCCTTCCAGGGAATCCATGATGGTTGAGTATCTATATGAGTCTCTTTTGGGCAGGTAGGTGGCACAGTGGATAGAGTGCCAGGCTTGGAGTCAGGAAGACTCAGCTTCCTGAGTTCAAATCTGGCCTCAGACACTTACCAGCTGTATGACCCTGGGCAAATCACTCAACCGTGTTTGCCCCAGTTTCCTCATCCATAAAGTGAGTTGGAGAAAGAAATGGCAAACCACTCCAGGATCTTGCCAAGAAAATGCCAAGACAAAGAGTCTGACACAACTGAACAGTAAGTCTCCATGGAGACAGGAAGGACTCAGTAGAATGTTGGGATTTTGCACATCTAACAGTTCCAAGTTTATTTCCCTTCTGAGGGTACTGTAAACCACAGGATGGTGTTTTAAGTTTGAGGGACTGCATGCATCCCTATGGAAGCACTCACTAAAATATTTGGTCTTCCTTTGAGGGGAGTCCAAACCATGGACTAAGTTTGGAGGACTTCAGGATGCCTCTGGAAGTGGAAATTACTGGAGAGGAAGGAAATTTTGTTGATTATTTATGAATTGTCATGGTTTTTTTCTATATTTGTTTATGGGCTCTTTTAAATCCTTTGCATTTTTGCCTTTTTTTTGTGAGGCAGAAAAAAACTTGTACTTTATTCAGTATCTGGGCATCATTACACTGAAAACTTGTATAAGTTCCTTTTACTCAACTCTGGAGACAGAAAAATGAGATATAACCTGAGATTTCTGAGAGTAAAGTTTGGCTGGGGGCAGAACAAGTCAAAGAAAGTAACATTTTGGAGGTCAGCCCCCAAGACTGCACCAATTCATATGAACCCAGACCTTGAGACACAGGGCCGACAGTAGTTATGACTACTGATTGTATAAATGAGTTGTGATGGCCAGTTGTGGTATCCCAGAATACAGTTGATTTGGAGTCAGCAGCTCTGGGTTCTCAGCCAGGCTTGGACACCTACTAGCTTTATGACCGTGGGCAAATCCTTGGACCAACTGGTCTTTGACTCAGTCACTTTATATATGAAGTGGGATAATTCCTATACCATCAATGGCACAGGATTGTTTGGGGATCTGGTAAGGTGACATGTGTAAAGCATTAAACAAAAATGCAGAACTGCATCATGTACCTCTTCTTCAGTGTTTGTTTAGCCAATCCCCTAATTGATGTGCTCCCACATAGATTTTCAGTTCTTTGCTATGACCAAAAAGAGCAGCTATAGAAATTTTGTTTATCTTCCCCCCCCCTTTTTTGTGTTTGGAATATAAAGCCCATATAAGTGATATTGTTAAGTCAAGGAGTATGAACAATTTAGTGACTTTTTGGGTATTAATTACTTTCCAGAATGGTTGTGCCATCTGCCAATCTGATGGAGGCGAGGTAGAACCTTAGGTTTGTTTTCATTTGCACTTCTCTAGTGATTTGGAATTTTTTTATATTGTTATTGGTAGATTGGGTTTCTTCATTTGAGAACTGTCTGTTTACATCCTTTTAATCATTTATCTATTGTGGGATGGCTTTTAAAGAAGTATAAACTTGGAAGAGGAAATCGTCACAATGTTATCAGCAAAGAAATATTGCTGGTTTCTAGAGAAAAAGACATAAGATACAACTTGAAGCTTAACTTTAAAAAGAAAAATATGCTATATTGATACCTTTTGTCTTTGTCTTTTGTCATTTCAAACTCCTAGATCAAACTCTCCCTTGTGATAAAGAAAAAAATCAAATGCTGCTGACACAAACCTTGTCTGACAATGTATATAAATTATGTCCTAATAGTAGGGCCCCCCCTCCCTTTGCTGTGAGGGAGGAGGTTTGCTTATCTCTTTCAGGACCTTCATGAGTTTTTCAACTGATCAGGAGTTCAACATCTTTTTATTGATATTTTCATTTACTTTGTTGTACTCATTATGTATATTATTCTTTTCTGCTTATTTCTCTCTGTATCAATTCCTACAAATCTTCCCACTTCCCATTTATCACTAATTTTCTTGTATTCAATCATTTCTTATTGCATAAATAGTATTCAGTGGGCACCATTTTGTGTCTAGTTTTTTCTTAACAGAGTGCTGCTATGAATATTTTGACATATATTAGACCTTGGTTTCTTGAAAATTTTTTTTTTTGTTTTTAGCTTTTATTTCTTTAGGGTATATGCCATGTAGGATTGCTGGATATCAAAATTATATGGACAGTTTACTGATTTTTCTTGGATCTTTCCAAATTGAAATCCAGAACAGTTGGAGCTGTGAATGTTTTCATAGTCCCTTCAACCCCAAATGTTCCCGTCTTTGCCAGTTTGTATGGAGTTTGGCGGAAACTCAGTGGTTTTATTCAAGATCTGAAGTTTATTTTCCGTCATCATTTATGGTTGGTAAAGCTTCATTTGAAAAAAAAAGTGTGTTCTTTGACTTATCTACTGGGAGGCAGCTCTTGATGTTAAAATTTTGTATATAAGATTTTAAAGTGATTTTTGATGCAGACTTAGGTTTTTAGAGCATATGATAGCTTTTATAGTTTCCCTGGAAATTCAAAGTGTATCTGTGCTTTAATTTTCAGGAAAAAGGGAGATTCCGGGAGGTGCATGTCAGGAGGTAGCCCATTCCAGGCTTCAGGTGATGCAAAGGTCAGGTGGACCCCCTCCGTTGGAATAACAGAGACAAAGGGGGATTTGGGTGGATCACAGCGTGTGAAATAGGGAGTAATGGACCCTGAGACTATAACGATAGATTGGGGTAAGGTTGTGAATGGCCTTACAAACTCAGCAGAGGTCATGTTTGATTCTAGGAGGAACAGGAAGCCACTGGAGTTGGTTGAGCAGGGGAGTGATGGGGTGAAATAATTTTGACAGCGGTGTGGAGAATGGTTCCAAGTAGAGAGAAACTTTGAAGCAAGTTGGAAAGGCTCTGAGAATGGGGTGTTTGCTGAGGTTTTCTGTATCTGCTGTCTTATAAACTGAGCAGAAACTTGTTCTTGGGTTGGCTGCACTGTGGTCAACTTTTTGGCCATGGTAGTTCTTGAAGATTACCGACATCAAGGAAATGACAGATCCTTTAGGTGCTAAAGTAATTAATTTCAAAAATGTTGTGTAGTTCAACCAGACCTATATATTACCTTAACTATGTGTCATGCTGAATGTTTAAGATGCATTTGAAATAGGTAGTTTATAATTGTTAAGGGTTTAAAAAACATTTCAGTAATCTTATATAACTTTCTCTGTCATAGGAATAAAGAAAATTATGACTCTTGGGCTTTATATTCATAGCAAACCAGTTTTACTTGTTTGACTGCAATTAAGGAAACACAGATTCTCTGTTTTGCCTGCTTTCCCTCCTTTTAGTCTTTTCTAGGCATGGAATGTATCCTAGTGTTTTTCTTCAAGGACAACATTGCCTTAATGGATTACTTAAAACTGCTCCTACCTTGCGTTAGCCCTGTGTCTTTTTTTAAACATTTTTTTTCTTTTTTATTAATTTATTTTGATTTATCAACAATCACTTCCATAAGCTTTTGAGTTTTACATTTTTCTCCCCCCTCTTCCCACCTCCTTCCCCAAGACATTGTGCAATCTGATATACACTATACATATACATTCCTATTAAACATTTTCACATTAGTCATGTTGTAAGAAAGAATTAGAGCCAATAGAAGGAACCACAAGAAAGAGGAAACAAAACAAAACAGAAGAAAAAAAAAGGGCAAATAGCATGCTTCGATCTGCTTTCCAACTCCATAGTTCTTTCTTTGGATGTGGATAGCATTTTCCATCCTGAGACATTTGGAGATGTCTTAGATCCTTGCCTTGCTGCTGCCTCTTCTTTTACAAATTATAGAGCAAAGTATACATTTCACTCAGATTTCATTCCTAAATTAAAAATTATGCAGAGTTATTAGTAAGTTTTGATCCTTCCCTTCCTGGAACAGGAAGCTAATTGTTAACTGGTAGTAGAATGAACAATTTAATTGATAGGAAAGAGAAAAGTTTCCCACTCCACAAACACAGTTTACTACAAAACACTGACCATTTTGTGAGAAGCCCTGAGAAATATAATCTATTTCCATTGCTTATACCTGGGTGAAGAATGGGAGAGGTTGCAGTCTGTATCAGTGGAGGGAAATGTACTTAAACGGATGAAAGTATACATCTTTTGAAGTGTTAAAATGAAGAAAAACTTCAGTCAGAATTCTGTGACTTGCTTTTGTTGTTGAACAACAACAACAAAAATCTGAGCCAGGTAGAGGTAAACTAAGAGAGAATTTTTCAGGTCCTGAAAGAATTCTTGAAATAGGTAGATGGGCCAGTGGATAGAGCACCAGCCCTGGAGTCAGGAGGACCTGAGTTCAAATGTGGCCTCAGACACTTGACACTACCTGGGTGACCCTGGGGAATTCACTTAACCTCAATTGCCTCACCAAGAAAAAAAAAATTTTAATTCTATACTTCAAGGGATCCACTGAAGGGTAGACAGAAAGCTCTCCTACTGATTTAAAATAGAGTTTGATTTGCAGAAAATTCCATTTATGTGCAGTTTTTCAGGAGCATCAGTTTTGTAATGAAGTGAAGCTCACCAGTGCAGACAGACGCCCTGAGGAAATACTTTTATACATCAGAGTTAAAACTTAAAAAACAAACAAACCATGCTGTTTGTTGACTGCAGTCTTGTGTTTTGGCATACTGCCTTAGGATCACAAACAGAAATTAAATTAGATATATTTTCACTATGAGCACTGCTTGTGGTTTTATATTTTCAACACATTTTTCCTTAACAGACTTTTAAAATGATTATTTTGATGACCAAATTGAATATATGTAAATGAAGGAAATATTTTCTCTATCAGTAGGTAGAATTTACTGCTAGGAAACAACTGTATGCCTAGCATTGCTTTTGTTGGCTGTTTAAGAGACCTCTTAAAAAGCAGCAGCTGCAGCAGTACAGTGGTTAGTCTGCTGTGGTGAGGGATCACAGCGTAACAAGAAGCCTTCTGAGGGGTGAGCAGAGGACTGCAGAGTTACAGGAGAGCCTGAAGTACAATTACTCTTCTGGCCTTTGAAGAAAGGAGTAGGCAGTGTTGCACAGAAACATGGATTTTAGAATTGTACTCTGGTTTGAACATGTGCTGTGGCATTTACTTGGTGAGAATGAATAGTAAAGACTGTTTTATCCTCTCTTGAAAGTCTCATCAAACAAATAGTCCTTTAGAAAAATCATCTTCCTTAGAGTAGGCATCAGTATTTGATGCCAAATAATCAGCTATTTCACACATTGAGTCCTCAACCGTTGTTCTTTTTATTAAGGGAATTCAGGTTCCTCATATTTGTTTTATGAGGCATTTAGGGGGTATGGTGGGTAGAGAGCTTTATGTGGCGTCAGGAAGGCCTGAGTCTGAACCCTGCTGCAGACAGATTAACTGGCTGGGTGACTGGGCAAATCATATGACTTCTCTTAGCCACAGTTTCCTCATCTGTAAAATGAGGATAATAATAAGCACCTCCCTCACACAGTTGTTGAGAGGATCAAATAAAGTAACTAACTTAGAGCTCTTTGCAAACTTTAAAGCACTATAGTGTATAAATGCTGGCTATCATCATCAGGAGCAATAATAATACAATCTAATTGAGAAAGGAGTACATAAGGTAAATATATTACTCTTGTGAAAATGAGTATGAGTATGTAAATACATTTTTTTTTTCCTGTTGTAACTTCCTTACACCTAAAATGTCTGGTATAGTAGTCTGGGTGGCTTTTTTATGAAAGGTATAAAATTAAGTTTTGCTAAATTTTAGTTTTCCCTTCCCATTCTTGTTTGAGGGCAGAAAAAATTGGACTTTTATATGTTTTAGTACTAATGTTTTATACACACACACACACACACACACACACACACACACATCTCACAGATATGTAGTAGACTGGCCTAATTATGATAGATAAGACTAATAGCATATTGTCAAAAATATCTTGGAAACAAGAAGCAGCATAAAGGGTATTTTACTATCCAGGAAGTGTGTGATTGGAGAAATAGTGTTCATGTAGTGTACAGATGTTTCTTAAAGTGTGGTCTTGCAATCTCTGAGGATTATGAAACCCTTTCATGGCATTTCTGAGATCAAAATGTTGATATCTGTAACCCATGTAAAGAAAAGCTTTTTGGGGGGACTTTCAGTTTTGTTTTGTTTTTTTTAAACTTCATTTCTTTTTTTTTCTTTTCTTTTTTCTTTTTTTAATTAATTTATTTTGAATTATCAACAATCACTTCCATAAGCTTTTCAGTTTTAAATTTTTTGCCTTCCCCCCAAGATGGCATGCAATCTGATATAGGCTATACATATCTATATTAAACATATTTTCACATTAGTGATGTTGTAAGGAAGAATTAGAACCAATAGGAGGAACCATAAGAAAGAGAAAACAAAACAGAAGAAAAAAATAGCAAATAGTATACTTTGATCTGCATTCAAACTCCATAGTTTTTCCTTTGGATGTGGATAGCATTTTCCATCACGAGACCTTTGGAGATATTAGATCCTTGCATTGCTGAAAAGGGTGAAGTCTCAGTGTTAGTCATCGAACAACCTGGCTGTTACTGTGTACAACGTTCTCCTGGTTCTGCTCACCTCACTCAGCATCAGTCCATACAAGTCTTTCCAGGTTTTTCTGAAGTCAGCCTGTTCATCATTTCTTATAGCACAGCAGTATTCCATTACATTCATATACCACAGCTTGCTCAGCCATTCCACAAGGGACTTTCAGTTTTTAAGAGTGTAAAGTTTGAAAACTGCTAATGTGGTGAAAGGAGGGACTAATAATTGGACATCCTCAGTGCTGCACCACAGTGTTCGAAAGAATTAGAGATCTTTTAGTAAAGTGTTTGTGAAGTTGAATTGATCCTAGAAAGGCGGTCAGCATGATAGAGAGAGATGTTCTGTAGGTGATTTGTGGGACGAGATAAGCATAAAAAGTTTTCTTTGTGCCCATTTGCAAAGAGCTGTATACTCATTGATTTGATTATAGTGCCAATGAAAGATTCATGTATAAATGATATTAGTTGTCAAGTTAGAGGCAGTTAACTTTGTTTGCATTTCTGCTTGTTAGAAGGTCATGCTAAGCCCTTAAATTGCTACTTCAAGTCAAGTCAGCAAGCATTTATGTGTTCTAGGCACTATGCTAAGCTCTGGGAATTTAAATCTTTTGTTGTCAATGCATATTTGATAGGTTTGAGGTAAGTCTTAAGTTGTTTTCATTTGACTTTCTCTTATTAGTAATTTGTAACCTTTAAATGGTTGTTAATAATTTTCATTTCTTATTTAAATAGTGTTTGTTCCTTTTTTCCAATATGTTTTGACCACTTGTTGGAGAATGTCCCTTAGTCTTATATATTTGTGTCACTTTCTTGTATATCTTGGATATCTGACCTTGTTCAGAGAGTGATGCAAAGCTTTTTTTCCCTCACTCAGTAATTTCTGTTATTACTGTAGTTGCACTGATCTTGTACGTACAAAACTTTGTACATACAGATGCCATATCTTTTGTAATCTCCTCTTTCCCCTTTTAGGTTATAAATTCTTTTGTCCTCTTGAAAATGAGACTTTTTATATTGAGATAATTTATTTGGAGGTTATTATATTATACAATGTAAGATGCTGGTCTAAATCTATTTTCTGCCAAACTGCTTTCCCATTTTCCCACCAGTTCTTATCAAATAGGAATTCCTTCAGAATTTTATATTCTTGGGTTTATCAGACACTGGACTACTGTGTTTGTTTACTTTTTTTTCCCTTCTGTAAGGCAATTGGGGTTAAGTGACTTGCCCAGAGTTACACAGCTAGTAAGTGTTAAGTGTCTGAGGCCGGATTTGAACTCAGGTACTCCTGACTTCAGAGTCTGCACTCTATCTACTGTGCCACCCAGCTGCCCCGTATTTGTTTATTTTTTGACATTTGCTTGTCTAGTCTATTTTGCTGATCTGATTTTCTGTTTTTCAGTTACCAGATAGTCTTGATGATTGTAACTTATAATGTAGTTTTAGATTTGGTAATGCTAGGTCACCTTAATTTCTACCTTTAAAAAATATTTCCCTTGAGATTCTGGACCTTTGTTTCTCCAAATTAATTTTACTGTTTTGTCTTGTTTTATCAGTAACCCTTTATAGTTTGATTGGTATAATGTTAAATGTGTAAATGAATTTTAAAAGTATTGTCATTTTTATTATATTGACATGAATATATTTCCAGTTATTTAAGAGTTCATTTATTATATGCAGAATGTTTTGTTTTGTTTTTTGGTACATCCTAAGTGTGTCTTGATAGATTATCACAAATAGTTTATGTATTTTGAAGTTATTTTGAGTAGAATTTTCTTTCATTTCCTCCTGGCATATATTAGTATTATGTAGAGATGTTGACCACTCCTTGATTTTGAGATGTGATGAACAACAGTGCCTAGTGACCAGAGTGTTGGACTTAGAGGCAAAAATACCCTATGTTTGAATCCGTTTCTCAACACTTACTAGTTATGTGACTTTTGGAAAGTCAGTTGAACCCATTTCTAAAATAGGAGTTATAATAGAAACTTTTCCAAAGCTTTTCAATACCAAATGAGATAAAATGTGTAAATCGCTTTGCAGACTTTTAAAGCACCGTATAAACTTCAGTTATTATTTTGATGAGGCAAGCATAGTGGGATCTTAAATTCCCGATGTCCATGTGAAAGTAAACCTGGGTATGGGTTCGTTGGCTCTTATCAGAGCGCAGTGTGGTGGGTGTTCAGTCATTTCAATAGTGTCTTGCTCTCCCTGACCCTATTTGGGATTTTCTTGGCAAGGATACCAGCTGGAATGGTTTGCCATTTCCTTTTCCAGCCCATTTTACAGATGAAGAAACCGAGGCAAACAGGGTTAAGTGACTCGCTAAAGGTCACACAGCTAGTAAGAGGCTGGATTTGCACTCAGGAAGATGCGTTTTCCTGACTCCAAGCCCCATGCCCTATCCTCTGTGCCACATAGCTGCCGTATCATCTAGGGTAGTTATGGACTTGGATTATTAACTTACGTTCTTAAGTTCCTTAGTTTGTCCCAAGATGTGTGTGCCCAGAATATTCTCTTCCCTTAAGTCACAAACTGCTAGAGCATGACATAATTTTGTTTTTGTATTTCTCTTGGCCACAACAGAATGCACTGCATATAGGAGACTTAGAGTGAATTTTTGCTAAATTAATGACT
The DNA here is from genome assembly GCF_003287225.1 of Phascolarctos cinereus. Classification (NCBI taxonomy): domain Eukaryota; kingdom Metazoa; phylum Chordata; class Mammalia; order Diprotodontia; family Phascolarctidae; genus Phascolarctos; species Phascolarctos cinereus. Next base: position 229,578,351 of record NW_027555736.1, read on the forward strand.
TAACAAACTTCACGTTCGAATAGTATAGGCCCTTCATGAATCTGACTTTGTCTCTCTTTTTAATTTAAAGAAGACAGTAAACTGATTTAGTCTAGCCTGTGTTTAATAATTTCAGTATCCTTCTCTGATGAGGCCTAGGACATTCAAGAAAAATGATTGCTGAATTTCATATATAATGATCACAATCTAAAATAAAGCCTCATTTTAGTGCTTGATTGGATCTCTTTCTTGATTTTAGCCATTTTAAAAAATGCCACAGACAGATATAGATAGCAGTGCTAAGGGCATCACTTCATTCTTACCATTTTTCATCTAGGTACTTCATTTTGCTTTTTTCATCCTTAAAAGAAACAGATATAGTATAAATGTTATATCCATTAAAAAAAGTGAACCTAAAGTTTGATGCCTTGCCTAGGGATATATAGATTTAGGCTTATTTATATATCTCCTTTATGAACAATTAGACTCTTCTTCCTCACCTGGCACAAATATCACTTTAAACATCATTCTTAAAAATAAAAAACCTGCTTGCTGTGCATTTTGTTGCAACTGGTGCTAAAACTCTTAGAAGTGAAATAGAGGGGAAAAAACCCAGCAAGAAGCTTAGAATATTTTTTTTGCCTGAAAGAGATGGTAACATGGAAGTACTCTTGATTTCAAAGGCCTTTATTAGATTAGGATCTAGAGTTTGCAGATGTTGGTGAGAAGCAGTAGTTTCAATTTCAGTAGTGTTCCCTTATTTAATTGGTCCTTATTATTGGCACCTGGTGTTTTTACTTTTGTAGCTAAGTTAAAGACCAGTTCCAAACACTAGAACTGGCAGTTGTCCCAACCTTCTCACAATGACTTATGGGGTTTTTTTGTTTTGTTTTGTTTTGGTTTGGTTTTTTTCTTGAAATGAATACCATTGACTCAAGGGGCTGCTTTTATGATGGCATTACTAGAGTCTGCCAAACCACTGTATCTAGCAATTTAGATAACTTTAGAAATTACAAATGTGACTGTTAGATTCTTCATATGAAAGCCTTTTTTCTTTTTGTTATTTAAGGTAAATATTCTTGACTTATACTGTTAAATAATTTCTATCCACTGTGCCACAATCCTGCTTTATGCCTTGATGCAGTGTAATAGATACATTCATCTGCCTAGGTGGACTGAGCATTCATGCAGTTGTATGGTAGATCTTTGAAGACTACTGAAATATGGCAAGACGATATGCACATTGGTTGTGAAAATCAAATCAGATAATGCATATAAAATGTTTGCAGATGTCAATTATTATTGTTCTCAGTTTTTAATCTTTTTTTTTAATTTAAATTTTTATATTTTTTTATCATCTTTTATCTTTTTATCTTTATTTGAAGCAGTTCAGTTACAAACAGTGTTGGGACAGGTCACAGTCCCACTACTGTTCTTTAATGTTTATTGTTCAGGGGATTTTTATTCAGGTAGGTAAAATGACTGCTTTGTGTAACTGAGTAGAAGTACTCAGGTATAAACTCATCTTCTGTAGGCTCAGTGAAAGCATCTTTGGGACAAGTCCAAAAGCAGACAGGATAACAGGAATGATTTGTACTTTATCCTTTCTCACGTGTTTTTGATTTCTTCTTTCAGGTGTTGTCTGTGTTTTGAGAACTTTTTATTCCACATAGATTGGAAACTGATTATTCAGTTTGTCATCTTTAAGGCATTGCACTTAATTTTTTAATGTGGTAACGTTAGGTCCAGGCAGTTTTGGACAATGGTTTTGTGTGTGATGATGTTTCAGTATAGATCATTTGTTTAAGGATATTTGAGGATTTGCCTATGAGGTCTCAGGGTCACCCCTGAACTTCTGTTGATTGCTCCCAGTTTATCTTGTACATGTCTTGTTTGTGGGGTTGCTTGTGTGTTGTCTCCCCCATGAGATTGTGAGCTCCTTGAAAGCAAGGGTGACCTTTTACCTTCCTTTGTCTCCAGCACATGGCACAGTGCCTGTCACACAGTACTTGCTTGATAAATGCTTGCTGACTACTGAACCACAGTAAAGCACTGGAGAACGTTCATGTCATGCAGAGCCATGATGGATCTTGAGGATAATATCTCTTCCAAACTCCTAATTTCACATATGAGGAAACTGAGGCCCAAAGATCTTAAGTAAAAGTTTACATAAATAGTAAATGTCAGACTGGATTTTAAGTCAGATCTTTTGTTTACAAATCAGATATCCTTTCTACTACCCCTTTGAGGATCCCTTTCCTCCCACCAATATTATCTGAGGGTAGTCAAAGAGCTATCATTCAGGGAGGTAAAGGAAAAGTTCTGGAGAATACTGGAAGTTGTACAGATTTCATTAGATAATTGGATTTCTTCCTGATCTCATTAGATAACTAGACTTCTTGTATCCTTCTTTCTGCTAAACAAATAATGGAGGACCTTAAAATGCTAAAAATGTTAACTATCGATTGCAGCATGATATAGTCAAGAGAGTTCTGGACTTGGAATTGAGATCTGGGTTAAAATTCTTCTTCCAGCACTTAAATATTTGTTGTATGATGCTGCACAAATGACTTATCTTTTTTTGAGTCTCAATTTCTGCAGCTGTAAAATGAGGATAATAATATCTGTATTATTTTCCTCATAATCATTTAGCTAATAAGAATTTGTTCAGTGCTTGCTATTTTTTAGGCACTGTTCTGGGAATAAATCATATAATGTATTGTGGCAAACTTTATATAAATGTCAGCTATCATTATTATTATTATTATTATTATTATTATTATTACAGTTCAAGGCCCATATTCAAGAGTCATTATTATAGAAAACATTTGAACTTGGGACTCTTGAATTAAAAAGTAATGGTTCTTTAATTTTTCTCTGAGTTTCTATGTGATATTGAATGGCACAATTAATATTCAGTTAGTAATCTTAAAGGCACATTTTTGGGAGTGTGTACTTACCAGGCAGAGTAGCTGCTCTGTTCTAACAGAACCTATTGACAAAACACCCACTTGAACAGAAAACTGACCCACTTAATGCTGACAAGAGAAATATCTCTGGAATGGTAAGAGCATTCAGTCAGCTTCTTTGTCTGTGGTGGGGGATAAAGAAGGATATTGGACCTTAGTGGAGGAAATACATTGTAGAACTATTTGATTAAAAACTGCTTGTTAAGAGAAATAATATTTAAAAGGAATTTGAAAATGACTGTGATGTAGTGCATCTTTACTATGTGTATTTTTTCCTAGGTTCAGCCTTAGTTAACTTCAATTGAGTCAGGATATACTTTTTTTTAATTTTTAAAATTTTTTCCCCAATTACATGCAAAAACAATTTTTAGCATTTGTTTTTGAAACTTTGAGTTCCAAATTCTTTCCTTTCTCCCTCCCCACTCCCCCTCATTGAGAAGGCAAGCAATTCGATATAGGTTATACATGTGTAGTCATATAAAACATTTCCATAATAGTTATATTGTGAAACAAAATACAGTCAAAAAGAAAAAAACCTTAAGAAAAAGAAAGTAAAAAAAGTATGCTTCAGTCTGTATTTAGACGCCATCGGTTCTTTCTCTGGGGAGAGAGAGCATTTTTCATTCACAGCTGGTCATCTTACTACGTTGCTGTTTCTTTGAACACAGTACGTTTCACTTTGTATCAGCTCATGGCAAATTTCTCCAGGCTTTTCTGAGAACATCCTGCTCATCATCAAATACAGGATATATTGAAGTTTTTGGTGAGGCATTTTAAAATAGAAGAAATATTACTTTCTAGGAAATTTTTGTTTTTCCTAAATTAAAGTTTCATCAGAACACTGCTATTTGTTCAGGAAAAAAAAACATAGCTGGCAAAATCTGTGACCAAATTGACACATCCTGTGCTGTCTTTAAAAAAAGTTTTTATCAATGTCTTTTATAAAGAACAAAAGACATTTTGCTACAGAGCTCTCCTGTATTACAAAAAGTAACAAGTTAATCCAATGAACAGTGTAGCTAGATCTAAAAGCATATGCGATATTCTATACATAGAATCTTTTACCTTTCATAAAAGGAGGTGGTATGTTTCATTATCTGTCTCCAGTATTCTTTTTTCTTTTCTTTTTTTTGGGGGGGTGGGAGGGATAGGCAATGGGGTTAAGTGACTTGCCCAAGGTCATATAATTAGTAAGTGTTAAGTGTCTGAGGTCACATTTGAACTCAGGTCCTCCTGACTCCGACATAGGAGTTTTATCACTGGGCTATCTAGCTGCCGCTTCCAGTATTCCAGTTTCCTTTCAGTGTTGTTTTAATTTATATTGTTGAAAATTTTTCTCTTGGCTCTTTGAATCAGTTTATTTAAGTTTTCCCATATTTCTCTGAAATAATGACATCCCATCACATTCATATAGCATAATTGTTTTAACCATTCTCTAATTGATAGGCATTTATATTTTTTCCACTTTTTTTTATTGTTATGTGTTAACAAAGACTTGTCTTTGGTGTTAAATAAAATTAATTTGTATTTTTAGCCCTAGTAAACATCACATACAATCTACTTACTACAATTTCTCTAGAAATGAAATGTTTTGTTCACATTCTGACACTTACTCTTAGAGCATTTCTCACTGTTTCCAGTTTTTGAATTCTCTAGGTTCCTAGTTCCCAAATTTGAACATTGCTTGGTAACTCAAATTTGTTCATGTTTCCTCTCTTCCATCAATTAAAAATAAAAACAAAACAAAACAAAAAACAACCAAGGATCTCTGTTACAGTTAACAAATAGCCTAAAGTACTTTAAGGCTTACAAATAAACCAAGCAGCTACCAAACATTTATTAAGTACCTCGGAGGGATGGTCCAGGCCAGTTGTTGATGATAAAAATACCAAAATAAGGATTTCTGACCTCAAGGACTCCATGTTTTAGTAATACTAGCTCATATTTGTATAGTCTTAATTTATATACATTATCTTATTTGATCTTCCCAGTAATCCTGTAAAGATAGATACTTTTAAAAGGGGACTGTAATTTGTAGTTAATGAAACTACTCCCAGTTGTGGTCAGTTTCTAGTTTTGTTTTGTTTTGTCATCTGTTGTACTTGTTTTGTTTAATATATCCTTTCACTAGTCACATATTTCTCCTGGAGACAGGAAGAAATGAGCAAAGCAGGGGGATCAGGCCAGAGCCCAACAGAGGCAGGTAACTTCAGCCAAGTGCGTTACTTTTGTTTAAATTTTATAGAATTAGTTACCACATTGATTTTATAAGGGTAAACAATAACAAAATGTTCTTATGAAATATTTAGAGAAAAGGAATGCTAGATTGGCTCTGATTTTTGAGTGAGTTTTTTAATTAAGCTATCGTTTTGTATACTGGAGAAAACTTAAAAACCCCCCGACAACTTATCTTTATAGTTTTGTTTGCTATCCCAGTTAATACTCCAGTACTTGTATGGTCTAAGCTCAGTCATCAAATTCATGCTGTGTAAATTTTTTTTGTCAATTCTTCTTTTTATTTTTATGAGCCTGACAAGCATCAACAAACCTGACACCGTTATTTTAAGCCAGTTGTGACAACACAAACTCACTCCTTGGTACATTTACAGAAGCTTTCCATATAAAAGAACACCAGCCTCAGATGAACAATGAAATACTTTTGTTCTACTCCTCTGAATTGAATTTAAGCCCAAAAGAATCTGAATAATGACTTGATTTTAATAATTAAATGATTGGACAGGAATATAAAACTTACAGGGAAAATAGAATGTGTATCTATCCGTGGAAGATATTTCAGTCATAAACTACATTTGCTATTTAACACATGTGTTTTTAAAACTTTGAGTTCCAAATTTTCTCCGTTCCTCCCTCCCTACCCACCCTTATTGAAAAGGCAAGCAACTCAGTATAGGTTGTACATGTGCAGTTATGCAAAACACTTCCTTAGTAGACATGTTGTGAAAAACTAACTCTTATTTCCCTTAATCCTATCCTGTCCTCCCATTTATTCTATTCTTTCTTTTGACCCTGTCGCTCCTCAGAAGTATTTGCTTCTGATTACCCTCTTTCCCAATCTGCCCTGCTCTCTTGTCCCCTTCTCCCCCTATTTTCCTGTAGGGTAAGACAGATTTCCATACCCAATTGAATGTGTATGTTATTCTCTCATTAAGCCAAATCCTATGAGAATAAGATTCACTCATTCTCTCTCACCTTCCTCCGTTTCCCCTCCACTGTAAGAGACTTTTCTGGTTTTTTTTTGTGAGATAGTTTACCCCATTCTACCTCTTCCTTTCTTCTTCTCCAGTATAATCCTCTCTCATCCCTTAATTTTATTCTCCAGATATGACCCCTTAATCATCAGCTCACCCTGTGCCCTCTATCTATCTATGTATACATACATACAATTTTTTTCCTTCAACTACCCTGATACTGACAAAGTTCTCATGAGTTACAAATATCATCTTTCCATGCAGGAATGTAAACAGTTCAATCTTAATAAGTCTCTTATGATTTCTCTTTCCTGTTTACCTCTTCATGTTCCACTGGAGTCCTGTATTTGAAAGTCAAATTTTCTATTCAGCTCTGGTCTTTTCATCAGGAATGCTTGAAAGTCCTCTATTTCACTGAATGACCATTTTTTCCCCTGAAGGATTATACTCAGTTTTTGGGTAGGTGATTCTTGGTTGTAATCCTATCTCCTTTGCCCTCCGGAATATTATATTCCATGCCCTGCGGTCCTTTAATGTAGAAGCTGCTAAATCTTGTGTTATCCTGATTGTGTTTCCACAGTACTTGAATGTTTCCTTCTGGCAGCTTGTAATATTTTCTCCTTGACCTGGGAATTTGGATATAGGAGTTTTCCTTTGGGGATCTCTTTCAGGAGGAGATCTGTGGATTCTTTCAATTTCTATTTTGCCCTCTGGTTCTAATATATCAGGGCAGTTTTCCTTGATAATTTCTTGAAAGATGATGTCTAGGCTCTTTTTTTGATCATGGCTTTCAGATAGTCCAATAATTTTTAAATTCTCTCTCCTGGATCTATTTTCCAGGTCAGTTGTTTTTCCAATGAGATATTTCACATTGTTTTCTAATTTTTCATTCTTTTGGATTTGTTTTACAGTGTCTTGATTTCTCATAAAGTCACTGTCTTCCAATTGCTCTATTCTAATTTTTAAGGAAGTATTTTCTTCAGTAATCTTTTGGACTTCCTTTTCCATTTGGCCAATTTTCTTTTTAGGGCATTTTTCTCCTCATTGGCTTTTTGGACCTCTTTTGCCATTTGGGTTAGGCTGTTTTTTAAGGTGTTATTTTCTTCAGTATTTTTTTGGGTCTCCTTTAGCAAGCTGTTGACTTGTTTTTCATGATTTTCTTGCATCACTCTCATTTCTCTTCCCAGTTTTTCCTCTACTTCCCTTACTTGCTTCTCAAAATCCCTTTTGAGCTCTTCCAAGGCCTGGGACTGATTCATATTTTTCTTGGAGGCTTTGGATGTAGGAGCTTTGATTTTGTTGTCTTCTTCTGGTTGTATATTTTGATCTTCTTTTTCACCAAAGTAAGATTATAGTCTGACTCTTTTTGCGCTGCTTGCTCATGATCCCAGCCAATTACTTGAGTTTTAAACTCTTTGTTAAGGTAAGAGTCTGCTTCCAATGTGGAGAGTGTACTGTCCCAAGCTTCAGGGGTTTGTGTAGCTGTTTTCAGAGATACTTGTAAGGACCTGTAAATTTTCAGTTCTTGCAAGGTACGGTGTGATAAGGGGTGAGGTGTTTACTCCTTTCCTGGCCTGTGACCACAAGTATCCTTTCTGTCCTGTAACTGTGAGGAGGGGTTTCTCTCCACAGCCACTACAAGCTCCTCCACACCAGCTCCTCCTCACCCCAGCACTACCGCCCAGAACCGTGACCCAGATCCACACACGGGCAAAGCAGGAGATTCCTGCCTCAGCACTGGCAAAGAGATCCCTGCAGTCCCTCTCTGATCAGCCACTGGATTCCCTCTCAGTCTGTGGGCCAGAAGCTCAGGAAGCAGCTGCCGCCACCCAGGGCCATGCTCTTGGGGAATGGAGCTGAAACCCCATCTTCCTCTCAGACCACCGACAGAAACAGACTTTTCCCACTGACCTTCTAAGTTGTCTTTGTCATTCATGGATTGAGGAGTCTGGAAACCTCCACAGCTGTCCGTGATTCAGTCCTCTGAGGCTGGCTCCAGGTTTGCAGCGGCCTGCGCACCCTCGCCGCGGCGCGCTGTGCTCCCAGCCTGGTGCGATACACCTTTCTGATCAATCATCCAGGTTGTCTTGGGCTGGAAGTTTGTTTCACTCTTTTTGTGGGTTCTGCTGCTTCAGAATTTGTTTAGAGACATTTTTATGAGTATTTGGAGGGGTTTGGGGGAGAGCGCAAGCAAGTCACTGCTTTCACTCCGCCATCTTGGGCCCCCCCCATTTGCTATTTAATTTACATAATAAATTTGGGCCCCCGGGGAATGGAGAGCAGACCTTTTTGTACACTGTATCATTTAGGATCCTAGGACATTTAGTGAAGTAGAGATAAAGCACTAGAGACTTGATAATACCTTCTATTTTTTGGAAAAACTTAGTCTTATATTCAAGGCCTCTGGAACCAGTTTCTGTTTGAATTTGATATGTCCTTTTCATTCTGTTTTTTTCCTCCTGCCGATGAATGAGATTTCCTGCCACACCCTTCCTGTTGGGGGTCTCTTCTGAATGTTAGTCCTAGAAGGGGATGACTGGGAATGGAATGGAACTTGGAATCTATTCCTAAATACAAGGATGGATATGTATATGTATGTGTGTGTATATATTAACACGTATGTACATGTATGTAGTGTATAGGCATGGACATATAGACATATATCCATACATAGACACACACGTATCAGTGAGCCAGTCTTCCATAGGCTATCTTTTAACTATGATTTTACTACAAATGTAACTTGTTTTAAGCTATTAAAAGTTGAGCACCTTACAAGACATTGCACATACTCATATCAACTTCTGAACTGTCTTAATGTTAAAGCATGTCTCGAAAGCCAGCTGTGTGGTTTGAGACAGCAGATGTGTTGGCCTGTAGGTCATTTTGGTGATGTTGGTGATGCTCTAGCTCTTGTTAGTGCTCTGTATTTTTAGCTCTTTGCAGTAGATCTGTGTGCCTTATAACAGCAAATAATGTCAACTACTCTTATTTATTATTTAATAACTAAGTAAATTTAGATACAAAGAAGTTGTCATTTGTATTATTTATCTGCCTAAATGGTCTAAATAATATTAACATGAGTGAACAAGTAGTAGAACACTGAAACAGCCATAGAGAAAATCATAGAAAGTTCAAATGCTGGAAAAGAGGCTTGCTTCTAGGGATCTGTGGTGCCAGTATAGCTCCTTTATCTTATCTATGAGGAGACTGTGGTCCAAAGAGGTTTGCCCTAAGGCCACACAAGTAGTTAGTGGCATCGTGGCAACTAGCTAGTGGCACACAATTAAAATTTAATAGTGCTCTTTTGACCCTAGCCCGGTGTTCTCTCCCATTACATCCTCCCTATTTGTTTAGCTTTGAAGAACTTCCACCTAAGTTCTGGGAATTGGGAAGGGGTTATTCTGATTGTGTTATCCTATTATGGTAACTCACCAAGTTGTAACAAAGGACCCGACTCTAGTCCCAGAACATTCATTCTCCTGCTTTTTGATATAAACTGCAGATCTGAAAAAGAAATATTACCAAAGAATTAGCAAGGATTTGAACCATAGTACTTATTACCTGTACTGTGCATTTTGATGTTTATTTTCTGTTCTGTATTGTTGACTTATTTTTTAATCTATGTAAATTTTAGTCTCACTAACTAAATGTGCTAACTAAATTAATTTCATGTTAAGACTGGAAGGGTAGCATAGAGATAATCTAATCTAGCCTTTTTAATTACCAGATGATGAAGCTGAGGCCCAGAGAGGCCAAGTGATTGAACCCAGAGAACATAGCTTATCAGTAGTAGAGCCTGGACCAGAATCTAGCTCTCCTAACTCCCACTTCAGTGTTCTTTCCCTTCTATCCTTTTTTTGTTTCCTGCTTTGTCAAGGCATTCTTGCATTAAAGATAATGCTAAACTAAAAATTTTGGTGTTTGTGTATGAGAATGAGAAAGTTAGGAAAGCTGATTGGGAGCTCTTTTTTTTAAAATTAATTCTGTTGATTTATCAACAATCACTTCCATAAGCTTTTAAGTTTAAAATTTTTCTGCTCCCCCACCCCCAAGATGGCACACAATCTGATATAGGCTATACATATCCATTCCTTTTCTGTTCTTTGTTTGTTTTTTAGGCAGTTGGGGTTAAGCTACTTGCTCAGGGTCGCACAGCTAGTAAGTGTCAAGTGTTCAGTCTGAGGCCGGATTTGAACTTGGGTCCTCCTGATTTCAGGGCCGGTGCTCTATCCACTCTGCCACCTAGATGCACCTACATATCCATTCCTATTAAATATATTTTCACGTTAGTGATGTTGTGAGGAAGAGTTAGAACCAATAGGAGGAACCACAAGAAAAAAGAAAACAAAACAAAAGAAAAAAAATAGCAAATAGTATGCTTCGATCTGCATTCAAACTCCATAGTTTTTTCTTTAGATGTGGATAGCATTTTCTATCATGAGACCTTTGGAGATGTTAGATCCTTGTGTTGCTGAGAAGGGTTAAGTCTATCAATATTAGTCATCAAACAGCGTGGCTGTTACTGTGTACAATGTTCTCCTGGTTCTGCTCACTTCACTCAGCATCGGACCATACAAGTCTTTCCAGGTTTTTCTGAAGTCAGCCTGCTCATCATTTCTTATAGCACAGTAGTATTCCATTACATTCATATACCACAACTTGCTCAGCCATTCCCCAATTGATGGGCATCCCCACAATTTCCAATTCTTTGCCACCACTAAAAGAGTTGCTATAAATATTTTTGTACATGTGGGTCCTTTTCCCATTTGTATGATCTCTTTGGGATACATACCTAGAAGTGCTATTGCTGGGTCGAAGGGTATGTACATTTTTGTAGCCCTTTGGGCATAGTTCCAAATTGCTCTCCAAGGTGGTTGGATCATTTCACAACTCCATCAACAATACAGTAGTTTTCGAATTTTCCCACATCTTCTGGGAGTTCTTTTTAAAACATAGTTATAGGTGGCAGTAGGGCATTCAACTGGAAATATTTTGTACGTAGGAAAAAATGAGCTAGAGAGAATGAGAGGTCAAGACTTTAGTGGGATCTGGGAATTATACATGTGCATACATACGTGTGTGTGTGTATACACACACACACATACACACACACACATATATATATGTGTATATATATATATATATGTGTATATATATATATATGTGTATATATATATATGTATATATATATATATATATATATATAAAAGAAACATCTAGTATATGAACTTCCTAAGTGAGAGAAAAAGGCACATTGACCAGCCCCTGTGGGAGTTATTGATAATTAATGGATGAGGAGAAAGCAGAGGAGTTGGTGAAGAAGATATTAAAGAAGCTAGCAAAATTATGAGGGGGAAATAAGAGAATTTAGAGAGCCAGAGAAAGAAAGAGTGTTGAGATCTCTGGCCTTGGCCGTGAGAACAGAGCCGGTTTTCAATGGTCAAGATTCAGCTACAACCCCTGAAGGGTATTGGAATTCTATTTTACTTTGGCCTGTTCAAAAATTTACTTTCTCAAATCTTTGTCCTTTTATGTTTTATTTAATACTCTAAATTCTGATAACACAGCAAGGAAACATATAAAAATTATGAAAGAGAACAGAAGTTCATAAGAAGACCCTGATAAGAATGGCAGTATTGATACTATCATGTTAAAGTTTGTTTATACTTAAAAAAGTCAAGTGGTACATGGTAGATGCATATTATAATGTGCAATCATATTTTTTATTTCCCTTTGTATCAGAAATATTGATATTTGTTGATGACTGCCAAGTTCTTAATAAAACTTCTTAAATTTAAATTCTAAAAAATTCTGATAGCCCCCTTGGTTATCCAGACTAGTTGAATATAGGGCACTCTGAACAGTTGACAATCTTGTTAATGTGACATAGCCCCAGCAAGAGAAATGGGCCATATTTTTTCCCTTAGAGTAAGCAAGCAACACAAGGAAAGGTACCATGTGTTACTTATTCCTTCAGCCCAACCCCAGTGCCTAGCAAAGAGTCTAATAAGTGACTGTGGAATGTATTGCAGGAGCTGCTTCTGTAGAGATTATGGGATGGTTTCCTAGAATTGCTCTTTTTGAAAAAAATATTGTACAAAAACTTATTAACACCTATAGTATGCAGAGGTGCTGAGGATGCAAAGAAAAAAGAGGATGCCTTTCAAACACTTAAATTCTGAGGGTGGAATGTCACATGTATATACACGGATGAGTAAATTTGAAGAATACACAAAATAATACATCCAGAGAAGAGCACAAGTCACTGCAGCGATAAGGAAAGTCTTCTTGTAGGAGGTGGTGCATGAGGAGGGAGGGAGGACATGCCAAGATTTGGAGGGCTTAGGATAGAGAATAGGTAGCAGGCTGTATAGCTAGGTAGATATAGATACAGAAGAGTAGGTAAATGGAAGAATAATATCATACTGAAAAGGTAGGTGGAAACCAGATTGTGGAGGGCTTTACATGCCAGAGAAATTGATATTTTTTCTTAGAGAAAATATGGAGCCATTGAAGAAATTTGAATAGGAGAGTGATAGGATCAGATCTGTGTTTTAACAACAACAGTTTGGTAGCTATGTTAAGAATTACCTTGTAGGACATAATGGTGATTATCAGAATAAGAATTATAAGTTTAGTTGTGATTTGCCATCTCACTTTTCTTTTCAAACAACTCAGGAGCTCTTGTCTGCAAAACCTTTATTAAAAATATTAAGTGTACATTGATTTCTCTTTTTGGGGGGGTTTCACTGTCATGACAGCTGTAAAATATGGGTTTATTAAACTATTTGCCTTTCTACGTGCTTACTCTAACCAGATGTGCCTAGCATGGTGCCTGGTATACTAGTTGTTGTTGCTTTTTGGTCATTTCAGTTGTGTCCGACCCTTTGTGACCCCATTTGGGTTTTTTTCAGCAAAGGTGCTGGAGTGGTTTGCCATTTCCTTCTCGAGCTAATTTTACAGATAAGGAAACTGAGACAGACAGGGTTAAGTGATTTGTTTGCCCAGAGTCACCCAGCTAGTAAGTGTCTGAGGCTGGATTGGAACTAAGGTCTTCCCGATTTCAGGCCTCTCCCCTCCCCCACTTCCCCACCTAGCTGCCCTCTGATACATTGTAGGTACTTGATAAATGTTCATTGGATTGAATTGCTGCAGCTTCTTTGAGTAAGTTTGAAAGCGGAATGAGCGAAAAATCCTAATTTTGTATGGGTTGTCTTTCTGTCATTGCTAGAAGGATTTTTACTTTTTTGTTTTCCTCGGGGACAAGTGTTAGTTCTTCAGGTACTATAAGTTAATGAATATTAAGTGCCTCCTGTGTTCCAGACTCTGTGCTAAGCGCTGGAAGATACTGAATGCGGCACAGCTGATTTATGGCTCTCCTTCCCAGTGCATGACCTTTGCTTTCATTTTCTTTAGTGGTTGAACTTGATTCTTTGAGTAGAAGGCGGTTGTAGCTCCATTGACCAAGAAATTTTCCAAGTACAAGTAAATTGGGGGGGGGGGGGTGTACAGATTTTTAACTTTGCACTCTTCAGGCTTCAATTTCCTCATTTGTTAAATGGAGATAATAATACCTGTACTACTTAATTCCCATGGTATTTGAGAGCATTACATGAATAACAGCTGTGTTACTACCTCTCTGAAGAACAAAATTCTCTTCCTTGTATTTTCCATATTAGTTCACATGTTTAAGTGCAGAGGTTCAAAGTTGTTTTCTGCTCTTACAGGTTCAATTTTAGGCACCATTATCTGATATTTGGCGAGACTAAGGGGAATTTTTACAGCTACTGAAGAATATTCTTTAAAAATGTTTAAAAATTTTTTTTGCCATTTTGTTGAAAACATTTTTAAAATGTATTGCTATTCCTGCTTTCTTAAGCAGAATATATGAAACATAATTTAACAGCTTCTTGATGACTCAGTCATCATTATAACCATTCATTATTGTTCTGGGCTGTAATACAGTAGTTCTCCTGTCTTCTCTCTTATTATTGCTTGCTACTTCTACTGTCAGGAGGCCTGCCTCTTGTAGCCCTCTACCTTCTAATTTTTAAAAAATCTATTTTGATCTTCTGTGGTGCGGGAAATGAGCTCACAAAATAGTTAGATCTTAATATAGACTGAGGGTCAGTAAATTCTGAATGTGTGAGATCTTTCCTTCTGTGGTTGTCTTTGGGACAGCTATTTCAGTAGCTTCTCTCCTCTCTTCTACTTCTTCTCCATCTCTTCCTCCCCCCCTCCTCCCTCTTCTCTCTCCTCTTCTCTTTCTCCTCCCTTTCCTCTTCCTCCCTCACTTCTCCTTTCCTCTTTTCTTTTTTTCCTTACTTGTGGTTGTTCCAGATGGTGTAGGTTGTCAGAAATCCGACCTATGAATAAGTGGGTTGTGATGATGCCATTTGCACATGAATGACTCCCCATACCCGATCCTCTGGACTTAATTTTATTTCCTTTCATGACATTCTCTTTGATTTTATAGACATTTATCAGGCACCTACCCTGAACTGACTTGCCCACAATCAAACAGCTAGTAATTGCCAGAAGCTGAATTCTACCTCTCAGGGCTTCCTGACTCCATGTCTGTCACTCTAGTCACTGTGTGTGCCACCTATGGTACTTTACACAAAATAGGCAGTTAGGGCCATTTGCTGCAGCAATTTGAATGAAGGTTATTTGAGTGAGGTGGTGGGCTGAGCCAGGAGTCAGGAAGGCCTGAGTTCAAATTCAGCCTCAGATACTGCCTAGCTTTGTGACCTTGTGTCAAGTAATTTAGTCTTTGCCTCAGTTTCCCCAACTGTAAAATGGGGATAATAGCATCCATCTACATTGCAGTTGTCAGGAACAAATGAAATGATATTTTTAAAGTGCTGAGTACGGTGCCAGGCGCACACTGGGTGCTTACTCCCTTCCCGTTGTGATCAGTTTATACTACCCCATTTCAACTCCTATATTTTGAGGTAAAAGGCCAAAAGGAGTGATTGTTGAGGTAAATCAGCCTCTGCACCAGGGAGGGAAGTAGGAAAAAATCCCAGCACAAGATTTGTGTGTATTAAAGGATATTTTGTACATCTGATGGAGACCACAGGATGGACTAGGGCAAGGGAAGCATGCTGCACATCTACAAGTGTATACCCTGATTGGAGTAGTGGTATGGCATCTCTTAAGATGGCTTCCCAGTTCTCTTCTTTTGTACTGGGGAAGTACGATCCCATCTCTGGTGTTCCAGAGACAGTCTTCCTTTGAGGGGTGATTATTGGTAGGGAATCAAAGTGTTATCTGTTAGCTCCACTTCCAGATAAAAGCTTTGGGATCTTTGAACGTTGCAGTTTGTTGAGGGGATTGAGAGGCGTAGGATTAGAGTGCCCTAATCCATTCCCCTCAGCACTTGAAGTTTGCTAACTGAGGCATATGAAAGTGCTTACCTGTAGTATCCAAATGCTCTGGGGCTATGAAGTTATAATTGGAAGTCGAGAGACTTTTTCTTCTGGCTTTTTGGGTTAAAACAAGAAGGAGGGGTGGCAGACAATCAATTTTCTAGGCATGCAGCACTGGTTCTCATTTTTGTTGTTCATGGCACAGAGTTCCTGCTGTGAGGATTTGTAATAACTTTGTAGCGTAATGTTGACAACTTAAATTGTCAACAAAGAAGAGTCCCATGGCAATTGGGTCTCTAGACTCAAGGCTCTTTATCCTTGGGATTCCTCTGCCTCTCCTCATTCCATGTGTTTGTCATCGCACGCCCTCCCTTCTCTTTTCTTTATTTCCCCTACGTTTCCATGGAGGAAGCAGGTTGGGGCAGTGCCTTTCCCCATACCAACTCCAGAAGAGCAGGCGGCAATGTTGGGGGAATATGGTGGTGTGCGAGGGGTGTCATGACATATCGAAGTGAAACTTGGAGGACGCTGTGCTATGGCATATGCTCTGAGAATTGCTGTTACACAGGATGGTATCAATTACGTAACTTCTGGGGAGCTCTGACTCTAAATTGCTTGGCCATTGCCAGGAGGATGGGCTTGAGTTTTTCTCTCTAATGAGAGATCAAAGGCTCTTGCTAAAGGTGATTATAGCTTTTCACTTGGGATTCTCTGTATAAATGCCAACTCAGGTTCTCTTTGTGGCAGAGACGAAGCTTACAATGTACAGTGATCTCATATTTGGGGAGAAGGCTTCAGTAATTAATTTAACTTTGTGTGTGTGTACGTGTGTACATTTGCACATGCAGTTTAAAAATTTTCTAAGAAACACATCCTTACACACATACTAAGAAGGCTCATAGCAATCATTACCTAGGTGCAACAAAATGAAACCTGGGCAGATGTTTCACTAAGCCTTATGAGAGAGGCATTGTGATAATATGTGGAGAGAATAATGGATTTGGAATCGTATCATCAGGGTTGAAATACCACCTTTGCTGCTTACTGCTTTGTGTGACTGTGGACAAGTCACTTTATTCTTTGGGTCTCAGACCTCTCATCTCTAAAATGACAGGATTGAACCAGAGGGCATCTAAGCTTATTTCCAGCTCTGAGTCTCTTACCACATGAAATAAGGAACTCTTTAATTATTATGGGGGGGGGGTGGAGGGAGAGACGGTGGCTGCTCGACATAATGGATAGCATGTACACAACTCACAATTTTTCTGGGCATGATCTTGGAAGCCAAACAGGGACTTCCTTTGTCTGCCTAGAGCCAAAATCTCTCAACACAGTGACGTAAGTTGGAGATGCTTGACAGAGAGCATTAAATTTAAAGTCAGTAGAGAGTTGATGCTAGTTTTTGATGTCCCACCGTTTATTATCTGACTTTAGTGCTCCCAATGCCTCATCTGGCTCCCACAGCCTGTCCCCAAGTGACATGTAATTCAGGGTATGGGGGAGTAAGTGGGGGTGATTTAGAACATAGGACTAGTGTCGTCTAAGAAAGATTGAGAGTTGCTGATGTAGAGGAACCAAGTTATCTTTTCTATTCTGTTCTGTTTTGATTTTTTTGCTAAAAAATGTCTTTTGTCAAAAATCCTAAACCATAGGACTTAGATCTAGAAGAAACCTTGCAGATGATCTAGTTTAGCTCCTTCCTTGTACAGGTGAGGAAACTGAGGCCCCAAAAGGTAAATCACCTTTTCTGAGATGGCAGCTTTTCCTTTTCATACAGAATTTTCTGTGCATGTGTGTTTCCAAGTCCTGTAGAAAACTGTACATTTCAACTGAACTACACCTACTCTGGTACTATAATAGTTATGAAAAATGACATTTGCATTATAGTCCCAGAGTTGTATCATAATGCATCCAGCATTCCTTTCTTCAGAATACCAAGAAATAATGGTACACTCGTTATTTGGTGTTTTTTAAATAGCTAATGAAAATATCACTACAACCTCACTCTATCTCAGAAGATTTCATTTGGATATTATAGAAAAAAGAAACCTAATAGTTTGATTATGTTCTTTACTACAGAGTTCTACCAAAGCTTTTGTTTACTGTCAAAAGCCTTCTAATGGGGCAAAACTTAATCTTCTTGGCAGGTGAATCTGAATGAAATATTTACTATGTTTTTAGGTCTCGTTATAGAGTATAATTGTCCATTTTCATCTGAAGTTTTATTTATTGGCAGAATTCCTGTAATTTAGCACCTAAATTAATCTATGACAAAGCAATTGGGTCCAACCTGTCCAATCTGAATGATTATTTTTGTTTCTTATCCAGGAATAGGAAATTACTTTATATGCTGAGATAAATTTTTTTTTCCTACAGGAAAATCTGTCTTTACTGAGCTACTTACTCTTTTAAAAAAAATCATTCTAACCTCTTATTATATATGTAAGGGAATGTCTTACAGTGAGGGTTTGAAATTGTATCTAAAGTACTTTCAGCAAATGTTAGGAAGTTGTATAAATGTTGCCATATCATTTAATTGACTAGAATTTCTACGCATGGATGTAAAAAAAAAGTGCTATAATACAGCTTGCCTTTGTAGTTTAGATCGGCTGTGGCTGTAAAGTAGGAGAAGTATGATTATTCACATAGTTGAAGAGCTTCATTGATTGAGTCGGAAGTAAGAACCTTGTAGGACCTGCATGTGCCTTTCAGGTGGAATGTCTGCACCTGTTTTCTGCCTTTTCATTGAATCTCAGTGCCTGGGATATGGTAGGTGCTCAATAAACACTTTTTGACTTGACCAAATCAAAGATTTGCTGTTAAAAATAAAGCTTAAAGATACTAACTAGTGAGAAAAAGGTAGGGGGTGTGTGTGTGTGTGTGGTGTGTGTGTGTGTGTGTGTGTAAGTAAAACATACATTATCAACTAAAGTTCTAGTCTTTTGCCTTATAATAGCATGAAGGTGACTCTAGATTCTTTGAAGGTTGAATTAGAAACTGGGAGTGACTTTGCACCATTATCTCATTTAGGATATTAGGGTTTTCAGGTTGGAAGGGAACACAGAGATCATTTGAGCCTCACAACAGCCTTCAAGGTAGGTAGTAGAGATATTATCTCCATAAGAGGAAACTGAGGCACAAATATCTTTCTTAGGGTCACACAGATTGTAAGTAACAAAGTCATAATTCACATTTAAATCCTGACTTAAAATTCATCATTATTTTCACCACATTATCCTTTCTTTTAGAGGTGTAAAAGCTATGAGTTTGAGCCTTAATGCTAAATTTGAAGGATTGGCCCCCAGGTAATAGATTATTTTGGCCACAGCTGTTCTTGGGTGTGTAGGCTACCTGTCTCTTAGGAATGAATGAAAAAGTAGTTTTCATGCACTTACTATATGCAAAGCCCTGTGCTAAGTGCTGGGGATACAAATAGAAAATTTAAGACAGTTCCTGCTCTCAAGGGGCTCACATTTAGTGGAGGAGACAACACATAGAATGTTTTAGTATCAAGTCAGATTGAGAAGTCCAGTCGTCCTTAAGGTACAGCAGCAAAACATGTTAATTCGTCTTGTTTAATTTCACTTCTGCTGATAAAATCCTATCAGTTTCAGATGTTTAACCATTTGACAGTGCCAAATACTTTGGTGGCAAGAACTTTTTTTCCTGGTTCTTCGGTAGCTGTGATGAAGCACCCAGGAAGCGTTTGCTAGGCTTCTTCTCCCAGAGTATTTTTTACCAGGATAATGGCTTTGGGGAGCTAGGCTAGAAACATGTCAGAGGCCTTGGCATGCTGCCATTTCCAGGGCTCTTGGTTACTTGCTTATTGGTGGCAGTTGGTTTTGGAGATATTGAGGGAAGGTGGGTTCCTTCTCAGTGATAGCTGTGGGCCTGTATTGTAAGCAGAGCAGGAGGTATTGGAGGTGAGGGGGAGACAGGTGAGGAATTGCTCTTCCCAAGACTCTTGAGTTCAGAGTCTTGGACTATCTCCATTGAGGTCTTTGGTTAGATGTCAGTTGTAGTTTGGTTTGCTATATGGTTGGCTCACCATTTCTGGACGTAGATCTCGATGACATATTTTATGTCACTCTTCCTGTGAAGTTTTTCAGTAATATGTTGTGGTCTGCTCTCGCCTACTCCACACCTCTTAATTCCTTCTTGAGTGACCCTCAACTTTAATTCTTTGGAGATTGTGTTAATCATAGCCCGACAACATCACCAGAAGAATATTTCTGTTAAAAAGATTGGCCTTTATTTCAGAGAAGCTTAGGGTCATTAAAAGCAATATGCAACTTCCCGAAGGTATGCTAGCCCATTTTCTTCTTGTTCATTTCTGGCCTTACCTTTAATTCCATTAACTCAGCACATTGTTCGTCCACTTTTTTCTCCCAGTGTGGATAGGCCAAACTCTCTCGAGCGATTCTGGGGCTTGATGAATTGACACAGTGGCATTTCTGAACAAGGAGATCTGGAGGCCCTTATCATCTGTTTGCATGTTGCACTGGCCAACCTCAGTTACACCATCTGTGTCCATACTGCATTGTTCATTCTGTGTTACGATACCGAATGCTTTGGAAAGCATACATTTTCCTATTTTATGCCTTGCTTAGTATTGATAATCAGAGGGTCATCTGAACAAAGCTGGTACATCTTTCAAGGATTCTTGTATAATTTTGACATATGCGTGGGAGGCACACTTTGTTGGAGGAGAGTCTTTAAGGTTGTGTTTTCCTCCATTGGAAAAAAATGTGTTTTTGTAGTCAAGAAGCCATGAATACCATGGGATCTTGTATTTCCTAAACTTTTCAGTTAATTGATCATAAAACTGTTTTGCTATAAAATCTAATGTGTGGCTACATACTTGTTCGTTTGTTGTGCCTTTAGTAAAGGTGTCTTTTCATGATTATCCTCATGAAAGTTGTAGAGGTGGGAAAGTATTGCTGATTATTATTGATATTTTCTGTTTCCTTTTTTGGATGTTAATAAAGAAGGATAGAAGTCAATTGACGAATTCATGACTACTACATTCAAGTCAATGAAAAATAATGTGGTGAGCTTTTAAAAGAGTTAAAAGTTAAAAAAGTCCATTGAACAAATAGGTTCAACTATAATTTAGGATAGAGTGTGTTAAGGGACAGAAGAGATCCAGAGTATCCAGGAACTACAGAAAGATAAAAACCCTTTAGTAGAGAATTTTAATGAAAAGAGTAGTGAACCTGGATTCTGGGGTTAGGATCCTTGAGATGCTGCTGCCAACTCATGTCACCTCCCCCTCTCTGTAGCCCTGAGTTTCCACATCTGCAAAATGGTGTTGAACAAGGTGGCCTCTGAGGTCTCTTGTAGCTTTAAATATTTTGTCCTGAGATCCTTTGAAAGTCTGTTTACTTTTTTCCCTCATCCATTGGTATTGTCTGTATTTTAAAATAATTTTGAAAATCAGGTCCGTCAATGAACTCAAAATTGTGTCACCTTCAACATAGGTCTTCTCTGTATATACTTGGTCTATTTTACCTGCCCTTTTTTTGTTTTCTTTAGAGCTCTTTCTACTTATTCTTGAAGTACATTGGGGGTATATAATGTTAAAATTCAAATAGGGTGGTTCTACCACCCTTGCTGAAGGGAAGACTTTGTTACAAGAAATCTTGACACAGTTTACGGTTGTTGTTGTTTTTAATTTGAAAATTATTATCTTTCCAATTTCATTCTAGGCATTTCCAAAGCATGCTTTTGGCTCTTTGGACCTCCCCCTCTTCCACCTCTAGCACCTGCTCATGTAAACTTCTTGTCTTTCCACTGTCTTTCACTTTCTTCGAGATGATATTGCTCGTAATCATCCACCATCCTCCTCTGTAAGGTTTTACAGCTTAGTTTATTCGAAGCTACGGTTGCCCCTGGCTGCCGTATCTTTCCGCTTAGTAAGAAGATAATTTTTGGTGGTTATGGCTGTTTCTGAGCTTTCCTGGTTTCCTAATTTTGGTGACTGACTTACATTGGTTAAACTTCCTTAGGAAATAGTGATAGTCTGTCAATATTCTCTTGTCCATTTCTCATTTTTACTAGTCAGTAGCTTGTTTACATAAGTCTATTTGGTACTGCCTTAGTTGTACACTCTGTCTTCTCATTTTTATTCGAATTTGGTATTGGTGGATTTTTACTTTTGCCCTAGAAAGTCAGTGGTCTCACTGTTTACAGACAGCTCATTCAGAAATGACTTCACATCAGTAACTAGTCATTTACTTTCAGTGAAAATATAATTAATTTTATTTTTCATGATACTTTTTTCTCTTCTTTTCCCCACCATATCCATTCAGTTGTCAAGTCTTGTTGATTCTACTTCTACAACATCTTTTCCATCTATCCCTTTCTCTCTTCTCATAGGTTACCCATCACCTTAGTTAAGGCCCTTATTGGCCCTTTGCCTGAAGTGGAATGACCTCTTAACTGGTCTCCCAGCCTTCTGTATCTCCCCTTGCTCTCATATCCTGAACACTATGAAATTAATCCTTAAAATATAGATCTGACCATGTCACTTTTCTGCTGAAGAAGCCTTAGTAGCTCTCTGTTGCATCTAGGATCAGACAAAACTCCTCTTTGGCACATAAAGTCCTCTACAACATGTCTCCAACTTATCATTCTGGAATCTAGCCCAACTTCCCATAATTCCCCTTCACACACACAGATTCAAGCCAAGTTGGACTGTTTCCTCTACATCACATTCCCTCTGTACTCCGCACAGGTTCTCTCCCATGTGGAGAACGATCTCTTCTTATGTCTTCTTGGAATCCCTAGCTTCCTTCAAGACTCAGCTCAAGTGCTGCTTTCTCCACTAGGCATTTCCTTAGCTTTCTGATTGTTAGAAATGCCCTCTGCTCAAGCACCTACTCACAGAAATAACTTTGTGTGTATTTCATATTTTCTTATTTGTGTGTGTGTTGATTTCCCTAAAAGAACATAAGCTTGTTGAGGGCAGGAACTGTTTGTCTTTGTTCTTTGTGTATCCTCCACATGTAGGACAGGTGAACATTGTTCCTAGCTACCTTGATTATTGAAATCATTCAGCTGGCTCACTGTTTCCAGCCAGCCCCAGACCACTCCAACTAGATCATGCTTCACATCCCATCTAGCCGCCTTCCCATCCTTCTAGTCCTACTCAATAATCGCACGAATACTACACATTGCTACATATGCTGCACATCCCATACTGATACTATAGCACATGTACTACCATTGTACAGAGAAAGGGCCGATTTACTGCCTTATGGGTCAAGTCACCATTCTGGTGATTTCTCCAGACACTTTGTTCTTTACTGCACCTCCCAAATACATGTTGTCTCCTCTACTAGGAATGTAAGCTCTCTAAAGGTAGGGACTTTCTTGCTTTTGTATTTGTATCATTAGTATTTAGGGAAGTACCTGGCACATATAAGTACGTGCTCATTCATTTGTTCATAATACCTGGCACAGAGTAGATGTTTAACAGGTGCTGGTGAAATTGGATATAATGAAGCACTCAAGTAGGACTTTGTAAGAAACCACCAAGTACCTTTGGAAGTTAAGAATTAAGTTCATATTAGTGGCCAACAATAATATCTCTTAAAAGCCAAAGTTCACTGTCTGACAGACGGTCTGTCCCAATTTCTCTTAAAGCGTGTTATTTGTTGTTACACAAAGTTTGCTTTTGGAGTTAGCTGCTGCTGCTGCTGCTGCTGCTTCTTCTTCTTCTTCTTCTTCTTCTTCTTCTTCTTCTTCTTCTTCTTCTTCTTCTTCTTCTTCTTCTGCTTCTTCTTCTGCTTCTGCTTCTGCTTCTGCTTCTTCTTCTGCTTCTGCTTCTGCTTCTGCTTCTGCTTCTTCTCCTTCTTCTTTTTGCTGTTGCTTTTTTTCTTAGCCTATTTCTAGTATTTTTTCCAAGTGACATTTTTCTCTTTTTACTTCCCATCTAAGCCACACTCATTCTTCTCTGACTCTCCAGATTCTCACACCTTCGCCTCCTCCCACTCTGGCAGATGCTGGGTAAGAGAAATTCAGTGTAAAAAAGTAGGCTGGCATTCTCAGTCATTCTGCCCTTTAGTATCAAGATGTTCCTTGCTAAATCAAAGTGGGGCAGTACTATCATTTTTAATTTTATTTTTTTTCCTCTTGCAATCACGTAGTTTATTATACAAAGAGCTGAGTAAAAAGGAAATTAGACTAAATATTCCTGAATGGAAACATTCACCTTTAATGATCTCCTAGCTCTCCTCTCATTGTTATTCCAGATCTTCAGATTTCTCAGAGGTGTTTACCAACTACTCACACATACTTTTGGAAAGGGAACAAGGGAGAGACTAAACTGAATTGTCTGTACTGGAGGAAAAAACAGTAAACCAGGGAAGATGGTAAGGGGTTTTCATTGACTGATTCAGATTCATGACCCAAAGGGAAAATCATTTTGTTCAGCTGACCAGCCCAAAGAAAATACAGAATTTGAGAGTTGGAAGGGACTTTAGTGGCTACATAGTCTAACCACACAGAAGGAATTCACAATAAATAATCCTTATAGCAGCACTGTTCTGATGAGGATAGATAATGTTTTATCTGTAAAAGGCCATAAACCCTAAAGGCATTTGCACTTGAGTTAGTTGTATTTGGCTAATAGTTTACTTGAATAGTAGGCTGCCAATTTACTGGGTGAAGTTTGGTTTCAATATAAAATACAAAGTGATTCCTTGGAAAAGATGGCTCTTGAGTATTTAACTTAACATGGACTGAAGTAGTATTCCTTCAACCCCTGAGATCCCCACTTGGTTCAGGTGTGTTAAATAGGCCAGAGGTTCAAAGGTACTCCAGTTTATGAAATGCTGATTTTTTATTTCTTGTATCTAAAGAACTAAAGTTAGAAAAGCTTCAGTTTTTTTGTTTGTTTTATTTTTTGTTGGTGAGGCAATTGGGCTTAAGTGACTTTCCCAGTCACACAGCTACTGTTATGTGTCTGAGGCTGGATTTGAACTTGGGTCCTTCTGACTGTAGGGCCTGGTGCTCTATCCGATGTGCCACATAGCTGCCCCCAGAAAAGCTTCATATTTTCAAATAAACAGGGGGGTCCTGCTGTTAAAGTGGGTGGATGAAAGGTAAAAAAACAGTTAAATACTGGATAGGGAGTTGATGGTGATGAAGCCAAATATGCTTCATGGTGAGCAGTACTGAAGGGTAGAGGCACTATTAATATGTACTTGAATCATTTACTGTTAGTTAATTTATGAATGAAACTATTAACTGAAATAAACTAAGATCCCTAGGTAGCTAACTTGATTAATCTTTATCTGGTCTAACTATTGTGTAATCTTTAAAGGAGCTTCACATGAAATTAAATGTGGATAAGAATCATTTTCACATGGTGAACACTGTATCAGTGGCATAGTTTTATTATAGTATCTAAGTGCAGCTTTAATATCTTTCAAACCAAAAGAACCTTAATGGAATTTATTACTGATAAGTGGCTCAAGCCTACATGAAGCAGAGCTACTTTCTCTAAGTATAATTTAACATTGAGGAATGGATTTCTGAGGGAAGTTGTAGAGATTTTTGAAATATGGCAAATAATCTTTTTTCTAGGATTACTTAAACTTAAGTAAGGATGAGGACCTCATGTCTTTTTTAGGTTCCTTTGTCAAGCTCCATAATTCTTAGAGATTTTTCCTGATACTTTTGTGCTAAGACATACAGGAATTCCCTTTTGTACGGACAGTACTTCTAAACCTGACCGAGGCTTAGGAATGCTAAGGTAAGTATCAAAAAGCAAGTTTTGAACCCAGGTCCAGTGGCTCCAGAGCTGTTGCTCTTTCTAGTATCTGTCAGGCCCAGCCAGCTTGCCCCAATCTTGCATCCAAGGGTTCTCTCTCTCCCAATGCCGGTTCTGCCCTTTCCCTCCCCCACTTTATTGATTGAAAGGTGGGCTAAATTATATTAGTCAAGTCTAGTGGCATCAGTACAAAGACAGAACTAACTCCATGATGGTCAAGGAGGGGAATGCTAGGAGATTTCTGTCCAGAACTGCACATGATTATCCCTGGAAGCCATATATTATTGGCAACCCTATAGGAGAATTATACTTAAAATAATGACATCTCCAATAGAAGATTTGTGTAATGCAAACAAGAGAAAAGTCCAGGGATTCCTTCTTAAAATGCTTAAAGCCTAACATTGAATTCTATCCAGCTTCTTTTTGTTCTGTATATAATTCCAAATTCTAGATATGTACTGTGTTCTGTGGTAAACTTTATTTACTGTGTCCTTTCAGTAGAGGAAAGAAGGGAGATATTAATTCATAAAGTAAATTTATCAAACATTTAAGTTACTGCTGTAAACAAAATATGATAGCTTCTGTTCCTGTTTAAAAAAAGAATTGTCACAACCATAGGCACTGTGGGAAGGGGTGGTGGTGTGGGGAAGGATTGGGCAATCCTTTTCCTATGCTGGGATCTCAGAAATTATCTCTCTGTGAATTATTTCCTCAGGCTCAGAGGATAGTGATAATTCGAAGAGATAGAAGAGCAAGGCAGATTCTCCTGGGCTGCAGTAATTATTTGTATGCATGTCTTTCCCCTGTATGAAGTTAGAAATTGCTTGAGGGCAAGATCTGACTTTTTCTTAATTTGAATCGACAGTGCATAACATAGTCACTCACATTCAAGTACTCAATGGATCTGTGACCTCATCAGGTAGATCGCAGGCATCTGTCCCTGACATCCTGCCCACCTCATCCACGGCCTTTCATAAGTCTGCCACAAGGTATCCAAACAACAGACCTTATTTTCTTTTGACATCCTCAGGATACCAGTAGAATACATGGTCTGTCTATATGCAGCAGTTATCTCTTACTCTGTCCCTGTGACCAACCCATCTATTTTTTCAACGATACATTATTTTGACAACATTCTTTGTTTAGATCTTTGTAGTTCATTATGGGCTGTGTGCCATTTCGTTGCCTTTTGAGTGATGTTTATTTTTTTAGTTCTTCAGAGACTAATGTTCCATGCTAGGACTTGTGGCAGGTGGGCCAGAAGCTCCTTGAATATAAGGACTATTTCATTTTGCCTTTTTATCCCCAGCACCCAACATAGTATCTGGTAGACAGTAGTCATTTAATAAATATTGGCTGATTGATCTACATAACAATATTTGTAGAATATTAGTGTTGAAAAGCCTTGCTTTTAATAGGCATATAGCAATATTTTAAAAATTGATATGAATAAATGGGAATTGGCAGGAAGGATTACTGAGAGATATTATAAAGAAAGAATAGATGATTTATTTACTAGCCATCAGGTATGAGGAAAAAAGAAATATGAGATGATTTAGCTTTTTAAATGAGTAAATCATAAGGAGGCAGATTTCAACTCACTGTGAAAGGTAGAAGTTCCCAATTACCTTTATCAAAAAATGGAATGTGTTTCCATATTTAGTGTGAATTCCATATCACTGGAACTGTACAAGCAAAAGCTGGGGTGAATATTTGTCAAGGATGCTGAATTTCCACATAACATTCATGTTAATATCTTCAGTTTCTTGCTGCTAAGCTAGCAGTTGCCTCTAAGAGGAAGCCTCTTGCATCATAAACCTCACCACATGGTTTCGTCATTATTTAAAACTTCTGTTGGATTTAGGTGCTTGATAGTTCAGGGAGGAACCTTGCTGAACTTTTAACAGAAAACCGAAGGTGTCACTTTAAAATTTTGAGAGTCTGTTATGTCATAGGACCCAAGCTTGTCAAATTTGTTGCCTTGTTATTCTTGAACATTGTTTATTTTACCAACCTGATTTTCCTTCCCTTTTGTTTGTGAATGTTAGCCAACACACCTCCTTTAGAATAGTAGGAGAGTGCCTTTCCCACTTGACATATTTCAACTCCTAACAAAATAAGAAACTTATTTTAGCTTACTGTTTTTCATCTGTATTGAGTAAATGACCAGATCTTTATCTTGGGAAATGGTTAGCTTATGCTATTGATTGCAGACGGAGAATTTGTCAGTAGTGACCTACTGCTATCACTAAAATGGTTGGGATAAGAAATACTCTTGCCTTAGGTTCATTTAATCCTAGGTTAAGAACAAGTTCTTTGTCCTGTTGGTACATCAGATAGAAAAGAACTATTATATTCTCCATATAAGCTTTAGTGTTCCATGTATTTAAAAAATACCTCAGTTCTTCCATTGTTTTAGGATAATTGGTTTTACTAAAATATGACACATTTCAAATTGATTTTATATTCAGAGACTATTAAAATAGCTTCTGTATTTTGCCCTATATCTACCAACTTAAAATGTTTTTAGATATCTAACCGCTGTCTGCGTTGCACCTGTTTGAGAAAACTTTTCAGTTATACTGCTGCTTTGTTTTGTTTGTTTGTTTGTTTTGTTAAGGCAGTTGGGGTTAAGTGACCTGCCCGGGGTCACACAGCCAATAAGTGTCAAGTGTTTGGTCTGAGGCCAGTTTTGAACTGAGGTCCTCCTGACTTCAGGGCTGGTGCTGTATCTGCTGCGCCACCTAGCTGCCCTACCGCTGCTTTTGAGTTAGAAATCTTTTAAAAGAATTAAAAGCCTTTTGAGTGACACTTTTCTAACCTTCTGTAATTCCCAGGCGGCACTGAGGAGTAGGTCAAGCTAAGATATCAATCACCCCTCCCCCCCTTTTTTTTTTAAAGACTAAAGAATAAAAATATACCTAGGCTTTGTATTGTGTGTTACTTAGCTCCCTTTGTGATCCTTAAAGAAAGTGAGATTCTTAAAGGAGTTTTTCTCTTCTCTCCATATTATAATGTAAGCATTTCATCATCCTTTAGCCCCTTATAGTTCCTCAAATATATTTACCTTTCTGGGTTTCTCTTGGCTTCTGTCTTTTCCTTTTAGACTTTAATTTCAGCTTGGGTCTTTCTATCAAGAATGCTTGAAAATTTTCAATTCCATCAATAGTTCATTTTCCTTTCGCAGGATTATATTTAACCAAGTTACACTTGGTTTGTAAGCCTTTATCTTTTGCCTTTTGGAATATGGTATCACAAAATTTTCTCTTCTTCATAGTTGTTGGCACCAGAATTTTATGTGATTTTGATTGGTTTCTTGGTACATGACATTTTTCTTGCTCAGAATATTTTTTTCTTTGACTTGGAAACTCTGGATTTTGCTATAACATTTCTGGTTGTTTTCAGGGTTTTTTTCCCCCCTTGCCTAGGCATGATTGATAAATTCTTTCTGCTCTCACTTTTCCCTGTGGGTCAATAGATTTTTTTTAAACTTTTAAACTTTTTGTATTTTTGAAATGTATCTTGGGGTTTTGTTTGGTTATGGTTTTTAAGAAGTCCAATCATGATCATATTATCTCTCCTCAACCTGTTTTCCTTGTCATTTGTTTTTGCTAATATATACCTTACATTTTCTTTTTTCCCCCTAATCTTTTGATTTTGTTCTAATATTTCTTATTGTCTTCTGTGGTCATATAGTTCTGATTGCTCCATTCTATTTTTCAGGAAGTCTGTTACTTAGGTAAGGTTTTCCATCTTCTGTATCAAGTTGTTTATTTTCTTTGCTTGTTTTTTTCTTATTTTCTTTCCTTTTTTTTTTCTCCCAAGACCTCTTCAGGTTTAATTTCATCTTTTTTTCTTTGCTTCATTTCTTCTATATACTCTTATAGTCCTTGTAAGCCAATTTTTTTCCTCTCAGAAGTTCCACTTTTATTTGTTTGTAGTTACTCTTTTCATCTAGGTTAACCTCTTGATCATCTCTTAAACTATAATATTTCTTCATTGAGGTTAGTTTTTTTCTTTTGTTTACTCATATTTTATAGCCTCAGTTCTTATATTGAAACTTTGTGCTGGGTCACTTGGGGCTTTGGTCCTGCCCCTCTGTAGTCTGGATGCCTCTACTGTTCTGAATGTGGCTGTTTCTAGACACTTATGTACCTTACCCTCTAACTTTTCCTTCAGTTTCCTAACAGTTTAGTTCAAATGTTGACCTCTTTCTTCTTGCAGAATCCCCAACTGAGAATTGATTTCATTCCTTGCTGTGACCCTGAGTAGGGAGTTGAAGTACCATGCTGGTCTCAGGCCTTCTGCAGGATCCCTTGGTGCAAATGCCAAGGCTCTGACTTGGCCTTATCACTTGCCATGTCTCCCAGTTCTCTTGAGTAGGCCATAGACTGACTCTGTCTTCTTGGAGTGACCATTGATTGTCCCCTGCTTCTGTTCTGACAAGCCAGATCTGAGATTTTGTTTCAGGCCTGCTTACTAGAGCTCCCATTACTTTATGAGCCCCCCCCCCGAGACATTTGATCAGAAAATGTGGTCACCATAGTAGTCAGTTTTATAGAAAAATGATAGCAGTTGGGCTTTTTCCCCCCCAAAGTAAATTTGTCCACACTAGATTTTAGACACAGAATAATGGAAATGAAGCCAGTTCAATTTTTTTCATTAATGATTTTTTATATATATAAAATATATTTTATATATTTATATATTTCATATATATTATATATTATATAAAAACATATTTATAATATGTATTATGTATAATATATGAATATATATTATGTATAAATAATATGTAAATATATATATAATGAATTATATATACATATAAATCACATTAAAGTTTACAAATATTTTACCCACAACAACTCTGTGAGGCAGATACTTTAATATTTATTGCATTTTACAAGTGAGAAAAATAAGGCTTAGTGTGAGGTTGACTAACTTACCCAGAGATAGGCAATCAGGTAACCAATAAGTATGAGCACTGATACATGAGGTCAGGCCTTCTGATGCTGATTCTGAGTCAAGTATTATGTCCAAGTCATTCTGTGTTTTATCTTTTGGTGGCATTCTTATTTTTTAGGGAGAAGGTAGTGTTGGTGAATCATTTTTGAGAAAGATTTAACTTCTTAACAATTCTTGTTATATTTTCTGTTTCTCCAGGTTGTGTACGTTAAAATGAACAAATTACGGCAGAGTTTTAGGAGAAAGAAAGACGTCTATGTTCCTGAGGCCAGTCGTCCGCATCAATGGCAAACAGATGAAGAAGGTGTTCGTACTGGAAAATGTAGTTTTCCAGTTAAGGTAAGAATTGTTGTTATGGTAGAACCTATTTTCTTATCAAAGCTGCCTGGCAAACTACTGGTATATGAGAG
The DNA here is from genome assembly GCF_003287225.1 of Phascolarctos cinereus. Taxonomy (NCBI): domain Eukaryota; kingdom Metazoa; phylum Chordata; class Mammalia; order Diprotodontia; family Phascolarctidae; genus Phascolarctos; species Phascolarctos cinereus. The sequence goes on from NW_027555736.1 coordinate 229,609,038, forward strand.
GCAAATGAGATAAAAAATAAGATAAAATCAGGTATTTATTTAATAGCTCAGACCATGTGTGAGATACGCAGGTCAGGTGTCTATCTTAAGTTCAGTATTCATAGGTGTCCCTTAGGAGGAAAGGAGTCTTCAAGTTGTCTAAGGAGGAGCAAACTAGCCTAGGTCTAAAATGGAGAAGGTGAAACTCTTCTGCTAATCAGTAGTGGGATTAGGCCTTGTCAGTGCATTTCTAGCCTGGGTGAGATGGGGAGACTGTCTTTGAAAAAGGGAGGAAGGGGGCAGCTAGATGGCCCAGTGGATAGAGTACCAGCCCTGAAGTCAGGAGGACCTCAGTTCAAATGTGGCCTCAGACCAAACATTTGACACTTACTAGCTGTGTGACCCTAGGCAAGTCACTTAGCCCCAATTGCCTAAAACAAACAAACAAAACAAATGAAAAAGGGAGGAAGGTTACATTAAGGTTTGTTTAGCTCTGACATCCTATGAATTTGTTTACTATAGGGAACTTCCTAAGGTGGAAAAGCAGAATGATAGGTTTTAGAAAGAAGGATTAGAACAAAAAGGATTCTTTTTTTTTTATCCCTGTGGTTCTAAATGTATTCACAAACTTTGTTTTATTTTTAAATTTTTTTCATAAAGTACCAGTAATTTGGAAATTTGTTCTTCAGATATTCCCTGTGCTAATCATTTTGTGATGGAAGTAAATATAGTCTTTAGCTTCAAATACCTCTGGGTTGTATTAAACTTGATTAGTTAACATTGATTCAGTTTAGAAGTTTTTGTTAAGGTTGTTTATATCAACTAGTTATCCTTCATTTGATTCAAATGAAGTACCTTCAAGAAAGATTCAAGATTTAACATTAAACTGATGAGTTAAATCTTTTGTATTGATTTATATACATGCTAACTAGTGATGTAGCATTGTATAACTGTGAGTCTTCTTTTTCATATTCTTGTTAACTGTCTTTTAAAAATCCAAATGACTAAAACTCAGAATAAGGTTTCCGAAATTTAAAAAAAAACCCGTTATGTATTAGAAAAATATGTATTATTCATTGGGTAGGCAATCTATCAATAGTTATATCTTGAGTAGGTGCTACAGTTGACTTTGATGCAAAGGAGAAGAAATAAGACTGCACAAAGTCTGTTTTGTTAATAGCAGTATTCCCTGGTAATGCTGTTAGAACAAGAATCATGGATGACAGGAATCATGGACAGAAAATGAGGTATAACAGGTAGATAATGCAAGTGTTTTACACTAATATCTGCAGAGCATGAAAATAACCAGAGAAGAGTGTCCTGCATCCTAGGTGAAGCCTTTATGGAAATACATGGATGGGAATCACACTGGATGAAAAAAGTGTAACTAGGTTGTAATCTACACTTGTAGAGGAAGAACCTATGGTAATGAGATCATGAATCCATATATTAGATATTAGAATATATGTGTCAAATGAATATCCTGTTTCATTTTCTTTCCATTCATTTGCCATAGATCTAGTTGATCTAAATTTAATTTTATGTTTTTTTGTTTGTTTGTTTGTTTTTAGGCAGTTGGGGTTAAGTGACTTGCCCAGGGTCATACAGCTAGTAAGTGTCAAGTGTTTGGTCTGAGGTCACATTTGAACTTGGGTCCTCCTGACTTCGGGGCTGCCCCACTAAATTTAGTTTGTGAAGAATTTCTTTAGTAGAAAGATACTTCTGGAATACAAAGATTCTAATTGAAATCCAGAGCAGCACGTAGGAATAAGGAAGCCACAGCCTGTTTTCTGAGAACTAATCACCTACTGTGATACAGGTCCATTAAAAATATTTGGCTTAAGGGTTAAGTAAAATATAGTCCAACATAAGTATTAGTTATATTTATAAATTGCTCCAGTTATTTTAGCACACTATTTAAAAGTCTTTAAAGTTAGAATTCAGGTATTTACAGATAGTGAATGGATTGCATACTGTTCTGAAGTCAAATGGTTCTCAGGATCTGTTTAGAAATATGTGATTTTTAGTTGTTGTGAGGCAGAATATGACACACTGTTTTCTTCTAATTCTCACATGCACAGAAAATTGAACCGGAGGATGTGGACTTCATAAAGTGGAAATTAACATTATAAATGGAGACGGCTTACTGATTTAGAGTTGGTCTTAGTTAATTGTCTTCTTGAAATCCCTTCCCTGTGGCTTTTATCAAAAACAATTCTGAACCTGAAATAATACACTTTTTTACAGGTCTGAAATAGGTTTATACTGAATAGACCTGGGTCAATGGTAGCTTGCTTTTTATTACTCCTAGAAAACATTCGGTTCTTTTCTAGCCTTTACTTTAAGTTTGTTTAGTGAGTGAGCTACTGATCTGATTTAAGGTGAGTTGGGAAGACTCATCTGTAGTTGTCCCAGTAAGTCCAATTCAGCCTTCCTTGAAGTCAAGGTCAAAGTATAGTTTCTTGAGGCACAGGGTGTGGCGAGTCTGAAGGTTTATGAAATGGGTGCTGCTTCAAGTTTAACATTTCAGTGGGTTTGAACCTTTAAAACTTCACTGGTCCAGAGCATTACCTTTGTAACTGGGCTAGACCTGTTATATCTTCTAAAGGTTGAGGGACAAAACTATATCTTGGGTATATTTGCTTTGTTATAGAACTGTTTTTAATCCTTGTTTTTAGGTGATTTAGAAACATTGCATAATAAAATTGTCAGCACCAGAAAATACATGGCAGCCTTATTTTATTTTTATTTATTTATTTATTTATTGGCAGTTTTATTTTGCATTTCAATTTGAAACATTGTGGGTCAGTAATCCTGTATACCAACTAAACCACTGGGTGAATCACTTCTGGGCTACAGAAGTATCCCTTCTGATATTTGGCATAAATTACAAGAGAACTTGAAAGTAATTTAATCTCTGCTGTGTATGTTGACATTCTAGTGACTAGGTATAAGAAAGATTGAGTATTAGAATAATATAGTAAATAGTTAAACAGGTTAAGATTTTTGGGTATGTTCACAGAGCTGTAACTTTTGTCTGCTTGCTATTCTACAGGTTAGCATTATAGTGGCAACTGTTATTTTCAGAGATAAAGAATTATTTTACAATTGAAATAATATCTGCCCCCTAGGACTTATGTTTGAATTATCAATTCCGTTATGCTGAGATTCTCCCTGTATTTGACTGCTTGTGTTTATTCGATAATAATTTTTGTTGCCTGTTAAGATAATACTAGGAACAATGCAAGGCCATTGACTTATGATCCAGTAAGGGTGTTTGGTCATCTGACTGTATGTAATGATGTAGGTTAAAATGAATACTGTTGAATAGATTGTGGAGGTCAGATTTATCTTCAGATTTTGTGAAGATTGGGCTTAAGGGTTAAAAAAATAATAAAATATAGGGAACAGCTAGGTGGCACAACGGATAGAGCACCGGCCCTGGAGTCAGGGGAACCTGAGTTCAAATCCAGCCTCAGGCACATAACACTCCCCTAGCTGTGTGACTCTGGGCAAGTCACTTACCTCCAATTGCCTCACCAAAAAATAAAAATAAAAATAAAATAAAATATAGTCCAACGTAAGTATTAGTTATATTTATAAATCAGTCCAATTATTTTCGCACACTATTAAATGAAGTGGTACTTATTTGCTGCTTTGGTTCAGAACTATACAAAACATGCTACCTAATATTTAATAGTTGCTAGGGAGCATTTCAATATGATCAAATAGGGTTAACCAGATGGAAAGTTGAATGTGTAAGCAGTAAAAGTACATACTTGTTCTGCCTTTTAGGCCAAATCTTATCTGTTTGAGTGACCTGCCAGATGGCATTTGGGGGACCAGAACTTTGAAGGCTTAAAAATGCCATTGTGTGTGTTACACACATCTGATAACCATACAGCCAAGAACTTTAAAAACATAGCTCAAACCAATTTCACCTTTAAGCTAACTTATACTCGTAATGATTTATTCAGTGGTCTAACATATGTGCTCAATATATTTTGGTGCAAAATGTTGGTAATAGATCCTATTTTACTTGAATTTTCTCCCCTGAAAACTGCGCATGCACATAGCTTGTTTTCTTATCTCCGTAGCATTTTTTATAATAGTGGAAGTGCATACTTTATGAAAACACAAGAATGGAACAGACAGGCTTTCACAGGCTCTTTCATTTCTGTTGTTTTTATTGGTATGCTGAAATACAGCAGAGTGGTTAGCTGGATGGTGTTGGAATCAGGGAACATAGGTTTAAATCCCACTTCATATATTTACTACTTGTGTGATTACGGAGAAGTCAGTTAACTTCTCTGAGGCTGTTGTGAAGAAAGTGCTTTGCAGACCCTGAGACATCATATAACTGGCTCATGAAAAATGTCCTGCGTATAAAGTCTAAAGAAAAGAAGCATTTTCTATCAGTGGCAAAGTTCTAAAATTTCTATTAATAGCCAACAACAATGACATGCAACGATAGACTCATTTTATCAGTCTGAATTCTGAGAGCCTTCTCAGTGAAATCCTGAGTTATATGTAAGAGATTAATCTAATCACACGTGATGGACAAGCAAAATGGATGAAAGACACATCTTGTCCTGATTATGCTGGTGGTCTTAAATGGCTACACAGTGTAGTATCTTGTACAGTACAATAATAGTGTATTTTAACCTTGTATGTTTCAAGTTACAGACTCATACTTACTGTTATCAATTCAAAAGGTAATATTTTCATCTGTAATACAAAACAAAACTGTAACAACTGCATAACATCTATGTTCATAGAATTATGGTAAGAGGAATCTTAATGATCATCCCATTCAAACTCATCATTCAAATGAAGAAACTAGACTAGAACTCAGGTTTTTTTACTCTTGGTTTAGCACTTTTTCTTTAGTATCTTATTGTTTCTTCATCTTTTCCATAAGCTTATGCATGGCATGGAGGTGGGGGTAGGTTGAGGAGGGTCAGAGGGAGAAAATGTGTGTCTTCAGGGAATAGGAACTTTGAATGTATTGTTATTGTTGAATGTTAATATAGGGAATGTGAAAGTTTGAACTTAAAGTACAGGGAATGCCTTTTTTTTTCTCTTTTTGATTTGCCATATCCTTGAGGGGAGGAGCTGGGTGTGAGCAAAAGTGTAACAACAATTAGTTGTAATTAGTACATTAGTGCAAAGTACTTTGCACTCAGTGGATCTTAGTAAAATGCTTTTTTTTTTAATGAGCTGCCTTATACCTAGAAAAATGTTTCTACAATCCTAAAACTTTAGAGTTGGTCACTGTTTCCTGAGGTGGTCTAATTTTTGTATTGGCAGAGTATGATTTTTTGTTTTTGATTTTTTGTTGTTGTTGTTGTTGAGGCAATTGGGGTTAAGTGGCTTGCCTAGGTTCACACAGCTAATGTCAAGTGTCTGTGGTCAGATTTGATCTCAGGTCCTCCTGGCTCCAGGGCTGGTGCCCAATCCACTGCGCTACCTAGCTGGCCCATGATCTAATTTTTTTTTCCCTTCATGATCTTGTTTTCATGAAAAGTTGGAGACCTTAGTTGAGAATTTTGATGGTAATGTGAGTACAATTTATTTTCTGTTTTTATTGTCATTTTCTGCTGAGCAGCATTTGGCCAAGCCACGTATTTGCATTTTATGTGAATCAGTTATACCTGTTTCGAGCTAGAAAAAGGACTTTAGAGATCATGTCGGCCTGTCACCTCCCCTCTCCTTGCCTTTTGGAGATGCCCAAGGTTCTACAGTAGTGGCAGACCCGTGTAACTAGAACCTGGACTTTGTGATTCCCAGGCCAGTGCAGTGCAGTGGTGGCTGAGGGATTTTAACAGTGAGGGCACTTGTTCCACTAATGTAGATAGAAACCTTTCCCATCTTTTTACTCTGTGCTTCATCTACAAGGATAATTGCTGCTTATGAGCTAACATCTGTTGCATAGGATGAAAAGATAGATCAGTTAGATGAAGAACTTGTTATGGTCTAATAAATCAGTGACTTTATTGTGAACGTGTATATGCAGCAGCAGGCAGCAAAAAATAGGTTGGAAAATATAGTTTGGAATTAGGAAGTAAAAGAGATTAAAGGATTGTACAATTTCTGAAACCTATTGTCTACATATATCATAAGTATTTTCTTTTTTTAATATTAATTTATTTTTAGTTTTCAACATTCACTTCCATAAGCTTTTGAGTTTTAAATTTTCTCCCTCCCCAAGACAGCATGCAGCCTAATATAGGCTCTACATATACATTCCTATTAAACACATTTTCACATTAGTCATCTTCTAAAGAAGAATTAGAACCAATAGGAAAAAGAAAGAAATGAAAGAAAAGAAACAAAACAGAAGGAAAAAAAGAGCAAATAATATGCTTTGATCAGCATTCAAACTCCATAGTTCTTTCTTTGGATGTGGATTTTCCACATTCCATTTTGAATGTAGCATTTTCCATTTTGAGACTTTTGGAGATGTCTTAGATCCTTGCATTGCTGAGAAGAGCTAAGTCTATCAAAGTCAGTCATCGCACAACATGGCTGTTACTGTATCATAAGTATTTTCTTCAAGAAAAGTCAGGAAACACTGGATATGGTTAATACCAAACTGTGTCACAAAAAATGAACTTGACAATGTCTCAACAGACAGAGACAGTATTATTTACTGATTTGTTTATGAATCAACTCTGTGTGTGCAGGCAGACAGACCATCAACTAGTTATACCAAAGGTCAAAATCAACATCAGATAGGGGACAAGATACCCACTTAATGTACTTACAGTTGCACTAATTCAATGTATGTAAATGTACTATTGATGCTCAGAAATGAGAAATGAATAGAGGAAAAAATGTTGGTTCTAATTATCATAATTTGTCCAGTTCATTCAGTTTAAAGAAGTTTATCCAGTGTAAAGCTGTCATCACAAGAAGGAAAACAGAAACCTGAAAACTACCTTAGCCAGCAAATAATCTTTTCCAACCTGAGAGATATGGCAGCCCAGGGTAACTTAAAATATAAACTCATTTGCAGAACATTTCCAAGAAGGATGATGGAAGCATTATCATCTCAAAAAGCCGTCAGTGGTGATAGGGAAAATAAATCTGCAAAACAGCTTGACGTGAGTTCCAACAGTCTCCTTATCCACTAAGAATTAGTAGCAGTGAAGGGCTATACAGTCTCTCAAGATACCAGGCCCCATCTTCAAAACTTAAGTCTTGCCCACCCTATCACATCATTGTCCACCTCTTACCTTATATCATTGGCTTTTCCCCACAGCCTTGCCCTCCCCATCATGCACCTGCTCTCCAGTTAGTCCCTCCCACTGGTGGCGTCCTCACGTTGTTATCATGCTCCTGTGACCTGTCTCTCCACACTTTGGAACTGGGCTGCAACCTGGCTTTTCCCCTCTATCTTACAGCTAGTTAGAAGGAAAGTTTGAGTTGCCACCTCAGCCGAGTTTCTGGCTTTCTACCCTTTCATCAGGGACCTTCAAGGAAGCAACTTTTAACTCTCTGGCTAGCTTTTAACCTACTACACCAGTGTATTGAATGTCCACACCAAATTATTTTAACAGTGTGGGCATGAGTCAAATTCCTCTCTGTTTCCCAGCACCAGTCAGAAGAAATGTTGGGAGCTAAATAAAGAGAAAATTCCGAGCCCCTTATACCAGGTATCATTCCTCAAACCAATCTTGGCTTTTTCTGATTAGTCTTCAATCTGTATATTCCCATCTGTTCTTGTCACCTCTGTGGACTAAACTATCTTTGCAAAGATGACCTTAGCCTGGCCCTTCAGTCAAACTGTTCAGCATTGGGCATCTCTTCCCTTCCTCTCTGTGTCTCTTATATATCCTACCCCTTCTGCTCAGAAGACAGAAGTCAAGCCGGTAAAAGTGGAAGCTGCAAGCATGTCAAAGGAGGTTTGAGGTGCCATTGTCTCCTCTCTTCCCTTCTCCCATTCTCTTGTATGGTCTTGAATTGATGATTGGTATCAAAACTATAATCAGTATAGGTAAGCTACAGGAAAGTCATGCCTTTTCTTTTTTATCTTTCTTTCTTTTTTTTGATGGCAGTGAAGTCACTTTAGAATGAGTTTAAATCATTTGACTCATGGTGCTGACTTGATGCATGGAAAAGACACCTAATGGAAGCTGTAATAACATTCTCATCTTTTCTTCTCTTTCAGTAAAATATTTTTAAACATATAAAACAACATCATCTTAGGCTTATGGGTTGAGAGCTGAAGAGAATCTCAGAAGATATCTAGTCCCCACATTTTACACACGAAGAAACGGAGAGGTTTATAGAGTTAAGTGACTGGCCCAAGATCACGGAGGCAGGTCTTATGATGCCACGTTTAATATTTTCATTGTACCATGCTGACTGGTAGGGAGCCTGTGTCCTGTAGACTCGAGGATTAAGACTTTGATTTGAGTGCAAATGATCACTTAAATACTAGGTGTGGCTGAGGTGTGAACTTTGGCCTAAGGGCCAGAGAAAGGTTTCTAATAATGTTACAGTTTACAAACTAAGCCTGTATGATATTGAAGTGGTGTTTAATCAAGTAATGACCATAGTCTTGGTCAGGATTGTAGAGGAGATTTTTGTTTTGTTTGGGTGGGAATAGGGATAAGATTAGGGACTTGACCAGTGATATCAGTGATAGGGAAGTTCCAGATGAGAAAGACCCTACCAATACCGGTTGGTAGAGATTTGATGATTCCCTGGAGACATCTGCCCTGGAACTAGGGATTCTGCACAGTCCACCGGGGAAACTTTATGTCCTTGTCACCCTGCTGGGGTGATATTGCTGACATCCTGGAGGGAAAATTGTCAGGATGGATTATCTCATCACTGTATACACCAGTTGAGTTCCAGAAACCTTAATAGCAATCAAAGAACTCCACCCCAGCCCTCTGAACGTGAGAGAAAATTCCAAGAGTTACTGAGGTTCCTGTCATAAGACTCTGACACTGAATTACTTCTGACCCTTAGCCACAATAGTACACTCTGTGTGGAGTTAGGAAAGCCTGGTAGTAACCAGATACTACCCTGTCCCCTCTCTTCCAGAGTTCTCTGTACTCAAGAAAATGTCCCAAGAAATGCAGAGGTTCTTACTGATGTTCTGATGTGAACCCTGAAATATTTTTGAAAGAGTCACTCAGAGAAGCCCATAAGGACCTAAAAGACTATTAGTAAGGATTTTAGTTTGTTAATCAGGTATTTTAGTCAGGCTTTAGCTGTCATTACAGCTATAGTATGTATTTTAGGTGAGATCTAAAAGAATTGTGGATAGAGCAGTGTGCTGAAGTTAGGAAGACCGGAGTTCAGAGTTCAGATCTGGCCGCAGACAATCCCTAGCTGTTTGGCCTCGGGCAAGTCCATTTAGCCTCTGTCTGCCTCAATTTCCTCCTGTATAATGATGATGATAATAGCACCTTCCTCCCGGATTGTTGTGAGGATAAAATGAGATATTTTTGACATGTTTGCAACCCTTAAAGTGCTGTATAAATACTAGTTATTAATATTAAATTATTATTTAATTATTAGTAAATATTGTTGAGCAGTGGAGGTTTGTACTATTCATGTCTTCAGGAAGATAGAAGAGTGGCAAGTTGAATGCAGAGAAGTTTCTGGACTATGATGATGGTTATGTTATGGGGAATGGGGAAAGAAGGTTGGTGTTACACATAGAAAGTTAAAATATACCCTTTGTAGCCAGATGATCAATCCCAAAAGATGTTACCTAGTTGACTTCACTGCATAGATGTGAACTTTTCCTTTGCTGTGCATTCTTGTGCCTCCTTGAAAATGGTCATAAAGGTTCCCAGATAAAGGAGTAGGACTTAAGGCTTCATTTGACCCCAAGTTTTTTTTAGCTCAGAAGATCCATCTCAGCAATATTATTCTTTTTGAAGAACATTTGGGATCAAGGTTCTGTATCACATTGTGGGTGAGTGGCAGCAGTTCTCCACTGTCGATCGGCATCAGTCCAAATCATTTTCTTTTGCTGCATAATGCCCATTTGTATGTAGTACTAGATAACAAAGTATTTACTGGTGCAGATTTACCTCCACAATTGGTGTCATGCTGCGTATGGAGAGGCACAGCTATGCATGTTTCTGACAGTTATCAGTCACTGTTGTGCTTGAAGCATCTTGTCTCCATTGCAGGAGTTTTTGTTGCCTAGATTCATGTTTGGTATGGTGTGGGTTTGTGGCAACCAACAAGGAGGTAAGAGTGCAGGGGTTGGAAACTCGGTGACAGCTGTTACAGATATTTCTGTCTTCTGAAGAAACACCACAAGTATAAAGGTGTTTGGTGTGAATGTGAATATTGAAAAAGATGGCAGACAGTTATCTGGGAATCATTTAAAGAATATGACACCACTGGAAATTAGGTGGTAGATGACTGTGATGACAGATATGCAATCCCAAATTACATTATGTCGGACATAGGTGTGAGTCTTACCAGGAGGGGTAATTTAAAAGTGTGGACTGTGCAGAACAGTTTGTGAAAATAGTTACAGCTTCCACATTTTAAAAATTTATATTTATTGCATATGCTTCAAAATCTTAGGGGTGACTCTTCATAGCAGCTGTTACCTGAGAAAATGGAATTGGAGATCATGCCCCAGGTGGGGACCCAAACTGGTATGTGAAAAAATCAAAGCCTCAAGCATCTGCTTTATTGATTCTCCAATTTTTTTTGCAGGTGAAACAGAGTAAGCTACTCAGGATGGCAGAATTTTCAGGGAGAAAGATTATTTCCCAGGTTTTCTTGACTGTGACCCAGGTTCAGGATTACAGTGAGACTCAAAGTGCAGAATTTAAAATGTTAGGGACCTGACTAGATGGTACCCAGTGAATGGGCTGGGCTGTTGGACTGGTATGAGATAAATAGAAGTAATGTGTTAGATCTAGAGCACTGGTTACATCTGATCTCAGATGTCAGGTCATTTCACATCAGTCTGCCTCAGTTTCCCCAACTGCAAAATGTTGACAATTATAGCACCCACCTCCTGGGGTTATTATGAGAACCAAATGAGATAATGTCTGTAAAGTACTTTGCGACCTTTTTTTTTTTTAACATTCATTTAAAATTTTTCAGTTATAATTTCTGTCTCTTTAGCTCTTGCTTCATTCATTGAGAAGGCAAGCAATATAGTACCCATTATACATGTGAGGTCATGTGAAACCTATTTCCACATTAGCAATGTTCCACCAACCCTTCCCCCCAAAAAACGATAAGAAAAATAAAGAAAGTAGGAAAAAAAATCTGCATCTGTACTCGGAGTTACCTCTCTGGAAGTAGATATCATTTTTCCTCCTGAGTGCTTTGGAATTGTCTTGGATCATTGTATTGATCAATGTGCTTTGCAAACTTTAAAGCGCTATATAAATGCTAGCTGTGATTAGAAGTGTGATATGCATATCTTGGAGAACAGTCTTGTACTGTTGTATTGAGTACAGTCTTGTACTCTGTAATTCTCTGAAATTATAGCCATGGCCGGGAGGATGGTCTAAGAGACTCAGACAGTGGTGTTGTCAGCATGGATCAGACAGCCAGAAGCCAGAATGATTTTAACATAGATCCAAAGAATGGCTATGTCACCATGTTTCAGCCATCTATATACTCTTTCCAATACCACATATTTATGTCTGTATATTCGCCCAAGTAAATGTTCAGATTTTTTAATTTAACTAGAGAGTTAAGTATTGCTACTATTGGTGATTATCACCAGAATGAGGAATGATTTGCTATAGCTCCCATTCAGTGGTTGATATTTACTTTTTACTGTGGAGCGCTTTCTGTATGGCATGCCTGCCAAAATATAGAATTAGATACACGGCCTTAATTTGTGGATACTCTTTTTTCCCCTCCTTCTTTTAAAAAATACTTATTTATTTTTAGTTTTCAGCATTCACTTTTATAAGATTTTGAGTTCTAAATTTTTCCTCTCCCTCTCTTTTCCCCTCCCCAAAATGGCGTGCAATCTGATATAGGCTATACATATACAATCATATATTAAACATATTGTGGATACTCTTGTGTAGCTGACAGTTCACCTATCAGCTTGCCTTTGAGTTGTGTGTCTGTCTTTTCCGTGGTTGCCTCATCTGTTACTGGAAAAAGGAAAAGATCCATTGTTCTGACCAGTATTACTTTTAGAAGTCTTTGTCATAATGCTGGAGGGGATGTGGAAAAATTAGGAAACTAATGCACTATTGGTGGAGTTGTGAACTACTAGTCCAACTATTCTGAAGAACAATTTGGAACTACACCAAAAGGGCTATAAAACTGCATGCCCTTTGATCCAGCAATAGCACTACTAGGTCTGTTTCCCAAAGAGGTCAAACAAAAGGGAAAGGGACCTATTTGTATAAAAATACTTACAGCAGCTCTTTTAGAAGTGGAAAAGAATTGGAAATTAAGAGGATGCCTATCAATTGGGAAACGGCTGAACAAGTTGTGGTATATAAGTGTGATGGAATAGTGTTGTGCTATAAGAAACGATGAGAGGGTTGGTTTCAGAAAAACCTGGAAAGACCTGTGAACTGACACAAAGTGAAGTGAGCAGAACCAGGAGAGCATTGTACACAGTTACAATAATATTATAAGGAAGATCAACTGTGAAACAGTTAACTATTCTGATCAACAGCGATCCAAGATAATTCCAGAGGACCTATGATGAAAAATGCTATCCCACCTCCAGAGAGAGAACTGAATGCAGATTGAAGCATATTTTTTAACTTCCTTTATTTTTCTTGTTTTTATTCTTGTCTGCTTTCTTTTGCAATGTAGCTAATATGGAAATATGTTTTGCAAGACTTCACATGTATAATAGATGTCAAATTGCTTGCCTTCTCGTGGAGGGGAAAGGGGCAGGAGGAGGGAGGGAAAGAATTTGGAACTCAAAATTTTAAAAAAATGAATGTTAAAAATTTTTTACATGTAACTGAGAAATATTTAGCAAAATAAATTAAAATATGTTAGAAGAAAAAAGAAGCCTTTGTCATGAGACTATTCAAATCACACTCTCTTAAGAGCCAAAGTTTTAAAGTTGAGGGTTATTTGGGAACCCAAATGGCAAAAGGAGGTGCCAGGAGATTCTTTGCCTCAGGCTTTCTGTGGAGGTGGCCTATCAGGGCTCCTTCAGTCTTGGAATGTTCTTTTGGCTTAGATGATGGAGTGGGGTCTCACAAATGCCATACATCAGTATATGCTGTATTCCACAAGGGGGTAATAGCACCATCAGGATTCACAAATCTGGTATTTTCCAGAAACTTAGAGATCATTATTGCTAGCATTTATATGGTGCTTTAAAGTTTGCAAAATACTTTACAAGTGTAATGATTTAATTTCATCTTTAAAACAGCCTGAGAGGTAAGTGCTTTTATTATCCTTATTTTAAAGATGAAGAAATGGCGGACATAGTTCAGATGAGGAAGAAAAGCTGATGAGGAAAGAGCAATAAAATATCTTGGATTCTTGAGAACATTGATGTCATTCATGGTAGCATCTGGATTGTGAGTCAAGTGGTTATCATGCCTTCCCTACTGGTAGTGGGTTTATTCCTTAGTTCTGTCTGGTTGCAGTCAATCAGGTAAAGTTTCTTTGAATATTCCATTAATAGCTGACCCAGAGTTAACCAGAAGAATAGCCAAACTTGCAGAGGTCTCTGTTTTGAGGGTGATGTGCTTTTTATGAGCTTGTGCTTTTTTTTTAAACAGTTATCTGTGGAGGGAGAGCCAAGATGGTGGAGTAGCAGGACTAAGTACCGTGAGCTCTGTCCTTAAAACTCTTCCAAACAGGTCTAGAAAACACACCAGACTGAATCTTGATGGGGGAAAAACAAGAAAGAATACCACAATGAATCATTCTTCCAACCCAGATTCTCCGGGTAGGGAAATACAGAGCAGTCTATGGATACTGGGGATGGGATCTGGTCAGGAAAAGATTGTATAGATCCCTCTAATTCAAGGAGAGGCCTGTGCACCAGGCCAAAAGAGAATGTATGAACAGGGGCCTGTTGGCACCTGTGGCCGGAGGTAGCATTCTATAGTGAGGAGTGGTCAGGGGTCCTGAGCTGCGTACAAAGAGGGGAGCAAGTTCAAAAATAAGTAGCAGCCTTTTTGTGGTGGCAAAGAATTGGAAATTGAGGGGATGCTCATCAGTTGGGGAATGGCTGAGCAAGTTGTGGTAGATGAATGTAATGGAATACATTGTACTATAAGAAAAGATGAGCAGGCTGACTTCAGAAAAACCTGGAAAGTCTTGTATGGACTGATGCTGAGTGAGGTGAGCAGAAGACAAAGGATATAGGTTTCTAGTGAAGAATAATGTAACCCAGAAAAGCTGAGGATAATGCTACAAGTCATTATAAAAATAATTTTATCGCTGCCCTTGAGTTGTAGATGTTGGAAATGCCCCCTAATAGAAATTTCTGGTTGATGACAGAGTTTCCTTGTGTAGGCATCTTCCAACTCAACAGCATTTCTCTCATACCAGTAGCTGGCCAGTGTGATTCTGGGGATGAATGTGTCCTAAATCTTGCTCAGTGAAAATCATTCCCCAGGTAACATGTTCTTTCTCACTGGTCAGCCAGCAGACATTGGGTAGGTGTTCCTTCTCTTGTGTGGCCATTGTGGGAAGATGTGTTCTGTTTGTCCTTGGCCTGCCTGCAGGTGCATTTTGCTATAGATATTATTATAAATGATAGTTAGATTGCAAAGCTTATAGCCACATTGTGGATTAAATTAATCATTGTGGAGTAGTCTTAGAACCTAGCTATCATTTTAAAAATGACTTGTTTCAGGCAATAAAATTGCAAATACACTGATGTTACTCCACATAGCTTTTGGAATCAGAGAACCTGGATTCCACCCTAGTTCTGCTACTGTCTGTCTGACCCTGTCTTACCCTGGGTAAGTAACCTAACCTCTGTAGACCTTAATTTTTTCATCTGTAAATTGAGGGAGTTATACTAGACAATCTCTAAGGTTCCCTTCAGCTTTAGATCCTTTGATTTCCTAGTCTTTAGTCTGTACCTAGTTACTTTTGGCACAGTATTCTTTTAGGGCCAACTCTGACCAACTACTGTGAAGATTTTTACTATTGAACTCCAAAGGTTTTAGGAAAGCTTTAGTTGAGAGAGTGTGAATCTAACCGTGATACTACTTTGAAAGCACATGTAGAAAACCATATAGTTTTCAAATCTGTCATCAGTACAGTATTGAAAAATAAGTCACAGTTTAACAGTACAATATTTTACCTTCACACAGTTTACTTTCCAGCCAAACAAGACTTCTCTTCATTCCTCGTTCTTGTTCTGTCCTATTCTGTCTCCATGACTTTATTCAGGCTGTCACCTTTTTTCTATGCCCTGTGTCATCTGTCTGGTGAAGCACCTCTCTTCATTCAAAGCTTCGCTAAGATGCTACTTCCTGTATGAAACTTTCAATGATGTATGGCCCCCACCAGCTCAAAAGGAGGTTTTTGGATTTCTGTTAGATATCTGCTCTTAGTCTACCCTTTGATTGAATCTCACCCTGGTATCCTGTTGCATGCATGATTTTCACCCTATTTACATTGTAAACTTGTTGAAACCTAGGTCTTTGTCATAGGTAGCCCTGTTTCTCTGGTACCTTGCATTGATTGCACAGAGTGCCTTCTACAAAGTGGGCATTTAATAATTGCTAATGTGTTTGTTGAATAAATAGATAGGTGAATTAATGGTTTACGGTTTATAAAAAGGACAGAGAAGTGGGAAAATGTGTGTTCCTTCTTATACAACCCTAACTTAGGGGAGATATTGCTTACGGGTAAAACTGCTATTATTTCCCCCAGAAGGGTTAGAAAATAATCAGGAACAGAATTTTTAGAAGGCTCAAGTTTTGTTGGGTTTTTTTTTATCAAGACCGGTAATTTCATTGGTGTAGTTGAATTGTAGTAAGTGGACATCTTCTGCCATGCAAATTTGGAACTGTTCTACAATTTACGATTTTAGAGAGTTGACAGGGAGTAGTGAGAGGTTGTCAGTGGTGTCAAACTCATGAAACAGGGCCACCAAACCATACGTAACAATCCCTATGGGCCTCTTAGGGACTTATTAAACCATATGTTAATGTTACCTGCGTTTTTACTTATTTTGTTAAATATTTCCCAATTACATGTTAATCTTGTTCTGGCTGCACTTGGTAGTGCACATTATTTGACACCATTGGGTTAAGTGAGTTGCATAGTGTCATACATCCCCTTATGTGTCAGGGCCAAGTCTTCTTGGCTTGTAAGACCAACTTTCTATTACTCCACTGTTGTCTCACTTGTAATCAGAGGTTAAAGAAACAAAATATTCTTTGGTTTTCAGGGTAGCTAGCAAATCAGTAGGTTTCTTAGAGGGGAACTAATCTTGAAGAAAATAAAGGGGCTAGGGAAAGAAGAGGTTAAAATAAATTTCAAAATAATTTTTATTCATACTTGTCAGATCTGAAGTAAATTATTTAAAAATATTTTCAGTTAAGTTGATATTTTTCATGAGAGTCAAATTTGACATCTATTTTGATGAGATTTCCTTGAGATTGTAATGAAAGTTGTTTGTAACAGTATTCTCTTCAGCTGTATGACTTGCTTCTGACAAATGTATTGTTTGACAAACAAAATCTGTAGAGTACTTGGCAGCCAGTTTAAATTTTTTAAAAGTGTTTTTATCAATATTTTCACCATAGTATCCTATAATGTCCCTCCCTTTCCTTTCCCAGAGAGCCATCCCAAAAGACAAGTGGTGTTTTTTTAGAGAAGAAAAAAAGTCAGCACAATTGATACATTGAAATGATACATTGAAAAAATTAAAAATCACATGCAATGTGTGACACCTGTGTGTCCTCACGTCCAAGGTCCACTTGATCTCTATGATTTTGTCGCATCTACGTTTGACTCGTTAATGTAACATTCTTTCCATTTGCATTGCTGTAGTCACTGTGTGTGTTATTTCCTCGGCACTGCTTACTTCACTCTGCATCTGTTCATACAGATCTATCTTCCCATGCTTTTCTGTGTTCATCACACACGTCGTTTCTTATGTAGTGCAGTGATATATCATTACATTCATGTACCACAATTTGTTCAGCCTTTTCCCAGTCAGTGGGTATCTACTATGTTTCCAGCTCTTGTGTTGTTCAGTAATTCAGTCGTGTCCAGCTCTTCATGACCTCATACAGAGTTTTCTTGGCAAAGATACTGGAGTGGTTTGCCATTTCCTTCTCCAATAGATTAAGGGAAACTGAAGTTAAGTGAGTTGCTCAGGGTCACACAGCTAGTGTCTTAGGCTGGATTTGAACTCAGATCTTACTCCATCCAATGATCTGCCTAGCTGCCTTCAAAGCAATGACTTGCCCAGGGTCACATAGCTAGTGAGTGTCTAAGGTCAAATTTGAACTCAGGACGTCCTGATTTCAGGCCCAGCACTCTATCTACTTAGCCATCTAGCTGCTGCTAACTCTTAGCTATCACAAAACATGCTGCTATAAATATTTTGGAGTATATTGGAACTTTTTTCTTATCATTGGCTTCTTTGGGGGGTGTAATCCCAGTAATGGAGTCTGTGGTTCAAAGGGTGCAGAGTTACAGACATTTTAGTTACTTTATTTGCATAATTCCAAATTGTTTTCCAAAATGGTTGTACCATTTCACAGTTTCACCAACAATATATTAGTGTGCCTATCCATCACAATTGTAGACTGGACCAAACTGGCCTCTAACCTGTGGATGGCTGGACCTGAACAGAGCAGGCTAGAGGCAGGAGAGGGAGGAATCAAACAGAAGTTTAATCTCAGAATGAGGGAAATGGCTTGCAAGCAAGGACACGTGTGCTGGGACCCCACCCCTAGCGCTTTAGTGTGGCCAAATCTCAATGCTTACGCCAGTGGCTATGTGGTGCTCTGCAGCCCTGACAGTGAGGGGTACAAGTTTGATTCATAGCAGGACTACATGAGTAGAACATGGATGCAGCAGGTGCTTGTCTGAGCTCAGAGAACACCTGGTGCTGGTCAAAGCAATACAGTCATTATATGAAACAATTCTGGGGTTTTGCTGGGCTGAGATCATGCAAAGGATTATTGTTATGCCATGCTCGGACACAGCTTGCTTGCTCGGCCTTAGCTCCATAAAACAGTGTGTCTCCTAATATCTTACATTCTACAACCCCTCCAACATTAATTCTTGTCATTTTTGTGCATTTGTAGGGGGTGAAACCTCAGGGTTCTTTTTAATTTGCATTTTTCTTATTATTAGTGATAATGGAACACTTTTTTTTCAGGTGGTTGTGAATACTTTTCAGTTCTTTTGAATGCTGTTTTTTCCTATCCTTTGACCAGTGACTTTATCTGGTAATAAAGCAGTTTCTGAAAATAGCTTTTTTACCCAGGCAAGGACTGTGAAACAGATATTAATTTTTTTTTCCCCACAGTTGATGAGCAAGCATTCATTTTTTTAGATTTGTCATACCTTTCCTTAGAAACTTAAGGTTTCAAGCCTCAAATAATTGTCATCATAAATATTACAAGAGACGGTAAAGCACATTTTTAAAAAAAGGCACTCATGGAACCTTTTATATCGGAGTGGTAATGATAAGCATACTTAATATAGTAAATAGAACCAAGTCATTAGAGATACATTGTATTTGCAAAATGATATTCATTATCCTTGCTCTAAAGATAGAGTTTCTAGAATTTCTGCCACATTCACTTTCACTTGTGAGTCAGATTTCCACAGCCCCCAGCCAGACTTAGAAATATGTCCTGGCCACCTCTGACTTAAAAAAAAAAAAAACTAAACTAAACTAATCTTGATAACCTGAGGCTAAAAATAGTAGCAGCTAGATGGTGCAATGGATAGAAGCACCAGGCCTGGAATCAGGAAGACTTGAGTTCGAATGTGTCCTCAGACACATACTAGCTGTGTAATCCTGGGCAAGTCACTTAACCCTTCTTACCTAAGTTTCTTCATCTGTAAAATGAGCTGGAGAAAGAAATGGCAAACCATTCCAGTATTTTTGTCGAGAAAACCCCAGAGAGTCAGACATGACTGAAATGACAGAAACTAAAAAATCCCAGTATATTGACATCCAGATACATTGCATTTACCAAGAAATACAACTCCTAATGCAGATATTAGAAGTCATTACTAGATTTTCCTAAAGCATTTGCATGATTTTTTTTTAAAGGTTCTGGTTTTCTGCAGTTTTGTTCATGTTATAAACTAAACCTAACACTAGCTGCATGACCCTTGGCAAGTTAGTTTTTTCATCTGTAAAATGAGGGGATTGTACTCAGAAGTCTCTAAGATCATTCTAGCTCTAAACTCACGATCCTCTGAACTGTATTCATCAGGGTAGTAGGTACAGAACTGGCCTCAGAGCCAGGAAGTTCTGATTTTCAGTCCGTTCTGTGGTACATACAGACTTTATAACCATAGGCCAAGTGTCCTAGGCAGTTTTCTAAGACTAAGCTGTGGACAGGATGCTGGTCTGCACTGCAACAGAGGGAGTTTTCTGATTAGAAAGCGTCCTATGTTCATGAAATCATAGGTCCAGACCAAGCAAAAAAGTATCGTCTAGAGCGCTGTGAAGAGATTTAACTCTTATAGTCAGTGGAGCTGATCTAAGAAGGTGGAGCTTTCAGGCTAGAATTGAAGAGAAACATTTTGAATACAATATTTAACAATATACATTAGTTATATCAACAATAATCTTGCTGTTTCATTCTAGAAAATGTAGATTAAATGGAGTCTTCCTGAATAGGTAATTTTAAAATTTAATTCACTTTTAAGACCTTTATATTTCCGATGTTATGAAAAAGCTTAATGATGTCAGTTGGTCAGGGCTCTATCTCTCAAATAAATTTGGCCGTGGAGGGAAATTGACTTTGAAAATAAATCTCTACCTTGTCATGGTGTCCAGATCTGTGATTTCATCTGTGCCAGAGAAAAGTCTTGAATCCAGGTGGAATTTGTGGTGGAAAGAACATTGGAAAAGAACTTGAGCTCTCAAGTCAGAGGAGCTGAGTTGATCAGAGGCCTCTGTGGCCAAATTGCCTGTGGTTGCCTGTGTGGCCTTCAGTAAGTTACCTAACCTCCCTGGGTCTTGGTTTCTTCATCTGTAAAATGTCAGGTTTGGACCAGATGGCTGCTGAGGCCCGTTCTGGCTCTGGAGAGCATGTATCTCTCAGGCCACACTGTCCTTTTCATGGATGGTTATCCGATTTATCACGAATCTCTGAGAATGTGAAATACAGCCACATTAGTAGGATCATCGATTTGGCTCTGGAAAGAACCAAGGAGGTCATTCAGTCCCAGACTAGTCATTTTACAGGTGAGGAAATTGAGGTTCATGAGGTAAAATGACTTATCCACAGTCACACAGGTCATAAGTAGCAAAGCTAGACTTGAAGTCTAGGTCAGATTCTGTGATTCCTGTTCAAATGTGCTCGTTCCATTATAGCATGTCGCCTCTTCCTGTATACATTTTTGCTAAAGTTATTTTACTTAGCTAAACTTGAAAGTGTAACAAAAATCCTTGAGAATGGTATCACAGTATTCCTCCAGGAAACCCTTTTAGCAAGCTGTGAATATCCTCATAAACTCACATTTATATAGCTACTTAATATTTACAAAGCTCTTTCCTCTAAACTGTTAATATCCCCATGTTATTGGTAAAGAAACTGAGGTCCAGATACTGACTTCTCTGTGTCATATAGCTAGTAAATGTGGATCCAAGAACTTAAACTAAGATCTTCTTACTCATTTTCTTTTTCTTTTTGGGTGAGGCATTTGGGGTTAAGTGACTTGCCCAGGGTCACAGAGCTAGTACTTGTCAAGTGTCTGGTCTGAGGCCGGATTTGAACTCAGGTCCTCTTGACTCCAAGACCGGAGCTCTATCCGCTGTGCCACCTAGCTGCCCCTTGATCTTCTTACTCTTAATACCTGCTTAGGATTGAGTATTAGTATTGCTTCATTCATAATAAAGTATAAATTAATATATATTCTGTTTTTCCAGTAAAAATATTTTTATAGAATAATAGGCAAATTGTTTCTTTCCTTGCTTCCTGGTAATTTGTGCTTGAAGTATGATCCAGTAGAGAGAATGTTGGATATGCTACGTAAGGATCTGGTTTGGAATCTCACCTCTAGCATTTATTAACTGTGTTACTTTGGACAAATCGCTTAACATTTCTGGGCCTCAGTTTTCTCATCTGTAAAATGAAGAGGTACTATCTTTGACACTCCCTCTTTGATTAATCATGGGTAATTAAATTCAGCAAACATTTATTAAGATGTTTAGGTGACTTCCAAGGTTCCTTTTAGTCTTAAACTTATGATCCTGTGATTGGGCTCTTGAAACTTATGCACAAGAGCAACAGAAATATCACTAGCAGTAGTATTTTACTCCTCACTCCCAATATATTTTTATTTATTTCGTTAAATATTTCTCAATTACCTGTATTCATTTTTTAAAATTTTGAGTACCAAATTCTCTCCCTTCCATCCCTCCTCCTTCTTTGAAAAGGCAAGCAATTTGATTTGTTATACATGTGAAGTGATTTCCATAAGCATTTCCATATTAGCCATGTTGCAAAAGAGAACACACACACACACACACACACACACACACACACACACACCCCAAGAAAAATAAAGTTTAAAAAAAAGTATACTTCAGTTTGCGTTCAGAGTTTCATCAGTTCTCTCTCTCAATGTGTATAGCATTTTTCATCATGGGTCCTTTGGAATTGTCTTGGATCATATTGATCAGAGTAGCTAAGTCTTGTGTGCAGTGTTCTCCTGGTTCTGTTCACTTTACTTTGCTTCAGTTCATATATGTCTTCCTAGGTTTTTCTAAAATTATCTTGCTCATCATTTCTCATAGCACAACAGTATTCCATCATAATCCCGTGCCATAACTTGTTCAATTGAGGGGCGTATCCTTGATTTCCGATTCTTTGCCATCACAAAAAGAGCTAGCAGTAGCATTTGCAACCACTAAGAACAGTGGTACGTAAGTTAATAGGAGACTGGACTAGGGTTGGAGAAAGCAACTGTAGGTATTTGCATTCACACTGTGTGTTCCTGTTTCATGGGTCCTTTTGCTTACTTGACACAGTGCTTGTGTTTTTAGGTGCCCATTGAATCACATCTCTACACCTAAGGATGATGGTCTTGAATCTCACTGTTCTAATCTTAAATGACTTTATTCACGTATGGAAATTAGACTCATTTGGCGTTTGCTTCAGATATGATCCCCTTAGTTGTGCCAGTGTTGGCAAGAAGTCTTTTCTGAATGGCAGGTGTCTCATTGTGGTGGAAAGAATGATGGAGATGGGTAGGGAAGAGACCTACGGTTTTTAGTCTTGTTAGTATCACTGTCTAGCTTGTGACTTTAATAAAATTGCTCAACTGTGTGATATTCAAGTTTCTTATTTGAAAAAGTAGAAGATTAGACTGCATAATTTCTAAGATAAGGCATATTATGCCTCCAAAACACTGGAGTTTTCGGGTTCAATAATTGTCTGTCCTTATGTATGACCCCTTAGGGCAAGTCACTTAATCTCTCTGGGACTCATTTTCCTCATCTGTAAAATAAGGGAGTTTGCTTAGATAATCTGTAAGGTCTCTTACAGCTCTTAGATATTATGACCCTTTGCATTTACTGTATCTGAAATTCAACATTTAATTTCCTTTGAAATGTAGTATAATATAAAGATCACTAAACTTGGAGTCAGGAAACCTTGGTTCAAATTCTATCTCTGACATCATCATTGTGATCATGGATCAACTTAACCTCTTAGTTTAATTTCTCCATATGTCAAATGGTGATAGTAACATATCAATTAAGAGTGTTGGACTCAGAGTCTGGTGACAATTTCAGGCACTGATTCCAGTGCTCATCAGTGACCAGGGACAATTAAATTCAGCAAGCATTGATTAAGTAAATATGTGTTATTTATTTGTACAAGGCCCTGTCCTTTCATCTCTTTAAGCCTCTCTTTTCTTATCTGTATACTGGAAAGAGTAATACATTGGCTGCCTGTTGGGGCTGTTATGAGAAAAACATGTTCTCATAAACCTCATTAATGTGCTTTGTAAAGGTGGTGTTTATTTGTAAGCCTGGAAGTTGCCCACTTGAGTTTGGACCTTTGTTGTATAAAAATCCTCAGTGTCAAGTATCTGTTCGGATCTGTCATAAAATCTTTTTTTCTTTTTGAAAGGGTAAAGGTAAAAGGAAAAGGGAAAACTTTCAAATACTAGTTTTTATGAATCATTTTTATGGCTAAAGTTCTGTAACCTGAGATATTGTGGAAATATGAATAATCTAGCCATTAAAAATAAATCAGCTATAATTCTTCATTGAGGTAGAAACTGGAAAAGAAAAAGATTTTTAAAAACATGGCTTTTCAGAAAATGTGTTTTAATCCAGTATTAGTATATGAGACTTTTTAAAAATCTTACTAAGACACAAGAAAATAAGGTTGAATTGTTTTCATAAAATGTACCAAAAATTCAGTGTTCACATAAGCTATTCTAGTTCTTTTCTTTCTGCCTATCCCACTTCCTATTTGGTTTTTTTCTTTCAATGGCATAAAAGATTATTTCTAAACCAATTTAGCCCATCAATGTGAGTCAGAAAAAGTGTAAGGATTTAATTACATTTTGAAGTCATTATATACCTGCTAGACTAATTTCTAGATTGCACCTTTTCAATTTAGTGTTTGTCACTCAACTAATGACACCAGTAAATCTCTTAATTGCCCTCTCTGATGGTTTTTTCTCAGTCCTAATCATTCTCACCCTGTCTCCTGTATTTGACAGCGTTGAATCACATTTCTTCTTGGACAGTGTGCTCCCTGTGTTTTCGTGACACTGTCTGGTTCTTCTAGCGCTCTGACCGCTCCTCTGTCTCCTTTTCTGTGTCTTCATCCACAACATAGGTAACTAGGGGGTTCCTCTAAGAGTCTGCCATGGCGGCGTTTTCTCTTTTCCTTCTCTACTTCCTCTTTTGGCAACCTCATTAGCGCTTTGAGATTTAGCTGTCTTCTCCGTGCAGGTGGTTCTCAGGCTAATGTCTCCCTTGGGGTTTGGTTCTGTATCCCCAGTTGCCTATTAGATACTCCAAACTGTTTGTCCCAAATGTAATATTGAGCTCATTCTCTTCCCTCCTAAATCCTCCCCTCTTCCAAGCCTTCCTGTTTCAGTTGAAAGCACCATCATCATCTTTTCAGTGCCTCAGGTTCATAATCTCAACATTAGGTTGGCCTTCTTATTCTCCCTCACTCCTCATAACCATT
This sequence comes from Phascolarctos cinereus, assembly GCF_003287225.1. Lineage (NCBI taxonomy): Eukaryota > Metazoa > Chordata > Mammalia > Diprotodontia > Phascolarctidae > Phascolarctos > Phascolarctos cinereus. Next base: position 229,633,343 of record NW_027555736.1, read on the forward strand.
CAGTTGCCAAATCTTACTGGTTTTGCATTTACAATATCTCTCGATTCCACTTTTTCTCTCTAGTCAAATACCTGCCACCTCTCGCCTAGATATTTTTAACAGCTTCCTAATTGATCGGCCTTCCTGAAGTACTGCACCATTCCACCCTGTCCTATGCACTGCTGCCAATTCTTTTTTTGGGGGGTGGGGCAGGCAGTGGGGTCAAATGACTACCCAGGGTCACACAGCTAGCTAGTGTCAAGTGTCTGAGGCCAGATTTGAGCTCAGGTCCTCCTGACTTCAGGGCTGGTGCTCTATCCACTTCGCCACCTAGCTGCCCCCTCGAGTCATTTTCCTTAAGCACAAATCTGACTACAATCACGTACCTGCTCTACCAACTCCAGAAGTTTCTTTTTTCCTCTCGGATAAAACAGTTGAACTTTACTCTTCCGTCTGCAGTATGTGATCCAGCCAAATTGACTTTCTCTCTGTTCTTTGTTCTCCATACCTTTCACTTGCTATGTATCTCCTGTGCGTGGAATGGATTCCTTCCTTATTGCCACCTCATAGAGGTTTATGCCACCAGGTTTGTACTGTTACCTTGGACAAGTCATTTAACCTTGGTGTGCCACAGTGTTGTCATTGAGAAAAGGAATAAAAAGGAATCATCTGCATGAAGCTTTTCCTGATTCCCCCAAATGAAATTGTCCTGCTTCTTGGACTACCATGTATTTAACATGTATGTGGGCGTGGGGTGGGGTGGTTAAGCCCTAAGACTGGAGTCAGGAAGACATGAGTTCAGATCCTGTATCCAACATCTACTAGCTTTGTGACCCTGGACAAGTTAATTAACCTCTCTGTCTCTGCCTGTCCTCAGTTTCCTGAACTATAAAATGAGATAATAGTACCTACAACCCTGAGTTGTTGGGAGGATCAAGTGAAGTAGTGTTTCTTAAGAACTTAGCTCTGTGTAGGGGCAGCTAGGTGTGGTACAGTGGATAGAGCTCTGGCCCTGGATTCAGGAGGACCTGAGTACAAATCCGGCCTCAGACACATAACACGTACTAGCTGTGTGACCCTGGGCAAGTCACTTAACCCCATTGCCTAATCAAAAAAAAAAAAGAAAAGAAATACTAATAACTAGGGGAGATCAGGAAAGGTCCATAGGAGGTGGCACATAAACTGAGCTTTGAAGGGAATTAGGAATTCAAAAGATCAAGGGGAGCAGGAGCATTCCTGATGTGGAGCGCAAAGCCCACATCATGGACAGGAAACAGCAAATAGACCAGTTTGCCTAGAGTGTGGGGGGGTGATGAGAGATTTACACGAAATCAGTCTGTGAAGATAAGTTTGAGCCAGATTGTGAAGAACTTTAAATGCCAAACAATGAAGTGTATATCCTGTCCTAGAATCAGTAAGGATGACCAAAGCCTGGTGAAATGACACGGTCAGGCCTGTGCTTTAGGACTATCGGTTTAAATCCTGAGTAGAGGATAGATTGGAGAGAAAAGATTGGAGGAAAGGACTAAATTGTGAGGTTGTTCGAATAGTGGAGGCAAGAGACAGTGAAGACTTTAACTAAATGTTGGCATCAGGGGTACTGAGTTTAGATAACATTTGTAGTGGACCCAGTTAGCACAGTTTTGTGACATCCTCTAGTAGTATTCAATAGCATATAAGTAGGAATGAAGAATGTGGATGGTGGGGATAATCCAGGATGTTATGGAAAGAGATGAGATGAGCAGTGATAGGACAAGGGGGTAAGGGACTTGAAGGTAGTATAAAGTTGAAGTGAGGCAAGAGCAGGGGTGATGGACTGGCAAAATGAGGAGGAGTGGAGTGACTGGGAGTTGTGATGAGGACAAAAATAGGGTTGGGAGTTGAGGCATGGGGCAGATTGAAGAATTAGAGGTTATAATAAGATAGAGGAAATTTAAGAATTCTTGTCTGTGGAAGTGCAACACTTGTGAGGTGAAGATGAGGTCAAGAGTATGACCCTCCCTTGTCTGTGACCCATGTAGAGTAGACATGCAGGTCATGGAAGGTAAAGTATTTGAGGATATATCAGTACCTTCAAGTCCCCAGGTATAAAAGCCAATTGGTGTAGAAGATGCTATTGCATAGTGGCAATAGGGAAGGGTCAAGATGTGAGGAGCAATGAATACATGTATATTTCTCCTCCAGACCCAGTGTGAGCCAGGAGAGCCATGAGAGATGTAGAGATGTACATTCAAGAGTAGAGAGAGTGGCCAAGGATGCAGGGTCTTCTGGGCAGAGCAAGGTTTCCATGATTGCAAAAAAAAGGAATGAATGCTAGAGGAAGAAGTCTAGTAGGAAAGAGTAACTTGTTAACGATAGAAAGGGTTTCCAGAGGGCACAGTGGAAAAAGAAGACAGAGTGGATATAGAGTGGCTGATCTCTGGGTAAGGATGTAAGTTTCTAGAAACATAAAGGTCAAGTCACCTGCCAAAAAGTTGAAATAAGATAAATTTCAAGAAATTTCAGAAAAAGGTTTATGCTTTAAGTAAGGTGAGCCTGTTGGTGTGGACCTGACTCAGTTGTTTGTTGTTTAGTTGTTCAGTCACATCTGACTCTTTGCGACTCTGTGGACCATACCATACCAATACTGCCCTGGTGGTTTTCTTGGCAAAGGTATTGTAAGGGTTTGCCATTCCTGTCTCCAATGGATTGAGGCAAACAAGGGTTAAATGACTTGCCCAGAATCACACAGCTAATATATCTGAGATCAGATTTGAATTCAGGTCTTCCTGACTACAGGCTACAGGCCCGGTGCTCTATCCACCGAGCTACCTAGCTGCTGCAACTCAGTCATAGGAGATAACAGATAGTTGAACTGTTTGTACATCTTTTACATAGATCACCAAATGCTTTGACTGCTGATGTTTACAGCTAATAACCAGCTAAGAAAGTGTAAGTGAATTAATTCTGTTTTTAAAAACATGAGACTTTGGCTCAAAAACATCAAACAACCCTAATTTCTCTGCTTTCTGAAGGTGAAAAAATGATAACCAGGTGATTTATCAAGTTAAAAAGTAGCAGAACTTAAGACTGACTCTGAGAGTCATTTTCTTCTCCACAGGACATGGACACTCTTACATGTTAGGCCTTAGCCTGACCTCTAACACTTATTAGCAATGTACCTAGAGGCAAATCATTAACCTCTCTGAGCTTTAGTTTTCTTATTTGTAAAAAAGATATGATAATACTTCTCCCTACTTCAAAGGAACTTAGAAGGCATCAAGGCCTGCCCACTCCTTTTACAAATGAGGAAACTGAGGTCCAAATGACATACTCATAGTCACACAGAAAATAAGTAGCAGCTAGGATTTGAAATCATATCTTCTGAGGCCAAATCTAGCATTCTTTCCAATACACCGTGGATTGTTGTGAGGAAAAATAATTTGTAAATCATAAAGTACTATATAAATGTCAGTTATTAAAAATACAGACTATATATTTTGGAATGCAGTTTGCAACCATGCCCAAAAAGTCATTAAATTGGATACAACATTTGATCCAGCAATACTACTACTAGGCCTATACCCTAAAGAGATCAAAGAAAGAGGGAAAAGGACTGATACGTACAAAAATATTTATAGTCAAATCAAATGCAAAAACAGTCCCTGCTCTCAAGGAGCTCACAGTCTAATGGGGGAGAAACATGAAAACAACTATGTCCAAACAAGATTGAGACAGGATAAAGTTATGATAATCTCCGAGAAGAACAAGCACTAAAGGGGAGCTGGAAAGGCTTCTTGTAGAAGGTGGGTTTTTAGCTGGGGCTTCAGGGAGTCCAGAGAAACCAGGAGGTGGGGATGAGGGGGTGAGAGGTCAGGCACAGGGGTTATCTGGGTTGCGTGATGGAGTGTCATGTTTGAGGAACTGCAAGGTAACCAGTGCCACTGGATTGCAGAGTACCAGGAAGGGAGGAAGGTGAGAGTGGGAAGGTAGGAGTTATGAAGGATTATGAAGGGTTTTAAAAGCCAAACAGGATTTTATATTTGATCCTGGAGGTAATAGGAAGTATTAGAAATTAGGAGGTAATAGGAAGCCACTAGAGTTTATTGAATATAGAGTTTCTCCCACATTAGACTGTGAGCTCCTTGAGAGCAGGGACTTTTTTTGTTAATTTATTTTGATTTATCAACAATCACTTCCATATGCTTTTGAGTTTAAAAATTTTCTCCCCTTTCCTCCCCACTACCCTCCCCAAGATGGCATGCAATTTGATATAGGCTATACATGTACATTCCTATTAAGCATTTTGTAAGGAAGAATTAGAACCAATAGGAGAAACCACCAGAAAGAGGAAACAAAACAAAACAACAACAGATAGCATGCTTCGATCTTCATTCAAACTCCATAGTTCTTTCTTTGGATGTGGACAGCATTTTCCATCATGACACCTTTGGACATGTCTGTCAAAGTTAGTCATCACGCAGCATGGCTGTTATTGTGTGCAATGCTCTCCTGGTTCTGCTCACTTCACTCAGCATCAGTCCATTCAAGTCTTTCCAGGTTTTTCTGAAGTCAGCTTGTTCATCACTTTTTAAAGCACAGTAGTATTCCATTACATTCATATACCACAACTTGTTCAGCCATTCCCCAGTTGATGGGCATCCCCTCAATTTCCCATTCTTTGCCATCACAGAAAGAGCTGCGGTAAATATTTCCTTTCCCCCTTTTTAGTCCTGATAATAGATTGGCTATGAGAGAGCTGGGTGAGAAAGAGGGAGGAGTCAGAGATACCATCTAGGTATCTATCCTGGGTGACTAGGAGGATGGTAGTGCCCTGAAGAGGGGGAGAGAAAGTTAATGAGTTCAGTTTTGAGCATGTTGAGTTTTTGATGTCTACAGGACATACTGTTTAAGATGTTTAATAGGCAGAAATGGGATTAGTAGTCAGTAAGTTTAGGGCTGGATAAATAAATTCAAGAATCATCAACTCCAAGTACTACTACTACTACTAATAATAGCGTTTACATAGTACTTTTTAAGATTTTCAGAGCACTTTACAAATATTTTCCTCATAACAACTCTGGGAGGTAGGTGCTATTATTATTATTATTCCTATTTTATACATGAAGAAATTGAGGCAGATAGACGTTAACTGACTTGCCCAGGATTATACAGGTACCAAGTATCTGAGACAGCATTTGAACCTCAGATCTTCCTGTCTCTGAGTTCAGTGCTCTATCCATTGTGACACCTAGCTGCCTCAAGATTCATTATCAAGAAGATAATTGAACAGAGCCAATGAGTGAGATAGATGATTTTAATTAGACCTCTATTTTATTCCAGTTAGTATTAACCAATTTAGTGTGATTCCATAGGGGTAGATGATTATTAGTGTTATACTTATCTAGTAGTAGTAATATATGTTTAGTCAGTCTAGTCAACTAATATTAGCATAAGAATTACATTTATTAATACATATTTTACATACATTTAGGGATAACTGGATAAGATAGATTCTTTCTTATAGTGAGCCACAAAACTTTAAACTCCAAGCTATTAGTTCACTGTTTACTAACCTGATATAAAGTTCATTTGCCTGACCATGAAATGCTGACTAGTGGACCTTCACTTTTTTGATCTGTAGAACCATGAGTGGGGGGGATGGTAGGAGTCTGGACCTCGACCCTTTTTTGCTGAAAAAATCACCATGATCAAACCCAGCTGTGGGTGGAATGTCTTGATGTGTTATGGAAAGTCCCCCAACTTATTTTTGTACCTCTGGACCACTCTCTCTTGCTCAACATGAGGAGGGGCTGAACTTATAATCCTTTAGTCAGCAGAGATGACCCCTGCCTTGCCCATCCTGCGACCACCCATGCTGATGCATCATTCCTGGTCCTCCTGGAAGGTCAAGAGCAAGGTCTATCAACCAGTGAGAGTCTGTATTTTACTTTGCCTCTTTGGCATATCTGGGTATCAAGCCCTGTAAAAGTATGACCCTGGGGAAAAGGGGCATCTCAGATCATGAGGAAGATCTGAGGTCCTATTCATCAAAGAGGACCAGGTCCCTTTAATAAATGGTTATTGGCTCAGACCTCTGCCTTAGTTTCTTTTATTGTAAATTGGACAATTTTGGAGCCCACATGAGATCACCAGTTGAAATAGGATAGAGGTAGAAAAGAAGAGGACGCATTACAGAACCTTTGGGGATACCCACAGTTAATGAAAGTGAGCTGGATGAAGACAGAACAGAGGAAACTGGAGAGCAGTCAGACAGATTAGAAAAGAACTGGGGGAGAACAGTGTCTTGAAAACCTAGTGAAAAGAGAGTATGAAGAAGAGGGTGATCTACAGTGTTAGAGGCTGAAGAGGTCAAGCAGCATGAGGTTTGAGAAAAGGACATTAGATTTGGCAGTTGAGTTCATTGTTAATGGAGAGAATGTTTCAATTGAATGGTGAGGTTAGAAGCCAGAATGCAGAGAAGAGAGTTAGGAAGAAAGTGAGAGGAAAGAAGTGGAGATCCCTCTTGTTGATCACCTTCTCTAGGAGTTTAGCCCTGAAAGGAAAGAAAACAGATCTATGGGGGGAATGGACAAATCAAGTAAGGGCTTTCTGAAAGTAATGGAAACATGGGGTTGTCTTTAAGGCTACAGGAAAGCAGCCAGTTGACTGGGAGACATTGAAGATTAGTGAGAGCAGGCAAGATTACAAAGATTTGAAATTCAAACTAGGTTCTCTGAAACTCTGAGAACTGACTAAGAAGATCAGAAAATAAGGCGATGGATCTAAGTGCTGAGTCCCACAATTCCTAGAGTGCAAAAAACAGGGCAGGCTGAAGAGGGGTGGAGAGAAGGGAAACAGCAAATCAGAACATAAAAGCTATTTGAGCTCATGAGGAGAAGCTGCACAGATTAACTGAAGGAATTCTTTGTTCTGACCATGACCTGCAGTCCCGCCAGTCCTTAGTACTTTGCCAGGCCATCACTCCTATTCAGGCTGCACTTTCTTCCCTTCACAATTTCAGGCCCTTGGTGAATACTGTCCTCTGCTCATAAATCCTTTGCTCCCTTGTTCTGTTCTCACTCCTTGCCAAGCCCCAACCCTGGATTACTGCCATATTCTGTGCTTCTACTCACTCACATGGTGCTGAATGGAACTAGAGGAAGTCATGCAATCACACTGAATCCACTGCACATTTGTTACCTAATCACTACTGGGCCCTCATTGCATCAAGGCAGTCCTTTTACACCTCCTCAATTGTTTCTTTATCTCCGTTGTTCCAATAGCTGTTCCAAACCATCCCTTCCTTCAAGCCTTTCACATCATTCCCCCATACCCCATTCTCTCAACTGAATTCCCCTTTTGTGCTTATTAAGTAAATCAAGGCCATTTGCTGAGAGTTTCCTCTTCTCTCTTCATCTCATCCCCCTCTTTAACCTTACAAATCCTTGACATAATTACCCCCCACACCCACACCTTCACTATTTCCTCCTTTGGTCTCTGATGAAGAGTTTATCCTTCATTTCATCAAGACTAATGCCTCTTACAGGATCCCATCCTTTGTCATCTCCAGCAGATTGCCTCAACAGTTGTGCCTTTCTAGTCTTTCATACTTCCCCACCTACTTAATCCCTCTCGCTGCTTGCAAGTATGTCCTAGTCTCCTCTGTCCTCAAAAAACACTCACTAGATCCCATCATCTCTACTAGCCATCATTCTATATCTCTCCTAATTTTCTCTCCCAAACTCCTTGAAAAATTGTCCATAAGCAGTGTTTCCACTTTTTCTTCTCTTTTATACCCTCTGCAATTTGTTTTCTTACCTCATCACTCACCTGAAGGTCTTCTTTCCAAAAATTACCAGTGATTTCTTAATTGCCAAGTCTAATGACTTATTCTCAGTTCTTATTCCTCAGTTTACCCCTATTAGCCACTCTTCCCATATATCCTTTGTTCCTTAGGTTTTTGTGACTGCTTTCTCCCGGCTTTCCTCTGCTTGTCTCCTCAGTTACTTATATCAGAGGTGTCAAAAACAGGCTCCAGCATTCCAAAGTGTGGTCAATTAAAATGTAATTGGGAAATGTTTAACTAAATAAAGTATAATGAAATATACATAATATTGCATTGTAAAATTAAATCAATATGCAGCCCACAGGGACCTTGTGTATGGACTAGTGACCCCTCCCTCATGGGTTCAATTACTAGCTCTGTATAGATGATTTACCAGATCTATATATCTAGCTCCATGTCACCAGCTGCCTACTAGGCATTTCACACTGGATGTCTTGCAGGCATCTCCAACTCAACACATCCAAAAACAGAAGACATTATCTTTCTGTCCAAACACAGCTTTCTTCTCATCTTCTTGTTAATGTTGAAGGCACTTCTATTCTTGGGGCTATCCAGGATCACAACCTCAGAATCATCTTCAGTTCCTCCCTCTCACACATTTTACATCTGCAGTGAGTTACCCGCTCTTGTCTCCCAAGGCCCTTGGTATAGGCTTTCGTCATCTAAATGATCATAATAGTCTTGTAACTAATTGTTCTTGCTTCTGATCTCTCCCTGCCTCAGTCCATTCAACAACGTGATTTTTACTAAAGCATGGATCTTATCATGTCACCCTTTCCTCAGGCCTTCAATGACATCTTATTATCTCTTAAGATCAACTATAAATGTTCTGTTTGGCATATATAGTTCTTCACAATCTAGCCCATTCCTTCATTTACAATCCGTGTATTCCACAGTCCAGACATACCAGCCTACATATGACACTCTGTCTCCCTTCTCCATGCCTAGAATACACTCCCTTCTCACCGCTGCCTCTTGGAGTCCCTACTTCCTTTTAGCTCAAGTGCCACTTTGTATATGAAGTCTTTCCTGAGCTCCCCCCCACCCCCCGCCCCAACCACACAGACTGTTGTCTGCTCCCCCAACTACCTTGTGTTCATTTGATATATATTTCCCATATGAATACATTTTCACAACAACAGGATCTAGGAAAGCACTGGTAACTAAGGAGTTCCTTCCATGACTTCAGCTGTCATCCTGGAGTATTTGTTTTTATTTTGAGATCCTTTAGTGTTTGGAGGGGAAAGCAAAGCTTGTATTGAGGCATGAACTTGGGGTGATCTAGGCTGTATAGTGGAAAGCTTTTCAGGAAATGGTTCTGCCATCATGATGATTTATTTTTTCACTGAAAGATGTACATGCAAGTCTGTCCAGTTAGGAAGTGTGCTCTTTGAGGGCAGGGTCTGTTTCAGTACCTTTTATCTTTTTATCTTTGGCCCTTAGTCAATGACTGTCAGAGTGGATTTTAATAAAGGCATATTGATTTTCCATTTTATAGATGAGGAAACAGAGGTTCAGAGAAGTGAAGAAATGTCTGCTCTGCCCTTTAATCCAAGGTCTTTTCCCATCTAGGGCTCTTTCTTTTTCCCCTAGTGCTCTTTCTAATTCTAAACTGCTTGCCTCATTCATCCTGAAGATTTAACTAGAACATCCCATTTGCCTAAATATTTTAACACATTGGAGTTTTAGTTGGGCTCTTCTGTTGTTAGGATATTTTTAACAGGTGAGGATCCACTAAAACTCAGCTGACATTATTTCTAGAAGAATAATTTTGAAGTGTATATGTAGACATATGTTTCATAGTTCAAGACCTAGAATTATTTTAAGGAATAATTTTTATAAAAGGAGACATGAATATTATAAATCGTTGATAACATAAAGCGTATTAACTTAAACCATCAGCAATATAGATAGCAGCAAGATGAGCTGGAAAAACAGTGGTAACTAAGGAGTTTTTCCCTGGCTCCAGCTGTAATTTTCAAGTCTTTGTTTAAATTTTGGGCCCCTTTTGTGTATGAGGGAAAAGCAAAGCTTGTATCCAGGCAGGAACTTGGGGTAGTCTAGGCTCTGTAGCGTAGAAGCCTTTCAACAAATGGTTCTGCCACCACACTGATTTATTTGTTCACATTTTCAGTCCTGAGCTATTTAAGAACCATGGATTGTGCAGTGGTGGATCTCTGAGCTCAGATTTTAAAGAGACATTTGCAAAAGATGGCAAGAGGAATATATAACTAAAGTTGAATACAGAAAAGTAGCTGGATCCAGTAAGAATAGTGCACAGAAAACCAGAGCCCAGAATAAGCTGAAGCTTGAGGGAAAAAATGGTAAGGATGACAAAAAAGGGATTTCTTTAGCTGTTTGGAACAAGATGAAAAGAAAGAAATAGACCCTCTGCTTTGGAGCAGATATATATAGATATAGATATAGATATATAGATATATAGATATATATTTATTAATTTATTTTGATCTATCAACAATCATTTCCATAAGTTTTTGAGTTTTAAATTTTTCTCCCCCTCCCCAAGACAGTGCGCAGTCTGATATAGGCTATACATATACATTCCTATTAAACATATTTTCACATTAGTGATGTTGTAAGGAAGAATTAGAACTAATAGGAGGAACCATCAGAAAGAGAAAACAAAACGAAACAGAAGAAAAAATAGCAAATAGTATGCTTCAATCTGTATTCAAACTCCATAGTTCTTTCTTTGGATGTGGATAGCATTTTCCATCATGAGACCTTTGGAAATGTCTTAGATCCTTGCATTGCTGAGAAAGGCTGTCTATCAAAATTAGTCATTGACAATATAGCTGTTACTGTGTGCAACGTTCTGCTGGTTCTGCTCACTTCACTCAGCATCAGTCCATACAAAATTTTCCAGGTTTTTCTGAAGTCTTCCTGCTCATCATTTCTTATAGCACAAATAGTATTCCATTACGTTCATATGCCACAACTTGTTCAGCCATTCCCCAGTTGATGGGCATTCTCTCAATGTCCAGTTATTTGCCACCACAAAAGAGCCGCTATGACTATTTTTGTACATGTGGGTCCTTTCCCCATTTGTATGATCTCTTTGGGATGCAGCCCTAGAAGTGCTATTGCTGGGTCAGGGTATGCACAATTTTATAGCCCTTTGGGCATAGTTCCAAATTGTTCTCCAAAATGGTTGGATCATTTCACAACTCTACCAACAATGCATTAGTGTTCCAATTTTCCCACATCTCGAACATTTATCATTTTCCCATTTTGTCATGTTGGCCGATCTGATAGTTGTGATATGGTACCTCAGAGTTGTTTTGATTTGCGTTTCTCTAATGAGTAGTGATCTAGAAAATTTTTTTATATGACTCTAGATGGCTTTAGTTTCTTCATCTGAAAACTTCCTACTCATATCCTTTGACCATTTATCAATTGGGTAATGACTTGTATTCTTATAAATTTTACTTCATTCTCTATGTATTTTAGAAATGAAGCCCCTATCAGAGACACTGGTTGTAAAAATCTTTCCCAGTTTTCGGCTTTCCTTCTGATCTTGGTTGCATTGGCTTTGTGTGTGGAGCAGATATATTATGAAGTTTGCAGGGGACAGAAGAAAGCACTCAGCTCCTATTTGGTTTGCCTCTTCTCCATCAAGCAGAATGCCAGAGGAAAGACTTGGAGTTAGAGGACATGCTTTATATTCTAACCCTGCCATTTGTTTACCTGGATGAACTCGGGAGCAGGTAACTTCTGTGGGCTTCAGCTTGATCATCTGTATAGTGAAAGGGTTGGACTAGATGGTCACTAAGGTTCCTTCTACCTCTTGAGCTATCATCATGTGACCTTCAAAATGGAAGTGTTAGAAAACCTGTGTAAGAATGAATTAAGACCTGTTAAATGAAGAGATTTTTTAAGAGAGCGCATATCTGCTTTAAATGAATTCATATCCAAATCCAGATAGATTGCATTGGAGGATACTGAAAGAAGTTGAGGATGGGATCCCAGTACCACTGTTGATAATCTTTAAGAAATAAACCATAAACTCAATACTTATCGCTGGCAAAATTCAAGAATGAATTATATTACTAAGCAGATAGCTTGTGAACACGTGAAAGAGCAAACTCTCCAAAATTAGAAGGATGGATTTAAACAAGGTGGTTTAATTTTTTCTTAGTATCCTCAGTGCCTAACATAGTAGTTACTTGCACACAGTAGTTCTACATACAGTAGTTATTTTAAAACACTAAGATTACTGGGACAATTTTAGGACACATTCAAAGAAGTGTAAAATCCAAATTAAAAGAAGCAGAAGTTCCCCTGTGCTCTGCATTATTCAGACATTTAGAATATTGTGTTCAGTTTGGGATACTGCAGTTTATTTTTATTTTAAACAAGAAGTTTATTTAGACAACAAGATGCTGGACTTGAAAGAAAAACTATTTAGAATCAATTTTTCAATAGTAATTTATCTGTATCAAAAGACAGAGATTGTCCCACATGTTTAACAGCTGTATTTTTAAAAAAAGTTATAAAATCGTCCTTGATTTTACAATGATAACAGATAAACATTTAAATTATCCAATCAAATAAGGTATGCAAGGATTTTTTTGATTTTTTTTGTTGTTAAATAGTGAGAGCAGAATAACTTACTGTAATATAAAGTTAAAAGTTGAATGAACTAATTGAGAAAATCAATTGAAAAAAGGCCTGTTTTCAAAAATGTTTGTTTTTTCATCTCCCCATCTTCATTTGATGTTGATCAGAACATACCATCAACCATTTAGTCTTTTTTAACCTATACATTATGCCTGTGCACATACAACAGTTACTTTATGTGCAGTAAAGAAATAATAGGAAAAGGGAATCAAAGAAGAAAGAAGGATATGCTTTGGTGGTCAGTGTGTGAATAAGTGAAACCGCAGTTTTCTAATTGTGAATGTAGGATTTTCCTTGGGAGCAGAGTTCTGGAGTAGAGTTGCAGGCTCCCTTTGTAGTAACACCTCCTGTCTGCAGCTCGAATACAGCAGTTGTATCTTCATCCTTCATTTCCATCTGTGCAGGTAGATCTGTTTCACTGACAGGCCATCCATCAGATTGGAAGCTGATTTGCCTCCTTCATGAACCCTGTGGTTCACAGTAGGCTGTCATTAGTTTGCTAAGTGGGGTGTGCCTCTTGATCTTAAGTGACACCACAAAACCATCTTGCCCTGCCGCCTTCAACTTGATGTGGTCGTCGTTTTCAGTCCTGGCTCCTCCTTAGGTATCATGTCAGCTACGCAAAAGTCCCAGGCTCTTCTCAGCTTCTGCTTCACGAAGGAGGTGTACCAGGATTGTACACCTAGGACATGGGGGGAGCAGCAGCAGAGGGAGGAGAAGGAGGAGGCAGAGGTGGTAGTAGAGGAGGGAGGCTGGGTACTACATTTTAAAAGGGACATTGAGAAACTAGAATATGTGCAGAAAAGTATGTACAGAAAAGGGTAATAACTAACAGGTTGGATGGCAGGGTAGGATCCAAAAAGATCTTGATGGGATAGAATGTTGGGCTGAATCTGGTGGGAAAAGATTAAATTTATTAGGGATAAATGTAAAAATTTTATATTTGGGTTAAAAAAATCAACCACATAAATTAAAGATGAGAGCATTCTGTTTGAAAAATTCCACCTCTCCGTAATGAGGCACATATTTCCAGACATGGGCAATGTGGAAATTTTCTTTGTTTAACTATATGTATTTGTTTTCAGGGTTTTTTTCTTCTTTTTAACCCCCAGTGGTGGGGACAGTAGAGCTAGTAGTAATGATGTTGAAAAAGAAAAGGAAGGAGAAACCTCAAGAGAGCATTTTTTAAAAAATGAACAAAAGAGAACAGAAAAGCCAGAAGGAACTGTAAGTGGGACAGCCTCAAAACTTACATGTTGAATTTATTATATACTTAGAACAAAAGTAAGCCAAAAATAATAGAGATTCACTGTTTCCTATACAGTCCTCTTCTTCTCTTCTACTTTTTATATAGAAATGCTAATTTTATTGGTGTTTAGGTTTAGGATAAAACTAAAATTTAAAAAAGAAAAATCCCATTTCTGATACTTAGACATGTGACCATTGGCAAATCACTTAATTCGATTTAATTCACTTTCGTTTAGCAAACGTTTTAAAGTACCTACTGTGTGCTGTCCACTGTGCTATGCCTAGAGGATACAAAAATAAAAATGAAATAAAATAGTCCCTGCCTAGGAGGAGGTTGAATTTATGCCAAGAAGATACACATAAAATAATTTGAGGAGGGGATGACTGGTAACAGGGTGATTAGAAAAGGTGCTAGAGGCAATGTACGTACCTGATCTGAATCTTGAAGAAAGCTAGGGATTCTTACTCTCTCCCAGCCTCGGTTTCTATGTGTGTAAAATGTGGATGAAACTTCTGGTACTGATTCCCAGAGGGTGATGAGATCATACAAATCTTAAAAGATTTATTATATTAGTACAATAAAATGTCACCTATCATATGATAATAGCTATATCAGACAAAAAGCAGTTAACACTGATGGAGTCGTACAGAAAGAGAATGGGCTGTCCTTATTCTCTAACGGTTCTAGTAGAGGCAGTATGATTATATGCCAAAGATGTGGTAGACAGTTTAGTTAATTTCAGCATATTTTTTTGGATATCTGCTGTGAGACACACCCCTTGGAGGGTGCAAAGATGAGTTAAGCACAATGGCACAAGAACGTTAGAGTCTAGTGGGCATGTAGGCGAAGAGGAGGAATAAGACAGGAATGTAAATATAGTATAAGGTAGGAGGATGAGTGTTGTATGGGAGGTATAAAGTCCTGTTAGTGTAGAATAGGGGGACTGTTTTATGTACTCTTGGTCGGAGGATCAGGTAAATTTTTATGCAAGATAAGCGCTTAAAGTAAGCCTTGGAAGATGAAATATTCAGTCACATTTAAATGGCACTTTATAGCTTACAAAGTACTTTCCTCAGAAAACCCTGTGTAGTAAGTAGTAGAATCAAGAAGTATTTGTGAAGTGGCTACTGTATGCCAGGGACTGTACCTCATTCTGGGGATAGAAATACGATGAATGAAACAATCCTGCCTCCCCAGGATCTTATACTCTAATGGGGGAGACAAGTAATATCTTCATTATGTAGATGCGGAAACTGGGTGTCGACTGGTAAAATAATGACTGAACAAAATTCACACGGCTGGTAAGTGGTAGAGCCAAAGCTCGAGGCCAGACTTCCTGATTCCGTGTACGGTGTTTTTTTCAGCATACCTCATAACATTTTGACAGGTGCGGATTCAGGGAGAGGGCATTACAGAGGGAATGGCCCGAGCGCAGATGCAGAGACCGGATAATGCAGACTGTATTTAAGCACCAGTTAGCAATCCAGTTTAACTGGTGTGCCGAGTACCTGTGGAGGAGTGATAAGCAGGAAAGGATAAGTAGAGATGATATTTTGAAGGGCCTTGAATGCCAGCGGAGGCGCTTGGTTTAGCTGATAGTGAGTAACCAATGAAGATTTTTTAGCAGGGGAGTACCTGTATTTCTACATTGTGAAGGAAATGGAGCCTAGGTGATTTTACAGGTCAGTTCACATTCTAGAATTCGTGATGTCCCATAAGAACTAATAGAATTTAGAGCGGCTAGGTGGTGCAGTGGAAACAAGAGTACAGGCCTTGGAGTCAGGAGGACCTGAGTTCAAATTTGACCTTAGACACTTACTAGTTGTGTAACCCTGGGCAAGTCACTTCACCCTGATTGCCCTGTAAAAAACCCAAACCAAACCAAAGCAAAGCAAAAACCTAATAGAATATCCCAGAAAGTTCTAAAAGACTGAAGGTTTTTTCCCCCTGCTTATTCTTTGAATTTTCCACCTGCTTTATTCTGATATTTTTTTAATGTACTTCAATTTCATTTGCTTTTTAGTAATGGCTTTCCTCACTTTCTTTTTATTATTCTGTCTTCTGCCTCCTCCAACATGAAAAGAACTCCTGGGTGACTCATTTTTGCATAGCTTCATTTATCTTGGTGTGGAAGTCAGAGTTTTAAACCCTAGACAAGTAACCAATCACTGGAAAACTTTGGCTGCTGAAAACTTTTTTTTTTATAAACCCTCACAGAAAAGCTTAAGGTCATTTAATCTTCCTGTGTAAATTGATTCTCTCTCCCTAACCACAACCCTAAATACCATCTAGCACTGAACTGATTTTTTCTAATTATCCAGTTTTGTGAAGAGAGGCTTTTCCTGTCCTAAGCATTATTATCTTGATAAAACGTTGAAGCAGTTTTCTGTTGGTGGATTCATTAGAGAGGGTCGAATATCCTTATCCTTATTACACAGGTATAGGATAGATTAAATCACTGACTTTTTGTTTTCCTTTTAAAGAGTAAATTATTCATTCTTCAGAAGCTGCTAGGTAACTGACAAAAGATAAATTGATAAATCATATTTAAAACTGTCCCAGTCACCATACAAAGCCAGCATCTGAGTAACAAGAACCAGCCTAGTGAATAAAACAGGAGGCTCAGATGGAGTAGATTTCTTTCTTTGACCCCATAACTTATCTGTGGGATAGTCTTCGTTAGCTCACTGTTGCCCTTCGAGTAAAAAAATATGCTTTTTCAGGCTGCTGTCTGGGTCCATCTTACCTTTACGGTCTTGTTTCATGATATTTCCCTTCACAGACTAAACTGAACTATCAGCTCTTCCCCAAACACTGCTGTCCCTCATGAGGGGGATGCATTCCCTTAAGCACTGCTGATTCTCAGAGTGCTTAGCTTACTTCATATGACACTTCTCCCATGATCCTCCCAGTTGTTAATGGGCTGTCCCTCCTCAAATTAGCTTCTGTTGAAGGACCCACAAAGCTTGGGCCCAGAAAAGCCGTACTTATTGGAGACCGTTCTCTAGACTGCATTTCCTAAAAGGCCGTGCGTGAGCCCACTGCCTCCATTTATCCTTATCCAGGTATCTATTTACACTTGTAGTTATCGGGGTTCAGTAGGACATGCCCCTTGGAATCAGGGACTGTTTTGATTTGATTTGATTTTTTTTATAATCATCAGTTTCTAATCCAGTACCTTGTATGTAATGAATGTGTTAAATTGAATTTAACCACTTTAATCTGTTTTCCATCAGAAAATCGATAACCATTTGTGCTTTCTGTCTCCAGCAGGAATGTGATGACAGCAAAGGCATATGTTGGAACATTTTATATTCGTGAAACTTCTTCTGAAAAGAATAAAATTCTTATACATATATATTTTTTTTACATATGAATCCCTGTTTTCCTTTTTTTTTTTCTTCTTCCCAACTGTATCTCCCTTTTGTGTTATATTCTACTTGGACAGGAATTACTGGCTTAGTTTCATTTACCAATTATGAAGAACAATGTCTTGTTTGAGTCCATGGCACTGCTAATAAATATGTAATTACATATGTTTATTCCTATACCACTCTTAGGATTTTAAGAACTATAAAAAACCCCCTTTTTTTTTTAAAGTTAATTGATAGGTAGAATGTGTCAATACAGATTGCACCTCACTCTGTTGGGGGGGGGTTTAAATTCCTGTACCTTCTTGCTAACAGAAGGGCAGACAGCTGTGTAATTGTGTTAATTAGTAACTACATGGCCGATTGACATCTAGCTAAGTCAATGAATTAGCCTTTTCTGGAGTTGAGGAAAGGAACTATCAGTGTATTTCATGTACACTTAATGTCCCATTCATTAAATGAGTGGAGGCTACATAGGAAACAGCTGATGAGATTTGCACATGGGATGGTAGGAAGCAGTGAGCTTGGTGTGGAGATTTAAAATTTTTTAAAATCCTACTTAAAATCCAAGCATGTGACATCTTCAGAAGAAATAAGGAAAAGCTTTAGAAAATAGATCAGTCCAATCAGCAGTGGAACATGTGGCAGCCTTATTTAACCTGAATAGCTTCTCTTCTTTTTCTAGCAAGGGGCAAGTTGCCAAGCACAAGGACTAAATAAATAGGCTTAATCTAATTGGGTCTGTAGAGGAGAAAACACTTAGCCTGTTCTATTATGAAAGAGACATGCACAAAGTCAGCATTCCTTGAGCTGTTAAAGCACCATTACATATAACAGAAAATCTGTTTTCTTGGAAATGCAATAATGGACACAGGATTGGTTCAAGTGGTCTGGAAATTTAGACTTGTGACTTCCAGATTTACTCTGTGCATGTAGCATTTAAACGAGGATTAGTTTCTCCCCATATCTCACAAAACTTTTATTATTTAGTATTTTTATTATTTTCCTCTGCCCCTACTCCCCTCTAACCTTTTTATTCTGCTTTTTTGCGGATATTTTACGATTAGAATAGAGTGTGATGGGAAGAATGGGATGGGACCTATCACAGAATTTCAGAACGCAAAAGGACCTCAGTAGCTTTCCAGTCTTACCTGTACCTGAAAAGTGACCCTCATACAGCATGGGCCTCTAGCATTTGTTTGAAGGAAGGGAAGAAAGGGGATGCACTAAAGGGAAACATGGCTGCTTGCCGCGCAGCCATTCTACTTGAGTATAGCCGTCAGAGGAAGGTGTTCTTGACATCAGACCTAAGGCTGCCTCTTTGCAAGACCCCTGTGTCTTTTTTTCTTTCTCCAAGCTAAGCATCCCCAGCTCTTTCAGTTCTCATGACCAGGGCTTACGTGGCATAGAATTGGAACTTCCATGTAGAGGTTTGGAGACTGGATATTATTAGCCCTAGGTCTGTCATGTTAGATGTATGCCTTTGTATTAACTTCGCTAAGACTGTTTTGTTGTTGTTCAGTTATTTCAGTCATGTCCAGTTCTTCATGACCCCATTTTGGGTTTTCTTGGCAAAGATAATAGTTTGCCATTTCCTTCTCCAGCTCATTTTACAGATGAGGAAACTGAGGCAAGCAGGGTTAAATGATTTGCCCAGGGTCACACAGCTACTAATATCTAAGACTGAATTTGAACTCGGGTCTTCCTGACTCCAGGCCTAGCACTGTCTCCATTGTGCCACCTAACGTTGCCCCTGGGTCATCTATACAAATGTAAAATGAGGGAGCTGAACTAGATATCTCCAAGGACCTTTCCAGCATTCTGTAATTCTGTAATATTATTTAGGAGTCATTCTCAGCCCCTTGCACCATTATTCACGAGAAACTTTTGCTCCAAAGTCGTTCTTCATCCTTTGCAGTCTTTCTACAACAGTTAACACTATTGACCACACCTACCTTCTGAAAATTCTTTCTTCCCTTGACTGTCATGACACTACTTAGAGTTCTTTTCCTCCTTGTTTGGCCTTTTCTTCTTGGTCTGCTTTTGTGGTTCATCATCTTTCTCCTGGCTCGCTGAAAGTCCTCATGCCTTTGTGCCTTTTTCTTTGCTGTCTCCTTAGATAATCTCATCCATTCCCATGACTTCAGATGTCACATTAATGGAAATGACTCCCAAATCAGTTTGTTTAGTCTGTCTCTTTCCTGATCGTCTGTGTTGCATCTCCCATTGTCTGTTGGACTTTTCCATCTGCAGAAGTCCTGCCAGCTTCTCAAAAACTTGTCCCACCTGAACCGGTCCTTGCTCACAGCTTCTCTATTGCTGTTGAACAGACTATTGTCTTCCCAGTCAGCTGGGCTGAAATGTAGGCCCCCCAGTGATATCCTCATCCTCATCACCATCATCAGGGGTTTATGAAGCGCTGTGTACCATGTACTGTGCTAAGCATTGTGAGTACAGAAGAGTGAAACACTCTCTGCCTTCAAGGACCCAGTGGCGAGGTGAACCTTACGTACATATATAGGTAGATACAAGGTAGATACACAGCAGGCGTGAGTACAAGGGAAATTTAGATGGGAAAACACTAGCAGCCAAGGGGGGAGCTAGAGGTGAGGGCTGAAAATGTTTCCTGCAGAAGCTGGTATTTGAGGAGGGTTCTTGAAGGCCGGGGATTCTGGGGTTTTTTTTGGGGGGGGGGCTAGTTAATGGGGTTAAGTGACTTGCCCAGGGTCACACAGCTAGTAAGTGTTATGTGTCTTAGGCTGGATTTGAACTCAGGTCCTCCCGACTCCAGGGTCAGTGCTCTATCCACTATGCCACCTAGCTGCCCCTTAGGCCAGGGATTCTTAGAGCCAAAGGTGAGAAGGGAGAACATCTCAGAACAGCCAGTGAAAAGGCATAGAAATTGGAATAGTGCGTCAGTATGGTTGAACTGTGGGGAGTATGAGGAAGGGAGCAACATCTAAGAAGACTGGTCACAAAGAAAGGAGCCAAATTGTGAAGAACTTTAAATGACAAACAGACGAGTTTATGTTTGATCCGAGAAGTCACAGGGAACTACTGCAGTTCATTGAAGAAGGTCATAGGTGTAACTTGTCCAGACCCCCTGCTTTAGCAAATTCACTTTGCAGATTGTGTGGAAAGAAGCTTGGAAACCAGGCAGGCTGTTTCACATAGTCCAAGCAAGAGGTGAGGAAGGCCTAGGTTGGCGGCTTTGCGGCAGAAAAAAGGGCATCTATGAGAGAAGTGTTTCAGAAGTAGAAATGATAAGATTTCAGATTGTATCTTGGACGTGTGGAGGCAGTGAGAGGGAGAAATTGAGGATTGTACTAAGCTTGTAAACCTGGATGAGTAGACAGATAATGGTGCCTTCTGCAACGGAGGTGTCTAACAGCTGGCTTGTGGCCTGTGTGGGGTGCACACCACGTTTCCTGAATGGGGCCAAACCAGATTAAAATGTAATAACAAAATAAATAAAAATATAGTAAAACATAGATAAGATTACATTTTGAAACTAAGTCAATATGCAGCCCTCAGGGATCCTTATGGTAGATTATTGGGCCCCATTTCTATTTGAGTTGGACGTCACTGTTGTGTAATAATAGGGAAGTTTAGAAGAAGGGTGAGTTTTGGGAAAAGATGACCAGTTGTGTTTTGAACATGTTGAAAATGAGATTCTTATGAGCCCTCTACTTTGAAATGCCCAATATGTGTGTGTGTTTTTTTTCATTTCTTTTACATTGTTGTTGTAATTGTACATATTATTTTCCTGGTTTGGGATGAAGGTGATGTAAAGATAAGAGATGGCAATAAATATTTAAAATGTTACTTTTAAAAATAGCCTAATAAGTTCACTGAAAATTTGTAGATGTTTTTAAAATCACATATTTAAAGGGAAAATGTTCTGATAAAACTTTGAGATATTTCCAAAATAACATTACCAACTGAAATAATAGTCCTAAATATATAATCAAATGTACTATAGAAAAAGAGAAAATTTTGATAAATCTTATACATTTAATGCTTTTTCTCTTCTGAGTCATGTGGAGGGAGTTTCGACCAGCCATCAGCCAAAACAATAAATATTCAGTGAGAAGTTTAGAACATGATTTTTTAAATTCATTGTTCATAGGGACCTTCTCTCATAGGTGCCATCTAATGGGTTGAAGATATGATCCTAGAGCTTTTATTTCCTGTAAATGATTACACTGAAAAGAATACTGGTCTGGGAGTCTGGAGATTTGGAACCTAGTTACAGTTTTGCCATAACCTCAGACAAATCTCTTCACTTATGTGGACCTCAGTTTCCCTCATTTTTAAAATGAAGGTGCTAGCCCAGGTGATCCTCTTTGGGTCTCTTTAGCTTCAAAAACATTATTGCATTTGCCATTTGAGATGTACAGACTCAATCCTTTAGGTGTAACAAGGAAGGAGGAATCACTTTTGGCCGTTATGATCAGGAAAGACTTCATGAAAAAGGTGGCATTTGAATTGGCTGTTGAAGGATAGGTGAATATAAGAGAGGAGAGAAGGACATAGTAGTTCCCCAGACTTGATATTTCATCTGCCATCTCCCACATAACTGTCTCTTGTTGGTTGCTGCACCCTGCGCCCAGCAATGCATGCCATTCTCACCTCACCTTTTAGAAGTCACTAGTTTCCTGTAAGGGTTAACTCAGGAGTCTATATAGAAACTTTTCCCTTACCCAACAATTACAAGTTGCTTTGTGTTTACTTTTCTGGGACAAAATGTAAGCCTCTTGAAGGCAATG
Source organism: Phascolarctos cinereus (assembly GCF_003287225.1). Classification (NCBI taxonomy): domain Eukaryota; kingdom Metazoa; phylum Chordata; class Mammalia; order Diprotodontia; family Phascolarctidae; genus Phascolarctos; species Phascolarctos cinereus. The sequence goes on from NW_027555736.1 coordinate 229,655,180, forward strand.
ACTGTTTTGATTTTGTCCATATACAGTGCCCAGCACAATACCTTGTACATGGTAAGTGTTTAATAAATGTTTGATGACTTGCATTTAGTTTAATCCAGAAGTGGTTGGAGAGCCATTGAAGGTTTTGGAGCAAATTGAGGGAAATGATCCAAATGGTGCTTTGCAAAGAGTAATCCAGTGGCAGCATGTAAGATAGATTGAAGAAGGAGGAAGAATGGAGGAGGAGTCTGAAGTTAAGGAGGGGCGTTGCAATAGCCCTGGCATTCTGTGAGGAGAGATTGAACTAGCTTAGCCTTAGCTTCAGGAAGAAGGGAAGAGTCATCAGCATGTGACAAGAGTGTGAATACTGGAAGAGAGGAAGAAGTAAAAAAATCACTGAAGAGATTTTGAGTCTTAAGTGACTGGAAACAATTGACCAAAGTATGCATTTCCGTAAGAGTTCTTGTTTCCTGGCGTAACACTGACTTACACTTTCCTTTTCTTTACAGTACCTGGGCCATGTGGAAGTTGATGAATCAAGAGGAATGCATATTTGTGAAGATGCTGTAAAGAGACTGAAAGCTGTATGTATATTTGTTGGTCAACATGTTGGTCCATGTGCTGTTGTTTGTTTGTCTAAAAACTGTTACCCATATAACTGAAGCAATCCAGTATCATACTTAATAATGAGAACTTGTTTCCTTTAAGGAAAAATGTGGGTTTGCTAATACAAACCACATATGGTGGTCACCGATCCACACTGCAACCTTTTGATTTGACAAACGTTCCTGTGGGGAAAAAAAATTATTTTTTTTTTTCAGTCCATGCTGCATGCTTGGAACCAAAATTTTTGAATTTTTTGGAGTTAAGTCAAGTGGGGCAGCTAGGCGGTGCAGCAGTTAGAGCACTGGCCCTGAAGTCAGTAGGACCTGAGTTCAAATCTAGCCTCTGACACTTACTGTGTGACCCTGGGCAAGTCACTTAACCCCAATTCTCTTAAAAAAAAAACCCAAAAAACAAAGTAATTCAGGAAACATTTCTTGCGTGCCTGCTGTTTTGTAGGCATGGTAAATGAGATACATTAGTATTTGAGGAGAGACATGATGGCTTAGCAGAGAGTGAGCAGAGGATAGAGATGGAGCCAGCCTTGAAATCAGGAAGGTCAGGGATTTGAGTCCCACTTCTGACTGTGTGGCCCTAGGCAAGACATTTAACCTACCAGTGTCCCTGGAAGCTCTGAAACAGTAAGCTGCAAAACACTTGCTGATCAGCTTCGGTGTGATAGGACACTCCTCATGGGGAGTCCTGTGTGCCGAGGAAGTCACAGACCTAGCTGAGAGGCTGCCTCACCTGCCAGAAAAAGCCCTCCATCTGGGTTTAAATCCCCAGCTTTGCTGTCTTCTGCTTGTATAACCTTCAGCAAGCCCCTTCCCTTCCCTAGTCTGTTTCCTTGTGTGTAAAAGGAGGGAATTGGACTGGATTTCCTCCAAGGTCCTTCTTCTTCTGGATTAGTGATCCTATTTTAAAGACCCTTCCAGCTTTAAATCCTCTGACCCTATAGATACTCCAATTAAAGTACATATATTTCAGAACAAGGTGAAAATCCACCTCATTTTTATCCCCATCTCTGCTTCCACAGTGAATGTGTGTGTGTATACACAGACATATACACGTATGGATATACACATGTATGTGTGTGTACACAAATACACACTTTTCCTAGGTCTTCCCCAATATAGCTCAACTCAACACTCTAAACTCCACTATATATGCAAAATGGAAGACCCTTTTCTAGGATGTACTATTCATTTTGCCTGAATTTCATGTGAGACATGTATGAGTCTATTTGAGAAAGGTTGGTTTTTTTTGTGGGGGGGGGGTTCTGTTTTGTTTTGATTCGAAGAAAAAAATAGTAAGCAACATAGGTTCTGAATTCTATGGGGGTTAAATAAAACTTTGAATTTTCTATTATTGGATAGATAAGAAGATTGTTGAATCATCTGATACCTGTCTCCCTCTGGGCGAATGAATTACTCCCTTTCTCCAACATGCTCTTTCACTATTACTGCACAAGCTTACTTCTGGCATGCCAAATTTATCCTTATCCCAAAGAGCATTAAAGACCTATTGCTTTGGGTTTGTCAATGAAAGGCTGCCATTGGGATTGCTTCTAATGACTGCTTTTTCTAATAGTGCTTAGTAATTCAAACTTTTCTTCTAAAGTGCATTCTGGATAATGTTTTGTCTGAATCTTCAAGTATCTTTGAGATAGAATATCAAGGAAGCAACCAACTCAGAGAGGTCAAGGAAGATATTGTATGTAAAAGAACACGGATTGTTATAATCAATGGTGCAATTAGGAGAAAAGGAAAGCCCTTAAAATAATGCATTGTGGTAGCTAAAAAACTATATTGCCATCTATACATCTGCTCTGAGTTCAAGTCCAGCCTCAGACACTTAACATTTACTAGCTGTGTGACCTTAAGTCACTTACTCCCCATTGCCCCCCCCCCAAAAAAAAAGAAAGAAAAAAAGAAACAAGCCTAGACTCCTGGTTACTTTGTCTAGTGCCAACTTTATGCTGACTTACTGTCTGTTCAGATATGGCTCCCAAAGTCTTGGCACTTCATTAGGTGAGAAAGCAGACTTGAGATTTGCTTGTGGCCTCTTTCAGGCTACTCTGGGAGCTGTGCAAAAGAACTGTCACAAGAGGTGAACTTACAAAAAAAAAATCCACCTGCATTTTATTCGTCTTTTAGTTCTTCCAAAGTTGAAAAATATCAAGTCTGACTTCTAAGGAGAAAACAAAACAAAAAACCTCTCTCCTAAAGTCACAGGACCCAGAATGAGCTGTTCTGGGAACAGGTGAGTGCAGATGACTGGAAGGGGAGATGGCAGGCAAAAGTCCCTCCTCAGATACTTAACAACAACAACAACAGACAACCTGTTTAGCAGAAACTGTGATAAATACACAACAATGGGAGACAAGTAAAAATGAAGAACAGTGAGGAAAAAATACAATTAACCAGTATGAAAATTTTTTAAGAAGTGTTTACAATTTTAAGGAGTTTGTAGAGGTTACCTAATGGCAGCCTTTTCCACATTCCATCAGTTTTCTACTCCTGATAATAGGGTTATTTCTGCTGTTTTGGCACATGTAACTGTGGTCTATAGATGTCCTGTGAATGCACTCCCCAATTAAGTATCACCTAAGAATTTCATTTTTCACATCTGCTTCAACTGGTTAAGAGTAGGAAAAAGAACACCTTCTGTTTTTGATCATTAGTTCTCCTGAAAAATTATGGGAAAAATTTGAAGCATTGATAATACATTGGATAGTTTAAAAATTAGCTAAATATTAAGGCTATTACTGAAATTTCATTGCCAGAGAAAAAGGCATATGTGGTTTTTTTAAGTCCGCTCCTAGTACTTGACTTTCCTAAGGTGTGCAATTTCAGTCTACTGTTTTTATTTAAATTGGAAAAGGGAAAAAGCAATAAAAGCTTCTTTATATACACCTCCAGGTCAGTATACTCAAACTTACATATAATCCAAGGGGGAGCAGGAGGGTGTCACTTTTTTTTTACATTATCAAGACCTGAAAGTTGCAAGGATTTCACGAAGGATGATTTTGAAATTTGTCAAAGAATATTTGACAATAGTGCTTGAGTAGTTTAATGTACTGTCTCAGAGAAACTCAAAGCAAGCACATTGCTTTTCTAGTCAGAGCTGTACTATGTGTATGCAACCTTTGGTAAGAATAACGTTTAGATTTTATATTAGTGGAAGTGAAGATTCTTTGATATTCTTTGGAAGTAGTGTGTTGTTTTTTTGATTGTGTATACTTTTTTCTGTTGTAAACTATTGAAAGACTGATGATCTTTTGAATAACTAGTTTTTGTTTGTTGATTTTTTGGGGGGGGTGTTACATATAGTAATACTTAGATCTCTTGGAGTTTCGTTCTTAACCAGAAAGCTTAATTATTTGAGGCCATGAGACTTATTTGTACCATGACGTTCTAGTGAATATTAATATTTACCAGATGTGATTAAGAAATTATTAGTTTTACCTATACCAGAGAATATTACAAACCTTTTCAATGCATGATCAATTCAGATACACACCTTCATTTTTCTAGATCTGCAAAGAGATTGGTATCTGTTGGTAGTAATTTCACAAGACATATTTAATCTTTTCAATTTTAGAAAAGCCTGGCTATTTTGGCCGCTCTGGCACATCTGGAATTTAATTCTCTCCCTTTTTCCCCCGCTTTTCATCTCTGTCCCTCCTTTCCCTACTCCTTCCTCTTTTATTTCTTTCCCCCCTCTCATCTTCCTTTCCTACTTTACTTTTCTTCCTTCTTTCTCCTTTTCCTGACTTTTCTCTCTTTCTTTTAAATGTAAGGTGTATAGGGGAGGGAGGATGATCCCTCAACCCCAATTTAACTACCCTCATACTAGAACAAACAAAGGCCCTCAGCGATGTTTTAGGGTCAGGTGTCTACATTTATGGAACGTGCTCTGTAACCTCATGAAGTTGATTGGGAGACTCATCAAATTGATCAGGGATTCCCCTAATCAATCCCCCTTTCATAAATAGAATTGATTTATTGGATAAATATGATAATTTTCCTATATTTAAGTAGAAGCATCCTCTACGTCCCACCCCTTCTTCCAAGTTTCCTTTCCATAAAATATCATGTTGAAAGGCCAACAGAATTTCAAAAATTCTGAAAGTCTTCAGAATTCTGTGGTATCCCATTCATATTGGACCATATATAAGTTGATGATTTTTTTCTTCTTTGAAAGCTTTGTTGTGTGCAACTTCTAGTTGCCTTTCCTCCCTGTACCAAAACATTCATTCAACAAAAATGATATGAAATGGCCCTCTGGCCTTTTTTATATTTGCTGTTTATTTTTTATCTAGCTGCTGATTGTATATAAAATCATCTTAACCGTAACTGAGTACGTTATTCCATGTAAACAAGACTATGTTTTTCTAGAAAAACTCCCAACCTAGTCTGCTGCAGAAAGAAAGAGTTTGGAGTCACATAACCTGCTCCATCAGAGGCTTGTATTATGCCAAATGCTGTGTCTTTAGTGTTTTTCATAAATGATAAAGCTTCCATTTCGACTTTGCTGTAAAAATACAGGCGCTGTTGGAGAATAAGCCTACAGAATGAGGCTTATGCTAAGGCAATAACAAGTCTTTGAAACTTATTTGAGTTTAAAATTTTAAAGAATTATGTAGTGGTGATGCACCAAAAATCTGATAGAAACATGAACTTCACAAAGACCAATGACTCCGGAATTATGTGATTCTTGAATTAAAAAGGAACTTAGCATTGTGATGCTGTTTGAATTTTGGAAGAAATTCAAAAAGCAACAAGAAATCTCACTTTCTCATTCTTTCCCCACCCCCAGTCTTAAGTAATCCCTTCTACTTTTAAAGTTATTTCAATATAATTTAGGAAATATCTGTACATAGACATAAACTAGAGCTGCTGTTAATTTGCAGCATCTTTAATACATGATAACTAGTCTCCGCTGTAACATTTTCCAAGATGCAAATAAGATGTTTAGTAATATTGCCCAAATTAGCCCCAACAACATTAACTTCCCTCAGTATAAGTCTACTTATCATCCCATTTATAACGTTGTTCCTAGGGATTGAGGTCCCTTTCCCCCAAATTTATATTGCTACTTTGCCTAACACCATGTTTTTGTGGAACCAATTTAAGACTATCAGGTCTCTCTGCTTAGAACTAGTGATATTCTCAAGTGGGAAGTAACTAGAACTGGAATGGGATCTGGTTTGAGAATCAAAAAATACAATTGAATATGCCATTTATTATACCTGACTTTAAATTACCCACCTGAACATGTGTATCACCAACTTTGGAAAGCCTTTATTTCTTGTGTATCACATTTGTATTTTGCTGTGTTTCAACTTATTATGCCATTTACAGATGATCAGGATTTCCTTGATAATTGATTGGCAGTGGACTGATGACAGAAATGTCTGTTGTCCATCTAGTGTTCTCATGATACTTCTCAGAATTCATTTAATTGGATTGAAAGGTTGCAGTTTTCTAAGCAATTTCTTAAAAGATAAACTAGAATTTTATATATCTCTTGACTCAGATGTAAAATGCATTTAAAAAGGAAAGTCTTTTTCCCATTGTTTATGTGTTGCTCCCTCTTTGTTTTAGTTTTAAATTAGCTTCATTGTACTACTAGTTTCTAATATGTTCGGTTTTTAAAAAACTTAACTATTTGATATATTTGTTTTAATATATGTTCTTGTTTTAGCAGGTAAAAGAATCATAATTTAATTGTTATTAAATGAGCATTAGAAGTATTCACTAAACTATTAACTTGTAATATTTTAAAAATTCAGTTTGCATGTCAGCTCTTCCATTAACATTTGGGATCTTTTTAAAGAAAGAAAAATATATTCTTCACGTTTAACAAGCGCTTTGCTGAAAACCAAATTAATTAACTGACAATTTCCCTACACTCTTTCCCTTCCACAAGAATGAGGTAGCCACTGATGAATCTCCTAGCTTTTGCTGCAACTTTCAGGGCTGGTGGTTACTTAAAGTTTAACAAAACCACAATCACTGAGTTTGGCAGCAGAGATGGGCTCTTTTGCTCTCACTACATGAACTTCATTTTGATTACTTCAGTTTTACAAACATTTATTAAGCTCCTGCTGTGTGCAGGGCTGTGGAGAGACAAAGAAAAAATTGAATAGCCCCTGTCCTCAAGGAATTTACATTCATTCCAAATTCAAAATACCCTGCTGCTGTACTTTAGGATATTTGTGTTCTAGAAATGTGTTTTTGTTTTTCCTAAGAAAATTTTCCATTGTTTATGATTACACTGTATGGATTTACAAACCTTAAAATTACGTGCAAGGATTTAGTCAAGATATTTTTGTATGATAAGTGTCTATTTCTAGAACAGAATTCCTAGCTTTTTTTATGTCAGATCTTTTTTGGCTGTCTGAGACCCCTTTTCAGAGTGATGTTTTTAAATGCATAAATTAGAATGCATAGAATTACAAAGGAAACAGTTACATTGAAATACAGTTTTCGAATATTTCTTAAAACGAGTTCATGGACTCCATGTTAAGGTCCCCTGTTTTATAAAATAGATCCAATACTAAAAACAAATAAATGTAAAAATCTTGAGGTACAGTGTGAGCAAATCCAGGAAATATGAACTGAAAACTGAAGCTCTCCACTCCTAGCTTCTTCAGGTCTTTGATTTGACAGGTTGGTGGCATTACACTAACTGGCCTTAAAAACTGATTCAAGTTTAATTACACATTTTTTCTTTATCAAAGGTTAAATGTTTAATGAATAATAGTATATCTAGTTTGTTTCATAAGTATTTAGTAAATTGCAATTTCTTCCTTTGTAACAGTGGCCAGTTTTTATAATTTTGTAAAAATTATTAAAGTTCTTTAAAATGTATACTTGAATTGTAGTTACCAACCTCTTTTGTCCAAGCCTTTCCAGAAAATATACAAAGCTTTGTTAAGGGGGAGGGGAGAATTTCCTTTTTCCCTAAATCTAGATTATGGTCCACTGACTTGATTGATTCCCAGATTAATCTGTCCTCCTGACACCAGTTGTACCAAGTGCAGTGGCTTGATGCTCTCTGCAGGCGGTTAAGGCGAAATCCATCTGTTCTTTTTCCCAAATACACTCATGTATGGTGTCTGTGTTTAAAAGAAGCAGATCTTGATAGACAAGCAAATGGAATTCCATGCACTACCAAGTGTAAAGATCTTTGGAACTGGGCTATTGCCAGTTCTTTAATATGGCACACAAACTTTTTCTTATCTAGTGTAGAGAGCTCCACCGGTTTACAATTTGGGAAAAACAATAATATGAATTAAGGACTTAGCCTTGATACACATTCATTTAAAAAAAGAACCTTAAGTTTTGGGGGGTTTTTTAGGGGGTGGGGATATAATTGTGGACCTTCTTCCCTGGAGATAGCCTTGTCAGTTGATATCTTCCATAGCGGTGCTTTGCCAGTTGTAAAGGGAAGAATGTTTTGGGAACCATCCTTCTCATATAAAAGGACCCTATAATTGTTCAGAAATTTAAAATGTAAATTTTATCAGACTAAGGAGTCCTCATGCTTCTCTGCTGCCAAATTTAGAGAATTACTGTATTAAGAGAAATCAGTGGGATTACAGAAGAAAATGCCAGACTAACCACTCTGCATGGGTGCGGATCTGAAGTGATATTTTCTTCTCATCCTTCTTTTCACCAACTCTGGGGCTGTGTGATGCTTTTTTCTTTGTTTTCATGGGCCTTTCCTCTTTCCCTGTCACTCCCTGTATGGATAACTCTAAAACTCTTCCTCCCTCCCCTCCCCTCTTTATCCCTTCCCCAACTTTTGTATGTGCTTGTGGGTTTGAAACCCTGGGACATTTGTAGCCTCGTACAATAATAGCGCTCGACTTGTCCCTCCTGTTCCTCCAGGAAAGGAAGTTCTTCAAAGGCTTCTTTGGAAAAGTAAGTTTAATGCCCTGTTTGTGCTTGTTGTATAAGGAGTTACACCCCTGGTTTAGCACTGCATCTGTATATATGTATCATATATGCCAGTTTTTCAAAACTTAGAGTAACTTTGGTGTCAGTATTTTACTACTTATTAAGCAGTCCAAGGATTGACTTGGACAGTGTGTGGGGACTAAAAAGTAGGTTTCAAGTAATGTGTTTAATACTGAATGTCAGTTGATGTCCCAGGTAATCAAACATTTCTAGCAGAGCCAAGGAAATGATTTTAAAGTTTTGATCACTCATCAAGACTAGTTGTCAAAGGATCTTGATGAGGGGCTTGAGCTAGAATGACCCCCAGTATCCCTTGCAGGTCTAAATTTATGATCCTCTGTTCCCTGCCCACAGTATCATTCGTAAGGCAGCAAAACTAGAGCTTCTGTTTAATGTTCAGTATTAGAAAAGAAGCAAAGAAGAAAGTTCAAATTCAAGTGAAAATGAACTGTCTCCCAGATTTTGTCATCATAAATTCAAAACTACTTCCTTTAAACCACATTTAGCCAAAATTAAAATATAGAATTCTGGGAGTTCAGAAGCATTGTCTCCAGGAAGCCTGCCAATGTTTTAACACTATTACCTGAGAAAAATAAGTGTTTAATCATGGCTCATCATGAAGCCTGTCATTTATATTATGTCCTTTATAAGGACCACTCCAAAGACATAACTTTGTAATACTCATTCTTCCTAGTAAGGATTGAGAGTATGTAATCAGTCAACAGATTCATTTGGAGAAGAATACCATTCCATAGCTTGTGGTAAGTTTCTACTATTTTATTTACAAGACTTTCATCATTTACTTTTGCCAGAGTAGAGCTGAGTAGATCATAAAACATTTCAGAAAAAAATGTGTCATTTGATCTAAATATAAATTTCTGGAATCATTTTAATATGTTCGCAAAATACTTCAGCTGTTAATATTAATAATATAATGTTTTTGAAGAAAATATTAAGTTGAGATCTCTTTTCCCAATCAAGAAGACATCTTAATCATCACTTTATTTTAAAATGTTTTTGACCTAGTTGAGGTCATTTTTACAGTGGCTTAATTGAAATTGATTTTAAGAAATTTGACAGGTGATACAGTTCAATTTTTGCTGGCATTTTGAAATGAAAGGTCAAATAGGCTTTGCATGTCATGGGGAATTTTTAGCAAGTAGCTTGACTATCAGTCATATTAACTGTTCCTTTGTTCATGAGAAGCATGAATGGGGCAGCTAGGTTGGCACAGTGGAGAGAGTGCCAGGCCTGGAGTCAGAAAGACTCATCTTTCAAGTCTGGCTTCAAACACCTACTAGCTGTGTGACCCTGGGCAAGTCACTGAACACTGTTTGCCTCAGTTTCCTCATCTATAAAATGAGCTTGAGAAGGAAATGGCAAACCACTTCAGCATCTTTGCCAAGAAAACCCCAAATAGGATCATGAAGAGTTGGACAAGACTGAAAGATGGCTGTACCAACTATACCAATAACAACAAAGTTTCGTGACATCCATGTTTGGATGGGATCTGATACATATGACATCTTTTTGATTTAGCAAACGTTTAGTCCCTGTGAGGTCCAGTTCCAAGATGATAGACTCTAGATATAAAGTTTAAAACAAACAAACAAATAAACAAACTCAGCCCTCAAGGACCTTACATTCTATTGGAAGATAAAACACATAGCAATGGTAAATAAAGTATTATAGAAAGCTTTTCAATATTCTTTTTGAAATGCGGTTCCTAAAAGCAGTACCACATTGCCACAGTACACAATTTCCCACTTCTAATTCCTTCCACTTGGCTTCAAATAATTGGATGGCATAGTTAAGAATAGGGATTACATTTACATTGGTATTTCCATCATTCAGCCAACAAACATTAATGAAACCCTTACTGTATGCCAAGCACCATGCTCTGCAGTGGGAATACAAAGAAAAGCACACATTCTCATGGGGGAGAATTAGGCACATAGAAAATATAGAGAGAGAGGAAGTAGAAGGTAATCTAAAAGAAGGCATTAAGAGGTGAGGGGACCTGACAAGGCCTTCTACAGAAGGTGGACCTTGAGTTGGGTGTTGAAGACAGAAATTCCAAAAGGCAAAAGTCAGAGCATTCCAGACATGGGGGAAGGGCGTGGAAATGGCATGTCGTGTTTGAGGAACTGCAGAGAGGCCAGTGTGCTGGGTCATAGAGTACGTTGAAGAATGTGTAAGGTGTGAGAAGACTAGAAAGGTAGGAAGGGCTTGAAATGCCGAGCGATTTCATATTTGATCCTGCAGGATCAATGAAATCAAGTATGTGAATGTTCTTTATGTTCTGCAAATCACTTAACAAATGTAAGCAGTTGTTATTCTCTTTATTCACAAAGATGCATTAATTTGACCCACAGTATAAGCCCCTAAGTGGTGTAGTGGATAGAGCGCTGGGCTTGGAATCAGGAAGATTCATCTTTGTGAGTTCAAATCTGGCCTCAGATACTTCCTGGCTGTGTGACCCTGAGCAAGTCAGTTAACCCTGTTTGCCTCTGTTTCTCATCTGTAATATGAACTGGAGAAGACAATGGCAGACCACTCCAGTATCTTTGCCCAGAAAACCCCTAATGGGGTCACAAAAAGTCAGACATGACCGAAACAATTAAACAAGAAAATCATAATTAAAGACATAATATATTAAAGTATTTTATTGCAGGTTTTAATTGCATTGTACTACCTGGTCACACTTTATGACTAGAAAGGGGCAGGCACAGGTGAAACTATATTTGTATCACTTCTATAAGGCTAATTTGCAAACATTTTTTATAAAGTAAGATTCAGGAAGTACATTTCAACCACACAGATTTCCAGGAAATCACTTTCTAAACTTTTTGATATTAAAGTTAAACGTCATTTTTCAAAAAAATGTTTATCTCTAATAAAAGTGCCCCTCCAAACAATTAAATTAATCATGCTAATATTTACTAGGTAGAGCTGTTTACAGTTTGGCTAAAATGTTAGAACACTGATCTTGAGGATGTTTTCAGCAGAGCTTTTCTGAAAGAAATTCTCGGGACAGCTAGGTGGCACAGTGGATGGAGCACTGGCCCTGGATTCAGGAGTAGCTCAGTTCAAATCTAGCCTCAGGCACATAACACTTCCTAGCTGTGTGACCCTGGGCAAATCACTTAACCCCATTGCCTAGCCAAAATAAACGAATGAACGAATGAATGAATAAATAAAAAGAAATTCTCATAATTTTTTGGGCAAAAATAATGAATTTTTCAAGGAGTGGTTTTTCCCCTGGTCTAGTAAATAAGTGAATCTTCGTTTTATGACAAAGTACAATTTTAAAAGGAAGGTTTTCATCCTAAGATTTTTAAACCCTTAATTAGTCATCATAGCTAAGAAGTAGACTGCTGAGAAAGAAAACCCAAACTCTAAAGATCCTTGGATCACTTGTATATTGATGAGAGCTGACAATGAACAGGGCTTTATAATAAATGCTGAGGGTGGCTAAATTGCATTTATTAATTATAGGAACTGCCCCTCCTAGTAGTTCAGAAATTATAATCTGAAGGTATTAAAATGAGAAGGGAAACAGACACTTACAAAGACATAGCAAACACCATTTTGTAAATAAGAATGAGTTACAGGATTTGAACTGTTCATCCTGATCCTGACTTACTTTTGCTAAGAGTCCCAGCCCTGCCTCTTCTCCCCTGAGCAGACTCCTGGCCCTACCTAGTCCTGCTTTCTCTTGTTCCTAAGGATAACATTGATATTATAAATTTCAGCAGTGTGGCATAAATGAATTTAGGTTTTGCTATAGAACTGTCATGTACTAAGTATTCCTCTATCTGTGATAAGATGATATTTCTAAGCCTATTTCAGGAGTTGAGAGAATTCCAAATCAAAGGCTCAAAGAATTATTTACTTGAATATTTTCTCTTTCTTTGTATGCCTAGCACTTAGCACAGTGCATGGCACACCATAGGCACTTAATAAGTGTTTAGTGACTAACTGATTCCAAGCCTTCTATGATCCAGCCTAATAAGATTTTGCTGAATACATCATCTAGCCATACTACCTATAGCATCAGCAGCGCCATTCCTAATCTTGGCCTTCTGGAGATTATCATATGCCAGTAAATCTGACAGCTTAAGCTAGACACATGCACATATGCACAAACATACCATCACACTCACACAAACACAAATTATTGCAAAACAGGCACATGGTGCACTTAAAGTAGATTTTTAATAAATCTTACTGTTTATTTGAATGCTTCAGCTAAAGTCCTACTCTGATTCTCCATTAGTCTCAGACACTTGGTAGCCGTGTGACCCTGGGCAAGTCACCTAACCTCTGTTTGCCTCAGTTTCCATATCTGTAAAATGGAGATAATAATAACACCTACCTCCCAGAGTCATTGTGAGGATCAAATGAGATAATAATTATAAAGCACTTAGCACAGTGCCTGGCACACAGGAGGCATTATACAAATGTTAGCCATTACCTTTTATTACTGTGGCACAGAGTGACACTGGGTACTCCAAGGCCATGTCAGTGGCTCATCACCAAGTTGGCATCAAAAGGATAAACTGTGCAGCCACAGCAACTCTCAAAGACCACCTGCTATGTTACAGAACAGTTGTGTTCTACATTTTTACTTTCTCCATACCAATGAAGTCACAGATGTTGTAGTACTGGAATAGCTGAATCATAACATTCTCTAAGTAGCGTTTCTGTCTTGTGGGAAGGGACAGGAAAAAGAAATTCTTTGTTCCAGATCACAGTTTTTTAAACTTTATTTTATTTTCTATTTATGGAATAAAAGAAGCATTTCTGTAACACACAGTGTTTTAAACCCACCTACCTGTATAACTTCTGCATTGAAAAATATTTATTCCTAGCTTCCTAAACAGTTCAGGACAAAGTCAACAGTAAGGAGCTAAGTCCTCCAGCTACTTTAATTTTTGTCTCTATAAAAATCTGAAAACCGTGTTATACACCAAAGGAAACTCCCTATCCTCTCACTTAGGTTTTCCGTTCTTAGGGAATCTTAGAGTTTATCAAGTCTAAGATCAGTATGTACATTGCTGTGACTTATATAATAAACCTTTGCTATGTACTTTAATATGTCTAAATTACAGTAAGCAGAAGAATGTTCAGTGTGTTGCCATGATCATTTTGTTTGAAGTCACCGAGCCTTAGTGTAAAAGTTACCAAAATAATTGACTTGAGTTTTTTATATTCCATTTTGTTAGCTCTGGTTAATGCCATGCCCAACATTGTTTTGTTCAAATCATTGTCTCTGTAGTGTTTTGTGGCAATTGCCACAAATAAGGAATAGAACATTTAGAAATAGCACACTATGTTATTTTAGTATTATGAAGTAGAAGGGTTTTTTTAAGTATGTGTGTAGTTTTTCTTTTAAAAGACCTTCATCTTCAAATTCCATGGTATAAATGTTTCATGAGGTGCATGGCTACATATATTCTTAAATCAGTTTTCTCAGGTTATAGTTTAGATCATTTAAAGGCATCACTTTCTGTGGTGAAAGGACCATAGTTCAGTGAGTCTTAAAGTATGTCATAGTAACTCATGACATGTTCATCTTTAATATTAAAATACTTCCTTTATTGAAAATGCTTGGCCCTAGGGCAGTGGATAGAGCACTGGCCCTGGAGTCAGGAGGACCTGAGTTCAAATCCAGCCCCAGACACATAATAGTCACTAGCTGTGTAGCTGTGTGACCCTGGGAAAGTCACTTAACCCCATTGCCTAGGCAAAAAAAAAAAATGCTTGGCCCGTATCAAAAGAACGATACTAAATTCTAATCCTTCAGTTAGAGAAATACTGCACAATGCATTTCTTATGTGGTGCATATGTAACTCAAGTTTACTTGTTTCTAGTGACTATATACGTAGTAGCTTCTGCAGAAAGCATTTGGAATTAACAGGGATCTCCTCTATATTTCTTTTGTGTGTGTGGTTTTTTGTTTTTGGGGGGGTTTTTTGGTGAGGCACTTGGGGTTAAATGACTTGCCCAGGGTCACACAACTACTAAGTGTCAAATGTCTAAGGCTGGATTTGAACTCAGGTCCTCCTGACTCCAGGGCCGGAGCTCTATACACTGTGCCACCTAGCTGCCTCTTCTCTCCATTTCTAAGACAGCTCAGGAAGGATAAGCTAAAAGTTTTCCTCATATACAGGCTTAAGAATCATTCTTTTCCAGGAACACACCTACCTGTGCGGTGCTCAATATGAATCCAACCTTTTTGTTACAATGTGGTTGGTGAACCGTGGACTCCTCCAGAGAGCATCATGGTATTTTCTCTCTAGGGAAGGGCAGAAACTCAGAAATTTCACATAAAAACCCAGTGAGTGAGTGATGTGGGAGAATGTGGACTTGGAAAAATGGTTTTCCAGTTCCTCTTGGTGCTATTGCTTTTTATATATGTCAGAACGTATATTCCAAAGAATAAAACAGAAATAAGAATCCAGAAAGAACATATCTAATAAAGTACAAAAAAGATTAACGTCATACAGGAAAGGGTGTGGGAATTAAAATAGCAGCAAGGAGGAAAAGGGAGGGTATACCAGACACTCCCTCATTTAGGGAGAAAGAACCAAGTCCATTCCCCAGTAGATAAGTGGTCAAAGGATGTGAACAAATGGTTTTCACAAAAAGAATTACAAACTATACATGACCCCATGAAAACATGCTTCAAGTCACTGATGGTAAGAAAAGCACAAAATAAACACAGCTTTAAGATTTCACTTCACTCCATAAAAGATGGGAATAGTCAGTTCTGGAGAGGCTGTGGGAAGACAGGCATACTAAGAGCTTTGCAGTAGTCCAGTTGTTCTGGATTTCAGTTTGGAATTATGTGATAAAAGTGACTAAATTGTCCATACCCTTTGACCCAGCAATCTCATTATTGGATGAGTACTACAAGAAAGCAAAAGTCAGAAATGAAGGTCCAGTACAAACCGAACATATTGCCACACTCTGGTAGTAAACAATTGAAAACAAAGAGGGGACCCATGAAGAGGGAGATGGTGAAAAAATTACAGTCTAAGAGTGTAACGTTGTAGTCGTACAGTGAGAAATGATAAATGTTAGGAATACGGAGAAACATAAGAACGTTCCTATGAACTGATACACAGGGATATGGAGAATCAAAAGAAGAATAAACAATGACTACAACAAAGTAGATGAGAAGCTCACTAAAAGAAAATTACGCTCGAGTCATGGAAAAACCCAGCAAAGATCCTTCAGAACAGATAATAAAACATATCTCATCCCTCACTTCAAGGAATGAAAAGCCAGTAGGGCAGACTTGTCAGCTATCCACTCTAAATCAGACGTTTTTACTTTATGCGTTCGGTCTGAAGGGAGAATGGGAAAGAACTGTGATGTAACAATTAGGCGCCAATGAAACACATTTTAAGAAAAAGAACTAAGAAGTTGCCAGAGGCAGCAATCCAGAACTTGCCATAAGGAATTAATTAGGATAGACCTTAAACCCCAGTGAGCAGTGGTCCTCCCTTCACCATAGGCATGATGCCTCCAGGCCCCTCTGACTGAAGGTATGAATATATTGAAAGAATTCCTGTATCTCGTAGCTCTGGGGAAAATTCAGTATCTGAAAAGTTACCTTTTTAATTGCACTGTTATAGTCTCGGACTCTTCAAGAGTTGTAATGTTCCTTTTCACATCGGAAAGCTTTGGTGAGGATGCAAGATAAAACGGGAGATTTCATTCCATGTCCTGTAGCAGAGACGTGAATTCCATTGGTTCCCTTCATCTAGGGCTGTTCTGTCTTTGGTTCTTCAAAAAATCTTCCCTGGATAATTCTGCACATCACGTTCTTGCCATCTCATAATGAATTCATCCTTCATGATGGAATAAGGGTGGTTTCTTTTGTGCCTTCTGTGCTAGGGTTGCTTCATCGCAGAGTCCAGTCAATGTCAGGTTAGTGAACATCCATGCTTACCTTAGAAAATGCAGTTTCCAGATGTGTTGCCATCGCCTAACTGAATCCTTTCTTATAGCATCCATGCTGACAAGCAGTCATCCAAATTCTGCTTGAAGACTTCCAGTGACCAGGAACTGAATACCTTTTGGGCAGTTTTGATTGTTAGAAAGGTCCATTTTGCTTGAAAGGAGCCTAAATCTACTTCTCTCTGACTTCTGCCCATGCACCTAATTCTTCCCTGTCAGGCCTAACAGAACAATTTTCATTCCTTTTCCATGTGACAAGCCATTAAAAAATTTGAAGCCACCTGTTATATCTTCTCTAAGTTAGTCTCCTGTCTAAACATCTCCAATCTTCCACGGATCTTCCTATGGCATGTTCTCTAGTTCCTGCATTATTCTAATCACTCCAGGCTATCACTGTGCTGCTGAAATGTGGCATCCAGAACTAGAGAAGGTACTCTAGATATGTGATCTGATCAGGGCTATCACATCCCTTGTTTGAGAGGCTCTCTCTTTTAATGCAGCCAAGGACTACGTTAGCTTTTGACTTCTGTGTCGCGTGTGCACTCATATAGTCCACTAAAATCCACGGCCCTCTTTAGCACAAACTGTGGTCATTGTGTCTTCCCCATCCTGTTCGTTATTCCTCTTAAATTTCATCTTATTAGATTTGGTCCCTTATTCTAACCAGTGGAGTTTTTTGGGTCTTTTAAAATCCTAACACTTGTCATTCAATGAGTTTGCTCTTCCTATCCAAAGAACTAGGTCCAAAACTTGCCCCTGCAATTTATTAGCTGTGTAATCATATGTGAGTCAGTTCATCTTTCTTGAATGCAGTTTTTATCTGTAACAAGGTGATAATCATATTCTTGCAGCCTACCTTACAAGATTGATGTGAGGAAAGTGCTTTATAAAACTTTAAGTACTACATAAATGTGAGCTGTGATTATAATTGCACCTGAAACACATCCCAGGTGTGTGCTTACCAGTTTATATTATTATTTAAAAGGGAAAAACAGCTAGAAGCCAGCCAATTGACCTATAATTACTCTAATTTTTTTTTTTACTTTTTGAATGGAGCATAACTAAAACAAGCAACAGACAATAAAGGAGATATGAAAAGGATAGGATTCGGTTCTTTTATTATCACCATAGTTAATCCAGAACTCTTTTTATTTCAAATTCTTTTTTTGTAGGAAAAAATGATCCTACAAGCCTGGAATTAATTTGCTATATACAGTTCCCTCTCTAAAGCCAATAATTCTCTGACCTGACCTTCTAGCAGCTATTTCATGTTCCTTCCTGATACCCATATTGAAACCAACTTTTATTCCTGTTCATTAAATTACCGATGAATTTCTCATATGTTCAGGACAGATTTTATTTGTGAAGTGTACATATTTTCTCCATTCAGTGTTAATGCTGGTTAAGCAACTTACTGATTTGGTAATTTATAATAAATCCAGCACTTGCTTTCACTTTCTCCAGTGTCAGATTATTTAAATTGTCAGTTGATTGCTTCTTTTTAAGCACACAGTACTGTTGGCTAAGGTAGAAAATAATTTTAAAAGCCAAACATCAAAGTATTTAGCAAGAATAAAGAGTGCACTTTCGAAATTCACAGCGAACTAAATCCCATTTCCTGTCATTGACCCACAGGTTAACATGGTGGCTTGACAAATGAAGTTCGGTGGTTTAGGCTCTGAATCAAAGCAAGGCCTTTCCTTTTCATACAGACCATATTTTACAGAATGATTTCCTCTATGTTGTGAATCTGTATTCTTTATTTTATTGACTCTGGTCAGTGTTAACTCCACCTCTAGCTTTGATGTCATTGGTAAAGTAGAACGTGTTGAGACAGTGGTGTTAAAATAATTCTTAATGTGTCATATCAACATTTCTGCTGCCACATTTCTGTCTTACCAATACTAGGGTGTCAAGTGTTCTTAAAAAAATATGCTTATGCCATTAAGTGTTCTCAAAGTCTCCATTCTAAATGCAAAACTGCTATATTTGTCTTTGGACACTTTTCCCCTGGATCCTCTGGTCAGCTGACTTTAACCCAACTCCTTCTGTATTGGTCACTTTAAAAAAAAACCTTGCTTATGACTATGAAATGAAATACTGTCCTTTTGTGACATACCATAAATTATAAGGGGCAGCCAGGTAGCACACAGGGGATAGTGCCTGGAGTCAGGAAAACTCCTCTTCCTGAGTTCGGATTAGGCCTTAGACTGTTACTTGCTGTGTGACCTTGGCAAGTCACTGAATCTTGTTTGCCTCAGTTTCCTCATCTGTAAAATGAGCTAGAGAAGGAAGTGGCAAACCACTTCAGTATGTTTGCCAAGAAAACGTCAAATGCGGTCACAGAGAGGGAGACATGACTGAAAAACAACAAAAAATAAATTAGAAAACTGATGCTTCACTAACTCAAGCTTGAGATCATTTGAAGATTGTGGCTTTGATCCATTGCTTATGAGATACAGTATTTAGGAATCACTGACTGGTAAGCTGGTTTAGAGCTTGAAGATTTAATATCCAATCAGAGATCCTGTTTATCCAAAGCAACCTGGACCCGAGTTCAGCTGTAGGACAAACCATCTAAGGGAGGTAGCAGTTACTAAGCAGACTATAGTAACGGAATGAGATTGTAAGAACAGGACAAAACAAGAAAAATTCCATGGGATTGTTAGGATATTGTAGTGGACAAAGCCCTTTATTGACAAAGGAATAGTCATAGAAAAGGTTTATATCAGAAAGCACATCAGTATGTTTCCCATAAAATAAGTGCCATTTCTAAGACAGCCCAGTAATGACACAAAGAATGACACAAAGGGGTATATTTAAGGCCATGCCCCCACCCCACGCAGCGAAGCCTCCGAGTATTATCTGAGTAGAGATTGGTTTTATACCACTTTATTCTCTTTTAGAGGCTGCAGTCTAGCTGTTTAAGGTTTCTCTTCTTGTTCTTGTGACAGTATCCTAATATGAAGTTGACATACTCCATTTCCAGTCATCATTTCATATTATTTTGTTTGTGCCCCTTAAAGCAGGTAAGGAAAAAAAAAGCCATTAAAATGACATTGCAAACTCTCCCATTGCCTTTCTTTCAGAGAAATCATATGCCAGCCTATTCTTGAGTGTATCTTTGTATCTCCAAACCTAATTTTTTCTGCAGCAAAAAAATTAAATTCGTATTGCATTAAAGATACAACTGTTTTCAGTTGATCTTCTTGACAACTTCTAGTTGTCACCACATATTTGGTGCTCAATTAAAAATGGACAAACATTTTTGTGCTAATCTTGAAAAAAATAATAATCATTAGCTCTTTCACTGGTAAAATGAAAATGTTGATTTGGTTGTCCCCTTCTAGCACTGAATCTGTGGTGCTATGATAAAAAAAAAAAACCAACAAAAAATGCACAATAACAGTTCTTGGGCCTTGGGCTTTACCATGATAATTTAAAAAGATGCTGTGATACTGCCACACACACTGGGGGCATTAGGGGTTGTGGGACTGGTCAGTGCCCAAATTTAGGCCTGGTATGTTGTTACCTATTCCATTTAAGTACGTGTTTAGAAGCTACTTGTGGTGTAACTCCTTATGCATTTAATGTGTATCTTACTCTTGTTTTTTCTTGGTTGATGTTTGGAAATGGGTGAAGAATCTAACCTTGAGTTCTTTGCCCTTGACTGAATGTGATAACCTGGTTTTGACTCCACCTGTCCCCTCCCCCCTTTACTTAATTTCATCTTATTGTTTTGCATTGTGTTTCTCAATTACTGGCTTTGGCTTGGTTTTCCCTGAATGTTTTTGCAGTCTGGTTTGAGTATCTGGCTTTGGGCATCCCTCCTGAACTTGGACTCCATCTGCACTTATTGTTGTGATTCTTGAAAAGCACAGCTGGCTTTGTTTTTTTTCCTCAGGAAGGTGACACTGTTTGTTAATATTTTATATGTGTATATGTCTTTCTCTTGTCTTCTCTTGAAAGACTGGAAAGAAGGCCGTGAAAGCAGTCCTGTGGGTTTCAGCAGATGGACTCCGAGTTGTGGATGAAAAAACTAAGGTTAGATCTGTCTGGACTTGATTGCAATCATTTGTGTGGTGTGTGTTCTACCTAGTGGTCAGGTCTGATTCCATTAAGCTGTTGCAGTCACTGCACATCCTTCCACTTTGTCCAAAGTGCAGCCCTCTGAGGGATTTCTAGTATGCATGAAGCCAGCTGAGTTACTCATTACCCCCTTAAAAAGGAAATTTTCTCAGCAGTACACTTCTGCCTTGTTTCACATGACAGAGCATGTTTGTTCTGCTCAACATTAGCATTGAATGTTAAAATCTGGGTCTTTTTTGCTCCTATATATAACAAAGCTGTTACCTACCAGAGGTTTTGCTTGAATTATGACTAACCATGTCTGAACCTGCATGTCTTTCCTTCCTGAACAGTATGTTTTGAGAAGTGATGTTTAAATTGATTAACCTGCTTTTTTGCCAGAAGCCCCTGTTAAAACAAATCTCACGAACCTGGAGGTTGGTTCATTTAATAAACATTTATTTAGGTCCCATAAATTATGTAAGCACTCTGAGCAGCATTCACTGCGTGAGAGAAAGTGATTCCACAGGACTCAGCTTGACCTTGACATTGTGTGTCTGTGGGTCTGGAGGATAGAGAAGAAAGACTGTCTTAGGGGCAGAATTGTTACAAAGATACAAGTAATCTTACATAAAAATCTCCCAAGAAATGGCCAAAGGCCAGGAGTTTCTTAGCTCAGATATGACCTCTGCAGTTAGTTAAACCTAGAAATTACCTTTGTTCTGGAAGAAGGGGAAAAAAGCTTATCAGATAAAGAGCACTTTTTACCACATGGCTTTTAACTTGCCTAATTTAGTTGATTATTCAAAACTTTTATGACCAAAATTGTAGTAATTTCATCACTTTTGAGGAGTTTTACTCTCTCCCTCATACTAAAAATAAAAATAAAGAGTGGCCTTAGAGGTAAATGGTTGCTAGCATTAGCAGTCATTTTGTTCAGTTTTTCCATCAGAATGTGGGTATTTTTCTTGATGCCATCCTGGAGGAGCACGGCCTCTCTTGGAGTGGTGGAATACATTGCTTTACAGTTGGGGGTGTGATACTGCTCCCTGGTGGCCCAATACAACATTACTAGTGGTTTTGCTCAGATAATAAATCCAGTGATACTGGTATTGGTGTCGATGTCTATGCCAAAGGAAATAACTATTTTCACAAGCTATCATGAGACCATCTCACCCAAGTAATAAATAGAATTGGCTCTAGACCTCACATGTTTGCTTTTAAGGTATTTCTCCTTAAAGTACATTTTTTTTTTTGGAAGCCATTTCATAATGTGTTCTTTATAGAATTCATTGAATGTTTTAGTCGGTGGAAAACTTGCTAAAACAGTCATAAAAATTTAAAATGCAAGTTCCTAAGGAAGAGAAAAGGGAAAAATCAAGATCTGAAGTACAATGCGTAGCAGGAAGACAGATTTCTATAAACTCAAGGCAACTATGGGATCATGTGGTAGCATGGAAAGAATACTGAAAATTTGTGGTTCAGCTCTGAGTCTGAATCCCATTTCTACCTCTTTGTGCCTGTGTGATGTTGGGCAAGGCACCGAACCTTTACAAGGGGGCTGGACCTTGAAGGTCCCATCTACCTCTAAATTTGTGATCCAAGACTTTCCACCAAACCTGAGAATCCAGGGCAAAAAGATGAATCCAACAAATGAACAGAATGATTGCCCAAAGTCAAATCTAAGAACACTAAAGCAATAAAAGAGATAAGAAAGGTAACCAACCAGTCCACAAGCATTACAATGTGGACAGAGAATAGAGAACTGGCCTTGAGGCCAAGAAGACACGGGTTCAAGTCCTGCCTCTCACTGTGATCTTGTGTAAGTCGCTTAACCTCTCAGTTCTCTAGGTAAATCTTTTAAGAGTATAAATTGAGAAGGTGCCAACCTGCATTGCTAGAAGGAATTTTCTTGACCAGGAATCCCCCTGTGCCATAGGTCAGGTACTGGGGCTCAGAGCTAGAGTTACAAAGAGAAAAATGACATGGTTCTTGCCCTCAAGTTGCTTGTAGTCTGTTGGGGGAGACAATGTGTTCACAGATAAATACATGCAAAAGAAATACAAGGTAATTGGGGAGGTAGTTCTGCTAGCAGGAACTGGAGGGATTAGGGAGGGCTTCATGTGGAAGGGCAGGTTTGTGAGCAGTTTGAAGGAAACAGTGGATGAAGTGAGTACATTCCCGGCGTGGGGGACCAGCTGGTAGGTTACAGAGAGAAACTGTCGCATTTGAGGGACAGCAAAACTTGGCCGTAGTTATGTTTGTGGACCACAGTGGAGGAACTAGTCGGTAGGGAGAGACTGGAGCTGGGGATGGGGGGGAAGTAGGGGTGATTATGGACTCGATTTGCTTAGAGAAGACGAGAGGAAATGGCACCAAAGGAACATGTAGAAAGATTGCCCCTGGCAAAGAGAAGCATCACTTCTTCATCAGAGACGGGAGTAAAGGAGGAGAGAATGGAAGATGAAAAGGCAATTCAAGATGTAGACAAAAAAAGGAAGTGAGGTCATAATAAATGACGTCTTATCTCATCAGTGAGGTATGAGGAGACGTGGTCTTCACCTGAGAGGATGGGGGAAAGAGAACGTGTGAGAAGCTTGAAGAGATGAGAAGGTTTGAACCGTCTTTGTGGATAGTGAGATATAGAATCAGGGAGAAGGAAAAGAATTGTCTCAATAATAGGATTCTTTTTTTTTTTAACTCTGTAATGGAAAAGTAGTCAATTGTTTTAAAAGTTCTTTGGCAGGGAAGGAAAAGTGCTGAAATACTACCTTTTCCTCTGTCCCTCCAAAAATCCAAACAACTGTGGCCATATAATAATAATGAATAAAGGTCCCATGTAGAACAAGGGAGTGCCAAAATGGAAGGAAGATTGCCCTTAAAGACAATAGTGCTTATCAAACCTAGTTCTACTTAATCAGTTTCCTTAGACTATTTACAGAAGGTTTTACAAAACTTCTTACTAACTGCTGTTTCTGAGGAATATGAAGCGGACAGAAGACGGGAAAAAGGGCAAGTATAAATACTCATCTTGAAAAGGAAAAAAAGGACCTATCAGCTCAACAATGGTACTTGGAGAAATGCTGACCAAAAAAATCATCAAATAAGTCATACACACTTACTTAAAGAGCACAGGCTGCTTGATAATAAGGCTATATGGTAAGCAAGCAATTCCTGCTAAGCCAAGAATGAAATTCATTCTTTTCTATGAAATCTAGGAAAGAAGGGGAAAATATTAAATAATGTGACTTTGCTAACAGTTTTTGTTCTATACTAGACAACTTTTATCATAAAATTAGAAAGATAGTAGTTTAAACCATTTCACCAGACTCTAGTCTTCTACAAGACATCTCTAGGGTCCCTTGAGTGTAATGTCAAAGCAGATGTTTTTTGACTTGTATCTCTCATATCACCTTTCATTCTACCCCAACACCTCCAATATTAAAATTCCAGATTATGAATAACACTACGAGAAAGTTTCATAAGCTCGGAATTTTAAAAACACTATTTTAGATCATTCTGTCAGATATCTAACTAGAATATCACTCTCAAAATGAAGTTGTTAATACCTTAACATCAATTTAGAGGAATATGAACCCGTGGAAATCATCACTAACAAAAACTGGAGAAAGAGAAATTCAAATTACAGTCACGACAAAATGTTTTAAGTAATTGGGATATAACCTACCAAGACAAGAATAAGCCCAACATAACAATTAACTGTAAAACAACTTTAAGAAAAATAAAGGAAAAAATTAAAAATTGGAGATATGTTGAATGACAAAAATTGATCACATTCTAAATCACAAAAAAAGTTAGAAATCTTTTTTAAATAAGATCAAGAAGCCATCCATTTTGCATGCTATATTTTAGTTGAATTTCGTGGTCCTTTTTTTTTTTAATCTTCTGGAAGCAGTGAGCTGACTCAAATGACCTCTTGAAATCTCTTGTAGTTCTACAATTCTCTTTATTTTAATGTGTGCCTAACATATATAGGATGTTCCAAAAATGCAGTTTTAAACTTAGTATTAATAATAATGATAGCTATCGTAGCTTTAATAACTTAAAACTTCACTAAGACTTGTGGGACACCCTGTATTTGCACACATATGAATATGGATACGGATATAAGTGTATATAAAATATAGATTGTTGGGTCATGGACCACTTTGGCAGTGTGGTAAAGTATATGGGATGGACGTCTTCTCAGAATAATGTTTTTAAATGCATAAAGTAAAATACTTAACATTATTAAAAAAGTCAATTCTGTTGAAATGAAGATGTCATTTTTTCCCCATTCAAACTCAAGGAACCTCTGAAATCTATCCATGGACCCAGATTAAGAACCCCTGGTCTAGATAAAAAAGCTGTGACACATAAATTTTTACATTTTGTTTTTATATCATTGTTACTTTAAAATAATTAGTTTTATCTCTATAGATATTAAATATAAGCTATATATAGACACACATGCACAGATTGGATAATATTCATCTGTTGCTCACAAAAATTTCATAATCTCTCCCTGTGATGCTCTTATCCTACCTTTCATGTGCACCCAAAAATGAATGTCTCCTTTCCTTTGGCTGGGTAGGTAGTAGGTAGCCAGATTTCTGAGCACATTCTTCTTTATTCTATATTAGGGTAAGATCCAAATGTTTCAGACTTTTGAATTTGAGTATTGTAAAATTAATAAAGCCTTTCTTTCCGTGTGCTTCAATTTTCTAGGACCTCATAGTTGACCAGACAATAGAGAAAGTTTCTTTCTGTGCCCCAGACAGGAACTTTGACAGGGCTTTCTCTTACATTTGTCGGGATGGCACTACACGACGCTGGATTTGCCATTGTTTCATGGCTGTTAAGGACACGGTGAGTTTGTGGCAGCCTGTTTTTTCATAATTGCATCCAGAAGCTGAGCTTTCTCCAAATTTGGTTAGTCATAAATTTCCCTCCCCAAAACACAGGTAAGAAACTAGATGCTACAGCAGCTGCTAATGATAACAGTGCCCAAGCATAACTTTTCTTCTTCCCATTTGGTCATCAAGTTACCTTCAAATAACCCAGCAACACATTAAGTAATGTGAATAGTAGACATTCAGGATTTGTCTATGGTCACTGGAGATTCACTAATGGACTCATGGCTGTGTACATTTCTTTTTGGTATATGTCTTCTTTTCTTATATTTTTTTTTTAAGAATTAAATATTTTGTTTTCAGTTCCAAATTCTCTCCCTTCTCTTCTCTCCCCCCATCCCTCCCAAGAAGGCAAGAGAAATAAAACCAATTATAAATATGTATAGACATACAAAACATTTCTGCATTGACCGTGCCCCCATTTCCCCCAAAAACAAGCAAGAGAAGGCAAGAAGTAGAAGAAGATATGCTTGTGCCTGTCCTTGAGTCCGCCAGGTGTCTTTGTGTAGGTGGAGAGCCTGTTTCCTCCTGAGTCTTTTTGAAGTGGTGGCTGGCCATCGTGTTGATGCAAGTCCTGCAGAGCGGGGCAGCTTCACAGCATCGCCAGCACTGTGCCGATTGTTCTTGTGCTGCTGCTCACTTCACTTCGCATCAGTCCGTCTCAGTCTTCCTGGGTTTTTTGGTGATCATCCCATTTATCATTTCTTACAGTAATGGGTATATATTTAAATTTGAAGTAACTCATTCTCAGAATTTCAGTTTTCTTAAACTTGAATGAAAGTCGGTAAGCCAGCCTAGGAGCTACTTTGATGAAATTAATAGCAGTTGTAAGCGCTGTATGTAAACTGGCCAAAAAAAGAAAAAAAGCCCTCAAAGGGACAAAAGTGTTGAAGTAGTATTTATTTGGTAATAGCTGGTGAGCCTCTTCAAAAGTGCTATTCTGATACCTCATTATGGCACGTAGGTGACATGCCCCTGGGCTCCGGAAGACTGGCAAGGCTTTAAGTATGTGGAGAAAGGCTCGTCATGAGAAAGCTGAATATAAGTTAACACACTATTTTGGCCAAGGCAGCTGAAGAAGACTGTCTATTAAAAAACAAAAGATTTGCACCAGCGCATCTGTTTGCATTTTTAATCAAATCACAGATCTCTTGAGGTACTGAAGTAATAAATAACTAGAAATGCTAAAAGCATCCAGGGTATCTGGTACAATAAGCTTGAGAGAGATTTTAATTTCTGTTTTTACGACCAGGAATTGATTTATAAATGCACATTTGTGAATGGCTAAAACTGTTATTAAAGAAAGGCAGTTTCTCTTGCAAAATTATCATTTTTTTAAGGAATTCCTTCCTGGTTTGAGTTCTATCATTCAGCAGAAGTTGAAGTCAGAGTTCAGATTTTTAAAAATCCAGACAGTAAAGAAACAATCTGACAGTTTATAAAGTCCAGCTGGAAAGTATGTGGATAACTAGAGCCCAACCTGGGAGGGAAAATGCTTCTGCTCTTCTGGAACTGGCTTAGCTCAAGCCATTGGGCCAACCCCAAGGATAAGGTGGAGAGAAGAGATTGAAGGGACAACATGCTCTTTCCTCTTCTTAGACTCCAGAAAAAGCTATTTTTCATTCTTGTCTAGACTTTCAAATCTTGAAAAGCTTCAGGGCTGGGATTGTCCCATTTTAATTTTAGAACAGTTTTTACCTCAAAGCCTTTCAAAGTTTCTTTGATTTCCCTAGGAGACTTTTTCTGCTTTTAAAACTTTGGACCTCCCGCCCACACTCTTTGGTATAAATAATAATCCAGCTGTATCACGTGTGATGCAGTTCCCCAGAAACCCTCAATGTTTTGACCTTTTGTTCTTCATTATTAGCTGGGTGACTGGGGTGATTCACTTGACCGTCAAATGTCTTAGGCAACTCTCTGAGTCTATGTAAGCTACAAACAAGTTGCTCATCTGCATTAGTTGATAGTTTCTGGATTGGGAGCTCCCTACGCTGATGAAATACTAGGTTCTGGCAGAGGAAAAAAAAGAATTCCATATTATACTTCCTTAGCAGATGTATCATTTTGTTGAAGGGATAGATGAAAACTTAATCAGATTCAGTCAGTATCATTTTTTAGCTAAGGAGCTCAAGGACAGTTAATAAGCACTGCAACTTTTCTTAAGGACAATAGGAATTTTAGAGCAATAATCGTGTCGTAATGTCTAAAACTATGAAGTCCATTAAAACTTCTTGTCATTGCTTGACCTTGTGTGTACATAGAGGAGGAAGCTTCCCACATCTATAATAAATGGGACCCTGGGAAGGACCCTCTGATTACAAACATCTTCATTATTGCTGGTGCCTGAAGTGGTCTCATCTCTTCTACATATTAGCCAGATAACCCTAGATAGGTCATGTGGCCTTTCTGAGCCTTGCTTTGCTCTTTTACAAAATGTAGGGTTGTACTAGATGTTTTTAAGGCCCCTTCCTACCAGTCTGTGTTTCTGTGAAAATCACTTAACAGGAGACAGAGCATGACATTCTGTAATTAGAAAGTTTACAATACATAATCTTCTTGGAGAAGAAATATAGTAACTTGAATTCATAAAGTTGTGTAGTTGTAATTACAAAAAAATACTTATTTTATATTACTACCAAGCTACACAAAAATCTGTCTTAGTACTCATTGCTGGGAGCTCTTCTGCTTCCAGACCCTCCTCCATCCACCCTGTAATTTCTTGAGGTAAGGAAGATGTTGGGAGTCCCAGCCCCTACCTAGCCCGGAGAAGTTGGCAGCACACTGAGACTAAGTAGAACTTTGACCACCCACTTCACCTGTCCCACTCCTAGGCAGGCCAGAAAGCAGTTGAGTGGTCAAAGCCCATCTTCGCTGGCTTTTGCCTGAATACCCCATCCTGTGGAAACTGTTAATGATGTAGTTGTAAATGTCACGAAGGAGCCTCGCTCTCCCACATACATCTAAAAAGGATCACAGATGAAAGAACAGTAAAGAAAGACAAAGAGAACAACAGTGAAGCCCCTCTGTCTAGTTCATAAGTGCATGAAAGGGAGGCTGGAAGGGGAAAGTGAGCTCAGGCTCCACTAAGGGAGATAATTTGTGGGTCATCAGAATCCCTAAAAACCCCAACCAAACAAATGGATGTTCTTGTTTCGAGAAAAATGCCCAGCTCTGTTAGAATCAGGGGACCAAGTTAAAAAAAAAATCCAGCAATCATCTCCTAAAAGAAATCCCTAACCAGAAACACTCAGAAATTTCATATTCCAAATCTAGAGCTTCCAAGTCAAAGAAAAAGAATACTATAAGCAGCCAGAAAGAAAGATCGCAGGTACCAAGAAACCATAGTCAGGATCACACAAAACTTTATGATAATTACATTTGAGAAAAGAAAATCTTGGAATACAGAATTCTAAAGAGTAGAAGAAAACTGCTTTTACAAACGAGAAACGCACTCTGAAACATTGAACCCAATTTTACAATGGAAAAAAATGGAGCTTTAATAGACTAGAGGACTTTCAAGTGTTCCCAGTAAAAAGACAAGAACTATTTACAATCTTTCAATTCTAAACATGAGTTGAGAGAAACCTTGAAAGAGTAATATGTGTGAGCATGAGCTTCCATGAATTTAACAAGGATGTATGTTGTCAACATTAATCTTTCATATAGTTTAAAAAATGTTTGCCGTAACGATTAGATAAGAAAAAATGTTGAGGAAATAAAGAAAACAAGCATCACTTTTGTAGATGGACACGATGTTTTAGAGAATCCTAAAAGTTCAATTAAAACACATCCACAAAAAATTATCAGTCTTTTTATTATTGCCAACAAAACTTAGCAGGCAGAGATAGAACAAGAAATTCCTGTCAAAAGAACAAATGGATATATAAAATGCCTGAGTGTGGACTTACTGAAACATATATAGCAATTTTGTGAATACCACTACAAAAAAGCTTTTACAAAAACACAGGCAAATTATTGGAGAAATATTGGTTGTGTATGGTTATGCCTTGCCAAGATAATAAAAATTACAGTACTACCTAAACTTTAGTTGCATATAATACCATATCGATTATACTAAGAAAGGGTAACTTTACAGGACTAGAAAAAATATCAAAATTCGTTCAGGCTATTGTGCAATCTCTAAGTGCCCTTTCTCAGTCATATTCCTTAGAAAAAGCCATCTATATTGACGACTTCCACTCCTCCACTTCCTTTCTTCATTCTTCAACCCTTTGCAATCTGGCTTCTGACCTAGTCATTCAATCGAAACTGTCTTCTCCAAAGTTACCAGTGGTCTCTTAATTATAAAATCTGATTGTCTTTTTCTCTGTTCTCATTCTTCTTGACCTCTGTTGTATTTGACACTCACCTTTTTTTCTTGCATGTTCTGTCCTCTCTAGTTTTATGACACTGATTTCTCTTGGTTCTCCTACTTATCTGACCACTCCTCTGTCTCCTTTAATGGCTTATAATCTGTATCACAGCCTTTAACTGTGTGTGTTCCCCAGTTTTGTCTTAGGCTGCCTTCTCTTCTCCCTTTATACTTTCTCTTGATAACTGTGAAAGACTTAAGAAATATAATCAGTCAAGACTGATGATAAATCATGTTTCCTACCTTTTGGCGAAGAGATGATGAACTGAAGGGGTAGAGTAAAACACTTTCAGACGAGACCAGTATGTGGTATTTTGTTTGATTATGCTTATTTGTTATAAGGGAAGGCTTTTATGGAGTGGGTTAGGGTTATGAGAAGAATTGGGGGGGATAGTGATACTCCACCCAAAAAAAGAAGGAAAGAAGCATCAGTGAAACATTTTTTAAAATACAGAAAAGATCATAAAGAATTTCAGAAGGGGACACAGGCAATCACTTATTTGGCACTTCTGTGACAAAATTAATATGTACTTTAAAATAAAAACAAGCTGTGTGTAATAGAGATTTGCAGTGTTGTATACAAACCTTTTTCTGTTCTTTGTGTAAGGAAATGTCTACATTAATTGACATCGAGTTCATAATAACAAATGATATTTTATAAATACTTTTTTAAGTTACTTAATGTAAGTGACAAGTTATCCGATAATTTCCCAAAAGCAGGTTTTAACGTGGGAAAACAAAATAAATGGGGCAGTATATGAGATCATTAAACTCCATGGCTGGTGTGTGTGTGCGTCTGGCTTTTGAATTGATTTTTGAAGTTGGGCTTGATTAATAGAAAAGCATATACTAAGAGTTTAGGACATAAAAGTTATAATCTCAACTCTGTTACTGACTAGCTGAGTAACTTTAGGTAAGTAATTTAAGCTCTTTGGGCCTCAATTTTCTTATCAGTAG
The DNA here is from genome assembly GCF_003287225.1 of Phascolarctos cinereus. Lineage (NCBI taxonomy): Eukaryota > Metazoa > Chordata > Mammalia > Diprotodontia > Phascolarctidae > Phascolarctos > Phascolarctos cinereus. The sequence goes on from NW_027555736.1 coordinate 229,686,013, forward strand.
AATGAAGGAGAATGAAATTAGCTCCAGGGTTCTTTGGCCCTCTGATATTTTTCCTACTGCATAGGTTTTGTCAGGGTATTTTTCCCTCTAGGATCAACCCTCTATTATTCAGTAATATATACAGTTTTTTTCTGAACTCATTAAATTTCTAGTGTCAGTATGTACTGGGTTCCTGCAATTTGTATTGCATTTTCCACATTAATTTCTTAGAAGTTCCTTAGTAAATATCCTCATTGTTCTACCTATTCCATTTGAAGAATCCTGGATGGGGACTTAGCATAACCTATAATGATGCTTCCACAAAACATTTAAAAAGGACAAGCAGTATTCTAACCCTTTAAAAAGCCGTTGGTTTCCAATAAATGGCTAAGTCATAATGATCCCTTTACGCAAAGCTCACAATTTGTTTTTATTACAGATCTTCACTTTAAATAAGCAATTAGTAAAGCATAGTAAACAATCAGAGGTGGTGTGTTATGTTGGACAGAGAGCAGGCCTTAGTGTCAAGAGCAAGTTGTACATAATAGTTTTGCAGTTCCATGCGTAATCACCTTCTTTATTATACTGTGTTATGGAAATGTTTGTTTTATTCCATAAATTATAAATTGATTAATTAAAAAAAACAAAGAAGCAGCAGCAGCTTGACACTGGATTCAGATCCCACCTCTGAGACCTACTGGCCGTGGGGTCATTTAATTTCTCAGTGCTCCATGTACCGAGTTGCAACTCTAAGTTGAAGGCAAGGTACGGGCCCATGTTGGTAGGGAGTCTTGTCACTGGGAATTCCACTTGTCAATGAATATTTTTCAGAAAAAGTAAGTTAATTACCCTCCATTTGCTGTATTTTTCCATAGGCCCCAGAACAGTATAGAAGAAGCAGTTTTCATATATAAATAGAATTCCTGTGGCCATGTATGTTTGAACCCATTTTAAAGAAAATATATAGAGATTATGAAACATTAAGGTAGCAAATTGATTTTCCACGCTAACAGCTGGGAACTATTTTTTTTTTTGTGAGGCAGTCAGGGTTAAGTCACTTGCCCATGGTCACATAGCTAGTAAATGTCAAGTATCTGAGGCTGGATTTGAACTCAGGTCCTCCTGACTCCAAGACCAGAGTTCTATCACCTGTACCACCTAGTTGCCCCAATGAACTAAATTACCAAAAAAAAAAAATCCTTTTTTAGGCTGGATCTGAAGTCTTCAGAGATGATGAGAAACCTAAGGATAGACTCCCTCATATAAAGAAGTTTATTTGTGGCTCTTTTTATAAAGGTCAATTAGAGCCTCTAAGCCACTCCTTTACTATCTTTTAGGAAGTTTTGGCTTGCTTTTTAACCCTGTTACAAAAATAAAATGCCACTGCACTCTTCCCTTTTTACAGGGAGAAAGATTGAGCCACGCAGTAGGTTGTGCTTTTGCAGCCTGCCTGGAACGGAAACAGAAACGGGAGAAGGAGTGTGGTGTGACAGCCACTTTTGATGCCAGCCGGACCACATTTACCAGAGAAGGCTCCTTCCGAGTCACCACAGCCACTGAGCAAGCAGAAAGAGAAGAGGTCATGAGGCAAATCCAGGACACAAAGAAAGGTACAGTCTCATTATTTAGCAGCTGGAATCACTGCGTTACTCACAAGCACGTGAACTCAGAGAAATCCTAGACAAGATGTTGAAGAGAAGTTGGTGGTTCTGTGTTTGACAGACAGGTGTTAGTACATCTATTTAGAGAAGATCTTTTCTCCCTGTCCTTTGGCTTCTTAACTAGCCATTTTAATTTGTTACCTCAGTTAGTAATGGCATTAGCAAGACACAGTTGCCATCCCCTGTATTTGGAGGTGATATTTATGATGACACTGATTATTAGCTCTGGCTAAAAGAGGCAATGCAGTATACTGGCAGATAGACTTAGGAAGATAGGGGTTCGAGTCCTGTTATGACACAGACCAGCTTGAGTGATTGCTGGCAAGTGCTGCAGGCATCTCTTTAAAACTATAAGTAACATGCAAAGTTATCCTGGTTCAGCTTTGTCCCTGAGCCTGGAGTCATGGGACCCAGATTCAGGTCCCAGTGCTGCCGCTTACTGTGTGACCTTAGACAAGTCTTCTCTGGGCTCCATTTCCTCTTGTTTAAAGCAAGGAGCCTGGAGTACATTAGAGTACTCTGCAGTACATTAGAGTTCCAGGTCTGTGAGCCACTGATCCGTATCAATGGAGGGAATTTCTAACCTGAGAGCTCCCCAGCCCAGAGAAATCGCAGAAGTCTTTTTAGAATGCTTCAATTCAGGAAGCTGAATGATGAAGCAGCACAGACCTAGCCTAGCCCCTTTACTGTGGATTCAAAAAGTGTGGTTTAATCATTTGTATGTCAAACATAGAATAACATCTGTTAGTCACACACATTGGAACAGAAACTCTTCTAGTGATGAATATGATGGCTGTTCATGGCAGAACAACTTGACATTTAGGTTTAATACTCCATTTGAGTCTTCACTTTAGGTGCAGATCCTGATTAGAAGTAAGGCTCCAGCCGGACATCTCAGCTACACAGATGCAATTTTGTGGTGCTAGAATCAGTGAAATCTAATTGAAACTGAGCTCACTTGGACACTTTCTTTGCTAGAGCATGTCCTTTTTGGAAACCTATATGATGAGAACCCATGTGTAACTGCTTTTCTTCATGTCTGGCTCACTGGCAAGTTATAGTTGTTTGTAAATCATAAAGAGGGAACCACGAGATCTAAGGTCCCTTCCAACTTTAAAATCCTATTATCTTGAAATCTGTTTTTAGCTTTGTGACATGAGGGTAAGATTTCTTTTTTGTGAGTAATAAAAATAAGCCACACCTTTCCTACACTTTAATAACATTTAGAGGATGAGGCTATCTTGGAAAGATTTTTAATTCCGTAGTTTCGTGGGCTCTGATTATTTTGAAGAAGGCACAATTTCCCTTTTGCTTTTCCAAGCTGAAACAGATGTGAAGAGTACAGTGGCTTCATCGGCAATGCCCAGTAACACTGCCCCATCCCCCTCTTCTCCTACCTCCCCAACTGCTGACACCACTGCCTCTCTTGAGCTGAATAATCCCCATGCCATCCCTCGACGCCATGCACCGATTGAGCAGCTTGCCAGACAAGGTTCGTTCCGAGGCTTTCCTGCCCTCAGTCAGAAGATGTCGCCTTTTAAACGCCAGCTATCCCTGCGTATCAATGAGTTGCCTTCCACTATGCAAAGGAAGACTGACTTCCCCATCAAAAATACAGGTAAGGTTAGAATCCACCCGGCTTAGCAGCACCACTAATAGTCACTCCTTTGGTTTACCAAATGTGTTCTGATTCTCTGCATGAATAGGGGGCCCCTGCCAGCCAGCCCTGTCAGATAAGTTGCTGGTGTTGTCCACTGTAGTTTTCCAATGAAAGAAACTGAGACCAGAGAAGGGGATTGTTTTGATATTCTATTTCCCTTCCTATAGGGAATCCAGGAAGAGTCTGTCAGCCTCCTGCTAAAGAAAAAGAATCTCTAGTTTCCTTTTTTGTGTTCCTGTTTGGCAGTCAACAAGGGTAGATTAAAAAGACTTTGGAAATAAGTGCAATTAGAGAGACATAGAAAGTCAGATGGACTCAGAAGAACAGTTAAACTTTGTTTTTGTCCTTTTAATATTTACCCAAAGAGATGAAGGAAAGACTGAGGTTTCAGTCTAAAAACTGCTTGTTAGCCATAAGGGTATGTGCTCACGTATACTGCTTACATACCTGAGCATCTGTCCACATCTTTCTGTCTCTTGACTTTTTGCCCAGTTCCTGTAGTTGTGTGAACTTCATTGGGTCTTGAATTATAAGATCTAGTTAGTCTTTAATAGGTATCCTTCAGGAACTTGAGGGACTCCCTTCTCTCTCAGTTACTGTTGAGCTTTTATTACATTGTGATGTAGGGAAGCTTTCTTGTTCAAGATAGTCCTCTTATGGAATGCAATATAAAACCATATTGCTACTATTCTCTAGTGAAACCAGCCCATCTCTTGGGAGCTCCTAGATATTCAATATGTCTCACTTATGATATCTAGTGGCAAGAGAAGGAGTAGAGGTGGTTAGCCTTACTTCACAGATAAGGAGACTGGAATTCAGGGGAGTTCATTGATTTTTAACAAAATCACAAGGGTAGATTATAGGGCCCAGATTAAGGAAGTCCCTGGGCTCCTACTGTCATGCTCAGTTTATTAAACCTCGCCTGTCTATGAGCCCAGATAGCCCTGATGATATACACCTATGGTAGCCTTATTAAATTGCTTCTGAACTGAGCTCAGATCACAGACTATTGTTTAGTTGGGAAGACCTATCAAGATACAAGTAACTTCTAACTTATCTCTCCAGATTGCCACTGGCCCAAGAAAAAAAAAATCTCATATGGAAAACGGGAGAAAACAGGCATAGCATTTGGGGAGTTTATTAGGACCAGGTGAAATGTTGAGCTCAGGTGTACACCACTGGAGTTTTACCCTTTCCTGAAGTCAGGATAGATGTGGTTAAAGGTATTTGTGAAATTATGCTTCTTGAGCACACTGTTAATACTTTGTTTTGAGGATGATTGATACAACTTTCTTCCTCAAGTGAGGAGTTAATGTAAGGTGCCACCTTTGTGTTGATGAGGGTGTATTTCAGTGTTACTCACCTTTCCAATCTTGAATAATTCTTTGATTTCCAGTGCCAGAGGTAGAAGGGGAAGCAGAGAGCATCAGCTCCTTGTGCTCACAGATCACCAATGCCTTTAGCACACCCGAGGACCCTTTCTCATCTGCCCCAATGACCAAACCAGTGACAGTGGTGGCACCGCAGTCCCCTGCCTTTCAAGGTTGGTGTTATCTTAGTTTGCTTAGTAATTGAAACCTGGTATTCTTTCACTCTTCTAACTGTGCCTTGTGCTTTGTGGCTTGCCTCATTCCCTCTCTACAGTCTTGAGTTCCCCATTTTGCATGTATGTCCTCTGTCTGTCATCACATCCCCTAAACGACCCACATATTCCCAGCCTAAAGTTTCATCTGCCTTATTGAGACTTACAGTGCACAGTGGCTTTATATTTCATTTACATCCAGTGGATTTCTAATAAGTAACAAAATCAGGATTATTTCTGATTATATACCTTCTCTGAGTGGGTACTAACCTGGACACTTAGCCCACTGGGAGAAACATTTGAGTACACTGTCTGCCTGCTTTGAGAAAGAGGCATTGGGAAGATGCCTCTAATTTTCCACTCTGATTTATTTTGTCTTTTGTGACCAGTGAGCTGCAGTCTACATTAGCAAAAAAAGAACACACTAACTTCAAGTAAAACTGTGGTTCCTAGGGATACCAAATTCACACTTGGTTTTGAATCACTGGACAGAGCAAAGAAATGAGCCTTTACAGCTTATATTATAAACTTTTTAAAAGTGGTAGTAAAACTTCAGCTTCTGTCATTATTGCCTCTCTGTGTCCTTTGAGGAACAGTCTGGAAAGAATTAACTAAGAAATCTAACTTGTGCATTAGACCATAGCCCACACCTGTTGAAACAGTTCACAATATAGCAGTTACCTAGGTAATGTCATTTAAAATACAGACAAGTTCCCTTTAAAGTTATATTTGCTTTAATTGAACGAATGAGGCTTTGGTTGTAATCATGTGGTGCACATGGAAAAAGCCAAATATGATGGCTCCCCAATTTTTTTACCCTTACTAGAAGATATATGGGAGCTTAAGGGTAGAGAATGCTGGAATCATTACCTGAAAGGAAAGGAGCAAAGGTTGGGAGAGGTGTTTTGTTTTGTTTTGTTTTACTAAGGAAGATAGGGAGTAAGAAGTTGTATATATGAAAACTTCCAAAGGGAAAGAAAGAGCCTTGATCATTACTAGAAGGAAACAGTCATAGAGTCTTAAATTAGAATGGACTTAATCCCATGGAAAATGATGGCTCATGAGTAAATGAAAGGGCCTACTAAGTTTTTATTTATATATATGTTTTTATGTATTCACACACACACACACACACACACACACACTCTCTCTCACTCTCTCTCTCTCTCTCTCCATGATATAGAGCCTGAACAGAAAGAAAAATAGAGGGACTACTTGGTCTTTCTGGAAAGTGGTACCAGAGAGAAATGATTTCTCTAATTTGTTCTTTTCCAAAAAACTATAATTAGAACAGGAACATTTTGATGGTCCTAAGACAGATTTTGTCAAGCTTGATAGAGGAGTAACTGTATTTCATCTGATTATCTATTAGTGCAGCCTTTGCCAAAATTACTAACAAAAATGATCTTTGCTCTCTTGTGTCCATTTTTGTGCAAATATCGCATGTTGGCCTAATTGAACCAGCCCTCAGTCATCTGCACATTTTGCATGAATTAACTCCGTTGATGTTGTCTGCTCCCATTTTAGCTAATGGCACTGACCCTGCCTTCCATGTGTTTGCTGCTAAGCCAGCCCATACTGCTCTAGCACCCACAGCATTGCCTGTTCGTGAAACCAACCCTTGGGCCCATGCCCCTCCTGCTGCTAACAAGGAAGTTGCAGCTACACATTCGGGTAAGGCCGACACAGATGGTGGTGAGGATCCTGGGATCAGCCATGTGATCCTGGACCAAGACCCAGCCATGCACCTAGATGGGAAAGGGGAAAGAATCCTTAAAAACAAAAAACACAAAAGCAAGGCAGTTTCTCTTCTTGGAAATAATCGGTTCTGAAGATGATGTGATACGAAAGAAGAAAGCAAGAGATCTGATATTTTTGTGGGAGCATTGGTCTGATGGGCCACGGCTCCTGACCTAGGAGCCTGAAAGAAAATTTATCACCAGGATAAGACCCCCCAAAAAAACCCATAGTAACTTGTGGAAACGTGTTCACAGGCATCAAGACAGTGAACCATTTTTCTTTTATTCATTGAGAAATCTCGAGTGGATTACATCAATCTTAAAGAAGCTACCTTGGTTCTTTAGATTATCTTCAAACTTGTTTTTCTACTGAGGATGAGCTGTGGTCACTGGGGATTTTTGTCAGGCTCTGAACAGCTGATTTGGTCCTTTGAGACTTTTCAAAGCAGTTCAGCAGCCCCTGAGCCATCAACACATTTTGATGCGTTCTCTTTCATCCCTTCATAAAATCTTCACATCCAGTGACACAAAATGTCCAGCTAAGAGGATTTGTTCTGCGGTATTAACCAGTAAAATAACCATGGTTATCATAAGAAAGGGAAAATAAATATAACCAATTAACATTCCTCATTGTTTGTTTTGTTACAGGCACAGAGTGGGGTCCCTCATCTGGAGCAGCCTCACCAGGGATCTTTCAAGCCGGTCATCGGCGCACGCCTTCTGAAGCTGACCGATGGTTGGAAGAGGTTTCCAAAACAGTGCGGGCCCAGCAGCCCCAGGCTCCTGCTGCCCCCCTGCAGCCAATTCTCCAGACACCTCCACCTCCAGCTCTCTCCCAGCCAGCACCATCTTTCCAAGGAAGTGCATTCACCACCTCTCCACCTGTGCCAGTGGGTGTGGTTCCACCAATGCAACCAGCATTTGTCCCTACCCAACCCTACCCTATCGCCAATGGGATGCCCTATCCATCCTCAAATGTGCCTGTGGTTGGCATCACCCCCTCACAAATGGTGGCCAATGTGTTTGGCACCGCGGGCCATCCCCAGGCAAATCACCCCCATCAATCACCAAGCTTGGTCAAACAGCAGACATTCCCTCAGTATGAGATGAGCAGTACTATCACCAGCCCTTTCTTTAAGCCCTCTGCCCAGCACCTCAACGGTTCTGCTGCTTTCAATGGGGTAGACAATAGCAAGTTGGCCTCAGGAGACAAGCAGTTGGAGACTTCTGCTGCTGCTGACCCAGTGGATCCTTTTGAAGCTCAGTGGGCTGCATTAGAAGGCAAGTCCAGACAGCGCACGAACCCCTCACCAACTAATCCTTTCTCCAGTGACTTACAGAAGACATTTGAGATTGAACTTTAAGCAGTTCTCGTGGCTCGTGCATATGGTCTGTCTTTTAGCTGAGGGAAGTGGGTTCAAGGAGCAAAGGGGACTTTCTTTTTCTGATCAGCACACTTTTTGGTAATCCCAAAGGCCCTATGGAACAAGTCTGGGCAACAGTGCAGGAAGGAATGATTTTTAAGAAAATTACTTTTAAAAATCCCTACAGATGACCTGCCCTGCAGTTAGAGTAAAGGAGTCATGGAAATGCACCCCTCCCCTGCCTCTCTTCCTCTACATCCCACCTATCCTGGAGAAACAGAGTGGCTGAAGAGAAGGAGCAGAAAGCTGCACCCGAAGCCTGTTTGCAGGATGGAGAATGTGATGGAAAGTAAATGAAATCTACCTTTATTTTTCAGTACATCTGCCTGCCCCACATTTGACCACCTCATGGGCAAAGGAAAGTAGCCTGCTCCCAGCCTGAAGAGAGGAGGAGGAGGAAGAGGGGCAGCAGCTCAATGTGCTGCCTGCCGGAATTGAGGAGTAGGGGGAGGAAGCATCACTAGCCCAGCAAAGCTGTCTTTGGGGGGGAAAGGTGAGCTTCCACCTTAAGTAACAATGAATATTATATAAATATATGTATAAATATATTACAAAAAAAGCCAAAATTTTTATTTTTATGCATTTAGAATATTTTAAATAGTTCAATATTAAAAAGTCATAAGAGTTGTAAGTAATCTTGCCAAAGGGAAAAGGAGGTTAGCTGTAAGAAATTGTACATAAGATTGATTTATCATTGATTCCTATCAAAAGTAACCAGAGAAGGGAGGTTAGAGGGTGTGACGAAGGGGATTCCTGACTTGTTCTATAGCCTACATTGTAAGTAGCACATTGCAACAACAATCCTGAGTCATGACCAATAAAGTTCCTAGATGGTAGTCTTAAATAAAGACAATGGAAGAGCAGTACTGTCCTGGTTTTCAAACTGCTGCAGAATTCTGTTAGCTCTAAATTATATACAAATACATACACACATATGTATATATATACACATGTATGTATACACATGTACATGTATACATATATACACAAATATAGTCTGTATTTTCTTTTATGTATTGATGCTCTTTCCTTGTGTTGATCCTTTGCCTGCTTTTGAAACACTCCTGTGACAGTTACAGACAGAATCATCTACGCAAGGGAGTGACTGGGGCCATGTTTTACCTAGGTGGGCCTGTGACCTAGGTCTCAGTTGTCAGTTTTCTTCTTCTCCAACTTTGGTGAAGGTTTGGAGAGGGGAGAGATCCTGCTTCCTTTAGCTTTTCATGGTTTTCTCTCATCTGTTTTTATTAATGAAAAGTCCATTGCCAGCTATACCTATTGGACCTCTGGTAACAACATGAAATCCCATCTCATTTAATTTTACTTTTAAACGTTGGCCTTACAATCAAATGTAAGTTTTATATATATATATATACATACATATATATATATATATATATATATATATATATATATATATATACACACACACATACATATATATATATATATTTGTACTGATGACAATTTATAATCTGATTTAACAAAAATAAATGTTGGTGGAAAGAAGCTGTTGCCAGTGGGACTGTTCTTTCCCCATTTCTTCTCTAGCAACATCTATCCATTCATATTCTATTTTCTTTTCTGGCTAATTATGTCCTGGGCCTTAACAGCCCATAAACCCGCATGTTGTGGGTAGAAAATCTTTTTTTACTGGGTACCATTTAGAGTTCATATATCCAGCATTTGTTTTGATTCATAACCTGGTAGTCATAGGCTGGTCCTAGATTTCTCAATGAGATTTTCATTCAGAAGTTAAAACATATAATTAGAGACAGGACCATAGCTGCTTGTTAACTCTGCTTCTGGTGGTCCCTGGTTAGCGTTTATAATCACTGTTGTCCCCATGTGGGGCCTGAGTACAGGAGTTATATGTTGAAATAACTAAGAAATTTGGTACAGATCTGGGAAAGTCAGAACTTACCCTTATCACTTGTCCTGCCCAGGGCAGATGCTCGACCTGTAATTTCAGTGGCAGTAGAGACTTAAAAAACATAGTGAACTTTCCTTATGCTGTATTGCTCGTTTTGGTCTAATAAGACAACCACAGAAGTGTAAGAAAATGGACTTTATTTTCCAATTTCTGTAGACTCTGTGACAAAAAGAAATCTTGATAATATAGTTCCTAATAGTTAATATTTTCAAAGTAAGAAAATCTTCCCCACAGACTGTGTTCTCCTTGGAATGACAGAAGGAAGGAAGGTAGACTGAGAAATAGTCAACCATGATGCGGTTGGTTCCATTTCTAACCAGTGTCCAGCTATGATAACGGAGGAAGACACTGTCCCAAATGAGAGCCATCCTTTTCAAAGCCACACCATGTGCAGGGCTTGTGTTTCCATTTGGAGACAAGATTCCAGGTGTTCTGCCAATCCTGCTGGGACTTAGCCACGTGAATAAGTTGAGGTGGTTGTGCTCGTCCTCCCGTTAACACCTGGTGCTCTGTTAGTTTTGTGTTCGGTGTTTGGAACACAGTTACTTTGGAGATTCCTGCTTTAGTTAGTTCTGGTCTTCTCTGCATCCTTAGGGTATGGGGCAGCTTTGGGTTGATTGGAGCAGTTTAACCTGGATCTCTGTAAGAGGAATCCCCTCCCCTCAGGATCAAGGCTACAAGGTCTATGTTCCAAAGGGGAGAAACAGATTCAAACCCTATCTCTTCAGAGAAGGCTTTAAGATGAGTTTGTTTGATACCAGAAGCCATCTAGGCTGCAGAGCATTAGGGTGATGGTAGAAGCTCAGATCGGTGTCAGACTTGGCCTCAAAGAAGGGTTAGGTTCAAGCTAGCTATGGTTCAGATGCAGCGGAGTCACTGATCTTTATGCAACATGTGTGTTAACTCAGATGGACTGTACCTCAATGCCCATTCAGCCAATATTAGTAATGCTAGTCATTGACAGCAGCGGAAACTTTCTTCCAAAAAAATAATGAAAATACTGTGCACTAGTCCTGTGCCCTAGAGCTTGCTGTGGGAAGTAGCAGGCTTCCATTTTCATCTAAGCAGTCTCATTACAAAATGACTTATGATTGTGTCTGAAGAGCAAACAAAGAAAGCACAGGTGATTAGGGCAGGAGCTTATCGCAGCTGCTGCTGCTACAGTAGCTTTACAGTTGATGGGTTTTTAGAAAGGACAGCCTGCTATAGAACGGACGGCTGTGTTTACCTTCTGCCCACCCCACTCTGGCTGGCATGTCTTCCTTCTCACCAGCCACAGTGTTAGGGAGTGAGGGCAGGAGACGGCTTTCATCCCTGTTGCCAGACAGGACGGGCATGGGGCTGGTAGCGGGAACAGCTGGCACAACAGAAGCTAGAGTAGTATTCATTGCCACAAAGCTGGGCTTGCAGGATCAAGTCACAGTTGGCGAGCTCCGGCTGGTCGATGCACTCCCTGCTAGGGTCCCTGGGTGGTTCCACAGCTTCTAAGACAAAGCAACCTAGGTTATAGTGCTGTCTAAAGAAAGGTTATCCTATAACCTGCCATTTCAGTTCCTTGAAGGCCCAGTGACTTAATGCAGGTTCATTCCTTAACCCTGCAAATTCCGGGGGGGGGGGGGGTGTCATTATTAACTCCACTCCACTTCCCAACCTAATCCTCTCATCTCAAAAAACAATGTTCCAGTGGGACATACAAGGACATACACAGGTCAGCGCTTTTAATACAGGGGGACCCTCTTTCCCGAGTTGGTTCCAGGAAGCTAGATGATTTACAACTGGCCCACCTTCTTAAAAAGCATGTGAGATGGAGATGGCCTCATAAGAATAAAACCATAACTTTCTTGGCCTTTCAGGAGAGTAGGGAAGCCAGAGTAGGGCCAGACCCTGTAGTATTCTAGTAGTAGACAAAGTTTGGTCGGGTGCTTTTCTGAGTTGTCTCCCTCTTTCAGAATTCAGTGCTGCCCGTCTGAGGCTCCCAGCTTTATAATAATCCGCCGTTGGAAAGCTCCCCACCACCTGCTCTTACGACTGTCCTTTCCCCAAGCCAGTGCCCCAAATGCCTAGGTTTTAGATACACACAAATGGATTGTGGTGCATCTCATTGTGTTTCAAATTAACTTTGTTGTAAATTATTTAATTTCATCTCAAACTGTCTTTAAGGTTCCAAGTGTTTTTCTCAAGTGGTATGGATATCTACTTACAACTCAAATATATGTGTGTATGTGTGTACATATACACACATCTGTACATAAGTGTATGTATGCTACATATCTGTACATAAATGTACAGAGATTTAGATGCAAAGAAGGAAGGATGGAAGGAGAGAAAGAATTGGGTTGCTTAGGAAACCAGCTTTATCTTACCCTGCTTCCTTCACACACACATTATGCTCCAGCCAAACAGAACGGCTTTCTCTCTCTTGAACTTTTGCATTCCTAGGATGGGCACCCTAGCCATGGGACCCTATGCAAAGCACATTGCCTCCCTGGGCCTCAGTTTCCTTGTCTGCAGAATAAGGGAATTGGATTAAAGGATCTCTAAGGTGTCTTACAGTTCTTTGTTAATCTCTGAATTTTCTTCCCCTTTTATTTAGTGATCCCTCCTTATAAAAACTTTATTACTTATATTGGAGTGTGACCAAAAAAAGTCCCAGCAACTCTCAGAACTAATTCTGAGGAGTCTTTGTAGGATTGCCATGGCACCCAATTCCCTGTTTCTCTTAAGCACCTTTCCCACTTGAGTGTGCTGCTGCATGGGAAAGAATGCCCACTGTCCAGCCGCTGCTCAGTGAATATCTGCTAGAAGTAACAAAACCATCATTCTTCCCTTCTAGGTCTGGACCAATCACTTAATATTAGCTGTAAGGACTACAACTATTTGAGCCCTGACATTTCTCCTTGCTGAAAGTAGGGACTGCTAATTAGCCTTATCTAGTTAGCCCTACTTGAGGGCTAGATTAGTTCTGGGGAATTCTTGGGGGTAGGACATCATTCTCAGGTCCAGCCAGTGACCTGCTTGGGCTTTTTTTTCCTAAGTTTTGAGTTCCAAATTCTATCCCTCCTTCCTTCTCTTCCCTCCTCCCTGAAACAGTAAGCAGTCTCATGTAGGTTATACATGTGCAATCATGTAAAACATTTCCATATTAGTCATTTTGTGCAAGAAAACTTGGAAAGGAAGGGAGGAAAAAAGAAAAAGAAGGAAAGAAATCGAAAATTTGTATGCTTCAGTCTGTATTCAGAGAACATCAGTTCTTTCTTTGGAGGCAGATAGCATTTTTCATCATGAGTCCTTTAAGATTGTCTTAGATTATTATATTACTGAGACTAGCTAAGTCATTCACGGTTCTTCAACATACAGTATTGCTGTTACTGTGTACAATATTCTGGTTCTGCTCACTTCACTTTTTATCAGATCATGTAAGTCTTTCCAGGTTTTTCTGAAATCATCCTGCTTATAGTACAGTAGCATTCTATTATAACCCTATTATTTGTTCAATTGTACAATCACAATTTGTTTAGCCATTCCCCAATTGGGCATCTCCACAATTTCTAATTCTTAGCTATCACAAAAAGAGCTGCCACAAATATTTTTGTACACATGGGTCCTTTTCCATTTTTTATGATCTCTTTGGGATACAGACCTAACAGTGGTATTGCTGGATCAAAGAGTACATACAGTTGTATAGCTCTTTGGGCTTAGTTCCAGATTGCTCTCCAGAATGGTTGGATCAGTTCACAGGTCCACAAAAAGTGCATTAATGTTCCAGTTTTCCCACGTGCCCTCCAGCACTTAATCATGTTCCTTTTTTATTCTTTCAGATGAATTTTGTTACTGTTTTTTTCTAGTTCTATAAAAACTGTTTTTGATAATTTGGTATGGCACCAAATAAATAGATTAAAAGTATATTAGAAGATTAGCCAATCTGATGGGTGTCAGGTGGACACCTCAGAGTTGTTTTAATTTCCATTTCTCTAAACAGTAGTGATTTAGAACATTTCTTCATATGATTATAGATAGTTTTGATTTCTTTGTCTGAAGAACTGCCTGTTCATATCCTTTGACCATTTATCAGTTGGGGATGACATGTATTCTTATAAGTTTGACTAAGTTCTCTATATATTTGAGAAATAAGACCTTTATCAGAGATATTTGCTATAAAAATTTTTCTAGTTTTTCCTTTCTAATTTTGGTTGCATTGGTTTTGTTTTTACAAAACCTTTTTAATTTAATACAACCAAAATTATCCATTTTACATTTCATAATGCTATCCAGATATTGTTTGGTCCTAAATTCATCCCTTACCCATAGATCTGACAGGTAAACTATTCCATACTCTCCTAATTTGCTTATGGTATCACCCTTTATGTGTAAATCATGTACCCATTTTGACCTTATCTTGGTATATGGTGTGAGATGTTGGTCTGTACCTATTTTCTGCTATACTGTTTTCCAATTTTCCCAGCAAAAAGTTAGATTTTTAGGTTTATCAAACATTAAATTAATATGGTTATTGACTATAATGTATTGTGTACCTAATTTATTCCAGTGATCCACCACTCTGTTTCTTAACCAGTACCAGATTGTTTTGATAATGACAGCTTTATAATACAGTTTGAGGTCTGGTAGTCCACTAGGCCGCCTTCCTTCCCACAGTTTTTCATTGATTCCCTTGATATTCTTTACCTTTTGTTCTCTAGGATGAATTTTGTCACTACTTTTTCTAGTTCTATAAGATACTTTTTCGATAGTTTGGTATGGCACTGAATAAGTAGATTAATTTAAGGAGAACTGTTATTTTTATTGTATTGGCTTGGCCTACCCATGAGCAATTAATATTTTTCCAGTTGTTTAGATCTGATTTTATTAGTATAAAAGGTATTTTGTAATTGTGTTTATATAGTTCCTGGGTTTGTCTCTGCAGGCAGGCTCCCAAGTGTTTTATATTGTCTAGAGATATGTTAATCTACTTGGGGTTTTAAAGGTGTGGCCTGAGACATATCACAGAGCTCCCTCTCCTCCTTTGAACATAGAATTAGAATTAGGCCTTACATGTACACACAGTTGAGTTAGAATACAGAATGCAACTTCACCAGGATGGGGGGAAAGCTGAAGAATCATGCAAATGCTAAAATATCAACCTACCATACAGTTCAGATGTCATATTCTGACCTCCATAAGGAGGAAACCCTTGGTCCAACTGATTGGCAGACCAAAGGCCAGCCTCTTTCCTTCAACAGTGGTGGGCTGTGGTTCTAGCCCTGGCTTTTCTGCTGACCAGCTAGGTGACCTTAGGCAAATCACAACTATTTAGGACTTCAGTTGTTTCCTTGGTAAGAAGGTGGTAATTATATTGGCCACCCTATCTACCTGGCAAGATTGTAGTGAAGATCAAATGGGTTTGAGAGTGCTTTGAAAAGCACATTATAAATGTTTTTATTATTTTTAAGCCCAGATCCTACCTATTTCCAGAAACAATTGGTTCAGTGTAATGGAACATTATAAGAGACTGAATATCCTTGAAATCTATTAGAATGGGATTCCAGTCAAGTTGGCAAAAAGGAGAAAGCATTTAATTCTCTGAAAACAATAAAATAATGAGAGCAGGGACTCATCCCATCCTTTTACCTGAAGGCCTAGGACGGATCACCTTCACCTCTGTACTGCGGCTGACAGCCTGAGTCTCACTGTAGGCACTGCAGGTATAGGACCCTTCATCACGGGCTTGTGTGTTGTTAATCACCAAGGTTCCATCCTGGGACAGGTGGATGCGGTGGCCATCACCTCGCACAGGCACCCCATTCCTGGTAAAGAAAGGAATTTGGGGGTTATGCTGCTGAATGGGATACCACCCTTCAGTGCCCTGGGGTAATCCGGTCCATGGATGACCAAGAAGAGGTTAAGGCAAGTGCTGAAATTTCACCATAATCACAGATATTTATTTCTCAGAAAAAAACAGGCCATTTCTCCAGAATGGAAGTCAGATGCCTTCTGTCAGAGTGGAACTTATTTTAAGAGAGAGGAGAACTGTTCCCTCCTTTTAAGGAGGATCTTCTCATCTAAAGGTCAAGGCAAGATTTAAATAGCAGAAGCCCCCCAACTATCTCAAAGCAAAAATCTAATAAATCACTCAAGCTCAAAACTATGGTGGCATCCTTAAATCTTGCCTTCTCATCACCCAAAATTTGATCTGTTGTATTGATATCAGCCTCTTCCCCATCTCTCTTTCTCTTCCTAGATCCATCACCTTCACCTCAATTCAGGGAATCATCTCTTGCCAGGACTACTGTGATAGCCTTCTAACTGGTCTCTACTCTTATCCCCTCTCCAACCTGCAATTCACACACTGCCAAAATATGTTCTCTAGTGTACATCTCTGATCATGTCACACTTCCCTTTTCAGTGGAATGCCATTCTCCTCCAAATAAAGTCTAAACCCCTTATCCTATTTCTTAAGAACCTCCCCAGTCTGACTCCTGTCTTACTTTTCCAGCTTTATTTCACTGTGCTCCTCTTCACACACACTGTGCTCCAGCCAGACAGGACAACTTTGCCTCTCTCATGCTTTTGCGTGCCTAGAATGGACTCTTTCTCTTTGTCTCTACTACTGCAATCAGTCATTTCAAGTCCCTGATTCCTTCTCTTCCCACCCTTCTCTTGCTGAAAGTGATCTTTGCTCTTAATTACAGTCTGCCAGAAGTTACTTCTGTCCATCTCATCCTCTTCCACAGAGTCTTACTTTCAGCCCCCTATTGTGACATGGAGGCAACCTGGGTTCAGATTGCTGAAAATGAGACTAGCAGGCTCAGTAGCTAGACCTGAGTTCAAATCTGGTTCAGACATTTCCTGTATGACTTTTGGCATGTCACTTAACCTCTGTTTGCTTCAGTTTCCTCAACTATAAAATAAGGATAATAACAGTACCTATTTTCCAAAGTTGTAAGAATAAAATGAGGTAATATCTATAAAGTACTCAGCACAGTGATCACAGAGTAGGCATTATATAAATGCTAACATTATTAATAATAACAAGAATTGGGGCAGCTAGGTGGCGCAGTAGATAGAGCACCGGAGCCCTGGAGTCAGGAAGACCTGAGTTCAAATCCGGTCTCAGACCAGACACTTGACACTTACTAGCTGTGTGACCCTGGGCAAGTCACTTAACCCCAACTGCCTCGCAAAAAATAATAATAATAATGATAACAAGAATAGATTACTTAGCCAAGGTAACTCATGAATCAGAAAAATTAAAAATGCTGACTGGTTGAGGGCAGTGACTGACAGAATGACAAAAAAAGGAGTCAGCATGACAAAGGGAGGGGGAGAAGGTGTTAAGGATCCCATAGTTTTCAGACCATTTATAAACTTTAATCCTTATGCAGTAAGCAGTAAGTAGACATAGCATTAGAAACTGCATCATATTAATCTTGACATTGTCATCATAAATAAAACTAGAAGAAAGAAGGACCTTGCAACTGAAATGGGAGGATGGCTCATAGGTTGTCCTCAGAGAGACAAATAAAGGAATGAGCAGTGGTGGTTTTATTACACACTCAAAGGCAGCAAAAAACATTTCATGGGATGTTGATAAACATTTAGGGTTGTGACAAATATTTGCAAAAGCGTCACTATTAGAATAACTGCACCTTCTGTACCAGCATCTATTGCAGAAGATGAAGAGGCAGATGAAAAACTTGGTAAGACCTTCAAAATTTAATCAGTATATATTTTGGTACTCAGGTGAAAATAGGTGAGGATAAACTGAAGACATGGGTCATGAGAAAAGACTGAAAGAGGTCAGAAACTTGTAGATTATATAGTAGCCTTGTTTCTATATATTATACTTTTTTCAAGAAAATCATACACAAGCAAAATCAGCCCAATTAGGTTAAAAAAAAGGAAAGAAATTTGGAATTATGCAAATGAAGTGACTAAAATGTCCATACTCTCTGACCCAGAGATTTCATTACTGTGCTTATACCTCAAGGAGGCCATTAATGGAAAAGTCCCCATTTACAGCAACTCTATTTTGTGATAGTAAAGAACTGCAAACAAAATAGATGTCCATAGACTGAGGAATAGCTAAACGAATTGATACATAAGTATAATGGAATTTTACTGGGCTATAAGGAATTAGGTGTGTGATGAATATAGAGAATCATGGAAAGATCTACATGCACTGATGCAGAGTAAAGTAAGCAAAAGCAAAAAAAAAAGACTACAAACAACGTAAGTATAAAGAACAACCAAAAATAATCAAAAGTGGAAGGTGCAGAATGACAAAGAACAAGCACGGCTCAAAAGAAGCCACTCCCGCTCTCCTCCGTGTAGAGGTGAGAGGTCCGTGAGAGGGATACACTGCACACGTTGTCAGCCTTTTTCTTTGTATTGATCAGCTTTGGTATTCTTTTCCTCTTTTTTTCTTTTTTACTTTTTGGTATGGGAAGAGTTTCTATCTGAGAAGGGGAAGGAGAGATATGATGGGGAAATTTTGGTGAGAAAAAAGCAAAGTATTTTTTAAATGAAAAAAAATTAACGGAAACAGCTGGAAAAATCTTTGTAGCATATTTCTCTGATAAAGGGTTGATGTCCATGGTAAAGGGAATGTATACAAATAAATGTATGTGTATGTATATAAAAGTCGCCAAAGGATATGAACAAAAAAATGCCAGATTAAGAATTCAAGCTGTGAATAATCATAATACTCCGAACCACTAACAATGAGAAAAACACAAATCAAAACAACTGCAAAGTTCTACCTCACACCAATCATATTGGCAAAGACGGCAAAAGAAGAAAATGCAGTTGATGGAGGGGCAGTGACAGGTGATACAGTGGATAGATAGAACACCAGGTCTGGACTTAGATCTGCCTTGCCAGCCTCAGACACTTTTTTGCTGTTCTTCATCTATAAACCTACCTCCCAGGAGTGTGAGGGTGAAATGAGATCATATTATAAAGTGGTTTGCAAATCTTGAAATGATATCTGTTATCACGTAGTAGTAGTAGTAGTAGTAGTAGTAGTAGTAGTAGTAGTAGTAGTAGTAGTAGTAGTAGTAGTAGTAGTAGTAGTAGAATAAGAATGTTGGTAGAGTTGTGAAAGGCTCTAACCGTTCTAAAAAGTACTTTGAAACCACCCAAAAAAGTTACTAAAGGGTGCTTACAAGTAGGCTAGCCATTTGGTGACGAATTCTTTGGCCAGGGCAACCCATGAAACAAAACAAACAAAAAAATGCCTGTAAGTACCATCAGCTGTATAGTTATCTTACCCAGCGATGTCACTACTAAGTATATACGCAAAAAAGATCCGAATGAAAGGGAAAAAGACCCATACATTCAAAAATATTTTTATCAGCCCTTTATGTTGTAGCAAAGAACTAGAAACAAAGTGAGTGCTCATCAGTTGGGGATTCCTGAATGCATTGTGATATAGGAATAATACAAGAATGATGGATTCAGAGAAACGTTGGAAGGCTTGTATGAACTGATGCAATGTAAAGTAAGCAGGATCAGACTAACAATTTAGTTGGTGCCACAGTAATGTACAGGAAAACTTTAGACTCAGGGAAGTGGCCAGTCACCTGCTTCAGAACACAGGTGATGAAGCATGCCTCCTGCCTCTTGGCAAAGAGGTGATGGCCTAGAGGTGCAGCTTGGCAGGACCTGCAGTGGAATGACAGTGTCATTATCTTCACTAAGTATACAGGTGGCAGCATAGCATGTTCTGTTGGAAATAGAACTAGACTTAAAGTATATATCTGGGTTCTAATTCTTGCTGTGACATAGGGGGCAGCTAGGTAACAGTAGATAGAGCATAGATAGACTCATCTTCCTGAGTTCAAATCCAGCCTCAAGCTACCTGTGTGATCCTGAGCAAGTCACTTAACCCTGTTTGCCTCAGTTTCCTCATTTCTAAAATGAACTAGAGAAGAAAATGGCAAACTACTCCAGTATCTTTGCCAAGAAAACCCTAAATGAGATCACTAAGAGTCAGGGATGACTGAAACAACTGAACAAACAAATGACACTGTAACCTTGGACAAGTCAATGCCTTTAAAATCCTCAGCTACTTCATTTGTACAATGGCAATAGGAAAAGTATTCGTATTATCTGCCTCACAAAGCTTATATGAGGATAGCACTTTGAAAACGTCAAAGTGCTACATTTATGAGTTATTACAATTACCTGGAGTAGGAAATGGCAAAACACTCCAGTATCTTTGCCAAGAAAACCCCAAAAGGGGTCACGGAGAGTCGGATGTGACTGAAATGACTGAACAACAATAATTACAATTATTATCTACACTAGGCAGGCTATGAGACAGCATCTGGAAAAGTGTGATTTGGATACAAGGAAAGGTAGAGGAAATTCTTCTGCTCGTTTTGGAGAGAAGAGGGGGAGATAAAGAAGCCCCTTCCCATGCTCTAGTCCAGTCTAGGCCTTTGACAAATCTCAAGGGTGAAAGGAGGTAATGAGTAGGAACTGAGGGCTTAAAGGGATGTGTACCTGGACCATCTCACATTCACATTGTCTCCTATCACCACACAGTGGAGCTGGGTGTCTTCTCCCTCAGGCACTGTAACCGAGGGTTGTAGTCCTATAATCTTCAACTCTCCTGCAGACAAATAGGGGATTTCATCGTATGAGATATAGAGTGCCCACTCCAACCCACACTCCTCCGCGTCCCTCAGCCCGTTCTACCTGACGTCCCAAGCCCACATGAAAACGTGATCAACAGAGCTGCCACCCTCTGTCTCCTAAACTAGTTGGGTGGGCATGTTTTCCAGGGTAAATGGGCAGTCCTCACGCACTCCTACCCCCAAGCCCCTCAGTATCCATTATTTTACTTTCTGCTCTGGGCTGCATCCTAATCCCACCCTGCCTCTACCCAGAATTCTGAGCTGGACCCAGCGCTGCTCTCTTTCTCGTCCGTTGAAAGCAATGCAGGTGTAGAAGCCACCATCCTCCGTAGTAGCACGACTGATGACCAGGGAGCCGTCTGGCTGCTGTTGGTGTCTGTAGATCAAGCATAGTCATGTCCCTTAGGCCCTGAGGGGCAGAAGATACAGGATGAGGGCAGGGCAAAGCTATTTACTGCAAGTGGGCCAGGTCATAGTCATACTGAGAAGGAACCTCCAAGCTTCTTTTGGTCAAAGACCCACTGGTGACTACCCACAATATGGCAGATTCCTCCTTCCCCATGCCCTCTTGGGCTATCATTTAATATACCTGACATTTTCTAGCTTTTTGTTCAAGAATGAAAGTTTCATGTGACATTTTTTACATTTTATGATAGTTGTTTGGTCTATAAATGAGTTTTCAAATGATTCTAGCTCTTTGCTTTGCTCAAAATGAGTGACTTTCTATTCAGAAATGTTCTCTATGTCTCCATCCTTATTATATCCTTTTAAATCTCTAGTGTCTGATAATTTGGCACAGGGAGACCCTGGTGGTATCAAAAGCCAGTTTGATGAGACTGTCAGAAAGTTATCTCAGTTTCTAACTGGAACCCGGCAGTTGGGTGATGCGGTGGATAAAGCGTGGGCTTGGAATCAAGAAGACCTGAGTTCACATCCAGCCTGAGACACTTACTAGCTGTATGACCCTGGGCAAGTCACTTAAACTGTCTGCCTCAGTTTTCTCATGTGTAAAATGGAGATAAGAGCACCTACTTCCCAGGTTGTTGTGAGAATCAAATGAGATAATAACGTGAGGTGTTTGGCACATAGTACCCACTATATACGTGTTAGTTCAGTAGTCATTGTCATCGGAATAGGTGTAGTAAGGCTTTCTAGCTGTTCTATGTCCAATCCCGAGAGCCAGTGGGGCAGGTGACAGTTGACAGAGTTCCCTTGCAGAGCGTTAGAAGTTACAGTGACGGCAGGAATTTTTCTTGGATGGCCAGGCCCATTAGGAAACAGGCGAAGGTGCCACTTTTTACTCCCATCACCCTCTACTTAGAGGCAGAGCTGAACATGGAAGGAAAGAAGTTAAATAGACCCACCTAGGAGAGGAGGGAGGCTGTCCATCTTTCTGCCACTCAATGACTGGGGGAGGGTAGCCAAATGCTCGACAGGGCAGTTGGACTCGCTGACCCACAGTGGCATCCACCACTCCTGGCTGATTCCTGTCAAAGCTCAACCTGTAAAACGCGACCACCTCCTTTAAAAATGTTCTCTTGTATCTGTTCCCTCTTCTCCACTGCCCCAGGTACCACCCTAGTTTCATCACCTCTGGACCTAAAAAGTGTTTCCCTTCTCTAATCTATCCTTCTCCTTCTCCATTATTTTGTCATTTTAAAAGGTTTTATGAAACCAGAATACAAGAGTTTATTTTTCTTCCAGTTTAAAAAAAAATACAATATTGCCAAACATTTTTAGAAACAGATTATGATAAATCTCAATTCTAGACTATGGAAATTTACATGAAGTAATAAAACTACTTCCTTTGGTTAATGAAAGTTGAACTAAATTTCTCTTCAAGTTATACAAAGTTAGTAGTTTGGGGTAGAGGTAGGGAGTGGGTAGGTGAGATAATGGATAGAGTGCTTGCCTTAGGATCAGGAAGACCTGAATCTGAATCCTGCTTCTAACACGTACTGTTTGTTTGATCCCAGGCAAATCACCTAACCTCTCAATCGCAGTTTCCTCCTCTGTAAAATGAGTTTAATAATAGCATCTTCCTCCCAGGGTTGTTATGAGGATCACATGACATATATGTAAAGCACTCTGCAGACCTACACAAATCTTTTTCAAAACTATATGAACATAAAGATGGTGGAGAGTGAGGAATAGTCCAACTTCCCGCACACCTTGACGAAGCGCCAGACTGAATTCTGATAGGGAAAGCCAACAAGAAGTCACAGTGAGTAATTTTTCCAGCCCAGGACAGCTTAGGGAGCTAGGTCTGCAGACTCTGGGAGGGAGTCTGGCCATGAATTCATGGTGGTGGTGGTGGTGAAAGGAAGAAGGAACATCCCAGTGCCCAGACACTGAAAGAGAGCCAAGATAGGGCATGAGAAAGGGATGCAAAGGGATGCATCTGTAAGCAGGCAGGAACGGGGGCCGTCTGGGAGCTGCCACTCATCACACAGTGCCAAGTCACAGAGTTGGGGCAGAGAAGAGTGGTAGTAAACATTGGTCCTTACTGTGCCCAGGAAGCACATGGTGGCTCAGCCAGGAGCTGGGCGCAGCATCCGTGTTCTGAACCTGGAGCCTCCCAGCAGGCCAGTAGTGGCTGAGGCTAGCAGCAGTTTGCTGAAATTCCCAACCAGAAACAAGCTCTTGGACCCAAACCTGTGTCAGGATCTTGCAGAACCTCAAACCAGGAGGTCAGAGAACAGACCTTGCCCCTGGATCACATACTTTGGGAGCACTAAAAGCTTGCAGGCCCCCCAGCTGAATCTATGAAAGTAATGGGAGCACAGAAGCTCAGGCTGGACATCTCCTTCCTCTCCCCCCAGAAGTATACAGAACCCAGCCCTAAATTAAAATGCAGAGTCAAGGAGTAAACTGGAAGAATGAGCAAACAACCACCACCAAAAAAAAGAATAACACCACCTAGCCATAAAGATAACTATTAAGGTGACAAGGATACTCACGACACAGACAGAAGAAGAAAATAATTCAGAAACATCTATAAGCAAAATCCTCAAAGACAAACACAGCTTAGACAGAGGTCCAAGAATTCCAGAAGAATTCAAGTAAGAGTTCAAGAGGAAAATGTGAAATACCTTATAGGAAAAACAACTGACCTGGAAAATAGATTGAGAAAAGATAATTTAAGAATCACTGGACTACCTGAAAGCCATGAACAAAAAAAAAAAAAAGAGCCTAGACATCATGTTTTCAGTACATCATAAAAGAAAACTGTTCAGATCTCTTAGAATCAAAGGACAAAGTAAAAACTGAAAGAATCCACTGATCACCTCTTGAGAGTAACCCCAAAATGAAATCCAGAGCTCCCAGGTCAAGGACGAAATCCTATAAGCAGCCAGAATTCAAGTACTGAGGAGCCACTATTATTATCATACAAGATTTAGCAGCCACAAATATTAAATAGAGAGCTTGGAATATGATATTCAGAAGGCAAAGGATCTAGGCTTACAACCAAGAATAACATACCCTGCAAAACTGAGTATAATATGGGGAGCTAGGGGGTGCAGTGGATAGAGCACTGGCCCTGAAGTCAGAAGGACATGAGTTCAAATCCGGCCTCAGACCAAACACTTGACACTTACTAGCTGTGTGATCCTGGGCAAGTCACTTAACCCCAATTCCAAAAAAAAAAAGGCAAACAAAAAAAAAACTGAGTATAATACTACAGAGGGAAAAACAGAAATTCAGCAAAATAGAATACTTATAGTCCTGAGGAATGGACTAGAGCTGAATAGAAAATATGACATGAACACAAGAGTTGAAAGAAGCATAAAAAGGTAAACATGAATGAGAAATTATAAAGGAGTAAACACGGTTAAACTGTTTATATTCTTATATGGGTAGATGATACGTTAGCCCCTGATCACCAAAATCATAGAAAGAGTTAAATTGGAGGGCCTGGGCATGATTCTGTTGTATTTGGATGATGTCAAACCAAGAATGAAATGGATGGGGAAAAGGAATGTATTTCACAAAAATCAACTAACAAGAAGGGAACAGGAAGGAGTGGAGAAAATGGATGACACTTGAACCTCAGTCTCGTCTGGACTGGTTATAAAAGGGGAAAAGACACACATCTGGACACAGAAACACATCTTACACAACAGGCAAAAAAAGGAAAGGAATAAGAGGGAAGGTTGATTATATGAGGCATTAGTCAGAAGCAAAATTCTTTTAAAAAAGGACAAGGGGGAGAGAAGAATGAGGATAAGAGAATAGGACAGAGAGAAATATATAGCAATCAAAACAATGTGAATGGGATAAATATCCATAAAAGAAGAGGATTGATGGATGGATTAGAAACCAGAATCAAACAATGTATTGTTTACAAAAAACATACTTGAAGCAAAAGATATACATAGAGTTAAAATAGGACTGCAGCAGAATTTTTCATGCTTCAGTGAAGTTTAAAAAAAAAGGTGGGTAGCAATCATAATCTTAAGACAAATGCAAAAGCAAAAAGAGACCTAATTAAGAAATAAACAGAGAAACTACCTTTGGCTAAAAAAGATATCACAGACAATGAATTAATATCAATAGCAAACATGTATGCATCAAATGGCATAACTTCTAAATTCTTAAAGGGAAAATTAAATGAGTTACTTCATTGATGATAATGACAACTACGGAACAGCATTCCAAAATTTATGGGATGAAGCCAAAGCAGTTCTTAGGGGAAATTTTATATCTCTAAACTCTCATCAATAAAAGGGAGGAGGAGCAGATGAATGAATTTGGTATGCAACTGAAAAAAAAAAATTCAAAACCTCCAATTAAACACCAAAATAAAAATCCTGAAAATTAAAAAAATATATATATATGAACAAAATTGAAAGTTTAAAAAATTGAATTAATAAAAGTAAGAGTTAGTTTTGGGGGAGAAATGACAAAACAAACCATTTGAGTAAGAAAAAGAAAAAATCAAATTACCAACAAAATATGAAAAAGCCAAATTCACAACTAATGAAATAAAAGAAGTTATTAGGATTTATTTTGCCCAACTATCTGCTGATAAAACTGACAAACTAAATGAAATGAATATTTACAAGAATATAAATTGCCCAGATTAACAGAAGAATAAATAGAATCCTTAAATAACTCTTAAAATTAAAAAAAAATTCAACCATAAAAGAACTCCCAAAGAAAAAGATTGATTTACAAGTGAATTCTACAAAATATTTAAAAAAACAATCATTACCAATACTATATAAACTGTAAAACAATAAGAAGGGATTCCACAAAATTCATTCTATCACACTAATATGGTCTTGCAATCTAAACTAGAGAGAGTCAAAACAGAGAAAGAAGGCTATAAACCAAGTTCCCTAATGAATTTTGATGGAAAAAAATGTAAATAAAATGCTAGCAAAGAAATCATAGCAATGTATCACAAAGATTATATGTAATGACCAGGTGAGATTTATACCAGGAATGCAGGGCTAGTTCAATATTAGGAAAACTATAAACATAATTAACCATATCATAACAAAACCAATGAAAATCCTATGATTATTTCAATAGATGCAGCAAAAACTTAGCAAAACACAACATCGATTCCTGTTTTTTAAAACACCAAAAAGCATAAGAATAAACAGTTTCCCTTAAAATAACAAGTAATATTTATCTAAAACCAAGAGCAAGCATTACAGGGACAAGATAACAGCTTTTCCAGTAAAATCAGGGTGAAACAAGGATGTCCATTATCACCTTTCAATATTGTACTAGAAATGTTAGCTGAAGCAATGACAAGAAAAAAGAAATTAAAGGAATAAACATAGACAAAGAGGAAACAAAAATATCACTTTTTGTAGAGGCTATTATGGTATACTTAGAGAACCCTAGAGCGTCAACTAAAAAACTAATGGAAACAACTTCAGCAAAGTTACAGGATACAAAATAAACCCACAGAAATCACCAGCATTTCTGTATACAACCAACAAAACCTGGCAGGCAGAGACAAAGAAATTCCAATTAACCTGTTACAGATGGTATAAAATACTTGGGAGTCTACCTGCTAAGACACAGAGAAACTATATGAACAATGTTTCAAAATGGTCTCCACACAAATAAAAACACATCTAAATAACTGGGGAAATATTAGCTGCTCATGGGTAGGCCAAGCCAATATAATAAAAATGACAATATATAAATTATTTATTCGGTGCTATACCAAACTACCAAAGAAATTAATCTGGATAAACAAAAGATAAAGAATATCACAGGAATCAATGGAAACAAAAATGGAAAGGGCACCTAGCAGTACCTGACCTCAAAATATACTACAAGGCTGTAATTGTCAAAACAACTTGGTACTAGTTAAGAAAATGAGTGATTAGCCACAAAATACAGAAAAGCAAATAAGCACAGTAACCTAATGTTTGATAAATCCACAGATTTCAACTACGGGGAGAAGACAACAAAAACTGGGGCTATTGAACAAAAATCATTGAGAAAACTAGCAGAAACTAGGTATAGACTAACATCTCACACCACATAACAAGTCGAGCTCAAAATGAGTTCATAATTGTATGTAAAAGATGACATCATAAGCACATTAGGGAAACATGGAAGAGAGGGCATATGGCATGAAATTGAAATAAAGAGAGCCAGTGTGGGACAAAAGTAGTATTACCTGGACCCTGGCTGATGGTGCCTGTGGGAGCTGGCGCTCTGACCTTGCCCACCTCCTTCTGTGCCAAAATCTAGGCGTCTGTGGTCCTGGATCCAAGGGAGATTCCTCTCAGGCTCTGCAGGCGCTGCCCTATCATCCTCTATTATGAAGCAGAAGAAAGTGCTGAGGCAGACAAGGGCAGAGAACTTTACAACTAATCCTCCAGGGAAAGCTGAGGCAGGAGTGTTTGTAAGTGGTAAATGGAGCTTGAGAATGGGGTCCTGCCATAGGTTCATGAATACCAAGGAACTGGTAGCTCTGGAAACAAAAACGTTAAGACTCCCTTTCCAGAGGATGTCCCCTGGGTTCCTACAGGGATCACCACTGCTAGCAGCAAAGGCATAGGGTGGAGGGCACTCAATCAAGACAATCCTAAGCCTGATCCCACTCCCTAAGCCTAACCCTTCCCATCCTAGGGAGAGATTGTGCAGGAACAGAGCAAATCCATTAAAAATCCCAGTGGAGGGAGTGTGACCAAGTGACCTGTGATCCAGAGTTGAAGGTGGCGACTGCTGTCCTGGCCTCCCATAGAACTACTGCAAGTGTAGGTGCCAGCATCATCTTCACTCACTGCACTGATGAGCAAGGAGCCATCTGGCTGCTGATGGTGCCTGAGGGAGACCACATATCAAGGAACATCCCTAACGCTTCTAGGTCTCCCAAACCATGCCCCACTGTGCCCTGGCCTGTACCCTACCATGCCTAATCCAGAGTCCCCACCAAAGTGTGGTAGAGGAAAGAACCCTGCTCTTGGAATCAAAAGACTCTGGGTTCAAGTCCTGGTTTTATCAGTTACAGTCACCTCTTCCACCTTGCAACTTTCCCCATTGCAGTTTTGATGTATTGTGTGTCAACATAAGAAATTAAACGGGAATTTGGGGGGAGTTTTGCAGAAGCCGCCAATGACACGTAAAGGCATGACGTGACACAGATAAAGTTTGGAAATTCAGAAATGTATAAAATATAAGTATAGTGTTGTTTAATATCAACATGTTTTATCTTTTAATGCCAGAATAATTCAGACTTCTCTGGTACAAAAGGAGAGGCAAAAAATTTTATGTAGATTTTTCCAGATTGTGGGGGCGCACCCCTAACCCCTGTGATGTGGAAGAGATAACTGTACTAGCTATATGACCTTTGGCAAAACACCTAACCTCTCTGAGATTCAGTTCACTCAAGGGGAAAAATAATACTTTCTCTGCCTTTCTCACAAAGTTGTTGTGAGGATTAGGTGGAATAATGGATGTAACATTCTTTATCACCAACAAACAAACTATACACACATAAAGTGCCATATAAATAATATTTATGTTATGATTAAATATTTACAAATAATTTCCTTAATAATATCCCTAAATTCATATGCCCCATCTGGTTAGACTTGTGGATAAACCTGCCTCAGTCTATCCCTCCTTGCCTGTCCAAACCTCCAAATCTTACCTTTGGAAGGGAGCATCTTGAATTGTAGAGGGTCATTTGGATTGTGGGAAGGAAGAGTTTCTTTACCTATCTGATGATCTGATGGGTTTCCCATTTTTCTGCCATTTCACATCAGGGCTGGCACCTGCCATACAGAAGAGCCGAACCATCTGCCCCGGGGTGACCTGAACCCCAGAATATTCTGTCTTGTCCAAGACAATCCTAGAAAATGGCAGGATGATACATCATGATTATCTCTGTACGTGTGTTATCTCCTTTACTAGCCCATACACTCCTTGAGGGCAGGGAATGTTCCTTACTCACGTCTATACCTCTCTTAGTGCTCAGCACAATTAAATGCTGACCCAGTCTTGGTTGAATGCTCAAGTGTACCATTTTATTATTTCTTTTATCCCTCAGCTGGTTAAGGGTTTTCCCTTTTTCCATAGTTGTGATTCTCCTCTGGTTTTTTATGATAGGATCTTTTCCTTCATGTCATTGCCTCTACCTACAGCTTATTTTTATTTATACTGCAAACAAGCTGCTAGTCTGAACCTATTTTCTACCAAAGTGCTTTCCACTCTTTCCACAGTTTTGTTGAACAAAGAGCTCCTTCCCTAGTACTTTGTCTACCTGGGTTTATCAAGGACCAGAGTACTTACTTAAGTCTTGCTTATCTAATCCTATTTGATCAACTTTAAATTTTTTCTTACCCCAAAATAAAAAAAATTTCGTAATTACTGCTTTATCATATAATTTCACATCAGTTATTTCCCAGCTCTCCTCTTTCCTGCCATTTTTTCAGTATCTCCTTTTATGTCCTTGATGTTTTGTTCCTCCATATGAATTCTGTCATCATCTTCTCTAATTCTATAAAGCATCCCCTAGTGGTTTGCTTGGCATAACAGGCTATTTGTATCATAGCACCATTTTTACATTATTAGCATACAGAAACCTTGAACAACAAATATCTCTTCAATTATGGAGGTCTTTATTGCCACGAAAACTATTTTGTACTGTTTATATAAATCTTCTATGTACCTACGTTTTATTGGTATTTTAAATGGTACTTATCTTTTAATCTCTTCTTGTGGTCCTTGCTAGGAACAAATGAGAAATTCTAAAGATTTTGTGATTTTCTTTAACATCATGCTATTTTTTTGAAGCTATTGGTATGATTAATTTTGTTGATTCTCTAGAGTTTTGTAAGTAAATTAGCATATCATCTAAAAATTAAGATTTTTTTTATGCCCTCACATATAATTAATTTTTTAAAAGTCATATGGGAACCTGAGAAATACACATAGTCCCTAAGATTCTCATTCATTGGTTTCTATGAAATTCAGTTTTCTAATATTCTCTTCAAGACTTCTTTATCTAGGTGGCACAGTAGATAGAGCTCTGACCCTCGAGTCAGGAGGACCTAAGTTCAAATCCGGCCTCAAACACTTGACACTTACTACCTGTGTGACCCTGGGCAAGTCACTTAACCCCATTGCCTAACAAGAACAAAAACAAAAGACTTCTTTATCTTCCTAGTAGATATGTCAAGTTCTGACAAAACAACAGGAAACTCTTGCACAATTACTGCCTTACTATCTAAGTCTTTTTGCATTTTAGTAGTCATTCCCTTATAAATGGATTGCAGTGCCATTCAGTACATTTTATTTTACACTGATATTGTTCCATTATCTATGGTGCCTTTAATTATACTGTAATTTTTCTGCTTGCCTCTCAGTGGGATTTGTGTTTGCTTCTGCCTGATCTAAAATTATGCTTGTAATTTCTGCATTTTAGGACTAGGTGAAGCATAACATATTTTATTCTAAATCTGTTCGATGTTAAACCTAACTCACTTTAGAGTTAGATTCATTTTGAAACTATATGGATTTCATGTGCTTTAGGTACGCTTCTTGTAGGCAACAAATTATTGGATTCTGTTTTCTAATCTATAGAATTTTAAGTGGTTTAATGATAGAATTTCAGACACCATGACGGGCACCTGAGATATTTGGGGTCAGGTAGGCCTTCTTGGATCCCCTCAAATCCTACCATAAGGTAACTATCCTGTCTGACGCAAAAGCCTGGCCCTATTAAATTCTGCTGAGAAGGATAAGAATTTAAATTCATACCTTAGAGTAGGATTTATCCATTTCAACAAACATTCCTTATAAAGCCTATTTTATGCAAAGTGCTTTGCTAAGTGTCCTGACATATTATCTTTGTATAGGCTATTTCCTCAAGAATTTAGGGTGAAGGAGGGTATTGGAAAAAAAGAGTAGATCAAAAGTAGTGTTGAAAAGGGACTTAAAGATATGAAAAAATTATCTAAATCATTAATAATTAGAGAAATGCTCATTGAAACAACTCTGAGGCTCCACTTCATACCCGTCAGAATGGAAAAGTTGACAAAAGAGAGAAAAGAGACAAATGTTGCAGAGGCTGTGGGAAAACAGGTGCATTGATGCACTTTTGGAGGAGTTATGAACTCATCCGCTTATTCTGGAAAGCAGTTTAGGACTGTGCCCCCAAAGCTACTAAACCATGATCCTGTTTATCAAAAGTCTGTTTTTATAACAAGTCTGTTTTTTCAAGTCTATACTCCAAAGACATTAAGGATACAGGAAAAAGATCTACATAGACAAAAATATTTGTGGCAGTTCTTTTGAGATATCAAAGTATTTGAAGGTAGGGGAATTCCCATCAATTAGGGAATAGCTGAAAAAGATATGGTATTTAAGTGTGATGGAATGCTAACATATTTCACTGCATAATCATCACCACCACAAAGTCATCACACCCTGTTTTTTCAGCCCAAAAATGGGGTTATAGCCTTTCACCATGTAATTATCATATGTATAATTCTGTTTGTCACGCTGCTTAAAAAGTAAACAGCAGCAATGTATTCACCAGTGGCATATGGACACACATTTCTCTCTCATGCATTGAACACTGACAGCCTAGAATTCTCAGCATACACGCATTGTCAGTATATTCCCAAAAGCCCACTTGCTAACAGTATTGTCACTCAACCCAATGAAGAGCCATAGACGTAAGGGGAATGGGTAGGCAGGTGAAGCTGCCATGAATAAGTCACATGATGTGGTAAGACTTGCATCTTCCCAGGCTAGCTAAACTGTCCAGTTTGTCTGCCAATGATACAGTTTAGTAATAAATGATTTTTAAGTAGCAGCACGATGTTTAAAGTTTCACATGATGGTCACACCCCACTTTTTTGCAAAAAAAATTTGGCATAAAATCTGCGATGATTACGCGGTAAAATATGGTATTGTGCTGCAAAATGATAAAGGGGATGGTTTTAAAGAAACCTGGGAAGATTTGTAAGAACTGATGCAGAGTGAGGTGAACAGAACCAGGAGAACACTTTACACAATGGCAAACAATATTGTCAAGATAAATAACTTTGAAAAACGGGAACTCTGAGCAACCCGACCACCCACTAGGGTTCCAGAGGACTCATGATGAAACCTGCCACCCATTTTCTCATGGAGAGGTGATGGACTCAAGAGTACAGATGTGGACATATTTTGGGGGGACGTGGTCAATGCAGGAATTTGTTTCATTTAACTATTTATGTCTGTGACAGGGAATTTGTTTTTCCTTCTTTCTCAGTGGGAGGGGGGAGGGAGGGAGAAAAGGCAGATCTTTGTTTGAAAAAAACCTTTTAATTTAAATTTAAAAAAAAGGGGGGGGCTGGAAGGGGAGTTGGTACATGGGTAGAGACAGGCCTTCCTGACTTTACAGATTTTCCCAGGGCGAGTCCTTCCCTTAGCCCCCCCTCCCTAGTGGCCCAGCTTTACCTGTGAGAAGGAACCTGTAGGTGTGGTTGCCTAATGTCTTCTCCTGGCCCAAATGCACTTGGCCTGACCTCCCGGTCCTGGTGTCCTGTATGTTGGTTCTTCAAGGGCTCCTGCTTAGAGGTCCTGGGCAGTTGAGTCTTATCTTGCCTCACGTATTGTCCCCCTTGCTCTAGCCTTAAAGAGCCAGATGAAAGGGAAGGCCTTCCCTGGGATGTGTCTGTATGGTCCAGACCCCAACTCACCCCATTCCTACTCCGGCCATCATTTCTGGATGACTGGCCATGGTAGGAGGCCTCATGGTGGCCTCCTTGGTTATAGCCAGAAGGCCCTTGCCTGGGCTGGCTGGGCCCCGCTGGTGTGTCTGTCTCCCGCTGGGCAGG
Source organism: Phascolarctos cinereus (assembly GCF_003287225.1). Lineage (NCBI taxonomy): Eukaryota > Metazoa > Chordata > Mammalia > Diprotodontia > Phascolarctidae > Phascolarctos > Phascolarctos cinereus. The sequence continues at coordinate 229,718,936 of NW_027555736.1, forward strand.
AGATGCCCATCTCTGCTCTGCCCCATGACTCAGGGGTCCTGGGTCACTGCCGTCCGCTCCCTCTTGGCAGCTTTTCATGCACTCCTCTTCAGAGAGGAAGTTGTTCCTGTTGCCATGGCAGCCACCATACCAGAAGCGGTTGCACTTGCCCACAGTGGGAATGAAGTACCAGCGAGGGGTCCAGTCCCCACAGGAGCCGTGGGCACTGGGCAGCAGGCACCTGACTGGGTAAGCTGTGGAGGAAGAGCAGGCTGAGGCCATGCGTCACCTGTAAGAATTTTCCTCAACTTCAGTCCTCAGTCATGGGAGAACTCTCCTTGTCTGTCTATCAACTATTCTGAGGACACAGGCTCAGGAAAACTGAGGGGCCAGAGAGGCAGTGACATGGGCAACAGCAGGCCTGGGAAGACTGGGGGAAACCAAGCCTGGATCTCCACAGCGAGGAGCCAGCGGCGGTGCTGGGAATGAAGCCATCCCTTGGTTTTAGAAGGAGGGAGAGCCCTCTACCCAGACTTCTGCAAACAGGAAGAAATGCCGAGGGGACCTCAATGAAATAGGATTTCAAGAATCCCTGCCACCACACAAACACACATGAGGGTGAGAACTTAAGTTTCTATCAGCTAACACCTTAAAGGGAGTAGGATTTATCCAAACCAACACTCTTTTGTTAAAGAGCCTACTGTGTGCAAGGCACTGTGCTAGTTCCTGACTTGCTATTTTTGCGTAAGATTTGTCCTTAAGGATTTAGGGGCGGGGGAGGGAGGAGGTATTAGAAGACTAAGAGTAACATTGGAAGGGACTGAAAGATATGAAAGAAATGCTCCAAGTGACTTATGCCCGGAGAGGCTCTTCCTCACACACATTAGATTGGCAAGGTTGAGAAAAAACAACAAATGATGAAAAATGGAAGGTTAAAGCTTATGAAGCAGCTGGTGGCACAGTGGATCGATCTCTGGACCAGGAGTCAGGAAGACCTGAGTTCAAATCCATCTACTTGCTAGCTGTGTGATCCTGGGAAAGTCACTTAACTTCTGTTTGCCTCAGTTTCCTCAACTATAAAATGTAAGTAGTAATCGCACCTACCTCCCAGGATTGTTGTGAGGATCAAAGATACTTGTGAAAAGCACTTAGGGGGTACCTAGTGGGTAGAACACTGGTTCTTGAGTCTGGAGGACCTGATTTCAGATGTGGCCTCAGACACTTACTAGCTGTGTGACTGTGGGCAAGTCACTTAACCCTATTGCCTCAAAAAAGAAAAGCACTTAGTACAGTGCTTGGCACACAGTAGGTGCTATATACATTCTTATTCTCCTTCCTCCCACCCTAAAGAGAGTGACAAGGCCTAGAGGACAGGGTCACTTACGGTAGTTGGGCCTGCCTTTGCACCCTTCTCCCAGGGGGCCTGCGCTGGAGGCCACATTGTCGTAGCAGCAGCCATATTGGGATCCTCGGCACTCCATGGATGGCTTTGACTGAGGCTCGGCTTGGCCAGCCTATGGAGAAGGAAGAGGTGACTTCAGAGCAGAGTGAAGGGACACCAGCCTGCCAAGCCCTACTACTGGAGTATCCCAGAGCATTTTTTAGACCTCATTGTTGGGAGAAGGGTGGGATGGAAGGAAGGGTCTCTGAGCCACCCTCACCCTGGCCAGGACAGTCAGAAGAACAGTAGTAGGAGACTTCCCCCACCCACCCATTCCCCCTTCCCTGGTGCACCCAAACTCCAGGCCCATCCAAAGTCATGGTAGCAGGGGCAAATGGTGGGGAGAGGCAGGGATGTAGAGTCCCAAAGAATGCTCAGGAAAGGGGTAGAAGATGCAGGAAGGGAATTCTGCATCTTAGCCACCGGAGCTGATTCCAAATAGCGGATCCCTCCCCTTGGTCAGGGGGTCAAGCCGCTCACCGTAGAATAGGCTGCTCTGGGCCCATGTCTGCTCCCAGAGGACAATAGGCAGCCTGTGAGGTTCGGGCCCAGGGCTGACGAGACTCCATCAGGGCAGCATCCGTACCTGTAGAAAGTTCTCATTGAGTCCTGTCTTCTTGCTGCCAGACTGTTCCCTCTGCTTCTCCCTTCCCCCACTCCCACTTTCCTCCTTTCTACTGAGCTAGAGGGTCCAGGCAACTCAGGACAGACCAAGGAATTCAGGTCCTGGGGGGGGGGGTCTAGGGCCCAAGAGACCTTGTAAGCGACTTGCCCAGGGTCACATTAGTATTGGAAGTGGAATTTGAACCTGGGGCTTCCTGAACACCTCTGTCCACTTTACTTCATTGTGGCCTCTTAGTAGTAGAAGCTTAAGAAGCCTTTTTGTAGAAAAGAGGTAAAGAAGAATCTACTTAACATAGCACCCCTTTCGGGGAATCCCCTTAAAGAATAAAAGTGGTCATTCCCTTTCCATCTCTATCACATTGTACATGCCATTTATTTTACATGAGCCTTGTGAACACGTACCGAACGTTTACCACGCAGCTAGATAGCCCAGGGCAGAGAGCACTAGACTTGGGGTGAGAAAGACCCGAGTTCAAATCTCACCTCTGACATTTACTAGCTATGTGATCATCAGCCTGCCTCAGTTTCCTCATCAGTAAAATGGGAATAATAATAATAATACTAGCACCCAACTTCTGGGGTTGCTGTGAGGATCAAATGAGATAATGTTTGTAAAGTACTTTCCAGAACTAAACTTACTATATGAATGTAAGCTATTAATTACTATTATTTGCCAGCTCCTACAATTACCCCCAAACTCAGAGTACTCGTGGTCAGGACATGGTATAAAAACCATCATGAACTGGGCTGCACTTACGAGCAACTAGACTCTTGGAAAGTACAGTGGATGGAGCTCTGTGGATTTGGCATCAAAGGATTTGGGTTTGAATCCAAGCTGTCCTACCTAGTTAGTTTCTCCTACAGGGCCTCAGTTTCCTCATCTGGAAAATGGGGGCACTGGACTAGATATCCTCAAAGGTTCCTTCCAGCTCTAAATCCTATTTCTGATCTATGAATTTTCATGAAGCCCTGGTCCTACACAACTCATTCTCCTTGGAAACAATGACCGCCATGATTTTTAATGAGTATGGGCGAAAATATGGGAGCTTATGGATATTTTTTTTGTACCCTCTCTACTTGACTGGTGTGAGTAGGATTATGAAGGAAGAAAAGTTATTAGGTACTCTTGTGGCAGCCAAGGAGTCAGCATAAGGATTTGGAGAGAGAGGGCAGCCAGGTGGCCCAGTAGATAGATCACTGGCCCTGGAATCAGGAGGACGTGAGTTCAAATTTGGCCTTGGACATCTGACATTTTCTAGCTATGTGACCCTGGGCAAGTCACTTAATCCCAATTGCCTCCAAGAGAGATAGAGACAGAGAGATTTGGAGCTAGAAAGTATATTGGAGGTCATTGAGTCCCCTCCTGCCTTTCATTTTGCAGATGAGGAAACAGGCCTAAAGAGGAAAAGTAACTTGCCCAAGGTCACACAACTAGTCAGTGACAGAGCTGGGATTCAAACTTTTCTTGGCATCATATTGTCTCCCCCATCCCATGGAGTTATGGATCTCAGAAATCTGTTCTTTCTATTCTCCCTTTCCCTCTGTTGATTATTTCCAACTTATTTATCATACAGCCTGTTTGTACATAATTGTCTCTATGTTGTCTCCCCATTAGATGGGGGGCTTCTTGAAAGCAGAGGCTGTCCTTTGCCTTCCTCTGTATCCCCAGCACTTACCACAGAGTCTGACACATAGTAGGTCCTTAATCTAACTTTTATTGACTGACTTCTTTTTTTTTGGGGGGGAGGTGTAGGTGATGGGGTTAAGTGACTTGCCCAGGGTCACACAGCTAGTGAGTGTTATGTGTCTGAGGCCTGATTTGAACTCAGGTCCTCCTAATTCCAGGACCAGTGCTCTATCCACTGCGCCACCTAGCTGCCCCCTGTTGAGTGACTTCTGGGGCCATCTCCTGTCGTCCTGATATATATCTGGCCCCTGGACCCAGATGGCTCCAGAGGAGAGAGTGGAGCTGGTGACTTTGCCCAGCCCTGCCTCACTTAGATCCAATTCACTTGCAAGTCATGACATCACCTTCCTGATGCCATGGTCCTCGTCAGGAATGAAGGACAAACAACACTGACTGCTTTCTGATACCTTGAGAGTGCAAAATGCTTTCCCATCTATTACCTCAAGTCCCTGTGACAACAATAAAAAACAAAGCCTGAGGCAGGCAGAGGAGAAGAACTAGCTGAACCTCAAGGAAGGGGAAGTGATTTGCCTAGATTGAAGTTAATGGCAGGACAGAGATTAGAGCCCAGATCTCTTGATTCTCAGCCCAGTTTTCTTTCCGCTAAACACACTGCCTGGGCCCACATTACCCTGTACCCGAACTCATGAGAGTTCCCTGAGCATCCCCTCTGTCTGGCGGGGAGGTGATGGCCATCTCCATCACTTACCTGCTCTGCTGACACAACATCCTGGGACAGCCATGCCCCAAGGGGCCACGTGCCACCGTATGGCCATCTGGGCAGCACCCGTGGAGACTCTGGCTGCAGTCATGAGACCGTGACCGCACAACAGGGTCCTCCTGGTGGCGGTGCTGCTGAGATCTGGAGATACTCCAGCCAGACTCCCAGTGTTGAGGCAATAGATTAGCACCCCTGTCTCCCTCAGGGGTATGTTCAGATGTGGCCTGGTTCCTGTGTATCCACCATTCCTCCCTGGTACCTAGAGAGCAGAGGAAATAGATCCTAATGCCTACAACTCGTCACATCCTCCCACTTTGCCTCTCCTGTGACCCACCCTGCCAGAGGCAGCTTCTCCCAGCCCCAGGGTGCACAGTCTTGTCATCCTACCTACCTTGCCCTTCCCCCCAACTTTAGGGAAGCAAGGGGCAGAAGAGGAGGAAAGTTTGGGGGGCAAGGGGATGCCTTTACTTCCAAACCTTGGGAAGGGGTTTCCAGAGGGTCCAAGTAGGCCAACGGGTCCTGGCGACTGGTGTCATAGCCTTGGACATCCTGCATGCTAGGGACCTCTGCAGAAAGACACAGAAAAGGATGGAAGAGCAAAGTGGGAGAGCAAAGGATATAAAACTCAGAAAATCACCAGATTGGGCCTTCCCAGTTAGACGGGCAGCTAGACCACCTGGGGGAAGGGGGGGGGGTCATAGAAGGAAGGCTTTGCCTCTCTTCACTACCACCTGCTTCAGGCAACATTAAAAAACAGCGACCCAGAAGTGAAAGGAAAACGAGGAAACATTTTTAGCCTCTATTGCCACATGATCTACAATAATAATGTCAAATTCAAATAGAAAGTGGGGTAGGTGGCCTACATATGGATGCACGCAGGCTACATGTTGACTTAGAAAACCACATATTGACATTCTCTATGTTGTCTTGTATATTCATCCAAAGTTTGTTAAATATTCCCCAATTACCTTTTAATCTGGGCTGCCCACCTGTGTTTGATACTGTGCCTTACAACATGCCTTGGTTCAGAGTGAAATCATTCCATCTGCGGCTTTAATTATGTCTTAGTTTTAATCTAACTTTTGATTCAGTCTAGCAAATGACGGCATGAAAACTCTGAAAGGTGACAGTTTTTAGGTGCTGATTCTTTCCTCAAAATAGGGAAATAAATGACCTTCCTCAAACCCTCACCTCCTCTCTTTGACCCTTTCTACTTGAGGACCCTGGGACCAGAGAACCTCCTTGGAGCAGAATGAGAAGTGGTCCCCTTTGTAGGCTCTGAGATGGGGCTGTGAGGGGAGAGAGGCCCCATGAGTGATAATGATCAACGCTGCTTTGACATTTCAAGAAATGAAAACATTACCCTTGTCCAGGCCTTCGTGACTCTGCCTGCTAGGTCAAGGCCTCATCTCCTCCTACCTAAGCTATTATGATCATCTCCTAACTGATTGGTTCCCCTGCTTCCTTTGTACTTCCAGAATCCTTTTTCTCAAACTGTCTCATCTCGCCACTCCCCAACACAGCAAGGCAACCTCCACTACAGTCAGGCTGCTTTCTTCTCACCCCCCAAGTACGAAGCTCATTCCTGAATCTGTGCCCTCACTTACGTTGCGACCTTCCTTCTCCTTATTCTGGAAAGGAGAGAGGACAAGCTGGGAAATGGAATGATCTTATCCATCCTTCAAGGCCCAATTCTATTCCCATCTTCTCCATAAAACCTTCCTTTGCCACCCCAGTGTTTGAATTTCTACGGCATTGAGAATCTGGAGCACCAAAATGTAAGTCTTAATTATATAACAAGGAGAGGTCCATCCAACCTTATCCCTTAAAGGCCTGAGCCCACCCAGGCTGTGACTGCTGGTTAGGAGAAGCATCCAAGTCATTATTTTTGTAGGGAGAATGCGTGCCTGGAGGAAACAACATTGCATTGAGAGAGACAGATTCTATTTGTGGAGTAAGAGATTGTGGGAAATGAGCTTTGTACAAGTTCATGGCCGCCTCTCAGTACAGGGAGGGACCAAGCAGTTGCCCATAAAGCCTTCCTGCTAGTGGCCAAAAATAACTTGAGGAAGCAGAGGAACACAGATGATGTATTCAGGCTGGGCTGACGGATAGTCACAGGGGAGAATGGGACAAGAAAGGTTACACAGCTGAATCTCATGTGCTTGTCCAAATGTTTCAAGTGATTGAGTTTCATGATTTTCCCCACCATTGGTTTGGAGGGAGAGAGACGGAGTTAGTTCAATAACTTTGCTAGTTATTTTAACTCTAATTATTTTATCTTTAAAAGTAATTTATTTTATGGGGCAGCTAGGTGGCATGGTAAATAGAGCTCCAGCCCTGGAGCCAGGAGGACCTGAGTTCAAATCCGGCCTCAGACACATAATACTCACTAGCTGTGTGACCCTGGGCAAGTCACTTAACCCCGATTGGCTCACCAAAAAGGAAAAAAAAGTAATTTATTTTTAAAACCTCTCCTAGCATGCTGCAAATGGATCGTTAAGATCACAGATTTAGAACTGGAAGAAGGTCCAGCCTCTCTAATTCTACTGAGGAGGAAAATTATTCGCCCAGGATTACATGGTGAGGGCTGGGGGGCTGGGGCAGGGTTTCAAACCCAGGCCTTCCCACTTCCAAGTCCAGTGCTCTACCTACTAAGTGATCTCATTTGATTTTAGAGGCCCCTAGTTGCTCTAGACTGGAGGCGTGAACCGGATGAGGTAGCCTTATTCCAAGAATTCCAGTTGAACCCAGTAATCTGATTACTACAGACCAGTGGGATCAAACTCAAATAGAAATGGTGGGGGAAGGGGAGGGAGTACTAATCTGTACAAAAGGATACCTACAGGCAGCATATTGACTTAATTTTAAAATGTGACATTACCTATGTTTTTTGCATTTTTATTTATTTTGTTAAACATTTCCCAATTACATTTTAATCTCATTCCTGCCATACTTGGAAGTTTTGTGAGCTTCACGTTTGACACCTCTGCTCCAGAGAACAGTGACAATCAGGCTATGATTATATAGCCTCTTGTATCATTTGAGCTTTTTTTTTTTTTAACTAGACTCTAAACTCCTTGAGAACAAGGACCATTAAGCTGTCCTTCTTCCATAGCATTTAGCATATTGCTGGGCACAGAATCAGATGTTGACTTAAGTGATTAAAAAAAAAAAAGGTGGAAAAAAAATAGAACATAAAGGGGAAATCAAGACCTCTTTTTTTTTACCTGCTCCCTCTCCCTTCCAATGTCCCTTCAGTCTAGTCTTTCCATGCTGTCTGCCGGTGTTGGTAGAAGAGGCAGTCCCCAGTGCTCAGAGGGAGCCATTGGCCCACAGAAGTGCCCAGCCCTCAACTGAATCTCCTCTCTGCTCCTCCTTTCCCCCCTCCCTAGTCCTTACCTTGAGGCAGATGGCAGGACTGTGTGTTACAAGCCTCCACTTCCTCTGGCATCTGGGGCTGGCGAGCCTGGCAGAGGTCAGAGTCATAGACATTGGATTCCCTGTCAGCGCAAATGACTTGCCGTTTCCGGATGCCTGAATCACAGCTCTTAGAACACTGAGAACCACCAGGGGAGAGAGAGAAAAATGTCTAAGTACACATACGTGATTATATGCACACACAGAATGGAAGATGTCTACACACACCCAGAAAGACACATAAAAGATCAGAGACGTTTGTGCATATACCCATAATGACACACACTGAGCCAGAGATGTGTTTACCTAGATGTTTATGTTATTGTTGTTTGTGCATTGTTCTCAAAGAGGACCATGGTATCAGGGAGGTGATGCCATAGAGAAACACAGAGAATCAGAGATGCATGCATATATTGTCATACACAAAGATATACAGAACCAGAGATGAGGTATGTACACACATACACGTAACAAAATCATGCCCCAAACAAAAAGACATCCCACTTCCAAATTCCACAGGAGAAAGACATGGAAGGAGGAGTGAGAGAAGAAGAAAGGACTTTGGCTAAATTGGAAAGAGAAGAAAACCATGTAGATGACTCACAGGTGCTTGGAATAGTGGACTAGGTTAAGAGGTTGAATTTGGGGAAGTGAGAGAGAAATTAAGGGAAACTGAAGAACAATCTTCAGGGTCAGATACTGGCCTAGATTCTAAAACCTGCAGGTCTTCAGGAAAGCAGAATCAAGGACAATTAAGAAGGATATGAAATAATCAAGGAGGATCAAGGAGCTTTAGAGAACAGAACCTGAAGAGGCAGACTCAAAAAGGACAAAGAGAACGTAGTGGGCAAGACAAGGCAAGTGAGAAAAGGTAAATGGAACAGCTAGTAGGCTAAGTACCTGGTGATAACTTAATCCATCGAAAGGTACAGGACTTAATAAGAGAAAGTCATATTCTGGACCTGATTCTAAAAAGGAAGAACTGGTGGCTGGTTGGAAATGATGGAAACGACCACTCCATCCTAGACTTGGTGATAGAGGAGAGGAAATCTGGGCATGGTCTGACATATACCCTAGATTTTAGAAAAGCACATTTCAAAGAGTTCACAGGAAAAATTGTGAAGATCTCATGAAGTAAAATGCTTCAGGGGAAGCCAACTCCCAAAGGATGGTAGAGGGTGAAGACTGAAATTCTGAAGACTCAAAGGGAAATAATTCCAATGAGAAGGGGAAATGGGTTTTGTTGCAAAAGACTAATAGAGATACCCAAGTAACTGACTAACCAACTTATATTTTAAAAAGAAATGTATAAAAGCTGATGCTGAGTGAAGTGAGAGAAGCAAGAGAACATTGTCCGCAATAACAGCCACGTTGTGCTATGACTAATATTGATAAACTGAACCCTTCCCAGCAACACAAGGATCTAAGACATCTCCAGAGGCCTTGTAATGGAAAATGCTATCCTCATCCAAAGAAGGAACTATGGAGTTTGACTGCAGATGGAAGCGTTCTATTTGCTATTTTTTTTCTTCTGCTGAGTTTTGTTTCCTCTTTCTGATGGTTCTTCCTATTGGTTTTAATTTTTACTTACAACATCACTAATGTGAAAATATGTTTAATAGGAATGTATAAGGATAGTCTATATCAGATTGTGTGCCCTGGTGGGGAAGAAGGTGAGGAGGGAGGGGGAGAAAAATTTTAAACTCAAAAGCATATGGAAGTGATCATTGATAAATCAAAATAAATTAATAAAAAGAGAAATGTATAAAAGGTGAGAGGAAGGCCAGATAACTGAAGATGACTATAAAAGTGTGGCAAGGTCCTCTAAAATAGTGTCAAGAATGTGAAAGCTCAGAATAAGCTGAGGATGGTAAGGGAAACTAAGGGGGGAAAAAAAAAAGGTGGTTTTCAAAACCTATATACTGAGAGAAAGAAGAGAGGGAACCTTTACTTGGGGTGGATGGGATAATGAATCAATCAACACTTATTAAGTACCTACTCTGTGCCAGGCCCTGAGCTAAACACCGGGAATACAAAAAGAGACAAAAGAACATCCCTGACCTCGAGAGGCTGACAGTCTAATGGGGACACTACATACAAACAAATATGTACAAAGTAAGCTAAATAGGATAAATAGATGATCAACAGAGGAAAGGCACTGGAATAAGGAGGGGTTAGGGAAGATTTCCTATAGAAGGTAGGACAACCAGAGAGAATGCCTGGGGCTGAGAGACAGTGTCTTGTTTGTGGAACAGCCAGAAGGCTAGGTAACTGGATTGAAGAGCACATGTTGGGGGTGGGGGAGTAAGGATAATGATAACTGACCACAGAAAGAAGGAAGAGTTGCTCAAATCTTACACTGTTTAGGTTTGTTCTGCAAAAGAGAATGACCTTTACATAGGAAATAATTAACAGGTAGTTTGAGACCCAAGATAAGTAAAGATTGTAAGAGAGTGTCTACTTGCCCTTGGTGAAGTCAAGTTACTTGACCCAGATAAACTACATTTTTGGATCCTGAAAAAAACTGGCAGATGTTTTTGCTGAGACCCTATGAGTAGTATCTGAAAGATGATGGAAAATGGCAGATATGCCACAAGATTGAAGAAAGACAAATGTTGGTCTTAATTTAAAAAAATAAAAAGAAGAGAATAGAGTTTACAAACTATAAGTGAGTGAGCCTGATTTTGAGTCCTATGAAAATTCTAGGAAGGATCATTAAATAGATGGTTGGCAAATATCTAGAAAGGAAATAAGTGATTACCAAGAGACAGCATGGCTTCATCAAGAACAAGTCATGCCAGACTAGCCCCATTTCCTTTTTGGAAAGGATTACTAAGCCAGTAAATGAGAGGAATGTTGTGGATATAGTTTAACTAAATTTTAGCAAAGCTTGGTTTGGGGGAGGGGGGGTTTGCCTTCAAAATTTTTATTATTTTTAACATTCTTTTTAAAGTTTGAATTCCAAGTTCTCTTCCAACTTTCCCCCATCCACTGAGAAAACAAGCAAAATTATATCAATTATACATGTGAAATAATGAAAAACACATGTCTGTGTTTCTGTACTTCTATATTAACCATATCACAAAAAAGCAATAAAATTATACTAGAGTTTGCACTCAGAGTTCACCAATTGTCTTTCTGGTATTAGATGATATCTTGCCACTGGACCCAGATGGCTCTGGAGGAGAAAGTGAGGCTAGTGACTTTGCACAGCCCTGCCTCACTTAAATCCAATTCACTTGCAAATTGACATCACCTTGCTAATGTTACGCTTCTCTTCGAGAATGAAGGACAAACAACTGTGGCATTGGATAGCATTTTTTTCATCCTACACCCTTTGGAATTGTCTTGGATCATTGTATTGATTCGAGTGGCCAAGTCTTTCACAATTGATCATCACTGCAACACTGCTGTTACTGTGCACAATAATCTTCCAGTTCTTCTCATTTCACTTTACATCAGTTCATATAGATTTTGCCCTGGCTTTTAAACCACTCCCCTCATCATTTCTTGTAACACAGTACTATTCCATCACAATTATATGCCACAGCTTGTTCAGTCATTCCCCAATTGATGAGCATCTCCTTAATTTCCAATTCTTTGCCAGCACAAAAAAAAAAAAGCTGCTATAAATATTTTGTACATGGAAGTCCTTTTCCTTTGACCTCTTTGGTGTATAGACTAGTGGTATTGCTGGGTCAAAGGTATCTAGTTTCTTAGTTCTTTGGTATACTTCCAAATTGTTCTGAAGAATGGTTCACTGTTCCACCAGTAGTTCATTAATGTGCGTATTTGCCCTCATCCCCTCTAGCATTTGTCATTTCTGATAGGCATGAAGTGGTACCTCAGAGTTTTAATTTGCATTTCTCTAATCAATAATCACATATAATTGTGATGGAATAGTGATTTGTCATATGACTATACATAGCTTTGATTTCTTCTTCTGAAAACTTCCTGTTCATATCTTTTAACCACTTGTCAGTTGGGAAATGGCTCTCATTTTTTTATAAATTTGACTCAGTTCCCTTTATATTTGAGAAATGGAGACCTTTATCAGAGAAACTTGCCTTAAAATTTTTTTTATATTACTTCATTGTCTATGGTACCTTTTAACAAAATGTAGTTTCCCTGCTTCTCTCTCTTAATTAGGCCTATTTTTGTTTTTGCTTTGTCTGAGATCATGACTGCTACCCCTTTTTTATTTCAGTTAAAGCTTAATAAATTCTGCTCCATCCCTTTATTTTAACTCTCTGTGTGTGTCTTTCTCTTCCAAGTGTGTCTCTTACAAATAACATATTGTTGTATTCTGGTTTCTTATCCATCCTGTTATCCACTTCTGTTTTATGGGTAAGCTCAACCCATTCACATTCAGTTATGATTACTAATTGTATATTTCCTTCCATCCTATTTTCTTTTGTTTATCCTTCTCTTTCTTTTTATCCTGTCTCTCCACAAAAGTCTTTTTACTTCTGATCACTTCCTCCCTTAATCTGCCCTCCCTTTTATCACCAGACCCCTTCCCATATCTCTTATAACCTTCTCCTCCTATTTCCCTATTGGATAAGACAGATTTCTAGGCCCAACTGAGAGTGTGTGTGTGTGTGTGTGTGTCTGTGTATACACACACACACACACACACACACACACACACACACATATAGGTTCTTCCTTCTTTGAACCAATTCTGATGAGGGTAAGGTTTAAGCATTGCCCACCACACCCCCTATTTTCCCCTCCATTGTAAAAGCTCTTCCTTACATGCCTCTTTTATGTGAGAAAACTTTCCCCATTCTATCTTTCCCTTCTCCCTTCTCCCCACACACATCCTTTTTTTCCTCACCTCTTCATTTTTTTTAGAGATCATCCCAACATAATTGATTCACACCCATGCCCTCTGTCTGTGTAAACTCCTTCTAACTGCCCTACTAATGATAAAGTTCTTAGGAGTCACATGTATCATCTTCCAGTACAGGAATGCAAACTTAGTTTAAATATTGAGTCCCTTATAATTACCCTTTCATTTTTACCTTTTATGCTTCTCTTGAGTCTTGTGTTTAAATGACAAAATTTCCATTCAGCTCTGATCTTTTCATCAGGAATGCTTCAAAGTCCTCCATTTCATTAAATATACATTTTTCCCCTGAAGGACTATACTTAGTTTTGCTGGGTAGGTTATTCTTGGTTGTAATCCTAGCTCCTTTGCCTTCAGATATATCATATTCCAAGCCCTCTGTTTCTTTACAGTGGAAGCTGCTAAATCTTGTGTGATCCCTTCTGTGGCTTCACAATACTAAAATTGTTTCTTTCTGGCTACTTGAAGTATTTTCTCCTTGACCCAGGAGCTCTGGAATTTGGCTATAATATTCCTGAGAGTTTTCATTCTGGGATCTCTTTCAGGAGGTAATCTCAGTGGTTCTTTCAATTTCCATTTTACCTACTGGATCTAAGATGCTGGGGTAGTTTTCTTTTATAATTTCTTGAAATATGGTATCTAGGCTTTTTTTTTTTTTAGGCAATTGGGGTTAAGTGACTTGCCCAGAGTCACACAGCTTTTGAGTGTTATGTGTCTGAGGCCGGATTTGAACTTAGGTCCTCCTGAATCCAGGGGCGGTGCTCTATCCACTGTACCACCTAGCTGCCCCTAGGCTCTTTTTTTCAACATGACTTTCAGGTAGCCTAATAATTCTTAAATTATCTCTCTTATATCTGTTTTCCAGGTCAGTTGTTTTTCCAATGAGATATTTCATATTTTCTTCTATTTTATATTCTTTTGACTTTGTTTTGTTTCTTGATGTTTCATGGAGTCATTAACTTTCACTTGTCGAATTCTACTCTTTAAGTTCTTGGATGAATTTTTAAAAGTACTTCTTTTTCCATTTGGCCTATTATACTTTTTAGAAGGTTTTTTTCCTCCGGTGAATTTTTGTGCCTCTTACTATTAAGCCAATTATGTTTTTTAACATATTATTTTCTTCAAGTTTTTTGTACTTCTTTTATCAAGCTATTAATGCTCTTTTCATTATTTTATTGTATTACTCTCATTTCTTTTCCCAATTTTTCCTCTGCCATCCTTTTGTCTTCTTTAACTCTCCAAGGAATTATTGTTGGGCTTGGGTCTAATTAGCATTTTTCTTTGAGGATTTGTTTGTAACTGTTTTCACATTATTGTCTTCTTCTGAGATTATGTCTTAAGTCTTCCTTGCCACCATAGTAGCTTTTTATGGTCAAGTTCTTTTTTTGTTTGCTCATTTTTCTAGTCTATTCTTGACTTTCTGCTCACCTAGGGAGTAGGGAGGCATGGTCTCAAGCTTCAGGCTTTTCCGTGCTGCCGTTTTCAGAACTAGGGGATCTGCAATCATACAGTGGTACGATCCAAGGAAAGGTGCTGGTCTGAGCTCTGGTCTTTACTTTGCTCCCCTGCAGTGTTTGTGATCCTTTTGGTCCTAGAACTGCGACCCAGAACTGAGTAGGGACAGTAGAGTTGTCACTTAGTGCCAGCAAAGGGTCCCTCGTAATCTGTTTCTGACCAGTTGTCTGACCCCCTCACCCTCTCTAGGCTGAAAGCTCCCAAAGCCATCACAACCATCTCCATGGCAGCTGCTACTTCCATACCCTGGACTGATTCCCTCACCAATATTACAGACTTCTCCTGCCAATCTCCTAAATTGTCTTAGGCTGGAAAAATGTCTCTCTCTGACCTTCTGTTGGCTCTGCCACTCCACAGTTTGACTCGATGAGTTATTTTAAAGTTATTTACAGGGGAATGTTGGGAGAGTTCAGATGGGTGGCTGCCTCTAACCAGCCATCTTGGCTCCACCCATAACATGAGTGAAGCTTTTGATAAAGCATTTCATGCTATTCTTGTGGAGAAAATAGAGAACTATGGGTAAGAGGATAATCCAATCAGATTGATTCAAAACTGGTTAGACGGCTGGACTCAAAGAAGAGTTGTTAATGGCTCCATGTCAACAAGGCAGGAAATCTCCAATGGAATATTCCAGGAATCCAGGTTTGGTCTTGTGTTATTTAACATTTTTATCAATGGCTTAGATAGAAGCATAGACAGTGAGCTCATCAAATTTGTAGATGACACAAAATTGGGAAGGAATAGCTCCCATACTGGAAAAGTGAGGGTACAAACAGATATTCACAGCATTAGGCTGAATCTAATAAGATAAACTTCAAGAGGAATTAATGTAAAGTCTTATACTTAGGTACAAAAAATCATGTCACAACTATAAGAATAGCTCCCATACTGGAAAAGTGAGGGTACAAACAGATATTCACAGCATTAGGCTGAATCTAATAAGATAAACTTCAGGAGGAATTAACATTATCTCAGGGGGCAGCTAGGTGGTGCAGTGGATAGAGCACTGGCCCTGAAGTCAGGAGGACCTGAGTTCAAATGCGACCTCAGACCAAACACCTGACACTTACTAGCTGTGTGACCTTGGGCAAGTCACTTAACCCCAACTGCCTAAAAAAAAATTATCTCAGTTGATCCTCAGTTGACCCCTGGAAGGTAGGTATTGTTATTATCCCCATTTTATAGATGAAGCAAATTGAGGTTGAGTGACATGCCCAGGGTCACAGACATAGTAAGGATCTTGTGCTGGATCTGAACTTGGGTCTTCCTGACTCTAGGCCTCGTATTCTATCTGTTGCCCCATCTAACTGCCCTACACACTGAGAAATGCATGTTATCAGAGATGTGTGTGCATACAAACAGGTAGGAAACACACCCAGAATCAAAGGTGGCTGGGTACATACAGAGACACAAAAACAGAACCAGGGACACATGCATCCACCAGTCATATACATGGAACCAAAAGTCATGGGATCATTCACTTAGAGCCGGAAGGAAACTTCAAAGCCAATAAGTCCAACAAACCCACTTTATAGATGAAGAATCAGAGTGGTCAAGTGGCCTGCCCTGAGTCACAGAGCAAGTACGTGTCTGAGGCAGAATTTGAACTTAGACACAGGTGCTCACAGAAACTCACAATGACATTGAACCGGAGATAGGTGCACCTATATGGATGCACAGACTCAGGCCAGCACATGCAGCCATGCAAGAAGACCTGTGCAGAGCCAGAAATATGTGCAAATGCACACATGTGGGAAAACACAAAAACAGAGTTGATATGCACATACGGAGATATGCATGCGGCCAGGTTTACTCTGCCAGGCCTCTAACCAAGAGCATCCCATAGGAGTGGCTAGAGGAAGGGGACACATCTGAGTACATCCTATGAGCAAGGACCCTAGCACAGGACCTGACCTCAATCATATTCCCTTTACAACTCAGGCCTAGGCAAATGGCGTGAGGAGGAGCGTCACAATGCTTTCCATAAATAAAGAGAATGAAGGAGACTGCCTCTCCCCCGCTGGACTGGAAGCTCCTTGAGAGCAGGGACTCTCTTTTACATTTCTCTGTGCCTAGCACACAGTAGGCACTTAATAAATGCTTACTGACACTGTCTAACGCGGGAGGGAAGATGATGTGATAGCCAGCATGTTGCTTCAGGGAAGCACCTGGGGTCAAGAGGCACCTGGCCCCCAACTCACAAGAAATAGTACTTACAGGCAGCAATAGTAATCAACATTTACCAAATATCTTCCGTGTGCCAGGCACTGTATGGGGCACTGGGAATGTAAGGACAAAAATGAAAATCCCTGCCTTCAGAGAGATTACATTCTGTCAGGGGTGAGAAAAATGATTATTTTCTTATTACGTGAATACCCAATTTTATATACAGGACCCAAAGATCTTCTTTCTGACGATTAATAACCAATTATTAGTAGAGTTTTTTTCTCTTTTTTCTTCCTTATGGAAGACAGGGCCGACAATGAGGCATTCTCCTCAATCTTGGGCAGGTCCCCACCCAGCTGGGAGAGCTTATTTCTGATCAAAGGGTAAAGAGAATCTAATCTAGGGGGATTCCCATTGTTCTACTGTGGTTGGACTGGGTGGAGAATAAATCCTTTTGTCTAGTAGTCTGACTAGACTCTTTGTCCAAGGGGGCAGGCGTGATCAGTCATGGTACCCCAACCCCTCATTAGAAAAAGCCCATCTCTCATTATAATATTCATTCTTTCATTAATTGTTAACAAATCAGAGCTGATTTCCACCCATCAGGGACAACCCCTCTTCCAAAGATATGTAAACATTCAAGTGGCCTCCACACTGGGTCTTTCCAAGAGAACCACTGAACTCGATTTATTGATTATATGATATTGATTATTAATCACCCAAAACCTATGTCTCTTGGACTTTTCATTTATCTCAGGGAAACAATATGTTCACATATTACATATAAGATACATACAAAGTAAATACCAGGTAATTTGGCCAGGAGGGATGCACGGGGGTGAATGATGGCATCAGACATGAGGGATTCTAAGAAGCAGGAGGTGCACTTGAGGCAGGTGCAAAATCATGAGAGATTCAGGCATTCTGGGAGTGCTTCCTCTCCAATCATGTTGGACAATGGGCAATCATGTCCATTAAAGACATCTGTCAAGCACCAGGCCCTTTAGAGAACAGACACCAGCACCCAGATGCCACGGCTGAGAATACGGGCAAGGTCAGATACTCACCAGCCCCCAGTCACCGATATGCCAGCCAGGCTCCTGAAGAGGGCAGTCCTCTCCCATACAGGCCTCGGTCAGGGGAGGCTTGTCCACTGAGGAGCAGGCAAAATCTTGGAGGGGAGCGCCTTCATCACCCCAACAGGTGACAGTCCGGCTACGAACCCCGGGGCCGCAGCTGGAGGAGCACTGAAGGGGGAACCCAACTGTTATCATATGCCTCTCACTCCCCTTGAGGAGCACCCCGCCTGGGAGGAGTGACCTTGGTCTGCAGTAATAATAGCTAACATCTATGTAGCCCCTACTATGTGCCAGGCACTATGGTGAGCACTTTGCCATTATTATTTCATTTTATCCTCACAACAACTCTGAGAGGTTTTATTTTCTCCATTTTACAAATGAAGAAACATCATTATCTAATAACTATTTATTGTTGTTCAGTCATTCCAGTCATATCCACCTCTTTGTGACCCCATCTGGGGTTTTCTTGGCAAAGATACTGGAGTGGTTTGCCATTTCCTTCTCCAGGGTCACACAGTTAGTAGGTATTTGAAGCCAGATTTGAACTCAGGAAAATGAGTCTTCCTGACTCCAGGCCTGGCACTCTATCCACTTTCCCACCTAGCTGCCCAATAATGATAATGATGATGACAACGATGGTGATGATATTATCCCCATTTTACAGATGAGGAAACTGAGGAAAATAGAGGTAAAGTGACTTGCCCAGGGCCACACAGCTGGTAAGTATGAGGCCAGATTTGAACTCAGGTCTTTCTGACTCCAGGCCCAGCACTCTATCCACTGTGCCACTAGTGAGTGAGGTCAAGTCACACACCCCAAATGACAGCTGGACATCTGCTAGGAAGCCTTGGAAATAATCAGGACTTACAGAATCATACAAACCCTGCTAATGGACGTTCTAATCCTTTGTCCTTAAACATCATCATCAGTTGTTAAACTTGGATCACCTGGTCCCACCCACTCATTTTACAAATGGGGTAACTGGGGCCGTGGGACAGCCAGGCGGTACAGTGGGGAAGTGGAATTCCAACCCCGGGCTTGGAATGAGGAAGACTCATCTTCCTGAGTTCAAATCTGGCACACCTGTGTGACCCTGGGCAAGTCACTTCACCCCGTTTGCCTCAGTTTCCTCATCTATAAAATGAGCTGGAGAGGGAAATGGCAAACCACTCCAGTACCTTTTACTTTTTGTGACCCTGTGTGGAGTCTTCTTGGCAAACATGACTGAATTTCCCAAGATCACACGGCTAGCTGGGATTAGTACTCAGGCTGGTATTCTTTTTGCTACCCCCCAACTTTGCCTTTTTATTATACTGGGTGTTAAGCCCAGTGACCTGACAACCCTAAAAACCCTAGGTAACCCTAATTCTGCCCAAGACTGGGGCAGTTTTGTGGAGCTGGAGATGGCTGTCTCCCCACCCTGAGGTTTACAGCACTTTACAGCCTCCTCACTTGAACACAACCAGGCAAGCCATTAAGAACTCTCTTTTAGTGCCTTCTGCATGTACCCCTGCTTCAGCTCAGCAGCCAATCAATTGTTTGTTTTTTTACCATGTGATGAGCTGACATGAAACAGTTAGAGAATACCTACCCATGTACTGAAGGCTGCACATGCTCATAAGAGAGTACACATTCTCCTAAGGACTGGGCTCTCATCACTACATCTGTTTGGTGGATTATCCTCAGGGAACCTTGCCAGCTTTATGGAAATTATCCAGCCTGCCCTAGCAAAGAAGGCTTTTTGTGGCCAGAGGCACCAAGTGATTAATTCCTTGCTACACTCCTCACCCCCAACCACACACTGTCAGTTCTTCACTGTGGTCATGGTCACGGTCAAGAACACACAAACATACGTTGCATTTTTGTCTCTTCCGGAACAGAGGAGACAACCCATCCCTGTGTGTCCTCCTTTTCCACATTGCAGGCCCTGCCCTTCAGGGCTCCTCTTGGACTCACCTCTCCCCAGGGCCCTGAACTCCACGCTGCACACCTGTGCAGGTTGCAGGACCGTGTGTTTGGGGGCCTCCCTGGCAGGGCTGCACATGAAGCTTCATCTGTCACCTCCTCTGTGCCTGCCCCATCAGATGCAACACAGTAGACATGGCGGGACTGGGAACCTCCCCCACATGGGGCTGAGCAGGCGCTCCATGGCCCAGCCTTCCAGCTGCAAGGGGAGAAGGAAGCTAGACCACATCTGGGCTCTGGTGCAGGAGAAGCATTGAGCGGGAAGCTCCTTCCCTCGATCACCCAGCCTTCTCGTGTTCTTGCCCATCTCCCTAAACAGGAGGCTGCCACTCATATACTGAGGCTGCTCATTCATGTATCTTCAGTAAAAGTCAATCCTAGATGGACTGATGGGGAAGGCACTGGATGAAAAGGAAGGAGACCCTGCACTGCAGTTTTGGCTCCATCACTAACTTAACTGTGTGATTTTGGACAAGTCACCCAGCCTCTCTGTAAAAGGGTAAGAAATGTAATAACAAAACCAGTAAGGTAATAATAACCACAGCCCTCTAATTTACAGTTATTGTGGGGATCGTATGAAGCTATGAGTACATAATAATATTTTTTAAGTGATTTTCCTAAAGCAAAGGCCTGATCAGCTCATCCCCTTACATTAATAAACACCAATGGCTCCCTATTACCTCCAGGATCAAACATAAAATACTGTTTGGCTTTTTAAACTCTTTGCAGCGTGACATCTCTCCTAGTTTTCCAATGTTCTTAACGTATTATAGTTATGCCTTCCACATCGAGACTTTCCCCATTGCAGTTTCGATATATTGTGTGTCAGCATAAGAAATTAAATGGGAATTTTGGGGGAGTTTTGCGGAAGCCACAGATAACACACAAAGGCCAGCAGATGACACAGAAAGTTTAGAAACTCAGAAATGCATAAAATAGATGCATCGTATTATATAACATCAGCATATCTTATCTTTTAATACCATAATAATTCAGATTTCTTCTCTGGTACAAAGGGAGGGCCAAAAAGTTTTACAGGGATTTTCCAGATCCAGGGGGTGCTGTGTCCCTAACCCGGCCCCCCGGGATGTGGAAGAGATAACTCTACTCTCTTCCCTCAATTCTAGTGCCTACTCTCTCTTAATTATTTCTTATTTATTCTATATAGAGTGTGTTTGTATCCATTTATTCTCTTGTCATCTGTCCCATTAGACTGTGAGCTCCTCCTACTGTCTTTTGCCTCTTTTTGCACCCTGGTACATAGTAGGCCCTTTTTTTGGTTTGTTTGGTTGGTTGGTTTTTTTTTTTTTGCAAGGCAATCGGGATTAAGTGACTTGCCCAGGTCATACAGCCAGCTAGTGAGTGTCTAGTGTCTGAGGCTCGATTTGTACTCAGTTCCTCCTGACTCCAGGGCCGGTGCTCTCTCCACTGTGCCTCTATCCACCTGGCTGCCCCACATAGTAGGTTCTTAATAAATATTTGACGGACTGCTTCCACGTACCCTATCATCCAGTGGCACTGGTCTTGCTGATCCCTGGACAAGATGCTCTATCTCTGAACTCCATGCATTTTCAGCAGCTGTCCCCGACACCTGGAATGCTCCCCCTCCTCCCCTCTGCCTCCTGGTTTCACTCTGTTTCTTTTAAAACTCAGCTCAGATCCCACCTTTCTCAGGAGGCCTTTCTGCCCTTCCCTACCCCTGCTAGGGCTTATCCTCGAGTGACCTTTCCTGGTTACTTTCCACTTTATACTCCTTATATCTTCTGTGTACAATTTTTTTCAGGTTGAAGCCTCAGTTAGAATTTAAGTTCTTTGAGGGCTAGGGCTGTGTTTTTGACTTTCATTGCACAGAAAAATGCCAGGCACACAGTAAGTGCTTAATAAATGCTTGTTGGCTGCTTAAATGATAAATAATAGCAGCTAACTTTTACATAGCATCGTATTTAAGGGGGTTTTTTTATATGTTATTTCATTTGATCCTCACAACAACCCTGTTAATAACATTAACCAATAATAGTGTTATTATCCCATTTTACAGATGAGGAAGCTGAGGCACACAGAGGTTAAGGGATTTGTGCGGGTCACACAGCTAATTAGTGACAGAGGCAGATTCAAATCCAGCTCCTTCAAACTCCAAGTTCGCTACTCTTTTCATCACGTATCTAGATTCTAGACCAGACTTGGTGGTTACTTTTTTCCTCTAGGCCTCAGTTTCCTCTTTTGCAAAACGAGGGGCTTAGGACACAATCTGAATCCATAACATATTGTTATTTATCTCAATGCATCACCTACTCTCCCACAGGTTCCTGTCCTTGCTCCCGCCCCCCATCCCCCTAGAGTTTCTGGGACTGGATTTTAAAACTGGCATGTCCTCAGAAGACAAAACTCAGCCAACAGAGAAGCTAAAAGGATCTGGACAGCTTGAAATAGCAAAGATCCTCCAGGTTCCCAGACCCCGTGGTGGCCATGCAAAGCTCCAGTGCCCGCCACCTTCCCCACCACGGGGACAGAGAGTGAGAGAAGCCCCAGCACCAGCCCAAGGCCACTGCCCAGCTGAGGGATGCTCTCAGTGGGCCCACCACTGCAGGCTTGAAAACTTCCACAGTCTATGGCTAGGCTGACAGAGAGAACATACACCCAGGTGCCCGCCCTTGCCCTCGGTTACCTTTTCCCACACATGCCTCGAGCTCGGCCATGGCTCCACACTCCTGGCGGGTGGAGGTATGAGATCCTTTGTGCACAGAACAAAGGGGTTTGCAAGGACCAATATGAGCATTTCTCCTTCTGAGACCATGGAAAAAAGGGCCACGCAACCAGGCACCTATCTTCCCGGGGAGACTCTCCAGGTTAGTCTCTGAACCAGTGGCTCCATGGGGCTTCACAAAAGGTTGGGAGACCTCAGAAGCACAAACTCTTCCATCCAGCCATATCCCCACCACGGAATACCCTTACTGTGGCTAAAGGGATGCCAACCAGAGCCTTCTAGAGCTCAAAGGGGACCATGTGAGATGCAATCCACCATCCTCCAAGATAAGCTTCGAGGGTCTTTAGACACCCAAGGCCCAGACTGACCCTTTTCTAAGGCATGAAAGTATGAACTCCTCTTCTGCTACCACCTAGGTCTGATGTGGCAGGTGAGGGAAGGAGGAGGAAGGGTGAAGACTACAACGAAGTCCCACCCTGATTCCAAGTCCCTTGTCTAGAGGGGGCTTTGTGGGGAATATGCCTCAGATCCACTCTCTGAACATTCTGGGCCTTGGGTGTCTAAGGACCCTGGAAGCCTATTTTGAAGGATGACGGTTTGCATCTCAGATGGTCCCCTTTGAGCTCTAGAAGGCTCCGGTTGGCATCCCTCTGAAAAGGATCCTCTCTTTACTCAGGAAGAGCCAGAAGTTGTAGGTCTATTCTCCTGTTCTGCATCCTCACCCCATGGCAGAAGAAAAAGGATGACAGGAGATGGTTATATCAGGAAGTTAAAATGCAACGATGCCTGTGCCATCTTGCCTTTCCCTTTCAAGAGTTCCTTCCATCTACTCTGTATATATCTTCTATCTACCTAATTGTTTATATGTTGTCTTTCCCATTAGAATGTAAGCTCCTTGAGGGTAGGGACTATTTTTGCTTTTCTTTGTATCTCAGTGCTTAGCATATAGGAAGCATTTAATAAATGCTTGTTGACCAACTGTTGGATTTCAGGATGCCAGCAAAAGGATCCCTTTCCCTGACACTCCTCCTTGGTCTTTATCATGGCACAGCACCTCAATATTTCCCCCTGGGCAATATTTGCCAGATGCTCCATTCTTACTTCCAGCTGGGTAATTCCTACCTTGTCCCTGTCCCAAGTCCTGAACCCCATGAGACTATTTATCTTGGAGAAGGGACTAACCCTGGTACTGTGTGGCCCAACCCCTCTGTCTTAGGGCTCTGCTGAAGGGAGGAAGGGTCAGATGGAGGTAGGAGGGGCAGAGCTCACCGCTTGGTTTGTGGGCAGGCCTGAAGGTTGCAGGTGCGATTGTCAGATGGCTGGGGCTTATGCCGGCACATGTGATCAGGGTAAACCTCATTGTCGGCGGTGCAGAACACCAGGCGCGTCTGATAACCTGTCAAGAAGGAGTGCCCAGGTGAGCCAGCACAAGCCTGGAGGCCTGTGTCCCCAAAGGTGTAGCTGAGGCTCATTCAACAACCTCACTGTGTGTGTATGTGGTGGGGGAGGGTCGTAGGTGTTCATGGAGCTGGACATCTCCTGGTTCTGTGGGCCCTCACCCTTCCTCGTGGCCTTTCCCTAGTCTTCAATTCCCTATACCTTGGAACCTCCTCCCTCCTCTTGATCACTCTTGTCTCAGCTCCAAGGTGACTTCTCCCCAATTCTGCCCTCCTCACCTCCTCCACATTCTGCAGTGCAGTCACTCCAGGAGCCATGATTCCAGCTGAAGCCCGTGGCCAGGGGCTGCTGGGGCAGGTAGTACTCATACTGCACCCCTGGGTTGGGCTCCTGGCTGATAAGCTGAAAAGGAGGAAAGAAATCACCTATGGACAAAGCAGTGAAGAAGACCCAGATTTCCTAGGATAGGTCTATCTGTCTGTCTCTGTCTCTCTTTCACTCGTTTTTGCAATAGAAATAATCATAATAGGTTACATTTATAAAGGGCTTCCAAGTTTACAAGGTACTTCTCATTCTGTCATTTGAGCCCCACAACACAGTGGGGAGGTGAGTCCTACAAGATTTGTGATCCTTCTTCTACAGATAAGGAGACCCCAAACCTAAATGATTTGCCCATAATTGCCACAGTCAGCAAGTTTCAGAGGCAGGGCTCAAACCCAGGCCACTCGGGATTCCACTATACTCCCCTCCACTGCCTCTGTCCACACTACTGCTGGAGTGGAGAAGACGGTGGGCCTGAGAAATGGGGTGGTGCAATGTACCTGAGAGTCAGGATCTGTGGGTTCAAATTCTGCCCTACGCCAATTCTTAGGACCCATTCTGGCTCCACCTTCCCTATTCATTCTGTTCTGCCCTCTTCCTTCCTTCTCCCCTCTCCCTTTTGACTTAGAGGCCAGCAATCAATTCTTGCACCAACATTTCCTAGGTCAAGGAAATTTTTTTGCATCATGGACTCTCTGGAAATCCGGTGAAGCCCATAGATCCCTTCTCAGAATAATTTTTTAATGCACAAAATAAAATGCATAGGATTACAAAGGAAACCTATTATATTTAAATATAATTATTGAAATATTTCTTAAAACCAAAGCATGGTTTAAGAACCTCTGCCCTAGGTGGACATGACTGCTACTCCCAGGACAAATACCAAGAGGTGAATAAATGCTCCCACGTGAAGCCCTATTGTCATAGTAGACATAACGAAGGCCTCCACATTCTCGGTGTAGACATTAGCCTCTTAACAAACCAAGCATCATCCCTACTTCGGAGGGTTAGAGGTGGGGGACAGAGAGAACCAATGATTTCCATAGGCTCCACTCACCTCGATGACCAGGGGTTCGGAGGTAGGGCCCCGGGCATATAGATGTTCGGGTGCCAGGTCCCCCTCAGACCCTCGTTCATACTGAAGGATGGTGCTGGCCACCGGCAGGGCCTGGCCAAGCTCAATCGTCCAGTGGCCATTCAGGTAGTACTGCCCCCGCACATTCTTCACTGCTGTGGGATGAGAAGGGGAAAAAAAATGAAGAAAGGAGTGGCCAGAAAAGTCCCATGCAGGATTAGGGAGAGAAGAGCTGATGTCTTACAGCTCTGACTATGCCTCCTCTCTTCCCCTATGGCCCAGTCCCCCAACCCAGGAGTACAGTGTCCTCAGTCCGGACGTCTGATACCAGGATTGGACCCTGAAGCCAGATTCTCCCTAGGGACTAGCCTTGGGGAAGTAGGAGGGCAAAATCAGCTAAAGGACCTGTTAGTCCATACCCAGGAAATTCCTGCTGGCTGTGGCTTCTGCAATATGGATGCTGGTAGCTCCTGCAGGAATGACCAAAATCTGGTTGTAACCTGAGAGAGACAGAAATATCATGAGGCTAAGGAGGTCAGGAGAAGTGATACTGAGTTCCTAGACTGTATTTCTTGTTCCCTACATCCACTAACTCCCACCCCAAACACACACATTCGTGACTCAGCCCTCCTGCCTTTCCAGTCTTTTTATACCTTACACCCCCTTACCCTGCCAGGTACTGTTTGATCAGGTGGCACTGGCCTTTTTGTTCTATCTGGAACAAGATGCTCCATCTCCCAACTCTGGGCATTTTCACTGGCTATCCGTCATGCCTAGAATGCTTTCCCTCTTCATCTCTACTTCCTGGCTTCCCTGGATTTCTTCAAGTCCCAGTTAAAATCCCACCTTCTGCAGGAAGCCTTTCCAGATCCCTCTTAATTCTAATGCCTTCCCTCTCTTAATTATTTCCTACTTATTTTTATACAGCTTGTTTGTATGTAATCATTTGCATGTTGTCTCCCCTTTAGATTGTGAGCTCCTTGAGGGCAAAAATTGTCTTTTGCCTTTCTTTGTAACCTCTGACTCTTGGCTCAGCACCTAGCATATTGTAGGTGCTTAAGAAATGTTCACGCACATATGCATAAGCTCAGTTGCTTATTGGATAGCTGACTAAGGACCCCTAGAAACACTACCCAGTGCCTGACACTCTAGGAATTTTCTGAGTCATCTAGTCTGCTCCTATTGCATCCAGTTCTGCACATGACATTTTCAGACCATAAAAATTCAGAACATAAAAAAATTTCAGAACATAAAAAACCCATCCATCCATTCATTCAAGGATTCAACAATCATTTATTAAGTAGATTTTGACTAGAAGGTGCTATGCAAGGCACTGGATATAAAAAAGACAAAAAAAGTCACATTCTACTAGGGGAAACAAAGTATTCAAGGATAAATTAAATTGATGAAAAGTAAATACAAAGTAACTTCTTGGAAAGTAAGAAACAGTTGAATTATGTGATGGGCAGCTATGACTGACTTAGCTCTTCTCTGTAATACGATGATCCAAGATAATTCCAAAAGACTTATGATGGAAAATGCTATCTACACCCAGAGAAAGAACTATGGAGTCTGAATGCAGCTCAAAGCATACTGTTTCTTCCTTCACAATATGACTAATGTGGAAATATATTTTACATGATTGCACACATATAACTTATATCAGATTCCTTGCCATCTTGGGGAGGGGGGAGAGGCGGGAGGGAGAAAAAATTGGAACTCAAAATCTTATTAAAAATGTTAAAAAAAAAACTTGTTCATTATTTAAAAAACAAAATATGTAAAAAAAGAGAGTTGAGGTGGAAAAGAATTTGGAGATAATGTCATATAAGGATCAACTGAAGGAACTAAGGAGAAGAAAAGATTGAGGAAGGAGTTTGGGGTGGGGGGGGGGGGAATGATAGCAGATATCTGAATGGAAAAGGAATTAGACTAGTTTGCCCATAAGGGACAGACCTAGGAGCAGTAGACATAGAAGAGAAGGCTTTATACAAGGAAAAAATTTCTAGCAATTAAAGCAGTTCAGAAGAAGAATGGTTTCAACCTCTTTGGACTTCTCCAAGCAAAACCTGGATGAACCCTCGGTGCAACCAGCATACATCAGAGGTGAAACTTGAACCCAGGTCTTTCTAATGCTGAAGCCAACTCTCTACCCACTATGCCATACTGTCTTTTGCTTGGCACATAGTAGATGCTTAATAAATGTTTGTTGACTGATCTAGCTAAAGTGGCTCCAGTAAAAAAGGAAAGGAACAGAAAGCAAGAGAAAGAAGAAAGGAAAGGAAGAATAAGAGGAAGAAGAGGGAAAGTGAAGAGAAAGGAAAAGGAAGGAAGAAGCATCAATGAAATGTGTCTAAAAATACACAGCAGAACAAGAAATGACGAGCAGAATAATTTCGGAAAAACTTATATAAACTAATGCAAAGTGAAGTGAGCAGAACGCTGAGAATATTGTACACAGTAATAGCAATATTGTAGAATGATCAGCTGTGAATGACTTAGCTCTTTCTCAGCAATAAAATGACCTAAGACAATTCCAAAGGATTCATGATGAAAAATGCTATCTGCCTCCGGAGAAAGGACTGATGGAGTCTGAATGCAGATTGCAACATATTATTTTTCCACTTTCTGTATTATTTTCATGGTGGGTTGTTTTTGTCTGTTTTCTTTCACATGATGGAAATATGTTTTACATAACTGCACATGTATAACCTATATCAAACTGCTTACTGCCTCGGGGGGGGAAAGAAGGGAAGGAGAGAATTTGGAACTCAAAATTTTTTTTAAATGTTAAAAATTGTTTTTACATGCAATTGGGGAAAAATAAAATATTATTTAAAAAAATAAATAAACATATACAGCAGAGATGCAAATAGAACAGAACCAGGAAAACCATTTCTACAATAACAGCATTAGAAAGACAAACAACTTTGAAAGATATGAGAACTCTGATCGACTCAATAACCAGTCGTGATTCCAGAGGACATATGATGTGTTACCCATCTCCTAACAGAGAAAGGATGGATTTAGGATGCAGATAGAGACACCAATTTGAAAGTGTGGCCAATGCAGGAATTTGTTTATTAACTCTGCTTACTTGTTACAAAGGATTTTGGTTTTTTTATTGGGGGGAGTGGTAGGGGAAGAGTGGGTAGAGGTAGGAAGGAAAGAAAATAGATTTTTAAATAAAAAGAATAAAATAAAATTAAAAACAAAACAAAAAAAACAGTAGAGTAGTAAGGGAAATTCAGCAGGCCGTACTAACAAGAAAGGCAGTGGTGGCACCACTACGAATAAAGCTGACGTGTACTCTCTTGTTTATTGGTTAATCTGGCTAAAGCTTTTTAAAGGTGTACATAGTGGCAGCAAGGTAGTGCAGTGAATAGACACTGGCCCTACAGTCAGGAGGACCTGAGTTCAAATCTGATCTCAGACACTTACTAGCTGTGGTGACCCTGGACCAGTCAGTTAACCCCAATTGCCTCAAAAAGAAAAGCTGCATAGGGGCAGCTAGGTGGTGCGGTGGATAGAGCACCAGCCCCAAAGTCAGGAAGGCCTGAGTTTAAATCTGACCTCAGACCAAACACTTGACACTTATTAGCTGGGTGACCCTGAGCAAGTCACTTAACCCCAATTGCCTAAAGAGAAAAAAAAGAAAAGCTGCAAGTGGTAGATTAATGGTTTAATATTCAATCTTTTTTTTGTCCTTTGTATATTAAAATATTCATATTTATTGATGACTACCAAGGGCATGGCAGCTAGATGGCTCAGTGAATAGAGCACTGGGCAGGGGGTCAGGAAGGCATGAATTCAAATCTAACCTCAGATACTAGCTGTGTGACTTTGGGCAAGTCACCTAACCTCTGTTTGCCTTAATCTACTGCAGAAGGAAATGGCAAATTCCCCCATTGATAAATGGTCAAAGGATATAAACAGACAGTTCTCAGATGAAGAAATTAAAGCCATCTATAGTCATATGAAAAAATGCTCTAAATCAGTATTGATTAGAGAAATGCAAATCAAAACAACTCTGAGAGACCGCATCACACCTATCAGATTGGCCAATGTGACAAAACAGGAAAATGATAAATGCTGGAGAAGATGTGGGAACATTGGGACACTAATACATTGTTGGTGGAGTTGTGAAATGATCCAACCATTTTGGAGAACAATTTGGAAGTATGCCCAAAGGGCTACAAAAATGTGCATACCCTTTAACCCAGCAATAGCACTTCTAGGGCCATATCCCAAAGATATCATACAAATGGGAAAAGGACCCACATATACAAAAATATTCATAGCAGGTCTTTTTGTGGTGGCAAAGAATTGGAAATTGAGAGGATGCCCATCAATTGAGGAATGGCTGAGCAAGTTGTGGTATATGAATGTAATGGAATACTATTGTGCTATAAGAAATGTTGAACAGGCTGACTTCAGAAAAACCTGGAAAGACTTATATATTCTGATGCTGAGTGAAGTGAGCAGAACCAAGAGGACTTTGTACACAATAAGCCACGTTATGCAATGATAATATTTAAACTGAACTCTTCAATTATGAGGATCTAAGACATTCCAGAGGCCTCGGGATGGAAAATGCTGCCCACATCCAAAGACAGAACTATGGAAGTCGAATCGCTCTCACTTATTTTTACCTTCTGTTGAGTTTTGTTTCCTCTTTCTGATGGTTCCTCCTATTGGTTTTAATTTTTACTTACAACTTCACTAATGTGAAAATATGTTTAATAGGAATGTAAATGTAAAGCCTATATCAGATTGTGCGCTGTCTTGGGAGGGTGGTGGGGAGGAAGGGGAGAAAAATTTTCAACTCAAAGCATATGGAAGTGATTGTTGATAAATCAAAAGAAATTAATAAAATTTAAAAAAAAAGAGAAGGAAATGGCAAAACACTTCAGTATCTTTGCCAAGAAAACTGCATGGATAGTATTGACATGCTGTGGTCCACAGGGTCTCAAAGAGTCGGACACAATGGAATGATAGAACAATAGCAATTAAGTGCCTAATTTTAAAAGTTGGGGTTTTTTTTGTTTTTGTCTTTTAATGGAACCACAGTACGGTGTCAGCTGGGACTCAGGTGCTATCCTTGGGAAAACCCCCTGGCCCTCTTTAAGCACACAGAATGCAGCCTGCCCAGAGGTAGCTGAAGACAAGGTTCAGGTACTTGGGCCTGTTATGGGATAACTGACAATGCAGCTACCCCTTCTACCCAGGAGAGAATTAATGACCCAAGGTATTGGGAGTTCCCCAGAAGGGAGCAGTGACATAAGCCTAAAGAGGAAATCCAGGGGGAAAGACTGCTTTCAAAAGGCCCCAGGCCTAGAGTCTAGACCAGACATGAAGTAAATATCTGGGGACCCATGAGTAGACAAAAGGTTTTAGGAAAAAGGAAAGAAGTCCACAGATGCATGTGTGTGCACACATGCATGCACACACACACACACACACACACACACACACACACACACACTCAGATGATCACAGAATCAGAGAGACAGAGCATATTTAAGCTCCTCCTTCTCAATTCCAACACTTGGTCAAGGCCAGGGCCTCCTACCTTTGGTGAGGTCATTGGCATCAAAAGTGCCTTTGACTGGATAGCAGCTCCGGCCGTCACCCCCACACTGTAGGCACTTGTCTTCTTTCTTAGATGAGTGGAGCATGTGGTCACAGCCAACAGCCTGCCTAGGCCCAGGCGCAGGACAGGAAGCAAAGAGGGAAAAGGCCAATCTTGTTAAGGATCACATTGAAGAAAGGAGGCTAGCAAGCGAGGAAAAAAGAGCCGCTCACATTGCCCATAATGGACTTGTGGAGGTCTTTCTTCTCCTAGAACCTTGGTACTCCAAGAGACCAGACTCTGATTTATTTAGGTTATAAAATAAGTCAGTTTTGTCGGTCAGCCAGAGGGGAAGGTTATTCTTCTTGCCTCATCTCAAGGATATAGTACTCAATGGGCAGGCTATGCCTGGGATGAACCTCTTGAATAAAAAAATCAAGAAACTGCCCTGTTGTTCATGGAATCACCTGCAACAGTGCCCTGAATCTCTCTGGGAGTGCTGCCTTATAGGTAACATCAGGGGAATCTTCCCAGTCTGATTTGGAAGACCCTCTGCCCTTGTTTGTGGCCAATATAACTATGCCAAGCACTGCACCAGACACTGGGGACTCCAAAGCCAAAAAAAAAAAAATTAAACAGTCCCTGACCTCAAGGAGCCTAGAATCTATCGGGGGGAGAACACGTATACAGAAAATTAAATACAAGATATATACAAAGAAAGCTACTATAAAGAAAAACAATTTCTTAGAGGAGAACAGCCCCTGTGGGGAATCAGGCCAGGCTTCTAGTAGGAGACGGCGCTGACCCAAACCTTGAAAGAAGCCAGGGATTCCTTCAGGTAGAGGTGAGGAGGGCCTCAGTCCAGGTGTGGGGGATGGATGGCTGGCACCAAGATGGGAGAAGGAAAGCCACGGAGAGGGTACGACAAATAGGTCAATTTGGCGGGAATGTAGAGTGTGTGAGGAGAGTAGTGAGCAATACATCTGGCAAAGGAGGTTAATATTTACTAACATGGGTTTTGTTTTTTTCTTTTTTTAATTTTTTTGGAAGGTGAAATGAGAAGGAAATAGAATTAATTTTTGTTAATTAAAAAAATTATAGAAAAAAAGATAGCTGGGGTCAGAGGGCGAAGGGCTTTAAAAGCCAATCAGAGGAGTTCATATTTTATCCTTGGGACAAAAAGAAGCCAGTGGGGCTCCCTGAGTAGGGGAGTGACACGGTCAGGCCTGTGCTTTACAAATATCAATTTATAAGCCCAGCTATGTGGAGGACAGATTGGAGAGGGGAGTGACTTGAGGCAGGGAGACCAATTAGGCTGTTGAAATAGTCCAGGCAAGAAGGGAGGCTCTGAATCCGAGTGGTGGCTGTGGCGAAGAAGATGGATACAATGTGGATTGTGGAGGCAGAACTGACAAGACTTGGCAATTTATTGAACACAAAAGGTGAGGGAGATGGAGGAGTTGGGGGCAATTCTGAAGTTGCATATCTGGGCAACTAGAAGAAAAGTGGTGGTCTTAACAGAAATAGGGAAGTCAGGAAGGAGGAAAGGTTTGGGGGGAAAAGATAATGAGCTCAGTTTTGGACATGTCAAGTTTGTGATGCCCACGAGACATTCAGATGGAGATGTCTGATAGGTAATTGATGCTGTGAGACTGACGCTCAGGAAAGACACTGGAGCTGGCTATACACACACACCTGGGAGATATCTGATAGAAACACAGCTCAATCTATGGGAGCTGATAAGATCAGAGAGGGGGGAGGGAGAGGAGAAGGAAGAAGGGGAGGAGGAAAGGGAGAGAGGGAAGGAAGGAGAGAAAGGCAGAGAAAGGGAGAGGGAAAAGGAGAAGGGGGAAAGGGAGAGAGAGAAGGAAGGAGGGGAAGGCAGAGAAGGGGAAAGGGAGAGGGGGAGAGGGAGAGGGAGAAGGAGAAAGGGGAAAGGGAAAGGGGGGAGGGGGAAGGGAGAAGGGGGAGAGGGAAGGAAAGAGGAAAAGGAGAAGGGGGAAAAGGAGAGGAGGAGAAGGGGGAGAGGGAGAAGAGAGGTATGGAGAAGGGAAGAGAGGGAAAGGGAGTGGGGAGAGGAGAAGTGGAGAGGAAGAAAGGCAAAAAGGGATAGAGGGACGGGGGGAGAAGAAGAGGGGCAGAGAGAGAGAATGAGAATGAAGAGGACTTAGGACAGAGCCTTGGAGTTCATACATTCATGTATAGGAGGTGGGACATGGATGTCAATCTATCAAAGGAAGCTGAGGAAGAAGAGTTGGACAGGTAGGAGGAGAGCCAAGAGAAAGCACTGTCATAAAAACCTAGGGGGGACAGTATCTAGAAGAGGAGACGGCAATCCGCAGTGTCAAAAGTGATGGACAAGTTAGAGGACTCCAAAAAGGCCACCGGACTTGCCATTTAAGCAGAAATTGGTCTTCCTAGAGAGACAAATCCTAGCCCTGGGCAAGGACCATGAAAGGCAGAGAGAGGGCAGGCCGGCGGCTCACCTGACAAGTGCCCTGCACACACACATCCAGTTTGCCAGGCTCGCACAGGGTCCCGTCCACCACCGCCTCCTTGTGTCTGTAATAGAAGTTCTCCCCTTTGGGGATGCAGTTCAGCTCACACTTGTTGGCAGCTGGGGAGTGGAGAGGGAGGAAGATGAAATCCCAAAAGATGAGGTGTCTTGGGGCAGCTAGGTGGTGCAGTGGATAGAGCACCAGCCCTGGATTCAGGAGGACCCAAATTCAAACAGCCTCAGACACATCACTTACTAGCTGTGTGACCCTGGGCAAGTCACTTAACCCCACTGCCTAGCCAAAAAAAACAAAAACAAAAATGAAACAAAGATGAGGTTTCTTTTCCTGCTCAAAAACCAAGTGGCCTGTCCTTATAGTTTCCTAAAAGCAGATGCTAAGTATGGCAATGCTTCAATATTCTATAAACTAGACATCCAAATCCCAAACCATACTGGGTAAACAGGAATTTATTAAATAAAGACCTCATCAAACTCCTCCCTACCAACATATACACTAGCCATCTCCCTTCCTCTCTTCCGCCCCCAACTTTACCCTCTTTGGTAAAAGGAGACTGAGAAATTCCAGACTTTTCAAAACAGTGGGGACACCTTGAAGCGCCACCTGATTGGTTTTTTTTGTTGTTGTTGGCAGCTAGGCAATGGGGTTAAGTGACTTGCCCAGGGTCACACAGCTAGTGAGTGTTATGTGTCCGAGACCAGTTTGAACTCAGGTCTTCCTGACTCCAGGGCTGGTGCTCTATCCACTATACCACCTAGCTGCCACCTAGTTGCCCCTTACCTGATTGTTTTTAAACAGCTACCTAGTAGTATAATGGGAGGAAAAGTCACAGATTTGGAGTCAAGAGACCTGGGGTTGAGTTCTGTCTCCAGTACTTATTGCTATATGACAACTAGGTATTGAGCCTCAGTTTCTCCATCTATAAAATGGACAGGATAATATACACACTATCTACCTCAGTTTTGCTGTGAGACTCAAATGATAAAATAAACATAAAGCTCTATGAATATTATATACCCACTTTTACATACATATCTATGTGTATGTATATATATTTATTGTTTAGTGATTTCATTTGTGTCCAACTCTTCATGACCCCATTTAGGGTTTTCTTGGCAAAGATACTAGAGGTGGTTTGCCATTTCCTTCTCCAGCTCCTTTTACAGATGAGAAAACTAAGGCAAACATGGTTAAGTGACTTGCCCAGGGTCACATAGCTACTAAGTGTCTGAGGCCAGATTTGAACTCAGGAAGATGAGTCCTTCTGACTCCAGGCCCGGACTCTATCCACTATGACACCTAGTTGCCCTCTACATACACATACTGCCATATATGTATGCATGTACATATAGCTGCTCTACATATACACACATAATATGTGACATATATACTTGTGTGTATGTGTGTGTGTATAAATCAGATATGGTCATTATTCTTTCTCTTGTTTTAAGGGCAGATTGTCATCAGCCCTATTTTCAAGGTCCTTCAGAAATAGCAAAAAATCCTCTTCTCTTTATAAGTGGCATTATATTGGTATGGGAGTTACTTCTTCCTCCATGGGTCTTTGGTATTAGGGGACTTTCTGTGGTCCCAAGGCCCAGAGCCCTTGTTCTCCCATAGGTTATGGAGGGAGTCCTAGGTTTCAAACAAGGACTAGCAAACTTCCTGAGGAAAAAAAGTATAGCAGTCTCAGGGCATTATGAGGAAGCCCATATTAATAACAGAGCCATCCATCCTAGCTCTTACCTCCATAATATGGAAACCACTTGTATCTCTTTCCTTGGAATTCCTTGCCATCAAATTCTGCACACTGCTCTGCTCGGAAATCCCGGGTGCCCTGAGGACAGCTCTGCAGGGGAGAGAGGAAGAGGGCAGGACCATGTATTTGTACCAGGAGGTGAGGGCTAGAAGGGAGAATCCAGTCAAATTCAAACCACCAAGCATGCATTAAAATGTCAGCCATGTGAGAAGCACTGGGGATACAAACTACAATCATCCTTTCCACATCTTGACTTCCCCCATCGAGGTTTCAATATATCATGGGTCAGCATAAGAAATTAAATGGGAATTTGGGGGGGGGAGTTATGCAGAAGTTGCAGATGACAAAGAAAAAGTTTAGAAACCCAGAAATGCAGAAAATAGATGTATAGTATTGTATAACATCAACCCGAATTTTATAATAAGGTATTGTAAACATCCCATAAAAGAAAAAGAAAAAATTCAGACTTCTTCTCTGGTACAATGAGAGAGACAAAAACATTTTATGTGGATTTTACCCACCCTAACTCCCAAGATGTGACAGGGATAACTGTAATCCCTTCCAAAACACAGAAACTGCTCTCAGAAGCTATTTCTCACCCAGCAGGCTAGCAAGTCAAAGAATGTAGTAGAGACAATTCCACAATAGGGAGGATGAACTCTCAAATTCAATCTTTAGTCTGATTTTCCATAGGGATTTTGTTTGTTTGTTTTTTAAACTGTTCTAAACTTAACAAACACCAAATAAAATGCAGACACAGGGATTTAAAACAACATAATCCCATGTGGAATCCTCTTCTACAATCTTCCCTCCAAGGATTCCTTTGCCCCTATCTTGTAAAATACTCGGAAGTTTTTCAGAGAAAAATACTGATAGGGTGGGGCGTGCAGTGAAATAAAAATCTTTATCATCAGGATATTGTCTCAGCAACTCAACAATGGTGCTTGAGAGCAGGGGCCCAACAAGTCAACAGATGTGCCTAAGGGATATGGCAATTAAATTCTCCCCTTTTTTCCCAAGCTCCTAGCAAAGAACTAGAACAGCTCCTGGTTGCCCCTGGTCTTTGTGGGATTTCTAATGGGGAGGTAGTACCTCGAAATACTGCCCTGGTGACAAACGGAGGTCAGACTCTTTCCCTGGTTCCTGAAGGAGATAAAGCTGCTTTAAAAAGGAGAGAAGAAATGTGGGTCCCCAAGGCATCTTACCTCAATGTTGCACGAACGATAATTTCGGGTAGGTCCAATACAGCTGGAGCCTCCATCTCTCCTGAGAGACAAGTCCACACAAGGAAGTGTTATCTGTCTATCTTCCCACCCAACCCAATTCCCAAGGAACCCTCTTGCTGCTTCCTCAGACACATGGATCTAGGAGACTGTCTCTGACCTTCTCTGTTCTTTAGGTAGCCATAATCTGCTTAGCCAGCAATATTTTGATTTCTTCCCCCCCCCCCATTTTCCTCTGCATTGTAAGAGAGGGTTTATGGGGAGAGGAATGGGAGGCGAGCATGAGGTAGTAGAAAGAATTGCTCTTGAATCAAAGGACCTGGACTCAAATCTCACCTCACCTGGACTTAAGTGTCCCCTTAGACAAATCACTTAACCTTTCTGAGCCTCAGTTTCCTCATCTGTAAAATGGGATGGATGGTCTAAGGTCTCTGGAGCTATGATCCTGAGAGTCAGACAAGTAACAATAATTTTTAAAAG
Source organism: Phascolarctos cinereus (assembly GCF_003287225.1). Lineage (NCBI taxonomy): Eukaryota > Metazoa > Chordata > Mammalia > Diprotodontia > Phascolarctidae > Phascolarctos > Phascolarctos cinereus. The sequence goes on from NW_027555736.1 coordinate 229,755,433, forward strand.
CATTAAATAAATATAAACACAGATATATACATAAAAATACTATATATATGTATATATTATATATGTATATAATATTTTATTTTTATATTTACTTATAGATCAAGGTCTAGATGATAGAAAGTTGACTTTGGAGCCCAAAACATTTGCATTCAAGTCTGTCCTCTGACACATAATGGCTACATGACCCTGGGTAAGTCATTTAATTTCTGAGGGCTCTTTTCTAAAATTATAAGTCACAGAGTTGCGATATGGTAGACAGAGTTCCCTCACCTGAGAATTCCCTAGACCAGTGAAATCTCAGGTTCAGTCTCCTTCCACCTAGCTCATTATTTTTTAAAAATACGCCTAGCCAAAGCATGGGAATATGTTTTGCATGACTGCACATGTATAACCTATATCAAATTGCTTGCCTTCTCAACTGGGGGGGGAGAGAAGGAAAGAATTTGAAACACAAATTTTTTTTCAAATGAATGTTAAAAATGATTCTTACATGTAATCAGGGAAAAAAATAAACGATTAAATTAAAACAAGAATACATTTTTAAAAAATGCCTAGCCGAGTGTTTTCCCCCAACCTGGCAGAAAGACTCTGAGACTCTGAATTTATTTTTTTTTCATGAGAACCAAAAATAACTTCTCTCTCCTGAAGTCTATCAGAAAGTTGGCATCTCACGGGGCGTCTGCTATGAGCATAGTCCTGTACCCAGAGATATGGGGACACACGAAAGAAACATCCATGAATGACCTAGTTTCTGCTCAAATTAAAACCAAAGAGGCTCTTAAAAAAATGTCTGGGCCTGTGATTTCATTACTAGGAAACTCCTGGCGAGGAAGCTCCTTCTACCAACATAGACCAGCATTATAAACTTGTCTGAGAAGCAAGTGACTTCCCTGGCCAGGGAGTCAGGAGACTTGAAGACAGGCCTTCCTGAATCAAAGGCATGTCAACAGTGAAATTTAACAAAAAGGTAAACTGAGGCAATTGTCCACACAAGATAACAGTTTATTAATAGGGCACTGAACTTTGTTGTTTTTAGGCTAGGCAATGGGGTTAAGTGACTTGCCCAGGGTCACACAGCTAGTAAGTGTTATGTGTCTAAGGCCGGATTTGAACTCAGGACCTCCTGAATCCAGGGCCGGGGCTCTACCCACTATACCACCTAGCTGCCCCTTCACTGAACTTTTTAATAATGAGATCTCTGGCCTGCCTCCACTTGTGCCAAAAGACCCAGAGTGAGGGCCAACAGGGCTTTTTAAACCTAGACGTGTCTTCCTTCTGACTGGTCTGACAGTACATCACTTGGACCTCCCCTGGCAAAGGCAAGGCAATCCCGATTGGTGGACATTTTAATGAGAAGGCAGATTTAATAATTCCCAGCTCCTCCCTAGTACTTGGGTTTTTTTTGAGGGGGGGTGGCAATTATGTGAAAGGATTAATTTGCAGCTAGGGAAAGTGGGATGGCCTTAAACATGTGGCTGGTTGATTCCCCTGCTCTCTAACACTTCAGAAATGCTAGTTACTTTATGAGACCCAGCTGCCTCTAGCAATCCTAGCTAGAAAAACGGCCCCAATCAGGATTTCCCCAGCTTGTAGACCAGGTCACCTCCAACTTTGATTGGAAAGGAAAAGCAAGTGAAGGAAAAGCAAGGACAAAGGACATATCCCCTGTGGAGGAGCTCCAGCTGGCTTCTGTTCACCCAATAAACAGAACTGTGGGTCCCTCTTAGGAGGGGCCCAGCCCAAGCAGGTTAATAGCAGATGCCTTGGGGGCTGGGAGTGATCACATGACTAAATCAGGCCCTACCCCAGAGAAGTGGGGTCCAACAAAATAACAAAAGAGATGTATTACATCTTGATGTAATACATCTTGCATGATATTAATTTTCCTCAGGCATAAATACAAAAAAAACCAACCCTGTAACTGTACAAGGTACTTTGCAAGTATAATTTTTTGAAAGGCATGTGGAGAATGGAGCATTGGACCAAAGTGAAGACCTGGGTTCAAAACTTGGCCTTGGATACTTACTAGCTGTGTGACCCTGCTCAAGTCACTTAACCTCTGCCTGCCTCAATTTCCTCATCTTTAAAGAACTATATGGGCAGCCAGGTGGCACAGTGGATAGGGTGCCAGGACTGGAGCTAGGAAGACCCATCTTCCTGAGTTCAAATCTGGCCTCAAAGGCAGCTAGGTGGTGCAGTGGATGGAGCAGTGGCCCCGGGGTCAGGAGGACCCGAGTTTAAATCTGGCCTCAGACACATAAACACTTACTATCTGTGTGATCCTGGGCAAGTCACTTAACCTCATTGCCTAGCCAAAAAAGAAGGAAAGGAAAGGAAAGGAAAGGAAAGGAAAGGAAAGGAGAGGAGGGAGAGAGAGAGGAGAGGAGAGGAGAGGAGAGAGAGAGGGAGGGAGGGAGGGGAGGGGAGGGGAGGGAGGAGGGAGGGAGGGGAGGGAGGGAGGGGAGGGAGAGGAGGGGAGGGAGAGGAGGGAGGGGAGGGAGGGGAGAGGGGAGGGGAGGGAGGGGAGGAGGGGAGGGAGGAGGGGGGAAGGGGAAGGGGAGGGGAAGGGAAGGGAAGGGGAAGGGGAAGGGAAGGGGAAGGGAAGGGGAAGGGAAGGGAAGGGAAGGAAGGAAGGGGAAGGGAAGGGGAAGGAAGGGAAGGAAGGGGAAGGAAGGAAGGAAGGAAGGAAGGAAGGAAGGAAGGAAGGAAGGAAGGAAGGAGGAGGAAGAAGGGGAGAGAGGAGAGAGAGAAGAGAGAGAGAAGAGAAAGAAAGAAAAAAGAAAAGAAAAAGAAAGAAGAAAGAAAGAAAGAAAGAAAAAAAGAAAGAAAGGAAAAAAAAAGAAAGAAAGAAATATCTCAGTACCTCTGGGAGTAGCAATGTCGCTCCTGGAAACTGACCCCCCCACCGCAGGTCCTGCTGCATCGGCTCCACTCTCCCCAGCGACCCCAGCCTTGGCTTTGCCTTCTCACCTTCCTTGCCTGATGGGAAAGAAACACCCAGGAGGGTGAGTTGGTTGGCTGAGGTGAGGCTCTGCACCCACAAGATGGAAGAGTTCCAGGGGTCTACAAGGGGGCTCAGACAAGAGGGGGAGGCAAGCAGAATCAGAGCAACCATTAATACAATAACAACACTATAAGGAGAAACAACTTTGACAGACCTGAGACCTCTGATCGAATTCAATGACCAGCTGAGATTCTAGAGGCCTGAGGAAGACAAGAAAGGTGATGGCCTCAAGATAAAGAGCACGTTTTCAGACACACTGTGGGCATTTGCTTTGCTTTACTACACTTCCTTGGTACGAGGGTTTTTTTTTCTTTTTGCCATTGGTGGGGAGACTAAGCTGGGGGATAGGGATAAGGTAGAAAAAGAAGGAAGAAAAGAAGGTCATTTGCAGCATGTTTTTAGGACACGCAGAGAAGAGGGGGAAAGCCAGAAAGAAGCCCAGACAAACAAAACAGCTTTGAAAGCTACAGGCTGAACTTAGATACTTAAAAAGAAAAGCAAGCCGCAACAGATATAAGAGATCAATGCATATAATCCTCTTATTCTATTGTGGATTTGAATTGTATTTGGTGTTTGTCAGGTTCCAAGTTAAAGTAATTTTTTTCAATGATGATGTTACTTTTATAGCACGTTAACGTTTGCAAAACATAGGTGGTGCGATGGATAGAGTAGTGAGTTCAGAATCAGAAAGACTCACCTTGCTGAGTTCTAATCTGGCCTCAGACAGTTACCGGCCGTGTGACCCTGGCCACGTCACTCCACCCTGTTTGCCTCAGTTTCCTCATCTGTAAAAATGAGCTGGAGAAGGAAATGGCAAACCACTCCAGTATTTTTGCCAAGAAAACCCCACTTATGGTCACGAAAAGTCAGACAGGATTGAAAAATCATTAAACAACAGTGTTTGCAAAGCACTTTACATGTCATTCATATATAAAGATAATCATTTCATTGATTCTATTATTATCACCACCATCTTAGAGATAAGGAAACTGAGGCAAAAGAGAGGTTTAACTAGAAATTTGCCCAGGATCACTTAGCTAGTGTCTGAGGCAGGATTTGTACCCAGGTCTTCCTGCCTCCAAGTCAACTGTTCCATCCCTATGATGCTCTGTATCACCAAAGCATCATCCTGATGTATGCAGAACATGAGGAAACCTAGGGACAGCTAGGTGGAGCAGTAGATAGAGCACCTGGCTTGGAGTCAGAAGACCCGAGTTCGAATCCTACTCGATATGATTCAAGGGCTAAAGTCCAGCCTGCCAAGCACCTGAAATTGCCATTATCAGAGTCATTCCCTTGAGCCAAAGCAACGTCTCCAGAAGGCCCAGACAAAATAAATTAGAAAGGACCACAGAAGTCATCTGACCAAATGCCAAAGAAGAAAGACATTTAAGGACATGACCAATGTGAGGTTTGTTTAGCTTGATTATGCTTATGTGTGACAAGAGAAAACATTTTTTTCTTTTTCGTAGGAAAGTTAGGGATAGCAACACCAACAAGAAAAGGAAGGAAAGAAAAGAATATCAGTGAAGAATTTTTTCAAATGCATAGAAATAAATAGGAGGTTCAGAGGCAAATACAGATAAAGCAAGCACCTTTGCAATGAATTGTGTGCGTGTATACATAGATATATGCATATAATATATATTATACATCATGCAAGTGTACATTATACATACATATTATACACGTGTGTACATGTACACTGTATAATTACATGCATGTATATATAACACTTGTATATTGTAGTGATATTTATTATGTATATGCATAACATGTGTATATATAGCTTGAACATGTGTGTATATGCATTATATATTATAAATAATATGTATATACATTATAAACAATATATTTCTATAACATGCATGTGTTTTACGTACATGTATTGATTTATGCAATGCACATGCATGTACATGCATGTGTGATATGTATGTATATTCCCCCAAAAGGAAAAAGACCTATTCATACAAAAATATTTATAGCAGCTCTTTTTGTGGTAGCTAAGAACTGGAAATCAAGAGGATGCCCATCAATTGGAAAATGGCTGAACAAGCTGTGGTATAAGATTTGATGGAATATTATTGTGCTATAAGAAATGACAAGCAGCATGATTTCAGAAAAACCAGGAAGACTTACTTGAACTGATACAAAGTGAAGTGAGTGGAACCAAGAGAATGTTGTACACAGTAACAGCAATATTGTACAATGAAAAACTATGAATAAATTAGCTCTTCTCAGCAATACAATAATCCAAGACAATCTCAAAGACTCGTGATGAAGCATACTATCTGCCTCCAGAGAAAGAACTGATGTTGTCTGACTACAGACCAAAGTATGCTGTTTTTCACTTTCTTTCTTTCTTTTTTTTATTCAAATCTTCTTGTACAAAATGACTAATATGGAAATATTTACACGATTGCACATGTATAAATTATGTTGGATTGCTTACCAGCTCAGGCAGGAGGGAGGGAAGAGGAAGGAGGGAAGGGGGGAGAAGGAGGGATAGAATTTGGAACTCAAAACTTTAAAAAAATGTTTTAAAATTTGTTTTGATGTGTAATTTGGGGGAAATAAAATATTATACATCAAAAATAATGTGTATGTGTGATACTATGAGTGTATATAATGTACACTTTTATATTAGATATGTTAATATACACAATACATGTTATATATACATATACATATATACATACACACATACACACTAAATTTAATTCATTAGTTCCAAAGCTGTCTGGCTTGCCTATGTTTGCCTCTGAATCTCATTCTGTTCTATATACATACATACATACATACATACATACACACAGGTATATGCACATACTTTTTTTCCCTGAGCTTAATGAATCAGTTCAAACTGACCCAAACTCTCTGAAAACTATTGTACAGTATATAATTCTTTATGACTTCATTCCATATGGAGACAACTGTGGGTTCTGAAATGTTCTGCTCAGATAACAGAGCAGGAAAGATCTGGAGTATACAGTAGGCCCAGCAACATTCTATATGCCTGCTGCCCACAACCCGACAGAATTAAGTCCAGTGAGGCTCATGCCAGGCTGACCCCAGAAGGACACGTTTGTTGGCCATAGCAACTTTCAAAGATCACCAACCAAGTCACAGAGGAGCTGTGATCTGTGTTAACGGAAAGAGAACACACATTGGCAACATCAAAGATTCTTGAAGTAGTCAAGTATAATTATCTAGAAAGAAGTATCCCCCAAATACCAAAATGGCCACAACAGCCATTTTATGTGGTGGCAAAGAACTAGAAACAAAGGAGACTAGAAACAAAGGAGATGCCCAGGTGGCAAAGAACTGGAAAAACAAAGGTGTTCATATGTACAAGAATATAGCAGTTCTTTTGGTGGTGGTAAAGAATTGGAAACAAGGGTATCCATCAATCAGAGAATGACTAAAAAAGTAAATTATGGTACATAAATGGAACATTTATTTACCAGGAAAATAATTTATACAAGGACAACAATATCATAAAGACAAATAATTGAAAGGTTTAAGAACTCTGATCAACACGATGACCAACCGACTCATGATGAAACATGCTACTCACCTCATGACAGGGAAGTGATGGACTCAATGAGACATATTTTGTTTTGGACATGGCCAGTGAAGGAATTTGTTTTGCTTGACTATACATATTCATAAAAGAAATTTTGTTTTTCTTGCTTTCTCAAAGTGGGAGGGAAGGAAGGAGGGAGAAAGAGACTTTGGATGTGCAAATTAAATAAAATTTCATTTAAATGTAGGGAATAGTGGCATAAGGGTGCTGTGTAGCCCATGCATGTTATGTATGTCCTCCTGGATTTGTCTAGAGGTGGCTCACAGGAAAGCAAGAATAGATATCTGTGGCATCTCCTTCCTCCAAGACAGACTTCGATTCCTTCTGGGAGAGGAAGCAGAAGACTGGGGTCAGAGGCTGGCCATTCTCATCTCCTCAGAGAGGAAGGGTACCAGGCTAGCCATTTTCAGATTCAAGCTAAACTCCTGATTACTGTTCCTTAATGGGGAAGAGGGAAGGAATGCCCCAAGCTTCATATGCGAGGTTTGAGCCCCTTCTCACCAGATGCCAGTTCCATAATGAACACACATAGGAAATAGCAAATAAACCCATTTATCTGAGTCTATAGCAGAACCGAAATCAGAAAAAGTATACATGTGAGAATGTATACCAGACAATACAGATTGAAGGAATTTAGCTCAAGCAAGAGAAAGAATCCAAGATTTCACTCAAAGGGAAATTCCCTGAAATCTCCAGTATAACAAGCTAGGACTAGGGATATGATAGCAACTGCCAGGTTCTCTGCATGTTAGCTTCTAATTTGTTCTTTTTCTAGTTTTTTTTAGTTGTATGCCCAATTTATTGATCTCTTTGTTATCTATTTTATTCATGTAAGCAGTGAGAGATAAAACTTTCCCTAAGGACCGCTTTCGCTGCATCCCATAAGTTTTGGTATGTTGTCTCATTATTGTCATTCTCTTGAATGAAGTTATTGATTGTTTCTATGATTTGTTGTTTGACCCACTCATTCTTTAGGATTAGATTATTTAGTTTCCAATTAATTTTTAGTCTATCTTTCCATGGCCCTTTATTACATGTAATTTTTATTGCATCATGATCTGAAAAGAATGCACTTAATCTTTCTGCCTTTCTGCATTGGATTGTGAGGTTTTTATGCCCTAGTACGTGGTCAATTTTTGTGTATGTGCCATGTACTGATGAGAAAAAAGTATATTCCTTTCTATCCCCATTCAGTTTTCTCCAGAGGTCTACCATATCTAACTTTTCTAAAATTCTACTCACCTCCTTAACTTCTTTCTTGTTTATTTTGTGGTTAGATTTATCTAGTTCAGAAAGGGGGAGGTTGAGGTCCCCCACTAGCATAGTTTTGCTGTCTGTTTCTTCCTGCAACTCCCTGAACTTCTCCTCTAAGAATCTGGATGCTATTCCACTTGGTGCATATATGTTTAGTAATGATATTACTTCATTGTCTATGGTGCCTTTTAACAGGATGCAGTTTCCTTCTTTATCTCTCTTTTTTTTTTGATGAGGCAATGGGGTTAAGTGACTTGCCCAGGGTCATACAGTTAGTGAGTGTTATCTGTCTGAGGCCGGATTTGAATTCAGGGCCTCCTGACTCCAAGGCCAGTGCTCTATCCACTGCACCACCTAGCTGCCCCTCCTTATCTCTTTTAATAAGATCTATTTTTGCTTTTGTTTTGTCTGAAATCAGGATTGCTACCCCTGCTTTTTGAAATATTTTACTCCAGCCTTTTTACCTTCACCCTGTGTGTGCCCCTCTGTTTCAAATGTGTTTCCTGTAAACAACATATTGTAGGGTTATGGTTCTTAATCCAGTTTGCTATCTGCTTCCATTTTATGAGAGTTCATCCCATTCACATTTACAGTTATGATTACTATCTGTGTCTTTCTCTCCATCCTATTTCCTCCCTGTTTATGCTTTTCTTTCACCTTTCTCCCTTTCCTTCCTCACTAGTGTTTTGCTTTTGACCACCAACTCCCTCAGTCTGCCTCCCTTTTTTGGCCCCCTCCCTTTTCTTCCCCTTTACCCTTACTACTTCTTCCCTCCCTTCTACTCCTCCCTTCCCTTTCCTTTCCCCTTTTCCCTCCTACTGCCTATAGGGCAAGTTAGATTTCTATACCTAACTGATTTACATGTTAGCTTCTTCCTAGAATCTTTCTCCCTTTATTATCTACTAACCATAATTAATAAAATGATTTTAATTATCCAGAAATTAGGTCTCTTGGACTTTTAATTTGTCATACTTCGAAGCCAGAAGAACTTGGACCTCTTTTCTTTCCTCACCAACTCTGCCCACCCCTCACATTGGTGTAGGGCATTGAATAATTAATTTCCACCAAGAGAAGGGAGTCCCATACAACTGTTCCTTTGAGCCAAAGGTTATACAATTATTATTTTTTTAAGTAGACACACCGACTAGGGGAGAACTAAATAAACTGTGGTACATAAATATGATAGAATATTACTGAGTCAAAAGAAATGATGGCACTGAAGAATTCAAAGAAGCATGAAAAAAGTTATATAAACTGGTGCAGAGTAAAATAAATCAAACCAGGAAAACTGATGCAGTCTGAGAGGTTTAGACCCCCTCAAAGACCAGAGTATAGGACAGGGTCATCTGGAATGAATTTACAGACTCAAGCATTCTTTAAGTCAAGGTAGCAAAGATTTATTGTTACTCTATACAATGGGCAAGGATTCTCAAGAAATCTGCCATGGTGAGCAGAGCTCCTTAGGGAACTTGTAACCTAACAGGAATGATACTATAGGAAAAGCAGTAGATTATGTGCCAAGGATGCTAATTAGGTGATAACATACAACCTTGGTCACAGGTATCATTCACTACCGGAAAGGGCCGGGGGACAGCTCCTAAAGGGCACGTTTTTGGTCTGTTATGTCTGTAACAAGATAGTTTCAGGAGTTGACATCTGTAGCTTGACCTCTGGACTGTATACATAACTGTGGGCAACTGTGGGCATCAGTACTCGATAGTTCTGCTGGTACAAGACAATCCTGTTCATACAAGGGAAATCCTACAGAGGTCAGCTTGTTCTTGTAACAGGGAGAGACAGTTTGTTTCACTGGGCCCACTCATGAGTTATTGCCAAAGATAGGGTCTTTGGGCTGGGGAGAAAACTGTCAGGAATAGTCTTTCTGAGGCTAGGGAGAAATATGATCTTGGAAGTGGGGTCCAAGTACAAGCACCCCAGCAAAACAATATAGACAATAACTACACTAAGGAGGGAGGAAGGAGGAGGGCCGTAGTAAGTTTCTAGCTGGAAAAGAGATAAGGAAATGTACTTTCCTCCCTTCTTTGCAGGGATAGAAAGGACTATAGTTGTAGAACATGACATACTATCAGACTTTGGTCAATGTGTGGGTTAATTTTGCTTAACTAATTTTTTTCTTCCTCCTTTTTTATTCTGTTATAAACAATGAATGACTTGCTAAATCCAGGAGACGGATGGTGTTAAGATGTGTTCAGAAACATGGGCAATGTTTTTTTTTTTTTAAGTTACTAGAAATTTTTAAAGGAAATGTGATCTGGAATAGTAAAATATTATCTCAACCCAAATTCACATTGTTCAAGATCCTGCTTTACCACATTCAGAAAGTAAAACTGACTTGCCTAGGGACACAATATGTCTGAGGTGGGATTAGAATTCAGTGAGAGAGGCATAAGGGGCTATTTGCCTTAAGCTAAGGTCTGGTCTTCCCTTAGTTTTAGGCACATTCCTACGCCTAGGGCAAAGTACAAGAATAACTTGTGATGTGCTGTTTTTGAATTCTCCCGTTCAGCTGCCTTGATACTTCAACATGCCTAAGGAATCCCAATGCAGGTGGCTGCATATTGCAGCCGATCGCTGCCCTCCAATATCACGTGAGCTTTCTCCTCATCCTTTCAAAAATACTCTGTAGGGGGGCCCACCAAACGTATTAAGGGTCTTCCTCTAAGTTTTTTGGAGTCACCCCCACCCTACTAAGTGAACTCCATTAACTCAAACTCCTCCTTCATAACCTGCCCTACCCCACATTTTCAGCCTTCTTGCATCTTATACCTCCACCCACCCAGCCCGGTTACTCCTCAATCCAGTGGCACCGGCCTCCTTGCGTTCCTCCAATAAGATACTTCATCTCCTGGCTCTGGGCATTTTCACTAGCTGTCTCCCAGGCCTGGAAGTCTCTTTCTCCTCATCTCTACCTCCTGGCTTCCCTGAAGTCCCAGCTAAGATCCACCTTCTACAAGAAACCTTTCCCAATGCCTCTTAATTCTAGTGCCTTCCCTCTGCTGATCATCTCCAATTAATCCTGTATCTATCTTGTTTGCACATACTTTGTTTACATATCGGCTCCCCCGTTAGACTGCGACCTCCCTGAGGGCAGAGACTTGTCTTTTGCTTTTCTTTGTATCCCCAGGGCTTAATACAATACCTGGCATACAGTAGGCACTTAATAAATGTTCATTGAGGAGTAGCTAGATGGTGCAGTGGATAGAGCTCTGGTCTTGGAGTCAGGAGGACCTGAGTTCAAATCCAGCCTCAGACACTTGACACTTACTAGCTGTGTGACCACAGGTAAGTCACTTAACCCGGATTTCCTCACCAAAAAGCAAAAAATAAATAAATGTTCGTTGACTGTCTTACATTTTCCTCCTTTCCACACGCTCTGTTATCCAGCTACATTGGCCTATTTGCTATTTATTCCTCAGACGGGGCAGTTCAGCTCTTTTCGGTCCTCCATTTCTGAAATGCTCTATCCCCTCACCAAAACCTCTTCTCTTCTCTGGCTTCCTTCAAGACTCAGTTTAAGTCCCACCTTCTACAGGGGTCCTTTTCTGGTCCCCTCCCCTCCCAACTGCTAGGGCCTCCCCCCTTCAGATTACCTGCTGTCTACCTGCTGTATATATCTCGTACGTACGTAATTATTTCTATTTTGTTTCCCCCACCAGAGGCAGCTGGTGGTGACATGGCAAAGCGCTGGGCTCGTTGTCAGGCAGACCTTAGCTGAAATCTCATCTCAAACACCTTTTGGTTGTGTGGCCCTGAGCAACTTAATTAATGTCTGCCTCAGTTTCCTCAACTGTAAAATGGGCTCTTGTGAGGATCAAATGAGTTAATATTAGCAAAGTGCTTAGCCCAGTGCCTGGCACATGGTAAATGCCACATGAATGATTTTTTTACCTTTTTTTTTCCACCTTTTTAGCCATTTTTGCCTTTCTTTGTACCCCCAGTGCTGTGCTGACACACAGTGAGTGCTTAATAAATGTTTGTTGATTGACTGATTATACAAATAGAGAATAGAATTGTTGTTCAGTCACGTCCGACTCTTCATGACCCCATTTAGGGTTTTCTTGGCAAAGATACTGGAGGGGTTTGCCATTTCTTTCTCCAGCTCATTTTACTGATGAGGAAACTGAGGCAAACAGGATGAAGTGACTTGCCCAGGGTCACACAGCTTGTAAGTGTCTAAGGCCAGGTTTGAACTCAGGGAGATGAGTCTCCCTGATTCCCATCCCTGTGTTCTATCCACTGCACCACCCAGCTGACCAAGAACGTAGAGACTGTCCATCAAATTAACCAAGGTTAAAGGTCTGGTATAAAGAACCTTGGACTTAGAAGATGGGATACCTGGATTTAAAACTTGCCTTTGCCACTGTGTGACCTCTGCTCAAAATCTGATTTTCTCCATCTGCAAAATGGGCATAATGATATTTGAACAACTTACATCTCACAATTTCTGTGAGGCTCAAATGAAATAATGTATATAAATAATTTTGTTACCATATTTACACATACATATATTTTTTTAAATTTTAAATTTTTTTTATTTTTCGGTAAGGCGATCAGTGTTAAGTCACTTGCCCAGGGTCACACCGCTGGTAAGTGTTATGTGTCTGATTCTGAACTCAGGTCCTCCTGACTCCAAGGCCAGAGCTCAATCCACTGCACTACCTAGCTGCCCCTTATAATTTTTTACACTTGGCAAACATGAATATCTCCATATGAAAAAGCAGAAAATAAGGATTGCAAATGAAACCACAAATCTCTGTTACCTGCACCTTGCATTTCTTTTCAAAATTTTCTATTCAATTATAAAATTCAAAATGTCATAAGCAATTCAATTGGATTCTGCTTCTCTGTCTCCCTCTGAACCTTCTTCTGTTCTCTTCTGTGATTTTTTAAAAATGCTGCAATAACCTTTTCCTTTTTTTTTTTTGACATCCCTATTTCTAGTTCCCCTTTCCCTTCCAAAATCTCCACCATTAAAAAAAAAATAGTAACAAACATAATTAAGCAAAAAATCTACAGATGGGGCATGTCCAAAAATGTATATGTCAAGATGTACCTTGAGTCCCTCCAAGTTCTCTAGCCACAAAGCACTGTATAAACGTGAGTTATGATGATTTTTACTTATGGACGTGACCTAGATAAACCGCTATGTATCCATATCTATCCTCAACATACTAAAAATATAAAATTCTTGATTATATGCTATAGCATATAATGATAACATTAATATTATATAATAATAAATAAGCCATTTCTGTACGTTCTCTTCCTTGGCTTAACTACTCAGGCCTTCTCTACAACCAAACCCTGACTCTGGAATCTGCCACCATTATCTGCCCACCCAGTTCTAAGCTTCCTTCTCCTTCTCTCTCTCTCTCTCTCTCTCTCTCTCTCTCTCTCTCTCTCTCTCTCTCTCTCTCTCTCTCTCACTCACACACACACACACACACACACACACACACACACACACACACACTCCTGCCTCCACCCTCAATTCCAAGTTTAAAATCTGAAGTCAAAGGGGATAGAGGAGAAGCTGAACCAATCAGCCTGGAGGTTGCCCAAGCTCCATTGGACTCAGCCTCCATGTTGATAATGAGCAGAAGCCAAGAGATAGGATCTAATCATGTGGCTGGATGAATTTTTAGACTTAGAAGGAACATCCTAGGTATATTATCTCAGGAAACCTCTTCCTTACCTTTGTTTCAGTTTCCTTAAAAGCCGGGAAGACATGGGTTTGAATCCCACCTCAGATACCTACTGGTTGTGTGACCTTGGACAATCTATGTGACTTTATATGGGCCTTAAGAACCTTCATCCTTAAAATAAGAGGGTCAACTCTGACCTCTAAGGTGTCTTCCAGTTCTAAATCAACAGCTCTCTGATCCCTTGAACTCTGTACGTCAGGAAGCCTGATGAGTCATTTTTAAAGGAGGCTTAAAAAAGTAAACAGAACCATAACAGTTTACATGATGACCATAATGATGCAAAGGAAAAAGCAAAGAAGACTTCAGAATTCTGACATACCTCCTGCCTCTAGGGAGAGAGGCGCAGAGTCCTAATCCTAAGTCATTCAAGGCCAAGTGTTGATCTGTATTACTTGATTATACTTTGATAGAAGAATTCTACAGAATGGGGAGAGAAGAGACGAGGACGCCCAGGAAATAGGAATGATGTAAGAAAAGAGCGTCCAAAACAGGGCTGTTCTTTTTTTAAAACAGAGGGCTTGAGGTACCTAGGGAAGAACAAGGTGGTTGGATGTAACCCGAGTCTCATATTGTACCTCATGGGAAAGAGAGCAACTAATTGGCAAGGAAGGATTGATCCATTTCGCCCCTACTCCTACCCTCCCCCTTCCCTACCCTCCTGACTCTTGGGCCCTGGCAGGGGCTCCTGCCTCAGGCTAGAATCAGAAGCCAAGGGAGGGAGTCACACACTTGAGCTTCACCAGACAGGCTCTGAAGCTAGACCTCACCTCACGGCCCATCCCACCCCGTGCCCCACCTCTGGGCCCAACCTGCCTCCTCCTCTGCCTGACACAGCAGGAAGCAGTTCTCTGCTGACATAGCCTGAAACAACATCCCCAGAGTAGCTGCTAGCTAGTAATAATAATGTTGTTGTTGTTATTTGTTGGCCAGTTATTTCAGTTATATCCAACACTTCGTGACCCCATATGGGGTTTTCTTGGCAAAGTTACTGGAGGGGTTTGCCATTTCCTTCTCTCCAGTTCCTCTTACAGATGAGGCAACTGAGGCAAACAGGGTTAAGTGACTGGCCCAGGGTCACACAGCTAGTGTGTGAGGTCAGATTTGAAGTCAGGGAGAGGAGTCTTCCTCACTCCAGGCCCAGTGTTCTATCCCACTGTGCTATATAGCTATCCTTGAGGAGCCCTGTGACTGAGGTGCTATCATTGCCCCCATTTTACAGGGGAGGAAACTGAGGCTGAGAGAGATCACTTGTGACTTGCCCAGGGTCACAGAGCTGATAAATGCCTGAGGCAGGATTCAAACTCAGGTCTTCTGAGTTCTAATTCATCTTTGGAAATATGTGGTTTGGAGAAAAGGAGACCTCTCTCCAGAGGGAGAAGTATTAGCGGGGGAGAAAGATGAAGGAAGGAGGGGAGGCTACTGCAACACAGTCTCCTTGCCCACTACAGTCAGAACTGTGGGACTTTCACAGAGAATCCCAGGCAGGGGTAATCCCAGTGAATAGGTGACCACCCACATGTACCCAACCTCCTCAAAAATGTTTTTCCCACTGCTGAGAGAACTGAGGCTATAAGTGACTTGTGGTCACACAGCCAGTGGTAGTGAAGGGATTTGAAGCCACATCTTCCAGGCTTCCAGACCAAGCTCTCTATCCATTATGCCATCCTACCTCTAATACTTATAATAATAAATTATGGAACTGAGCTATATTGTCAAGAGAAATTGAAAACATCCCACATATCACCACTACTGGAACCCATCAGGTTCCATTGCCATGGACTATCTGCCCCTTACTGAAGCATCTCTTGCTTATAAGAAAAAATCAATTTCTCCTCTGCACTTAAAAGATACAAAAAGAAGGGCAGCTAGGTGGCACAGTGGATAGAGCACCAGCCCTGAAGACAGGAGGACCTGAGTTCAGATCTGACCTCAGACCAAATACCAAATACCTGACACTTACTATCTGTGTGACCCTGGGCAAGTCACTTAACCCCAATTGCCTAAAAAGAAAAAAAAAGATACAAAAAAGAATTAGCATTTCCATATACAACGTAGAATACAAAAAATTGTTGCTTGTGAAATCTTGAATCTCTACTATATACAATTTGCTTTTTTAAAAAGTATATGATAAATTCAATACACTACTTTCAAAGCTGTCCCACTTGTCTGTGCCTCCTTTTGAACTCCCTTCTGTTCTCTTTTCTGCCTTTAAGATTTTTCAATGACTTTATCTTATTATTGTTTTGGGTTTTTTTTTTGCAACACTATCACTGGTCTACCTCTCCCCAAAACCAATTAAAAAATAAATAAAACCCTTATAACAAATAAGCATAATCACGCAAAATAAAGCCATATGTTGGCCACATCCAAAAATATACAGCTCATTCTATCCCTTGAGTCCATCACCTCCCTGCCAAAGGCAGGTAGCTTGCTTCATTATCGGTCCTTTGGAGTTATAGCTGGCCATTGATCAGATTTCTTTAAACATTCTTTAAAAATTATTGCTCTTTATAATGTAGCAGGCATGGCATAAGTTATTGCCCTGGTTCTCTTCTTTTCACTCTGCATCAGTTCATACAAATCTTCCTAGACTTCTCTGATGTTTCCTCTCATATCATTTCTTACTATGTAATAACGTTCCATCCATATACCATTACCCAAATGATGAGTACGGGCCTATAGTTTCTGGTTCTTTGCTACAATAAAAAAAAACTGATATAAATATTTTTGTACACAAATGTCCTTTTCCTCTTTCTTTGATCTCTTGGGGGGGGTTATTGGCCTCATAGTGGTATCTCTGGGTCAAAGGGCACTCATAATTCAATGACTTTTTGTAACTAGTTCCAAACTGCTCTCCTGAGTTGCTAGACCAATTTCTATCTTCTCCAACAGTGTATTAGTACACCTATCTTCTTGCAGTCCCTTCAAAAACTGACATTTTTCTTTTTTGTCAATTTGGTGGATGTGAGACTGAACTTTCTAGTTCTTTAAGTTGGCATTTCTCTAATTACTAGTGATTTTGGAACATGTGTTTTCCCCCACATGGCCATTTATGGCTTGGATTTCTTCCTGTTCCTTTTTTTTTTTTTTAGAAGCACTGACTAGGCCTGAGCATAGCAATCAGAGCATCTTCCTAGTGGCCCACGGAGTATGCCTACATTATTTAGACTTTTCAAAAGTGAGAGAGCAGGAGTCATAGGATCATAAATCTAAAATTGGAAGGGACCTCAGAGGCCATATAGTACAACCACCTTATTTACAAATAAAGAAAATGAGGCCTAAGGAATTTCAGTGACTTGCCCAAGGTCATAAAGGTAATAAATGTCAGAAACAGTATTCAAACCCAGTTCCCTTGACTCCGTGGTCAATGTCCTTTCCACTGTACCATGCTGCCTGGAGTCAGAAAAGATCTGAGTTCAAAGACATTTATTGACTGTGTGACCCTGGGTAAGTCATTTAACTTCTGTCTACCTCAGTTTCCTTAAGTATATAAGGCTAATAATAGTACCTCTCTCACAGGGCTGTTGTAAGGCTCAAATAAGATAGTATTTGTAAAAAGCACTTAGCCCAGTGCTTGCCATATAGTAGACACTATACAAACGCTTATTCCCTCCCCACCTCCCACCTCACTTCTCCTCCTTTTGCCTACTAGCTCTAGAAATTGTCTAAGAACTTGGCATCATTGAAATGAGCCTTTCCAGAGTTCATCTATCCATAAACTACTGAAATAGCCCCTCAAGGCCATGTGATAAACAGCTGCTTCTAGTTTTCCTGGCTTCCTTCAGAATTCCACTGAAATCCTACCTTCTACAGAAGGCCCTTCCTGGTCCCCCTCCACTACTAAAATAATGTCTTCCTCTCTCAAATAATCTTCAACTACTACATACATATGTATATTTTTGTATATGTATATGTAGCTATGTATATACATACATGTATATGTGTGCATGTATATGTGTATACATGTGTGTATACACACACATGCATGTACCTAGATAATTAGGTATGTCCACACATGTGTGCATGCCTATATGTGTATAACACACGCGTATATAGATAAATAACATTTATCTAGATGTTTGCACATTCTATCCTGGGCTGAGACTATCTCTTCTTGCTTTTCTTTGTATTCTCAAGCACTTAAACATATTGCTTGGCATACAGCAGGCACTTAATAAATTATAATGAGGATGATGATGGTGATGGTGATAATAAAAAATGACAATTAACTTAATAAATGACTGATTGTTGACTAACTCACCACTTAAAATAGCTACAAATTCACTTTCTTCCTATGTCCCAGGAAATTAGCTAATATCAGACTCTAACTAGCCAGAGTAATTTTCTTCTACCCACATGAGGGGTGGTGCAGTGGGTAGAGTGTTGGGTCTAGAGTCAGGAAGACTTGAGTTCAAATCTGGCACCAGACACTAGCCATGTGAACTTGAGTAAGTCATTTAACCTCTGTTTAACTCAGTTTCCTCAACTGTAAGATGGAGTTAGCAATCACACCTAATTTCCAGGGTTATTGTGAGGATAAAATGAGATGATATTTGTAAAGTGCTTAACACGGTGCCTGGCACATAATAGACACTATGTAAATACTAGCTATGATTATTATTACTATTTCTGTTACCCCCCAAGAAACAGTCATGTGGTTGGTGTGATAGATACAATCCCATAATTCTTTCCTTAAGCTTGCTGTCCAAGGATCACAAGCATCAGAAGTGAGATTTGACCCCCTCATTCTCTGACATCAGACCCAATGTTCTTTCCACCGTACCACAGCAATGTGTAGTCCAGCTTGCCTGGGGGCATCTGGATGGTGTGCCAAGTACCAAGAAGGGGTCAGTCACAGACAAGAGAGTCCTTACGGTCACTGCCCAGAGACTCCTATCACTAGATCACTGGAACATAGTTTTCAAGTTGGAAGGGACATTACTCCCACTCCTTCTTTTTATAGATGGCGAAACTGAGGCACACAAAGATGAAGTGACTGGCTCAGGGTCACACAACTATTAAGAGTCTGAGGTAAGATTAAGACACAGGTCTTCCTGACTCTGGTCCCGCACTGTATGGACTCTGACACTCCTCCCCATTGGTTCCTAGCCCTCCTTCCCTTAGAAGGCAGTCTCACTTACTGAAGATGCAGGTGACGGCAGCAGCAGCAGAAACAGCAGCAGCAGCGGCGGCAACAGCAAAAGGGGATGCGTCTTCATTTCCTGCACGGGAAGAAAAATGCTCAGTAAGACGAGTGCTTTCAGTGAGCTCGGGGGTGCAAAGTAGAGAGGGGAAGGGCAAGGAGAGAACCAATCCCTAGGAGAATAAAGATGTTCCCATCAGTGCCTCCGGCATCTGAGGCCCGTCCCCTCTCAGAGATGTCTCTAGTATGTATCACAATGTCCTCCCTCCTTTGTCAAAGTCTGTGCTAAGGGTGAAAAGGAACGGTGGATATGCACAGAGCTAAAGCCAATCCCTTTGGCAGCCCAGTAGAGGAAAGTCACCCAAATGCAGACACAGAGGAGTCTGTGTTTCATCTTACAGGCAATGGGGAGGCATCGAAGCTTCTTGAGCTAGGCGGGCACCGACGTCATCAGATAATGTACGTCAGAATTATCCATTTGGCATCTGTGGAGAGACTGGACTGGGAAGAGAGAGACCAGATGCTTTGAGACCATGGAGGAACTAAAGCAAAAGTCCAGGCAAAAGGTGATAAGGGCCTTGACTAGAGTGCTTGTGGTGAGGATAGAGACAGAGGTCAGTTGAAGAGATAGAGGAGATAAGGTCTGACAACCAATTGTATATACAGGGTAAATAAGAGTGAAGAAAAAAGAATGACGTCTAGGCTGTGCACGCAAGTGGCTGGAAGAATCCATTGGTGAAGGCTTGGCAACTCACCTAGAACTTACAGGCTTAGAGCGGCCTGAAAAACTGGGAGGTTTAGTTTTCTGCCTACGGTGATATGGCATTTATGTGTCAGAGTTAGAACTTAAACCCAGGTCTTCCTGACTCCAACACCGTGCCACCCCTCATACAGCTCTTTACAATTTATATAAAGTACTTTTTTTGGGGGGGGAGACAACTAGAGTTAAGTGTCTTGCCCAGGGTCTGAGGCCAGATTTGAACTGAGGTCCTCCTGACCTAGGGCCAGTGCTCTATTCACTGCACCGCCTAGCTGCCCCAATAAAGTACTTTCATAGCCATCACCTAACTTTATCCCACAACAATTCTGTGACATTAGCAGAACAGATATCCTCATTTTACATTGAAAAAAAGCAAGACCCAGAGAGGTGACTTGCCCAAGGTCATGCTAGTAAGTGTAGGTTGTTCAGTAATTTTTCGGTAGCGTCTGACTCTCTGCGACCCTACTTGGTATCGTCTTGACAAAGATACAGGACTGGTGTTCCATTTCCTTTTCCAGCTCATTTTACAGATGAGGGAACTGAGGCAAACAGGGTTAAATGACTTGCCCAAGGTCACATAGCTAGTAAGTATCTGAGGCCAAATTCGAATTCATGTCTTCCTGACTCTAGGCCAGTCTGTTCATCCACTGCACCACCTAGCTGCCCACCTGGAACATAGGTGCTTAATAAACATTGATTGACTGACCGACCCACCTAGCACATAGATCTATCCCTAGTAAGTGGAGGAGCTGAGAATAAAAGCCAGATCTTCTGTCTTCCAGTGCCTTGCTGTTTCCCACACCACCCCAAATGTTATTTGCTTAGGTGGTTCAAAGGTAAACTGCAGCCTAGCCCAGATCTAATGAACAAATTCTGAATGAATAGGATCCGACCCTATTAGACCCAAGTGTGGCCTTTACTTCGTCAACAAGGCTCTTCCTACGTTACATGGCTCTGGCCTGCTAAGTTAGTGACTTAAGAAAATCATGTTAATGAGGCCTCCCAGGTTCCAACGCATTTCACCCCTTCCTATAGCCACATGTCACGGCCCTAACTCTAACCAGTTATCTAGCAAATGCTATGAGCCACAAGGGTGAAAGGAAAAAAGTATGGATCCCCCAGCAGAATGTAAAATGCCCACCAAAGGGGAGCTTTAAAAATTACCTGGTCCAATACCCTAATTTTGCAGGTAAAGAAGACTATGGAAATCCAGAGTGGCAAAATAATTCACCCAAGGTCACCCAGCTAGAGAATGCCAGAAACAGGATGAGAACCTGTCTTTCAGTCCCCGGTTCCTTCTACTGGAAACTAGACTCAAACCAAACTTCCCCTGGAAACCGAACTCAGAACACAAAGGCAGCTAGGAGAAGCAATGGACACGAGTTCAAATCCTGACTCAGAAACTTACTGGCTGTGTAACCCGGGGGGTTTGCCTAAGTTTCCTCATCCGTAAAATGGGAATTATAATAGTACCTACTCGATAGGGCTGTTGTGAGGATCCAATCAGGTAATCTTTGTAAAGCACTTAGCACAGTGCCTGGCACATAGTACGTGCTTAATAAATGCTCCCCCCTTTGCTTCCCTTCCCTCCTACTGATGCTAGGTCCACAGTGTCATATGTAAAGAAGAGTATGTTTAATAGTTGTGAACCAAAAATACAGGGAAAAATAACATGGGACTTAAGAAACCTTATAGAGTAAATAAGACTCTTCTTTGACATAACCATTGAATTTCTAAACTACTTTTAAAAAAATCAAACTTGGGGCAGCTAGGTGGTCCAGTGGATAGAGCACCAACCCTGAAGTCAGGAGGACCTGAGTTCAAACCCAGCCTCAGACACTTAACACTTACTAGCTGTGCGACCCTGGGGGAGTCACTTAACCCCAATTGCCTAAAACAAATTTTTCTTTAAATCTAATTAACAGCTAAAAATATTATAAATAAAATAAATAAATGTAAGTTAGCATTATTGTACTTCTTTGTATATATTACCTCATCTGATTTGATCCTCAAATCCCTGTGAGGGAGGTGCTATTTATTATCCCCATTTTACAGATGAGGAAACTGAGACCAAGGGGTTAAACTATTTATCCAGGGTCACACAGCTAGTGAGTATCTAGCAAGGGCAGGGAACCTTTGGCCTCAAGGCCACATGTGGCCCTCTTGGTCCTCAAGTTCAGCCCTTTGACTGAATCCAAACGTCACAGAGCAAATCTCCTTAGCAAAAGGATTTGTTCTGTAAAAAGGCTGCACCCAAGGACCTAGAAGGCCACAGGTTCCCTATCCTTGATTCTAAGGCAGGTTTCTAACTCAAGTCTCTCTCTGACTTCAAGTCTGACACTTTACCCTATAGATAATCCTAGGGTTGGTAGGGAACTTGGAAATGGTAAAGTCCAATTCCTTCATTTTTAGGAGAAGGAAAATGAGGCCCATTTTGTTTCTCCGGATCTCCGTAGTTCCTGGCCCATAGTCCCTTTCATAAATGCTTGTTCAATTGATTCTTGACGCCTACAGCTCTTTTCTGGCCTACTATCTACGTATTGATAAAAGTGCAGGATGTCCCAAGCCTTAGTTCTATTTTCAGCACTTGAATAGTAATATCCTAAACTCCAAGTCCCTTTCCCTGCTAAATCAGTCAGTCACCTTCCCATTCTAAGAACTATAGCAGAAGACGGAGAGTCTAACAGTGGCTGGGTTTTCCCCTATTAGCAAATACAGAATTCTGTTCAGTTTTAGGCCTCTGATTTCCAGGACCCACATTGTTATATGTTGCTGTTGTTAGTTGTGTCTGACACTTAGTGACCCCATTTGGGGTTTTCTTGGCAAAGATACTGACCTGGTTTGCCATTTCCTTCTCCAGATTATTTTACAGATGAGGAAACTGAGGCAAACAGGATTAAGTGACTTGCCCAGGGTCACATAGCTAGTAAGTATCTGAGGTCAAATTTGAACTCATGAAGATGAGTCTTCTTGATTCCAGGCCTGGCATTCTCTATCCACTGCACCACCTAGCTGCCCCCAAGACCTACATAGTCTCCTCTTTTTTCCCCCGAAAACACTCTCAACTGGCTTCTCTAACAGGCAGACTTAAGTTTGAAGTTGGGGATTTCCCAACAGTCAGAGCAGTCCAAAAAGTAGAATGGGCATCCCAGGGAGGTAGGGAGCTCCCTCTTCAAGGTGATCTTCGAGCTGGATGACCATTTGCTCGGCATATTGTAGAGATGTCAGGTCCAGGTCGGACTTGGTGACTATTGAGTTCTCTTATAGCACTGAAAACCTGTGGTCAAAAACAAACGCTGCTCTGACCTGAAAGATCTTCTCTATTTTCAGGTGGAGAATCTAATCCACTTATTCTGGTAGAAGAAGAGATCTGTCCTTTAGGAAACTGTGAATAATAATCACAAGAACTGACTTAGGGTACCATTGTTCGACCTACGAGGGCATGCTTTTCCCCAGTCCCTACTGCTATACTCTTATCCTGTCCAGAGGCAAGTTAGAAACTGGGAAAACAGCAAAGAAATAAATATACCTGTCAACTGAATGTCACAAATGAGAACATTTAAAAAAACTCACAGAGCTATATGTGAATGATATGTTAGCAGAGCAAGATGGCATTGGCACAGAAAGGCCTTCCCAAGGAGGACCTACATGTACAAAAATATTTATAGGAGTTCTTTTTGTGGTGGTCAAGAATTGGAAATTGAGGGGATGCCCATCAACTGGGGAATGGCTGAACAAGTTGTGGTATATAAATGTAATGGAATACTATTGTTCCATAAGAAATGATGAGCAGGCTGACTTCAGAAAAACCTGGAAAGATTTGTATGGACTGATGCTGAGTGTAGTGAAAAGAACCAGGAGAACACTGTACACATTAACAGCAACATTGTGCCATGATTAACTATGATAGACTTAGCTCTTCTCAGCAATACAATGATCCAAGACAATTCCAAAAGACTTATGATGGAAAATGCTGCCACATCCAGACCTTAAAGAACTATGGAGTCTGAATGCAGATCGAAGCATACAATTTTCACTTTTTTTGTTGTTTTTTCTTTCTCGTGTTTTTTCCCTTTTGTTCTGATTCTTGTTTCACAACATTGACGTGGCAATATATTTAATTTGATTATACATGTACAATCTACATCAGATTGCTTGCTGTCTCGGGGGGTGGAGGGAGAGGGATGGAGAAGATTTTAGAATTCAAAATTTTACAAAAATCCACGTCGAACACTATCTTTACATTTAATTGGGAAAAAATTTTAAAAATACGATTAAGGGGGAGGGAGGTGAAAAAGGCCTTCCCAATCTGGCCCCAGCCTTCCTTTCCCGGCTTTTTTCACATTACTCCACTTCAGGCATGCTGCATTCTAGCCAAGCTCAGTGCTCTCCATGCATTCCCTCATCACGTCTCGCCTCTTAGCTTCCTTCAAGGCTCAACGCACATGCCACCCCCTCCTCCTCCTTATGTTACCTTGGAATTACGCATCATTTTCTCTGTTGTATCTCCCAGTAAACTCTATCCTCCTTGAAGGCAAGAACTATTTTTCATTGTCATCTTTATATCCCAGCACCTAAGCACAGTCAGTGTGTATCATAACTCAGATGCTTAAAAATTCTTGAGTCGGGGAGCAAAGGCGGGCACCAGGACCAAAGAGAGTTTAGAGCTATGAGACAGTAAAAACGCAAGCCTTAAAATTGTTGACAGTGATATGAAAGATTGCTCCAAATCAATAAGAGAAATGTAAAGCAAAACAAGGTCTTACCTCCCACCCTGAACATTAACTATAACAAAAAATGGAATGTTCGACATTGGAGGGGCTACTTGAAGACAAGGCACACAAACGTATGGCTGATGGAGCTGTGAACTGGTCTAACCATTGTGGAAGGCAATTTGGAATTATGCTAAGAAAGTGATGAAAGTGCCCATTCCCTTTGACACAAAGATTCCACTCTCAGGCATGCTCCATGTGGCACATCCCTGGTCAGATTCCACCCCAGTTTCCTCAGACTTTTCTATCTCCCTGCTCCATGGATCAGAACACTTTGGGAGCAGTAAAAGCTTACAAGTCCCCAGCCTGAGTTGTCCTGGAGATCCTGGAATGACATCATACTCAATACCCCGAAAAAAGCAGCAGCAGCAGGACCAGCCCAGACCTTCCCCTCAGAAATGAGCAGAGCTTGGTACTAGCATCCAGTCTAAAGTCAGGAAGCAGCATAGAACAAAGAGCAACCAAAAAAAAAAAGAATCCCACCATAGAAAATTATTATTGTCACAAGGAGGTTCAAGATACAAACCCCAAAGAAAAGAACAATTCTAAAACATCTCTAAGCAAAGCCTTAAGGAAAAATACAGCTTGGGCAATAATTCATCTAGAATTCCTAGAAAAGATGAAGCAAGAATTTTAAGAGTTTTTAAATGTTTTTATAAATGAAATGAGAGCTCTCTAAGAAAAAACTGGAAAAGAAATGAGTCATGGAAGAAAGAACTGGAAAGGGGATTAATAGTTTGGTACAACAAGGCTTATGCGACAAACTTCCTGAAAATCAGAATGGACCACAAGACGACAAGATATATTAAAATGAAGTCAAAAGATGGAAAAAATTGAAGAAAGTATAAGGTTTTTCCAGAGCAAAACCAAGTGACCTAGAAAACAGATCAAGGAGAGAAAATTTGAGGTCATTGGATGAAAGGCATGAGCAAAAAAAAAGAACCTAGACATATTTCAAAAAAACTTAAAAAAGAAAACTGCCCAAATGTCTTAGAACCAGAGGGCAAAGTGGAAAAGGAAAGGATACACCAGTGAAGCTCTGAAAGAAACCCCAAAATGAAAACTCCCAGGAACTTCTTAGCCAAAATCCAGAGCTTTCAGATCAAAGAAAAAATGCTGCAAGCCTCCAGAAAATAGAAAGAGCCACTGTCAGAATCACTTATGGTTTAGCAAGAACCATTTTAAAGAAGCGGAGAGCTAGAATATAATACTCCAGAAGGCAAAAAACATTGGCTTATAACCAAGAATAACTTACCTAATAAAAGGGAATATAATGCTATAGGGGGAAATGGTCTTTTAATAAAACAGAAAATTCCCAAGCATTCCTGATTAAAAAAAAAATCATCACAGATCAGAAGCAGAAGGGAAATATCTGTACAGCAGTCCTATAAAATTGGCTTTATCTCCTGGGAGAGTGTGAGTGGTATGTGGGTTACAGTTTTATGTTTTAAGTATCAGAGCTCATTTATAAATCTTTCACATTCTAAATGTGTCTTTTATGGTGGAGGAATTAAGTAGTTATCTAATATATGATATTTACTTAGTATATTGAGTACCTTTTCTAGAAACAATACAGATAATCCCTTTTTATGAGAAACTAGCCACATCCAAGTTTTGCTAAGGACATCTCCCTGAATCTCTAGATTGGGTATATCACCAGCCAGAAAGTATGAGAAGATTCTGATCCCTTTTCTCTGGCTTCAGGGTCCCTTGGGACTGAACCCAGTTTTTGTGAATCCAGAGCTGGATTGGATACCCTTGTAAGAGGGACCATCTCATGGGCTGTGGGTCTAATTTGCATTTGGGAGATGATTACACTCTCCAGGACCACTAGTTATGGTAGGTATGAAACTTCACAAAAGAATATTAATTTTCAGATCTCCAAGAACTGTGCCCCATGAAATCTTTAGCACAAAGTACTGGAGAAGCACTCAGAAGGACAATGTTTGAGTCTCTCCAAGTCACCAGAGAAGGATCCAGAATTGACAATGTGTATAAATATTCTAAAAGCATCCCAGTTGACACCCAATTGATTGAGTCCTCCAATGCACTTGAGGAAATCAGAGAATACAATGGGCTAGAGACTAAAACAATTAGGTATAAAAGTTGCAGGCAGTGTTTTCTATAATCAAGGAGTGAAGTAGCCCCCATCAGGGATGCTGATTGATCCTCCTATATTTATGTATTTTGTATTTATTTTTCTGTGTAAATGTTGTTTCCCTTTCTCCCCCCACCCCCATATAATGTAAACTCCTTCATATCAGACTGTCTGGATTTCACCTTTTTATCCCCAGAATCTAAGACAGTGTCTGGCACATAGCAGGTGGTTAAGAAATGCTGTTGATTGAATGGAGATGCTGGACCACTCCAAACAGAGAAGTCTGACAATCTACATGGGAATGAACAGAATGATCAAGAATGTCTATTACCCAGACCTCAAGACTTCAAAGCAGGCAGATTCAAAGCAAGGGCTGATAATGCCTTTCCCGCTGGCCTGGTGTTGTGTTTTAGGGGGAGTCCCATCCCAAGACAACCAACATTCTATAGCAAATGCCTAGAGGCAACTCGTGAAGCTCGAGTCGGAGAGAACTTGCTTCTTGGAGAGCAAGCCTTCAACGCCCTGTCCTTGGGATGCTCTCACTTGTCACGCGATACCCTCGTCTTGCTCACTGTGGCACCTCCTCAATAAAAGTCCTACCCATACAGCCCCTGAAGCTTTTTCTCAGTCATTCCTTAGTCCGTGCCATTATCTATGTTTTTGTTTGGTTGGGAATGATGGGAGAGGAAGGTGGAATGGAGCATACCCACCTGGGTACACCTACAGAGATATAAAGATTAATTAAACCTCCCACATATGCCCCATAGAACCCCATTCCCTCAGAGCTCTGTTTTTCTGCTGGGTGACAAACTAACCCCATCAATTAATGAATGAATTCTTGCAATAGCCTGCTGATGGGTCTGCCTACCTCGGGTCTCTCCCTACTCCACTCCATCCTCTACTCAAGCCTCCAAAGTGCTTTTCCTAAAGAGCACCTTCCTACTCAATAAACTCCATTGGCTCCCTATCATCTCTAGGATCAAATACAAAATCCTATCTGACATTCAAAGCCCTTTATAACCTAGCCTCCACCTGCTTTTCCAGTCTTCTTGCTTTGTTTGGTTTTTTTGTTTGTTTGTTTGTTTTGGCAATTTGGGGAAAGTGACTTGCCCAGGGTCACCCAGCTAGTAGGTTTCAAAGGTGTGAGGCCACATTTGAACTCAGGTCCTCCTGACTCCAGGGCCAGTGCTCTATCCACTGTACCACCTAGATGCCCCTGCCTTTCTAGTCTTCTTACACCATACTCTTGACACTGACCTCATTACTGGGCCGTGAGCAGGATACTCCATCTCTTGGCTCTGGGCATTTTTTCTTACTGTCCCTTGTGCCTGGAATGCTGTCCCTCTTCAACTCTGCTTACTGGCCTTCCTGGCTTCTTTCAAGTCCCAACTAAAATCTACATCAATGATATCAAACTCAAATAGAAATGGTGTGCTGGGCCATCACCAGTCATCTTGACCTATATCTGGCCACTGGACTCAAATGACTCTGGAGGACAGAGTGAAGCTGATGACCTTGCACAGCCCTGTCTCACTTAAACCCAATTCACTCACAAGTCAAGACATCGCCCTCCTGATGTCCTTGGTCCTCTTCAAGAATGAAGGATGAACAATAAGAAGGGATGGGGTCCACTAAACTGTGCATATAGAGCCTTGAGGGCTGCATGTTGACTTGAAAAATCACACATGCTTACATATTTCTTTTTTTAAAATTAAAATATAAACACAATAAAATCAGGTAGTAACTTCATAATAATCAGGTTCAGCAGCACTTGGGAGTATTGTGGGCCAAATGCTGCCCTCAGGCCATGGTTTTGATACAAGATCTAAAAAAAGCCTTTCCCAACACCTTAATTCTAGGGTCTTTCCTCTTGTAATTATTTCCTATTTATCCCATATATGGCTTGTTTGTACATAACTTGTTTACTTTTTATTTCCCCCATTAAATTGTGAGCTTGAGGGCAGGGACTGTCTTTTTCCTTTTTTTTTTTTAAATTCCCAGTGCTTAGCTCGGTGCTGGGCACACAGTAGAAACGTAATAAATATTTATGGATTCACTGGCTGTCCCCCATGCCTGAAATGCTCTCCCTCCACATCTCCTCTTCCTGGCTTTCAAGTTCCAGTTAAAATTCTACCTTCTACAGGAAGGCTTTCCCTATCCTCCTTAATTCTAGCACCTTCCCTCTGTTGATTATTTCCAATTTATCTTGTATGCATGTTTGTACATAGTTTTTTTGCATACTGTCTTCCCCCATTACACTAGAAGCTCCTAGAAAGCAGAGACTTTTTTTTGCATCCCTAGTGCTTCTTAACAAATGTTAGAATCCTAAGCCAAATGCAATTAATGGACAGAGTGCTGGACCTGGAGTCAGGAAGACATGAATTCAAATCCAGCCTCATGTGACCTTGGGCAAGTCATTTAACCTCTGGTTGTCTCAGTTTCCTCAAAATGCAGATAGTAGTTGTTGTGAGGATCAAATAAGATATTTGTAAAGTGTCTGACACATACAAATGCTAGATATTTTGTGGTTATTGGAATAATAATTTCAGACATTGATCAGGAAGGGGGAAAACCATACCTATGTGGTGTGGTTTAAACCCACTCTAACGTCTCCTCAGGCTGGTCCTGCCCCACGAGCCAATGAGGAGGGTGTGGTGGAGCCCCAGCCAGGTGCCCAGAGAAGACTTTACGTTTCTAACTTTTTGTCCCTTGTTTCAATGGCCTGAGGTTGAGCATTCCTTGAATGGTCAAAAAAGGGTTCTCTCCAAAGAAGATGGGTCTGGATGGGACTGAAAACTCAATCCACCTGAGGGCTTCTCCCCCCCACCGCAGTTACTGAAACATATAAAATTGCAACAGGGAACTGGGTGGGACAGAATCTGCTTATAAAGCAAAACTCCTCCTCCTCCCCTCCATCCTCCCCCCCCACCCCAAGTCTAATCTAGCTGGATCTGGAGCTGCGGTCTCCTCCCTCCCATCACCTCACCCACAGCTCGGGAATGTTTGGTTTCCCACTGGGATTAAACCCCATGCTCATTAACCATGGGGGCAGGTAGTAGGTGCAAAAGCTCACTGTAGGGAGAAAAGTCCCATCCTACCGGGAGTTTATTGGAGTTTGTTCCCAGAAAACAGCTTCTTCTGTACCCCCTGTCACAGGGACCTTGTAACGATAAAATGATTGTATATAAAACTTTGCAAACTTTAGAGCCACAGCATGAGTCAGATATTATTAATGGTTTTGATCTGTGGTGTCATTGGTGCAGGGAATTCCCCAGTGCAGACACAAGTGCTCCTCTGATGGAGACCCACAATTCTGTAACCTCTGGAGACCTGCCTGGGGACACTGAGAAGTTAAGGGGCATGCCCAGAGTCACCCAGACAGTAAATTATCAGCGACTGAACCTAGGTCTTCCCTACCTCTGTCCCCAACTCTATGGTGCCTCTTCTAAAGGGGGGAGGGGGGACAAACTATTCCCCATAGAAAGCAGCAAGGGAAGTTAGACTTTAGAGAGTGGAATGAAAGGGAAGGGCCCCTAAGTCAAGGTAAAGTGAAGTAAGGCCAGCTCTTAATAAAGTTAAACCTTACCTTCCCGGCGTGCGTTCTCGTGTGCCGGCTAATCTGGATGCCTGGCGAGAGAGAGGGGGAGAGAGAGGGGGAGGGGGAGAGAGAGAGAGAGAGAGAGAGAGAGAGGAGAGAGAGAGAGAGAGAGAGAGAGAGAGAGAGAGAGAGAGAGAGAGAGAGAGAGAGAGAGAGAGAGAGAGAGAGAGACTGTGTGTGTAAGGGGTGGGGGGGGTAAGGTTTCTGTGTAGGTGTGGCTGCGTGTGAGTGCAGGTAGGTGCTGGGCGTCCAGGTGAGTGCTGCTTGGCGCCTCCTCCAGAGCACGTCTGTCTCTTCTCCCAGCTCCTGGTGGCTGCGTCTCCCCCAGTCCCCAGTCTCGTTTGGCTTTGGGGCACAGGAACGGAGGAGTACCTTGGGTTTCTCGAGTCCCTTTTGGCCCTTACCGCGGCTCCTCCAGATGGTTTCCAGTTAAGTCGGCCGCCCCGTGGAGTCCCTCCAGGCTCCAGTCCCGAGGTTCACCAAGCGCATGGGACTTCACTCTCAGCCCAGCTGCAGGACATACTGGGGCGGAGCCCTAGACTTAGGAGTTTTATTGCCACCCGGAGCTTCTTTCTTGCAGGAGGAAAAGAAAAGAGAAGGGTGAGAGAGAAAGAGAGAGACGGGGGAGAGGAGCCCTGTAAGGACCTCGCCCCGTTCTTTGTTTCTCTTCCTTTTTAGTCCATTCCCCCTGAACAAAAACGCCCTGTGTTCCAGCGTGCGTTTTTCTTTCACAGGTATTGCCTTCTCCGCTTTATTTCGGGACCCGAGCAGACTGCGCATCCTCCAATTAGGAGATGGGAGGGAGCTGCCCAGAACTTGTAACTCAGCCCTACCTTGCTCCCCTTCTAGAGGGAGGGAGGGAACGAGGAGAAAGCGGAGGAGGAAGGGTGTCAGCCATAGGACCGTAAAATCATAGATTTAGAGTAAAATCGACCTTAGAAGAAGTCGAGTCCAACCCCTTGTTTTAGAGAAGAGAAAAGTGATCAACCATAAATCATTTATTAAGCACTTATATGCCAGGCGGGGCAGCTAGGTGGGGCAGTGGAAAGAGCACCGGGCTTAGAGTCAGGAATATCTGAGTTCCAATTCGACCTCAGACATTTATTAGCTGCTTGGGCATATCACTTAACCCCTATTTGCCTCAGTTCCTCATCTGTAAAATGGGGGCACACTGGAGAAGGAAATGGCAAACCATTCCAGTATCTTTATCAAGAAAACCCCATGGACAAAGTCCATGGAGTCCTACACCACTCACCAACAACATGTGTATGTCAGGCACTATACCAAAGATTGGGGGTACAAGAATACACAAGGCCTCTATTCCCAACCCCAATTCAGTGGGAAATCCCCCACAAGCGTCGGGTAGGATGGTAACTTTCCACTGAGTTCTCTAGGTTGCCTTTTCCTTTCTTGGCCTCATGATTTCTTCCAATATTGGGTCCTGCCCTATTCAGAAAAATTATAAAATAGATCTCCGGGAGATCATGTAGTCCAGTCCCTTCATTTTATAGAGGAAGTTCTTTCAGGTAAGTTAATGGTTTGCCCCAGGTCTCCTAGCTGGTTAGTAGTAAACATTCATTCCTAGAACCCAGGCTTCCTGATTTCCCAGTCCTGGGCCCGTTAGCAATATCTCTTTATTTCTGGCAGAATGGGCCTCCCAAAACAGCCTTCTTCGTAGCCATTAGTGTGCAGAGGGCAAATGGCTAGGATTTCTCCTGTGCCCTTCTCCAAGATCTGGATGCCTGAGCCCTCTCCTGATCCTGGGTTAGGGCCAGTCACTTCCCCTATCCTGCCAGTCTTGGTTCTTCCTTCTGTTGCCCAGGGGATAAACTCCTGGGGGCTGGGAAACTACACTTTATAGCCTAGAATTAAAGGACAAACCAAGTCTTCTGTGTATTGGGTTGGGACTTAGAAGCTTAGGTTATAGAAGTCAGAAGATCACAGAGATCTAGAAGGACCCACTTATTTTACAGAGGAGGAAACTGAGGCCTGGGAAGATTAAGTGATTTGCTCAAGGTCACACTGGAAGACCATCAGAGGGTAAATTTGAACCCAGGGCCTCTGACTACAGAGTCATCACTTTTTCTAGTGTATGGTGAAATCACTTGCCATCTCCATTTCTCCATTTGATGGTTTGGGGATGGAGTAGAAAGTCTGGATCCTGAAAGTAGAGGCATGCTTTGCACACACACAATGTACACTCAGATTTATTTATTCTTAAAACTTTCTCTTCCATCAGCACATCTCCCAAATGCATGCTCATGCAGGAACTTCTTAATTCCTTTTTTTCTTTCTTTGAAATAAGCCCATTTTCTCCCATTTCTCTATTATGGAAAAATAACAACTGTCCAGTGTCAATCAAAGGGTATTTTAGGAGCTAAGCTTTCCCTCCTCCCAAGGCCCTGGCCTTGTCTGAATTCTCTAGGCAAAGCTAACAAAAGTGGAAGAAGAGAGCCAAAATACCCCAGTCCCTCTAAGAATGTTTAAGTATACTGGAAATGTTCTCTCCTTTCATGGAGCTCTAGCCCTCACCCACTTTCCCAAGCTAGGACTCGTTCCAATCATCCTGACACCCAGGCCTTAAGTGGCTCCCTTGAGAACAGAGCCCCAGTGCAGGAGATGAGGGGTCCGACTTCTTAAATTCCATCTTCTTTTGCACTCAGTTTTCCTTCTCTGACTCATCTAGTTTCTAATTTGCACTTTCAAGTAAGAAAAAAAAAGTAGTCCCTGCTGCAGAAAAACTTTAAAAGCAGAAGTAAATCTTGATTTGCCTTAGGACTTTCCCTCTGCACTGGGCCAGAGAACACTTGGCATGTCAATATACTCTTCTCGACTAGGGCAAAGGTTTTCCCTCTGTACTTCCCAGGCAATGCTCTAAATTCTCCTTGCATCTCAGATCTCAAGTCCAAGGAAAAGTAGTCTAAGAATCTGACTAGATCTCAGTTTGGAAGGCGAAAGCAGGGGTGAGACAGAGTTAGCAATGAAAACCCACAAGACAGCCCTACCCCCCTCAAAAAATCATAGATGATGAGTTAGGCTGAGGACTCACATTCCTCAACAACATTTCTTTCTTAATTATTTTTATAAATTCAAATCAATCCCTTGAAGGTACTGTGCTAAAGAAGAAAATGAGTTTAGTAACCCTCAGCAGGTTTTGAACATCTGAGTAACCAGCCCTGGGGCAGAGGATTTCAAACCTTAGGGGTTCTTGACCTAGGGTCCATGAACTTGCTTTTTTAAAAATAGTTTGATAACTATATTTCAGTATAATTAATTTCCTTTACAATCCTATGTACCTACTTGATGCACTTAAAAATTATTTTTTTTAAATTTGAAGGTCTGGCATTTGTTTTACTTTTTTTTCAAGTAACAAGCATTTTTAAAAATAGTCTATCCATTCTACTACCAACCTTCCCTGCCTTGAGCAATTAAAAAAAATCTATCTAAATATATATGCATATGTGTGTGCACATAACATTATGTTATACGCACACACATACAGAGAGAGAGAGTCTGACAAAACAAATTTCCACATTAGCCAACTCCAAAAATGTATGTCTCTTTCTGCATCTTAAGCACATTAGCTTTATTTCAGGAAAAAAGTGGCATGTTTCATCTTCATTCTTTTGCCCTCACGGTTTATCATTGATCAGAGTTCTAAAGTTTTTCATAGTTGTTTTTTTTCTATGATGTTATCATATAAATTGTTCTCCTAGTTCTGATTGGGGGAGCTATGTAGTGCAGTGGATAGAGCACTAGGCTTGGAATCAGGAAGACATCTTCATGAGTTCAAATCTGGCCTTGGACACTTAGAGCTGTGTGACCCTGAACAAGTCACTTAACCCTATTTGCCTCAGTTTCTTCCTCTGTAAAAAAAGCTGGAGAAGAAAATGGCAAATCACTCCAGTACTTTGACAAGAAAACCCCAAATGGGGTCACGATTGAACAAAAAGTTTTGTTCACTTTGCTCTAGATCAGTTCATTAAGGTCCTCCTAGTTTCCTGTGAAATTTCCAATTCATCATTTCTTATGGCACAATAATATTCCATTGCATTCATATACCACAATTTGTTTAGCCATCCCCCAACAGGACACTCTCTTACTTTCCAATCAAAAACATCATTCTGAGAAGGGATCTATAGGCTTCAGCAGACAACCAGAGGGGTCTCTGACACAAAAAAAGATTGAGAACCTTTGCCTCGAGGCACAAATACAGCAGAATAACCCCTCACTTCTGCCTGACACTCCAGCCTTATAAATAAAAGGCACAGGAACAGCTGTAATCCTCACCAATGCCATCTGGCTTAGTGAGTCCTTACATCCTCCCTTCCCCCATGTCCAAGGAAAGGAAACTGGAGTGGATGGAGGAGACTAGATGAAGGGAGAGTTGTAGAAAAGCAAAGTGCTGCTGCCCAGGATGGCGAAAAGAATGGGCAGAGCAGAGGGGGAAGAGAGGAAGGGGAAGAATACAGTCGACAAGGAACGTGACTGGAAGCAGAAGATATGGCTGGGAAGAAGAAAAGAAAGGCAGAAGACTCTTGCAGACTTTTGTATAATTTTATTTATTCTGAAATTGAACACCAAGTAAAATGAGCCATTCCATAAACACAGACTCCATAAATAGCAAAAGAGAAAAAGAGGGCCAAACAGGACACTGCACATGTTTACTACATTTGGTTTTCTTTTTAAATACATTCTACACATGATCTCTTTGCCCCAGTAGGCTAAGTGATAATAAATTCAAGGTGAAACTTCCAGAGCTTCTTGTCCATGATTCTTTCTGACCTTTCTTCTGTTCTTTTCTATACATTAAAAAAAAGCTCTTTTCTTTCATTTCTATTTATTTTTTCAGCAACCGCTATCCCTAACCCACCTCTTCTTTCCCCGAGTCCCCTTTAAAAATTGGAAAGAAAAGAAAAACAAAACCAAAATCCTTGTAACAAATATGCAGTGTCAAGCAAAACAAATCCCTACTTCAGCCATTTCTATAAACACAGATTTCATTTTGCTTTTATGAGTCTCTTGGTCAGGAGATGAGTGGTATTTCATTACCCATCCTCCCTCCAGAGGTTTAAAAAAAAAAAAAACCAAGACATAAGAATGCAAAGTCACCCTTGACTTAGAGATGTCTTTGTGGACACTACAGCCCTACTGAGACACAAAGGGTGGGGCAGCCTGGCCGTCCCTGTCCCTGTCCCTGTCTGGGTTCCAGCCAGGGGCCCATTACAGGTGCAGATTTACCGACTGTTCCTCCCTTTCCTTGGCCTCAAAGGCAAACTTGGTGTCCTGCACCGGAACAATGGTCTCCCTTACCTCCTCCAGTTCCTGGCAGAGGCTCCAGTATTTCTGAGTCAAGTCCTTGTTCTCCCACCAGAACTACTGTGCCACCCAGCTCACCATATCTGGGTGATTGGTCAGTGGATTTTCACCTGCCCTACCTCCAACAGCATAATTTCCATTTTCTTCACCAGGGGTACAGGCTTCTGCTTTGACGTAGTGCTTGTTGCGGGGCATGGCTCCCTGAGACTTACCCTCAGACCGAGCTTCTGTCTGCCAGAGTTTGGGGTCCTAGAGCTACCTGGAAGTCATGTGCTCTTTATATGTTTTCTCATATTGCCTCCTCCTCCTCCCTGTCACTCTCTAAGTCTAGTCCAAAACACCTCTCTAAGATCCTTTGCTGGATTAAGCCAATACAGTACAATGATGTAATCAATGATATCAGAGAGTAATAATGCCCATCATCCCTATGTATAGAGGTCTTAAAGGTTTTTAGGATGCTTCAACAATATTCTGAGGTAGGTAGTAAAGTATTATTGTTCTTTTTTTTTTAACAGCTGGGGAAATTAAGACTCAGTGGTCATGACACATCCAGGGTCATCAATATGGCAGAGCAGATAGAGCACTGGACCCAGTTAAGAAGAACTGAGTTCAAATTCTGCCTTAGACACTAGCTGTGTGTGCCCAGGAGTACTAATTTGTCTCTCTGAGCCTTTCTTTCCTCCTCTGTGAAATGGGGATGATAATAATATCTATGTCACACGATTGTTGTGAGTATCAAATGAGATAATATATGTATAATACTTGCAAATCTTAAAGCATTGTACAAATGTGAAATGTTGTTAGTAGTAAGTATGAGAAACTGAACCTGAGCCCAGATTTATGGATCCTTGGGATCAGTGTTCATTCCCCTAGGTTACACCGTCATGCCCTTGAAATTTTAAGGAGCCCTGCTTCAGAGTATTAATGAGTTAGTGAAAATAGCAAAGCTATCTTGAGGGAAAGACAGGAGGCAATATTGCCAGGCAAGTCAAACCACCACTACCTTGACCGCCATTTCCCCCCCTGACCCTGATGGAGACAACCCAGGACCCTGAATCCAAGAGCCTTGGGAATAGTGGTGCCCCCCAAACCATCAGACCTGCCTCCAGTCTAGCCCTTGTGGCCATCTCTGAGGAAAGAAATCATTGTGGGGCAGGGTCCTGACTTCCTCATTACCACCAGAGACAACTGCTGACCACCTGCTACCAACAATCAGGTAGGCAGAATATCCCGGGAGTGGTACTACCTCCTAGACCACCAATCCTGCTTCCAACCAGAGCCATCCTCTGAAGAAGCAGCTCCTATAGAGAGGGAGTCAGCCACCTCCACTAACTGCCAACCGACTGCCACACACAGGGCAGGCTATCCATAACAGCTGGTGCAGCAAGGCACCCTAAGGGAGAGATGGAAGGCAGCAGGTGCCAGGCCAATACCACCACTTTCCATCATCTCCCTCAGACCATGAAAGAGACAGCCCTGAACCCAAGAGCCTTGGGGATAATACTTCCTGCCCAGCCCAGCAGCACCCTTAGCCAACATCCTGGGAAGCAACCCCTGGAGGGCTACAGCCTGGCAATAATTGCTTCTGCCAGAGCCAAAGTCACAGCTACTTGAAGACCTAGAAAAGAAAGTTCTTGTCCCTACAGTCCTTGACACTACTGGATAATTCAACATCAGAAACTGATAGGATTTTTAAAAAATAATTTATCTATTTTTGGTTTTCAACACTCACTTCCATAAGATCTTGAGTTTTTAATTTTCTCTCGTTCCCTCTCCTCTCCCCTCCCCAAGACGGCATGCAATCTGATATAGGCTCTACTTGTACATTCATATTAAGCATATTTTCCCATTAGTCATGATGTAAAGAACAATTAGAACTAATGGGAGGAACCACGAGAATGAAGCAATAAAACCAAACAACAAAAGAAAAGGAAAACAAACAGTATGCTTCCATCTGCATTCAGACTCCATAGTTCTTTCTCTGGGTGTGGATAGCATTTTCCATCATGAGTTTTTTGGAGTTGCCTTAGATCCTCGAATTGCTGAGGAGAGCTAAGTTTACCAAAGTCAGTCATTGCATAATGTGGCTATTACTGTGTACAATGTTCTCCTGGTTCTGCTTATTTCACTCAGCATCAATTCATATAAGTCTTTCCAGGTTTTTCTGAAGTCTGCCTGCTCATCATTTCTTATAGCACAATAGCATTCCATTACATTCACATACCACAACTTGTTCAGCCATTCCCAAATTGATGGGCATCCCCTCAATTTCCAATTCTTTGCCACCACAAAAAGCTGCTATAAATATTTTTGTACATGTGGGTCCTTTTCCCATTTGTATAATCTCTTTGAGATACAGACCTAGAAGTGGTATTGCTGATCAAAGGGTATGCACAATTTTATAGTCCTTTGGGCATGGTTTCAAATTGCTCTCCAGAATGGCTGGATCAGTTCACAGCTCCACCAACAATGCATTAGTGTTCCAATTTTCCCACATCTTCTCTAACATTTATTATTTTCCTGATTTGTCATGTTAGCCAATCTTATGGGGGTGATGTGATGCCTCAGAGTTGTTTTGATTTGCATTTCTCTAATCAATAGTGATTTAGAGCATTTTTTCATATGACTACAGATAGCTTGAATTTCTTCCTCTGAAAACTGCCTGTTCATATCCTTTGACCATTTATCAATTGGGGAATGATTTGTATTCTTATATAAATCTGACTTAGTTCTCTACATATTTTAGAAATGAGGCCTTTATCAGAGACACTGGTTGGAAAAATTCTTTCCCAGTTTTCTGCTTTCCTCCTAATCTTGGTTGCATTGGCTTTGTGCAAAAACTTCTCAATTTAATGTAATCAAAATTATCCATTTTGCATTTATATTGTTCTCTATCTCTTGTTTGGTCATAAATTCTTCCCTTCTTCATAGATCCGAAAGGTAAACTATTCTTGCTCTCCTAGTTTGCTTATAGTCCGATATGATTTTATTAATGGACATAAGATTAAAGAAGAGGCATTAACATCTGCTTTGCCACTGCATCTTAAGGACCATGGGACTTTTCCATTTGACTTGTAGCTGAAACCTCCATATGTGTTGTCTCCTCAATTAGAATGTGATTACTTGACAGCAGGGACTGTCTGTTTTTTTTCTGTTTATATCTCTGGGCTTAGAACAATGCTTTGCACACAGTGTGCACTTAATAAATGCTTCATTCATTCATACAAATTGGACTGAGTAACTTCTGAGGTTCCTTCCAACTCAAATTCCACGCGTTGATATCTCAGACACAGGTTGGGCTGAATAACGACTGAGGTTTCTTCCAACTCTGAAAGTTTGTGATTTGATGATCTCACAACAGAATCTTGGAGTCATAAAATCCTGTTAATATCAGAAAGGTCCTTAGGAAAGAATCCTGGAGAAGTTGAATGATTGACTCAGAGTCACAGTTAGCATGGAGAGAGATGTTTACTTTCTTAGAAAAGTCCCCATTCTGCCTCTACTTTGCTGTGTGACCTTGGGAAAGTCACTTTCCTTTCTGGGCCTCAGTATCATCATGTGTTAAATGAAGGGGTTGGAGTAGAAAACCTCTAAGGTCATTCCAAGCTTTAGTAGTCTCCAAGCATAGTTCTAGAATGGGGACTACATCCCAGTTTTCTGGATTCCCCAAAACAAGGCATACTCCATATTATTCATCCAGGAAGTGAATCAAATAAGCTCCTATAGAAGTTGGCTGATTGAATAAAAGGACTACAGGACATAA
The DNA here is from genome assembly GCF_003287225.1 of Phascolarctos cinereus. Taxonomy (NCBI): domain Eukaryota; kingdom Metazoa; phylum Chordata; class Mammalia; order Diprotodontia; family Phascolarctidae; genus Phascolarctos; species Phascolarctos cinereus. The sequence continues at coordinate 229,794,456 of NW_027555736.1, forward strand.
ATTCTCTGTACACTCAATTGAGTTGATACTAATTCAGGGTAACTCACTTCTGGGAGGGATTCTGCCTGGATTAGGTACTGGCCATCTACCGACAAACAATCTTTAAAGAGAAACCAGGGAGGCAGCTAGGTGGCTCAGTGGATAGAGCACCAGCCCTGGATTTAGGAGGACCTGAGTTCAAATCCATCCTCAGACACATAACACTTACTAGCTGTGTGACCCTGGACAAATCACTTAACCCCATTGCCTAGCTCAAAAAAAAAAAGAGAGAAACCAAGGCAAGACTCTTCACTCAGATAATTCCAGCCTATTGAGGTTAAAGCTGAGTTATTCTAGTCTAAGATCTAGCGCATATTGCACTTCTTTGTTGCTGTTGTCGTTCTGTCACGTCCAATTCTTCACAGCCCTATGGAACATAGCATTCCAATACTACCTCTTGTTTAAGACACATTATGCATATGGTTCAACATCCATTCAAAACCATAGCTTATGAACCCCCACCAGTGTGTTTCTTTTACCAGCCAAACCAGAGTAAACATTAATTCAAAGCACACACACACAAAGAGGAATTTAATTACATAGCAAAACAAGATGCGACAAGAATAATTTTCCACATATAGAAAGTGTTACAAACTCTCCCACAAGTCATCACATCATCAGTGGAGGAAACAACATGTATATAAGCAAGAGAATGCTCAAATCTGCTTGAGAGAGGTTATCGTTCAATTTTCATTGTAAATACTTATACTTCAGAGATTAGCAAATGCTATAAATCAGGGTTTGATTTATTGTTTTGCTGTTTTTCTAGACCTAAGAAAGTGATGAAGAAAATGTTAATAATGCAGGTTAAACTTGAAAGTGTGAAGTGCATACTAGAGGGTTTTTTTTCCTTTCTGGAGAACCAGTTAAACCTTTACCAGCATATCCCAATATGTAACACATGTGATCAAGGAACATGCCTAGCATGTTTACATGTGTAGGGGATGTATGTGGCCAGGACAGCTCCCAGTCAGTAATATCCTCTAGTGACATCATTGAGCAAACTACTTTCTTTACTGAGCTGGGCTTTTTGGCAGCTCTGTCCTATCTGCTGTGCTATTCTCTGTCGTATGCACCCATTACTACTGCTACCCTCTGCTGGTCTCTCTTTGGCGACAGTGTGGCTTGGGGGCTGGAGGGCATCTGCCAGCTCTGTACTTTGATGGCCAAATTTAGCTCTTTGGGGATATATCCCACCACATACACACTAGTTGCACTCAGGAAACTTACTGGCTAGAGAAGTCCTTGAGATGTTTTATACACGTCATTTGAATGGATTCTTCCTTCCTATCTTTTTGACTCTCTCCATAATGCTCAACTGAGTTATGGTTAGAAAATTCTTTTTAATTCCTATCAAACCCTTAATCTAGACAAATCACACCCCACCTCTCAGGGGCTCCACTTAGCAACACTACAAAGGAGGGGGATGGATCTGTGGTGAAGAAATTTCTCAATCCTATCCTGCCTTAAATATGCCCTTTGGATTCCATGCAAATGAAAGGTGCTGGGCTGGGTGGAGAAGGCTAGAAAAGGCAGGTGATCTTTGTCCTATTTCCTCCCCAAGGCTGGATCCCTGAAGCACTGAAGCATAAGCACACCACCAAGTGTCTATTTTTAATGCTGTTGTATGAGCCCATAAATAGAAGTATGTCCTCTCAAACTTCCAATGACGTGCCCGTCCTTCTTCTGCTTCCCCACATATTCCCCACACATGCATTGCCATGAGCTGCCTCTTGAATATTTATATGCCTACTTATTGTTCATCTCCTAAGTGCTCCCAATGTCCCCCATCCCCAAATCCTTTCTCTCAACTTATTTTTTTTTAGCAGGAATACCAAGGAGATTTAGGTGACTGAATGGCCAACAGATGGAACATATTCCTAGAATTTTTGCTTAGTTTTGCATTTTTGCACACATCAGCTTCCCCTTTTCCCTGTTATCTTGAAAAGGGGGACAGAGAGAGAGAGCAGGAAAACCAAAGGGAGTGAGATGATGGAATGATAATGCAGACAGCCTTGTACTCTTTTCCCCAACCTGAAGCAGAATCCTAGAACAAGACAACATGGCAGAGGGTGAAGGTTGTTCTTTTTTTTTTTTTTTTCCACGAGAGATGAATTCAAAAGACAAGAGTAAGAAAGGGAGAAAAGGTGGGTGTCTTAAGAATTCAGGGAAACATCTGTGCTGGCAAAGAGCCTGGGCCCCATGTGATGGTTTGAGAAATGGCATGGGGCCCAGACATATCTCCATCTTTGGAAATGAGAGGGCCTCTTGAAGGGGGGGGAGTGAGTCATCATCAACAAGGTTTGGCCATACCATGGAGCTTCCTCCTTCCCCTTTAGGAAGCTGGAGCCCTGCCCAGGTGAAAAGCTACCTTCCATTCACCTAGAGGTTATTGGATCAAGCCCAAGCTGCCCTTGTTGCTAATGGAAACAGAGACCACATTCTGACTCCCTCTCTTACCATTTAAAGAAGCAAAGCTTTTGGAACCTTTGACAGGGAAGGAGATCACAAGTCTCAGCTACACTCCAGCTCAGTAGGTGGTGACTTGGAACAGGTAACTTTTCACTGCTTGTTTCCCCTCTGTGGAGTGAGGATAAATCATCTTGCCTCTCACTCATCTCAAAGGAATGCTTAGAAAATTATTCTTACTTAGAAACAACCCTCCCTCACCTCCCTTGCCACTCCCCCACTCCACCACACACCACAATTATATAAAGTGCTAAAGATTCTTAGTGGTTTCAAAGTATTATTAAATAACTAACAGCAAACAGTTATCTAATGAACTGCAGATATGCTATCAACTGTAAAAGTGTTTTATGATGACTACTATGAATTTGTAGCAGGGGTGATTCCCATGGAACATGAGTGCTGGTCCCACGGGAATGGTCATACACATTGGACTCTGAACGAATGACCTCACTTGGCAGAGATGACATAGCAACTCTTAATAGGTCTCCATGTGCCCCTTGGGGTTGCATAAAAAGAAGGTTTGGCCATTGAGTGTCAGGGGAAACTGACTTTAATAAAGGAACATTTTTGCTCAGGAGAGAGAAAGAGAGAGAGAGAGAGAGAAGTGAAGTGAGCAGTGTGTTTGGAGCTTCTAAAGATATAGTGATCCCAGTCAGGGATTCACCAATCAGCCAGCAGGTTTCAGGGTGGAATAAGCGATAGTTGCCAGTTCTGCCTTGGACTTCCATCAAAGGATGAGGGTTTTTCTCTACCTCCCCGAGCCCCCAGCAACAATGGAAGGTACAGCTTAAGCACATAAGCATAACATGTGTTTGCCCAGGTGTACCTGACTGGACCTTAAGTCCTTGACTTCCTCTTCTGGCAATGCTCACCTTCTGCCATGCTGTCTTGCTCTAGATTCTGCTTCAGGCTGGGGAGAGGAGTAGGAGGCTGTCTACATTATCATTCCATCATCTCCCTCCCTTTGCTTTTCCTGATCTTTCTCTCTCTGTCTTTGTCTGTCTCTCTGTCTCCAGCTGTCAATTTCTGTCTCTCTCTTTCCTTGAGCTCAGGCCACCTAACAGTACTAAAACTTGGACTAAAACAATACTAAAGATTGGACATTTCCAGCCCAAGTGGCAATATTCATGAGTTTAAAAGGTTGAGTGTTCCTGAGTTGATGACTGCCGGCTGGCCAGTAGTAGGTGCTTCCTGCAATCATATTACTTCTAAGAAAAGATTAGCTGTGAAATAATAAACAACTTTAACAAAGTTGCAGGCTATAAAATAAACCTACACAAATCATCAGCATTTCTATATATTACCAACAAAGCCCAACAGCAAGAGATAGAAAGAAAAAATCCATTTAAAGTTACTGTAGACATTATAAAATGTTTAGGAGTCTACCTACTGAAACAAACCCTGGAACTACACGAACACAATTACAAAACACTTTTCACACAAATAAAGTCGGATCTAAATAATTGGAAAAACATCAGTTACTCATGGGTAGGCTGAGCTAATATAATAAAAATGACAATTCTACCTAAGCTAATTTACTTACTCAGTGCCATATCCAACTACCAAAAAAATATTTTATAGAGTTAGAAAAAATGAAAACAAGATTCATTTGGAATAACAAAAGATCCAGAATATCAAGGGAACTAATGAAAAGAAATGAGGGGACGGTGGCCTAGCCATTCCAGATCTTAAATCGTATTATAAAGCAGCAATCATCAAAACTGCTTGGTACTGGCTAAAAAACAGAGTGGTGTTTCAGTAGAATAGGTTAAGTATGTAAGACACAGTAGTCAATGACTATAGTAATCTATTATTTGATAAACCCAAAGACCCCAGCTTCTGGGATAAGAACTTACTCTTTGACAAAAACTGCTGGGAAAACTGGAAAAAAGTATGGCAGAAACTAGGCATAGACCAAATCTCACACCATATACCAAAATAAAGTCAAAATGGGTTCATGATTTAGATATAAAGGCTGATACTGTAAGCAAACTGGGAGGGCAAGGAATAGTTTACCTCTCAGATCTATGGAAAAGAGAGGAATTTATGATCAAACAGGAGATAGAAAACATTATGAAATGCAAAATGGGTAATTTTGATTACATTAAATTGAAAAGTTTTTGCACAAACAAAGCCAATGCAACCAAGATTAGAAGGAAAGTAGAAAATTGGGAAAGAAATTTTACAACCAGTGTCTCTGATAAGGGCCTCGTTTCTTTTTTTTTTAAATTGTTTATTTTGAATTATCAATGATCATTTCCATAAGCTTTTGAGTTTTAAATTTTTCTCCACCTCCCTCCCCAAGATGGCTCACAATCTGATATAAGCTATACATATATACATTCCTATTAAACATATTTTCACATTAGTCATGCTGTAAGGAAGAATTAGAAGCAATAGGAGGAACCACCACAAAAAGGAAACAAAACATAACAGACCAGAAAAAAAATAGCAAATAGTATGCTTCGATCTGCATTCAAACTCCATAGTTCTTTCTTTGGATGTGGATAGCATGTTCCATCATGAGGCCTTTGGAGATGTCTTAGATCCTTGTATTACTGAGAAGGGTTAAGTCTATCAATATTAGTCGTCACACAACATGGCTGTTACTGTGTACAACGTTCTCCTGGTTCTCCTGGTTCTGCTCATTTCACTCAGCATCAAACCATCCGAGACTTTGCAGGTTTTTCTGAAGTCAGCCTGTTCATCATTTCTTATAGCACAATAGTATAAGGGCCTCATTTCTAAAATATATAGAGAATTAAGTCAAATTTATAAGAATACAAGTCATTCTCCAACTGATAATTGGTCAAAGGATACAAACAGGCAGTTTTCAGATGAAGAAATTATAGTCATATGAAAAAAATGCTCTAAATCACTATTGATCAGAGAAATGCAAATCAAAACAACTCTGAGGGACCACATCACACCTATCAGATTGGCCAATGTGACAAAACAGGAAAATGATAAATACTGGAGAAAATGTGGGAAAATTGGAACACTAATGCATTGTTGGTGGAGTTGTGAAATGATTCAACCATTTTGGAGAGCAATTTGGAACTATGCCCAAAAGGCTATAAAAATGTACATACCCTTTGACCCAGCAATAGCACTTCTAGGGCTATATCCCAAAGAGATCATACAAATGGGAAAAGGACCCACATGTACAAAAATATTTATAGCAGCTCTTTTTGTGGTGCCAAAGAATTAGAAATTGAGAGGATGCCCATCAATTGGGGAATGGCTGAACAAGTTGTGATATATGAATGTGTGGAATACTATTGTTCCCTAAGAAACGGTAAGCAGGAGGATTTGAGAAAAACTTGGAAAGACTTATATGGACTGATGCTGAGTGAAGAAAGCAGAACCAGGAGAATGTTGTACACAGTAACAGCCACGTTGTGTGATGACTAATATCGATAGACTTAACCCTTCTCAGCAATACAAGGATCTAAGACATCTCCAATGGCCTCATGATGGAAAATGCTATCCACATCCAAAGGGAGTTTGAATGCAGATAGAAGCATACTATTTGCTATTTTTTTTCTTCTGTTGTGTTTTGTTTCCTCTTTGTGGTGGTTCCTCCTATTGGTTCTAATTCTTCCTTACAACATCACTAATGTGAAAATGTGTTTAATAGGAATGTAGCCTATATCAGATTGTGTGCCATCTTGGGGAGGAAGGTGAGAAGGGAGGGGGAGAAAAATTTAAAACTCAAAAGCTTATGGAAGTGATTGTTGATAAATCAAAATAAATTAATAAAAAAAAAGAATAGATTATCTGCCAATAAGATGTTACAGCTGAAAGGACTAAGAAAGCCATCATGACAAGAAGCATTGGGTCATAGGCCAGAATATCCGCTGATCTTTTGGACAGAAGATCTGGACTTGTAGGTTGCATTTCATAACATTTTCTACCTCTTATTTAGTCATAAATTCTTCCCTTCTCCATAGATTTGACAAGTAAATATTCCTTACTCTCCTAATTTGCTTATAGTTTCACCCTTTATGTCTAAATTGTATTCCCATTTTGACCTTATCTTGATATATGGTGTAAGAGGTTGGTCTATGCCTAGTTTTTGCCACATTGTTTTCCAGTTTTCTCAGCAGTTTTTGTCAAATAATGAGTTTTTTTATCTCAGAAGCCGGAGTCTTTGGGTTTATCAAACAGTAGATTACTATAGTCATTAACTACTGTGTCTTGTGTACCTAACCTATTCCACTGATCCACCACTCTATTTCTTAGCCAGTACCAAGTAGTTTTGATGATTGCTGCTTTACAATCTCCTGTGCCTTCTTGCTGCCCCTTAGTTTCCTCCCCTAAAAAATGAAGGGGTTCAGACTAGGTAACCTCTAACATGGTTGTAGGATTAAGTAATAAGATTAAGATCAGAAATATTCTAAATCCTAAAAGGCTAAGCAAAGATGATGGGCAATATCCCAGAATGTCTAATAGAAAAAGAACTTGATTTTCAGTAAGGTAGGGAATCTACCTTTTTGCCATCACACCCCCAGCACCCCATGGCCAAAGGGTTTATTATACCACAGTTACCACTAGCCAAATACACCATGGGGGGAAGGGCAGGAGCTGATCTGTAGTGCAAGTAAGGAATGTATTACACGTTCCTTTCTTGTCTGATCCAAATGAATCCTTCAGAGAGAATGCATTATCAATTACAGTCTTAACATGGGAAGGGCGAATCCTGTGATCTGATGCCAGAACTAGAGGCCATGGCTGAAAGAAATCAGTAATTACTTGTTGAAATGAATTGGAGCCCAGGGCAGTGACATTTAGAGATCATACTTTAAATAATGTAATGCAGACTGAAGAAAGCAGAACCAAGAAAATGATCCAGAGAATAACTATAATAGCACAAATGATAAAACCACTTAAAAAGACTCAAATACTGATGGAATATAAAGAACAGTCTTAGTCCCGACAAGGAAATGATAAGGAAATACAGCTTCCTCTTTCCAGAAGAGAAGTGGTGACTAAGAATGTGGAATGCAGTACACACTGTCAGATGGGTTGTTTAAATGTGCATTTAAGAGGCATAGCGCATAGGCAGGTCCAATTGGACCTGGAATCAGTTCATTTCCAAACTCAGACACTAGCTGGGTGATTCTGGGCAACTCATTTAACCTCTGTCTACCTGTTTCTTCGTTTGTAAAATGGAGATAATAAAAACACCTACCTCCCAGGATTGTTGTGAGGATCAAATGAAATTAATAAAGGACTTTCTAAACCTTTAAGCCCTATAGAAATACTAGCTATACTGGGTGAAGCCAGAGCAGACACCCAAAGGGCGTTTTTGTCGGCGCCTCAGCCCAGCTTGCCCCGCTGAGCCCCGACGACCATGGTGGCCCAACGCAAGGGCCAGGGTGAGCCCGAGAAGCCGCTGGACCTGGTGTCCTTCAGCACGCACCTCCTGGTGGGCGGCATTGCGGCCGCAGTGTCCAAGGTGTCCGTGAAGCTGCTGCTGCAGGTGCAGGCATCGCCCCAGCACGAGGCCCGAGGTGCGGCGCAAGGGCATTCTGGACTGCTTCTCGCACATCCCGGGGGAGCAGGGTTTTTTCAGTTTTTGGAGTAGCAGCTTAGCAAATGTTATTCGATATTTTCCAACACAAGCTCTAAATGTCGCTTTTAAGGACAAATACAAACAGATTTCCATGTCAGGCGTTAACAAAGATAAACAGTTCTGGAAGCGGTTTTTGGCTAATCTAGCTTCAGGTGGAGCTGCTGGGGCAACATCCCTGTGTGTGTAGTCTCTCTGATAGATTTTGCCCGAACGGGATTAGGGGTTGATGTTGGAAATGGTCCTGAGAGCGGCAGCTCAAAGGTTTAGGTGACTGCCTTATCGAGACTATTAGATCCGATGGTATCACTGGTTCGAACCGAGGGTTTGGTGTTTCTGTGCAGGGCATCACTGTCTATTCAGCTTCTTATGTTGGATGTTATGACACAATTAAGGGCTTATTACCCAGTCCAAAGGAAATCCCATTCTTTGTGTCGTTTTTAATTGCTCAAGTGGTGACTGCCTGCTCTGGAATACTATCTTATCCCTTTGACACAGTCAGGAGACATATGATGATACAGTCAGGAGATGTATGATGATGCAGAGTGGTGAGGCCAAGGGCCAGTACCACGGGACCATGGACCGCTTCTTGAAGATCTGTCTATCAACGCGAAGGCCCAGGGCCCTTCTTCCGTGGAGCCTTCTCCAATGTCCTGAGAGGCACTAGTGGAGCCTTGGTGCTGGTCTTGTACGATAAAATCAAAGTACTGTTAAATATTGACGTTGGAGGCAGTTTGTTGCAGTAATTGGCGCTGAGAATAGAGCTTCCTTGTTCAATGCACACATTACAGAGCTATCATTTTACGCAGTTGTTAGCTTGTTATTACATATGTCAGTATTTTCTTCAATTGCTAATTCTGTAATAAAGTCTGGCTGTTTTCAAGGATTTAAACACTGTCAGTCAGTTATGGACTTCTTCACCCTCCCTTATGAAACACTTTTGCATTTTTTCCACTAGTAGTCCATACTGTTGCTATCAGTACAAAATATTTTATTTTTACTATTTAAAAAAAAGTATGTTTAAAACCTGATCAGTGAAATTATTTTCCTTTCAAATTTGCTGTCCTTTTAATGTGCCCTTCACAATCATCTAAAATCACATACTATGATTAAACATCTCTTTGAAAGTTCACCCAGCAATGTCATCATTTAGCCAGTCACTTTAAAAGTTTTGTTGCTATGTTGTGCAATGCATTTGGGGACAGTGAGTTTCTGTACTCTGTATTTATCGACTGACAATAAAAGTTTAAAACAATTATTTAAAAAATACTAGCTATTATTATTGTTATTACTATTCTTTATCAGAAGGGCAATTAGTTAATCAGGGCACAGTGACTCCGGGCAAGGGCAGCAGGAATATATTTAGATAAACGTGATGGGGAATGCCCCATTCTATGTCTCCAAGGAAGACTGCAATTTCTACCTTTGGGTCAACAAGATGGGAGGCCATAGTCAGGTTCTCACTCTTCTACTCTCCAGTCTTTAAGAGGGGCATTGGGTTAGAATTATATCTACCTACCAAAAATTTAATACTTGGGGGCAGCTAGGTGGGGCAGTGGATAGAGCACTGGCCCTGGATTCAGAAGGACCTGAGTTCAAATCTGGCCTCAGACACATAACACTTACTAGCTGTGTGACCCTGGGCAAGTCACTTAACCTCACTGCCTAACCAAAAGAAAAAAAAATTCAATATTTGCAGTCTAGGAGTATAATCCTTTTTTTTTGAGAGGCAATCAAGGTTAAGTGACTTGCCCAGGGTCACACAACTAGTAAGTATCAAGACTCCAAGGCCAGAGCTCTATACACTGAGCCACCTAGCTGCCCCTAGGACTATAATGCTTCCTTAGGGGGTTCAGGGTAAAGGAGAGGGTAACAACTTACCCTGGGTCAGCTAAGCCTCTTCCCATCAAATGCTTATTGAACAAAAAACCAATCACAAATAGGTAGCAAACATAACTATCAAAGTAAGCACAATATTCAAACAGAAATCAGGAACTTAAATGGATTAGCTTACATGATAGAATATATCAAAGTCAGGGTAGCTCTGGGATGGAGGAACAAGGTGAAATCTCAGCTCAAGTAGTAAACAGTCTAATTCTGAAAGTCTATTCTTAACAATCTCTGGGGATCCGGTGCTGAGAGTAAAGGAACATGTTAGGGGGCCACATTTCCCTATATGTTTGCAGCTCTGAGAATGTCTCCCATCTGCCATTCAAAATTCTCGTCTTGTCTCATCGTCAGTCTCTGTCCACTTCACTCTCCTCTAGAAGTCTTTCCAACAATACAAAGTCACACCTCCCTAACACATGTGAAGCTTCACAGGTCTCACAGGCCTCAGCCAGTTAGGAATCCCATATCCCCCCAGGACCACAGTGTCATAGAGTTGTCCTTCAAGGAACCTCTCCAAGGTGACCTGCAGTGGTAGATGTCAGCCAAGGAAGAGGCTGAAGGGGAGGATTAAAGAAAAATGACTAGTATAAAAAACAAATGGCAATAATAACACCTTTCTTTTAGGAGCAGCTAGGTGGTGCAGTAGATAGAGCACTGGCCCTGGAGTCAGGAGGACCTGAGTTCAAATCCAGCCTCAGACACATAACACTTACTAGCTGTATGACTCTGGGCAAGTCATTTAACCCCAATTGCCTCACCAAAAGAAAAAAAATACTTTTTTTAATTTAATTTTTTTGTTTCATTTTAAGTTCCCTTCCCACCCCGCACTAGGGAAAGCCACTATTTGACACTCACACACACACATATGTATGCATGCGAAACCATGCTATGCACACTTCTTTTTATCAGTTCTTTCTCTGGAGGTGTCTAGCATCTTCCTTCATAGGTCCTTTACAGTTAATCTGAGTATTAAAAATACTCAGAATAACTTAGTTGTTCACAGTTATTCTTCAAACACCATTGCTGCTACTGTATACAACGTTCTCCTGGTCCTGCTCACTCTTCATTATTTCATGCAAGTCTTTCTGTATTTTTTCTAAAATCAAACTGCTCATCATTTCATACAGTACAGTAGTATTCCAAAAATGACCATATGCCAAACCCCCAATTGATGGGCATCCCCTCAATTTCTAGTTCTTTGCCACCACAAAGAGAGCTGCTATAAATATTTTAGAGCATATAGGTTCTTTTCTGTTTTTCCTGATCACCTTGGGAAACAGACCTAATAGTAGTCTTGCTGGGTTTAAAAAAAAAGTGTTTTTTTTTTAAACATAATTTGTAGCACAGTTTTATAACTCTTCGGGCAGAACTCCAGATTGCTCTCCAAAATGGCTGAATCAGTTCACAGTTCCAACAACAGTGTGTGTCCCAGTTTTTCCATATCTCCTTCAATATTAGTTATTTTCCCCTTCTATCATTTTAATCAGTCTGATAGATGTGAGATATGATATCTCAAAGTTGTTTTAATTTGCATTTCTCTAATAAATAATGATTTAGAGCATTTTATATGATTATGTACAACTTTGATTTCTTCATTAAAAAACTGCCTACGCATTTCCTTTGACCATTTGTCAACTGGCAGATGAATAATTTTCTTATAAATTTGACAAAGCTCTCTATTTAAGATATGAAACTTGTAGCCAAGAAACTGTCTATAAGATTTTTTTTAACAAGTTTCTGCTTTCCCCCTAATCTTGGCCACACTGGCTTTATTTATACAAAACCTTTTTAATTTAATCTAAATTATCCATTTTACATCTTACAGTGCTCTCTCTGTCTTATTTTTGTTTTGTTTTGGGGTTTTTTTGGAGACAGTGGGGGTTACGTGACTTGCCCAGGGTCACACAGCTAGCTAGTAAGCGTCTGAGGCCAGATTTGAACTCGGGTCCTCCTGACTCCAGGGCTGGTGCTCTATCCACTGCACCACCTAGCTACCCCCCTATATCTTATTTATTCATAAATTCTTTTCTTATCCATGAGTCTGACAGGCAGTATGTTCCAATAATAGCACTTTTTTTAGCTTTGAAAACAATATGTAATATTTATTATGTAGGTTTTCTTGAAATTGAAATTTTATATATATATATATATATACATACATATATATATCCCCAATTACATGTTAAAACAATCGTTAGTATTTTTTAAATTTCGAGTTCCAAATTTTATCCCTCTATCCCTCCTCTTCCCTCCCCTCTCCCTGAGATGGTAAGCAATCACATATAGGTTGTACGTGTACAATCATGTAAAATGATATAACACTTTAAAAAAAAAGCCCTACTCCAAGTCTGAATTTATTGACTTAAATAGTAAGATTAAGGCATGTAAATGAATTTCTAAAATAGCTTCCTTTCCTCTTTCAACTTCATCCAATTCATCAAGTATTTACTAAGTATCTAACACTGCACTACTTGACGTGAAAGATTCAAAAACAGTACAAGACATGCTTACATCCTGGAGGATGTTACAATCAGTGGGAAGTTTTCAGGTAGAGGCTGGAATGCCAGCTTTCAGAGATATTCTGAAAGGCTCACAGATTCAGAGCTAGGCAGGACCTCAGTGGTCACTGAGTCCAACCTCTTCATTTTATAGATGAGAAAACTGAGGTCCAGAAAGATTAACTTACTTCACCAGGGTCACCAAGGCAGTAGGTAGCGGAGCCAGGATTTAAACCCAGGAATTGTCCTTTGAATGGTGAGCTGGACTATAAGAGTTATATAACTATATGTATGTGTATGTGTGTATGTATGTATGTATACGATTATGTAAGGTCCCTTTCGACTCATTCTATCATTATGCTTCAATGGGTCACCACTCATGGTTCTACTGACATGGAACAATTTCAACCAACAGCTGTAATAGCCGTTTTATACCTTAGCAGCCTGTAATTTTGAATTTTAATTTTTTTCCCACTTGATGGACTGACCTGTGGTGATGGTCCTCCTAGCTAGGCTGATCCTCTGACCACAGACATAGTCCATCCATCATAGGGCTTATGCTTAAACACTTTCCAGTTTAAAGGAAGGATCTACCAGAGCTTATATAATGATGGCATGTTCTGAAAAACCCCAAGGTCAATGGTACAGGAATGTAATAGAACAAATTAGGAGTATGAAGAATTAGGAGAAACTGGGGAAATCTGGTATGAAATCATATAGAAGCAATTAAACAAAACTAGGAAAACAATTCCTCCTATGACCACAATCATAAAAGAAATGTAATTCTGTAAAGTAACTTTAATAGTTTGGTGTGGTGCTGAATAAGTAATATAGTTAGCGTTGTCATTTTTATTATTTTATTTATTAATAATTATTTATATATTATTTATTATATATTATTATTTATATATTATTTAATTATTTTTTATTATCTGGTGTGCTCAACCATAAGCAAATATCTTAACCTATTACTTAAGAACGTCTTTATTTCTGTAGAGAGAATTTTACAGTTGTATTCATATAATTCTTATGTGTGTTTTGGTAGATGGACACATTTTAGAGAGAGACAGAGTCACTATTTTAACTAAAATTTCTCTTTCTATTGCTTCCTGTTGAGATTTATTGGTAATCTACAAAAAAGAATGAAAATTGTGGTTGCATTTTATATCCTACTATTTTGCTGAAGTTATTGTTTCTATTTTTATTTGAATCTTTAGGGTTTTCTAAGTAAATCATCTTATCTTCTACAAAAGCCATGATTTTATATCTTCTTAGCTTAGCCTTATTCCTTAAATTTCTTTTTGTCTTATTGCCATATATAGCCAACATTTCTGAAAGTATATGAAATAACAGGGATAACAATGGACATGCTTATTTAACCATGAAATTATTAGAAAAGCCTCTAGTGTTTCTCCATTCTAGGGAGAAGCTTCTGGTTTTAGACGGATTGTACTGACCATATTTTAAAAGTCTATTTATTTCTGTTTTTTTATGCTTTTAACAAAAGGAAATATTATATTTTGTCAAACATTTTTCATCTATTGTGATTTTTATGATTTTTATTACAAAAATGGTCTATTATATTTATAATTTTCTTAATTTTAAACCAACCCCTCATTCTTAGTATGAATTCAAGCTGGTAGTAGTTTATAATATTTTAAAAATATATTACTATAGCTTCTTTGGCAATATTTTACTTAATATTTTTATTGATACTTGTTAGCAATATTAATCTACAGTTTCTTTCTCTTTTTGCATTTCTCTGGTTTAGGTTTCAAGACCGTATTTTTTTTTTCATGGAAAGAATTTGTTATGATCTCTTTTTTCCTACCTTTAGGATAATTTGTATTAATGAAATTAATTGTTCTTTAAATGTTTGATAGAATTCACTCTTAAATTCAACTTTCCCCCTTTGGGAATTCACTTAGACTTGTTCAGGTTTTTTTTTTTTAAGATTGGGTTATTTAAATTCTCTACTTATTGTCCTGTTAATCTGAGTATTTTTCTGCAAATATTTATCTATTTCATTTAAGTGATCAGTTGTGTTGGCATATAATTGAGCAAAATTGTTTCCAATACACCACATATATTCACCACCAGCAGCAACCCAAATAAGGTATACAGCTAACTCACTCACTGTACTACTACTTATCCATGTATGCAGACTACCACCTAGCCAACAGTAGGCTAGGGCATGCTCTGAGAAGGAGGAAAATCTTGCTTATAAGAGGTTAAAAAAACTTAAGTGTTCTAAAGAGAGGAAACAGAATGCAACATATAGGTACATATCATATATACATATGCATTTATGTGTTAAGGGGGACTAACTAGCCAATAAATGCCATTCCTTATGAGCTTGCATAGATGCTTAGCCTGATGCGATTCTCCATGGGGACTTTGGGTAATAAGGAGGTAATTCAATGACCATTTTCTCCACTTATTGGGTGGTAAAGAAAATGGTCTTTTTGATTGACAACTGAACCAGAACTGATCGGTCAGGAGTCTCCCTGGAAGAAGGCACCACTTGAGTTTCTCTTTCATGGCTACAATTGGGCCAACACTGTGTCTGGGTGGGGAGAGAGGCCTTCTAGCCACACTTCCTCCCCTTGGCCAACTGAGGCCACTATGTGGCCCATGAATACATGGATTCTCTGTTCTTTGCCTCTTTGTGTATGGTCTTTCCTTTTAGGTGAAGGAGTACTGGTGATGGCTGACACCTTTTGAGCTTTGAAGGATCAAAAGAGCAGAAGTCCAGTGATAAGATTCCACGTTAGAGTTTGCTACGACTAGCTGAGCTTAGCGAGGTTTCCAGTTCAGCTCTGTGTCTTACAGAGAATGACTCATCCAGAAAGTGAACTTGGTAGGGCTTTGTTTGTGCCCAGAGACTAAGGTAGTATGGGGAGAATATAATCCCAGATATCGAGATGTGGAGAATGGTTCCTTCCTTCCTCCCTCCCTTCCTCCTTTCCTCTTTCCCCTTCCCCTCCTTTCCTTCCTCTCTTCTTTCTTCTTTTTTTCTCCCCTCTCTCCCTTCTTTCCTCCATCCCTCCCTCCCTTCTTTCCTTCCTCACTCCCTTCCTCTCCTTCCCTCCCTTCTTTCTTCCCCATCTCTTTCTTTCCTCCCTCCCTCCCTCCTTTTCTTCCTTCCTTCTTTCCTCTTTTCCCTTTCTTTCTTCCTCCCTCCCTCATTCTTCCTTCCTTCCTTCATTGCTTCCCTCCTTCCTTCCTTCCCTCCTTTCTCCCTCCCTATCTCCTTCCTTCCTTCCTCCCACCCTAGAGATGCCTACCATTAAACATAAATAGGTGTGTATATATGTATATACACACACACATATATAAAATTGTTCTACATATACTTCTATTTGTCAGTTCTTTCTCTGCATGCAAATATTGCCTTACTCCATATGTCCTTTATAGTTAATTTGAGTATTTGTAATACCCCAAATAACTTATTTGCTCAGTCATCTTAAAACAATATCTCTTTCCTTTCTTAGCCAAACTCCTTGAAAAAGCCGTCTACATTCAGTATCCATGACCTGTCCTCACACTCTATTCTTGACACTCCCCTCATAATTTGGCATCTGAATTTGTCACTCTACTGATTTCTTCAAAGTCACCTATGATCTTTTAATTGCCATATCTAATGGCCTCTTCTCTATTCTCCTTGATTTCTGTGTTTCGGACACTATTGAACACCCTCTTCTATTTATTCTCTCCTGTCTAAGTTTTAATGATACCATCTTTTCCTGGTTCTCCTTCTGCCTATCTGACTACTCCTCAGTTTCCTTTGCTGATTCATCATTCATCTCATATCAACTAACTAAGGTTAAACCCTCATTTCTTGCCCCACCCCTTAACAGTATTTTATTTTTTCCAATTACATATAGCGTTTTCAACATTCATTTTTATAAGATTTTGAGTTCCAAATTTTTCTCTCTCCCTCTTCCCCCTCCCCAAGAGATCAACCAATCTGATATAGGTTATACATGTACAATCATGTAAAACATATTTCCACATTGGTCATGCTGTGAAAGAAGAATCAGAACAAAAGGGGAAATCATGACAAAAATTTTTAAAAAGTGAAAATAGCATGCTTAGATTTGTATTCAAACTCCATAGATTTTTGTCTGGATATGGATAGCATTTTCCATCATGAATCCCTTGGAATTGTCCTGTTCACAGTCTTGCTGAGAAGAGCTATGTCTATCATAACTGATTATCATAAAATGTTGCTGTTACTGTGTACAATATTCTCCTAGTTCTGCTCGCTTTACTCAGTATCAGTTCATATAAGTCTTTCCAGGTTTTTCTGAAATCCACTGCCTTATTGTACAACAGTATTCCATTACATTTATATGCCACAACTTGTTCAGCCATTCCTTAATTCATGGGCAACCCCTCAATTTCTAATTCTGAGCCATCACAGAGGGCTGCTATATATATTTTTGTATATGTGCATAATTTTTGTACATGTCCTTTCCCCTTTTATGATCTCTTTATTTTTTATTAATTTATTTATTTTGATTTATCAACAATCACTTCCATATGCTTTTGAGTTTAAAATTTTTCTCCCCTTCCTCCCCTCCACCCTCCCCCAAGACGGCGCACAATCTGATATAGGCTACACATTTACATTCCTATTAAACATATTTTCACATTAGTGATGTTATAAGTAAGAATTAGAACCAATAGGAGGAACCACAAGAAAGAGGAAACAAAACACAACAGAAGAAAAAGAATAGCAAATAGTATGCTTCAATCTGCATCAAATTCCATAGTTCTTTCTTTGGATGTGGATAGCATTTTCCATCACGAGGCCTCTGGAGATGTCTTAGATCCTTGTATTGCTGAGAAGGGTTAAGTTTATCAAGATTAGTCATCGCACAACGTGGCTGTTATTGTGTACAACATTCTCTTGGTTCTGCTCACTTCACTCAGCATCAGACCATACAAGTCTTTCCAGGTTTTTCTGAAGTCAGCCTGTTCATCATTTCTTATAGCACAATGTATTCCATTACATTCATATACAACAACTTGCTCAGCCATTCCCCAGTTGATGGGCATCCTCTCAATTTCTAATTCTTTGCCACCACAAAAAGAGCTGCTATAAATATTTTTGTACATGTGGGTCCTTTTCCCATTTGTATGATCTCTTTGGGATATAGCCCAAGAAGTGCTATTGCTGGGTCAAAGGGTATGCACATTTTTATAGCCCTTTGGGCATAGTTCCAAATTGTTCTCCAAAATGGTTGGATCATTTCACAACTCTACCAACAATGCATTAGTGTTCCAATTTTCCCACATCTTCTCCAACATTTATCATTTTCATGTTTTGTCATCTTGGCCAATCTGATAGGTGTGATGTGGTCCTTCAGAGTTGTTTTGGTTTGGTATTTCTCTAATCAATAGTGATTTAGAGCATTTTTCCATATGACTACAGATAGCTTTAATTTCGTCACCTGAAAACTGCCTATTCATATCCTTTGACTATTTTTCATTTGGGGAATGATTTGTATTCTTATAAATTTGACTCAGCTCTCTATATATTTGAGAAATGAGACCTTCATCAGAAATACTAGCTGCAAAAACTGTTTCCCAGATTTCTGATTTCTTTCTAATCTTGATTGTATTGGTTTTGTTTGTGCAAAACCTTTTTAGTTTAATATAATCAAAATTATCCATTTTGCATTTCATAATATTTTCTACCTCTTAGGTCATCATAAATTCTTTCTTTATCCATAGATCTGACAGGTAAACTATTTCTTGCTAACCTAATTTGCTTATCACCCTTTATGTCTAAATCATGTACCTGTTCTGACCTTATCTTGGTATACAGTGTGAGATGTTGTTCTATACCTAGTTTCTGCCATACCATTTTCCAGTTTTTCCAGCAGTTTTTGTCAAATAGTGAGTTCTCCCAAAAGCTGGAGTCTTTCGGTTTATCAAACAGTAGATTATTATAATCATTTACTACTGTGTCTTGTGTACCTGTTCCACTGATCTACCACTCTATTTCTTAGCTAGTACCAAATAGTTTAGATCTGGTATGGCTAGGCCATCTTCCTTTGCATTTTTTCATTAATTCCCTTGATATTCCTGACCTTTTGTTCTTCCAGATGATTTTGTTATTTTTTAGCTCTAGAAAATAATTTTTGGTAGTCTGATTGGTATGACACCGAATAAGTAAATAAGTTTAGGTAGAGTTGTCATTTTTATTATATTAGCTCAGTCTACCCATAAACTGATGAGATCACCAAGTGAGAGAATGCAGTAAAAAATAGGGTTATAAATCACAAGGATAATACACTATGACCAAGTGGGATTTATACTGGGAATACATGGCTGGTTCAATATTAGAAAGATTATCAGCATAACTGACCATATCAATAACAAAACCAACACAAATCATATGATTATCCCATCATAGATGCAGAAAAGCCTTTTGACAAAACATAGCACCCATTTCTACTAAAAACACTAGAAAGCATAGGAATAAATGGACTAAAATGATAAGTAGTTTTTATCTAAAACCATCAGCAAGCATTATCAATGATGGGGATAAGCCTTCCCAATAAGATTAAGGTGAAACAAGGATGCCATTATCACCACTATTGTTCAATATTGTACTAGAAATGTTATTTATAGCAATAAATTGTGCTTATTTTGTACTAGAACTATTACTACATAGCAATAAGAAAAAGAAATTGAAGGAATTAGAAGAGGCAACAAGGAAATAAAACTATCATTCTTTGTAAATAATACGATGGGATACTTAGAGAATCTTAGAGGATCAACTAAAAAACTACTTGAAATAATTAACAACTTCAGAAAAGTTGCAGAATATAAAGTAAACCCACATAAATCAACAGCATTTCCATATATTACCAACAAAGCCCAGTAGTAAAAGATAGAAAGAGAAATTGCATTTAAAATAATTGTAAACAATATAAAATACTTCAGAATCTACCTACTGAGACAAACCCAAGATGTATATGAACACAATTACAAAACCCTTTTCCCACAAATAAAGTCAGATCTAACCAAATGGAAAAAAGTCAATTGCTCAAGGGTAGGCTAAGCTAATATAATAAAAATGACAATTCTATCTAAACTAATTTACTTATTCAGTGCCATACCAATCAAACTACCAAAACAATTTTATAGAACTAGAAAAAAAAATAACAAATTTATCCGGAAGAACAGAGGTCAAGAATATCAGGGAATGGGGCAGCTAGGTGATGCAGTGGATACAGCATCAGCCCTGGATTCAGGAGGACCTGAGTTCCAATCCAGCCTCAGACATATAACACTTACTAGCTGTGTGACCTTGGGCAATCACTTAACCCCATTGTCTAACCCACCCCCCCAAAAACTATCAGGGGTATTAATGGAAAAAAAATGCAAAGGAAGGTGGCCTAGCCATACCAGATCTAAAACTATATTATAAAGCAGCAATCATCAAAACTGTTTGGTACTGGCTTACAGAGTGATAGAGCAGTGCAATAGCTTAGGTACACAAGACAAGCAGTAAATGACTATAGTAATATACTGTTTGATAAACCCAAAAACTCCAGCTTCTGGGAGAAGAACTCACTATTTGACAAAAACTGCTGGGAAAACTGAAAAAAAACAGTAAGGCAGAAACTAGGTATAAACCAACACCTCACTCCATATACCAAGATAAGGTCCAAATGGGTATATACAGGGAGATACCATAAGCAAATCAGGATACCAAATAATATTTTACCTGTCAGATCTATGGAGAAAGGAAGAATTTATGACCAAATAAGAGAATTACAGAATGCAAATTGGACAATTTTGATTATATTAAACTAAAAAGGTTTTGCACAAACAAAACCAATACAACCAAGACTAGAAGGAAAACAGAAAGCAGAAATTTTTTACGCAAATATCTCAAATAAGGCCTCATTTCTCAAATAGATAGAGAGCTGGGTCAAATTTATAATGCAAATCACTCCCCAGTTGATAAATGGTCAAAGGATATGAATATGCAGTTTTTAGATGAAAAAAGCAAAGCTATCTATAGTCATATAAAAAAAAGCTCTAAATCACTATTGATTAGAGAAATTGAAATTAAAACAGTTCTGAGGTATCACCTTACACCTATCAGATTGGCTAATGTGACAGAAAAGGAAAATGATAAATGTTGGAGAAGATGTGGGAAAACTGGAACACTAATGTTATTGTTGACAGAGTTGTGAACCGATTCAACTACTTTGGAGAGCAATTTATAGCCCAACGGGCTATAAAAGTGTCCATACTCTTTGATCTAGCAATAGCACTACTGGGACTATATCCCAAAGAGACCATAAAAAAGGGAAAAGGATCCACATGTACAAAAATATGTACAACAGCTCTTTCGTGGTGGCAAAGAATTGAAAATTGAGGAGATGCCTATCAATTGGGGAATGGTTGCACAAGCTGCGGTATATGAATGTAATGGAATACTATCGTGCTATAAGAAATGATGAGCAGGTGGACTTCACAAAAACCTGGAAAGACTTTCATGAACTGATGCTGAGTGAAGTGAGCAGAACCAGAACATTGTAAAACAGCAACAAGCAACATTGCGTGATGGTCAACTATCCTTAGCTCTTAGCTCTTCTCAGCGATACAATGATCCAAGACAACTCCGAAAGACTCATGATGGGAAATGCTATGCACGTCCAGAGAAAGAACTTATGGACTCTGAATGCAAATCAAAGCACACCATTTTTACTTTTCTGTGTTTTTTTTTTCCTTTTGTTCTGTTTCTTCTTTTACAACATGACTAATATGGAAATACGTTTTACATTTCTGCATACGTATAACCTATATCAGATTGCTTGCCATCTGGGGCAGGGTAAGAAGAGGGGGGAGGTGAGAGGGAGGGAGAAAAATTTGGAATTCAAAATCTTTTAAAAAATGAACGTTGAGCCATGTCCAAAGTAACTCATTCACCATGCCCCTCCCCCCAAATCCTCTCCTCTTCCAAACTTTCCTATCACTGTCGAGGATACCACTATCCTTTCAATCACTCAGTCTCTGAACCTAGGTATTATCTTTAAATCTCAACTATCTCTTAACCTACATATCCAATAAGTTGCCAAGTTTTGTTGTTTCTGCCTCATCTTCTCTTGTAAATGGCCCCTTCTTTCCTCTGCTATCTACCACCAAACTGGTGTGTCAGCCACCATCACCTCACTCTCAGATTATTGCAAAAGTCTGTTGGTTGTTCTCCCTGCCTTAAGTTTCTCCTTTCATCAGCTAAGTGGTGCAACTGATACAGCACTATTCATGGAATCAGGAAGACCTGAATTAACTGAGTTCAAATCTGGCTTCAGAAACTTACTAGCTGTGTGACCCTGGGCAAGTCCCTTAAACTTATTTGCCTCAGTTTCCTCAACTGGAGCAAAACTAGACTGGAGGAGGAAATGACAAACCACTCCAGTATCTTTGTCAAGAAAACCCCAAATAGGGTCACAAAGAACTGGACACGACTGAAAAATGACTGATCATCTACTCTAGGATATCCTCCACTCAGTTATCAAATTGATCTTCTTAAAGTGCAAGTCTCACCCCCTCATTTCTTCTGTCCCACATTCAATCAACTCAGGTGTCTCCCTACTACCTCCCGGATCAAGTATAAAATCCTGTTTGGTTTTTACAGCATTTTATAACCCCTTCCTACATTTCTAGTCTTCTTACACCTTACAGATCCGTCCTTCCCCAACTCTGGCATTCAGTGACAACGGTTTCCTTATTATTCCTTGGATAAAGTATACCATCTCTCAAATCCAAGCATTTCCACAAGCTGTCCCTCACCCCTGGAATTCTCTCCCACTTCATCTCTGTCTCTTGGACTTCCTGGCTTCTTTTAAGTCTTGGTTAAAGTTCTATCTTTCGCAAGAAGCCTTTCTCAGTCCTCCTCAATTGTCCCTCTGAGATTACCTCCCATGCTTATACATAGTTATTTACATGCTTTCTCCCCCAAGAGATTGTGAGCTCTTTGAAATCAGGGACTTTTTTTCTTCTTTGTATTCTCAGCACTTAGCACAGTGCTTGTGACACATAGTAATAGCTAATAAATTCTTGACGACTTAGCTTTTGTTCCTTCAGATTGTTATTACTTTTTTTCTAGCTGTATAAATAATACCTTGGTGTTTTGACTAGTATGCTACTGAATAAGTAAATTAATTTAGGTAATATTGCCCTTTTTATTATATTGGGTTGATCTACCCATTAGAAATTAATATTTCTCCAATTATTTAGGTGTTTTCATTTGTATAGAACTTTTTATAATTGTATTCATATAGTTCCTGTGTGTGCTTTGGCAAGCAGACTCCCAATAATTTTACATATTTGACAGCTATTTTAAATGGAATTTCTCAATCTCTTCTTGCTGGATTCTTTTTTCCACATATAGAAATCTGATAATTCATGTGGGCTTATTTTATATCTTGCAATTTTGATGAAATTGTTAATTGCTATAATTATTTTTTTTGTTGGCTCTCTAGAGTTTTCTAAGTATACCATCATATTACCTGCAAAAATGATAATTTTATTTCCTCCTTGCTATGCTTATTCCCTCAATTTTTTTTCTTGTCTTATTTCTATAGCTAGCATTTCTAGTTCTACATAGAATAGCAGTGGTGATGAGAATCCCCTGCTTTATCCCTGATCTTATTGGGAAGACCTCTAGATATCCACATTACAGATAATGCTGGCTCTTGGTTTTTGCTAGATATCATATATTAAGGAAAGGTTAATTTAATACTATGCTTTCTAGTGTTTTTTTTTTAAACAGGAACAGGTATTATAGCTTGTCAAAAGCTTTTTATCCACCTAATGATACAATCATATTTTTTTAAATAGTATTTTTTCTGATTACATGTAAAGACAATTTTTAACAATCATTTAACAATCATTTTTATATAAAATTTTGAGTTCCAAATTTTCTCCCTTCTTCCCTCCCCATCTCCCTCCCTAAGATGGTAAACAATATGATACAGGTTACATATGTAATCATGTAAAATATATCTCCATATTAGTCATATTGTGAAAGAAGAAATAGAATAAAAGGGGGAAAAAAAGCAAAAAATAAAGTGAAAATGGTTTGCTTCAATCTGCATTCAGACTCATCAGTTCTTTCTCTGAATTTGGATAGCATTTTCCATCATAAGTTTCTTGGATTTGTCTTTGATCATTGTATTGCTGAGAAAAGTTAAGTCATTCATAGTTGATCATCTCACAATGTTGTGTTAATGTGTACAATGTTCTCTTGGTTCTGCTCACTTCACTTTGCATCAGTGCATGTAAGTCTTTCCAGGTTTTTCTGAAATCCACTTGCTTGTCATTTCCTATAGCACAATCATATGATTTTTGTTCTTCTTATTAATATGTTTAATCATGTTTATAATTTTTCCAATATTGAATAAGTCCTGCATTCCTGGTATAAATTAAATCTGGTCAGTTTATATTTTGGGGGATATGTTGCTGTAGTCTCCTTGCTAATTTTTTTTAAAATTTATACATCAATATTCATTCATACTCTTCAATCCAATGACATTGGCCTCCTGGCTGTTCCATAAACACAGACATTTCATCTCTTCGCTGGGGGCATTTTCTCCACTGTTTGCCATGCCTGGGAATGCTCTCCCTCCTCAACTCCATCTAGTGACTTCCCCGGCTTCCTTTACATCCAGACTAAAATCCCATCTTTTACAGAAGTCTCTCTTGCTTCCAGTACTTTCCCTAGGTTAATTATTTACTATTTATCTTGTACATAGTTTGCTTTGTGTATATCTCTTTGCATGTTGTCTCTCCATTACACTGTAAACTCCTTCAGGGCATGGACTGCCTTTCCCCTCTTTTTTACATCCCCAGTGTTTAGCACAAGGCCTAGCACATAGTAGATACTTAAATGTTTATTGACTGATTCTGGATATTGGTCTCTTGTTTTCTTTCTCTTAGGCACTAAGACCATATTTGTATCCTAGAAGGAATTTGAAAAACAGTTTTGTAGTACTGCATTTACTATTTAAATGTTTGCTAGAATTCACTTGTAAATCCTTCTGGCGCAGGATTTTTTTTTTTCCTTTGAGAGTTCATTTATTACTTGTTTAATTTCTTTTTCTGAGATCAAGTTATTTAAGTTATATTTTTTTCTGTTAACCTGGGTATTTTATATTTATATAAATATTATTCATTTAATTTAGATTATCAGTTAACATGTAATGAGGTAAAATAGTTGTTAATTTCTCTTATTTCTTCATTGGTTGTGAATTCATCTTTTTCATTTTTTATACTAGCCATTTGATTTGCTTTTTAAAAATTAAATTAGCTAATAGTTTATTTTTTTTTGTTAAATATCTCCTAGTTTTATTTACTAAATCAATGGATTTTTTACTTTCGATTTTGTTCATGTCTTATTTTATCTTTAGGATTTCTATTTTGGTGTTTAACTGGGGTAAATTAGTTGGTTTCTAGTGGGGGGGGTTCTTACATATGCAATTCGTTGATCTCCTCTCTCTCTCTTTTATTGATCAAAATGTTTAAAGATACACTTTTTCACCTAAGTACTGCTTTAGCAGCATCCCAAAATTGTGGCATATGGTTGCACTGTTGTCACTATATTTTAATAAAATTGCTGATTGTTTCTATGATTTGTTATTTGGCCAATCATTTTTTAAAATGAACTTTTATTTTACTTTTAAATAAAGATCAGCCTTCTCTCACTCCTACTTTCCTCCTCCCCTACCTTTAGAAAGAAAAACAAAATCCCCTTTACCAGCATGTATAGTCAGCAAAACAAAATTTCTTATTGGCCATGTTTAAAAAAAAAAAATCTCGATCTGTACTCTGAGTCCATTACCTCTCTGTCAGGAGGTGGGCAGCAAGTTTTATCAAAAGTCCTCAGGAATCATGGTTGGTCATTGTGTTAATCAGAGTTCCCAAGTTTTCATATTTTAAATACATATATTTATATATAATTTATATAACCAATCAAAACAAACTTCTACATTGGCTATGTCCTAAAAAATACTTGCCTCATTCTGTATTCTGAGTCCTTCACCTCTTCATCAGCAGATGGGTAATATATTTCATCATTAGTCTTCTGGAACCCGGTCAATCATTCTGCTGATAAAAGAGTTCTGTGCAACAGTATTTCATCACATCTATATTCTATGACCCGTTTGTTCATCCAATTTATGGGCAACTCCTGAGATTCCCATTCTTTGCCACCACAAAAAGAGAAATATTTTAGCACACCTCTAGAATTTGTTTTGTTTAGGATTAATTGATCTACCCTCCCTCTAATTCCCATCACCCCCTTCTCTCCTTTCCCTCCTATTTCACTGAAATGTATTTCTGTATCCAACTCTCAATGTGTGTGTGTATTCTTCCTTCTTCTGACCAGTTCAGATGAGAGTAAAGTTCAAACGTTACCCACTTCATAACTACCTCCTCCTCTTTGTATAGATGTCTACTTGTGCATCCTCATTATGAGATAATTTTCCTTAATCTTCCGTTCCTTTCCCTCTCTCTCCACTGGTGTATCTCCACCTCCACTCTTTTTCTACTCTTTTCTTAAGATCAAGACACAATAGAACCACTCTCAGGCCTTGTCTAATTAGACTTTCTCTATGAATCTTGATGATGACAGAAGTCAGAAAGGACAGCATCATTAAAATTAAGCAGTTTATTCTTGTTTTGGAGCAGCTAGGTGGCACAGTGGATAGAGCACTAGGCCTGGAGTCAGGAAGATTTGAGTTCAAATATAGCTTGAGATACTTACTAGCTTTATGACTATGGGCAAGTCACTTAACCCTGTTTGCCTCAGTTTTCTCAACTGTAAAATGAGCTGGAGAAGGAAATGGCAAATCACTCCACTATCTTTGCCAAGAAAACCCCCAAAAAGGGGTTACAAAGAGTTGGACATGACTGAAACAAATCTTGTTTAGTCCTTTATCATTATCCATTTATGTTTACCTTCTTATGTTTCTCTCCATTCCTATGTTTACATTTCAAAGTTTCTCCACAGCTCTGGTCTTTGCATCAGGAATGCTTAGAAGTCCCCTATTTCATTAAAGGTCCATTTTCCTCCCTGTAGCATCATACTGAGTTTTGCTGGGTAAGTCATTCTTGACTGTAAGTCTATATATCCTTTGCCTTTTGGAATCTCATATTCCAAATTCTCTGTTCCTTTACAGTGGTGGCTGTTAAATCATTTGCGATTCTGACTGTGATTCCTTGGTACTTCAACTCTGCCTTTCTGGAAGCTTGTAGTATTTTTCCTATGACCTGGAACCTCTGGATTTTGTCTTGAAATATGATGTTCCTAGGAGTTTTCATTTCTAACAATGTTATTAGACAGCCCTTATCATCCAGCCAAGAAGTTCTGCTGGTTAAGAACTGCAGGCTTCCCTTTGGTCAAGGAATCCTGCTCTGGTTATTTCTTTGCAGGCTGGTTGAGATAGTGGAACTGAGATCCCATTTTGCTCCTAGGGCCTGAGCCAAAGTCCTGCTGCTTGCTTCTTAACTTCTACTATGTGCCAAGCACTGTGCTAAGCACTTTACAAATTTTATTTCATTTGATATTCATAAAAGCCCTGGGAGATAGGTGCTACGATTATTCCAATTTTATAGTTGAGGAATCCGAGGCAGAGAAGTTAAGTGACTTGCCCAGGGTTCCATAGCTAGGAAGTGTCTAAAGCTGGATTTAAACTTGGGTCTTCCTGATTCCAAGCCCAGTGCGCTATCCACTGAGCCATCTAGCTGCCTAAGCTAGACATATGCTTAGCACCAGTACTCTAGGTTTACTGCACTCTCTTGTTCCTAGTCTTTTCCTCTCACCTAGACCTAGTTCTTTTTCTTTCTTTTTTTAAACCCCTCTTCCTGATTCAAACTCCATGGAATTTGTTTTTCTTAGGACTAATTCCTTCCTTAATCTTTCCTTCTTCCTAAACCTTAATGTTTCCCAACTGAATGAAATGTATTTTTGCATCTAACTGTATGTGTGTGCATTTTCCCCCTCCTTTAATCAGTTCAGATGAGTGAGGTTCAAGTATCACTTACCTCTCTCAACCTACCTCCTTGTTTGTATAGTCTTCTAATTGCACGCTCCAATTACAGGATAATTTTCCTCAAACTTCCTCTCCCTCCCACCATCTCAATCTATTCCTTTCCCTTCCCCTTTTTTTCTTCTTTTAAAATAATCAAAACATTATGAGACCACTCCCAGACCCTCTGTCTTATTAGAAGTCTTCCATGGCCTTTAATATGGGGTAACATATTTCTCCATATTAGGATGTAAACAGTTTATCCTCTAGTCCCTTACGATTGAGTGCTCATGTTTACCTTTTTATTTTGGTCTTTTCATTAAGAATTCTTGGAAGTATTCTATTTCATTAAAGATCCATTTTCCTCTCTGCAGAATTATACTTAGTTTTTTTGGGTAAGCTACTCTTGGTAGTAAGCTTATATATATCCTTTGCCTTCTGAAATGTCATATTCCAAGTTCTTCATTCCTTTATCGTGGTGGTTGCTCAATCATGTGTAATCCTTACTGGCTACCTGGTAGTTGAATTCTTTCTTTCTGGCTGCTTGCAATATTTTTCATTTGATCTGGAAGTTATGGATTTTAGCCACAATGCTCCTTATTTTGGAGTTTCTTCCAGGAGGTGACCAGTGGCTTCATTATATTTCCACTTTGTCTCCTCCTTCTGGAAGAAGATCTGGGCAGTTTTCTTTTGTGATTTCTTGAAATATGATGCCCAGGCTCCATTTTCTCAGTCAGTCATTGTCAGCTTGCCATGGCTGGAGTTCTAGCAGTTTGCTAACTGGAAGGCTGTTTATGCTGAGTTCAGAACTGTAGGCTCCCAGGGGCAGCTAGGTGGTGCAGTGGATAGAGCACCCCAGCCCTGAATTCAGGAGGACCTGAGTTCAAATCCGGCCTCTGACATGTAACTTACTAGCTGGGTGACCCTGGGCAAGTCACTTAACCCCACTGCCTAACCAAAAAAAAACCAAACCTGTAGGCTCCCTTTTGGTCTGCAGCTGTCTGCTCTGATTATTCTGCTGCAGGTTTCAGACTGGCCTGGAGGCTAGAAATGAGACTCTGCTCTGTTCCTAGGGTCAGAGCAACATAGCTGCTTGCTTCTGAATTTGCTCCTTGCTCAGTACACAGCCTAGGATCCATGACCATTCTTAACCCTGGAATGCCACCTCTAGACACAGTTCGTGCCTTCAGGTCTCCCTGGTTCTGTGACCACAAACCGGATAGCGAGTTACTAAATATGTTGTCTCCCCCATCAAATGTAAGGTCCCTGAAGCCAGGAACAGTTTCAATTTTCTTTGTATTCCCAGAGCTTAGAATAGCACTTGGGATATAGTAAGCCACTTAATTTTTGTTAACTGACTGCCCCTCATTGCACTAGGTCCTAAGACCATAAGTTACACAGAAGCTATTAATCCACACTGGTGGAGGAAATCTTCACAACAGGACCTTCTTAAGTGGAAATCATGGGTCCTGACTACTCATGCATGTGTGTTTATCTCATATAAATATATGTGTGTGTGGGTGTGTCCCCCCCACACACGTATATTAGATAAGACAGACATATTGAATAGTCACAGGAAGAAAAAATCTGGCTTGAATCAATTTAGGAAATCATTTAATCTGTTCCCTTCTTGACTTTACCCCACTGTGTTACAGATTTCTTACTGAGCACTCCTATCTAGGGATATTATTAGAACACTAAGATATACCACTATCTGGGCTCCTGGCAAAGAGAAGCCTCTTCTAGGTCACCCAAGTTTATAACTTCAGGTCATCCTTGACTTTTCTCTTCTTCCCCCACCCCATTCTCCATCCACTCAGTTGCCAATTCTACTTCCACATCTCTCGTTCCCTTTTCTTCAGTCACATGGACACCATCCTAATTCAGGGCCTCACTACCTTTCATCTTTACTATTTTAATCAACTGCCCTCTCCCTTTGGCAAGCCACTTCAAACCTTCCATTTACAGAGCTGACAAAATAATTTTAAGGAACAGATCGGATTGTTACTACACTACTGAAAAGCCTCCAGGAAGTCCTTGTTGCCTTTATAATAAAACACAACCTCTTCTAAAATGCATTTAAGAGTTTCCATAATTTGGCTACAACCTACCTTTCCAATTTACTAATTTCATGCTATCTATTTTCCACCAATATGGGCATCTAGGTAGTACAGTGGATAGGGGGAGAGGCCTGAAGTCAGGAAAACACATCTTTGTGAGTTCAAATCTGGCCTCAGGAAGATGGCAGAGTAAAAAGGTAGTCACTCTCACCCTTCCCTATCAACTTCTGAAAACCCGGAAAATATCACCCCAGAAAAAAAACCAAAAGCCTGAAACAGCTGAACTAGAAGGAAGATGGGGAGCAGCAGTGCAGCAGCCCAGCAAACGGGTCTCCCAGCGCCTCAGCAAAAATAAGGGAAGCAGCACTACAGAGGGCCCCAGGCAGATAAGTACCCTACAGCATCCATCTGAAAGGAGCTGAAGAAAGCAACCTAGAGTTTTCCTAAAATCCCAGGCTTGCTGATTCCAACCCAACACCAGGTAAGCTGTCAGAACCCTACAGCCTCCAACTGTCAACCAGGAGAAGACCCCGAAGCCCAGGCGGTAGAGCAGGCAAACACCAACACTCAGTGCCTCAGTGAAGATGGGGGAACCAGTGAAAACCAGCTCAGAAAACCACCAGGTGCCTTGGCCCTCTATCGCAAACGAATCTCCCAGTGCATTAGCAGAAAGGAGGGAGGCAGCACTGCAAGGAGCCCCAGGCAGATAAACACCCTGCAGCACCCAACTAAAAGGAGCTGAAGAAAGCTAAAGGAAAGGAAAAGCAAGCAACCTAAAATTGCCTAAAATTTCCAGCCTTGCTGATTCCAGCCCAACACAAGGTAAGCTGCCAGAACCCTGCAGTCTCCAAGTGCCAACATAAGAGGCCCCAGCACACAAAGCCAGTGACCAAGACCTAGCCTCCCAACACAAGAAACTTGTGTCACTGCCCTCTGTTCCCCAGCTCAATCTCTTTAAAGGTCAGGGAATAAAGAAACCATGAGTAAAAGGAAACGTATCATAGATTCATATTATGAGAAGAGTGAAGATCAAGACAGAAATTCTGAAGAGGACAACATTGTCAACAAACCCACATCTGCAACATCAAAAGGGAATATGAACTGGTCTGAAGCCCAAAAAGTCTTCTTAGAAGATCTCAAGAAGGATTTTAAAAGTCAAATGAGAGAGGTAGAAGAGTCCTTAAAAAATACAATTGGCCAATTTGAAAAAAAGTACACTGAAGAAAACAAGTCCCTAAAAAACACAACTGGCAAACTGGAAAAAAGTACACTGAAGAAAACAAATCCCTTAAAAATACAATTGGCCAATTAGAGAAGGAAGTATAAAAACTAACAGAAGACAACAATCTGTTAAAAACTAGAATCGGACAAATGGAAACTAATGACTCTATGAGAGAGCAAGAATCGGTCAAACAGAAACAAAAAAATGAAAACATAGATGAAAATGTAAAATACCTCATCGGTAAAACAACCGACCTGGAAAATCGATCCAGGAGAGACAACTTAAAAATTATTGGACTACCTGAAAAACATGATGAAAAAAAGAGCCTGGTCAAATCTGGCCTCAGACACTTACTAGCTGTGTGACCCTGGGCAAGTCATTTAACCCTATTTGCCTCTGTTTCCTCATCTGTAAATATGAGCTGGAGAAGGAAATGGCAAACCACTCCAGTATCTTTGCCAAGAAAATCCAATGGAGTCACAAGAGTCAGCCATGTCTGAAAACAACTGAACAACAACAGAACATTTTAGCCAAACTGAGCCACTAGATTTCCTTCTAAACTTGACCTTCCATTTCTCATTACTGGGTATTGCACAAGCCATTTCCCATGCCTGGAAGTACTTCTTCCTCATCTCTCTCTTGCAAAACCTCTTCTTTTAAGGCTCAGCACAGGGCAACTTCTGCTAAGTCTTCCCTGGTCCCTGTCCACCACTCCTACCACCCCAAGACCAACTCTAGCTCTTCAAATTTTAATGGGTTTTGTCAGTAAAATGTAAGCTTCTTGCGGACAAGGACTTTACCTTTTGTGTCACTACTCCCAGTGCCTAGCATATCACAGATGTGTGAAGAGTGTTTGAACTGAGTTGAAAATGACTCTCAGCAAGACTATTTCCATTAGGACTTCAATGAATCTTGCCGTCTGCCAGTAGAAGCAGTAACACCCTTCTTAGTCTTCAAAATACCCTTGGCAAAAATAAGCTGAGAACTGGTCTGCTCCCTGGCTTGCTTCTTCTAAAGACTGTAACTTCCCTTTTGTTTTCTTCATAGCAGGATGTGACTCAGAGTGGATGTCATTAAGGCAGTAGGGGTGTTGTAATGTTTGGAACAAGGGACGGGGGAGTGGATGGAAATTCTATGCATTGTCAGATCCATAAAATTGGTATTGAATGCTATTGTTAGTATGATCTACAGAACAGCTCCCACCTAAAAATATTCCTCTAGCACATGGAAAAATCTGTGTTGCAATAAACCTTCATGCAGCATTATTTCATGCTATAATAGTTTTGACAATGTCTTTAAATTATTGTAAAAAGAAATTTTTCCCTAGAAAACAAGTTTGAAGAAAGAGCTCTGTAAGGAAATGAAGCTTTTAATAAACACCTATAAAATTGTACCATTTTGAAACATAGCTTGCTATATAATCTATACCATCTTAATAAAAGCATAGAAGGAAAATGGGCTTCTGACCTGTTTCACGTTTATTTCTGTATTGTTCCAGTATTTTTATACTATGGTACTTAAGGCAAGAAGACTAGCAGTTAGGATTCATGCGATCTTTAGTTTATTAATCTGACAAATACAGGAAAATTTTGCAATCTATCAAAATTGTATCTTATCAAGAATTTGAAAGGTGTTACAAAAAGATGTTTTCACATTCTTTCTGGATTATGTACAAATCAGTGTCTGTAGAAACAAAAACAAAACAGCAAACACTTGAGAGTAAAGGAATCCCAATGAAGTCCATATTCCAGCATGTCCAACCGCATTGTAAACTACTGCAATGTGGACAACCTTGTAGCCACCACTGCATGATTCAAAGTTTTGAAGCTGCTGACAACAGTTCCAATAAATACTTGTTCTTTTAAAAAGGAAAATGTCCTAAGAAGGAAACTTTTCCCGCTGCATAGTCCAACCTGAAGTTCTAGTCAGGCACATTCGAGGAGAGATCTGACTGTCTCCTCATATTATTGACAGAGCAAGCATTCAGAAGCGTTACCTCTTTCTGAGATATTCTGAAAATGCTTTGTACACAGAGACATTGAGTCA
Source organism: Phascolarctos cinereus (assembly GCF_003287225.1). Classification (NCBI taxonomy): domain Eukaryota; kingdom Metazoa; phylum Chordata; class Mammalia; order Diprotodontia; family Phascolarctidae; genus Phascolarctos; species Phascolarctos cinereus. The sequence continues at coordinate 229,827,317 of NW_027555736.1, forward strand.
TTTCAGCAGGAGGCAGCTTTCAAGTACATCAGGTGAAAAGTGGTAGGTTTCTGATCAGGACTCTACTGGCGGTCAAGGCAATACCTATCCTGCATCCTCTCCTGAGGCAGGTGCTTCCTCTAACCAGGTAAGACCACCAGGTAATGATATTCAGATAAGCTGCTCAGAGACCATTCTTTTATGACAGGGCTGAGAAGAGTTGAAAGTCGGCGAGTGTTTTTCAAAGTCCTTTATTCTGGGATTTTAAAGACATTATGAAGATATGCTCTATGCTCAAACTGAAGACATAAAAAGTCTCTGCCATGAGATCCAGAGGAAAAGAGAAAAAGATCAGTGAGATCATCTGTCCAGTTCTGAAAGCTCCTCTCCAACACAGTGTTTAGGACATCTGCAGGCAAAGAGGGAGGATGGGAGAGTGGGGTACTGTCCATCACATATTATATGATGAGGGCAAATTCAGAGGAAGCGAAGGAAAGAAGCCTTAGTCCACTCAGAAGACTCCTTCCTGAAATGAGCACAACCCAGTTCATGAGCCTGCTTCTCACACAGAGATGGTCCGGGGGAGAAGCTGCGACAGCACACGCTACATAAGGCTCTGACAACATTATTGCAATTTTCAGTGTCAATTGTGTTCGTGTGGCAAGAGCCCTTAAGGACAACCATGAAAAAGTGGTTACAGATTACAGTATACAGTCATTATGCCTAAAGTTTCTGATGTTTTAAAGAGTTTAAAGTTATCCACATGTTAGAAAACAGCAAACTAATAATACAGTCCAAGTGAAACTCTTGAAAAATTTAGAGAAGTCCAAGGTAATGCAGCCTCCTCCTTCCAGGAAAAAAACAAACAAACCGTTGCTGATCAAGCACAGTCGGGTGAACAAAATGGGGAACTTGTACAGCCAGGAATCACAGAATGTAGCTCAAGTTCTGCTTCTGACATCATACAGCTTCTCTTAACTGCTTAACTTTTTTATATTTCCCCTTTTGTAAGTGGGGTACAGATCAGTTTGTGTGAAAAGTGCTTTGAGATCCTTAGGGCAGCAGCATCAGATATGAGCAAGGTACATTGTTTGCAGTCCTGGAGACTCCGAAGGAGACTATTAGATGCAAATGACGCATAGAGAGGAGATCCGACATTCACAACTTAAACAATATATTCAGTTATTGCATTTATGGGTGGATAATTAATAATAAATTTCTGACTTTTCTCATACTTTTCTTCCAAGCTCTGCAAAGGTCACAATTTCCACTTTTCTAAAGGTCAAATGTCATCAATAAGAAGCTGCGGTACCTGCAATTTGTTCTGATAGGTGATTTTGCTTAACTTTTAGTAGGAAGGTACTATAGGACAGGGGTGGTTATTTAAAAAAAAAGGTTGATACAGTAAAAATTAAATGTATAAATAAAAAAAGAAAAGAAAGAAAAACAGTCTTGAAATACAATAACATACTAGGCCAGGAAAAAAACAGAGGGCTGCGACTTCTAGTCTAGGGCATCAAACATCAATCTTCCAAATATACCCTGTGAACTATTTTCTACATAAAAGCACTCTTTCATTAAGTAAATATGTCGTGTGTCAAAACTAGATACAAATCTACCATTTTCTCATCTATTGCCTTAATTCCTTTCTTTTAAAGGGAATTTTAATTTAAAGAAAAACTTGAAATTCATCAAACTTCTGAATTTGTTGCATTTCGTTGGTTAATTCAATGGGTGGTGCTATTCCCAGTGTGGAAGAGCCCCACTCCTCAGATAAATACTTAAGGGATAAATACTGTGGCTGCCTATCCTTGAATGACTTTCAAATGTGTATCTGGCATTTCCTCTGCTCCATAATGTGACCTAATTCCTTTTTCATTATAGAAGACTCATAATTGATATGCTGGAATCTCCAAACTTATTCTTAAGAGAGCATTTTGGGGGAAGTTCATGCTGTTGAAGTCCTTGGTTCTACTTAATGGAACATATAATGGGTCTGTTTGCTATGATGCAGCTTGGTTCAGATACGGCTCAGATTTGCATGTAGCATCACCATCCTTTCAAGGGGGAAAACTGAAGCACAGGATAGCCAACACAGGCACAAGCAAACTTCTCTTAGGTGAGCCCTGGTTTGAAGTAAAAATCTATAACACACAGAGTATCTGGAAGCCTTGCTAAAAAGAACTCGCTTTATACTTCACTAAGTAATGCCTGAGATCATGAACTCATAGATATCTAAGTGCTTCTGAATCACAGGTAAAACTCCAGGAGATAATATTTCTGCTGTAAAGTATTTAAGTGGGAGAGAAGAATGGAGAGAAGCCTGAGAGAAAAGTATGAAGTGAAGAAAAGATTCAGATTTTTAAAAAAGCAAAACAATCAAATGTTCTGAAACTCATCCTTTCTTTTTGCATCCTTCATTTCCATTGAAGTTCCCAAAACAATCCAATATGAGCAAGTATTTAGATACAAAGGCATTACCTGAACATAAAATCCCCAAACCAGGTGAATACACATATTTTCCTTATTACCCTAATAAACCAGAGAAGCCATCCAATGGCAGAGTGCATATATTCCAGGCCCCAAAAGAAACTGCCCCAATCTAGAAGACATATTACAGCTAGATGCGTGTTAGGCACAGAGATGATACTGGTCACTCCTGAGCTACAGCACCGCCTTCTTCTTCTTGAGTACACTGTCTGATCACTAAAGCTGAGGGTTCTCTGAGGCAAAGAGGGCCAACAGAGTTTGTGCCCTGTCTACACACACAGACTTTAGTTAGAGATAGTAACCTCTGGAAAGAGCAGGTCATCAGATTTTTTTTGTTTGGCATAGAACCGAATTTCACTGTTGCTTAAATTAGTGTCTTCACTGTCCCCAATTCAAACAAAGATACTTTGAAACAACATGCAATAGGAGAGGTATAATCACAAAAAACCAACTGTAAGGTTTCTGATAAATGATTTGGTATCTGCTCTTTAGCATTTAGTTTGTTTTGCCCTATTAGCTGTTTGAGGATGCTTCTTCCCTCATCAGTGACTTCTCCTCCTAACCCCATGCTCCTAAAGATAGGCCAAGTTTGTAGACTGAAAATACTATTATCTTTCTACATACTAGTTTCTAACCCTGCTAAACAAAACTGATTCATAAACTACCTAAAAAATAATTTGCTTTCAGCAGTTCATTCTAATTCTCGACAGCTGACAGAAATACTGAGTCCGACTAAGAAAGAAACCAGGAAAGGAAGAATATCACAAAGCATTATATTTTGTTTTAATTCCCTGGCTTTTGGCCACAAACTTTTGATGGGAGTCTGTGTATTATTGAAGAAATTACAACAAAAAAGGCTAATTGCAGCAATTTACAAGCATACAAGCATGCTTGAGATAAAATCCTAAAATAAATGGGTCATCCATCCACTGCCATGACAGACCTTATCTGTCTTTCTTACTTGGGTAGGAGAATTACATGCAGTTTGGAGTGAAGGCGAAAAATATGGAAGATATGTGGGGAAAGGTGAACTTGGAATGCTGTGCCTTTTGAAAAAAAAAAAAAAGACTAATTGCATGTTGCTATCATAGCAAGAAAGGACAGAAATGTAGCTGGATATCCAGAAGCATTCTGAGAATATCAGTGAGGAAGAGGCTTTGAACAACAGTCCCCTTACCACTGATATCTACTGAATCTTGAACCAAAGTCCTTTGACATGGCCTAGCCCAGATTACTTCAGATTGAAGTTGAGAAGAAATGGCAAAAGTGAAAAGTGATAAAACTTCAGTGCTTGAGAACATAAACCATTAAAATCTGCCCGAGCCCTGGCTTGACCCAAGGTGGAGGAGATTCTCTTACTTGAAAATGGCTTGAACTTCTAGCACAAAAGTCAGGAAGTGGCAGCTGCCTCCCTTTTCTCCACTCCATTTGGCTTGCAGATGTCTGTCCACTTGGTGATACCCCAAAAGGTTCAACCTTTAACTAACACAGATTTATTGGGTTGATTTTTCAATACATGGGTTGAGGTACAGGTCACTGTTTGGTCTAACAGCTTCCCTCATTTCACCTCTTGGCAATGGCAGTCCTGAGAGTCTGTAGTGTTGGTAATGTCTACCTATGACCAAGGGGTATAAACTGCTGGTGCAAGCATCAGCAACTTTCTGGCTTATTGTCCTGCTTCTATGTCTATTCCACAAATCCAGGTGGCTTCTTGTAGCAAAAAAAAAAAAAATCAACATATTTAAAACCATTTACGGCCTTTTCAGTGTTCAGGGAAGCAAGTTCTCACAAAAAACTGGGAGAAAGTTGTGATGAGTCCAGCTGGGAATCTTGAAACTGTTCCATGAGGAAGAAGAAAACTTTTTTGTCCTCTCTAGATTTTACTACAGTAAGAGGAGAAAAATCCACAGGATTCCAATTTTCAATGTGCTAGATATAAAATTGGTGGAATGCTAGCTGGTCCATAAAAGGCTGCACTAGATAATCTGTGGCAAAATAGAAAACAAGCCCAAAGGTGATGGAGATTGGAAGAGCTGGCAATGCTTTCTTGAAGATGGCGAGAAGCAGTAAAGTAAGGCACAAACCCTGCAGAGAAGGTAGAAAGAAGCCATAAATTGAAATGCACTCATGCACTTTACAATTCAATGTTGCTATTAAACTCAGGAGTTTTTGCTTCATGTAATCATTAGCCAACTGAATACTCTTAGGTTAAATTTTAGAAATCAATTTTTTTTAAAACACTGTGGAAGGTCATTAAAAAACTTTTTGAGGTTCCTAGTCTAAAATAAAGCAAAACTCATTTCACTGGTTTACAGCAACCCAGTTATAGTGATTCAGTATATTTCATACACTTGCACAATTTCAAGCAAGAAATAAAATTGAAACAAATTTTTCAAAAGGAAAAAGTTTCATTACTAGACATAAAATAGTGGAAATTTTTACAGTCTTCAGATTGGCCTTGGAAAGAAATGGAAGAAGTGAAAAGTGATAAAATTTCAGTGTCTGAGAACACAAATCACTAAATTTTACAACTGCTAACAGTAAGAGATGGAATCTCCCTTTCTGAAAAGACTTCAGTCCCTGGAATTTTAGGTGAGCTGATGAAAACTGTGTTGGACAACCCACCAGCATAGAAACTTTATCCTTTATGCTCTATATTGCAAGGAGAAGTGACTGCTAATGGTAGAAACAAGGCTTATGTTTAGAGGAACTATCTAGCTTTCTTTGAAACCTGAAGTAACTGTAGTGCAATTCATTCTCTTCCTTAGCTATTTAAAAGTTAACTACAAAATTTGAGGACAAGGGTATGCAGCATGCAATTTTGTCTAAGGAAAAAAAACAGTAACAAATTCCCAGTGTTACAGTAGATATTTTAAAGTATATTCAATAGTGGGGGCAGCTAGGTGGCACAAAGATAAGAGTGCAGGGCCTGGAGTCAGGAGGATCTGAGTTCAAATTCAGCCTCTGACATTTACTAGCTACATGATCACAGGCAAGTCACTTTTAAGCCTATTTGCCTCAGTTTCCTCATCTGTCAAATGAGCTGGAGAAGGAAATGGCAAACCACTCCAGTACCTTTGCCAAGAAAACCCAAAATGAGTCACAAAGAGTCAGACATGAAATGACTGAACAACAAAAAATTCAATAGAATAAATTAAGGCTCTCATCATGCTAACACATCTACATTTCACTTGCATACTGCACAACAAAGATGGTATATTTTACAGAAAGACAAGTGAACAAAAATATCATATGAAATTAGATTTGCTTAAAGCACACATGTGAAAAATTCAGTGCTCATCTTTTTGCACTATCAAAAAACGACAGATACGATGGTCTATAACCCATTCTGTTCTAAGAGCTGGCTGAACAGCTGGGACACAAAGTTGTTAAAATGACACCATATAAAAAGAGCAATAAAAGGCTTTGTCATGTCCTAACATAGTCCCCACCTTGTGAGAGGCTACTGAGAACATAGCTGACTCCTGATTATCCCCTTTAAGGTTGCTCTCTAGCACGGCTACTTCCTCATATGAATGACTGCCATGCTTACCTTTAAAGGGATGGAATAATCACAGCTGAGCCTTAGGGGTATTTAATCATTTGTTAGGTTATACTTACAATTAATATGGCTACAAAACAGGCTATTGTTGTGTTCCAGTCTCCACTAGCTGTTGCTGAGGCTTTGCCAACCAGAACACTGTAGAAAATGAAATCCCCTAGTCCAAGCTTTACTCCCCCTGAAAAGAAAAGATTAGGAACATGAAGAAACACAACTGCCCGAAGGTCCCAGTTATTCAAAATACAAAAACCACATATGCTTTAAAAATTTTTAACATTTTAAACTTTAGAAGTTCTGTTTAGTTAGAAAACCATGCTCTGCTGCCATCTAATCAAATCAACACTACACCAAGCTTACTAAGCTGAAAAAGAGTAAGGAGCAGGTGTATGACATAAGTAAAAGTGAATTCTCTTAAAATGATGGTACTGGTATATGACATAAGTAAAAGTGAATCCTCTTAAAATGATGGCACTGGAAGGCAAAAAAAATGCTATGATTTTGAGCTTTGGGTGAAATGCTATGGAAAATACACATGGTATAATTAACTTTAGATTCAGGAGACATGATCTGACCTGTAAGATGACTTCATGACACTGCCAGAAGAAACCTGCAATGTATTTGTATTGTTCTGCTTTGAATAGGAAAGTAAAGGGCTTGGACTAGTTCAAATCAAGAAACACTTATTAAGTGTCTATGAGGTGCAAGGCATGACAGTGCTGGTATACAAAGACAAAACAAAATGGTGTCTGCTTTCAGGGAGCTTATTTTTCAATGGAAGGGAAACAGCACATACACAGATCAATACCAAATATACATAAGTAATTCTTTGTGGGGAGGGAAGAGAGAAATCACTAAGCATTGGAGAATCAGGAAGGGCTTCCTGTTAGAGAACAGCACTTGAAGTGAGCCTTGAAGGAACATAAGGATTCCAAGAAATAGAGGTCAGGAGGGAGACATTCCAGGTGTGTGTTATAATCAACAGAAAGGCATGAAGATGAAAGATGTAATGTCATGCATGTGAAACGGCAAGCAAGCCTATTTGGATGGAACACACATTGGAAAAAAATGTGAAATCAGGCTGGAAATGTTTGTAGATTGGAGGCAGATTGTAAAAGGTTTTAAATGTCAAAGAAAGGAGTTTGATATCATCCTTGAAAGCAAAATGGAGCCAATGAAAGCATCTTAAACAAGCGAGTGATACAGTCAGAGCTACACAGTAAGAATATAAATTTGGTAGCTGTTTTACAGAAGGTGGACTGGACACAAGGAGACTAATTAGGAAGCTAATGCAACAGTTCAGTAATGAGGGCTTTAATGAGAGTGGTGGCCATGTGGGTAGAGAGAAGGGGATAGATATGATAGATGTTGCAGACCTAGAGTTGATTGGACTTGGCAACTGATTTAATTAGGGGTGGGAGGATGACAGGGAGATAAAATGAAGAGTTAAATATGACACCAACCTTAAGAACCTGGGTGATTGGAAGGCTAGCAGTACTCTCAATAAAAAGATGACTTAGGAAGAGGGGTGGCTTTAGGCAGAAAGACAATGAGTTGTATTTTGGACATGCTGAGTTTGAGATGTCTATGAGACATCCAAATGGAGATGTCTAACAGGCAGCTGGTGATACAGGACAGGAACCCAAGAGAATGATGACACAGACGTGCGTGTTTGGGAGATGTGTGCACAGAGAGGATTACTGAAATCATGGGAGTTGAGGAGGAGATTACTGAAAGTAGAAAAGAAGATCCAAGATAGATGCTGAGGACACACCTGGGCTACCAGCTGAAAATCTGGACTCTCAAAGGGAAAAGAGAAAATAGGGTGTGGAAAAACTGGCTACACAGATGGTGCTGAAAACCTATGGATCATAATCTAAGACAGGATCACAGAGCTAGAGATGGAAAGGACTTATGGGACCATTTAGTTCAAACCCTTAATTTTTTAAACGTGCTAAATGAAGTCCAGTGAAGTTAATGTCACCCAGGCAGCAGAAAGGAGAACGAGGATTTATTCCACTGTACCACTGGCTTAGGGGAGAATGTAACTCAAGAGAATCAGGAACAGCATGTTTATCCAGAAACTTGGCATTTTGACCAAGAAAGCTCATAATAATGGAGGAAAAATATGCCCAAATAGATTGTAAAACCAGATACTATGCAGAAGATCAGGTATGACCTAGGAAGAATAGGGAAAGAAGTATCAGGTAATTCACAGAAATTTATTGAGAAGTTAGAGACAGTAGTTTTTCTTCCCTCTTTTTAAAAATTTTGAACAGAAACGTCAAAGAATGTCCATACATACATCGGAACACAAAAGGATTCCATATGAAATTGTGATTTTTCATTTTATATTTCTTGCTTTAAAAAAAAGCATACAATAAATTCTACATATTACTTTCAAAAACATCTTGCTTATCTGTGTTTCCTTCTGAACTTCCCTCAGTTCTCTTCGATGTACTTTAAAAAAATGTTTCAGTAGTTTTCTTTTTTCCCCATCACTATTGCTATCCCCCCTCACCACCATCTTGCCCCATCCACCCACCACCCCATTACCCACTGCTAAGAAAAAGAAAACAAAAAAACTTATAAAAATATAGTGTGAGCAGAATTCCATATATACATATATATGTATATATATGTCTATATATGTGTATATATAATTGCAAGCAGAATGGCAAAATTTCATACACACACATAAAAACCCAGAGTTTAACATGCATATGGAGCAGTGTGTGTGTGTGTGTGTGTGTGTGTGTGTGTGTGTGTGTGTGTGTGTGTAATCAGCTTATCAAATTAAATGCTTGGTGAACATTTAATGTAGTAAAACACTGAATTAAGCTTATAAATTATGGTCTCAGAAATTTTTGGTCAAAATTTGTGTTACGACTTATGTTCAGTTGAATGTCAATAATCTCAAGAAAAAGCTAAAGTTATAGTCAACAACAGTGGCATCAAATTCAAACAGAAACAGATCCTGCAGGCCACATACTAATTTAGAAAACCACAAATTAACATTACTTGTATTTATTTTGTATTTTTGTTTATTTTGTTAAACATTTCCCAATTACATTTTATTCTGGTTCAGTGATTTTGCAGGCATAAGTTTGATACCACTGATCTACTTCATTCCTAATTTTATTAAAGGAATTGACTTCCAAATTTTACTTCTATTCCTAACACTGTTTATTTTAATCGAGACAGGGACCTATGACCAACACTACAATAAAATGAACATCAATGCTTAGAATATAAAAATATAACTTTTCCTGATGTTGCAGATACTAACATGCTACAATGCCCCTGAAATTTGTGTGTGTGTGCTTACAACTTAAACCAAGGGGTTGAAAATGTCCTTCTCAGTTCAAGACAGAGTGATAAAGTATCTTGACAGTCATACCATTCCCATCCTATATATCAATGAACTGCTAAATAAGCCCTTTCTCTATGTTTGATTCCTCAGGAAAAAGCTGGGAAATCAATCTTTTCAGGGAGTGATACTGAGCCATATTTTATTAGTGATTTAGGAATAAGGATGAAAAATAAACAACAAAAAACGTAATTCATCAAGTCTCTTTCCTTAGTCAAACAATCCAAGGGGACAAGTTATTTCTAACAGAAAAAGCTAAGGGACTTAGGTTCCTCTTAACTGATACTTGTATTTGATAAAGACAACCAACTGATAGCACAGCAAAGCAACCTGAATCTCAGCAATGAGCCCTGGGACACGGTTGAATTAGTCATTTCTATTTCCAAGGGTGGAGAGAACTCTCTACTAAAATCTTCCTTCAATGCATGCTCATGGTACAGAGGTGACCTGGGTTCCCAAAGGCTATGTCAGCTGTGGATGAGCTCTGGGAAGTTCTCAACAAGGTGGAAAGGCTTCAAAAGCATGGGCTCAGTGGACCACTCTCATTAAGTTTGGAGAAATGCACTTCTAGAAGGCTGGGCACTCTGCGCTGAATTTTTTATTCAAAATAACTCGTGAAAGACCATCTACTAAAACATGGTGGTCTTTGCATTAATGAAGAAAGTATATATTAAGATTACACTAAATCTGAAATACTGAAAAAATCAGAAGACAATTTGCTTTAAGTGTGGCTAATAGTTTTTCATTGCAACCCTCCTCTACATTCCCAGATGTACAACTAGAATCTTTATGTCAACTCTGAAACATAATTATTCCCATCCCTTCTTCCCTACAGGATTAAATTCCTACAATGAGCAGCCAACACTTATAATCTCTGCTCATTCTTTCAGTGCTTTGGTATACAGCATTTGACTATGCCATTTTATGAAATTACTTTCTTACAAGTTACCAATGACTAAAAAAGTGGTAGAATCAATAGTATTTTCCCCCTCATCCTCCACGAACAAACAAAAAAGCATTTATTTAGAGCTTACAATGTATCTATGCTAGTGATGGGTATCCTAAGGGTCCTTAGAAGTCATTTAATCCAATTCCCTTCATTTTACAGATGCTCTGAAATGGGGATACAAATGCAAAAAAAAATGTTAACAGCTTTTGCTCTCAAGAAGTTTACATTATAATAAAGGGAGACAGCACATTTAGTGGAGTGGTAGCCAGAGGAGGGAGGGTGGGTCAAGGGTACCACTGAGATGGTGAGCTGATCTACGGGGCAGTGACCTGACAGTCTTTCAGAAAGCAATGGTATCACTGATTTGATTAATGTGCCCAGAACAAGAGGTTCAGAATGCACAGAGGGAGGGCAAATGATTCCTCATTGGACAGCTAGATGAGTTATGAAGCATAGTCTTATCTAGAGCTATCTAGATAAATCTGAATTCACTCAGCAGGGCTCAGCCTCAGGGCAGAAGTTTAGAGAGGTTGAGTAATTTCTGTTCCCAAGGGAAAGGGAATATGGATTCTTGAGGTCCAGTATATTTGGTGCTGATCCAAGTCTTGGGCTTAGATCATCTCTGTTTGTCCTCTCAATTTTCCCTCTTCTGCACAAATAATGGCTGTGAGGCCTGAGACTCAGATAACCTCTTGGTACATCAGGTCATTCTCTAAGATGCTAAGTTTCAGAGTAGGTGCTGATCTGGTAGGGGATGTTTCCCCACTGGGAGTTCCCAATACCGATGAAAAAAAAAATCACAGTTCTGGTCTAAAAAAAATATAACAAAGGAACACTGGCCCTGGAGTCAGGAGGATCTGAGTTCAAAGCTGGCCTCAGACCAAACACTTGACACTTACTAGCTGTGTGACCCTGGGCACAGGCTCTGCCTAAAAAAAAAAAAAATTTAAAAATAATAATAAAAATAAAAAAATAAAAAAGTCTTTATAAAACAAACTCTGATTCATAAAACATCATGAAATATTTCTATAATATTACAATTATAAGCTAAATCATCACAGCTATTTCTGCCTAATTATACTATCCTGTCTCCCACATTTATTAGTTCCGTAACTTCTCTGAACCACTTTCCTCGTTTACAAAATGGGATATTAATATCTATGGTACTGGTCTCATAAGAATACTGTAGGATCAAATAATATATGTAAACTGCTTTAGGAACCTTAAAATGCTATATAAATGTCAGGTATTATTCTTATCTTCAGAGAGTAATCATCTAGGAATATCAGCATTCTATGTTGAATATTTTAAAATCAGTTTTATCACCAGAAAACAAGATTCTGCTTATAATGACAACTGGATATCTTCCTTGACTTTAGGCCTCATCAAATTTAGCAGAGTTTGAAATATAAATCAGCAGTGATTTCAGTGTTACAGCATAAGAAATTCCCAGTAAGAAAATTCCCTCCCCCTGGGCACCTACTTTATAATATTGTTAATAAGAATTTTTAAAGAAGGAATTAGCAAGTCTAACATATTAGAAAACTGAAAGAAAAAGAGAGTTTTCAGAGAGTCTGAAAAATAAAATAATAGAATTGGATCTCAAATCTATCAAGTCAGAATGACAATTTAGAGAACAAAAAAATTTAAAACAATAACAAAAAATATTATTAGAAGAATAGATGAACAATCTTCAAAACAAGTATAACAAACCTGAGGGTAGTATGCCAAGAGATTTAGAATGATAGTTTCTAGAAAATAGTTAAAAGAAAATCTAAAGCCACATTTCAAGAAACTATACCGAAAAAAACCCCAAAACACCCAACTGACCAAAACATTAGATGTCAATGTCAAAGTTCAAATTGAAAGAATCCACAGAAAGCCAATAGAAAAACCTATTTTTAATTCACCAAAGAAAGTTGTAATCAAAATTAATTGCTACATCAAATTACAAATTTTACAACAGGCTATAATAGAAAAATCTTTCTGATTCCTAGGAGAATTAATCAAAATAGCACAAAATTACTCTGTATTTACAAACAATCAAAAGGAAAAAGTTGAAATATCATATCCCTGAAAAATAAAGATTGGCTGCCAATCACAAGTAATATGCTTTGTCAAGCTGAGGCTAAGCATCAAAGAAAATAACTAGACGCTGAACAAAAGGGAAGAATCGTTCGAAATAAATTAGAGGTAAGCTGGGCATTCAACATGCAAACTGACCAAATAGAAAAAAATTAATACATTTTTAAACAGAAAATAAAACAACAAACCCGCATACTATATGTGATGCACTAGAAAGACAAAAACAGCATACACGTGGCCAAAGAAACCAAAGACATGTACAGCAAAAATCAGGAAGAAAGTAGGTGTAAGAAGTGCCTTAACTTATCAAGGGGGAAAAGTCTTATTCTCTTAATATGTAAATCAATAATATAGGTGATAGAATAATACAGAGGAATTCCTCCTGGATAGAAGAGAAGATGAAACAGGGGAGTCCAGGAATTATACTTTTCCCCTTCTCCTTTCTGGAGTGGCTGGAGAATAAGAAGAGAACACAGGGGTTTGGAGTGGGTGAAAGGAGGAAGCACAGAGTGAAGAATGGGAGCTGGATACTACTGAAAGGATGTGAATTATCTGACAGCACTGTGAAACGACGCTACAGAAGCTGGCAATTGGGTAAGTCTTGCAATGAACTATGTTGATGGGATTTGGGTATTTAAGGAGATCAGCTTCCAAAAGATGAGGCTGTGCATACTGGTCCTAACTAACTTACATCACGAATAAAGAAATATGTGGGACAGGGGTGTGCTGATGGCTCAGACAGTTTGAATACAGGGTGGGATGCAAAGGGAGGATGGCATATTATCAAAAAGGATAAGCAATGAGGGACAAGGCTAAGAAAACGATTGGGGCCTCTGGATTAGGATTACAGAATATTTCCTACTGCATCCAAATGCCTTCATCAAGAATTAATATTCCTGTGAATAAATTTTAGGAGTAACATAGAAGGAAAAGAAATAAAAAAGTGAGTAGAATGAATACAACACTTCTTGGAACGGGGCACTGCATATTAATATCAGTGAAACAGTAGGCTGGGTCAGAGATGATTAGATAATATATTCTGATGTGAGCCACGAAAGGATAACATTAGAGAGGGTGAAAGAGAGAGGATATAACAATAAACATAAACTCAAACAATTTGGGATTGAGTAGGGTTACAGAAAAGCTAAGTTCCAATCTCACCTCTGACCCATACTGGCTGTGAAACCCTGGACAAGTCCCCTAACCTCTGTGTCCCAGGCAACTCTCTAAGAGTAGAAGTACAGCACCAATGCCAATCTAAACTGGGAGAGGGAGTTTCCTCACTGGAAGTTCCCTACACCAGTGAAATCCCAGGACTGGACAAAAATAAAACACAGCTCTTTTAAGTATGTAGAATCAGATGAAGAATATTCAGAAAGCAAGAATCCCCATATGTACATGTGTGCATATATTTAATAGAAGAAAATAACACTTGACAACTGTAAATCTAAACAACAGATGAAATTCCCTAATAAAAAAAGAATGGGAAATGCATTGACCCCTCCCCCCAACAATTTGTGGCATGTAAGAAACACATTTAAAACACAGAGTGAAAATACAGAGTGAAAATGAAGGGATGGAACAAAATTATTATGATTAAAAAAAAAACAAGAGTTGCTACCATGAAGCTACTGAGAAAACATTCAAAACAGTAGAAAAGAAACAAAGCAAACATGTAAGAAATTCAAGTGGTTACTACAATTCAGAAAGCAAGGAAAGTATACTGATGAGTAGACTTACTCTGACCCTCTCAGGCTTTCCAACTATAGAGCTGACCACATGAGGTGCATCTCATTTCACAAAATTATAGAATGTATGACCTAAAAGGAACCTTAGAAGCCATTCAATATCACTCTTTGATGAAGAATTCCTTCTACAGCATCCCAAAGAAGTAGTCATCAAACCCCTACTTGAAGCTTCCCAACAGAGGGAAATCGACATCTCACAGCTGCCCATTCCACCTTTAACTGGCTCTAATTGTCAGGAAGGTTTTCCTTATGTTGAGCATAAATCTGTAACTTCCACCCATTGTTCAATCTAGTCCCTCTTCTAGATAAAAGCCTCCAAATAGTTGATCATAATCAATTATGCATCCCTTCCACCCCCAGGCTAAATGTACCCTGTTCCTTCAAATGATCCTTCTATTTTTGAGTGTTTTTATCATCTTGGTCACTTTCTCCCAGATGTGCTCCAGCCTAAGTCTTTCCTAAAATATGCCCAACACTAAAATGTGATATGGCTGAATGAGCACTAGATTTGAGGCCAAAGATCTTGGGGTCAAATTCTACCTCTGTTATTTACAACCTAAGCGCTGTAGACAATTAACTTAGTCCCTCTGGGCCTCAGTTTTCCTCATCTATAAAATCTCTAAGGTCTCTTCAAGATCTAAATCAACGATCCTAGATCCTAGACCTAATTTCAAATTAGGTAACAATAAAAAGTGGTAGTATCAATATAGATATGTAAGGAAACTACATTTTTAAAAAGACACCACACACAATAAAATGACAAAGATACTAAATATATCCGTGCCAAACGGCACAATAACTATGTTCTTAAAACAAAAGCCAGGTGAACTAGAAAAATACATTAGTAGTAACACAGTAACAAGAAGGATTTATATATTTCTCCCTTAAGATATGGATAAATCCAACAAAAGGACAAACCAGAAAGAAAATACAGAACTGAATAAATTGTTGGGAAAAAGTAGATTTGATTGACCTGTGGTGACTGGCAAATAAGAATATTAAAGAATATGTTTCTCAATATCCCCTAAAACCTTTACAAGAACTGATCACATACCAGTATAAACAAACACAAAAAAGGCAGAAACATATCCTTTGTAGATAATAACAAAATAAAATAATAATGAATAAAGGAAACATGAACAAAATATATAGACCTAAATAAAGGCCAAGTGATGATATTATCAAAGAACAAATCATAGGAACAATAAATACCGATGCTAAAGATAATGATGATGCAATATATCAAAGTTATAGAACACAATTGATGTGTTCCTCAAAGTAAATTCACTTCTCTGAAACTTCTTATTAATAAAATGGAAAAAAGGATGAAAAAAAATTCAGCATTCAAATAAAAAGATTAGAAAATATATCAAGAATGAATATACGAAAGAATTCTGAAAATTAGAGAAATAAGAAACTTGAAAAGAGATTACAGAACGATAAATGAGCTATTTTAAGAGATTAGTAAAATAAAAAGCCATGAGTTAACAAAAAGAAAATATTATCAAAATTTAAAATAAAAAAGGTCAATTTACAGAAGAAATAAGGAGAATTATCGGGGCAGCTAGGTGGCACAGTGGATAGAGCACTGGCCCTGGATTCAAGAGGACCTGAATTCAAATCCAGCCTCAGATACATAACACTTACTGGCTGTGTGACCCTGGGCAAGTCACTTAACCCCATTGCCTAGCTCAAAAAAAAAAAGAATTATCAGAAAATACCATAAATAATTACATGACAGCAAAATTGGGAATTCAAAGAAATTTGAAGATTATTTACTAAGACACAAAATATCGAAATTAGCAAAACAGAAAGTAGAGATCATAATGAATCCAAAAAGAAAAGAAATCAAGTCATGAATAAATAAGTCATGGGGATGGAGCCAAGATGGCAGAGTAAAAGCAGTGACTTGCTTTGAGCTCTCCCCCAAACTCCCCTGAATACCTATAAAAAAATGGCTCTAAACGAATTCTGAAGCAGCAGAACCCACAAAAAAACAGACTGAAACAAATTTCCTGCCCAAGACAAACCTAGATGGTTGATTGGAAAGGCATATTGCACAGGGCTGGGAGCGCAGTGCGGCATGGGCACGCAGGCCGCACTGAACCTGGAGTAGGCCTCAGAGGACTGAATCACAGGCAGCTGTGGTGGTTTCCAGACTTCTCAACCCACAAATGCCAAAGACAACTTAGGAGGTCACTGGGAAAAGTCTGTTTCTGCAGTGAGAGAGAAGTGGGGTACCAGCTCCATTCCCTGAGCTTGGCCCCAGGGAGTAGCTGCCTCCTGAGCTTTGACCCACAGACTGAGGGGGAATCGAGCGGCTGATCAGAGGCGGACTGCAGGGAGCTCTCTGCTGGTGCAGGATTCCCTTGCTTTGCCCGTACCTGGATCTGGGTCACAGTTCCGGATGATGGTTCTGAGGCAAGGAGGAGCGCTGGTGCACTGGAGCTTGTAGTGGCTGTGAAGAGGAAACCCTCCTCACAGTTCCAAGACAGAAAAGAGTGCTTGTGGTCACTCACAGACCAGAGCACAGGCCAGCAAAGGAGCAAACACCTCGCCCTTGATCATAGCACCTTGGAAGAACTGAAAATTTACAGGTCCCTAGAAGCATCTCTGAAAACAGCTGCACAAAACCCCTGAAGCTTGGGACAGTACATTCTCCATACTGGAAACAGACTCCTACCTTAACAAAGAGTTTATAACTCAAGTAATTGGCCAGGATCATGAGCAAGCAGCGCAAAAAGAGTCAGACTATATTATCTTACTTTGGTGACAAAGAAGATCAAAACATACAACCAGAAGAAGACAACGAAGCCAAAGCTCCTACATCCAAAGCCTCCAAGAAAAATATGAATTAGTCCCAGGCCATGGAAGAGCTCAAAAAGGATTTTGAGAAGCAAGTAAGAGAAGTAGAGGAAAAACTGAGAATAATGCTAAAGGAGACCCAAAAAGATATTGAAGAAAATAACACCTTAAAAAATAGCCTAACCCAAATGGCAAAGAGGTCCAAAAAGCCAATGAGGAGAAGAATGCCCTAAAAAGCAAAATTAGCCAAATGGAAGTCCAAAAGCTTACTGAAGAAAATACTTCTTAAAAACTAGAATGGAGAAATTAGAAGCTAGTGACACTGAGAAATCAAGCCACTGTAACACTGATCCAAAAGAATGAAGAAATAGAAGAGAATGTAAAATATCTCACTGGAAAAACAACTGACCTGGAAAATAGATCCAGGAGAAAGAACTTAAAAATTATTGGACTATCTGAAAGCCATGATCAAAAAAAGAACCTGGACATCATCTTTCAAGAAATCATCAAGGAAAACTGCCCTGATATTTTAGAACCAGACAGCAAAATAGAAATTGAAAGAATCCACCGATCACCTCCTGAAAGAGATCCCCAAAGGAAAACTCCTGGGAATATTGTAGCCAAATTCCAGAACTCCCAGGTCAAGGAGAAAATATTGCAAGCAGCCAGAAAGAAACAATTCAAGTATTGTGGAAACACAATCAGAATAACACAAGATTTAGCAGCTTCTACATTAAGGGTCCGGAGGGCATGGAATATGATATTCCAGAGGGCAAAGGAGACAGGATTACAACCAAGAATCACCTATCCAGCAAAACTGAGTATAATCCTTCAGGGTAAAAAATGGTCATTCAATGAAATAGGGGACTTTCAAGCATTCCTGAGGAAAAGACCAGAGCTGAATAAAAAATCTGACTTTCAAATGAATAAACAAGTCACAAATGAAAAAAAAATCTCTGGGCTTGATGGATTTACGAATGAATTCTATCAAACAATGAAGAAGCCATTACTATATTCTATTCTACAAACATTTTTCTTAAACACTGAGAGAGAAAGTACTCTAAAATAAATATTATTTCAATACCAAAACCAGGAAGAGTCAAAGGTATAAAAGAGTACAATAACTCACTAGTGAATATTGATGCAAATATTTAAAATCTTCACAAGACTACAGTAATAGAACTAGAAAGTAATCTACTATGAGTAAATAGGATTTATACCATGCATGCAAAGATGGTTCGATATTAGAAAAATAATTAGCATGATTAATCATATAAACAAGAAAACACAAAAATGATATTTCAACAGATGTGGAAAAGGCCTTTAACAAAATGCAACAGTCATTTATGTTAATCATTTTAAAAGCATAAGCATGGAACCACCTTTCTTTAACATCATCAAAAGCATATATTTAAAACTGAAAGCTAGCCTTGCTTACGATGGAGAGACACTGGAATTCTAAGTAAAAAGATGGGTAAAGCAAGGACAACTCCCTCTCTTTACTATTTTTCGGCATAGTTCTAAAAATACTTACTCTAGCAACAAAAGGAAAAAAATTAAAGGCATAAACACTGGCATGGAGAAGGAAAAATTATCTCATTTGTAGATGATATGATACTATACTTAGAAAACCACAGAAAATCAATGAATAAAATAAATGGGAAAACTAATAGCGTCATTAAAGTAACGGAGCAGTATACAAAAAGTAATTCAACAATCATCAACATTGCTATATAGTACTAACAAAATCCTAGAAAAAACAATTTGAGAAATTTCATTCAAACAGCTACAAAATACATAAAACATTTGGAAATTAACCTATCAAGACAAATACAAGATTTATATAAATACAGCTACAAAATGCTCTTTGCAGAAAGACAGACTTAAATAATTGGAGGTATATTCACTGCTCATTACTGAGTCATGATAATTTAATTTAAAAGTGATAAAATTACTTTACAGATTTAGTGCTATGACAATAAAATTGCCTAGGGGGTACATTATTGAACTAGACAATGTACTGACAAAATTCTTTTGGAAAAAGAAAAGGTCTGGAATCTCAAGGCATATAATGAAAGGAGAGGAGTGCAGGAAAGAATGAAAGAAGCACAGTGTTATCAGACCTCAAACTGTATTACAAGGCAGTAGTCAACAAGTCTATTGTATACTGAATTAAAAAGCAAAAAAGCAGATTAATGGAACAAAGTAAATAAGCAAGAATCAGATGCAATAAAAAAAAATGTACCCTAGTGTTTAATAAACTCAGGAATATAAATTACTGATGGAAAGAATTCCTTTTGACAAGAACTTCAGGGAAAAGTGGAAAACAATGAGCAGAACTTAGGTTTAGTTCAACATCTTATACCATATGTTGCAATAAATTCAAAATGGTTATGTGAACTGAATACATAAAATCATAAAAAATTAGAAGAGAACTAGAAGAGGTAACTCTCAAAACAATGGCTGGAGGATGAACTCTCAACCAAACCAGGGACAAAGGGCAAGACAAGAAAAGATTAAATAGACAATTTTGTTTTTGAAAAAAACAAAATGACAAAAAAAACCTTTCGTATGCAAACAGAAAATCAATGAAGATAAAATAAAAAGAAAAATTCCCGAGCAAAAAAACACTTGTATTAAATGTTACCAATAAAAGTTTCATTTCTAAGAGATGTAATGACATAAATACTGTTATCAAGAACCACTGGCCCAATAAATGTGTCAAAGTATCCAAAAAATTTCTGAAATTGTTACAAACTATAAAATGACCATTTGTAGTCATGCTCTAAATCATCAGAAATGCAAACTGAAACAATTCTGAGGTTCTCCTTGCAAATTGGCAAAGATGAAATACAACGGGAGCAGTCAATGTTAGATCGCCTATAAGAAGACAAGGCTGTTGGTAGAGCTGTGAACTGGTTCAAATGTTCCATAAGGAAATCTGAAATTATGCAAGAAAACTGACTGTGGATGATTCTTTTGACCCAGAAATATTACTATAGAACATATGCCCCAAGGAAGCTAAAGACAGAAAATAAAGGTCCATTATAAACCAAAATATTCTTAGCAGCATTCTTTGTGGTAGTAAAGAACTGGAAACAATGTACAGATTGGAGAACAGCTGACAGAATTATGATATGTTAATGCAATAGTGTTACTGTGCCATAAAAAATGAGGACAATGAGGAATTTAGAGAAACAAGATTTATATGAACAAAATGACTACAACAAAGTCGATGAAATATTACTAAAAGATGACCTCTGGGTAACCGAAAAACTAATGAGGTCCTGGGGAACCAAAAATGAAATATACTTCTTTCTTCACAGCAGAGGGACAGTTTACTAGGGGAGAACACTACATATGTATTAGATCTGGTCATGATGGTACTGGATATTTTACCTTAATTTTTTCCTCATTACACAGGAGGTTCAGTCTAGTGAGTCAGGGGAGGGTTTTATTTTCTTCCAGAAATGACAGTAACATAAAGACAAAAAGCAGTTAACAAAATGGAATTTTTTAAAGAAGAAATATGGAATGACCAAAGAAATGGACAGAGTACGTAATACTTGCCACTTCACTCCCAGCAAGGATACTCTCTCTACGTTTTATTTTATTATTTTTAATATTATATCTTAAATGCTTTGTATATATTTTACATTTACTTATCTGTGTACATGTTTCTCTCTCCTCCTGGAGGGCAAAGACTGTTTTTCATTTTTGTAGCCCGAGTGCCTAGTTGCACGTAGCAAGTACTTAACAATTGCTGAACTGACTCTGGTGACTGCCTAGATTTAAATACCAGTAACAGTATCAAACAGGAGAGAAAGTGTCTTGGAGGCTGAGCTTGAAACTTAACCTTACAAAGTGATGATAATCTTATACCTGGCTATTTGCATTTCTGACATTATAAATTCCTTTTCTTTTCCTCAAAACTAGCAGAATAACTTCTAAAGGACATAAAAATACTAAACACTGATACAAATCAAAAGACTTCTGAAACACAGAAGATTTTCAATGACAAGTAAGAAATATATCAATAAACAAATTGCAACTACAACATTCAACAAAAAAGATGAACAGCCAAACTTCCCCATCTCTTCTTAAAAAAATGTTAAGTAACACCAGATTCAGAAAAACTAATTTAACAAGCATCTGAGAATGAAGGACAGAGTTTGGCTAATTTATCAAAACAGCAATGTGAAAAACACTAAGGTGTTATTATAGGCTAATAATAATAACTATTATTAACATTATAGTCACTTACTTAACTGTTAACTATCATCATTCAGAAATAGCCTGTTTCACTGGCCAGGTCTCTTTAGATTTACTTTCTGAAAAATATGCCCAATATCTAGGCTGCTATTTCATTATTCCTAATTCAATGATGTCTTTGGTGGTACTGACAAGTGTCCCATTTGAGACTTACAGCTTCTCCAATTAAGGGAGCAGATACATACTTTCCTCAGGATCCTCATGTACATGGGAAGCTCCTCCAGGAAGCTCCTGCACAGCAGCTCTGGATGCCGGTGTGGAATGGTGGTGCCCCAGATTACGATCCCTTTGAGCTTCCCACTCTTCGTTGAAACCGCCATCATCGTCAGTAACACTGCTAGAGTTCTGGTTTACTGGGGCTTTGGAAAAAACAGCAGCAAAGATTATACACATGACACGTCCTCAGGTTGGTGAAGGCGACTACTTCGTAAGAGTCGTCAACTTTTGTTATAAATTGGCACCTAAGCGTAGGTATGCTACAGTACAAGAAGACTGCGTCTTATCACTTTTAAAACACAACTTGTAAATAAATACAAATGTTTTCCTATTAACATTTATCAACACACTTCTGGTTCAAGTTTCTTTCTATACAGATGAAGCTGACCTGACTGGAACCTGACTTAGAGATTATGTAAATCCATGAATCCAAGAGGCATTGTTATCTTAAGAAGAAAATGCAAATAAAGGCTAGACTAGACTAAATTATGAATTTCATGAGGGCAGAGAGCACAGATATCTCTTTATCGTCCCCAGTTACTATGCGTTGTACATAAATGAATGACAATGAATAATCAATATCCTGCCACTTTTATTAAACTCTATATATTAAAGTGAGACTGTCATGGGATAATGAGATTTACATGGGATAATTTAAAAAAGAGAACTTCTTTGCCACTTTTATCAGTGATGCCAGTAAACTTAATTGAAGCCATGGCCACAGAGACAGGAAAAGAGGAGAATAAAAAGAAAACCAAAGCTTCCAGAACTGCATACAAGTGGCCTAAGGCAACTGGCATGGTACCCTCTTACCCTTCTTTGCTGCCTATTTCGTCTCTCTTAAGTTGCTCTGCTCTTTGTCAATCTGGACCCATAGAATGATTAGGGCAGGTTTGAAAATAGTCATTGGCCCATCGTGGAAAATGTTTTATGGGAGCCAAGTAACTGTAAAAGCTGATTTTAAATACTTTTTATAAGTGTGCACATCTCTGGATGGAAGGATGAATCAGAGTTATTTATGGGCGCTAATCTATTTATTGTCAAAGCTAGTTTAGTGGTTATTTGATAACATATTTCTGAAATATGTCTATCACATTATAGTGTTTGGAACTGTCTATATAGGTCAAAGTGATTAAAAATAACTACATGGTAGATATTCTAGAAGATATCTATTTTTACAGTTTTGTGCTGGATTTTACCTGATAAAGAAAAGAATTTTTCCCCTTCTCTACTCTTATTAGATAATTCTTATCCTTATATCTAAGCATTACACCACTTCTCTTTATCTGATCCAGAAAATGTCTATACTGGGGAAAATGCTGCTGAAATGTAACCATGAAAATCTCCAATATGCACTATTTAATATTCAGTATAAATAAGATGTATTTCCTTCCTGATGGTAGAAATACAAGTAAAAGTCAAAAGAAATAATAATCAATTTTATAATAAGACAGAATCCAAGATTCCTCCAAAAATTTGGTCCCCCATTTATTTCAATCTAGTTGTGTGACCCTGGGCAAGTCACTTAAACCTGTATGCTTCATTTTCCTCACTTGTAAAATGAGCTGGAGAAGGAAATGGCAAACCTCTCCAGTATCTTTGCCAAGAAAACCCCAAATGGGGTCACAAAGAGTTGGACACAACTAAAAAAATGACTGATAAAAAGATCTCAGGGTATATACAGGAAAATTACTGTAAGTATCACTTCCACTCTTCTTAACTCTAGCTCAATGTCAGGACTCTCTCTTTAGCAATCTTGTTTACTAAGAAACAAAGACTTAAGATCCAAATAGATGTGAGCTCCAGATGAGAAATGCTCTTTCCAGTCACTTGAAACATGACTTAGAATTTCCTAAGATTATCCCCAAAGAATTTCCCTGAGCTATTATCTCTCTTTCCTGGTATACTTCTTTTTTGACACTTTAAAAAAGTAGGTCTTTAAAAACTTTGTGGCCACATATCTCACTTCAATTTTTCCCGATACTGGCATACTGTTCTGCCATAAGATGACAGTATATGTAGAAAGCTAGAAAAGCTAGAAAAAAATGAATATGTAAACAAAAGTCTCTCCTACTTTGTGCGTTGTAGTTAGAATTTTTGGAAACTCTCCTTTGGGCTTCTGGGTCTCCTTCTGCCATGTTCACCAACCACACCATTGTTGCTGTTGGAAAAAGATGAAAGTCTAGGTAAACATTTCAAACAAAGAAGACATGAGCAGACATCAAGGCACCATTTTGCTACTGAAATCACCAATTTTCTTTCATCAAATCACCTCCAAAATCTCTTTAGGAAATACTTAAGAAACTATGGGTGGAGACTTTTTAAAAGCGGAAAAAAGTTCTCTTCAGTCAGGCACAGAAATAAGTCTCTGACATTAAACATTTTGTTGTGGCATTCAAATGGCATTTAAAAATGTTGTTTTATCATGTCTGAATTCTCTGAAAATTACCAAGAAAACTACAGAACTGCAACTAGTTGGACTCGCTGACTGGCCCTAAAATAGTTTTAACTCATTGGCAAGTGGACTCTTGGGAATTACACTTCAAGGGAAAACTAGTTTCACAAAAGCCTAAGCTGATGAAAAGCATTACAGAAGAAATTTACACTGTAAGTTTCCTTTATATTCCATGTAATGCCAAGCTTCTTTAACAATGCCAAACTGTGTCGTGGACAAAGTTAAAAAAAAAAAGAAGGGGAGAGGGTTAAAAGCAATGTACATAAAGTATTAGGTTAAAATAGTTAAAATACCATTTAGAGAAGAGCAAATTGTCATCTTCTTGGTCCCAAATAAAATTTTAATATAACAACCCCATGTTTTTGTTCATGGAAATCACACACAACCTTGGGTTAATCACTTTATCTCCAAGGGTCTGGGTTTCATTATCTATAAAATGAAGGTGTTGACAATGAATTCCAAAGTCCCTTTCAACTCTAAAATCCTCTGAATGATTTTATAGAATGGTTCCAGGTTTTTACAGCCAGTACCATTGAGTCATAACCAAATTTTCAGTTTGATTTTTTTTTTTAGGATAGGCAATTGGGGTTAAGTGACTTGCCCAGGGTCACATAGCTGGTGTTATGTGCCTGAGGCTGGATTTGAACTCAGGTCCTCCTGAATCCAAGACTGATGCTCTATCCACTGCACCACCTAGCTGCCCCTCAGTTTGATATTTCTGAAAATTTTAAACCCTCAACCACTGGAATGTAGTTATCTTCTCATTTTGATCCTTTTCTATTCTCTGTACATAACTTGATAGCTACAGAAAGGTCAGTGGCTGTTATATCTGCTGTTAAATGGGAGTGATAAAAATATGATTATGGGTCTGATTCTTGTTACTCAGTTGGCTTTAGTCTGTTCCATGGCTGTTCCAAATTGCATCTTTAACCACATCCGACAAGTTACCTCACAAATGTGTGGAAATCAGACAAAAAAATAAAATACTAGAGCCAAAAGGGACCTTACAGATCATCTAGTTTATTCTTCTTATTTTGAGACCAAGAAAGTAAGATGATCTGATCAAGATCATTTCACCTCATATGGATCAGCGCAAAGTCATTACCACTAAAAAGCATATGTTGCTAACCAATCGTAAGAAAAACATCTACCTTAAAGTTATTTCAAAAATACCAGCTACTATTATTAAATATAACATAAACATATATAAAAAGTAATTAGAAAAATAATTTGCTATGGGTACAATGATTATAAATACAGTGAATTCCTCTTCCTCCTCCAAGGCATGCACCACTACAGCTAGGAAGTGAGCACCAGCAGCAATCTGCCTCTTCCCTCAGACAGTCAGGGGCTTTAAACAAAGCTCCCCGAGAGCTGTGTCTGGTACTTTAAGATGGAAGGCACGTGATTCAGATTCCACATGTACTTTTTGAGGGGATCAGATCCAGAATTCCACTGGTGCAGGACCCTCTTAGTGGAGAGACCCCTGCTCTCTAATTATTGTCTCAGAATGTTTTGGAGCACAGAGAAGAGATTTGCCTTATCTCCCACAGCCAGTGTCAGAGGTGGGATGCAAACCCAGGTCTTCCTGACCCCAAGGCCAGCTTTCTTATCTACTACGCAACATGACCTCTCTACACTACTCGTAATAACCATTTAAAAAAACAGTACGTTTCTTGAAAAAAGTTATCAAAGAAAGCTGACAACTGAAGCCAGTATTTTGCTTATCGTTCTCTGATGTTCCTACCTCTTATTAAATTAATATTATAACATCGCATTATAGTTATTTTGTATGCCATACTCTACTCCCCACTAGACTATAACCTTTTATCAAGGCAAGTATCATGCCTTAGCTAAACTCTCTACCCCAACAACTAGTACAATTCTCTGCACACCACAGGCAGTTACAGTATGTTTAACAGATGAATATGAGCCAGCTAAACACCCTGGTGGCATCATAAAACAACCCAGAAAGTTACTGACCAAAGGGCAGAATAACAAGATAATTAAAAAGAATAACAATAAAGCAGACAAGAAGTGGCTCAAAAGAGGGAGAATGGAAAGGAAAACAAAAATTACTATGCTCAGAAGTATATAAATTTCTCTAGATCTGACAAAGGCATTTGAGATTCGTAAGACTTTCTCAACATTTTCATGTGTATTATGGACGGGAATATACTTCTATTACCAATATATAAGAATACACCCTTTTGGAGTCTTTTTTTTCTAGTATGATACTCTTCCTACTCACACTCCATTGGCTATTTCGTCTAGAAAAAGATACAAACTCTTTTGGCACTTAAACACCTTTCCCAATCTGGTTTCAGCTGCCCTTTCCAATCTAGATCAGCCAGATTGACAAGCTGAGGCAGTGAGGTGGCACAGCAGATGCAGTACTGGACCTAGAGTCAGGAAGACTTGAGCTCAAATACAAACTCAAATGCTTACTAAATCTGTGATCGTGGCTAAGTCACAACCCCTGTCTGTCTCCGTGTCCTCAACCATAAAATGAGGACAATGACAGCACCTTACCTCTCCCAGGGTTGTTGTGAGGATCAAACGAGACATTCATAAAGTGCCTACTTAGTGCAGTGCCTGGCACTTAGTAAGCACTGAACAGATGCTTCTTCCTTTCCCTTTCTGTGCCTTTGCACAGGCTCTCCCTCATGCTTAGAATGCACTTTTCCTCATGTCCAGCTCTTACAATCTCTAGTTTCCTTCAAAACTCAGCTCAAACTACCTCCTTTATGCGTCTTTTCCTAATCACCCCCATATGCTAGCACCCCTTCTTCGACCTCCAATTATATTTTACTCATTTTGTATATGTTGTAGTTTACATATATGTATATGTTGTTTCTCTCCTGTAGAATATAAACTCCTTTAGGGCCAGGACTATTTCATTTATGTCTTTGATCCCACCATCTTACACAGTGCCTGGCACCCAGACAGCACTTTTTTAAAAATCTTATTCATTGATTAACAGAGCAGGTCACTATGAAACAAGCAAATCAAAAGCTCACAAAAGTGATTTTGTTTTGGAGTTTCAAAAGCTGTTCATTCATTTGGAGGGATGGGATGTCAATCTCCAGGAATCAAATAAAGTGATGGTGCAGCACAGGAATAGCATTGCGGCATGCTGGGAAAGTGTAATGTCTTTGTTGCCAGAAAGCCCAAGTTTAAATCCTGACTTTGTTACTTATTACTTCAGTGACCCCTGAAAAGTCCAAAGTGGCTATTTTTTAAAGCAGCTAACAAATAACGAAATGAATTAATACACTTTTGGATGAATGTTTATTAACATCAATGAAAAGTGTTAATCAATACTGTTGTCTTCTTACATTCTGTCAGAAAAAAAATCTGACCCCCAATGGTTTGTAAAATTGCCATGTGATACAGATCTGGCAGTCTAAGAGAAAAAAGGCTTTTTTTTTTTAAAACATGTTCAAACATGCCTGACAAGGTGAAATTTTCTGTTCAAATTTTTTCAAATACATTAAGGTTGTTTCAACATGTCAGTATTATCCTGATATCTTTTCACAGATTTGAAACAAACTAAAAATTCATGTTTGTGTATGATTTATTTTAATGCCTAAAAATATCCTAAGTGAGGTTCACATCCTAGCAGAAATATAATCATTTGCCCCTAGAATCAGCCTTTTCCTGTAAAAATGAAAATAAGCATACCCTTAACAGAAAGTACATGATTCAAAAGCAAAAGACAAATTTTGCATTCCCCATAATGGTGGTCCTAAATCTTTGCCACTCAAGCCCCTAATGCAACTCCATGTGTTTTCAAATGATCTCAATTCCAAACTGATTAATAGCAATGGAATGTAAGTTCCCTCAGCATCCCACCTCTCACACTTCAAAAATTATTTCTACCTCACCTATCTTTCTTTTCTCTCCTCCTGAGGAAGAAGTAACCTTCTTCCTTTTCAGGAGTAATTTCTTCATCTGGTGAGCCAAAGATTCACTCTCCACTTGCCTCCTCTAGGGCCCTGCTCCATTAAACTATCCCTACTTCGTCTGGTATTTTCAATAATTTCCTCTCTAATGAATCCTCTCCTTTTGCCCACAAATGTAACATACTCAAGTCTCACCCACACTAAGTACAGACCTTCCTCTCAAGCGTGTCGCCCCTTCCAGCTGTCATTACAACCCTCTCCTTCCCTTCACTGCCAAATTTCCTGAAAGGCAAAATCTATACCCGTTCTTTACTTCCATCCACTGATCGCTTAACTGCTTGTAATATGTGCTTCGTTCTACACCCCTGAACCTTCCGAACTACCAATTCAATGGTCTCTCGTTAGTTCTTATCCTTCCTGACTTTTCTGTAACATCTTATTGAGTTCATCCTTTACCTCGTTCCTCAAATACACTCCCTCACTGGGTTTCTATGATACTCATTATCATCTCAATCATCCTACCTCTGGATAATTCGTCTCCTTTGATGACTTTTCTTCCATATCCCACTCTCTCAGCTTTTATCCTCAGTCCTCTTCTCTATGGTGAACTCATTAACTCCCACAACTTCAATTATAGTCCTTATAAAAACGATTCCTAAATTTCCATCATCAGGCCTACCCTGACTTTCAGTCTTGCATTTCCAAATGCCTGCCAGACATTTTCTTGGCCCTCGAAAACCCATGATTTCCAGTACTGAATTTCTAATCTACTCCTCCTGAACCAGTTCCTCTCCCTAGTTCTGTTAATGGCACTACTAGTCTCCTGATCATTCAGGCTCAGACCATCAGTGGTTTCCTTGACTCCTCCTGCTTCTCAAATCCCTATATCTGTTAAACCTGGTTGACTCAACGTCCACCATCACTGGCAGTCCCCTGCTTCTCCCCTTTCTCATTGCTGCTGCTTTTGTTTAGGTCCTTGTCTCCCCTGATGGGGATTATTACAACAGTTCCATATGTCTCCAGCCTCTCTTTACCTCCAACTGTTGCTATATATCTACGAATTGTGGCATTTGGAGCAAATAAGTTACACTGAGGATGGTGGGAGTAGGGAGAGGCAGTGTCTGAGAGAAGACCTAACATCTGACCACTCCTATAAGACAGTATGAGGTGGTGGAAGCTAGGTTACTCCAAGGAGGTAAGCTAGGTCAAAGAAGACTGTAAGTCAAGGACTGACCTTATTGGGAAAGAAAGCATGGCTTGGAGGTGGACAGATGACAGTAACAAATACCCATACAGGACAGAGTGACTCTATAAGGAGAAGTTGATGCTAAGTGTTGGTGGGTCTAAAAGTGGTAACCAAACACCAAGGAGTATGACAATTCCCTTTTTTGGTCCTCACTATTAGGGGGTGTGATGTTAGTAGTAGAGTAACATCAGAAAAGCATATATACATACTCATATATCACATCACTATACTACCAACTTTTTATAAAGTAGCTTATGTAGCACTGTTTCTTTTTTAAAGAAAACCTCATTCAAGCAAGAAAGATGCCCACTTCAACAAAGGATGAAATGAAAGGACGAAATTCAGGACGATATATTTAGAGCTAAAAGGGACCTGGGAGGCCATCTAATCCAATTTCCTCATTTTATGGATGCAGAAACTGAAGGCCAGTGAGGAAAAACGAAATACATGTTACCTTCAGGTCACACAACTAGTAAAGTAGCAGAGTAAGAGTTCAAATTCAGGTCTTCTGACTCTAAATCCAATGATCTATTCACTGGACCACAACAGAAGGTTCCTGGGAGCACAAAAGAGAGGACAGAGAAGGCTAGTGGCTTGAGGGAAGGCCAGGGCTGAGATTATTATCAGCTAGGAGAAGGTCACTGGGCAAGCAATAACTTGCCTTTGTGAAGGATTCTGCACTGTCTCTCATGGAGCAGACGTTCTTCAAGACTCAGTATGGGGGCAATTAGGTAGCACAGTGGAGAGAGCACTCAGGAGGACCTGAGTTCAAATTCAGACTCAGACACTTGACACTTACTAGCTCTGTGACCCTGGGCAAGTCACTTAACCCTGACTGCCTCACCAAAAAAAAAAAGAAAAAGAAAAAGAAAAAGACTCAATACAAATCTTACCCTCTACAGGAGGCCTTTCCCAGTCTCCTTCTTCCGTGATCATGCTTTCTCTTCAAGATTACCTCCCATTTACACCTTACGTATTTTGTCTGTACATGGTTGTTTACATATTGTCTCCCTCATTACAATGGGAGCTCCTTGAGGGAATGGGCCATATTTCTGCCTTTCTTTGTACCCCCAGTTCTTAGCACAGTGTATGGTATATACTAAGTGCTAAATAAATGTTTGCTGACTGACTGAATGAGGTAAGAAGGAAGAGTAGCTCATGGGATGGAGGGGGGGAGAAGGAATTCTCTCCATGCCAGCAAAAATACACCCCAAGAGACAAGGCTAATGGTCATGGGATGCTGGAGGAAGGGGAAAGGGGAAACCACAGCACAAGAGGAAGAGGTGGCAAAGGATAAAGCTGGCACCACCAAAGAGGGATGGGAAGCACAACCTCTGCCCAGGAAGAAAGAACTGTGTCTCTTGGAGCTGTGGCATGAGAGTTATTAACCTGGTTGCAAAATCTTTTTCTGTCTCCACAAATTCCATCATTTATTACTCTTCCTTTCCATTCACACAGCCAGCCTCTCATCACCCATCACCTCTCACGTGGATTATTGTAATAAACTAAGCTATCTTTTGCCTCATTTCTTACCGAGCTTTAAATCACTGAATGGGTGTTGCCTCAGATAAACTGAGACCTGGGAAAGACCTTAACTTAAAAAGACCAAGGTCTGCCACTGCATCCAGGGCCATCTCCAGTCATCCTGATCTATATCTTGCCACTGGATCTAGATGGCTTCGGAGAAGTGAGTGAGGCTGGTGACTCTGCACAGCCCTGCCTCATTTAAATTCGATTCACTTGCAAGTCATGACATCACCTTCCTGACGTCACCGTCCTCTTTGAGTACAAAGGATAAACAACAATAGCCCTAGTTGCATTGTACTAGTTCTGGATCTGACTCAAACCTAAGCCTATACATATTGCCAGAGTAATCCTTTTACAGGATATTCCTCTGACCATATTTATTTTCATGCTTTAAAAAAATTCAATGACTACAATATAAAGCCTAAATTCAACTGAACTACACTCCTTCCCAGATTTAAGTCCATAATCTTAAGACTGGTGATCAGATGATCTAATCCAATTTCCGATTTTACAAATGAGGAAACTGAGTCACAGAGCAGTGACCCGACTCACCCAAGGTCACACAGATAGTAAGTAATAAAGCCCACATCTCATGCCCACAAATCCAGTACTCTTTCTATGCCATCTCCTAAATAAATCACCATTAGGTCAAGGACCTAACTGTGCAAAAAACAAAGGGGTAAGCAAACAAAATTATAAGTTAAAGTCGAAGAGATCATTGTGATGATTATAACTGGATTTCTTTGGTCTCTCAATGGTTAAACAAGTGATTACTAACTCAAAAGTCTTTGCAAAATACTTACAGGAGTAAATAAGAGCCGGGAAGAGAGTTTCATTTCTTTCCTGAGCTGTTTCAACGAGCATACGTAGTGGACCTTTTGGACACAAAACCGCTACCAAATCTGGAAAAAAGAAAAAAAAAAACAGAAAAAAAAATACCATGAATCACACTGGCTATGATTTGGGGTAGGTTGTGGGGAGAGGGGAAAACCTTGGTTAAGATATCTTAGTGTCTCTTAATAGGATGTGAAGGTCAAAGGTAAAAACGACCCCCAAATAAACAATCAATAATAGAGTGTCTATAAGTGTTGTCTGGGGGCTGACTTCCTGCCGAATCAGCTGGGTTCTACGAATGAACGTTCCCATCTTGTAAGAAAAAGATAGCGATAACAAGATGAATCCATTCTCCAAAAACTGTCAATGTGCTATAAATAGAAACAGGCCACCAAGCTGTTTCTCACAAAAAAAAATCAAACATATAAGCTGTAAATATGGGATTTATGTCCTTTAAAGTCTAATGAGAAGGGTTTTGATTGTGAAGAACAGAATAAAGTAGATTAGTCCTTATTCATTTTTTTCTAATATTATTTATGAACTTAAGGATCTTGAAATTAGAGAAACTGCATATAATGAAGAATTATTATTTCTATAGCTAGCTGATCAGTAGAACATAAAAGACTTTAGTGAATAAATTAAAGCATTGATTAAACACTTGATCTGTGCCTCAAGCACTGTGGTAAGTGCTGGGGACACAAATACAAAATGGGAGACAGTAAGCTCAAGAAGTTTACATTCTGATGGGGGAGATCACACAGAGATGGAGGTTCTGGCCAAGGAAGGAAGTTATGTCTGGGAGGTAAAGATGTCAAGTGGGATAACAGGATAGTCAACTGACACACCCTCAACAGAATGAGGTTCTCATAAAAAGTATGTGAGACCAATGTCAAATAATAATAAATTTTTATGGATGCCTCACCAAAAAAAAATGAAAAAAAAAGGGGGTGGCAATAGGTGGTGCAGTGGATACAGCACTGGTCCTAGAGTCAACAGGACCTGAGTTCAAATCCAGCCTCAGACACATAACACGCATTAGCTGTGTGACTGTGGACAAGTCACTTAACTCCAACTGCCTCACCAAAAAAGAAAAAAACGAACCCTAAAACAACAGTAAGGAGCAAAATTTTCATAATTCATTCCAAACCATTATACTATTCTCTATATTTCCTCAATGTAATTCAAAATTCAGAGAATGAAAATTTATGCTAAATAATAATTTTTTAAAATAAAGTTCAAAATATCTAGAGGAGGGATGGAAAACATATTAAGAGATCTTGGGCTCTGGAGAATCAGCTAACTCCTTAGGCAGGAAAAACAAAAAACCCACACTTTCCCATTTTCAGCACAATTTATTATTTGATAAAGGAAAAGAGGTTTGTCCCACTCCAAAAAGCAGCCCTTTCTAGCTTTCTATGGAGATGTACTACCAGGTGAGTGATGACTTTTATTTTTCAAATCAAACTATACTAAAATTAGTGTTAGTTTAAGAATTTGAGAATTTCTTGACATTCTTTGTGCTGACTTTTGTTTAAAAACAAAAGCAGGGCTGAGAAGCCCCGCTCTAATCCATAAGTATCTTTTTTTTTTCAGAAGCTCAAAGCACTTCACAGATGTCTATCAGTTTCCCCAGCACACCAAAGAGGAAGATAAATTGCAAAGGATAACATTGCCACAGCAAAGTAGGAAGGCAAAGGGAGTGTAAGACTTCCCAACTATACCAAAGATGCCTTAAATATGAGGATGAAAATGACAGATCTTACTTTCAAGTCCAATTCCATTTCTGCAAATCTATCCTGTGTCTCAGTGCAAGAATAATGTAATTTGGAATAACCAAATTCTTTCATAATAAAATGGGGGTGGTACTGTGATATGAGTGGTACATAAGTGATCAGCACTGGAACAGTAAATGGGAAAGGTACTGTGTTATCATAAAATATATGCCACGTTCATGTGGTTAGAAAGAGGAGCATTGTTGAAGTGAGCATCTTTCTTGCCTAAATGAAGTCTTCTTTTAAAAAGAAACAATGTAGAGTAATATCAGAACAGCATATTCTGTTAAATAGCATTTGGGTTAAACTTGCCAAAATGATAAAATAGTATTTCTATAGAACCTTTCTTATAAAGATTTAAAAATCTTTTACATACTATAAAGGCTTTCACTTTCAGGGTTGGCAACATTATGGTCTAGATATGGCACAACAATTTGCATTCTCTCAATCTCTAGGTTTTACATCTAGCATGTGAACTGAGTTTTCATCACCAATAATATTAAAGAAAATTAATATTTACTGAATAATCATGGCATAAAGTTAATAGGGCAAGAAATTATGATTTCATCAGCAGCTGAAGCAGGCTGAAATCTGATTATAACTTAGTAGATAAGTCTTAGAGAGATACCTGGGGCTCAGAGAAGTTAAGTGATGGGCCCATGGTCACAGTGTGTCATTTTTGTCCCTAAATCAAAATTATAAAACAGAAGAAGGATAGAACAAATCAAAGCAGAACCATCATAATTACAGGAGCAGTATGTTTTTATAAAACTTTACCATATATTGAAATGACAGCCAAAATGAGCCATGCAGTCCATTCAGGAAGGTACTTTATGAATACCAGAGCCATGAGGGCACTGATCATAATAAGATAAGCCTGCTGGAGCCGAAGAGGGCCTTTCCAGTGGATGCAAATCATTCCTACCACGCCAAAATTCCAGATCACGAGTGCCAGAGTGATATAGTCCATGGCAACATTGTAGGTTTTAAATACTTCACTGAAAAGCAGAGTTAAAAACAAAGGGGCTAGAACAAAGATGTACTGAATAATTAAAGAAAACAAAATACAACCACTTCCTAGAGGTAAAGCATAACATTACGAGATCAGACCTAAAAGATCACTTACAGCTGCACTATTTTTAAAAATCCAGACCTGTGATTTCATCAGTGTTGGATCATCCCACTGTGAAAACTGCCTCCATCATACAGGTTGGCAACACGTATGCAATTATACTCTTAGTTGTCCAGAGTATCAAGAGATCAAGTGATATGTCTACATAAATTTGTCACCAAATGATTCTGTGCCAAAGGCAGGAGGTGATCCCAAGACTTCCCAACTCCCAAGCCTGTACTCTTCTCATTCTACCACACTGCTTACACGTTTCACTAGGGTAGTAACTTTCTAGCAGAAAATTCCTCCAAGCTACATTAGAGTTCATTAAAAGCACTTCACACTCTAAGTTTAGCTTACCTTTTGTCAAATCTGTGATGAAATGATAAAAAAGGCAAGGAAAGAGAGACAAAGCTCAATCTCCTACTCTGATATTCATTTATTTGCCTGTTAGTTTTATACCTAGCAATCAGCTATAGCACTAGATATTAACATAATGTGTTTGAGCTGCATGCTGGCAATCATGTGAAAACCTATTTTCCAAGAACTTTATTTCTTGCCCTTTCAGTTACCTGAGGTTATCAGTAGAACGATCAGCAATCACAATGTCAGTCATGTCAGGAGAGGGGTGACTAAATGTAATGTCATTCTTGGGTTCTATTGAAGCATTACATTAATTCCCAAAAGGGACGGAAAGGAAAAACTCTACCTCAAAACCTGGCTCCTTGAGGCAAGGTACCATTTGGGAGTTTTTTGTTTATTTAGTTTTGAAGATTGAGTCTCCTTATCTTACCCAGGCTGGAGACACAGGGGCAACTCATAGGTGGAACCATTCCAATTAGTGTTGGAGCTGTGACCTCCTCTAGGCTAGTTTGCCATCTTTTGCTAAGCTGCTGGCTTCTCCTGCTTCCAGGGGCTCACCACCTTAATAATAAACTTAGGGTAGATACCCAACCAGCTTAGCCCACTCTAGCTTGGACTCTTGAGTTCACAACAACTGCCAGCCTTAGCCTCTTTGGTAGCAAGGATTACAGACATGCACCACCAAGTCCAGCCATTTTTATCTCTTAAAGTACGTAGTACAGCATCTACACACATAAAGTAATAAATGGGAAAGAGACTGCTAAGAACTCACATTTTCACCCCTTCTCTCTAAAAATTTCCTGGGTAGTTTGAAGCTAATCACATCTTGGGATCTATAACCCAAACAGCCTTTAGTCTACTTCCCTATAACACAAACTATTGTTGGGGCTGCCCAGGTAGCCTGTTACAATAGCAAAGATCATCCAGCCTTCCAATTTTTGAGTGAATTCGAAGAGCATAACAAATTTGGAAAAGAAAGAGTAATCCATTATAGAACAGTCAAATTAAGATACTAGGGTTGTTTTTTTTCTCTCTCTCTTTTTTTTTTTTGGTGAGGCAATCAGGGTTAAGTGACTTGCCCAGGGTCACACAGCTAGTAAGTGTCAAGTGTCTGAGGCTGGATCTGAACTCAGGTCCTCCTGATGCCAAGGCCAGAGCTCTCTCCACTATACCACCTAGCTGCCCCAAGCTAACACTTTAATAAACATTTTAAAATAATACAACCAAGCTAGCAGAACCTAAGATTGCATCAGTGTGTCCATTCAAATAAGATGCAGAAAACAGTCAGCAAGGAAGGAACAGCCCCCTAGGAACACAGCTATAAACAATCCTATCCATATTTTGAACTTGTTTGTTACGCCTTATAAGGACTCCCTTGATTTGGATATGATCATAACTCAAGTGTAATTGCAAAACAATGCAGATGGGCCTACATAAATTCTGCAAGAGCAGACAGGAAATTTCTGAAAAGTATTTAGGCTTCTAGGTACTTACCCCAGATAAATGAATGAGAAAAAGAACAGCAACAAGAGAGAAGAAATTATAAGCCAAGCATGGATCACCTGAAAAAGAAAGGGGTTCAGTTTTATCACGAACAGACTAGAAAGGTCCATAAAGACTCATATTCATTCTTGTCTCAAAAACAGACCTTAATCAAAGACAAGCCCCAAGTATAAAATGGCACACAATGCCTGTAAGCTATGCCTGGGAACGGCAGAATTCACAAGCACTAGAATCAGTGTATATCTGCATGTGGTTTTTTGGTGCTGAAGATTGGGCACCAGACATTGGGTTAGTTACATATTAATAGTAACAGGAAACTCAACAGGACAGAAATGGAGAATCCCCTGGCTCACACCCTGGAGTTATTATACTTTTTTCCTTCATAAATAGTAGAGCTTTAGAAAAGAATTGGCTCTAAGAGGGCAAATCGTTAGCAGAAGATAAAGATACGTATGCCATTAAAACCGACTGTAGTAATGTTTGAAATACAGTTTTATTTTATTTCTGAAATAAGCCCAAGGCAAATCTAAGTCAAATGAACATTCAACAAACGGACTTCTGAGCACCATACATTAACAAGGCACAGCAAGTAAGCTATCATGTTGATAAAAAAAAAGTTTAGAGGCTGAAATCTCATTAAGACTTTCAATACATTGGCAAAGAATTGGAAATTGAGGGGATGCCCATCAGTGGGGAAATGGCTGAACAAGTTGTGGTATATGAATGTAACAGAATACTATTGTGCTATAAGAAATGATGAGCAGGCAGACCAGAAAAACCTGGAAAGACTTATATGGTCTGATGCTGAGTGAAATGAGCAAAACCAGGAGAGTACGGTACACAGTAACAGCTACAATGTGCGATAACTCACTTTGATAGACTCATCTCTTCTCAGCAATACAAGGACCAAAGACAACTCCAAAGTACTCATGATGGAAAATGTTGCCCACATCCAGAAAAAGAACTATGGAGTCTGAATGCAAATCAATGCATATTATTTGTGCTTTTTTTCTTTTTTCTTTTTGTTTGTTTCTTCTTTCTTGTGGTTTCTCCCATTGGTTCTAATTCTGCTTTACAACATGACTAATGTGAAAACAGGTTCAATATGAACGTATATGTAAAGCCTACATCAAATTGCACACCATCCTGGGGTAGGGGGAGGGGAGAAATAGGGAGAAAATTTGGAACTCAAAATTGTTAAAAATTAAAAATAAGTAAATTTTTTTAAAAAGACTTTCAATACATGAACTCTTATTATACAGTTCAATAACAAGTAGTCATATTAAGAGCTCCATGAAACATGTCTACTAGTTTACTATCATTGCACAAAATTTCTGTAGTACTCTACAAAGTACTTTACAAATTACCACTATCCATGTACTCCTTCTTACATTCATGGTGTAGCATAAAGCACAATTTGATTTTTTAATATAATATGGAAGATGAAGAAACTTTTCTCAAAAGAAACATAAGCTGATCATACATGCATAATACAAATGAACAGACCTAGTTAAAATAAATCTGGGGTTTCTCAAAAGTGGAGAAATCAAGAACAAGACAGAGACAAGAACTGTTAAATAATTTCTAAAATAAGACCTAAAGTAGAATAGTGGTTACTGTGGGCAGTCATTTTTTCAGACTGTAGTCCTCTGCCCAGGACTTGGCTAGATAATTCTGTCATACTGTACCTAGTGATCACTTTTAATTTCCAAATTGGCCTAGTTCTTAACTAGAGCATTAAAATGTCACACCATCTCCAGGAAAAGGCAGGAGATGTGTGAAGAACCACGTCTGAACTTCCATTACTTCATCTATAGCATGGAAATAGACAGTTGCCTGGGGCACTGAGAAATTAAATGACTTGCCTAAAGTCACAGAACCAGTACTATAAAAGGCAGACACTAAACCCAGGACCTTCTGATTCCAAAGCCAGCCCCTGATTCACTGCTCCACAACGCTGCATTATTACCTTTATTGTGATTAGTGTAATAATTATCAAAATAACAATAATAATTAGCCACCACCCAAAATTCTCAAAGAACTCTTCTACTCTTTTTAAGGTACAAATAAACATCTTTAAAAGAATTTACTATTTGCTAAGTGATTTTTGGGGCCTCGGTTTCTTCATGTATAAAAGGAAATATAATGACCTCTGAGGTGTTTCTAATTCTAAACTTATAATCTCATGAGAAAGTAATGTTTCTTGGGCTGCTTAGGCAATATTTTCACCTATGTGCACTTTCAGATACAATCCAAGTCACAAATATATCAACTATCAGAAACACTGACTAAAAATTAAGTTCATTCATATTCTTGATCGTAAACAATTATTTTATGTATACTAATACAAATCACATTAATATCCATGTACAGCATTAAGTGATTTATGCTGATAAATCTACCTCTCTCAAAAATTGTTTCACTACCATAAGATTAAATTAAAAGGGAGAAGACACTTTTATTGCAAGTCAAGCAGTCTTGTTTGCTACAAAATGCAGAAATTCAATTCTCTTCAGAGTTATTTTAATGAGTTTCAGAAAGTTCTACTCTTAATAATTTTCAATTATTTCATGATTCCCTCCTGCTTACTTTACTTAAGGATTTCATTCAATCAATGACAGCTCTTTTTATTGACCTGTATTTATATAGTAACAGATTCATAAATTACTATACAAAAGAGAAACTGCTTCCCAAATTTAATGTGTAATTAAGACCAGAAAATCTATAATACTACTTTTGCTCCCCAACTGTGTTTTTAATAAAGAGAAATGATAGTACTTAAAATGACCTAGTGAAGTTTAAATAATGTGAATAATAAATAATGAATGACTATTATAATAATAATAATGTGAATAATTAAACAAATGACTATAATAATAATAATAATAAATAATGTGAATAATAGTTTAACAGGGAATAGAAGACAGTATAACCAAATTCAAAACCTTTTACGTCCATGACTTAATAGCACTCTCTTTTGGGATCACAGACAAGGAAAACATTAGTCTCCTAACTCTGTGAAGTCCTCTCAGCTTTCCCACATAATAGGGTATGTATTCACTATTGCTGGTTTCACAGGAAGGAGCCATTACCCCAAAACAAAGAAATAATTCATTCTAACACTCCTTCAATAGCATTCCCTGAAACATTGTTACATTAATAAACTTTTGTGACTTCAGTCTGTAAAAAGTGCTTTTTTAACTGAATTGCAAAAATACTGCATGGGATATATTATCACCTTTTTCATACTCCACTTGTTTTCATTGTTGTTAAAGTTCTATATCTTTCACAAGGACATTACACAACCTTTTCAAATTCTCAAGCATTTATTTAGTGGCTTTCAGAACAGGTCGTGGCAAGTTTCTAAACTTCACAGACTCAAATGCTCATACTTCATTTTACAATCCTGCCTAGTGTTTTGTTTCTCCAATGTCAATTTTAGTTAATAAAACCTGAACAAAATTAC
This sequence comes from Phascolarctos cinereus, assembly GCF_003287225.1. Taxonomy (NCBI): domain Eukaryota; kingdom Metazoa; phylum Chordata; class Mammalia; order Diprotodontia; family Phascolarctidae; genus Phascolarctos; species Phascolarctos cinereus. The sequence goes on from NW_027555736.1 coordinate 229,866,972, forward strand.
ATGCCAACAAGAAAAAAATGACAAAATAAGTGCGAATTTCTGGCTGTATACATATTTTCTTTAAGCAGTCTGAAAATGTGCGAGCTAAGAGCAAAACTACAAAAAGAAAAATCAAGACATACCTAGTGTTATAATCACTATTAGATAAAATAAAATTACTGTTAGTTCAAGGGCTGAAAATCCAATTTATCAATTATTTGGGTACCTAGCTGCTTATCCAGTCTGCTTTGGCCATTTTCCTTTTCATTTATATAGCCTCTAAAGCCACAGAAAAATGAAATTTAACTAACCAACTAGTGTTAAAGGAAAAAGTACTGGGCTGGGAGTCAGGAGACCTGGATTGAAATCCCAGATGCATCTTTAGGAAAGTAAAATCACCTTTCTAAGCTTCAGTTTCCTTCTCTACAAAATGAAATTAGACCAAATGATTTCTAAGTTCCCACCCAGTTATAATATGTATTATCTGATCCTAGGATCGCCTTCTTTTCGAACTTTAACCAGGCAACTCTTGACTGACTTAAAAAAAAAAATGACAGTAATAATACTCACATCCTGCCAGCAAGGTGAGAAATGCAAAACGCAGAACAAGGTAAGCATTTCTGGATACAGTCAATGTGAGAATGTTTGCTGGGCTATGCATATTTATCATGAGGATTTTCTTTTTTCTTTCTTGTGCAATTGGGGATAATGGTTAACAGAAAGGAGAGACAGAAAATGCTTTAAAAATAATAATAATAAAAAAAAGATAGGATATAAACTTGGCCCCAGAGAAGAGATGAGAAGATGTAAATCCCTTCTTTATTTGTAGAGGTAAAGGCCTATGCAAGTGGAACACTGCATATAGTATTAAACTTGCTTGATGCGCTGTTTAATTTTGTTCAACTTCTCCCCCCTCCTTTCTGTTTTAGTCTTTGGTACAAGAAATGCAGGCAGGAAGGGGGATTTTTTTGGGAATGAAGGTGATGTAAAAACAAAAAAAATGCCCATTTTTCTTTATTAAAACCTATGACAGCAGCAGCAAGGCTCGAAATGATTAGCAGAAATTAACTTTTAGATTATCTGAAAATTTCAATATCTATCTCCCACAGCCACAGGCAGGAAAGCTGGTGATACTGTTTTGATGGCAAGGAATCCGATACTTCAATGGACCTGTGATTTTAATGATGGGGACATACTCTAACGATCCTGACTGTAATGCAGCCATGTTTGACCATCCTGTATGATTCCTGTTCATTTTCTTTTGTAAATCTGACACCCAACATGTTGTGTGGACCTTCCTCTCAATCTCTTAAAAATGAAGATATAGAAAAAGGCAAAAGACAGTCCTTGCCCTCAAAGAGCTTACAATCTAACCAACCTCTGTGATGTGACTAAACTATCTTCTTTTCTAGTCATACGTTTCTCTAATGGTATTCTTTTTTTCCCCCCAATAAGAGTCATTTTACTTGAATACTTGGCATGGATTAGGATTTCATTTTAATCTGAACAATGCATCTTAATCAAGATAGGGCAGTAAACCATATGTACTCACATATGCAATGGTATATGGATTACGGTGCAATCGATGGTCAAAACTTATATTACTTGGCTTAAGTTAGGAATGATTATATACTGCTATAAACTATTAATACTGAATGGTGCCCAGAGAAGCTGACTATAGATATATTAGGCTAGACTAACATTTCTTGTGAATTCCAATGGTCTCATTATTAATAAACAACTCCTTACATCTGTAAAGTGCCTTATAGTTTATAAAGCATTTTCACATACATTATCTCATGTAATGAGAACAAGATGAGATAGGGATATAATAATCAGTGTCTATGCAACTGAGAAATGTGACCTCTGTGAAAGTCACAGTACATAAGGGCGATACAGGGATTAGAGGTACATCACTCTAAATACTTGTTTGATGGTAGGAATAGGACCTATGGTCCCAGGAAGCATAAAGATAAGCTATTTTTAAACTTTATCTTCTTCACCATCCACAGCTAGTTAATCATCAAAGCCTGACAATTCATCCTCTGCTGTAATTCTTGGCCCTACTCTTCTCCCTTATTCCCATAATCCTATACTGGCCTCTACAGTTCTCAATTTCTGGTTTATGGCTCAAATGATTCATGGTGACAGTAGTTGAATATGACACTAGAGCAAACTGAAAAGAACCCTTAAGATCATCATTATGAGGTTCTGACTGAAAAGAGAACCAGAAACCACTGTAAATTTTTGAGAAAGGTGACAGAATCAAAATCTTACTTTTGGATAATTATTTTTATTCTTAATGAGGTAAATTCAAAAGACAGTATTTTCAGGCTTTCAATAAAGTTAGTTAATATGATAATGCACAAGTTCAAATATGAGAAATCTGGGGTCTGCTGAGGGACTGTGGGAACAGAGAGAAAAGAGGAACAATTGGTAGGCTTTGGTGATATGAATGGTAAAGAACATGGAGAAACTGAAGATGACTAACAAAGACTTAGCTGACAATGACTGAGAAGCTGGAAAGTGGTTATAAGAGTAGAGGAAAGGATAGTGAGTTCAATCTCAGATGGAGCTTTAGACATCAGCAGCTATCCAAGTAGAGATTACCTACAGAGAATAAGGAGAACATACTGAGACCAGGCTAGAGCTGATGATTTGGGAGCAGCTGAGAAAGTATGGGATACCTGAAGAAGTATTAAGAGGGGCATAAATGACACGAAGGAATAGCCTGGGGGGACTTTCCCAGGTAGGCAGGAGAGGAAGAAGAGGAACCAGCAAAGATAACTAACTGAGGGTGCTGAATAGTAAGAGAAGGGGCAGAAAAGTCAATGTAACCTGTCAAGAAGCCTGTCTTGACTGTCAAGGAAGAGAGTGGAATGTCAAAGACAGAAAACCTAGAGAAGTAAGAAGACAGAAAGGGAATTTTGTAAAGAGAAGTCATCAGATGCCTCAGCAGGAACTACTTCTGTGGAGAGATAGAAAGAAAATCAGAGTTCAGGTACATAAGAAATGATGAAATGGAGGAAGTCCATCAAAGAAGACCCGTATGTGTTTAGAGCAGAGGGAAATGAACCCAAGGTTCAACATCACAGAATACACAGAAATGTAAAAGAGATAATCTTATTGCAAAATTAATAATAAGAAGAACTAGTATTTATATAGTCCTTAAGCACTGTGCTAAGTACTTTACAAATATCTCATTTAATCTTCACAAGAACCTTGGGAGGTAGATATTAATATTATCTCCATTTTACAGTTGAGGAAACTAAGGAAGGCAGAGGCTAAGGCACTTTCCCAGGGTCACACAACTAAGTAGTCTCTGAGGCCGCATTTGAACTCGGGTCTTCCTGACTACAAGGCCAGCACTCTGTCTGCTGTACCACCTATCTGCTTAGTAATCAAGAATGATCAAGGTATAAAACAAAGACCAGAAAAGACATGGCATACTTCATATACAGTGTCACAAAAAGAGGTGAGAAATGCAGATAAAGAGTAGTTCCAGGCAAACAACTATATGAAATTTACCTGAAGAGACAGAAATAAAAAATCAGAATCAACGATTTGTACAGTTTTTTCCCTGTCATCAACCTAAAACCACAACTCTCTTACATCTTCTTCATCTGCCAAATGAAGGGAGTCATTCAGTGAAGTTATCTCCTCTATTTAATCAGAAGGTTAATAAAAAGTATTAAGAAGATTACGCTCTATGTTTCCCAATGCAGAAGGAGTCAACTTAAGAATAAAGTTTTGAAAAGAACTGCAAACTCAAACCACCTGAAATATTGCTCCAGATCAGTAATAACAAAAGAAAAATACCAATTAAAAGAACTTTTAGATTTCACCTCACATTCAGAAAATTGAGAAAGAAAAAAAAACTGAAGTAACCAAAGTTATATAGGAGCTTCAGGAAGTCGAGCACAGTAATATACTATTGGTGAGCTGTGAACTGGTCCCACTAGTTTGGTTAGCACTTAGGAATTATGCCAAAAAGGTGACTGTAATATCCATACTGGACACAAAGTAGATGCCTATTAATTATGGAATGGCTAAACAAATGTGGAAGATCAACATAATAGGATATTATTGTGTTGCAAGAAATGATCAAAGTATTGCACTTCAATGGAGAAACATGGCAAATTCATTACATGAACTAACGTAGAATGAAGTCAAAAGAACCAGGAAAATAATATACAGAATGACAACAATATACGTGGACAGAGCAAAAAAAAAATAATAATAAAATAACATATGAAATTATAATATGCAAACTTGGCACCAAAGAAGAGATGAGAAAATGCACCTTATTTGAAGGGTAAGAGAGTATGGGACTTACATGTTGTATATACTGTCAGATTCAGCTGATAATGTTAGGTAAGCTTTGCTGAATGTTTTTTACCACTTTTTCTTTTTAATTCTTTGCTATAAGGAGCAGTTTGCTGAGTTGTCAAGGAGGGAAGAATATATTAAAAAATGAGGGCCAAAAGCTATCAATGAAAAATTTAAATTAATTTTTTAAAAAGTTTATCACTTGACTTTTCCTGGTCTAAAGTAGAGGTGAGCATAAGACAAATCGGAAAGACTGGAAGAAAATGGTCACAAAAAAAAATAGTTATAACATTAAACCAGGTTCTTGTGCTTTTCATCTCACCTTATAGCACCTGTATTTATAAAGTACCACCAATAGGATGGTCATAACCACAATAACACTGATCATGATGGCAGCATTCAGAATGGAGTGCAGTGCTCTCTGCCCTACAGTTTCTGTGTCTTCAGTGAATGGAGTATAAATTCTAAAAGAAAACAAAATACAACAAAAGTACATTGCTACGTCAGAGTATATCCCAAACCATAATTCTGTGTCTTCCTCCCCCCACAATGCAAAAAGAGACTATAATTTTTCTCAATTAATTTTAAAAATTAATTTTTTCCCAACTCACCTATTTTAGTAATTTTTTTTAAAGTACAGTATTTACTGAGCAAAGGTGTGTATATATACCTTTGCTATGATTTCAAGCAAGGTGTTGGCTCCATCTAGTGGATACTCTATAAGAAGCTATCTAAGTCAAATGGTCTTCACTCACTACTTGCTGATATATAAAACAAAGAAATAGATTTACATTATGAACAAGCTAAGGGTGGTGAAACAGTATGTAATTCTTGACTTTTGCCTCTAAAAAAAGGACTTGATTTCAGGAAGATTGAAAATTAAATTTAATACTGAGATAATATCACATGGCACCAGAGATCCTCTTTACTTGGCAATAAAGAATCATCTATAGTAGAGATTCTCAAGTTTTATTTCTTGATTACTTATTTCCTTCATAGGATCATCCTTTCAAGCTACCTCCTCCAACACCTCCCACAAAAAAACAAAGGTTGATCTGGTGACCAATGTCAACAAAAATTTTATCAAGATTTCCAATACAGCCCCCTACCCCACTCAACACACTTCTTCAACTGGGATCCAAAAACCCCCTTCCTCTTGTCAAGAAAGAATTTGCTTTTGAGAATCAGAGGAAGACTCTATAATTAAGGCACCTTTATTACAAGAGGCCTCTAAAAGTGATAATGGAGTCTTTAAAAGGCCTCCCTGTTTTAGAGAATAATAAAATAAACACATCATACATACAACTGTCCATCCTTCCGGGTATAAAAGCTGACAGATTTGATGGTGGCCACAACCACAACCATGCAGAGTGTGACTGGTACAAATAGCATGATCACGTGTTTGGCACCATACTTTAAAGTCAACTCTTCATCTTCTTCATCATCATGTTCCACCACCTGCCTTGTGCCACCCTGCGGTTGTCCATTGGTCTCTGACTCAGGGTTACCATGCCGCTGCCTTTCGCTATGTTCGTGGCGCTGTCTTTCCCGGCCATCATTCTGGAAAACACGATCCTTTTTTCAGTAAAATATTCTTAGTAAAATTAGGCCTGAAGCTAGAAGAACTGGTGCTAACAAAATGATCATAACAAGAATCAATGATGAGAAAAATCTAACTAAGAGACAGTTTGGAGTTTAAAAAAAAAAAAGTCCTGCCAAACTAGATTATGCACCCTTCTCCAAATGTGTTGTTGCCTTTCTTCTCCATATCTCTGCTCATGCCATTCTTATGGCCAAATATGCTCCCTTTCCCACTCCTGCCTACTGAAATCCTCAGCTTTTAACCTAAATTTTACCTACAATTTCTACAACACGTTTTTTTAAAGGCAATTGGGCGTAAGTGACTTCCCCAGGGTCACACAGCTAGTAAGCGTCAAGTGTTTGGTCTGAGGCCAGAATTCAAATTCAGGTTGTCCTGACTTCAGGGCCAGTGCTCTATCCACTGTGCCACCTAGCTGCCCTGAACATTTTGTTTATATTTTACTCTCAAAACTTAGCTGTACTGTAGTATAATGCAGCTTTAATGGTGCCCTGCCCCTGGCAAGTACTCCAATGTTTCCTGAATTGATGAATGACATATCCAGGAACATATAATGTGTATAATTCATGACATATTCAGGAATATCAATTGGGCATTTAGGCTTATGATGAAAATCAGCCAGCACTTCAAGCTTATATTAGACCAGTAGGCTTTTAAACATCACCTGTGCTCCTTTCTCCCCTAATACATTTCTTTCTAATTTGGGTACTATTTGGCTGCTATTGTAAATACTGAAAATTTGTATTACTTTCTAAATTTAAGAAGAGTTAGCAATAATATTAATAAATAATAGCTAGCTAGCACTTAATAGGGGAAGCTAGGTGGCTCAGTGAATAAAGCACTGGGTTTGGAAAAAGGAAGACTCATCTACCTGAGTTCAAATCTGGCCTCAGACATTTACCAGCTGTGTGACCCTGGGCAATTCACCTAACCCTATTTGCCTCAGTTTCCTCATCTATAAAATGAGCTGGAGAAGAAAATGGCAAACCACTACAATATTGTTACCAAGAAAACTCCAAATGGGGTCACAATGAGTCGGACACAACAAAAAAAATAACTGAACAACAACAATAGCCCTTTAACGTTTACAAAGTGCTTTACAAAGGCTCTATGTTATCTCTTTCGATCTTCACAACAACCCTGGAAAGTAGGTACTATTAACTCCATTTTATAGATGAGGAAACTGAGGTAAACAGGTAAGCGGTTAAGTGACTTGCCCAAAGTCACACAGACAGTAAGTGTCAGAGACTGGATATGAATTCAGATCTTCCTGCTAGACAGAGTACTCTATCCACTGTGCCACCCAGCTCCAGTTTATTGTCTGCTAGCACCCCCTTCTCAGGGTCTACCTGGAGTGGACCTTTAATGCTATAGTATTAAGGACAAATATTTCAAAAGAAATTTTGTAGGATAATGTTTTGGAAACAAATAAACAGAAGAGGGCTGTATAATGGATACTGGCTTAACAGTTTTGCTTTTAGAGAATACGAGACAATACCCATAATAACAGTTAACATATCATAGTTCCTTAATAAAAATGCCTTATCTACATTATTTCATTTGAACCTCACAACAACCTGTAAGAGAGGTACCACTATTTTCCTCATTTTATAGATGAGGAAGCTGAGGCAAATAGAGGATGAGTGACTTGCCCAAGGTCACAGAGCTAGCTAGCAAGGATCTAGGGAAGAATTTGAATTCATAGCTTTCTGACTTTAGAGTTTAGGTAACTAGTCCTGTTCCTCTTTTCCCACACTTCAAACATTGTTCTTTCCAGCTTCGGTTTGAGAAACAAACAGGGAAGGAATTATCTTGAATTGAGTCATGCTTGCTAACTCCTTGGAAATACACTCAGCCATTCTTCTAATTTCCCATCAGAAATACTAACATAGGCTGCTGTTCCACGACTAGTGAGGGACTACATATGGGAGATTATTAAGGCAGCTAGGTGCTATAGTGAACAAAGCAGGAGACTTGAAGAAAAAAGGCAAAGAGATATTTTTCCAAACTCTAAGCCTCTCTCTCCTATCAATCTTTTAGCACAATCCTCTTCTCTGAAAACTACTTCAGGGATCTGGGATGGGGAAAGACTTGTTGAGTTTACTTTTTCTTTTTTTAACTTTTCCCTCCTATTCAGCTATATATTCCCATACAATCTGACCCCCAGACTTCCTTTTGGTCACTTTTCTAAACCTTTCCCCACCTTGGAAAATTGAAATTTACCAACTGGCAACCTCTGCAGAGTGACTATGGTTGGCAAGGAAGAGAATCTGTCAAAGCAACAATCTGACATTCTAGGGCAACTATTGTCCCTAAGAAGTGGCAAAATCAAACCAAACCAATATCCTCCACTCAAAGAAAAACCATCATTTTTCTCTTTGTTTCACCTCCACGAGAATATTGTTTGAATAAGCCCTGAAAAGTCAAGAACACTTATCTTCCTTTTGATCTTCTTCTTTATTATTTATTATTCTTATTCTATTTATCTTGTACTGAGGAGTGTGCTGGTAGATATTTAAAAACTGGATCTCCAAGGCGGACAAAAATGTACTCATGATACACTTTTAAGTTTAAATGGTTTTATTAACATTTTCTCCATCACTTAATGAAGTCTAATCAATCAATGAAACAACCACGCAGCCCTGAATTGCAGTGTTTGCCAATTTCTGAGATGTAAATGCTCACCTTGAAAATTTAACAATGAGCTCATGGTACGAGCTGGCTCCAGCACCCCCTGCTCATCCTCCTCTTCCTTACCAATGTCTTATCATAGAAATCTTTACTACATACAAGACACTGCTCCTGATCACCCTATCAGACAAGCTACTTCCTTTCATGACCTTTTCCCCCTTTACAGAGTCTCCATCTTAGATTTTTAGTATGAATCTGTCACAAACCTGATAATTTCTGAAGTTAGTCAAATAAAAGAAATACTACTTTTCTGTTCTTAACAAAAGCACATTAAATCCTGAAGTAAATGACTGGGGACAAGGGAAAGTTGCAGTCACCTGTGGTAAAGTTGTAAACTATGACATAGGGAGAGGTGGATGTTGCTATATGATACTCACAAGATGAAAATAATTGAGAACTAAAAGTGCCAATGATTTTAGACCAAATACTGTACTGCTGTAGCGACTGTTTCAGAGGCAAAATCTGAGAACAGAAGTCAGAGGCAAGAAATGACTCATTTCTGGTGACTTCAGGATTAGAAGGAATGCCTTCTCCCTATATTATATTAATGATATCACCTCAAAAAGGGAGGGGACATTTGAGGAATGATTAAGGCGTATTGGCAAGTTTGTTTATGATTATGTCAGGATTCCCAGAGCCCAAGGTTTTAGTCATTTTCCCTTTGAAAGAAGACAATTCACCTTTGTTGTCCCCTTCCCCTGAGTCTCTTTCTCCCTGCTGCAGGGAGTGACAGAGTAGAAGATACAGGTCAAGATTCCAATGCCCCCATGCTGTGAGAAGCAGAAATCATATGAAAACTACATTGTAACTGGTGATTTTAGATGAAGTTTTATTTATTTGATCCTATCCCCTCATCACCAAAAACTTGCTCCATCCTACCCTATCATTCCCTATTTTCAATCCTTTATCCACTGGCTCCTTCCCTGCTGCTTAGAAACATACCCCATCACAATCCTTTAAAAACAAACCAAAAAACCCACAATGTTCACTTGACCCTCTTCCCCTCAAGCTATTTTTATGCATCTTCACTTCACAGACTCCTAGAAAAGGCCACACACCCACACTGCTTCCACTTTTTCAACTCCCACTCCTTAACCCCCTTGTAACCTGACTTTAGCTCTTGACTAAAATCCTCTCCTGTCCTCGGCAGCATCTGACACTACTGGCTACCCTTTCCCCATCCCAACCCAAATCCACCCCAAATATTCTCTTCTCCCTGGGTTTTCTTGACTACTCTTTCCAAGTTCTCCTCTTACCTATCAAAATAAGAGCCTTCTGTCTTATAAAGGATCAACACCCACATCCCAACCCTTATATGTAGATATACCCCAGAGCTCTGTCCTGAGCACACATGTGAGCTCTTCAGTAGTCTCCCTCTCCCATCTCTTTATAATAATTTCATTAGTTTCTATCTTGGCACTATTATCTATATGCAGATGACTCCCATACTTACTTACACATCCCTTCCTCATTTCTCTTGAGCACCTGTCTGTCCCACATCACTAATTGCAGTCACCTTCACCCAGATACCCATTAGCCACCTCCAACTTAAAACATTCAAAACAGAACTCAGTATCTTTTTCTGTACTCCCCACCCTTCCGATTCCTTATTTCTGACAATAGCACTACCACACTTCCAGTAAGTCACCCAGGTTCTCAATTTTGGTCTCATCCTTGACTCCTTAACTCTCCTTCATCCTACATATCAAACCAGTAGCAAAGTTTTGTCAACTGTTATCTCCAACACATCTCTAGCATCTGTCCCGCTTTGCCAGTTGGCTACTGTCCTGGTACAGGCCATCAACATTTCTCCCTCAGGCAAAGCAATAACCTAAGTAAGCTATATCTCTGCCTCAAGTCTCCCCTCTTTCCAAACCATTCTCTATTTCTTTACAAACTGACCACTCTAAAATAGAGGGCTGACACTGTCACTACCCTAATCAAGAAGTTTCATCGCTTCCCTATTGCCTCTAACATAAAATACAAACTCCTCTGTTTGGCATTTAAAGGCCTTCAAAATTTGGCTCCAAACTATGGTACACTGGAAAAAGTACTGCTTCTGGAGTCAGAGGACCTGATTTTTAAACCCTATGTCTCAAGCTTGAGGGAAATCACTTCACCTCCAGGGCCTCAGGTTCTTCAACTGTAAAGGGGCAGAGTTAGATTAGAAGGCCTCTGAGGAGTCTTGCAATTCTAGGTCTATGATCCTACCTTCCAAATGGATTTTACATCCCTCCTCCTTCACACACTCTAGCTTCCAGCTACAAGGTTCTGCTTACTATTCCCTGATCACAACATTCCATCTGCCATCTCTGTGACTTTGAATGGGCTTATACACCATGACTAGAATGTTCTCCCTTCTTATGGCCACTCCCCGGAATCCCTAGTTCCCTTAAAGATTCAGCTCAAGTGCCACTTCCTATAAAAGTCCTTTTACAGGATCACAGATTTAGAACTGGAAGTGTCCTCAGAAGTCATCCAGTCCAAGGGGCAGCTAGGTAGCACAGTGGATAGAGCACAGGCCCTGAAGTCAGGAGGACCTGAGTTCAAATCCAGCCTCAGATCAACCACTTGACACTTACTAGCTGTATGACCCTGGGCAAGTCACTTAACTCCAACTGCCTAAAAATAAAAAAAAAAATTTTAAAAATTAAAAAAAAAGAAGTCATCCAGTCCAACTTCCTCCTTTTATGGACGAGGAAAGTGAGGCCCACAGCAGCAAAGCAACTTGCCCAAGGTCAGGAGGTAAGAGTAGCAAAGCTAGGATTTGAACTTATGTACTCTGACTAGGAATTCACTGCCCTTTCCACTACACCATACTGCTCCTAACTGCCGGTTCTTTCCTAATTTCTCCAGTTGTTAGTGCTTTCCTTGCTTCCTCAAAAAAAAGACTTTGCAACTATCTTGTAAGTATTACATCTTCCCTCATCTGTACACATATTGCTTTGCCTCCCTGAGAGGAGGGACTGTTTCATTTTTGCCTCTGTATCCACACAGTGCCTAGTACGTAGTGAACATTTAATGAATACTTGAATTTATGAATTCTCTGTACAGGATATAGTCTGAGCAACCCTTAGAGTTGAGAGATGAGGATGCTAAGCCTTTATTCTAGAGTAGAATCATAAATAAAAATCTGACACGTCAAAAGAAAAATTTTTCAGATTAAGAGCAATCGGTTTCTTCAACACAGAATTCCAGAGGGCATCGGAGATTTTCCTGTAGTGTTCTAGTTCTATAATTTTAGGAAAGGATACAATTTTTAAGCTGTTGAAATAACTGGTTAAAATATTATTAAATACTTACAAATTGTCAACAGTGTGTTAGGCTTGAGTTTTTAATCTTCTATAAAATGACCTAAATCTCTACCAATCCAACATTTGTGATTTGTGGCTTGTACCTCAGAAGGTTGCCCAAAACTTGGCTTTTTATTTTCCCCCTGTCTTTGGCATTACTAAGATAGTCACTTAGAATTGCAGCAAAAAAAAAAAAAATAATAATAATAATAATAATAATAATAATTTCTTAATCACCTTCAGCTACTAATTGGGTTACAATTCAATCAATTTAGAGCTACACCATTATTTTCTCTCTCCAAAGTTATTATTTTTCAGTTTTCCAAGATTTCTCATGATTTCTTCTCTCCTTGATCCCTAAATAATGTTTTTTTAAAAGGGTCCCAATGACTAAAACAATATAAAGAACAATTACAACAAAATGAAACTGAATATGCTATATAATTATGATAATGAGGTAGGCCCGTTTGAAAAAGGAGAAGAAAACTCCCTTTCTTTATGGAAGAGGCAGGGGACTGTGGGTATAAGACTCAGATGATCTGTAGATTAGTTTTGTTAAACTATCTTTGTTTTTAATTTCATTCTTATTCTTTGAAAATTCTGTAAGGCAGGCAGCTAGGTGGCACAGTGGATAGAGCTCCAGCCCTGGAATCAGGAGGACCTGAGTTCAAATCTGGCCTCAGACATTTGACACCGCCAGCTGTGTGACCCTGGGCAAGTTTACTTAATCCCAACTGCCTCACAAAAACAATTAATTAACTAGAAAAAATAAGCAGTAGAAAATGCTGTTAGGCGATGTTAAAAAAATATTTTTTCATCTAGGAAAAAAATTACCTCACCCATTTGCGGACAAACTAGCTAATGAAGTTTGGGGAATTTACTGTTTTATATTCAGAAAAAATCCAACAGATGGACCTTATTTACAAAGAGAAAAACATATTTTAGTGTAAAACAGTTTTAACAGCACTCTTTGTAAATTGACTTAAGAAACAAATACAGCATTATGCCTGGAAGAATTCCTTTTCTTTTTGATAAAATGACTGTCATCTATAATAATTCAAGCTGCCTAAAATTTACTCCTAAAAGAACCTGAAAAATTTAAGTAGAATAAACTGAAAATTAGTAACACAAACAAGGGTTCAATTTTTAAATGCAATCTCTTTTCCCTTTATTATCTCATTTTGATATAGTCCATGGGGTCTAATCATAAACATGAGAGAAAACAAAAATAAATATACCTGATTTCAGACTCGCTTTGGAAAACTGACCACTGTTTTTGTTTGGTCGTGCCCGACTCTTCATGACCCCAATTGGGGTTTACTGGGCAAAGTCTGCCATTCCCTTCTCTAGCTCATTTTACAGATAAGGAACTGAGACAAACAAGTTTCAGTGACTTGCCTAGGGTCACAGCACTAGTAAGCATCTGAGTCCAAATCTGAACTCATGAAGATGAGTCTTCAAGCCCAGCGCTCCATCAACACAGTTGTCAACAAATCATCTCATTGGATTCTCATAATAGCCCTGGGAGCTCCGTACTATCTAGCATGATCCCCATTCTGTTGCTTAGTGGTTTTAGTTGCGTCCAACTCTTTGTAACCTCTTTTTAGGGGTTTCTTGGCAGAGATCCTGGAGTGGTTGGCCATTTCCTTCCCCAGCTCATTTTACAGATGAGGAAACTGAGACCAACAGGGTTAAATGACTTCTTCAGGGTCATACAGGTAGTAAGTGTCTGGATTTTAACTCAGGTCTTCCTGACTCCAGGCCCAGTGCTCGATCCACTTCACCACCTAGCTGCCCCTGGCTAGTATACCCACGTAAAAACAAATACCTGAAGACAACATACATAAAGATACCAGGTTGTACCAATTCAAAAACCTCCAACATGTATTCTTACTTTTTTCTTCTAAAGTCCAGTTTTGGCTATCCCTTGTTTTAGAGGATTAGGGTACAAGTAAATTATCTGGGGATTGGTTTTTAGTACCAGCATATTCTTTTAATAAGGCCAATTCTAACACAGCTAATCACTGTCAATAATTTGTGCAGCTTAAGAAACAAACTTCAATCTAACAACAAACACCACGAAAAGAAAATATTACAAAATCCATCACAGATGTGCACATCAGATTACAGGAAAAAAAATTATGAATTTGCAGAGAACACTTCAGCTCTGAAAATCAGACCTTGGAAGTACCCTCTGCCCCTGTGCCCCTTTCTCTGATTGGATCTGGACAGCTCCTTTGAGAACCTCCATTTAGAGAGAGTGCCAAGGCCTTTCCATTTCTCACCAGGCTGCCATTTAGACTCTACCCTCATGTCATTCACCTGCAACACTCCCTTCCACCTTCCTTTTATGTGCTGTATTCTCCCCATTAGAATATAAGCTCCTTGAGAGAAGAGGATATCTTTTGTTGTTGTGTAATTGTATTCCCAGTGTTTAGCACAGTGTGCAGCATATAGTAACTACTTAAAAATTCATATTGACTGAACTGACTGGCTGAATGGACAGGCAGTAAGCTCAGCAAATGAGGAAAAACCTTAAGTCCTTGTTTTCAAAGCTATTTTAATAGCTGGTACATAAGAGGATTTTAAATCAAGTATATACTTTATATACTTGTTCAGGAAACAGAAAAACAAAACTTTAGTTATTTCACAACTTATAAATGCCTAAAAACCGTTGCTCTTTGACAATCAAATCTGCCAGTCTCCAGCCCTTCCAGAGAGACTTAACAAATGTTTCCAAGCTGCATATGCACGCCACATAATATTGCTTTATGTGAGGTAGAACGCAAACAGTGACAATACAATCCTTCTTGAGTACTGTTCAAAAGAAGGATGGCCAGAGATTCTGAGTGCCACAAAAGCAATGCCACAGATTCTCCACTTTACTCTTTAGTCATGTCACACTGGCAGGTCTACACATCAAGAAAAGACTACCCAACAGTTTAACACCAGCACAGAGAGATGTTAGAAACTAAAGTGTCATGGTGAATAATTTCAACTGCAGCATTTAATATCGCAACGATAGCACTCACATACATTATCAAAGGGAGTACACATTATGGTTAATAGTCAAATGAGGGCAATTCCCTAACGAGAAAGCGAGCGAGAGATAAGGCTTGAAGACAGCTAATACAATCCACTCAAGCTTTTTATTTCTAATGACAATTTTTAAAAAAATTTCCTTGCTAATGGATAAGAAAGGCACAAACTTCTTTGGTTTTACACACGTTGGCCAGTTTGGTTTACATTATCTCTGGAACGTCAGGGTTAGTATTAAGTTGTTTAAGGACACAAGGCAACCAATAAACTCTAAAGCTGGAAGTGGAACACACTTGATGTCATGAAGGAGGACACGTGTATGTTCTTCAATTTCAAAAAACTGACGTGGATATTTCTCCTCCCAATATAGAGAAGAAAAAACAAATGACCTAGTGGCCAACCCTCTAAGGATGAGCCTCTCCAAACCTGGCCTTTGATGAAAGACATAATACTGAGCTCATATTCAAAGTATTTCCAACATGTCAAAAGCATGCACTCCCTTGGCAAAGCCTTTGAGAACTCAGGGTCACCTTCACACTAACAGGACTTCAGAGCAGGCCTACAGTGACACAGCTTATATAGGTATATTGGCTAATACAGACATGTGATTGCATCGATGTAGGAAACCTCTCAGTGTTTGGAGACTTTATCAGTGCAGATAAGCAACATGACCATTAATCTGTAATCCTGAAGAGGTGTCAGGGACACTAGTACGTTAAGTGATTTGCCCACGGTCATAAAGCTAATATGTGTGAGAGGCAATACTTGAACCTAGTGCTTACTGAATTCAAGGCCAGACATCTTTTCACCACACTATGTCACCTTCTTGTATGTTCTTACTCTCATAAAATTATAAGGAATACAGTACACCTTGACTATCTTCCAGTGGATACCAGAGTTAAGCGATAAGAGAGTTAGCTGTTCTTGACTTCAGTGCTATTACCAAGTCCCTTGTTTACTCTTCCTTCCTTCCTAAGCATCCAGGAAATGAGCCAATGCTTGCTCCTAATACTCAGAATCAACTATCAGCCAAAGTGTTTAACACCAAAACGTTTCCATACCTCTCCTCCCTGTAAGTACAGGGTCCACTAGATGATTCGCTCGCCCTTCCCTGAACTGAGCATTGACAGCTGCTGGTTCCATGTCCTCAGACAGGCTACTGCCCAAGTCTGGGACGTAGCTCCCTTCTCAGGATCTTCATTCCAGGCTCAGTTCAAGCACGACTTCCTGCTTTGCAGAGTCTGCAATGATTCCAGCTGCCCGTCCTCATCTCAACTGACCATGTGCTCATGTTGTTATCTATCCCCACAAAATAAGCTGTTTCCAATTTCATCTTTGTATACTCAGCACCTAGCCTGGCCCCCGCCACATAACAAGTTATCTAATAAATTTTTGCTGAACTGAAAGGAAACAAATGGCAAGTCTGGAGAGAAAGGAAGGAAGCTTAGGCTACTGCTTTAAAAGATGATGCCTTCCATTTCCAGCATGGCATGAGAATGAGATAAAATAAAGAAGACGGATGGCTTTCCAGTCTGTTCTGGATGTGATCTTCACAGAAAATCTGTTATTTTATTGGAGGTTTTAGTTCCTATAATTATCAGTCACATCAAGATATTTTTCACTGAGCATTGGGCTAGGTGCTGTGGGAGATACAAGAAAGCATAAAATACAGTACTTGCCCTCCAAAAGTTTACAAGTTTAGTTGGACAGACAAGACATAATAACAGCCCCCAGGGGCAGCAAGGCGGCGCAGTGAACAGATAGAGCACCAGCCCTGGAGTCAGCAGAACCCGAGTTCAAACGTGGCCTCAAACATTTGACACTAGCTGCGTGACCCTAGGCAAGTGACTTAACCCTAACTGCCTAACCAAAAACACCCCAGCACCTACCTCCCAGGATTACTGTGAGGACCGAAGGAGATCACATTTGTAAAACACTGACACTTGATAAATACTTCTTTCCTCCCTCCCTCCATCTGTAAGGGAAGGAGAAGATGTTCAATACATCACTCCCCATCTTCTGAGTTAATTCATTTATCTATGGAACTCCCATCCTTGGCCCTGCCATCCTGATCAGGGTCTTAGAGAACCCACTTACCTAGTGCATTATATCAAGCGGCCCCAGACCCCAGCCCATATTTATCTTTCTACCCCATCTAGTTGTCCATCCAGATCATCTCACCATCTGCTCTTCCTTCTCCCACTTCCCTCTCACTGCCCACCTCTTGTTCAGGGTAAAGTTAAGTAAATCAATTACTCAAAAACATTTATTAGGTGCCTCTTATGACAGGTACTGGGTATACAAATACAAAAAATGGATCAGTCCCTACTTACAAGGAGCTTACATTCTAACGGGGGATATGAATACACAAACATAAAGTGAATAAACACAAATATTTACAAGGTGGTTGGGAAAGGGCCCTGGAATGGTTAGGGGGTGAGAGTGAGAGGCAAGAAAGGCTTAATGCAGAAGAGGGTGCTGAGCTGCACCTTAAAGGTAAAAAGGGACTTTAGGGGGTAAAGGGGTGCATGCCAGACATAGGAGGCAGCCAGAACAAAGGCAAGAGGAAGGAAAATGGAATGTCATATCTGAGGAATGGAGAGAAGGTAAATTTGGCTGGATCACAGAGGATGGAAGGGGAAGTAATGTCAAATGAATCTGGAAAGCTAGCACCAGGTTAGAGAAGGCTTTAAAAGCTAAACAGAGGAGTTTATATTTTATCCTAGAGCTGAAGTGGGGGACCTGTGGCCTTCTAGGTCCTTGGGTGAGGCATTTTGACTGAGTCCAAGCTTTACAGAATAAATCCTTTTATTGGGGGATTTGTTCTGTGAAGTTCGAATTTGATCAAAATGCCAAACTTGAGGCCCTCTAGGGCCACACTTGGGATCAAGGCCACAGGTTCCCAAACCCTGTCCTAGAGGCAACAGCTACTAGAATTTATTGAGTAGGGAAGTCACGGTCAATTCTGTACTTAAGGAAAATTACTTTGAAATAGTACTACTGTTTTTGGTAAAGTCCCTATGGATCAACTCATTCCTCCTGCAATTTTCCTCATCAAAACTCCTTTCTCTGGTCAACACTCCCCCAAAAAGTGCTATCTCTTGCTATTAGGATACAAGCTACAGGAGAGTATGGAGTATGGACTATTTCACTTTTTATTTTTGTATTCCCAGTGCCTAGCATGACATATGGCACAAGAGTGCTTTAATAAATAATTTTTTCATTTATTTATCCTTCACCTCCAACTAGCTCCCAAGGCCATCTTGCTAAAGCCATGGCAGTGATGGAAGCTATCACGTGAAAAAGTACAACATTTTCTCAAAGCTGCAAACACCTACTCTGATCATAGGGACTGTTTTGTGGTGTCATTTAAGTAAAGGGAGACAGTGTTTTACAAGCAAGAAAAATCTTAAAACTGAAGTCACCATCATAGGGATAACAGAAGCTAGAGTAGCAGAAGTCACACAATCCATGCACTCCCTATGGCTAGAGCCTCAATTCTGATACTCCTTGGTGACAGAATATGTAACCAAAAGCAGGAAGCCACAAAAATGGGGCACAATGATTACAACAGCAGGCCTGTGGAAATAATTCCACTTGCTCAAGACAGGCCATGATTTTGTGCTGCTGGAGTATCATGAGTTATAAGAAAGGGTAGTTAACATGCAGTTGGCTTCCTCCACCCCCTGCTTCTCTTAGCTCCCCCAAGGCACATGAAAACCTGCATGAGATAAATCTACAGACTGATGAAAAACAGCTGAAAGAATTACAGGTCCCTGAAGTCAGGAGGACCTGAGTTCAAATTCTGCCTCAGAACAAACACCTGACACTTAATAGCTGTGTGACCTGGGCAAGTCATTTAACCTCAATTGCCTTAAAAAAAAAAAAAGAATTATAGGTAAAATTTTCACTATACCTGGCTACGTACTGTATTGCTCATATGGCTGTCTTCTGTCATCTGTGCATTCTGGAAGTAGGGTAAGGGTGCAGATAGCTCCGTCATTGGAGCAGCCTTATGGACACACTTCTCTTCCGCAGAAACACAAAACCTCTTGCAATGCTAAAAAAGGGAAAAAAAGAGAATATATTAATATGTTAAGGTTACATTTGTCTTAAAAAAAACCTGTATAAGTTACATGTTACAAAAGCAATCTTTTTTAAAAGTTTTTATTTTTAATATACTTTTCAATATAACCAAACTATTTAGTTGACCTGAAGGGTTTACTATTACCTTCAGATTACATCAGGATCTCCAGTTATCAAGCTGGATTCCATCAATTCAATTAGGGTTGAACAATTCACCCTGGTAAACAAAACTCATGCTAATCAAATATTCATAAGATTAGGCAATAAGCCAGAAAGTTATTCTATTAACATAAAATGAAAAATACACTTTGTCTGAGTAGAAGGTACCCTCTTCCTGATGAGAGAGTCTATTCAGGAAACAACTTATAAGATCAGAAGGCTAATGAATACAGAATTAGCGTAAAGGCAGCTGAATAATATTTAGAGAAATGTTCTTTAAGCTACAGTAGACTAATTAATAAACTATCCCTATTATCTATTTAAAGAACCAGAAACAGTGATGTAGAATCAAAGTATCTTCTCTCCTTGAGTCAATGCTGTAAATTCTTACTCTTGAGCTACTCTTTTGTCTGGGTTCCATGCTAGGTCTTCCTTTTTAAAATAATCTTTGCAAAGTGGATAGAACACCGGCCCTGGAGTCAGAAGGACCTGAGTTCAAATCCGGTCTCAGTCCATAACACCAGCTGTATTACTCTAGGCAAGTCACTTAACCCCAATTGCCTCATAAAAATACAAAACAAAAGAAAACAAAATAAAAGAATCTTTAAATTCTTCAAAGTTCATTTACATTTATTATCTCATCTGATATTCACGACAACAATAAGCTAAAGCAGATATTATTATCCCCACGTGACAGGTGAGGAAAAAGAATTGCAGAAGTTAAGTTTGCAAAACCTCATACTATTAGTGAGGGAAAGGGCCAAGTAAGTCTTCTCCTGCTGCCCCAGACTCCTTCCTCTATCTTCTCATTTAAAGGAATACAATTATCTCTTTCATCCAACAAGGTTTCAATATTTTACCTATAATTCTTTCTTAAATGGGAATTTTGGGGGAGTTTTGTGGAAGCCGAAGACAACACAGAGCCTATGACCAAATACTTAATCCAAATTTTCCAATAAGGTTCTATAAACACCCCATAAAAGAGAAAGAAAAAATTCAGACTTCTCTGGTACATAGGGAAGGCTAAAAAACTTTACACATTTTCTAGATCATGGGGGCACCATGCCTGTAACCAGTGGAAGAGATAACTTATTTCCACTACAATACAGAATGCCTACTGTACTCACCTGTAACATTTTTCAAATTTCTCTCTAGTTGATCTTACCGTTCTAATCAGAGACTTTTTACCTAATTCTCCTTTGGGGCCTCCAAATCCCTGACAGCCCGGAGAAGACTAATGAAATTCTACTTGAACAGAATTTATCCTTTTTAAGATTTTAATCTTCAGGGCAGCTAGGTGGTGCCAGTGGATAGAGCTCCGGCCTTGGAGTCAGGAAGACCTGAGTTCAAACGTGGCATCAGACACTTGACACTTACTAGCTGTGTGACTCTGGGCAAATCACTTAACCCCAACTCCCTCACCAAAAAAAAAGGAAAAAAGAATGTTAATCTTCCACTAAAGTCCCACTTTGATACGTTATTGCAGTATGAAGAGAAACACAGATTCTCAAAGGCCAGGCCAGCAGAGCACAAGCTCATGCTGCAAAAATCCTGAGCGTGGGGCTGGTAACAGGCTGTATGGTTGCTGGCCAAGGACCATGCAACTAATTACCAGGTGGGCTGCAAGGTGATCAGCAAATCTTAATGATCTTCCATTGAGTTGTGGAGGCCTCCTGAGATGCATCAGTAGCAAGAATGCTCTTAACAATAAACTCCTCAGTCCTGGAAAGTTTATGGAAATCCAGCAAAGTCTAACTGTTTACAGACTCAAAGAAAAACTCTGACCATTGAACTATACTAAACGTGAGAACTTTTTCACCCAATGATGTACTGTTGAATTTCCCCTCATTTCAGGATTCTCTTACCATAAAGAATCATTACAATTTTTTCTTCTTTCACCCAAACCACATAAAAGCAGGTGTTCTTTTCCATTTGGCAAAGGCACAGAATCACAGGTAGCTCTTGATTATTAGTATACAGATTATTCATGACAATGTTTTTGTCCTAGACCAGCTTCCCTGCCAACTGAAAATATTTTTCTGTACCACCTGCCCCAACAATCAGCTGAAACTGTGTTGCAAACCAATTTAATATTACCTGTGTTTATTTTAAACCAGGAATAATTTTAATTTTAGAAAAGCAGTGTTGCATAGTGTATGGAGAGCCTGCACTGACATCAGGCAGCTGAGTAAAAGCCTGACCCCCCCCCACACATCCTGGCTGAGAGACCCTAGGCAAGTCTCTAAGCCTCTCTCAATACCCAGGTCACCTTCTAAGACTAGAGTTCACACAGTGGGTACTGATCTCCAATAGTAGAAGTTACCTCATCAGGAGTACTAGCAATGGCTGGTCCAATAGTAATCATAACCATTTTAATATTAACTCAACAAATCTTAATATTAACTAAACCTGAATGCTACAATGGTACACCTTAAGATACTGAACAAGTCCAAAGGTCTCCAGGATGTTGAGTGAATTTACATAAATACATGAGCAAGAATCATACCAGATAAAAAGGCTGCATTCCGTACCCATGAAGGCAGCAGGTACCCATATTGATCAGATCACAGGTTTACTTTAAGTATTAACTATGAGGACATAACTAACAAGACTATAAAAACATGTTATTATGATTATTAAAATAATACAAGGTGGGCAGCATAGGGCAGTAGATAGAAATCTGACTTCTGAATCAGAAAAACCTGGGTTTAAGTCTTGCTTCTGACCCACAATGACCATGTAACCCTGGGAAAGTCACTTAACTCCTCTACACTCCAGGTAATTCTCTAAGATTGTAATTTGAGGAGAAGGTGACAATCTGCATTGGTAAGGGGAATTTCCTCATGAAATCACAGATCCTATCTTCTAAAGTAATACAATGATCTTTAAATAAAAAATAAATTATTTGAGGATTAGCTACTACTTTGAATTACCTATTAACTGTGCTTTTTTTAATAAAGTGATCTCTAACTTTCCGTTAGCTCATTTCATCAGTAAAAATTTTTGAGCGTACTCTTACAATATATGTGTATTTGTTTGTAAATCATACATGTATTACTATACTAATATGTGATTAAAATATACACAAAAATAAAAATTTTTAAATGATATAAAAATGAAACAATTTTTTAAAAATGTAACTTCATTAGTGGTATAAAAACCTTTTTGGCTCTTATTAAAACAATAATAATATTTTTGGTGAAAGCAGTGATATTGAATACATTATTTAAAAAAAAAAGAAAAAGAAAAATCCCTGTGCATGTCTTGAGGGATATGGTGAATGAATGAATGAGAGAGAGAGGGAAAGAAAGAAGGAAAGCAATAAGGAAAAAAGGCATTTTTAAGAGCTTACTATGTGCCAAGCACTGTGCTAAAGCACTGGGCATACACATACAAAAATGACAAGCCTTGCCCTCAAGAAGTTTACATTGTAATGGGAGAAGACTACACAATTGGGGCAATTTCTTTATTTTGCTGGTGGTCAGGGAAAGGCATTATGATCTGGAAAGTCACAAAGATGGTAAATGGAACAGGGCAGTCATGAATGGAACAACAGGGCAATCCCCTGACACGTCCTTTTTTCAGAGACAATGGGGTAGAATTTATTAGATTATGTAATTCTCAGAGCAAGGGGCAGGTGGGGGTGGAGGGTCCACAGCAGCACAGCAAGGGGGCAAAACCAAATAATGGCCAGGCTGAAGCCAAGGCTGTATGGTCCCAGGGAGTGCGTAGCAGAGTGGCTCAGTTCCTCAGAGCCATCATCTCTGAATGTCCAATTTGGAGGGTGAAGCGGCAGCAGGAGCAACAAAAAGCTGGGTAGAAGAGGGTAAGTTTTAGAGAAAAGATAAGTAATGAAATCTGTGCTAGAGATGTCAACTCATCCCTGCAGGCTCACCTAGTGCAATTCACAGTACCACTTAAAATGAAAAGAGGTGGGGCTCCTATGCACAGGTCACTGCTCCCAGAACAAAGAGCCCACATTTCTAGAGGGGCCAGATAAGTAGGGAGAATTTTCTGGTGCAGCTGCTACAGTAAGGCAGTTGGGTCAGTGATAACAGCCCTTGGAAGCATAAGCTCAACAGAAAGGTGAAGGCACTGTGCTAAGAGCTGGGGATACAAAGAAATACAAAAGATAGTTTCTGCCTTCATGGAAATAACTGTGTACAAACATGCTATAAACAGGAATAAATTGGAAACAATCAACATTCAAAAGGCACTAGAGGGGCAGCTAGGTGGTGCAGTGGATAGAGCACTGGCCCTAAAGTCAGGAGGACCTGAGTTCAAATCCCACCCTCAGTCCAAACACTTGACACTTACTAGCTGTGTGACCCTGGGCAAGTCACTTAACCCCAATTGCCTTTAAAAAAAAGGCACCAGAATTAAAAGATAACAGGACAGGCTTCCATGTAGGACAGTACCTGAGACTTGAAGGAAGCCAGCAGACAAAGATGAAGAGAGAGAGCATTCCAGGCAGCAGGGACAGCCAGTGAAAATGCCCAGAGTTGGAAGAAAGGGTATCATCAAGTTGGCCAATATCACAGTAGTACTGAGTGGAAAGGGTAGAGTGGAAGGAAAGGGGGAAGAGAAGCAGATGATGATGGGCTCTTAACAGCAAACAGAGGATTTTATGAGTATAGGGGTGACATGGTCACAGCTTCAATTTAGGAAGATCATTTTGACAGATGAGTGGAGGATGGAGTGCAGTGAGGAGCTGAGGCAGGAAGATCAAACAGCAATCTACTACAAAAAAGGCGTGAAGTGATGGCTGTTTACATCAGGATGGCAGCAGTCAGAGGAAAGAAGGGAGCACATCTGAGAGCTGTTATAAAAATCAATGGGTCTTGGCAACAGACTGGATATGGAGGGGGAAGAGAGGGTAAGGAGTCAAGAACGACACCTAACTCGAGCCTGAGTGGAGCAGTAACAGAGAAGTCTGGAAGAGGAGAAGTGTTTTTGGGAGAAGAGATAATGAGTTCACTTTGGACATGTTGAGTTTAAGATGTCTGTGAGACAGCTAGTTCAAGATGTCCAGTTGGGGCAGCTAGGTGGCGCAGTGGATAGAGCACCAGCCCTGAAGTCAGGAGGACCTGAGTTCAAATCCAACCTCAGACCAAATACTTGACATTCACTAGCTGTGTGACCCTGGGCAAGTCACTTAACCCCAATTGCCTAAAAACCAAAAAGGAACAAACAAACAAAAAGATGTCCAATACCAGCTGAAGATGCTGACAAGAGGTCTGCAGAAGTTAGGACTGGATAAGCAGTTCTGAGAATCATCAGCATAGAAATGATCATTGAATGTATGGGAAACTGCATCACCAAATCATATAACACGAATTGGCTTCATACGTTATTCCCAGAAAACAACGTCTCTCCTGCTTCTGCATATTTGCATGGGCAATTTCCCACAGCTAGAATAATTTCCTTCTTCATCTCCAGCCCTTGGAAACCTAAGGTCCCTTCAAGGCTCAGCTCAAGTAACACTTTCTTTAAGGGGCCTTTCTTGATTCCTTCAGGTGTCAGTGACCCCACCAAAATCACTAGTGTTTGCAAAAATCCTGCACTGAGGTTTCTGTGAACATATTATATCCTCTTAAAAAAAGTAAGGTCCTTGGGGGCAGGGACTATCTCATTTTTATATATGCATTCCTAGTGCTTAGCACATAGGAAGTGCTTAATTAAATGCTTGTGACTGGATTAATCATATAACAGGGATCATGCTGGGACTCTATGAACAAGCCTTTTGTCAAGAACACAATTATCTCAAAGATAACCTTTCTCTTTATGTAGAAGTCCTCTATATGGAAAGCAGTGTTTGCTCATACTACATCCTTAGTTAAACATAGTGAAAACCAATCACAAACTTTGAGTGGAGATAAGTTGGTATGAGGAGAAGGAAGAAATAGGCAGGCAAACCCAAACTAGCCATAGTCTAGGTATGAGATAGCAGACATCTAGATAACATGCGCTGGGAAGTTCAACTACCCCACTGCTTGAGCAGACATGGCATTAGCACTGGTGACATTTATAACATTCATTTCGTCATAATGGGAAAGAGGAAGAAAGCTTATTTGAAAGTGGAGCTTTTAAATATGGTCAATAGCGTTTCAAAAAATATCACTGTCAGCTGCCAATATTTCTTTTAGAGGTTCCCCTCAGACTCAGTACAACACTTCAATTTATTTCCACTCATTTCCTTTTCCTCAAGATATTTGGTCAACTGAATCATTAATTACTAGACCAAAAAAAAAACCCCAACCAAAAACTCATCTTTTAATAAGTATATATGCATTTCCTGTCTCACATTTTATCTATACAAAGATTAAAATCTCAAAGAGACGTTTAGAAGGTCATGATGTCTTGAAAAGAAAATTAGTTCTCTCCACTGAATTAAATAATCAAAAGGTACTAATAAGGGGCCGGGTGGAGTGAAGATGGGTGGATAAAAATAAAAAGTATTTTAATACATATTGCACCAAGAAAGCCTGATGCCCAGAGAAAATATTTTAACTTCTTGCTATTTCCCAAGCCCAAATTTCACATATCATTACTCATTTCAAACCAGTAAGTATTTATTAAGGCTTACTAAAAGCATCATGACTTAAGGGGACAGAGGTCCCACTTTGGAATAAAGATGGCCCGGGTTAATGTACTGTTTCTGACACATACTAGATGTGTCCTTATATAGACTCTTCACGGCAAGTCAAGGCCTCACCCTGTGATGTCAGTGGTTCTTTTGGAAAATGAAGGATAAACTGCAATAAACAACAATACCAAGTAATTCTCTAAGACCAAGAGTTACTAAAAAGTTGCTGATCTATATCAGTGGATGAAATTTCCACAAAGCCGATTTCTCACCAATTTCTTTTCTGATGAAATCACAGGTCCAGAACAACTGGGCTGTGTTCTAGACACTCAAAGACAAGAGAGAAAATAGTCCTTGACTTTAAGGAGCTGATGCTGTACTTCTCTCAGTTATTGGGACTTTTTTCCTTGTTTACCAACAGAGACAAATGGGAAAAGGATTTCATTTCTATAAGAGACAAAATCTAGGAATTCGTCTCAGTCTTTGAGCACAAAAGACTCCTCACATGACAAAACACTTGAATAAACTGACCCACTGTTCTTTCACTCTGAAAATTAAATTATTTTGTAAGTGAATATCTTTCTTCCAATAACAACAATGACAAGCTTTCACATAGCACTTTAAGGTTTTAAAAGTGCTTTAACTGATCAACATTTATTAAGTACCTACTATGTGGCAGGTTCTGTGCTAAGTGCTGGGGATTTAAAAAAAAGGCAAAAGACAGTCCCTACCCTCAAGGAGTTTACTATCTGATGGAGGAGACAACATGCAAACAAATACATACAAAGCAAGCTACACACAGGATCAAGAAATTGGAGGAAGTAATTAACAGAGGGAAAACACTGTAGTTGAGGGGTTGGGGAAGGCTTCTTGTAGAAGGTGAGATTTTTCTTGGACTTTAAAGAAGGCCAGGGAGGTCAGCAGTCAAGAGCAGAGGAGGGAGAATGCTCAGGGCATGGGAGGCAGCAAGAGAAAGTGCACGGAGCCCAGAGATAGAGTGTCTTGGTAGAACAAACATGTGTTGAGATGTAAGGTGTAAGAAGACAGGAATGGCTGCAGAGGGCTAGGTTATGAAAGGCTCTAAATACCAGAGCATTTTGTATTTGCTCCTGGAAGACACTGGAGTTTGTTGAGTGGAGGGGAGGGTGGGCTTACATGGTGTGACCTTTGCTTTAAGCAAATCACTTTAGTGGCTGAATGGAGGATGAATTGAAATGGGGAAAGACTTGAGGTGGGCAGACTCACCAGCAGGCTATTGCAATGATCCAGCCATGAGGTGATGAGGGTCTGCACCAGAGTGGTAGCAGCCTCAGAAGAGAGAAGTGGGCATATTCAAGAAATGTAGCAGAGGTGAAAACAACAGGTCCATAATAATGGATAAGAGGAGTGAGAAACAGTGAAAGGAAAGAAAGTGGAGGTGCCTAATGTAGATGGCTTTTTCCAAGAGTTTACCTACAAAAGGGAAAAAGAGATGTGAGATGATAGTTAGCGGAGACAGAAGTATCAAGTGAGAATTTTTTCAGAATAGAGGAGATACGGGGATATGTATAAGCAGTAGGAAATGAGTTAATGGACAGGGAGAAAGTAAAAATAAGTGAAAGAGAGGAGATGACAGAGGGGCTACTCTGTTTAAGGAGATAGGATGGAACAGAATTGCTTGGACAAGTTGAGGGGTTAGTTCTACTAATATTATTTCATTTGAGCCTCACAACCACCCTATGAAATAGGTGCTATTATCATCCCCATTTTACAGATGAGGAAATTGGGAATGAGTAAAATTAAGTAAATGTGAGTGTCTGAGGCAAGATTTGACCCCAGGTGTTCTTACTTCAAACCAACACTACCACCTAGCTGCCTCAACCAAAAAAATCTTACACTTAGAAGAGACCTCAGAGGTCATCTAGTTCAGTCTATCCAATCGGAACAGGAATCATCTCCATAACATCCCCCACAAGTGATCATCCAGTCTCCACTTGAAATACCTCTAGTGATAGGGAATTCATTACCTTACACTTTTGGACAACTCTTAACTGTTAGGAAGCTTTTCCTTATGTTCAACTGAAATCAGCCCCTATTGCTTCCTGTTCCTGCTCCTAACTCTGCCCTCTGGGGCCAAATCAAATAAATCTAGTACCTCTTTAATAGGCCACCCTTCAAATATTTGAAGTCAGCTATCATGATCTTTTCCCACCTTGACAAATCTCTTCTCCAAGCTAAATATTGCCTAGTTACAAATGATCCGTGTATGGCATAGTTTCTGGCTGCCTCACCAGCTTGTCAATATCTTTCCTAAATGTGGAGTCTAAACCTGAACATACCTCAGAAGTGGTCTGACCAGGGCAGAATATTGAAAGATTACCACCTTCTTTGTTCTGGACATTATACTCTAAAGGGTTTAGAATCTAGATGATGATGAAGGTATCCTTCAACAAGGCATATTTACAACGTAATAACAGTAACAATAAATAGCCTTTATATAGCATCTCATGTGCCAGTTTATCTTCACAAGCCTGGGACATAGATGCTATTAATACCCCCATTTTATAGTTGAGGAAACTGTGGCAATCAGAGGCTAAGTGATTTGCCCAATGTTATACTTAGCTAGTAGGTGTCTGAGGCTGGATTTAAACTCAGGTCTTCCTGAGTAGGGGCTCAGCACTCTATCCACTCCACCAACTAGCTTCCTTTATTCATGTTTGCTCAGCTGGTGCAATTTTTATTGGAAGTTTAAATCTGCCACAGTGTATCCACTTAATGTACTGGAGAGCACCTAAGTTATCTTTATATTTCTTGGATACCAATGGAGCCCATTATGTGACCACTGTGAGAAATGAAAGAGTTAAGTTTCCACATGAGTAAAGGTAAGCAATCAGCACAGACAGGCTAACTTCTCTGTCCAGAGAGGTGGAGTGATACCACAATTCTAGGCACATAATGTATGTTAGGGGTGGGGCATATAAGAAAGATTGTAACGCAGAAGGATTAAGACCAATCCTGATCCAGAAGGGAGGAGTTAGTCAATTACTAACTATAAAGCTTGCTTTGGCTTCTTTTACTGCTCTCCATTCTCCACTTCCAAAGAGGTGCACCTGCTTCTCACAAGAATCAAAACGACTCACTTCAAGCTCTTTAATAAAAAGTCTTTTGAGACACCAGTCTTTGGAACTGAGGCTGGGGTCATCTTTATAACACCAACCCATCTTTTTCAGTCCCTAATGGCATCCTATACACAGCTTTTCCTGTATAATATCCTCATTTTAAGTGTATTGAAATCTGTTCATGCCATTTTCCATTGTCCTTTGGGCTATTCTCAAATTTCAATCTCCAGGGATTACATAATATTCCATGACTTGCATCAATACAACATCGCTAGAAAAAAACTGGTGTTAAAAAGGTCTCTGTTTCCAGCAGAAGTTTGGAGTCATTTAAAGACCTGTGCAATTTCACAAAGGAAATCCAACCCACTTCTCCTGTTCTGGACCTATATTTCTATTTAATGTGGTCTAAAATAGCATTAACTGTCTCTCAGTTACCATGTCCCACTGCTGAGAAATACTGCTCATGAAATACATGTTTACCATCTTTTTTCATATGAACTCTGTCTAGCATTGCCCCTCTCATCTTATATTTGTGAAGCTGCTTTTTTTTTTTAAACCCAATGTGTACTGAAGAGCTCCAGTTTTCCTTGCCAAAGCCAGCCCTCTATGCACCATGTTTGACTGCCTCTTTATTCGGGCTTTACTAACAATGAGACAAGATCAGCATTTAAAACAAATTATACAATTGACTTGGGTAATATACAATGGTGACTTTAATAGATATCTTACAAACATTTTGCTTGTAAGCTTAAGAAAAAAAACCAAAACTCCAAAATCCAAAAGACTTAATAAACCCTAATCAATTACTTGCCTGAAACAAAGCTCATAGAATGGAAAATTCAGAAATAGCATAATTTAGTACAGAAATGCACAAAACTGCATTCTGGATTCTTTCACTTCTGATTTTCTATGACATTAATCAAGCCAAATTTGTTTCTCTTTCTGAGAAATTGGGGAAGGATTTGCTAACTCTGCTGTGTCTACAAAGCTAGCATTGAAGTCACCGAGTTTCCTTTTTTTTTTTTTTAAACTACCCTATTTTCTAGGTCTTATTTTGAATTTAAATTGCCTTTTAGGTAACCACTAGTAGCCAAAAATTAAGTGAGTGGGAACTTTACCATTTTTTGTTCACTGTACATTTCCTGGTTTACTTTTAAATAGTCTCATTCCACTTTCCTAAAGAACTAAATATATCTGTAATACAAGCAGGTGGTGCCACGCCTGGACTCAGAAGACTCATCCTTCTCCAGTTCAAGTCTGGCCTCAGACCTTACTAGCTTTATGATCCTGGGCAATTCACTTAACCCTGTTTGTCTCAGTCTCCTTATCTGTAAAATGAGCTGGTTAGAAGGAAATGTCAAACCACTTCAGGATCTCTGCCAATGGGGTCACAAAGAGTGAGATGACTAAACATCTATAAGGGCTGCCACAAAAAAGGGACTAAGATAAATGACTGATGCCTACAAAAACCTTTTCTCTAATTTTCTTTTCCTTGACTTAGGTTCAATTTATTAAGCATCTACCTAAGGCACCGTGCCAAGAGCTGTTGTAAGAAACACACAGATATGTAAGAAACGATCCCTGCTATTGAAGGTACAATTTAGGAATAAACAAGAGGCAACTAGGTAGTGCAGTGGATAAAGCGGTTGGATCTGGAGTCCTAAAGACTCCAGCTCAAATCTGACCTCAGACACTTACTGTTTGTGTGACTCTTAACAAGTCACTTAACTTCATCTGCCTCAGTTTCACCTGCCTCCCAAGGCTGTGGTGAGGATAAAATGAGGTAATATTTGTAACCTTTTCAAACCTTAAGGTGCTTTGTAAATACCAGCTATTGTTATTTAACCACCAACAATTTCTTGACAGAAAAAACAAAAACATGTTTTGTCTATGCCTTTTCTAAGTTCATATGAAACAAATGCACAGAACCCCCCTCCAAAAAAAACCCAACCAACTTCATGCTTCTGAAAACATCCATTAAAGTTACACCACAAAGGTCCCCCCACGGAAGCATTATCTATGTGCTCTGTTGCCAGCACTGCTCTTCCTGAACACGAAAGCTAAATACGCTTGTTTTCTAAAACGCCCGAGGACGTGGCGAGGACAGAGTCCGGGCGGAGCGCACCACAAGTCAAACTTCAATGCCCACACGTTCCCGGTGACTCAGTCAAACCACTAGCGAGAAAGCTGGATTTCCTGGTTGGGTGGCCGTACTAGCCACGACGGTCAGCGAGGGCGGGAAGCGAGGGGCCACGAGGACACGCGAGGGGGACAGAGAGGGCAGCCGTGCACGAGGGCGCCCACTGAACTCGCCCACGGCCAGAGGGACCGGCCGAGCTCGCCGGACCCATCCCGGGAGGGTCGGCGGCTGTTCGCCCCACGCTGAGATACTCCCGAGGTTAGTTTGTTTTCCACAAACTGCCGGCGGCTTCCTCGCAGCCCCGGGGGCCCCTCGCGTCCCCCAGACAGCAGAACCGCCGCCCCCGCTGCCCGTGCCTCTGGCACCTGCCCCCAGCCCAGGAACGAGACTCTGACCTCTCCGCCCCACCAGCCCCAGGGACCCGGCACCGCTTCCGAGGAGGCGGCGGGGGGCCAGGGCCACGACTGCCGTCCCGGGTCCTCGCCGCGGCTACGGGGGCTGGCCTCGACGCCGGAGGGGCCTCGCCACTGCCTGCATTCCCTCAGACTTCCAGCCCCGCTCCCCCCGTCCTCCTACCTACTCTTCCTTCCAGCGAGCGCCCGGCTAAATCAGTTTCCGAGTCTCGCCCTACAGGAGTCGCTTGTTTTGTTTCCAAAGGTATCTCTCGGCCACCGTAGCTTCCGGTTCCCGGGAACCTCTCGGGCGCTTTATATGTCGTCACTTCTGGTGCGGGCCATAGTACCTGCAGGAACGCAGGCGGAGGCCGCTCTCGGTCCCACGTTCTCTTGTGGGCCTCCCTGCCTCACTTGGAGCAGACGGCGGGAACCCCTGAGCCGACTTTTCAGCGTCTTCCTTCAAGAGGATCACCTTAACAGGGCCAAAGAGGAGCCCCCCCGCGCCCTCCCACCTTGAGCTGCCCCGTCACTGCTCACCTTTGTTTAAAAAAAAAAAATTCAGGTGGACGGCCTCAGAAGTCGCTTTCCAGTCTGGGGGGGGGGGGGTGCGTCCTCTCGTAATTAAACGGCTGAAAGAGGCCCTTACAGATCGTGGAACGGGCCCCAACCTTTTCATTTTTACATACCCGGCTGCGGGGAAGTTACGCGAGTGGTTGGCTCGGGGCTAGAATTCTCCCCGGGGGCACGGGAGCCCAGTGCCATTCCCTCCTCGGGCACGTTGCTTCGCTGAGAGGCAGCATGGTGCCCTGGCGAAAGTTCTGCTTTTGGAGTCAGTGGGCCCGAGTTCGAATTCCATCGTTTTCTTATAAAATAAAAGGCTTGTACTAGGACACCTTCCAACTCCTTCCCCATCCCCGTCCTCCTCCCCCTTTATAATCCGGTGATATTGGGCTCCTTGCTATTCTTGACACGACTGTTCTCCCTTCTTATCTGTCTCTTGGCTTCCCTAACTTCCTTACAGGCCAAGCTAAAATCCCACCTTCTACTGAAGGTCTTTTTTGTTCCTCTTATTTCTGGTGCCCTTTTTTCTGTTGATTATCATCCTGTATGTTGACTGTTTGTATTTGTTTGCATGTTGTCTTCTCCATTAGAGTCAGCTCCTTAAAACGGAAATGGCTTTTACCTTTCTTTGTATTCCCAGAGCTTAGCACAGTGCCTGGCACATAATAGGTGCTCAGGAAATGTTTATAGATTTACTGAGTCATCTCAGTGGCCATCGGTTCCAACCTATAACAAGAGGTTATGTCCAATATAACATACCCAACAAGTGATCTTTTAGACAAGAAAATTTCCAAGGCACCACTACTTCTAAAGGTAGCTTGTTTTAATTACTACCGTACAAAATTTGTTGAAAGGGCACTCAGAGGCCATCTAGTCCAATTCATACTTGACCAAGAATCCTTCTGCTATATAACAAGTTTTGCTTGAAGACTTCTGTTGGAGGCTACCCACTACCCGGAGGAAGCTCATTTCACTTTTGGACAGCTATAGTCAGGAAGTTATTCCTGACATCAACTAAAGTTGCTTTTTTTGCAGCATCCATCCACTGCTACTGATTCTGCCCCCTCGAGCCAACCAGAAGTGTAATTCCTCTTCCATGTCATAACCCTTCAAATAACGAAGTACAACTTTCATGTCTCCCTTTTCAATACCCTTAAACTATGTACGGTACCAAGATCTGAACACAATACTCCAGATTAGGTTTTATCAGAACAGAATGCTGGGAACTCTGCCCTTTCTTTTGTGACTAAGATTGCATTAGGTGTTTTTGGCAGCAGCTTGCATTCCACTAAAACCTCCAAATCTTAATAACAAGTGCTATCCATGACTCTGCATATTACACTTATAAAGTTCAATTTATTGTACCTAAGTGTAAGCCCTTACATCCCTGTTGAATCGTTTATTAGATACAGCCCAGTGCTTCAGCCCAGAGATTCTTAAGCTGGGGGTCTGTAGATTTCTGAGGATCTGTGAACCTCAGTGGGAAAAGAAACACATTTTTGTTTTCACTAACCATTAGCTGAAATTTAGCATTTCCTTCAATACAAATGTAGGCAACAAACATTATACTGAAGTGGCCACAGGTTTCACCAGATGCCCGAAGAAGTCTGTGACACAAAGTGTCAAGATTTAGGGAAGAACCCCTAAATCTAGACTGTCAAAATTCTTTTGGATCCTGTAGCTCTCCCAGTTTTATGTAATATGCAAAATTGATAAGCATATCTAAAAGTCATTGTTAAAATGTCAAACAGAATAGGCTCATATCCCTGGGATAGTATGCTGAAGACCTGTCACTTTGCCAATTAACTGCTCTGATTAGTAATCCAACCATTTCCTAATCCACAGCTCTCCACAAGAATAGTATGACACTTTATTAAGAGTTTTGCTAAAATTCAGGTAAACTATTTCCAAAGCATTCTCATATACTTAGTAATCCTGTGGAAAAAAAAAAAAGATCAGTTTGGGATGATCTAATGAAGCCATGATGGATCTTTTTAATCAACCCTTTTCTTTCTAGATATACTCACCAACTATCTCCAAATAATTTATTTTGGGGTGTTGCCTGGCTTCCATTTGAAATCGGAGACAATGTTTATGCTTCTCCAGTGCTGAGGTGCCTTACCCATGATCTTTCAAATAATGGCTGATAATGACTTAGTGATCATTCTTTACAAGCAAGCTGTAATTCATCTGGGCCAGGTGCTCTAATTCATTCTAGGACAACTAGGTGCCCCTTTAACAACTCCTTATGTGAAGGGCCTTGACTCCCTGTTGTTCATTCTCTTGCTCTGTCTTTTTCCTTTGTCAAGACCCTTCTCAGTGGAGCAACAAAAGAATTGAGCAGCTCTGCCCTTTCTCAGTAGTGATCCCATCTATCCCAAGGCAAGATCTTATCCTTCTTGATCCTCCTTACAATTTAGGTAGACTTTCTTAATGTCCTTAGTTCACCTTGACAATCTCGGCTTATTCTGCACTTTCACATTCTTTATGTCATGCTCTCGTATTGATCTTATTTATGTTACGTGCCCTTCCATCTTTTGAATATCCAAATACATGAGTGAATCCAAGTTGATTGGTAGGAACTCCTTGTGCATCTACATTGAATTTTTCAGATAAATCCCATTTTTTTTCTTTTTCATTTTAACTGTTTCCCTTTGGGTCTTCAGAATTTCATTCTTCTTCCAAGGGCTGAAGTATTTTTATCCACGAGGATCCTGCCAATCACTGCTCTGTATGCTTTGAAATCTGCTTTCCCAAAATTTGGTCCAGACTCTGCCCAGATTTCCTCTCCTGTCACAAAATCTTGGATGGAATGGCCACATATTTCCAAGCTTCCCATCTATCCCTCTCAAAAACCAGTTCCTCCTTTTTAGAGAGAATCAAATCCAGAATGAGTTTCCCTTATTGGTTCCACCACCTTTTAAGGGATGAAATTATCATAAGGACAAATCAAGAAGTTATTAGTAATTTTCTTGAAAGCTCCAGGAGATGTCTGAATAATTGAAGTCCCTCCTCAATACTAGAGCATATCTCTACGCTAGGTTTGTGATATTCCCCGAAGTCATCTATTTCATTTCTGTCTAGATTGTCTATGACAGGGACAGCTAGGTGGTGCAGTGGACAGAGCTCCTGCCTTGGAGTCAGGAGGACCTCAGTTCAAATCCAGCCTCAGACACCTGACTGACATTTACTAGCTGTGTGACCCTGGGCAAGTCACTTAACCCCAGATTGCCTCACCCAAAAAAAAAAAAAGAACCTGGCTGAATTAGATGATCTATGACATATTCCAGTGAAAATCAGTTCTTCTTCTTCTTTGACCTTCACTCAAATACTCCATCATGTTTTTCCCCTCTGATTCCTGAATTTCTTCAAATGAATATATCTTCCTAAAATGCTGCTGAAGATGGTAGAGTAGCAAGCAACATAGTCAAGCACCTATCCACAAAACTTCTCCAACCAAACCTAAATATGCACTGAATCCTGATGGGGAAATCTACAAAAAGTCACAGTGATTTCTTTGCTCAGCCCAGCTCAGCCTTGGGAGATGGATCTGCTGACACCGAGGACTGGGTTAGAACAGAACACACTAAGCATGTAGAGCACTCTGGTGCTCATGGAAAGCCTGCGCACCAGGGCAAGAAGAAGTCTCAGATCCATATGAGGCACCTCCAGGTCCACACTGGGGCACTGCAACAGGGACAAGTGCCAACTTGAACTCTGTCACTCACTACCCACTTCTCAGTGCCAGCAAAACTGAGAAGAGCCTGCACAGCGTGTCATTCCTGGATAGGATGGCTCTTGGCAATGTATGGAGAAAGGAGGAAGTTCAGAAGCAAGCAGCAGCACTTTGGCTCTGCCCATAGGAGCAAAGTGCAATCTCAGTTCCAGTATCTAGCCCAGCCTGCAGAGAAATAACCAGAACCTACTGGTTTTGTTGTTCTGAACCAGCAGACCTTCTTGGCTGGCCGATAGGCACCAAGTCTAATAACATTTTATGAAATGAAAACTACCAGGAACATCAGAACCAAAATCCAGAGCTTTTATGTCATAGAAAAAATACCATAAGCAGCCAGAAAGGCAGAATTCGAACACCAAAGAGCCACAGTCAGGATCATAAATGGTTTAAGCAGCCAACACAATAAAGGAACGGAGAACTTGGAATATGAAATTCCAAAAGGCAAAGGATATATAGACTTACAGTCAAGAATAACTTACCAGCAAAACTCAGTATAATGTTACTGGGAGAAAAATGGATCTTTAATGAAACAGGATTTCCAAGCATTCCTGATGAAAAGGCCAGAGCTGAATAGAAACTCTGAAATTCAAACATAAGGGGCAAGAGAAACATAGTAAAAGGCAAATAGTAATGAACAGTCATAAAGGTCTAAAGGATAAACTGCTTACATTCAAATATGGGGAGATGGTAGGTGTGCCCTCTCTGAACCCTTCTCATCAGGGGTCACAGAGGGAGTCTGATTAATAAAGGCCTAGGAGTGGTTCTGTTATGTCTTGATCTTAAGAATGGTGAGAGAAAAAGCAATACACTGGGGAGAGGGAAGGAGGCAAAGGAAGGATAGGGATAATTACATAATCAGGATACACAAGTAGGTATGCAAGAGAGAAGGAGGTGGGAGGGAACAAATGACCTTTGAATACCTCATCTATTCAAAAGAAGGAAGAATACACACAATAGGGAAAGGGAAAAAAGGGGAGGAGGGGAAATTAGGAAGGTAGATTAAGGAAGGCATCAGTCCAAAGCAAAACAAATTCTACAGATGTACAAAATATTTATAGCTCTTTTTGAGGTAGCAAAGAATGAGAATCTGAGGGGGTACCCATAAATTGGGGAATGAATGAACAAGTTATGGGATAGAGATATAATGGAATAGTATCATGCTGATGTCTTACCAGTGAAATGACCATTGAGGATTCCACAGGACTAATGACGAAACATGCTAATCATTAAGAGAAAAACAGAGAGCAGAAGACTAAGACAATGAAGAGGAAGAAAAAGGAAAGTTAAGAAAAATGATCTCACCTAATTAGGTGAGGTAATTTATAATACAGACATCCATATAAACAAGGAAGAGAGAGTGGGAGGAGTAGCAGATGGCTTCAACTTCACTCATATGAACTGGTTAAAGGAAAGAATACACACAAACACAGAACTGGGTACAGAAATACATTTCTTTCAACGGCAATAGGCAAAGAGAAGCAAAGAAGAGGTGACTAGAAAGAGGATAGATCTTAAGGGATTAGTCTTAAGCAAAACAGACTCTTAAGAATTTACAAAACCATTTGGAGCTCTTTCGAAGTAGCAAAAAATGGGAACCTGAGGGGATGCCTATAAATTGAGAAATGAATAAACAAATTATGGTCTAGAAATGTGATTAATACTATTGGTTGTAAGAAATGAAAGGGATGGGAGCAGCTAGGTGGCACAGTGGATAGAGCACAGGCCCTGGAGTCAGGAGGATCCGAGTTCAAATTCGACCTCAGACACTTGACCCCAGTTGCCTCACAAAAAAGAAAAAAAAAATGAAAGGGATGATTTCAGAGAATCCTGGGAAGACTTATATGAAATTATGCAGAGTGAAGTAAACAGAACCAGGAGAACAATTTATACAATGACAGCAATACAGTAAAGGCAAACAACTCTGAAAGAAGTAGGAACTCTTATCAATGTACTGACCAACCCCAATTCCAGAGAATTAATGATGAAATATGCTTCCCATCTTCTGATAAAAAGGTGAAAGATTTAAGAATGTGGAATGAAGCAAATTTTGTTTTTATTTTTTTGGATACGGCCAATGTAAAAATATAGTTTTGACTGATTTTTTCTTTTGTTCTCAAGTTGGGACTTGGTGGCAGATGAAACTGGGATCTGAGAGTGAGAAGGTAAATTTTTGCTGACTAAAAAATATAGTTGGGGCAGTTAGGTGGTGAAGTGGATAGAGCACAGGCCCTGAAGCCAGAAGGACCCAAGTTCAAATGTGGCCTCAGACCAAACAGTTGACACTTACTAGCTGTGTGACCTGGGGCAAGTCACTGAACCTCAATTGCCTAAAAAAAAAAAATACAATTTTAAAAATATACAATGCTATCCCCCTGCCTTTTACTTATTCTGTGTCCTTTGAATAAGGTAATCCCATGAAGACCCACAGATTCATGGGTTTCACTCTTAAGTTCTCAGTGAGGTCAAATTTGCCCCTTTGTGTTAGAATCTCTAGTTCCTCATTTGTTGCCTAAATTTTATTGATAATTGAAACCATGAGTTTTACTATTTTTTTTAACTGTGTCTTAAGAAATAGCAAAAGGGATAGATTAAGAGAAACCTAGAAGGTCTTGTATGAACTGAGTTTGCAAAGAAGTGAGAACCAGGATGACAATCTGTACAATAACTACAACACTATAATAGAAAACAATTCTGAAAGACCTTTAAGAATTAGGACCAAAGCAATGACCCAGAAAAGATAATAAACCATGTTTCCTACTTCTTGGCTGAAACATGAACTAGAAGTGGAGATGAGAATTTTTAGACACACCAAACACGTGGATATGTTTTGCCTGACTAAGTTATAAGGAAGAGTTATTGTGTGTATATGGGGGGGAGTGGTGGCTACTTTTTGGGGAGAGAGGGAAGAGGCAGTGACACAAAAAACATAAAGAAAAGAGCATCAATGAACCAGTCAGAAATAACTAGAGTACAGGAGTTCCAAAGAGGACACAGACAAGCAAGCAGAACTGAAACCATTAAATTTGAATAATCTTTTTAAAAGCTATACATAGTAGAAAAAGTACATAACAGTTCAATTTCATAATAAATCCCTTGTTATTTACATGTCAAAATGTCCAACTTTTTTTTTATTAAATTCATAAGAGAATTACTAAAAAAAAATAAAAACTAGCAAGGAGAACAGTTCACCTGGAATAGAGAGTGGGTTAACAGGAGTAATTTTAAGACTAGCAAGGTCGGAACCACGCTGAACAGCTTTCACTACCACGGAAAAGAGTTTTTATCTCATTCAGAGACAGTAATGAAGCGCTCAAGGTTCTTTAGCAGAGAAAATGAACAATCTTTGTGCATGCTATTTCAGCGTTAGGCATTTAGGTTTCTAGGATATTTCCTACCAATAACGATAACTAATGATACTAGACAGGATGGTAATAAATCATTTTGGAACCAAAATAAAGTAATACCACCAACTTTATGTAAGGGTGCTATATGGGACAACATAGGCCTTAAATTTGGGAGAGTTTGGCTTGAGTTTTTACAGACTATTTGTTGTGATCTTGGCAAGTTACTTAACTTCTCAGTGACCCAGAAAACTCTCCAAGAGCTTCAAAGTGCAGAATTGGTACCATCTGCATTTGTAAAGGGGGTTTCCTCACAGATAATTCCATATACCAATAAAAACACACATCTACTTTAAAAAAGTTTCCTAGTGAAAAGTCCTGACCTCACAGGGTTTGAGATGTGAAAAGATAAAGCTACTCTCCCCACTAGTGTTTTTAGTATTTGCCACAATTGAGTCTTTCCCAAGACAGTCCTAGATTGAGAAAAAATGTGAAGTTTATTTTAAAGTGAAAATTTACATTAATAAATTTCCATTTATCTTGACTAAGTATGCACATTTTTGTGGTAGATAAGGGAATAAGTATTACTATCCTCATAAAGGTTACCTAAACCACTGCAAATCACTACATAGCAGTGACAGACAGTACAGCATGAATATTCAGGTATCTTCAATGCTAATCTAAAGTTTTCTACTAACTACTTCTGTTCATTATTATAAGTATTTAATATCTTTAGTCACAAAGACCCAAAACTAGCTTTTGCACATTCTCATTAAGGACCAAATGACATTAATTTATTTGAAGAGTGCAATACAATGTCAATTACTAGTATATGAGACTTTCTTCAATTAATGATAAATTTTTTGTATCACTGAGTGATAGAAAAGATTTACCAAGAGTCACTGTGATACCATATAAGGCTCTTTGCTGATTAGAAGAAACCTTGTCAATGAGATTGCCTTCACCTTCCCTACTAAGTTACTATATCTAGTCACAGGAAGATTAATTGCCTGTTTACTGCAATGATCAGAATCTTGGTCACTACTATTGTGCTTAAGATGGTTAGAGGCTAGAATGAAAAGCTTTTTCAGGCTGAGCCTCACTGCTTCACGGGACCAAAGAGTGAAGTTCCTAAAGGTGACTTTATGAGATTAGGGTTCAATCCTTGGTTTTGCAGATATAGCAACTCAAGTTGACAGTTTGCACAATGGTGGGTCAGGCTCCGAGAAACTGATTCGTGCTAAATTCTTAAAGCAAAATGCCAGTTTTCAATGGCAGATATATTTGGTATGATAGCTGAGAAATTCATTATAGAATGTTAACTCTGCAAAGCACCACAGAAATCTGGTCCAACCATCTCATTTTAGTGATAGTTTTATGAGTGGCAGAGCTGAGACATAAACTTAAGACTCCCAATCTAATGCTCCTATCTATATTCTATCATGTAATTCAGAAAGGTGTTTAGTGAGCAATTAAATCAGAGCATGGGGAGTTAAACGTATCAAGAAATATTCCTATTAAACCCTGTTAACCTACCTAATGAATTTTATTTCTTCATTCTAAAGATATTTTGGTCTACTTGTACAATGCAAAACCTAAACACCCCCTTCACTGGACAACAAGAAAGAAACAGTAATATTTGCTTCGACTATGCATATTTGTTAAGAATTTCCCACCCCCCCATCCCCCCAAAAAACCTGGGAGGTAAGGCTAGAAGATAGAAAAATAAATTTTTTGTTGATTGAAAAAAATAAAAAACAACAAAAAATTCTTACTTTCCAAAACATTTTCTAATAAGACCACCAAAAGCTTGTCAGGTAGGAGAAATGAAGTGATTTTCTAAAGGTCATACAGTTAGTTCTTGATACTTATACATTAGTTACAAGACACAGATGAACTGTAAGCTCTGAGGGCAGGTATACATCTTTGGATCCCCACCAAACAGAGAAAATGAGCTTGCTGGGGAAAAAAAATTACCACGGTCTATATATGATGGGCATGTTAAAATTAGATTAAAGCTTAATCTTCCTTCAGTTACATTTTAAATTACAGCTAATGGAACTTTTAAAAGATAGTAGGGTCTCTAAACAGCAGGGTAACAGCAACACGTTCACAATCTCGCTCTTAGGACGTATTACTTTCTGGAAAAGTTCAACAGATGTTGCCACACATTGGTTTCTATCTGAGAGCAGCACTTAACCTTGACCCTAAATTCTGGTGGTATGTTCTACAGGCATTGGCAGCAGCCATTCACCACCATAGCTATCAGCTATCATTTCTCAATGAAAGCTGAAGGATATCAATTTGGGGTAGGGAGGGAGAGAACAAGCATTTATTAAGTGCCTTCCATGTGCCAAGCACTGTGCTAAGCACTTTGCAAACATTTTCTTATTTGATCTTCACAGCCCTGTGAGGTAGGTACAATTATTATCCTCATTTTATAGTTGAGGATATTGAGGCAGGCAAAGGTTAAGTGTCCAGGGTCAATAAATTTGATTTGACAAATGTTTAAAACTTATTATGTACAATCACAGTGCCAAATGCTAAGGATGCAAAGATTAAAATATCCTTGTTGTGAAAAAAATACTTGGCTTGAAAATGAAAATTTGAGTGACTACTGATAACTGGGGAAAGCTGAAAATTATAAAGAAAACTATCTGAACTAAAATATCAAGTTTAAATCAAAATCAAGAATGCAGTTTATGGTTTTTTTTTTAATTTAAGCTAGGCAATGGGGTTAAGTGACTTGCCCAGGGTCACACAGCTAGTGTTATGAGTCTGAGGCCGGATTTGAACTCAGGTCCTCCTGAATCCAGGGCCGGTGCCGTACCCACTGCGCCACCTAGCTGCCCCAAAACTCAAAGCTCATTACCTTTTTTTTTTGGGGGGGGGGATGAGGCAGTTGGGGTTAAGTGACTTGCCCAAGGTCACACAGCTAGTAAGTGTTGTGTGTCTGAGGTCACATTTGAACTCAGGTCCTCCTGACTCCAGGGCCGGTGCCGTACCCACTGCGCCACCTAGCCGCCCCTATGTTTTTCTTTAAAAAAAAAAAAAGCAGTGTTTCACTT
Source organism: Phascolarctos cinereus (assembly GCF_003287225.1). Taxonomy (NCBI): domain Eukaryota; kingdom Metazoa; phylum Chordata; class Mammalia; order Diprotodontia; family Phascolarctidae; genus Phascolarctos; species Phascolarctos cinereus. Next base: position 229,909,073 of record NW_027555736.1, read on the forward strand.
ACACTTTTAGCCACCTCGCACTGCCATTTCAATGGGCATCTTAATCCCACAGAATTCATCACTTTTTAAATGAATTTGATTCGCATACACTCTGAGCCAGCAATCCTACTCTTGGGTTTATATAAACACCTAAGGAACACTATAAACAGAAAGAAAAAAGAGACCTATTTACATGGAAATATTTATAGCAGTAGTATGTCTAAAGGCAAAAATGGGGAATTCTCATACGCACAGCCAAATAAATTGTGGGACACATGTAAAATAATATAATTGTACTGCGCGGAATGGCAAATACGAAGAACTCAGAGAAGCGTGGGGAGACTTGTATGAAGTAATGCAGAGCAGACAAGGCGGAAGAAAAGGCGCAGCCACAATTAGCCCGCCAATGACTCCTCAGCCTCTCTGCTCTACCTCCTCGTTTGGCATAGGCTCTCTCTGACAGGCGCTGTATCCACTTCCTTCTCTTAGAATCTCGCTTCCTTGAAGGCTCAAACTCAAGTGCTACCTCCTAACCAAATCCTTTCCCACCAGTTTGTGATCTCACCTGTTTTGTTCTCTCCTCCCTAAAATTAGCTTGTGTACTGATTGAAAACCACATTCTCCCTCCAACGTACACTCCTTGAGGGTAAAGACTTGGTCTGCTTTCATCTTTGTATCCTCAGACCCTAGTATTGCCTGGCAAACAGAAGGCACTAAATAAACCATTTGTGGAATTGAACTGAGATAAAGAATATAGCTAGTAGCCATGACACAGTGGCTCAGATGTCAGAGGACTTGGGTTTAAATCTTACTTCTGACATTTACAACCTGTGTGAATTCAAGCAAGTCATAATCTCCCTGGACCTCCCTGGACATCTGTAAAATAAGGAGGAGGCTAGACTAGATAACCTCTAAGATATGTTCCAGATTGAGATCTATGGTCCTGTGATCATACACAATTACTACTAATAACTAGATATTAAGGAAGGCAGCAGATCAAGATCAAAACCAGTGGGCAAGTGGATAGAGCACCAGCCTTGGAGTCAGGAGGACCTGAGTTCAAACCCGGCTTTCAATGAATAACACTTACTAGCTGTGTGACCCTGGGCAAGTCACTTAACCCCAACTGCCTCACCCAAAACACAAAAAAACAGTGGGCAAACTTTGTACTAACTTATATAGCCTACACTCTCCATATAAGGAACGTGAGTCTATTATAAAGTTTGATTCATTATCAGTAACAATCACTTCAATATCGTTACTTTTAAATGTTTGGGGGATCGGATCATTGAGGATTCAACTGGAAATACATGAGATGGAGGAATTGGGGGAATGTGTTGAAACAACATCTATTAAATTTTTTAAAAAATATGCTTCTTCAGAAATTGCATACTTAAAATGTTTTTAGATGCCAAACCAGGGAGAGGAAAAAGGGTATTGGTGACAAAACCCAGGGTATGCTGAAAGGCAACTACTCCAGGAAATATAGTAAAACTTAACTGGAAGCAGTGTAACTGTTTCACAGCACCCTCATGTGGAATTGCCCAACTATGATAAAAATCCATGAAGTGATGAATGCATGGTCTAATTAGGAAGACAACCCAGGAAGTCCAATCTATTAACAGGAAACTGCATGCATGTTTCTCTGGAAGCTGTGTCAAATAAAATTATATACAGTACCAGTCATAAAATCATATTAAATAACACTTCAACGTCTAATAAGTTTCTCTTAATGTTGACATTTTTAGAAAGACTTTTCTTTTTAAGTTTATATCTAAAATTTTTTCAGAGGCATGTACTGTCAGTTTTAAAAATCCTAAATCCTTCATGTTTTTCATAGATGTACAGTTTTTCTTCCCACTCCCAATTCGCCATAGTATAGGAAGTTGACATTTCTTGAAGGGCAATATACAGTAATTGTGGAAGGGAAAGAAAAATATACCTTGAATAAAATGATACGGATGAAAATCAGATTTAAATAAGTAAAACATAACAAAGATCTCTTAAATCTACTAGAATAAAATTTGAAACTGACAATATTGGGCCAATGAACTAGAAACAATTCTCCAATATCATGTCTAAAGAAGTGTTAACTATGTTAAAGGAGCATGGATATGCCTATTACACTTTCTACGACTGAAATGGGATAAAGGTTGAAGAAAGAAAAGACAGAAAAAGAGCCCTTTTCTAGAGATCTTTGTAATTAACAAATAATATTGGATTTCTTCCCTAAGTTTTCACCTTAGGAAATCAGAATTTAAAACATTGTGACAATAAAGGCATTTCCACACATGTAAAGAAGGTCCATCCAAAACAAGGTTTTGCTTCCATCTTTTCTAAATACCCATAAAATATTCATGAAAACCTCACAAAAACTCATCCCATATTTTCAAATTAAAGTTTTCTAGTCTGCACCACACAATTATAACATGATGCCATTTATTTAACAAGACTCTGAAAGAATCTGAGTCCCCAGATCAAATATATACATTTTTTAATATTCGAAATATTTACATGGTGGAACCTTTTCACGTTTCCATTTGTTAAGAACAGTGTTTTCAAATGTCCCCTCAAGATGAAAGAAATGTAGTAACACAGGGTCACAGTTAAGCTTTTCTAAACAGGTTAACCTGTTTTGCTCCCTGGTAAAGTTCTGTCCTACAGTAAAAACAGCCCATGGTATGTCTTTATGCACATCATCAGATTTTTAACCTGGATATGTAGAGGTAAAACAAAGTCTCCATTTATGTATACATATATATATATTATTTTTTAAAAAAGGTAAGCCATATAGTTTCTTTACAATTTAAGGGAAAAAAAAAGAAAAGAAAAATCAAGAGTGGTCAAAAAATGCCTAAATGGATGACAAATTGTTTTCTAAACCGTTATGTCCAAATCTATTAATGTTTTCTCCTACTTCTCCCAATGTTGAAATTGGCTTTTTTTAAAAAGAAAAACATTTCTTCAAAGAATTTTTTTCTTTAAAAAAAATTTTTTTTTGAAGATGAGAGGTTGTTACAAGGACATACTAAATGGAGCTATAATAGTTAAAGCCAATGAATGTAAAAAATGATGTGCTCTAGAAATTAATGATCAGCCTAAAGAAATGTAAAAAGCTCTGCATGACTCATTCTCCCTTCAGAGAAAAGCTGAAAGAGCCAGCTAAACAGGGGAACCCCATGCCGTTCAACAGAATGCTGCACCATAATAAAATCCCATGCATTGGGACACTGATAATTCAATTGTCCAAGACATTTAGATTGGCACAATATCACTACTTTCCCTTTAGGATCCTGAATCATGAAATGTTTAAGGCAGCTGCCCCTAACACAAATGAGGGGGGGAAAAAAAGGAAGACGTTCATACATTCACTCACGCTCACACACACACACACAGTTTAAAGAAGAGTGGGTTGCCCACCTGACACATTCTTACATTCTAATTTAAATTCTATATCTTAAACAGGACTTGCCATTTCTGATCGGTTTTTAAATTAAAAAGGGCAGGGTTGGGGGGTGGGAAATAAAAGATGGCTGATACTCTTGCAATAAAAAATGATTATCTTGGTTTTCTAACTGGTACAATTCAACATTAAGTGCAATTTTGCAAAAGAACCAGGGAGTCATTTTAATATTTACAAGGAACAAATTAGCAGAACAAGATTATCAGAGAGGCGTTGTACAGTAGCTGCAGCTTATAAAACATACCAGTAATTGTACCTGGTGAGTTATAAAGAGAACCAATGTAGGATTCAGATAACTCCATAACCGAGGGAGAACAGAAGGGTCTTAACAGAGCAGAGGACCAAAAATTTTTTCACATTTTCTACATTAAAAAAAAAAAATTACAGATCTCACAAGTGTCTTTGAGGACAGATAAAATTCAAAGTCCTTTGAATGGCGGAAAAGGGGAAAAAATTTGAAATGGAACCTAAATGTAAAAACAGTTTTACTTCACAAGACCAATTTTCTTGGCTTCTGTTTCATATATCAATAATCTCCACATTTTGACTATAAAAACTTCTGCTTCTTCATCTAGTACCTACAGGAGAGAGAAAAACAATTTTTGATTAAAACAAATAATCACAACCATTTTCAATAGTAATGACCAGCAAAAGTAATTTTAATTGCCAAATTTGAAGGAATATGCACTGAAATGTTTTATTTCCAGCTATAACTTAGAGGGAAAACTGCCTAAGGGAAAGCTAATACCAGAATAAATGTGAGGCAGGATCTCTCCACATATGGTACTTTAATACTTCACTATTTTTATCTATAATCTCATCCCTGTGGATACTCCTTTCCACAGACACAAACTCCAACTCATCTATAACTTAATAAATAGTCTTTGATAGTGGTATGACCCCAAAATTCATCACCCTGTGGCCAACCTAGCAAGGAGCCTCTTTTGTCTAAACTCTGCTAAGTTCAGGCAAGGGACATTCTCTTTTCAGCTTGGTAGGACCTGCCAGAGCCTAAGCTCTGGTGGCAGAGCCTATGAGAACTTCATCATGTCATAGGGTATACCACACATTCTAGGAAATTACTGAAAAACAATAATGACAACTTTTTAAAGTTTTTTTTTGGCTAGGCAATGGGGCTAAGTGACTTGCCCAGGGTCACACAGCTAGTAAGTTAAGTGTTATGTGTCTGAGACCGGATTTGAACTCAGGTCCTCCTAACTCCAGGGCCCACACTATCCACTTTGCCACCTAACTGCCCCCAAAAGTCACTTCTCTCTTTTTCTTCTTTTTAGGCAATTGGGGTTAAGTGACTTGTCCAGGGTCACACAGCTAGTATCAAGTGTTTGGTCTGAGGCTGGATTTGAACTCAAGTCCTCCTGACTTCAGGGCCAGTGCTCTATCCACTTCGCCACCTAGCAGCCCCAATGACAACTTTTAACAAGATACGTTACTTAGGAATCGTGGCACTATGGATCTTCCTTGCACTGACAGATATAACTGTCCACAACTTAGTAAGCAGTAAAGAAGGGCTACAGCTACATAAAATCTTTGTTTTAAATTATTTGTATGTAGAAAAAATGTGACTCTGTTACAAAGAGAGGCTTATAAAACATCCACAGAGGAAGAGCCATAACTACTGCCAAGCTGACTTCAGGGTGCCTTTGTTCAAAGCACTTCATCTATATTTTCTCTCTTGCTCCCACAGCATCCACAAAAAGTAAATAAATGTCATTTTCCATTTTACAGATGAAGGAAACAGAACAGCTGATAACTTAAGGTAACAATTTTATCAGCAAAAGCATCTTTTGCTACCTGGTCAAAAGATATTCTTTTTAAAAAAAGTATGCTGTCAAGCTGCTGACTTTTACTACTTAAGTTCACAATGAAATTCATACTACAGAAGATGCCAAGCTTACGTAAGCAGATAATATAGCCAAAGGTCAGTTTATTCATACAAACAGGAAATGGAGATAATACAGCAAATTAAGTCCTCAGATATGATCAACCCCTTTTTTTTTGTTTATAGTTCAACATCTTCCCTTTTCAAAACAACTTTTGCTAGAGATGTTATGAAAAGACAAATGTGACAGAACTCAGTATTTTTTTTCCCTCTACCAGAATACTGAGCAGTAAGATAAGTCAAAGCTACAGAGATAATACGTACTCAGAAAAAATGAGATCACTAATAAATGAGTACTGACTGAACTACATCAGCCTAAAACTATTTTTTGCGTATCACTGCATGACACTACTCAAAAATTTCATGAACTGAAGGGCACCAATTGGACCAGTAATTTGATTAGGCTTTGTATCAGATGACTAACACTAAGAAAAAATATAAATTCCTGACTAGAGCACTGTGCGATGATGCTTGAGGCAAATCTTCAAGCAGCTTAAACAGAAAGCTTCTTTGATACAACACATGTCAACAATCAGTGAAATTCATTATGTACATGATGTTCAAAGATGGAAATTTTGTGATACCAATGAAATGGGGGAAAACAGGACATTTATTGATAAGGAAATCCAACTTACCATGGCAACATCATCTAATATACTTTGTGGTGAACTATGAGCCATAACCTGAAAGAAACAAAAAACCTTTAGTCTGCTATCAAAATGTGCATACCCTTTGACCCCGCAACAGCACTAGCACTTCTAGGGCAGTATCCCAAAGAGATCAAACAAATGGGAAAAGGACCCACATGTACAACAACAATATTCATAGCAGCTCTTTCTGTGGTGGCAAAGAATTGGAAATTGAGAGGATGCCCATCAATTGGGGAATGGCTGAGCAAGTTGTGGTATATGAACGTCATGGAATACTGTGGTGCTATAAGAAATGATGAACAGGCTGACTTCAGAAAAACCTGGAAAGACTTGTATGGTCTGAGGCTGAGTGAAGTGAGCAGAACCAGGAGAACATTGTACACAGTAACAGCCACGCTGTGCGATGACTAATGTTGATAAACTTAACCCTTCTCAGCAACACAAGGATCTAAGACATCTCCAGAGGCCTTGGGATGGAAAATGCTGTCCACATCCAAAGAAAGAACTATGGAAGTTGAACTGCTATCTTTTTTTTTCTCTTCTCTTGAATTCTGCTTCCTCTTTCTGATGGTTCCTCCTATAGGTTTTAATTTTTACTTACAACTTCACTAGTGTGAAAATATGTTTAATAGAAATGTAAATGTATAGCCTATATCAGATTGTGTGCCATCTTGGGGAGGGCGGTGGGGAGGAAGGGGGAGAAAAATTTTAAACTCAAAAGCATACAGAAGTGATTGCTGATAAATCAAAATAAATTAGTAAAAAAAAAAGCCTTTAGTCTGAAAACTTTGAGAGGGAAAAAACGATGATAATGTTAGTGATTTTAAGAAAATCTCTAAGATAATTTAAATGGTTTTCAACTGTATTTAAGGAAACTTTGTAGTATTTGATTTTATGCCCAGAACCCCACACCTCCTCATCTGATTCTGGGCTAGGGCTTAATGGTGACATAATTAATATTCATGCAGGAAAACATCCAACATGAATATACTTCATATCAAGAAGTCTTTAGAAATGACTTATGAACACTAAACATTCCTTGAAATGCCACTTAGAATAACACATTTTAAAAGCATAAGTTTAAATTTAAGTATTTTGTAAATATTTAAAACAAATGAAATACATTATTCATAAGAATATCAAGTTCTTAAAACCTCCACGTGAACAAAATGGAGGAAAAGAAAAACGTTCAAGCCATAAGCTCTGGGAAATCCCCAAGTGGGGATGTGGTGCTTAAGTAATCAACAGATGGTAATTAAAAAAAAAAATTCAGAGGTATCTACTTTAATCAAAACAAAAAACCAACAGCGGCAACATAATACAGTAGAAAGAGGATGGGTCTAGACTTAGGATCCTAAGACAGACATTTTCACTATCTCCTACGGAACAGATCACACATTACTAAGAGATTTTCTCTGTATCGAGGTCGAATGTTCCACTAATTTTACTTTTGCAAGATAGGCACTGGAACTGAAATCGAAAGATCTAGGTTTCAGTCCTCACTCTACTGTCACAGAGATATAAGAACTTGTGGCAAATTCCTTAACCTCTGACGGTCAATGTCCTAATTTATAAAACAGGTATATACTTGTAATTAACTACACATCACCCAGTGGTTGAGAGACCCAAGTAAGATAATATATGTAAAATACTATGTAACTATAAAGCCTTATATCAATTCAAGTAGTTATCATAAGTGTATTTTAATACACATCACAAAAACAAACTTTATTTTACTGATCTTTTTTTATGCCACAATACCAACAGATGAAAATAAAAAGTCCAGGCTTGCTCCATCCTGATCTCATTATCTAAATAGGCAGATAGAAAAATAAATATTATATTTATTGTATGCTATTAGTCACGGTCTTAGAGGGATATGCTGCTCTTATTGTAGTAACTACATCTTGTTAATGCAAAATAAAACTTGCTTATTTAACACTTAGCACAATGTCTGGCATGTAGCAGATGCTTAATAAATGTTTATTGGTTGATTAATTCAGCAAAACCACCACCAAGTGTATATCCCAAAGAGATTGGAAAAGAGAAAAAGGACCCATATGCACAAAAATGTTTTGAGCAGCTCTTTTTGGGGTGGGCAAAGTACTGGAAACTAAGGGGATGCCTACCAAATGAAGAACAGCCAAACAAATTATCATTTACGAATGCACTATTACTGTGCCGTAAGAAATAATGAAGGGGTCAGTTTCAGAGAAACCTAGGAAGATTTATATGAACTGATTCTTAATGAAGTGAGCAGAACCAGGAAAACAACTGATACACAACAACACTGTGAAGACAAAACAACACAGAAAGATCTGGGAACTCCGATCAATACAATGACTGACCATGATTCCAAAGGACTCATAATGAAACATGCTACCCATCTCCTGACAAAGGGGTGATGGACCCAGGCTGCAAATTGAGATACAGATGTATAACATACACATACATACGTATTTATATTTCTGACATGGCCAAAGCAGGAATTTGTTTTGCTTGACTATGCGTATTTGCTGCAAGGGTTTTGTTTTTATTTCCTTTTCAATGGGAGTAAGGTGTAGGGGAGAGAAAGGGATGTTTTTGTTAAATAAAATTTTTTTAGAAAAAATAAATAAAACTCATCTAAAAAAAGAGAATGGTTGTACCCTTAATCAGATGCTTTGCAACAGAGGACCCAAACAGTTTTTGTGCTAAAAAATCACTTTGTTTCTCAGCTGCAGGTGGAAACCATACCTCCATGTCTCAACAACATTCCAGCAAGCAAGGGCAGTAGATCTAGACAATGCTGTAATCTCACACAATGCTTCCTGCTTCTCACCACCACATAAGAAGAAGGGGCAGGGCAGGGCAGCTTCCAACCCTCCTGCTCTCTTAAATCCTTGGTTGCACATGCATTTTTTTGAGTGAGCTGGTGGGGGTGAGTGGCCAGAATAAGGCTAGAGAAGGCTTGCACGCTATATTGGTATTGCTATCAAATGCCTTGTTTTGGCACAGTGGTGACCCTGAGATCTCAAAGGCAGAGCACAAGCTTGTGCAGGTTCAACCCAACTTGAAAATGCAGCCTGTCAAGCTCATGAATGTCTATTACCCACCGAGTTAGCTGCAAGGTGATCAATTTTTCAGCTAGAGCAATTCTTAAAGACCATCTACAAAATCCAAGATGGTCCACCTTAGATCTCTGAAGTATTGACATGAGAAAGGAAGAGTAAGGCACTAACCTTAGAACAAACAAAATCAACTAACGTGGCTTCTTCTTCACCTATATATTCTATGATTTTCTTATTAATCCACGGTCTAATTCGACGTTCCATTAATGTCTGCATGAGAAAAAGGTAAATGTGTATTGATTGCTTCAACATTTTTTTCTTCAATATACCATTTATTACAGATTAAATGTTGGTAGATGGGACTACAAGAAAAATAGTAACTCACCGGGTCTCAGGCTAAAATATATCATTTGCATTCAACTATGTAAAAATCATATGAAAATACTAAAATTTCAAATAGCTTGGTTATAGCTAATTGTGACCTACAAACCTAGCTTTTAATAAGAATGTGGGGGAAAAGGGAAGAGAATTAATCATCATACAAAACCAGTAATACACTTTACTATCATTTTCCTTAATGATACTGTGAAAGTCCAATATTACTCATCAAGGACCTTGCTCCAGCCCATCAATGACTGCCCATTAGAAGCAAAAGTAAGCCCTGGGGAACTGTTCCATTCTCCTGCCCCAACCTGCACTGACCAGTTGATCCCCTGCCCCCAACACCTACTCTCAGCTGGATGCTTTTCCCTGACCCATGGGCACCTTCACTGGAGGTGGTGCAGAGCCTCAGCCCACTGTTCACTTTGTGCACGCTCCAGTCCCAACAGTGACTGGTTGTGAACTAATACCCTGGCATTGCTCCTTTCCTTGGCTTTTCCATCTGCCGTGAAGCTGAAGCCTCCTTAATAATATTTCCTCCCCTAATTAGAACGTGAACTCTTTGAGAAAAAGGACTGCCCTCACTTTTCGATTTGTATCCACAGTTCTTGGCATGGGGCAAGCACTTAATACACATTTTCTCATTCCATTCCAGCCCTGACCCTCTCATCGAATTTGTGAGAACAAATATGGATGTGCACATACACTTCTCTTCACAAGTTGTGGAAAGACTCTTGAGAAGCTGAAGTATCACCTGAGACCATCCTCACAAGCACACAGTTAGTGTAATATATGTGAACCATGCAATCTTCTCTACAAACACTACTAATCAAAACCAAAAGAGCCTGACTGATCAAAGTGAGACATAAGCTCCATAACAGTTAAAAATCACAACTCACAGAATCTACAATAGACCAATCCAGGGGATACGCAAAGAGCTCAGGTTTAGCCGTCGGGATTTTCTCAATGAGACTTTTGATATGTTTGCGCTTTTCCTCTGTGTTAACAGTGCCTTTGGTGGAACTTTTATCATCTTCACCATAATCTAAAGGAACCAGTTTCCTTTTCCGGGGCACATCATCGCTGTCTTCATCTTCAAATTTGTTAAAGACACTATCCACAGGGAGCTTCTTTCTCTTTACAGCATTAGGCTGGCCAGGACTATTAGAAGCACCTAAAGTAAAAGGATGATTTAGTAATTCTCCAGGAAAAACGCTTTCAGTTATTATGTTATTTATAACTTGCTATTCCTGAACAGTAACACATATTATCACAGCCTGTCACAATTCTCACAGACAAATCCAAATACAGCAGGGCTGTGACACTGACCCCTGTGGCCATCAGGTAAAGCCCATGCATCCCTTCTCAGATAGTTTTCAAATAGAAAGAATATATAAGATTACAAAGGAAGCCAATTATATCAAAATACTTAAAACACCAAATTCAGAGACTCCAGGTTAAGAAGTCCTGCTCTTGGGAGAAAACTTACTACACACAAATCCTAGATAATTATAATTTTCATTTCTCAGAGTTTGATATAGATGCCCAAGCAAAACTATGAAAATAGCGAATTAGAAAAGCATTTTGCCAATGCACTTAAAAAACAATTAACTACCTCCAATTAATTCTTTAGCCTAGAGGCAGCTAGGTGGCGCAGTGGATAGAGCACCAGCCCTGGATTCAGGAGGACCTGAGTTCAAATCTGGCCTCAGACACATGCCACTTACTAGCTGTGTGACCCTGGGCAAGTCACTTAACCCTACTGCCTAGCCAAAAAAAAAAAATTCTTTAGCCTAGGGTAAATTTAGAAGTGGCACTGATACATTTAACTTCTTTGACCCTAAGGGACCAAAAAGAATCCCAACATACCCAGCTTAAGACTTAGTCCTATTTTTGGCCTGTGTTCCTCAGGTTGCTGTTGATCAGGGGAGTTTTCATGGGGGATGATAATACCGCAGGGAGATTCATCCCCAGGAGTATTGGGGGTTGCATTGCCACTAGCAGATGAAACTGATGGGGCCGAGCTGATGGGCCGCAAGGTTGGCTTAAGACAAGGTTTTTGCTCCGGCTCCTCCTCTTCTTCCATGGGCTCCTCTCGTTTTTCTTCTTTCTCTTGCTTTTCTTCTTCTTCTTCCTCAGACTCTGGCTCCTGCTTTATTTGTGGCTGCCTTCGCCTTTCAGCTTCTTGTTCCATCTATAGCCAAGCAAAAACTGGATTAATGTGAACGAACTGCAACAGTACAGAACTCAAATTCTCTTCTTCCTCCCAACCATGGAATAGCTGAGGCAAGACTTTAAAACCAGGGATCCCTTTCCATGTTAGATCATCTGAGAGTGCTCCCTCTGCACGAGAAGCTATGCTGAGCACTGCACAAAATGTTACAAAACACAAAGTACTCATTTTAACAAATCTGAAAGGAAAACAAAGCAATTATGTTTTCAAACTTTCATTTAGAAAATTAATGGGGAAAATGACCAAAAGTGTTAAATTCAGTGATCCATACACTATAATAGGACATCTCAACTGAGCTATCCATGATCAGTTCTTGCTTACCGAGGATCTAGAGTTGCCAGAGTAACTCTAAATATAATGAATATGACAGATACGGTGGGTGACTGTCAGGTAAAAATAAAACACATCAGTACCAAACTTGGTAAAAATGATTTACAGGAAACCCTAAAAGTATAACAAATAAATATATCCCAAGAATATAGCAGAATCCTTTCAAAATTTCTCCGCAAAATCACCTAAATGGTACTATTTTTGTGGATCACGTAAATTTTTTACAGCTAGTTTTTACAAATGGAAACTTCTTTTAACTTAATTTTTAGAAACAAACACTTAGATGTGAAAGAAAGACAGAGTGACCTCAATTTCCTCATCTGTAAAATGAGCTATATAACAGTTTAATTATCTCAGAGGGGGAATACTTTGTTAAGTCCTAAAATGCTGCAGAATATGAGTTCTTATAATTATTGCAAAGAATGCAACCTGAGTCATTGCTGTTAACTAGAAACTGAATTCTAAATTAGTTGATTTCACTTAGTGAGGAACACTTAAAACACATTATCTTTTCTCAAATGTTCCAGTTTATTTCTTACTCTTTGGAGCTCTGCATCTGGGTCTGGATGTCCTTCTGCCAGAAGACGCTGTCTTATTTCTTCTAATTCCTCCTTCTCTCTCTTCCTATCTCGTTCATCTGCTTCCATTTCTTTCTCCCTGTCACGCAATCTTTTCTGAAGTGCACTACCCCTATAAAAGAGAAAAGTCTCAATGCATTAGTTGTTTTTCTTCCAAAGGTAATAAGCAAATAGTGGAAAGAATGTTTCCAAATAACCCCATTTTCCAAATAAAAAAAAAGCTATGTTCCTGAGAACAAGGGCCACAGCTTAAAAGTTCTCTGACATTTCCTAAAACATCTAGATGAGTCTCAACACACATTAATACTTATTCACTGACAAGTACCATCAAGGATATTATTTCTTCTAAGCTATATTAGAAAAAATAAGCCAATCTGATTTTTAGAAAGCAACAACTAGTATGGTTTTCAGTGATCAGTGAAAGAGGGGCCATTTCTTGTCTATCTGACTAGGAATATAACATAATATGTGATTCAACTTTCATTTGGCTCTAAGGCAGGATACCAATATTATGAAAATAATCAGTAGCTTTGAATAGCCTACAACCTTAAACGGACTGCATTCTTATTATTAATAGAGTCCCCACAACCTTACTTGAATGATGAAGCTTTTCTTCTTGGGACTACTCCCAGAAGAAACTCACTATGCAGGACAGAAAACGGAAACAGCGGGTATAGAATAGTTTACCCAAATCTTGTAATACTGTTCCTGTCTTAGTTTTGGTTCTACTCTTGACTGTCACGGACCTGTATCGGTAACGTGACAAACATCAAACTCAAATGCATCATACATTAGAGATTACAATCTATACTGTTCCATTTGCTATGATGAACACTAATCAAGTTAAGAGTGTCAAAAAGTCTGCCACCTTCCTCCTTTCATGAAAGGAGGGAGCTCATGGGTATGTAACTACATACAATGTCAGAAATGCTCCTGGAGGTGTCAGCAAGTAATGTAAAAACCAAAAGTCATCAACAAAACATGTTAAGAAATCTTTCAAATACAATGAATTACAGGTTGGAAGGCTGGCTGTCAACACTACAGAAGGAAGTCCCCTAATGTCTTATGGGCAGGGGTAAGATCCTGTTTCAGGCTCCACAGGCAAGCAACAGTTTTCCGCATGGTTCCTAAGATCAGATTTTTCAAAACCCTATCAGAGGTCTGTATAAATCCTTACATTTCCCTGGGAAAACAAAGCTCATTTTTATTAATTTTTAAGCAGTTGAAAGCATAATGTTTATTCAAGAAGCTTACTTACCTATAATATTTAGGATCATCTCTATCATCATCATAATCTTCCAAGAATTCTTTTAGTCGTTTGGCTTCTTTTGCCTTCAAAATAAAAATCACACACACACACACACACACACACACACACACACACACACACACAATAAAACCTTTATAATTACCATAAGACCTCACGAATCTAATCTAAATTCACTTCTGCTTAAGCCAAATTAAATTACATTTTTCTTCTAAATTCTGAGTCAGACTAGAATGTGCAAGGTGACAACCAGCAAAATGAGAATCATGCGTGATATCACCCCAAAATCTCTAAATAACTTTATTACAAGAGAAACTGTTAAAGCTATAGGGAGCTTAGCTAAATAGAGGATTGGGCAACTAAGTCATTTGTAAGTGATCCATTTAAAAATAATGCCCACTATTTTTATCAACAAAACAGAGTTAACACTTTGATTTCTTATTCCTACCCCTAGAATTTAAGGTACAGGGTGTCCCAAAATTCTTAGTGCACTTTGAAGCTATTAAAAAAACTTTAGTAGATTAAAACTGCACTAAGACTTTTGGAACACCTTCTATAACAGACAGAAGCACAAGGTGGAGTCATTAAAATAATTTTCTCCAAAGAGGAGAATTGAAAAAATAATAGAATTTCAGAAAGAAAGAACACATGCAACACACTAGTGATACAAATGAAAAACTTTTTTTAAAAAATTTCAAATATTTTGCTTTTAAAAGCTCCATGTATCATAAACCCTTTGGTATTACAGATTACCAAATCCAGGCCACAGTCTTTTTTTATGATTGCCGTAAATAATACAAAATAAGTAGATAGAAAGAAAATATGAACAACTCCAGAGCCAGAAAAGGATACTGTATCAATTGTAGTTACAGAATTCTAAGATAGCACACATTCTTTTGTTGTATCAGAATTTTTTCTCAAACCTGATAATGAATAAAAAGTGCCAAGTGGGCACATCAATCTTTACTATACAGAAACTCCTATTTAATATCTTTGGTCACAATGCTTACCATTTCTCTCCGTCTCTCTTCTTCTCTTTCAGCCTCTTTCTCATATTCTCTAGTTTTCTTCCGTTCTCTGATCTCCCAATTCTTAAGTCGCTGAAGGAAAATGTCAGAAGTATTAAAAAAAAAATAATAACCCTACAAGAATAAGCTTGTCCTTGACTATGACAGAGTGAGCCCCGCTGCAGCAGAGTTAAGAAAAGGAACCTTGGCTCCTCCTATTACCTCTTGATAAGCAGCTTCTTTCTCCCGTAACTTTCTCTCTAGCTTTCGCCGTTCATAAGCATCTTCTTCATCCTCTTCCCGGTCTCTTTTCTTGTCTTTTTCTCTCTCTCGCTCTCTTTCTCTCTCTCGTTCCCGTTCCCGTTCTCTTTCCCGCTCCCGCTCACGCTCTCTCTCTCTTTCCCTCTCCCGTTCTCGTTCACGGTCTCTGCTCTTCTCTCTATGTAACACACAGTACAAAAATCATTCTCTTTTCTTACAGACATAAGCCAACAGTAGAACAGTTCATTATGAGACACAGCTAGTGCTTAATTTCCAATGAAATCTATTTTTCCTACTTGACTTCATCCAGAATGCTGATGAAGAGCTATATTCCTGGATCGTATTATAATCAACAGAGGTATTCTATTAGCATTCTTCTTGATATTCCAAGAATTTAAGTTGATATTTTTGGTATGGACCTTTGATTCTTTCAGAGTAAAGGGCATCCCTGTGAGGAAAATGCTTCTAACAACGAAAATCTACAAGTTCTGCAACTTATAGTCTTACCAAGTCACCTGGGCACTGAGAGGTTAAATGACTTGTCAAAGGTCACTCAGAAAGTCTGTGCAGGGGTGGATCTTAGACACAGGTCTTCCTGATTCTGAAGTAATATCTGTATCATACTATTACATATATGCATTATAATTTCATATCATTAAAAGTAAATCAGAGTATAAGAGAACAAAATAACTTACTCAGTAAAACTGTACATGTTAGATCCCAATCAACAAGGTAGTGTATTATAATAACTCTATTTAAGATTATATGATTCAAAGCTACATGGGGCATTAGAGATCATCTGGTCCGGAGCTGTCAAACTCCCAGCCCTCTGTGTGTGGCCTGAACCAGATTAAAACGCAATTGGGAAATGTAAATAATTTTATATTTACAAAATAATTAGGAATACAATATAACACTGATAATGTTAATTTGTGGTTTTCTATTCGAGTTTGACACAGTTGCTCTATTCCATTTCTATAATTTTACAAATAAACCTGAGGCCCAGAATGTAGAAATAATTTGCCTGAAAGGTCACTAAGTTAGTAAAGAACAGAGATGGAACCCTAAAGCAAGATTTTCTTGGACCCTAAATCCTGCCCTCTTTTTATTATTGATTCTCTTATGAATATTGATTATATCTCTTTATTTAGATGACAGTATGATTGGTTTAATGATGATACTTTATATATAAATCATAGAGTAGCAGAGAGCAACTTAAATAGTAAGTCAGATTGCAAAAGTGAAAAAACTTCAGTGCACTCCTATTTTATGAGACAGAAAGACAATAAAAACAATCACGTGCCCCATCCCCTCTCTGAAATTTTATAAAACCAAAAAACATACTTTCATATTATGTCTGATTTTTTAAACTTCATGTACAGCAATAGGATAGCCTTGAAAATTATTCTGACCACCAAATGGGACACTAAATGAGCCTTTGATTCAGTCAAAAGGCCACACTTAAGGATCTAGAAGATCACATGTGGCCTCCAGGCCACAGGTTCCCCACCCCTGCACTAAATTATCAAGAGGAGGTATAACTCAGTATACCAAAGCAGGTAAGCTCAATGTAAAAGAACTTTATCAGTTATGGTTTGAGTGGAGGTGGGAGGGAAGTCCTGCTTAACCCTGAGTTGATAAAAGTCAGTTAAGTCAAAATATCTTAATATGCAAATATATTCATTAAGTTTTAACTACGAAAATCTAGAAAGACATCACAACTTTCTTATTTAAATAAACTACTTGCGTCTCAAAACAGATAATGTAGCTAAAAGTTTCTGTAGGTCTCCTTAAATCCTAGCTTGCAGAAGATACTCAAAACAACGTTTCAAAAGTAATCAGCAACGACAA
This sequence comes from Phascolarctos cinereus, assembly GCF_003287225.1. NCBI lineage: Eukaryota > Metazoa > Chordata > Mammalia > Diprotodontia > Phascolarctidae > Phascolarctos > Phascolarctos cinereus. The sequence continues at coordinate 229,926,023 of NW_027555736.1, forward strand.
TAACAAAAATTACACTATAAGTTGGACTAATAAAGTGGTAGAAGGTAAAGAAATAATACTTCCGGCTTATGCCAGGTAAAATTACCACAAATTTTAAAATATAAACAAATTGTTTTACCATAATGTAAGTCAGTTAAAAATGAGTAACTTCTTAGAAATCCCTTCTTATTCTCTTGAAGCTGGGTATGATAAAAAGAAGCATCATGAATAAAGTAACTGACCTGATGTCAGGAAGACCTAGAGTTCACATCCCACCTCTGACAAGCCATGGTTATTTCTTTGAGTCTCAGACAACTCGCCTGTGAAATACTACACTGACAGATCTAGAGACACTTAAATTCATATCTTCTCATACATATCTTCTCATACAGATATATAAAAAAGAGCTAATGGATGACCTCTTTACAATACAAAAAGCGTGAACATAGTAGGGATGCATCACATAGAAATCACTTTTACCCCTTTCTTATTTCAAGATCCTAGGTACTTTGCATATGCTCTGTGGATTGGGGTTGGTTTATGCATTTAGAAAGATTTGATTTGTGTCATTTAAGTTTTTATATACTACACAACTGGACTAGCTGAAGTGTTGAGTTGTAATTCAGTAGAAAAGCAATTCCTACTGATGGTAGGAAAAAGAAACACAAGGAGCTCAGCTGTAACTCTTTTCCCATCTATAATACATCCCTATTGCCTTACACAAGGTAGCTGTTTAATAAATGCTCGTTGAACAGAGTTAACTTAAACAGCACAGTACTCAGTTCTTTTATCAAAGGTATTAACTTTCTATCATGGAAAGGGGACCAAAGAGGATACTTCCTTAGGGTTAACTGTTTACCGAATTCTCTGAAATCAGGTACACAAAGCATTATTTTAATAAGCTTTTATAATCCGAGAGATCATAACGAAGAGGGCACAGAAGTGAAAATCAAGAAATTTGAATGTCTCAGTTCTTTTACTAATGACGTATGTGACCCTAGAATGCTCAACTTCTCAATTTCCTGATCTGTCAAATGAAGAATTCTAATAGATAACTGTTATATGATTCCACGAGAATAAATTCGATACCTCAGCAGCCATACCTACCCACCTTTTTATTTTAATCTAGCACCAGCTAAGACAGTAACAAGCTACCTAGTACGGAATAAGGTAGTTCTGCCCTGAATTCCAAATTTCTAATAAGTAAAATGAGTGGATGACTTCTAACATGTTCTAACTCTAAAATTTTTCAATTCAAGATAAACAACTTTGTCATACACAAATCTTCCTTACTAGTGGGATATGGTAATTGGTCATTTGTGCTTCATATTTTAAAAAAATAATAACTTAAGTCCAATAAGTCTCTAAAACTCTGAAGTCCTCCCAAAATAAGCAAATCAATATAAAGACACTCTATGCTCTCATCACCTCTGGAGAAAAATTTTGTGTTAAAATGCAGTACTTGAGATGAAAGCCTATTGTCTAGTTTCCAAGTATCAAAGCATATGGTAGGAAAAAAGTAATGCAGAAACTCTATCAAGTGGTTATTTATACACAGATATACATATATATACATATGTATGTACACAGATATGTACACATATACTATAGAGAGGCACTTCATCAGTAAGGCATAACCAGTGATTTGTCCAGCAGTTGTGATGGGTGGCCCTGGGCCATTCACAAGTGGTTAGAGGGAATATTGCATGACCAAATCCACTTTATAGCCAATTATACACATTGCGATATATTAAAAATGTAGTCAGACTAAAGATGAACTTAACTAGCCCTCTTAGGAAATCAAATCCGTGACTTGGGAAGCATTAACCCAAGCTCTAAAAACACAACAATAAAAAAATGAACACAATGTGCCTTTCATTCACGGCATCAGGAAAACACCCACTACTGCTGAGGAGTCCAACGGACTTACCGTGATCGACTCCGATCTTTGTTACGGTCTGAGCTCCTTTCCCGGTCCCGGTCCCGGTCTCTCTCTCTATCCCGGTCTCGGTCTCTCTCCTTTGTCCGGTCTCGGTCCCTATCCCGCTCTCGTTCCCGCTCCCGTTCCTTCTCCTTTTCTCGTTCACGTTCTCTTTCCCTTTCTCGTTCCCGTTCTCGCCTTTCTCGTTCCCTTTCACGTTCCCTCTCTCTTTCTCTCCGTTCTTTCTCAATTTCCTGTCTCTCTTTCTCCTTTTTGCCTTTCTCTTCTTCCAGTTTCTAAAAACCAATAAAAGAACTTTCAGAATTAATTCTTTAGCTGAGAGATTCAGATTTTTCCCGGCGCAATGCCCAATAATGGGAATGGATGCACCAAAACCAGTGGTGCTTTAACATTAGACATTTAATATGTTAACATTCTATCTTATAAAAATGATAGATCAAAGTGCAGCAATCACAAGACTAGAATTCGTGCAAAAGCATAGATTCTAAACAGACCAGCAATCTCCAACCTTGGATGCTGGGAGATTGTATGAGTATGGCCGGCCTTTCAATACATACATAATGGCTACACTGGAGATCAAATGCACGGTGGTTCAAAGTGGGAGACAAAAGTCTCCAGAAACACAATGAATCACTCAGCACTTGACTGCAACTGTATTTTGTGCAAAGAAATAACTAGAAAGCAGCTTAAAAACTGGGAAATATGAATTGTAACCCCAAAGAACTCCCAACCCAGGAAAAACTACAAACTTGGGGGCTTTGGGGAAAGAATGGAAATCAATATCACTACAAAACCAGAATAGTTCATTGTTCTCCGGTCTTCCCACCCTCCAGAAAGCTGTCTAGCTAGATCCAGGCAAGAGCTGTACTATTATCTACTTTATTCCCACCATTACAAGATGGACAGCCCACCAAGTATTTAAAAAGGTTGGAAATCACTCATTTCAAACAGAGGCTAAAAAGGGTTATTTGCTACGGTTTTACAGAAATGTATATAAACTGTATTTCTCCATTTAATTAAATAAAAAGCAAAGCAACATATCTATGCCCAGAAATCCTATAAGACAATAAAAATACATCAAGATAATGACAAATCCATCCTTGGAAGCAATTGTTGTGTGTTAACTTACAGATGCTGTGCTAGGACATGGACCGCCAACACTGGATTAACCTTGCCTATAAGCTATGTTTCTGGGAGGAAGAGCAAGTACATGGTTCACAAATAAACCAAATAACAAAGACAAAGTTTGTCAACCTGAAAGATTGCCAGTGTACCACATGGTTTTTACACATACTCAGCAGAAAAAAACCCCAAACAGGAAAAAAAACCAAAACACGTTTATCTCTTTGGCTCCATGTTTAGTGCCACTGCAATGAAATGAAAACTTCAACAATAAATGTGCATTTTTCTTTTCTTCATCATGTAAAGCATTTAAAACAACTTTAAAAAGCAATCTTACCTGTTAGACACTCTTCCCTCTTGTCCATGGATCAGAGAACTGACACAGAATTATGAAATAAAGCTAATTCACAAGCGATCAATCTATCCAGCTACTGCGCCAGTCTGTATTTAACGTGAAATACAGGCAAACACAGCACCAAATACATTGAGATTACAAAATGGAAGAGAATAAAAATGGCAGAAAGCTGACAGAGACAAACAAAACTGAAATCCTATTTAAAGGGGTAAGGAAATTCAGCCTTTAAAAGATCCTAATATCAACTTTTAATTTACAATATGGGGCTAGACTACATGAAAACTTTGAAAGTAAACTTACCTCAATTTCATATACTTATATAAAGATATGTGTTTAAATACTGAGATGAGGGATACTTACAGATTATTTTAGCTGTTCCAATAGTAATTTCTTTGGTAGCATTCCTGGATTTTTCTCCTCAAAGCACACTTTATTCAGTGTACTAATTCTTTCTTTAGTATATCTTTTGGATTATGTAAATTAGGCTTAGTTTTTTAGGACTCATTTCAAAAGTTTTCTTCTTGCAAAGCCAATGAAAGAACAGATAAATCTAATTTATAAAAGGCATTTATCTAATGGATTTCTATAAGATAAAAGGTCTAGAGAAAAATGAAATGGGGCTAGGAAAAGAAACACAGATGTAGGAAAGGAACAGAAAAGGAGAGGTAAAAGAATCATCAATCTTACCTTGTGTTCTCTTCAGACTCGTCCGTGCTGTAAATGGACGCCCCCTGCCACGCTGATTACCCTGACAGTCTGTGCTTATTTAATAAACTCATACCAAAACATGCAAAGGTTCACTGTGCTCATTACTTTGTCACTGATGTTCCAAAAGACCCCTTTAACCATACCACCCAAATAAAGGAACAACCATTTTTTAACCTTTTTGGAAATCCAAAATAGTCCCCAACGAAATATGTCTGAGGCAGTAATATGCCTGACAGCTTCTCAAACTCTGAAGCATATATATTTTAGACTGATTTTTTTTAAACCACATGATTTTATCATAATATGCTACTGACATGACAGGGCTTATTTAACAAATCAATGATGACAAAAAAAGGGGAGGGGGGAAACCACACACACACTTCTATAACATTTTCACTCTTACTTGGTCCCCAAACTTGAATGCTGAACTTTGCCAAAAAAGACTCTTATTTCCCCACATTTGCATTCCCAAAATTAATTCTGGGAGAAAAATAACATGTTTCTTGTCATATTTATAGTTGCTGAATAAAGCACTACAAAAATGAGAGAGGGCTAGACACAACGGATGACTTGGATTTGTGGGGTTAAACCACTTCACCAAATTCCAACTTTGAATTTTGAAAAAATAAAAACAAAAAAACCCACAACATGACTATGTGAAGAAAAAAACACTTATCAACATTTTACTGCTGAGTTACTGGCTACTCAGTCCTAGGGGGAAGAGCTAGTACCATCTTAAAGCTTAAACATTAAAATACATTTCATGCAGAATTTGCTTTTCATGGTCCATAAGCATCACTTTCAAAACCAGAAAACATTCACAGATGTGCTAACATTGAGAAGCTTTTGTAGGCAAGGCTTATAAAAGGGATTTACTCTTGCACAAATATTCATTTCCAAGCCAGTTACCCCTTTGCATATTTTTCTGAGGGGGCATCCATAAATATAATAAAAAACAGAAGCTCATACTTACATCCTATTCCTTGTTACTTTCCAAGCTGAGAGTTTCATCTTGCATTAGTCACCATATGATCTCTATCATAATGGTGGGGGTCAATGAATAGATTAGCTTTATGGGAATTTACAGTTCTTCCATGCATCTAAATTTTGGTAAGTCTGGTAACCACTGACCTACTTTTAAAATTTTCCCCCTCTCAAATTAAATCTATGCAAATAATAACCCTTAAATTTAGCTCTAAATCCAACTGTTTTCTTCCGATTAAGCTACACAATTGCCCACAGAAATACACTAAAATGTATGTTATCCTGCTGCCCCCTTGAATTGTTATAAATTTTGAACCTGATGTTTAGGTTGAAATTTATGGAAAACAAATATTCTTTAATTCACATTAAAGTGAGATGACTGCACAGCAATCATTAAATAACCGAAAGAACTAGACATAAAATGTACAGGACCACTTTAATGTGGTTCTGGTCTTTGGTTCTTGTTTTCTATCTATATCTATTATACCTACTATAAATAGCATTTTTAATGAATTCTAATGTAACGTTGATTTTAAGTGGTCTTTTTTTCTTTTTGGATTCTGTAAAAAGTCTAGTTTGGTATCAAATGCAAAAACAAGAATACTACCTTGTGTGTGTCTCTGAATTTACTGATCTCTCGTGATATCAGGTCTCTTTTGTCTTCTTCCATTTCTATAGCGTTTATATCTTCCTAAAAGACAAGGGGGACAGGAGGGAAAAAAAGAATGAAGGTCAATCAACATCGACACAAAGAGACAAGAGAAAAGTCGAAGGTTAGAGGTTTTGTACCAGTCTTGTAAGAGAAAAAAAAAAGCCCTTCTGCAGTATCAAACCTGACAATCTGATGTTAATGAGTGAAAAATCAGATGGACAAGAGTCACAAATCTGGCAACTAGCAGTAAATATAGTCATTGTCAAAGCCTACAATGTAAACGAACCTTGGTGATGAGTGGATAAGGGATCAGTGGGGCCACTGGAAATCTGCGGAAAATCTGCGGAAAAATCCACGAAGATTTTTTTTTTTAAAAATAGAGTTCACACTACTCTGAAAAACAATGTTCTGTATGTTTGTACTGTAAGCAATACTGTATTGCTGTGATATCATTTCCTTGTCAAAGTTACTTGATACTAAAAAATAGACTTCACTCACTCTCCACACCTCCCCCTCCCACAACCCCTCCCCCCTCATTCAATGGAACAGGGAAGGGACTCAGTGACTAACATTAAGCAGAAATTTTCTCCTGATCCCCCTCCAGGAAACAGTGGACACTGACATGAGCAAACTTCTCCCATAATTCTTTCCATATGGTAGGTTTTCTTTCTTTCCCTCCCAACCCAAGCCAAATGTGGAAGCTGTTGAGTATTTTCCTCCCTCCCCATTAAGGGAAGGCGTGCTGAGGGAGTCAACCCAACAGAACTGCTTCCACTGGGTCTTTGAGAGAACCCAAGGGCCAACACTCCAAGGGCTTGGCGACTCCCTGTTATAGCTGCCCTGTTGAAGGCTGGATCAGAAAGAACTGACTAAGGAGAATGAAGGCATTTAGCCACACATAAAACTGCTCAAGATCATCTGTGAGGAACTGAAATCCAAAGAATAACATAAACCTTAAGTGTGACTTGGTAAGTAATCACATTATAAAGGTTTTACAGTACTTCTAAAATGGTATAAAATATTATCATGCATATAAAGTATTTCCCATAAATGTAGATAAAATTATTTCCATTCAATGTTTCTCAACAGTATGCCCAAAGAAAAGGGTAGGAAAAGACCTGAATATTTCCTTTTCAACCTGGATTTCCTATTCCTCAGACTAACTGAAGTGGAGAACAAAGTAGGGATGTGACACTCAAGACCCTGAGGAGGAGTGTTTCATCTCGCGCTGCTCTTTCAAATTCCTCCAGCTAGATAGATGTTCAACAGCATTATTGTCGATGGAGGGGTATGAGGCAAGGTTTCTAAAGGAAAGGCAGCTGAAAATTAAAGGTGAGTGAAGATCCTCAGTGAATGAGACCTGGTTTCCCGCTTGGAGCAGAGAAAAAAACAACCATGAAAAGGGGATAAGGCAAAGTGAGATAATCGCCATTCTAATATCTTTAGGGCTAGCCCCCATAACGGAAAAACTTACTTTGCACATAATCAAGTATTGGTTTACCCTTCATCATACAATTAAAAAAAAAACAGAACTAGAAGGGTGAACCCATACATAGGCAGAAGCCTCCATGCCACAAAATTTTTTCTATCACAAAAATACAAAATTTGTGGTCACAAAAATTAGGAAGCCAACTTCCTAAGGCATGACAGAAATTAATTAAAAGCTTACTATATTCTGATATAAACAACTAATCAGTTTCTTTTCCCATCAGAAGTTTGAAATTAGAGCAACTGTATAAGACAACAGAGATCATAAAAAGTAAATCGAAGAAATAAATCTGTTTTGTCCGAAATCAATAACACATACGTCCTCCTTCTTTTCCTTTTTCTTCTTCCTGGGGTGAGAGTCAGATTCCTGGGAGGGGGCATTGAGCTCGCTGGAGTATTCCCGTATTAACACTTCAATGGCCCCTTTAATGATCTGATCTCTTCTTTTTGTTTCTTCATCTAAGGCTTCATCGTCATCATTTGTAGTCTCTGGCCTGGCATTCTTGGGAAACAAGGCAAATTCAGAAAAATCACCAACCTAGAAAGTGAAATTTATTTTGAAGCAAGAGTTGGTAAAACCCAGTGTTTTCTCCAAAACACTTGTCTGGGAGTCCTTGTATGCAGCACTATTTTTGTTATCAACTTAGCAAAGCTAAGTTTTGGTTTAATGTCTGGGATTTTTTTTGTCTCGTCATTTTCTTCCCACTTCTTTCTCCTTTTAATACTTAAGAATCATGGGACCTAGCCTACCACAAAAAAATCAAGTTTCAGGACCATCACTCCACATAACTTGTGTACAAGAAAGATAAATGTTTCTACAACACAGACTCCCACATTTTCTTTCTTAAAAGTTAGGCCAACTATAAAGCTGTTGTTTTTTTTTTAAACCAAACTCTCCATGTTGTTAAAAAAAATCATTGTTTAAACCCACATATTCTATTCTTCCTCCAATATAAATCAATACTCTCCTAGAGATAGTATGGTCTTCAAGGTAGGCCTAGCTACTTAACACTACTTCCTTCTATAAAAAAAAAAAAAAACAACCTGACTCTAATGTTCCCCTAATCTTTGCATCTGAATTGTATTTGTTTCAACTAAAAACCTACTGATTAAGGACAAAATCTGGTTTGTGTTATACAAAGACTAATGCTTGTTCAATTAGTAATGATTTCAAAAAATTTAACAATTTGGACAGAATACTCTTAGTATCAGATTTTTCCATGTGTTACAGAATCCTCAAAACTTGGATGGAGAGTGAGGAAGAAGTGATAAGCAGGACAGACATAAAACAAATTATGTCTATTTTACTGTTCTTTCTTTCTTTTTGGCAATTGGGGTTAAGTGACTTGCCCAGGGTCACACAGATAGTAAGTGTCAAGTGTTTGGTCTGAGGCCACATTTGAACTCAGGTCCTCTTGACTTCAGGGCTGATGCTCTATCCACTGCACCACCTAGCTGTCCCCTTTACTGTTCTTTCTTAAAAGTATCAATTACAGATCAATTTACCTGCCCTGCATTGGTAGCTTATGGTCACTGTTACAGTTATAGCCAAAAGCCAGGATGCTGTTCCTGAATAAACACTTTGATTATGGTGCTTCATGGTAAACAACTCACATACACATGTAATTTGATAAAAGTCAGAAGCTTTGCAGTTCACTTTAATTTGAAAAAAACAAAACAGGAACCATGTAGTGCTACCTTCCGCATTCAAAAGGCTGTAACTAGTTGATCATTAATTCAACAAGTATTTACTAAGCACCTACTGTATGTAAAGTGCTGTGAGAGATACAAAAATACAGACTACAGATTTTCTAATAACTGGGGGGGGTGTTCCTCAGTTGGAGAGTTGTCATTCTATATAGCTTAACAGTTCTTAGTTATTATGTGTATTCTAGCAGACACAGCTCCAAAGTCAGGGAACTGTATAAGTAAATCCATAAATAATGATTTCCTTAAGATTCATGGTTTTATATATAGCATATACTGATGTTTTGAAAATCTACAAATTAGGCTGGGTGAAACTTTCATAAACAAGCAACATTTTTCATTAGTTAATGAACTCATTCCCACATGCTATGGACTGAGAGAGAAAAGCCAGTAGTAGATCAAGAAAAACAGACAAATCTGTGAAGAAACCCTGGGCCCACTTGTTACATGCAGAAAACTCGTATTTTCTTAGCTGATTAATATAAAAGCTGTTAGGAGGGGCTCAACACTTCCTAACAGGCAGGTAACATACAAGTATTAGTGAGCTGAAGCATTATTTATAGGTTGGCTAATTTTGGTGAGCCAAAAAAGAAATACATGTTTACAAGGCTGGGTAAAAGATTGTAGCCAAGACTGGCGAGCAGGCAATAGAATCACATCTACTATCACAAAAGAAGTGGAATGGAAGAACAAGATGTTCAAGTTTGGGACTGGCAGAAAAGACCCCCCCCCCCTCAAATAAAACCCTCCACTCAACATCCCCACTTCTTAGGGTACCTTCAAATGCCCTTGAATAAAGTCATCCACCTACTCACCTGGTAAGATTAATAATTTATGTCAGACAAGTAGTAGTAATAGTAATGATAAATAACAACTATAACAATTCACATTTTTAGAATCTATATACTTCTATAAGAGGATGACAAGCTGCTTTAAATTGTGTAGGTTTAATTATAATTTGTACTTACTTACAAAGCTGTCTTAATGAATTAGTTCTGTTTGGAATAGTCTGTACCAATGTTTTCTCTGGAAAGTTAACCTTGTCCAGCCTCCCCTTCCTACCTTCATCCCAACCTGGAACAAGCAAACCAAGAGTCATCCACCCACTGTGGGCGGATAAAATATTTAAAATACCTACATACTTTTTTAAAAAAAGTATGTTCTCTGGTCATAACCACCTATCAATATGATCTATTGAAGCCCTGCATAAAAATTTCAAGACAAGAAACATTTCACTCCGAACAGGACAGCTGACCTACTGGAGTGACTCGCTGAGACACATACCCCATTGGATGCTTTCCTCTTCGCTTTCCATTCATCTAACTGTGCCTTAGTCTTCGCATCAACTTTAACCAGGAGCTTCTTCTCACCAATCTGAAGATCATGCAACAATCGAAGGGCACGGAGAGTAGATTCAGGCTCTTTATATTCACAGAACCCAAAGGCTAACAATGGATATGAAGAAATATGAGAAAATACCAATGTATTGATGGTTTTCTAAAAAAAGCTTATGCATTATTAAACAAACTCATTATGGGTACATGCTTACAGTTCATGGGTTTTACAGGTCCCTTTTATGGACTCCATTATTCATTAGCACCTCCACCAAGAGGGAGGAGAGGGGAGAAGAAACTCAAATCAGACAATTCACTATGTTATTCTCTGATAAAATTATAGCTGGAGGCTGAATTTAATGACTAAAATGAGAGTTTGATCTTACCTATGGATTTTAATTCATACTATCCCTGTTCCCCACATTATTACTAGTAACTAAGAGTTACTAGTAATGTTTACTATTTCCTCAATTTCTTGAATTTCGTAGGATTTTTAAAAAATGTACATTTCTTTTTACTGACAGATCAACTTTACTATTACTACCACCTTTGAATAACAAATGAAAGGGCTCTTGTATGGTTGAATTTCCATCAAAAAGCACAAAGTGACAGTTTGTTCACTTTTGGTATATTCCAGAGCACCATGAAACCCTGTGGCTGCTTATCTTCCTCGATAGTTCCATCCTCATCATGAAGACCCTTTTCAAACCTCCTTCCCCTTACCTGACTGGTTTCTGACACATGAAGGAAAATACCAAAATAAAATATCAAATAAAACACTAAAACAATAAACCGATCTATTATATTCTTTTCTTTTCCCTCCCCCTGGATATACGGACTCCGCTTTCCCTGCCATCTAGCTCCAACCCTCAGTTACTCCCTTCCCAACTACAATCCAGACAAAGAGGACAACTCCCATAAAGAACTGTATCTATGCAGCATAGCAAAAGAAGCGAATTATTCATTTAACCTACAACAAAGGCAAAAAAAAAGTTCATCTACCTTGAAGTTTTCCAGATGCACCTTGAACTCTCTTCCAGCTCAAAACTAAACCACATTTCTTTATTTAAAAAAAAAAGAGAAATAAATGTTATTTATAAAATCAACTAATTTTTAATGCAAAGAAGGTTACATTTACAATCAGACTAAAATGAAGAAAAACAAGAAAAAGGTATAAGGACTTACTTTTACTAGAATTCTAAGAGAGTCAAACTTTTTTGTTAAGTAAAACAAACCTAACATGTACAAGAAAGAAAAAATGAATTTTGCCACATCTTCATAGAATTACATTCCCTTGCATAGACCAGCAATTTCCACCAGAAGAAACTAAAACTTTTTAAATTAATGTGGAATTTAATCATTAAAATGTTTGTTTAGAAGTATGACATAAAAACTAAACAACTTTTACTATCATCATTTTCAAAAATGAGGTGTTGAAAAAGAAAACTGGTTTGAATCCCATCTCTATGACACAATATATGTTACCATAGGTCAATGACTTAACCTTTCTATACTTTGGTCTCTGCAAAATGGTTATAAAAACTATACTAACTACATCACAAAGTTATTGTGATGATCAATTGAATATATAAATGGTTCATAAATGAGCTATAACTATTAGTTAAAAAATATTCTTCAACTTACAGCTAAGAGCTGCCTAATAAGCATATCAGAGGCTTTCTCAGAAATGTTGCCAACAAAAACTGTTGTCGTGGGACCACTGTTTTCATCATTCTCTTTGTTCTTTAGGCCTGGATGATCTTTTCTGGCTCCCAAATGCTTTCCAACCATGGACACAGTGGGTACTAAAACCTAAAGAAGAAAAAGAAATAAAATTGTAGTTTCATCCTTTCAAGCAACTGTTTACCAATTTTAATATGAACTAAAGCAAAAGATTCAGCAGTGTAAACTTATAATATAACACACTTTGTATATGCTATTATTACTGTTTCATAACTAGTTAATGTCTTCCTAAAACCCCTATGGAATGTTTATAGCACTTTTCATTAAACCAAGCATGTTGTTTTCAACAGAAGTTGTGTATACCTCTAACTTTTAATTCTAACTCTCCTCCAAAGACAAACACAAGAAAATTAAGAATGGTTTTTTGAAATGTCCTATTATTTCAGAAAGAGAAACCAATAACTCATCTGACAACATCAGATCAATTCAGTAGTTTAATTAGGACAGTACAAGCAGTACCTGAGTTTAAAACGACCCATATTCACAAAAGGGATAGGTGAAATCAGGCCCCTGCCTTGTAGCAGCACTCCCACCTCCAGCTCAAATCCCATCAATCTGAATCCTCAGGGAAAAGCACTTAGGGATTTTAGATAATCTCTGACTCAGAAATGGAAGAAGGGAGAAGATGCAAAAATAAAAAGCAAAAACAGGTAAGAGATCTGACTACAGAACCTCCTGCCAAGTACCCCATCAATCCTCTCCATTTAATTTTAAGAATCAATAGTTTCTCATAGAAATACAAATCATCTGGGAGGATTAAAGGATACTCATTAATGTATTAATCAGCCACTTTATGGATCAATGTAGATTAATTCAGATTACCTTCCTTTTAACACTGATTTTCCTTTAGTAAAATGATGATAATACTTGCACTACATACTTCATAATGGTGATATGAAGAAAGCATCTTGTAAAACTTTAAAATACCATATAAGTATGAGGTATTAACACCTGGCTGAAAACAGCTGAACTGAGAATGGAAACTTTAATTAAGAAAGAAGGAAAGATGGGTAATTCTGGAGTTTGTAACAAGGTGTTTTTTTTTAGAGAATGGGGAGATGCCACAGTTTAGGCCAATATGAAGGCACTAAGTACATGAATAACCAGAGATGTATGTACAAAAGTGAATGTGAGGGTGTAAGAAGAAAATCTTAACCTACCCTAAAAAAGCCTATAGCTGGCTTTATGCTCAGGAAAAAAAAAAACGGAGGAAACTCTACTCCTAGGACCCAGAACTCTGGCTTTTGCTGTTACTACTATATCCCAGCTATATTATAGACTATTAAAAACATAATTTTTCAATCTGGCTTGGGAACCTAACCATCATTTACAATGTTTCTTTAGGAATATGTGATCCAAAAAAAAAAAGTTCTAAGCAAGCTGCTTAAAAATTAACTTTTGGAGTATAATTCAGTCATATGTTAGAGACTGATAGTACATGTAATTTCTAATTATTCATATTAACATGAAGAATAGTTTAAAACTCTGTAGCAGACTGTGCCTAATAATTAGAACAGCTTTACACATCACAACTTACAGGAATACAGGTAGAAACAATATTCATGGTTGAGGGGAAAAGACTGAAGTCAAAATCCACTCTGGCAATGATTCACCTAAGAATTTTAAATGGAAATGGGAAGGTGGGCATAACAATTAATTTGTTCAATCAGTATTTGCTGAATTTATCTAATGAAATGCTTAAACCTGAAAAAGGTAAAGAAGGTACTGAGGAAAGGAAAAAAGCAAAAGGGACACTACAAAATTATTATCAAAACTGTTAAGACTTTACCTATATAGCGCCAAAATGAACAGGATTCTATTTTTTTCCATCAGGAAAATTCAATTTAATCTATTTTTCCCCTATAAAACATAAATTCTTATTGATTGAAATAAGCTTACTATATATTCTTTACAACTCAGACATGGGTTTCATTTTTAGAAGGTTATCATTATACATTTTAAAGTACTGATTTTTTTGGCATCAGGAGAACCTGAGTTCAAATCCAGCCTCAGACACATGATACTTACTAGCTGTGTAACCCTGGGCAAGTCACTTAACCCCAATTGCCTCACCAAAATGCAAAAAAAAAAAAAGTACTGATTTTGTTTTTATGTTTTATTGATATCTCTGAAAAGGCTTCTATTAAGGAAGATTCTCTATTGAGAGCCAACATAGTGAGAGCCAGGAAAGAATGCTGGGATCTGAAGACCTGGATTAAAAGTCCAGCTGTGCCAATTATTAGCCATGTAAGCTTGAAAGACACTGCATTTGATATCCAAAAACCTAAGTTTGAATCCCAGCTCTTCTACTTAGCTGTATGACCTTGGCAAGTCACTTAACCTCTTTGGGCCTCAATTTCCTGATCTGTAAAAGGAGAGGCTGGACCAAATAAGGTGACTTCTAGCTGTAAATCTACGAACCTATGAATTTAAGTCACTTCACCATTCTTAGCTTCAGTTTCCTATCTATAAAATGAGGATAACAGTGCTTATACTACCTTACAGTTCATAGGACTGTGGTGAGGAAACTGCTTTAGAGATTGTGAAGCACTCTATAAATATGAACTATTATCATGCTAAAATTATAGCTGTAACTTGCAAGAATTTGCACTGATACAACATATACTAAATTATGAATAAATAAACCTAGTGTGAGGACTATGTATACAACAGAATCCTGCTTCCTGGGGTTTACAAACTGTATACATCTAACTTGTCCCTTTACTATTTTCATCCTTTTATGATTCTTTTCTGAACCAAACAAATGATGAATTATGACTTTCAACAAATATCACTCATTTATGTCAACATGAAAAAAATGCTTATTTGTTCAATGTGGAAAAAAATAGGCTCAAAATCAAATTGATTGTCTCATATAGCAGTGTAAAGCATAGCCTGTAGGCTTCAGATCAGAACCTTTAGATTTGGAAAAATATAAAAACGTGTCTTCCTACCAAGAATCTCTCTTAAGTTTTTTTTTAATTTGGGAGTGAGAAATCATATTTTACAGGCAACAAACTACAAGAATGAATTTGAAAAAAAGAACCTAGCAGTTATTAAATAAAATATACTAAGCTAATCTAACTAATTTAATGATATATTGAATTGTCATTTCATTGTACAAGAAATAGGCATAAATAATAAATAGTCCATATATAATTAACATTACTACTTCTAATCAAATCAAGAATTTCTGGGATTAACTAGGGAGAGGAGGAGGAACTGGACCAAGCATAAAGTTGCTCTAAGGAAATTCTAGGTTCATAATTCACAGGGAATCTGATTTTTCCAGAAAAAGTCTTTTATGGCACACAAACTCTCCTTTCCCCTTCTTCCCTCACCCATTTCCTCTGTAGAAGCTGAGATCTAGTCAATAAGGAGAATGAAGAAAACTATCCTTACTTAAGCCAAGGTGTATAGGTTATGAGAAATTATTCGTAATTTCACATAGTTGAGATGCTTTGAGGGACTAGAAAATGTTTGGTTACTTAGGGCATGGGAACAGTGATGAAGATGAACAATTTTGGAACATGGAATGCAATAGGAAAGGGAAAGCCTGACGGGTGGGACAAAATATTTTTTGAGGGGGAAAATGTACTTTGGATAATCCAGGACCTGCATGAAGACAATGGGTTCCTAGGGAAAAGGAAAGGGAAAGGAGAGGGGAAGAGGGAGAGAGACAGAGATAAGTAGAGACAGAAACAGAAAAGGGAAGGAGGGAAGGAAGCAGAGGTGGGAGTAAAGGGGTGGGGATGAGAATTAGAATGATGTTGCAAGACAAAAACTCTCATTTCACCTTCTTGGAGTTTTGTGCAGCAAGACCATCCACAGCCACACTGCCTAGTGTGAAGTGAGAATAACCAGGGAGCCAGTCACAGCACACGGACCCAGGTCTTGCTGCGTAAAACACACAAAAGGTGTTCATGGGAGTATTTTATGCAGGTACAACTTGGCATCTGGATGTTGCCGTGTTGGACTTAAAAGTCAGAAAGATCTGAGTTCAAATCTTGAACTTACTTTAAATCTTTAGAAACTTACTTAGCTGTGTGACCCTAGGCAAGTCCCTGAACCTCTCTCAGACAGTTTTCACATCTGTAAAATGGGGATAACAACAGCAACTACTTCATAGGGTTGTTGTAAGGATTAAAGAATACATAAAAACAATCTATAGACCTTAAAGTGCCACATAAATGTGAATTATTATTATATAACAACACAAATTATGCCTGCTACTCAAATAATTTGATACAAACTGATGACAGCTTTCAGTTAAGAATTCTAATTATTCTTTTTTCAAATACAATTTTAAGTGATATTTTTTGTTTCTGTCTTTGCCTAAATTTGCCCTTGTAACCCTCTCTCTTCCCCTCCCAGAGAGCCATACTATAACAAAGAATTTTTTTTAGAAAAAAGAGGAAAAATCTGAAAGTCTGATTGATATATATATTAATTATTTTTATTATATATATATCCTAATAATATATGCAATGTTTCTAATTATTATTCTAAAAGTATGTATAAGCACAACAAAATCAACCTAATTTAACAATATTTTTAGCTTAAAAAAAGCATACCCTTACTCCTCTTTAAATTATACTTACAGTTGGAGCAGGAGTCATAATGCTCATTGGTACAGGAATCATTGGGGTCCCTAAAAAAAAAAGAGGAGAAAAAGTACTATATCTATAAGATTCTTAGAAAATGAAGTCTATCTTTATTACATGCAATGAAAATATCACTCAGAAAATTAATACACTACTCAAATTCTATATAGTGTTTGAAATATAATTAACGAAAAGGTGGCACTCATACAAATGCTATCATTTTGAATGCAAGTTGACATCAGGCAAGTCTAAATGGCATTACATGCAACAAAAAGCTATTTTTAAAGCAAGCAGTTTTACGACATGCACAACTTTCTCTGTGAGAACTGAATGATATTCTGCATTTTACTGTCAATTCACCAGGTTCAGCAGATTCCCCCAAAACTAATGTTTGGTTAAATCAACCTACTTCATAAATGTGAATTTGCTTATGTGTTAACAGCAATTCTAGTACTTTCTTTTTAAGTTTAAAAAAAAAGTGGCCACTGAGAAATTAATTTGGAATAAAGAGTATAATATTCATTACAGTATCAAATAAAAATCATGCAAAGACAAGATTAGTCTAAAAGCCACTAATGAAGAAGAAAACCTTAGATTTTGCTATGTTTGAAGACATTTGGTATTTCCTGTAAACCTACAAAGGTTATAATGACAGATCAAGTCTATTAGCAGATTAATTTCCATGAAGAATCAACAAATTAGTAGATTCTGTGTGTTGCCATTTCTGTTCCTAACTTATTAGTTTAAGTTTAATTAGGGACTACTGATAAATCAAAGAAGTTTCAGTTAGGTCTAGCAACATGATAAACTGTTACAAAGGCTAATTTTTAAAATCATCCATTTGGCGAATCAAGTTAATATTCTAACCTGTAACATACATAAAATATAATACAATGACCAATATTGGTTTCAAAGGATAAATATAAAACTGCAAGGGGGAAGGGGGAGGGGGGACTGTGGGTGTGAGAGTCTAAGCTCAACGTTGCTGACACTAACAGAGTTACAGAGCGGTTGGTTGGATTGATTATTTTTCTTTGTTAAAAAAGAGAGCTCTACAAGGAGGAAGGGTTATATTGAAAAAATGTTTTGGGACAAAAAACAAGACATTGATAAAACTGTAAAGACAAAACAAAAATGTACATTATAAATCCAACTTTAGGAAGGTTTAAAAAATACTGTTTTTAAATAATCTAAAAAGACTTCTAGTTGCCCTGACCATTTATGCTAATGATTACAGATTAAGGATTATGTTTAAAGATTCACTTCCATATAAGCCTGGTGAAAATTCTTGCATTTACCTCTATAAATGCAAGCTAGAAATTAAGATATAAATAAAATAGAGGTTATGTATATTTACATTAATCCATTTTATAAAAATCCATTTTATTAATCCATTAATCTATTTTAGAAAAATTTCCAATGCATTTCAAAAGTATGACTTGTAAAAAAATGGCGAAATATGTAAATTTATGGTTTATGAAAAACTTTTCCAAATAGAACCCCAAAATTAGAGACCAAATTCTGAAACGAAATATTTCATCTTAAACTCCCCAATCAAAAACTTATAAGAAACTAAAAAACAAAAAGCAAAAGAATTATTTTACATCCCAAGATTTCAAACATTATTCTTTCTTTCACATGTAAGCTTCATACTCGAACACTAGTCATAAAATAACACAAAATGACAGCAGACAGAAGGATAAATCATTTTTTCTTTTTTTATAGTCTCCTAAAAATATTAAGAGTGTGTGTGTTCCCCCCATCCTGACCTACCAAGTTCACTTGAAATAAAAATAATTAGAAGAAAGTGTGCCTATTTCTCAAATACAATTTCAATACATTAAGAAAGGTCTCAATACTTCAACTATGTATTTTATACCTTCTGCATATAATTGTTATAATAGATTATTACAATAATTGGTAGTGTAATAATACCTATTGTACATGTCAATCAGGTAGTACAGTTCTGAGTTATATTTAGTGTATTAATTTTCTACATTTTAAACTATTAACAATGTATACAGCAAGCAGCTGATGATGATTATATGGAGACCACTTAGGCAAAATTTGTTTCCCAGAGGAAATATGATTATTATTGCATATTGGCCCCCTGGAATTAAAAGTGTAACAGAATTACCACTACCTAAATGAAATAAGAATGACTTCACCTTCTAAGTACAAGAGGAAGATTGGACATCTGGTTTGGGAGTCTGCTGACCCATAGTATAAGAAAATAAACAAAGTTCAACTTTTTTTTCTTGAAAGAGAAACATGCCCTACTTACCTTCTATTTCCCTTTTTAATTTGGTATTGTGTTCATCAGAAAAACACATTACACTTAATATTTCTCCTCAACATCTCAAAGGGATTTAAAATTTCTCATTTGTCTTAACAAAAACACTGTAAGATATAGAACGAATATTTACCTAGACCAGGGACATTTAGTTACTAATTCCCCAAGGGTCATCTTTCTGTGATTCTAAACAATCAGGCTGGAAATTACACCTACAAAGTCCTACTTCTCAATATATATGCATCCTTACAAAACCATCTAGAAGAGCATTATTATTAAGTACATCTCAAGTACACCAAGGCTTTATTTAAGAACATTATGATTAAGTCTATCATTAAACCATCCATTAAGGTTAGGTCAGAAAGAACAATTTTAATTACTAATTAGGAGGTCACTGAAGGGTCTACTGTCTCAAGCATCCTACTCACCCTAACCTTTCTCTTTCCCTTTAGATCCTCAAACACTCTTTCCTTACCATATCCTTGAGATTTTCCATTCCCAAACTACTGATGAGGTGGAATGGTTGCTGTTGATTTGAAATTTAGGTTAAAAAAAAAAAAGACAATAGATAAAACATGCTTCCTCTAGTCATATGAGGTTGGGAAAACTGCTGCTTAATTTTCCACTTTTGCCCTCAAGAATGAGGAACTAAAACTAAACACATATGTGCAACTGAATACAACACTACTGATTCCATGTTTAATGTGAACTTCAGATACAGAATATCCCCTCCATCTTTCACTAGACTAATAAATTTATTTCCTTGGGAACACAAAGCATATATAAGAAGATTGGCCTAGAAGAAACTGATAATAAGCTAAGAAGATTATCTTCCACAAGTAGTTTATATCCAGAAGACTGGAGAACTAAAGGTTGTTATTGCTTAGCATACTGGTTATCTAGTGGACCACATCAGTGTGAGGATCACAACACTATTCAGTTGCACATATGTAAATGAGTTGACTTCCAGAGTCTAGTTTTCAAAACTAGCTTCTAACACAGGATAGTCACATAGATACAACAGAGTTCAAATATTCAGTTAAGGTCACAGGCACTGAGCTATCTTCTGTTTCAACCCCCCAGGTATTGTTAATAGATCAGGCTTATTAACCTGTGTGGCTTTCTAAGAGGAAGTACATAACAGTGGAATCTGAGATTTGCAAAGCTTCTGACATCAAATAGTGTTGTACCTGCTCTATGAATACAGGTATCAGTCTACAATATAATTTTGCTAAGCAACAGGTAGGGTCATCAATGAAAGAGACATTTATGTGTAAACTGTAAAATTCCAACTTAAGAAATCAGTACATGATTTAAAGCCTCTCTAAAAGGCTGAAATACTATAGTCATTATAAGGAAATTAGAGTAACTCCTGATTTCAGAATGATGCAGAACTGGATTCCATGTGGGAAGGAACTGTACCCAATGAAATTCTTTGTTTTTGAATGATCCAATGAAGTAATACCTAAATATTAACTTTATGCAAGTTAGTAGAGAAAGCTCTCATGTCTTAAAAAAAAATAAAGTTTTAATTATCAGCTACTTTTTTTATCTTACTATCAAGGTCTGGAGTAGTTATCTAAAACCTGGCATAAAGAGCCTTATCTTCTTAGAAGTCAAGATAAAGTTATGTCCTAGAAGAGGTTAAAAAATCCAGACATTTTTAGATGAATTCTAACAGTTTGGATTAACATAAATACCATAAAACCATCAAAACCATCACATTCAAATCAGAAATTTATTTAAGACATTTCATAAAGTACTGGTTCCATAACAGCCACAAAGGTATTCCTTCCACAGTAACAGAACCAGCTTACCTGGAGGCACAGGTGGAGGAAATCCAGGAAACTGTGGGGGCGGGATACCTGGTGGGAGAGCGGGGATTCCCATTGGAGGTCGATTCAAGTGAGGAGGGAAAGACATTCTTACTGGAGAAATCTTTAAAAAAAAAAAATAAAAATAAAAATCTCAAAATACTTGTAACTTTTTCCTCACAATCTACTAACATTTCTTATTACAAATTTACCTTAAATGTGCCAGCAAATGATGTTTTCTGTCTATTCATTTGCCAATGAGTAATCCTAAGATTTTAATACTTTTCTAAAACATTAATACATGGCCCAAGTCCAGGATCAACTTGAAAAGTCCTTTAGAGAATGTTTTTAAAATAAATAGCTATGTCTAATTTGGGAAATAGGAGAAAAATTTCAAACATAATCAGCAAGGTAACAGTTTATACCCGATTCAAAGTAAAAGATCATAGCGAGAAGAGCTGCTTTGAGCAGTTGGTTATTCGGTCACTGACAGACCTTATAAATGGTGTAAAGCAAAGGTGATGGAGAAAGCACTTAATTTGAGAGTCACGAAGATCTGAGCTTGAACCTAGTCTGAGACACTTACTAGCCACATGACCCTGGAGAAGTCACATAACTTTGCTCAGTCTCAGTTTCCTCATCTGTAAAACAGTGATAAAAATAGCACCTGCCTCCCAAGGTTGTCATGAGGATTAAATGAGATAATAATTGTAAAGAGCTTAGCACAATGCCTGGAACATAGTAAGTGCTATATAAAATGTAAGTTGTAACTTCTCTCAGCCTTAGTTTCCTTAACTGTAAAAGGGAGTATAACAGCACCTGTCTCACAGGACTGTGAGGATTAAATGAGATAATATATGTCAAGAACTACATAAACCTTAATGTGCTACATAAGTACTACCTATTATTATTTATAGGCCAAAATTTTTTACCTATAGTTATTCCTGTCCCTATTTAAAATATACAAGGAGGGATTCCTGTTCAGGTCTCAGTTCAATTGGAGAGTATCTCTAAGATTCTAGGTATGTCTAGGTCATTAACACTGCTTCAGATATAACATCAACGTGTCTGCTACTTACTACCGGTGTAACCTTGGACAAGTCCTTAAGGTCACTGGGCTTCAGATTCCTCAGCTGTAACAAGACAATGCCGAACCAGACGACCTGTGGAATCTCTTCTGGCTCTAAAACTGATCCTACGAATCATTTCAACAGCCCTAAGCTTTAATGTTTTCTCAAAAGCAGGGCATATGTGCACTTTTAATAAAGTGAACATAAGCACAGAAAACTTATTTTAAAGTACAAAGATACAAGTTCCCATTTCCTTATTTTACTCTCTACACTCAGAAGCCATAACTACTGGGAAAGGGTTAAAAAACAAGGTTTAGGGTTACAGGAGGAAGGCTCTGCAGCCTCACACATGCAACTGATTGCAAAAAGTACATATTGGTCCTGCTAAAATTAGTTTTTTGTCCATTAGGAGGACCTTAGGTTAGTCAGGGGTGGGCAACCCTCGGCCTCAGGACCACATGTGCCCCTCTAAGTCCTCAGGTGCAGTCCTTTTACTGAATCCAAACTTTACAGAACAAATCCCCTTAATAAAAGGATTTGTTCTGTAAAACTTGAACTCAATTAAAAGGCTGAACTCAAGGACCTAAAAGGCCACGTGTAGCCTCAACACTGCAGGTTCACCGCCCCTGGGTTAGATATTTAAGAAAATCTTCCCACCAAAACTATTCGGGCATTTGTAGAGGTCAGAATATTTAAGAAAAGGAAAAACAAAAAAATTATTTCCTTTTCACTTGCAACTATCACTTTTCCTCAAATTCTGCTCAATCACATTTTTTATTCCAATTTATTTCACAAGTTTGGAAAACTACAGTTATTCCACAAAAAAAATATACTTTTAACATTTGAATTTTGGTACATAACTTCTGGACACTGTGCCTGTAGGCAAAGCACACACCTAAACAATTTCTTCTTGGATGCCCCTGCTGCAGGTATCTCACATTCAAAAATGGTTGTTACTGGACGAGCTATAAAATGAATCACTTTGCTCTTCTTAATAATATTTAAATAACTACTGGCATTACTAGCATTATCTCAGCTCCTACTAAGGAGAAAAAAGTATAGTCATCTTTTATTTTAGTCTGAAGTATATGAATAGGACTTATCAGACCTTTCTAAAAATAAAAGTAATAAATCACTTCAGTTTTTTTCTTCAATATTCAATACAAATTACATTAACACATAAGGTTCCTTTTTCTTGGTGTTTAGACTATAATTCAAATTAGGGTTTTTTCATATGTATGTCTCATTCTTACTTAAGTAAGCAGTTTCTTTCTGGAAACCAATACCTCCATTCCTTTACTCATTTTTTTCCCCATGAAACATTCTGCTTTTAACCTACATTTTTTAAAAAGGAGGTCCTTAAAAAGAAAGGAGGTCCATAAAAACAACACTTCTGGTAGCTGCAGAAAAAATGATTCCCCTTCCCCAAACCCAAATATGGAACTTAAGAGATTTTTCACTTCACAGCAAGCAGTTTCTAAGACAACAGCCATCAAAAAATCCTCTTCTAAGAGGACTTGAAGATTCCCTCAGCCTTGAACTTTCTCCTTATGAGACACAGTAAGAAAATGAAACAAGTGGATACCTTGGTTCATATGGCATTTTTAGTTCCCAGTTCATTTTTATGAAAATTTATTTTTATTTCAAGAAGGATAACAACCCTTTCTATACAAAAAAACTGGAAGTTAAACATTTGTGAAAATCACTAATCTCAAAATATTTATTTCAACATCTTAAAGGCAGGAGTCAATCAAAAGGTATTTTATATTTTGGGCTCTGACAAAAGCAAATTTGAAGTCATGAAAAAGATTAATTAAGAATATATTATCACACAAAATACATTCATATACATTATGTGTAATAAAAAGAAAGGTTACTAGTATAGTCAGATACTTTTTGAATTTAAATTCTGCTTTTAGTAAAGCATTAACACTAAATTTGGTATCAATTAACTAACACAAAAGAATATCATAATAGTCTGTCTTAAGATTTCACCCATCAAAGCGAAAGCTAATTTATTTCAAGTAAGTCTCTTCAACAATTCAACAAAGAAATATTTACCAAATGTAAGGTACTGTGTTAGTTAGCCTGAGAAGATAAACATAAGGAAGAGAAGAGTTCCTGCCCCTAAAAGAATTGTGCATAAAATTTTTGCAAAAGTTTGCAAAAGGGGCAGCTAGGTGGTGTAGTGGATAGAATTCTGGCCTTGGAGTCAGAAGGACCTGAGTTCAAATCCAGCCTCACACAATTGACACTTAAGTAGCTGTGTGACCCTGAGCAAATCACTGAACCCCAATTGCCACACCAAAAAGCAAAATAAAAAAAAAGTTTGCATTTTATTTCATTTGATCCGCACAAAAACCCATGAAGTAGGTGCTGTTATTACTTCTATTTTACAGGTGAGGAAACTGAGGCACACAGCAATTAAGTGACTTGCCCACAGTCATACAGTTAATAAGTGTCTGAGACTGCATTTGAGCTCAGGTTTTCCTGACTCCACTTCACCACCTCGCTAGCCTTATATAAATCAAATGAACCAGCTGTGTTACCTCCTACCTACTGAAGTATTCTCCTAAGCTTGTGCTAATGATATATCTGCAAAATAAACTGCAGGCTAAAAAATAAACAAAAAATAATATTTCATCTTATGATAAATGGGATAAGGCTTCTAAAGTAGTATTTAGCACCCAGAAATTAGCATCATGATCTTTAACCAGAGATTCTCTAAATACTCCCTCAAACATATTTTACCTAGCAGGATATTAGTATAATGAAGATTTTAAATAAGATTCCTTCTAAGAAACTGCTCAGGAGATAGGAGTAAAATTTTTCTGTAAAATAAACTAGTAACACCTCTGTTTCAACATATGCTAAAAACTTGTCAAGTTTTCTAAGTGTTAAATGCTTTCAATTATTTATCTAAAGAAGGGTATCGCCCAAAAAAATATTTTTAAAGAGTATACATTAGAGAAAGCTATACAAAGAACAGATTAAATATGATACTATTTAGAGCTCCTTGTATTGTATTTTTCTTCCTCGAAAAAAGGAAAGCATTGTCCATTGGAATGATTATTTCTTGTATTTCATAGGCTATATGATAAATCTGTAAAGGCACTTACAGGAAGACAAGACTATGGATACATTATTGGTGGAGCTGTGAATTTAGTCATTCAGGAAAATAATTTGGAATTATGCAGAAACTTGACTATAATATCTATACCCTCAGACCAGAGCTTATTATTAGCATGGTGCCTGGCACAGAATCGATGCTTAATAAATGTTTGTCGACTGACTAGTCTGAGAGCCTACTGCTAAGCACATATCCCAAGCAGCACAGAAGTAGACATAATAGATATCCATTAGTAATGGAAAAGCTGAATAAACTGTGGCACACGAATGTAATGGAATATTAGTGTAACATAAAGATGGGCAATTCAGAGAAACATGCAAAGACCCAGATGAACTGATGAAGTAAGCAGAAAGGTAAACAAGATAGATACAGATACAGATATATTTTTTACTATAAAAATGAAAATGGAAATAACATAAAAATGAAATCAAACATCTAATTAGACTAAGCTCATATATACACAGTAGGTTAAGGCAGCCAAAGTGTGTAAAGAGGCCTGATTCTAGAAGAGGTGTCAAACTCCTTTCTGAGTGGAGTTCAAACCAGATTCAAATGTAATTGGGAAATGTTTAACAAAATAAATAAAAATTCAATAGAACATGATGTTAATATATGTAGTTTTCTAAATCAATATGCTCTTATTGGTATTAAGTTCAAATTGGGGAAGGTTGGGGGCGGAGTTAGAAAGGATAAAAAACACTAAACCATACATAAGGATCCCTGAAGGGCGCATATTGACTTAGAAAACCACATTTGAACATTATCTATGTTCAATTTATTTTTATTTTGTTAAATATTTCTCAATTACACTTTAATCCGATTCAGCTCACTCAGCAGTGCTACAGGCCACAGTGGCCTTTGGGACAATGTTTGATACCTCTGCTCCAGAACAGCTGTGTCAAACTCAAATAAAAAGAAATCCTGGAGGACAGCATAATGACTTAGAACACCACAAACTGACATCATTTTTGTTGTATCATATTTTCATTAATTTTGTTAAACATTTCCCAATTACATTTTAATCTGGATCCTACATACTAGGCAATTTTGTGGGCTGCTTGAACTCCAGCTCCCAGTATGACACCTCTGCTCTAGAGGACCTGGGTTCAAATCTCACCTTTGATAATTACTACTTACGTAACCTTTGGCAAACCTTACTTCTCTGGGTCTCAGTTTCCTTATCTGCAAAATGAAGGAATGGCCTAGATCCAGGCCTTTGACATTCCTTCCACATCTAAATCTGTTACCATGATCCTGTTATCTCATCAATTTTAGAATAGCTAAGCACATTATTATATATCAATGTAATAGACTATTACTGTGCAGTAAGCAATGACAAATACGAATATGAACTAATGTATAAGCAGTACCAAGAAAATAATATCTACAATGACTGCAATGTTATCATGGTATTTTCACTCCTGAATTCCTTTTCTCCATGCTCTGAACGGCCATTTACGCTCTGTGAATTTTTGATTTTGAGTTTCCCCCACAATTCACCTTCTCTCCTCATACTCCCCAGCCAACAATGCAAATGTTTTCTATCTCAAATGGACTCTCACTGCTACACAACAATCTTTTTACTCCTGATCTTCTATCCTGATCTCCAGCTGTTTTAAAACTACTTTGCAATATGCAAAGAGGCTTTAGAATTCTAGGACTTGGGTTTGACTACCATCTTTGCTGCTAATTACCCAAGCAATCTTGAACAAGTCACTCAAACTCCCTGGACCTTGGTTTCTTCATAAGTAAAATGAGGGGTTTAGAAAAGATGGCCTCTGAGGTCCCTTTCAGCCCTAGGTTTATGATCCTATGAACTAAAATGAGAGGGTTAGAGATCGTGGTCTATAAATGTAATGGAATTATTGTTGGACTCTAAGAAATGATGAATATGAAACATTCAGAGGAGGGGAAGGCTTACATTAACTAAATTAAAAGGAACCAAGAAAATAACAATTTAAAGGGGGAAGAAAAAAAACTAAAAACTGTAATTATAATGAACAAATTTGGCCATGGAAAAAAGTTGTTAAAAAAAAGTACCTCCTTCAATTTATTAAAGAAGTGAGGGATTAGGGCTGTGGAATACTGCATATACTGTTCAATATCCATTATTTAGTAGTTAGTTTTGCTAAACAGCTTTTATTTCCCTCTCTTTTTAAAATCTGTTACAAGGGATGGTTTGCTGGGTAAGGGAGAAATAGTGATGACATATTTAGAAATAAAGGTGTTGTAAAAATGAAAGATAATAAAAATTTCTAAGAAATATCCAGGGGCAGCTACATGGCACAGTGGATAGAGCACTGGCCCTGGATTCAGAAGGACCTGAGTTCAAATCCAGCCTCAGACACATAACACTAGCTGTGTAACACTAGGCAAATCACTTAACCTTAATTTCCTCAACTCCAAAACGGGGACAAATAATAGCACCTACCTCCCAGGGTGGTTGTGAGGATGAAAGGTGATAATATCTGTAAACATTTGGCACAAACAGCACAACATATAGTAGTCACTTCATGAGTGCTTGTTTCTTTTCTTCCTTTCCTTAAAAAAACCAAAGCCATTCAATTTCCCTATACCTATGCCACAACTCAGAACCTGAACACCTTCACTTTTTCTTCCGTGTTTTATTTAATCTAGGTACTAGAGAAGAGGTAGTCCTCATCTAGACCAGCCACCTCTCTTCAAATGTCCTTGAAGCCATCCCCTCTTGAACCAAGCTTCTAAGAAAGCTATCTACTCCTACTGCCCTCACATAAGATCACAAACTTAGAATTGGAAGAGACTGTAGAGGTCATCTAGTCCAAGTCCTTCACTTTACAGATGAGTAAAGTGAAACCTGGAGTGGTTAAACAAATGACTTGCCAATGTTCACACAGGTATAAAGTAGCAGGGCTAGGATTTGAACTCAGGTCCTCTGACTCCAAATCCAGCTCTCCTTCCACTACCAGACTCAACCCCGTCTTCCCACTCACACTTGTGAACTCCTTACAACCAGGTTTCCCATCCTACTCACTGAACTGCTCTCTCCATGGTTACCAATGATCTCTTAACTGCTAAATCTGATCCTCTATGAATAGACAGTTCTCAAAGGAAGAAATTCAAACTATATTAACCACAATATCAAACAACACTCCAAATCACTAACAAAAGTAAATTAAAACAATTCTGAGATTTCACCTTTTACCCATAAGATTACCAAAGATGACAAAAAAGGAAAATGATAGCTGCTGAAGTAGCTGTATGGAAATAGGCATACTAATGCACTAATGGTGTGACGTGCTCCAATCATTAGAGAAAGCAATTTGGAAGTATGCCCCCAAAGTCACAAAACAGTGCATTTGACCCAATTGTGCAAACTCTGACCCAGCAGTACAAGTAGTCCTATAATCCAAAGAGATCAAGAAAAAGAAAAAAATACATATATTTACAGCAACTCTTTTTGTAATGGCAAAGAACTGGAAACCAAAGGGATGTTCATCCCCCCGGAAATGGAATAACAAGTTGTGGTGTGTCAATGCAATGGAATATTGCACCATAAGAACTGCTAAAAGGGGCAGTTTCAGAGAATCCTGGGAAGACCTGTATTAACTAATGCCGAGTGAAATGAGCAGAGCAAGAGGGACAATCTATACAGCAATAACACAAGACTTAAAAATCTGATCAAAGCAAGAACTAAATACAATTCCAGAGGACCAATGACGAGTATGTTGCCCACCTCCTACACAGATGTATTTTTGGACAAAGCCAATGTAGAAATTTGTTTTGCTTGATGATACAGATTTGTTACAAGGGATTTTTTCAATCTGGGGAAAGAAATGGGAGCTGGGATATTAAGGACAGGTTACCCCTCCCAAAAAAAGGAAAAAAAGAAAAAATTATTGAAGCTTTTTTTTAAATGTACACAAAACAGAAGGAAATTCAGAAACAAAGACAAGCAAGATAGCTTTGAAAGTTACCTGCTGAAGTTGATATATAAATACAAATAAAAGGAAAAGCTGTGCTTAACAGAAATTCAGTTTTGTGTCCAGTCCTTTCTATTCTACTTTGTATATATAAAAATTCATTTTATTTGACGTTTCTTAAGTTCAGAATAAAAATAAATAAATCTGATTCTCATCCTCTTGAACCTCTCTAAAGCTTACGCTGCTGACCACTCTGTCCTGGTCCTAGATACCTTTGGTTTCTGTCTATCTAACTACTGCTTTTCTACCTCCTTTCCAAGTTCATAATCCAACTCCCATTCCCTAATATAGATGCTCCTTAAGAGTCTTCTGTTCTGGATCCTCTCTATTCTCTCCTTCGGTATTCTCAAAAGTTCGTATGGTTCCTAAGAATGATTCCTAAGTCCCTCTCCTGAATGCCAGTTCTACATTACCAACTACCTCCTGGACATCTCCACTTGGATATCTCAAGGACAAGGATGTTCAAGGATGTGTCTAGCTCAACATGTCCAAAACAGAATTTGTCATCTAGCCCTCTCTGAACTTCCCTCTTTCTGTCAAAGTTGTTATCAATCCTCCTGGTCACATGAGTTCATGACCTCAGAATAATCCTTGTCTCTTTCCTCCCCTCACTCTCCATATTCCACCAATAGCCAAGAACTGATGACTTTACCTCTATATTAGTATTTTTCCCCTTATCTCTATTTATCCCACTTCAGGCCCTCACTACTTCTCTCCCAGACTACAACAGCCTCTTACTTGGTCTGTTTCTAGTCTCTACTCTCTAATCCATCTCCCAACAAAGTTGCCAAAATAATCTTCCTAAATCAGAGACCTAACCATGTCACTTCACTGTTCAAATCATTTACTCTTTGCATCTATGGTAAAATTCAAACTCCTTAGCTTGTTTCAGTCCAATCTGTGTTCCCAGCTTCATTTCACATTTCTCCCCTTCTGTGCACTCTATATTCCAACCAATTGGAATACTAGCTGCTTGTTAACTTAAGCTTGTCCCAAACTTAACATATTATCCATTATATTTTTGTAAGCTATCTCTCGTTCCTGGATTACACTCTCCTCATTTCCAGGTCTCAAAATCCATACTACCAAGTTTAACTGACCTCTTACATCATTTTCCATGCCTCTGAGATTTGTGAAATCTACAACCTTCCTTCAGGACTCAGCTGAGGTCCTACTTTCTACACAAACATCCCTACCCCTCCCCTCAAATATTATTTTTCCCTCCTCAAATCACCTTGCGTCTATTTATCTCTGAACATGCAGAATCTCCTCTCCGTCACTCCCAAGTAGAATATAAACTCCTTCTCACCACACATAAAGGGTAAACTTCATTGATCCCCCATTGCCTCTGGGATCCTCTGGCATTTAAAGCTCATGCTACCTAAGCCCCTTCCTGACTTACTGGTCTTCTGACACATTACTTCTGCCCAAACATTCTACTGGACAATTTCCCATACTTCACAGGACACTTCATCTCCAATTTCCAGAGTCTGCACTAGCTGGAATGTACTCCTTTCTCACCCCCCCAACACCCTCACCCCCGGGACTCAAAATCCCTGGCTTTCTTCAAGACCCACCTTCTACGTGAAATGTTTAAGCTGCTCTTATCCTCTCACTCCACTCCTGCCACCCCCCCAGGTACTCTTCCTCCCTAAATTACTTTACATAAATTATATATATATATATATATATATATATATATTTACATTCATACATGTCTTTCCTACAAAGCTCACTGAGAGTAAGCACTATTCCACTTTTGCCTCTCAGTCCCAGAAATTAGTGTAAGTTCCTTACACTTAGCTAGCACATAAAAGCTTACTGACTGAGGACAGGGAATGCTTCATTTTTGTCTTTGTATTTCCAAGATCAAGTAAGTGATTAAATACTAAGTAAATACTAACCAAATTGGAAAAAAAGAAACTAACCTTCTCCATCCTTTACTCCCTCCCCCTGTCCAAAAAGCAACATTAACAAGGACACAAGACTAGTAACTAAAGTTCAGCAATAAGTTTCAAATGTGGAAATCAAGGATGTTAAATTTGCTTTTAAAATGTCTATTTAGACTACCAATTGAGTTGTCAAGGATATAGTGATGTTAGGTTCTTTCTTGGAGATTCTTAAGGATAAGGTGTATATTATAACTAAAAGGTAGAAAATGGGTCTAGATGACCTACTGAATTCTCTTAGGGGGCTTGGATTATCTTTCAATATGACCTTTTAAAAACTCAAAATGTCAAGATGATGTTTAAAAAAAACCCCATCACTGATTATTTTTCTGTCACAAGAAGAGTCCCCTCCCCCATTATCAACTACTTGATATTACCATGTTTTATTCATATTACTCCATCCTACTGTGGCAGTCAGGTCCAGGAGCTGGTGTAGTGGAAAGAGGAGACAGAGTCAGCAGATCTAGCCTCTAGTCTCAGCTCTGCCACTAACTAGCTGCATGATGTTGGGCAAGCCACTTGCCTCTCTGGGCCTCTGTTTCCTCATCTGTAAAATGAAGAGGTTGAACTAGATGACGTCTAAGGTCCCTTCCAAGTCTAAAATTCTAAAATTCTAAGACAACAAGCCTAAGAGGTAAGCACTTCTTGGCTTTTTTTTTTTTGTCCACCTCACACTTTGCCCAAAATTTCCATGTTATAAATTCACACTATACCACTTCAGGGCTGGTCTTATAGTTGCTTGAATGTTCTCTTCCCCATTAGACTGGGCGTTCCTAGAGAGCAGGGACTGTCTTTTGCCTTTCTCTGTATCCCTAAGGCTTAGCACAGTGCCTGGTACAAACATATATTTGCCTTAAGTATTTAAAAATGTCACACTAGACTCCAGACCAAAGAAAGGGGAGGAGAAAAGAAGGGAGGTAGTGAGGAAGAGGAAACGGGGGGAAAAAAGGGGTTTTGGAGGAGGGGAACGAGGGAGGTGAAGCATCAGGACGTTTTGGAGAATGGCAGGTGCCTGGAACGAATGGTAGGGAGGGTGAAGTTTAAAGGGCAGAACTCTGTCAATTCAAAATCAACCCTGATGGCTCGCACAAGGCCCTGCTGAGTAACACCGTATGCGTCTATGGGGAAGTGATGAGTTAGGGGTACGGGAGGATCTAATGGGGGGGAAGGGGGAGGCGGCTAAAAGGAGGAGGTGGCAGGAAAGGGTGGGGGTGGGGCTCAGATCCCCGGCTGAGAAAGACAGGGAGGCAAGTCCGTTGGTAGCAGCGGGCACACACTTTGCAAGGGCGTGCGTGGGGCAAGCTGAGGGGTAGGGGCGGGGGCGAGGCTAAGGAGGAGGGACGGGCGGGGGAGGGGGTGCCTGCCTGCCCACCTCCTCGTGGCAGGGCAGCCGGGCCCCTCAGCGGCGCGGCCAGGTCAGACGGGCTGCAAAGCCCTGCCGGGAGGCTTAGGCACTCCGCAGGGGCTGCCCGGCCCCAGCCGGAGCCTCTGGCTTAAGGCGGTGGAGACGGAACCGTGCTCAAGCCTGGTCCCCGTCTACTCTTCCGTCCCCGGGCCCATTCCACACCCGCCGCCGCCCGCCTTCCTGCCTCCCTTCCCGGGGCCGGGCCCAGCCCGCCTCTCTCCCCTCCGCTCCCCTCCCCTCCCCTCCCGTGCGCTCCGCGGCGCCCACTCACCCGCCGCTGAGGAAACGGTACCGTCTTTGCGGCCTCTAGGGCTCCGGATTACGAGTGGCCGAAGCCGGTCCTGGAGTTTCGGCGCGCCGTTCGCCCGTGTGATTGATACCGAGGCGCCTGCCTGCTCGCATAGGCCGCAGAGCCAGCCGCGCTGCGCGGGGTGCTCTCGGACGTCCTCCGCTAGGCCGGCGTGCACTGCGGCCCGAAAGAATTGGAGGCGG
This sequence comes from Phascolarctos cinereus, assembly GCF_003287225.1. Taxonomy (NCBI): domain Eukaryota; kingdom Metazoa; phylum Chordata; class Mammalia; order Diprotodontia; family Phascolarctidae; genus Phascolarctos; species Phascolarctos cinereus. The sequence continues at coordinate 229,958,756 of NW_027555736.1, forward strand.
GAACCATAGAGAGCAGCGCCTTCAAGAGTCGCCTCCGTTGAGCGACGCCTCACCACGCAGGAGGCGGATAATCATAGAGAAGGCTGGGTAGGCTAGACGCGCCCGGATCGAAGGGGCGGTAACTTCCGTCGCCCGCCGCCATCTTTGCTTGGGGCCGATTGGCGTTCGCGACGCCTTGACGCCATCTTGAGGTCAAGGTGGCTGCGGGGATGAGCTGCCGAAGGAGCCTCCTGATACACATGACATTGGGCCGTACTTGGGTGGTTGAGCCTCTCGACGAAGCTCGGGCTCCTTTTCCAAAAGGAGGACTCCCTAATAGCCCTTGGGACTCCCTAGCCAGGAGGGGTTGCTGCTAGCTCCCGATGTTGGACTCCAAGAGCCAGCGATCCCAACCAGAAATCAGAGCTCTGGCCACTTTCAGATGTTCCTTCTGCGAGAATTACTTGCCCCAGGTTGTGGTTGGTGAAAAAAAGGAAGAAAGAGAAAAACCAGCAGAGAGGGCTTTAGTGCAACCTTGGGGTCAAAGCTGGAAGGGATATTGGAGGCCCCGGTCAGCTCTGCAAGGCCTGTCAGTACTGGCCAGAGGGCCACAGGCCTGGGTCCTAAGGAGTACGCTCATACCACAGGCCAACAAAAATGCGAGACTGGTGTTGACCCATGTGACTCCTCAGTGAGCTCACTCAGGTTTTGGGGGGGGAAGGGGAAGGGTTTAGTCGGATTTGTGATTTCTTTTGGTGCCCTCTCATTGTAGATAGACCCGTGGTTTTATTTGCCCAGGGAGCCGAAAGGTTAAAATTTTCCCTGGTTCTGACTGCTAATAAGTGTTTGAGTTGAAAGACTGGCATCTTTCTTTAACAACGGTGATATTTGCATGAGATTTGGTAATCATTTGTCTCTCTTTTGGGACCTCCTCCCTAGTTGTGGCTTTATCTCCTTCATCTACATGCTTAGAACCAGGAGGTGAACTGTCCAACCCTTACTTAACCCAAAAGTCAGCTCTGCGACTTGGAGGGTAGGGGCGGAGAGGGAAGGATGAAGGAAGGGGAGTAGGAAGCTGGGATATTTTTGAATAACTGATTGGTAGGAAGTTTTTAGCCATACCTCCAGGTTTTCTGCTGACCTATTTAATTGCTCCTGGTTCTTCTCCCCAATGCCGAGCAATTTTACTAACCTCAAAATGCTTGAAGACAGTTCTTATCATCCCTGACTCACAACCTAAATCTCTTCTCCAGGATAAACATGCTCTTTTCGTTTAGCTGATCTTCATCACAAGACCCCTCATTTTGTCATCCTAACTGATATTCATTTGGGCTTGGAAACAGGAAGACTCATCTTCCTGAGTTCAGATCTGGCCTCAGACACTTAGTAGTTCTGTGACCCTGGACAAGTCACATCACCCTGTTTGTCTCAGTTTCCTCTTCTGTAATATGAGCTGGAGAAGAAAATGGTAAACTACTCCAGTATTTTTGTCAAGAAAACCCCAAATAAAGTTTTGAAAAGTTGGACACTACTGAAACAACCAAACAACAAATACTAAGTACCTGCTAAATTCACTTCACCCACTGATTGATGGTAGAGATACAAAGATAAAACAAAAAGTGGTCTCTGATCTCAAGGAGTTTACATTCTACTGGAAGAATACTTGTAAATGCATTTATTTGATAATTTGAGGAGGAATGTGAACTAATTATTGAATGACATATCTAGGTATTCTAAGAGACAAAGTTAAGGAGGGAGTACATTATGGGCATGGGAGACAGCTTGTGCAAAGTTATGGAAGTAAAAGATGAATATTAGGTTTGGGGAGTGAATAAAAAATAGAGCAGACTAGCTGGAGCATAGAATATGGAAGAGGAATAATTTGAGATGGTTAAGCTGGAAGACTACCAATATAGTAGACTATTTGCCAATATAAAGAGTTTGCATTTAGAGGCAAGGAAGAGCCACTGATAGTTCTTGAAGATGTCTTGATTTAAAAAAAAAAACAAACAACTGGGGTCAGACTTGTAATTTAGAAAAATCGTTTTGGCAAATTTCAAGATATCCCCTCCTGCCTACTCTGGAACCTTGCTCCGTTGATCAGTCTCTTCCTCTAACTCCTTCCCTAATGCCTACAAACATGTTTAAATCTTCCTTAGCATAAAAAAACCCTTTTCTTGATCTTGCCATTCTTCCAAGATTCTAATATATGTGTATATATATACATATACATATACATATATATACGTATATATAATCCTTCGTCTTTCCTGCTAATCTTGTAGAAAAAGCAATCTACACTCTTTGCTTTCAGTTCTACCCTCCTCACCCATTCCTCCCCATGCAATCTGGCTTCCACCCCCAATTTCTGTTGAAACTCCTTTCCAACATCACAAATGACTTCTTATAAATAAACTTCACAGGTACAGGATAGGGAAGAGATGACTGTGCAGTAGTTTGTCTGAAAAAGATCTGGGGATTTTCATGGGCTATAAGCTCAATATGAGCCAGTAGTTTAATGAGGCAACTAAAAAAAGTTAATGCATTCTCGAGCTGCATGAAGAGTAGCTTTTAGGATTAAGGATGTGGCGGCCCTTCTGTACTCTCTGCACTAGGGAGAGCATATCTAGAATAGTTTGTTCATTTTTGGGTACCACAGTTGAAGAAAGATATAGATAAGTCAAGGAGCACACAGAGGACGGCAAACAGAATGGTAAATGTCCTTGAGTATATGTTGTAAGAGGGTCAATTGGAAGAACTGAGAAAGTTTAGCCAGAAAAAGAGAAAACTCAAGTAGGGACATGATAATAGTCTTTAAGTATTTGAAAGGTTGCCTTGTGGAAGAAGTATTAGACTTGTTCAGTTTGGCCTCAGAGAGCAGAACCAAGAAGAATGGGTCGAAGTTACCAGGGGGCAAATTTAGTTTAATGTTCTTACAATTAGAGCCTTCCAAAAGTTGAGTAGGCTTCCTTGGAATGGTGCTAGATTCCCCCTCATTAGAATATTTCTGTGAAATACTGGATGACTCCTTTTGAGTATGGCCTGGACTAAATGGCTTCTGAGTTCCCTTGCAACTTTAAATTCTGTAATTTTCAATGGTCTTTTTTAAAGTCTTCTTTTTGACTTTTTTTACAGCATTTGATACTGTTGACCACTTCCTCCTTCTAGATCAGGAGTTCTTAACATTTTGTCATGGATCCCTTTGACAATCTGGTGAAACCTATGGACCCCTCTTCAGAATGTTTTGGTTTTGGGGTTTTTTTTTGGTGAGGCAATTGGAGTTAAGTGACTTGCCCAGGGTCACACAGCTAGTAAGTGTCAAGTGTCTGAAGTTGGATTTGAACTCAGGTCCTCCTGACTCCAAGGCCTGAGTTCTGTCCACTGTGTCATCTAGCTGCTACCAGAATGTTTTGAAGTTCATAAAATGCATAGAATTACAAAGGAAACCAGTTATATTTAAATACAGGTTATCAAAGTAAAGCAAGTCCATAGACCCTAAGTTAAGAATCCCTGTTCTAGGGGCAGCTACGTGGCCCAGTGGATAGAGCACTGGCCCTGAAGTCAGGAGGACCTGGGTTCAAATCTGGCCTCAGACCTTAGGCAAGTCACTTAACCCCCTATTGCCTAACAAAAAAAAAAAAAGAATCCTTGTTCTAGATATTCTCTTGGCCTTCATTTGGTTCTCCTACTTGTCTGCCTCCTCCTTCATAGTCTTCCTTCTGACCCTAAGTGTGCATTACTCAGAGCTGTAATCCCTCTTCTCTATGGTCTTTGTCCTTTGATAATTAGTTCATTATCATTTCTATGCAAATGACTCCTAAATCTATCTATCCAGTCCTAATCTCCTGAAATCTAGCCGGTATTACCAACTGCCTCCTGAAAATCTCCACCTGGATATCCAGTCAGCATCTCACACTCAACATTTCCAAAATGGAGCTCCTATTTCCCACCAAACCCATCCCTCCTAGAAACTTTTCTGTCTTCCTGTTCTATAGCCAATAGTTTGCCAAATCTTGGAAGTAGCTCTGTGGCACAGTAGGTAGAGAAGTGAGCCTAGAGTCAGGAAGACCTGAGTTGAAATCTGGCCTCAGACATTTCCTAGCTGTATGACCCTGGGCAAGGCACTTAATTGGCCTGCCTCACTATCCCTAAATGTAAATTGGTGATAATAATAACATCTACCTTGAAAGACTGTTGTCAGGATCAAATGAGATAATAGCTGTTAAAAAAAAAAAAAAAGCACTTAGCACAGTGCCTGGCATATGGTAAGCAGTAGCCATATAATGCTTATTCTTTTCCTCTTCCCTGCCTCCACTTCTCTTACATAGTCTACTTGTAAAACTGCCCTAGTAGTTTAGGCCCTCATCACCTTTCCCCTGGATTATTTCAGTAATTTCCTAATTTTGTTTTCCTTATTTCAAGTCTCTTCCCATCACGATCCTCCACATGGCTTCCAAACTGATATGCTTGAAACAAAGATCTGGCTGTATCACACACGTTAGCACTCCGGAATTTCCAGTGGCATAAAATATAAAACTCCTTAATCTGCCATTTAAGGTCCTTGACAACCTGCCTCCCGTCTACCTTTCCAGTCTTAATTTATATTACTTCCTTTTATGCATTCTCCATTCTGGTGAAACTGGCCAGCTAGCTGGTTCCCTGTACACTGCGTTCATCTCCTACCTCTGTGCATTTGCATAGGTGATTTGTTGGGTCTAGAATGTACTGTCTTCAACTTTACTTTGTAAAATGTTTAGTTTCCTCCAAAGCATTGATGAGTCCTACTTTTCCTGATTCTGTCTCTCAAAGTTGTTAGCACTTTCTCCTTTTTGAAATCACTTTATATTACTTAATATATATACTTTGTATTTATTTACTTATTTTTGTCTTTGTAACCTTATCCCCAGCACCTGGCACATAATAAATGGTATTAAATAAATGTTTGTTGAATTAAATTGAAAGACTTGTCTTTGGGCCCTCTTCTCATAATCTCTGTCTTGGCAGTCATTAACTCCTCCAAATCCCAGCTAAAATTCTACCTTATACAGGAAGCCTTTCGTGATCCCCCTTAATTCTAGTACCTTCCCTCTGTTAATTTCCTATTTGTCCTGTATATAGCTTGTTTGTACAGTTATTTGCATGTTTTCTCCATTAGATTTTGAGCTCCTCTAATAACAGGGACCATCTTTTATTTTTCTTTGTATCCCCAGCATTTAGCATAGTGCCTGGCATATAGTAGATGCTTAATAAATATTTATCAACTGACTGACAACTAAACTATCCCTACATGAATAGGACCCTTAAGGTATGATTCTGCCCAGTAAGCAAAAAAGAGAAATAGATTTACACTGAAAACTTTTGCTGAGTCTAAATCAAACAATTCACTTTTGCTGTTTTGTTTTGTTTTGCATTGTGTATGGTGAATATATACACAAAGAGAACCATAACTCCTACTGAGTAGCTGTTATTTATGATCACTGAATGTTATGATGTAATTTATTATTGCTTTATAGATTTTCAATTGAAAAAAATCAGGAAAAAATTTACCTACTAGTCTACCAACACTGATAAAAAATGAATTGAATAGTTGTTAACATAATTATTGTTTACAAATATCCCCTATACCCCAGTAATATGTGTTTGTCAAAAATAATGAAGTGCATGGTTCTTATTAAAAATGTTAATATTTTAGTCAGAACAAAAAGGGTTTTATACCATCAAAAATGAAATAAAAATAGTTTAAATATTGTTTATTTCACTTTTGTATTGTCCTTTTTAATTTTAATTTTGTATTGTCCTTTTTAATACACTTAATTTAATTACATTTTCCTTTTAATTTTGTATAAGCATCATAGAGTAGTACTTTAAAAAAATCCTAGGTTCAAGTCCTGCTTCTGACACATACTGATTGTGTGACCCTAGAGAGTAATCACTTGAACTCTCAGTGTTATAGATAACTCTAAGACTTTACGTTGCAGAAAAGGTGCCAGGCTGTATTAGTAGAAGGAATTTCTTTATTTGAGAATTCCTAAATCAAAGAGATCACAAGTCTACTTTATATATCTTATAATACATACATATGTTCATAATTTATAAATAATTTTTTACAAATAAATATAAATGGTATAGTCATAGAAAAATTTGGTTGATAGAGGTGCACAATCAAAAGGTCTGGAGACCACTATTCATAAAGAATTATAGCAGTTCTTTGTTTTTTCCATTTCTTTTCCTTGGAGCACTTAGTAGCACTGCCACCAGGGGGTGGGGAAGGAGCAGTGAAAAGATAATTAAAACCTGCCATTTTCCTATGTAATAGAAAATGGTTTGATGAATTATGCTGGATGGTTGAAAAAGAATCCTGACGTTATCTGTCACAGGGCTAATGACTTCAGGTGATCAGCTTAATGTACACCCAGAAGCCTGCTGGTGAAAAGATCTTGTGTCCTTGTGTGGTTTTGCATGCTTTAGGGACAAAAGAGAAGGAAAAACAGGTGTGAGGAGAAAATAGATATTCTCTCTTTTACTTCCAGTTGAAAGTTTTTAAGAAAGCCGTATTTTGACAACTTCCTATATTAGAGTTGACAGAAATATATGTAGGAGAGTTGGTTTCTGACCCTTCCCCCTGCCCAGGATGTAATACTATGAAGCAAGGGGTATTTAAGGAGGGATTTAGGGGGAAAGATGTATCAACAGACTATATTCCCTTTTCCTTGAAGGAATTAGACAAGCCACTGATGTGCTTATCACCTGTCATCCCTTTACAAAGTGTCAAGGTGTTTTCCTTCACTGAATTTAAAGGAGAATGTGATTATAGGCCCTACTCTGAAGACTTAAAAAGCTAAGCTCACCAGCTCTGGGAGTCATTCTAGCTGGGAGCCAGCAGTTGAAGAAGAACTCAACCCACGAAAGGGAATCACCCCTTTGAGGATAGGGGAAAGGAAGATGTCTCTTTCTTCCCCCACCACCTTTGGCAGTAGCTTGTGGTAAGACCTACAGAGCAGTAAACAATGACAAACACTCTCTAGACTAGAGATTCTTAACATTTTTTTTTCTCATAGACCCCGTTGGCAACCTGGTAAACCCTTCTCAGATAAAGGTCTTACATGCATAAAATAAAACCAACTATACCAAATACTACTTTCAAAGTATTTAAAATACATGGACCCCAGGTTAAGAACTCCTGTTTTAGCTAGACCCAAGTGTTCAAGCAGCCTCAAAATGGACTCGAGAACTACTTCATGCAATCTAGAATCAGGCTGCAGAGTGAAATAGTTCTTAATAACCCAATTGAGCTACCCACCCAGCAGAGACCTTGTACACTGGTACTCCATAAGGAGAGAGTGGATATGTTAATGTTCTGTAGTACTAGAAGTGTGAGTTTTCCCTGTGTTCCATACAATGTGTACTCTTTAAGTTTGTGTCCATTCTTCCTATGGATGTTCTGTATATCGATGGAAGGACTATGGAAAGACAGGCATAATACATTGTTGGGGATGCTGTGAACTGATCTAATCATTTTGAAAAATAATTTGGAATTAATTGGGTTGGATTGGAATTATTAAATTGTTTTATAAAGAGACTAAATTGTTCATATCCTTTGACCCAAACCTACTAACTACTAGTTATATAACTAGGTCAATACTCCAAGGAAGTTCAAAGACAGGATAAAGTCCCATATATTCCAAAATGTTTATAGCAATACTTTTTGGGGGTAGCAAAAGATGTAGGAGGGGCAGCTAGGTGGCGCAGTGGATAGAGCACAGGCTCTGGAGTCAGGAAGACCTGAGTTCAAATCCGGCCTCAGACACTTGACACTAGCTGGGTGACCCTGGGCAAATCAGTTAGACCTGATTGCCTAGGCAAAAGGAAAAAAAAGATGTAGGAAAGAACCAAATTCGTTCTCATTGATTGTAGAACAGCTGATTTAATTGTGCTATGAGACTGTAATAGAGTTTCATTCCTGTAACTTGTGCCGTAACAAATGATGAATATGAAGAACTCGGAGAAACTTGAGAAGTGTTGTCTGGCCTCTAAGGTCCGAGGTGCAGTCCAGCTATACTGTAAGTCTGTCTATGAACTGATGTAAAAGGAAGAAAACAGAAGCAAGAAAATGCTATGCACAATGATATCGTTGTGTAAGGGAAAATAGCACTGAGATACATCGTAATTCAGACTAACATAATGAATATTTTTCCAGAGGATTGGCAGTGAGATACTTGCCTCTTCCCAAGAGAGCACTTGTGGACCTCACATTTCAGAATACTGCATAGATGTATAGGATTGTTCTGCTTAACTATTGTTCTTTGTTAAAAGTGAGGGGTCTGGAGTAGCTAGGTGGCACCGTGGATAGAACACCTGCCCTGCAGTCAGTAGGACCTGAGTTCAAATCTGGCCTCAGACACTTAACACTAGCTGTGTGACCTTGGGTAAGTCACTTAACCCCATTGCCTAGCCAAAAAACCAACAAACATGATGGCTCTGTGATTTGGTGGGCTGGTACTGAGAAGTAAAGGTGGTTTTTAAAAAACGTCAATAAAACAATACTTCTGGTGTTAGCATTGATTACTATTATTTAGAGTCCCAACTTGCTTCTTGATGGGCTTAAGAATTTTCAGGTAGTAGAGGGGAGGAGGGACCAAACACTACTTTTGACATGTTTTGAAAGTGCTAAATTATATATAATTTTTCACTAAATTCATCCCAACATCCCGACAAGTATTTACCATGCAAAAGATCCTACGTTTGGTACTGATAACATAAAGGCAAAAATGAAGTACTGATAGTACATGAAATGAAGTTCTTCAGTTTGGTACTGATAATACCAAGACAAAAATGAAGTAGTCCTGGCTTTCAAGGACTTACATCCTACAGGAGATTGTAATATATACTCAATAGAGCCCAAACAAATGGGGAAAATCAGAGGAAGTTTTGCAGGAAGTGGCATTTGTTTAGCCTTGAAGAACGCTGAGGATTCTAAAAGGTGGAAGAAAAAGGTAACTCTAGCAATTGGGTACAGTATGTGAATCGGCATTCCTAGTTCAGTATCCTTCATCTAATTTTTCTAAGGATAAAAGTATAGAATTCAACTAAATTATGTTGTAACATTTCCACATTGCTTCTAAGCATATTTTTATTCTATTGATTTTCTATGCAGATATTAATCTTCCCTAAATGTCCAACTCACTGCTTTAGTCAGAAGTGGAAATAATTCCAGCTGTTTGAAAGTCTATGCCATTGGGACATAAGTTCTTTTTAAGTGAACAGAAGAGACTCAGGTCAGAGAGGATCATTGCTAGAAGGTTGGCCACCTGGTAATGAACTTGATAAACAGTAGGCTTCTGGTCACATGATAAGATGGAGGACTAGACATTTTCTCTGCTCCTCTCAGACCTCTCCAAAACAGAAATTGTATGCCAAAGATAAAGAAATTTATTTAGGTTGTTTCCATGATTTAGGACACAAAACCCAAAAGAAGTTAAAAAAAAATGAATTGATATCCACACTGAGCTCATTTGGCTCCCCTCTGCTACACCCCTCGAAATTAGTATCAAGGCTGCACAAGCCAACCCACATAGGCTGTCAACAAAGCCTAACCCCACCCCCTAGTCTTCCCCTTCTCTTTCCAGTGCTATGGAGATCCTGGTTCCAGACTGGGGAAGTCTACTCAATACAAAACAGATAACCAGCCTGGTGACTGATAACCCCAGAGCAACAGCACTTACAAAGCTCTGACTATTGGTGCTGGGGAGGACAGTCCCCTAGCACCAGCATGGCTGTTCTCTGAGTTGCCAGTGTGGGGCCAGAAAATTGAAGAACAGAGGAAGCCCGCCAGGACAACTGTTCAGGAAGTGAGGGAGTGGTGGTGGTGCAGTACTCCACCAAGCTGGAGGGAATGAGCTCAGCATCCATCTGGGACTAATTCTGTGTACACAAAAGTCACCTGGGGCAGAGACTTAGGCTAGTGAATGAGTGATACCTAGTGTGGAAAGTGGCAGAGTTGCTTTAAGATCTGGCCCCCAAAGAAACCACCATCAGAAGGAACAGAGTCAAAATGAGCAATAGGGAGGGAATAATTAAAAGGGGCAAAAAGGACTGAAGTTACCAAAGATCTCAGGAAGAAGAAAATCAAAGGCCTTGAATATGAGCAAATAAATCAACAGAGAAAACATTGATGATAGAAGGGAAATGGCCTCTAGATCTAGCAAATGAGTTGTGACATCTGTACAAATGCTGCAAAACAAAGGACCACAATCCAACACCAGAAGACAGAAGACCTTATGGAACATGAAGAGAACCTGGAACCACGACGCGCGGTTCCTCTGGTTCAAAAGAAACATGAGATTGAGGAAGACAGAATTTCTCTCCAGCACAGCACAAATAATGGGCAGAATAGAAAAACTGAAATCTAAGATAGCAAGTTTCACCAAAGAACGAATTGTCCGTATGTCTCACTGTTGGGCCCCGGCTCGTCAACTGTAGAATTCTGCTAGAGTTGGTCCCAATTGATGCTGACAAATCAAAGATTGGGTCTATATGCCCAAAAGTACAGTGTCTACCTTCCTGTTGACACTCTCATGACTTTCTTAGGGAACTTCGGACTCATACCAAGTCCTCACTCAATCTCTTCTGTGGATTAGAAAAAAAAAATGCTTCTATAACTTTTTTCTTTTTCAAGACCCAATTGATGATCCCATCCTTCATAATTCCCCACTCCCTTTTGAAAACACGTTCAAATTGGCCACATCCAAAAATGTGTGGTCTCACTCAGCATGTTAAGTCTATTATTATCTCTGTGTCATGAGGTAGGTAGTATATTTCATCATTGGTACTATTGAATCATGGTTGTTCATTGCCTTCAGAATGCTTAAGTCTCTTGAGGATGTTGTCCTTTATAGTATTGTCATAGAATAAATTGTTTTACTGGTTTTGATCCCTCCACTCTGCACCAGTTTATGCAAATTTTTCCATGTTTCTCTGAAACTGTACTTTTCAATAATTTCTTATGGTGCAATAATAATATTCCATTACATTAATGTAGTATATATATTTTTAGCTATTCTCCAGTTGATGGGCACTCTCTTCATTTTCATTTCTTTGTCACCACAGAAAGAACAGTTATATATATCTTTTACAGGTCCTTTTCCTTTTATCTCTTTGGGGTATATAGTCTGCCATGCTGTTCTTACCTGATAATTGCTTTCACCTCTGGTACTGAGTCAATTTTACCTTTAAGGAGGGATGGCTCTGCTCACTAGACCATCTCCCAGAAGATGTCTTGATTGCCTTCAGAGGAGTCTAGGTGATCTAGAAAAGGGCTTCTTAAACTTTTTCTACTTGCAACCTTTTCACCTGAGAAATTTTTACGTGACCCTGGGTATATAGGTATATAAAATAAGTATACAAATCAAACATTTACTGATAATAAATCAAAAAGAAATTTATTTTAAAACTATTCTTCAGTATACTTGTAATTTTGCCATTATTAAAGACGAAAGCAAATTTGCATACTAATGATATGGATGGGCTTATTTATTTTTACATAAAGAATTAAATGTTGGTGGAATATTTGGCATTGCAGGACATAGAGCATATTCAGTGTTTTTCAGAGTTGATCGATATTTTGATTTTATAATTGCCAATGCTGAGAGCACCACTTTCCATAAATACATAGTACAAAATGGCAGAAGTATGTTCAGGGCTATTTCAAAAATTGTTAGAAATTCTGTCCTAATCCCAAGCTAAATAAAATTCATTTAACAATTTTTTAGGAAACTCAAATTTTAAACCTGTGTTACTTGATACCTTGACAAATTCTTGTTGAACTTTTAATGGTAGATAGCTGAAGTTTTTTATTTCAGTTGAGTATGATTTATGAACCCAACTTAATTTTTTAGAATCAAAATTTGAAGGGAAGTATTGCTGAAACCATGTCTCCAGCACTTCAGATGATCAATTTTAACTCTTACAATTAAATCTTTGGGAAGGTTATTTTCAATTATAAAATCATCTGTAGCTGTAAACATTTCTAAAGAACCATTTTCCACTCTATTCTTCCACATGTTAACTTTTTTAGTAAAACTTTGAACTTTATGTTTTAACATGTTACAATTTTTTCCTTGAAGTGATGTTTAAATCATTGTTTTTCAAAAATATCCAACAAATAACAGTTTTGAAAGCCATAAGTCATCGTGAAAAAAAATAACGAAATCAGATTTCTGCTCAGTCAAAAATAGAACAACCTCATCTTGAAAGCTACCTTACCTCTGCATGTAGTTATAAGCTTTTATAATTGAAGTCCATGTCTCCAAAAATTTGAAAACAAACAGCTGTTAAGAGCATGGCTTTTAATGAAGTTAATGTTTTCAATAGTATTGCCAAGCACAACATCTAACTCTGGTGATATTTTTTTGACTATGAGTGCCTCCCAGTGGATTATGCAGTGAGCAAAAATGATATGTTCATTGCCACCAGCTTTAACTTTTGCTACAAATCCAACATTCTCACCCATCATTGCTCCAGCACCATCTGTGCAGACTCCAACACAATTTTTCCACTATAAACCTTCATTTGTGAAAAATCCATTGACTTTAAGATATATATCTTCCAGGGCAGCTAGGTGGCGCAGTGGATAGAGCACCAGCCCTGAAGTCAGGAGGACCTGAGTTCAAATCCAGCCTCAGAACCAAACACTTGACACTTACTAGCTGTGTGACCCTGGGCAAGTCACTTAACCCCACTGCCCAACCAAAAAAAAAAAAGATATATATCTTCCACATTTCTCTGGGATGGTTTTCATTTAACTGATAACCCCCACTCAAAAAGTGTTGTTAGCTTGGGCTGTTATACCAGAGTTTATATTCTCCTTGCATGGCTTTCAAGAACCGGGGTCACCTCCACGTGACAAAGCCAAGATGTTGCCAAGGCTTTTAATGGAGGATTTGTATGTTATGAAAAGCCTATAATCACCTCAACAGCCTTGTCGCGATTTAGTCAACACAAATGTGGAACATAGGCGTAAAGGTGTTAACATTATTTAGGAGTGGTACCTGTGCACCAGAGGACAACACCCGATCCTACAGAGCCAAAAAAAAAAAATCAGCGTGCTCATTAGTGCTCATTTCAGAAAAAAAAAAAAGATATATCTCTTCCCGTCTTCTGTGCCCTTCCAAAGGGCAATGAAACAATAATTCCTCATGTATGCTTCCTTCATAAACATATCCTACATAAAGTAACAATTGTGCCATGTTAGAAATATCAGTTGTTTCATCTAACGGAATTGCAAACTTTGGGCTGCCCTTAAGCTTGATAATAACCTGCTGGAATTGTCATTACTAATTTCAGAAATTCTTTTGGAAACAATATCATTCAATAAAGGAATCTGATGAATTTCATCCTCATACTTTTTCCCGTGAACTATTTCTGACATTTTAATAGCCGAAGGTAACACGAGAACTTCTCCTGTCATGTAGGTTTTTTTGCAATTAAATAAGAAGTTTGGTAAGATACAAGTAAATTTCATTAACAGTAACAAATTTCTCAAAATATTTGTTTTTCTTCATTTGAAGATTTTAAAAGTCGTTCAAAATATTCTTTTGGTTTATTGCAGTATGCTGCATGCTTGGTATTAAGATGTCATTTTAGTTTGGCTGGTTTCATTCTCTCCGCAGCCAAAAAACTTCATTTCAAATTAAGCAAAGAGGTTTTTCCACACCACCATCATTATTAGAAGTAAATCCACTATCCAGCCTCAGACCAAACACTTGACACTTACTAGCTGTGTGACTCTGGGCAAGTCACTTAACCCCAATTGCCTAAAAAAAAAAAAAAGTAAATATACATTGCAAAAATGATTTGACATATTTTCTCTTTCTTGTCAATTTAGGTGTACTGCAACCTACTAGTGAAGACTCTGCCACACTGTCATCGGTATTTTTACCTTTTCTGTCCAAATTTAGTCATTTATCCATAACTGAAAAATATTTTTGTCCTTAAATATTGCTAATAATTTCTCAAATAAATACAAGCTTTAGTTTATGAGATTATATTTGTTTGTGCTTAATTTAAAAAATTGACGTTCACACACATATATACACATACAGCGGTGATGGTGGAAAAATACTATTAAAGGACTTATGTATTTACTTCAATTAAACAGTTATGTTTCTGTAAAAGATCATGCTCATCCACCTTTGGTGTCCACCTGTTACCCAACTCTCACCTGTGGCTCCAAAAAGCTATAGCCTGCTCTACAGCCAAACCCTAGTAAAACTGTCCAGGCAGATGGACTAAACCAGGTTGAGGGTAACCTACAGGCCTCAAACCTGTTGGTGAATTATGGGGACGTCTACCCCAAGCATGTGATGACTTCCCTGGAGGGATGGGCAGCTGGGAACAATTTGTTCCAGTGGCCAAGAAGCAGATGTAGAACACTTAGAGCTTGATCAGACATTGAAGATGCAAGGTCGTCCACTATATCCTGGGCCACTGCCAATTGTTTTGACTTTTGTCACGTCACTGGACTTTGATAACTCTGCGAGAAAGAGTGAAGTTGATGACCTTTGTGCAACTCTGACTAACTTAAATCCAATTCACTTGCAAGTCAAAACATCACTCCTTGATGTTATCGATTCTCTTTGAAAACAAAGGACAAACAAGAACAACATTGACCTTCTCGTGACACTGTACATGATCCATGACTTCTACACATAACACACCAGCGCTCCCTCTTCAGCTCTGACTCTTGGAATTCCTGGTTTCCTTTAGTCCTCAACTTAAGCTCTACCTTCTACACGATGCCTTCCCTGATGCCTCTCAGCTGCTAGTGTACTCCCTTCCCAATACTACCTCACATTCATTTTAGGTGTGTGTGTTTTGTAAACATACATGTTAGCATTGTCTTCCCCTCCAATCTCCCATCTTCAATTGCCCTTCAAACACTTCAAACTGGATGTCCAGTAGACGTCTTAAACTAAATATGTCCAAAACAGAACAAATTATCTTTCTTCCTAAATGCATTCTCACCTTCTACCTTTCCTAGTATTGTAGAGGGCAACACTATTCTCCCAGTCTCTCAGGGTTGCAGCCTCAGAGTTATCTATCTCACTGTCTATCACGCTGTCTTTCAACCTCTGTATTTAGGCTGTTGCCACGGCCTGTCAATTTTACCTCTGCAATATGTCTCAAATGTGCCCCTTCTTTACTGTAATACTGCTATGATTCTGGTGCAGCCCTTCATCATCTCATACCTGTTATTGGATTTGATTGCCTCATTTCTCCCCACTCCTATTCATCCTCTATTCAGTCACCATAGTGATTTTCCTAAAGTGCAAATCCAACCACTTCACTCCCCTATTCAGTAAACTCCAGTGACTCTCTGTCACCTCCAGGATCAAATTCAAAATGCACTGTTGGCATTCAAAGCCCTTCATAACCTAACCCTCTTACCTTCCCAGTCTTCTTGCATTTTACCCCCCATTTGATTCCACAGTTTGATCCAGTGACATGGGGCCCCTGTCTGTTCCATGAACAAGATAGATACTCTCTCTCCTCTCTCTCTCCTCTCTCTCTCTCTCTCTCTCTCTCTCTCTCTCTCTCTCTCTCTCTCTCTCTCTCTCTCTCTCTCTGTCTTAGCTCTGGGCATTTTCTCTAGCTGTTTCTTCAGGTCTGGAACTCTGCCTCTCATGCCATCTTCTGCCTCCTCAACTCTACCTACTGATTTTCCTAGCCCATCTATTACTGGAAGCCTTTCCTAGCCCCTCTTAATTCCATATTCTTAATACGGAATAATTCTTATTTATTTCATATTTTTCCTGTATATAACTTGCTTTGTATGTATTTGTATGCTGTCTCCCTCATTAGATTGTAAGCTCCTTGAGGACAAGGACTGTCTATTGCCTCTTTTTGTAGCCCTGGTGCTTAGCACAGTGCTGGCACATAATAGGAGCTCAATTAAATGTTGATAGATTGATTGATTAGAATGTAATATCTCTGAGGGCAAGGACTGTTTCACTTTTTGCTTTTATCTCTATCTCCAATCACTTAACCACAGAACCTGAAAAATAACAATTATTTAATAAAGTTGATTGATTGATTGATTTATAGACTACATAGTATCTTCAACAACAGTCAAAAAGTACTTTGACAACCAGTTGTCTTTTATGTGGGTCAGTTCTTGGAAAAGAGCACCAAGCTTCTAACACATGCATAGTCATGACAGCAAAGTGGTACTGTGCAATACCACTTTTAGGTTTGTATCCCAAAGAGATCATACATGGGAAAAAGACACACATACAGAAATATTTATAGCAGCTTATTTTGTGGTGGCAAAGAATTGGAAGTTGAGAGGATGCCCATCAGTGGGGGAATGGCTGAAGAAGCTGTGGTATAAGAATGTAATGCCTGTGCAAGTCACTTAACCCCAATGGCCTCAAAAAAAAAAAAGAATGTAATGGAATACTACTGTGCTATAAGAAATGATGAGCAGGTAGACTTCAGAAAAACCTGGAAAAACTTATATGAACTGATGCTGAGGAAAGTGAGCAAAACCAGGAGAACATTGCACACTGTAACAGCCACATTGTGTGATGACTAACTTTGATAGACTTATCTCTTCTTAGCAATACAAGGATCTAAAACAACTGTAAAAGACTCATGATAGAGAATGCCACATCCAGAAAAAGAACTATGGAGTCTGAATGCAAATTGAAGTGTACTATTTGCTCTGTTTTTTTTTCTTTTTTTTTTTTTCTTCTTTTGTGGCTTCTCCCATTGGTTCTAATTCTTCTTTACCTCATGACTAATTTGAAAATAGGTTTAATATGAATGTACATGTAGAGCCTGTATCAAGTTACTCAGTCTTGGGGGTGGGGGGACGAGAGAGATGGGGAGAAAATTTGGAACTCAAAATCTTATAGCAATGAATGTTGAAAACTAAAAATAAATAATTTTTTAAAAATGTAATTGGGAAATATTTAACAAAATAAATAAAAATACAAAAGAACATAGCTAATGTTAATATGGGGCCTTCTAGGCCAATTTGCAGCTCACAAGGGATCTTTACTACCCTTTAGTTGCTCTGGTTCACCACTTTTTGATACCACTGCCTTAGATGATCCTCAGGTCATCTCAGATAGATGTAAAAATGGCGTCAAAACCACTCCATTTGGCTCTGATACCACTGCCTTAGATGATCCTCAGGTCATCTCAGATAGATGTAAAAATGGCGTCAAAACCACTCCATTTGGCTCTGAACCTTTAACTAGGTACAAACACTTAAAAATGGAATCAAACAATGGAATTGAGAGTGCGTAGGGCCTGTCCTTTTTTAAATCAGTCAAAGCAACTATGTTGCATACTAGGTCATGTCCTAAGTACTTCATATAAAAAGGAGACATGATTGGGGCAGCTAAGTGACGCAGTAGATAGAGCACTGGCCCTGGATTCAGGACAATTTGAGTTCAAATCTGGTCTCAGACACATGACACTTACTACCTATGTGACCCTGGGCAAGTCACTCAACCCCATTGCCTAGCCAAAAAAAAAAAAAGGACACATGATCTCAGACTCAAGAAAGAAGAGATTCTAAGCCTCTGGATTCCAAAGGTTGGTAGAATCATGAATAAAAGAAAAGAATGAGTTATGACAGAGAAGAGAAATACTAAGGAGAATCCTTCTCTCTGTAGGTATTGGCCTGAGAAAAGTTCCAAAAGAAGGTCTACGCTAACTACTAACAAACTTCTTATGTTGTCCTCAGTCACTCTGTTTTACCAGGAAGGTTTTTTTTTGCTAATTTCTGATTATAGTAATCTTTTTTGGGGGGGGAGTATGCTAATTAATTTTCAGACAGTTCCATTAACACATTCCCAGCCTGAGTCTTGTCTATCTATCGACAATATAATCTGCCATTTTGTCACCCAAATGTTTCCAGTATACTGAATTTTGCCTTAACCACAAAAAGGCCAGAGGTTGTCTAAAAGATATAAATGTAGGTGTTAGGAATTGTTCCTAACTGGGGGCTCAGAGCAATTATGATTGAACTAAAAACTTTTCATCTAAAATAAATTCCTTAAGCCAAAGAAAAAGAAACTAAGTGGACCACTGGAGGCCATTAGGGGCCATTAGAGACTCCTGGGCTTAAAATGAGCTAATCATCTGAATACTGTTACATAGAGATTCTAGATGAGCCACCAGAACGTAGCACCTGGAACACCAATCCTGTCACATACGTGGCCCTCAGAACATCTACCTCAGACTCAAGACACTCTGTGTGTGTACATCAACCTAAGACCATGGCTTGTAAGCCCCAACAATCGTGTTTATTTCCCCCCCTAGTCAGACAGGAGGCCACAATCAGTTCAAAGCAAAGACATTTAATGAAAAAACATGGTAAGAAAAGTTGCAAAAGAACATTTCCCTTCACAAATCTGGGGTATACTCTTCCATAAATACACATATCAACATTGGGAAAAGAGAGTACAGATAGGGAGCCTGAATGAAGGGCATTCATTATGTTAGGAGCACTTGTGGAACATATGGAGGGACAACTCAGCACCATCAATGTCTTCTGATGATATCGTCACTTTGCTATCATCGAGCAATTACCATGTTGGGAATTGATTCCTGCTAGCAGCTTTTGGGTTTCTTTTCAGGACCACTTGATGATCATCTCAACTCCAATCTGCTAGGTGTTCAATGCTAGAACCTCTCTTTGACAAGAGTAGAAGGACAGCTTTTTAATCAGAGCTAACATATCCAGCTAATGAAAGCCAGGCTGCATGCTCCCAGGCTAAGACTGTACTTTCTTTTTGATTCCTCTTTTTGTATAAAGATATTTTAGACAACTGTCTCATTTGGGGTGAAACTTTCCCAAGATCCTCTCTGCCTTAGCAGTCAAATGAACTTGAGTGAAAGGAAAAAGGTAAGCCAAGGAGGCAAGGTCATTATTTTCCATTCTGACCTTAAGAATTATATATTTTTTCCTGTTTTTTTTTTTTAGGCAATTGGGGTTAAGTGACTTGCCCAGAGTCACACAGCTAGTAGGTGTCAAGTGTTTGGTCTGAGGCCGGATTTGAACTGAGGTCCTCCTGACTTCAGGGCCGGTGCTCTATCCACTGTGCCACCTAGCTACCCCCTTAAGAATTATATATCATACACATCTGTCAGCAGCAAAATGCCACCATTATGGGAACTATATTTTAGCTAGTGGAAAAACCATGTTGTATGCCTACTTAAGTAAGAACTTAAAAAGAAATAGATAGAACATTTGTTTAAGCTCTTATTATATGTTAATTCCCTATGCTAAATTCTGGGGATCCAAATACAAGCAAGCAAGACAGTCCTGCCCTCCAGAAGCTCACATTCTAGTTGGGGAAATCAGAAAAGAGGCAGCTGGAAAGGGGAAAGTGGGGAGGAAGCATGTATGATAGAAATGGCCTGGAGGTGGTGTGGAGGCCTGATTCAAGTCAAGAGATGGCAAAAGCTTACCTATCAAAACCTTACCTGTCATCACAGGGGCAGAATTCAAGGTTGGGGCATGTGTGGGGTGAGGGGCAGGGGAATTGGGGATGATTGCTAGAGAGCAGAAATAGTATGGAAATATCAGGGAAGAGTAAGAATATTTAATGTAAATGCTGCAGCATGAGAAGGGTACAGATTTTGGTCCTATAGCTAGGGCAGTCTGAAAAAATGTTTAAATGTAATCTCTGTTTTAAATTTAAAACAATTAAATTAAAAAATATTAAACACCATATATATATATGTACATATATATACATGCCTACATACATATACATGTATTTATAAATAACATGCTGCTGAGAGTTGAGGATACAAAGGCAAAAACAAAACAGTGTTTGCCCTCAAGGAACTTAGATTTTGCTGGGATATAACAGGAACACAGAGAAGTAAATACAAATTAAGTCAGACAGAGAGAAAGTACTAATAACTAGGAAAAGCTTCCCAGAGGAAGTGGTACCTAATTTGACCCTTAAGGGAAGATAAAAGGGGCAGCTAGGAGGCACAGTGGATAGAGCACTGGCCCTGGATTCAGGAGGACCTGAGTTCAAATCCGACCTCATACCAAACACTTGACACTTACTAGCTGTGTGACCCTGGGCAAGTCACCTAACCCCAATTGCCTAAAAACAAACAAACAAACAAACAAACAAAAAGGAAGATAAAGATTCTAAGTGGAGATGAGAAGAGTGTATTTCAGGCTTGAGAGACATCATATCCTGAGCAAAAGGATATGGAATGCCAAGTTTGGGGAATAGCTGCTAAGCCTCTTTGGCTGGAACAAGGAGTATGTGAAGAAGAGTAATATGAGAAAAGTATGGAGATACTTATCAGATCATAGATTTAGAGCTCATAGGAACCTTTGGAGAGCATATAATCCAATTTCCTTATCATGATGAGGAACTTCAGTTCTTCATCGATATTCAATGACTTACCCAAGGAAAGACTGCTGTATAGGCAAGACTTGACTCTAGGTCCTCTGATTCCAGATTCTACATTAGCTTCTGCATTTCTGTTGGGTGAGCAACCTAGTCACTCAGGTTTACAACCTTGTCATCATCCTTAATTGTTCACTCCCCCTTACTGTTCATATCCAATCAGTTGCTAAGTCTTGTCAATTCTACCTTCGCAACATCTGTCGCATCTCTCTTTTTCTCTCCTCTCACAGCGTCACCGGCTTAGTTAAGGTACACATCATTTCTCACATCAACTATTTCAATAATCTCCTACTCCTGTAGGGTTAGGCAAAGGGGTCACACAGTTAGTAAGTGTCAAGTGTCTGAGACTGAACTTGAACTCAGGTCCTCCTGACTCCAGGGCCAGTACTCTATCCACTGTGACACCTAGCTGTCCCCAACTTCACATTTCATTGGGGAAAGAAACAGTATCAGCACAGATGAGCAAATACAAAATACACAGTAGTTTGAACAGGGAAGGGATATGGATATCTTTAGCGTAGAAGGTGTAGTGTAGAAGCATTGAAAGAAGCAAGGGATTTTAGAAGGTAGAGATGAGTAGGAAGTGCATTCCAGGCATGGAAGAACAGCGTGGGTGTGGATTATGTGGAGGAGAGTCCAGCAAACCTGTGCAACCTGGGTTTCAGGCCCATTTACATAAAATTCTCCTCACTGCTAGAAAATTACTACTCACAGCTCTGTGCCTGTTTGAGTGGGGCTGGTAGGAGCTTAGGAGAGGAAAGACCATTTATTTTTCTGCTTTCCACGTTTGAGAGAGGACACACACACACACACAGTTCCAGGCTTTCTTAACAGAGAGGTCCGTGCTGGGAAAGAAAGACTCTGGGAAGAAGCCAACATGTAGGGGAACCAACATTTTGATCATGTCTCTGTTACCAATTTACCACACTAGAGACTTTAAGTAATTTCTTTCTTTTTTTTTTTTGGCTAGGCAATGGGGTTAAGTGACTTGCCCAGGATCACATAGCTACTAAGTATTATGTGTCTGAGGACGGATTTGAACTCAGGTCCTCCTGAATCCAGGGCTGGTGCTCTATCCACTGAGCCACCCAGCTACCTCGGTAATTTCTTTTTTGGATACAATTGAGTCCTCTATCTCCCTCTGTCTCTGTCTCTGTTGAGCTGAGATATCTTACTCTCAATAGGATAGTACATTCACTCTGTACATTGTCTGGTATAGTCTCATCTGTGTAACTTCTCTTCCTTCTGTTTGATACTGGTTTGGATAAATAGGCTCATCTACTATTTACTATGTGTGATGATTTTTGTGTAACTGGCATGTGGTGGAGAGTTAAACTTTCATATATAGCTTGGAGGATTCCTTCTTCATTAAATGGATAGCAGCTAGAAGTGTAGCTTGAACTTAAAAAATATTTTTCCTACACTAACAATATATGGGGGGATGGGGTGGAGCAGATAGATATAATTCTAACCCACTATC
The DNA here is from genome assembly GCF_003287225.1 of Phascolarctos cinereus. Lineage (NCBI taxonomy): Eukaryota > Metazoa > Chordata > Mammalia > Diprotodontia > Phascolarctidae > Phascolarctos > Phascolarctos cinereus. Next base: position 229,980,665 of record NW_027555736.1, read on the forward strand.
TCTCTTGGAGGAGAACAGAGCAGCCAGCCTCATAACTCTAATCTCCTGCTCCCCTCCTGACAGAAGTCAACCTCTCTCTCTGGCTATGCACCAGATCCTGTTGAAAGAACTCAATGAGATTGCATATACATGAATACATAGCTGTTGTTCAGTCATTTTAGTTGTGTCCAACTCTTCATGACCCTATCTGGGGCTTTCTTGGCAAAGATACTGTTTGACATTTGCTTCTCCATCTCATTTTACAGATGAGGAAACTGAGGCAAACAGTATTAAGTGACTTGCCCAGGATCACACAACTAATAAGTGTCTGAGGCCGTATCTGAACTCAGGTCTTCCTGATTCCACCAGGCCTGGTGTTGTATCTACTGCAAAACTAAGTGCCTGTATACACACACACACACACACACACACACACATATCACACATATATACATATACATATATACGCACACATCTATCTATATAGTAATATATACGTGTTTTTTGAACTAATTAAATAAATGAATTTGGTAAAAAGTTTCATTCATGGCACTACAAGCCAGCTTTTTTGCTTGAATTATTATGTGGGAATAAGGTACACGTCCATGGCCCCTTGAACTTAGAGAAATATTTATTAATTCTTATAATACTCTTGGGAAGTATTTATATCCTCTTTTTATAAACCAGTTAATTAAAAGTCACTGAAGGATAAAGAAACTTATTCAAGGCTACCAGGAAACTTACACAGCATTTTTTTTTAACCAAGGCCACACGCTGTTCAGCCTTGCCTTGGCATGTTCCATTTTATATTTATGTGTGTCAAGTTTTATGCCCTCTACTAAATTGCAAGTACCTAGTCTTAATTAGTCTTTGTAATCTCCAATTGCCTAGTACAGTGCTAGACTACTATTATTACCACCACCACCACCACCACCACCACCACCATCATCTGACATTTAGATAACTTTAACATTTGCAAAGAACTTGTAGGTGCTTAATAAGTGTTTATTGGAAGAAATGTTAGTGGCAGGCCTAAAAAAGAAAATTCCAGAAAATCTTCTAGGGAAACCTCCTGTAATCCAACCAACCTTAAATGTGTGACTTGAGCTCTAGGTTAAAAAAAATTTCCTTGCTAAATTTCCTCTTTTTAACCCCAAATCATCTTTTTTTGTTTGTTTGTTTTTTGGTTTTTTTGCTAGGCAATGGGGTTAAGCGACTTGCCCAGAGTCACACAGCTAGTAAGTGTTATGTGTCTGAGGCCGCATTTGAACTCAGGTCCTCCTGAATCCAGGGCCGGTGCTCTATCCACTGTGAATCATCTTTTAAAATTAAAAAGGCATAATTGTTCATTTCAGTTCTAACGTATTGACCCAGTAATTGGCATAAAAAAGTTCTTGGCTGGTTTTGAGTACATTATCCAACTCTAAAATGTCTCTGCCTAGTCTTTTTCTTTTTTTTAAGCAATTGGGGTTAAGTGACTTGCCCAGGGTCACATAGCTAGTATGTGTCAAGTGTTTGGTCTGAGGCTGGATTTGAACTCAGGTCCTTCTGACTTCAGGGCCAGTGTTCTATCCACTGCACCCCCTGCCTAGTTCTGAAGAACATAAATAGTTGCTAGCAGTAGAACTTTGTTACAATTCAGTGATTCATTATTTCACAGCTTTAGTTACACCATTCCTCTCATCTGTAAAATGGGGATAATAATAACACCTACTTTACAGGCCTGTTGTGAGAACTCAATGAGATTGCATATGTGTGTGTATAGGTATATATATGTGTGTATCAGTATATACAGATATGCTGATTTTATATATGTGTGTATATATATATATACACATGTTTGTATATGGAAATATACATGTATATGTATATATATGGTTTTGCAAACTGTGAAATGCTATAGCAATTTTAGTATATGTATATAGACTACATACACACATACATATATGTGTGTATATATATGTATATACATATATATATATATATACACACACACACTATAAAAAAGCCTTTGCAAACTATGAAGTACTATCTAAATATCAGTTATTCTGGGCAGCTAGACAGCCAGGGGGAAGTAGCACTGGATTTAGAATCAAAAAGATCTGAGTTCAAACCCTTTCTTAGACATTTACTGTGTGACCCTGGACAAGTCATTTCACATCTCTCAGCCTCAATTTCCTCATCTGTAAAATGGGGATGATAATAACAACACTTCCCTCACTTGGGTGGTTGTGAGGATCAAATGAGTTAACCATGACATGCTTCGCAAATCTTGAAGTCCTATATAAATGCTAGCTATCCTTATTACCATTGGTTAAATCCTGTCCCCTGAAATATAAGGGGCACTGTTCTTCAAAGCAGGATCTGGTATATTTAGTTTGCTTTTCTTTGCATCTCCATAGCTTACTTAGCACAGTGCCTGGCACATAGTATAATACTTAGTAAGTAAATGCTAGTTGAAGGTAGCTGGGTGGCAAAGTGGATAGAATGCTGGGCCTGGAGTCAGAAAGACTTATGTTTCTGAATTCAAATTCAGCCTCAGAAATATACTAGCTGTGTGACCCTGTTACTGAATCCTGTCTGCCTCAGTTCCTCATTTGTAAAATGAGCAGGAGAAGGAAATGGCAAACCATTCCAGTATCTTTGCCAAGAGATGAGTTTAAGGCCTGTTGCTTACTTTCAACCTGGTTTAGTCCATTTGCCCAGCCAGGAGTGGGGAACCTTTGGCCTCAAGTGGGGCCCTTTGGCTGAATCCAAACTTCTCCAAACAAATCCCCTTAATAAAAGAATTTGTTCTGTAAAACTTGGACTCAGTCAAAAGGCCACAGTGGCCCAGAGGCCCCAGGGTCTCCACTCCTGGCCCAGACAGTTTTTACTTCGGTGTGGCCCTTGTGCATGCTACAGCTTCTTGGAGCTGTTGAGGTTTAGGGTTGCTGGGACCCCGAAATATCGAAAGTGGGTCCTGTCTGAATGAATTCGACCCACGCCTTCTTTCAGCCAAAGACAAGGTTTGTTAGACCGCTCATCCAGAGTTGGTGAGATTTTAAGAATCTGCCATATGTGACTCTTGTATTGACAAGTGGGCTAGATTGAATCTGAGCCATTGGCCAGATTTTAAGAACCTGAGCACCTTAATGGAGGCCAAGATGGATCTTATAAACAGAAAGACTGTGGAAGAAATCTAGCAGTGGCCAAGTAGTCTGGGGTGGCTGGAGGTTACTGGGAATGCCAGAGACCTGGATGTGGCCAAGGGAGACTGGGGTCTAGGTGGGATCAAGGAGTGGAGGTCTAGGGTGGGGCCAGGTGCAGACCATGAGGGCAGTTAATTAACTGGGAGAGTTGACCTTTGGGGTTATTCAAGGAGAGCTCTAGGAGTGAGTTTCCAAAGCCAGTACCCTGTCATTCCCCCCCTCAAACAAATGGCATCCAAATTCTTTTGGGGTAAAGGGCAAAGGTTTCGGCTTGGGCCCTACCCGAAAGAGTGAGAGGTGGGTGGCAGATGGATACCAAAAGTGGATGAGCATCCCTGAAAAGGGCTCAGCAAGCCACCAGAGGTGATAGCCCTCCTTGAACTGCTACTGTCCTACTGTGTAATACCAGATAAACCTGGTCACCTCTCTGGGCTTTAGTTTCCACATCTTGTGAAAGGGAAATAATAATGCTTGAATTACTTGCACTAATTGGGTTGTAAAGAGGTAATCTGTGAAAGCACTAGCCAAACGTAAGGTATTATTTGTTATTAAAAATCCACTCCTGAACATCTAGCAGACCCACCACAGTGTTTGGCATTTAGTAAGCACTCAATAAAAGTCTACTTAATTATTTGCTCGGGGCCTGAGAGGAGGGTGGTGAGTGAGTTGTTTTGAAGGTGGGTAATTTGTTTGTTCCCCCCTCCTCTCCAATTTAATTGAAAAGTAAGTCGCTCAGAGACTCAAGGCTGGAAGAATTAAAGGGGGAGAGGGAATCATCTTTGCCCTGGAAAATACATTTGAGCAAAGCTCGCAGTCAGCGGCTTATTTTCAGTCATCAACTTGACTCTCTTGGTCTTTTTCTTATTTGTAATTTTTTAAACTGGGGTGGGGTGGGGCTGTATTTATGTGCAATGCTCCCTACAAAGTAATTAATTTAATAAAAGTTAATAAACAAGAAGTCTAATCATAAAAACCACACACATTTCGACTCTCTGATACAATTGCACTTCTTCCTCCAACCCAAACCACCCTCAATTCCCAAACATACTTAAAACTACCACCACCTCCAAACTCCAAATCCCGAAAGCCTACGGGTGCTTCTTCACCCTCTCCTACCCAACCTCCTTCCCTCGTCCTCTCCCTTTCTGGGAAATGTAGTCTCTCTGGGAGGAGGCCTGCGGAGACGCAGAAGCCACCATCGTCCAGATCGGGACTCCAATCCCAGCAGGCCATGCGCCCGATCAGCCTGCCCCCCCCCCACCCCGCCTCTGGGTCTTCTCCCGCTCTCCCTTGGCTCAGCTCCGCTTCCCCTCCCCGCCGGAGCCCGGCACTGCCCAGCTCGTGCCTTCCTGTTAGCCGGAGCTGGGTGAACTTCACTCGGATCAGCTGATCCGAACTGACAACAAGAGGGAAGGAGAAAAAAAAAAAAGAGGTGGAGGAGGAAGCGGGAGGTCGGGATCGGGGAAGGGGGAGATGGAGATGAAGATGGAGATGGAGCTGGAGCAGCCGGTGCCTTAGGGAGCAGCCCCCACCCTTTCCCACGCACCCCCGGGACCCCTCCCCACGCCCCTCCCCCACGCCGCCGCCGCCGCCTCTCGCCGAGGGGCCCCGATCTGCTCTATGGTGGGGTTCGCGGGTGTGACGAGTACTGGGGGCTCAGGCCTCCGCCGGGGCTTGGTGGAGGGGTCGGGCCGGGGAGCGAGACCGCGGTGGGTGGGGGTGGGGTGGACGGTGATGTTGTGTAAACAATAGATCGGGCTGAAGGCTCAACCTTGGTGCGGGGGGATTTTGGGGGGAGCCTTCTTTGTTCTAGGCTCTGCTCCTGCCCCTCTTGAGGCGGGGGCGGGGGTCGTGGCTGCTGCTGCTGCCTGGGAGGGAGGAGGGGGGAGGGAGGAGAGGAGGGGAGCCAATTGTTTGCTCGGGGCCAGTTAGGAGGGTGGGGAGTGAGTTGTTTTGCTGGTGGGTTATTTATTTGTTTGTTCCCCCCTCCCCCACGAGTTATAAGAGTTTTTTTTGGGAGCGGTGGTAGTTGTGGTTTGTTTCCCCCAGCACCTCCAACTCCCACTCCTCCACTCCCCACCTTTGACCCTGGCTGAGCTTGGGGTGTCCAGCTTGGCATGAGACTCCACAGTGAGGAAAGGAGTCTTCTCTTCCTTTGCTCAGCCTTGTTTATCTGGAAATAGGGAAAATGATTGATTGATGGATTGTTGGTAGGGGAGGAGTGAATGTGCGTTTTGGTTGGAAAACAGTGTTTCAAACTTAGTCGATGGGGTGGGGCAAGGCCTGGGAGAGTTACTTAGGAATGTAACTGTTAGGGGAAGTGTAAAAAAAAATCCCTCTTTCTTTTGCCTGTTGTTTTTTGTTTTGTTTTGAAGTGGATGTGGGTCCTGAATTCATGACTGGCAGTGATGAGCCTATCTTTGGGGAAAGCTATACAGAAAGATAAACAGTGCTTATTGGAAAGATTCTCTGTTGCTCTTTTTGTGAGGTTAAGGGAAGAGAATGAAAGGAAGTACAGCAGTTGTTTTGTGTTTTGTTTTGAAATGGTGACCCTTGGTTTTGTCTTTTATTAGACATCTGTCTGGAGTTGAAATGGAAACAATCCAGTTACAAGTGTAACCAGAGCTACCCAGGCTTTTGGTTGCAGTTGGATTTGGAGTTGAATTTTTCTTTTATATTTTTTTTCCTCTTTTGTTTTTATGGTTCAGGAATATATATGGTAGTGGTGGTGCTTCCTTTCTTTTTCTTCCTTTTGGTGACACCGCAAAGGTATAGCTTTGGTTAATTATTTAAATTTTGAATTCGAGAGTAAAGTAGATATTTGACTGCAAAAGAAGTCAGGAAAGACTCTTTGGGCCCTGGTTTTGGGCTGTGAGTTGTCTTTCAAATCAACACAGGCAGTGTCTACTGTGTGTTAAGCACTGGGCCTACAGAAGAGTTTGGCAGTAGTTTGAAAGGTGTAGTTTCTAGTATTAATAAAGTCCTTCTTGAGCTTTTTTGGTTGAACATGTGTGCAAAAGTGAGATCCCTCTGAAGAGTATGACTTGACATTTAATCAGAGTCTTATTTTAAAAGTTTACTTCTGTTTTTACGTGAGTGAAATCTTCTTCCTTTATTCTAGGCATACCATGAAATATTGACTTGAAGTTGGATTATCTTGAAATCCACCTGACCACTGTCTTACATCACTTGAAACCACAGGACGAGGCCTGGCAGAGGAATCCACCTTGGTTGACAAATCAGGCCTATCTGACAGACAAAGACATACCTTTTTAAAATTGAATTTTGATAATTTTTTCATCTGCACTTTATGGATAATGAGATCAAGCCAAATCAATATTTCTGCTGATACAAAAGTCTTGGATGAAGAAGGTTTGGGAATACAACCATTTGTGAGTGGAAACAAAATCATAATTTTAATTTTATGTTTTTGAGGTGAGACACAGATCTTTTAGGTCTACAGAATCCTGTGGAATTTCTGTGCAGTCATCCGTGGGAAAGTCCCCTGTAGTCTGTTTTTGGGGAGCAATTAATAAGCATTGTATGGTGTGTGTGTCTCCTTTTCTAAACTCATTATGAGTTCCCAGGCTTCCCCAGCAGAAAAGGGGCTGAACCCTGGATTGATGTGCCAGGAAAGCTATGCTTGCAGTGGGACAGATGAAGCTGTCTTTGAATGTGACGAGTGCTGCAGCTTGCAGTGTCCCCGCTGTGAAGAGGAACTGCATAGGCAGGAGAGGCTCCGGAATCATGAGCGACTTAGGCTCAAGCCTGGCCACGTCCCTTACTGTGACCCCTGTAAGGGCCCCAATGGGCACTCCCCTGGGGCTAGGCAGAGGGCGGCAGTGAGGTGCCAGACCTGCAAAATCAATTTGTGCCTGGAGTGTCAGAAGAGGACTCATTCTGGGGGTACCAAAAGAAGACATCCAGTTACCATCTACCATGTCAGTAAGGCACAGGAGCAGCTGGAAGGAGAAGGTGTGGATGAGGAAGCCAAGAGGAAGAAGATGACAGAGAAGGTTGTGAGTTTCCTCCTAGTGGATGAAACTGAAGAAATTCAGGTAAGTCTCTGGTTATAGCTGGATTAATGTTTTAGTGCAGATAACTGAATCTTGAGATCTGGGTCAGTGGTTCTCCCCAAGTCGAGACCTTTCTAAGAGGTGGAAAAGTTCAGCTTGTCCCAAGATCATAAGAGGGTTTTCAGTTGTTTTCTGATTGATAATATTTTGGTAAATTCATGAATAAATGCCACTGAAGAACTCTGTGTATACCGTATGGGTGTGGGGTAGAGAAGAGATACTAATAGAGCATCCCGTGCTAATATTAGCAAATAAAGCTTGGAAATGCTATCTACATTTTTGAGTGATCTTAAAGGCTTTGCTCAGGAAAGTATCTACAGATTGTGACTCCTTATTTCATGTACAGTAGTGTTGCAAAGCATCTGGGATCATAGAAACTTGATTAATAGGAATTGCTTTGTGAGATAGTGGAGTTAAAGTGATGACATTGCATTCACTTGCTGTGATCAGGACTGTTGCTTCCAGACCACAAAACTTCGTCATAATCCAGAAATTTTTTTTCTTTAAAAAGGTTGTCGAAATTATATCATAGTCTATACCGTATCTTGTTTTGTGTTTTTGATGTATACTCTGCCAGTCCACACAGCTTTCTCACTTAGCACTTTCCTTCACCCCCTTATCTCTGGGGGACCCAATAAAATTATGAAGTGATCCATATCCCATTTTGCCCCTAAAACATTTGTGATTAGAGTTACTTGGACCTGTGCGATCCCTTGTTAATTTCTTTATTGATTTCTTTTTATTATCTCTCTTTGGAATGCAGCCACAGTTCTAGTTGCTATGTCATACTTTCAAAATGAAAGAATGAACTGAGCTGAGCCAATACCGCTGTCATTTATGCGTGATGTGTTGGCACCAAGTTTAGAGGCAGCAAGAAAGGGACTTTCTTAGACTACTAAATTAAGACTAGAATAAGCTTCTTTTGCGGGGAGGGGGATTTCTTCCTAAAACATCATAGACCTGGAAAGAACCTTAAAGAAATTATCCACTTTAGTCATCTGCCTTCTGACAGGCCTAAGTAGTCCACACAGATCATTGTTCATTCTTCTTTAGGGGATTTTTAGGGATGTGAAATGTAAAGTGTTCTCAGATTGGCATTTAGTATTTCATTGGGACACATTAATATATATTTTTCATTTAAAAAAACAAAGGAGGACTAGATTAACTCCTCAGCTAGACTGTAAACTCTTTGAGGGTAGAGATGACTTCTTAAACTCCTGTTGCCTCATACTACTACTGTACCCTGATAGGACTTTACACAATGCTAGTCATATTTTAGGCATTAAATAAATATTATCATAGACTCTTCTCATTTAGTGCAATCTCTATCTAAGCAGATACCGCCTTTACACTATCTCCAACCCGAATTCAGCAATTTTAGTAAATGTTTCAGTGCCTGATCTGTGCTAAACACTAGGGCTAAAGAGCTGAAAGGAACTCATATTTTACTGCATACAGTGTATTCAGAGTTAAGTGAATTCAAGGCATCTTGAGGAGAGGGAGAGAACTAACAACTGGTGGCAGGGAACAGTGTTAGGAAATACTTGTAGAAGGTGGCACCAGAGCCTTCTCGGGAAATGATCCTGAGAAATGAGAGGAGTACATTGGAGGTACTGAGGATTCTTGATTGATTAGGAAAAATAGTTTCTCTCTAAAGCCTGTTATGTTGAAGCTTACATCACTTATTATTCTTCCTGTACAGATATATTTGTAGGTCTTGGTCCTCTCCGGTTTTTTTTTAGACCAAGCCAGGGAGTTTGTCTTTTCTTCTTGTTAATATTGATCTCACTCTACTGATAGCATTATTCTCTCAAAGTCTCATGACTTGGTGATTTCCTAAGATCTATTAGTCGTGATTTAGATGTTAGTTAATTTGTATGAGAAAATGTCAGAATAGCTATAGGAACACGATTCCATTTAAGAAAAACCCTTTGTTTTACCTTGAACTATTTTTAATTGAATAAATAACGTGGTAATGAATTTGATGGAAAGACTGAATATTGGGCTTAGTAGCTTGTTTTAGGCCAGTAGCTAACTTCTGTGCTCCCAAGGAGTGTGTTTTACTGGTAGGAACACTAAACTAGGAATCAGAAGACTCTGTTATTGAGTAGAGACTGTGATCAAGTCACTTAATTTCCCTGGGCCTTCGTTTCTTCATTTTTAATAAGGAGGGATTGGGTTAGATGACCTCTAAGATTCAGCTCTAAAATTCAAAGTCATTCTTGGTTTCTCATACAAAGAAAGTTATTCATTAAGTTCAGGAGTAGCACCTGAACCATGCCTTCGGTCAAGGGTTCTTAACCTGGGGTTCATGAACTTAATATTTTGTGAACAAAATTTCAATGTAATTGGTTTCCTTATTTCATGCTTTTAGGAACATTATTTTGAGAAGGTATCTAAAGGCTTTAGCAGACTCTCAAAGGAGTCCATGATTATATTGTTATATATGCTAAAGAAAGGCTTTTAATTGTTTAGAGTTCTGAATTAATGCACCAAAGAAAGTTAAACCAACACATTTAACTAATTTCACAGCATCTTGGATTACCTTGGGTATTATCTGATAAATATAGCCGTGGTTGGAAAAATCTGAAATATATCCTTATGCTTATTTGAAAATAGAGACAAATTAACCAGTATAGTTTTCTTCTCTGCTCTCTGCCCCTCCAGAGATACCCAGGTGGTGAAATTATTGAAATCAGCATTCTCAGCATTTGGCCATATGCTAAGACTTAGTTTGGGAAAGTGATTATTATTAGGACTATTTTCTAGTTGTTTCCACTGCTTTTTTAGACCCTGTCAGAGCTTGAGGAAACCATAGTATAGCTAGTCTGCTACTTTGTTTCCAGAATAAGTAAATGGTCTCTTCCAGACAGAGGCAGCATCTGAGATTCTAGCAACTCTACTAATAAGGGAGCTGAGAGAGAGAATGAAGAGAATACCTATACATATTTTACTCTCCTTACATTGATCTTGCAGATAAGTTCAAAAACAGCTTTCATCCCAACAAAATTTTTGATCCACTTGTCCCAAAAAAAGACCATTTAAAAAATTCCTCCATCAAAAATCAATAGTAAATTTTTTTTCCTTTTTTATAATATCTTTTTAACATCAATTAGTTTCCAGAAAACCACTGTCCTCCTCCTCTGTTACTGGACTGTCCCTTGTCAGAAAGGAAAATATTTAGCACAACTGATAAGATAAACGAAGCTTGACAACCTGTGCTTCATTCAGTGCCTGTTGTTTGCCACCTCTTTTAAGTGGAAGGATGTATGTTACTATGTACTGCTTTTTCTGGATCCAGAAACGTCATCTGAGTGTTTTCTGATCATTTTAGTAGTCTGAGTTCAGCTGCCTTTTCGTACAGATTGCATTTAACATTATTGTAATCATGTCTGTCGTTCACTTGGTTTTGTGTTCTTTGCTCAGCTTCACTTGCTATGCCTTCCCATGTTTCTCTTGAGTTCCTCGTATTTGAAAGGTTTTCTTTTTCCATTTCTTTAACCCCATCTGACGTTTTTCCCACTACCATTTCATCTTTGTCTTTTCTTCCCTTTATAGATTTCCTGTAGCTGTGTGAATTCTGAGAGTTCTGAGAGGTGTGTAGGGGAGCAGTGAATTGACAAGATAATTCACCAGTTTATTTATGTGCTGACGGACATCCTTTCTACATCGTTAGGAGAGCCAAAGAACTTTTCATGCCAGAAGTCTCCTGTTCCTGGGTTAGGTGCTATCAGTTGCTGCTGAACATGCAGGATGATAAAAAAGCATAGCCTTATTTGACCTGGGAATAGTTAATAGAGGGGTAGAGAGTAGATACTACAGAAGACACTTTCCTTGACCCAGGAATAGATCGTTGATGACCTTTGAGTTGAAAAGACTTTTGATAACTGGAGCTTAAAAACGGAATGTTCCTCATTTCCCCCAGTTAAGCTCGTGATGGTTCTAGCCTCCCCTAAGACTGCTCCTTTAAGGGGACCCATCATATGCTTGGCTGCTTCACTTGTTTACAGTCCCAGAATAGTGCAGCTCAGAATGCTGGGGCTTCACTCTCCTCTTTTCCACTTCCCCACCCTCATTGGTTAAACCAAGTTTAGATGTAGTGGGATGGAAGAATGAAAAGGAGCAGTAGATATTTTCCTATTACGTGGGGAATCCCTTACCACAAACCAGCTGTTCACAGGTCTGCCACATTCTTTTGCTCAGTCTGTTTTAGTCCTATCAACTCTATGTTCCTTGGCTTTTGACATTACTGAGGAAGTAAGTTCAGCTCAGTTTCTAGTACGGGGAAGCACTTTGGAACACCAGCTATTTCCATCTTCGTTACTGGAGTGCCAAAAGCACTACAGGCCAAAGAAGTAATAAACAGGTGGAGCTGTAATTTCCTATGTCTTTTGTAAAGGTCCACACTTCCGCCACCTTGATTATAGTATAAAGGTCATTTTGGATGATGTGTAAAATGCTTGGGGAAGGACCGAATCATGACTTAAATATACTTGCTACTTTTTTCCTGTTTGCTGTGTATGGCATGGCTGTTTATTTAAATTAGATTTACAGAAACCTTTCACACACCATTTTAAATCTCCCCAAATCATCCTTTATTTCTAGTCTTCTATTTTATCTGCCGCCTGAAAATATCTTCACATTCCTTACCCCCAAGGTCCCTCAAGCTATTGTCATATATCTCTCTTCCCTGTTCCTTGGCAGAGAAAATTATTATTATTTTTTTTTAATATAAATTTATTTTTAGTTTTCAACATTTACTTCCACAAGATTTTGAATTCCATATTTTCACCCCATGTTGCCCCTCCCCCACCCCAAGATGGCACGCATTCTGAATACCCCCTTCCTCTAGTCTGCCCTCCCTTCTGTCTCTACCCCATGCTTCTCTTATCCCCTTCCCCCTTCTATTTTCCTGTAGGGCAGGATAGATTTCTGTACCTCATTTTCTGTATTTCTTATTTCCCAGTTTTAAACATGTGTTTTTAAAACTTTGGTTTCCAAATTTTCTCCCTTCCTCCCACCCCATCCACCCTCATTGAAAAGGCAAGCAAGTCAATACAGGCCATACATGTGCAGTTGTGCAAAACACTTCCTTAGTAGACACGTCATCAGAGAAAATTATTAAGCCACAGGTACACTCTTTATGACTTGTTTGGATTCTGTTTGATGAAGAGAGTCTTAGATGACTAATTAAAAATATTTGATGTATATTACATATATAATATATATTTCCCATTCTTTCCAGTTTGCTGGCTCAACTTGATTCAGTTCTTTCTGGTTAATCACCTCTTTGCAAATGTTGATATTGTGGATCGACATTTGTGTTATATGGATGTGTTACTTGCATTTCTACATATTTCCCTTCCCCTCCTCTACCCAGCAAGCCATTCCTTGTATCAAACAATAAAATCAAGGGTTGGGGAAACAATTCTGGTAACTAATCAACCTGTCACCCAAGTCTGACAGTTCTGTATTTGCCTTGTTCTACATACATGGACCAATTTATTATTTATTTTTTTGGCTAGGTAATGGGGTTAAGTGGCTTATGTGTCTGAGGATGGATTTGAACCCAGGTCCTTCTGATTCCAGGGCCAGTACTGTATCTACTGCATCACCCAGCTGCTCCCACATGGCCCAATTAAAAAAAAAAGTCATTGTTGAGACTGAATTAAGCATTTGTAGCCTCATTTGGGAAGCGAATATACATAGCCATAGGGAACAAGCAGTAGATAGTGTGTTAGACTTGGGGTAAAGAAGAAGTGAGCTCAAATGCTACCTCAGACACTAGAAGGCAAAGGATAGAGCACTGGAACTGAAGTCAGGAAGACTTGAGTTCAGATTTGGTTACCTATGTAGTCCGGGGCAAGTCATTTAACATTTCTCCGTCACAACTTCCTTGTTTGTAAAATGGGGATGGTAATAGCACCTACGTCCCAGTGTTGTCATGAGGATCAGATCAAAGGAGATAACATGGGAAGGTGCTTTGCAAACCTTAAAATACTATATAAATGCTGACTGTTAGAACTATTAAGTGCCTACAATAGAGATACTAGGAATATACATGAAGTCACTTAAGTAGAGGTGATAGTTGAACCCACAGATGCTGAGGAAGTTACTGAGAGAGAGTGCAAAGAGAAGAAAGGAAGACCCAGGACAAAATCTTGGTAGTAAATTTAGTCAGGGGATGGATTATGACTGACGATCCAGCAAAGGAATCTTAGAATATTAGATAGGTTACAAGGAAAAGCAGCATTACTAAAAAGTCAGAGAGGAACAGTTCAATACTATGGAGAAGTCAAGAAAAATGAAGTCTGAGAAAAGGCCACTGACTTTAGTAATGAAGAAATCATGAGTAACTCAGTACAAAAAGACTCAGTGTAGAGGACTGCACAACATAGGTCTGTGCAGAATAAGATTTGGGAGGAGAAAAATGGAAGCAGAAATAAGATTGAATGGTAGGGGCAGCAAAGTAGAGAAAGATCTCTGGATAGTAGTCTCCATTGGAAACTTACCATTTGTCCTATCAAAGAACCACCAAAAAAACCTTCCCAACTCTTCAGTGCCATGTTCTTGGACTATATTGGTTCTAAATTGTTCACTAATTGCTTTTTAATTTTTTTTTTTTTTTGCAAAACAGTGGACCATTAGCTTGGTAATAACCCTTTATATATATACATGTATGGGTGTAACATTGAGCATTTTGGGTTCTCTCCCCTTCATCGTAATGGTTTCCCTGACTTTAGGGAAAAAACGCTGAGTGAAAGCCCCTTTTGGTTATCTAAGGAGTGGATAGAGCCTACGATTACTGAGAAACATTTAATTGAATATGAATCCAACAATCAGAAAGACATTAAAACTCTCTCTTTTCTTGTATGTCTTTAATCTGTGCTCAGTAATACTTGAAATCTTTTCAGATTTTGTCATTCAGTTATTAGTGCCAGAATTACTAGGACAAAACTTTGAGCAGTTTCCTTAGGTGGCCTTTCGGTATAGAATAGGGTCCATTTAAAAGTTGACCTATATAGGATATGAGCTAGTATGACTCAGCTTTTCAGTGGGCCACCTTGACATATTTCTTGTTCCTTCTAGTTTGTTTTATTTAACTTGATGCAGCTCTTTCTAGTCAGTCATTTATTTGAAAATGTTGATCTTCAAAAAAAAAAAAGAAAGAAAATGTTGATCTTCTGAATTTGTACAAGGGATTAATGTGACCAGGAAAAGGGAGTTCTGTAGGTGTTATGTCTATAATAGACTCTTTGAACCATAAAACACTGTAACAGATGGGTGTTGGCCCTTATATTTTCCGTGTAGATGGGTCTACTTGCAGTGCTGCCATTGACTTTGACCTGGAGGCTCTTTTGAGAACTTGGCTTCCAGTACTGAACTTTCTGGGGCATTTTTTTTTGGCCTTAGAAGCTTCTTATAAAATCACTGAAGTCTGGGAAAGAAATCCTAACTGATTTTGTCTTGATATATCTGAGATAAGAGAGAATTAGATAAAGAGTTCTAGCAGAAAGAGTTGAAATAAGGACATGTTAAGTATTAGCTAGGAAAAATGAAAAGAACTTTTGGGGAAAAAAATTAGTGTAGAGGGAATGAACCTAAAGCAGGAGAAAGTGTGTTTCCATGGGGATTAGGAAGAATGTCTTTTTTCCCCCTCCCTCTTCAATGACTTTCAAGCATTGATTAAAGTTTGTTTGGCTGTTTTGTACTGCCACTCAAGTGGAGCTCCATGGATGTATGTCTATTACCTCATTTTTTATGATCCAGTCTTTGGCCTGACTTCACTAGAGGATGATTTTGCTTTCTGGTTATTGCAGGAAAGTAAGAGAGAGAGAGAGAGAGAGAGAGTGTGTGTGTGTGTGTGTGTGTGTGTGTGTGTGTGTCTGTCTGTCTGTCTGTCTGTCTGTCTGTCTGTGTCTATGGAGAACCATAGGGTTGGACTATAGCCATCAGCTTCTTAAGGAATCTGATTTCCAGACATAAAAGAACCTAACACTGGCATATAAGGAAACTTCAGCTTCATTGGCCTGTTGCATTATAATCTGCTTTGAATTGGGTTTACAGAACGTGTCTTGAGGTAATCCAGTCCAGCTTTTTCCTTTTACAGATAAGGAAACTGAGGTCCAGAAAAGTTTAAATCATTTGCTGCAATCATATAGGTAATTAAAATTATAAAAAGGTGAACTGCTTTATTATTACTTGGTGAACTGTCTGAGAAATAGTGGGCAATATGGTCTTATTTTTCAGTGTAGGTGAGATTAAAGTAACTTGCCTCAGTTTATAAGTTTGGACGAGAGATAAGAGATTCTCAAACCCAGGAACACACTTTTGGCCAGAGCCTCTGTCCTACTTCTTCCTTCTTATATGAGTCTATGATTTGTTAGTCATTTCATGTCTACATGGTCATTTTCCTCCTTGAAGAAAATAAAAGTCCTGCTACAGCCAGCTCTTATCAATATGTGGATTATCTGCAACAAAGTTTTGATCTTAGGTTGGCTTCTGCCTATTTAATATATACCTTAAAAGTACAAACTAATTCGAACATTAATTTATTTTTTAATTTTATTTTATTAACTTTTTTTGATTTATCCACAATCACTTCCATATGCTTTTGAGTTATAATTTTTCTCCCCCTTCCTCCTCACCACCCTCCCCAAGACGGTACACAATCTGATATAGGCTCTACATATACATCAAACATTAATTTAAACAAAATATTTGGGAGGGAAAAATTCTTCATTCCAGAGTCACACGTAAATGATTTTATCTGCTCATTTGAATTTCTCCATTGTTATTACAGCTAATTGAGTTGATTTCATTTAAATATAGTCTTAGAGAGATCTGAAAATCTTAAGGAGCCAGTTTCATCATTTCACTAGTTAAGAACCTTTTGTCAGTTATATAGGTGTCACCATGTACTTAGGAAGCTTCCTCTAGCCCCTAGAATAAAATACAGACTTCTCTGGTATTTAAAGCCCTTCAAAGCCTCGCTTCAACCTGTCTTTCCAGACTTATTTCATATTACTCCCCCTCACACACTCTGTGTTCCAGCCAAACTGGCCTGCTGCTTGTTTCCCTGTACACGACTTTCCGCCTCCTATCTCCGTGCCTTTCTAAGGCTGTCTCCCATGTCTCAGGTGCATCTCCTTCTTAACCGCCTTTGCTAGTTCCACCCAAGCTCAGCCCAAGTGCTGACTTCCTACAGTCTGACTTTTTTGATCCCCACCCTACTGCTCCCCACTACCAAAAAAAAATTAATTTCTATTAATTTCTCTTTACCTATCTGTGTACATATTGTGTCTCTCTCCCCTCTGGTGTAATTTAATCTTCTTGAAGCAAGAATTGTTTTGTTTTTTGATTTGTATTCCCAGTGTCTGGATCATAGGTGCTTATTAAACTTGTTAAATTGAATTGAGTACCTGCACTGAAGTGTTATTTAAAGGTAAAAAGACCATGTAATGATAATGTTCCTTGGCCTTCTGTGGCATCTTTCTTTTGAAAAACATAAGTTGATTTTGCTGTTATACCCCGATGACTTATGAAAACAGGAAAAATGATAGGGGCTATCTCCT
Organism: Phascolarctos cinereus; assembly: GCF_003287225.1. Lineage (NCBI taxonomy): Eukaryota > Metazoa > Chordata > Mammalia > Diprotodontia > Phascolarctidae > Phascolarctos > Phascolarctos cinereus. The sequence goes on from NW_027555736.1 coordinate 229,997,486, forward strand.
TTTTAACTGATAGAGAATTTGAGACAATAGGGAATTAAATTGCTGAAGGTCACATGATCGTTGGAGTTAAGACAAGACCTTGAGTATCCTGACTTCAAGCCTGATATTCTTAGCTTTAATTATCAAAGCCTGTGCTAGACTTTTCTTGTTGACAATTGGGAAAAGCATGGAGAGGCTATAGCCTTCAAAAACTGTGGCTAGATAACTGTCTGTAAAGCTTTTTAGAAGAGATTTGTGAGAATATTATATCTATTTTATTATTTACTTCTGGGAGTTCTAGCTAGTCCTCAGAGTTGAACCTTACCTTGGAAAACTCAGTCTTCATATGTAAAAGGAGAATGGAATAGGGTGGGTGAGTTAGGTGTGGTCAAAGAAACTGACTGAATCACCATTCTAAAAATAAAGTCCTTCAAGACTGTCCTGTGGTTCATTTCATCATTGAGATGTCTAATTCTTTCCTACCAGAGGAAGAGGAATATTGTGAATAGTATATGAGAGAATATGAGAGGATGTGGCCAGTAGTAATCAAGTGAAATATTGGAAGGGAATTCCTACCCTCTCAAATAATAGAATGTTTTAGGGAGCATTTGAAGTGGAAGAAAGTGAACTTTGGCCCCTTAGGTAACATGTTTGATGTACTTGTTATGTTTCTCCTTAGTCCACAGGTCTTAAGAAAACAATTGGCTAAGAAATAAGGTTTGTGTTTACATGTGAAAATATATGTATGTATGTGTGTGTGTGTGTGTGTGTGTGTGTGTGTATGCATTCATGCACTGCCCATCTATCCCCAATCACATACGCATACAATTATAATCTTAAGTATTGCATTGGGAAAATATGTTTGAGGTGGGAGGGACTTCCTTATAGTAAGAATTATTAAAGAAGTTTCATTTCAGTAATATTTTGGCCTTTCAAACAAGGACAACTTTTTATCTTTTTGATGTGGTTTAGGTGAAGCTTTGCCTAAAAGCAAAATGAAGAATTGAGATAATCTAAAGTACTTTTAACCTATGATCAAAACTCAGAGTCTTCCTTTCTTCTTTCCCTCTTTCCTTCTCTCCCTCCCTGTCTTCCTTTTTTCCCTCCCTCCCTTCTTTCCTTCCAGTATTCCTTCCATGGCAATAAAAAGTTCAGGTAGTGGAGAAGTGGGAAACTTACCCCATTTTTCATGTTTGCTTCTGTCTCTCAGGATTCTTCATTCTGGGGCAAATGTAACACAAGTATAATGCTGATGACTTTGATCAGGTTAGCAAGGTGTAATGGAAAGAACCCTAAATTAAAGCTAAAATATTTTTATTGCTTACCACTTGCTTTTTGATAAGTCACTTAAACTTTGTGGGCCTCAGTTTTGTCATCTGTTATATGAGTGAGATGAACTAGACCTTTAAGGTGCTTTCTGCCTCTAAATTCTGTTATCCTAAGTCATGTTAAAGGGTGGAGTGGCAAACACAGATTTAATCAGTTCAAGCTCTCAGATCCAAGGGGAACAGGTAGGGCTGATATCTAGGCATGACAGCAGACTACAGAAGTTGGGAAGAGACCGTCCAAAAGGTCTACTTAATTTTTAGTTTTCAACATTCACTTCCATAATATTTTGAGTTTTACATTTTCTTCCCGTCTCTCTCTTCCCTCCCTCCCCAAGATGGCGTGCAATCTGATATAGGCTCTACTTACACATCATATTAAGTGCATTTTCACATTAGTCATGATGTAAAGAGTTAAAACTAATAGGAGGAACCAGGAGAAAGAAGAAACAAAACTATAAAATAAAAGGAGAGCAAATGGTTATGCATCCATCTGCATTCAGATTCTATAGTTCTATTTCTGGATATGGATAGCATTTTTCGTCATGAGGCTTTTGGAGATGTCTTAGATCCTTGCATTGCTGAGAAGATCTAAATTTATCAAATTCAGTCATCGCACAATGTGGCTGTTACTATGTACAGTGTTCTCCAGGTTCTGCTCATTTCACTCAGCATCAATTCATATAAGTCTTTCCAGGTTTTTTTGAAGGCTACCTGGTCATCATTTCTCATAGCACAATAGTATTCCATTACATTCATATACCACAACTTGTTCAGCCATTCCTCAATTGATGGACATCCCCTCAATTTCCAGTTCTTTGCCACCACAAAACGGGTCTTTTTCCCGTTTTTATAATTTCTTTGGGATATGGACCTAGAAGTGGTATTGCCGGGCCAAAGGGTATGCACATTTTTATAGCCCTTTGGGCGTAGTTCCAGATTGTTTTCCAGAATGGTTGGATCATTTCACAACTCCACCAACAATGCATTAGTGTTCCTTTTTTTACCACATCTTCTCCAGCATTTATCATTGTGCTGTTTTGTCATGTTAGCCAATCTGGTAGGTGTGATGTGGTATTTCAGAGTTGTTTTTGACTTGCATTTATCTAATCAATAGTGATTTAGAGCATTTTTTCATAGATAGCTTTAATTTCTTCCTCTGAAAACTGCTTGTTCATATCCTTTGGCCATTTATCAATTGGGGAAGGAGTTGTATTCTTACAAATTCGACTCAGTTCTCTATATGTATGAGAAATGAGGCCTTTATCAGAGACATTGGCTTTAAAAATTGTTTTCCAGCTTTCTGTTTCTCTTCTAATCTTTGTTTCATTAGCTTTTTTTGTGCAAAAACTTTCCAATTTAATGTAGTCAAAGTCATCCATTTTGCATTTCGTAATATTCCCTATTTCTTGTTTGGTCACAAATTCTTCCCTTCTTCATAGATCTGATAGGTGAACTATTCCTTGCTCTCCTAGTTTACTTATAGTATCCATCTTTATATCTAAATCGTGTGCCCATTTTGCCTTTATCTTGGTATAAAGCATAAGCTGTTGGTCTTTGCCTAGTTTCTGCCATACTCTTTTCCAGTTTTCCCAGCAGTTTTTGTTAAATAGTGACTTCTTATCCCAGAAGCTGGAGTCTTTGGATTTATCACATAGTAGTCATTGACTGTTGTGTCTTGCATACCTAACCGATGCCACTGATTCACTGCTGTATTTCTGAGCCAGTACAAGTGCTTTTGATGATTGCTGCTTTATAATACAATTGAAGATCTGGTACAGCTAGGCCGCCTTCCCTTGCATTTCTTTTCATTAGTTCCCTTGATACTCCTCGCCTTTCGTTCTTCCAGATGAATTTTATTGCTTTTTCTAGCTCTATAAAATAATTTTTTGGCAGTTTGATTGGTATGACACTGAAGAAGTAAATTAACTTAGGTGGCAGAAAGTATTTCTTGACAAGAGCAGGAACTGCTTTCTTCTCCATCCACAGGTTAAAGTAAATGGAAGCTGCTGACGTATGGTCAGAGAAGGGTGGAACCAAGGGCAGAGTCTAGCCTTGGAATTTTGCTGTCCTGTTCCACAATAAGGAATTGGAATTCTTTCTCAAGGAACTTCAATTTCCTTAGCCAATGATAATGAAGTGAAACCCTATGATGGAGCATGATGTAGTGGCTAGTGTTGATCTTGGAATCAGGAAGACCTGGATTCAAATTATACCTTGGATACTTAGTACAAGTGATCCTGGACAAGTCACTTGTTAACCTTTCTGAGTCTCAGTTCTTCATCTCTAAAATGAAGGCGTTGGTGGCTTGCAGGGTGGCTTCCAGGGTTCCTTGCATCAAGGTCCTTCCAGCTCTAAATCTATGGTTCTATTATGCCTATGGTGGTTGTGGCCCCACACACAAACCAGACCGCTTCTTTTGAAATTTGCTGTCTGAACTGATGTTTGAGAATGTTGAATTCTACCCACCTGGCAGTAGCTTAGGATTTAGAGGATCTGGGTTTATAGCCTTATTTCTCACTACCTTTATTATTGTGGACAGATCACTTACTCTCTCCTGGCATCAGTTTCCTGATTTATAAAGTTTCACTTCAGTTCCATTCAGTAAACTGTAAGTGCTTACTTTGTGCCGGATACTAAGTGCTGGGGATGCAAATAAGAAAAAAAAACAACTCCTGCCCTCAAGCTGCTTACAGTCTAGAGGGGAAGCCAACGCAAAAAAGGAACCTGAAAAGGGGTGAGGGACCTGGGTGACTGGTGTGGGGCCGTGTTATTCCCTGGAGTTGAAGTCAAGCAGAGTAGCTGATGGAAAATGGTAGTACCCAGAAGATTGTGATCCTTCTGTAAAAGAAGGCTTTGGAAGGAGTTTAGTGCTTTACGCTCCAGTTCTCCATTGAGAGGGGAGAGGCAACTAAGGGTGAGTTGAGAAGGTGTAGAACTGAAGTCATTCTTGGTAGTGATGGTGGAGATTTCAGGTGATCCTGGGTGTGTGTGGGGGAATGAGGGGGTTGGATTAGACCTGGTGATTGTTGTTTGTTTTTAGCTCTGTCCTACTCTTTTATGACCCCTTTTGGGATTTTCTTGGCAAAGATCTAGTGGTTTACCATTTTCTTCTCCAGCTCATTTTACTGATAAGGAAACTGAGGCAAACAGGGTTAAGTGCTTTGCCTGGGGTCACACAGCTAGTCTGAGGCTGGATTTGAACTTGGATATCCCAGACTCCAGGCTCAGCACTCTATGCATTGTGTCACCTGGCTGCCCCTGAACTTAGTAAGAATGGAAAAATATTAACTGAATACTACGGAAGCTGGGACTGGGTAGAAAGACTGGAAGTCATCTCCATAGAGATGATACCGTAGTGTCTTTTGGCTGGCCTTTCTGGGTTCTGAACCTTTCGTTATTTGTTGTAGTTTTAAGTTCACAAGAAAGTAAAACTAACAGTTCAAGCACTGGTAAAAGTTAATAGGAACCTATCTTCAGGAGATACTGTTATATAGGTAAGTGCTAGAACTTTACTTTTCAGCATGGGAAGGGGGAGAAGTGTAGAAACAATCATTGACTGTCTCAAAGGTTAGAAATTAGCTCAAATTGTCAGAATTCTGTTGTTCTTGGTAATAGGTTTGGCTTCTCATAGCAGTTTGATTGTTCTGGTGAAAGAAGCTTTTTTTCCCCTTCACTGCCTCAGGGACAAACTTCAATACTTCTAGGGCTGTGGTGATTATAATTAATGTGAATTAGCTGCTTCTGTGGAGAGTCTGAAGAAAGTCTTTTGTGGAGAGTGACTGAAGAACCATGATGACTGAATTACTCAATTCAGGAAACTGCCATGATTTCTGCTCCCAGTACAGTTCACATCAGCTCCTTCCCCAAGCCCGTACATTTCTCTCAGACACCCCCCCCCCAAAAGCTGCATTAGCATGATGAAAGCCTCACTTTCCTCATTTGTAAAATGGGGACAATGATAATAATACCTCAAAATGAGATAAATCTTAAAGCGCTATACAAATGTAGCTGTTATTACTATTGAAGGCCCTTGGAAAGGCTTCATGTTGGGGAGTCTTATAATTTCTCTTGCCGGTTTTGTCTGCAGGTTAATAGCCAGATAGTTCTGAGAACATGGCCTTCTCTGAATTCTCAGCACTGGGAAGGTGGTGGTTAGGGACAGTCATATTTCTTAGGTAAACTTGTGGAGGGGCTGGAAGCAGTTGAGATAAAGAAATTCAGAAGTCTGAGTGTAACCGGAGATGGGGTCTCAGTTGGAGATGATGGGTAGTGATGGGATAGGGTGCTGCTTTTTCTTTCCCACCTTTCCTCACTTCACTGTACTGTGATGATAAAGGATGACTGTCCAGAATAAGTGGTATTGAACTAACAAGCACGTATAAGAAAATGACAGTGTGATATAGTGTAAAGAAGCCTGGACTTGGAGACGGAAGACCCGGCTTAAAACCCCAGATCAGTTGTTTAATAGCTGAATAAGTAATTTAAGCTGTATGTGCAACTACTTTGTAAAAAGGGTAATGATATTTGCGCATCTAGCCCATGGATTGTCATGTAAGGAGAACGTTTCTAACAATTAGCTTTCTGGAAGTGAAAAGTGATGCCGAGGAGGGGGAGTGGGTTATTCCTCATAAGGAGTCTTCAAGAAGAGGAAGGCTGACAAGAACTTTTTAAACTGTCAAATGCTTGTATATGCTAACTAACTGTGAGTGTGTGTGTGTGTGTGTGTGTGTGTGTGTGTGTGTGTGTGTGTGTGTGTGTGATCATTAGCTGCATGACCTTGGGCAAATCACTTAACTTGTCTGAGTGTCAGTTTCCTAATCTGTAAAATGGGGATAATAATACTTCTAGTGACATACCCTCAAGAGTTGGGAGGATAAAATGAGACCATGTATGTGAAGCACTGTATAAATATAAATAGTTATTAGTTAAGTTAATGAATATGAGATCGTCTATTTTTCTCTTAAGAGTGATGCCAAGTAAGACCACTGAAATGCAGTCAGAGCAAATAAAGGTTCTCTGCCTCCAATCTCTAAAGAAACTCTGTCTTTTTTAAAAAATGTGTTATTGTTCTTTTTCTTCCTACATCACTGTCACTACGCAGTAGACCTTTCTAGCCCCACAGTACAATTCTTCCTTCTAACAAATAAATATAGCTGAGCAAAACAGATCCACACATTCAACTCATCTGAAAATATATGCCTAATTCCATACACTGGCTGTGCCAATCAGGCAGACTTAAGCATTCAGGAATCTTCCAGTGTTGTGCAATCCTTTAGTTTAATGTGGTTATCATATAAGTTATTCTCCTCATTCTTCTTACTCCACTCTTTATTAGTCATACATGTCTTTCCAAGTTTCTCTAAATTTGTAGTACATTTCATATAGCATAATTTTTAAACCTATCCAAAATGGATGGCTATATGCTTTACTTCCAGTTCTTCGCTATTACAAAGAGTACTGCTATAAATATTTTTCATATGTATATGAGATCTTTTTTTCTTCTGTCTTTGACTTTGACTTCCTTATGGATATACCTAGTAAATGGTATTGTTGGTTCAAAGGAGATAGGTACATTTTAGTGATTTTTTAAAAAAAATCATAATTCCAAATTGTGTCCTAGAACAGTTGGATCAGTTCACAGCTCCAACATTGCATTAGTATATCTGTCTTATCATATCCTTTCTAACATTTATCATTTAATTCTTTCATCTTTGCCAGTTAGATGGAACCTCTAAATTGCTTTAATTTGCATTTTTTATTATTAGTGATTTGTAGAATTATTTACAGTGATGATAGCATGCATTTCTTTTTTTAAACTGTTCATAGAAATGTATGCTTTTGATCACTATCTTAGCTTTTCTTCACCTTTCTCAGACCTAGTAGAGGAACCAGTCCTACCATCACAGGATGATTTCTCCTCTTTGGCTTAAGGAAAAAGGGCCAGAGTCCAAGGATGAATTTGATTGATGTATTTTTTTTTGATATGTCAACTACTTCACAATAAACAACTCCCTTTAGTACCTATTGATTTAAAAAAAAATCTAGTCTAGCAGTCACTAGTGATAGCATATGTCCTTATAAACTCCTTACAATTTACCATTAACAAAAAGAAGGAAGTTTTCTTTTGATCTGTGTTATCGAGACTAGTCTATTGGCTATTATATTTGACCAGAATTATGTCATCTTTTGTCTTAAGGTCATTCAGTGTTACCTTAGGCAAGTATACATTTTTCTGATTTTGCTTTCTTTACTTTTCAGTCAGTTCATATACATCTTCTCAAACTTCCCTCATTCCTTATATTTGTCATTCTTTATGTCACAGTGATATTTCATAGCATTAATATGCTATCATTTGTTTAGCTATTCCTGGATTGATGAACTCCTGTTATATTGGCAGTTTTTTTCTACAACAAAAAGTGCTGATATCAGTATGACCTTTCTGTCATTGACCTTTGCGGGGTATATGCCCAATAGTGTTATCACTGGATCAAAGGGTATGAATAATTTAGTAACATTTCTTGCATAATTCTGAATTGTTTTCCAGAATGGTTGGACCAATTGAAAATTAGTGTGCTTGTCTTCCTACAGCCTCTTCAAGATTGGCTAGCTCCATCTTTTACTATGTTGCCCATTTAAGTGTGAAGTGATGTTTCTCAGTGGTTTTAATTTGTATTTCTAAGTGATTTGGAGTGTTTTTTGTATAGTTGTAGCTTACATTAAAAAAAACTTTCTATAAAGATGATGTGAAAGATAAATTAGGACCAAAACATTGTATACCTTCCATTTGTATGGGGCTTTGAACTTTTCAGAGTCCTTTCCCATTTTTTTTTTATGTAATCTTCAGAACAATCCTACTAGTTAGGTAGAAAAGATGGTTTTAGTTACATTTAGGGGCATAGGATCATAGACCTTGGGCTGGAAGGGACTTAAGAGACCATTTTACAAATGAAAAAACTGAGATTAAGAGATTTGCCCACGGCCACACAGGTCACATTTGAATTAGGGTCCTCAGATTCCAGAGCCAGTGTTTTTTCCTCTGTACTATGCTGCTTCCACCCTTCACCAAACACCTATATCAGCTCTGTTCCTAAGGCTGTGTAGATAAAGAAATATGGGGTACTGTTCAGAAGATTTGGAATATTCTATTGGAAGTGGGGTAGGGAATCAATTAGGAAGGAGTAAAAGGACTACCTTCTTTCACAGAAGGTCCAGTTGAAGTTAGAGGACAAAAATTTGTGGTGTATCCACTTAGCTCGGGTGTATAATTTTTTTTCTGTTTCTGTTAAATAGTATGTGAACAGGAGTGGCAGAGGTGGATGGTGGGAGTAATCTAGGGGAGTAATCTAGGGTTGGAGTTCACCAAGGCTTGAGTGGTGATGGGCAAGAGAGTCGAGAGCAGAGGACAACATGGAATTGAATTGGTTAATGATGAGGTCCAGACTGGGAAGGGAGGAAGGTGAAGTCAGAACAGGGGTAATTGCCTGACTTGAGATGTGGAGGGAGTGTAGGTAATGGAGGAAGAGGAGGAGGAGGAGGAGAAGAAAGTAGTAGTAGTCGTTTAGAGGAGGGGTAAGGCATAAGGAGAGATGGAATGATTGATTAAGGCATAGGGAGATATGGTCCGATTGACTATGATCAGGTAGAAGAATGTCAGTGTTCGTTAATTGTAGAAATGGAAATCATAGAAATGTGGATGAAGGCAAGACTTTGTGTGGTTGAGGTGGTGTTGTAGATGGTCATGGACCCTAATGGAATTTGAAGAGACTGGTGAATTGGGATATAAGGATGTTTGATGGAAAATCTATATGCATGTTGAAGTCAGGAAGACAGGAAGATAGTAAACCTGTTACAGATGTCTTTGAGAAAGGAGAGGGAATACATAGACAACCCAAGAAGTCAGATCATGGTAGTGGTTGTCTATCAGTGATGTTAGACAGACAACCACTACCATGATCTGACTTCTTGAGTCATGTTCAGACTCCTCTGCCTGGCAACTCAAGGTCTTCTGCAATCTGGGGCTATGTTGGGATATTGGGTTGCTGATTTCTATTTAGGTTTCTCATAGCGCTCATACACATGTATTTATTATCTTTTCAAATCTTGTAGTTCTACCTATCTCATGTTTCACCCATTGCTTATCACACATATCAAACTTTGTGTAGGGTCAAGAATATAATAAAAACATTATATTGTATATATATTATATATACATACAAAACATTATATTATAAATGCAGCAATGCCAAATTAACCCCAGATATTAAACACAACATAACTTAGTAAAAATACTTCATTACTATACGGAAATCTAGCCTTCGTATTTTCCCTTTTTTGCCCCTTCATTATACGTAGGCATTGTAGGTATCTGCATTTGGTGTGTGCCTTCCTCCTCCGTTGTCAGTGTCTTCTACATAGTATATAGCAGCGCACCTAATACACTGATATACACAAGAACACAATTTATGCATATAACAACGTCAACACCAGTAACATAATTTTCCAAACTTTACACCATTGGTAACCAAGAGGTCCCAGATGCTGCTGTATTCCCTCACAAGGTATAAAAACATTCCCAGTCTTTTGATCTTTTGTATGTCCCAGTCTTGGATTGCCACAGTAACAGTCACATAGTAACAATTCCATCTTGGCATTCTCTGAATTTGTTTTGGGCCTTTGCTCCTAAAAAGACATTTCATGGGGGGGGGGTGTTGATGCATTTTCTAATGATGTTAATATCTCATGGAAATTAAACTTTGGTGTTTGGTGTCTAAATCTAATGAGTTGGTATGTCAGAATACCATTGGGCTAATAGTCATCAATTTGTGACTCAAGAGTGTAACATTTTCTCCTGATCATTTTCCCAGCCTCCAAACAGTAAGGACTGTGTAAGTGCCATTCCAGCTTCTGGCCCAGAATTTCACATGAGGGCTAAGTTCTAATCACTAACCCTAACCCTAATTGCACTCTCTCTCTCCCCCCCCCCCCTTTTTCCTTTCTCCCCTTTCTCTCTCTTTTTCTTTCTTTCTTTTCCTATTGAGGGGGAGAGAAGGAGCCCTGTTTATCCTTTGGACCCCTTCATCACTCATCTCAGTGTGGGAGAGACCTGTAATTAAGGAGTCACTGCAGAATATGGAAATTTCTAGGCTAGTAGCCTCAGCAGGCATGGGTTTAGGGACTGGGATGAGGCACTAGACTTGTGGTTTTAATTGGTACAGGGAGCGCTCAGACTAGGAAGCTCCTACCAGTTCAGGTTGGCACCTTCTCTGTGATGTAAAGTCTTTAAGAACTGCCTTTAGTCCTCAGAGGTTAAGTGACTTGCCCAGGGTTGCATAGTTGTGATGGGCCTTAGATCCGTATCTTACTGGTTCCACAGTGAGCTCTGTCCACTTAAACACATTGCCATTCGTTAGAGGGATCACCATTTTTCCAGCTTCTCAGGTTCATAATCTTAGCATTATGAACTTCTCACTCTCATTCTGTCCACATATCTGACCAGTTGGCAACTTTTGCATTTATACCTCTACAAAACAATAATTTGTTGTTGTTCAGTCGTTTCAGTCATGTCTGACTCTTTGTGACTCTATTTAGGATTTTCTTGCCAAAGAGTATACAGCTCGTTTTACAGATGAGGAAACTGAGTGAAACAGGCTTAAGTAACTTAACCCAGGGTCACACAAGTAGTGAATTGTCTAAGGTCAGATTTGAACTGAGGTCTTCCTGACTCCAGGCCCAGCACTCTTACCCGCTGTGCCACCTAGCTGCCCTCAACATACTAACAACTAGTATTTATATAGCACTTTAATGTTTACAAAATCTCCTCAAATGACTTTAGGGACCAGGACCATCTACTGTACCACCTCAGCCACACATAGGGAAGGTGGTCTTACCATCACAAGTGTTCCACTTCTATGATTGAAAACTCTGATTTTTTAAAAATCTTTTTGGTGAAGCAATCCAAGGTCACGACAAGTGCCAAGTGTTTGAGGCCAGATTTGAACTCAGGTCCTCCTGACTCCAAGGCTGGAGCTCTATTCACTGTGCCACCTAGCTGCCCCCTCTGATATTCTTCTACCTGATCATAATCACTCCATCTGTCCTCAGGCTTTTATCACTTCATCTCTCCTTATGCTTTCCCCTTTCCCTAAACTACTTCCTCCTCTTCTTCACCTTCTCCTTCTTTTCTGTTACCTATATTCCCTTCACACCTCAGTACTGTCGCAGGCAATTTGCACTGGTCTGACTTCTCCTTCCTCCCTTCTCAGTCTCAACTTTCAAAGTGATCGTCCTAAAATGTAGTTCTAACCATGTCACCCCCCTACTTAATAAACTCCAATTTATTAAGTTCAAGTTCAAACCAAGACTCCTTAGTACTCTAGGATCAAATATAAAAGCCTCTATTTGGCTTTCAAAGCCCTTCATCACCTAGCCCCTTCTTACTTTTCCAGTCTTCTCATACTTTACTACCCCTCCAACATAACCCTACCATCCAGTGATACTGCCTGATCTCCTTGCTGTCCTTTTCACAAAACACTCTTATATCCTGATATGTGCATTTTTATGCCTGGAGTGCTCTGCCCCATCATCTCTATCTCCTGGATTTCTTGGCATCTCTGAAGTCTCGGCTAAGACCCACCTTCTGCAAGAAGCCTTCCTGACCACCCTTAATGTTAGTGCCTTCCTTCTGAGATTGCCTCCAGTTTTATTTATACATAATTGTTTGCATGTTGTCTTCCCAGTTAGATTGTAAGCTCCTTGAGGACAGGATTCTTTTTTTCTTTTCTTTGTCTCTCCAGTCCTCAGCACGGTGCTTGTTGACATGTTGACTTCTCTTCTCCACCCCTTGATTCCCAGATGCATGCTCCCTGACCAAAGGAGACACTGAATCATATGATTCAGAGCATAAACTGCTGCCTGTGATATACCTTCTTGGCCTTGTAAGTGTTAGTTTTCCTAAAAGGTCTAAAAGTTTTGAGTCTTGCATGGACCTTTGTAGCATTCCAGAATGCCACCTGTTTGAGAGTGATTCAGTATGGGAAAAGCTTATTTTGTTCCATGTTCCCAAGTCTACTCTTGAACTTACATAGTGGTAAAGTGGAGTCACTGATTGGAAGCTATGGGGTTCCATGGCATTTTATTAGGTGCTCTGTTAGCCCTTATTTTTGCCAATGCTTGGTCGTTTGGGAATGTAGAGCCAAATCCTGAGGTGTCTTAGGATTGTAAAGGGTCCTTAGAGATCATCTAATCCAAACCCTTTGATAGTTGAGGAAACTGAAATCAAACAAGGTTAAATAACTTGTCCTGGGTCGCACAGAAAACCCAAGAAATAAACTCAGATCCTTTTGACTACAAATCTAGTGTTATTTCCTTTACATCATGAGATCCCCTAGTCAGCCTTCTCTTCTCCCTCCTGCTTGACAATGGAAGATGACATAGGGCTGTTCTTGGAGGATATTGCCATACCTGGAGTTCAGGGGCAGTTATATGTGCTGGCACCTGATGCGTTTGGCTATTGATATGGCCAGACTGGATCTGGTTAATTGCATGGTGTAATTTTGTATTCTATACCTTCCATCTCTTTCTTCAAGTCTAATCTGTTCATGAGGTCCATTGAGTCTAGGAGTCTGAGCAGTCTGCTCTAGTTGCTTCTGTTTTAGGTCATGTAAATCTGTCATTCTTTTTATTATGCTCCTTTTCTTCATTGGGGCATTTTTTAGGGACTAACACTAACGAGGGACACAAATGGTTAAATGGGACACTTAGCCACCAAACACTCAAGGAAGTACTTATTAAGTACCTTTTATGTGCCCAATGCTGTGCTCGGTGCTAAGGACAAATATTCAATGAATGGTACAATTCATCTTCCCAAGGAGCTTATGTTCTAATGGAGGAGACAACAAATAACATTTGTTATATACTGAATAAGTACAAAAGCATCTACTGAATAAATACAAAATTGATGAATACAAGGTAGTTTCAGAGGTAAGACACCAGAAAATGGGGGTTGAAGAAAGATTTGATGTAGAAGGTGATGCTTGAGCTGTAACTTGAAGGGAGTGAGGGATTCTGTGAAATGGAAGTGAAGAAGTTCATTATAGGCATTGGGGACAGTCAGTGAAAATGTTGAGGAAGGTGTATTGTGGGATCATCTCAAAAGAATTCACAGACTCAGACCGTCTCCAATTCAAGCAAAGGAAAGGCATACTTTGGATTGGAGGGGGTCAGAATCAGAGACTGAACCCTGTGTTGGGTGCCATAAAATGTTGAGGTTCAAGGTGTGTTGTGGGGTTGTCTCGATTAAGAATTCATAGACTCAGACGATCTCCAACCCAAGCAAAGACATTTATTGAGGATTATGCTTTCAACAAGCGAGCTAGGCTCCTTAAAGGAAGCAGCGGCTTAGCAAAGAAAGACGAATTTTTATAGAGCAAAAGATGCAATTACGTCATTACAGAATATATGAATATGAAAATACAGGAGGGGTTATTGATTGGGTGAAGGGTCTTAGCCTTGGTGGAACTGCATATGCACTTACTCAGAATGCATACAGAAAAGCCTACTGGGGGGGATATTAATGTATGGTAATGATATTATAATAAGCTTCTCTATGTCATAAGTTAACCTTAGGACAGGTCTTTGCTATTACAAGGCATCCACTTAGGCTGTGATTTAGTAGTCAGACATCCTGCTTCGGTATCCTGTTGGTGTTGCTTTCTCATTGGCTGGCTGTTGCGGTCCTGTCTGGGACTAGATGGCTGGCTGACTATTGTGGTTGAGCCCATGGGCACACCTGCTGTTCTAGTGAGTCAGTGAGGCATATGAGGAAGTTGAGATATTGGGTCTGGGGGCAGTCAAAAAGACGTAGAGACAGGAAGTGAAATGTATGTGGAGAACAAGAGAGAAAGACAGTTTGGCTCCGTTACTGAGTGCAGGAGGGGGGGGTGATGTTCAGTGAGGCTGGAAAGATAGAGTGGGGTCAACTTGTGTAAAGGGCTTTAAAAGCTAAACCAAGGAGTTTATATTTGATTGTAGAGGCAATAGAGGAAGCCAAGGGGATAGATTTGAGTAGGGAAGTGACATGGTTGGATTTATGTTTAAGGAAAATCACTTTGGCAGCAGTATGAAGATGAATTGGAGTGGGGAGAGATTTGAGGTAGGGTAGGTCCATTAAGTTATTGCAATAATTGATATGAGAGGTGGTGAGAACCTGAATCAAGGTGGTAGGTATATGAGTAGAGAGAAAGGATCAAATGTGAAAAATGTAGCGCTTACCTTCCAGGGCTGTTGTAAGGATAAAATGGGATATTTGTAAAGTACTTTATAAACATTAAAGTGTTGGAAAAGTACTAAGTATAATTATGTTATACAAGTATAAATGCAGGATTTCCAAACTGATCAGTATATGGACTGAGAGTGAAAAGTTCATAATTCCAAGGCTGTAAACCTGGGAGGCTAGAAAAATGGTGGTGACTTCAATAGAAATAAGGAAGTTTTTGGAGGAGGGGGTGGGTGTGGCCTGGATTGGGTAGAGGGGTAGGTGGAGATAATGAAGTCTGTTTTGGACTTATTCATTTGAAATGCCTCTGGGACTTCCAGTTTGGGATGTGGTTTAGACATATGGGACCTGATGAGGTTCTGAGAGAGAATGTAGAGAGGAAAGACTAACGAGCCTGTGATCCCCGGTCAGGGGATGTGTTCTGGATGCTGCTGAACCAGCAGAGTACAGTGAGAAGTGGTTAGACAAGTGTGGAGAACCAAGATGGAGGCAGCTGGTGGTACAGTGGCTAGAGTGTTTGACCCGAAGTCAGGAAGACCTGGGTTCAATCCCAGCCTCAGACATTTACTAGATGTGCGACCCTGGGCAAGTCACTTACAGTTTTCTCAACTGTAAAATGGGGATGATAATAATAGTATATTCCTCCCAGGGTAATTGTGTGGCTCAAATGATATAACATTTGTGAAATACTTAGCACAGTGTCTGACACATAGTAGGTGCTTAAGAAGTGTTTCTGTCCATTCTTCCCAGTGTCACGGAAAGTTCAGAGAGGAAAGAGTATCTAGGTGGTGAGGGTCATCAGCAGTGGCACATGAAGCAGTTAGGTAGAGAAGGATGAGGCCTGCAGGAAAAACCATCAGATTATCAATTCATAGGTGATTGGTAAATTTGGAAAAGGCCATTTGAGGTCACAAAGCAAATTGCAGAGGGTTGAGAAATGAGTAGAGGAAGTGGAGGTAGCTAGTATAGACTTTTCTAAGAGTTTGGTTGAGATAGGAAGGAGAGAGAGGATGATACCGAAAGAAGATCTTCTTTAAAAGTCCTATCTCATATTTCTTTATCTCCAGTGTTATATCCTTGAGCCTGCCATACTCAGACCAGTTAGCTGAATTCAATTCGTAGATCAGTATGTATTGCCTTTTAGGTCTAGAACTTGGTATGTCTTACTACAGGATGAACAGTATTGAGGTGTAGGATTTCCTTTCCCCTTCGTCTTGAATCATCAAATGATTTTGACTGGAAGATGGTAGCTCTCCATTTCTGAGTGGCCTGGCATATTGGACAGAGGCGTCTGTGAACCCTAAATTGGCCCCATTCCTCTCATATTATCAGATCACAGAGCTAGCCTCAATGATCTGTAGGGTCTATGTAGGAGTCAGCCAAGGAGCCATTACTGGGGTGTGTAGTTTACTGTCCTGTTGAGGCAAGGTATAGCCAAATAACTAATAATATAATATGCTGTATTATGTTACATACTATATTATAATGTAATTATTAATAATCTACTACTATCATTTGATAATAGTGTGGTTGTCTACTGCCTGCTCTGTGGCATGAAGAATCTGCCATTACACAATCCATAATTGGCAACAGTGGCTTCACAGGTACTATAGTGTCATTATTTAACATTTTGGTCACTCCTAGGATCCAATAACTACCAGTTGCCTTTAAAAAATTTTTGAACTGATGAAAATCTGACTTCTCTGTCTCCCACTTTCCCCTTCCCCAATGAGAAAGAAAGAAAAACAAAGCTCTTGTAACAAATACATATAGTCAAGCAAAACGAAATTCTCACGTTGGCTATGTCCAAAAATGGTATGTCTCAGCCTGCACTTTGAGTCCATCACCTTTCTGACTGGAGGTGAAATCATGGTTGGTTGTTACGTTGGTAAGCGTTCCCAAGTCTTTTAAACTTGTTTGTCTTTGTAATAATGTTGTTATAGGATAAATTGTTATCCTGGATCGTCTCAGTTCACTCTGCATCATTTCATACAAGTCTTCCTTTCCAACTCTCACTAAAACCATCCGTTTTGTAATTTTTTAAAACTTTTTTTCCTTATTTTTATTTTTGGTTCTAAATTCTCTCGCTTCCTCTACCCCTCGCTTACTCATTGAGAAAGCAAGAAATATCATATATTACATATACCTTTCATAATTTCTTCAGCAAAATAGTATTCCATCACATTCATATACCGTAACTTGTTCAGCCATTCCTCAATAGATGGGGATGCCTCAGTTTCCGGGTCTCTGCCACAGAAAAGAGAGCTACTATAAACATTTTTGTACATATGGGTCAATTTTCCCTTTCTTTGATCTCCTTATCACTTGCCTCTTAAAAGATATATGCTGCCCCATGGCCTCTGGCATTGCCCTGCCCCAGAAACCTATTGGTCACTTTTGTCTGTTGCCAGTAAGGGACTGCCAGAGCCACGTTAAATCCTGATTAAACAAGGAGACCTTCAATACCACACTCTCATCTGGATATGGACCTAAAGACAAGACTGTCTGAATTGTAGTCTTTACCTCGTTGAAAACAAATATGGTATCAGGAATAGAGCCCCTGATTGCCCCAGAAACCTATTGGTCACTTTTGTCTGTTGCCAGTAAGGGACTGCCAGAGCCACGTTAAATCCTGATTAAACAAGGAGACCTTCAATACCACACTCTCATCTGGATATGGACCTAAAGACAAGACTGTCTGAATTGTAGTCTTTACCTCGTTGAAAACAAATATGGTATCAGGAATAGAGCCCCTGATTTGGAATCAGAAGTCCTGGATTCAGAACTCACCTCTGACATTTACTAGGTGTGTAACCCCAGGCAAATAATTTAACCTTGAGTTTCAATTTCCTTATATGAAACCTACTACATAAGGTTGCTTTAAAGCTTAAATGAGATCATGGTACATAAAGTGTTTTGCAAACTTCTAAAGTACTATATAAAATGTTAGTTGTTAACTGTTGTTTCTCCGACAGTCCCCACTGAAAGAACGTGGCTTTCCTGGTTATTAGGTGCTGATGAATATGCTGTTGTCAGAACTCAGGCCAACCAACCATTGAGGTTTTTTGTTTTTCTCAGTTTGGTAGTGGAATATGATGCAGCAGCTTATTTGGTGGGGATGTCTCACCCATGCTGACATCTGTCTTCTGGGCCTTGTAACTTGTAACTCCGGGTTAACAGTCTGCCTTTGGTCCCTTAAGACAACTCACTGGATCTGAGTTTTCTTTCTTTTTTTTTGTGAGGCATTTGGGGTTAAGTGACTTGCCCAGGGTCACAGAGCTAGTAAGTGTCAGGTGTCTGAGGTCAGCTTTGAACTCAGGTCCTCTTGACTCCAGGGCCAGAGCTTTATCCACTGTGCCTCCTAGCTGCCCCGAGGAGTGTTACATTTTCATGAAAAGACAACATATAAATAACTAGTTACATACAAAGTATATACAGGAGAGATGAAGGTAATTTGCAAAGGAAAATGCACGAACAGGTGGGGTGCGACTAGAGAAGGCCTACTGCAGAATTGGCAGAAGTACTATTGGTTTTTTCTTCACCTTGCCAACCAGGATAGCTCTAACATTTTGGGTTAGGGAACCAACATGGAGATTGTGCTGATTACTCAATATATGTATTCCTGTATCATATCTGGGGTTTGTACTCTGGTGTAGTCTGGGACTCACCAACCTTATTCCTTGCCTCTTCATTTAGAGGCAGTTGATGGCACAGGAGATGGAATGTTGGACTTGGGAGTCAGGAAGACCTGAGTTCAAATTTGGCCTCTGACACTTATTATCTGTGTAATAAGTCACTTAACGTCTATTTGCTTCTTTTTTTCTCAGTTGTAAAATGAGGATAGCATCTTACAGGGTTTGTTGTTAAGACCCAAATGAGATAATATTTGTCAAAAGTGCTTAGCACACTGCCTGGCATATAGTAGGTGCTATATAAATACTTATTCTCTTCCCTTCCCTTTCCCCTCTTGATTTTTCTCCTTAGGAATTTTGCAGCAAATAGAATTTCTCTAGCCATTTCTATTGCTTAGAATTGCACTAGCTGGCTCTATTTTTGAATTTGGATGCGTAGTCAGCAACACTGTTGAAAGTGGCAAGGGAATTGGGTATATCCAATTTATCTGGACCCTCCAAGTCTTCTCTTCATGTGCCCATTCCACATCTCAAAGTCAAGGCCCTTCCTACTTCATGATTTGACCTTGAATGTAGAAACTAATATGGCTGGGCATTAACTTGTCTGTGTCATGGGCCTCGGGTTGGGTCTGGGCCTCTTTTTCTGCCATCTCAACTGGCTTGACACCCTTCAGGGATTCTTGCAAGGTTGACTTGTGTGCCACTAGTTACTCCTGCCAAAGTCAGGTCTGCCCTCTTTCCCTTAGAGTCGACTTAGAGTAGAGAGCAACAGACACACCCTTCAGTCTTGGATTAATTTTTTTCCTTGTTGTGGCCATTTTATGGCCCTGTTCCTCCTTGTCCATCGGAACTGAATGGCTTGTACTAGATGATCTCTAATGATTCCTTTAATCCAGGTGTCAGCTGAAATATGGGACTGGTGAAATTGATACCTGGTTAATAACAGCTCACATGTGTTGGTTTAAAGTTTAAAATGGTTTTTCTTTACCACAACCCTGTGAGATAGGCTAGTGTGAGTATTTTCTCCATCTTACAGATGAAGAAATTGAGACTTTTAGAAGTGAAATGACCAGCTCATGGTCATATGTCTTAGGCATTTTGGGTATAGGTCCTGGTCTTCAAGACTAGTTACTGAATCAGCAGTGGCTTCAGGACAAGCTCAGAGTTGGTTTTGGAGGGTGGTACTCTGTAGTGATCATATGACTTTTACCCAGTTCTCTGGCCTCTCTTGATAAATAGCTGATGGGGCCTTAGCTTATAAGTGCTGATTCTATTTGGTGATATTTCTGGCCATTTCATGCTTTACTGTCTTGTATTGTTTTATAAGGTAATAAATGAAGAAGACTTTATTAAGAAACTGGACTGCAAACCTGACCAACATCTGAAGGTGGTTTCCATTTTTGGAAATACTGGGGATGGAAAGTCTCATACCCTTAACCATACTTTTTTCTATGGCCGTGAGGTCTTCAAAACATCCCCAGCCCAGGAGTCCTGCACAGTGGGGGTTTGGGCAGCCTATGACCCAGTCCACAAAGTGGCAGTAGTAGATACAGAAGGGCTCCTGGGAGCTACTGTCAACCTAAGCCAGAGGACGCGGCTGCTTCTCAAGGTTCTAGCCATCTCTGATTTGGTCATCTATCGGACTCATGCAGACAGGCTGCATAATGACCTCTTCAAGTTCCTTGGAGATGCTTCAGAAGCCTACCTGAAACACTTTACTAAGGAGCTCAAGGCCACCTCTGCCCGCTGTGGCCTAGATGTCCCTTTATCTACTTTGGGTCCTGCAGTCATCATTTTCCATGAAACAGTACATACCCAGCTGTTGGGTTCTGGTGAGTAGTTGCAGATGTATATTGATCTTGCTGAATAAAAGAAAAAAATGAAATAGTTGTTAGCTTGCTAGTACTTTCTTGGTGATTGGTAATACAGTCTTTTCTTTTCCCCTTCTTTGTGTATTTCTTTCTCGCTTATGTATAGTGTGGGCATAGTAAATGTTGGCTGATTTCTTTTCCTTCCCACAAAAGAAGGAAAAAAAGATGTGGAGGAGAAATTTTTTTATAAAACAAAAATCTTAGGAAGAACTTTTTTAAAAAAAGGAATTTGCCTAAGTATCACATATAAATGCTTGATTTGGAGTTAGAAAATCTAGGTTTGAATGATGGCTCTGCCCGTTTTCTGTACGTCCTTGAACAAGTCACTTTTTTCTGTCTCAGGTTCCTTACCTGTAAATTGAAGGGGATAGACTAGACCGATGTTTCTCATATTTTTTGGTGTCAGGATCCCTTAAAAATTATTGAGGACTGCAAAGAGCTTTTGTTTATGTGGGTTACATCTATAAATATTTACTGTATTAGAAATTATGATTCCTAAAAATTTAAAATGTTTATTTAAAAACAGTAATAAATCTATTACATGTTAACAAATACCATTTTTATGAAAATAACTTTTTCAAAACAAAAAAAGTGGTGAGATGAGTAGCATTGGTTTATTTTTTTTGTAAATCTCTTTCATGTCTGGCTAAATAGAATACAGTTTTAGTCTCAGCTCTGTTTCTGCATTCAGTCTATAGGGATATGTTGTTTGGTTGAAGTATATGAAGAAAATCCAGCCTCATGCAGATATTTAGTTAATAAAGGGAGGAGCATTTTAATAGACAAACAAAGGTATTTGTATTATGAGAATAGTTTTGACTTTGGGGACTCCCAGGGGTCAGTCCTCAGACCACATATTGAGAACTGCTAGACTAGATGATTAATAAGTTTCCTTCTAGTTCTAAGCGCTTTGATCCTATGTTAGTTTGCCTTGACCATGTTAGATTTTGTTTTCTTAAATTATAAACTTCTTGAGGTGCTTTTCCCATGGGTTAGTATAAAATTTTCATTACTATATTTTGAGTAAGAAATAGTAACAAAGTCTACTGTGGAGGTTTGTTTGAATAATGATGTTAGATACTTGTCTTTTAAGTTGGTTAGGATAGGCTAGGAGCAGTTATTATTTCTGATCTAGGAAGAATTTTCCATATTATGGTGGGGAGTGGGAAAAGGGGGGTAATGATAGTGATAATGCCCCCCCAAGAGGAAAAAGCAGCAGAAGAAAAAAGTATCAATGAAACAGTAAAAATACAGAAAATAAAACAGGAGTAAGTTCAAAAAGGGGACATGGGAAATCTATGCGATATATTTTTACATTATATCCTCTTTTTTCCTATCCTCTGTGGAAGAAAATGTTCATTTTTGTTGATGTTTTCAAGTTCATATTAATAAAAAATTAAGTTAATGAATTTAAGAAACATTACCACTAATATATTACATAAACTATCCTCGTAATTTGGGGAATTAGGAATAATTATGTGGTGATCTGTAGCAGAATCATTGAAAAATGGTTTTATGTTGCATGGATTTGGAAATATCACAGGTAATTAACTCCATTTAGTAAAGATCTGATATAAAATAATTATCCTATAGCACACTATTGGTCCCATTTTCTAACCTAGCACTATAAAGAGGTCAGTTCCAGAAGTAACATGATTTGCCCATGCATTCATCAAAGTTTTAATGTTAGACCTGAATTCTAGTTGAGGGGGCCCCCATATTGTTTGCCAGTTAAATACCCTAAAGTAATATTTTACTTGAACCAGGGAGACCAGGAAGGAATAACATACAATCAGTAATATTTTAGGGGACCTATATGAGTAAGAGAAGGAAATTTCTTTACTTGGAAAATAGAAAGGTTGATCTAAATGATTTTCCTGGTTCTTTTCAGCTCTGTGATTATGAATTTAAGAAAAGGAAGGGGGAGAGAGACTATTCTAAGATTTCTTTTGTGTATTGGAATATTGGGCTTCTGTGTATTAGAATATTGCAATTTAATCTTAAAGGCTTCGGGAAAGAAGTTCATTGCTACCTTTGGGTCTATAATTGAACCATCTTTTTATGTCACCTCTAGGATGTTGCATTATCAAGAATTCTTTAGAAATTTGAGGTAGACTTAGAACAGATAAATTCTTTGTAGTTCTGAAAAAAGAGAGTAGAACTGGGAAAAAGAGATGATTTGATTTGATTTGTCATCTCTTTTATTACATATGGTTTCTACTCTCTTTTATTTGATATGGCCCTCTTCCTAGGCTTGGAGATTAATGAATTGTCTTCATTTTATAAATGATACAGGCTAAATTAATGGAGAAGTGTTTTGGCCAAGGGCCCATTCTGTGCTGATACTCAGCTTTGCTTCATTTCAGTTTGTGGCTTCTGATTAGCTGTGGGAGAAATAGTCATTTTAGGCCCCTTGTCTGTGTGTATGCTTTCTACTCCCTTAAAAGGTTGAAAGGGCCTATAGGAAGCAATAGCTGGGAACAGATGAGAGAGACTTCTTTTTCTGTCTTGCTAACTTTCTTTATGAACTTAAGGTAGATATCAAAACTAACAATCTTCAGATTATCACAAAGTTGTTTTTTTTTTTAAAGCTCTTTGCTCATGTACCTGGATTTGTGCCTTCACAGATCACCCCTCTGAGGTGCCTGAGAAGCTGATCCAGGACCGGTTTCGGAAGCTGGGTCGATTCCCTGAAGCTTTCAGTTCCATCCACTACAAAGGAACAAGGACTTACAATCCCCCTACAGATTTCTCTGGGCTCAGGCGGGCCTTGGAGCAGCAGCTGGAGAACAACACCACCCGTTCTCCCAGGCACCCAGGGGTCATCTACAAAGCACTGAAGGTCAGTGTATTCCCAGTGACTTATCAAACTCCTAGTGTTCATTTTGTGGGACAGCTATAGTGGTTAGAATACATGAGCAAAATCCGGCAGGCAGCAGAGCTCCTTCCTGTTGTCTTAGGAGATGGCAATTGAGGTCTGTAACCTGGGGGAAAGTGTGAGAAGCCTAGGTGTTTTAAGAATAGGAAAAGGAGGTTCAGCTCTGAACTGTGCTGCTGGTCCCCTAGATAAATTCCATGCTAGTCTTTCACCAGGCTCCTCATCCTCTGTCTCAGAGAGCTTTAAATCATATAATTTGAAAGAAATCAAATCGCTTGTTTCTCTTGGGTTTCCTAGCAATAATGGGGTGTGTGTGTGTGTGTATATATACATACATACACACATACACACAATATCAACATACATATGTATATGTACATAATCTGCACATATACATGCACACATGTATACACACATACAGTTGGTTCATTAAAATCCTCTTAAAAGTATCTTTTTATGTTGCAGATTTATTTATACTATAGAACTAATGATATCCCATATCATGATTGATATAGGATCTCTCATTGTGGTATGTAAAGTCTGTAGCTTGGGTTTAGTTCTTGCCTTCCAGTGTTAATACTGCAGTGTTCCAGCTACACCTGTGTGGAAAGCTCATGTTCTTGCTACCTGCTCATCATACCTCCTCATCAGATGGCATTTATTAAACATCTATGTGCATATCAATACCTCAGGATCATATTGGTCGCTAGTCCACTGGCCTGCCTTGCTATGAGAAAAACCAGTGGAACTTTGGTGCTGCAAGAGACTGAAAGGAATGGCTCAAGGGCATAATGATTGGAAAATTAGCCATTTATGTATTTCTAAGGCATGATGTAATCCTGATATCCACTGCTTTTTTCATGTACATGCATACAGACTACTTCCCCTCCCCCACAAACCCATACATACCTGTCTAAGTATTCCTGGATCCAGTATAGCTAGAGACAAAAATCTCTTATATAAATCTAAAAACCCTTGACAGTTCATGCTGATGGGAGCTTGAGGCTGCCATCATAGCCGTTCTCAGACACTTAACTAGATTAATATTTAAGTAAGATTATCAAAGGACATTCCGTATGCTGAGGAGACTCTTAAGTCTCTCTGAAATCTACTCCAGCCCTGTTTGCCAGGCACATTTAAGAACAGGAGGAAGAATGCTAAGGTCTTTCAGGCTTATGATTCATAAAAAGTTGTCTGGACAGGCTATATGACTACAAGGACCCTGACCAAATTGGAATTATGTTAATCCTTATTTACTGATGATTTTCATAGGATCTTTGTTTCTCTTGCTGAAGTGGTGGCATATGATACTGAATAACTGATTTTAACTAAGTTGCTTGGGTTCTCCACCAATGATGTAGTTACTAAAATTTTTGAATTTTTGAAATATTCTATGAAAGTTTAGGGCTGTTCTTCAGATTGGAATTGAAAAGAGCAACATTGTTATTCTGTTAGAAAGGCATAGCTTAACTTTTTTGTCAGGCAAGGTAATTAATTAATTAGTTAGAGCTTAAAATCAGAACCAGGGGGATTACAGGATTAGAGTTCCCATGATTCCTAGCTACTACTCCCAACAGATGTGTGTAATTTCACTAACTTCTCCTTTTTTCTTTATTCCATGTTAGTCTCTTGCCTCCTCAACTTCTCATTAGTATACTTAGTAACCTGTGAGAGAGGTTCCCATGTTATAATATTTTCAAAATATGGGTATTTAATACATACTATTTGATGATGAGCTTGCTTTTGATCCTGAGAGCTTTTTAAAAGTAAATTCTCATCAAGTGAATGACCCTGATTCAGAATTGTGTCACTGAATCTGAGATCTCTTAGGGGTTCACATGATTGTGAACTTTAGTGGTTTTGCCAATATCCTGAAAGCTTAATTTTGCCTTTTCCTTATAATATTTCCTAGTAAGTTGACTTCTTAAAGATTTTAGAATTACATTTGAATCATTGATGTCCCCTACCTTTATTCTACATTAGAATTCAGAACAACCAAGAGCTATCTTTACCTTTCATCTCTTACTAAATGAGAAAGATAGCTATGGGAGAAATAGATTAGTGGGAGGAACCGAAGAATTAACTTTTATCTTTTATAGTCAACTCCTTTCCCCATATGGCATTATTAAACTATATCCAGAGGCAGTTTCCTTGCCCTTTGTGGGCCTTATAATAATCTCCTTGTCACCCAGCAAGAATATTGGTACTACTTCCTTTAGTGAAATTTCCTGCTGTCCAGCTATGTTCTAGGTCCCCTTCTATTTAGCATGTGTTTTCCTTGTTTTATGCTCTCTCCCCTTGCTTATTTACCACAGTGGTGGCAGGAACTGCCTTAGCACAGAATCCTCTGAGGGGAGTGTATTCTAACAGAACCGGTAAATTTTTCTTGCTAGTGGCAGAGGACAAACTATTTAAGAAATAGTAATGGTGGAATATCAGTACGAGAAGTCAGAATCTAAGAATTTTAGAGTGGGAAGTAACCTTGACAGTAGAGATGAAGCAGTTGAGGCCCAGAAGGGTGATGTTATTTGCCCAAGTTAGTACTAGCTTGTACATTTAGTAAATGACAGAGGTAGAGATTAAATTAGAACTAGGACCCAGGACTTTTTACTGGAGAGAAATCTAGTGGACTTTTTCTATTACATTATATTCCTTGTGAGTGCGGACTGCTGCTGTGTAATTGAGGCAATCACTTAAAAATTAGTATTAGCTTTGTATAACATTGTTCTTCCTTAGGTTGGCAAATGTAGAAAACTTTGGCCCTTGAATTACATCACGAGAGAGTATTTACTAAGTGTCTTCATAATTATTATGGGGTGGGGGTGGGGAATGAGGGAGAGGCAAACCTTGTATTGTCATTTTACAGTCTAAAACTCCACATGTGAAATAGGAAATGTAGCTCTCGTTGAGTGCTAGCCATGTGGGTACAATAGAGAAAGAGCCATGTTGTTGCCAGGGCAACTGAAGTTCAGGATCATCTGGTCTCCAAGCAACCATTCCTAGATATGCTACAAATGCTTTTCCAAGGTTTTTTTTCAGAAGGGAGACCCTTCCCTGCCTTTCTCCTCCAGCTTTGGGACCTTGGGAGGAGGAGAACCCAAGAAACCCAGGAATGATGTAAGATCTGGGATCTTGGATGGGGAGCAAGTTTGGATCATATGGTATTATCTACATTGGAAAAGAAAAATCAGGTTGCAGTTGAGGGAGGACAACTTTCATCTACTCTGGTACTTACTAAACTCTCTAATATTTTTCTCCTTTGGGTTCGGTAAAACAGCTGAAGCGTGGCAGTCCCAAGCTATTAAACATCATCTAATTCTTCAGTGACCGCTGTAGGAAATGATTTGTTATCTTACCCACTTTCTAGAAGATGATCCTCAGGGAGTTCTCTGCAACTGGCATCTGAAGTAATAACATCTGGTTGCTTTGGTGGCAGCCTCCCCTTTTCTGTGATGTCATAAGGAGTTGTTGCCTTAGCAAAGATAAACCTATGAGAAACAAGTCTGGGGATAATGACAGTTATTTTTATGATCTTACTTCATAGGGAATCAGCTTGTAAACTGAGCCCAGAAACTTAGAGTGACTAAGGAAATCTAGTATCTTCTCCCTTTCTTAAATCAAAGGGAATAGCCCAGCAAGTATTTGAAGCAAAGATGATTCTTGCACCTTCATTGCTGGTGGGTCACAATTCAATATTTGTCCTGACATTCAGTTTATACTGATAGTTTTCCAAAGTAAAATTCCATGCCAAATGATGTAATTAATAGGGCAAGTACGTAATTATCCCGAGTTATCATTTAGTAATAAGAAAAACTTTTTGAGTGAAAAGAAATATATGTTTTATGTCATCTCTTTTGAGGAGGGATTATATTATAGTGAAAAGAACATCATAGTTAGAATTCATATTCTAAGTACTCCTTTGACCTTGGGCAAAAGCACTTAACCATTTTTATCCGGTTTTCCATGTCTAAAAGATGCATACTCATATTTGTGCCACTGTGAGGAGGTATTCTGGGGAAACTGCTTTGTCATCCTTAAAGAATTACTGTATAGAACTGGGTATGAATTAACATGTTTTCTTCCTGGACCTTGGAATCACTTATAACTTCTTACAATTTCAGTCAGACACTCAGGTTTCAGCTACAAATTATTTACTCATGAAATAAGATTTTATTGCTTAAGAACCTTTTTATTAGTGGGTTTTGCCCATAAGGGGGACCTACAGCATAGGCTCTGAGAATTTCGTGCAGGATCCAATTTCTCTTGCAAATGAATTTCCCATCAGAAAGATAGCATGGTATTGTGGAAAGAGATCTGGACCGGGAGTTGAGAAACCTAGGTTCCAGTGCAGGCTATATACACTTGTTAATAATACTTCAAGATGTTAGTGGAAGCTGCCGCTTACTACCCTGTAAAATGTAAAACACTGAACAGGGTTGAGTGGATGGTCTCTAAAGACTTCTTCAAAAGCTGACATTCTAAGATTCTCTCTATAGTGCAACTTATAATATTTATTCAGATTCCCAGCTGGCTTCATCTACAGATAAAATAGGAAACTTGCCTCTTTGGTTTTATTTGAGTGGCACACAGCAGGAGGGCTCAGAACTGCAACTCCCAAATAATATCTTAAATCCTGAAATTCCACGTTTGTTCTTTCTTTGGGATATTGACCTGTTTGAGCTCCATCTTGAAATTCAAATCGTATCAGCCCTTGGACACACATTAAGTGCCTTTCTTGATTTTTCTAATTCCCCTCCTTACCTACGGGAGTAGCTTTCGTTTCTGATCTTGAGATACATTGTTTATACTTTTCTTATGTACTTATATTAAATTTTTTTTAGTACAAATATGTACCTACTCCATTTTATTTGTGTTTGTACCTTCCTATGCTTGCTAGCTCGAGTAATTGATGTGTGTTGAATGAATGAATGAAAACTCCTGTGAACTGTAACATTTTAAGAGATTACAGTTGAGTTTCTCCTTACTGGGAGTTAGAATCTAAAGTTAGTGGGAAAAGGAAAAGGTCTATAATCAGAATTACCTTAAATTGTGTATAAGGTGGAGTACAGTAGGGTATCTTTAAAAAGTTTGTAGTTGGAGAGAGGGATTAAGGCCTTTTTAAAAGAAGACAGTCTGTATCAGTGATCAGATGGATTTGAAATGGTAGCCATGGAAACAATTGAATGTACATTTTATTTTTCACTACACCCAGCTAAGGTATTGATCAGGAGGTGGGTGGGAACCAAGACTTCTACTCAAATATAAGAAAACTCAAACAGGTAAGGCCTCAGCTGGCAGGGAAATTGATGATTAGGGAAAAATCCTCTGGAAAGCTCTTGATATGTAAGTGTAAATATGGTCATATTGAAGGGTATGCACACCACCGTATAACTTACTCTTTTTGTGTAGTGATTGAGGCCATAGAAAACACAAGAAAGTCAAAGGAAACATAGCAGGAGCCTTCTAGCTGACCAGGAAGTTCTACCACCCTAAGCAGAATAAATAGATTGGGTATGAACGTGATGTCGAGGAGATTCTAGAATCATACAACCTACTGAGATGCGCATACTGTGAGATGCATGCAGTAACTGAGAATAATTGAGAGAATAGCAGATTCATACTTCCCATCTCAGGCCTTGGGCTTACACTCATGAAGTGGAATGGATCACAGGCCTAAATAAACTATTTCTCCCTCCCCCACCTCTGTCCCTTTTCCTTCCCCACTCTCCCCTTCCCCTCTCCTCTGCCTTCGCCTCCTCCCTTCAGTTCCCCTCCCCCTCTCCTTCCCTTCCCCTCCTCCTCTTCCCTCTTTCCCTTTCTCCCCTCTCCCTTCCCCCTCTTGCCCTTCCTCCTCCCCTTCTCTCTACTCCCCCTCCCTTCCCTCCCTTTCCTTCTCTCTCCTTCCCTCTTTCTCCTCTCCCTTTTTCCCCCTCCCTCCCCCCTCCTTTTTCTTTCTTCTCCTCCCTTTTCCTCCCACTGTCCCCTGTCCTGTCCCACCCATCCTGACCCCTTCAAGTCCCATTCCCACAGAGGTTCTGTGCAGGCAAGCAATTTAAGTCATGTGGAACGCTAACTACTTGATATGCTGTGGAGTGGCACCACCTAAATTCAACTTATGTGTCCTGTGAAGAGAGAGAGAAGGAAAAAGAAGATGGAGAAGGAGACAGGGAGAGAGAAGGGGAGAAGGAGGGAAAAGAGGAAGAGAAGGGAGAACAGGACTCGAGGGGGTGGGGGTTGGGTGAGATAGGATCACAATGCCTTGGGAGAGTGGGGTTGGAGCATAGATTTCAGAGCAGGAAAGAATTGTGGAAATCATATAGTCCTAACCCCTTCATTTTACAGATCAAGGAAGCAAGCTCAGAGAGTTTCCCAGAGAGGGGTGCTGTTTAAAAGAGAAGGAAAGAGGGCACCAGTCACAAACTTTGTCTACCTCACTGTTTTACCTGTAGTCAGTTCAACATATAGCAAAAGAACACCCCCAAAACAACAACAACAACAAACCTTTTACCTTGCCATTATAAACAAACTTTCTGTGGGAGTCTGGGTCATTGTTCCTCAAAGTCTGGGATGGTTTGAGGCCAGGTTGTACAGGGAAGTGTAAGAGAAACCTGTTGAATGCAGTCAGCAACTCCCTCATATGAGGAAGGAGTGAAGACAAGTTTCCAGTGGCACGTGATTGTTTCAACAAATATCTTTTGAGTGTCTGAGGTGTGCATTTCACTGTCCTAGGTACTGTGGGGGATAGGAAATAAGTAAAACATTTGATCCGTGCTGTACAGAACTTATTGTACAATTGGGAAGACAAGAAAATTGAAAGACCGAGCTTTGTGATAACCTGGAGTAAGTTACAGGGCTCAGAAAGAGGAGGTGGGTAGGGTTTGGAAAGCTCAGGAAGGCTTCATGGTAGGTAGGATGTGGGATTTGAAGTTGAGTGCTAAGATATGAATAAGATTAAGATAGGCAGGGAGAAGAGAAGAGAGGTCGGTATCGCAAGCAAAAGAAATCGTATTTATCTTGTTTTGTTGGTCTTTTTTGTGTGTCTTACTATTTTCAAGCTGTGTTAAAGGGTTTGATTTCCTTTTCAAAAATCATCCCAAAAGGGGGAATTCTTCTGTTTTCTCATTAAATTGGCTCATTTTATACTTGTCTAGTCTTTTAAAGTATTTATTTAAATATGCCCCATTGTATAAAGTTCTCCCTAGAGTCTAAAGCTTCTGTACTGACATTGGAATCTCTTTGCTTGTGCCCAAAATTAATCTTAACATTTCTTTCAATTAAAAAAGTTATTTCTAATTTTTAAAAAATCCCTCCTTTTTGAAAGATATGTAGATGATTAAATTAATTGTTGAAAACCTGGAATTTGAAGTGAAATAAGATGCCTTTTAATGACTACAGAATCTATCTCTGTTTAATTTGTGTAACTTTGGAAATAGCTGATTGAAATTGCAATTCTTTTTTCACAGATTTAGTTATGTCTGACTAGGACTTAGAGGGGAAAAATATTCAACTTGAAAGGATGACCTAGTAGAATGTAATGAGTAAATAGAGGGTTAGAAATGGAAGATGCCTTTCAACATACATTTTTCAGTTTGTCTCTGCAAACATTTTATCCTTTGACCTGGATTTATTTCAGCTCCAAGGAGGCTCAGCTACTTCCTTTCTTTTCACTTAGCAGTACTGTTGAAAGGTTGCCAAGTGTCTATGAGAATTCTTCCTTATTTTTTATAATAGTTTCCCCCCTCATCTTGACACCCTCTCAACCCTTAATAAATAATTCTTGTGAATTGTGAGGGGAGGGAAAAAGAAGAGTAAAGGAATCTAGGAAATCCTCAACTTTATAAGAGCTACTACTGACTGGATCACAGTGAAAACTGTCACCTTTCTATGCCTTATTTTCTCATTGCCAACTTGACCATGATAAAAGTGGGCAATTATATTTGTAATTGGCATTAAAAATTCAGTACGTGACAGATCTTAACTTTAAATGGAATTTAGTGGAACCATCAGCTTACTTTGCTCCTTTGTGGCATTTTGGAAGAGAGGAGTTAGTTTCTTTCTGAGGTTTATTGGAGTATCGATCAGTGCGTGCTGGGCTGTGATAGCAGCACCTGCATGCAGTTGCCCTCCACTCCCCAGGTAAGGAACCTCTTAGAACAGGCCAGTAATTTAGCCTTTCTATGAAGGCTGCTCCTTTGAAGAGAAAACAGGGCAGAAGTGGCTTCCTCCTGAGTTACTCAAGTCATTTCTTGCCTCCCCCCTTCTCGATTCTGGCAGGCATTGAGTGATCGCTTCAGCGGTGAGATCCCTGATGACCAGATGGCTCACAGTTCCTTTTTTCCAGACGAGTACTTCACCTGCTCCTCCATTTGCCTCAGCTGTGGGTAAGTGAAGACAACAGTTCACCCTATCCACTACCAGAAGTGTGAATAGGCCTGGCCTACATTGTAGGAGAAATTAATAAGAGCCCAATTTCTTTAAAGTCATAGGGTAGAAATGCCTGCGGACCATATGTCTCATAGAGCTCAAAGCCTTACCTTATAATTAACCTGTAAAGTTCCAAACCAGAATGGCACCTGGGCAGTGTGGGATAGAGGTTGGGTCGAAGATCTAAATATCAGTGTATTGAATTGTCTAATGAATATTGACTAAGAGAGACAGTTCAGTGCAGGGTAAAGGGCAGCGGGCTTCCAGCAGGAGGATCCAGGTTGGAGTTCTGATTTGGCTACTTCTTAGTTAGTTGGACAAACATTTGTTAAGCATGTACTCTCTTCAAGGAATTGAGAGCAAAAAGGAGACAATCTTTGCTCTCAAGAAACTTACATTCCACGGGAAATGTTGACATTTATATAATGTTTTGAGGTTCATAAAAACACAAATTATCTCATCTGATCGTCACTGACAACATTTTCTCTGCTCTATGAATGAGACTTAAAGAGGCTAAGTGATTGGCTAGTGTAAGATCTGGGATTCAGTCCCAGGTTTTTCCTTGACCACTTCCTACCTGTACGACCCTGGGCAAATCACTCATTTATCTGGGCATTAGTTTCCTCATTTGCAAATTTTTATCAGTCTTTTGGAAAAAGGCACAAATGGCGCCTTAGCAGATTTTCACATTATACAAAGCTGGCAATGATATGCTGTGTTAACAGAATAAACATCCAAAAAGATCTTGACAGGATTGGGCTGAATCTACTAAGGTAAAATTTAATGTAGATACATGTAAAGTGTCATATCTGGGTTCAACAAATTAACCTCAGTGGGGAAAGCATAGGTAGAAAATAGTTTTTCTGAAAAAGATTTGGGGTTTTAGTTGAGTAGAAGCTCTGTAAGAGACAAGAGCTGAAAAAAAAGCTAATGCAGTCTTAGAATTCATTAATAGAGGCATAGTTTCAGGAATAAGGTGGCATTTAGTCATGTTTTACTCTGCCCTGGTCAGTTCTCAGTGAATATTTTGTTCAGTTAAGGGTGTCCCATTTTGGGAAGGACGTCACTGATAAGTTTAGAGATGTCCGGAGGAGGACAACCAGAAATAGGCTTTGAGGTAATACCGTATGAGGATCAGTTGAAAGACCTGGTGGTGTTTTAGCTTCAAGAAGGGCAAGTTAGGAAGGATATTATAGTATTATGGTATAGTAAGATATCATAGTAACTATATTGAAGGATTTAGAGGACTATAATATGGAAGCACGATTAGACGTGCTCTGTTTGGTTGAACAAGTTTCAGAGGGAAGAATAAGAAGCAGTGGGTAGAAGTTTCAGAGTCACATTTAAGCTTGATATAAGAGGGGAAAAAAACCCTTTAGAGTTATCCAAAAAGCTTAACTTGCTGTCTTTGAAGGTGGTAGGTTGCTTCACTTTGGAGCCTCCAGGTATGTTGTAGGAGAAATTTTTTTTCCGGTATTGGTTGGACTAGATGGCTGCTGGGTGTTGGGTTCAAGAGTCAAGAAGACCTAGATTCAAATCCCAGGCCAGACATTTACTGGCTGTGGGACTCTGGGCAGGTGATCTATAACCTCTCTGTGCCTCAGTTTATTCATCTGTAAAACGAGGGCATTGGACTTGAGAGCTTTTAAGGTTTCATCTCGCTCTCTCAATATGATCGTATGTCAGGTTTCCTCTCTAATGAAGCATCTTGTGTCACTTTGTTCTTTTTCCTAACAGGAACCTCCAAGTCCTGCTTTAGCTTTTTCCTTTTAGAAGTGATTTTCTTCTTCTTTTCACTCCATGATGTCTCTCCTATCTCTCCCCTTCTGTGCACTCACAAAGCTGCTGCCCTAGTGCAGGTCTTTGTCACCTCCCGCCTTGACTATTGTAAGAACCTCTTAATTGGCCTCCCTGCTTTTCAAGTCTTTTCTCCAGTCCGTTCTCCACAGCTACCAGATTGATACTCCTCAAGTACAGTTCTGCCCATGTCAGTTGTCTGCTCACTAATGTCAAGTGGCTCCTTATTCTTTTGAGCTAAAATGCTGACTTGTTTGTGTGGCGTTTAAAGCCCTGTACAATCTGGTTTCAACTCACTTTTTCAGTCTTATACGTTTACTCCCATGCTTGGAATGCACTCTGTCCTCACCTCTACCACTTAGAAATTCTAGGTTCCTTTCAGTATAGCTCAAGTCCTACCTCCTATGTGAGTTCGTTCCTGATTACCTCCCAACAGTTGCTGGAGCCTCTTCCCAAGTTATTTTGTACTTATGGTCTATATGTTTTCTTTTTATTTGTGTACATTTGTATGTACATATTTTTCTTCTTCTCTTGCTTCCCTTGCCTCTATGTAAGCTGTTTGAGAAAAAGGATCGTTTCATTTTCTTTCTTTCTATTTGTATCCTCAGTGCCTACCACACAGCAGACACTTAATATTTGTTGACTGATTTCTGTTCTGGGGTTGTGAGGACAACAGTTTGCCTTTCTTTTTCTTGACGATTGGAAGTTGGAACGGAGGGCCGTATGTTATCTGGCCTCATTTCACTCATTTATCTAGAGACCCTCCGATTCCTAGTCATATTAGTCACATATAGATGAATGTATCCCAGTAATATCCTGTGGCTGGTTTTGGCCTAAAAGATCTTCCAGGCTGACAGCATTAGCTCCCTTACTTGTTGCCTCGCTGTTACTTTTCGGATCTTTTGGATCACAGGTCTGGATGTAAAAACAGCATGAATCACGGAAAAGAAGGAGTGCCTCATGAAGCAAAGAGCCGCTGTAGATACTCCCACCAGTATGATAACCGGGTTTATACCTGCAAAGTAAGTAGCTGGGGGATTTTAGTTTTCCTGTTGGCGTCCTTTTTTTCTCTCTCCTCTGAGAGAAACCTGAAGCTTGAAACAGTTCACGAGCTACCTCTCGTCCTTTCTCAATGCTTTTGGGGTTGAAGTATGAATTCCAAGTGTGTTGTAATGTTATTGGGGCCTTTTATCAAGTATCTAAGTGTTTGTTTTCAGATGAGATGCTCTTTCAGACAATTTCTGGTTTTGTTTCACTTTATGTCTGCTAGATGTATAGTTTAGATATTGGTCTTATGGCTTCATATTCACACAAAACTCCTTTCTTTAGCCACAAAGTACCATTTAGTCATTTTTAGACTTTATATATTCATTTGTATGCTCACATTCTATTGATCAACTTCCAGAGAATTGTCTCCTTTAGAAAAACAATCCTTTTTTTTTTGACCCATATGTGATTCCAAATTTCAGTTGATTCCACGTTTCAGTAGTGTTCATGTGGGGCTGGGGTCTTCTGTATGTGCAAGAAGCTGATGGAGTGCTATATGTTCCAGGCTTGCTATGAAAGAGGAAAAGAGGTCAGTGTTGTGCCTAAAACATCTGCTTCTACTGACTCGCCTTGGATGGGTCTTGCAAAGTATGCATGGTCTGGGTGAGTAAAGGTAGCTGAGTTTCAGATAATTTGGTAAATATCCATCTCCTTCTTATGCCAAACTGGATAACTGTTTACCTCCATTACAGGTATGTGATTGAGTGTCCTAACTGTGGTGTAGTATATCGTAGTCGGCAGTACTGGTTTGGGAATCAGGATCCTGTAGACACAGTAGTTCGGACAGAAATTGAACATGTCTGGCCTGGAGTAAGTATTCCCCTTTTTTCTTATTTCTTCCCTGCTATCTAGTAATATGTAGAAGTGACAGAGGGTCATATTTGATGTCAGGAATAGTCATTGATACGTTGTTAGTGATGACTTCTGGTAAAGGTTTTGTTGTAGAAGGTTGTAGAGGAGTCCACACTCCAGCATGTAGCTGAAAAGGGGCCCAGATATAGCAACAATAAAGAAAACTGAAGAGCAACAGAAGTCCCTCCATTTAGTCTAGGCTGCAGGGGCTGCAGAAGTGCATGACTGGAGCTTAGCAGAGACTGCTGGGAGGTGGGGATGGCACTGGAGAAGCCAGCAGGAGCTCTGGGAAATGGGCATGAAGCTTGGGAAGTCTGGGAAAAGAGCAATGGGAAGAAATGATGCTTTGGTAAATAGGGCCAAAGCCAGCAGGCACTTTGAATAAGGACATTGCTAGGGAAGAGGATGGTCACAAGCTGGAGTGAGCTTTGGTAATCAGGACCTAATACCTAAGCCCTGGCAGAGCAGAAAAAGAAATTTGGGGAACCTAAATGATTACCACCTTTTACAAACGATATGATAGTTTTACATGAAGAACCATAGGGATTCAACTAGAAATCAGTTTGAAATATCTACCAGCAAAGTAGAAGGATATAAAATAAACCCCTTAACATCAATAGCCTCTTTGCGTATTACTAACATTACTAAGTTGGAAAAAATAGAAAAAGAAATCTCATTCCAAATAACTAAAAAATGTGTGAAGTGCCTGGGTATCCACCTAGCTAGTCATTACTCATTTTATGTAGAAGTTAAGAAAGACAGTTTTTTATGATTGGAACATGCCTCCATAATAAAAATAGCGATATTACATCAATTAATTTACAGATTTTACAGTTATTTTGTAGACATGGGCAGAATAATCACAACATTTATCTGGAGGAAGAAAGGCCAAGAATCTCAAGAGGAGTACCATATTTCACCACATAATTGTGACAGATTTTATGCTAAATTTTTTGCAAAAAACTGGGGTAGGTTTGACCATCATGTGAAGCTTAATTGTTTGGGATGGGGGGGAATATATAAAAATTGTACTGGTGTTACTTAAAAATCTCTTATTAATAAACTGTCCTTGGTACAGGTTTAGGATGCATGGAACACTCATAAATATACATTAAAATTGAGTATTAACAATGAGCACGTGCTGAGAATTCTAGGCTCGTGGCTCGCAATGTGTGAGAGATAAGTGTGTATCCATATGTTACTGTTGAATACATTGCTGCTTTGTTTACATTTTGAGCAGTGTGACTATGCGATGATTACGTGATGAAAAGTTATCAACCATTTTTGTACTAAACAAATGGTGTGATGATTATGTGGTGGTGATGATTATGCTGTGAAATACGGTAATAAAAGGTTTGAATCAAGTGGAATGAGCCATGGTAGATCTCAAATTATATGATACAGTAGTAAGCATTAAAACAGTTTGGTACTGCTTAAAAAAAAAGTACAAGAGTTCATCAGTGGGACAGATCTAGGGGCAATCTTACGTAGTAGTATATTGTTTGATAAATCCAGGGACACTAGCTACAGAGGTAAGGGCTCCCTTTCTGATCAAAATTCCTGGAAAAACTGGAAAGCGGTCTGGCAGTAATTAGTTTTAGAGCAACGTATTGTACCATATACTGCAATGTTCCACATAGAAAAATAAATGAAATACCAAAGAGTATTTCATGAAAAATTTGGAGGACCAAAGGAGGAAGTATCTTTCCCAAGTATGAGGAGGAAAATTCGTAACTAAACAAGAGATAGAGATTATCTAAAAAGATAAAGTGAACAATTTTGATTGCATAAAATTGGGAAAGTTTTAGTGCAAGCAAAATACGTATATTTAAAATCAGAAGGAAAACAATTTGGCAAGTCTTGACTGCAGGTATCTCTGTTAAAGGTCTGCTATCAGGGGCAGCGAGGTGGCACAGTGGATAGAGCACCAGCCCTGGAATCAGGAGGACCTGAGTTCAAATCCGGCCTCAGACACATAACCCTCACTAGCTGTGTGACTCTGGGCAAGTCACTTAACTCCAATTGCCTCACCAAAAAAAATAAATAAATAAAATAAAGGTCCGCTATCTGAACTATTTAGGGAACTGATACAAATACATAAGAGTAAGCAAATTGGTCAAAGAATATGAATAGACCATTTTCAAATGAAGAAATGCAAACTACGAACAACCATGTGAACAGAATGCTCCGATTCACTGATAAGGGACATATAAATCCAGACAACTCTTAAAGTATGACCTCATCTCTATGAGATTGGTAAAGATGACAAGAGAAGTAAGTAATCATGGAAATATTGGTAGGAGGATGGGTACTGAGTGCACTCTTGGAAACATGAATTGGTACAGCCATTCCTGAAGACAGTTCAGAGCTGTGCTGAAATCTGTGTGCACCCTCAGACCCAGTGGTACTATTAGATTGTGCTTTCAAGGAGATCAGGAATAGAAAGGAGAGTTATATATGTGTAAGAATATTTACAAAAGGGGTAACCATCATTTGGGGAATGGCTGAATAATTTGTGGTACATAAATGCAGTGAAATTTTGTTGTGCCATAAGAAATGAGCTTTATTACAAAATCAGAGACATATGAAAAGACTTAAATGAACTGATGCGAAGCATAATGAGCAGAATCAGGTGGACATTTTATTTTTTTTGTTCTTTTAGTTCTTAATAGTATTTTTTTTTTCCAATTACATGTAAAGATAGTTTATTTAATTCTTTTTTTTTTTGAGGCACTGAGGGTTAAGTGACTTGCCCAGGGTCACACAGCTAGTGAGTGTTATGTATCTGAGGCCAGATTAGAACTATGTCCTCCTGACTCCAAGGGCAGTGCTCTATGTAGTGTGCCACCTAGCTGCCCCAAAGATAGTTTTTCAACATTCATTTTTGCAAGAGTTTGAATTCCAAATTTTTCTCCCTCCCTTCCCTCTCCCCTCTCCAAGACAGCAAGCAATTTGACATAGGTG
Organism: Phascolarctos cinereus; assembly: GCF_003287225.1. Lineage (NCBI taxonomy): Eukaryota > Metazoa > Chordata > Mammalia > Diprotodontia > Phascolarctidae > Phascolarctos > Phascolarctos cinereus. The sequence continues at coordinate 230,035,531 of NW_027555736.1, forward strand.
CAGTCATGTTAAACATATTTCCACATTAATCATGTTGTGAAAGGAGAATCAGACAGGAGAACATTTTAACTGATAGATGCAGTACTGTAAGGGGAAACAACTCTGAGAGACCTCAGAACTTTTACTCAAATAACAATTGAAATCATGACTTGAGAAGACTGATAATAAAGCATACCTTTCATCTCCTGGGAGAGAGGTGAAGGAGTAGAGATGCAGAATCCGACATGCATCCTCAGTTATGGACAATGCCTTGGCTTGTTTTGCTTGACCGTACTTATTTGTGATAAGCCAGGGCTTTTACTTCAGGATTGAAGAAGACGGATTGATAGATAGGAAAAAAAGGCTCAGCAAAACATGTTAAAAATCGAAAAGAGAAGAAAACAGAAAAATAATTCCAGTATTATATAAATGGTTTGCAAAAATAGGGAAACAGGGTCCACTCTTACCAAATGTCTTTTGGGTGACAAATGTGATCTTTATACCTAATCCAGGGAGAGATATCCCAGAGAAAGAAAATAAAAACATAATCTCTCTAATGAATATTGATGCAATAAAAATATTGAATAAAATACTAGCGAAGAGGCACTTAATATTAATGAATTTAGAGAGATTCACTCAAAAAGTTAATTGGAACAATAGTTCAGTAAATGTAGCAGGATATAAAATAACCTTCCCCTGCCTCCCCCCAACCCCCTACTCCACCCCTGGGCCTTGTTATCAACCTTTCTGTATATTACCAATGAAACTAAGTAGAAAGAAATAGAAAAAGAAATTCCTTTCAGAATAACGATAGAATGTATGAAACATCTGCAGCTACCAAGACATACAGAGGAATTATATGAATAAAATTATAAAACTATTTCATGCTGGTTAAAAAATAATGAGCTTGATCACTGCAACAGAGTAGGTGCACAGGTCCCAGAGTTAATTAAATCTTGTGGCATGGTGGTCAGCGAGCTCAAGGACTCTTACTGCTGGATAAAGGGTCAATGTTAGACAAAATCTGAGAAAATGAGAAAGCGGTTGGGGTGGGTGGAGGTGGAGGTGGGGGGAAAGATTTCTTGACAAAGAAGGGATAGAGAGTTTCACAGGAGAGAAAATGAACAGATTTGATTACATAAAATTCAAAGTTTTTGCGTTAATAGAAACACTAGTTAAATGGGAAACAACTAACTAGGGAAAATCTTTACAGGAAAGGTTTCTGATAAAAGTCTGATATCCAAGCTACCTAGGGAATTGATGCAAATACATACATATAAGAGCCATTCCCCAGATAAATGAGGGGCAGTTTGTTTTGGGGTGGGCTAGGCAGTGGCGTTAAGTGACTTGCCCAGGGTCACACAGCTAGTAAATGTCAAGTGTCTGAGGCTGGATTTGAAATCAGATCCTCCTGACTCCAGGGCCAGTGCTTTCTCACTGCACCACCTAGCTGCCCCTGAGGGGGCAGTTTTCAAAAGAAGAAATGCACACTGTCAACAACTGTATGAAAAATGTTTTAATAAGAAAAATGGAAATTAAAGAAACTGAGGTTTTGTCTGATCCCCATCAGATTGGCAAGGATATCAGAAAAGGAGAATGATAATTGTAGGAGAGGCTGAGAGGACAGGTGTACCAATGCATTGCTGGTAAAGGTGTGAATGGATCTAATCATTCTGGAAAGTAATTTGTAACAATACCCAAAAAGTCACCAAACTGTGCGTGTTCTTTGATAGTACTACTGTTGTTGGCGTTATATCCTAAAGAGATTTTTTTTTTTAGAAAGGAAAAGAGTCATATGTGCAGAAATATAGCAGCACTTTTTTTTTTTATAGCCAGGAGCAGCAAAATGGGTACTCATCAATTAGGGAATGACTGAACAAATCATTGTGTAATCATTCTATGTGATGTCATGGAATTTTATTGTACTGTAAGAAATGATGGGTTCAGAGAAATCTGAACTGTATGAACTAATGACTGGTGAAGTGGGAAGAACCAAAACACGTTATACAGTGACTAACGCACTCTAAAAGAAAATACGTTTGAGATACTTAAGAACCATGGTCAGTATGCTGATCCGTCAGGACTCCTGAAGAATAGTAATGTTGTCCGCCTTTGACAGGAAAATGATGGACGAGGGTTGTAGAATCAAGCTTAATGTTTTCTGATGTAGCTGATGTGTGGATTTTATTTTGCTTTACTTTGCTTGTTTATTATAAGACAGGGCATTTTTGGAGGGATGTTGGGGCAGGTGGACAATTAAGCAGGTTAGTGCCAGGAGGAGGATAATTATAATGGGAAGACAGGTATACTGATGCACCAATGAATGGGTCCAACCGTTTTGGAGAGTAATTTGGAACTGTACTTCCCCCCCTAAATCACTAAATTGTGCATATCCTTTAACCCTAAGATATGGCTGATACTGTCATACCCCAGTGAGAATTTTTTTTTTAAAGAAGGAAAAGACCTATGTGTTCAAAGACACCTTCTAATTGTTTTTTGTAAGCCAAGAGCTTGAAATAAAGTGAGCAGCTATCATTTGGAGAAGAGAAAAAAACAGTATTAATGAAATGTTTAAAAAACACGCAGAAGAAAGTAAAAGGAAGTACAGAGGGGGATAAAATTGAGCAAGGCAGTGTTGGAACTTCCATGTTAAACTTATTACGTACTAAAAAAAACCCAACAAACCAAGTTATCTGTAAGAGATTTGTGATGTCTTCCAAAAGTCTCTCATTCTATTTTTTCTTTGTTTAAAGAAATGCTCATATTTTGATATTTTTCAAGTACCATATAAAATTTGTAAATTTTGAAAATGTTCATGGTGTAGTAGGCATGAGCGACCCTTCAAATCCTTCTCTGTTTTCTGTCCTTACTTAAAGTTTTCTTTTGAATTCAGGATGTTAGGAGAAAAGCTTCCCATTTATAAGGAAATAATCTGCTGCTTTTATTTTATGAAAATTTGATTCTCACATGGAATAATTAAAGAACAAAAGTTAACCCTAACCTTCTTTACCCACAGAAATATGATAGGTAGGTTGCCACAGCCCTAAATTCTTAGTTCTTGGCTCTTCTGTAAGGTGTTTTTTTTTTTTTTAAAGGCAGTTGGGGTTAAGTGACTTGCCCAGGGTCACGCAGCTAGTAAGTATCAAGTGTTTGGTCTGAGGCTGCATTTGAACTCAGGTCCTCCTGACTTCGGGGTCGGTGCTGTATCCACTGCGCCTCCTAGCTGCCCCTGTAAGGTGTTTCTTAAAGCTGGACCTTTCTGTCTGAACAGCTACCTGTCGTTGCATCATATCCACTTTAGGATCATAATCCAGAGCATTTCTTTATTTATTTTCCTTTTTGAACACTTTTGCTTTCTGAATTGGTCAGTATACTCTGATCTCATTTCTAGAAGCCACCTCCTTTTTGTTTCAGGCTAATCTGCTCTGAGAACTTAGTCTAACTTTCATTCAATTGGACATTTTCCCTTTGGGCTCTTACCACCACAAATACCATGAGGTTGATAGCATTCTCTTCTTTAAGCCACCATCATCATAGGATATAGGTTATATTCTACGAAACGAATACCTGTTTATCTGGTCTTTGGTCAAGTCACTTAACCCCTCAACCTAAGTCTAAGTTTTCCCATCTATAAAATGGGGATGATATTATCTGCAGTGCCCTCGTCCTAGGCTTGTTTTGAGGATCAAATAAGATGCTCTTTGTGTAATGTTTTGCACAGGTTAAAATAATACATGCATGTCAGCTATTATTATTTTTGTTATAAGGATAAAAATTTTAAAAAGGATTAAACTGTTTGCCTTTTTTGTTTATGTGCCTGCATAATTTGGAGGTTCCCTAGTAGTGTGTTTCTCAGTCTTCAATAATGTATATCTTAATCCTTGTTTTAGATTAAATATAATAATAACAAGTATTCATATAGTGCTTTCATGTTTGCAAAGTGCTGTGTGTGTCTGTGTGTGTACGCTGGGTTTTTTGGTGATTCTATAGGTTCTGATCCCGTAGGTTGGGGGTATGTTTAGCAAATTCAGTGGATCTGATACTTGTATACAAGTGAGTGTGGGGGTTCTTATGTCATCGGTCTTTTTTTATGATACAAATGATAAATTATATCTATGCAGTAAATAGTGTCAGTAGTCAGTGCAAATTCAAAAAAGCAGCCTGCTCCAGGATTGTGAAAACAGTTGTAACACTTGTAAAAAATAAGCAAGGTTTGTGCAAGATTCACTTGTGAAAAAGAAACCATATAATTTTCCCACAATCTGTGCAATATTGATACATACAGTACACATTAGAAATAATAACAGCAAAAGGGAAGAATTTCATGAGCTGTACTTCGTGTGAGCTCAGAAAGACTTTAAACAGCATGAGATGGAACCCACCCACCCAAAGCCCCCCCCACCTCGGACCAGCAGGGTCCCCTTCCCTTTCCCCCTGTCCTAGGCCTCCTCTAGCACATACTGTGATTTCTGTGGAGTATAAAACTGACCAAATAAATAACTGACCACACTTCAGGGTTCAAAGTCATAACCAGGATTTTTTTTTTTTTTTTTTTTTTAATATGAAAGAATTACTAACACTATTTGAACTTGGGTCAGTTTGACCAGTAAGGCTATTTTTGGGTCCCTAACATATCTGTTACATCATCAATCTTCCCAAATGGTTTTGTGTTCGTTAGGATGTAAACTCCTTGTGAGTAGAGGATACTTCTTTGTGCTTGAATCCCCAGTGCCTAAGCATGTAGTAACATTAGACCCTTTAAGTTTAATTAATGACGAATATTCAGCTTATCAGAAGTATAAGCTCCTTTCTTCCATTTGGAGGCTTGACGCGTGCCCATTTGTTGTTTCAGACAGATGGATTTTTGAAGGACAACAACAATGCTGCCCAGCGCCTGCTAGATGGGATGAACTTCATGGCGCAGTCAGTGTCTGAGCTGAGCCTGGGGCCCACAAAGGCGGTGACGTCTTGGCTGACGGACCAGATTGCCCCTGCCTATTGGAGACCCAACTCCCAGATCCTGGTATGTACTAGCCTCTCTGTACAGTCTCAGCAGCCCTGTCATTATGGTGTTAAGCTTATGCCATTTACCTGCCAGATGAGTGGGAGGAGCCAGGGAATCCACAACATATGACTGGAGAGAGTGCAACAGTATGAGCTAGTCTACCATGTTTTTCTTTTCCTATTTTAGCTTGGTGACTTTAGACAAGTTATGTGTCCTCACTGGTTTCAGTTTTCTCCACTTGGGAGTGCACTAATTAATTATGGTAAAAGGGACTGGAATCTCTGGGCTCAGATAGTTTAAGAAGCTTAAATAGTGAGTTTCACTCTGTGACATCTCAGCCTCAAAGAAACTCTTTTTGGAAAATTGTCCTAATTCTGGTTAAGAAAAACATTGATATTATTGCCCTGGGCATATGACTACCATGTTCTCTATTGGGAATAGTGTGGTTGTGCAACTTCTGGGAAGGAGGTTTCCAGTCAACATTCGCAGCTAATTCAACCCCAGGATGGCTCCATGGCATTTATTCTCTATATCATTGCCCCTTTCACCTGAACTGACAGAAAGCATCTGTCTCTTTTCTGTTTCTGGGTTGTTAGAACTGCAACAAGTGTGCGACATCGTTTAAAGATAACGACACCAAGCATCACTGCAGAGCCTGTGGGGAGGGCTTCTGTGACAGCTGTTCATCCAAGACACGGCCAGTACCTGAGCGGGGCTGGGGGCCTGCACCTGTTCGGGTGTGCGACACCTGCTTTGATGCAAGAAACGTCCATTTAGGTAAAGTGGGACGTTACAGCTGCAAGAGCAGAGGGAGAGTAGCTCCTTCCTTTGGCCACTTGGGATTGGGTACCTCGGACCCTGGTATACTCCCAAGCTAGATGGCTTTTTCTGAGGGTGATTTTACATCTCTGGATTTGGCTTATCCTCTTCTCTGTACCCACAGTCCTGTGAATGCTGTTTTTTGACATACTTAGTATATACTCTGCATTTCTAATCCTTTAGAGATAAAATCAGCAGTTCAAAATCCTGGAAAGGCAGTATTATTTGTGAGAGAGAACCTTGGTTTGTGTTCTCTTTTTGAAGATGTTTCTTTAGTGCTCTTAAAGGAAAACATATTTTTTTTTATTTTGAAGGTGGGTTAATAAATATTCTCAGGCTATGGGATTTAAAAAAAAAAAAGACAGATTTTACCCAGTCTCTTGTCCTCAGCTGATGGTATGCTTCAAATCTTATAGAATTGAATTGTAATGGAGAAGAATCTGTAAGCTTTTTTTAATACAGAAATATTTTTTGCACAGATGTTCCAGAGGCACAGGTGGATGAAGAAGGTGGGACTCTGATTGCCAGAAAGGTGGGCGAGGCAGTGCAGAATACCCTGGGAGCAGTAGTAACAGCCATCGACATACCACTAGGTGGGCATGGGCAGTTATTCACGACAGTGTGATGTCTTCCTAGCAAAGTGATGAGTTCTTTTTCTTTTTTAATTCAGTTGTATTTTCAGTTCCAGATTTTTTCCCTCCCGCCTTTCCCTCCTCAACCCATTGAGAAGGCAAGAAAAGCAAATAAATATAGTCAGACTCAATAAATTTCTGCATTAGCTTCGTCCCTTCTCCCCCTCCCCCCAAAAAAAAAATTAAGAAGGAGAAAATATACATCAGTCTGAGCTCTTGACTCTGTCAGCTCTCTCACTGAAAGTAGTTGGTATATCCAGCTCCTTGGTTAATTCAGACTGTTGGTTCTACCGTGGTGACCTTGATCTGAGTGAGAAGAAAGTGGTTAATACTTTTCAGGGACTTCTGCTTAGATCTCTGTTAGTGACCTTGAGTTTAGTGGTTTCGAGTGTATCTTTTGGGAGGCACATAATCGCATCAGCAAAAGCTGCAAACCAGGACCATCATTTTTGCAGAAAGGTTGAGTTTTGGGTAGTGAATTGTGTGTGCCACAACAGTTCAGACTGGGTAGACTGGGACTGGAGGCTAGAGTAGATTAAAGTTTGAGGACAATTGGAATTATAACCAAGAAACTTGATCTTTTGCATTCGTCACTGTGTTTGACTCAGGCTAGGTAGATAGACTACTCTGATTTTAGCTAATGAGCTTGGACATTTTTTTCAAGAGCTTTTGACTTACTGGCTAAGGAGAGAATGTTTGTCTTCAGGGGTAAGCGGGGCAGCTAGGTGGCATAGTGGCTACAGTACTGGGCTGGGAGTCAGGAAGACTCATCTTCTTGAGTTCAAATCTGGCGTCAGATCCTTACTAGCTGTGTGACCCGGGGCAAGTCATTTTACCCTATTTGCCTCAGTTTCCTCATCTGTAAAATAAGCTGGAGAAGAAAATTGCAAACCACTCTAATATCTTTGCCAAGAAAACCCCAAATGAGATCACAAAGAGTCAGACATGATGGAAAAATGACTGAAAAAACTCAGGGGTAAATGAAAGTATTTTTGGACCCTTTTGTTTTTCCCCTCTGCTAAAGTATGTCATCCAGTCACAAGGAGGTAGCTTGTGTGGAGATACTGTATCCTATGTAGTAACTTGAGTCTTGTCCTTTGCTGGTTCTAACCATAATTCTATCTCTGCTATAGGTCTTGTGAAAGATGCTGCCCGGCCAGCCTACTGGGTACCTGACCATGAGATCCTGCACTGCCACAACTGTCGAAAGGAATTCAGCATAAAGCTTTCCAAACATCACTGCCGGGCCTGTGGCCAAGGCTTCTGTGATGAGTGTTCCCATGACCGCCGAGCCGTCCCTTCTCGAGGCTGGGACCACCCAGTCCGTGTCTGCTTTAACTGCAATAAAAAGCCTGGTGATCTTTAACGCCAGCTCCCTCTCCAGGTCCTTCACAATTCCTTAGGTTCTCAGGGTTAGAAACAAATCTCTGTGGGGGTCTTCCCCTCCTTGACCTGGTAGCCTATTGTAGTGTGTGCCCTCTTTCCTAGGTGTCCTTGGGGCTCCACCACCTCCGTGTGGGAGGCTAAGTGTCAAGTTGGGGGTGAATGCGTCAGATCAGGGCTGAAGGCCTAAATCCCTCGGGGTGGGGGGACTGGGCAGCTCATTTTAAAGGTGAGTGAACCAGAATCCGTTGCATTTTATTCCAGTTTAAAAAATAAAATATAAATACATATATCTATAATTATAAATAAATATATATATATAAATACAAAGAAATTGAGTGCTAAGGATGCAGTTGGCTACTGAATCCTTAACACAGTTACCGGCGCAGGGAAAAATGGTAGCAAGAGTTCTTCTCTGCGAGGCTAGGCTAGGTCCAAAGCCATTGCATTGCTTGTTAGCCTTTTGCTTGTTCTCTTAAAGCATTTTAAAGCCTTTCTTTCTTTCCTTCCTATCTCATCTTCCTCACTTAAAGGGTAGACTCCTCCAGCTGCTAAGGACATTAAGGCTTTATGATATAATGCTTTGGACAGCTGTATGGGGAATTCTGCCCTTTGGTGTGCAAGAGGATTTAAATTCCAATTCCTTGGCTAAGCCTGTTTCAATCAGGAACCACCCACCTTCAAGTGCAGGTCACTAGAATGGATGGTGGGTGAGGGGCTGTGGTCTTGGAATTAGGTTTCAGCCTCTAGGAAAGTCCGGGTATGGGTATCAGGCCACCTCCTGTATTTGAGAGCACAGGAAGATAAGTTCTCCTCTGCTCCTTTTTAAAAAAAGGTGTCTTTACTTACTATTGGGGTTTTTGTCTAGGCTTTTCTAAGATGCAGGGGACCCTTCTCCAGAATTTAGCACCTGGGTCCCTTCCCCCGCCTACTTACTTCTCCTTAAAGCCTGTGACTTACTTAAAGTGTTCCCTAGGATTTTAATGCTTGTTTTAAAGTGTCTTACTCTTGGTTCCCAAACACATGAGCCCTCTAATTATTAGAGGGATGACCGTGAGTGATCTTCCAGGGACAAAGAGCACAGATTGGACTGTTAAAAGTTTTATTAAAACATATATACCTATCTATCTCTGTGTGTGTATACATATCTATATATACACAGACATACTTATATGTATATATGTTATAACAGAGCACATAGAATAACAAAATTCCATCATCTCTTCAGTCCTTGCAAGAGAAATCAAATGGACTTCTATTTATCAAGGTACTGGACCTCCATCCCTAACCATGAGGTGACTGGGAAGAGACTGTGCTAAAATAATCTTCCATGATGGATTTTATCTTCTATGGCCAAAAAAACTAATTAAAAAGCAACAAAATTCTGGACGTGAACTAAATGGAAAGTTTGCCCCTTAACGATGGATGGTGTGTGTGTGTGTGTGTGTGTGTGTGTGTGTGTGTGTGTGTGTCTGTCTGTCTGTGTGTGTGTCTGTGTGGGCATCCTATTTGAGAGACAGTTCATGATCATGGGTAGCCAGAATTGGGTCCTACTCAGAGACCTGTTCCCTTACTGTCTCCTTACAGCACAGTGGCTGAGGCCCTCCATCTAGAACTGTATATTATTAAATTAACTGTTATAAAGGAATATTCCTTCTGAAATGTGAGCTGTCCTTTTTTTCTTCCCTGACCCCTCATAAAGAATAGTTAATACACACTTCTACATCCTAATTGGTGGGGAAGCAGTTACTGGCTGTGTTGAGGACAAAAAAGTAAGGTAGGAACCTCATTTCTGTGAGAATGTCAGTTTGGTAAATTTCCTTTCTTTCTCTTTTCCTAATCCTTTCAAATTTTCTTATCCTTCAGCAGGTTAGATGTATTACCTGCCATGGGTGAGTGGTGGAATGGGAATTTACATAGTTTTAAAGATAGGGTGTGAGGGGCAAGTTTAATTTGCTTTAACTGATACAAACATTTGTTTTTGGAATTATGGGTAAGTAATATTTCCATGCATAGTCTTGTGTGTTTGAATGTTACTTTTTTCATATTATGTTAACTCTCAGGTTCCCCATTAGACCTTTAATTTGTTGTATTAGGTGCATGTAAAATCATACTTCTTTCTTCCTCATCCTCAATCCTGGTCAAAATGCAGTTTATTTTCTTTCTTGTAGCCATAACCACTCTGATATTCTTTCTTGGCCCCACCAACTTTCCCTTTCATTGTTCTCATTGTCCATACTCTAGCTTTGTCTTCCTTTTTTTGGGTGGGTGGATGGGAGAACTGGAGGGTTGGCACGAGGTGGGAGACAGAGTATGCTAAAGATTAGACGCACTAGAAGCGAGAAAATTTAAGAATGCCTTTAAGCACCAAGCTGTGTCAGTTGATAACAGTGCATTTTTTAAAACCCCAAAGTGGAGAAGGGACAGTAAGCATTTATTAAGTAACTAGGTGCCAGGCACTTTATGAATGTTATCTCCTTTAATTTTCATTACAACCTTGTGAGGTTGGTGGTGGTATTATTTTCATTTTGCAGTTGAGGAAACTGAGACAAATGGGTTAAGTGACTTGCCTAGTGTCACACAACTAGGCTGGATTTTAACTCGGGTCTTGCTGACTCCAGACCCGGCACTCTGTGTGCCGTGCCCACAACTGCTTTCTCTGCGAAAGCAAAGGAAATAGAAGTGTAAGATGAAAATGACTTCTGAGTAACGTCACAGTTTTTTTGCCTGATGTCCCTGATCCTTCTTAGTGTTAAGCATTTGGCATGCTTTCTTTCCGGGGTATTGGACGTATAGCTTGGGGACAGAACCTAGATGGATCATCTAGGTGGCACAGTAGATGGAGTGCTGGGCCTGGGGTCAGGAAGACTCCTCTTCCTGAGTTCAAATCCAGCTTTAGACACTTAACTAGCTGGGTGACCCTGGGCAAGTCATTTCACATTGTTTGCCTTAGTTTCCTCATCTGCAAAATGAGCTAGAGAAGAAAATGGCAAACCACTCTAAGATCTTTGCCAAGAAAACTCCAAATGGACTCAGGAAGAGTCAGACACAACTGAAACAAATAAAAAGAACAAAATGCACTTGTATACCTATGTGATTGGCCTAGCAGGGGTTTTTAACCTGTGGTCTATGAATAGACTTTAGCGCTTTTGTGAACTTGGGGAGGGCGGTGATGACACTTTTATTTTCACTAATCTCTAACTGAAATTTAGCATTTCCTTCAATTTCGAATGTAGTCAACAAACATTTTTCTCAGAAGAGGCCCGTAGGCTTCAGCAGGCTGCCAGGGAGGTCCATGATACTAACTAAGTTAAGAATCTGTGGTCTAGATAGATGATTAACAATATCTCTAGCCATAAACTTTGATATGTAGAAAATAATTTGATTCTCTCTGCTTCAATCAAAGCAGCATAGAGAATAGGGAAGTACATCCTATTGTGAAATCCTTGTAAGTGGTTCTTTCTCTACTATTACTAGCTTTTTCTACCTTTGCTCAGACTCAGCAGAGAATGGCATACAAAAACTTTTGATAAGCTGTTGGTTTAAAAGATTTTTTCATAGGTTGTGGGCATGTTTTCTAAGTACTGAAATCACTGCTGCCACTTTATTTAGAGTTATTTCAGCATGTGGCTTACTAAATGGTTTCCTAAGCAGTGGGACTCAAAGGAGTCCATCGCCACATCCCTTGGGTGGAGACGGAAGCCTGGGGAATCTGTATGGTGCTATGTAGCTAAATCCTGCAGCAAAGACCCTTCTCCTAATATGGCAGCTACAGATAAATTACAGTGCTCTAGTGAGACTAAGTAAAGGAAGTACGTTGAGAAATGCTAAGAGTCTTCATAGACATGGAGTTATTTGGGCTCCCTTCCTTACCTGTTATTAAAATGTTATCCTCATTCTGAACACTTTCATCATCTTGTGTTGATCTGCGTAGGATGGTACTTTTCTGGAAAAGGTGAAAAGGAAGTAAAGGCACCTGCTACTTTTTTTTTTTGTAGAGAGAGCTTTTGAGATTTTGTAACCATTGTCAACCTGGTAATTTTCTTTGACTAAAGTGTCCATAGGCCATTGTGGTAAGTGTCAGTATTACCCCATTTCATTAAAAAAAAAATGAGGTGGAGGGTAGAAGTAACTCTTACAAGAAATATAGAAACTAGGAACCAAATGGCTAAACTTTTTGTTTGTATTTAACAAGTGATTTGTAAATGACTATTTTAAACTACTATTTTTACTTAAAATTTTCTGTTTTGTTTTTTTCAAACTGGGGGAAAAAATTGGCCAATAGAAGAAATCAGACAACACTTTAAAAAATTTATATAATTATCTTTAATGGACATGTTCTGTTACCTAATCACTCAGTTTAGATAGAATTTATTTTTGAAACTCAAGAAATTGTCTTAGTCGGAGAACCTTTTAATGCCTGAATGTGTTTGTGTGTTGAAAGGATAGTGAAGGAGAGGGGAACTAATAACCCAGTGGCATGTAGCTCCAGAGTTTCATCTGTAGTTGCCATAAGTTAAATGCATTTACATGACTACTGCATCCCCATTAGAGTCTAATATAATAATCTAATACAGAAATCCAAAGTTTTGAAGAAACCATGTAATTAAAATACAGGAAAATCTTCAAATTTGGGGTAGAGGAGGAGGAAGAGCGTTCTTACTTTGCAACAGTGAAAGAGAACTATATGAGCTTTGGTAAACACTTGAAACTCATTCAACTTAAGCTACAATTGCATATGGTGGCAGTCAGTGCATTGATAGTCTAAAGCAAGAAATTTATTTATTAGCATGTTGAAATTAGCATAGAAAAGCAGAATAAAAAAAGCATTGCCACTTATCTCATGAGCTTGTGAGTCGAGCTTTATGACACTCAGTGTTATTTGTGTGACATCTCTACGTCATTTTATTTTTTTAATTTTTTAAACATTTTTAATTTTTAAAATTAATTTATTTTTAGTTTTCAGCAATCACTTCTATAAGCTTTTGAGTTTCAGATTTTCTCCCCCTCCCTTCCCAAAACAGCGTGCAGTCTGATACAGGCTGTATATATACATTCCTATTAAACATTTTCACATTAGTCATGCACTACAACATTTTCTAACAGCAACTGACACTGTCCTTTTTTTACTCCCCCCACTCAAAAAAACCCCAACAAAACACATTTCAGAAGTTGTCTGTTACAACTCATACCTGGAAGACAGTCCTCTCTGCAACGTTCCTTAAATCTGGTCAGTCTGTATCACTTGGTCCACCAGTAGTGGAGAGCCTCGTGGTATCTGAGGAAGTTATCAGTGCCACTTTTGGACAACTTGTTTCTTCTTCTGTTAACACTAAAACTAATCTGCAGCGTGAGCTTACTGTTCTTTTCTAGGACCAAATACAGTCTAATCACTTCCATATGATCACTATGACGTCTCTAAATGTTATACTGTGTAGGCTTAAAACAGTTTAGCTGAGGTACAATCCATCACCTTTAACTCTATATCTTTTTGTGGTTGTTTTTGGTTACGCAGTGGGATTAAGTGACTTGCCCAGCATCACACAGCTAGTAAGTGTCAAGTGTCTGAGTTCAGATTTGAACTTGGTCCTCCTGACTGTAGGGCCAGTGCTCTAGCCAGTGTGCCACCTAGCTGCCTCAACTCTACATCTTAAAAGAGATGTCTTCTTAATTTCTCACACTTTGAGGTGGTGATAAACTTGCTCTTTGCCTTTCAATATCTCCTCCCATGTTTTCGTTTTCAAACTTCAGTGCCAACATGAGATACTCAGTCTTCTACATGGTGCTTTAACGTTGGAAAATCATCTTTAAATGGTTCAATAGTCTGCATATTTTATTTTCCCCCTCCCCCCATGTCATGTTATCCTTATATAAAAACTTTCCTTTGGGTAGTTTTTCAGATTTAGTGGAAAACTTGGCTCTAGTTACCAAGTTTATATTCCTGGTGCTGCTTTTAAAAGATTTGTGAGACTATGACTAATATGGAAATGTTTTGCATGACTATACAAGTATAACCTATATTGAATTACTTGCCTTCTCAATGAGGGGGAGTGGGAAAAGGAGGAAGGGAGAATTTAGAAGTCAGAGTTTTAAAAATGAATGTTAAAACTTGTTTTTACATGTAACTGGGGAAAAATAACATAGTAAATAAAATTTTTAAAAAATGAGCAAAAAACCAAAAAGGACTTGTGAGAGAATGAATTTTGAGAATCCCAGGAAGGAAGATGGATGAAAAAAGTTTTATGGAGGCAGCTTCCCCACTCTCCTTAATAATACACATAATAAAAGCCCTGAAATTCAGAAAACTTAGCAGTGACAAGAAGACTGAAAGAATTCTACTACCAGGCAGATGTTAGAGAAGAAAAAATGACCAAAGATTGGCTCTGGGAGCGTCTTCTCATCCAGGCATGTCCCTCTCTTCCCAAAGCTAGGTTGCACGTTGGCTCAGAGCCATGCTGTGATCATCATCGTTACTATAGTTTTAAGCGTCCTTCTTTTGTAGTTAGCTTGTGGTAGCGTACCAAAGGGAAATCCCACTACTAGGAGAAGCGAGACCCGTGAACCAGAGCAGCTTTGTATCCTGGATAAGCAGATGGTCCATTTGAGGAGCTGTGTGGAGGAAGGCCAGAAACAGCTAACCAAAAGTACTCAATACAAAGTAGAACGTAAGGAAGCTGGCAGCCAGTAGGACCGACAGGATGGGTTGTAAAGAGGTACCACTGCAAGAGCTGCTTAGCACCCCTCAGCTGTGCATTGAAGAATCTTCTCCACACCTTTAAGACTAGCCTTAGGGCAATTTTAGGGACCAAAGAAATCCACTTGCAATAAGGGTAGAGTAACCCGACAACTGTGACTGGTGAAGGTGGAGTATAGAGCTTTAGTACAATAGCCACCTTCAGCTCCTTGTCGCAGTATGCCAGGCAGCTGAGCTCACCTTCTGAGAACAGGTGTCCAGCCCTGGGAAGAGCCGAGAGAACAGAAAGGGCTGCTAAGGCTGGGCAAGGTCACAAGAGCACCAAGCTTTTTGAAAGCAAGGAATTAGCAGTACGTTTTTGGCAAGGACACCGTAGGAAAATGGACAAAAGCTGGCTGAGAAGTGAACACAATTGGAAAGAAAAATATCTCTCTCATAAAACCAGTACTTGGCAACAAAGGAAACTGACTCAGTCTCCTGAGGTAAGGTAAAGTTGCACAGCTCCCTGAATTAGAGTGGAACAACCCCTACTAAAATATTTTAGAAAAGCAATCAGAGGATTAAGTAAAAATGTCAAAGAACGAGGACAAGGACGGAAATTAGAATGCTTAAGGAACAAACCCAGTCTAGCCAGAGATTAGAGAATTTAGTACTGAAAGTACACCCTAGAGCAGAAGAATAACAAAAGAATTGGAAACAAAGATGCCCATTCATTGAAATTGATTAAGAAATTGTGGTGGTACATGAATGTAATAGAAAATCACTGTACTGCAAGAAGTGATGCAAGTGATGAATATAGAGATGTATCGAAAAAAGAGTGACAACAGCAGAGCCAAGTGAACAAGATATAATGATGTACACAATCACTGCAATGTAAGTGGGAATAACTACTACAAAATAATAGAAATGTAATGTTGCAAAATTACAAAGAACAAGCATGACTCCAAAGCAGAGATACATGAAAAGATGTCCCTACCCCATTTCTTTACAGAAGTGGAACATTGCACCTCTTTTCAGACTTTTTCAATGCACTGATCAGTTTTACTGATTTTTTCCCTTTTTTTTCCTAATCTATATAGTAAATCTATTATTCCTAACATTATATGGAATGATTCAGAGTGGGGAGAGAAGGGAAATGGAGAAAAAATTTTAAATATACAATAAAATTTATTTTAAAAATTATGTAATTAGAATGAAAAAAATGCAGATATAAAAATGGAAGAAAATAAAAGTACAACATTGGAAGAATGCATGAATACTTTTTCTAAGACACAAATACAGAACTTGAGAGTACAAAGAGATAATCTAAGAATTTTAGTTCTTCCAGAAAAATATGAAGAACTTGAATGCTATACTCCCAAGAAATCTTGCAGAAAAGACGCGCAGAAATATTTCAAGCAGATGGCAAAGTTTAGATAGCAGGAATCTAGAATGAATTCCCAAATTGAAATCACCGAGAAATATTATGGTCAAGTTTCAGAACTGCATAAAGACCACCTTTTGTAGGCAGCAAGGAAAAGGACCCTTCAAATGTGAAGTAGGAAAAATTGGAATAGCCCAGGATTAGTCTGAATATTAAGAAATCAGAGGCAAACAGGTAT
Source organism: Phascolarctos cinereus (assembly GCF_003287225.1). Taxonomy (NCBI): domain Eukaryota; kingdom Metazoa; phylum Chordata; class Mammalia; order Diprotodontia; family Phascolarctidae; genus Phascolarctos; species Phascolarctos cinereus. The sequence goes on from NW_027555736.1 coordinate 230,051,644, forward strand.
GTATTATTTTGAAAGAGCAAAAGACCAAAGCAGTATCCATCCTGTGAAGCTGAGGCTAAATATTAATGAATAGGTCTAGGATTCAGTGAGACGAAAGAATTCAAACCATTCCTTTGAAAGAATGCAGAGGTGAGCAGAGTATTCAATGTGTAAACTGATCAAACAGCAGAAAACTAAATACAGGATAGTAGTGAAAGAATGAGGGTAGTAGACTTTTTTTGTTCTTTTTAACCTTACATGTCAGGTGATGGGGCAAATAAAAGATTGATGGGCTAAAGAATTTGAATAAAAAAGCATTGCAAAAGTCAGAATAAATGGAAGTGAATGATTCAGGGGGCAATTTTCATCCTCAGTAATAAAAATTGTCATAGAGAAGTTACTACCTTTTGGAAGGGGAGAGTGTAAGGGGGCTCAGGTAATGAATGATTGGTCAGAATTTGAGTAGTGGTGTGTAAGAAGTTCTTAGTTTCTTTCTCTGACTTTGGGATAGAGGGAAGGTAAGGATAGAACTGTGGGGCAAACCACAGAGGGAAGAGTAGGAGATGCTTTTAGCCAGCAGAAAGGGAAAAGTCTGTCAGATAATCCTGCAGAAATGGGAGTGGGGTGAGATGAAGGTCTTTTAAGAACTCTGGTTGGGGAGAAGGGATTGGCTGTTTCAAGATATCTTCTATAAGATGGGTCGTGAGTGGGTATGGTAGAAAGTGCTAGATTTGGAGCTAGAAAGTGGGGTTCAAATCTTATCTTTAGGGGTAGGCAGGTGGCGCAGTGGATAGAGGACCGGCCCTGAAGTCAGGAGGACCTGAGTTCAAATCCAGCGTCAGACCAAACACTTGATACGTACTAGCTGTGTGACCCTGGGCAAGTCACTTAGCCTCAATTGCCTAAAAACAAAAATGAAAACAAATCTTATCTTTGATTCTTCTCTGCCACTTACGTGAGGGACAGTGGGCAAGTCACTTAACTTTTCTTGGCCTCAGTTTCCTCAGTTGTAAATGAGGGGATTGGACTAGATGATCTATAAGGTTCTTACTACTAATAAATGGTCCCATGACCATGAATTCAGAACCTCAGTAATAACTCTTAATAGGGGCAAGAAGAGTGTCTAGAAGGCATAGCTTGGAGAAGGTAGAACGGAGGATTGTATAGCATCAAAAGGGACAGATGATAAGGGAAAAGAAGGAATGAAATTGGAGCCTCTAGTAGTAGGGTTAGGGGACTGCTTCCCTTGAACATCACTATTTCTTGAGAATTAGCATTCTTGGGAATACAACAATTTTAGGAAGACTGAAAGAGAAAGTGTAAGGAAACATTTGTTAGTGATGGGGGATGGGATTTGTATAATTTTTCTTGAAAGTTTGATATCTTTTATGATACTCATATTTCCCTACTTCTGTGAATGAGGAACAGAAGTGCATTTTTCCAACCCTTTCCCATAGTCAAGCTTGATAACCATGATTATCTAGCGTTTGTCTTTTTTCCTCATTGGAATCATAATGTATGTTTTCCTATTCTTAACTTGCTGTATCAGTTCATGTAACTTCTACCCTGCTTCTCTGAATTCTGCTTATTATTTGTCACTAAATCTCACTACATTTACATACCACAGTGTTTATCTGTTAGGCATTAGGCATTTATTTTGCTACCACAAAAAATGTTGATATAAATATTTTGGTGTATATGGGACCAGGAGCATTATATATTAATATCACTGTAATAGTAGAAAAGAAAGATTGAGAAAGGGCATGGAGGATTAGTTATGATGCTCTTATCTGAACTAGAAAAGGGGTTAAAAACAGCAACACGATATGAAGTTTAAAATGTAAATGTATGATGCATGTAATATTAATATGTTCACAAAATAGTTAATGGAAGGAACAATTATTAATATTAATGCTAATCTTAAATTGAAATGGATTATATTCTACAATAAAAAGGACAAGTATGGATAAGAAAATGAAAAATGCTGCATACAAGGAACACATTTCAAGCTGAAAATTGTAGGATAAAACAGAAAATGTTAGGCTAGCAAATAAAGGTTACCAATCGTGTTCTAAGAAAAAGGAAATTAAAATTGATGATTTATGTAAAGCTTTAAGGTTTGCAAAGTACAAGTATTACCTAATTTTGTCATTGCAACAAGCCTTGGAATTGGGTCCTATTATCCTAATTTTGTAGGTGAGAAAACTGAGGTGGGCTGAGGTTATGACTTGCCGGGGATCACACAGCTAGTAAATGTGTGAGGCTGGATTTGAGCTGGGTCTTCCTGACTCCAAGTCTTAGGCTCTATCCACTGTACCACCTAACATTTAAGAAAAACAAACAAGGAAACTTTATCATGCTTAAGAATACCAGAAAATTAGAAATACTAAGTCATATACAGTAATGAGCATAGATAAGTTCTTAAAAGGCTAATTGCAAAAAGGCATTGGTAGCAACACACTGATAGGCTGGAGAATTTTGGTATTTCAGCTGTATAAATCCAACCAATTGGAACAAGAAGGAAAATAAGAGGTGAATTAGTATGTTGAATAAAGTAGATTTGATTGACCTGTGTTGACTTCTGAACTGTATACTAAAGAAAACACATTTTGCAGCATCCATGGTTAATCTTTACAAAAAGTGAGTATGCAAAGAATCCAGGCCAAGTGCAAAAAAGGCAGATATAATAAATCCATCCTTTATAGGCCATACTGTGATAAAATTATAATGAAAACAAGGCCAAAAGATGACTGATTTATGATGGAATCAAAGAATAAATAATGAAAGCAGCATGATGAAACTTTTGAGACATAGCTAAAACAATCAGGAAATTATAGCTCTGAAAACAACAAAATAGGAAAAAAGATCAATAAATTGACCACATAATAGAATTAATCAGCATCTCTAACATTAGTACAAAGAAGAAATTTTGAGAATTAAAAAATTCAAAATTTGTAAAATTGAGAAATAAGGTTTTTTTAAAAAAGTGACAATTAGCTAACTTAATTAAGAAAAGGAGAAAGCAAAATCAGATTACTTGAAAACCAGGCGAATACAGGATAAGAAATGAATTGCTAGAGACTATTCCATACAATTCTATGTAAAAATTCAAAGAAATCTACCTATAAAAAAATAGAAGATGCCCAAACAAAATAAGAAAGCATGATGTAATCTCAGAAAAAAATCGAGCAACTCATAAATGAATTTCTAAAGAACTCTTCACCACCAAATGAATTTGCAAGTGAATTCGATCAAATACTTTTTAATAAAAATTAAAAAGCAATTAACACTGGTTCTACAAAGAGGCAGAAGGTATTCTACCCAACTCACTTGTCTCTAGTTATATCATGATGCCCAAACAAAAGAAAGAGCTATAGACTACTCACTAATAAATACTGATACAAAAATTTTCACAGGAAACAATAAAGATAGGTCCTAAAAATAATTGGACAAAATGGATTCCTACCAGGGTTACAGGGATGTTTCAACAATATAATTCAACAATGTTTCAACAATGTAATTACAAACTAAAAGAAAAATTATTTCAGTAGATGAGGAAAAAGCTTTTACAAAATGCAACACTGTGGGCAGCTAGGTGGCGCAGTGGATAGAGCACTGGCCCTGGATTCAGGAGGACCTAAGTTCAAATCCAGCCTCAGATACATAACACTTACTAGCTGTGTGACCCTGGGCAAGTCACTTAACCCTATTGCCTAGCCAGAAATAAAATAAAATAAACATGTCATATACGAAATGCAACACTTATAAACTCTAAAAAGCATTGGGACAGAAAAGATATTTTTTAACATGATCAAAAGTATATATTTAAAACGAAGAGTTCCATTGTTTGTAATAGAGAAATACTAGAAGCTTTCCCAGTACAAAAAGAAGTAAAACAAGGATGTGCTGAGCATTCTTCACTATTACTTGACAGTTCTGTACATGCTAGTTATCATAATTGTTGCACAACAAAAATGGTCATCACAGTAAAATGAGAACAAAATTAAAAGATTTTTATACAATCTTAACAAAAACCAGAAAGACATGATGAATTCCATTCAAAATAACTCAAAAAATGCATAATGTATCTGGGAGTTAAAGGGACACACAAAATTTATGGAACTTCAAAACTACAGAAAATAGTGAAGACAAATTTCAGTGTTAAATACTGTTAGGTGGTACCAACATAACGGCAGCAATACTGCCTAAATAATTTACAGATTAGTACCGCAACTAGACAAATCATTTCCAAGGCCTAGAATCTCTTTTTTTTATGTGTGTGAGGCAATTGGAGTTGAGTGACTTGCCCCGTCATTTGGGTGTTGATGTGTCTAAGGCCGGATTTGAACTCAGGTCCTCCTGATTCCAGGGCCATGCTCTTTCCACTGCGCCACCTAACTGCCTCTGTAAGGGCTAGAATCTCAAGGAAGACAATGAGAAAGATTATAAATAAAGGGGGCCTAAAATTAGCGGACGTAATTTTAAAAATCTGTATTTTAATTTAAAGCAATATTAGAAAAACTAAATCCGGTGAAGACACTAGGTCAACAAGAAATGTAAGCAATCAAAAACTGCATGGACGTCTTTAATAGACTCAAGAACATAACTGGAGAAAGGGCTGTATGAGAACTGGGTAAGCTGTGCAGCAACAATAAGCTAAAAGTGATGTCAGAATATAAATATAAAATGTCTTGAATATACAATGTCATACCAAAAGGAGAAAATGAATGAGATACCAACAATCACAAATACAAATAGGGAGAGAATCTTTTAATATCCTTTTTAATTTTGACCTTAAATGCCAAGAAAAAGGATTTTCGCATTACATAGCAAGACAAAATGGTTTCATATGAAACTGTGACTCCATATTTCATACAACTGAATGTAATCAATTTCCATGTTACTTTAATAACTTCCTTTTGTATTTTCTTTTGAACTTCTTTTCTGTGTCCTTTTAAAAATGTTTTAATCTCTCTCTCTTTTGGCATTACCATTGCAACTCCTCTTCCCTTGCCCCTTCCTCTTAGGAAAAGAATTTTTTTTTAAAAAAAATTATTTATTTTGATTTATCAACAATCGCTTTTGTAAGCTTTTGAGTTTTAAATTTCCCCCACCTCCCTCCCCAAGATGGTGCACAATCTGATATAGGCTATACATATACATTCCTACATTTTCACATTAGTCATGTTGTAAGGAAGAATTAGAACCAATAGGAACCATCAGAAAGAGGAAACAAAACAAAACAGAAGAAAAAAATGGCAAATAGTATGCTTTGTCTGCATTCAAATGCCATAGTTCTTTCTTTGGATGTGGATAGGTATTTTCCATCATGAGACTTTTGGAGATGTCTGAGATCCTTGCATTGCTGAGAAGAGCTAAGTGTATCGAAGTCATCACACAACATGGCAGTTACTGTGTAGACACATCATCAAGTAGAGAAAAACCACTTTCTTTGCTTGAAACCAAAACTCAGGGCAGCAACACTGAGGCTCTCTGAGGAGCAAGGAGAGGAAGTGATTTGTGGCTCCCTCGGAGTTGTCTCTCTGGGGCACACTAAAGCCCTGTGGAGGCACTGACTATTTCATGCTTAGTTTGAAGCCTTCCCCTAGAGAGAAGACCAAGGTGTCAGGAAAGGCAGGAAACCCATAATTGTACATGGGTCACCTGAAGACTACTCTGGTCACATGGAAATTTCGACCTGTCTCTCTTGCACACACCTCCATTGTAACTGAATGACTTGAACCATCCTAGCGATCCTGGGACACAATGCTTCCTTTTCCAACTAAATGCTGTGACAGGGACAAAAGGGCAACAGGTTACCACTTACAGTTTCAATCTGTCATCTCTCCAGCTATATATAAGCAATCCCTTCCCTGGCAACTTCTTTCTAGGGCCTAATGGTACTGCGTGGGATAGGGCTGGGGAAAGACTCTAGGATTTCCATGGTAAGTTCTTAACATGTAACTAGGGATTTGGTGCTCCCATACAGAGGCACAAGACATTTGGCTTTTTTCAGTGTGTGAGAAATGAATAATTTTAAATAAAGAAAAAATATCTTTTGGTTAAAAGTCTTTTATAAGAGACCCAGGTCATCACAGAACCAGAATGGGAGCAGTAATCACAGCTACCACTTGCTCCTCTTTCCATGTCTTTAAGTAGAAGGCTGGGGTTTTCCTTCAAGGATAAGATTATCAACTACTTCTTCGGCTCATGTCGGAAGTTAGGACGACACCTCTGCTGGCTGGCAGTGTATCTGCAGGCTTTTCCACTGAGGCAGAGGAACAAAGGAGGGGCTGTCCGCAGGAGACGGCATCTGTTCTATACCCAATCACAGCAGCCCCATCCCGAGAGATTCCATCTAGCCCCTGGTATGCTGGCTATACAACAGGGTCAGAGGTGGACCAGCAGGAGGGAACCAGCACATGTGGTACGTTAACACATGTGAAACCCTAAGATGTGGGCCAGAACAGAGGGCACACAGTTGGCCTCCCTCTGTTCAAGCAAGGTCCAAAGGGTTTACAGGCAGCAATGCTCAGTCCTGTGAACAGTGCTTCCCTCTCACTTCCAAATCTGTTTCTGAGGATAGAGAGGGAATGAGATGAGTTTGCTATGGAGTGACTCTTTGCATTTCTTCCTGGGCTTGTCAAAGAACATGGGCCCAGTCAAAACTGGGCTAAGTTGTGCAGATGTCAAATCAGGATGCAGGAGTCCTCAGCTTGGCCAGGAAACAAGCAGACGGAGTGATTAGATGCATTTTTTTTTTTAGTACACTATTGAGGGGTAGGGAAAAAAGGTCTCTAAACAGCTGCCTCTGCGGCATGAGATTTCCTTTCTGATCTCCACCGGTTCCTCCTACACAGCACACCACCTTCGCCTCTCCTCCTTCTGCCTCATTTTATGCCAGTCCCTGTGACCAAAAGGCACTGGGGAGTTTCCTCAACCCTGAATATTTTAGCAGCAAAGTTATCCCCCAACTTAAACTGGCAGGTAGAGAGAACTTGAGTGCTCCTTCCCACTGTGGCAGGGGTGGTGAACCTGTGGCCTCAAGCCCACGTGTGGCCCTCTAGGTCAAGGGCAGCCTTTTGACCGAGTCCAAGTTTTACAGAACAAATCCCTGTAATATATAGGATTTTGGATTCATAGGGTTTGAATTCAAAAGGTTGCACTTCAGGACCTAGAGGGCCACATGTGACCTCCAGGCCACAGGTCCCTCACCCCTGGAAACCACAGGCAAGCCACCGTGACCTTTGTCAGCCTGTTTCTTCACACATTACCAGTTGGGCTAAATGTTCAGCTTTAAAAACTGTTACAGGACCTTACATATGAGAATATGGTCAAACTTAGATCTTCGATTAGAGGGTGGTTCGATAGACACTTGTGAGTGAACTTTGAGATTGTTTTGGGCAGGAGGCCAGTGGTAAAGTGGAATGTTGGAGTGAAAGAGTTTGTTAGGGAAGGGGGTGGGCAGGCAAGGAGAAAGGTCAGAGTAAGCTCATTCACCTGGATTCAGCCAAGTAAAAATGGTGGCTTCCCACCCTACAGACACCATTAAACCCAATTTGCAGTTCCTCTCTGAACTAGGAATTTGTTACTGGCTAACAGAGTAATCGCCATATGGAGCAATTGTGTTGCACAGTCCTCTGTATCAAATCTGTCTTCCATTGGGAATATGTCCATTAAATTTTAGTGATGTCAGCACCCAATATTTTAACAACCTTGATGCCAGTCTAGTCTGTTAAAGTGTCCAAAGCAACGAAAGGCATCATGTCACATAACGGCAAAGATATATTTTTATTTTTCAGTAGCAAAAGAATTTATGAAACTTGCTGGCTTAAAAATACTTCCCATTTATTTTAAGCACTGTAAATAGTTGTATGTTGCTATATTTATTGCTCAGTTAACAAAAGAAGGAAACTTTAAAGCCAGTCATAATTAAAAAAAATTTTTTTCCTTTCCAAAGCTCATGAAAGATAGCGGAACAAATATCTCAGACACTTATATAATGTGTAATCAAGAAGTCTAAACTGTTACCTATCCCATAATGCCACATCGTATTCTTTAGAGACTATAAGAGGACTATCTTTGACTCTCTTCAAGTCTTGTTTACTTAAAATGTCTGTAGAAATATCATTGTGGTTGTCGTGATAAGGCATGTGCACATACCTTGGGACCCAGACACAGATTAACTTCTAACTCGTTCATTAGGTTCAAGGAAAGGTTTCTGATCAATAAGAAGGAAAAACCTTCAATCAATCCTTTCAGTGCTTGGAAAGTCTTGTTTACTTTTTAAAACAGAATGAAATCTTCCAAGGGAAGGGAAACGAGCACCTTTTATGAAAAGGATTTGCACACTCCTTGAGCCCACGAATTAGACAACACATCCGTAGCTTTCCCACATAATGCAAGACTTATAACCTAAACCCAAGAAGCTAAGAAGAAAAGAATAAATTTAAAGCACCCATTGAAAATATCCTAGCAAGAATGGCAACAATATCAGTATCATCAGACCTACTAATGAGTTTCTGTTTAATCTACTTGGTTAGATCTCCATTCCATTAGGCTAGGATCTACTATGTTTCTTTCTCTGGTCCAGTGCAAACTCAATTATAGGAAAAACAGTAGAGATCCTGTCGAACAGCCAAGAGCAATCCTGGCACTCCATGGGGGCCCCCAAGATGGGAAGAGAAAACCACACTGGGGATGTCTTCCTTAGAGGATGGGTATGGGGAAGGGATGGTTCTGAGCAGATGGGTATCACAAAGGCTCCATATCCGTGTATAGCAGTCCTGCCCCACTGAAAAGGGAAAAAAGGATTGGTTAATGATGGGATGCTGAGCAGGTGTACTTCAACTTCTTCAAGATTCTCTAGCACTAGCATATACATGTGAAAGAGTGTAGAAAACACAAAAATATTATGCTTTCTAAACAATGTTCTAATATAAGTATATTGTAAGGTACCCAAAGTGATAATATATATGTCTCTGATAACTCTGTAGCTCAGGAGACTTTAAGAAGCTTGGCAAACTAATGCAGACCACTAGACTTTTCTGAGTCGCCTAGACTTGCTCTCTTTCTGCTGGGCCAAGGATCTGGTATCTTAGGTGAGAGAAGGGGTATAGAAGTACACTAGGGGACAATCCAATCAGGGTATAGGTGGAGAGGAGTTTATAACCAGCAACCCCCTGGTCTTCCCTTCTTTATCTGCTTTTACAATTCTTCCTCAAAATTTGAAGGGTGGGTCAGTTTCATTCCTTGGACTTAGGAAAATAAACAAAATGGAAAATTTTGAAGACTTTTTCCACTACTGCATATGTATTTCTAATTGCAAACAAGCTAATTCTCCCTAAAGCCTCATTTCATACAAAGGCTCAGTTTATGTCTCCAGGGCTCACAGTTCTTGAAGAATGTTGTGTTATTTATTAGGCAAGTATACAAAAACTGGACATCCTGCAATGTGCACACCATTTGGAAGTCTTAAGAGGAAATACTTTTGGAAGATAAGCACAGTGGTAGCTTACTGTATTACAAGAGCCTCAAATCTGGTTTTTATATACATACCATCTTGAAACCCTGTCCATTAGGATTTACTTATCAGAAAGAACTTGCTTTAGAATATGGACTCATAAAGATTATGTTAGCAGCAAGGGTCCAGGGTACAGTAAGTTATTAAACTTTTCAAAATGTCTTTTGGTAGCTGTAGGGAGCAAGTAGCATTTTTTGGGGGGTTGGAGTGTGGTGGTGGTGAATCCCACAGTAAAGTATACCATGGGTGACAGCCTTGAGTCAGGCAGACCCCAAATCCAAGGCTGTCACGTTTCGTCTTGTTCTACCCATCTCATGTTGCTATCTATTTTGTCTAAGAAGGTTTGCACAAATTCCTCCTCACTATTTTTCATCTTTCTCTTCATTACTGAAAATGTGCCTTATATAAGTCCATCATGACTTTTCCTCCAGTTTGTTCTGGTCAAGCTTATGTACCCAAGCGACGGTCCTTGGCTCTTTATCACTGACGTGTTGTCTCCAGCTAATCAGTGGAGACTACATGAAAAAAATGATCCAATAGAACGGAATCTCACATAATAAATCCTACATGATATTCCGGGATAACTTGTGGCTGGGGAGGGGCTGGTCTGTTTTCAGTTGACTCCCTGTATAGAAATGTGTCTTTCCCACATACCTGCTATCACAAGTCCTTCTTCCTCATGTACATGCAGGGGCAGGTAGGCATATTCATTATTGTGACCCTCATATTGTTTCACACACTTATTTGCTCTCAGGTCCCACAGCTTGATCTGTGAGTTAAGGTCATAAGGAGAAAGTCAAAAGGAAGCACCTACTTTACGAGGAATATCAGACTACAAGCTTACCTTAAGAGTAAAACAAAAAGCCACATTCATATTGAGCAAGGCACAGGCAGCGCCAGAGTACCCGGGCCTACCGATTCCCATTCTCCAGTCCCCAGGCTCCTCTTCCTCCCATCTCTCTCTCTTTAAACTCTAGGAAGCATAGCCATGCTCATCTCTGCCTGGGGCAGAGCACCAAAGCAAGGCCCCTAAAGCTCAGCTGACTAGATTTCTTCTGCTTCCTAAAAACCCACCACATGATAGCTTTCTTGAAAAAATTTATTGAGTAGATGAATGAAATGGTCAGTCTTGTACTTTTTTTTTTTAAGGCAGTTGGGGTTAAGTGACTTGCCCAGGGTCACACAGCTAGTGTCAAATGTTTGGTCTGAGTCTGGATCTGAACTCAGGTCCTCCTGACTTCAGGGCCAGTGCTCTATCCACTGTGCCACCTAGCTGCCCCCACATGATAGCTTTCTAATGGATCTCTTTTTCCTTTACAAGCAATCTGTCCCAAGTCCAAAGATGGAAATAAGGTAGTCTCCTTTTTCTAAGTGGTTACCCCCTGTGCCTGGGGTCTGACTAGGGTCCAGACTGGGCCTTAGACACATTAACTGTGTGACCCTAGGGAAATCACTGAACTTTGGCTTCATTTTCCTCATCTGTAAAATGGGGATAATAATATCTACAATACTGTAAGAAAGTGCTCTGCAAACTTTAAAGTACTATATAAATGTCAGGTATTATCAATTGTTTTCTTTGAAGCATGGCACTGCTAGTAAAGCCCTTCTACCTGGGTCCCTCAGGATCTCAATCATCCAGCAGAAGCTTGAGAAAAGCCAGCTTTGCTTTTGTACCTTCCCAGACATATCTGCTGCCATCAGGTGCTGCTCATCTTGTAGGACCCGAACAGATGTCACAGCTGAGTCATGGAATAAGCGGGCAGCTTTCCAGCCATGGCCTTTACGACTTCGGTGACGCAAATCGATAGCGAAGATCTCACCAGAGCGGCAGCCATTGAACAGTACAGGGGCCTACATACAGAGGGAAGGAACGTCTATGCTGAGTCATTACATTAACATCTATTACCTGCTAGTAAATGAACCACAACCACCATCCAATTCCCATGCTTTGATATTCACAAATTCAGGGTGAAAGGGATGTGTGTGTTTGTCTCTCCAACCAGACATGGCCCTACATAGCCCATTCCCTTTGGTCTCACTTGAGAACAGTATGCCATTACCAACTTCAACACTGCTGTCGCCAATAGGTCCTTTAGTCTTTCATATCGTTACGTACAAGTTTGGGGGTGGGGAGAAGGAGGAACACTTGAGGATGGGGCAATGGATATGCAGTATTAGAGAGGATAATGGTTCCATTATACCACAGGAACCTAACTGGGAGATGAGGAAGAGCTGTTAAGATACTTTCCTTATTGCTCTCAAAACATTGTAGATGAATCTCACAAGTTATTTTCACTATATAGTTAATTACATCATTTTCTTATAGACAGAGGTCAGAAATAGTCAAAACCATGAATGATGACTTCTACATTTAAAAATATACAAGCTTAAGTAGTTTATTAATGTTATTCATTTACAAGTTTTTCCAATTATTTGTGCTGCTATATAATCGATGTACCTATTCAGTTTAGCCACAAACAAGAATTCACTGAAAGCCACACTTAACTAAGTGATGTTATACCACCAGTAAGCCAGATTTGATTAAGTTTGCACATCTTCTGCAAAGTTAATCTGCTAATACTTGAGTTATTTTAAAATTCCCTATAAAATGGGGAGTGATGGTAGAGGATACACAGGTGACCACGATCATCTTTTCCTGAGTTTTAGTTAACTACCACCTGAACTCCTGATTAGACCTTTTCTTTCTTTAATTTACAGTTCTCAATTCTCTCATCCCTCTCTCCCCTACCCACTGAGAAGGAAAGAAAAAAAAGCCCATTACAAATATGAATAATCCAAAAAAAAAAAAAAAAGAGAAGAAAAAAGATGCTTCAATCTGCACTTGATTAAATCACTTTTTTAGCCTCAACCAACCTGGATGGCAAACTGTTGTGCCAGTACATCACTGTTGGTCCCAAATGTCTGCCGATGACCAGTCACTGCATTGGTTACAAGGACTCTTCTTGACAAGCCTAAGGGAACATACACACAAGTGATCTTTGGGACCCTTCCACCAGTTCAGGCTGGTGAAAGGTGAAGATAGGGAGAGATTCAGCCTTCTACTAAATCATTCCCTTATTGTAGGTTTTAAGGAGCAGGTCACAGCTCACCTGTACTGAAGCAATTATTAGCCTGAGCATTCAGGCACCATGCACAAGACCAGGCAGTGGAGATCTTAAAACTGCAAAGCATACCAGGCTGGTCTCCTGCTACACTTAAAAAGTTTAAAAAAAAAAAAAGGAAGATAATTTGTGAGAATCTTTTTAGGTAGGCAGACATAAAATAACATGTTAGTAGAATTCTGTTATTTCCACTGCAGTACCTATATCATGTTGTCACATTTCCCACATATCCAGGAAACTTCAGAGATTAGCAACTACTATCCATAAATTATGCTGTGCCAGGTTTTCTTGTGGCTAGGAATAGAACCTTTCTGCATCTAGGTCTTAGGAAACCTGCAAATATATTCACATATGGGTGGAGTCCATGCCAATTTTTCTGAACGCACAGTTTTAGAAGGGGAGTTGGAAGGTTTATCCCCAGTTTCCTTAGCTCTGATTCACAAGATGTTTGGAAAAACAAATAAAACAATAACCCAGTTAACATTTATAAAGCACTAGTATGTGCCAGGCCCTATGCGCAGTGCTTTATAGATATCTCATTTATCCTTGGAACCCTGGGAGATAGGTGCTATTATCTCCATTTTACAGATGAGGAAACTGAAGCAAAGAGAGGTTAAGTGACTTGCCCAGGATCATAACAGCTAGTGTCTGAGGCCACATTTGAATTCAGGTCTTCCTGACTCTAGGCCTGGTGCTCTATCCATTGTGCTACCTTGCTAGCCCTAATAACTTCCTAGAAGGAGGCAGGAGTGCTTTCAGGATTAAATGCTTTCAAAAAGCCAGCCTATACTTATGTTTTTTCTTGTACAGACCACCTTTGCTTGGAAGAGTCTGATGCTCCCACTAATAAAATCAGGAGGAGAGAATTTAGGTCCAACTAGGACTCATTTTGAGACCAGCTTAGGCAATCCCCACTTTAGGATTAATGTATCTGGAAACAACCATAACACTATCAGCTTTGTCTCTAGGGGGTTGGACAGCCTGTGTTTGATTCTCAGCAGTAAGCTAAGCTTACTTTTGGCCTTGGGGTTTTGTTGTTAAACCTTTGCTAGACCTAAACCTTGGGTACATCTCAAGGAAAAAGTCGAGACACTTTGTTGGTCTTAGCTTCTATGAAACACAGAAGTGTGAACAGGACTACTGATCAAAGGATAAATCAGAGCCCAAACCTCAGTATTTTTTAAAGTAGAAGAAAGGACCTCAAAGATTAACTGGTCCAACATTTTAATTTTACAGAGGAAGAAGAGCAATTCAATTCCACAAATGTTTACTGAATACCTGCTATGTGTAAGATAGATGGAAATGAAGGCTGAGAGACGTCAAAGGCATGGTTCTAACTGGACTGCACACTTAGGATTAGAATCTAGGTTTCCTGTGAGGCAATATGATACAATGGAAAACAGTGGATCTGGAGCCAAAGGACTTGGGTGTCAATCTGCTCCCTATCTGTGTGAGCTTGGGCAAGTCCCTTCATCTCTGGGCCTCAGCTTGCTCATCTGTAAAATGAGGGCTGGACCAGATGAGCTCTAATCCTATGACTCTCTACTTCATCCACTGTTGTTCTAGCCCTGCTAAAATACGAACCCACTCAAAATCAAATGAGCACTGTACCTGGCCTGGTGTTGCTGAACAAGGAGGCAGGAAGTAAACTGGCACAGCCTGGAGTCTCTGCAATGCCCATGAGACACAGCCTGAAGAATGACATTAAGGATAACAGGAGGAAGAAAGGAATCTCTTTTGGGAAAGAGTGGGGATGAATGTATTCTTCTCCACAGAACCATGAAGCCTCTGGACCTATAAACTTTTCACACAGCCACCTAGAGCTGACTGACCAAGAACACGTTTCTCCCTTTTCCTGCTTAATAGGGCAGCTAGGTGGCACAGCGTATAGAACGCCAGGTCCGGAACCTCAGATGCTTACTAGCTAAGTGACTATAGGCAACTCATTCACCCTGTTGGCCTCAGTTTCTTCATACGTATAATGAGCTGGAGAAGGAAACTGCAAACCACTGAAGCATCTCTGCTAAAAAAACAAACACCAAATGGGGTCACAGAGTCGGATGCGATCGAACAGACAAAAGCAACTGTTTGTAGCCACCTCTGTTTAAATTTTTTTTTTCTAAATGAAGACTTGCCTTCTCTCCCACTCACCTCTCTTTGATCCCTTACAGAGAAAGAAAAAGAAAATCCCCACTGCAAACACATATAGTCAAGCAAAACAAATTCCCACATTGGTCATGTCCAAAACAGACCTGTGCCTCAATGTGCGCTGAATCCATCACCTCTACCAGGAGAAAGGAAGGCTTTTTATCACACGTCCTCTGAAACTGTGGCTGTTCACCATCAGCCAACTATCCCTAAACTCACCAGCCAACAGATGGGTAGGAAGACCCAAGGATACCAGGAAAGTGAGTGTTTCACACAGGCCAGTAACGCTATCTTGATTTCTTTTGGGCTTTAGGAAGATATAAGTCTGAATAATTAAATCAATGCCACCGAGTGTGACGGACTGAGAAAGCTTCACCTAAATAACTGGGTATTTCTCTTGGGTGATGGTAAGTATGACCTGGTAAATGCCTCTTTTTTTTTTAACTTTTTTAACTTTACTTCATATGCTTTAAGGGTAGCAAACAATGTTATCAACAAAAATTTTTTTTAAGGCAAGATCTTGCCAAATAATGAATACTAAACTTAGCAATAGCCAGGCATACCTAGAGATGTGATATGTATGCCACACTGCCTTACATGATAAGCATTGTGAGATCAAAACCCATTAGGTACTTATTTCAGAGACAAAGATAAATATTAATAAGCAGCTGAATATCCTGTAGCTAGCTGGTCATGTAAGTTATATATAAATCTTGTCCTAGTGTTTAGAGTGCAAGAAGTTGGAAGAAAACCTTTACCTGTCCTCTGTTTCCTGTAGCTGGGCTTTTAGAACACATAGTTTGGTAAGAGCATGATTTTCATGAGGCTAAGGGGTGTGGGCTTAATCTCCTCTATATAGCTCAGCACAGTAACTGCAAAACGTGTGCCAAAGGTGGTAGTGGGGGTTCAAGATCAGACTTTGAAGTACAAAACTACCAGTGCTATTTGCACAAGAACTTAAAGGGCACACATGGATGATATATCCGAAGTATCATTTCTGTAGACAAAGGAGATGACTTCACATGGCCTTCTGCTGAAACAGAAGGTGTACCTAAAACGACCACCAGAGGATACTGGGAGACTAGCCATCGGATCAGAAGGTAGAGGATGGGAAGGAACATCAGCATCAGTATTTTTGATTCTATTAAAGCCTAATACGGATCATATGTCATTTTCATAAGAAAGAAAGCATCTTAAATGAAGCTGAGAAGCTCGGTTTGTTTTTTTTTCCTTTTTGCTCTGCAAAGATCTTCCCTTCTACATAAATATTTTTTTTACAAAAATGGGTAAATTTCACAATAGAAGAGCATACTTATATAAAAAGGTGGGTCTTGCTTTAAAGAAAGCCTCTCTACATAAAACAGAATTTGCACAAAAAAAACCATTGGGAATTTTTTTGTTTACAAAGAGGAATTATAATTGGATTTCTCTGAATTCTAATCTAAAGTAAATCTAAGGCAGGAGCTGATTTATAAAAGCATATTCATACAACATTTTAGCAACACTTATATATACAGGGAATAACAGACCTGACTCATTATGTGACTGGATATATCACAGATCAAACTTTGTCCTGTGAAATATAACTACTGAATATAATCTACAACATGTGCTAGTCCTGTTCCAGAAAGCAGCATTAAAAAAAAAAGGTTCTAAGCACTTTGTTACATCCTCTGCAAAGGTTCCCACTGCTACCTCCACGTAGGAAGGGAAACACACAGAAGGAGAGTCCCTTCAAAACAATGTTGCTCCATGGTATAAACAGGAAGGTTATCACTTGGTTGATCACACAAAAGTAATGGAAATTAAGTCAGGTGTTCATTATAGCGAATAGTCTTTTTCCTACTCCACAAGCCACTATGCCAGGTATCACAACAGCAGAGAATGTGAGTTTAACTTCCCAGCTGTTGTTCATCTGTTTCAGTTGTCTCTGACTCTGTGACCCCATTTAGGGTTTTCTTGGCAAAGTTACTGGAGTGGTTGGCCATTTCCTTCTACAGCTCATTTTACACATGAGGAACTGAGGCAAACAGGGTTAAGTGACTTGCTCAGGATCACACAATTAGTTAAGTATCTGAGGTCACATTTGAATTCAGGTCTTCTTGACTCCAGGCCCTTGACTCTATCCACTTCGCAACCTACCAGCTACCTCAGTCCAACCGGTGCTGGACCATGACAATACTTTCCTTCCCAACATCCACAAGTAGATATCCAAGTAGTCACACAGACATCAAGTGAGGAGGAAACAATGATCTCCCAAGGAAATCAACTGGGAGACAGCTCTGTTGGTTAAGTTTTTTTTCTTTATATCAAGCCTTAATCTGCGATATGCTGCTGTTCCTAATTCTGACCCCTGTTGTTATCGTTCACTTTTCTCCTTGGTTCCCCTAACCCTGCGGGGAGGGCAGCTGCCTTGAACCTTCTCTTTTGCTGAAACTCCCGGGGGCAGGGGCAAAGGAAATGGAAGGTGTAAAAGCTATGGAAGGGAAGATCACGAAGAATGAGTGTGATAAGGCATCTCTCTATGAAAAATAAATCCTCCATGTGAAGATTAGCTCTCTTTGCCATTTTCAATGTTAATTACCTGCTTCTTTTTGCAGAGGCTTTGATGCTTTTATCAGCTTTCTTTTTAATTCTAAACAAATACAAGCCTTCTTGGATATTTATACTCATTTCTCAGGGCACAAAATCTTCCTCGGAAATAGCGCCTAGCTTGCTTGCTCCTTCTTATACCCCACGAGAATTCTCTTGCTCTGAGTTCTATTTAGATGTACCCTTCTCTCCGAAGAGATGCGATATCTGAGCAGTGGCTTAAGCTCCTCCAGTCAGCCTCTTATTTAGGCACCAACACCCTCACAGATGCTGTGTGTTTGCGACAAAGGGCAGCCTGCCACCCAAACTCCTTCACTTGTTGAAGGATACAAAACATGGGAATCTGGATGAGTCAGTGAGGCCCAGCATACCGAATTTACCTGGTAAGGAAGCACACAGCAAGAATGAAGAATCAGTTATGACTACTGCTTGGTAACTTGTGGTAAGGGCATGTTTCCTAAAGTCGCAGAAACAGGGACATATGTTGGTTGTCTTCTTCCTCTTCGCTGGTTAAATTCCATGCGGCTTTATAACACGGGAAAGGCCCCAGTGACTTTAACTACCAGGCAGAAAGGAGTTCTCAAGCTCTATGCAGCTTTTATGTTTGTTGAAACAATAGAATATAGTAATCCCAATAGTTATTTGTGAGTAAGGTCACTGATTCCACCTTTTGCTTTCACATGGGAGCCAACAGGTCTAGAGAGTAAAATCATTTGTGTCCTCTCCCCAGTAAATATCAGCAAAGCAGGCTATCTCCCTATGATACTTTTCCCTTAACATTTCAAAGAGGGAAAAGATCAGGGCTTTCAAGCTATATATAATTCTTTAGTTTTGAACGGGGAAAAAAATCACCATCAGATGCTTTGAACATAACCTGAGCACCGTATTGCTGTATGTTATTTCACTAGAATAACAAGTGAAAGAAAGAAAGAAAAAGAGCAACAAAATTTCTCAGGACAGGTAAACTACAGGGAGATAACACATTTTATTTCAAATAATTCCCAAACTTAATTTATTCTATATACTACCAAAAAGGGGGGTGGGGGGAGGGGAACATGTGTACTATCACAACAGTTTATTGATAGCACTCAGGAAGCCATAGCTGGAAGGTTTAAAGCTCAGCTTTCTGTTTTAGTTTTACAGAAAAACCATGAAAAGAGAAGGCTCATTATTCTACTGCAAATGGCTCATCTCTTCCTCCATCCTCCCAGCTCTACAACTAGGAGAGATCCTTGAATAACACTCCTCTTCCTCTCCCTCTTCCCCTCACACCTTATCCTCTGCGGCTCTTAAACCTAGTCTGGGAAAGACTGCCTTGCATCCACCTGAGAAAACAGTCATTTTCTCTCCCTAAATCACCAGCTGCTGAGGTTGCTTCTCCACAATGCAGTTACTCAGGATCTCAGAGTCCCTTGGAACAAAAAAGAGACCAAGGAGTCCTGTACCTTCCCTTATTCTCTTCCACCATCTTTACACCCCAACTTCTCTTTGGCCCCTCCAAGTGCCAGGAACCACTTATTTAGATCCAAACTGGGATATGGAATTACTAGAGGGAGAAATGGGAAAGGAAAGGTCATACAGCTGGTAGCAGTCAATGACCTACCTTGCGGTTGGTAAAGTAGAGGTTGTCATACATTTCCACAGTGAGAGCCTTGGTTCCTAAACCACTAAGGCTGATGATGCCATACTTGCAGCCTCCATGCTCCACATCATTGACTGTGAATACTCTCTCTCGGGCAGTGTCAGCCTGCCAAAGTAAACCACATGCCACTTCAAAGTATGAGTCAGGGTCAGCTGTGAGGGTCATGACTGAGCAACAGCTAATTTTTCTCTGGTCCACTGCCCCTTTAATTTTTCTAGCAAGATACTGTCAGCTAACTCTAAGAGCAGAAATCGTTTGGACCCTCCCCTCACCACCCCCAAATGCAGCTATCTTTGGGGCAATGCTGACAACTGCCTGATCTAGCAATTCACCGCTTAGAATGGACAGGAAGGACACTACACAAAGGGGACATGTATTGGAGGTAATGCTACCAGGGAAACTGAGTTCAGTACTTGAATCAGAACTGGGTCTAGAGGCAATAGTGTGGCTGCTTCAATTTCTGTAAAAAGTGTGCCTCAGGAAGGATTACTAGTGGTTGGGATCTGATCTCAACTGAAAAATGGGACCTCTGCTGACAAACAGCTATGTCTAAACTTCTTCTTTATCACTGAGTTTAAAGGAAGGTAAGATCTACAGAATTACTAGCATTTCTGATGAAAAGTCACCGAAGAACCCTTCAACTCAGAACTCTGCCAAGCAGGTTTGTGTAATGTGAGGCACTTGCTCAAGGCGGTTAAAGTCTGCCTAACACACATGGCAAGCAGCAGAGATGACTTTTCTATACCATACTTGACCTGGTTTAATTGAAGAATATCAGAATGGGGGACCCTGGATTTTTAGCTTAGATCCTAGTGTAGCAGGACCAAGCAAGACTGAGAATAATTCATGTCTTTTACCCCCCCAGAAAAATAACGACATGACTACACAGTCTTTTAAAAGCTTTAGTCCTGACACCAGTCTCCCTAGAGGTATCACCTCCGACAAAGTTATAAAATCCTCCACTGTGTTAAGTACCTGTGAGGGAACAGGCATTGACCCCATTGGGTTATTCTGTACTCCAGTCTATCCCTCCCACTAGAAGAGTTCTCTCTCCTTAATCATCCAAGCCTCTCCTTTCTGCTGCTGTCTTTTTCTTCTTCTCACAGCTACCCTTTAATAAAAAGGAAGGAGAGGACTTGGGTTGGACAGCTCCACTTCATAAGTGTCTGTAGCCTGTCACACTCATGAGTCAGGTCTTCTAAACAAGTCCTTCTTCCCCTCCCAGGTGTTCTTCTACTAGTCTCCAGAGCCACCCAGGCCCCAAAGACTGCTCTATTCTTTCTAGGAGTACACATATGTTGTGGAGGTGAGGTAGTACAGGAAATGGTCTCAAATCATAGGGAGAAGAGTTCTTTCTACACGGCAAATGAAATGGAGGGATGCCTCAGAAGATGAATGCCTCTGTGTACACAGATCATGCCAGGTACATTCCCTGGACTCTCTTGGCTCCTGATGCACACGAGCTCCAAATCTGGCCACCTTTAGCTTGGAACATGCATAAAATTCACCATCCAACTGAGGAACACAACACCTCAAAGGAAAAAGAATATATTATGCTGAGCTGCTCTTTACACACGTGGGGGCCCTAATGCAAAGTGACGGAGCAGAAGCGATGGGTGGATTCCTGCTCACAGTACATTCTACCCTGCCAGGACGGCACCTGCCATTTTATATACAGCAGGAGCTTAAAATAATCATAGTAGTAATAATGATATTATTTTTATTATATTATTTATAATAAAAGCCACCCATTTCTGTGACAGTTTGAAGCCAAAGTTAAAAACCAATATATTATGTCTAGTTCAAATAGCTCCACCCCAGAAGATCCCCGCTACCTACTCACGAGAAACAAATAAAGGCTGACCCGTGGAGTGTCTTGGCACAGCTAATCTTTATCCTTAAACATCTCCAACTCACCACTATGAGTTTAAAGGGATCAGTTCCAAACAGAGGAATCAGGGCTCTGAATTTCCACCTTCTTTCTCTGCATGCAGTTTACACGTAACTCGTGGACTAATCTGTAGGGGGCAAACAGGAGGGGGGTAGTAATGACTAAGTGGTGAAGAAAATTCAGGATGTGAGAAAGAGTAAGTAGAGCATAAGAAAAATCTCTATTATTTGTTCCTTTCCATACTGTTCTTTAAGAATGGCTTTAAAGGCAAGATTCTAAATACCTCAGCTCTAATAATTTTCATTCCACAGATATTTAGGCAACTTCCTTTTATACAGCACTGGGCTTAGGCACAGGGAGATATAAAGTTTAACTTTCCAAAATCGTCGAAAAGATTGAACATATTAAAAGGGATTTGGATGTTAAGAAGAAACCTCCAAGAGCTCTGAATCCTAACTCCAGTACTGCTTTCTGTATACCTTAATCAAAACCTTGAAGACACCCTTCCTCATTCAAAGAAAAAGTTCCTACTCTCATCTCTGGGATTGGGTGATTTTCTTTATGTCTAGAGACATATCTACCTGCTTTCAAGCTAAAGCAAGCACATTTATACCACCAAAATTATCCTTTACTACTTCTTTGGGGACTTTTCTGAGTCCTTTATTGTTCAGAAGATTGAGAGATCTGAATCACGGAGCTGAAGTAGGAAAAGTTGTTTTTCCTAAGTGGTCTCTTCTCTTACCTTTTTAATTGAATCTCCTTTCATGGAATAGTTAGTAGTAGAGGGATAAAACACAAACACAACTGCTTGTAGCAGTGAGAAAGTCATAAGGCAGAGTTATATGGAGTCTGAGCAGAAGGCTACTGTAGTTCAGGGGAGATGCAGAAAGGCTGCATAGCCTTTCCATTGTGTAATGGAAACAATGGTTTAACTGGGCTTTAATGGACAAACAGTTATTCAGCAAGTGAAGGGGGGTGGTGGAGCAAGAGATAGGATCTAGGAATATGTTGTCGCTAGAAGGTATTTCAGAAACTGACATCTAGTGTTGTGAAGCAACTTGATGAAGGTCATAAAGGTTAAAAAAAACATCAAGCATTTATTAAGCTCCTACTATGTGTCAGATAAACACTGTCAGGTGTTGGCGATATGAAGACAAAAGAAAAACAGTCAAGCAGCTGGAGCTTACAGCCTAGCTGGAGGAGACCACACACATGTATCTAAGTGTATACAAATACATACAATGCCCTGCAGACAACAGTAAAGGCTTTCTGTAGAAGGCTGTATTTCATCTGAGCATTGAAAGAAATCAAGAATTTTGTTTTACCATCAGCCACAGATTTCTTTACTTTAAACTTGCTAATCAAACTTTCAGTTACAATAT
Source organism: Phascolarctos cinereus (assembly GCF_003287225.1). Classification (NCBI taxonomy): domain Eukaryota; kingdom Metazoa; phylum Chordata; class Mammalia; order Diprotodontia; family Phascolarctidae; genus Phascolarctos; species Phascolarctos cinereus. The sequence continues at coordinate 230,073,923 of NW_027555736.1, forward strand.
ATGTGGCAAAAAAACCAAAAGAAAACAGAAAGATCATTAAAACACAGTATCTGCCAAAAGAAATTAAGAACTTTAAGAGACAGAGGGGAGAAGGGAGTGCATTGTGGGGATGAGGAAAGGTGAATGCAAAAAGGAACAGGTGGGAGACAGAGTGAATAAAGAACAGAGTGAAGAACAGGCCAGTTTGGCTGGATGGGGGTAATGTGTAAGACACTGCGGAAAGCAGGCTGGGATGAGGGGTAGGAGGAAGGGCTTTAAATGACATAGAGAAGCAAAAGAGAGGCACTGGAATTTACTGAGAAGGGAAATGACATGGCCAGACCTTTGATTTAGGAAGACTTTGGTAGTCACATGGAGGATGGACTGAGGTAAGGAGAGGCTTGAGGCAGGGAGACCACTCAGGAGGCTAGTGGAATTGTTCAGGTTGAGAGGTGATGGGGGCCTGAGCTAGGATTGTTTATGTGTGAGACACGTTGTAGAGATCTGGCAACTGATCAGACACGAGAGTGGGGTTGGGTAGAGAGGTGCGTGCAAGTGAGTAGTTACAGATGACACTAAGTGGAGAACCTGGGATCAGAAGGACAGCAGTGCCCTGACAGGAACAGGAAGTTGAGGAGAGGTGAGTTTGGGGGAAAAGATGAGTTCTATTTTAGACATGTTGAGTTTGAGACACCTACTAAACGAGATTCAGTTTGAAATGTCCTCTAGGCATCTGGTGACGTAGGGCTTAGAAACTCAGGAGACCAGGGCTGGATATATAGAACTGGCGCTCAGCTGCACAGACGTTTTAACTGAACCCATGTGTGTGATGAGGTCACCAAGAGGGAATGTGAAGAGGGGAGAGAAGAGAAGAGGGCCCAGGAGAAAGTCTTAGGGCAAGACCTGGACTAATGTCTTTCAATTCTCAATTCAGTTTTCTTTCTGCCACACCGAAGCTGGCTATTTTTCACTTGTTCATTGGTTCCGGGATTACAAGCTTTTTTTAATAATGAAGGACAGAACTCTAAAATTTGGGTTTGAGAATTTTCTCCTTGTATCACCACCCAGAGTTAATAAGTTAAGGGCCTTATTATACAAAATTTTATTTGCACAAAATTCCAATATAACTGGTACAGGTAATTAAAACAAACAGCCTACCTTAATGAGAGTATCTCTCACCTCTTCCATCAGAAAGAGACTGCCACCTCCACAACTTTCTCATAGTTCACTGCCCTCCCAATGTGTACTCAGAACTGTGCTATTAGGGAAGACATGATTGGAGTACATATCCTCACCCCAGGTATCGGATCGTAAGCTTTTGGAGGGTAGGTTACTGGGTCATACCTTTGAGTACCTTGTGCAAAAATGGTATTTAGTAAGGAAAGTGTATCCCCAAAGTTTTAAAGCTTAAATAGTTTAAAACTGCACTAAAACTTTGGGGATACTTTGTATTTGTTTCACTGAATCACAAGTAGAGGGGCTGACTCACTTGTAAAGCATCTCAAACGATGCTCTTTCTCACTCTCTCGTGCAGAAAGGCTGAAATGGGTGCTGATAACATCCTAGTTCTAGAATATCTTTTTAGTGTATCACTTCTAGAAAGATAAGCTTATTTTTAATATTGCAAACTGGTAAGGAGAATACCAGGAGAGTAGGGGAAGAAAAAATTCATTGTAATGAAGTTCTAGGACTTGCCAATTTCACTAAAATATGAATGATTTATCAGTACATAAATTATTTAACAGTAACTCATAGACTGGCCTCCCAAAATAAAAGATTTTTATTTTCATCCATGTTTAATTTCTTTGCACTCTCTCCTTTTTCCATTCCCCTCATGCAAGGATATCTCCACTCTCCAGAAAAGAAATAACTCCCTTGGACTGACTTAAACTCTCAAAGTGAAGGCTCTTGTGAAGGATCCTCAAACAGTTATCATCTGGAAAGGTTTGTTTTGAAACAAAGGTAATGGAAGAAATCAGAGTCAGAAAGGACTTCAGAGATAACATGGTCTAACCTCTGTGCCATTAAAGAAAACAGAAGAAACAACCCAAAGAGGCATGTCTTACCGGCAATAATTGGTACAGTAGAGTAAACCCAACTGCCTCTTATTCAACAAGGGTAATGGATTCAATCCAATTCTGGTTGTTTTCTAAGGGGAAAAAAAAAAAGAGAGAGAGAGAGAATTTGATGAAATTTTATCTAGCATAAAGGTGAAGGGTGACTATTTTCTTCTAAAAATTTAAAATTAATTATTTTTTAGTTTTCAGCATTTACGTCCACAAATTTTTGAGTTTTAAATTTTCTCCCCCTCCTTCTCCTTTCCCTTCCCCAAGATGACATGCAATCTGATATCGGCTCTACTTATACATTTATATTAAGCATATTTTCACATCAGTCGTGATGTATAGAAGAATTAGGACTAACGGGAGGAACCACAAGAATGAAGCAATAAAACAAAACAACAAAAGGAGAGCAAATAGTATGTTTCCATCTGCATTCAGCCTCCATAGCTCCTTCTCTGGATGTGGATAGCATTTTCCAATATGAGTCTTTTGGAGTGGTTTTAGATCCTTGCATTGCTGAGAAGAGCTAAGTCTATTGCACAACATGGCTGTTACTGTGTACGATGTTCTCTTGGTTCTGCTCATTCCATTTAGCATCAGTTCGTACAAGTCTTTCCAGGTTTTTCTGAAGTCCACCTACTCATCCTTTCTCATAGCACAATAGTATTCCATTACATTCATATCCCAAAATTTGTGTAGCCATTCCCCAAATGATGGGTATCCTCTCAATTTCCAATTCCTTGCCACCACAAAAAGAGCTGCTATAAATATTTTTGTACATGCGGGTCCTTTTCCCATTTTTATGATCTCTTTGGCATACAACCCTAGAAGTGCTATTGCTGGGTCAAAGGGTATGCACAATTCTATAGTCCTTTGGGCATAGTTCCAAATTATTCTCCAGAATGGTTAGATTAGTTCACAACTCCACCAACAATGCATTAGTGTTCCAATTTTCCCACATCTTCTCCAACATTTATCATTATGCTGTTTTGTCACATTAGCCAATCTAGTAAGTGTGATGTGGCATTTTAGATTCTATTTTTTCATAGACAGCTTTAATTTCTTCCTCTGAAAACTGCCTATTCATATCCTTTAGCCATTTATCAACTGGGGAAGGACTTGTATTCTTATAAATTTGACTCAGTTATCTATATATTTTAGAAATGAGGCCTTTATCAGAGACACTGGTTGTAAAAATTATTTCCCAGTTGTCTGCTTCCCTCCTAATCTTTGTTTCATTAGCTTTGTTTGTGCAAAAACTTTTCAATTTAACATAATCAAAATTATCCATTTGGCATTTCACAATGTTCTCTATCTCTTGTTTGGTCATAAATTCCTTTTTTTTTTTTTGCGTGTGACGCAACTGGGATTAAGTGACTTGCCCAGAGTCACACAGCTAGCAAGTGTTATGTGTGTGAGGCTGGATTTGGACTCAGGTCCTCCTTACTCCAGGGCTGGTGCTCTATGCCACCTAACTGCCCCTTGGTCATAAATTCTTAAGGAAGACTATTTTCATCCTTGCTAAGAAAGCTCATTACAATACATTTTTAGGTTATCAGGGCTCATGATTTAGAGAACATTCAGCACAACCTCCTAATTTTATGCACAAGGAAACTAAGACCCCAAAAAGATTAAATCCCTTGCCTAAGGATCATACAGCTACCTAGGGGTAAGGCTAAGAGAACTCTGGTCTCCTCACTCTCCACTCAGTGCTCCTTCCGTAACAGAACTTTGTAGGTCAAATAACAGGATTATAGCTTAAACTTTACAAAGAGGCAACTGAGGAATTTCTAGTCTTTCCCTTCTATCACAACTCAAGAAGGTAAGCCCTAGAGCATCTCCAGTAGTGAGTAATCCCATCCTGAAAGAAGATTGTTACGTGAAAAGGCATATGGGTAAGTCATTTTTTCAGCAACTGGTAACACGTATGTCAGTGTGTGTGTGTGTGTGTGTGTGTGTGTATGATGGGAAAATATCACGAGAATAAAACATTTCATTTTGTACTCCTGGCTAATGCCCACCTTTTTTTGCATATCCTCTTCCTCCAAAAGCTTCAGTCTTCTGCTCTCCCTCTCCTTGTACTGGATGATCTCCCTTGTGAGGGGGTTGCAGTTGTTATGTCCAGGAAGCAAACGGAAATAACGATTCTTTTCAGGATCAAAGTAAAATCCTGGCAGTTCTTTAACCATGTGAAATGAAATGAAATTTGAATTTTAAACAAGACAAACTGACTGACTTAGCAAACAGCTTATAATGCCATTAGATCTTTTCTCCCTCCTGCTTAAGTCCATCTTTTTTAGGATGAAAGAAAACAGAGTTGCACACTGGTCACTAGATTGAAAATCTATAAAACATTATTGAAAGTCTATAAAACACCAATAAAGCATTAAATACAGAAGAAAACCAAATGAAGTTCAGGGGCAGCTAGGTGGCACAGTGGATAGAGCACCGGCCCTGGAGTCAGGAGGACCTGAATTCAAATCTGGCTTCAGACACATAACACTTTGTAGCTCTGTGATCCTGGGCAAGTTACTTAACCCCAATGTCTAGCCTAAAACACCCCAAACAGCCCCCCAAGTTCAAAGTGGATGCAAATGGCAACTTTAATACTACCTTGTTAAGTTTAGTATGTGTTTATAAAACCAAAGTGATAGGGATCACGGGTTCATGTACAATCCTCTCTTAAAAATTCCAGCTAAAGAAGAAAAAGTGTAGCCTGAACAGGAAAAAAAAAAACCCAAGTTGACTAGCTGGGATTTTTGTTTGAATTATTTCTTGCAGGAAGGAAAGCAATCAACAGAGAGGTCATAATCGGCACTTGGCAACTGCCTTACCTGGCACTGAAGAGCTTTCATTTGAGCTGGAAGCTGATGAAAAACCTCTAGTATTGCTGTCAGAACTCTGAGGACTATGAGATGTCTCTGCTCCATATCTGTAAGTATAAGCAGCTATGGTAAATTGGAAGGTCATGCTTACTTGCTTCAAAGGGCTTTAATTTACTAGTGTCCCAATACCTCTCTGCCTATGATAATAAATACAACTAAACTAACATTCATATCAACTTGTCTGGTTATTTTGCCTATTTTCTTATGGAAAACTGAAGTTGCAGGCTTTTCTCCTAGCACATACTCAAAATATTCAGGTAATATTTCTGTTTACCTTTCTTTTTTTTTTTTTAAAGATACCTGTTTTCAGAGTAATTCTCATTTTTCTGAGCATCAATGCATTTTGTGAAGTCATTTGAAATTTTCCAGTTGCAAACTACTCCAAAATGTCACAGAAACCCATTCCACTAAGAATGTCAAAGCAGTTCTTATTTGTCACAAAAGCAGCAATTCTACACCAGGTAAATCCTGGTCTTTGTCTTCTTTGGTCTAGTTTTACCAAGCTTTTCTTGGCTATTCTCTTTTATAGATGGGGAAACTGAGGCTCAGTAATGAAGCCGTTTGCTTCAGGGAGAGAGCCAGAATGAAAATGTATTGTTTTCTAAGTTCCAAGCTGCTTTTAACAGCCATCCACTTGATTTCTGTTAAATTACAAGCTGAAGGCAGGGAGGCAGCATGGTATAGGGAAAAGAGCAATGGAATGAGTCAGAGGACTGAAAGTCCTAGTGGCAGGCCAATTCACATCCCTCCCTGGGACCCAGACTCTTCATCTGTAAAATAAGGGTGGTAGGACTAGATGATCTTTCAAATTTCTTCCAGCTTTAAAATTCTATGAGTTTATGAGAAGATGATAAAACAAAAAGCCTTATTTAAGAATTGTGGTTAATTGGGACAGTTAGGTGGCGCAGTAGGTAGAACACTGGCCCTGAATTCAAGAGGACGTGAGTTCAAATCCAGCCTCAGATACATAACACTTACTAGCTGTGTGACCCTGGGCAAGTCACTTAACCCCATTGCCTAGCCAAAAATTAAAAAAAAAATGAAGAATTATGGTTAATTACATCATAAATATAAAGTACACTAAAAACTTGTCCCTGCCCTTAGCAATAATGAAGCCAAGGAAATGAAGACTCTTTTTTCCCTTTAAATAATGGCAATCTGGACAACTACAGGTAAAATATCTAGTTCTGTATTTTTCCAACTTGTTCTGTGATGAGAAACAGAAGAGACAGGTTTTACATCCCCTTTTCTAGTGACTTTAACCCTTGCCTTTTGTAGCCCCAAAAGATGTCTGATGGTCTATTAGGCTTACATATGAAGCCAAGTGAAAATACTGTGTGAAAAGGTCTTTGTCCCAAGGACACCCAGGTTACTCCATTATGTAAATACTGATCAATTTTTTTATACAAGTGTTACTCATTAGCATGCTTTTGAAATTTCACCATGGGATTGATTTGGGGAGGCTACATTATTACATTAACTGCCTGTGGATATGCCTATTATTGTTGGAGAGAAATACTTTAGCGGGGCTGATACTTAACATACATTGTTACCAACTCTAACATTAAGGATCTGCTCTTTCCAAGAAAAGGAGTGTGGTGGGTGGAAATGTTCTTAAATTGATTTGATTGTTCCCTCTGGGAATCTTTCAGAAGGAGGTGTTGTGAAGTCTGCCTTTCCTGCCTCATGACCAACATGCACACGTTTATTGACATAAAAGACATAGGACTATCTGTACATCTGAGCAAAGTGGTGACTTCAAGCACAGTTACAGCCCCTTCCGTAGCAATCAATTTTTCTTTACGACAGAACTGGGTGGAATGAGTGGAAACAGACAAGTGAATGTATCTGGGTTTGGTGATGCCATTCAACTCTTGCATTACATGTTTATGCATCTTTCTTTAGGATAATTCTGCCTGAAGGGCAAAGATCTTACAGTCTTTCCCAGACCATTGTTGAATGGATGAATTTAGGTTCCTAGAAGATTGTACTACTGGCTGTAAAATAACAAATACTTCTAACCAAGAAAACTTCTCTGAAAGTAGCTAGTGTAACCTTTTTTTCTAACTTCTTGTAGACAACAGCTACAGCCTAAAGAAAAAAAAAAACACATTCCAAATGCAAATAAGGAGCCCAGCACTATCCTTAAGGACTGAAAAGAGACCTGGGACAAAAGCTGACTCCCACCATTATACCTGCCTTTCATTAGAACTTCGCCTTCTGTTCCAGCGACACGCACTGTTCTGCCGGTAACTGTTTCTCCCATATTTCTCCCTGCTGTATGAGCTTCTCTTCTTCATTTCTGTTCCAAGAAAGAAACAGACACTGTGAGTACCTGACATCATGTCCATGGCACACCTTATGCTCATACTGTCATCTTCCTTCACCCCCATAAGATGTCTGGATCCCTGATCTCTAACCTGCTCCAACATTATCTAGAGAACTGGAAACACTTATAATGGAAATGACATAATTAACAAATTATCCACAATGAGATAAGCAAAGCATGAACAACTGAAATCCACCCATAACTCCCAAACCTTTTCCCACCCTCACCCTTAGGCTGGTTAAAGGAAATGATGAGTGAAATTACAAAAGGTAGGCAGCAGAGTGGGAATAAATACAAAAGATAAAGATAACCCACAAATCAACCAGTTCCTGAATACATGTGTATATTAACATATATGTAAGGCACTCTGAAAGTCTTAAAGCACTATATAAATGCGTAGCTGTGATTGTTATATCATTATTTTAAAAATATTATATTATATGGTATATATATTATATGTAATATATATGTTATTATTTTTCAAGTGGATTGTCCTTCACGTAAGAACAGGCCTTTACGTGCCTGCAATTTACAAGGCACTACGATGGGGGCATCCTAATATTTCAACGGATTTGTGATCTTGCTGAGGTGGCTGCTTCCTTCATCGATGCAGATCACAATACATCTAGGTTTGCTTACTTCATGTAATTCTTTTCCATATTCTCCCCAAGCTCTCCTATAGGGCCCACCTAACACGTTTGGGGCCTCCTTCAGGTTCTTCTCACAAGAGATCATGGATTTAAAGCTCAAAGGGACATTAGAGGTCACTGAGGTCAACTCCCACAATTTAAAGATAAGGAAACTGAAGCCCAGAGAGTTTAAGTGACTTGCCCAAGGTTGCACAAATACTAAGTGGCAGCTCTTCCCACTATACCACACTCTTTTTAAAGACAAGTTTCTAAGTCTACATTCCTAAGTTTGCTGTCGTTTAGTCATTCTTGGCAAAGATACTAGAGTAGCTTGCCATTTCACTCTCCAGCTCACCTTACAGATGAGGAACTGAGGCCAACAAGGTTAAGTGACTTGCTCAGGGTCACATAGCTAGTATCTAAGGCCAGGTTTGAACTCAGGAGGATAAATCTTCTTGTCTCCAGGCCTAGCGCTCTATCCACTGCACCTCTTAGCTGCCCATTCCTAAGTCTATACCACAGCTCTATAAGAAGCAGGTATTACATACACAATCCCCCTTTTACACTTAAGAAAGGTTAAGTAATTGAACCTTGAATGTTAAGGGCTAGGTGCTTTACAAATATAACAACCGTCCTGTGAAACAGGTCCAATTAAAACTCTTATTTTACATTTGTTTATAGTTGAGAAAACTAAGGCAGTGGTTAAGTGACTTGATCAAGATCACACAGCTAATGTCTTGAGGCTGCAATTGAACTGAATCCAGGCTCAGCACTATATCCACTGCGTCACTTAGCTGCCCCTAAAGAACACAGTTATTAAGTGATCTGAACAGGATTCTTCTAATTCAAGTCAACAAACACTTCCTATGTACCATGTACTCTACTACCCTCATACAGCAAAAATCCAAGAATTAAAAAATCTGTACTGACTGGGGACCATCTTATGGCTCCAGCTGGGGGAAGAGCTTTCTTAAATGAAGGTATTTGCTGAAATGAACTTGGAAAAGTAATCCATCCAATATTTATTAGGTGTCTTGTTATATGCAAGCTACTGTGCTTGGCACTGTTAGATATAAAAGAATGACTATCAAGTCCATTATTTCGTTCCTCAGTCCAAGGCAGTATCCCTTTGCTGTCCATTTAAAAGGGGGCTCCTTATGAATGTGGTAAATAAAATCGGAGAGATGAAGGGTGAGGACGTGGGTCAGCAAAATGACCTTGGGGCAGCTAACTGCGCCCCGGTCAAGCTCGTCCAAAGCGAGCCCTGCCGCCTAGGTCGAAAAATAGCAGACTAGCTTCACCAGGACTTGGTTTGAACTTGAACTTGGCCCGCATGGTCTTTTTTTTTTTTTCTTCCAGGAACTTGAGCCGTCTGTTTGCCCTGGTTTGTTTTGGGGTAAGTTTTCTGGTTCAGTTCCCGAAATCTCCCAAGTAAAAGCGTTAATCAGGACCTTTCAGACCCCGCCCCCTCTCGCCCCGCCCCGCCGCCTCCGCCGAGGTCCTCTTCCAGACCGTCACCGCTCGGGGTCGAGGCTGTTCCGGTTTCCGACAGCCGCGCGTGGGCGCGGGGCCAGGGCTGGGGAGCCTCTCCCTGCAGGAAGCAACTCTCAGCGTGGGGAAGGAAAGACACAACAAAAAAAGTTCAGCTCCGCGGCGCACCTGCTTACCTGCTCCACCACTCCCGACGTGGGCCCCACGTGCTCGCTCCCGCCTGTCCTACGCGGGAATTCTCTCCCACGTGCTCCACCCCTCCTCCCCTGGACTGGACTTTCTGGTCTTTCCTCCCCTCCCCCAACGTCCCCCGCCTTCCTTCTCCTCGCGTCCCAGGCCCTGCGAGGCGGGGAAGCAGGTGTAAGTCCCGAGAGAACGGCAAGGGGCTTGGAGAACCGGGCTTACTGCCTCCCACGAACCCACCAGGGCTTCAGACGTAGCGCTTCCCGCAAACCCCCAGAACCTAAGCCCGAAAAGGAAAGCTGACGGGGAGCTGGGGGGGGAAGAGACAGAGGGAGCCCGGCGCCAGCCAATCCCCTGCTAGGGACCCGCCCCCTCCCGAGGCCTCTCGTGGATAGGGCAACTCTTGCCTTATCATTGGTTCTCGCTGCAGTCAATCAGAGTCCTAAGCGCCCGGCTGAGAGGAGCCGGGTGGGCCGGGCCAGGCGGGAGGGGTGGAGGGGAAGGGAGTAGGAGGAGAGGTGCTGTCACATGACAAGGAGCCGGGGCTGACGTGCAGAGTCCGCCAGTTCTCGAGTGTGGATCGCGGTGGGTTGTTGTGCCACAGGAAGCTAGAGACTGTCCCTTCCTTCCTCTGTTATTTAATCCTTTATTATGGCTTGCTGATGTAATTTATGTTTTCTGTCACGGCTATTTCCGGAAAGTATTTGAGCAGCTTCACAAGTTAAAACGTGGATTATAAATGGACTATTAAATGAAAAGTAGCTGGCTGTGTTCGCGTGCCTGGGGACCCCGGGGGTCTCCGGTCCAGGCGCCTCATCTTTAACAGGAGTGTGCACTAGATCTCTTCGGTCCCTCAGACTTAATTAAAGGCTGTGTAGTGCAACTCTAGGGTTGTATGATTAAAAAAAAAAGCTGAAAGGAGAAGAGAAGTCTATACTCCCTGGCTCCTGAGGTGAATTAATGAGCGAGGTGGAGCTTTTCCTTGAGCCCTGAGCTCCCTGACAGCCAAAGAGAAACCCCCTCCTCTCCCCCTTTTTCATTGATAGATAAAAGGAAGAATAGAAACTGGTCTGGAGAGACTGACTTTGACTTAGCCCTGCATCCTAAAAGGCGTCTAGTGTGGTGGCTGCATGGACAACGCAATGGTTTATTTTCAACGACGTTAAAAAAAAAAGTTCTAAACTCAAGCACGAAGTAAAACGAGCATTTCCATATGCTGAGTTGAATGGGAAAAGCAGATTACGCACGAAGCTGGGCATCTCTACCTACCAATTACGTTTCCTTTTAAGTCTATAATAAACTCAACACTTTAACTTTCAAAGCTGTTCTATTCCTTTGTTCAGTTGCATATTTCCAGAAATGTTGGTTAAGGAGACGCTTTTGATATAGATGCCTTATGAAAGATGAGGACATATGAAATCTTAACTCCCAGAAAGAATTTTTTTTAAGGGATCTAAAATGCTTTAGTCCAGGTAAGTAACTTTCTGAAGTTCTCGTTTAAATGGGATTAAGTGGGAAAAATTTGTAGCAAGGATTTTTAACCTTTTTTTTAAAATCACGAACCCCTCTGGCCATCTGAAGGGGAGGCAACCTTCCTCCTCTCAGAATAGTGCTCTTAAATGCATAAAATAAAAGACATTAGATTTCAGAGGAAATATACGGAAGTACAATTCTGAACATATTAAAAAAAATTTGTGGACCTCAGGTTAGGAAACTCCTGATAGAGGAATAGTTAACATGCCCATTAGGCTCTCTTTGTGATAGAGGGATAGTTAACATGCCCATTAGGCTCTCTTTGTGATAGAGGGATAGTTAACATGCCCATTAGGCTCTCTTTTTCACAAAGCTTGCGCTAGATCACAGTCTATTATTTCTGGTTGGATTATTTGAGCAACGCTTAAAAAGCCAACATTTGATGTTGTTGATTAAGTGTAGTGAGCCTGCTGTTGTGTGACTCCAAGCAAGTCATCTCACCACCTTCTGTACCTCATTTTCCCCATCTTGCTTTCATTTGAGCTATGAAATCCTAGGATTTAGAGCTGTAAGGAACCATGAAGATTACACGGTGCTCCATTTTTTTTTTGTTAAGGCAATTGGGGTTAAGTGACTTGCCCAGGGTCACACAGCTAGTAAGTGTCAAGCGTTTGGTCTGAGGCTGCATTTGAACTCAGGTCCTCCTGACATCAGGGCCAGTGCTCTATCCACTGAGCCACCTACCTGCCCCCTACTCGATTTTTATAAAACAAGAAATGAGGCACTTAGGTAGCATAATGTCATAGAATCTGGGACTTCTGAGTCATGAAGACCTGAGCTCGAATTCTTCCTGAGATACTAGCTTGCTTAACTTCATAAGTCACTGAACTTCTGCATGCCTCAGTTTTCTCAAAAAAGGATAATAATACCATCTATTTTACAGGGTTGTTATGAGGATCTAATTAGTTTACATCAATCAATAAGCATTTATGAAGTACTTACTATGTGCCAGGCACTGTGCTAAAACATTTATAAATATAAATCCTAGCTATTATTTTATGTGCAAAAGGCTTTATTGGTCCTTTTAAAAATTCAATTTAATTAGCCTTTGTTAATTATGATGGGCCACATACTGTGTACTATTCTGGGTGTACAAAGCATTCTGCTGAGAGTGTACAATATGTTCATAGAAAAAAAATGGAAAATAGCTAGGAAATATCTAGGAAATTGGGTCTTGGGGGTAAGGAATGCCAATAACTCAGGGGATCAGGCACTTGAGTTGATCCTTGAATGCAGCTAGAGACTCTAAGAGATAATAAAGTTAGAGCTGGAAAGGACTTTAAAAGTCACCTACTCCAGCCTCTTCATTTTACATATTAGTAAATGGAACACTAGGGAAACAGAGATTTGCTAGAGGTCACACAACCTCCAAAATCTTCATTAATAATCATAATAGCTAGCATTTATGTAGTGTTTTAGGGTTTGCAAAATGCTTTGCAAATATCTGATTTTATCCTCATAACAACCCTGGGGAAGGGATTAATGCTTTTCTTAATCTTCATTTTACAGATGAGGAAACTGAAGCACACAAGTTAAAGGACTTGCCCAGCTGACAAGTATATAAGGTCAGATTTGAACTCAAGTCTTCCTGACTCCAGGTTTGGCACTCTATCTGCTGTTATTTCATTATTCATTATTTCATCTATGGCAGTACTGCCTGGACCCAGTAATCTTCCTCTATGCCTTAATAGACAGATTCATGAGTTACTGTGTGTCCATCCTCAAAGAAGTCATTGCTGCGGGGCAGAGAAGTTGGATCAACATTTTGATGAAAAGCTTTCTCAAACAAAGCTGTATTGATTGTTAGATGACAGGTATTGTGAGGACTTATAGTCAAAACCTTTGCAATTTCATAGGACTTTATAGAACTCACACCCCACTGTCATAGTGTTTGAGGACGCGGGGTCACTTCTACATCAAAATGAGTTGTTAGAGGAAAACATCAATAGAGCTAAGACTTTGCCTGGATACTTTACCTTTTACATCACTCTTAGCACCTTTCCTCTGAGCTGAACTATCCAGATCATGTTTTCATATCTCCCCCATTAGACTGTGCATTTCCTGAGAGCAGGGACTTTTACCTTTCTTTCTATCACCAATGCTTGGCATGGTGCCTCCCTGGCACATAGTAAGTGTATAATAAGTACTGGTTGACTGACTGATGTCATACAAATGTTGGCTAGATATTGCAGTGGATAGAGCACTAGGCCTGGAGTTAGGAAGAACCTGAATGTAAGACTTGCTTCAGATACAAGCTTTGTGACCCTTAATAATAATAAAAAACATAATAAATATATTAAAGAAATAAACAATAATAAATGTTAGGCCCATTAGACATGCACCTAGATTAGACTCATCTTTCGGTCAGATCACTTAACCCGGTTTGCCTTAGTTTCCTTATCCATAAGATAAGCTTGAGAAGGAAATGACAAACTACTCTAATATTTTTGCCAAGAAAACCCCAAATGGGGTCATGGAGAGTCAGACACCATCGGAAAATGACTGAACAATGAAAATGTGCTAGGTGGGCCTTGTACTAAGCACTGGGGGTATGAAGGCAAATGTAGTCCCTCAAGGAGCTTTATACAGGAGAAATCGGAGATAATCTTAGAGGGAAGGCATTAACATTACAGAAGGCTGGGAAAGGCTTCTTGGAGAACATGGGATTTCAGCTGAGATGTGAAGAAAGTCAGAGAAGCCAGGATGGAGAGATGAGGAGTGAGAGCATTCCAGGCATGAAGAACAGTCACTGAAAATATGTGTCTGGAGATGGAGTGTCTTGTGCAAGGAACAGCAAGGAGGTCACTAGATCACACAGAGTGTGTGGAGGGAAGTGAGGAATAAGAAGAGTAGAAAGGTGGAAAGGACCAGGTCATGAAGGGCTTTAGAAGCCGAAGAGAAGAGGTTATGTTTGATCCTGGAGGTGATAGGGAGTCACTGGAATATATTTTGATTGCACGTGGGTGAGGGGATATTTTAGGAAGATCACTTTGTTAGCTGAGTGGAGAGTGGCCTGGAGTGGGAGAAAGCAGCAGGCTACTGCAGTAGTTCAGGTCAGGGGTGATGAGGGCAGTATCAGAGAGAAGGAGGTGTGTAGGAGAAATGCTGCAAAGGTGAAAACAACAGGTGAGAGAGAATGAGGAGTTAAGGATGACATTTAAGATGCTGGTATCCTTGTCAGTCATAGGGAAGTTAAGAATGGGAGTCGGTTTTGGGGAAAAGATAATGAGGTCAGTTTTGGACATGCTGAGCTTATGATGCCTATAGGACATCCAGTTCAAGGTGCTGAACAGGCAATTGGAGATGAGAGATGGAAGGTCAGGGGAGAGTGGTTAGGCTAGATGAATAGATCTGAGTCATCTTCATAGAGATTGTGACATAGTTCCTGGGTAATTAAGAATTTTATTAACAATACTAGCATTTTATTAATAAAAGTTATGATCATTTGTCTGTCTCTCTCAGCCCAAAAGACCCCTCATGGTGGTGGGCTCACAGCTTATATACCCTTGGAAGAGTGGGTGTTCCTGAGGGTGGCAATCAACTGATTGGTTAACAATTAATGAGAGGTGGGCTTTACAAAGAGAAGTGGGCTCACTCCAACGAGGGGCTGGGAGAGATATATCATGTCACTCTTGGACAAAGAGACTTTTTCTATACCCAGACCACCCCCAGCCTTGGGCTATCTAGACAAAGGATCTACTTCTACTTAACCTTGCTTGAGTGGAACTCTGTGGGCAGAAATTCACCTTAGATTATATGGTCTAGATGAGATAAATTTTTGGCAGAGGTCAGGTCTAATGCTGGGCATCAAACAGGGAAAAAGCAAAGGTTTTCCTCATAATTGATTATTAATAATCATTTCTCTCAAGATGATAATTGAGCCCATAAGAGATGATGAAATCACCGCAAGTAAAATAGTATCTAGAGAGAAGAGATGAGGACAAGGACTGGACCTTGGAGGTACCACTGGTTAGTGTGCTTGACCTGGGTGAAGATCCAACAAAGGAGAGTGAGAAGGAGCAGTCACACAGGTAGGAGAATTAGGAGAGAGCAGTGAAAGGTCAAGAAGGAGAAGGATTGAGAAAAGGCCATTAGATTTGGCAATTAAGAGATTAGGTAACTTTGGAGAGAGCAATTTCAATTGAACAATAGTATTAGAGGCCAGATAGTAGAGAGGGAACAGAGTGAGAGGGAAGAAAGTGGAGGCACTTATTGTAGATGGCCTTCTCAAGGAGTTTAGTCATGATAGGGAGGAGAGATGTAGGATGATAGCTAACAGGGACTGATGGATCAAGGGAGATTTTTTTTCTGCTTAGGATGAGGGAGACATGGTGAGTTTGTAGGCAGTGGGGAAGCAGCCAGGAATGGTGTCTAATTCTTCCCAAATGTCTGTGAACAATTAAAGGAACATGGGAACAATAACTGATTGATCAGTATGGGGTCAGTTTTCAGATAAGACATATGAATTGGTTGAGATGTATAATTGTGAGAATACTCCTTGCATCGCTCTTTGGATCTGACTGGGTTTCTGGTCAACATAACCTATGTCCTTAGTTAAGGGTCTCTAAGTAGTAGGTAGAGGTGGTCCAGCTTCCCAGCCATACAAGGAATACAATCAAACAACACAATAAGACTTTCTCAGAATTCCCACAATTGAATAAACTTTTCTCACAAGACAGAATTTAGACTAGACCCATCATTGAATAGAAAGGAAAGTGAGCTAGCTCCAGAACTGGATCACAAGACAGGGTCAGTGTCAATTCCCACAACTGACCACCTGCTCTCCTAATCCCCTCAATTTCTTCATCTGCCCTGGATGGTTAGTGGATGAAAAAACTGCCACTTGGCCCCTGTTCCTATACTCTGCATGAGGCTGTGGTGCCCCCATATGCAGGGAGGTCTGGGACCTCCTTTTCTTTTCTTTTCTTTTCTTTTCTCTTTCTCTTCTCTTCTATTCTCTTCTCTTCTCTTCTCTTCTCTTCTCTTCTCTTCTCTTCTCTTCTCTGCTCTGCTCTGCTCTTCCTTTCCTTTCCTTTCCTTTCCTTTCCTTTCCTTTCCTTTCCTTTCCTTTCCTTTCCTTTCCTTTCCTTTCCTTTCCTTTCCTTTCCTTTCCTTTCCTTTCCTTTCCTTTCCTTTCCTTTCCTTTCCTTTCCTTTCCTTTCCTTTCCTTTCCTTTCCTTTCTTTTCTTTTCTTTTTTCTTTTGTTTCCTTTTCTTCTGTACTTTTATTGCATTTCTTTATTTTTTTACTACATTCTGATGTCATACACAAAAAATCTGTAAATATACCCTCATTTCATGATGACATTAAATACACATATCACATCACATCATCACATCACATGTTTTCTTTGTATTCCCCCATTTTGTTTATGTATTGTTTTGTATCATATATGATTCAGAAATGGCTGGTATAATAGTATAGTGTGCTTCATTAAGAGTCAAGAAAACATATGTTTGAATTGTGTCTCAGACAGTTAGCTCTGTGTGTGTGTGTGTGTGTGTGTGTTTGTGTGCATGTGCATGATTTTGACTCATTATAGAATGTAAGCTCCTTGAGGGAAATATTATTTCATTTTTGTCTTTATATCTACAGTACTCTGCAGTGTGCCTGGTACATAGTATGGCCGTAAAATACATCTTCTTCTTCTTCTTTTCTTTTTCTTTTTTCTTTCTGGCGAGGCAATGGGGTGAAGTGACTTGCCCAGGGTCACCCAGTAAGTGTCAAGTGTCTGAGGTTAGATTTGAACCCAGGTCTTCCTGAGGCTTCCAGGGCTGGTGCTCGATCCACTGCACCATCTAGTTGCCCCTTGTGTTTTTTTTAATAGTATTTTATTTTTCCCCCAGTTACATGTCATGACAATTTTTAGCATTCTTTTTTGCAAGATTTTGAGTTCCAAATTTTTCTCCCTCCCCCCTTTCCTCCCTCCCTCCCCTTCCCTCTGCCTAAAATGGTAGGCAATTTGATATTTTCATTGCTATCATGTAAAACGTATTTCCACATCAGTCACAGTTGTAAAAGAAGAAATAGATCAAAAGGAAAAAAAACATGAAAAAGAATAAAGTGAAAAAAGTATGCTTTGATCTGCATTCAGAGTCCATCAGTTCTTTTTCTTGATGTGGATAGCATTTTCCTTCCTGAGCCCTTTGTACTTGTCTTGGATCATTGTGTGGCAGAGAAGAGCTGAGTCATTTATAGTTGATCATCACACAAAGTTGCTGTTACTGTGTACAGTGTTTTTCTGGTTCTGCTCATTTCACTCAGCATCAGTTCATACAAGTCTTTCCAGGTTTTTCTGAAATCTGCCTGTTTGTCATTTCTTATTGCACAACAGTATTCCATTACATTTATATATCACACCTTGTTCAACCATTCCCCAGTTGATGGGTATCCCCTCAATTTCCAATATTTTGTCACCATGAAAAGGGCTGCTATAAATATTTTTGCATATGTAGGTCCTTTTCCCTTTTTTATGATCTCTTTGGAATACAGACCTTGTAGCAGTATTGCAGGATCAAAGGGTTTGCACAGTTTAATTGCTCTTTGGGCATAGTTCCAAACTGCTCTCCAGAATTGTTGGATCAGTTCACAACTCCACCAACAGTGCATTAGTGTTCCAATTTTCCCATGTCCTCTCCAACATTTATCATTTTCCTTTTTTGTCATATTAGCCAATCTGATAGGTGTGAGGTGGTAGTTCAGATGATTTCTTCATCTGAAAACTGCCAATTCATATCCTTTGACCATTTATCATTTGGGGGATGGCTTGTATTCTTATAAATTTGACTCAGTTCTCTATATATTTGAGAAAGGAGGCCTTTATCAGAGACACTTGCTGTAAAGATTGTTTCTCAGCTTTTTGCTTTCCTTCTAATCTTGGTTGCATTGGTTTTGTTTATGCAAAAGCTTTTTAATTTAATGTAATCAAAATTATCTGTTTTACATTTTGTGATGCTCTTTATCTCTTGTTTGGTCATGAACCTGGCACCTCCTTTTGCCCAGGTGTACAGCCTTTGCCCAGGCAATGGAGTGTTCCACTTTGCCAGACCTTATCCTCAGTGTCCATAGGCCTCTCTGTCTGTTTCCCTATACCAACCTGGGCTGGAAAATGACTCACTATGACTTTTTTTCTTGATTTTTTGCATCAAGATTCTGTCAATAGCATTTTAAAATCTATTTGGAGGAACCTCATTTCACTTCTTGCTACTGTGCCATCTTGGCCCAGCCTCTAGGGCTCCAGCATCATTTTCAAAATCTGTGTAGCCCCAGTGTCTGGCACAGTAGGTCCTTAACAAATGTTTGTTGGATTGAATTAATCTGCATTGGAAGAAATATAGTGTCCAGAGCAAAGGAAGTGATAATTATGTTGTATTATTTGGTCAGACCACAACTGACTAAAAGCCATGTCAAGTTCTAGGTGTTATATTTTAAAAGTAACATTGATAAGTAGAAATACATCCAATAAAGTGACCAGGATGGTGAGGTACAAAAAATAAAGGTGACCAAGATGGGGAGGAGATTTGAAATTCTACCATAACAGGACTGGTTGAAATAAAGTTAGAAATGTTTAGCTTTGAGAAGATTAGAGATATTAATATTTGAAGAACTGCTATGTAGAAGATATTCTACTGGCTCCAGAGCACAGAATAATGGTTATTATACAGACAGATCTGGTTCAATACTAGTAACAAAACTTGTAACAATAAGAAATGTCCAAAAGTGGAATGAGGGCTATCTGGAAAGGCAATAAGTTCTCTATCTTTGGAGGTTTTAAAGAAGAAGCTGTATAATTAGTTACTGGGAGTGTTATAAAAGGGATTCTTGTTCAGATATAGGTTGGAGTGTAGGAGCTCTGATGTCTCTTCCAGATCTAAAATTCTATGATTTTATGCCTCATGGAGGTCAGACACAAGCGAGTAAGTCTGTGACTGGAATGGAGTAGTAAAACACCAGAAGTCGATAAGTACACCAGGAAGTGATACATGTTAAGTGCATAGTAGAGGAGGAAACCAAAGGATGTCCTGAAAGAACGTAATTCTGCTCTTGGCTAAGCAGCATGACTAATTTAAGAAGGAATAAATCATTAATGTCTCATCTTTGCTGACACTCACTCCATGCTTTAGTGTTGAATAGCTTTCTTCCTTGTCCTTCCCTTAGCTGTGCTCCATTGTTGTGCATTAAAAGTGGCAGTATATCCTTTGCCTTTGTTCTACATTCCTGTGAAAGGATTTCTTTCATGTAATAATGTTATTAACTTTATGGAATGCTTCCCTCTCCCGGATCAAGT
This sequence comes from Phascolarctos cinereus, assembly GCF_003287225.1. Classification (NCBI taxonomy): domain Eukaryota; kingdom Metazoa; phylum Chordata; class Mammalia; order Diprotodontia; family Phascolarctidae; genus Phascolarctos; species Phascolarctos cinereus. The sequence continues at coordinate 230,093,302 of NW_027555736.1, forward strand.
CCATGCTCATCCTCAGCAGAGACTGATGCTATGGTCGTTCACCTTATTGCCACGTGGAGAGCAATCATAAACTCAGGGAAATGAACACGTTTTGGTCCTGAGGAGTCAGGTTAGATATGCTTATATTCAGAGATTTTTTTCAAGAGGATCTGGTTTGTTATGTGTTTATCTGATGTCAAGCACTTTGTTTCTATTATAAGGGCTTTTTTCCAAGTCATGTTTAGTGCTTTTAGAGGCTATTTTTTTTTTTAGAATGTGTACTATTAACCCAAGATCTGTCAGGGAATGAACAGTAGCTAGCACTAGTAATATGCTTTAAGGTTTACAGAGGTTTACAAATATTATCTTGTATTATTCTCACAACAACCCTGGGAGGTAAGTGCTCTTGTTAACACAGATGGGGAAGCTCAGGCTACAGAAAGTAAGTGACTTGCCTAGAGTCACACAGCTAATTATTGGCTGAGGCAGGTTTTGAAATCTAGTCTTCCTGATTCCAGGTCCAGATCTCTAGCCACTGTCCTGCTTAGCTGCCTTGAAGAGAAAAGTGCCAGAGGAAGGGGTTAGCTGGTGATTTTTTGTATTTATTTGGCCAGTTCTGCTTTTTAAGGCATTCTTCTCCTCACTGGCTTTTTGGACCTCTTTTGCCATTTGGGTTAGTCTATTTTTTAAGGGGCTATTTTGTTTGGGTCTAATTTGTTTAAAGCCATTTTTTTTACAGGTATTTGGAGGGGTTTGGGGAAGAGCTCAAGCAAATCACTGCTTTTACTCCTCCATCTTCGTTCCGCCCCACCCCCCTTCATCATCTCTTACAATTCAATAGTATTCCATCACATTCATAAATTATAATTTGTTCAGCCATTCCCCAATTAATGATCATCCTCTCAGTTTCCAATTCTTTGCCACCTCAAAGAAGAGCTGCTATATTTTTTTGTATGTGTATATCCTTTCTCTCTTTCTTTGATCTCTTTGGTAGCGGTATTGCTGGGTCAAAGAGTATGCACAGTTTAGTGGCTTTTTGGGCATAGTTCCAAATATCTTTCCAAAATGGTTGAACTAATTCACAGCTCTACCAACAATGCATTAAAATACCCATTTTCCCACAGCCCCTTCAGCATATCATTTTCCTTTATTGTCATTTTAGCCAATCTGATGGGTGTGACATGGTAACTTAGAGTTGTTTCAATTTACATTTCTCCAACCAGTTAGAGCATTTTTTTTCATATGGCTATTGATAGATTTGATTTCTTCCTCTGAAAACTCCTTGTTCATATTCTTTGACCATTTATCAACTGGGGAATGGCTCTTATTCTTTTTTTTTTTTTTGGGCAATTGGGGTTAAGTGACTTGCCCAGGGTCACACAGCTAGTAAGTGTCAAGTGTTTGGTCTGAGGCCGGACTTGAACTCAGGTCCTCCTGACTTCAGGGCTGGTATTCTATCCACTTGTGCCACCTAGCTGCCCCGAATGGCTCTTATAAATTTGACTCAGGTCCTTGTATGTCTTAGAAATCAGGCCTTTATCAGAGAAACTTGCTGCAAAGATCCCCCCTCCTTGTTTCCTGCATTTCTTTTAATTTTAGCTAACTTGGTTTTATTTGTGCAAAACTTTTTTAATTTTATGTAATCAAAATTATTTATTTTACCTCTTGTGAATCTCTCTCTCTGGCTTGGTTTTTAACTTTTCCCCTATGCACAGATTTTATAGATATTTTCCTCCTTATTCCACTAATTTGCTTATGATGTCACTCTTTATGTCTAAAGTATGTACTCTTTTTGAGCTTACCTTGCTATACAGTGTGAGATGTTTCTCTGTGTTCAGTTTTTGCTGGACTACTTTCTAGTTTTCCCAACAGTTTTTGTTGACTAGTGAGTTCTTGACCGAATAGCTGGGATCTTTGAGTTTATCAAACACTAGATTCTGTACTCATTTGTTTCTGTCTATTGTAGGTCTGATTTGTTTCACTGATCAACTATATTTCCTATCCAACATCAAATTGTTTTGACAATGACACCTTTGTAGTATAGTTGGAGATCTGGTACTTCTGGGACCTTCCCCCCCCCTTTTCATTTATTCTCTTGATATTATAGACATTTTGATCCTCCAGATGATTTTTGTTATTATTTTTGTAGGTCTATAAAGTACTTCTTTGGTAGTTTAACTGGCATGGCACTGAATAAGTAAATTAATTTAGATAGTTTTGTTATATGTATTATATTATCTTAGCTTACCCATGAACAATGACTATTTCTCCAATTATTTAGATTTGACTTTGTTTCTGTGAAGTGTTTTGTAATTGTTACAGAGTTCCTATGCATATCTTAGCAGGTAGATTCCCAAGTAGTTTATGCTGTCCGTAATTATTTTAAATGGGATTTGTCTATCTCTTCCTCCTGGATTTTGTTGGTAATATACAAAAATGCAGATGATTTGTGTGGGTTTATTTCATATCCTGCAACTTTGCCAAAATTGTTAAGAGGTCTATGTCTAACTTTTCTAACATTCTATTAATCTCTTTCACTTCTTTCTTGTTTCAATTAGTTTTTTGTTGAATCTCTAGGGCAGAAGTGTCAAATATGGATGAGCCCAGACCAGATTAAAATATATTTGGGAAATATTTCATAAAATAAATAAAAATATAATGGAACAAGAAATTATACTTGTGTTTTTATTTGAGTTTGACAATACTACTTTAAGTAAACCATTATATCATTTGTAAAAAGTATTAGTTTTATTTCCTTTTTGCCCATGCATATCCTCTCCATTTCTTTTTCTGGTTTTATTACTATAGCGAGTATTTCTAGTATAATATTGACTAGTAATGGTGATAATGGATGTCTTTCTCTCTTTTTGGAAGTGCTGATATTTTTGGGAAGGCTTCTACCGTATCCAAATTACAGATAATACTTGCTTTTGGTTTTAGATAGATACTACATATCATTTTAAGGAAAACTCCATTTATTCCTGTGCTTTCTGCTTTTTTTTTGGGGGGGGGCAATTGGGGTTAAGTGACTTGCCCAGAGTCATATATCTAGTGAATGTTATGTGTCTGAGGCCGAATTTGAACTGAGGTCCTCCTCACTCCAGGGCCTATGCTGTATGCACTGTGCCACCTAGCTGCCCCTTTCTGATTTTTTTAAAAACAAGAATGGGTTTTTAAACAGGAATTTTAAAAACAGGAATAAGCCTTTTCTGCATCTATTGGAATGATCATATGGTTTTTTGTTGATTTTGTTATTAATGGGTTCAATTATATTTACAGCTTTCTAATATTGAAACAGCCCTACATTCCTAGTACAAATCTAGCCTGGTTCATAGTATGTGATCTTTTTGATGTAGTCTCATGGTCTTCTTGCTAATATTTTATTAAATATTTTTGCTAGTAATATTCATTAGAGAAATTTATCTGTAATTTTCTGTCTCTGTTTTGATTTTTCCTGGTTTAGGTATCAAGACCATATCTGTGTCATAGAAGGAATTTGGTAGGATTCTTTCTTTACCTGTTTTCTTCAAATAGTTTATCTGTTGATAGAATTAATTATTGATAGAAATAACTTGTAAATCCATCTCGTCCTGGAGGTTTTTTTATTTAGGAGTTTATTTATAACTTGTTCATTTTTCCGCCCTAAGAATTCTATTTCCTGCTCTGTTAATCTGGGCATTTGTATTTTATAAGTATTCATCCACTTCATTTAGACCATCAGTTTTATTGGCATATAGTTGGGTAAAATAGCTTCTAATAATTGCTTTTATTTCTTCTACATTGGTTGTGAATTTACCTTTTTTTCATTTTTGATACTGTTAATTTGATTTCCTTTTTTCTTTTTTTTTTTAGTCAAATTAGCTAATTATTTAAAATGGCTCCTAGTTTTATTTTTTTAATTCAATGATTTTTTTAGACTTTCAATTTCGCTAATTTCTCCTTTGATTTTTCAGGATTTCTAGTTTGGTATTTAATTTGGGATTTTTAATTTGTTGGTTTACTAGTTGTTTCAGTTGCATTCTTAATTTGTTGATCTGCTCTTTCTCTCTTTAATTGATGAAAAAGTTTGAGATACACAGTTTCCCCTAAGTATTGATTTGGTTGCATTATACAGATTTCGATATGTTATTTCATTGTTGTCATTATCATAATGAACATGTTGATTGTTTCTATGATTTGTTCTTTGATGTACCCATTGTTTGTAATTGAGTTATTTAATTTTTTTTTTGGCTAGGCAATGGGGTTAAGTGGCTTGCCCAGGGTTACACAGCTAGTAAGTGTTATGTGTCTGAGGCCAGATTTGAATTCAAGTCCTCCAGAATCCAAGGCCAGTGCTCTATCTACTACACCACCTATCTGCCCCTAAGTTATTTAATTTCCAATTAATTTTTAATGCATACTTCAAAGACTCATTTAGTGTAATTTTATTGAATTATGGTCAGAAGATGTATTTAATATTTGTGCTTTTCTGCATTTGATTGTGACTTTTTTATTCCCTAAGACATGGTCAACTTTTGAGAAAGTACCACGCACAGCTGAGAATAGGTATACTCCTTTATATCCTCATTCAATATTCTCCAGAGGTCTGTCATATCTAATTTTTCTAAAATTCTATTAATTTCTTTAACTTATTTCTAATTTATATTTTGGTTTGATTTGTCTAGAACTCTAAGATGGGGTAAATTGAGGTCTCTCACCATTATAGTTTTATTGTCTATTTTTCCTGCAACTCATTTAACTTTTTCTTTATGAATTTTAGTACTATGCCGTATAGTGCATATATAGCCAATATTGATGTTGATTTGATGTCTATGGTGCCTTTTAGCAAAATGTAGTTTCCCTGATTATCTCTTTTAATTAGGTATAGTTTTGCTTTTACTTTGTCTGATATCATGATTGCCATCCCTGCCTTTTTTTTTTTTACTTCATCTGAAGCATAATAGATTCTGCTCTAGTGCCTTATTTTAACTTGATGTATATCTTTGTTTTTTGGGTTTTTAATCCGTTTTGTTATCTTCCATTTTATGGATGAGTTCTTTCCATTCACATTCACAGTTATGATGGCTGTGTATTTCGCTCCATCCTCTTCTCTTCCACTTTTCTTTCTCTTCCCCCCACCCACTTCTCCTCATTAAGAGCCTATTTTGCTTCTGAAAATCAGCCTCCCTTAAATCTATCCTCCCTTCCAATCCCTCTCCCTTCTTTATCCTTAATTCTTTCACTCCAACTTGTTAGTTAAGATGACTTTCTGTACCCAACTGTGTGTGTATGTGTATTCTTCCCTCCTTTAACTAGTTCAGATAAGAGTGAGATCCAAGTGTTGCTTGCCCTTTACCAGTGCCCCCTCTGTTGTATAGACTCTCCTTTTCACACTCCACTTACCATAGTGCCTGGCACAGAGTAGGTGCTTAATAAATGCTGGTTGACTGACTGACTGTGTATTATCAATGTTCAATAATATTTGTAGATGAATGAAATTACCATATTATACATATAATGGTAGTGGCCTATAGTGCCTGAAGAAGTATAGTACCATACCTATCTTTCATTAACATTCTTACTTGCTCATGGCCTACAAATTAGACTGTATTCAGGTTAATTTCTGTCTATGAGCAGTAAGTTCTGCATGATGATCATGTAATGATCTCATAGGTAGTCCTATTAGAGGTTAAGCCCAGAGTTTTGTCCTTAGCATTGTGAGAAACTTGTAGGGACATGGTGGGAAGAGAAACAGACCTGCAGCCAGGAGATGTGGCCTCACATACTAATTGCTGCTTTCTAGCTGTTATCCTCTTACACAAATCACTTAGTGCAACAGAGATAAGATGGTAGAGTGAGAGGAAGCATTTCTGCCCAGCTCACCAAGCACATCTTCACAACAATCTATAAAATGTGCCAGGCCAAATTTTGTTCAGGAAAAACAAGAAAAAAATCACTGTGAGTAATTTTTCCAGGCCAGGGAAGTGTAGGAAGACAGACAGAGAGGTCTGCAGACACTAGGGCTGGGGGTGGAGGGTGGAGGGTGCTGATAGGCAGCAGTGGCAGGGAGCATTAGAAAGGAAGAAGGCTGAGATAGAACACCAAGGCAGAAAGGAACCACCTGGGCAGAAGGAGATCCCAGGGGATCCCTGAAACAGTGGTCTGGAAGTTTTTCCTTACATTGATGCTGACTGGACCTCTACAATTCTCATCCGTAGGTCCTAGTTTTGCCTTTTGGGGCCAATCAAAACTCAAAACACAACACTTACTATTCCCACAAGAAGCCTTTTTATTTATTTATTTATCTTTTTTAATATAAATTTATTTATTTTTAGTTTTCAACATTCCCTTCCACAAGTTTTTGAGTTCCAAATTTTCACCCCATCTCCCCCCTTCCCCCACTCCAAGATGACATGCATTCTGAATATCCCTTCCCCTAGTCTGTCCTCTCTTCTATCTCTTCCCCTTCTCTTATCCCCTTCCCCTTCTATTTTCCTGTAGGGCAGGATAGACTTCTGTACCCCATTTCCTATATTTATTTCCCAGTAGCATGTGAAAACATTTTTTTTAAACATATGTTTTTAAAACTTTAGGTTTCAAATTTTCTCTCTTCCTCCCTCCCCACCCACCCTTATTGAAAAGGCAAGCAACTCAATATAGGTTGTACATGTGCAGTTATGCAAAACACGTCCATAGTAGACATGTTGTGAAAAACTAACTCTATTTCCCTTAATCCTATCCTGCCCTCCCATTTATTCTATTCTTTCTTTTGACCCAGTCTCTCCTCAGAAGTATTTACTTCTGATTAACCCCTTTCCCAATCTGCCCTCCTCTCTATCATCCCCCTGCTCTCTTGTCCCCTTTCCCCCTATTTTTCTGTAGGGTAAGACAGATTTCCATACCCAATTGAATGTATATGTTATTCCCTCCTTAAGCCAAATCCTATGAGAATAAGATTCACTCATTCCCTCTTACCTTCCCCTGTTTCCCCTTCCACTGTAAGAGACTTTTCTGTTTTTTTTTTGTGAGATAATTTACCCCATTCTACCTCTCCCTTTCTTCTTCTCCGAGTATAATCCTCTCTCATCCCTTAATTTTATTCTCCAGGTATGACCCCTTAATCTTCAACTCACCTTGGGCCCTCTATCTATCTATCTATCTATCTATCTATCTATCTATCTATCTATCTATCTATCCATCCATTTTCATCTGTAAAATGGGAATGTAGTACCTCCTTCACAGCTGTGAAGCTCAAATGATATAATGTATATAAAGTGCTTTGTAAACCTTATGTTTTTTGTGTCAGTTATTTTTACCACTACTTTTATTATTATATATGATTCTGTATTGATATGGCATATTTGAGAATGTAATTCTCTAGAAGTCACAGACTATGTATGATTTGCATCCTCTGTTATGACAAACCTTAATATTATTTGATTTCATCAAGTCAACAAACATTAACTTCTTATTATGTACAATGCAGTGTGCTAGGTGCTGAATGACAAAATTAAATAAATGACCACTTGCCATTTACCTCACAATGTAGTTTGAGAGATGACCAAGATATTAGTATGAAGTATCTGGAGGTTCTAAAACAAATGCACTCACTTAAGTGTTTTGAAGGAAAGACATTTTATGATAAACAATAGACATATGGCTCCCCTTGAATAGAACATAGATGAAAGGCAGTATTTCTATATTGGTGGTGCAATGGGTAGAGTGCTGGGTCCGAGTCAGGAAGACCTGGGTTCGTATCTGGTTTGGTATCTTTACTAGCTGTGTGACAAGTCACAGGGTCTTAGTCACATAGTCAATTAGCCTTTGTCTGCCTCATTTTCTTTGATTGTAAAAACGTGGATAATAATAGCACCTACCTCCCAAGATTGTTATGAGGATCAGATGAGATAATACATGTAAAGTGCTTAGCACAGTGCCTGGAACATAATAGATGCTTAATAAATACCCAAGTCATTGAGATGGCACAGTCAGGATGAAAGACTGGTTCCAAGATTGCCATGGCTCAGACTTCTGAGTCAGGTAGGGATCATTGCCAGCACCTGAAACTGAAAAAGATAAACAACACACAATGAGATGAAAGCTCCCAGGCTATTTCTCTTAGTGTGGTAAAAGAGAGGGAGAGTAGGGGAAGGAAGTCCTTCCCCTCTCACCAGTTCAATTCTTTACTCTGGCACTGTGAATGAACTATGATCTTCACCAACTGGAAGCATCAGGAAAGAGAACAAAAGCCAGAGAGAGGTAGAAAGAGAGTGAGTGTTTCAGTCTTACCAGTCTAAAGGGTCAGCCTACTCTGGTTTATAGCCAGTCAAAGGAGGCTACATTGACCCACTTGCTAGGGGATGAAGAGGACCTCCATCTTTGGCATGCTTGGCAAGTTGTCTTAGAGGTGCCTTCATGGTAGGTGATCTTGGCATGCTCCATAAGCCCTGTTGCATTTGCTTGCTTCCTTCCTTCTAGAATGAGGTTTGTAGGATATCTATTAGACTTTCGCAAATAGTCTTAAAAAATAACTGCTTTATAACCTTGTGACAGTAGTGGGGACTCTGTGCACTTGGTGAGTATTCCAGATGACCCATCAGGTACTACACTACTATAAGCAGCCCATAGGAGTGGACCTAAGATGGCAGAATGATAAGAAACAAACTGCTGGGCTTTCCTCCAAAACATGTAGAAAATGGTACCATATTGAGTTCTGATGGGGATTCCATCGCAATGGGTCATTTTTCTGGCCTTGTTCATCATAGGGAGGTAGACAGGGATATCTTCAGATACTTATGATAGGGTGGGTCAGGAGTGGGCCTTGAGCATGCACCATAGTACTCAAGGAGATGCTGTGTAACAGTGCAAAAAGGAGGTTCCATACCCAGACCAAGGTACTACCATAGAGGGACATTGTAAAGGGGACAGGTACCAACTGACAGCTTTGTTTCCTTCTACCCAGTTCTAGGTCACATCTAGGGAGTGGTATGCCTAGGTAGGGAGGCCTTAGGCAGTGTGCAGAGAAAGGAAGAAGTTCTGATGCTTGCAGCAGCAGCAGCAGTGTGTCTCAGACCTCAAGTGTACATCAGGGTTTCACTTCCAGCATCTAGATCAGCCTGCGGTAGAATAACTAAGATGGGAATCCCATTCTGTCTCTCTGAGCCAACAGAGATTTCCAGATGGCTGATTAAGAATGGAATCCAGCATCAGTCTACTTTAGCACAGATCCACATCCAGATTAGGAATTTGCAGAGGTCATTCCAGGTGGATAGCAATTTACCCTGGGTCAGACCACTTTGGAAGCACTGAAAATGTGTAGGTTCCCACCTTGTCCCTGGAATAATCAACACTTAATATACCAAGAAAATAGCAAAGGGACCAGCCCAGACCTTGCCTCCAAAAGTGCTGTAAAGCTCAGCCCTAACATCAAGTCTGAAGTCAGGAAATAGACTGGAAGAATGGGTATCCCACTCTCAGAACCCAAAAACCAAAAAACTGCCCTACCATAATGAGCTATTATGGTGACAGGGAAGGGTCAAGACACAAACACAGAAGAGAATGACTCCAAAACATTTATAAGCAATGCCTCAGAAAAATACAGTTTGTGCACAGAATGAACTAGAATTTCTAGAAGAAAAGGAGTTTAGAAACATTATTATAAATGGGATGAAAGCCCTTGTGGGAAAAAAATTTGAAAAGAAATGAGAGCCATGGAAGAAATAATTATAAAGAGAATTGGTAGCTTCTCAGAAAAGGTAGAAAACCTTTGGTAGAAAGCCTAAGCAATAACTCCCTGAAAATTGACCAAATTGACCAAATAGAAGCCAATTGACTCCATGAGACAACAAAAGATATTAAAACAAAGTAAAAAGAATGAAGAAAATGTAATGTATCTTATGGCAAAAACAATTGATCTAGAAAACTGATCTAGGAGAAAAAAATTAAGAATCATTGGATCATCTGACCAGTATGACCCTGCAAAATTGCCTAGACATTATATTATAAGAAATCTTAATAGAAAACCGCCCAGATCTCTTAGAATCAGAGGGCAAAATGGAACTAGAAGGAATCCACTTGAAAATTTGAAACTATTAAATGAAAACTCCTAGGATTCCAGATCAAGGGAAAAATACTACAAGGAGCCAAAAGGAAAGAATTTAAGTACCAAGGAGCCACAGTTAGGATCACACAGGATTTAACACTCACCACTATAAAGGAGCAGAGAACTTGGCATATGATATTCAAGAAGGCAAAGATATGGACTTACAGCCAGGAATAACTTACCCAGCAAAACTGAGTGTAATCATATAACGGAATATACATATTTTTAAAGAAATAGAGGACTTCCAAGCATTCCTAATGAAAAGCCCAGAGCTGTGGAGAAGCTTTGAAATTGAAATACAGGATTGAAGAGAAACATGAAAAGGTAAATATGGATAAACAGTCATGAAGGGCTAAACAATGGTAAACTGCTTTCATTCAAATATAGAGAAATGATACATTTCCCCTCTGATCCCTATCATCAGGACTCATAGAGGGAGTCCAATTAGAGAAGGCTTTGGAGTAGACATACAAACAAACAAGGAAGAGGGGACAAGTGATCAGTTGACACTTTAGTCTCAGTCTCCTTTGAACTGGTTGAAGGAAGGAAGAATACACATACACACAGTTGGGTACAGAAATACATTTCACTCAATAGGGAAATAAGAGGGAAAGGGGAAAAAAGGGGAGGGGAAGTTAGAAGGAAAGTAGATTAAGGGAGAGATTAGTCCTAAGCAAAACTAATTCTAAGGGTGTACAAAAATATTTCTAACTCTTTTTGAGGTGGCAAAGAATGAGAATCTGAGGGGGTGCCCATAAATTGGGGAATAGATGAACAAGTTATGGTATAGATGTGATGAAATGCTGTTTTGTTGAGCTTTCATCAGCATAATGACTAATCAGGATTCTAGAGGACTATTGATAAAATATGTTACCTACCTCCTGATAAAAAGGTGAAGGACTCAGAATGCAGAATGAGACAAATATGTTTTAGGACGCAGTCAATGTAGAAATTTGATTGAGTACATATGTTTGTGATTTTTTTTTCTTTTCTTTTTGGTGAGGCAATCGGGGGTAAGTGACTTGCCTAGGGTCGCACAGCTAGTAAGTGTCAAGTGTCTGAGGCCGGATTTGAACTCAGTCCTCTTGACTCCAGGGCTGGAGCTTTATCTACTACTGTGCCACCCAGCTGCCCCTGGGTTTTGTTTTTCTTGTGTTCTCAGTGTGTGGGAGAGTGGGAAGGCAGATCTTGGCTGATTAAAACCAAATACATATATGTATATATGTATATATGTATGTACATAGGTACACACATATATGTAGGTATATAAATACATATACACACATGTGTAGGTATGTGTATATATATATATATATATGTACATATATGTATACATATATATTGAAATTGGACAGCTAGATGGCACAATGGATAGACCTTGGAATAGGGAAGCACAATGGGGTTGGATTCAGGAAGACTCATCTTTCTGAGTTCAAATCTGGCCTCAAATACTTGCTAGCTGTGTGTTCCTGGGCAAGTCATTTAACCTTGTTTGCCTCAGTTCCTTATCTGTAAAATGAGCTGGAGAAGGAAATGGGACACCATTCTAGTATCTTTGCCAAGAAAACCCCAAAAAGGAGGTCACAAAGAGTGGAACACGACTGAAAAGAGTCAACAACAACAAAGCAGGAAAATCAGCACAATGACAACCACAATTCCTGAGAACTCATGATGAAACATACTGCCCAATTCCTGACAGAGAGGTGATGGACTAAGAGCACAGACTGAAACGTAATTTTAAAAAAAATTTATTAATTTATTTTGATTTACCAATAATCACTTCCATATGCTTTTGAGTTTAAAATTTTACTCCCTCTTCCTCCCCATCACCCTCCCCAAGACGGGGCACAATCTGATATACATTTACATTCCTATCAAACATATTTTCACATTAGTGGTGTTGTAAGTAAAAATTAAAACCAATAGGAGGAACCATCAGAAAGAGGAAACAAAACTCAACAGAAGAGAAAAAAAATAGCAATTCAACTTTCATAGTTCTTTCTTTGGATGTGGGTAGCATTTTCTATCACGAGGCCTCAGGAGATGTCTTAGATCCTTGTATTGCTGGGAAGGGTTAAGTTTATCAATACTAGTCATTGCACAACGTGGCTGTTATTGTGTACAACCTTCTTCTGCTTCTGCTCACTTCACTCAGCATCAGACCATACAAGTCTTTCCAGGTTTTTCTGAAGTCAGCTTGTTCATCATCTCTTATAGCACAATAGTATTCCATTACATTCATATACCACAACTTGCTCAGCCATTCCCCAGTTGATGGGCATCCTCTCAATTTCCAATTCTTTGCCACCACAAAAAGGGCTGCTGTGAGACATAATTTTTTAAGACATGGCCAATGAGAAATTTTGTTTTGCTTGAGTCTATTTGCTGGCAACAAGGATTTTGGTTTTTTCTTGCTTTCTTAATGGCGGAGGGAAGTTGGAGCAACAGAGAGCTGACCTTTATTTGAAAATAAAATAAAATTTAATTTAAAAAAGGAAAAAAAATAGTCAGCACATATCATCTAGTGTCCTCTCTTCCTGAGGCTTAGAATGTCTCTCTATATATATTAACCAGCAAGGCAGCCTAGTTTGCAGTTTTGACCACCAGGTGGCATACCATTCCAACCACCTTCACAGTTGTATAGTCTTGAAGCTTGTGCAAAAGATTTCTTCTAGGATCTTGTTTGAGACGCCAACCCCTCCAAGTCATGGGGATTCAAAGACTGGGGCAAAGAAAAATTTTGCTGATGCAAATTTGGATTGAATCTAGGGTATAATACACAATTATTCCCTGGGACTGTGAAGTTAGGACAATTTATAACTTGAGAGCCCTCTCCTCGGTTGTTTGGCAGATTTATTGCTCTCTGTTAATGATTCACAGGCAATCAGCTTTTCTGTGTCAACATCGCCACGTTGTTTGTTAAATATCTTCAAGAAAATTGCAAAGGAACAATCAATTGTTCCACAATGGAGCATTTAGCCCAATCATCTCCAGACTTCCTCCTGACTTGTTTAGGGTCCCTGGGGTAATGATTCCAGACTATCTGATCCTATAGGTCATGGAAGGGACTGAGGAAGGGAGTTCATGTCAGGAACCTTTCTGTGGATAGAGACTATAAGCACTGGGAAGCACAGTAATAGTAACGAGGGTTTAGAGCATGCTCCCACTTGTTTTTTCTTTTTTTAACCAGTCAATAAAGATTTTTCAGATGCTCCCTGGCACTTGGTCAGTATGGAATTGACATTTCATATGCTAGTTCCTGATTGGTTATTCTAGCTTCTGGTCTGCTCTAGCTTTGACCAGAGGTCCCAGAAGCTAATTGACAGGTTGGGGGCTCATTGCTGTAACTTTCCCTTCTCCTAAACCCAAATGGCTACTATGAAGTGTCCCTCTTGGGCCACAGTGGCAATAATCCTTTCAGGCAACTAGATGGTGTAATGGGGAACAAGGGGAAAGAAAGGGATAAGTGCCCAACACTGGCTAAATGTTTTACGAATCTTATCTCATTTGATCTTCACAACAACCCAGAGAGGTAGGTATTGTTATCATCCCCATTTTACAGATGAGGAAACTGAGGCTGAGAGGTTAAGTGACTTGCCCAGGGTCACCTAGCTAGTAAGGGTCTCAAGATGGATTTGAACTTAGGTCTTCCTTGACTCTAGGCCCAGACCTTTATAGAGCTCTGGATTTGGAGTCAAGGAAGACCAAATTTGAATCCTGCTTTTGGAACTTCAGAGGGCACTATTGCTAGGGCACAGGTTATATCATGCTGGGGACAAGTGATAGGTAGTACAACCTAGTTGATAGATGTTGGATATTAAAATACGGAAGATCTGAGTTTGAGTTTTGCCTATGGCACATACATACTAATGTGTGACCATGGGCAAGTCATTTAACCTGTCAATGCTTCAGACGACTCTCTATGATTACAAGTTCCAGGGGAGTTGATGATCTATTGATAGTATCAGAAGTCTGAAATTTTCCTCCCCCTAAAAAGACAGGGTGTAAGGAGTAAGGTTTCATTTTCAGGTTTGCTATCCCTTCACCCTATTATTATGTAGCATTCTCTTCTCCAGTGTAGAAACTCTATATATCCAAGAGTTAATGTTCTACTGCTCCCCTATACCCCTTGATAGAGGTTGGACTGGCCACTTTAACCAGCCCTCCTTAAAGGGCACTCATGTGCTTTCCTCTCTGCTTCTCTTAGTCTAGGTAGAATGGAGTGTCAGAAGGATAGGAGCCATGAGAGGAGGGAAAGGGGAGGGGAGAAGAGAAGGCACTTTTCTCTGCATTAGCTTGGATACTGCACAAGGAACCCCCTGTAGTGCTGTCAGATTTCTGAAACACCCTGGTGAGTAATGGCGATCATGTTAGAGCTGGAGCCAATGAAAGAAAGCTGGGTTTCATTGCCCTGCCCTGTCTTTAAGCCTCATCCCAGATGCACTTAAGTAGAAACAAGATAAATGCAGAGTGTAGTTGGCAGCATACGCTGTTATTCTTAAAGCTCTCCTGCATAGACTTGGAAAAGACGGTATAGGCTTCAGCATAACTGTATCTATTTACTCTCTTCCTCACTGATAGGGTTTTCTTAGGGCTAAGGATTTGCTCAGATGTCTGGATAGAGTGATCCACCCTTGATCCTTCCATGGCAGTTAGTCTCCCTTCACTGGCTTAATCTTGGAGATGGGGCTGGGGATGGTGTGATGGACGTTTTTGGAGTTTTTAATCCAGGCACTGGTTTGGAAATTTATCTTTAGAATAACAGAGGCATAAATCTGTCTGCAGCTGCCAATACAGGTAAAAGATTAGTCATTGGACAGCAACAATCCAGTGGACAAATATGGTTCTCTGTGTTCTTCTGAAAAGTATATATATGTGACTACCCTGATTCACAAAACGTTATCCTAGGACCCAGATGATGTCATCAGATTTTCAAGTTTAAATGATTGTTTAGTAATAATAACTCACATTTATATAGTGATTTAAGATTCATAAAATACTTTTCTTATAACAACTCGTTGGTATAGTTGAGAATACAAATTTTATTTTCCCCATTTTACAGATGAAGAAAGCAAGGCACAGGTAGGTTAAACGATGTGCTTATAGTTAGAGTAGGTGAGTGTGGCAGCTAGTGTTTGAATCCAGATCTCTCTAAATCCAGTGTTCTTTATGCTATACAACATACTGTGTTCTCAGGGCAAATGTGGGCCCTGGGCATACTTTCCGACATAGCAATCCCATTTTATTGGACATACCCCAAATAAGTCAAAGACAGAAATAAAGGTCTAATGTACAATATATCAAAATAGTCATAGTAGCACTATTTCCAGATCTTATTGCTCATGAGCAAAGTAAGTGTTCATTGACTGAAGAATGGTTGTAAAAACTGTGCATGGAGCATTATTATACAGTGAGAGAAATGATTATTTCTCTCTTGTATTTAATAACTTGTGATTGAATTAGGACCAAGATTTCTTCCCTTTGCTGTTTTCTCAACCAGAAATCAACTAGTGTGGGAAATCTTAGGAAAAACTTACCCAACCAGGCTGAGAGAACTGGTGAATTCCTGTTCATTGTGTTTGGTCAGACAAGTCTGGGGTAGAAGTGGATTCTCTCTTTGATATGTATGTTGATAAGTCTCTTTGACCAAGACTGGGGAGATCCAGGTTCCCCCAAGACCCTCATTAGAATGAGTCCACATCTCCTTATAGTACTCATTTCCTCATTAATTGTTAACCAGAGTTGATTGCCACCATCAAGAACACCCACTATTTCAAGGGCATATAAATTGTGAGCGCAATTGGCATTTGAGAATGTTACTGACCTCTTTTATTAATAAAATGCTAGCATTACTAATAAAATGACTAAATTACCCAGAAACTATGTCTCTTGAACTTTTTAAATGTCACAACAGGAAGAAATGATGAATATGAAGAATAAAGAGAAACAAAGGAGTGTTTCAATGAACTGATATAGACCAAAATGACCAATCTCAAAAGAACAATATTCGTAATGACTAAGTGTAAATGAAATGATTATTAAAAAAGCAAATAATAATAGCTTATACTTAATAGGGCTTAAAGTCTTGCAAAGCACTTAAGCTGAACTCCAAACAATTGAAAAACCAGTGAAGGTCATACTCTTGATCTCATCCCCTCCTGTCCTCTGAGCAGATTGCCCCCTCCATCATCCCTCTCTCTCTGCATAGTCTTCAGCCTTTCCCTTTCTAATGCTTTCTTCCCTAATGCCTTCAAATGTGCTCAAGTCTTCCCTAGCCTTAAAGATCTTCAGTAGGTTCTATCATTTCCTCAAGCTATTGTCTGATATTCTCTTTCTTAGTTAAACTAGAAAATGCTTCCAAGCTTGTTGCCTTCATTTCCTCTCCTCTCACTCCTCAAGCCTTTGAAATCTGGTTTCCAACTTCATCACCCAACTGAAATTTTCTCCCAAGTTACCAATGATCTCTTAATTGCCAGATATGATAGACTTTTTCCAATCCTCATTCTTCTTGATCATTTTGCATGCTTTGACCCTGTGGACCACCTTCTTCTTGTGGGTACTCTCTTCTCTGGATTTTTGTGACATTGCTCTTCTAATTGTCTTCATGTCTGTCTATTCCTCAGTCTCTTTGGCTAGCTCATCATCTATATCCTGCCCCATGTGGATATTGCCCAAGGCTCTATCTTGATTCTTCTCTTCTTTCAGCTTCTATAGGCTGATCATCTCTATGTAGATAATTAACAGATTCATATGTAGCCAAGTTATTATTAGGTGCATTGCATGTATGTATATATGTCTATATATGTTTATTAAGCATTTCTAATGAGATATCCTAGACACATCTCAAACTCAACATGTTCAAAAGAGCTTATTTTCTTTCCCCTCTAAACCTATGCCTTTCCAAGTGTCTCTCTTTCCAGTGGCACTACAATTCTTTCAACTAAGTTCAGGATTTCATCTTCCTTCACCTAAAATTATTGCCATGTACTCCTAATTGGCCTCCTTGACTCGGGCTCTTACCACTATGCTCCCCCCTCCATACAGCTGCCAAAATGATCTTTTCTTATGCATAAATCTAGCTATGTCACTCCCATTCTCAATAAACTCCAGAGGCTCCATAATGCCTTTAGGATTCGATACAAAATCCTCGGTTTAGTTTTTAAAGCCCTTTACAACTTGGTCCCAATGTTTTTTTCCAGCCTTATACATTTTCCCCCATTACAATCTGTGATCCAGCCAAACTGGTTTTCTCTATGTTCCTTATACATGGTGCTCCAATTCTGTGCCTTTACACTAGCCGTCCACCATACTTGGAATGTACCTTCTCCTCATCTTTGCCTCACAGAATGCCTGGCATATGCTCATAAAATTATTACTGGAAGAGACCTTAAAAGCCACTGAATTTAATCCCTTCACTTTACAGATGAGGAAAGTGAGGCAAGAGAAGTTAAGTGACTTGCCCAGGGTCATATAGCTGGAAAGTATCTGAGGCAGAAGTTGAAGCCAGTTCTTCCTAACTCCAAGGCCAATCCTCTGTCCACTACTCCATATTTCCTTTTTTCATTCAAGTTGAGGTAGAAGCATCACTTTGTGACATTTAAAAAGGTTCAAAAGACAGAATTTCTGGGTAATTTAATAATTTTATTAATAAGGCCAGCAGGTTATTAATAAAAAGATAGTCATTTGGCCATCTCTCTTAGACCAAAGACAATCATGGTGGTGGGGCTCACAGTTTATATACCCTTTAACACAATGAGGGGCTGCTAGTGACATCATGTCACCCTTGGACAGAGAAATTATCTCTACTCAGACTATCTACATCCTTGGGCTATCTAGACAAAAGGATCTGTCTCCACTGAAGCTTGAGTAGAACACAATGGGCTTCCCCACTCGAGATTAAATTCCTTGCAAGATTGGGTGGGTTCTGACCAAGATGAGGAAAGTTAGTGCAATCTCATTATCAGTAATGTCCTTTAAGAAAACGGAATTTTTTTAAAATGAGAAATTTAGAAAAAAGGGAGACCTCTGAATCTCCTTAAGATATTGGTTATTAATAATCATTTCTCTCAACCTTTAACACTGTTAAATTGTTTCCTGATCCCTCTAATTGCTTGTACCTCACTTGACTACCTTTTACGTAACTATCTTGTTTTTATTCTCTTTATATTTATTCCTTGTATAGGTTTGTGTGTACTCATTGTCTTGACTATTACCCTATAAGCTCTTTTAGAGTAGGAATTTTTTCATTTTTTGTATTTGTGTCCCTGGTACCCAGCACATAGTAGGCACTTAGTAAATACTTGTTGATTGATTGAATTGTTTTTATTTGGCCCAGGAGAGGATTTGATCTGGAGGGGAGTTGGGTTCCTCTCCCCACCTCCAAAAGTGATTATGATGTAAAGGCAAAAGGCATCAATAAAATGTAATTTTAAACAGTACTGTATTTATGGTTGAAAAGCAGGAGCCAAATGATCCCCAAACCTTGTGTTAAAAAAATATGATGAAAATAGTATAGTTCAGGTTATAGATTCTTATGCAAATAAGATAGTAATCACATGCCTAGAAACACTGCTACCAAAGATGTTGCATGTACCTCCATTTTGATTTTAGAAATCTGGACAGCTTGATCAAGGTAAACACTTTATTCTGGGACCTGTTGATGCCCCGTATGCTCTATAATTCTTCATAGAGTTGGGGTGGTTGGGAAATGCATTGTCTGTATGAAGTGGACTGAGTAGAAGCTTTGGGAGAGAAAGAAATTTGATTTGCAGGTTACTTGGATTGAATCTGGATTGAGTCTGTGTTGAATCACCTTTTCTTTTCTTCAAGAAGAATAACTTAAATCTAAAGCCAACAGTTTTGGGCAGGTAATGTGGGATGACTTCATCATCTGACGCAGCATTAGTAATTCAGACAAATATGCAGCATTGTCCAGAATGAGGTATAAGCTCTTTTTTTCCCCTCCTATCCAAGGTAAGCAATGTTCTCCCATTTTGCTGATATATATGCTGAGGCTTAGGAGGGGAAAAGGTCATTTGGTCAGGACTACATGGACGTTTTTGGCAGGACCTTCGAAGCATGTGTCCTGATGCCAATGAGGTGTTCTAAGACATCTAAAACTTACCCCTATAAAAAGTGTCCTTAGATCTGAGTAACCATATTTTCTATTTCTATGTTGGTCTGAAAAATGGTATGCTCATTACACAGTCTATCTTAATGGCCTGCCGATGATTTAATTCAGGTTCAACTCAGAACTGAATATGTTACTAACAATTTTCAACAATTATTTGGGTGTGCAGATATTTAATGACGAGTGAATGCATTTAGATACAGTGATTTTTTTTTTTTAGCCTTGTGTTCTGTTTTCATGCCATGCATGGAAGCATGGTGGCTCCTGGTAGTTCTTTTAGGGAATAAAAAACTTAAACATGAGATTCTTTTTTTTCTTTTTCTTTGTTTTTCTTCTAATTTTGGAATGCAATAAGTGGAACTTACTAAGAATATAAATTCTTCTAGGCAAATAGACTGTAAGCTCTTTGAGGGCGATGACTATTTCATTTTTGTCTTAGCCCCAGTGCTTAGCACAGCCCTAGGTAGCATCTAGTAGGCACTTAAATGTTTGTTAAATGGAATTTAACTTAAACTTTCAATTCATGCCACTAGAGGGTACTAAATGTCCAGTTTACAAATGTTTATACTTGGCCAGTTGCTGCTCTGATAACAACTTTTAATGTGGTGCAAGTCTTTTTTAATAAAGCATCATTTCTTAACTTCATTATTTTCCAATTGGATCAGAAGAAGAGTAGGCACAGTACAGTGGGATAGATCTTGGTTGGTCCTGGTGAGGATTTTGTGTATGAAGATTGAATTGCTAGTTATATTAAATAACATTTGAAACTGACTGCATCCTACCTTGGTATTATGGATAATACACCTAATCTTACCCCACCTTCACATACCATGCCCTTATTTATTAACATCTAAACCCTTGACAACCCAAAGGAAAAACCTTTTAGAAGGGACTTGACTTTCCACTCCCTTTCTTCTTTCCACCCCCTCCTCGCAAGAATTTACTGACAGTCCAGTCTAGCCTTCTCTGCCTATATGATTTATTTCTAATACCTCCTATCCTTGAATTCTGATAGATTCCTTCCCCTTTTTTCTCAAGCTTATAACTATTCCATGGATTTACCAGATATGCCTGAACCCAATTTCTGATAATCTCTGGTTCTGCTCCTAAAAACTCACCATAACGCTACTATTTCTAATAAGACAAGTGAAAAGATCGGCTGTATCTGAAAATGAATGTTTCATTCTTCACCTCTAAATCATCAACCCCATGCTAAGAGGTGGGAAGCATAATTCATCCTATCTTCTGAAGTAATGATTGTTCACTGCACTGCTCTGAGTTCTGAAGTCTTTCAAAGCTGTTTTCTTTTATATTTTTTGTAGCCAGTAAATTATTCTTCTAGTTCTACATACATCACTCTGTATCACTTAATACGAGTTTCCCCAGGTTTTTCTAAAGTTGTCATATACCTAATTTCTTACAGGGGTAATACTGTTCCATTATATTTATACTATTATTTGTGCAGCCATTCTTTCAATTGATGGACCATCATTTTGTTTCTAAGTTATTTGCCGCAACAATAAGTACTACTATCAGTGTTTTACACAGATAGGTTGTTTGCCTCTGTCTTTGACTTATTTGGTATTTATGCCTACTTGTTGTATCTCAAATTAATAACTGTTTGGGTGTAGTTCCAAACTGCTTTCCAAAAAGACTGGACCAATTCAGAGCTTCATTGGCTGTATGTCAATGGGCCTATCTATCCATAGCCCCTCCAACAATTGCCATTTTCTTTTTTTTAAAATAATCTTTGACAATTTGATGGATGAGAGGTGGAACCTTAGAGTTGTTTTAATTTGCATTTCTCTTATTAGAGATTTGGAGCATTTTAAAATTGTGGTTGATAACTTGCATTTCTTCTTTTGAAAACTATTCACATCCTTTGACCAGTTGTCTACAGGAGAATGGCTCTTATTTTTATGCATTTGTGTAAATTCCTTATATAACAGAGAATATTTTACCTTTATCAGAGAAATTTGCTGCAAAGATTTTTTCCTAGTTGTTTTGCTTCTAATTCTAATTGTATTGATTTCATTTGTACAAAAAGCTTTTCAATTTTGTGCAACTGATATCCATTTTCCCTTTTATGGTCATCTCTGTCCCTTGTTTAGTTAAGAACTCTTTCCCCCATCCATCCATAATTGTGAAAGGTATCTATTTCTCTTTTCCTCTGATTTGCTTATGACACATGGTTTTATATTTTGGTCACATCTCTATTTGGTACTTATAGAATATGGTATGAGATATTTGTCTAAATCTGTTTCTGCCAGACTGCTTTCCAGTTTTCCCAGACGTTCTTACTATTGCTTATTTCCTATTCTTTCATTTATGTGTACTTTCCATATTCTGTTCTTTTTCACTTCTAGTACCTTATAGAGTTTCCTTTATCATCTCCCCAAGACTTTCAAGCACAAAATCTTTGTGTTCTAGTGTTATCATAAATGTTTCCAGCTTCCTGAAACATTTTGTCTTGTTTTCTGAGCTTTTGCCAATAAAGATATAAACTTTATCCACAGTGGAGAGTAACTAAAG
Organism: Phascolarctos cinereus; assembly: GCF_003287225.1. Classification (NCBI taxonomy): domain Eukaryota; kingdom Metazoa; phylum Chordata; class Mammalia; order Diprotodontia; family Phascolarctidae; genus Phascolarctos; species Phascolarctos cinereus. The sequence goes on from NW_027555736.1 coordinate 230,115,024, forward strand.
TCTTCACAAAAATGGAAATGGGTAGAATACTTTTTCCTCTTCCCTGTTCGTCTCCCTCCACCTCCACTGAATATACAGTTAAACCTGGCAACAGGAATTAAAACAGCAATTTACCTAATTTTGGAGTGAAAATGGCATTGCGTGGGAGAAACAATCCCTGGTTCAACAGTTGTTTTAGATTCCCAACAAGGAGTCAATGTCAGTGTTCCTGTAGACTGAGATTAGTTGTTCACGACTTGTTTGGTTGCAGTTCTAACTTTTAGATTTCAGGCTTTTCAAGACAAAAAGACTACCAACAAGCTAAAATGGAAAACAATCATATCTCACTACCTTTGCGTTTGTGAAATTGAAATAAAAAACCTAGCCCAGACTCCTCTAGTCTTCTTCACTTACACATTTATGATAGGTAGCACCCAATTTGGAGTCAGAAGATGGAACTGGGTTTAACTCTCTTCTCTGCCATTCTGACCCAACCTGACAAGAATATATATTAAATACCTACTTAATGCAAGACTCTTGGGGGATACAAATACAAATAAAAAAAAAAAAGAATCTGCCCTGAAGGACCTTATATTCTACTGGGGAAAGCAATATGAACATTATTGTTGTTCAGTCATGTCTGATTCTTCATGATTCTGTGAACGGTAGCATGCCAGGTGCTTCTGTCTTCCACTATCTGCCAAAGTCTATCCAAGCACCAATTCAGTGCGGTTTTCTTGGTAAAATACTGGTGTGGTTTGCCATTTCCTTCTCCAGTGGATAATCTTTTGTTGGAGCTCTCCACTATGACCTCTCCATCTTGGCTAATCCTGCACAGCATAGCTCATGGTTTCATTGAGTTATGCAAAGTTCCTCTGCCGTGACAAGGCAGAGTGATCCAGGAGGGGAATATGAACATAGATAAATATATTTAAAATAAATAAAAAGTAAATAAAAAATTATTGGGTGTGGGAAGACGCTTCCAATGAATCTCCCATAGGGTGTCTGTCTAATGTTGCTGACATAGATGTGTCTGTTGGAATCACAGGGTGGTTAGGAGTAAGGTTTAATGTGGGGAAGATGTTATCATTTTTTATGGGGTGAGACCTTAATCTGTAGGTAAGCTGCAGGTCTTTGATACTGGTAAATCTGGTAGAGATTAAATTGATCTAAAAAAGTCACATTAAGGTGATTAAAATCAGCACAAAAGTTTTCTAAAAATGAAGTGCCCTTTAAATTCATTGTTGACCAGTCCACTTCTGTACAGCAAACAACCCTGATGGCACACACATCTTTGAATGTCAAGGATAACAATGTGTCCACCATATATAGATTTACATATGATGCACAGAAATGAAATCTATTCTGTGGTCCTTGTCTGTGGAAGACAGATACAGCCTTGAAGTTTTAAGGACCAGTGTTGTAAGTTTCATTTCAGGCCAAGATCATTGGTAGTCCCATTTCTTTGGATTTAAGAGGGAATACTTCTTTGCTTTTTCCTTCTTATTAAAGAACTAGGACTTAATTCCAAAGGATTTATGATGAAAAATGCTATCCATCGCCAGAAAGAAATGGAGTCTGAATGCAGATTAAAGCAAACTTTAAAAAATTTTCTTGATTTTTTTTTAGTCTGCATTTTCTTTCACATGACTAATATGGAAATATGTTTTGTATGACTATGCATGTATAATCTACATCAAATTACTTGCCTTCTTGAGGAGAGGGGACAGGAGGGAGAGAGAGAGATAACTTGGAAAAACTAATGTTAAAAATTGTTTTTACATGTAATTGGACAAAAGCATTAAAAAAACACCAAGAACCAGGTCTTTATTTTGTCCCACTTCCCATCTATTCCATCTCACCTGAATTGCTTCTTCTTCCCTTCCCCACTCTTCCTCCAATTTCAATGTTTCTCTTAGGTCTTTTAAGGCTGATTCCCTTTAGTCTCTTTTCTCTCCTATTCTTTCTGGTAGGGTTCCTCCCTCTTGGTGATCAGTCCTAGCCGACAATCAGCCCCATTGTCCTGGTGCTTTCCATTGAGATTCCTTTCTATTTATTTAAATACATTTTAAATGGAATGGTTTCCTCATTGGAGCTTAAGTCCATCTCCTCTCTATATCATCTTATGCAACATAAACATGGAGCTTGGATCTGTTTGCAGCTATGCAGGCCAGAGTTCATAGCAGCCAGAGATGGAAAACACCTGTCAGAACCCTGTGTTCATCCTCTCCTTTGCCAGAGGATAGGACACTTTAAGTATTTTGATTGCAGCAGCTACTGTATGGGCCCCTATCTTTCTGATGTTTTGATTTTTCTCAGCACCACCAGCTAGTTGTATAAACATATGCTTGGATTTCTGAATTTTGCAGGATGATTGCTGCATGATGCAGATATTCATAATCCAAGTAGCTTCCCCATGCCATCCATGTGAATGGTGTGAGTGAAGGGAACAGCTGCAACACATTGTCATTCCATTTAAAGCAGTGTCCTGCAGAGGGCAATCTTTGGGGCTCCCGAAGTGGTGGATTTTGCTGGTGATGAGGAGTTTGTTCACCCAGGAAAAAAGCCAAGAAGTGAATTTATTTTCAGCCAGCATTTGTAGACAATGTGAGGGAGTCTGTTTGCCAAATGCCTACATGAGAAACTGTCCTAGTAGATTCCTTAGTGATGGTAATGAAACATTTGTGTGTTGTACTTTTCAGTTTCATCCTACAAATAGACCTTGCTAGTTAAAGGACATGGAAAAAGAAGACCTGTAACAGGTTGTGATCTTGGATTCAGGAAAAACCTGGGTTCAAATCCTGTCTCTGACACTTACTAGCTGTGTGACCATGGCAAGGGATTTAACACCTCTCAGCCCGGGTTTCCTCATCTATAAAGTGAAGATATCTGTAGTGTCTAGGGTTGTCATAAAAGGCAAATGAGATAATATATGTAAAGTGCTGCATAAATGCCAGCCATTATTATTATTACCAGATAATACTGGTAATACTTTGAATAAGTCACTTAATTGATTTAAGCCTTAGTTCTTCATCTGTAAAATAATAGTGGTTGTAGTGCCTGCATCATTTGCCCTATAAATTTGGAGTGAGGATCAAATGAAAGGTGTATGAAAGCCCCACATAAATTGTAATATGTAATAAATTTAAGGAATAATAATTACTATTACTTTAGCAAGTAGAGATTGGCAGGCATGGTTTTAGAGGCTTGAAGAAGTTTTGGAAAAAATATATATTTGAAAGTAAATGTAAGCTGTAGTAAATAGTAAATTTCACAATAAAATGTAAGCTGCTTGAGGGTAAGGACATTTTCCATATTGTTTTTTTAATCCTAGTGCTTAACACAGTGCCATACTCAGAGATGTTTAATAAAAATGTTGTTGGCAGATATAAAATGTTAATTTTTTATTTAAGCCAATAAAATTTATTTTAAAAATTATTAAGCTTTCCTCCTAATGTCTTTGGTAGGAATAAGAAATAAGGCCTAGTTATGATATGACTATCTGGCATTATTAAAATAATTGAGAGAACAAAGACGTCAGGGTCCATTTTGTAATATTTGGACAGAAAGTTCACTGCTTCCAAATCTTTTTCCTACAACCAAGTCTTTGTGCCCCAAATTCCAGTCAATCCATTAGTAACTTTTTATTGAGTATCAAGGACAGCTAGGTGGTGCAGTGGATAGAATGCTAGGCCTGGTGTCAGGAAGACTCATCTTCCTGATTTAAAATCTGGCCTCAGACACTTATTAGCTGTGTGATCCTGGGCAGGTCACTTATCCCTGTTTGCCTCAGTTTCTTCATCTGTAAAATAAGCTGGAGAAGGAAATGGCAAACCACTCCAGCATCTCTGCCAAGAAAACCCCAAATGGGGTCATGAAGAGTCACAGTGGACTGAACAACAACATTTAGCATCCACTATGTGTCTAATAAGAAATTCCTTAGAGTTCCTTATTAAAATGTAAATGCCTCTGAGAAGGTTAAGCCTTGAGTACTTATCAGCTAGCACCTGGGGGCAGGCATTAGTTCGTAAAATCATAGAATCTCCCAGTTAGGAACCTCTGAAGCTGTCTAGCCCAGTTTGTATCTGACAGAGAATTTTCTCTACAACATACCTTACAAGTGATCAGTCAGCCTTTGCTTACTGACCTCTAGAAGGGGGAACTACACACCCTCCCAAGAGATTCCATTCTACTTTTGGACAGCTCTCATTGTCAAGGATTCTTTTTTTTACATTGACCCTGGGCCTCTCTGCAATTTCTACCTTTCCCTCCTACTTCTGCTTCCTTCCTTTGGTCAATCAGAACCATTATAACCATCCACCATCACCTCTTTGTTGGTAGATGAGTAGCATGTGTCATCATGAGTCCTAGAACTATGCTTGGTCATTTGCATTGGTCAGAGTTCTTAAGTCTTTCAAAGTTGTTTGTTTTTACAACATCATTACTGTTGTATAATTGTTCTGGTTCTCCTCAATTCATGCATCAACAATTCATAGAAGTCTAACCAGGTTTCTATGAAATCATTCCCTTCATCATTTCTTCTAGGTGACGGGTCTTAAAATCCTTGAAGACAACTCTCTTGTTTTTTCCAGGCTAAATATACCTAGTTCTTTCAACTTGATCAATTCTTTCAATTGATCTTTATGTGATAGATTGTTAACTCCACCGTTAGATTATAAGCCTCTTGAGGGTCTTTTGCCTCTTTTTGAATCCTCAGCACTTAGCACAATGCCTGACACAGTAGTAGGTACTTAATAAATATTGATTGATTGATTGATCTCAAGGTCCTAAGACCCTATGGGAACTGAATGCACCTAGATTGAAAGAAATGGCTAAGACTTTGGAGAATGAACAGAAGGTGAAGAGAAAACTCTGAAGGTAACTGATGCTGCAAGCAGATATTCTCATTTATTTTTGTGGATTCCCTTGAACATTTGGGATTTTGGGAACATAGGCCTGAGAGAATCATCCACAGTCCCATATATTTTTGTTCTCTGCTTTCTGAGAGGAATAGAAAGGAAACCACGTGATGCCTTCTAGCTTCCTCTATTTCTTGACTAGGCGACCTTGGACAAGTCGCTTGCCTTCCCTGGCCTTCAGTTTCCTCATCTGTAAAATAAGAGAGTTGGGTGAGATGATCTCTACAATCCTTGCCTGTTTAAAATTCTATGAACAATTCTATAATTCTTTCTTCTCCTTTCTACTCCCCAACCCCACCCTCATCCAGACTCCACCAGATTCTCTCTCCCTAAGGGAGGAGGGAAAACTTGTGCTCTAGAGAAGAGAGAGCTGAAGGGAACTGTTCTGTCTTTGGGAGCTTCCTTCCATGTCAGTGGCTAAAATATAACAGAGCAGGTGGTTATGGGCTTTAGTGGAATGTAACCAATGGGCTGCCTCTGGGAAACACAAAATGAAACAAAAAAGCCCCCAACAACTAATTTAAAAGGTGGACCTGTTTTTGTAATCGCATCAAGGGAATGTTTGGGGCAGAAATGTCTGGAAAGGTCTGCATTATGTAACCAAATCCCATTTGTTCTGTGAAGTTTGGATTCAGTCAAAGTGCCACACTTGAGGACCTAGAGGGCCACATGTGGCTTTGAGGCCACAGGTTCCCCATCCCTGGTGGGGACTGTCTTTAGCCAGACCAGTAGTCCGCTTAGGAATTACATTCATCTTGGATTCCATTCCAGGAAATGGAATCTTTGATAACCCCAGGTCCAACTAATATGGAAAAAGAAAATCTTACATTTCAACCTTCTTTTTGAAATAAGTTAGAGAGATTTGAGGTTGCTGAGTAGGGAAGAAATAGAATTCTCTGTAGTTTCTTTTATTTTTTCTTGTAAATTTTATTTTTTCCAATCAATGAAAATCTACCTCCATCCTATTCCCCTCTCTTTCCCCCTCTCCCCAACTTGAGAAAGCAAGAAAAACAAAACCTGGAATAACTTGCAAGCATGTATAGTTTAAGCAATACACATTGGCCATGTCCAAATAAGATACATCCCAATCTGCATCCAGAATCCACCATCACCTCTTTGTTGGCAGATGAGTAGCATGTGTCATCCTGAGTTCTAGAACTGTGCTTGGTCATTTGCATTGATCTGAATTCTTAAGTCTTTCAAAGTTGTTTGTTTTTACAACATCATTACTGTTGTATAATTGTTCTGGTTCTCCTCAGTTCACTCATCAACAGTTCATAGAAGTCTAACCAGGTTTCTATGAAATCATTCCCTCCATCATTTCTTACAACATAAGAGTATTTCAATGACTTATCAGTCACTCCCCAATTGATATCTTCCTCAGTTTCTTAATGGACTTCTTTCAGCATTGACTTATTTGCTGCCATAACACATTTCTAACTTTAGGTAGTTAGACTAAAAGTTTCTTTTCTTTCTTTCTTTCTTTCTTTCTTTCTTTTCCTTCCTTCCTTCCTTCCTTCCTTCCTTCCTTCCTTCCTTCCTTCCTTCCTTCCTTCCTTCCTTCCTTCCTTCCTTCCTTCCTTCCTTCCTTCCTTCCTTCCTTCTTTCTTTCTTCCTTCCTTCCTTCCTTCCTTCCTTTCTTCCTTCCTTCCTTCCTTCCTCCCTTCCTTCCTTTTTCTTTCTTTAAACAGCATCTCTGGTGGCATCTTCACTAACAATGAGAGAGAATCCTGTTGACAAAAGTAAGATGACTTGGTGGCACTCTTTGGGAATGCTACATCACAGGATGAATTGGCATGACTTGAGCCAGCCTCTGCCTTTCTTTCCATGGATATCCTCACTCACTATACTGACTACATAGGTTGAGAAGGTGGGTGGCATTCTGAAACGTCTCTGCTCTTGACTGAACAGCTGAAGATCAAAGAGAATGGGCTCTAGGGTTGATAATGAACAGAACAGACAAGATGTACAAAAAGCTTTAGAAACACAGAAGAATATTTTAGAGAGTTCACATCAATAAGAAAATGTCTTTGGGCTTAAGCAGATACATTCCTTCAACTGAAGTTTTGTTAATGTATAATTTACAAAATCTAATTTAGTGCTTTCCAATCCAGGTTGCTCATTTGCTTATCATTTCTTTGATCAGTGAGTTTAAAAAAAAAGATGGAAGGGTCAGTTTTACTTTCTGTTTTCTTCTTTTATTCTGATATACTAGGGAAGTGGTCTTAAAGGGCTTATATTCCCAGGACAATCAGGGAAGTAGCATGGTGTCATGGTAAAAAGCACCAGACTAGAATTTAGGACACCTGGATTTGAGTCCCAGTTCTGCCAATAATTAGATGTGTGATTTCAGTGAAGTCACTTCTACTCTCCAGCACTCATTTTCTTTTCTTTATTTTTTTTTTTGGTAAACTGTAGAGGTTGGATGAAATGATCTTTAAGGTTCCATCTAACTCTAATAATCTATGATTCTATCAGAATTAAACCTCTATAAATGTGAATTAAGAAAAGGTCTGTTGAAAGTTTTTCTCCTAACTAGTTTTAGGCATTCTACTCACACTGGTATGTACTTTTGTGCAGCTGTGAATGTGTATGTATGCACATATTCATATATACATATACATATACATATATACATGTATATACGCAAGGTCAAACCAATTTGGAGAAACTGGTTATTTTACACATAGGTCAGCCTATCTGCAAATTGGCAGACATAACTGGTCAAGTGTTAATAGAAGCTTCCTTCATGCTTTAAGAAAACATAGCTTTGTGAATGAAGTGCTAAAATATTAATTGAAAATAGTTCATTGGATTACAAATGTGAGACTCTGTTGTTAATTATTTTTAAATTTTGGGTTTTTAACTTAATAAATGTGGTTTAAAAATAAACTTAAATGTTTATTAATCCTTATATCAAACTTGTATAACAAGCATAGTGCTTGAGTAGATTTGGTCTTCCATTTTGCAGATAGATCAGCCCATTTTCAAATAGACTAATTTCTGCTTATGTGTTTTAACCAACAAACTATATATATTTATATATACACACATATGTTTCCTACTTTCTCTCTGTAGTGAAGTATGGTACTTTGAATGAAGTGAACTCTTAGTAATGTCATCTGATTATAGAGCTTACTTGCTTTTGTTTTTCCCAGTTAAAGTAAAGTAAAGAAGTTACCTTATATGGTAAAATCACTAGATATTTTATTTTATTTTTTAATATAAATTTATTTATAGTTTTCAACATTCATTTCCAAAAGTTTTTGAGTCCCAAATTTTCACCCTGTCTCACCCTCCCCCCACCCCAAGATGGCATGCATTCTGAATATCCCTTCCCCTAGTCTGTCCTCTTTTCTTTCTCTCCCCCCTTCTCTTATCCCCTTCCCCTTCTATTTTCCTGTAGGGCAGGATAGACTTCTGTACCCCATTTCCTGTATTTCTTATTTCCCGATAGCATATGAAAACTTTTTTTTAAACATATGTTTTTTAAAAAATCACTAGATATTTTAAACGAGACATAAGAACTACCTGTGAGAATTGAATTTTCTTTTGTACAAAATTGAATTTTCTCAATGGGAATATTTGTTGTTGTTTTTAAAAATTATGCATCATCTTTTGTGGGGCAAACAGAAGTTTTCAAAACAGAAGACTGATAAAGAATTTTTCAGATTTTTATTGAAAATAAAGGAATAACTTCTTAATCTTTAATCTGTGGTGAGTATGATTGGGCACTAACACTGTTGCCAAAGACCCCAGTAGTTTGTAAATCCATATTATTAACTAGTTAGGAAGAGAGGGTTCAAAGTTTCTGGCTATGCCAAGCATACTGCTACAATACTTCTCTGTGTATCTATAACTCTTACTGTACATGGCAGAACTCCGTACAAAGTTGTTGAATCTTTTTAATTGCTTGGAGAGACAGAGAGAGAGGAACCAGGGGAAGCAGCATCAGAAATATAAGTTTTGAATGAAAAAGACACCTACCCCAAATTAAAAAAAATTCACTGCCTTAATTATTTGAGGGAATGTTTACTAGGTGAAACAGAATTCTTATCAATCCACCCCTATTACTATATACATGTTTCAGAGTATAATTATATCCTTTGGCAGCTTTCATCTTAGCAGCTTTGGAAGCCTAAAACCATTGAAGAGCCGACTCTCCCCCCCCCCCCCCGTTTAGCCTATAATAACTAGAGGCAGGCGCATTGGATTATTTATTAGCGAATTCTTTTCACCTTCTATCTAAGTAGTCATAGGTAAACCCAGAATAGAGCCTTGAGCCACTCCCTGAAAGGGATTCTAGTAACACCCAATTGGTGTTCCACAACTTTTGACTCTAAGTTACTCACTTTCTTAGCAATTAGGTAACAAATGCATTTTTCAAAGCTTTTCTCGGGGTTCCCCCACCTCGAAGCAAAAAAAAAAAATTAAAAAATCAGAGCACCAGGTTTCAACACGCTGGGTAACCGGAAGAAGTGATCATTTCGGAACTTTCTTTAGGGAGGTGGGGGACGGACAGAAGGGACGTGTGTGTGTGTGTGTGTGTTGTTGTGTGTGTGTGTGTGTGTGTGTGTGTGTGTGTAGTGGGGGTGGGATCACGCAGTTTGGCCACTGTGCATTATGTAACCAAAGCACTGGCTGTAGGAGGGAGGAAGACTGACATTGAGAAATTCCAGGGGGAGGGGAGCTGCGGCCCTGGAGTCACACGGCGCACAGCGCACACTGCTAGCAGCTCCAAGAAACCTAAAGAGGAAGGTGACTGAGATAAAGAGAACAAATTGGGAGTAAGAGTAATAAAAATATTAAGATACAGTGCAGTAGAAAATGTTAGGACAAGTGTAATTTATTCCTTTGATGAAATGGCAGGCTTCCAATTTTTTTTTTTTGCACTTGAATAAGGGGGCTTTGCCTTTTGGGGTATTAAAACCAGATCATTAATGATTGGGGTTTTCTAAAAAAAATCTGTTATTTGATTATTTTCGCTCATCAGGGCAAAGTCACTAATTTTTTTTTTATTAAGTAGGAAACCAGCCCAGATCGGCTGTCCGTCTTCACATTCCCAGCCCCGAAAGAGCTCCTGGAATGGTACTTCCCCTTTAAGACCTGCTCTCTTTCCAGCTCTACAAAAGGGAGTGACCTCTGGGCTTTGACAGCTCCCCTAATAACTACCATCGCTCAGGCTCCACCTACTTGGCGACAGTGTTCCCCGATTGGTCAGCGGGCCGGTATCCCGCTCCCTGATTGGCCATCCGCTTCCCCAGAGCAAACCTTTAGAACTCTGAGACAGACAATATTCTGTTACATTGTAGCAAAATGGCGACTGTCATTCACAACCCCCTGAAAGCGTAAGTAAGACTAAAAAATGTACATATTCCGCGTGGTTTCAATATGAAAAAAAGGGCGCCTTTCTCGGTGCGGTTCGCAGGCAATGCACACCGTCTCCAGGCTCCTCCCAGCCTTCGCATTCTCTCTTTTCTTTCAGATTCTTCTTTTCCCCCCCTCCCAACCCGCAGAAATGTCAGGAGATGCAATTAACAAGAAGAAAATTGTTACATTTGTGTTCTGCTTAATTGGTGGAAGGAGAGAGAGAAGGGAGCAGCTGGGGGACAGTGGCATCGGAGCGCTGTGAAGCTCCGGGGATTGTAAAGAGCTCAGGGACGGGCAAGATTCTGAGCTTCACTAGCCCCACGGGGCGGCGAGTTGGGGGACATGGGGCGGTTGGAATTGGGGGTGTGTGCGTGTGTATGTGTGTGGAGAAAGGCATGGAGAATGTTTTGAAATGCACTTGAAGAAGTAGAGCGCACCCGTATCCAATGACAGGTTTTTCCTCTTCTGCTTTAGCCAAGCCCTGAGATCTGGACACCGGGCGCTTACGGAGTTTGCAGTGCTTTTCTGATCATACTCGGAGGGTTTTTTCCTTCCCGCCTCCCATTCGTTTTTCTACAAACCTTCTGGAGTTTTGAGTGACTTCTTCGAGGGAAGCAATCTGTCCTTAGTGATTGCGGGTCCAGGTGGCTGCCTCGGGGCTTTCCTGACAGGGCAGCCTGGGAGCGTTCCCTTAGCGCTTTTTCATCTGTGTGTGTGTGTGTGTTGTGAGGAGTGCGTGTGTATGCGTTGAACATAGTAAATTAATTACTCAGGTTAACCTGTGGTTGATTTCGAGGAAGGAAAGAGCTACTGTTCTTATGAATGATTTTTTTTTGGGGGGGAGGTGGGTAATAAATAGTCAGTGGAGGAGGAGACAAGATTTGTTTCCTCGCTCGAAAAGGCAGCCTTTACTTCGAGCCAGAGCGAGGGGGCAGGTGCCTCTAGATGCAGCCGAAAGACTTTGAGCGAGCGCCCAGATCCGGGACAGAGGGAGGGCTAGGGGAGGGCACGCAGGGGCCAGTCCTCTTTCTCTGGATCGAGTTTCTTCCTTTCTTGCTTGCTTGCTTCTTTCCGTCGCTCTCTCCAGTTCAGGGTGCCGTTAAGCTGTCAGGCTGTGAAGGGGGCAGAGTCCGGGGGTGTCCTTAGGAGATGAGCGTAGCGCTGCAAAAGGAGTCTGAGTGGAAGAGGAGTGATGATCTCTCTGAATTCGCACGATCGAGGAGAGCCCCTAGACTCTGCTTCTCTTCCCCAGGACCTCCTAGTTGGGTCGAGTGAGTGTCGGACTTTCCTGAGATCTGTAGTAGGCAGTGACCTGCGTTCTTTCAACTCCTCGCTGCTCAGGCTGCCTCCCTCCCTTCTCGAGTTGGAGACGACTCAGAGCCGAGGGCTTTCCGGGGACCGGGTGGTGGCAGCCGCTGATTCTGCCTCCGTGTCTACCCTTATCGCACCCCCGCTCCTCTGGGCTATAGTAGCAGCAGTTAAGGAGTGCTCGGAGGAGAGCTTTTATTGGGAAGAGGGTGAACGAGGGTGACATATTGATTTCACCTTTTCTTATATCGACAAGATCAAGAAAAAAGGAGGAAAAAAAAAGCGGTAACCTGAATTTTCCAAACCTCAGAGTAAAAATAGATACAGATAGATAAAAGAGACAGTGAAGAGAACATCGGAAGCCTGAGTTTTTGAGACAGTTGCTACTGCGTCTCTCCTTCAGGATCTTGGATGATTGTACTTTATCACCACAGGGTTTCACCCAAGAAATAAAATGTTTTATGACAGCATAAATGGGTGTAACTTCTCCGTGTCCTCTCTTTCCCTCCCCTTGTTCAGTTTCAACTGCATTCAGCAGCTGATTTGCCGTCCCCCTATTTCTAGTCCAAATTACATGGAAATGGTAATACCGCTCCATAGAAACTTAAGTTAACTGAATCATCTGGGAAAGATGCGTACTGATGCTACAGGGAAGCTTGCACGAATTTCAATCGTCACCCTCTCCCTTTTACTATTTCTTTTGACTGTAGGAGTAACACGTCTATGAGGGGAGGAGTTACAAGGGAGAAAACCTGGAAGGGGGTGTCCGAATTTCCCCACTGTTAGTAGAATTAATTCTGTACCATTATATTTGGACTTTGCATAATTGCGAACAGTTGCAAAGGTGATGTCTTCCTAAATTTATAACTACGTGAATACACGCGAGGCTCGCTCACACAAACGTGCACTTCCCCCCTCCCCCCGCCCCTTGCTTTTTCTTGGTGGGAGTTGAGGAGTAATTTATAATTAGCCCCTCCTTTCTAAATCCCAACCCCTTTCCCTAGGGGTGAGAGGAGGAGGAAACAATACCTATGGAGGGCGAAGCTTCTCTGCACTGTACGTCTTTTAAACTACTAATGTAGTAGAAGAGACGGGGTTGTTACTGGCAGCCTGACACCATCTGCCTTCCCCTCTCCCTTCTTAACTTGTTTAATAAAACATCTTATATATTTCATTTGTTCTTAAAAGTTGCTGATCAAGAAACAATACACACATAGATAAATTATGCATGGGATAAATTAGAACAAAAGCTGTAAGACACATAATGCGGATGGGAATGGGGAGGAGGATGGGGGGAATGGTGGGTGGAGGAGGGATAGGGCGGGAGAGGGGGGTGGGAGAAGAATGATTCCGAGCGCGATGTTTTTATCCTCATGTGTCCTTCCTGACAATGAAACAGAGCCGAACGACATTAGCATTTCCTCTGTCTGCGTTTTGATTATCTCCCCCCACCTCTCTCTCTCTCTCTCTCAAAAAGAAGGAAAGAAGGGGGGGGGGGAAGATAGACGCCCCCTATAGAAACTGGTCACACAAAGGTTTTGCTGGGCGATTGGGGTGGTGGGGGTAGCGATGGATAAAGTGATAACTCTGCTGGGAGAAACTAGCTCAGGTTTCAAGCAACATCTCTGTTGGACTCTGCCATATATATGGATCATTTTAAAACTGGCTTTGTCCATGTGGGATATGCAATCCAGTAGGTACCTGGACTCAAATTGATTGCACATTTTATATCTCCCTGCCTCCTTTTTGATCTCTCAACTTCTTTTCTTATTACTTTTTATTGCACCCCTTATCCTCTTCTTTGAGCAGCCTGGATTCATTCTGTGTGGTTGCCTTTAACATCTTAGGGGCTGCTAGGGGCAGAAATTGGGTCTGACTAGAGTGATCAGATCACAAAAGAGGAAGCAGTAGGAATTCTAACTACTGCACCGACACATCTGGGCAAAATAGAATTTAAAAGCACTGATGGGTGCTTGTAGTAATCTAGGTCTATTCCGCATTATCAGTTATATTATCTGAGTTTGATGTATGGATACCACATTCAACACATACACAAGCACATTAAGAGCTATGTGGTAAAACTTTTATGATACACATGCTCACAAAATATGAATCTGATGAGCATTGTATAGAAGATAATTTATTACTTATTGTATTCTGATTTATTACTATTTGTCAATAGAATCTTAATGCACTTACACAATTAAGATCTTAAAATGCATTTGAAAAAGCTAATCCAGAAATCCAGGTCAATATTCCTGTATTCAGAATGATCACTTCAGTTTCCTTTTTTGTTTTTGGTCAAGTTGTTAAAAACCTTAACAGGAATAGAAATTAAATAGGATATCCGAATTCTTTTGTCAAATATTAATATTAGCACTATAGTATCAACTGAAAGGCAGGTTTGGGTAATGAATAGAGTGTGTATGGGACTTGGAGTCGAGGAAGACCTGAGTTCAAATTTTGACTGTGATAGCTGGTTCTGGCAACATGGTCCAGTTAACCTCTTTGAGATTCAGGCAAATCTCTAAAACTTTGAACTTTACTGAAGGGTTGCCATCTGCCCTCCACTAATGAAATGACGGGTTTTTGATATATTATAGAAATTAAGCATTCATTACTTTAATATTTCAGTGCCTCAAGGATTTGTGATTTAATTAGTGTGGGTATAATATACCTCCTCCCCTCCCCGTCTCATGTAGATCATAACCCTTCTATGCCTTAGTAGACAGTTTCCTGAATTGTTACCCACCCCAGATCAATTCCTTGGTGACCAATCTTCTGTTCTCTAGTCATTGGAGGACAGAAAGAATCTGCTTCTGGGCTGTTACTAAAGCCTTTCCGGTTTAGTAGAACCTTCCAGAGCTTGCTGTCTGCTGGCATGGCCCTGGAGAGCCTAGGGTCACTTCCATGCCATCATTAGACATCAGAAAGGGACTAGAAGAGAGGAATAATTTATTAATGAAAAGCCATTTTGAAGCAAAGAATACTTTATTTTAAAGTAGTTATCAATAAAGGATTAGATTAGTAGACTACTGAAACCCTGTAACTACGAACCTCTACTAAAGTTCTATTCTAATGGTGGTATGTAGTGACTTTGGATTCTTAAAAGGTATGCTAGTAAATTGCAAACTCTGACAGGTCCTACCAAGTGGAGAAGGTTGGGCTGTATGTAACAATGGACTATATATTCTTGTCACCTGAAAATAAATCTAGCTGAGTTTAATAATAGCTAGCATCTATATAGGGCTTTTAAAGTACTTTACAAATATTATCACATTTTATTCTCATAACAATACTGGGAAGTAAATGTTATTATTATCTCCATTTTATAGATGGGGAAACTGATACAGACAGTGGTGAAATGATTTGCCTAGGGTCACAGCTACAAAGTGTCTAATGCTGAATTTGAACTCAGGTCTTCCTAACTCCAGATCAGGAACTCATTCCATTTTGCAATCTAGCTGCCCATTACCAGAAGGTTGGTCACTAGGTCTATATTCTTTTGGATGAATGAAAGAATATTTATTAAGTACTTACAATATACAAAGCACTGTGTTAAATGCTTGGGGTGCAAATAGAAAGACAACAGTCTCTGCTTTCAAAGAACCCACATTCTAATGGATTATTTTCCATAGAGGAGTTTTCCACTGAAAATCAGATGGAAAGCTTTCATGATTCTTACGGTACAAAATCTGCTTTCATGCCACTTCCATTGACATCATTCCTATGACTGCTTGGATAGAAGATGAAAAGAATTCACTAATGAAGCTCATGTCTATTTGACATGATCAAGAACCTTGGTAGTGGACACTTTATTTTTCAAGTAGCCATGGATGCTTATTAGGAAGAGGATGTTGCACCTGCAGAGTCAATTGTCGGGTGGCATCTCTACAGGAGTTGCTCCTTTGACAGTAGTTTCATAGGCTTGACTAGAAGCAGGGATCTGGGGGAGGGGTCCCCAATTATTTCCAGAATTCTTGGGCTTTACTGGCTGTTGGTGACAGATGGTTGGCAGGAGGTGGTAGTGGTAGAAATGGTGATCCCTTCCCCCCTTTTTTTTAACCAAGGGTTGCTGTCTTCTTTGATGGGTATAGGGGCCGGGCTTGAAGTGAGGTTGGTGGTCTGAGACAGAACTGACATTCTTAAGGTTCTTTGGCTCAGGCTCTTAGGCTAATACAACCAGCATTCAGAGGGAGATGGTGATGGTGGTTTGACCCACTTGGCACATATTGCTTCCTCAGGGTGCCTTGCTGCTTCAATTAGGTTGCATTTTCTGCCTGTCATTGGCCACAAAACCTCACGAAACTACTAAGGCATGGAGGAACTGTGAGATACGTTGGTGGAAAATGTGCCTCTGCTGATGAAACCACACATTCTTGAACTATCGAAGCATAAGATAGAGCTAGGACCTGGACCTGTAATTTCACTGGTATAGGGATTTCCTGGGTGAGGAAACTCTCTACACTAATTGAGGTTGGCACCTTCTCTGCAATTTGTAGCTTGAAAGAGTTGCATAGAACATTGAGAAGTTAAATGATGTGCTCAGAGTCACATGGCTCATATGTGTTATAGACATGCCTTGAACCCAGGTCTTCCTGGATTCCAGTCTAGTTCTTTATCCAGTATGCATACTATCCTTATATTGAATAAGTATAACTTACATAAATACTTCATATACTTATGATTCAGTCTCCCCAGAGGGGTCCTCCTTCCCCAGAGGGTAATAGATAGCAATAGCTAGAATGAATAATGAATCCATGAATGCAGCTTCTGATACCGAAGGAATTCTAGCAAACTCTGTATGAATTCTTACATACATGTCTATATAGACACACATGCACACACACATAAATAATACTTTATTGATGTCTTTTGTATTTACATCAGGATCTCACTTCTTTCCCTTCCAGATTGACCATTCCATTGTGACAAAGAAAAACAATAAAGCAAAAAAAACCCCCAACAACAACAAAAACCAAAACCAAACACCAGATATGGTGACCACATCTAAACAATGATCTGGGACCCCCCTTGGGTTTTCCCTTAATTGAAGTTTGACTTCCTTTTAGCAATCTTCTTATTTATGTTGTTGTAATCTTTGTGTTTATTATCCTCTTGGTTCTGTTAATTTTACTCTGTATCAGTTCATATAAATTTTCCTATTTTTTTGTATTCCTCACATTCCTTATGTTTGTCAATATTGAATTAATATTTATATTCATCAATAATGTTCCATTGCATTTATATATTATAGTTTTCTCAGGTATTTCCCTGTAGTTTATACATGTTTGGTGTTTCCAAGAGTTGTCTGCAGATTGAAGCATTTGAAAAAGTTGCATCTCCCTTTCTTCTCTTAAGTATAAAACAATGCTGGCTACAAATGTTGCGGTCATATTGCAGTTCTAGAAAAGGCTGGTTATTACCAGGTGGTAACCTATGCAGCTTCTACTTTCACACCACACCTGGCTGAGACTTGGGTCACCTGGCAAAGCTGATTAGCACATGTATCTCCATTTTACCGTTGAGGAAATTGAGGCAGACAAAGGTTAAGTGACTTGCCCAGGTCACACAGCTAGTAAGTGTCTGAGTCTGGATTTGAACTCAAGTCTTTCTGACTGTAGGCTCAATACTCTATCCATTGCTCCACCTAGATGCCAGGGTGGGTCTGTATTTCTGTTCCTTGAAATCTAAAACTCAATTTATATTCTAGGTTTTTTTTTTATCTGTTTCTAGGAGTCATGTAAATATTCCAATTTTATTGATGGGGAAATTGGGGCTGAGGGAAGGAAATTTAATTTGCCAAGGTTAGGCAGCAGGCCATTTATATAGTTAGCTCTCCAATGTACATCTCTTCACATATTTTAAGGTGATTTTATTCACGTGGACAATATCTAATTATCAACAAAAGAAATTAAGGCTTTTGATTTTAATAGTTCCCATTGTCCCCTTTACTTTTTTTTTCAGCCAAAGACAAAGTTTATTAGAATGCTAGATTCTAGCGAGGTTCTTAGAGAATCCGTGCTATTGTCTATATTTTAAGAATCTGAGCACCTTAATGGTGGCCAAGATGGATTTTATATACAGAAAGACTGTGGGAGGGATCTAGGAGTGGCCAAGTAGTCTGAGGTGGCTGTGAGGAGGGGTCTAGGGAGGATCTGGATGGGAGTGGCCAGTAAGCTGGGGTGACTATGAGGTAACAGAATGGAGTCTAGATAAGATTAAGGGTGAGAAGTGGCCCGGCCCAATAGGGAGGCAACAGAATTGGGAGACTGGGTGTAGGCCACAATGAAAGGCCAGTTGAAAGGATTATGGGGATGATGCCTCAGGTGAATACCAGAGACTTGACCATGTGGGAAAAGGAGAAAACTCTAGGAGAGTTTTGGGGGGGTGTTTTCCCGGTGCCCATACCTCATCATTCTCCCCTCAAACAAATGGGACCCAAATTCTTTTGGGGTAAGAGGTGGAGGTCTTGGCTTCTGAAACTTCTTCCTACTGGCAGGGGCTATAGAGCTGTCCCTGCCTCGAGGGGGTCCCAAAGACGAGATTGACTGGAGTGGAGCACAGGCTGCATCCAGGTGTCCCCTATACTTTTAATGGTCTCCTTTCCATCTCTAGCTCCATCAACTGAAATCCCTTCCTTTCTTCAAGGCCCAGTTCAGCTGCTATCTTTTCCATGAGATTTTCCCTGACACCGCTGCCCTCTCCCAAAAGAAAGTAATCTCTCCTTCCTCATATTTCTCACAGAATTTTGCCTGACCCTCTCCTTTGTATTTATCTAACTCTTCATATGATCATAGGACCCCCTTTACAATAGGATTGTAGATTTTTGAAAGGCACCTTAGAGGTCATAAAATATAGTCCCTTCATTTTATAGATGAAGAAACTGAGGCAAAGACAGGTTAAATGACTTGCCCAGGGTCATACAGCTAGTAATGTCTTCACCCCTTTTCAGATTGTAAACTCCTGAAGGGTAAAGTCTGTTGTGGCTATCCTGGTGTAGAAGGTGTTCCTAGAAAGAGCCTGGTGCAGGCCTTCCTGAATCCCCTAAGTCCTTAAAGAAGTGCTAAATTTCCTTAAAAAGATATGAACTCTCTTAGATCTGGCTCCTCCCCTTTCTCCTTTAATGTCTAAGTAAGAGTGATTGATCGATTGTTTTGTGGCCAGTAGGAACTGGGCTATTTGGGCTTATGCCCTTGGACCTAGTTTAAAAGGAGAGTTGAATAGGAAGAGAAGGGGTGGAGAGCTAAACTGGGAGGAGCAATGCCATACATGGACACTTACGTTTAGATACTTAGAGGGAAAGGAAGACCGTATATTTCTGAGGTCTCTTTAGGGAAGCATGTGAGCTCAGAGATGTCACTGTATGATGGCAGTAGTGTAGTGACTAGGACTTCCTAGGTCAAATGAGGGACAGTATGAATAAGAGCAGCAGTGGAGTGATAGAAGAGTTCCTGAACCTGAGTTCAGTTAAATGGACCAGCAAAGGACTTACTGGATTAAGCAGGATTTGGGGTTGAGGAGCAACAAAGGACAGTGAGAGTGTGAAGGAACAAATTTAGACCTCTTTTACTGGCACTCTGAGTTATGTGGATGGTGCAGGTACAGGGAAAGGGATTAGTTCTCTAGCTACTCTCAATACTTTCCCCTTGGGAAGGGTGCCTTTCATCCCAGGAAACTGTTATAAATCTGGATGACTTTATAGGTCTACTGCAGAGGTGGGGATCACCATAGGGATGGGTTTCTTGATTCTTTAGCAACATTGTTTTCTCTTTGGTGGTGGTGGTTGTGGGGATCCTCAATCCAGAAAAATATTATAAATCTTATAAATCTTTATAGGTTCCTAGTGGGTGGGAGCTCACATTAGAGGGAAGAAGAATTGTCTTTAATGATTATGGACTTAAATATACATTCTTTGCATGTTTTTTGGTTGGGTTAGATAAAGCCTGTCCTATATTTAATGTCTTATTAGCTGAGTGCTTATATGGGAGCTAAGGCCCTTTTTCCTTTTGTTGTGAAGACTTAAACATGAATCAAATTCTGATATAACCAGTGGAAACCCTGGACTGGGGCAAAACTAGGGATGTTTTGATGTCTCCAGAAGAAACTTTACATGGGAACATAAACCAAAAAAGGATTTTTTGGGAGCAAGAATCAAGATTGAACCTGGTCCATATAAATTCAGAGCTTTGGTTCTGACCACATTCATATTTGTAATATGAGAATAGTACCTTGCACATAGCAAGTTTTTAATAAACTCCACCCTTCCTGCTGTTAACCAGCTTAGGTGTCAGTCAGCATGGTATAATGATAAGAACACTGCACTGGGAATTGATTCACATCCTAGCTGTATCACTTAAGGAGTCTTGTGACCCTCTAAGTCTCAGTTTCCTCATCTGTGAAATGGGGGATTTGGAGTAGATGACCTTTAAGGTCCTTTCTAGTTTTGAAATTTTATGATTCTATTACAGTAAAGGGAAAAGAGAGAAGATTCCAGTTTTGTAGCTCTACCTACTTCTTTCTGTTAAATCTGTCTTAACAAGAGTGGAGCTACTAAGTGGAAAAACCTGTATTTTAGGCTAAGGCTTGCCTGTCTTGAAGGACGATGGCTTTTGGTCACCTCTAGCAATAGCTTTCAGATTTCTCCTTTACTTCAAAGTGGTGAAGAATTATAGATTTATAGCTGGAAAGGAACTTAATGATTTATTCTATTCCTTATGACAGATAGGGAAACTGAGACCAAGAGAAATAAAATGACTTTCCCAAGATCATACAGACTTGCATCAGGTTTTCCGATTAAATATCCAGTCCTCTTTCCATTACATTGTATTGCCTATTGGAATTCAGTTCAACAAATAGGTATTGGGTAGCTACTACGCACAAGACAGTGCGCTGTTTTAGTCTGGTAAGGACAGAGGAAGGACTTTATCCACCTACTCCATCTCTCCTGGTTCACTGCTGGGGGAGAAAATTACAACTGCCCAAACTTCCTCAGCCTCCTCAGCATTAGTGTGAACCTGAAGAACGTCTTTGCTTTTGATGAGCCTCTTAAATCCAAGACGGCTAGGCGGTACAGAGTATAGATTGGAGGATGAGAAGTCAGGGACAGCTGAGTTCAAATCCTAGCTCAGACACAGACACTTAGCAGTTGTCTCACAGCCTGTAAGTCTTCTGGGCAAGTCATTTCACTTTGATCTTAGTTTTCTCATCTTAAAATAAGGATAATAAATCATACCTTCTTTATAGTGTTGGTGTAAAGATTAAATGAGATTATATAAACACATACCTATTTATACACACATAACGTACGTATATATGTTTGTATACTTTAAAGTTTGCAAGGCATTATATAGATATAGATGTACATGTATCTATATGTCTATATATCCATGTGATGTTTTACAAAACTTATAGGGTAATATAAATGCTAGTAGCAATTATTATTAATTCATGCCAGAAACAAAAATAGAAACATTATAATATAATAAGCGTGAATACTATGTTAAACCAGGATGAAGACCATCTGGAGGGTCCTTGTAGACCACATTAGAAGTATGGGTTACACTTTCAGAACCACTGAAAAACATAATACAGTGGAAAGACCACTGGATCCACAGTCAGAAAACCTGGGTTCAACTCTCAGTTTTTCCTCTCTAAGTACCTGTGTGACCCTAGGCATTTGCCTTTTTACCTCAGTTTTCTTATCTGTAAGTTTAGGGTGTTGAACTAGATGATCTGTAAGGTCTATTCGAATTCAAAAGTCCTATGATCCTGGACTATGTTTGGAATCACAAGTAAGCCTTTTATTCACATCAATGAAAAAACTGAACCAGGAACAAGGATAGAAACCAAGGCTGATAGTTCAGTCCGGTGGAGTTGGGTGACAGAGGGATCTCTGTTCCTATCATCATCATGGAGCTTTATATTATTTCATTATCTGAAAAGTAACCTCTGTGGCTTTGGAGTGTTTTAAGAATCATTCAACAACAGAAATATAGCCAAATGCTGTAAGCTTCTGGCCAAGAAATGCCACAACCTTTGAAATATTTCCTGCCCTGCTTAAAAAAATTTTTTGATTCAACATTTATTAATGATGCTAGATTATTGTATTTAATGGTTTAAAGTTTTAGGAGAGTTTTACATACATTAGCTCATTTAAGCCTGCTTATTAAGTACTTACTGTATGTGCATTATGTTGGGCACTTGAATTATCATGACCCAGCCATGAGCTGTCTCCTAATGCATGGACATTTTACAAAGAAAGGAAGAAAGTGGGCTAAGGAAGAAATCCTGTGTGGTCTGAAAGTTCGAAGAGGCTTTTTAAAAAAAAAATTGAAGAGACTGTTAAAAAATGCTGCCTTTCAAGTGACAGTTTTTATTTTGTTGCATGAGTAACGACTTGGGTACAATTAGATGTAGTGTTTCTCATTTGTTCAGTTACAAGTGTCTGGTTACAGTCTGTCAAACCCTGTGGATGGATGGAACTAGGCTTCATAAAGCTTTCATTGAAGAAAGGTTTGTGGAGCTTGTTGGTTGCGTTTGGGTTTTAGAGAGAGTATTTAGGATCAGGTGCTAGGTGTATGATGGGAAGAACACGGCATATTGGGCTGAAAGTAGTTTCTTGGTTGCACGTTTGGTGACTGCAGCAGGTTTGTTTATGTAAAGTGTTGGGTCCAAGGGAGACAGACTGTGTAGGGGTATGTTTAGAGGGAAGGAGGAGCATGAGAATTAGGCTCAGAAATGATGGGGTTCAAATAGCCAACAAAGGGTTCCAGAGAAGACAACAGAATGTTAACAAGGGGCCCATCAATCACTCTTACCTCAGGTTTGATCCCTAGGTAACAATAATAGAAGGACCATATCTAATCCCTTAGGCATGACTAATGCAACTTACCGCCTCCCACCACCCAAACCTCCCCCCCCCAACTCTCTTTCCTCATTCTCAAAATCTAGTGACTGTTATGTTATCAGGTTGCTTAGAAATAACCATTTTTTTTTTGGGGGGGAGGATCCACCTTGCAAATCTGCCCTGTGTAATTAACTGCAGTTGGCAGCTGGTGGGGAGGGAGGATGGGGAGGTGTAGTTGCAATCCCAAGGCTTTCTTTAGTAGAAAGAAACCTCCTGGAATAGCTGCCATAGCTCAATATTCATATTCTTTTCATATACCTTTCTGATCAGCAACTTTCCCTTGATTGCAAATAATGAAATAGGAAGAGTCCTATACTGACCAGTCGTTAGAAACTTGGGTTCCAGTCCCAGCTCTGCCACTTTAGTTTCCTCCTCAGGAAGTGAGGCTTCCAACTAGATAATCTCTAAGGGTCCTTCCAGTCCTCACCTTCTATAATTCTGTATCCAGAAGGTGAAATTGTTCATCCTTCATGATCAAAGAGGACCAATGATACCACCCATGTTGGGGTCAAGGTACAGTGTATTCTGCTGTGGCTGATCAGTCTAAAGTGAGCTCAGAAGGCTCTATCACAAGTCAGGTACAAATACTCCTTTTGAACATTTGAGATGGCGTTGTCTCCAGATTTGCACTTCTCACGTTTCCTCTGTGCGACTGCAATTCTGCTTTTTTTCATAGAGATCAGCACCTTCTTTGATGTGGCCATGCCATGCTGAGTGATTTTGTGCCAGCATCTCCCATGTTGATACTAAAGTTCTTCAGAGGGATCTTGAGTGTCCTTGTACCACTTCTTCTGACCTCCATTTAAGAACTTGCCTTGTTCAATTTCTCCTTAAAATAGTCCTTAAAATAGGTAAGCGTATGTTTGGCATTAGGGCCATGTGACCAACCCATCAGAGTTGTGCTATCTGCAGTAGAGTTGGAACGCTTGGCAGTTCAGTTCGAGAGAGTGTCCAGTGCCTCATCTTGTTAGGTGATCTTAAGAATCTTCCTAAGACAATTCAAATGGAAGCAGTTCAATTTTCTGGCATAGCATTAGCATACTGTCCAGGTTTCACAGGCCTACAACAATGAAGCCAGCACAATGGCTCTGTAGACCTTCAGTTTGGTGTGCAACCTAATACCTCTTATCTCCCGTACTTTCTTTTGGAGCCTCACTTTACTGAAAAGGAAACAGAGGCAGTCTGTTGAATTGCAGTGATTCATGTGAGGTATTGCTGCAAGGTAGAGGTAATAGCAATTAGGTGGTGCAATGGATAGAGCTCCAGACTTGGAATCAGGAAGATTCTCTAAGGGTCCTGAGTTCGAATGTGACCTCAGACACTTACTAGCTTTGTGACCATGAGCAAGTCACTTCATCCTGTTTGCCTCAAGTTCCTCATTTGTAAAATGATCTGGGGAAGGAAATGGCAAGCCATTCCAGTGGCGTTCTTTGTCAAGAAAACCCAAATGGAATCACAAAGAGCAGGATGTGACTAAATAACAGTAACAGCAACAGAGGTAATAGCAGTGTTAAGAAGAAGACGTGACTTTTTAGTTCAGTGGAGCTCCTTTAGCAGATCCTAACTTCCCTTCATCATTACCAGGTCTTCTTTTACTTTAAAGGACTTTTCATAGACTTCAAGTTTAAGGCACCATCAGGAAGGTAGAAGGAGTTACAAAACTCCTCTGGAGCATGCATAGAAACCAGGGATGCAAGCTGAAATTCTGAACATCAAGCAAAAATTAAAAGAAAAAAGTCCTTATTGTTATTGATACTCACAAAATTAGGAATTTACCCAAAGACAGGAGATCCTTTCCTTTAACAGACTTCCCATACAGGATGTCTTTGATTTATAAAACTGTGCTCTGGAAAAAACCAAAAAGAAATAGTTGCTTGGAAATGGGAATGCATGTCCCTGAAAACCAAATATTATAAATGGGGGCTAGTTTTCTAGACCAACTCAGGAAAAAAAGAAAACATAGTGTAGCTAAACTGTAGTACCACACAACTTAACCAGGCATAAAAGTTTTTTTTTTCTATCAGGAAATCTTCTAGGACACCAGTGATTTATCCTGACATCTCCTCCTCCTGCAATGAAAACAGGATCAGGGTGTGAGGGGGTATTTGGGGAGTAGCTTGTGTGTAGGGTCATTTGTAAGTCATGTATTCATAAGTCAGAGATGTGTACTTCTATGAGAAGTCTTTTCATCAGTAAGAAAAAATTAAAAAAAAAATGATGTTAATTACTCCTACTGACTCTCCCCTTCTGTCCCCTCCTTCACTGAGCAAAACCAATGTAAACCTTACCAGGTATCCAGGATAACTGAGAAGATGAGCTAATCAGTTTGTTTTCACTGTCACTCAGCTGAATGAAGTCCATACAGGAAACAAATGGCATCACTGGAGAAAAGTACTTAACAGTATTAGAGCTGTTAAAATCAATTTCTGTTTTAATGTACCTGAAGTGATCCTAGCAGCACTAGAGTCTAATCAGAGATTCTGGAGAATTACAAAGCCCTCTTAGTTAATTATCACAAGTTAGTACCTCTCCTTCGCTAACCCAACCAGGAGAGAATAATCCTGGGCATTTCCATTGCTCCAATGTTATCTTGATTTAAAATAAGCAAGAATTTGAACTCATGGGAAGTCCTTTCTTTTCCTCATTTGTCTCATCACCTAGCTTGAACAGAGAGAGCCCACAAGGCCTGTCCACAGTCCCTGAACTCAGGGTGCTCAATGGGGGAAAGGTTACTGATTGCTCTGCTCCAGGAAGCTGTGATTCAGTGGGTTTTGAAAGGGACTCTCATGAAGGAGTTGGTCAGCTTCTCTGGTACTCTGCTTCATGAAGGTGACAGGGAGAATGAGGTATGAGTTGCAGGTGGGGTTGAGTACAGCTTTCCTTGCTTGCAAGAAGAGGACATTGTTTTTTCAAAAGGAGGTCAACAGAAACCAGTTCTTTGAAGAAAGGCAGCTTTTGTCTGTGGCTCAACATGGTCATAGTCAGATTCCAGAATGGATAGAGATGCATTCTGGTTGCCAAACTAAGGTGAAGGTTCAGATCCAAGCTCATTGTGAATTAGACCTTGTTCTACTTCCAGAATTTCCAATCCACCAATCTACAGTATTGATTGAATACCCAGTGAAAAGAGTTTAGGGCATATTCTGTATGAGGTACTAGTAGATTAAAGGGAATAATAGACACATGCCCTGCTCTTTTGGAGTTTATAATTTAATGGGGGATTATAGTTCATCTATTTCTTTTTTACCAGATGTTGTGCTTTACTAAAGTGAAATTGGTGCTTATAAACAAGGAGGAGACTGTCTTTCCTGTGGAATATATCTCTTCTTTCAGAGGAGTGTTTGGGGTCAGTTCAGGGTAAATGAAAGGGAATGTGGTTGTAGGGGAAAGGGGAGAGCAGCATTGTTGGGGAGGTGGGAGTGGAGAGAATATTTTCTCTCTTGCTAATTATTTTCCCTGAGGACTTAGCCAATACAGAACCATCTATTATAGTGGGAGCACTCCATGGTGGTTCTGTCTGTGATGAATGCTAAGTGGAAACAAGCAAGAAAAATTAACAGGCGGCTGCTTCTGTCCAACTAATTAAAATGCATATCCAGATGAATAATTTCCCCCATGTATAACCCCTCTCCCCATCCAAATTCTATGGAAAAGGAAAGCAGTTTTGCCCACTAATTCCTTTTCTCTGTAAAAATTTTGTTTTTTAAATCCTGAACTCAATAAACAGAAAAAAAGAACCTTTCCATATACAAAGTAAAACAGTAAAAGAAGGCCATGTGTGAAACCTCAAATCTCTATTGTGTACAACTTGATTTTTTAAAAAAAGCATTTAAAAGTTCAACATGTTACTTTCAAAGCTGTCCTGCTTGACTGTGTTTCCTTCTGAACTTCCTTCTGTTTTCTTCTGTCCATTTAAAAAATTGCTTCAGTGATCTTCTTTTCTTCCTTTTTTTGGGACAACACTATGCTTAGTTCCTCTCCCTTTCTTCTTTCCCATCTTCCCAATGAAAAAAACAAAACAAAAATGTAATCCTTATAACAAATAAACATAGTCAAGCACAACAATTCCACATATTTGCCATGCTCAAAAATGTATGTCTCATTGTGTACCTTGAGTCTATCACATCTCTATCAGTAGATGATTATTAGCATTCTTCATGATCAACCTTCTAGATTTGTGGTTGGGCATTGAATTCATCAGACTTCTTAAATCTTTCAAAGCTACTATCCTTTAAAGTGTTGTAGTTGTAGAAATTATTCTCCTGCTCACTTCTCTCTGCATCAGTTCAAATAAGTCTTCTTAGGTTTCATTTCTAATGGGTCAATAATATCCTATTACATTAATATAATATAATTTGTTCTGCCATACCCCAAATAATGGGTATCCTCTTAGTTTCCAATTCTTTGTTACAATAAAAAGTGCTACTCTGAATATTTTTGAACATATGGGTGCCTTTTGTCTCATTGATTTTTTTTGGGGGGGCATATGGCTCATAGTGGTATTGCTGGGTCAAAAAGTATTCACAGTTTAGTGACCTTTTGGAGCATAATTCCCAAATTACTTTCTAGATTGATTAGATTTCTAGAATGATTATACCACAATAATTAATTTAAAAACAATTTATTATTATTTTTTAAATATTCTTTTAAATAAAATTGAATTCCAAATTTTTTCTCTTCTTTTAGCTCCTCTCTCACCCAATGAGAAGGTAAGCAATATGACATCAATTATATATTTGAAATCATGCAATAAATATTTCTGTATTAGTCATATTCCCCCTCTCCCCCACCCAAAGCAAGGAAAACAAAGAAAGTGAAAAAAATAGACTTCGATTTGTGCTGAGAGTTCATCAGTTCTCTCTCTGGAGGTAGATAGTATTTTTCATCATGCATCCTTTGTAATTGTCTTGTGTTATTGTATTGATCAGAGTAGCTAAGTCCTTCCTAGTTGATCACCATTATAAGATTGCTGTTACTGTGAACAATGATCTCCTGATTCATTTCACTCTACATTAATTTATAGAAGTTTTCATAGGTTTTTCTGAAACCATCCCCTTCATCATTTCTTTTTTTTTAAAAATTTTTTCCCTTCATCATTTCTTAAAGCACAATGGTATTCCATCATAATCATATACTACAACTTGTCAGCTATTTCTCAGTTGATGGACGTACCCTCAATTTCCTATTCTCTGCCACCACAAGAAGAACTGCTATATTTTTCTATTTATATTTTTATACAAATAGGTCCTTTCCCCTTTTTTTTGATCTCTTTGGGATACGGACTAGTGGTACTTATGGGTCAAAGGGCATGCATGGCTTTATAGCCCTTTGGACACTGTTCCAAATTGTTCTCCATAATGGTTGGACTAGTTCACAATTCCATTAACAATGCATTAGTGTCCCTATTTTTCCACATCCCCTCTTGCTTTTGTCATTTACTTTTCCTATCATGTCAGCCAATCTGATAGGTATGAGGTGGTACCTCAGAGTTGTTTTAATTTTATTTCTCTAATCAATAGTGATTTAGAGCATTTTTCCATATGGCTGTAGTTAACTTTGATTCCTTTTTCTGAAAACTGCCTATTCATATACTTTGACCATTTATCAATTGGGGAACCTCTCTCTCTCTCTCTCTCTTTTATACATTTAACTCAATTTGTTCTATATTTAAGAAAAAAAGCCTTTATTAGAGAAACTTACTGTAAAAAATTTTGATATTACTTCATTGACTATGATACCTTTTAGCAAAATGTAGTTTCCTTGATCATCTCTTTTAATTAGGTTTTGCTTTTGCTTTGTCTGAGATTATGATCACTACCCCTGCCTTTTTGACCCCAGCTGAAGCATGATAGATTTCACTCCAGTCCCTTATTTTAACTCTATGTGTGTCTTTCTGTTTCAAGTGTGTTTCTTGTAAACATATTTTTGGGTTCTGGTTTCTAATTTATTCTGCTGTCTACTTCCATTTTATGGGTGAGTTCATCCCATTTACATTCAAAGTTGTCATTACTAACTGTGTATTTGGCTCCATCCTATTTTATTCTATTTATCCTCTCTCTCTTTTTACCTTGTCCCTCCTCAAAAGTCTGTTTGTTTCTGACTACTGTCTCCCTTTTATCCCTTCCCTTTCTCTTATCCCCTTCCTGTTCTATTTCCCTGTTGAGTAAGATAGATTTCTATACCCAACTGAGCATGTATAAGTATTCTCCCCTCTTTAAACCAATTCTGATGAGAGTGAGATTCAAGCTTTACCTGCCTTTCCCCCTCCCCTCCACCATTTCCCCCTTCACTGTAAAAGCTCTTTTTTGTGCTTTCATGTGAGATAATTTTCCTCATTCTTCCTCTCCCTTTCCTGTTCTCTCAGCGTATCCCTCTTTCTCATCTGTTTTTTCCTCATTTTTCTTCATTTTTTTGAGATTATCTCAACATAATTGGCTCATACTTATGCCCACTGTCCAATAATAATAATGTTCTTAGGAGTTACGTGTACCATTTTTCCATATAGGAATACAAACACTTTAACCTTATTAAACCTCTTATTGTTTCTCTTTCATGTTTACCTTTTCATATTTCTTTCTCTTGAGTCTTGTGTTTGAATGTCACATTTTCTATTCAGCTCTAGTCTTTTCATCAGGAATACTTGAAAGCCTTCTATTTCATTAAATATCAATTTTACTCCCTGAAGGATTATATTCAGTTTAGCTGGGTAGGTTATTCTTGGTTGCAATCCTACCTCCTTTGCCTTCCAGAATATCATATTCCAAGCCCTTCACTCCTTTAACATGGAAGCTTCTAAATCTTTTGTGATCATGATCATGGCTCCACAATATCTGAATGGTTTCTTTCTTGCAGCTTGAAATAGTTTCTTCTTGCCCTAGCAGCTCTGGAATTTGGCTATAATATTTCTGGGACTTTTCATTTTGGGATCTCTCAATTTCTATTTTACCTCTGGTTCTAGAATATCAGGGCAGTTTTTCTTGATAATTTCTTTAAATGTGATGCTTAGGCTCTTTTTTTGATTGTGATTTTCAGGTAGTCCACTAATTCTTAAATTATTTCAGCTGATCTATTTTCCAGCTCATTTGCTTTTTAGATGAGGTAGTTCACATTTTCTTCTATTTTTCATTCTTTTGTCTTTGTTTTATTATTTCTTGATGTCTCATGGAGTCATTAGCTTACACTTATCCAATTCTATTTTTAAGGAGTTATTTTCTTCTGTGAAATATTGTGCCTCTTTTCATATTTGGCCAATTTTGCTTTTTAGAAGAGTTTTTTTTTTTTGTAAGGGAATTTTTGTACCTTTAGCCTTTGGCTAATTCTGTTTTTTAAGGTGTTATTTTCTTAGTATTTTTTTTTGTATGCCCCTTTACCAAGCTGTTAATTCTCTTTTCATGATTTTCTTGCATTACTCTCATTTCCTTTCCCAATTTTGTCTTTTTCTTTAACCCTTTCAGGAATTCTTGTCTTGTATCCAAATTGTATCTTTCTTTGAGGCTTTACTTGTAGCCATTTTCCATTGTTGTCTCCTGAATTTGTCTTTTTCTTGTCACCATAGTGGGTTTTTTATAGTCAGGGTCCTTGTTGTTGTTGTTTGCTTATTTTTCTGGCTTATTTCTTGACTTCGAACTTTATGTTAAAGTTGGGCTCTGATTACTTGGGGCACTATCCCAAGCTTCAGGCTTTTTTGTGCTGCTATTTTCAGAGCTAGTTCTGGGGGTCTGAAAATTTGTGGTGTTTCCAAGGTGGTCTTATCCTGGGAGAATTGTGTGTTTCATGGTCTGCACTCTAGTCTTTACCCAGGAAAGATCACCTGCTCCCCTGCAGCTACAAATGCTAATGCTCTTCTTGGCCCTGGAACTGGGACCAGGTCCCCTGCTCCCCTGTAGCTACAAGTGCTAGTGCCCCTCTCTGCCCTGCAACTATGACCATGGCCGCTGCTCCCTTGTGACCTACCACAAGTACTCCTCTCTACCTTGGAACTGTAACCAAGAACTGTGTATGGGCAATGGAGTTGCCAAACAGTATGGTGTCAGCTCAGGGGCCCCTGTAATCTCTTTCTGACCAGTTGTCCAACCCCTTTCCTGTCTCAGGACTGAGAGCTCCTGAAGCTGCTGCTGCTGCCTCCAAGGCCTACTGCTGGTTTTGCTACAATGTGTGCTCTGGCCTCATCTGTACCCCAGTGTCACAGACCTTTTCTGCTGACCTTCTAAGTTGTCTTAGGCTGGAAAAATATCTCACCTTGACCTTTTGTTGGCTATGCTGCTCCAGAATTCAATTTGATGCATTATCTTAAAGTTCTTTGCAGTGGAATGTTGGGAGAGTTCATCTGGGTTACTGCCTCTACTCTGCCATCTTGGCTTTGCCCATTCTACTAATTCATTTTCAATGTTATTCCTGTCAAAGAAAATCTAAGCACTTTCCCTTAGAGAATGGCCGGCACTAGTTCTTGAAACCTTCCCCTAAAAATCACTGTGCTCTGATTTCAACTTAGACTGTTCAGCTTCAGCCTATTTTTATTTTATTTTATTTTATTTTTGGCAATTGGGGTTAAGTGACTTGCCCAGGGTCACACAGCTAGTAAGTGTCAAGTGTTTGGTCTGAGGCTCGATTTGAACTCACATCTTCCTGACTTCAGGGCCAGTGCTCTATCCACTGCGCCACCTAGCTGCCCCTAGCCTATTTTTTTAAGAGGTAAATACATACACACACACACACACACACACACACACACACACACACACACACACACACACACACACACACACCACCCACCCTTTTCTATGGTGGGAGGAAAGAAATGATGCATTTCTACCTTAGTTCTGGCTGCTGAGTGCCCTGCCTTTCTTTAGTTGTGCTGCTTAGTTGAAGACTTTGGAGGTTCCTCATGCCCTCTCCCCACATTCCTCTCTCATTGCCTCAACCAAACCACACTTAGACCTCAGTAGAGAGACTTCAGAAGACTGAGCTTATCTTTTTTTAAAAATTTTATTAATTTATTGATTTATCAACAATCACTTCCATATGCTTTTGAGTTGAAAATTTTTCTCCTCCTTCCTCCCCACCACCCTCCCCAAGACGGCACACAATCTGATATAGGCTTTACATTTACATTCCTATTAAACATATTTTCACGTTAGTGAAGTTGTAAGTAAAAATTAAAACTAATAGGAGGAACCATCAGAAAGATGAAACAAAACTCAACAGAAGGTAAAAATAAGTGATAGCCATTTGACTTCCATAGTTCTTTCTTTGGATGTGGACAGCATTTTCCATCCCAAGGCCTCTGGAGATGTCTTAGATCCTTGTAATGCTGAGAAGGGTTCAGTTCAACAATATTAGTCATTGCATAACATGGCTGTTATTGTGTACAAAGTCCTCTTGGTTCTGCTCACTTCACTCAGCATCAGACCATACAAGTCTTTCCAGATTTTTCTGAAGTCAGCCTGTTCATCATTTTTTATAGCACAATAGTATTCCATTACATTCATATACCACAACTTGCTCAGCCATTCCCCAATTGATGGGCATCCTCTCAATTTCCAATTCTTTGCCACCACAAAAAGAGCTGCTATGAATATTTTTGTACATGTGGGTCCTTTTCCCATTTGTTTGATCTCTTTGGGATATAGCCCTAGAAGTGCTATTGCTGGGTCAAAGGGTATGCACATTTTTATAGCCCTTTGGGCATAGTTCCAAATTGTTCTCCAAAATGGTTGGATCATATCACAATGAAGACTGAGTTTATCTTTACAGCACTGGTTCAGAAGGCATGCATTTCAGCATATCAGGGATGGTTTTTTTTTTTTTTTATCACTGATAGTCTTGTTTCTAAGCAGAAACAAACAATTCCTCCTCCTCATTTTCATCATTTACCTACCCAACTGATTCTTCCACAGAATAACTCTATCCCACAGATATTAAATATTTAAAAAACATGAAACTAGTCAATGCGTCCAATTCAACTTCACTGATCTCTCATATTTTTCTTTCCTTTCCTCTTCGTTCCCCTGAAGCCCCATTGCTGCCCTCTGTAGCAGCAGGCCTAGCTGTTGATTTATCAGGGCAGGCTGGCTCAGCAGTGCATGGAGATGGCTTTTAATTAACTCTCTTCATTCTTCCCAATCTTCAGGGAGCAGAAGCCCTTTAATGATTTTAATATTTTATCTGGATTTATATCTGCCTTATTTGTTGTTCTCCTTCCGCATTTATTCTTCTGGAGTCACTTTGAGATTGAAATATTTATCTCCCCCTCCTTTCTGGAGATTGAGGAAAGGGGTTCATGGCTTCCAAATAAGGTGACCATGTCTCCCCAGTTTTTCATAGTCAGCTTTGACAGGGATCCCTGGAGTTGTATTTGAGCTTGAATTTGAGTTCTTTTCTTCTTCCTGAGGGAAATCCTGTGTCAGGTTGATAGTTGGGCTGAATGAGTTTCTGAACTTTTCTTCTAAAAAAAAAGTCATCTGAATTTTTAATAAGGGAGGAGGGCTTTCTGCCCCATTTATGCTGCCTCTGTTTGGGGTTACTTTGTGGTCCTGAGAGCTGGGAATCCAGGCTTCTGTTAATAAGGTGTAATTTTTAAGTATAAATATGGGTGCATTGTCTGTCCTTTGAGTTGAATTTTCCTTTCCCAGCCCTGCCCTGCCTCCCACAGTGCAACAATGCTTCAGGACAATGGTTGGGGAGCAGCCCTGAGTGTGGTAGTGGTTTGTTTTTTGTTCCCTGAAGGGGCCTCGTTTAGTCACCTTGTACTTCTCTTGACTGTGGCTAGAAGCTGCTTATCACTGCTTGAACGTATAGCTGGAGGTACAGGTTTGAAATGGGATTTGGGAAGACACTAATTCCTCTCTCTACCTGAGGCTGTCTTATACTTCACAACCGCACCTCACAGTCCAACTTCATTTGGAAACAGGGAAAATTCCTTCTGTCTAACACAAGGCCCTCAGGACCTTTTTGCTTGCTCTCCCCTCCCCCAACAGACCTTTGACTGCTCATCCATCTGTTCCAAGGTCTGTTCCCTCCCTCGACAGCCCCAGAAAAGCCTGGAAGACAGAGTTGTCTCTTTCCTCTGCGCTTTACTTTGGGGGTGGAGGGTCACTGGGAGGGGGTAGTTTTCATAACCAGCTTATCCATGAAATGCACTTTTGGCTCTTCTGTCTTGTGATGTGTCTTCAAGGTTACTGGTTGCTAAGCAACCTCCAAGTAAAGTTTGAGTCTGGTCAGGGGAATCACTGAGAATTGCCCTGGGTGTCTTTTATTTACAATTAGGGGCTTCAGTTTCCTCTTTTGGCCCTGGAAAGAGGACTTTGGTAAAGATCTCCTCTCATATCCCAGTATGAGGAGAAAAAGGTTTTCAAAGGCTTGTCTCTGTGTCTTGTATGCTGTAGGTGGTCAGTGAACATCTTTTGATGATAATGATGAAGATGACAAGTTCCTCCTCCCCTTATACCAATTCTGCTCTCATCACCTTAGCTTTGTCAGCGTTCTGCTGTCTCAGTGGATCTGGCACCCCCTTCATCAGGATCCCCAGACATTCTGATGCCTTAATTGAGAGGACAGGCTGTACTTGGAATTCTGTTGTCTTGAAAATAGGCATCTGACTACCTGGGCTGTCATCTGGACTGGGAGACAAATATAAGCATATACTCCCTGCCCCCCCCCCCATACTTTCACCATCTCACTTATTTTTAGACTCTTGATATCCAAGATGTATCTTAGTTTGACCCCTTTCTGAAGTCATTTGGAAAAGGAAACCTCAAGTACCAGAAAATCTTTCCTAAACTGGGATTCTTTATCTCTAGGAGCCAGGAATTTGCTGGGGTTCCTAGCCATTCTTTACTGTAGGATGCATGGCTAAGGAAAATGTCAAACATCACTCCTTAATCAATGTGTTCTTTTGCAAATTGGCCCCTGTAGACAGAGCACTGGAGTCAGGATGACTGAGTTCAAATCTGACCCCAGATAACTGTGTAAATGAGTTCGTATTTGTAGAGTACCTTTTCTTATGTAGATACCATGAACTGGAAGTTCTGTGTACCCTCTAATCATTATTTATCTTCAAAAACATTTTGTCTTGTGGAGACTTTGCAGCATGCACCCTACTGTAATGGTAGAGAGAGCTCTAAGCTCTGGGGTCAAGTTGGGTGAAGAAAAAGGAAAGGGCAACAAGGGAATACTTGTCAAATCAAAGATGGAAACCCGGAGGGGAAACAGGCAACTGAACAGAGTTAACAGTTCAGATCCTACTAAGCATTCTTTAGCTGGTTTTGAAGGTACATAAATGACTAGAGGGTACACAGAAGTTACAATCCATGGTGTTCTATTTTTTTTTTAACATCTATCAACTCAGAAAGGTAGCCCGAACCAGCATCTGTTCTAAAACATAAAATTTCCCTCATCTACTGCCTGTAATCCGTTCATCATAAAGGGTGCAAAAGATTATGTCCAGCTCCCAATGTTAGTTTCCTTTCTGGGCAGCAATCCCAGTATAACAGATACTTATGCATATTCTGTCCTCATTTTCTCTAATTACACACACATCTCTGGGGGACAGGAAAGAGGTTTGGATCATCCAATTTTAGGTCAGTTATATACAGTGTTGTCGGGATAAACACTGATCTGTAGTGCTCTGTGAAATGCAGAAAGTACCCAGAGTTCACTGGTTCAAAACACATCACTATACATCATTTTCCATTCTAGGAGTGATTAACAACACCCAATGTTTGTAGTTGGGGCTGTCTGCTGAATTTTGTCTGAATTCAGTAGTCTCTATAATATGCAGTCCTATACTCTGACCCAGACTAGGCTTCTGCTACAATGGGGCTGCTTATTCAACTTTTCATTATATTATCTGATAAGTGGAGAACAACGTAATATTGACTATTCTTCCAGTTATGATTCTTTCTCACTCTGTACCCAATCTGATACACTCAGGTTCCTAAGAGATACAGGAAGCCCCAGCTTCCAATTTCACAATCTTTGTTATTGGACAGAATGTTCTCCTTGAGTCCCTCTCTCTTATCCTGCCTACGTGAACTAGGTTGGATGACGTAGAAGAAAATCTGAGGGTTCCCTTGAACTCTGTTCAGGGCTTAAAGCCAGAAATTTAGAGCAAGCCCTGAACAACCCGCTCTTTAGTTCTTCTTTGAGCCCTACCCTGGCCTCTTTAAACCTCCAAAGAAAAGAAGTGTTCCCTTGTTGCCTTTTTCTTTTTCTTCACCCAACTTGACCCCAGAGCTTAGAGCTCTCTCTGGGATCAACCCCAAAGCTCTACAACCTCTCACTAGATTAATTTATTTACTCCTCTAATCAATCAGCTAGCATTTATTTAGTGCCTACTATGTATCAGAGACCCTGCTGGGCTTGGGATACTAAAACAAAAGTGAATCAGTTCTTGATCTCAAGGAGTTTACATGTAGTCATGGAAGACAACATGTGAATATAGGAGTATATATATAGAATAAAAACAAACAAAAAGAAAGGTGATTTTTGGCCAGGAGAATACTAGCATCTAGAGAGACTAGGAAAATACCTGCTAACATTGGCTACCTACAGTATATCATGGCTGTTTTCAAGGTGAGGAATGGAGGGGGCCAGTGTTGGCTACCCCAAACTATTCTGGGGTAAAGAATGTTTTCCTCTCCATAAATAGTTTTCATTTATAATTTGGGTAAAGGGGAAGGGACATTTAATTTGACTGTATTATTACCTTCCATGCTTTCTTGTCCTCAATTCAACACACATTTATTAAGGGTGTTGGGGAGAGTGTTTCCTACAATGATGTGAAATTCCAATGAGGCTGACATTGGTAAACTGGTTGGTCACTAAGTAATTTATTGAGGTAGTATGGTAGGGCTAAGTTGATGGAAAGATGAGGCTCATTGAAGGTAGTCTAAATAAATGAGATTTTTCTTTCTGTTTGAAGATATGCCTTCTCCCTTCCAACCCCTTCCCCATTTCTATCACCTTTCTATTAAATATTGCATTTGGGCAAAATAAAAATCTAAATAGGGAGTGTGCATGTGTATGTATTTTGATAAAGAGAATTAAAGTTCATGCCTTATGGTACTAACAAGGCTCAATAAACAAAAACACTATCCTGAGAATGCAGGCTGCTCTAACATATTGGCAAAGAAGGACAAGAGAGTTTTTGGGAGACTTTGGAATTCTATGCTCCATGGGCAAAGAACACAAAATCCATTTTCTCCAAAGAGAATGTTGCTCTGTTGGTAAGCAGGATTTGGGGACATAGGGAAAGGGTCTAGCTCGTCTACTCACCCATCTATCCATTCTCCCCAACAGGAATACTAATGCCTAGAGAACTAGATTTAGAGCTCTGTCCCGGGAGTTCACATCATATGATACCCTCTCGGCCCACTCACTCAGATGCCTGTTGGGCCACTATGTCCTAGAGAAGCAGTGGTTAGGGCACTAAATTTAGAGTGAGAAGATCTGGACTCTGGTCATTCCTCTGCCTGTGTGTGTATGTGTTCACACTGCTGTGTGAACTTAAGCAAAATAATTTAAAACAAAATAATCTTACGAAGGTATAGATCTGACTCTGCTACTACCTTCCTCTAACCCTCAAGAGCTCTCAATTGTTTATAGAATAAAATGCAGAATCTTTAGATTGGCAATTAAGGCCCTCCAGAGACTGGTTCCCACTTACCTTCATACCTTTATTCCATCTAACTCTCCTTTATGAACTATGTATTCCAACCAAATTAGACCATTGACTATCCCCAAACTATTTCTTGCCTCTGTGAATTTTCATACGTTATTCCCCTTGTCTGGAATTCACTCTCTCTTGATCTCTTCCTCCCAGATTACCTCTCTTTCTTCAAGACTTAGATCACCTTCTCTGTGGCTGGATGTTAGTGTCCTTTCTTCAATTTTCCTTGAACCATATTTATTATTATACATATTACATACTCACAGTTGGATGCATCATTCTCAGCAGAACTAGCCCATTTATTAACCCTACCTTACATATGACAGTCTTCCCACATTTGTCCAGGTTATCCCCCATTCCTGGAATGCTTTTCCTCCTCATCTGCAACTCACTGAATCCCTAGTACTTCAAAGCATAGCTCAGGTAAAACCTTCTGTAGGAGCCTTTTCCTGATTCCCCCAGCTATTAGTACTCCCTTCCCAGCCCCTGAACTTTGTGTGTGTGTGTGTGTGTGTGTTACTTGTCTG
This sequence comes from Phascolarctos cinereus, assembly GCF_003287225.1. NCBI lineage: Eukaryota > Metazoa > Chordata > Mammalia > Diprotodontia > Phascolarctidae > Phascolarctos > Phascolarctos cinereus. The sequence continues at coordinate 230,152,704 of NW_027555736.1, forward strand.
TGCATATGTTGTTTCAACACACTAGCATCTAAATTCCTTGAGGACAGGACTAGCTACAACAGGAATCCAATCAGTGCTTGTTGAATTGGATAGAATTTAATTGAATGCATGCTTTTTGAGGGTAGGAGCCATTTTGCTTGTGTCTTTATAGTCCTAGTACCTGGCACATAGTAGGTCCCTAATGAGTGTTCATTGAGTTAAATTGAGCTTAAGCGAGTCTTATAAATGCTTTGAGATTGTTTTTCCATCTACAAAATGGGAAAATTTATACCAGTTACTGTCATCTCCCATCAGGCTTCAAAGATAAATGAGAAAATACAGAGAAGATGCTTTGACCTCCTTGGAAGAAAGATGCTTTATAAATCTACAGTCTGATTATTGCAGAATCCTAGAACAATAGGGCTAGAGGAGACCTTGAAAGGGATAGAGATAGAATGCCTTTTCTCCAGGAGCTCAGAATATCACACACCATTTAATTAATCCTGACAATATCCTTGTGAGGGACAAAGAAAACAGGCAACATTGCTATTGTTCCTCAGATGAAGCAACTGAACACACAGGTGAATTGATTTGTGTGAATCAGGAATTGGACTCCCAGTTCAGGCCTTTCTCTGTTGTGACCTCTTATGATTGTGTCCTTATCCATTGTGAAGGACAAGGTGAGTATCTGGCCAGATAAAGGATGCCTTAGTTCTACTGCTTGCATTAGCTTTGCTCTTAAGCCACCTGAAAAATTAGGTTTGAAAGGCCTTCACAGGAGAGCAAGCTACAGGGGCAAAGTTAGTCTCTCTTGTTAGTCCAATAAAAATACAGCCACCTCTTAAGGGGACTGTATTTAAGTTACTGTATTTGGCACGTGTCCTTTCATACAGCGTGTGTTTGCTGCAATATGCTTAGGAGACAAGAATTTGTGGTTTAGAAGCTGTTATTTCCAGGTCACTCTATTACTTACCACTGCTCAAAGTCAACTTTTTTCCCCTCTCCGAACAGTTATGCTGATGGGAATCAATAGTCTAATCAGAAAACCCAAAGTCTGGCTTATTTAGCCTTTCTTGAATGTGTGTGTCTAATCGCTGAGCTGAATGTTCTTCAAAACATTGCTTCTGAATCAACTGCTCTTATTCACCACCCTTGGCTTTCTAATCACCTTTTCCTTCATTGTGACTAACCTCCTCCCTCCCCCCCCCCAAAGAAAAATCCCCAACACAGATATAAAAAGACAAAAAACAAATGTCAAGATATCCTCTGGAGAACTGCTTGACTGTTTCTATTCCTTCATGGTGGGGGGAGGAGACCGTTGGAGGGAGGAGGACCCTTTGTCCATGACCTTCTCCTTTCCACCTCCCTTTGGGCCCCAATAGTGAGGGACAAAACCACATTTTCAGAGAGATAATGGAAGGGACTTTGAAGAGGCTTGCTATCTGTCTCCTCCGCATTCTCTCCTTTCATGTTTCCAAAGAAGGTACACAACATGCCCATTCCACGCACTCCAGTGACTACTCCCTTTATCAGGGAATAAAGATATTTGAAGGACGTAGTCCCCCAGGAACAGAGAAAAGGATTATGGGATTTAGAGCTTGAAGGGACCTTAGGAAGAATCTAGTTCAAACATTCTTCATTTTACAGATAGGGAAAAATGAGGCTAAGAGAAATGAAGTAACTTGACAAGGTCACGCAGGTAGGAAGTAGCAGTCTTTATTTAAAAAGTTTTAGTATTTTTTTGATTCCTGGGAATGGAATCAGGCAACTTTTGATTTGCATGACTGTTGTTGAGCCAGGTAGGGAAGACATCTTTCTCTTTCACCTTAGTTTGGGGTCCCTTTTTTTTTCTAGCTTTCATTCCACTGCCATCATTCCTCCAGCCACTTGTTCTTTCATTCAGTGTTTCTTGATTGTCTGCTAGGAATAAAGCATTCTATTAGGCCCAGAGAGGAATCGAAAAGAGGTATGAGACAAAATTGCTGACCTCCAGGATCTTATAGTCTAGTTGGAGAGACCATTTCCATATAAAGATAGGTAAGAGCATCACATGTGATATATAAAGTGCCATAGTGACTAGACAATTAATGAGGAATGACATGACTGGGGAAGGCTTTATGGAAGAGGGGAGAAGGGCACTTTAGGAGAGGGAAGCATCATGAGAAGAAGCATATTGTATGTATTGTGGCGGGGAGGAAGGGAGAAGAGGGATGTGAGACAGTGAGAAGACTGGCCTGTCTGGAGGAGTGGGTATTTGCTAGGGAGTAACAACAACAACAACAACAACAACAACAATAACAATATTGTTATTTATTGTTATTGACCTTGTATAGTGCTTTAAAATTTCAAGTGCTATAATTGTTATCTTATTTGGGTAGTAGGTTATTAAGGTGCTGGAATCATGTTATTTATAGCTAGAAGGGACCTTAAAAACCCCAAAGAATCACAGAGTTGGAAAGAGACCTCAGAGGCTTTTTGTTGTTGTTGTTGCTGTCAAATGGGGTTAAGTAACTTGCCCAGAGTCACACAGGTAGTGAGTGTTGTATCTGAGGCTAGATTTGAACTCAGGTCCTCCTGACTCCAAGGCCAGAGCTCTATCTGCTGCACCGCCTAGCTGCCCCCTTAGAGGCTTTCTAATTAATTTGTTCTTGAACAAGAATCTACTCTGCAGCACATCCTGTAGATTCTATAGTCCAGCTTTTGCTTGGAAACTTTCTACAGAAACCTATTCCACTTTTAGACAGTTCTACTTGTTAGAAGTCTTTCCTTGCATCAAACCTAAATTGTGTTTTTTTGCAGCTCTCACCCACTGTTTCTCTTTCTGTCCTCTGGGGTTGAGAAAATTAAATTTGACCCTTTTCTTCCTAAAACTCAAGTCTGACCATGCTCTTTCCCCCTCCCCCTATTGAATAAACTCGAGTGACTCCCTATCATCTTCAGAAACAAGTATGAAATATTTTGGTTGAGTTTCAAAGCCCTTCAAAACCTGACCTTATCCTATCTTTCCAGTCTTCTTATAACTTTATTCTCCCTTGTACTCTATAGTCTAACAACACTGGCCTTCTTGGGGTTTTTCGGACAAGACCACTCCAGCTCCTGATGCCGATGCCTTACCTTTTTGCTGGCTGTCTGGCTTGGAATACTCTCCATCCTCACCTCACTTTCTGTCTTCCTTAAAGGCTCAGCACAAATCTCACCTTCCACAAGAGGCCTTTCTTGGTTCCCTTCCCTGCTAGTGCATTCCCTCTAAGACGGCCTCCCCTAACCCTGTATGTAGCTTGTATGTAAAGGTTGTTTGCAGGTTGTCTTTCTCATTAGAATGTGGACTTCTTGAGGTGAAGGACTGTGGTTTTGCCTTGCTTGTATCCTCAGTACTTACTTAGCACACTGCCTAGCTCATAGTAAGCACTTAATAAATACTTGTGGTCTGACGGACTGGCAGCCCTCCAAATACTTGAAGACAGCTGTTTGTCCCCCTCTCCCTCGGATCTCTCCACACCACCCATCCCCATTTTCTTCAGCTGATAGTCTTATAACATGAATTTGACACTCGTCAATATTCTTGGTTGTTCTCTCTTTGATGTGTCTCTATCTAATCTCTATTTAAAACTGAAGAAATTAAGGTCCAAAGAGTTGAAGTAATTTTTCGGAGGTCACATAGGTTGTTGTTTCTTTGTCCTTCATTCTCAAAGAGGATCAATGACATCAAGAGGGGGATGTCTTGACTTGCAAGTGAATTGGGTTTAAGTGAGGCAGAGCTGTGCAAAGTCATCAGCCTCACTCTCTCCTCCAGGGTCATCTGAATCCAGAGGCAAGACATAGGTCAGGATGACTGGAGATGACCTTAGATGCAGTGGGAGACCTCGGCCTTTTTAAGCTAAGGTCTTTCCCAGGTCTCAGGGTCACATAGGAAGTAAGTAGCAAAGACTACATTCAAACCCGGACACTAACATTTGGAGTCAGTGTTGCTAGACTATAGAGTGCAAGGGAGAATAAAGTTATAAGAAGACTGGAAAGGTAGAAAGGGATCAGGTTTTGAAGGGCTTTAAAAAATTCTTTGTACTACATTCTACCTTCCCTTACATGTAGGGCAGGACCAGATTGTGGCACCTTTTTGAATATCTGACTGAGGAATCTTGAAGTTTTCATGTACATGTGGAAACATGGATCATTTCCTCTCCATTTTCCAGATGAGGAAACTGAGTCTCAGAGAGATGAAGGATGAGCAGTTAATGGGTAAGCCAGAATTTGATCCTAGGCCTTCTGAGTCTTGGGCTCTTTCTAGTATACCAGAAGGACAATATTCTGTCTCTTAGTTGCTTATTTTTTCCTGTTTGCATGATCACACAGATCATAGAATTTAGGCTTAGGATGTATAAAATTCCAACTACATACACAAACAAATCACACACATACACACATACACACACATGAAAACTAGAGTTGTCAAATCCAAAAGATTAGAAACCTATCTGTCCTCAATGTCTCTCCCTCCCTTTCCTCTCCCCATGAAAGAAAAAGAGAATATTTTGCCTATGGTGGGTGATTTGGGGGGATTGGAATTATTACTAACAGTATCTCTGACTTGAACATCAGGGAGATGGACTTCAATTAAGATTAGGCAGATGGTATTTCATTCACAAAGATTTTTCCGTAATAGGTAGTGAGCTTAATCCAGGTCAATGATCCCTCTAATTTTTTCCATCTGTGTTTGACGTTCTATTACATGCACCATCAAGGTAATATGCAAATGTGCACCACTGATAGAAACAAAAGGTAGAATGAATAACCTAAATAAGTTACCATGGTTATGGAAAAGGAAAAATGTTAAAATAAAGAATAATAAGATGTGCTCCTTAAAAGTTTTAATATGGAGTCATGTAAAAATTAAGCATTATGTTTAGTAGTTGTTACATTATATATATTCTTTAATATACACAATTATAACTCTCCTGACTTCTTGTCAGGTTTATTCATGTTGGTAGGAGATACTTTGAAACTAGAGGTTTTGAGGCATCAACTTTCCACCTTCTTATTTCGAACATTTCCCTCCTCCAAACAAAACAAAACAAAACGCACCCTTATCTTCTTGGCTTTTCTTCTTCATCTATACTTCCTTTAATCACAGTACATCGAGGAGGAGCTTCAGACATGAAGAATGAGAAAGGAAAGAAGAATAGGTTGTGAGGTGAATTTCCCTACGTTGAACAATTTAGAAAGTATGAATAAACTTATTTATGAAAGACAAAGTGACAAAACAGTAGGAATGGGGCCTAATTGTTAGGTGTTTAAATTTTTCCTTCCTTCCTCTCTCTCCCTTCCTCTCTGCTTGTCTCCTCCTTCCTTCCTTCCTTCCTTCCTTCCTTCCTTCCTTCCTTCCTTCCTTCCTTCCTTCCTTCCTTCCTTCCTTCCTTCCTTCCTTCCTTCCTTCCTTCCTCCCTTCCTCCCTTCCTTCCTCCCTTCCTTCCTCCCTTCCTCCCTCTTCCCTCTTTCATTACATTCATGTGCCATAATTTATTTAGCCATTGCCCAATTTAATGCCATTTACTTCCTGTTCCCCCTCCTCCCTTCTGCCAACCCCCCCAAGTTCTTTGCTATTAAAAGAGTGTTGCTGTGAATGTTTTGGTGGGTATCGGATGTTTCTTTCTGCTTTAGGTGTTCTTGGGGTACAGCCTAGGGATCTTAGGGTTAAATTCCAGAAAAGACTTTGACTCATTTAAATAAATGCGTGGATATATTGAAGGTCTTTTTAAAAAAGAGGAAGAAAGGAAGGAACATTTTAGTCACATTTTTAAAACATAATTCCAATGAGCAGTTTTATTTTTAACCTGAAATTTGCTATGGCTGTGAATGGGCTATACCCTCCTTCCCTGCACTGCTATAAACCCTTACAAAAGGGTTGTGTTGTGTCTTTTTAAAAAAACTTTGTATCTCCATCAGCATCCAGCGTCCAGCTCTATAGGCACTTAGTGTTTGCTGAGTTGAGAGACACACATGGTATTTCAGGAAGATTGGTCTATATGACTGATTGAAAGATGGAGAAATTGTTGGTACAAGTGACTGGTCAGTGAGCAAATGCTTGTTCATTCAATATGCATTTATTAAGGACTCACTACGTTCAAGGAACTGCCCTAGATTCAGAGGATTCAAAGACACAATAAAAAAAAATAACTTCTTCCCTCAGGGAGTTTATATTCTACTAGGGGGAATTTATTCTACAGGGTCATAAGGACAGTAATATGGACACGAAGTAAGGAGGGATGGAATGAGACTATGTCTACTCAAACGTGTTATGAAAGCTCCTATAGGAGGAAAACAAGCATTTAAGTGCCTACTATGTGCTAAACTCTGTCCTAAGCACTTTACAAAGGTTGTCTCATTGATCCTCACAACAACCCTAAGAGGTAGGTATTATTATTACCTCTAGTTTACAGTTGAGGAAACGGAGGCAAACAGCATTTAAGTGACTTACCCAGGCATGTAACTAGTAAGTATCTAAGACTGGCTTTGAAGTCAGTTCTTTCTGACTCTAAGCCCAGAGCTCTAGCTCTAAAAATTGGGGTAGAGGTTTGCCAGGTAATTGGGACATTAATTATGGTTTCATTTTAGCATAGAGGAAGTCACTCAGCCTCTCGGGGCCTCAGTTTCCTAATCTGTAAAATGAGGGGGTTGGACCAGAGGTGGGGAATCTACATGAAGACCCTCTAGGTCCTCAGGTGTGGCCCTTTGACTGAATCAGTTAGGATACCAACATGACATGTGGCCTTGAGCCCAAAGGTTCCCTACCCCTGGACTAGATACCTCTGAGGTTTCATTTGACTCAAAAACTTCTGAAATAAAACATGTATAAAACGTCTCCATGCATGATATTTTAATGCCTATATACATATGACAGTGGACTTGAAGTCACAAGTCCTATTTAAAGCTGACCTGTTCAGAGGGTTCACAGGTACATAACATCCTCTTCCTTGCATTATGGAACACTTGCTGTTTTTTTCATGTGTTTTTCTGCTATACCTAGTGAAAGTAGCAGGGCCATGAAATTAATTTGTCACCCTAGTGCCAGCTTCATTCTCTAGGCTTATGGGCTGAGGTTTTAAAAAACATGTGTTTTTCATCTGTGTGTTAATTCCTTCTCTTTACCCTTTCTCAACAATCTTCTTTTCTCCTGAAACTTAATTTATAGTAATTGCTTTTAGGTTTGGCAACACCTGCCAGGCCATCACTTTCTCCAATAAGCCACGCCCAACTCAGGAGTTTCCAGGCTTTAAACGGAAAGGACTGTTTAGATTGTATAGGGACTTTCTTATGACTTGAGAGGGTGTGTGTGTGTGTGTGTGTGTGTGTGTGTGTGCTAAACTTAAATGAGAATTTTGTCTCTTTTGAAATTCGTTATAGTTGGCTCACTAGCCTAAGCTGCTAGAAAAAAGAATTTGGGAAATTGCATTCTTTGCCTTAATTCAGCCTTAATTCTTTAGCTGGTCCTGTGATGGGGGAGGGTGTTTTCAGGTGTTTTCAGATTGGTCCCTCACTCCATTTGGGTCATGGTTTCTAGGTGGTAAGCAGGTTAAGAATTGCAGGGTTGGGCCCTTGCATGAAAAGTGTTTGCTTTGAGTGGAATATGGGATTAAACCTGCGAAGGCATAATTGAAATTTGGGTTTAAGGCATCTAATGAGATCTTTTTGGGTTGTATTTTGTAGCTGAGTTATAAGGTAAATGAAGAAGCTTCACTAATATGGGTGTGAAAAGTTAAAAATAGCTTTAATTTGAACTTGGGCTTTGTAAATGGAAGCTATGCAGATAACTTATGTTCTCTTCCCACTTACACATTTATTCACAATGTAGCCATATGCCATTCATTTACTTTCTCTGTAGTTTGCTGTAGTCACTAACATGCTCACTGGACTTGGAGTCAGAAGAGGCCTGCATTTGAATCCTGTTTATTATACTTATTAGCTATGTGACCATGGGCAAGTGACTTCTCTGAACCCTCAGTCTGCTCATCTGTAAAATGGGTATATGTCTAGCACCTATTTTACATGGCTATTGGGAAGATCAAATGAGATGATGGATACTGAGTCAACAAGCATTTTTTAACCACTTTTTATATGTCAGACCCTGTGTCATAGGGATACAGTGAAAGTAAAAGCAGTGCCTGCTCTCAATGAGCTTACATTCTAGTGGGGGAGACAATATGTAAACAACCATATACAAACAGTTATATATAGCCTAAATTGGAGGTAATCTCAGAGGGAAGATGCTAGCATTAAGGGAGACCTTGCAAAAGCTGGAATTTTATCTGAGTCTTGAAGGAAGCCAGGGAAGCCAGAAGGCAAACTTTATGAATCTCAAAGCACTATAGAAAATCTAGCTATTATTTAAAATTTTTTTAAATTAATTTTTTTTCAAAGGAAGATACACTTATCTTCTTCCCTCTCCAAAACTGGGAAGCAAAACAACCGAAACTCTTATTACAAAAATATATAGTCAAGCAAAACAAATTTCTGCACTGGCCATATTAAAAACAATCTCAATCTTCACTGTGAGTTCATGTTTCATTATGAGTTCACTAGCATTGTGGTTGGTCACTGTGTTGATCAGAGTTCCTAAGTCTTTCAAAGTTAATTGTCTCTAAAACATTGTTGTTATTGTAAAAATTGTTCTCCTGGTTCTGCTTACCTTACTTATCACTTCATGCAAGTCTTTCTAGGTTTCTCTGAAGCCACTTCCTATTATTTTTAGCAGTAACGTTAGTGCTTCTATTTATGAAATGGAGTCAGTGTATGTATTGGTACTCCTTGATTTTGGACGATCACTTTCTCTTCCTGGGCCTCCTTTTCTTCATTTGTGAAAGGAAGCTGGTAGGGGTAATGATCTCATGGAATGTTAGAGTTAAAAGAAACCTTAGAGATTATGCATCTGCTATTAATCTGTGGGATTCAGAGGGCTAAAATTTAAATTTTCTCCTTTTCCCATGAATTTGCTTTTCCTAAAGTACAGTGGGCTTGACAAGTATCATAGAATGGAGTGTGTGTGTGTGTGTGTGTGTGTGTTGGAGTCAACTCAAATGGCTTTGAGAAAGTTAATTATTAAATTTTCAGTATGAACACTTGCATTTCAGAAATCAGCAAATGCTACAAATCAGGGCTTAATTTATTTTTTTTTTGATTGTCTAGACTTAGGAAAGTGATGGAGAAAATTGTTGACAATGCAGATTATACTTTGTGTTTGTGCTGAAAAAAAAGTGTAAAAAAAATGACATGCATACATTTTTCTTTTCCTGCAGAGCTGATTGTTAAACATTTACCAGCATACTCTGCATGGATTTTCAAGGAACTATGTAAGGGAGTCACTCAAGCCAGCTTTCCTAACTTTATTTAATCAGGGGCAATGGTAGGAAGTGAGCAATATTAAATATGGAGAGACTTATGACTTGAGGAGGTTTCAGGGGTTAGGGAAATCTCTGGAGCCCAAAGAAACTAATTTGTGGCAACCACCAAGGTGGGTAATTGGAAGGGTATTGAAAAAGCCCAGGCAGAAGAAATGCCAGGGAGGATCTTATCTCCCTTCTTAGGAGTGTTGCTGCCCTTTTTTGCTTGGAGTTTCCCTACTCTCTTGGAATTCAGAGAAATGCCAGCCCAGACTAAAAGCAAAACTGATCCCACCCCTACAATTGCAAGTTACAGAGAGCAGTCAACTTCCGCTTTGAATTTATTGTTCTCATTCAGTCAACAGTCAATAAGCATTTCTTAAGCTCCTGCTATGTGCCAGGTACAATGCACTTCTCATGCTGAAGGATTGTTTTACGAAGAAATTCTTTTCCTACCTTGCACCTGCTTTTTGTCTGATATTTAAATTGGGTGGCTGAAGTGAGTCTATTTTCCTTCCATATTTACTTCAATGGTACTGCCTTACCAGAACTTTAGCAAATAGTTATTCTATACTGTGCAAATAGAAACACTGTGCAAAGGGCAAGGACCCAGGGATGGTTCCAAAAGGTCTGCCATGTCTGTTTGGAGGCTTTCTCTAATCCTGCTAATTGGCTTGTTCTTCAGTCCCCTCCTTCTGCTCCCTCAGTCCTTCAGATAATTCGGGGTATTAACTAGAACCAAATTCAAGATGAAACTGAACGTATTGTCCTGCTCAGAATCTGGTTTGCCAAATTTTGGCAGCTGCCTCCCCAATTTAGAACTTTTTCTAGGTATTTAGAAACTCTTTCTTGAGCAGCATGGAAATAAGAGCTTAGTAGTATAGCTATGTCCTTTGCATTTAAAGCTGCTACTTGTGTCATGTGTTAAAGCTGTTATTAGGATGGGACAGTCAAAGCTTGACCCAGGCTGATAACATCTAAAAGGTGCCGATTGTACCATTATGAGATGTCTTTTCTACCCCAGCTGATATAATACTAGTGAGTTTCTCCTTACCCTCTAAGATGGCAGCCTTATCCTGGAGGTACTTTTTCCCTGACCTTTCCAGCAGTAGTCAGTCCTTCAACAGGGAAAGAACCTTATGGTTTTCCCATTGTATACTTCCTTTCTTCTGGTGATTGCACCCCCTGAGCTCCCCTGCCTCTCACTATTCCCCTTTGCCTCAGGCACAAAGAATCCAAGGAGGCTTTAGCTGTGTGTGGCTTCCTGTGTAGGAATTATGAGCTGGTCCTTATTTGAGGTCTGCTTAGCTATTTGATCTAATCCAGTACTGGGGAGAATAACTAAGCTCATAAGTACTGACTTGAGTGTGTTTTATTCTACAATAGTCCAGTGTTTGTGTAAGAATCTGTCTCCCGGGGGTAGAGAAAACTTGTCAAGCAATGGTAAATCTTCTCCCTGTCATTGTGAACATAGTATCATCTGTACAGGATTGACTAGGAAAATTCCCATGATAATAGACAACTAAAGTGTCTAGGAGTGGCAGGCTACTATTATTTCCTTCTTCTCTTGCTTATCTTCCTTAAAGTCAACAGTTAGTCAACAACTATTTTCTAAATATTTATTCAGTGCCAGGCACTGTGCTAAGGTCTGGAGGCATGAAGAAAGGCAAAAACATGGTCCTTGTCCTCAGGAGGGGAGGCAAACTGCCAAAAATTGTACAAAAAAGATAAACCAAGTTCCTTTAACCCAGTTTACACTCCTTTGCCCCAAATACTACAAATTGGTTGACTGATCATTAAGCAACTTTGGAGTTTATATGGCGTATGTTGTGGGGTATATAGGTCCTAGTATACAGGAATGTGCTTGATGTATTCAGGAAAGGAGGGTGTCTCTTGAGGCAGTTATCTACTTTGAGAAACACATAGAAGAAGAGGAAGATGGAAAGTGAAGATTTACAAGAAGTCAGAAAGCCTTCAACAACTCTGTGGCATCCATAGAGGAGATCTTGAATGAAATGGAAAGAGAAATAGGAGATAAAGACTGGATCTGTGATTTCACTGGTATAGGGAATGTTCAGGTGAGGAAACTCCTACTATGAGTACAGATGGACAGCTTCTCTGTCACTTCTAGTCTTTAAATAGAATTGTGCAGAATACTGAGAGGTTGTGACTTCCCCAGGGGCACAAAGCCAGTATCTTTCAAAAACAGCACTTGAATCTCAAGTCTTCTTGTCTTCCTGGACGGTTCTGTAGTCATTACATCATGCTGCTCTGGTTCCTTAATTGCACGCATTATAAGATGGAGCAGTCTGGTTCTGGCAGTCACTTGTGTCCTAATTCCAGAATATCCCCAATTTCTATATCCCCAAAATATGAAACTCAGGTTGGTACAGTATTTGCTGTTTACTCTTGACCAATTTTACTTTGCAAGCTGGGTGCCCTAAGGTTGTACATATTTGTTTTTGACCAAGCAGTATACATAAGTTATCGGCTGGTTCAGCATAGCCCTTTGCTTTCTCCATCAGGCTCTTGGCAACTGTGGTTCTGAGTTTTGCTAACTTTAAAAGGTTGCAGATAAAAGACACATGGAGGCAGTGTGTTCAAATAGCAGTCCTTGATGGATGAGGTGGGAAGGGGTGGTCTTATCTTTACGACTAACTAGCGTTGTACTACTAGTAACTGACTTAAACTCTTTGCCTCAGAAATATACAGTAAACATTTACAAAAACATCCTACATTTTGACTGAATATTTCATTGTTGGGAATATACCTTGAGAATATTATGAAAAGCACACAAAAAAGAGCTCTTATTTTTTCATAGCACTGTTTGTAGCTTCAAAAAGCTACAAGCCACCTAACTATCCAATGACAGGAATAGGTAAATTGGTTACATTCAATCAATCCATTTATTAAGCAGCTTTTATGTGCCAGGTACCCTGCTAGGTGCTGGAGATATAAATACAAGGAATAAAACAGTACCTACTTTCAAAGAGCTTACACTTTTTTCTTTAATTTTGTTTATCATGAATTTAACAAATGCCAAATAAAATGAGCATTTATTGTCCATATTATAGAACAGGAAAGGATGGTGCGTGAAACTATTAGTCTCTATTATAGAGAGCTTGCTCTTTGAGTACATAATTTCAACATTTAACTTTCAAAGCTGTCCTGTTTGTCTCTTAATTCCTTCTGTTCTCTTCTCATTTTTTGGGTGAGGGGGATGACACTATCCCTACCCCTATCACTTTCTCCCTTCTCTCCCCATTGGAAAAAAAGCAAAGCAAAATGCTTGTAATAAATAAGCAAAACAAATGACTACATCAATGACATCCACAAATGTTTGTTTCGTTCTGCTTCTTCAGTCTATCATCTCTTTGAGGAGGTAGGTAGCATGCTGGAATCATGGTTGGTCATTACATTGACCAAAGTTCCTAAGTTTTTTGAAATTGTTTTCTTTTTTCATTGTTGTTATTACAGAAATTTTCTCCCTCATTCTGCATTCTTCCATTCTGTATCAGTTCATATAAGTACAGAGTCTCAGTTTCCAGTTCTTTGCCACTACAAAAAACTGCTATATTTTTGTACGAGCCCTTTTCTTCTTTGATCTCTTTGAGTTATAATAGTGTTGTTCACAGTGAGGAGGGTCGAAGAAATGTGAAGTATAGTGACTTTTGGGCATAGTTCCAAATTAATTTCTGGAATAATGGGATCAATGTACCATTCTATCAACAGTACATTAATGGGCCTATTTTTCCATACATTTGTTGTCTTCTTATTTTTGTCATCTTTTAAAAGCTGATGGGTGTGAGATAGGACCTCAGAGTTGATTTAATTCACATTTTCTTGAATTATTAGTGACTTTGGGCATTTTTATATGTTTATAAGTTGCTTGGATTATTCATTAGGAAACTGTTCATATCCTTTGATCATTAATCAGTTGAGGAAATGACTCCTTTTCTTTTGAAGAAATTCCTTATATATCTTGGAAATGAGATGGGTGCATTGGAGCTAGTTTGTACTGTCTCGAGAGCTGATTTCTACATTTTCAGTGTGTGCCTTTATACCTCAGAAGTTGGCAATGCTACAATCAGGACTTGATTTATTATGTTGATTGTCTAGAGCTAAGAAAGTGATGGAGGAAAATATTGATAATGCAAATTAAAAATATGTTTTGTGTTTTCAGAGAGCTAGTAGCTAAATATTTACAGCACATTTCTGCCCTTAGCAGAGAAATATTCTACAAATCTTCCCAATCACCCCTCCTCTAGTGAACTGTTTCCATTCTCTAATTTTTTGCTGCATTAATTTTGTTTGTGCAAAACATTTTACATTTTTTGAAATCAAAATAGTGCATTTTATCATTGATAATCTTCATTATTCCTTGTTTGGTAATGAATCCCTTCTCTATCCATAGATTTAAAAGGTAATTTCTTTTTGCTTCTTTAATTTATGCCGTGATTTTTAAAAATCCAAGTCATGTGTCTATTTGGAGCTTATTTTGGTATATAGTGTGAGGTGCTGGAAAAGTCTAATTTCTGCCAGACTGCTTTCCAATAGTGTGTTTTTTTGTAAGGAGTCCTTATCCAGGAACTTACATTCTAACATTAATGTAATGGGATGTAGCTAATTAATTAAAATGTAATTAAGACTGAAAAGTATGAGGATAAAGAAATCTGGAAAGACCTTTATAAAATAATGGAGAGTGGAAAAAAGCAGAACCAGAGCAGAATATGAACTAACCACATCTACATATGAGAAGAAAAGTATATAAAATGAATGGACAAACAAAGGATCATGGTATATGTGGTAGAAAGTGTGGTAGATCTAGAGTTAGAGGACCCGGGGTTCAAGTTTTGACCTTTGTGAAGCCGATCAAGCCACTTAACCTTTTGGGGCTTCATTTGTACAATGAGGGCATTGGGGTAGATGATCTCTAAGGTCCCTTCCAGTTCTAAACCTTTGATCTTATCATCCAGATGGGCATAAGGACTGATTGAAAAGTTATGGCATTTTGTATATTGGAACTTAATTAGAATATAAATAGTTTCAAAGTTTTGTTGTATTTATATTCAGTATTAAATTTGTGACAATGTGAAGGTGAGTTTTGGTTTGGGAAAGGTTATTATTGCCCCCAGTGAAAGGTAAATGTTTGCTGTTATCTTCTGTGTTGTTGATAAAGTTGTTGAGAGAAAAAGGTGATTTGTAAATGTAGAAAGAGTTCTAGACTTGAAATCAGAGAACCTGACTTCAAATTCTGACATTGCCACTTCTTAGATGCCATTCCATCCTTTCTTAAGATTTATGTCCATTTGTTTCCTCTCCCATCATTTCTAGAATTTTTACTTCATTCAGTGTAGACCTATAGGAAGGCTGAATGCCTCCTAGCAAGCAAATCAAAATGAACTTCTCCAGTCAGTCCTATATTTTGACAGCATGTAACGCTGTCTTTTTAAAAAGTTTGCTCTACTCCCACTCTCTATCATATGTCTTTCCCTGTATCTTATTGCCTAAGTCCCTCAGTCACCCTCTTCTACACTGATGCCCCATGAAATTTTTATTTTTGCTTTTTTGCTATTGGATTGTTTCTTTATTAAATGTATGCACATGTCTCACCTGCAAAAAAAAAAAAAAGAAAAAGAAAAAAATACCCTTGGGCGAGTCACTTAACTTCCTTGGGTCTCAGTTTCCTCATCTGTAAAACAAATAGGTTGAATTAGATGACCTCTAAGACCCCCTACCAGCTTTAATTCAGCTAATGGCAATTGTTTGTTCATATTGAACTTTTCACCCTGGCAAACAGAATTGTTGCAGACTTTTTCTTTCATTCCACCTATACCGTAGGGTGGGGGAGGTAAGTGTCCTTACCCTAACTTAATAGACTGGGGAGATTTTTCATAGAGTAGTAATGAAACTGGCAGAAACTAAGACTTTTGCTCTCAGTTTAGTCTCCTGACCCTCCCCCTGTTACTTTTCATATTCCATATCAAAGACTTCAGCATCCTTTCAAGTTTGCATAGCTTGGGCTCGGATCAACCAGGGTTGTGCACACCTATTAATATTAAAGGTAAGGGCTTCCTAAGTACATTTTCCTCTTCTCCCCTCCCCATCAAGCTCTTCTAGGAAGAAGTGGGTAGGCAAGAGCCAGTATGGAAAGAAAATGACTTCCCTACTTGATTCCAGTTTATTTCACATGTAGGTTCTTTTTGGGCGCATTCCTTACTGGTCACTAGAAGCGAAGTTCAAACCTCGATGGATTCATTACAGAATTTTCCTAATTTTTACAGAGTTTCAGTTTCAGGGGCAGACTAAAATCTACTACTGGATCCCACTTTACAGTGTTACAAAAAAACAACCCCAAACCCAACCCCAAACTAGAAGAGGACAAGCTCTGGGACTTACATTTTTCTTTGTTTTAGCTGAATTCAAAATTTTAGGTTGATTGTGCTGAAGTAAACATTTGAAATAACCCTGATTATATGTGGAACCCTGCACTACCATTCTGAAACCTGTCAGTTTACTTACATAAGGTACATGAAAAAAGCCAAATTAAAAAAAATAAAATGGTAGAAATAAACAGGGGATTTTTTTTCAAATAATATTTTGTTAGTCAGCCAGACACAGCATTAAGCACTAAGGGTACAAAGAAAGGCAAAAAACTGACCCTGCTCTCAAGGAGATCACAGTCCAACAGGAGAGACAGTGTTCACAACTATGTATATACAAGATATACACAGGACAAATAGGAGACAGTCAACAAGGGAAGGCACCTGTATTAAGGGAGATCAGAAAAGGCTTCTCTTAGAAGATGGGATTTTAGTCGGGATTTGAAGGAAGCCTGGGAAGCCAAGAGGCAGAGATGAGGAGGGGCAGTATTCCAGGCATGGGGAATAGTGAAAATTCCCAGAGTCTGGAAATAGAGTGTATTGTTTGAAGAATAGCAAGAAGGTCAATATCCCTGGATTACAGAGTATGTGAGGTGTAAGGTGTTAAGAAGAATGGAGGTGTAGGAGGGGGCCAGGTTGTGAAGGGCTTTGAATGCCAAACAGGCTTTTTTATTTGATCCTGGAGGTGATAGGGAGCCACTGAAGTTTATTGAATGGGGAAAGGGGGGGTTGATATGTTCAGATCTATGCTTTAGGAAGATTAATTTGGATAGCTGAGTATAGGATATTTGATGGTGGGCCTAAACAAATGATCAAAAGCAATTGAATCTCCTCTATTTTTTTTTTTTTTTACAATGAATAAATGGAAGATAATCTTAGTCTTCTAGGAAATGATGTAAAAATGAATTTTCTTTGAAAAATTGCAAAAGCGACACGGTGCAGTTGAAAACAATGTTGGATTTAGTCAGGACTTGGGTTCAAATTCTGATAGATCCTACTTGAACAGTCATTTCACCTAAGAAGGGTTTTAGCTTCTTTAATTATAAAATGGGAGGGGGATTGATTAAATGAAATCTAGGATACCTTCCAGCCTTAAGTTCATTACAGCTCTATGTCCCGGGTAATTTAGTAATGTGCGCTTTTATGAACTTGTGACCCGTTTAGTAATTAAGCAATATCATTCTAGAAGCCAGCCATTCATTATATTAAAAAAAAAGTTGGGTTAAAAACATACATTCAAGCATTTTTAGAAACCTGTTCAGAAGACAGTAAAATTGGGCATGTCCGTGTGTGTGTGTGTGTGTGTGTGTGTGTGTGTGTTGAGAGAGAGAGAGAGAGAGAGAGAGAGAGAGAGAGAGAGAGAGAGAGAGAGAGAGAGAGAGAGAGATAAGTTTGTGGTGTTTTTATAATGACTGATAAGTGGCTTGTATTTTTTTCCAGGAATCTCAGGCAAAATATTAAAGGTCAAAGAAATGTGTAACAAAAGAATGTGTAATGTTTATTACTAAATTCTATAACAAGCTGAAATCTTTAGAAGTATGTATTAGAGTCTGCTCTATAGGTGTTCACTTAAGGTTGAGAAGGCAGAAGGGTGAGGGAAATATAACTCATGGCTTATTTCTACTCATTTCAGGAAGGACAAAAAAATTCAGGTTTACTAGGGGAAATTGGATTTTGGTTTTCCCTCATCCCGCAGACCTGTTCATTATTTCAGAGTGAGGTTTACAGCTTCCAGTCCAGATCTAGCAGTTTAAGCATATAATTCCCACACTTTGTGCAAGTACAGCCATTTTAGTATAGGGCTTTGATACTGTCCCCTCCTTATGGATAAAGAAATATAGAAGCCTTGAGAACCACTGTGAGCAATAGTTATACCAAAGCATATAGGTTTTGAGCCACTTTTTTCTTCTGCTGTGGAGGAATGTTTATATTCTTCTAGTTGCTTATTCATACTTCCTGTGTAAACAGAATATCTCCAGAGAAGTAGGGCCTGGCACTCTGTCCCAGATCTCCATTTAATGCTGGACTGTCCCTTAGGATTCCTAACCTTACTTCCCTGCTTCAACTCTTGATTTCTGGATCTCCAAAAAGGATAATATTCTCTTTGAAGAGGACTTGTAAGGATTAATTGCTATCTTCAACATTCTTTTAAAAGGGAATCCTACTCACTGGCTCTACTGTCTTCCAGGATGGTGCTAGTTATACCTGGTGGCAGGCTTGACAAATTGGAATGAATGATGAGTGGTTCCCTGATTGGCTGGTTTTATATGCACGGTTTTGGTGGTTCATCACACAGAATGCAAGGGTTCACACACACACACACACACACACACACACACACGCACACATACACACACCCTCCCACACTTATGTACATATACATATATGTGTTTGCATGTATATTACACACAGTGTATGTGTGTGTTGCCAATGTAGGTTATGTATGTCCACATGGGTATATGATAATAGATCTTCATATGAGTATTTTGCATATTGTACATTCTTCATTGGAAGAAGCAGTATTCGCATCCAAATTATCTTCCCCAGAGAAGTCAGTTTGTGACCATCTATGTCCTTGTAGTACCTGGAATTTTTTTTTCCTTTTAAACTTTTATAAATATACTTATTAGCTGAGGGTTGTAATCTACCACCTCTCAAAGAAGTCCCTTTACTAACTCATTTATATGTTAATTGTATGTGGTTTGGGGAGGGAAAGGATGTTACTTGTCTTAAAGATAAGCCTTCTCATCTCAATGAATTCTTTGTTAGGGTTGTTTAATAGAAGAAATGGAGACTGCAACCCACTTAACCAAAGGGATGCTGTTGTAAATAATGAGTTAAGCATCTGGGGATTCTAAGGAAAAGGCTGATTTATTATACAAATACTAAAACACTGAAAAGTTTTGTTTTAAGGGAAGACCAAGCAGTAGATTGCTTTATGGTTAATTAATAACATTCTGAGGTCTGCTGGCTTCATACAAGAGTTGTTGACAAAAAGTTGTTTGACTAAGTTGAGACTTTTTTGTGGGGGGGAGTGGGTAGGGGTGTAGGGTATGGTTATTCTTTCTGAACTCTAGGAATGATTTCAGTTAATAGGAGTTAATAAAGGTGGAATGCTAACCTTTGCAACCAAACCGTACTGAGAGTGGTTCATGAGTCAGCTGATCTTTTGGGCTGGTTTTGTTTAGATGCCCTATCTACAGCATTTGCATCGGATATTAACACCTCTCAGGCTTTTGGTTCTCTGTCCCAACCACCTAGTCTCAGGAACTTAGCATCTTTAGTGATAAAGATCTTTTTTTAATTTCCCCCAGCAAAATTAACTTAACATGCCAATCAGGGAAATGCTAACTTCTCACTATGTCTGAGAAGAGAGTGACAAGTCACATAGCTTGAGGTCTGTAGCTGGTGTTCTGGGCATGGGTGCACATACACAAAAGGAGAGATTCTAATCCCAAGGGGACTGATCCTGGAGAAAGGTTGAACCTCTGCAGGTTTGTGGGCCATGTGTCAAATAGTAGAGCTGAGGTGAGCTAATTTGGGTGGCTAGGTTATTGGGCTCTAAAGTGGAGGTATCTAGGTGGAATAGTGGTTAGAGAGCTGGAGATGAAGTCGGGAAGACCTGACTTCAAATTTCAGACATTGACCAGCTAGTGTAAGCCTGGGTGGGTCACTTAACCTTTGCCTGCCCCAGTATCTTGATTTTTGTAAAATGAGGAATAGATTAGTAGATTATTTTAGTAGATATATTTAATGATGTGGCTAACAGTAGCACCTACCTCACTAGGTTGTAGCGAGGATTGAATGAGACAACATATATAATTGTTGTTCAGTCCTTTCAGTCAGGTCTGACTCTTCATGACCCCATTGGGGTTTTTTTTTGGCAAAGATACTAGAGTGCTTTGCCATTTCCTTCTCCAGTTCATTTTACAGATGGGGAAACTGAGAAAAGCAGGGTTAAGTGACTTGCTCAGGGTCACCCAGCTGGCAAGTGTTTAGGCCAGATTTGAACTCATGAAAATGAGTCTTCCTGATTCCAGGCCCAGCACTCTATCCACTGTGCCACCTAGCTACCTAAATGTATGTAAAGTGCTTTGCAAATCTTAAAGCACCCTATAAATGCTAGTTATTGTAGTATTTACAAAGATATTTGTAACTGATGAGTTAAGGGAAGAAAATGCTGCTGATGTGGCCATGAAATAAGAGCCACTGTAAGGGATAGATGGCTAGAGGCTGGGAGTCAAGTAATCTGTATTTAAGCTTATAATGCCTGGGTCAGTGTCATACATATCATGGCATTTGATAAAAATTATTTGATGATAGTGGGACATGGATTTGCCGTTGAACTTATCTTGTACAACCTAATTAAAAAAAAAGCTTTCCTTTTCTGTGCTGGTTTCCTTGTAAGTAAAACTTTGCAGTGATTCCATCAGAATGAATGAGATCGTATCTACTAAAAACCACCCTGAGTGTGTTGTAGATAAGTATTATAGGAGAATTAGCTATTTTTATGTATTGTGTTTAGATGAGAATAACTATGTATCGATAATGCCAGCCTATGTTGATGCAGCGCTCTGTGGTTCTATACATGCTTTATTTCCATTGTCTCCCCTGATCCAGCATGGCACAGGGGAAAGAGCCCTTGATCTCAGGTCAGAGGACCTGGGTTCAAATGCAGCTTCTGATAGAATCTGGATGACACAGTGGATAGTGGAGTCAGGAAGTTGTTGTTTGGTCATACCTTACTCTTTATGACTGTATTTGGGGTTTTCTTGGCAAGGATATAGAAGACCTGAGTTCAAATCCTGCCTGAGACCCTCACTAACAGTGTGACCCTAAGTAAGTCACATCATCTGTTTGCCTCATTTTCCTCATATGTAAAATGAGGGGGGTTGGACTTTATGGCCTTTGAGGTCCTTCCCAGCCCTGGATCTTTGTGATTCTCATACTAACCCTGGGAGTTAGGTAATACAAATGTTACTATCCCCATTTGACAGAGGAGAAACCCAAGGCTCAAGAGAGGCTGGGACTTAATTTTATGGAAGTAGTTGGTGATGTCAGAGCTGGGGCTTGAGGCCAGGTGTTCTGAATCCGAGGGCAATTTTCTTCCCACCCTAGTACAATGGACATTTTTTTTTTTTGGTTTGGACCCGTGACTCCATCAGTGTAAGGAACCTTTGCTGAGGAACCTCTCTATCAGTGCAGATCAAATATGTTTTATAGAGTTACCAGGGGGATTAGGAAGTTAAGTGACTTGGCCAAGGTAAAAGAACTAGTATGTTTCAGAATCTGGATTTGAAAAGGAGTCCTCTTGACTCTGAGACTGACCTTCTATCCACTATGCCATGTGCCTTTTACCATAATGTAGATAAACACCTATGTATGTGGGTGTGTTGTTGACCAGGTATTTATGTAGTTGTATGTGTGGAGAGAGAGAACAAACTCACCTGTAACATTCAGGGTTTGTACATTTGTATGTTAACACTGGAGCCTGTCTTTTACAGCCATTTAAGTCACTTGAGATTAAATTTCCTCTTGAGATGTTTGGTGACTTCTAGCCTTTCCACGGACATAAGCAGGATGATTCTTGGTGAGCTCATGGGAATCTATTGATGGTTAACCCAGTTCTCCCATGGTCCAGTTACTACTTGGCAGATACTTCTGGAGATTCTTTAACTTGTTGGCATAATGATGGGGGGCAGGGGGTGGGGATGCATTTCCTGATTCACTACAACATTCTGGATCAAAGGGACTTAGTGGTTCCTGTAAACCCTAGTGAGATCAGATGAGACTTGGATTTGTTCTAGTTTTAATTCCTTTCCCAACTACCCACTAAATTTCATTCCTTTTCTGGATACACTGGATACACTGGAATATTAAGGTTTTTTTTTCTTTCCTGCAGGGAAGGAAGCCAGACTCTCTTTCCATATGATACCTGGAATAGGTGTATAATATGATCCCTTCTATGCATCAAAGGGCACTTGCACTCCCTATAATAGAACACACCCTGGCTCCTGCCATGAGGGTGCTCTAGTGGTCGATTCTGCTATTTCTACTCTAGCTAAATGTGGCCGAGAAAGGAAATTAGGGTCCTCTCCAAGGATAAAAGCTTCTTGGATGCTATACATCTGATTCACTCCTACCATTTAGAAGGTTTGTAGACTTAGAGCCAGAACAGGCTATTGTATAATAGCCAGCATTTATATTGTACTTGAAGGCTTGCAAAGCACTTTACACACGTTGTTTCATTTGATCCTCACAACAGCCCTGGGAGGTAAGTGCTATTATTATTCCCATTCTACAGATGAGAAAATAGAGGCAGGCGGAAATAAAATGTCTTTCTGACTCCCAGTCTAGCATTCTATCTGTTGTGCCACTCCACCGCCTCATTTAGTGACCATTTAGTCCAACTTCCTCATTTTACAGCTGAATAAATAGGCTCAGTACCCACAGGCCTTGATTTTAAATGCAATTTCAAAGCATCTTGATTTGGCAAGTCATCTAGAGATAGTGCTTTGTGTTCTGCATGCAGTAGGCACTCTCTAAATGCTTATTTTTAGGCCATTCTTTCAGACCTTTTGCTTAGACCTGAATGAGATCTTGAGAGAATATTTACTTCTCAGGCAGGTTGTATGGGATATCCAGGGAGGACTAGCACATCTGATGTGGGTCGCTGAGCCCTTTTCAGGGCTGCTCATCCACCTTTGGTGTCCACCTGGCCCTCTCACCAGTGGCTCCCAGAAGCTGTAGCATGCACAGTGTCCACACACCAATAAACCATTTCTGTAGACAGGCTGAGGTTAAACCATATTGAGGGTAACTGACGGGCCTCAAACACATTGGTGAGTTAGGGGGGTGCCCACCCCAAGCATGTGAAGACTCTTCCTGGTGGAATGGGTATATGAGAATAATTTGTTCCCATGGTCATAAAGGTGGCTGAAGCAGGCACTGTGGACTGCTTAGAGCTTGGTCAGATATCAAGATGTCAAGGTCATCCACTGCATCCTGGGCTATCACCAGTCATCTTGACTTTTGTCTTACTGCAGGACTTCGATGACTCGAGAAGAGTGAGTGAGACTGATGACTTTGTGCAGTTCTGCCTCACTTAAATCCAATGCACACATGAATCAAGACATCACCCATGACATCATTGGTCCTCTTTGAAATTGAAGGACAGACAACAACAATAACAACAACAACTCAGGCAGAAGTGACAAACTTTAGTACACAAAACAGATTAGTACAAAGTCAGTAATGATAGGGTTATGTGAACTGATTTGTTTTAGTTCAAAGTGGTTTTATTCAGAAAGGAGTGTGTCTTCTTTTGTTACAAAATATCACCTGTTCCTCTCTTCCCCAAAGTGGACATTCTACCATAGCTATTGGCTCCTTTCTGCACATGTGACCCATTATGGCACATGGTGCCCAAATATCTCATTATTATCTAGCTGTTTCATGTATGCATGTCTTTTTTTCCCCAACTAGATTGCAAGCTCTTTATGGCTAGGGAATATGCATTATATTATTTTTGTTTATCTGAGCACAGTAGATGCTTAATAAATACTTCCTAAAATTATTTGTACTGAGCCCAGTGCTATGGCTACAGCTGTCCCCCCTCTGCCTGGGTTCCCTTCCTGGGTAATCCTAGCACCTGATATCCCTTTGCCAATCAGGGGGCTTATTTCATTGCTTCTTATAGCCTTCTGGCTATGATTAGGTGAGAGCTATTCCCACATAGCAGGCAGTATAAAGCAGAGTTAAGTGAGCCAATAGCTTTTGCTTTGAGATCAGGGCTCCCTTCTGGTATTCACTGGGTACTAATCTTGTCTTCCCTGATTCTATCTGGCCTTTCAAACTCTTGATTCTGGCTATCTAGGCCTATGGGACCTATTTGCCCCTCTCTGCCTTAATAGACTTCTCTGGACTTGACTTCCTACCTACATAAACCTGTAATACCTGCAAGCGTTCACTTAGCTGGCTAGATTTCTGGTGTTGGCGCTTTTAGGCCTCTGAACAATTTGTACACAGGAACAAAGTCCCTTTCCTCACACCTCCATCTATTTCTGCTGGCTATTTCTGATTTATAGTCTAACTTTCATTCAATGCAGGGCTCTTTTCTTAGTTAAGGCTAAGCTCAGCTCCCGCTCAGAACCATACAACCTCCCCCTTCAAAGGCCAGACTGGCCTGTGGTGCTGGATGGAACCTTATAATGAACTTCTTTCTATTTCTCTGTCTCCCACTTTGCCTCAAATGATTAAATCTTTTCTTCTGTCTCTGTGAAAATATTCTTGATTGCCATATAAGATAATTATGAATCTGTCTTTCTTCCAAACCATTTGTTAAAAAAAAGAATAACACTGGGATGGTGATGGTGGGTGTGTGGAATTAGGGCTTTTGACCCTGGTTAGGATTATAATGGACTTTGTGTTAAGGTTGAGTACTTGGGGGTAGAGACTGAACAGCTGGATTTTAGAAATTGCTTTTTTTCTAGAGAAAAAACAGTATCCCCTGTACTCCCTCCCTTCCATATGACTTCCACCCCCCTCAGGTTAGACTAACCACTCTTTGTATTCACATGAGCATTTCCTGGGATTTAAAAGTGCTGCCGAATCCCTCACTACTCCCACATGTACTTCTTTTGGATTGGGGTGGGGGGAATCACGCTATATCCAGGCTGGTCAGAGTTTTATAGTAGACTAAGATTACATTGATTCTGTTTATTTTACCACTCTTAGTGAGATTTTATACTTTGTAGAATCTCGGTAGATTCATTAAAATTGTCATAAATAACTTCTTTGGAGGATAATTAGATTTTAAAGATAATCCATCCTGAATTGAAGGTCAATGGCCATTTCCAGTTCTTCCGGTTGATAATTAACAACAACAACAACAACAAAAACCTCCCTCCTCTATTTGATTGAATTTAGAGATTTTCTCTCATGAGATGTAAGCTCCTTGAGGACAGGGACTATGTTTTGCTTTTTTTTCCTCCCTATATTCTCACTGCTAAGCTCAGTGCCCAGAACATAGCAAGCACTAAATATATGCTTGTTGATTGAGAGAGAAGTGTGTGAACTTTTTGTTGAAGGCCTGATATCACTAAGGTTACTGATTTTCCCGTTATGCTGAGAATATCCAAAATTTTAATCATTTACTCATTCATTTCATTGGTGTAATTACTGGAAATTAACCCCCTCTTTTTTATTATGATAATAGCAGGGAAATGTGATGTCAAAAGGATCTCTTGGTCTAACCTCCGACTGTAACTCAAATCGTGGTTCCTGTAGTTTAAATTGTGAGCAAGTGTGTAAGTAACAGAGGCATATTTGGTATTCAGGAAATCTTGACCCCCCCCCCCTTTTTAAGGTATGATAATACCAAGGGAAATGTGATGTCAAAAGGATCTCTTGATCTAACCTTCAACTGTAACTCAAATTGTGAATCCTGTAGTTTAAAATTGTGAACAACTGTAAGTAACACAGAGACCTATTTGCTCTTATGTTCCTGCACTTTTTATAAATAGGAACTGAATCTTTCGAAGAACTCAGCTGAGCTTGTTAGCTTTGGCTTAGTCACTACTTCCTGATTCCCAACCAAGAAGTTTGAAACAACAATCTTTACAGTGACACTCTATTCTTCCTAGGAAGTCTAGACTTTTTTTTTTTTGGTGAGGAAATTTGGGGTTAAGTGACTTGCCCAGGGTCACACAGCTAATGAGTGTTATGTGTCTGAGGCCAGATTTGAACCCAGGTCCTCTTGACTCCAGGGCTGGTGCTCTATCCACTGCACCACCTAGCTGCCCCTAGACATTTCACAGTTGTATTTTGCAAGAGCTCTATGGAACTCATATATAGCAAAAGATTACCATAGGATCATAGGTTTAGAGCTCGGAGGGACCTCAGAGGTCATTTAGTCCAACCCCCTCATTTTACAAAAGAGGAAACTGAGGCTTAGAGAAGTAACTAGCATCATACAGGTAGCCCATGGCAGGGCTAGACTTGGAATGAGGACTGAGATTTGAACCTAGCTTCTCTATTTCTAAAATCCAACCTGCTTTCTCCTTTACCACTCTTCGGGAAGGACTGTTAGAGATCATCGATCCCAAATCCCTAACTTTACAGATGAAGAAACTGAGGTAGAGATGAGGTAGAGATGTATAGTTTGGGAAAACAGAGGCTTAAAATAAAAATAATGAATAATACATTGGGGCATTGGATATATTGAATCTCCTAGTTCTGATGTCTGACATATATCCTTTCTTGCTGGACATTTGAGATATGGCGAAACTACCTGTGGAAATAGTAATAGAAGCTTGGAGCTAGAAGAAACCTCAGAGGACATTTAGTTTTACTTTAAATTTACATGTGAAGAAACTGAAACTCAGAGAATGACTGACCATGTCTTGCCATTCTCTTCCTTTGGAAAAGTAACCTTTAAATGTAGCCTTTTAACACTTGAAGTCTGGACAAGGCAACTCAGTTGCTTAGAGATAATAAAGTCAATATTATTATCCCAATATGCGTTATCCTGTTATGGAGTAAAACTCTTGCTCCATCATGGTATCAGGCTAAATATCCTTGACTATTTATTATATTAGCTTCCTAAGTCTCCCTGCTTCTACTCTTTCCCCTCTCATGTTCTATACAGCTGCCGAACTGATATACCTAAAGCACCAGTCTGATGGTGTCACTTCCCTACTCAAGAAATGTCAGGGGTTCCATATTATTAAAAGCCCAGCACATTCTGCTTCTGCTACTCTTTACCTGTGTGATGTTGGCCAAGTCACTTAAACTCTCTGGGCCTCAGTTTCCTCATTTTTAAAATGAGGGGGATAGGGGAGGGCAGACTGGGGGAAGGGCTGTTCGGGGTGCATGCCATCTTGGGGTGGGGGGGCAATATGGGGTGAAAGTGTGGAGTTCAGGATCTTGTGGAGGTGAATGTTGAAAACTGGAAGTAGATGGATTTATATTAAAAAAAAGACAAAAGCAAAAAAAAATAAAATGAGGGGGATGGGCTAGATCAGAGGTATCAAATATGTGGCATAAACTAGATTAAAATGTAATTGGGAAATATTTAATGAAATAAATAAAAATATGGCAGAACATAGACAATGTTAGCATGGGGTTTTCTAAGTTGATGTATTATTACCCCAGGCAACATGGCTCCCTTTTCTATTTGAGTTTGACGCCACTGGGCTAGATGACCTCTCAGATTCCTTGTAGTTGTACATTTTTGATTTTAAAGACATTTTGCTTCATTCTTCTGTGTCATTGCCCAGGCCATCCCCCTCTTGCCTGGAATGGTCTTCCTCCTTATTTCTGCTTCTTGTTATTCCTTGAAGGATCAGGTCAAAGGCTATTCCATTTCACAAAGTCTTTCCTGACCTCTCACTCTTTCCCCTCAAATGAGTTCCTCTCCTCCCTTCTCCTCAATTTATTTTGTTAGATGGGTACATGTTCTATTCTAGCAGAAGATGATTTCCTTGAGGGTAGGGGTTATTTCATTTTTTTTTTTGCCTTTGTATCCCTACCACCTAATTGATTTGCACACAGTAGTCACTTAGCACATGTTTGTTGCATTGAGTTAGCTAGGGCCAGTCACCTGGGAAGCAAGTGACATTAATTAGCCACAAGAGGGACCATCCAGAGATGACTCAGCACAAACCCGTCACCACTTCAGAAAAATTAAAAAAGCAAAAGGTTGTGTTTGTCGTAAACCACACAAGAGGGTCCACATTTCTTTGAACTTGTTTATAAACAAGCTGGCCTTTTAGACAGGTGTCTTTCTATAGGTCTGTTTCAACACATAATTCACTATTTAGTTCATGTATTCATTATTTAATTCACATATTATTTCACCATTTATTTATTATTTAATAGTTTCACTTTCTACATATGTTTGATACTTTTCTGTTTCCTGAGTGCCTAAGCATTTTGTGATAGTGACCCGAACAGAACGCTCAAAACTCCCCTTCCCAAGGGAGTAGGATAGTATTGAAAAGTAGGGCATCCAGTTGTCCTACCTTTAGAGCAGGTAAAAAGGAGATTGGTGTGCTGAAAACTAGGACAGTTCTACCAAGTGACACCTGGCCCCTGAATGGTATCAGCAACCAGTTTAGCGTCAAATGCTTGAACTTTTATATGGGTCCCTTTCTTTCCCTTCCCATCCCTCCACTACTTTTCCCAGTCACAATATCTACTAAACAAATACTAAAAACAGTAAGTGTTTGTTTGGTGGGTGAAGGAAGGTGATATCCAGAATTAACAGCAGAGCATTTGGGCAATTGCCTTGGAGTTCCATCTAGCGTGAGGCTGAGTTGGCATATAGGGGCATCCCATGGAACATAATCAGAATTGCCATTCTTTCCTTTTGTTGACCTTCAGGGAACTTCAGGGTCTGCTTCCAGATGTGTGTGACTCAGGGGTAAGAGGTTTTCACTTTGAGATGACAAGAGTTCCCTTGTAGGCTTGTAGAGCCAGAAGAACTGGTGACTCAGAGGATGTTGAAAAAGGAGTAACCCCACTCTCATCTTCTCCCTTCCTTTCAGTCTGTGAATTGGGTCAGGATTATATCAAGCTTCTTTCTGAAAGCCAGCTGAGAGGGAAGAAAGGGCAGCTTCTCTTGACTCCCAGTCTCAGCCTCTATGAGGCTATGAGCACATACCCTGCCTAGGAAAGTCTGAATTTGGGTTGTGCTACTTCCTTTGTGTCCACACTTTTTGGATCTTAGGCAGCTGAATATTTAGGCTGAGAAACTGGTCCAAGCTTGGAGGAGATCCTGTGAATTCAAGAGTTCCTGGGTCTCAGTGGGTTGGAATTGAATGATGGCAGGAAAAGAGTCCTAGGCGACTAACTACTCCAGCATTCTTAAAGAGGAGGGCCCATGGACAAGAGGACTAGTCCAAGCCGAGCCATTTTATAAGCAGACCTGGATCAGGAGTTCTTTGAATAGTGCAGAACCCAATTGAAATGTAAAATGGCTAATTATCAGTCTCAAAAATTGCTTTATGTTCTGGTATGGTTTAAGTATCAGCTTTCTAATAGATTCTAACAGTAGTTGTTACTGAATCTGTTTTAAGTTTTTCTGTTAATGTACTGTGAGTCTATGTTTAACATTGTGTGTGTGTGTAAGAATAAATTATTATCCCATGCTTGATTCATATTGTACACTGAATATTGTTATTATTCTTCCTTCTTGGGGGAAACCCTAAATGTGAGTTTAAGTTATCACCTAAGCTGTAGGATAAATTGTCACTAGGGTGCTAAAATTAGGGTGTTTAAGAAAAGAGAGTCTAACTCCTCACATCATAGGCCAGATTCCCTTAGGATTGAACTGGGTCTTCAGTAGAGGTGACCCTTAGAGGAGAGAGGAATGGTGCCTACAATTTGGGTGGTGCTATAGATAGAATGCTGGACCTGGGGTCAGAAAGAACTGAGTAAAAATCCTGCCTCAGATACTGTAGCTGTGTGACTCAGGGCAAGTCACTTAACCTGTATCAAACTCAGTTTCCTCATTAGTAAAATAAGGATAATAATAGCACCTGCCTCCTAGGTTGTTGCGGGGATATAACAAGATAATATTTATAAAGCACTTTGCACAACATAGTTTCATATAAATGCTATTATCATCATCGTCATTGTCATATCAGCCTTTTATCCTCAAGTTTAGACAAGGAAAGACATGAGGAGTGAGTGATGAAGCTAGGATCTTAAAAAAAATTTTTTTTACCCATCTTTTGATTTTATATCACCTTGATTTCAGAACATATCTCTTCTCCTCCTCTATCTAGTAAGCTATTGCTTGTAACAAAGAATTTTTTAAGAAAAGGGGAAAAAAATCACCACCATCCTCTGCATGATACCTTTCCTGATCTCTCTTCCCACCCCCAAGCTGCTGGTGCCTTGTCTTTCCCATAATTACCTTATATTCATTTTATGTGTGTGTATGTGTATATGTATGTATATATGTATGTGTGTGTGTATATATGTATATATATACACACACGTACAGGTTGTCCCTTTCAATAGAACTTAAGTTACTTGAGGGCCAGAATGGTTTCACTTATGATTTTGTATCTCTAGTTAGATAGCTTAGAGCCCAACACATAGTAGGCACTTAATAAATGCTCTTGATAGGTTAACAGTCTCCCACCTCTGCAAAGAAGAGAGGGTGGGGCACATTTTATTAACCATTCTCTAGGGCCAAGCTTTGTGGTCACTGTAATTACATAGCATTCATTTTTTTGTTTGTTTTCATTTACTCTGTTGTCATTGTTGATATTGTTTTCATAGTTCTGCTGACTTCACTCTACATCAGTTCATATAAATTGAAGATAAAATCTTAGTGGCATAAAATAACATCCCTGCGGACTCCTTTGTGGGCAGGGATCTCAAATTTTATGATTCTAATTGGAAACCCTGGTCTTGTTCTGAGCTATGTTTTTTTTAATCCACCATGTTACACAGTGCATGTTGCTTCTATAATGCAGTCCTCACCGTCTGCTTACTGCAAAGGAATGCATTATCTAAAAGATAAATTAGTGAGATAATTTCTTTTCAGATTATTCACTGTCTTTAGCATCTGGCCTTTTCTGCTAAGCCTGGTATCGCTAAGGTAAACAGCAATGGCCATTTTTGTCTTCAGTAAAACTGAATTTTTTTTTTCCAGGGGACTGGACCACTCTTTTTGAAGAGATGCTGTGTATTGACAATGGCATTGATGGCTCCCAGGAGTGAGTCCTGTGCTATAAAGGTTAAGTTTTCTGCAGAAGGTTAGCTGGCTTCAGGATGTGCTTCCCCTCCTGGTTTACTTTGCCTGTGGCAGATGGCAGTAATTCCCAAGGTGGTAGGGAAGCAGCTGGAACTGGGACCACTGCCTGATGCCTTTACTGCCTCATGGAAATACCCATAGATTTTTTTTTTGTGGGGAGGGATAGTCCTAATGCTTTTGATTTTGCCCTTTTCCCCCTAATTTCCGATCAGAAGAGTCTAAGCCTAAGAAAGTGAGACCTTGTAGATATGACAACAGGTAGGGATTTGGAAGAGCAGGGTAATTCTATGCCCTTGATTTGCCTTAGGTTACAAGTAATTATTTCATATTTTCTGTGCCACTATTATTTTTTTCATTTGTCTTTTTAAAAAATTAAAACAATTTTTTTTGTTATTCTGAGCTTGATAAACACCAATAAACATGAACATTTCCATATATAAAGAGAAATAGAAAAAGATCGTATATGAAGCTGTGAATCTCATTATGGAAAGCTTGCTTTGTCTTGTCTTTCAGGATATACTAAATTCTGCATGTTAGTTCCAAAGCTGTCCTGTTAGTCTGTGCTGTCCTTTTAGCTTCCTGTTCTATTCCTTGCATTAAAAAATGCCTTGTTGATATTTTTTTTACCATCACTATCATTAATTCCTCCCCCCAAAACTCTTCTCTTGTAGCAAGTTAGCATATTCAAGCAAAACAAATTCATACATTGACCATATCTGAAAAGGCATGTCTCATTCGGCACCACTGGTCTATCATCTGTCTTTCAGAAGGAGGGTAATATGCTTAAGCATCAGTACTTTGGGGTTGTGGTTGTTACATTGGTCAGAGTTCTTAAGTCTTTCAAAGTTGTTTTTCTTTACAATGTGGCAGTCATTGTATAAATTGTTCTCCTGGTTCTGCTCCCTTCATTCTGTACAGGCTCATACAGATCCAGGTTTCTTTGAATCCATCCCTTTCATTGCTTCTTACAGCTCAGTAATATTCCATTATATTCATATATCATAATATGTTCAGTCATTTCGTAATTGGGTTCCTCCTTACTTTCAAGTTTCTTGCTATGACAAAGCGTTGCTAGGAATATTTTTGTGCATATGGGTCTTTTCCCTCTGTCTTTGATCTCTTTGGGGTATGCCTAGTAATGGCATATCTGAGACAAAGCATATGTGTAGGTTAAGGATTATTTTTGTGTAGAGTTCCAAGTATTGTACTTTACAACTTTACCAATACGTATGTGTGTGTGTGTGTGTGTGCATGTACATATTATATATATATATATATATACATACATATGTATATATATATACATATATATATGTATGTATATATATATATATATATTTTTTTTTTTTTGTGAGGCAGTTGGGGTTAAGTGACTTGCCTAGGGCCACATAGCTAGTATCAAGTGTCTGAGGTCAGATTTGAACTCAGATCCTCTGACTCCAGGGCCAGTGCTGTATCCACTGTGCCACCTAGCTGCCCCATTCACCAATGTATATTAATGTGCCAGAACTCACATGCCCCCTCCAACAATTATTGTTTTCCTTTTTTGTCATCTTTGATAATCTAGTAGCAGTGACTTAGATCTCAGAGTTGCTTAAATTTATGTTTCTGTTATTATTAGTTATGTGAAGCATATTTGCCTGTAGTTATTGATGGCTTGCCTTTCTTCTTTTGAGAAATGTCTGTTCATACCATTTGTCCATTTATCAAGTTACGAATAATTCTTGTTCTTATATAAAGTAATTGGCTATTACTTAAGATTGTTCATTTGTAATTTCTCCTTCCTATTCTTCTGTGTACAATGACAGTGTCTTGCATTTAGTAGGTGAAAAAAAGAATTCATTATTAAGACTTTTTTTTTAGACCCCTCCCACAATCTCTGTTCCCCTTTCTCTACATTTGAGTATAGGAGGTATTTTGAGGGCAATTTCTAAAAAGTTCCAGTGCCATTTGTAGCACATATTCTTCTTTCATTTCCACCCAGGGTTTGTGCTGGAGGCAGCTTATACCAGCTCCTACTAGTTTGAGAGAGAGCTGATTGTTAAATTTTCAGTGTGCTCATTTAAGCCTCAGAAATCAGCAAATGCTACAAATAAGAACTTGATTTACTGTTTCATTGACTGTCTAAACATAATAAAGTGATGGAGAACATGCTAATACTGCAAATTAAACTTACAAGTGTGTTTTGGATTGTTAAACCCAAGAGAGCTGATTGTTAAACATCAACCAGCACACTCCTACCCCTACCCCACTGACATCCTATTTGTGTTTCTGTGAAGTACCGACATAGCCCTTTAAACTCGATTCTCTTTAGATTTGGGAGCAAATAATCAATAAGTTTGAAACCAGAACTTTCCTCTGGTTTCAGTGTTGCTCAGCCCTTCCTTGCTCCCACTGGGACTGTATATCCATGCTACTGAGGATTATGGGAAGTTCTGCTGGCTCCAGAAGAGACAGCCTGAGGCTCCCATTGGGACTGAAAGATAGAAAGGAGGGTGCCCTTTTGAGAAAGGAGTGGGAGGTAGGAATCCACCCAGATAGAACGATTAAAGTGCTGACATCACTGTAGGCATGGTAACAGCGGGACAATCACACTGACACCAAGTGGTGGTCTGAACCCCAAGGGAAGGCCTCCATTCATTGTGTTTCCTTTTCTGTCTTGGGGCAGGCAGGAAGGGGTGGGGTGTGTGTTAGATGGAGAGGGAGAAAGGTGTTGCTTTTTTGTCCGTGTCTGTCTCCTTGTACTAAAAGGACTATGAGTTTGATGCTCTCCTTTAGAAATGTTCTTTCATCTCTGTTTATTACCTACAGTGGCCTCAGATTTTGGAGGGAGAGAAGGAGGAAAGGAGAAACATGAGGGTGGTTGAGTGGAACTGGGAAATAAGAAATACTTTCAGGGTAGGATTCTGGATTCTGGAGTATCACCTCAGTTTTCCCTGCAATAGCCATACTGTCTGTGATTTTTATCCCTCATGGAACAGGGGCTCTGGCATTATGTCCAGTGACACGATACGCTGAGTTTGTTGTGCTGCAGACAATGTGGGGTTTGACACAAATTATGAATGGCAGAAATTTCAAAGAAGGTACTTATATCCAAAATTAACTGGGAGGAAAGGATCAGGAATGCTCTCCCAAGGGACCTGTTTGTATAGAAAGGAAACAAATGTAGCAGTGGGATGAAGTTTATGCACTGTAACACTGGCATGACACTTTGGTGCAGAAGCTATTGTAAAGAAACCTCATCTTGAACCCAATCCAAGAGGTTTTAGTTACTGAAGCCTTTTTAAAGAATGACTTCATTATAAAGGATGGGGACCCTGAGGACAGCTTCAGAGGGAGGGTGCAGCGTACCACCAGGCCCCAGATAGCATTTCTCTCTCTTTCAGTAAACGTAGAGATAAGCACAGGTTGATTACATCCTGTGCTCTTTGGCTGGGGGAATGTGATGGAACTGGTCTACAAGGCAGGTCACAGGAAGCCTGTGACCTGCTACCATTTTATTTTATCCTTTAAGCAATTAAAATTGCCTCAAAAGGAATGAGATTTTTCTCTTCTGTTCTTTAAGCCCTTTGTCCTTACGATCATCATACTTTGATATAATGGACTGTGATCTCATTGATCTGGCTACTGCCATGACTAAAACAGATTTTAATCCATACGTATTCAAATAGAGATTGGTTGTTCAAATATGATTGTTGGGAACGTTGGGGGGGCAGTTTGATGAGAAGGAAGCTGGAGTACTTTGACATGTATGCTAGATATTTTGGGGATCATATTTCAAGGATCTCAGAGAAAGGAGAGGGAGCATCATATAAGACTAAGAGCCATTCACTAATGGATACGTTGCCAACATAAAGAGATGGTTCTGAAAGGAATCACAAACTATTATCCCATATGAAAATGATCCAAAGCACAAATAAGGGAAATGCAAATCAAAATAAGTGTAATGTTTTGCCTGAGAGTGATTCCAAGATGTGATTCCAGCAAACTGGCAAAGCTGACAAAAAATAGAATTAGTTGATGTTGGAAGGGTTGTAGAATGACAGGCATACTAATACACTGTAAACTGGTCAGTTTACCCTGGAAAACAATTTGGAATTATGCTTTAAAAAAGTGACTTCAATGTTCATATTCTTTCACCAAGAGATCTCACTCCTGGGTGAGGTCAAAGATAGAAAAATAGGTTCCATATTTACCAAAATATTCATAGTAGCAAGAAATTGTAAGCAAAATAGATGCCCTTCTATTGGGGAATGGTTAAACAGATTTTGGTACATGAATGTAATGGAAAATTACAATGCTATAAGAAATGACGATTATAAAGAATTCAGAGAAGCATAGGAAGACTTAGATGAAGTGATAGAGAGCGATATAAGCCAAACCAGGAAAATAACATACCCAGTGATTATAGCTAGGTAAGTGGGAAAACTCCACCCATATTGAATGCTGTATAATTATAATAACTAAGTTTATCCCAGAAAAGAGACGAGGAAATATACCTTCCTTCCTTCACTGGCGAGGTGGGAGACTAGATTGTGGAAATTATATCTTTAATCTCAATTGATGTGTTGGTTAGTGTTTTTTTTTTTTCTCCAACTTTCTCTCTCTATCTCTCTCTGTCTCTCTTTCTCTCTGTGTCTCTCTCTCTATGTCTCTGTCTCATAAGGGATAGCTTTCTGGATAAAGAGATACATTCAGGGATAAAGGTGATGTAAAAAACCAAAAGACAGCAATTTTGTTGTTGTTAAAGGATAAGTAGGAGTCTGTGACCTAAAATTCAGCCTAAGAAAGTTGGGAAGCTTTCATGAATGAAGTTCTGAAGATAAAAAGAAAAGATTCTGATGAAGATGAGAGGGAGCTATTTAAAGAGACTGTACATACACAGGGAACTCATCGAACAATTTAGATTTTAAAAAGGCAGGCTCGGAAGGTAGAAGTAAGGACAGAAACTGAGGAATGCAAAAACCAATGGTCCTGTGAGAATAGTGTCAGCAGGGCTATAGCTCAAGATAAACACCAAGATTCAACCAAAAAAAATATTTTTAACTCTACTGAGAAAAAGAGAAGATTCAAAGAAAGGATAAATGGGAAAATGATAATGACTAGAGAGAAAGTAGAATTACTCAATATGTATTCTTTTAATTTTTTTTTTATTAATGAAAATCTGGAAGGGCCAGAATGAAGATGGCTAATAGGGACTTGAAACCCAAGATAATTAGTGAGACATGGTGAAAAAACATGTTTGATGTGAGCAAGTCATCAAACCCAGAAGAACTGCATTCCAGAGAACTGAAAAAATTGGCACACTGAGATTGCTGAGCCACTGTGAAGACCAAGAAAGGTGCTGAAGGATTAGAGAAGGGAAAAAATGTCTCATAAAAGGGAAGCATATGGAGCAAAATTGTAATCAGTTATTGTAGCTTGATTTCAATTTCTTTTAAAATTCTAGAGCACATCATTATAGGATGGTTAGTAGACATTTAGAAGAGGAGGCAGTGATCGCAAAGAACTAGCATGCCTTTATCAAGAAAAAGTTATGCCAGACTAACTTCATTTCCTTTTTGGACAGGGTTACTAGATGGATAGATCAGTGGAATACTATATGTCTACATTTTAGTGAAACCTATGACAAATTCTTGTTTTTTTGTGAACAAGATGGAAAGACATGTGAGCTACCATGGGGATTTAATTGTACCTGCTAGGTAGCACTGAAAACTATTAATTGCTAAGGCACCCTAAATTTGTGACATCATGGACTAGTCCATCTCAGTTCATTACACAGTAGTCTCCAAAGTTGATCTCTTCAGGATCTACCTTAGAGCTGGAGTGTGGATCCCTTGGGGGGAGCCAACTTTTTACAAACCATAATGCTTCCTTCTAGTAGTATTCTCTGTTTCTAGTTCTGTTCTCAGTACTGTCTAGTATTATTCTCTCTCCCTGGATGCTTCTGCATAGGCATTCAGGAGCTCATCATCATCATTGTCATCATCATCATCACATTCTTCTTCTTTTCTTCTTCTTCTTCTTCTTCTTCTTCTTCTTCTTCTTCTTCTCCTCTTCCTCCTCCTCTTTCTCCTTTTCTTCCTCATTTTCCTCCTCCTCCTACCCCTTCTCCTGTTTCTCTCTTCTTTTTTCTTCTCCCACTCCTACTTCTCTCTCCTGCTCCTGCTTCATTCTTCTTTTTCTTTCTCTTCCTCTTTTCCTTACTTTTCCCTTCTTTTTTCTCATCTTTTCCCCTCCTTTTCTTTTTCTTCCTCCTCTTCTTTTTTCTCTCTCTTGCCTTCTCCCTTCTTTATTCTTTTTTTGAATGCAATTAACAACTTATTTTCTGTCCCTTTCATGTTTGACCCCCTACCTCAATTGAAAAAACAAAACAAATCCTCTGATTGCCAGGACATCCTGAAGTCTTCCATCTTGTAGGCAATGATCCTCCCTCCTCGTAGTCAATATGCATAGTCAAGCAAGACAAATTCTTGCTTTGGCCAAGTCTAAAAATGCATGTCTTATCCTGCACCTTGAGTTCATCACCTCTTTGTCAAGAGGTGGGTAGCATGCTTCATCATCAGTACTCTGAAATCATGATTGATCAAAGCATTAATCATAGTTCTTAAGTTTCTCAAAGTTGTTTGTCTTTTGAGTGTTATATAAATTGTTTTCCTGTTTCTTACTCACTTCATTTTTGATCAGGTTTCTCTGAGACCGTATTTTTGTCATTTCTTATGGAGCCATGATTTTCTATCATATTAATGTTTGTTTAGCCTTTCCCCAATTGATGGACACTTCTTTAGTTTCCATTTCTTTGCTATGACAAAAATGCTGTCATGAATATTTTTATATATGTGGGTCTTTTTTTTTCTTTTGGAGTATAAATAAAGTTGTGTTATTGATGGGTTAGCTAGAGTATGTATAGATTTTGGGGCATAATTCCAAACAGCTTTCCATAATGGCTATATCAATTCATAGTTCTACCATTAATTTCTTGGTTGGGCTTGTTTGGTCTGAATTGTCCTCTGTTTTGGTTCTAGGACTCATAATTGAGAGAATTGCTTGGCTTCATGACTAGATGCAAAATGACCATATAGCTTCCAAGTAGTCTTTTGTTTACATGCTTTAATTGTTGTCATTCAATTGTTTCAGTTGGGTCTGACCCCATTTGGGGTTTTCTTGGCACAGATACTGGAGGGGTTTGCCATTTCCTTCTCCAGCTCATTTTAAGGTGAGGAAACTGAGGCAAACAGGGTTAAGTAATTTGTCCAGAGTCACACAGCTAGTCAGTGTCTGAGGCCACATTTGAACTCAGGAAGATGAGTCTTCCTGATGCCAGGCCCAGAACTCTATCTATTGCACATCCTTTGCTACTCCCACATGCTTTAATACTACCTCCCTTATAGACTCCATCAGTTCTGAGTAGTTGGGGGTGGTGGTGGAGCTGTTCCTATAAGCCATGGCAGCCATAATGTCAGGTTACCTATAGAACCCACCAATCATTTGGGTCAGCTTAATATATTCATGGGCCTTCTGACCACTGTATCATTGGTTACTGCCCTGGCAGTATTCATTTCAACCTAAGCACAAAGCTGCAGACCTTTCCTTCCTGCTCTCGGGAAGTAGTTAGAAACTTCACATAAATATTCTCTGCACTCTAAGTGCGACCAAATTACGACTAAGCCAAAGGACAACAAAGAGATGCATGGTAGATCTAAGCAGGCTGAAACAACGTTTACTCATGTGCAAGAAGTGCACGAATGTGTTATGCAAAGAGAAGCAGAGTGCCATCATTGCCTATATTTATATAGGTTTTAAGGTTACAAAACCCTTTTTGGATACTTTATCTCAATTAAAATAGGAGCTGACATTTATAC
This sequence comes from Phascolarctos cinereus, assembly GCF_003287225.1. Lineage (NCBI taxonomy): Eukaryota > Metazoa > Chordata > Mammalia > Diprotodontia > Phascolarctidae > Phascolarctos > Phascolarctos cinereus. The sequence continues at coordinate 230,191,069 of NW_027555736.1, forward strand.
AACTGTAAAGATTATGAAACACTTTTCATCATAAGCCTGTGAGCTAGATATAAGTATTATCAACCCCATTTTTCAGAGGATACAAACCTAGAGATTGTGACTTTTCTCAATGTTCTAATCAATCAATTGGCATTTATTAAGTGCTTACTATGTGTCAGGTACTATGCTAAGCCTGAGGGATACAAAGAAATGCAAAAACAAAACAAAAAAACCCAGTACCTTGCCTTCAAGGAGGGTACATTCTAATGGGAGAGACAACATATAAATAACTAGATACATACAAGATAATTGCTGTGGGGAAGTGGGGTGAGGGGTGGGGAGGAAAAGCCTCCCATAGAAGGTGAGATTTAAAATGAATCTTGAAGGAAGCTAGGGAGACTGTGTGAGACAGAGGTGAGGAGAGAGAACATTGCAATCATGGAGACAGCCAGTCCAAGGGCACAGACAGGAGATGGACTGTTGTGTGAGAGGACCAGCCAGTAGGCTAGTGTTGCTGGATTGTACAGTGTGTGGAGTGAAGTATAAGAAGACTAGCAATACCAGAAAGGGTCAGGTTATAAACAACTTTGAATGCTGAAGAGACGATTTAATAGTTGATCCTAGAGGCTGTTGGGGTTTATTGAGTAGGAGGGAAGGGATGACTTGGTAAGCTTTAGGAAAATCACTGTGGTTCCACAATCAGTAAATGATAGAACTAAGGCACTTGAGTCTGGGTCATTTGACCCTAAGTTCCTCATGCCTGAAAAGGTCTCTCTCTCTATTTCTTTCTGCTGAAATCTATCTTTTCTTGCAAGGTCTAACTCAGATGCCACCTCCCCAGTGAATTCTTCCCTAAGTCTTCCCAATCAGAAATGATCCTTCACTTCTCAAGCCTCTCATGACATTCGATTTGTGCTGTTCTATTATTCCCTTTACCAGATTCTTAAGTCTTTGGGAGTAGAAACGCCAATTCTTACCTTTAGATTCCCCATGGAGCCTATCACAATTTCTTATACAGAGGAAGCTTTTTGTTTTATTAAGACAGAATTTGATTTAGTATAAGTAAAAATTTCCTGATCATCAGAGCTGTCTTGAAGTAGAATGGACTGTCTCAAGAGATAATGAGTTACTCATCACTGGAGGTATTCAAGAAGAGGTAGGTTGCCTCCTGGAGGTCAGGGATGTAATAGAGAGGATTCCTGTCCATGTACAGGTTGAGCTCTGTACATGGTCCTTGGCATTCATTTTAACTCTGAGCTTCTGAGAATGGAAAAAGCCCATGGCTAGGTCCAAAAGATAACATTGGTGAATCCTTGATTATTAACCCAATGACCCTTTCTAGGGGAATGTGAAGAAGGTCAGCTGACCGCTTGTTAGGGCCTTGTCGCCATCTTCCTTTTCTTTGTTAGCAGTCATAAGTGAGCTTCAGGGAAAATTTTGGGCCCTGAGGGCAGGGAATAGAATTTCAAGGCTGTAAAAACTATGTTGAATATTCTCTGCTTCTGACTGCTTCCTCCACCTGCTCCACCTTCACCCCATTATTGTTATCAATCAGCATGCATCCATTGAGATCCTACCATGCACTCAGCCCTCTAATAATTAATCTCTGTGAGGGGGACACAAGAAGAGCTTCAGATTTGGCTCTTGTCCTGGAAAAGCTTTTCCGCATAGGTGAGTCGATAAGAACAATGCAGAAAGTTGTTAGGGAACCATGTGGGACTGTATAGAATTAATGCCTAATTTAGTAGCATAGATTATAAATGTTACGGAAAAGAAGATGGGGTAGAGAGTAGGTAGGACCAGATTTAGCTGGATTTTGAAGAATGGGCCAGATTTAGATAAGTGGGGGGGGGAGAAGTAAAACTAACATAATTAGGACTGAGCATGGTGTATAGAAGCTCCAGATTATCTGCCATTTATCCTTTCGAGCAGAATACGTTGCTGAAAGGGACTTTAGAGATCATCTAATCTAACCCCTTTTCATTTTACAAATGAGGAAAACTGAGGCCTAGAATGGTGAAATGACTTGCCCAAGGTCACATAATAGTAAGTAGCAGAGCCAGAATTTGATCCCAGGTCCCCCAACATGAAGTCCAATATTACTTCCTCTGTACCCTACTGTGTCTCATAGCAACCACTACATTTGGATATAAGTAAGCAACCAGCCAAGAGTCAAAGTCACAAACTACTCTTTGCCTTCCTGGTGTAGATCTGATCTGTTCAAGTTGGATAAGTTTGTGAGGGCAGCTTTTTTTTTTTAATTAAAAAAAAACCAAACCGAAAACAAAAGCAAATGGACATTGTACACCTAACTTGTTGAGCAATATAGTTGCTTACTTAAAATACAGAGCCAAGCTAGTGCTTCTCCTATGTTGGTTTCATTCCCTAGCCTACGATCTTATTAATGTCAGGGAAGTATAGTCAATATGAGACTTGAAAGGCTGACATTCTCGATGTGGTATCCAAGCCTGGGACACACGATTCAAAGAAGTTAGGTAGAAGGATGGATCCTGTGAGAATGACTAGGTATCTATTGTAGGATGGAATTGATCAGACTTCACCTCAGTCAGAAGACTGTAATGGAAATGGCCATGACTCAGAAGACTATTGCAGAAAAGTTAAATTTGAAGGATTTTTTTCCCAGCAGAAAGTTTAAGGGAACTGGGCTAGACTTTTGATAGTGCTTGAACTCAGTTAATTACCAGTAGGCATTGAGGGTGTCTCCCTTTTCATTTTCTTGGGAGGGAGGGAATAAGCATTTATTAAGTGTCTATTATGTACCAGACACTGTGCTAAGCATTTTTACAAATATTATCTCATTTGAACCTCAACAACAACCCTGAGAGGTAGGAGCTATTATTATTTCCATTTTACAATTGAGGAAATGGAGGCAGACAGAGGTTAAGTAACTTATCCAGTACCTCATAGCTAGTAAGTTTCTGAGGTTGGATTTGAGCTCAGGGCCTGCACTTTATCCATTGTGACACTTAACCTTGGCTCCTTTCAGTCAGGGTAGACCAGAGTCTGTTCTAGTGTGTTATCATCAAGTGACCTGTTGACTTTGGGCAAAAGAGCAGGAGTCTACTTTTAATTCGTCTTTCCCAGTTTGTTCAGCAAAGTATAATTATTTAACAAATGCTTTTACATTTAACTAGGCTATTTCCTTACTTAAACTATTATAATATCTACTATTGCCTTGTCCTTAAAGAGACAGAAAACTTTAGCAAAGTGAGTGTCAAGAATTTTTTGAGTGCCATAGGAGAGCATGGCATTAGTAGTTTTACCCCAAATTTAGTGCTTTCTTTCTTTTAATTATTTTTCTATTTATCCTGTATATAGCTTGCTTTGTATATATTTATTTTCATGTTGTCTCCCCAAATAGATTATAAACTCCTTGAGGGCAGGAACTGTCTTTTGTCTCTTTTTGTATACCTAGTACGTAGCACATTAGCACTTAGCAAACATTGTTGTTCAGTCATGTCCAACTCTAAGTGACCCCATGGACATTGTCCATGGGATTTTCATGCAAAGATACTGGAGTGGTTTGCCATTTTTTTCTCCAGTGTGTTTTCATTTTACAGATGAGGAACTGAGACAAATGGGATTGAGTGACTTGTCCAGGGTCACATAGCTATTTAGTATCTGAGGCTGGATTTGAGCTTAGATCTTTCTGACTCCAGGTCTGGTGATCTATCCACTGAACCATCTAACTGCTACATAATAAATATTTTTACATGTATGCGTATGCGTATGCATATGTATATGTATACGCATATGCATATGTATATGTATATGTATATGCATATGTATATGTATATGTATATGTATATGTATATGTATATGTATATGTATATGTATATGTATATGTATATGTATATGTATATGTGTGCATGTGCACACACACATATGCTACAGTCCTGTCAAGAGGTGATGAAAGTCTGAACTTTTCTCAACTACTCTGTTGCCTCTACTAGGCTATAGACATACATACCATCTAGATATTGGTTTGGTGGACATATACACACATGTATGGTAGGCACACACACACACACACACACTATATATCCTCAAATATGGAAGGGTTGAAGGATCTGTGATTTCCTTAGCATGGAGAACTCCTGGTGTGGAAACTTCCTCTGCAAAAGATTTAGCAGTTAATTCTAGGGATTTACTTGAGGTACATAGACTTTAAGAACTCAGGAGACTAGCTAGTGCTTACCTGAGTAGAATTTTAATTCAGTTCTTGATTCATTTATTCACCAGGTATTTATTAAGTGCCTGCTCTTTGCCAGGCACTGTTAGTTGCTGAGTAGGTGGCACAGTGGATAAAGCACTGGGCTTGGAATCAGGAAGACTCATCTTCATCAGTTCAAATCCAGCCTCAGATACATACTATCTGTGTGACTCTCTGGATATGTCACTTAACCCTGTTTGCCTTGGTTTCCTCATTTGTAAAATGGGCTGGAGAAGGAAATGGCAAACCATTGCAGTATCTTTACTAAGAAAACCCCAAATGGGGTCATGTAGAGTCAGACATGACTGAAAACAACTTCTGCGCTTGGAAATACAAAGAAAATCCTCTTGGAAGAAGCAATACTGTATGTATCCATATATGTTATTATAAAATATATACATAGTAATTTTTTTTGAGGGAACTAGCAAGTGGGGGGAGCAGAAGGAGGAATCAAAAAAAGTTCCATGTAAAAAGTGGCCCAAGAACTGAACTTTGAAGGAAGCTGGGGATTCCAAGAGGTAGTGATGAGGAAGAAGGTAGTTCTAGGTGTGCAGTGAGAGGTCGAGACAGCCTATGCAAAGGCACGGATGGGGAGATGTCATGTATGAGGAACAGAAAATTTGCATGGAAGGTAGAATCCATGTAAAACAAACCTAGACAGTTAGACTGGAACCATATTGTGAAGGTCTTTAAATGCCAAACAGAGGACTTTATATTTTGACCTAAAGTCAAGAGGGAGCTTTTGGAAGTCCTTGAGCAAGCAGGGAGGTCCCTGACCAAACATGATCAGACCTGAGCTGTAGGAGGATCCCTGGCAGCTGTGTGGAGCATGAAAACTTGAGTCAGAGAGACCAGTTAGGATCCAGATGTGAGAGTCTTGGCAAGAGGTGATGAAGGTCTGATCTTCTCTCTCTTATTTTGTTGCCTCTTCTAGGCTACACACGCGGTTTGGTGGACCTAATGGAGGTAAAATAGAGAATTCAATGTTATTAATGGATAAAATGTTTACTGGATGTGGATTGGTTAGGATTCAGGTGCTATAGAAGGTGGTGGCATAGGTCCATAATTCCTGCTGTCCAGGATGGTGAATCTGGCAGATCTCTAGGATCTAGAACTCTAGGAGTTCTGAGCTGCGGTGGGCTAAGTGGAGAGGGCATCCACACTAAGTTTAGCATCAGTATAGTGAAGGTGGTGGTGGTGGGGATGGAGAGACCAATACTCCAGAGCTTGTCAGAAGTGGAATGGGGTAGTAAGTGGCCTTTGCTCTTACCAGCCTTGGTAAGGTAGGGAGATCCAGTCTTTAAACAACCACCACCACCACCACCACCACCACCACCACCACCACCACCACCACTAGTATTTCCAAGTTTTGGTACAAAGTTTTGAAGAAATAACCTGTGGATACAGATTGTCCCTATTTAATGAAAATATAAGGAAAGTTCATGCTTAAATATGTCTTTTTTTAGCTCTTTCCTTGGCTCTTCAAGATGAGAGAGTCTGGTAGGTTGTGATGGGATTCTGTGTTACCAGTGAGTGATGTGGAGGTGAAACAGGCTCATGACTACTTTGTGATTGTGGAAGCACATGTAATTACATGGCATTAAGTTGGTGGTTCACCAGCTCTTTCACTCTGTGGCTCCTCTGTGAGCTCATCTATTGCTTAATGACCTTCTCTAGAAGAACTACTTTATTGACTTCTGTCTGGAGGTCATAATGTATCATGAAGGAGGAAGAGGGAGATCCAAACAGGAAGTACCTAGGAAGCCAAAGGGACCAACTTATTCCATAGTTAATTCCATTGGTATGTCATGGCTCACCTCGTTCATTTAGACCATAGCTAGAGTAATCCCCAAAGTGTAGAACATCTGAGGGATTGTGTGGTTCTACTCACTTGCTTTGTTGTGGCAGTTACTTAGGGAAATAATTATGGAGGAGAAGGGAAAAAGAAAGTGGCTGTTGTTTTAAAAACAAAAAACAAACCTGAGGGTCAAATACATACAGTCTTTCCTGAATTTGAGACAACTTCAATCAATCAATAAATTGCTTTTTATCAATTTATCGATTTTATCAATTTATCAATGTTTATTAAGCACCTTCTATGTGCCAGGCACTATGCTAATCCCTGGGGAAACAAAAAGAGGCAAAAGACAGTTGCTGCCCTCAAGGAGTTTACAATCTAGTAGGAGGAGACTACATGCAAACAAATATGTGTGTGTATGTTATATTACACACCCGCACACATACATATACACATATATGCACACATATATACGTATATACATATCTATGTCTATTTATCAAGCTATATGCAGAATAAATAGGAAGTAATTAACAAAATGAAAGTACTAGAATTAAGAGGGGTTGGGGAAGGCTTCCAGTAAAAATTGGGATTTTATCTGGGACTTAAAGGAAAGCAAAGAATAAATAGGCAGAGTGAAGGAGGGAGAGCATTCCAGGTATCAGGGACAGCGAGAGAAAATGCCTGGAGTCAAGAGATGGAATGTCTTGTTTGTGGATTAGCCAGGAGGGCAGTGTCACTGGATTGAAGAGTACCTGACAGGGAGTAAGGTGTCAGAAGCCTGGAAAGGTAGAAGGGTAGGTTTTGAAGGGCTTTGAATGTCAAGTAGAACATGTTGTATTTGAACCTAGAGGCAATAGGGAGCCACTGGAGTTTACTGAGTAGAGGTGTGACATGATTAGACCTGTGTTTTAGGAAAATCCCTTTAATAGCTGAGTGGAGAACGGGTCAGAGTGGGAGAGACTTGAGGCAGGCAGGCCCACCAACAGGCTATTGCAATAATCCAGGTATGAAATGATAAGAGCCTGTACCAGAGTGGTGGATGCCATATCAGAGAAGAGGCATGTTATGAAGGTGAAATCCATAGGCCTTAGCAACAAATTAGATATAGGAAGTGAGAGACAGTGAGGAACACAGGATGAGTCCTAGATTGTGAGCCCGAGGGACTGAGAGGATGGCGCTGGCCTCGGAAGTAATAGGGAAGGTAGGAGAGGAGGGGCAGGGTTTAGAGGGAGAGATGATGAATGAATAATGAAGATAAAATTTCTGCCATTTTATAACCTCCGTTTTCCTTCAAGGCTTCCCCTGATCATCTTACTTAGAGACAAAGAGTGGGGTTGGGGTGAGTTTCTAGAGCAAGAACACATCAGTGCCTTCTTCCCGGCTTCCTTAAGAAGACCCTTGCTTGCTTTTTTTTTTTGTGGTGGCAAAGAATTGGAATTGGAAGGGATGCCCATCAATTAGGGAACAACTGAACGAGTTGTTGTATATGATTGTGATGGAATACTATTGTGCTATAAGAAATGATGAGCAGAATGGTTTCAGAAAAAAAACAAACCAGTTGGGAAGTCTTATATGAACTGATGCAGAATGAAGTGAGCAGATGCAGGAGTTCGTTGTACAGAGTAAGAGCAATATCGTAAGGGTGATCAGCTGTGAAAGACAGCTGCTCTGATCAAGAGAGTAATCAGTTCCAAAGGACCTGCAGTGAAGAATGTTATCCACTTCTGGAGAGAGAGAACTGACGAACTCTAAGGATAGATTGAAGCATGCTTTTTTCACTTTCTTTTAAAATTTGTTGTTTTTTTTGTGTGTTTTCTTTTGCAACATGGCTAATATGGAAATATATTTTGTATGACTTCACATGAATAATCAATAGCATATAGGAAAGGAAGAAGGGTGAAAGAATTTTGAATTTCAAATTTTAAATAATGAATGTTTAAAAAATTTGAAAATGTAATTGGGAAATATTTAATGAAATAAATGAAAACATTATTTGTTCCCTGCTTTTATAGCCTGTAGTCAGAGCACCTAGCCCTTATGATTGCTTTAGCATTTCTATGCTTGAGGAACTGAAGTTTGAGGTCCATTCCTGGCCAGACTCCAGATGATCTTTACAATTTCCTTTATGCTTTGGTCAGGCTTGCTAAATTGTAATGTCAGGAAGCACCATCTGAAGGAGCTCCAGCCTGAACATCAGAGAACGGAGCCTCAGCAGCTGACTGGGGAAAGAGCAACAGGATCCATGCTTTCTCATGATATCTTAAGTGCTTTTCTTCCTTTGTAAACATTTACAAATGGTGAAGAGATATTATGGTGAAGAGATATTGAAGAACAACAAAACTTTGTTTTTTTTTAAATTAAATTTTATTTTTTCAATTAACAAGCATTCATTTTCTCTCCCTCCCACACTTCCCTTTCCCCCATTGAAAAGGAAAAAAAAAGGAAAACAAAACTCTTCTAAGAAATATGCATAGAGAAGCAAAACAGATTCTTGAATTCTCCATGTCCCCAAAGTGTATGTCTCAATCTGCATCCTGAATCAGAGTTCTTAAGTCATTCACAGGTGTTCATTTTTACAATATTAAAATGACTTTGGAGAAAGGACACTGTGACACTTTTCTTTTAGTTAATCTCTCCATTCTAGATTGAAAATATATTTATTTCTACCTTTAAAGAAAGCATAAGGGGCAGCGAGATGGCACAGTGGATAGAGCACTGGCCCTAGATTTAGGAGGAACTGAGTTCAAATGTGGCCTCAGACACAAAACACTTACTAGCTGTGTGACCCTGGGCAAGTCACTTAACCCCATTTCCTAACCCCCCCCCAATTAACCAAGAAAGCATAAAATTAGGGTTAATTTCTACCTTCAAAGAAAATTTAAGATTGGGGTTATGTCTTATAATTTCAAGTCTGAATTAAAATTTTTGAAGTCAATAAAAGCTTTTGTAACCCAAGACCTGGGTTTGAATCCAGATTCTGCTCTGTCTTTCTACTGTGACCTTGGACTACTACTTTATCTCTGGGCCTCAATTTCCTCATCTGTGAAGAGAGGAGGTTGGGTACCATGACCTTCCAGCTTTTAATCCTGTGACAAATTGTGGGCATGTAAGAAAGGGGAATCTTATAACATTTAGGTATCAACTGGGCTGGGTGACTCTCTAATGTTGGCATCCTATAGAACTTGCTGGGGGACCTTAGGCAAGTCTCCCTCCACCCCCAGCCCCTTTGAATCTCAGTTTCTTCAGGGTTTTAGACTAGATGATCTAACTCTAAAATTGTATGGTACTATGATACGTCATGTTCAGGAAAAACCACACACACATTAGAGCTAGAAAAGCTGTGAGGTCCCTTGGAAAGTTCCATAGAAATGGTTCCTGTAAAGTGAACCCTGGATTTTTATTTCTGACAGGACTTTGACAGTGTCTGGTTTATAACTAGGACTGTTTTTTCCCCTTTGGGATGGCTCTGAGAGTTTTGCTAACTGAAAGGGTGGGGGTGGTGATGATGGGTGACTCCCTGGAACTCTGACCTTGGTACAACAGAACAAACAGCCCAGAGAGTCCTTGGTGCCCACCCTCCTCCGCAGCCTTCACCTTGCCTGGTGTTATTACTTTAACTTCTAGATGGCCTGGCTCCGGTTCCTTTCTTCTTGTGTTTACTTTTGTTCAAGGATACTACCTCCTCTTCCTCCTCTCTCTGTTCCCTCCCTAACCCCCGGTTAAATAGAATGAAGCCAGTAATAGTTTAAAGATTGTTAGGGGAATCTTCTGTGCCTGGTCATAAAAAAGATCTATAATCTCAAAGCTGGGGAATTCAAGGCCTCAACTTTGGATTAGAATATGTAAGAGCCTGCAGGATTTATTTTCAGAGTTTCCAATACACAGGGTAGCATCCCAGTTTACAGGGTAGTGTCATCCCTCTCATTGATCCTTTAGCTCTTTAAATTTCCATTATGTACTTGGCCTATTTTGATTTGCCTTATTTATACATGTGCTTCTCTCTTCATTCCCACTATAGTGCATTCTCCTTGAGGGTTTGATACTGGGTTTTGTACTAGTAGGGCTTTTTCCATTTTTGTCTCCTCATACTGGCCTTGCTCATAGTAGGTACTAAATAAATATTTGCTGAATGGTACATTATCTTAGATTATTCATTCTGTGCCTGCTATTTCCTTCTTCATAAAATGGGACTAAAAGTGTTTTTTCCTTTTTGTCTTGTTCCTCAGTTCAACAAACATTTTTCATGTAACTTTTATTTAATTTTACTTTTTAAAAATTAACTAGCATTTTTTTCTCTCCCTCTTACCTCTCCCCTTCTGCCACTAAAAATAAAAGCAAAACTCTTTCAGTAGATATGGAGAGTCAAGCAAAACAAATTCCCCAATTGACCATGTCAAAAAATGTATCTTATTCCTCATCTTGAGTCCATCACCTCTCTGGGTAGCCTGCTTCCTTGTTGGGTCCTCTGGAATAACAGTTGGTTATTACACTGATCAGAGTTGTTTAGTCTTTCAAAGTTGTTTGTTTTTGCAATGCTGTTCAACAAACATTTTAAAATTATCTGCTGTGTGTAGAGAGCTCTGTGTTGGGTGCTGGGAAGATATAAAGCTTAGGTAAGACATGATCCCTAGTCTCATGAAACTTATGGTCTAGTCAGAGGGCTAATACATCATATAATATAAGAGAATGACAAAACCAAGCACAACATGAGGTCTGAGGGAAGGTGATTACTTACCGGAGAAGATCAAGGAAGAGTTCATGAAGGAGGTAGCATTTTTGCTGGGACTTAATGGATTATTAGGAATAAGAGAGGCAAAGAGGAAAGGAAAAAAAAAAGGGCAGGATGAAGGGTGTCCCCAAGACAGATAATGGTGAGCAAAGACAGAAGCCTGAGTACAGGATATGTTTTGAGGAGGGTTTGAGGGCAGGCTAGTTTGTCCAAAGCATAGATTGTGTGAGAAGTGACGTGAAATTAAACTGGAAAGGTAGGGAAGTGTCAGATGATGAAGGAGGTCGAATGCCAGGCAGTCTCACAGAACTAGATGTCCGTGAGGATGAAAAGAGGTAACAAGCCACACCACCACTACTCCAGTTTGACCAGCTTCTTGATATCATCAGATAGTCATTTTGACTTAATTTTACTAGATTCTGAATCTTCTCTGACTTTTCTTACCACAGATTCTAAGGATCGTAAACCTTTTCTCAAAGTCCAGTTCCTGTTCTTTTCAGATCTTTGTAAGCTCCAGTTCCATTCCTAGGCTGGGCAGGTGACAGCTTGTTGCTTTGATGAAAATCGTAGAGATAAAGAACATTCTTCTATTGTTTTGACTTCTCAGTTTCTTTTGTTTTATCATTTGAGCCCTGATTCAATTCTGTCTCCAAATGTCCTTGATCTTAGAGGACCGTAAGTTGAAATTAAGAGAAGTTCAGATCAGAATCACAGAATCCCAGGGCTGGAAGGCGCTTTTACATTCGCGTTGATTTCCCCCTCTGCCATTTTGTCTTTTCTTCCCTCTGTTGGGCAGTCTTCCTCATCTGCATTGTCAGAAAATTTGCATTTGACAATCTAGTCAGTTCAGTTGTTTTTCAATTTTGTCTGACCCTTCATGACCCCATTCGGGGTGTCCTTGGCAAAGACACTGGAGTGGTTTGCCGTTTCCTTCTCCAGCTCATTTTACAGATGAGGAAACTGAGGCAAACAGGGTGAAGTGACTTGTCCAGGGTCACACAGCCGGCAAATGTCTGAGGCTGGATTTGAACTCAGGAAGATGAATCTTCCTGACTTAAGGTCTAGAATTCTCTCCATTGTGCCACTTAGCTGCCCTGACACTCTCATGGTTAACTCCTTTAGAAGCCTTATCTTTTGTTGATGTCAGAATGATATAGTGGAAAGAACATTGCCTCTGGAGTCAGAGGACCTGCCTCTGAGCCTGTGTGACTTTCAGCAAGTCATGTAACCTCCTTGGGCCTGTTTCCACATCTGGAAAATGATGATATTGGAATAGACGGCCTCTGAATTTCCCTCCAGCTCCAGCTCTGTGTTCTATGTTTTTAATTGCTTATGATCTGGAGCCATGCAGCAGTGGGCACTCATCCAGTTTTGATGTTTTGGGGTCCTGCAGAGTGTGCTGCACCATAGCTTCGGCCACTTGACCACAGCCACTCAAGGGCATGCTGACTTTGGAGAGTACTCCTGGCTAGCATCCCAGGCCAGTTCTACTCTCCAGGAGCCTTACTGGGGATGTAGATCCAAATCAGGGTAGGTACAGAGGATTCAGTGGGGTATGTATCTACTCTGGCTCATTTCTTTGATAAGGAGAGACCCTGGGAAAGGGTTTAGTTCCATGTGCTTTTAAGTTAAGATTACTCTATTCCATGAATAACTTTTGGTTGATTTGGTTAAAAGACTGTTTTCTTTTCCAGTCGTGTTTGAGCTCCCTACAGACCCTGACCGACCAGTTAGGAACAATTAGGAAAAAAAAACACCCGAAAGAAAAAAGAAAAAAAGTAACCTATGTTGTACATTGCTAAAAGACCTCCCCTCTGCCCCCAAAAGGAAAAAAAAAAGTCTCATATACTGTAACATCACAGTAAAAATGAGCCAGAACCAATCCACCTTCCCAAGGGAACATTAGACCATTCTTCATGGTACTGGTGAGGGAAATGCATATTAAACAACAAACAGCAAACTTGACGTTCATATAAGGCTTTAAAGTTTGTAAAGAACTTGACGGTCTCATTTGACCTCAGAACAACCCTATAAGCAGGTATTATCATCCCTGTTTTATAGATGAAGAAACCGACTTTGAGAAAGGTTAAATGACTTACTCAGGAGATCACACACCTAATTGGTCTAGAGTGAGGGGTGGGGAACCAGCAGCCTTGAGGCCACATCTGGCCCTCTCGGTCTTCAAGGGTGGCCCTTTGACTGAATCCAAACGTCACAGAACAAATCCCCTTAATAAAAGAATTTGTATTGTAACACTTGGACTAAGTCAAAAGGCTGTACCCAAGGGCCTAGAAGGCCACAAGTGTCCTCGAGGCTGCTGGTTCCCCACCCCTGGCTCTAGGAGGTAGCATTTGAATCCAGGTCTTTATGACTATCTTGCATTCTATCCACCATGCTGTCTCTCAACCTGTCCCAGGCTAGACCTCTGCCCCTCTGGTTTGATTTGGCAAGAGAGAGCATAGACGCTGCCAATTTATTTTTCCTGGTATGCCCTCCTGCTATTTCCCCTCCCCCAACCTACAGGGCAGCTTTTCCTTTCCTACAGATTTCGCCTCTCGCTGGACTTACAACTGTAGCCTAACTTCCCTTCTCTGGGATTGCTTATCTCTCTCTCACATACAGACACACAAACACAAAGTCTTCTTGGATCGTGGCCAAACCAGTTGGGAATGCATAATAGCTAAGATATGGGCTGGGGGAGTCCTGGATGTCCTTGCATGCCTCAGTGAAGGTCTTTGTCTCCTCCCCACCTCTTTTACTACCATTGAAAAGTTAGTCTCTCCAGACTCCCCTCACTAATTTTTTTTTTTTAAGAGAGGGAGACCTAAATTCTTTTCTTCTTCTTTTTTCCTTTTGTTGGCTGGGGGCTATGTTGCTTTCTTTGTAGAGACTGGTAATTGCTGATATACCTCTGAGTAAGGGTGTATCTTTGATAAGGAGAAACCCTAGGGAAAGGGGTTAGTTCTATGGCCTAAGTTAAGACGTCAGTATTCCGTGAATGCCTTTTGGTTGATTTGGTTAAAGGGTTGTTTTCTTTTCCAGCTGTGTTTGAGCTCTCTATAGACTCTGACCTGTCCACCTGGTGACAGTAAAAAACATAAAAACAAAAGTAACCCATTTTGTACAGTGCTAAAAACAACCCTTCCCACCCCCACCCCACCCCTCCAGAAAAAAAGCCTTTATATGAGTGGGCGGTTTATGAGTGATGCTATCTGAGTAGATCCCAGTTTTAAACCTTAACCCAGATGTCCTGTGAATTTCAAAAACAAATAAATAGTAAAAACCATGTCCAACTCCCTTTCCATTATTGATCTTATGTTTTTGGTTTGGGTCCAGTTTCTATGCCCTTGTGGGCCTGGACCAGGATTAGGTCATCATAAAAGTAGCTCTTTTCCTAATATCTCCAGTCTGACAGGGACTGCAGGGAAATCCTTTGAGATGTTTATAAACTCTTGGGGGATTTCCAGCCCAGAGGTAGTAGAACTTGACTGAATACTTCTGTTATTATTCTTCTATAAATATCAGAGTTCTTTGGGGGAATACAGCTAGATAGAATTTGCAAGCCTCATTAGATTTCCTCATTGTTTACTATAATACAAGTCATGAGGTGCAGCTTCTTTTTCTCCCCTTTCTTTTCTTTTTCCTTTATCTGCAAAGTAAGCTTAGCAAATTTCCATGAAACCGGGCCACTTAGGCAGTGTTTCTAAGAGTGGCAGGCCAATCGTGCTAAATTCTATCTTTATTTTCCACTATGTCCTGCCGTGCTCTAGGACAAAGCAGACAACTCACCTTTCCTGGAATAAACTTAGCTCTTTTTCACTTCTCTGCCTTTGGCCATATAATTCCTTATACCCGGAATACCTTCCTTCCACTAATTCTCTACCTATCAAAATCCTACCTATCCCTCAAATCCCAGCTCATATATCTATAGTAGAAAGCCTTTGATGGTATGTAAAGATCCCTCTTTTGAATCCTCATAGCATTTCACTTACTTATTTTGTGGCATTTATCACATTTTGCTTTGTTTCATAGTTATTTGTTCATATGACTGTCCTTCCCTGCCATATTTCAAGCACAAGGACCATGTCTTAGACGTCTTTTGTATCTCACCTAGAGTGTCTCACACACATGTATGTATGTATACATATATATTATATATGGTATGTATATTACACGAGGGTTGCCCAACAGGCTCCTAGGTAAGATACAGTGTCATATTAAATACCTTTGCAATATATACTCTGAGTTGTATCTGAATTATTGTGTCAGCACAGACTTACCTACTTCCCCCTTACTCTGGCTTCTAAACACAGCTGTAGTCTGTATGACATCTGGGGAGGGACACACAGACCCATCGTAATTGTCCATTGGAGATCTTCAAGCAAAGACTGGATGACCCTTTTTGGAGATGTTTATAGTGCTTTTCCAGTGGGTCAGTACACTAGTAATGCACACAAAATGTGCCAAACTGGGAAAAATCCTCAGGTTACCTTCAAGTAATAGCATCTGTCCTCTTTTCTCTTTTTCTTCTTTGTCCTCTACTGCCTTTTGTCTTTTTTTTTTTTCACTTCTGAATGCTAGACTGGTGGTGTAATATATTTCAATAGATTTACTTCTGTAGCTGGACAGAGCACTGGCTCGAGTCAGTAGATTCAACTCCTATCTCTGATGCTTACTATCTATGTGACCTTGGGCAAACCATCCCTTCCATATACTTAGGCTCCAGCAACATTGGCCTTCTTGTTGCCATGACGCTCCATGACTTTTCACTGGCTACCCTCTATGCCTGGAATATTCTTCCTCCTCATCCCTACCTCCTGGCTTTCCTGGTTTCCTTCAAGATTCAGCTCAAATGCTACTTCCTGCAAAAAGACCCTTTCTAGGATCATTCTCTGTCTCTCTCCCAACCCCAATCCTCCTCCCTTCCCCTACTCCATGCATTCCTTCTGAGGCTACTTCCAGTTTACCCCGTATATTTCTTTTACATATATAGTTGTTTGAAAATCATCTTTCCCACGTGAGCTCTTTGAGCTGTGTTTTTTGCCTTTCTTTACATACCCTGTACTTTGCATGATGCCTGACATATAGCAAGCACTTACTATAAAGGCTAATTGGTTTGACAACTTCTCTGGACTTCATTTTCTTCATCTGCAAATTGAGAGAGTTAGACTAGATTGCCTCTGATGTCCCTTCCAGGTCTGGATCTGTGATTCTAAGATCCCATGAGTCTTGTAGTCACCAAATTAATAATTAAATAGGTAATCAATAAATATTTACTGAATGTGTGAGTTTAAAAAGCACATATGGTGAATAGCATTTTAGGAGGAATAAGGGATAAGGGTATCATAAAATCACACAGAAAATGTTTATGCTTGGCAGTTCAGTCCTTTTAAAAGTGGTGCTTACTTGTAGGTAAATATCCAGTTTCCCCATGGGTAGCCCAGCTCCGGTTTGATTCAATTAAACAGATATTTATTAAGCTCCTATTGTGTGTAAGACACTGTACTAGCACTGGGGATACAAAGACAGAAGTGATACTGTCTCTGCTTAAGGAATTTAGCCTCCCATGAGAGGTGGCACCTGAACTGAGCCATGGAGGGAGTGAGGGCTCAGTGGAGGCAGAGGTGCAGAGGGATTACATTCCAGGCAGGCTCTGCAAAGATATGGAAACAAGAGATAGCACATTGAACTTGGGGGATAGCTAGTAGGCCAGAGTGACTACAACATGGAATAAGTGAAGAAGGTCCTTAATAGGAAATAAATCTAGAAAAGTAGATGAGAGCTAGACTCTACTATAGAGCTAGACTCTATTTAGATACCTAATGTAGAGGGCTTTACGTGCCTGGCTAAAGAGTTTGTATTTTATCCTTGAGGCAACTGGGAGCCACTGAAGATTTTTTGAGTACAGTAGTGATGGGTTCAGACCTGTGTTTTAGAAATATTAATTTGTTAGCTATATGGTGGATTTATTAGAGAGAGGGTGATAAGTATTGTAATGAAGCCAAGTGGGACTTTGCTCTTGACATAGACATGGAATTTTAGACATGAATGGCACCTTGGGAGTCATTTTGTCCAACTTCCTCAATACATGAAGAACTGGAAGTCCGGAGAAGTGATATGAAATTAGCTTATATTATAGTGACTGACATTTGTGTTGTATTTTAAAATTTATAAGTCAATTCACTTATATTATTTAAATTGAACATTATAGCAATCATATGAGACAAGTACTGCAGTCTAATTATCCCTAGTTTTACAGATGAAGAAATTGAGTCTCAGAGAGGTCAATAACTTTCCCATAGTCACAAACAAACAAAAAAAAAGTATCCCAAGTGGGGTTTGAACTGAAGTCTTCCTGATTTTAAGACTGACACTGTATTCACTGCAAATACTGGCCAGTAATATAGTAAATGGAAAACTCAGATCATTAGAACCATGATATGGAAGAATAAACCTAGACCTCGTTCTTCATTAGTTCGGTGAGTTATGTAAACTGTGAAAGTCTAGGGGAAAGGAGTTGATTCTCTAGTGCTTTCCCTTTGAGAAGACCTGAACCTTAATGTATAGAGGACAACAGATTCCTAGTAAAGGCAGGGGCCCCTCAGAAAGGAAAAGAGCTGCCTTCACTGTTCATGGACTCAACTACGAGTCTTGTGTTTGGTGTTTTCTGTGTGGTGAACTAAAGCCTGTCCTGTCTTCAATGTATTGTTAGCTTTAGTGCTTGCATCGAGACTGGAGTAGCAACATGAGCCAAACACAACTAGACATGGGCCAAATTTTGTGTTCTCTGGGAAAACACTGGGTAGATGCAAAATGAATCTGCCTCTTTATTTTCTCTGAGTACATGAATTGGTCTGGGAAAGGAAACCATTTCTATGCTACTACATGAGCAACCAAGATCCATAAAAAATTAGGAATAGAGCCAAGTGGCTAGAATCCGTGTTTCCTAATTACCAGACTAGAGCGCTTCTTAGACTACAGCGTCTACCCTGATAATTCAAACTATCTCAAGTGATCTCACAAATTCCACCCCCCATTTAATTAATTTACTTTAATTTAGTCCTCTCCTGAAAACACTCCTTTCTTCTTCAATCCCCTCTCCCCCAAACTCTTCCTACTTACTTCCCTATTTATGTTAATGACACCATCATTCTTCCAGTCAACCAGGGTTGAAACTTTGGCATAATCCTTAGCTCCGCTGTCTCCCTCAAACATATTGCTGGATTCTGTCAGCTCTGTATTCTCTGGCTTCTATTCGTTTCTGGTGTTCAGGTACCCGTTACCTTTCACCTGGACTACTGTGAGCCCCTCCTAATCCACACCTGCATTCTCTCTCACTTGCAATCTGTCCTATGCAGCTGTCAGATGAATCTTCCTAAAGCACAGCGATGATGTCACTCCCCTGTCCAATTTTTTTTTTTTCAAATGTCTCTCAATTGTCTACTAAATAAAGCCCAAATATCTTAGCCCGGCATTCAGGGTCCTCCACAATCTGGCTTCAGACTACCTATCATCTTTATTTCACACTATACACCCCTACCCCCACATATGTTACTGCCAGACCAGACTACTCACTGTTTCCAAAACACACACTAAACTTTCACACATCTATACCTTTCCTCATACCATGCCCTTTATCGGGGATGCTCTCTGCTCACCTCATCTCTGCCTAACAAAATTCTTCTCATTCCTAAGGCCCCCAGCTTAAATGCTACCTCTTTATGAAGCATTTCCTGTCCGCCTAATCATAAGTGATCATACTACTTCCTCTGAACTACCAAAGCAATGTGTTCTTGGGCATGGTAGTGTATCACATTCTGCTCTGAATTATAGTTATTTGTGCCCATGATTTATCTCTCCTACCTGATTGTAGAATTTTTGAAATAAAATGCAGTTTTATATCCATAGTGCCTTACACATAACCTATGACCAAGAGCCTTGTCTCTGGGTTCACACCAACTGAGCTCAATCTTGGAGACTCTGTCACATAAATCAATCTCTTTCGTTAATGCTCACATGCAGGGTTTTCTCAGACATTTTTTTTTTCTGATTGTTTCTCACACCTGGAATGCTCTCCTTCTTCATCTCCACCTACTGGCTTCCCTGGTTTCTTTTAAGTCCCAAAGAAAATCTCTTTTGAATTCTTTGGCTTATGATCCCTACAGTTTTACTTGGGCACTTCAATTCACATATTGACATCTCCTCAAATACCCTTGTTTCTTAGTATATCAACTTCCTGAGCATCAGTGATCTTCATCTTCATTCCTTCTTAACAATATATAGCAATGGCCATATCCTTCATCTTCTCTTTACCTCTAGTTTTCAGCCCCCAGTATCCATAATTTTGACATTCCTGTATCTGTCTAAAACCTCCTATGCTTCTGTATCTCCCTGTATCTCACATTTATTCAACATGTTTTTTATCCTCAGCACAATCTCAAGTCACTCTACTACAACTTGCTTTCCTAGGCCATCATCTTGCCTCTGCCCCAACTTTCCTCCTTTCTTATGTAGTTAACTAGTTCCTATAGTTAACCACTTCAACTTTAAATGCCCTATACCCTTGAGTCTCTTTTCTCCTTGTCTTAATACCCATCTCTCTCTCCAAGTCCTAGCACTGGATTATTCCCACAATCTACCTTCTCTACCCCTACATGGCATGCTACTGAATGCTGGTGGGAGAAGTAACACAACTCTGCTGACATGGCCTATTAAAAATTTGTTATGTAAGCTCAGCTGGGGCTGCATTGCTGCTGCTCTCTAGCTCTTTTACTCTTCCATGATTATAGGATCCAAGATTAGAGCTGAGAGGCTACTATGTCTTCCCCTTTTCTCAATCTTCGATCTCTTTCTGTCTACTAACTGTCTCTTTGCTGTCTACAAACACACCCGAATCTCTTCATCCTTAAAAAAAATCCTCTCTAGATCTTAGCATCTCTCCTATCTTTTATCCTATATCTCGTCTTCCTCTCTCACCCAACCCCTTTGGATAAAGCTTACTTTATTTGTTCTCTCAATCTCTTCTAACCCCTCTGAAGTCTGGCTTCTGACCTCATTACTTGCCTTGAAATTGCTTTCTCCAAAGTTCCAGTGATCTCTTCATTGTGAAATCTAATAGCCTCTCCTAGTGCTCATCCTTTATGTCTCTGCAGCATTTGACACTGTTGACCACCTTCTTCTTCTTGGATACTCTCTTCTCTCTGAGTTTTCATGACATTGTTCACCCCTGGCTCTTGTTCTACCTGTCTGACTGCTCCTTCTTGTTCTTGTTGGCTGCATCATAATCTATGTCATATCCACCAGCAGTGGGTATATGTGAAAGATTTGTCCTGGTTTTCTTTTCATCTCTCTGGTTTCTAACTTGATGCCTTCATCAGCTAATATAACTCTGAGATCTATACTTCCAGCCATAGTCTCCTTTCTGAGTTCACCACCTGCCCACAGTAGATCTTGAACTGGATTTTTTTTGGGTAGGCATCTGAAACTCAATATGAGAGTCAGCATGGCATGGTGGTTAAAGTTCTAGACTTGGAGTCTAGAAAAGCTGGGGTTCAAGTACTGAATTTGGCACTTAATGGCCATGTAGCACGGGTAAGAAAATTAACCTCAGTTTTCTTATCTAAGAAATGGAGTTGGAGTAGATAGCCTTTAAGATCTTTTCCAGCTCTAAATTTATGATCTTATGCACCAAACAGAATTTATTATTTTCCCTTTCCCTCTTCCCAAATCTACCACTGCTCTGAACTTCCTTATTATTTTCAAAGGCACCACCATCCTTTAGTCACCCAGGACTGCAACCTCAGTGCTATCCTCAACTCCTAAATGTCACTCACAACACATAACCAATCAGTTGTCAAATCTTGTAATGTCTATCTCCAAAACTTCAATTATGTTTGTCCCTATTTCTCCACTTACACAGCCCCCATTCTAATTCAAGTCTTCATCCTATTTGATCTCTCTGCCAAATTCTCTTCCTATTTCAATCCATCTTCCACACAGCAGCCAAAGTGATTTTCCTAAAAGCACAGATCTGACCATGTCACTTCTTTACTTAATAAACTCTAGTTTATCTGGCATTTAATAAAGTTTGTCATTTAAAATTCTTCACAGTCTTCTTACGTATTATTTTACCTGTATTATTCCATACATTCCATAATCCAGCCATATTGGCCTATTTTCTGTTTCTCACACATAATGCTTCATCTTCTGCCCCTTTGCCTTTGTACTGTCTGTCCCCCCCCCCCCAGCCTGGAATGTTCTACTTCCTCACTTCTGCCTCTCAGAATCCTTGGCTTCTTTCATGACTCAGCTCAAGTTCTGTTTTATATGAAGCCTTGTCTGATCCTCTGCTTCTAGTGTCCACCTCCCAAAACCATCTTGTATTTATTTTGTCTATTCTTATCTATATCTCCTCATTCTCCTTTGCTCCAGTCTCCCAGGAAAAGATAGCCCTTCTTGTAAACACCAAAATCTCTACTTGATCCTCAACCCCTCTACATTGGTTCTGTCTCCTCCCATTTCCTTGGAGAACTTTCCTCTTCAGTAATCATCCCTCTTTTAATTTTTGATCCACCTTTAATAAGTGGCTCCCTCCTTTCTACTTACAAACATGCCCGCATTCCCTTAACTTGAGCCTACTGTCCCCCAAGCAACCATTCTACATCTCTCTTCTCTTTCACAGACAACTTTGTTTAAAAAAAAAAAAGGCTGCTTACATTTATCACCTCCACTTCTTACTCTACAATTACTGTATTGCTATCTATGTCAGTTAGTAATTCAGTTAAGATTTCCTTTATAAATTTCAATGTTATGTCATTTAAGGTTTATATCTTTAGTATTGACATTGTTTCATTGTCTATGATACCTTTAAAAGGCAAAGTGTAGTTTCCCTGTTTCTCATTTTTGACATTCTGAATTTCTATTTTTGCTTTGCTAACTCCTGCTTTTTGGGCTCACTTGATGCACAGTAAATTTTGTTCCAGCTTTTAATTTTCATCTTTCAAATGTCTTATTTTAAACTTGTGTTTCTTTTATATATGAAATTCCTGGGTTTTATTTTAAAAAAATCTATTCTGCCACTCTTTATTTTATTGAATTATTTAGTCCATTTACATTGAAGGTTATGATTGTTAAGCTTGTATTTCCTCCATTTATTTCTTTTGTATTGATTTTTATCTCTGCTGTGATTATTTTATTTGCACTGCTTTTGTACTAGCCTATTCTCATAGACTTTCCCCTTACCCCTGAATCTGTTTAAATGCTCCATCCCAAGTTCCTTGACTTTATTTTTTCTTTTTCTATTTCTCTCCCTTGTTTGATCCCTCTCTTTTCCTACCTCAGCTAAACTTGTGGCTCAAAATCTTCAAAATATTACTACTTAAAGACCTTTAAATTCAAGTAACATTTTTATTTTGCTTTGTCCTTTTCCTTCTTTCTCTTCCCTTTAAGTCCATTCTGAATTCTGTTCTCTACTTTATGGGCATCCCTTCCTTGCTTCTTCTTTATTCTCTTTGTGTTCCTCATGAAGGCAGAGTTTCTGGAGCACTGAATATAAACTTTAATTTCGATCACATTTCTGTGTAATTACACTTATCGATCTTACTCTGTCTTCTCTTTCTTTCTGTTGTGCCTCACTTTTAGAGATATTCACTTATGGAGGGAGCAGTATTGAATGGGAACAGTGTTGGATGGTGGGAGTCACTCTATGTCCTGAATCTTGAGTCTAGGTCCTGCTGCCAACATTGTAGTGATCACTACTCCTGAAGTCAAATTATCTCTGGTTCTATGTTACCCTGGATACACTGGGTACTAGCTGCCCTTAGGGAATCAAATGCTCTTTTTCCTAGAGTGGGATGAAGTCCTGGGACGTACAAACCTTTCTTGGTAAAGCTAATCTACCCAGATGAAACCTATTATAAAGATCCTGTCTGTTGCCACAAAGATAGAGTCTAGACAAAAACATACTTTTCCCCCCCCAACTGTTTTGTAAATGGAAAGAACATTGTTTTAGAAGCCAGAGGATATGGGTCTAAGGAATTTCTACTTAAAATCATATCACAAACTCTCTGGGTCTCAGTTTCCTCACTTGTAAGAGGAAAGAGTTGTGCTATCAGTTGTATAAAGTCCCTTCCAGCTCAGGCATTCTGTGAATCTCCATGACTTCACCTAATTAGGTGATTTTTGTTTTACTGCTCTGAAAAATACCCTCAGCTTCTGGACTCCCTCCCTGGATAATTGGTTTGCTCACTACTACAACTGGGGGGGTGTATATTTTGCCATTCCTTTACTTTTACTTGATCATACTACCATTATGAAGTAAAAAAAGGAATAGCTATATATATATATATAAACACAGTAGATATGTATATGTATTTTTTCTATTTGGTAATGGTTTTGCAGAGTCTATGGCAATCACTGCTGAGGTTATGTGGAATCTGGTTGACCTTCAAAGACAACTTAGACTCAGCAAGGAAATGCTACATGTACTAATAAAGTCTATAGTAGAGGAAAGAGAAAGGAAGAGATAAATAATTTATATAGAGTCTATTATGTGCCAGACACTGTGCTAAGCACTTCATATATATATGTATGTATGTATGTATATATAATCTCACTTAATCCTTACAATCACCCTGTGAGGCAGGTGCTTTTATTAGCTTCATTTTACATTTGAGGAGACTGAAGTAGACAGAGGTTATGTGACTTACCCAGTATCATAGAGCTAGTGAGATTTGATTTAAACTCAGGTCTTCCTGACTCCACACCCAACTCTACTGTGCCAACTAACTGCCAAGTAAATAGTAGTAGATAAAACCGTAATTTCTCTTCCTCTGCCTTCCTTATAAAGCATTAAGATAGAGGAAGGAGGCAGAATCCTCTTCCAATAAACTCATGTGTTTACTTGCTTTGGAGGGTTCTCCTTTTATTTCGATGAGCCTTCATCACCTTGGAGTTTCATCTCTTTCAACCCAATCCAACAAGCATTTATTATGTACTTACTGTGTACAATGCACTATGCTAACCTCCGGTGATACAAAGACAAAGTAAAATATGGGTCCTGTCCTCAAGGACCTTATATTCTAGTTGAGGGAGGAAGAGAGAGAAAGATCAAGAAGGAGGAAGTAGAAAGAGATTTATAGGATATTTGTGCAAGCAAAGAAGACTCAGATAAGTAGAAAGACGATTAATGAAAATGTAAAATCTTATAAAAAGAACAAATTCCTTGTCAGGAGACAGGGCACTAATAAATTAATGTTCCATTATCTATCAATTCACAACTTTCAGTTTATCACCTTGGAATTTTGAATGGGCCTATGTTCCTGAGGTGTACTTTAAAATATTACATTTTCATCGATTTTTTTCATTTTTTTGTTTCTGTTTGACTGAGTCTTAATCTCTCATAGAGACATTAGTTTCCATTTGTCCAATTCTAGTTTTTAACAGATTGTTTTCTTCTGTTAGATTTTGTACTTTCCTTCTTCAACTGGCCAATTGTGTTTTTTAGGGACTTGTTTCCTCAGCATACTCTTCTGTTAGTTTTTGTCCTTCCTTCTTCAATTGGCCAATTGTGTTTTTTAGGGACTTGTTTTCTTCAGTGTATTTTTTTTTCCAACTGGCCAATTGTATTTTTGAAGGACTCTTTTACGTCTCTCATTTGACTATTAAAATCGAAGTTGAGCTCTTCTAAGAAGGCTTTTTGGGCTTCAGACCAGTTCATATTCCCTTTTGTTGTTGCAGATGTGGGTTTGTTGACAATGTTGTCCTCTTCAGAATTTCTGTCTTGATCTTCACTCTTCTCGTAATATGAATCTATGGTACGTTTCTTTTTACTCATGGTATTTCTTTCTTCCCTGGCCTTTAAAGAGATTGAGCTGTCCTGCTGGAGAACAGAGGGTACTGACCCGACCTTCTTGTGTTGGGAGCCTAGGTCTTGGTCACTGGCTTTGCGTTCTGGGGCCTCTTATGCTGGGAATTGGAGGCTGTAGGTTTCTGGCAGCTTACCTCATGTTGGGCTGGAATCAGCAAGGCTGGAACTTTCAGGCGATTCTAGGTTGCTTGCTTTTCCTTTCCTTTAGCCTTCTTCAGCTCCTTTTAGATGCCTGCTGCAGGGTGCTTATCTGCCTGGGGCCCCTTGCAGTGTTGCCTCAACTCCTTTCTGCTAATGCACCGGGAGATTCCTTTGTGGTAGAGTGCTGAGGCTCCTGGTGGTTTTCTGAGCTGGTTTCCACTGGTTCCCTCCGCACTGAGACACTCGGAGGTCCAGGTGTTGGTGTTTGCCTGCTCTACCACCTGGGCTTCAGGATTTCTTCACAATTGGAGGCTTCAGGGCTCCTACAGCTCACCTGGTGTTGTGTTGGAATCAGCAAGGTCGGGGCTTTAGGAAGCCTTTAGGTTGTTTTCTTCACCTCCTTTCAGATGAATGCTTCAGGGTACTTATCCACCTGGGGCCCCTTGTTTTTGCTGAGGCACTGGGAGACCCGTTTGCTGGGCTACTGCACTGCTGCTCCTTGTCTTTCTTCTAGTTCAGGTGTTCCAGGGTTTTTTTTTCTGGGGTGATATTTTCTGGGTTTTCAGAGGTTGATAGGGGAGAGTGAGAGCGACTACCTTTTCACTCCACCATCTTGGCTCCCAGAAGTGGAAGTCCATACTTTAAAATATTTTGCTTTCAATGATCTAGGTTAATTTTTGCATTACATGTGTGAGCACATGATTTCTCTGTTCAAAAACCTTCAATAGCTCCCCATTGCCTATTTAATAACATGTAATATCCCCCAAAATGCAAGTAATCTGAAAATAAGGAATTTGCTTATTGTTTCTCGTAAAATAACAGAGCTTGAGCTTCGTCATGAAGGAAGCCAAGGATTCTGAGAGGCAGAAGTGAGGAGGTAGAACATTCCAGGCATTTGGGGACAGAGAGTACAAAGGCAAGGGGACAGAACACAAAGCATTATATGTGAGAAACAGAAAATAGGCCAGTATGGCTGGACTGTATGGAATAATACATATGAAATAATATGTAAGAAGACTGGAAAGATAGGAAGAACCAGACTATGAAGAATTTTAAATGACAGACTTCATGCTCAATAATTTTTTAAATTTTTTTTTATTTTTAGGCAATTGGGGTTAAGTGACTTGCCCAGGGTCACACAGCTAGTGTCAAGTGTTTGGTCTGAGGCCATATTTGAACTCAGGTCCTCCTGACTCCAGGGCCAGTGCCCCCTCCATGCTCAATAATTTGAGTAGAATGAGAACATTAAAAACTAAGAGTATCAAGAAAGTCTTCCTGTAGCCACAAAATCCCTAAAATAGGGGCAGCTAGGTGGTGCAGTGGATAGAGCTCCACCCTTGGAGTCAGGTGGACCTGAGTTCAAATCTGACTTCAGACACTTTACACTTACTAGCTGTGTCATCCTGGGCAAGTCACTTACTCCCGATTGCCTCACAAAAAAAAAAAGCCCTAAAATATTCTGAGTAGGAACTCTAAGAGGTAGAATTTAAGAGAGAATGAGCTATAGGAACTTCACCAGCCCTTGTCTTATAGCCTCCCATTAGGAATATTGATTTGATCCCATCACCCATCCTTCTCTTCTCCTAAACCATCCTATACTTCAGCCACTCACATTTCAAAGGCATGGCAGGTGATAGAAATTTGTGATTGTGCTGCTCAGTGTTGTCAGAATAGTCACCAGTGGGAAGGTATTCTGGAATGAAAATGTTCCCCTTCCTGAACAGGGGGAACAGCCTATGCAAAAGCATGGAGGTTGGAGATGGAATGCCAAGTTCAGGGGATCAACAAATAGGCCCATTTGGCTAGAAGAGTAGAGCGCATGAAGGGAAATAATATGAAATAAGCTTGAAAAGGTAGACTGGAGGCAGACTATGAGTACCTACCCCTTTGGATCCAGGAATCCTGAAACTCAACTCTAGCAGCAATGATTTTATGGGAAGTTTTTTTTTTTTGAGTGGTTCTTCTTGCCTCCACTCTCCCTCCTTGGCTTGCCAAGAGTGATGACTCCAAGCCTTTCCCTACTCTCAAAATACCGGCTCAGCCTGCTGGCTCTGCCAGAATATGCTTAGCACATTATCGGGTTTAGCTTCCACAGTTGCAATCACTTAGGAGGCCCAAGAACCACATAGATTTCATTCCAGGATCTCTTCCAGCTGGTGGCTGCTCTGACAACACTGGATGGCACAGTTACAAATTCCTGGCACCTGCCATGCCTATGAAATGTGGATGGCTAAAGGATGGGTGTTGGGATGAATCAATAATCCAGGCCGGAGGATGTAAGACATGAGCTGGTGAAGTTCCTACAGCTTATTACTGCTTGGTTCTGTCATAGTAGGAAATCATTATGGTAGTGTGATATTCCTTCTGGGCTACTCCCCCTCCAACTTGTACTCGCATGTATAGGTTGGGGGTTTTTACTTTTAGAATTCAACACACAGCTCATGAGTCCTCACCATTATCAGTCATTTGGTGGACTCGAGTTACTTTTAGCAAAGACATAGCAAAGTTAGCAGTTAAAAAATATCCTCCTTGTAAACCTGGGGCACATTCTCCTACAAATACTCTTTCCACCCAGTGGAAATAGTAGAGCATATACAAAGGGAACACATACAGTTGTAGTAACTCACGACCACAGTGCCTCCATATCCTCTAGTTCTTTGAAGATTCCTTGGAGCAATGCCTCTGCTGAGGGGGTTGCTGTACCTCTAGGTGGGGCTTGTTTCTCCCAGGTCATAGCATCTCTTTAGGATGGGCCATTCCAATGGACTCCATGGACTTGGGTATCTGCATTCTCCATCACCTTCAGCTTTAGGCTCAGTTGTAATCTTTGGACGGGATTACGGCTGTGCTCTTTCAGAAAATGCGGACAGCCTCAGCATAGGCCTAGTAGAAGCCTTTCCAGTCCTGCTGTCTGGGGGGGCTCTGCGTCTTGGCCCCTCCAAGGCAGGAGGGTGAGCAGAGTCATCCCAGTACTACGCTTTCCTTTCAATGACTCTTCCCTGTTCAGGGTTCAGTTCCCTTGGAGAGAGACCTCTCTCTCATTTATAGTGACCATTCAGCATATTTCTCAAATCTTCATCTTTGCAGGCTGGGCCATAATCAGACAAATCAGCATTTGTCCAAGAATCACCAAATGATTCTAGTGTTTGGGATTCCTCAGTTTTGGTTTTGTTTTGTTTACTTCCAGGTTTTCCTATTGGAGAATGAGTGTGAATGAGTGACTGGGGGTGGGGGTGGGGGGGAATAGGTATAAAGGCAATTTATGCCACGGGGCAAATTAATTGTATCAGTTGGTCTTTTCATATGCAAATGAATTAATCAAGCCTGTGAAATTTGGAGTGGCTAAAGCAGTATAGGATGGATGAAGAGAAGAGGAGGATGATGATAGGATCCTTTACATGGTGTAGAATGACCCACTCATATCTGAAAGGACCTCATCCTTTACTGGGTGCAAATACACTCTGAGTGGAATGCACCCTTACATCTTATTGTCTGTCATTTGTCCCTTATGAGCTACAAAAGGGTAGACCCTTGGAGCAAAAAGAATAATGGTTTTGGAAGTGGGGATCTTTTGAATTCAAATCCCAGCTGCTCCCTTTATTAGTTTTGTAATCTTAGGAAAGCCATTTAATCTTTCTGAGTCTCATTTTTCTGTATTCTATAAAATGAGAAACAACACTTGAACTGTCTGCCTCATGTGGTGGCTGTGATGATTGGATGAGATCGTGTAGATGAAGTATTTGTAACTGTATATAAATGTCAGCAGGGGGCAGATAGGTGGCTTAGTGGATAGAGCACCAGGCTTGGAGTCAGGAAGATTTGAGTTTAAATCTGACACTTACTAGCTATGTGACCCTGGGCCAGTCACTTAACCCCTATTTGCTTCAGTTCCTCATCTGCAAAATGGGAACACACTGGAGCAGGAAATGACAAACCCCTCCAGTGTCTTTGCCAAGAAAACTCCATAAATGAAAGTCAATGAGGTCATGTAGAGTTGGACATGACTGAACAACAACAAAATTATAGAGTGATTTATTTTTCTTCATGAATTTCATTGAACATAAATTTCCTAAGTGCCTGCTGTGTGTCAGAAACTGTGTATGCCCTTTATGGCTAAGGTAATACTGAGTTGGTCCAGGCAGACTGGACTCACCTGGCTTCTCTCCATAGTTGACCCACCTCTGCCCTTTGTTCAGGCCTAATCATTTCCTTTGTTGCCTGATGGAGTGCTGTCTGCTTGCTGGAGAAGAGAGGTACTGATCTTAGCTTATCAAATTTTTGTTGATTCTGGCTACTCCTCATGTTGTGAATGTTTCTAAACTTCTTTTCTTCTTTAAGCTTCTTCCTTGCACTAAAAAGAAGTAAGGAGAAGGTGAGGGTTTTGTTGAACACAGTACATGCAGGGCTGATTCTTCTAATCATTGGAGCCAGTATTGAGTTGAGAATCAACATGATGGGTCAAGAAGAAAAGACAAGGATTAAAACGTTAAAATGGGGATCCAACCTAATAGAAGTGTTCTCTCTTTCCCTGAATGTGGGGTATGTGCAGTCTGATTTAGGGTGTCTTCATAAAGTCATGTATGATTCTTTTTCTTTTTAAATATTTATTCATACAAGGACAATGGTTGATATTAAAAACTATTTAGTTAAATTAAATTATTTAATTTAGCCTTTTAATATTTGTGACATTTTTTCATAATTAATTTCCTCTCTTGGTTAACTTTGTGAGTGACTTCCAGAAGCTTTTTAAGAGATTACATATTATATTTTGCTTAAATAAGAGAGTATTTATGCTATTGCTACAAAACAAAGACTAACGATTTTGGGTTTGCCTGGCTGGAAATCATCTCACTGGATATCACTAACATCAACAAGATCTTTGAAATCATTAAAGAAATCTGTATGAAGTGCCTTTTTACTGGCTACCAAGTGCATTAAAAGTCCCATGCTGCTTTCTACCTCATCCAGATCCATAATGGATCTACCAGGGGTGGAGAACCTGCAGCCTTGAGGCTACATGTGGCCTTCTTGGGTGCAGCCTTTTGACTGAGTCCAAGTTTTACAGAACAAATTCTTTTATTAAGGGGATTTTGTTCTGTGAAGTTTGGAGTCAGTCAAAGGGCTGCACTTAAGGACCTAGAGGGCCACATGTGGCCTCAAGGCTGCAAGTTCCCCACACCTGGACTCTTCAGAATGCTTTGTCTGCAACTTGCCTCGGTCCTGACTACTCATTTCATCCCAGGCTGTAGGACTGGCCTTTGTCAGCACATCCATCCCCTGTTTGATTGGACTTGCTGTTATAATTCTTACACACTTAGGCTTTTTCTTAGTTTCGAAAGGGATAGGCGGTTCATATGAGGGAGTCCCCATTTTGAAATCTCCTCCCCTCTTGGGAATTTTTTAGCTTTTTCTCTTTGAGAAAGGGCGGCATCTTAAACGTTTCTCTGGACCACTTGAAAGCTTTCCAATCGAAATGTAAGGTTTCCTTCTTTTGCTTCCCTCTGTTTTCTTACCCTATCTCTTACTCCATCTGTTCTTCACATTCATTTGGAAAACAAATACTTATTAAGTACCATTTACTTAGTGCAAGCACCATGCTAGGCATTGAGGTTAAAAAGATGAAATAAAAATGTAAGCTCCATTTTCCAAGGAGTTTATGGTTAAATACTCTGAATTTGGGAGTCAGGACTCCTGAAAAGAATTTCCTCATTGGGATGTGACTTAATGGAGAAATGGTCTCTCTCTGTCTCTTTTTTTCTTCTGTTAGTTAAGCATCTAGGCTACCCCTGAAAAGTCACCTTTGAGTCTTACTCATTTTAACTTTTCACTTTGTTATTCTGTAAGCTTCTCTCCTCCTAACCAGAGGACCACCATTCTCTGTTCCTATTTATCTTTCTGTCTTTGATTCCCATGCTCATCATTGCCCCAACCTCTGCCTTTAACACTAGTACTCACTCAGTAGAGAGGAATCTGAAGTCACACTGGATTGTAGTAGAGAGTGAGTGCACTGGGTCTGAATCCTTTCTCTAGAATTTACTAGGCTAGTGACAATGGGCAGATCACTTAGATTCTCTGAGCCTTATTTTGGAAAATGGGGATATAATTATCACTGAACTCACAATCTTAAATGAAATGATCTATGTATAGTACCCCACTCACATGGGTTTGGCAGCCTCCTGAAGGATGATCCTACAATGCTGTATACTGTGTACATGTAGGGAGATAGATCTCTTGATTGACTGAGAGACTGCTAATGGAGAAATGGAAAAGATAAGAGATGGGGAGACAGAGAAGGAAAGGCACAGATTTTGAATGGCAAAGGGGAGGTCCTTCCCCTCTGAGCCAGAGGCATATGGGAAGAGTTGGTACCCCACTATGTCCCTTGATTCCTAGCATCTGCAGATGCTAAGAGACTGATAAGAATAGACTTCTTGGGTGAGACAGTGCTGTCCTCAGTTGAGCTTAGATTTCATCTCCCAACTGAGTTGCAGATCCTCTCCCCCCCCACGCCTGACTCTTGTATATTTTATCATCTAAATTAATTTGTGTGGCTTCCTTGATTACTGTTTTACTTCTATCTTTGATAAATATATTTGCTTTTGATCTATGATTTTCTTTTGTATAATAAGCATTTGGTGGAAGGAAAGCCATGCTGGTGGAGAGCAAACTATTAACCATCCAGGTCTGGAGTAGGATTATTCCATCTCTTTCTCCTGGAATGACCAGGAAAAATGGATTTTATCCTGAACCCCCAAAAGAGAATCATACCCCTACACTGCAAAAATCTGATGTATAATATCATTTTAGCTCAATATTTCTCATAAAGATAGGAAAGTAAAGGAGCGATTGCCCAGCCATGGCCATTCTTTTATTCTCTACAAAAATGGAACTTCAGTCTCTTTGAAATGTGGAGTGGACAATTGGGTATGGAAATCTGTCTTACCCTACAGGAAAATAGGGGAGGAAGGGGACAAGAGAGCAGGGGGATGATAGCAAAAAGGGCAGATTGGGAAAGGGGTAATCAGAAGGAAGTACTTCTGAGGAGGGACAGGGTCAAAAGAAAGAATAGAATACGTGGGGAGGCAGGATAGGATTAAGGGAAATAGAGTTAGTTTTTTACAACATGTCTACTATGGAAGTGTTTTGCATAACTGCACATGTATGGCCTGTATTGACTTGCTTGCCTTTTCAATGAGGGTGGGTGGGGTAGGAGGAAGGGAGAAAATTTGGAACCCAAAGTTTTAAAAACACACGTCTAAAAAAAATGTTTCCACATGCAACTGGGAAATAAGAAAGACAGGAAATGAGGTACAGAAATCTATCCTGCCCTACAGGAAAATAGAAGGGGAAGGGGATAAGAGAAGGGTGGAGGGAGAGATAGAAGGGAGGACAGACTAGGGGAAGGGATATTCAGAATGCATGCCATCTTAGGGTGAGAGGAGGGGCAAGATGGGGTGAGAATTTGGAATTCAAAATCTTGTGGAAGTAAATGTTGAAAACTAAAAATAAATAAATTTACATAAAAAATAAATAAAAAGAAATATGGAGTGGAACATTGCATATCTATCAAAAAGTCTCTGTTCCATTCAAGCTGGCTCAGGTCTAAATTGCAAGTCACTTTTACACATTTGAAGTATTTTGCTTGTGTGGGTGGCAGGAAGACCTACCATCATGGTGGATGCCCTTCCCACCTGTCTTTTCTTGTCTCTCATCCTGGCCATGTTGTTGTTTGGTCATTTCAGTCACGTCCAACTCTTTGTGACCCCATTTGGAGGCTTCTTTGCAAAGATACTGGAGGGATTTGCCATTTCCTTCTCTAGCTCATTTTACAGATGAGGAACTGAGGCAAACAGGGTTAACTAACACAGCTAGTAAGTGTCTGAGGTTGGATTTGAACTCTGGAAGATGAGTCTTCCTTATTCCAAACCAAAGTGCTCTATCCTTTGCACCACCTAGCTTCTCTGGCTGTGGGCCATCCTTGTTCACATCACTTGGATGAGATGGGACTAGCCATCTCCTGAAGTTTTTCAATGAGAGGAAAGAAATGATATCGGAAGTCCCTCTATTTTCAACATCCCATCCTTTTTTTCCTCTTCTAATCATGACTCCTCGATTCTCCTCCCCCTACCCCAACTCTATCTCTCCATGCTCCCAAAATACAGAAATGAGGTGCAGAGCCTTTCTCATATTCAACCAGAAGGTCCGTCTTGTCTGCTCTCAGGTGTATCTTCCTCTGAGCACCAAACCTGACTTGGGCCTCATAAGAATCCCAATGTTAGAGTTGTCGGGAATGCTATAAAGGTCAATGACTTGCTCAAAGTTTCATAGTACTTTGTGGCAGAATCTAGTAGTTTGTGCCTGGTTCTAGAACTCAAGTAATAGAAATAATTTTCAACCTTCCCCTGAATCCCTAACCAACTTCAAAATCAGGAATCAGGAATTGTGAAATTGAATATATCATTAGCTCTTCATAAGATTTCTTAACTCAGACTATTTCTGCATCTATCATTATTTTGAGTCTGTTCTCTCTTTTATGACTCTTGGTCACTGTAGGATTGAATAGGTCTAAATCTTTTGAATAGCCAGTTGAACTTCCAACATCCTAATGGGGATGATTAGCATAAGTATTTAGGCTGATGTTCTAGGAATTTACCTTTTCTGACAAGTAAATAAACGGTAAATAAGCTCTTTTTATAGGCTATTTGTGTTCTATGTAAAATTAATTTGGAAAACTGCTGGTATTGAAATGTAAAATCTACTTCAACAATGGCATTTTGCAGGCTTCCTACTGAGCCAGTTACTTGAATACTCCTGTCACCCCTTTCCCCCACCTTGAAAGCAATCTCATGTGGAAATGCAGTAAAGACAGGCTAGACTTGGTTAGTAAGGCAATTACTGTCATCTCTTCTGGTACAGGGTGGTAAAAATGTAAATAGAGGCAGTGTGATTTAATGAAAAGAACATTGGATTTTGAGTCAGAGGACCCGGATTTGAACCTTGGTTGTGCTTCCTACTGCCCGTGTGGCAACAAACGAGTCACTTCATTTGTGTCCTCAACTGAAAAATAGAGGGAAGCTTGGATTAGGAGGGATAGTGCTATAGAATATCAGTCTGAGAAAATATAGGTGAGAAGATGTAGAACTTGGGGGTCACATCCACACAACAGTGATGATACACTTCATTTAAGGTCACTTCAGACATTTATTTAAAGTTCCATGATTTCACCTATACATCTTCCAACTGAGAAAGGTTGTAACCCATTTCTACCTTAGTAAGTGGTCTATGTGAGATGCAGTAGTATAAAAACTCATGGTCAAACCTCTAGAGATGAGCTTCTCTGACCGAAGGTCATAGCTTCATATGTTTAGAGTTGGAAGGGACCTTAGAAGCCATTGAGTTTAATTGCTTCATTTGACAGATGAGAAAACTGCTATTTGGAGTTGTGATTTGTTCAGTTTCATGCAGTGAATAGGAGTCTAAGGAGGAATTCAAACTTAGGTCTTCCTGACTCCAGGTCTTGCTCTCTATCCGCTATGTCTCCTGGGTAGGATGGTCTTCCTTAGAAGGCAGATGCCCAGCTCATCAGTGAGATGGTACTGGAAGTCCTCCTAGCTTAGTTCTGTTTGTTAGAATTTGAACTATGATGCCATAGTTTTGGAGAGACCATTGCCACTATCATATCAGTATGAATCATGCCTGTTGATGTACAAATTTGTTTCAGTATTTCGAGAGACCCTGATTTTATCAGTATGTGTCACATCTCCATAGGTGTAGATCACTATACAATCATGCCTTAACAAATAAGTTTATGATTATCTTTGGACAAAATTATTTATCCCTGCATGGCCAGTCTTATGGTGGTATATCTCTCATCATTTAGCCAGACAAGATCTAGAATGACACACAGCTCTTTTAAAAATCTCACAGAAGGGACTTTTATGGCTATTCAGTCCAACTTATAGCTGGAAAAAAGAATTCCCTCTAAGACGTGCCTGACAAGGGGACATAAACTTTTGCTTGAAGACGTCCAGTGAAAGAAAACCCAGGTGGTACAGTGAATAGAGTCTTGGATTTGAACTCATGAAGACTTGAGTTCAAATCTTATCTGAAGGTAGTCATTAACAGAACAACTCTGGGTAATCACTTAATGTCCCTCAGCCTCAGCTTCCTCACGCATAAAACAGGAATAATAACAGCACCTAGGATTTTTATGAAGAGAAAATAAGGTTAATATGCATAAAGCTCTTTGTAAATGTCAGTTATTATTATAATTACCTCCTAATGAAGTCTATTCTACTTAGGTATAGCTCAAGTCAATAAGGAGTTTTTCCCTCCCTGACATTATGCCTAAGTTTGCTTCTTTGCAACTTTGATCCACAGCCCTGTGGCCTGTGCTAAGATGTCATCCTTGCTCACATTTATATTCTAACTGAAGAGACCCAACTATCAGACACAAAACAATTAGAGGAGAGTTCATTGTTCACCTATGCAGAATTGGCTGTAAGCTTACTGGTAATTTAGAGCAAAGAGAGGTCCTTGTGAGCTGGAGTAGTCAAAGAAAGCTTTCTTGAGAAATGTGGCTTGAGCTAGGCTTCAAAGGATGGCAGGATTTGCATACGGGAAGCAAAGGACAGAAGACTTTTTGGTCAGGGAGAACAGCACGAGCAAAGACATGGAAGGAAGAATTATTATGGTGTTTTCAAGGTATAGTGAGGAAACATGCTTGAATAAAGTAGATGCTTCAATTGAGAAATAATGCAAAATAAGATTGGATAGGTCTGGTAGGGCCTTGAAAACTTGGCAGAAAAATCTGAATTTGATACATTAGAATAGGGAGCTACTTTAGATTTAAAAAAAAGTTTTATTGATGCTTTTTATTTCGCACTGCTATCCTCCCTTCAGATTGTGCTGTCCTTAGAGACAAAGAAAAACAATTAAACGAAAGTATTTGATACAGAGCCTGTGTCTGACAGACATTTCAGATTCTGGAGCTGAGGAATGATATGACCATACTGGTTTAGGAAGACTAGTCTGTAGAGTATACCTCTATAAGATGGCTAAAAGAGGGTAACCACTAGAAACAGGGACAGCAGCTAAAGAAACTTTAGTGGTAATTTAGAGGTGATGTGCTGACAATCTAGGTTAGGATAATTATAGTGGAATTGGAGAACAAGGAGTGAATTTGAGATACATTTATAATTAAAAATGATCAACTTAATAAAAATAAAACTAAATATTTGAAGAGATCATACATAAAGCTAGAAACTCTAAATTATTTGTAATTTCCTAAAAATGTGTAGATGAACAAAATAACACAAATGTTCTGTTTGTTATCATGTCCCTTTCTGATCCTTGTTTTTTCTTCCATATATTTTTTTCCACTGGATGTTGTTATTATTATTAGTTGTCCTAATCCCTTTTTTCTCATCTTTTTTTTTAGTGGTTGCCAGACAGCGAGTCTGGATACAAGTCATTATGCTGCTATTACCTTTTGTATTTAATGTCTGATGGACTATTGTACAGGTGGATCAAATAAGTGTTTCTAATCGAATTAAAATATTGGGATGTATCCTCATCTTCTGTTGGTTCACTGAAAGTAATTTAAGCATAATTCCAGTAGCATCAGGAGGAGAGGTGTGGTATTTCCCTCATCCTGTACACATGTGGCTTTGATGTCTTTCTGGAGGTCTTTATATTTTGAAATCTTTTCATTCCACATGGCTTGGTGATTACGCATATTTGGTATGGTGACACCAATTAAAATTTTTTTTTCTTAAATTTTTTATGAATTAATGTTGGGTCCTGGTAAGGATGAGGGTGGTGTATCTCATCTTCACCTTCTTCAACGGAGAAGGGGAAGGAAAGGAAATAACGCATTTATATAGTACCTATTATGTGCCAGGCACTATACTAAGCACTTTATTTTTAAACAAATATCATTTAATTTGATTCCCACAACAACCCTGCCAAGTAGGTGCCATTATTATCCCCACTTTTCAGTTGAGGGGACTGAAGCAGAGAGAGATTAAGTGCCTTGCCCAGTTACACAGGTAGGATGTGTCTGAGGCAGGATTTGATCTGAGGACTTCGTGGTGCAGTAGATAGAGCATGTGCCTGAAGTCAGGAAGTCTCATTGAGTTCAAATCTCTGTCCTCAGACACTTTTAAGCCATGTGACCTTGGGCAAGTCACTTATTTGCCTCAGTTTCCTCATCTGTAAAATGAGCTAGAGGAGGAAATGGCAAATCACTCCAGTATCTTTGCCAAGAAAACCCCCAAAGGGGTCACAAAGAAGACTTGGACACTACTGAAAAACAACTTCTTGATGCTAGGCTCAATGCTCTAACCACTGTATCACCAGCTGCCTCTGGCATTAAGAAAAAATGGTCTTGGGACAAGTCATTTTCCTGTTATCATTCTTTCATATTTAATGTTCTCTAGACTATTGCACAGCTAGGTGGTGCAGTGGATAGAGTGCTGGGCCTGGAATCAGAAAGACCTGAGTTCAAATCCAACCTCAGACATTCACAAGCTATGTGTCCCTGGGCAAGTCACTTAATCTGTCTGCCTGAATCCACCAGAGAAGGAAATGGTAAACCACTCTACTATCTTTGCCAAGAGAACCCCATACTGGGTCACAAAGAGTCAACATGACTGAAAAACAACTGAACACTAGCAACAACATAGAAGCCACAGAATTAGACATAGCAAAAGAAGTGAATATGGAAAAGATCAGAAAAGGGGAATAAAAACTTGATAGTGGCAACCACTGCTAGGAGCTCAGAAGTGGAAGAGAAACCTGCAAAGGAGATGGAGAAGATACAGGCATTGAGATATGAGTAAAATTAGTAAACTGTGGTAGTGTTGTGAAGGACAGGCAGTACGTCTTAGTAGAAACTGAGTTAAAATTCCAGCTCTAACATTTACTACCATGAGCAAATTACTTCATCTCTTTTCCTCATCTGTAAAATGGGGATAATATTTATACTACCAACCTCATAAGGACATTGTTAGGAAAGCACAATGTTAATTTTATATAGATAGATATAGATATAGATAGCTATGTAGCGATATATATGTATATATAAAGCTCTATAAACGTAAGTTTTTATCATGCGTCA
Source organism: Phascolarctos cinereus (assembly GCF_003287225.1). NCBI lineage: Eukaryota > Metazoa > Chordata > Mammalia > Diprotodontia > Phascolarctidae > Phascolarctos > Phascolarctos cinereus. The sequence continues at coordinate 230,228,940 of NW_027555736.1, forward strand.
CTGAAATCAAAGGACATTAATAGATATGGCGGACTTCAAAGAGTAGGTCAATGTCAAATATCGGTCATAGGGGTACTATGTCATGACTATGTACATAGTCAGGATACTTGCTAGCTGTGTCACTCAGGGAAAGTCACTTAATTTCTGACTGCCTCAGTTTCTTCAATTGTAAAATGGGGTTGATGATAATACCTGTCTCAGGGTTGTTGGGAGAATAAAATGAGATATTGTTTTTAAAGCACTTAATATAATGCCTGGCATATAGTAGGTACTTAACAAATGCTTGTTTCTTTTCTTCCTTTCTTCGTGGGGGAATGATAGAATTTAGAAAATGAAATTATTGATAGAGCTCTGGATTTAGAGTCGGGAAGACCTGAGTTTAAATCCTGTCTCAGACATTAGATGTGTGACCCTGGGTAAGTCATTTAACTTCTTTTGGCCTCATTTTCCTTATTTGTAAAGTGAGGGGGTTAAACTTAGTGGCCTCTAAAGTCCTTTCCCTCCCTGCTTTAAATCAATGATCCTATGATGCTTTAGGACTTGGCAAGAAGGAAGCCATTAACCTCAGAGACAACAGTTGAATAATAAGGACAGAGGAGAATGAATAGTTAAAAAGTAGAGGCGATAGGCATAGATCAATGAATGAAAGGTGAGAAGGTCTGGTGGGTACCTAAAAGGGGTAGCATGTTCAATCTTTTTAAGTTAGGAATGGCTTGAGCACGTTCGAGAGTAGACAGGATGGAGCCTCTGAAAAGGCAGAGACTGAAGATGCTAGAAAGAGGAGTCAATTTCAGAAGTGAAGTCCTAAAGAAAATGGGCATGGAGTAAGATCTGGAGCACAAGTGGAGGGGATAGTTGTAGAAAGCAGATGAACTTCCTTCTTCTGAGACTGGATGAATTTTTTGTAAAATGAATTATATTTACATGTACTTGCTATTTAGAGAAATCCCACAATGAATCTTTTTGTGATTCAGAGGATCCCTTTACCCTATTTATGAGTAATTGTTCCTATTTGATTTGTTTTGTGAATCTGGAATTTTGGATATCTGGGATTTATTTTACAGTAGTCCAGAGCATCTTGTTTCTTCTCCTTTGGTCATATGAGTTTAGGGCACATCTCTGTTTCTCAAGGGGTGGCCTGTGTTCCTTAAGGGTTATCAAGTATGTCGAGGGAAGTCCTTCATGCGGATGGATGATAGGTGGTACTTGGGATTTACTTTGATCCATGATTTTGCTTGTGTGGTTAGCCCTTCTGCTGACACAAATTGCACATCCATCTGTGACGGTAGTAGACTATACTTGAGAGTTGTTGAGGCTGAAAAATTCAACCCACCCCAGCTTAATGATGAACTCTCCAGACTTGACTGGGCAGTCCTTAGATGATATAGTCTGTCACTGCATCCGTACCATTTTATAGATGGGTACATAGGAATTGCCAATGGTTGTGCTCTGTTAGCTCATCCTTCAAAGATCCAACATGTCACAATAAGTTATCAGAACAGGGCTTTAGTGAAGCCCTCTTATAAGTTATACTTACAACTATAAGTTATAACTAACTTGTAAGTTAGAACCTAACTTATATAAAAAAAGTAAGAGCTAGAAATGACCTCATGGATATCTTAGGCCAAACCTCTCATTTTCCAGCTAAGGCCCAAAGAGTCTAAGTGACTGATAAAGGTGAGATTATGTCTTGTGCAATTTTGTTTGATGAACGAATGAGTTCCTAGCACAATATCTTGAGTACAGCACTTAAAGTATCATACTTAACAAAGACTGTTGCATGAAAGAATGAACGAAATTACAGCTAGTGAATGGAAGAGGAGCTAGAATATAGGTCTTGTGATTTCCAAGGCATTGCCTTTTTTTTTTTTAAGTTTTTTCAATGTGTTTACATTGCAAATATTTACAGGTAACACCCACTTGGTAAGGTCAGTGGTAGCTAAGTAAAACTAATAATATAGTGATTTCCTCTAAAAGCACATGGAATGTTACACATATCTAATATCCCACATCTCTCTAATTAAAAGTTTTTTTCCATAACAGAAATCTATTTTTTCCCCTTCCCACCCCCCATTGAAAAAAAGAGAAAAGAAAAACAATTATTTGCAACAACTCTGCCTAGTTAAGCAAAATGAGTTCCTTCATTGACTGTATACAAAAATAAATGTCTCCTCCTATACCTTAAATCTATCACCCTCTGAGAGGCAGTACATAATATGTTTTGTCCTTGGTCTTTTGGAATCATGGAAAGTCATTGTATCAATCACAGTTCTTACAGCTTTCAAAGTTGTTTATTTTTACAGTGTTGTTACTGAATAAATTGTTCTTCTGGTTCCATTCCTCTCATTTTTCATCAATTTATATAAGTTTATGAAAAATTTTTATAATATTGATGTTATGGTATAAATTGTTCACTCTAAATCAGTTCATATGTCTTTCCATGTCTTAAAAATCTACTATTTCCTCATTTCTTACAACATAATAGTATTTTATTAAATTTATGTACCATGACTTATTCAGCCATTCTTCAATTGATAGGCTTCCCTTTAGTTTCCTTTTTTTTTTTTGCCACCACAAAAAGAGCTGGTCATGAATTTTTCTTCTATCTATGGATCTAGAGGTGATTTCCCTTATGTTTCTCTAATTTGCTTATAATGTGACTTCTTATATTTAAATCACAAATCTATTTGGAGTTTATATTGGCATAAAGTTTGAGGTATTGGTCTGCATCTAATTTCTTGTGTATTGTTGTCCAATTTTCCTAGTAGCTTTTCTCAAGTGGTGAGTGAATCTTCATCCTAGTAGCTAGGCTGTTTGCATTTATTGAATATTAGGGTAGTAGATACATGTACTTCTGTTACGTTGCATAGCTAATCTGTTCTACTGATCGATTTGTCTATTTTTTAACCTGTACCAAATTGTTTTGAGAATTATTACTTTGTAATATAGTTTGAGAGCTGGTGCTCCCTTCATTCTCACTTCCTTTTCATCATTTCATCCAGTGCCTGGCACACAGAAGGCACTTAACAAATATTGATTGATTGATATGAATTTCATTATTTTTTTCTACTAAAGTAATCCTTTGGTAGTTGATTGGTATGATATTGAGTAAACAAATTAATTTAGGTAATATTGTCATTTTTATTATACTGAGTTATCTTACCCATGTGTAATTAATATTTTCTCAGATACTTAAGTCTATATTTCTGTAAACAATGGTTTGTAATTGTATTTATATAGTTATTATGTGTATCTTGGCAGGTAGACTACGAGTGTGGGTTTATTCTGCAAGTTTGCTGAAGTTATCGTTTCAATAAATGTTTTGTTTGATTCTTTACGGTTCTTTAAATACACCATCATATCACCTGCAAAAAAAATAATTTTTGCATCTCTTTTACCTATCCTTATTCCCTTAATTTCTTTTTCTTGTCTTTTTTGCTAAAGTTAGCATTTCTAGTAGTAAGAAAAATAGAAGTAATGACAATGGACATCCTTGTTTCACCCCTGATTTTATTGGACAGGATTCTAATTTACCTTTGTTACAAATAATTGTAGCTCTTGGTTTTAGATATATAATACTTAGCCTATTAAGGAAAGGTCCATTCCTCTGTTTTCTAGTTTTTCATCAGAAATGGATGTTGAAGGGGCAGCTAGATGGCGCAGTGGATAGAGCACTGGCCCTGGAGTCAGGAAGACCTGAGTTCAAATCTGGCCTCAGACACATAATACTTCCTGGCTGTGTGACTCTGGGCAAGTCACTTAACCCCAGTTGCCTCACTAAAGAAAAGAAAAAAAAAAGAAATGGATGTTAATTTTTGTTAAAGCTTTTTTTTTTCTTCTTCATCTATTGATATAATCATATCTTTTAGTTCATTTTGTTATTAATGTGATTAATTAATTTTATAGTTTCCTCAACATTAAACCAACCTTGCATTCCTGGTATAAATCCAACCTACTTATAGGTTGGATTTATGGGCTATATGGGTTGGTCATACAATCTTTCTGATATGTTGTTTTAGGCTCATGGCTAATATTTTACTTAAAAATTTTACATCAATGATCATTGGAAATATTGGTCTATCACATTTTTTTCTGCTTTTACTATTTCTGGTTTATGTAGTAAGATCATATCTGTAACATAGAAGGAATTTGGGAGGATCTCTTTTTTTCTATTTTTGCAAAAAAAATTATGTAATATTGGAATGAATTATTCTTTGAATATTCAGTAGAATTCAGTTGTGTACATCTTGTCCTGGAGTTTTTTTCTTTGGAAGTCCATTTATGGACTGTTGTTCAGTTTCTTCATTTGAAATTGGATTGTTTAAATTCTATTAATTTAGGTATTTTATATGTTTGTAAGTATTTCATTTCAGTTGTCATTTTTATTGACATTTCTCGACAAAACAATTTTTAATAATATACTTTATTCTTTTTTTGTAAATTCTTTTTATTTTTGAACTTGTTAATTATTTCTTCTCCTTTGTAATCAAATGAGTAAATGGTTTATGTACTTTCCTTCTCCCCTTCCCCAACAAAGACCAAACTAGCTACTAGCTTTTTTTATTCATTCCTTTTTTTATTTTTAATTTTATTTTTAATTTTTAAAATCTCTTCTTTCATTTTCAAGATTTCTATTTGCTTTTGAATAGGGGTCTTAAAATTTGCTTTTTTTTTTTTTAGTATTTTTAGTTGCATTTCCAATTCATTTGTTCTTTCTCTTTTTTTGTTAATAAAAATGTTTAGAGATATAAATTTTCCCCTTAGGACTGCTTTGGCTGCATCCCCAAAATTTGGGTATGTTGTCTCATGGCTGTCATTACCATTAATGAAATTATCCATTATTTCTATGACCAACCCTTTAGGAATAGGTAATTTAGTTCCCAGTTGATTTGTAATGTATTTTCAATGACCTTTATTTTAATATAATTTTGTTGCATTATGCTCAGTTGTGCATAGTACTTTTACAAAAATTGATTATGTCTTAGGTAATTAAAAATGTCACAAACAAATGAAAAAGGAAAAAAATAAAAAAAAGAAACACTGTACACATCTGTTGCTTATTTTTTATGTACTGTAGTATCTCAGATTTTATGCGAGGTGTCTCTAAAGTCTTAGAGCAGATTTTAGCTATTAAAGCATACTATTGAAGCTTTTGAAGCTTAAATCTGCACTTCGGGGATATCCTCTATAACGGCGCTGGGAATTAATTCCACTTGAGTGGGAAGAAGGAATCAGAATAGTAGAAAGTCAGATTTTGGAAGAGAGTTTGGAACATTAGAACATAGACATTAGAATGTTAAAGATGGAAGAGGCCTTTGAGATCCTCCAGTCCCTTCATTTTATAGAATCTTTTTATTTATGGAACTCCTTAATAGATTAGGGGAATAAGTAGACCTCTGTCACTATTTCCGTACTTCTCTTCCAAAGAAAAAGAAATAATAATTTAAAAAATTCTACCACTCACCAATTTCAATAGAATAGGGGACTTACCTTTAAATCATTATATTAAAAGAAATATGTGAATGTAAAGAGTCTCTGCCTATGGGCAGCTTTCTTTCTTTGGTTAATTTAAAGAGTTGTGTGGATTTTGCTGTTGTTTGCATCTTGCGGGACAGCATCCAATATTCCAATGTTCATGTAATGCCTTGACTTAGCTATCCTTCATGGGATAATTATAGATTAACATAATATACCTATTGTTCTGTTCCACAAAGCAGCACTGTCATAGAATGATGAGATGGGGTTGTTGGGTGGGAGGGAGTAGGGAAGGGAGAATCTTTGTCTATGTATAAGTATCCCCTCTGCATCTCTAATTCTTTTTTATCTCCTATTTCCCTCGCTCTCACCACACCCTACTGTCTCCATTGTTTGTACCTCTAGGCCTCTAGATCCTTGATGTTCTGGTCTGATGCTCTGCGAGTATCTCTTGCTACACTTATTACCAAGTGATGGGGTGCTGGTGGTTATGGTACAGGAACTCTCTTTGGAGTTATAAGTACTGGGCTATCTAAGCATCAACAGAGAAATGCTATGGGGGAACATTTCTCTTCCAACTGTCAGTGAAGTTGCTCATCTAAATGTGACTTCTTAAGTAGAAGGGGAAGGAAAGGGCCATGTTGCTCAGTCTTGCTTCAGTGAACAAGTTGGCATGATATAGTAGAAGACATCCTGACTGAATTCTGAGGACTCAAGTATAATTCCAGCTCTGCTTCTTGCAACCTGTGTGACCTTGGGCAAATCACTAACCCTCTCTCTGAGTTTTTGTTTACTCATCTGTAAATGAGAGAGTTGGATAGATGGTCTCTCTGGTCCCTTCTAAGCTGTGATCTTGTGATGGTATCATTCGATATCTATGTTTATTTTATTTGACAAAGTTAGAGAACTTCGCATTTACAGAACCCCAAATTTTCTATATGACAAATGTCTTGGGTGAGGTAAGTAGGTGACCCATGGATATTGTCACCTCCGCTTAGCAGTTACCAAATTCAGCGTTGGGTGAAAGGCCTGGGAAGTCAGAAGTGTAGCTGGAAAATAGAATCAGGCATTAATGCCAAAGCTAGAGTGCTAGCCACTGGAGCATGATCTTTTTGCAGACAAATCTTCTTCGCTTACTTTAATGGCCCTTCAGCAACATCTCTTTCCTATCAGAGAAAGGATGATGAGGATAATACAGCTCACATGGACAAAGTATTTTAAGTCTATTAAATGTTTCTTTGTAACAATTCTGCAAGCTAGGCAGAGCTATTGTTAGACCTGTTGTACAAATAAGGAAATTGAACCCCATTGAGGTGAAAACTTTTGCCTTTTATAGGGATAAATGTAAAAGTTTCAATAAGTTCAGTTAACTGTAAGATTGGGAGGATAGCATTTTTTACGAAAAAGACGTGGGGTTTTGTTATTATCGTACTTCAATTGTGTCCGATTCTTGGTGACCCCATTTACGGTTTTCTTGGGAAAGATTCTGGGCTGGTTTGCCATTTCCTCCTCCAGATGAGGAAACTGAAACAAACAGGGTTAAGTGACTTGTCCAGAGTAAGTAGTGTCTGAGGCCAGATTTGAACTTAGGACAACGAGTCTTTCTGACTTCTGGCTCCATGCTCTATCTACTGCACCATTTGGCTGTTGTTATGTGGTTTTAGCTTCAGTAGGAGTCAATGGTGTGATTGAGTAGTTACAAAAACCTGACGTCATTCTGGGCTTCTTTAAGAGGCATAGTGCCTGCTGTTCTCTGCTCTGGTCATGTCATATTCACAGTACTGTGATCCATTCTGTACAGTTTGATTTAGGAAGAATATAGCTGAAGTGGAGGACATTCAGAGGAGAGGAAGGAAGATGGTGGAATGATCAAGCCACACAAGGATCAGTTGAAGGAACTTGGAACATTTACTCTGAAGGAAAAAAAAATAACTGAGAAGGGACTCTTCAAGTATTTAATAATAATAATGATAATAATAATAATAATAGCTAATATTTATATAGCACTTAACTCTGGGCCAGGCACTTTATAATTATTGTCAACAACCCTGGGTACTATTACTGTCCCCATTTTACAGATAGCTAGTAAGTCTCTGAAGCTAGATTTGAACTCCAGTCTTCCTGACTCCAGGATCAGTGATCCATCCACTGAGCCACCTAGCTGAACTTACATTTGAAGAGCCGTCACATGGAAAAGGCTTTTAGCTAGTTCTGCTTGATGCCAGGGGACAAAATTGGGAGCAATAGACTGGCTTTGCAGAGAGATAAACTATGAATCACTAGTGATTCAAACTATCCCAAAGTAGAATGGGCTACTTTGTGAGGTAGTGAACATCTCATTAAAGATATTCAAGAAAACGTGTTTGATGACCACTCGCTTTTTTTTTTTTGTATAAAGGATTCTTGATCAGTTACAGGTGGGACCTGACAACCTTAGAAGTCAGTCAAAAAATGTTTATAAAGGGCCTACTAAGTTACAGTCACTGGGGGTGCAAAGATAAAAGCTAAAAAAAGTAAAGCAGTTTCTGCCCTTAAGAAGCTTATTTTCTATCAAAAGAGATGATATACACAATAATAATAACAATTGCTAGCATTTACATAATGCTTTGAAGTTTGCATAGTGCTTTACAAATATTATCTCATTTTATCCTTACAATAACTTTAGGAGGCAGGTGCTATAATCCCCTTTTTACACATGAGGAAACTGAGGCAGCAGTGGTTAAATGACTTGCCTAGCATCACATAGCTAGTAACTGTCTGAGGCTGGATTTGAACTTAGCATGGATATAGATATAATGTATCTAAAATATACAAAGTAGACACCCAGTGGTTTTGGAAAATATACAAAGTAGACGCCCAGTGGTTTTGGAGAGTTTTCCAGAAGCTGGAGGGATTAGGAAGTGTTTCATGTAGAAGGCTACTCATAAGCTGAGTCTTGAAGGAAACTAGAATTCTCATAGGTGTAAGGGAGGAGGGAGTACATTCCAAGAATGGGAAACACAAAGGCATAGAACCTGTGTATGAGGGACAATAAGAAGGCGGGTTTGTCTTGACCACAGAGTTCATGAAATGGTGGTTTTTCCATCATGTCTGACTCTTCATGACCCCATGGCCCATAATGTGCATGGGGTTTTCCTGGCAAGATACTAGAATGGTTTGCAATTTCCTTCTCCAGTCGAGTAAGGCAAATAGAGGTTAAGTGACTTGCCCATGGCCATATTGCTAGTAAGTGTCTGAGGCTGAATTTGAACTCAGGTCTTCTTGACTCTAGGCCCTTTCCACAGAGCTGCCTAGTTGCCTCCAGTGCCAAACAGATGAGTTAGTATTTGCTCCTAGAAGTAGCAGAGAGCAACTGGAGTTCACTAAGAAAGGGAGTGATAGATTCAGACTTTTGCTTTAGGAAGATCACTTTGATAGCTGTGCAGACAGGAAAGATATGAAGCAGAGATACCAGTTAGAAAGTTTCAGTAGTCCAGGCAATAGATGCTGAGGGCCTGAACTCAGGTGGTGGCTATGTGGTTGGACAGAAGGGGATGGATTCCAGAGATGTGAAAGTAGATTTGATAATTGATTGGCTAGGTAGGATGAGTGAGAATGAGTCAAGGATGACCTTCAGGTTTCATGACTTGAGGGATGATATTGTTTTCAACAGAAATAGGGGAGTTGAGAAGAGGGTGGGTCTCAGAAAGAAAAGTATTATAATATATCAAGAATGCAAATTAAACTTAAAAGTGTGTCCTACATACTTTTTTTTAAAAATAATTGATTGTTAAACTTTGTCCAGCACACCACTGGAAAGGCGCCTACCAACTCTACTATTCTGTGATGATTTTTTCCCCCCTTCTAAACTACCCTTTCTATTCAATTTAACTGGATTTCATCTGGTTGAAGGGGCAGCTAGTGGTATAGTGGATAGAGTGCTAGGCATGAAGTCAGGAAGACTTATCTTTCTGAGTTCAAATCTAGCCTCAAATGCTTGCTAGCTGTGTGACCCTGGGCAAGTCACCTAAACCCATCTGCTTCAGTTCCTCATCTGTTAAATGAATTGCAGAAGGAAATGGCAAACCACTCCAGTATCTCTGCCAAGAAAACCCCAAATGAGGTCACAAAGAGTCAGACATGACTGAACAAACATCTCATTGAACATTTTGAATGGGATAGTGAGGGGCAAAAAATTTAATTTACTCTGAATGTCAAGCCACCAGGCAGAGTTTTTAGTAATTCCATCTCTTGCCTGTTTCTCCTTCCTTTTTTACTCACAGTTGCATAGGTCACTGATTTAATGCTTGATTTATACTCTCAGTAATTCAGACAGGAGTCCTAAGAAGGGAAGTTGTAAAGGCATCTACAGGAGTAGCTTCTGTGTTGTGGTGAAGAGCAGAACAAGATCAAGATTAGAGAAACCTAGAATGTTAGAACTAGAAGGGACAGTTGGGGCCATATCATCTGTCCTCTTCATTTTTATGGCTAAGGAAAGTTGGGCCATGGGAGGTAAGATGGCATCTTTCCATGAACCCCTTCAGAGAAGGGCTAGTAGTCCAGGTTGGCTGGACTACGGTATTTGTGAAAAGAAGTGATGGTAAATAAAGTGGGAAGAATGGAGTATTAATGTTAGGCCTTGAAAAAGACAACATTTTCATGTTATGCAATTAAGTGACTTGTTGAGGCCTCACAGACATTAGTGGCAGATTAAGTCTCATGGCTTCCTGTCTAGTGTTCTTCCTACTACTGAATACTGTGTTGTCTATGTTGGGTCTAAATTATGGATTATGATCTTAAAAGCGTTTGTTTTGTCTTTTTTATGTTTGGGTTTTGTTCCTTCTAAAAGTTCCATACGCATTGGGTTCCAGTTATGATTTTGCCAGTATGTTATCTATCTGATCTTGGTAAGGTTACTTAACCTCTCTAGGCCCCAACTTTCTCTTCTGTAAAACAGGGCTCTTGGACTAGATAATAATGTTAATGCAAGCTCACATTTACATCATTTTGTATGGTTCCTAAAGCTCTTTCTTCAAAGCAGTGCTGTTTTGGTAGATAGTCGTCATATTAGCTCCATTTTAAGGTGAGGAAAATGAAGCTAATTGTGGTTAAATGACTTGCTCATGAGTCACCAGGCTACTAAGTGTTGGAGCTGGGATTCAAACCCAGGTCTGCTGGACCAAGTCTGGTGCTTAGTGAACTTTGCTGTTCTACTGTTGGAGGTTCCTTTTCTAGCTCTAAAATTCTGTGGGTTGTGTTTGCATTTCTACACGTGTTCGTATTCAGATTGTGGCGAAGGCAATTGGACCTTGCTGACTGTTAGATTTCCTGCCCTACGTAAATGTCTATTCTTGACATACCTTGAGCCAGTACTGTATGCAAGTTATTTGAGTGGGGGAAAAAGTCATGGATTTAGTCCAGGGGTTCTTAACTAGGGGGTCTGTTAACTTAAAAAATTTTTTATAATTGTATTTCTTTGTAATATTTTATGCATTTAAAAATACTATTCTGTGAGGGGATCTGTAAGTTTCAACAGAATGCCAAGGAAGTCTATGGTGCCAAAAAGATTAAGAACCCAACTCAGTCTGTATTGGCTATATGTGGTTTTTGGGATACAGTACAGGTTTGCATATTATTTTGGAGTCAGCTGGGAAATGATGAAGGTGGTTGCAAAGAATACAGAAAAAGTATCTCACATGTCTCATTCTAGAGATTTTCTTAAATTACATTGTCATAATAGCAACTGGAGAAGAAGTTTGGAGGAATCATCACCTTGGATCCATTCATCCTGACATGGAAAGCTTTTGACTAAATGGGACTTTAGCCACAGCAAAGTCCTAAGTTACCCCCATCGTTGTCCTACTTAGGTTCTATTTTCCAGGGAAGGCTGAACTAGATTTGAGACTTTGGGAAAGGGATGTCTGTATTTAGTCTTAGCAAAGATATAGTCAGAGGGAGGCAGTGGGTGTATATGGGAGGAATTTGATGTCTCACTAGGGACATTCTCAGAGCTAAGGGAGTCACGCCAGGTGCAGCTGAAGACTGGCTGATGTTGCCCATACCCAATGAGCCAGAAAAGCAGAGAGGCCTTCTAGCCTATTACAGTTAAGAATGTTTGGTGTGGGCCTTCTCTTAGCTCCTCCCTCCTGGCTCACTGTATTCCACAATGACTCATCACGCCTTCCAGCAGTAAAACATGGGTTAATCTTGTACCAACCTTGCAAGCTAGGCTGATTTTTCTGGCCTGGATCCACAGTAGTGGTTCCCCCCCCCCTTCTCCCTGGTATATTTACATGCAATTATTATTGTTTGGCATTTAGCTTAGAATTCATTCCCTCGTGGCATAATCTTAGACACTTTGGTGTGCACCTGCCCACATATCTCAATTTCTCCACCTTGGTTTCTCTCTCTGGTATTCTAAGAAACTTAGTCTTCTGCAGATCTTGTGGATTTAGCCATTCCCTCTTGATTCCAAGTGACACCTAAGTGAGGATGTTTATCCCCTAGAATGTACTGCTTCCAAGTTGCTCCCCTCCCCTGGCTTCTTTCTTACTGCTGAATCAGTTCTCTTCTAGCTGACCGTTACTAGTGAGAAGTCTCTGGAATCATGGGGACAAGAAGTGATGTTAATTGTCCGTGCTTTCATCACGTCGTGACTCTTCCCTACAAGCCTTCTCTTGTAAGAAATGTTCATAATGAGGCAAAACAGAGTGATACATTGGACATGTCTGCAGATGTGTGAAACTTGAGGTGTCACATGGAAGGTGTATGACATTCATACCTTGTTGGGCATGCTATAGAGGGGATTCTCCTGTATGGGTTTAACTAGATGGCCTCTGATGTTCATTCCAACTCCACGATCCCGTGGTTTTGTGACTCCAGTGACTTCTAGAGGGATGTCCATTCAGGGGCCTTAACTCAGACTGAGGAGAGACAAGGGAAGAGGCTTATAGATGCTCATGACACAAGGATTTCTTCCTACCCCACCCCTTCTATTCCCAGTTCCATTTTGTTGTCTGAGAGTCCCAGGTTGCTTGAGAGGACATGGTTGGTCTTGGATACTCTAACAGTGTTGGCCTGAGGGAAAACTGCAAAGGAAGCGATGATTATGGAAATGTCAGACCCTGTGGGAGGTTTGTAGGGCATATATTTTTAGTCAATCAGGCTTTGCAGAACCTTTTATATCTCACCCTGTAGTTGGCCACCTACAAATTCAGGGCTGTAGATTGTAGGCTTGACCTTCCTATAGAGATAATTAGAAATACTGGCAGGAAATAAGCCTGACTGATGGGGGCTTAGAAGCGATGCCACTTTTTTTACAGATATAGTAGTAGTAGTAGTATGCAGTTCTTGCCATGTTGAAGGACTGGTAATAGGGGTTTTCCTTGCGACTGTGCCCTTCATTTCCATTCTATATCTGTCATTGGGTATCTAGCATCTTGCAGCTACCCCAAAATGCTTCTCCTTATGTGATAGTCTACTTTTTGGAGGCCCCAAATAGAAAGATGTTTGAAAGTTTAAGATGAGGGAGTAGACACTAGGTCACTTCATCTTCTTGGTCCTTTTAGAAATGATCATGAAGAATGGCAGAGAGTTCTCTGCCTTCTATAAACTGTCAGAATAGAATAATTTTTAGTTTTTGTCTCTTGTTCAGCTGTATTCTCACACACGTATGTAATATTATATTTATGTAAAACAAACAGATACATTCCTTGAGTGTAGAGTCCAAATTCCTTCTGCCTGGCTGAGTTAAAACTAACACACAGGGTGAAAATTAATATACTCAGTGATAATAAAAAAATGTAGCTCAGGTGTAGGACGTGCTTGAGTCAGCCTTGATTTGCTGGATATCAAAATGGAAAAATTGAGCGCCCAGATTCTCATCTTCTATTTTGTCTCTGAAGATTAATTACTCTCTTACTATAGGCAAGTCACTTAACTTCTCAAGCCTCAGTTTCCCTTTCTGCAAAATGGGGTCAATAATATTTGCCATATTTACCCTTAAGGCCATTGTAAGGAAAGTGCTTTGTAAAGCTTGAAACACTCTAAGAATGTGAATTATTATTGTATTGCCTATAGGAACAGATTTTAAACATCTAAATGGTACATTTTGGAGCCAGCAAGGACTTCAGAGATCAGTCAATTAAATTCCCATCTTGTTTTTAAATGGAGAAGACAACTGAGGCCTAGAGAATTTAAGTGATTTACTTAAGAGCACACAGCTATGTAATGACAGAATCAGGTTCAGAACTGTGGCATTCTGCGTCCTAATATATGATCTTATGATTTTGAACACTTAGGTCTATCTTGTCTGCTCCCTGAAATGAAAGAATTTTGAGAGCTGTTTAAAGTTTCCAGAGGATTTCATTACACATTCTTGCTATTCTCAAAGAATGGTAATAGAGGTAGCATATCATTCCTTTACAGTTGGATTATGCCATTTAAAAAATTTCTAAATGATCTCTTGTTTTTACATCCCCTACATTTTTCAAAGCATCCCTCTCCTTCAAGAGAACTATCCCTTATAACAAAGAATAAAAAAGAAAGGTATGGGGAAAAAATTATATCAAAACTAATTGAGATATAGAAAAAAGCCTGCTGTTATATTCAGTATTCCATGCCCATAATTCCCTACTTTTGCAAATAATTAGGAGAGGAATAGAATTCACTATTAAAGTTTTTCCTCCTTTATGATCTCTCTCTCTCTCTCTCTCTCTCTCTCTCTCTCTCTCTCTCTCTCTTTCTCTCTTTCTCTCTCTGTCTCTGTTTTGTTTTTACCTACAAATATTTGCAGATTATTCTCACTTTGTAAGAGGTCTTGTATAACAAAGTAAAATAGTTCATCAGAACTAATAACAGTGGGATTTAAAAGTGGGATCATGCTATTCGAAAATGTCTATCCAACTTCTTTATACTCAGACTTACATTGGTACCTCATGACTTGTTTCTCAGCACGTATACTTCTGTGTATCCTTAGCTCTGTGATTCATTGACGCACTGAAGGAAAAGGAGCGGCAGGAGTACAGTCCAATCCCTAGAAAAAATGGGGTGCATGAGATATTTAGGGAGGACCAGCACCTCTGGTATAAGGTCTTCCCGAGCTCTTTTTAGGGCTGCTCATCCATCTTTGGTGTCCGCCTGTCACCCAGCTCTCATCTGTGGCTCCAAGAGGCTGTAGCATGCACAGGGGTCATGCCCTCATAAAACCATCTTGGCAGAAGGGATAAATCATGTTGAGGGTAACTGACAGGTCTCAAACCCATTGGTGAGTTAAAAGGGTGTCTACCCCAAGCATGTGAAGACTACCCTTGGTGGAATGGGAGGATGAGAACAATTTGTTCCAATGGCCATGAAGGCGGCCGAAGCAGGTGCAGTGGAATTCTTAGAGCTAGGTGAGACGTTGAAGATGCCCAGGTCATCCACTGCCTCCTGGGCTGTTTGCTGGTTGTCTTGACTTTCCTCCTACCACTGATAACTCTGGAAGAGATAGTGAGGCTTATGACGTTGTGCAACTCTGCTTCACTTAAATCCAATTCATGGGTAGGTCAAGACAACACCTGTGATGTCATTGGTCCTTTTGGAAAACAAAGGATGAAAGGCAGGGAGGGTAGGGAGAAATCCCTGGGAAGTACCACTGCTGCTAGTACTGTAAACTAAGAAGTGGGAAGCTGCGATAGCTGCCATACTTAAGGAATATAAAAATGCATGTGTGACTTTTTTTTTCTGGATTCCAACCCTGGTCCTGACACTGAGTAGCTGTGTAACTAAGCAGGTCACTGAATTTTTCTCAGTCTCAAAATCCTTATATGAAACATGGGGATAATAATAGTTACTACTAACCCACTGGAAAGATGTTTGCAAGATTAAGGATATGGGAGAGCGGATACCAAGTAGCCTCATCTTTCTGATCCCTTTAGAAACAAACATAGAGATTAGCAGAGGTCCCAGACTTTCATGTACTTTCATGAAGATCAAATTAAATAATGCAAATTGCTTTCTAACTATGAGCCCTAGTGCAAACTACTATAGTTATTAGGGTATTTCTTCTTCCCTTCCTGTATGCTTCTCTCCCTCCCTCCCTCCCTCCCTCCCTCCCTTCCTTCCTTCCTTCCTTCCTTCCTTCCTTCCTTCCTTCTTTCCTTCCATTTTTCTTCTCTTTTAATGTTTTAATATGGACCCGGATATTAAAGAGAAAATAAGAAATAGAACTTTTTTTTTAATGTAAAAGAGGTGTGGCTTAGTTTTGTAGTGAATGTATCATTTTTATTTTTTACATGTTGATTAGTTTCTTTTATTTATTAAATAACTTATTAACAACTTATTATGGGACATCAGTATGGCTAAACTTTCTTAGTAACTATTTATATTAATTTCATTGTAAAAACTGAGATTTTAAAGGTCAGTTCTTCTAAATTCCCATTAAGATTATTTGTCCATTTATTGTCATTCATTTTTTATATGGTTCTAATGAATACATGCTTGTTTCTTCTGATTATGCTCCCCTTTCATTATTTCATAAAGCTCTTTTCATATTTTTTAATATTCTTCTTACTAGTTTTAATGATACCATTATGATTTTCTATTACATTAATGCATCACAATTCATTTAACCTTTCCCCTTGTTCTCAGATATTTAGATCGCTTCTAGTTTCTTGCCATCATGGATGATGTTACTATAAAAAGATTGAATGGATAGCTCTTTGTCTTTCATAGCACTTTCAGGGTATCTTCCCAACAATGGAATTATTGGGTCAAATGTTTTAATTATTTTGGCAACTATTATTGTCTGCTGCCAGATTGTGTTCCAAAAACTCTGCAAGTTTACAATTCTTTTTATTAATTTTTTTTAATTTTTAGACAATTGGGGTTAAGTGACTTGCCCAGGGTCACACAGCTAGCATGTATCAAGTGTTTGGTCTGAGGTTGGATTTGAACTCAGGTCCTCCTGACTTCAGGGCCAGTGCTCTATCCACTGTGCCACCTAGCTACCCCCAAGTTTGCAATTCTACCAGTAATGAATGAGTATGCCTTTTTCTCTATAACCTCTTTATCATTCGAGTTTCCTTGCTTTTCTCTATTTTTGACAAGTCAACAAGGGGTAAGAGGTGGTATCTCAAAGCCATTTTCATTTGTGTCTTTTCGATTATTAGTGAGATGGGATTCTCTCTTCCCCCACTACTTGTGACACTTAGACATTAAAGGGAGAAGGAATGAGATATCTGTATTTTGGGTCCTATGTCCTTGCAAATACCACAGCTGCTTACTCACGTATTCCTTCAATAAATACTTATTGAGCATTTTACTGTTTGCAAATATAGAAGTGCTCATTGAGGTGCTTTGGAGACCCCAGATCCATAAGACTCTGTACCTGCCCATAAGGAAATCTAGTAGTGAGGAGATAGGAAGTATGCAAGAATGACTATAATACAAGATGGTGCAGTAAGTACCTTCAGTATGGTATGACTAAAATGCTATCAATTTTTTAATTTTTTGCTACAACAAAAATATTTTGGCTTATATGGCACCGTTCCTTTTCTTTTTCTGCTTTTCTTTCCTCTTTTCTCTTCTCCTCTCCTTTCCTTTCCTTTTCTCTTTTCTTCTACCTACACTTTCTACAGAAAACGTTTCCTAATCCTTCTTACGGTTAGTACCTTCCCTCAGTCCACTGTCTCCAATTTATCCTGTGCATATAGTGTCCTGTATGTAGTTGTTTGCATGTTTTCTCCTCCATTAAATTGTGAACTCATTGAGGGCAGGTATTTTGTCTCTTTTTTGTGCGTGCACTTGCCTGGCACATGGGAGGTACTTTATTAAATGCTTATTGGCTGATCTTCAATAGAAATGTGTTGTGAGAAGAGTGAGTCAGGAGATTTGGAGAGTTGGGTTCAGGAGTCAGGAGAATTGGGTTCGAGTTCTGGTTCTGCTACTTGCTGTCTATATGATCATGGATGATCACTTAACTTTTCTGTGCCTCGGTTTCCTTATTTGTTACTTTTTGGGGGAAAGAAAGATGGAGGTTTGAACTAGGATTTAATCAGCATAGGGGAACTCTGAGTTTCCACCAATCCAGATTGACAATTCCTCTGCACCTTAGTTTTAAAGAGTGGTTGAGGGATTTGTCCATGGTCATGCAGCTAGTAATTGTCAGAGGTAAGATCTTCCTTACTCCGTCTTTGGCTCTTTATTCTGTTTTTATATATGGCTGTTTCTATCTGTAAAACATCTGTGATAATAGTTGCAACACCTACCTCACAGGGCTATTGTGAGGAAAGTATTTTGTTAACCTTAAAGTGCTATATAACTGGGAGCAGGGTTTTGTAAACATAACAACATAAAGTTGGCTTTTTAGTCTTTTTCTCTTTTCAATGTTTAGGGGGAAGTGGTCTTTAAATGGGAATTTGCAGACCTTTTCTCTAGTATAGCCTTTAAAAATTAGTTTAGCTGTTTCCTAACTCTAGGGACATAATTTGGATGAAGGTGTCCATGAGCTTATTTTCAGTGTGGTTTTCTAATGTAGAAAATCAATGGAACTCACCTTTTAGAAATCTCTAGACTGGGGTCAACAAGTCGTACTTGTTAATTGCTTACTATGTGCCAGGCAATGTGCTAAGTGCTGAGAATACAAACACAAGCAGAAAGCTAGTTCTAGCCCTCAAAGAGCTCACATTCTAGTGGGGGAAGAGCTGTGTGAGGGCCACAGATATTCCCCAGAAAGACCCTTGGATGTGAGTTTTCTCCTCCTTAGTTGACATGTTGAGCCCCAGCTTATTTATTTCATGACCTCCATGGATAGAGTCCAGTCCTTCCTCTGCCATTTGTTGGCTGTGTGATCCTGGACAAGTGTTAGGGATGGCATATTTGTTCAGTTTTGATGTTGGAAAGAAATGAGGCACACTGAACAGCTGACAAAAGGAGGTTTACTTAGCTCTAACTGGAAAAGATATTCAACAAAGTAGCACTTAGCTTGGGGAGATGTGAGGGCCTTTCTCATCTGCGTGTGAAAATGCATCTGGGCTCCGGGGCAGGGTGTAGTAACTTGCTTGTCTTGAGATATCCACTAGATCTGAAGGGCCATGATCCTACACGGGTAGCCCTTTTTAATGTCTTTAGGTGATCAAGAAGCCATCTTATGCCTTTTAGGGAAAAACTATCCTAACTCATCTTTGTCAGGGCAAAGGGATAGATATTGATCATATTACTATATGTCAATTAACTTCCCTCGGCTTCATTTTACTCATTTGCAAGATAGGAATAAAAACATCACCTATCTCACATGGTTATTGTGAGATTTAAATGAGATAATGTATGTAAAGCGTACATTTGCAAACCTTAAAGTGATATTAGACAAATTGCTTAACCTCTCTGGCATACTGTTTACTCATCTTTAAGATGAATGTGTTAGACTGAATGATTTCTGAGGTTCCTTCCAGCTCTAGCTACTGTGATATATGGAATAACATTGATATACTCTAACGTACTTGGGTTCTAGCCTTGGATTTGCCACTCACTGTCTGGCCACTTGACAATGTATGGCCTTGGGCAAATCACTTTATTTTTCTTGGCCTTGATTTTCTTCTCTAAGCTTTATAAATTAAGGTGCCTGTGGAACTAGATGATTTCTAAAGTTGTTCTCTGCTCTGAGTTTCCATGATTCTATGGAATGTGAAAGTATCAATAGTGGGACAACACATGGTAACAAAGTTTTGACTGCTAACTGGTGTGTAGGGAGAGATAGCGAGTGAATATAGCACATGATAGCTATTTGAAATATAAATGTGGAAGAATTTCCTATTGTAATAAACATCCCATGAAGGAGTTTCCTCTTAGTGTGGGAACTAGATTAGGAAATTTAGCTGTAGTAATCAAAACACTTGGCCCAAGGTATGAATCCAGTCTGAGGCGAAGTCTAAATTAGGATTTGGAGTCCTTGATTCCCCAGCTAGGATGGAAGCTGCTAGTTAATGTTACTCTTCCACCCCCATGTAGCTCACAGCTTCTACCAGGACATAGTTGGGAGCTCAGGGTTTTCCACTACGACTTTGTCCTGAGGGAATAAATCAAACTGATAGTGGGTCTGGCCTTGGCCATATGTAATCCTCAATGTCATAAGTGTCAGCTCTCTGTGAGGAACAATCTACTTTGCCTTTTTTTTTTTTAAAGAGAAACACATTAGTCACTTCCAACTTTATTTTATGAAAATATGTCCAGACCCCAGTGTTAAAAGAAGAATAGCAAAAGGGGAAATAAAAGATGAAAAATTTATAAAAAAAAATCTGAGATCTATATACAAAGTTCTATTTTATTCTTTATTCTTCAAGAGGACTTTTTGTTTAGTAGAAGGCACACATGTCATGAAGTTGGGGACTTCATGATATGCACTGTTAATATGAGAAAAAACCAAGTGTCTCATGAAATAATGTTTTTGGATACATTAATGTATACATTAATCAATTAATCTGTTAATATGGGTACACTAATTAATAAATTTTCTCTCTCCCCCACAAATATTAAATTTATTTAAAACAGAAAACTGACATTTGCATAGAATTTTAACATTTTAAAAGTGTTTTACATATATAATCTGTGCCCATACCAGGCCATCTAATCTGAGTAACTATTATTCTCACCTGGACTTGGAGTGATGACAGTAATGATTCAAACACAGGAAATGGTAGTAGTATTTCTGATGATTTCCATTCTTCCCTTCTGGACATCTGGAAAAGTGCCCATTTGCAGCAGGCATGAAGTTACATGAACGGACAAGCAAGTAGCAAGAGTTCATTTTCCTTCTGCTGTTGGGCAGAAGCCTTTGAGATGTGGGACTTCCTCATTCCCCTACAGGAAACAGATAGGACTGAGGTTTCCTCTTCACCACATGGGTGAGTGGCAGCTGACTTTGGGATTAAGGATTGATGGATGGTGGAAGCAAGAGGCTACCATTTCTCAAGACTCTATCTCTTGTGAATGGGTTTTGAGGAGGGATAGCTAACATGGTTATTTCAGAAGCAACCTAGACTCTGGAGCAGAGGGATGATAAGGAAGAGAAAAGGTCCCAATTGCCTCCATGAATATCAATAAATTGGTTAGCCCAGGGTGGGAAGAAGGATTTCCCTCCCCACAATTCCTATGTGATCTCTTATTTATACTCCATGGCCCAGAGCATGGGTAGTGGAAACACACACACACTTTCTTCTTTTTCCACTTTCATCATCTGTGGGTGAGTTCCATTTGGGAATTCCATGGTCATACCCTAAGATTTGGGAGAGTAAGTGGGAGGAGTTTTAGGAGATGGAAGACTAGATGTACGGATATTTAACATTTTTCACTTCATTTTCTCTGTGTTCAATAAATAGGGTAGAGGAGTGTGATGGGATGCTGAGAGGGTTCTAATGACTCATTTGAAATTTTCTGATGTAGATATTCTGAGCTATCATTCCCTAGCTAAATTTGAATCCAGCCATTTTGGATTTAATCCACTCCATGCTGCTGCTTGTGGACTTTATCAACTGCAGTGGGGAAACCACTTAGGGTCTTAGGTGGTTGTAGTCTAAGGGCCCTCTGGTGGTCAGCAGGGGTTCTGCAACATTTTGGAAGGTTCTCTGTATATGTCTGCCTATGACCCCTGGCAAGGATACTGGAGTGGTCATGAAGAGTCAGACATGACGGAACATGACTTAACAACAACAACCCATAAATTTGCTAGAGAAATTTTTGTGAGACCACCTGGTTGATGGTCTGAGTAGAGAGCTACCTGGTATTCAAAACATATATCATATTTCCTCACTGGCTGATTGGAATAATGATATACTACTGTCTTTGCGTAGCACTAAGGAAGGAAGCTTCTGAGCCAGTCTGGTCTACTTACACTGTTGGAAAACAATGAACAGGAAACTGAGACTCAGAGACATTGTGACCTGCACATGGTCATTAAACTACTAAATGTCAAAGTTAGAATTGGAACTCAGGACCTCCTATCTTGAAATCAGTACTCTATCTACTATTCCACACTGCCTCCCAAAGACTAGACTGAGGATATGATGGAAACTAAAAGTACATATTTTACAAGATATCTGTTTCTAAGTACATGGTAAAAGAAACACTAGTAGAATTTTCAGGTGACTCTAAGCGATTTTCATTTTCTAGCATAGACAGGTCTGAACTCAATTGAATTCAACAGGCATTTATTAAAAGCCTAATGTATGCCTAACATTATGCTAGGTACTAGAGATACAAAGAAAACAAATCCCTGTAATTAAGGAGTTTATATTTTATTCCTTATTCTTTTATATTTTCCTTGTTTAGTAGAAGGCACATGAGTTAAGGAATTAGGAACCTTGGAGTCATGAGCATGATTAATATGGGAAGCCCAAGTGTGCCATGCAATAATGTTTTTGGTTGCTTTTGGATGTACACTAAAACCAACTCCTAGAACTCCTTTTTTTTTCAAGAACCTGTGAGCCATCATCCCCTAGCTGCCACCTCCTTTCATCATTCTTACTGTGAGAATGCTTTAAGCCTGGGTAGCTAGGTGGCGTAATAGATAGAACTCTAGCCTTGGAGTTGGGAGGAACTGAGTTCAAATGTGGCCTCAGACACTTGACACTTACTAGCTGTGTGACCCTGGGCAAGTCACTTAACCCCGATTGCCTCACCCCCCAAAAAATAAATAAATAAAAGTAAAATTGAGAATGCTGAGATTTCTGTGATTCAGCTTCTCATTTTGTTGGTCATTGAACCAACTATTAACATTTAGAATCCTGATAGTCAGGTTAATGCTAAAGATGTTCCCAAATAGTGCTTTTTAGCTCTCTCTCTGTCCTCTTTTCCATCACTTACTATTATCTGAGGCAGCAGGAGAAAGTGGCTGTATAGAACTGAGGCTCATTTTGCGTTTTTCTTTGTTTCAAGTTTTGCCGTGACTAAAGAATTCATTACTCAATGGCCATTCTACTTATGATGAGTTTCTCCATATTTAGATAGGCAGCTCCTCGGCAAGCAGATTCAGTGCATTGCTGGACATTGATTTCTTTTTAATATTGTAGAACCTTACAGACTCCATCTTCTAATGGCATAGCCCTGGAGAACCCAACATCAGCTTTAGTCCACAATGAGGTATGAAGGATAGACTTTTCCCTATTAAATTTAATATTATTTGATTCAGCTGATAATTCTAGTCTGATGAGATTATTTTGCAGATGAGAAAACTGAGGCCAAGAAAAGTGAAGACTTCTTGGTCTTGTTTATGGTCGCACAGGGAGTTAGTGACCAGACTGAGGACCAGACTGAGATCCCCAGTTCAGTTTTCTTTTCACTAAAGAGGTTGCCTCCTAGGACTTCTAGGACAACTCCAAGCTGTTAAGGTAAACTGAAGGTGGGGATTCCTTTATTTCTCTCTTTACTAGTGAAACTTCTCATTTTTGTATGTTCTTAGTTTCCTAGCTGGTGATTTGCCCAGAAATTCTTTGTCTAGGTCTGCCTAATGCTTCTTCCTTGTTCTCTTTATGTGAGGACTGGGAGGAGTGAAAAGATAAAGTGATGGTACAGATAAAATTGCTATATGGTTGTCTGGTCTTTTCCTGTCTAGAAATTCTTGACATCCTTATTATAAAAATATACAAGTTTTTCATCCTTCCTTCCTTCCTTCCTTCCTTCCTTCCTTCCTTCCTTCCTTCCTTCCTTCCTTCCTTCCTTCCTTCCTTCCTTCCTTCCTTCCTTCCTTCCTTTCTTTCTTTCTTTCTTTCTTTCTTTCTTTCTTTCTTTCTCTTTCTTTCTTCTTGTATTGTAGCTAGAGCTCTTTAATCAGAAGGATGAGAGGATTGGAGATTTAGAGATGAAAGAGACCTTAGGGGTCACTGAGCTTATTCCTTTCATTTTACAGATAAGGAAACTGAGGCTCAGAAAGATGGAGTGTCTTGTCTATGTGCACCCAGGTAGTAAGTGTCTGAACAAGGATCTGAACCTTTTGTCTCTAAATCCTGTGCTCTTTCCACTGTACTATCTTGTTTTGGTAGAGGGACAAATTGCTGCATTCCTTAAAATCTGTTGGTTTAAGACCATTGTGTAAGGAATGAGAATATATCAGAGAGTAGGCCTTATAGAATCCTAGGCATGAGAAACAGAAGTAAAGTTATCCTTTTCGGTTTATCTCCATCTTTTACTTTTACAGAATGACTGTGAGTCAGAGAGAGGGTACAACATATTTATTAAGTGCTTACTATGTTCTAGGCACTGTGCTAAGAGCTTTACAAATATATCATTTGATCCTTGCAACAAACCTGGGAGGTAGGTGCTATTATTTCCCCCATTTTACAGATGAGGAAACTGAGGCAGACAGTGGTTAAACAACTTGCCTAAGATCATATGGCTAATAAGTGTCTGAGACTGGATCTGAACCCAGGTGTTCCTGACTCCAGGCTCAGAGCTCTCTATCCACTGAGCTACCCAGCCAGCTGCCTTTAGTGTTCTCTCTCCTGATTTTCAGAACTTTCCTTTAGGGAACCGCATTATTACCTTGGATCCGTAGATTCAGAGTGGAAGGAAGCTTAATGGGCATCTAGCCCAGCCTCTTGATTTTACAGTGGAGGGCATTGATGCCTGAAGATATTAATTGACTTGAATGAAGTCCCCCAGCTGCAGATGTGGGATTCAAATTCAGGTCCTCTGCCTGCACCCTTCCCTGGCACCACAGGTTAGGGCTGTTTTGTCATCTGTTTGGTGTATCTTTTCCCCCAATTCTGCAAGACATATTATTTTATTTTTAGATATGGTCAGAACAGGGAAATTCTATTGATCTCTCATATATAAATAACCCTCAGTTGCCCTATATATTATCTGGACCTTATTTTTTCTTAATCAACTGCCCATCTATCATGGAGATTACATTTTTGGTACTTAAAAGAAAGCCAACAAGCATTTATTACATATTTATCACATGCCAGGCATTGTAGATACAAGTACTGGGGATGCAGATATAAGCAAAAAGATAGTCCCTGCCCTCAAGAAGCTTACATTCTAATGGAGGAAAGACAATACAGAAAAGAAAACTGAAAAGCAGGCTCTGGGATGGGAATGTGGGAAAAGAAGTAACTGATTGTAGGGGCATGATAGAGAAGTCCAGCATGCAGCCTGGTGAGAAATGAAGAGAAGGCTAGCCTGAGAGGTTCTGAGAGGAGAGGTCCAATCAGAGGGAGGGACCATGGGGGGAAGAGGGTATCTCTGAGGCGTGAGTTCCAGGGCAGAAGTGATCTTCCAAGATCATAGTATGGAGATGTCTAGTGCAGCCTGGTAAGAAATAAAGAGATGGCTGACCCAGGTGCCCTCCTTAAATGAAGAAGGAGCCAATTAGGATAAAATTTTCAAACTCTGTTATTGCAGAAATGTGAACATGAAACTCAAGCTTCCATTTTGAGTGTTTTAAGAGCTCTTTTGGGTCTGAATGTTACCCAAGCAATTGCCTAAATACCTTAGGAAATTCTCAGGTAGTCAAATAAAGGCATCAAGAAAAATGTGAGTTGAACCTTACAGCTCTCTAGATCAGGGCGTCTTACACTTTTTCCACTCACGACCCCTTTAGCACTTCTTAAACTGTGGGTCATGACCCCATATGGGTTGTGAGAGGAATGAGGTCCCGTTTAAAACAGTATGGCTTTAATTGATACCTTTCCTAGTGGGGTGCTTTATGGAAGGACAAATTGGGCAGGGATAGCTTCTAATCTCTCTGTTTTCTGCAGTACTATTGGAACTCAATTATTGTTGGAAGTAGTAATAGTATTCTGATTCTAAGCATATTTTTCGGGGGCGAGGGGGTTCTAGGGAATAGCATAGGTCCATTAGTCATGCAAGGTCATGAGGGCACAGCTCTGTCCAGTGGTAGATCAGGGCCAAGGCTGATGGGTGGACTATTTTAAGATGTGCAGTGACAGAGCTGGGTGTGGGTATGTTTTAGTGCTTATGTTTTTTTCCCAAGGATATCTGGGTGACTTCTTGTTTCCCAATGCCAGGAATTCCTTTTTGATCATCTCTTTTTCCTCTTCCCATCCTCCCCCCTCCTCAAAAATAACAAAACCTCATAAGCAAATCCCAGAAAAACAAAGGAAGAAAAAGAATAACGGAAAACCCCCCAACTTTGGTCTTTTAATTATGTTAATGGAGAACATAAATTTTGGCTCTGTGGGAAGAGCCTTGGGATTTGCAGCCCAGCTTCTGGACTGTTATCAAAAAAATTCTACTCCTTCCTAGATCCTTCCTTTTCCTTTAAGATCTTCCTTGTGGCATGGTCTTGTTCTCACAAAACTGCATGAAATGTATGTGTGTGTGTGTGTGTGTGTGTGTGTGTGTGGTGTAGCTGTTATCTTGTGTATTTTTAGTTGACATGTCACTGTATGCCAGGGAGCAGAGTAAGATTGCATCCAAGTTGACATCTAGATGCCCCTGACCCCAAATACACACATGCACACACAGACCCAGATACACACATACACAGAGAACTCAGTTTTCACTTTAATTATTTACTACTTACAAGGGAAGGAGGGGCGTGATCTGTTGAAAAGAAGGGCAGTGCCTGACAGTGACCAGTGGAAAGAGTTCCAGACCTAGACACAAAGGAAGTGGGTTCAAATGCTGACTTTGTTGTTTATTTACCTGTATGACTTCTGGCTAGTTATCTAGCTTCTCCTGGGCTCAGTTTTCTGATGTGTAAAAATTAAGGGCAGTTAGGTGATGCAATGGATAGAGTTTGAGGCCTAGAGTCAGTTAGACTTGAGTTCAAATATGGCCACAGATACTTACTGACTATGTGACCCTGAGCAAGTAGCTCAATCATTGTCTGCTTCAGTTTCCTCAACTGTAAAATGGGGATAATAATAACACCTATCTCCCAGGGCTATCGTGTGGATCAAAGGAGATATTTGTAAAGCATTTATTACCATGTTTGACACATAGGAGAAAGCACTATATAAATGCTAGTTGTTATTATTGTTAGTCTATATATTAATTAGCATTTATATAGCACATCGAAGATTACGAAGTGCTTTATAAATATTATCTCATTTGGTCTTTATAACAACTTTGGGAGGTAAGTGCCATTTTTATCCTCATTTTACAGATGAAGAAATTGAGGCAGACAGAGTTTAGGTGATTTGCCCAGGGTTATACAGATAGTAAGAAACTGAGTCTGGATTTGATCTCAGGTCTTCTGAACTCTATAGTTCCAGTGCTCTATCCGTTGTGCCACCTAGATGACCTGTGAGGTCCTTACTTTCTAGTTCTAAATCTATGATCTTGAAGAGATAGAAAGAGAATTTCCACTTAAAATAACTACAGACTGTATAAGATATTTGGGAGATTACTTGCCAAGATGCACACAGGAACTGTATGAACACAATTACAAACCTTTCTTTATGCAAATAAAGATAGATCTAAATACTTGGAGAAATATTAATTGCTCATGGGTGGGCTGAGCCAATACAATAAAAATGATAAGATTACCTAAATTAACTTACTTATTCAGTGTCATACCGCTCAAACTATCAAAGAATTGCTTCACAGAGTGAGAAAAAAATAATAAAATTCATTTGGCAGAACAAAAAGGTCAAGAAAATTAAGGGAATAATAAAAAATGGGAAGGCAATATGAGATATCAAACTATACTAAAAGCTGTAATCATCAAAACAGTTTGGTACTGGGTAGGAAATAAAATGGTTGCCTAATGAAATAGATTAGGTACATAATATACAGAAACAAATAAGCATAGTGACCTACTATTTGATAAACTAGCTACTGGGGCAAGAACTCATTGTTTGACAGAAACCATTGGGAAAACTAGAAAGTACTCTGGCAGAAGCTAGGTATAACCAACATCTCATACCGTATACCAACATGATTTAGATATGAAGTATCATAAACATTAGACATAAAGATAAAAGCAAACTAGTAAGGCATGGAAGAAAAAATTGCCTGTCAGATCTATGGATAGGGG
The DNA here is from genome assembly GCF_003287225.1 of Phascolarctos cinereus. Classification (NCBI taxonomy): domain Eukaryota; kingdom Metazoa; phylum Chordata; class Mammalia; order Diprotodontia; family Phascolarctidae; genus Phascolarctos; species Phascolarctos cinereus. The sequence goes on from NW_027555736.1 coordinate 230,256,370, forward strand.
AAGGGTTCATAACCAAATCAGAGATAGGCTTATGGAAGGTAAAATGGATAATTTTAATTATATAAAGTTAAAAAGGATTGTTTTTTGCACAAACAAAATCAATGCAACTAAAATTAAAAGCAAGAAACTGTAAAAAATCTTTGTAGGAAGTTTCTCTGTTAAAATCTCATTTCTCAAATATGTAGGGAACTAAGCCAAATTTATAAGAATAAGGGCCATTATCCAATTGACAAATGATCAAGGGATATGAATAGGAAGTTTTCAGAGAAAGAAATCAAAGCCTTCAAGTCTTGTGGGAAAAAAAAACCTACCTAAATCATTAATAGAGAAATGCAAATTAAAGCAACTTTGTAATACTACCTCACACCCACCAGATTGGTTAAGATGACAGAAAAAAAATGTAAATGCTAGAGGATATGTGGGAAAATAGGTACATTAATGCATTGTATTGGTGGAGCTGTGAACTACTCTGGAGAGCAATTTGGAACTATGCCTAAAAATCTTTTAAACTGTGCATACTCTTACTAAGCAGTTCTTTTTGTGGTGGCAAAAAATTAGAAACTGAAGGGATGCCTATCAATTGGGGAATGGCTGAACTGATTATAATACATGAATATGATGAAACACTATTGTGCTGAAAGACATGATGAAAGAGAAGGTTTCAGAAAAACCTGGGAAAACTTGAATAAAGACTTGTATAACCCCAATTGCCTCACTAAGAAGCAAAAACAAACAAACAGACAAACAAAAAAGGCTTGTATAAACTGATGCAAAGTGAAGTGAGCAGGACAAAAACAATTTACACAGCAAAAGCAATATTGTGAAGATAATCAACTGTGAAAGAATTACTAACTCTGATCAACACAATGACCCACCATAATTCCAAAAGACTCTTGAGGAAAAATGCTGTACATCTCCAGATAGAGAACTGATGGAGTCAGAGTGCAGACTGAAGCTTGCTTTCTTTCTTTCTTTCTTTCTTTCTTTCTTTCTTTCTTTCTTTCTTTCTTTCTTTCTTTCTTTCTTTCTTTCTTCCTTCCTCCTTCCTTCCTTCCTTCCTTTCTTTCTCTCTTTCTCTCTTTCTTTCTCTCTTTCTTTCTCTCTTTCTCTCTTTCTTTCTCTTTCTCTCTTTCTCTCTTTTCCTTCCTTCCTTCCTTCCTTCCTTCCTTCCTTCCTTCCTTCCTTCCTTCCTTCCTTCCTTCCTTCCTTCCTCCTTTCTAACATGTCTAATATGGAAATTTGTTTTGCATCACTTCAAATTTGTAATGGGTTTTGTATTTCTTGTCTTCTCAATAGGTGGGGGAGGGAGAAAATTAGGAACTATAAATAAAATTGAACAAAAATAAACGTTTTAAAATAGAAAAAATAAATCTATGATCTTAATTTTTTCCCTTTCATCACTCATTCCCCTTCTCATAGCTTTATAATAATGTGTTGTTCTTCATATACAAAAAGCATTGTTGACTCTTGCACTCTTTCATTCATTCATCAAACATTTTATATGCAGTACAGTACATTATGCTATCTGTGAGAGGAAGCTACAACAATAAATAAGATGCTGTGAAGGAATTTACAGCCTAGTAGGAGAGAAATAGAATAATGTATGTGAGCTACTGCTGCTGGGTCCATAAGAGCTGGAGTACTAGGCCCATTCCATTCTCCACTAAAGGGTTCTCAGATTCAGTCCTGGGAAAACTTAGCTTCTAATGAGAGTAGAGCTAGGCTTACTTTTCTGTAGTGCTCTCTATCTCATTAAACCCCTTACTCCAAGGTCCCAGGGCAAATTCCTTAAAGCTTAGGTTTTGGTTCATGTCTTGTTGTTGTTTAGTCATTTTTGGTCACGTCTGACTCTGTGACTGTATTTGGGGGTTTCCTGGCACATACTGGGTGGTTTGCCATTTACTTCTCCAGCTCATTTTACAGATGAGGATACTGAGGCAAATGAGGTTAAGGGACTTGGCCAAGGTCACACAGCTAGGAAGTATCTGAGGCCAGATCTGAACTCAGGAAAGGTGAGTCCTTCTGACTCCTGGCTAGGCGCTCTATCTATTATGCCACCTAAGTTGCCCTGGCTCATGTTTAGGACCTCCCTAAGGAGGAGAGTAGAAAGGTACTCAAATGTACAATATGGATAGGTATGGGATAAATATTTATTTCTCATATATGAAAAAATTCTGGAAGACTTTCATAAGCATACATTGATAGTAACATTAAAACAGGATTCAGGAAGTTAATTTATAACTACGGTTATACTCTCTTAGAAGGCTTCAGCCTCACAAGAACATAAAGCAATTTGTGGGATTGATGATTAGGCATTTTACATTTCATCTCTTATCTGCTCTCTACAAACAACTCCTGATATTTGTCCTTTGGTAAAATGGTCAAGTTTGGGCCAATTCTCTTGTGGATAACCATGCTTTCCAATGTAGAGGCTTCCTCTGCTTTCAGCCATCACTACTTAATGGAGTTAGGACTTATGGTCTCATGAAGTTGTCTCCAAGCCTAATCACATCCTCCTTAAAGTTCATGTTCTAATACTGATTGAAGAAAGAACACAAAGTGGAAAAGGAAGCCAGGACTCCAGGAGTAAGCTGGTTGGGTCCATGTTCCGTATGGGAGCTGTGGTGGGGTGGGAAGAAAGAGCTCACACCATCTCCTCACTACCCTTAAGGAGAGTTTAAAGAAAACCTACACTACTTGCTGCAAGGGAGAGTTGAAGCAAAGAGAGAGACTCAGAAGCTATTTCCTCTTTTAGTGGGTAGAGCACCTTACCTCTCTGCCATTAGCCACAGGATAGGAGGAGTACCAAGGGATGCACAGGACTTAACCATGTCCTAATAAGACATCACATGCTTTCAGTTCTGTATCGCCACAAGGTCAGAACCTAAAATGAGAACTCTGAGTGTGTTCCACAGGATGGCTCTCATTATCCTTGTAACACACACACACACACACACACACACACACACACGCACACACATTTTAATAGGTGGGGAACTTGAGGCTTGGAGAAATTAAATGACTTACCCAAGATCACACAAGCTATTTGTGTAACTTTGTTTAAGTTCCTTTGACCCTAGTAGTTATACAGGGCTGTATGTCTACATATTTTTTGTCTGATATTGAAACACAACTTATGTCACCCGTGATCTGTGATCTGTGGCATGTATTTTCAAAGAGGCCTATTGAAGTTAGAGATATATAGTCTGGCCATGGAACAAAGTGAAACTATAGAGATTAAACCCAAAAGTTTGGTCCTATTAATACTACCAGTCTACCCCCTGAAGATCACCAGTCATAGGGGAAGATGTTGACCCTGTAGGAATAAACTTTTCATGGCAAAAGTGGAAGGAATTCCTCTTTGCATTATAAAATTGGACTGGATAAACTTGAAAATGCTCTTTCATTCTAAGATCCTAGGATTTTATTGTAGCTGTAAGTGAGCAAATTGGTGTTCGCTTTTCATCTTGCCTCAATTTCCAGAAGTGTTAAAAATTCCTTTTACTCATTACTATTCCAGTGAATAGGGAAGAAATTGGTGGAACAGAGGGAGAAAAGGGAAACAAATGATAGGGAGAACAGGTCAATGAGGATTTGTTGAGCATAAGGAAGAATGTTGCCAAAAGGAAGTAAAAGATGGGCGGGAATGGGTTCAGAGTGGTGGTAGAGAATCATTTATGTAATAGGAAAAGAGACAGATGTCTCTGGTCCCCTGTTGTTTGAATGGTGCTAATGTGCATTTTGCATTACATTCTCCATTGTAAATAACTCTTCTACTTTGGAGAGGGGCTTCTTTTAACCATTCTTCAAAAGCTAACCTATTAGAAAAAAATGGAATGGTAGCAATGAATTGGAAAGGCAAAGGAATAATGACAGTTCCTCTTTCTATAGCTTTTTAAGGTTTCTAAAAGGTTTTCCTTACAGCAGCTCTATACAATGCTATATGACACTCCATTTTATGGATGTGGAAACTGAGGCTCAGGATAGTCACACAGGCCAGTTACTATTGGATTAGGGGTTTGACTCTACGTCTTGTTGACTTTCACAAAGGTTATGTGTTATGGTGTTATGGAAAGAGAGAAGACTTTGTGACTTTTAAGAGGTTCAAGAGACATAATTTCTGGATAGCGCAATCATTTTTATTAATAAGGCTAGCACTCTCAAATGTCAAAGACCCTTCATGGTGGTAAGCTCACAGTTTATATGCCCTTGGAAGAGCAGGTGTTCCTGCAATGACAATCAGCTCTGATTGGTTAACAGTTAATAAAAGAATGAATATTACAATGGCAGGTGGACTATATTGCAATGAGGGTCTTGGGGTGTGTGACTTGGATCATCCGAATCTCGGTCAGAGAGATTTTACCTGTCTGACAAAAGAGAGACTCCACATTTTCTCAGACCAGTCTGAGTAAACACAATGAGCAGGAACCCATCCATTAGCCCAAAATTAGAATTTCTTTTACTGTTTTTGATTAGATCTTGAAACTTAGTCTTTGAGAGAGATTATCCACATTGGTTGATTTCTGGATGAGGAAGTAGAAAAGAGGAAAAACCTTGGTCTTAATTTGATAATTAGTTATTAAATCAAGAGAGAAATAATAATTTCTCTCAACTTGAAGTCAGAAGACCTGAGTTTGAATCCTTGTTTTACCACTTAATACTTTAGAACTTTGGCCAAGTCTCTTAGGATCATTGGCTTAGAGCCCAAAGGGACATGAGAGATCATGTAGTCTAACTCCATTTTAAAGATGAGCAAACTCTTTGGAGGTGAGTTTCTTCGCATGTAAAATGAAAGGGGTGCATTGGATGGTCTGTTGGGTCCCTTTCAGCTCTAACATTCATCTTTTATGTGTCATGAGCTCCTTTGGTAATCTTCTGAAGCCTATGGACACCTTCTCAGAATCGTATTTTTAAATTCATAAAACAAAATGCATATGCTTACAAAAGAAACCAAAGTTTAGTGGAAATAAAGGTATCATTTTTTTTTCCCATTCAGATTCATAAAATCTCTGAAATCTATTCATGGACCCTTTAGGGATCTGTAAATCCCAGTTTAAGAATGCCTGTTTTAGAGGAAAGAGAGGTCATTGCTGGCCAGAGTGGTCAGGGAAGGCTTCCCAGAACAGATAATAAAGTTCACTGAATCTGATGACAATAGTTAAAAAACAAAACAAAGCTTTGAAATGAATGTATTTAATCCTTATCTAAAGATAATTGTTTCTTTCATTTTTTCCTCCTACCCAGTATTGAGCCTTCAACTGTTAGCAATACCTCACTTGGCTCTTCATGCTTGAACTTTAGAAACTGTTATAATGTGATTGACCTTGAGAACAATCTATCAGCTCACATTGAGCCTTTGGAAAAATTCTTTGGAAGGTGGGTTGGCTTCCACTTCCCCCATATATACTTCTCCACTCACCCTTGACTAGAAAACCAAGATGAAAGTTTATCAGTCAGTAGGGGGGAGGGGAGTTGGAAAGGCATGTTGGTACTGAAGGAATTAACCAGAGCCCTGCAGGTCTGGTTACTGGCAGATTCCCAATGTAAGATAAGTGGAACCCTCTGAAAGGTAATTATTAGAGAGCATAAATTCCCCAGATAACCTGTCCTGGGAAGAGATATTGATGAGTGTGGGGCCATGTGCTGGAGGCCAGCTATCACTGCAAAGATATTGACTTCTGTACCTTGGCCTCCTCCCCATCCTCCCATGCCTTTTTCCCATTGTTTCCTTGTAAGAGGTCTTACAATATTCCAATTCCCCTCTTTGTCTTCTTCCAATTCTGACCATCTCTTGTGGGTTTTCTCTTTCCTTGGGTTCACTTTTTGTCTTCCTCAGCAACAAGGGTCACAGAACACTAGATTGTCATTATCTACCCCTCCATGGTTCAGTAGGATTAATGATGAAAAAAGTGTGATAAATAGGTTCATAGGAGGGAGGCTTCTAGATCTTGCTCATATGAGGCAGGGCTCAGAAACATAGCCATGGAGGTCTGACCCAGACACACAGTCAGCCAGTGTTTAGAGAGCATATTTTGTAAGGAAATAAAATAATAAAGCTTTCCAAGGTGGTTTCATTTCCCCCCCTCTCTTCATTTTATCCTGATGACCTTATGAGGTAAGTAGGCCCCATTTGATGAGGAGAATGGGGCACAGAGAGGTTATGTGACTTCCCCTAACTCATACAGTAAGCTGCTGCTAGCTCTTCAATTAGAAACTAATTCTCTTAATTACCCCCTAATTCTTTTCTCCCTATGCTAAATAAAAACACATAGATTACACTCCAGGTTGAGAGATAGTAAGTACATGTGAACCAGTTGAAAACCTAGATGTTGCTAAGGACTTTCATCTTACTGTGAACATCTTTAGAAAATCCCTGCATGCCAAACCTTACCTTTTTGTACCATCCTTAATGAGTGGTCACCCAGCTATAGCATTTATTTTTGATTATTTGAAATTTCATTTTTATTTTCAGTTCCAAGTTTTCTCTGTCCTTCAGCCATAGAATTTAAATACTTCAGGTTACTAGGACCTTATTACCTATCCAGAGAGGCCATTATGTTGTATAGTTCTAATTGTTAGGAAGTTGTCACTGAGCTGAAATTTGTCTGTTTGTAATCTGTACCCATCAGACCCCATCCTCTGGGGCCAAGCAGAATAATTTTAAGCCCTCTTCCATGACACAGCCCTTCAAACAGGTGAAGACAATGATAGTACTTTGCTGTCTTTTTTTTTTTAATTCAACAATTCAAATGAATAAACTTCTGATTTAGTATCTCCTTTGCACGAGGAATTGGACTGAACATTGGTAATACAAAGATAGGCACAATACTAACCTTGTTTTTCAAGGAGATTACAGGCTAATAGGGAGAGTATGTACATGATTAATGTATAAAGGAGAGTGAGATAAGTTCCAGAAGTCCAGACAAAATGCTAATGAGAACTTTGAGAGGGGAAAGATCACTTTGACCTGAAGGATGTCTGGAGAAGGGAAGTTTAGTGAAGGTTTCATGAAGGTGGCACCTGAGGTGAGCCTTGGATGAAGAGAGTTTCCAACAGTGGAGATAAGGGTAAGAAGGAGTCCATTTCTGACATGGGCAACAGCATGAGCAAAAGTACTGAGATGGGAAAGGACAAGACGAGAATAGGGGACAGAGAATTGTCTAATTTGTACAGAATATAGAATGTGTGAAGGGAAATAGTCATGGTCACAGATTTAGAGCAGGATGGGATCTTAGAAGTCATCTAATTCAATCCCTTCATTTTCCATGTGAGGAACCTGAGGTCCATGGAGGGGGAAGGCAGGAGTGTGTCAGTATGTGTTTAACAACTTGCTCTGTGTGTGTGTGTGTGTGTGTGTGTGTATAAAAAACTATATGCACATAAACTTTTAAGTTTAATCAGCATTATTAACACTTTCTTAAGTCTCGACAATCAGAAACAATAAATCAAGTTCTGGAACATAGTGTTTGCTGATTTCTAAGGCAAAAATGCTCATGTGGAAAATTTATCAAAAATTTAACAATCAGCTCCCATGAGCCAGTGTGAGCTGGCTCCAAAACACATCTGGTTGTAAGGTCATATAGATTGTAAGTGGAAAGTTGGTGTTTGAACATAGGCCCTTCCTTCTCTGTTGTGACAGGAAGGTGGAATGGAGACAGATTGTAGAGGGCTGTGAATGCCACGATTAGAAGAAGTTCATGCTTTTTTTGCCTGGTAATTGGGTACCAGTAAAGGTTTTTGAGAAGAGTGGTCCATTAGGGAGATTACTTAGGCAAAAGTGGGAAAGATGGATTGGAGAGGAGACAGACTGATGAAGAAAGACCAATTAAAAGCTTGTCTAGACCAGTGGTATCAAACTCAAATAGAAACAGATCCTTATGGACCCCATTGGCTTAAAAACCCACAAATTAACATTATCTGCATTGTATTGTACTTTTATTTATTTTGTTGAATATTTCTCAGTTATATTTTAATTGAGTTCTGCCCCACTTGAGTGTTGCCAGCAGCCTGAGTTTGACATCTCTGGTCTAGGCAAGAATGAGATGAAGATCTGAAACTTGGACTGAAGTAGAAAAAAAGGGAGTGGATTTGTGAGTTATTGGGAAAATAAAACAACAGGCTTGCTAACTGATTGGTTATGTGGGCTAAGGTAGAGGGAAGAGTCAAATGTGACCCTTGTGTTATAAGCCTGGTTGACTAGATGAATGGTGATGCCATCAATAGAAAGAGGGAATGTGGGCAAAGAGAGAGGTAGGAGAGATTTATTTGTACAGACATGGCTGGTTTTTGTCACCTGATAACTTCTCGTGTACTTTTGAGTTCCCCTAAACTATCCTGGTTACTCTCCTTTAGATGCATTCCAGACCATAAATGTGGGACCCAGACCTGAGCACATTACTCCTTCCAGATCAACAATGAACATTTATGTATTAAACGCTTATTATGTGCCAGGCACCGTATGTAGACAAGGTTGAAAGGGGGGAAACAGAGAAGAAGAAGAAGTAGGAAGAATAATGCTAAAGGTGTTAATGGCTATCCTTGGGTAGTTTCCTTTTTTCATTTTTAGTGTGAGTTACAGTGAGGTCAGAATTTTGCATCATTCTATCCATTGAATTAATATATTGACATCCTTTAGAGTGTCCACTGGTTGCTTGTGGAAAAGTACTAGTGGCTTAACTTCTAATGGTAGTAATAGCCTTCAACTCCATATGAGAAAATTAAGTTTTATCCAAGCCACTTAAGAAAAAAAGCCCCAACAACAACCCATCACTATGCTTATTAGCCAACCACACTTACAAATGAAAAAGGGCTTTTGAGGGAGGCTAGAAAAAATTAATTTGCAATGATGAGTTTTTGTTTGCTGTAGTTAACCATAATTATTAAATACAAGGGAAGAGTTAGTATCTTGTTGTCATGGTTATTATGTGTATTTATGTCTTTTTATTAAGTTTTCCCATAACTGCATAATTGTAAAATTATCTGATTAAGCTCCGTGACTCTTATGTTTCCTTGTTTTCTTTTCATGCTGTGGGTGTAGGATGCCCATTAATTAAGGCTTAGGCTGTAAGGAGGGGAGTGAACATTGGCTTGGGAGACAGGGTACCTGGGCTTTATTCCTGGCTCAGCTTTTAGTTTGCTGTGTGACCTTTTGCGAGTCCTTTCGTCTTTCTTGGCTTCAGTTTCTTCATTTGTAAAATAAAGGAGTTGAACAGCTAGATGGCATAGTAGACAGAGTCCTGGACTTGGGGACAGGAGGATCTGAGTTCAGTTCTGTTTCCGATACTAAGTAGCTGTGTGGCCCAGAGCAAGTCACTTAAAATTTCTTTGAGCTTTCTCATCTGTAAAATGAGAGAGTTAGACTCAGTAGGCTCTTAGGGATCTTCTAGCTCTAAATCTATGGCCCCATGAACAGGACTGTTTCTAAGGGCCAGATCAGACATAACAGCTGGGTGACTATAAACAGGTCATAACCTCTTTAAACTTCAGTTTTCTCATCTGAACAGAGGAGATATTAGTACACACACTATTTACCTTATAGGATTCTTGCCAGTAATGTACTTTGTTAGACCATAAAGCATCAAAGAAATGTGAGCTACAGTTGTCCCCTCAGTTTTGAAATTCTGTGATCTAAAACTTGGTTACAGTATGAAATTCACAAAAACAAGTTTCCCTTCCCCACCTCATTAGACATTTGGTAATTTAGTATTTGGTATAGAGGAGCTCAAATTTCTAGCATCATTTATCTCTTCTAAATGTGAGTATTTTGTATTTAAGAGAAGATTTTATATCCACATCATTCCTTAAAATTAAATGAAATAATACTTGATTTAATTATGTAGTGGTGACTCTGGAATGGGGCAAATTATCCTCTGCCTATTTCATAGTTTGGGAAATGGAAGCACGGAGAAGGAAAATCATGGAATCAAGGCCACTGAGCCATTAAGTGGCAGTGCTGGAGGAGAGCTGCCATTTCTGGGTCCTTGTGTGTCTCGTCCTCCAAAGAAGAGGGGCTCAAAAGATGATTGACAAGGATATAATGCTGATTAAAATTTTTATTTTCTTATTTAATTTTTGTTTTTACTGGAGCTGTGGTTTAATTGATGTGAGGAACTCCCTGTGAGAAATGCAGGTTACTTACTAATGCAGATTGGTACCCCAACTTCCAGCCTTAGAAAGTTGTCTGAGGGCTCTGAGAGGGACTTGAGGAAGATCACTCAGCCAGTATATGTCAGAGGTAGTTCTTGAACCCAGGACTTTGTGACTGTGAGGCTGGAATTCTGTTGATGATGATGATGATGCATTCATTAAGGATTTGTTTTAAAGAGGACTATTCCCAATGCTGAGAAAAATATCCAGTTTAGTCAAAACATAGTCCCTAATTTCATGTAGCTTATGGATGTGTAAAAAAAGAAATATAATGCAAAAATACATGATAAGCACATTAGAGGGAGTGTTGAATAAAGAGCTATGTAAGGTGTGAGAAGGTAATGTGTTTGGGAGCAGAATCAGAGATGGGAATAGTATTAAAAAGTCTTTTCATTTTGGGGGGCTTTGCCAGTAAAATCCAAGTAATTCCCAAAGATTTTTCAATCCATTGTAAGTTTTTGATTGTATGAGAACTACCAGGCCAGATTGAGGTGTTTAGGTTATGTTTTGTATGTTGGTTCTGCTGAGATTTCTAGGAATTGGTATTAGTCCAAAGCAAACACCTGCCTCTTTCATTCCTCTCTGCTAGAGAATTTTAATGCTGTGTAAGCTCATCTCCTGGTGATCCTTTCCTTGATCCCTTTTTACTAAAGGTTTGTTTTTTAAAAAACTAGACTGTGTATCAAGGAACAGCAGGAATGAGGCAGATCTCCTGAGTGTCTGTCAAGACAATCTGGAGTCCTAGAAATCATTGAAATTGTGGTGATGAGTGGTCTTGTGGCAGGTTTACTGAGACGTCGTGTTCTTTGTTCAGCCTGGTGTCCAAGGAAGAGCAGCTTGTGAAAATCATCACATTTCTTTGGCTTCTGATTCTGCAGACTGATTTTAAGTAAATTTGTCAAAAAGGAAGAAGGCTCAAAGCTAGGTCAGTCTCTGCAAGTCCCTTCACAGCAGAGATATGAGATGGGAGATGGAACCATAAGGTAAACCCTCAATTGCCATTGATCTCATGTCTAGTATAACTTCCCTAGTCTCCAACAGAGACAGGTCACCATCAAAAGCTTTAATATTGCTAATAGGAGGTGAGCTTGGTCCTCTCAGTCACTATTGCAAGAAGAGACAAACTAGCACAAGGCTGCCTAGTTACTAGCACCTTTGAAGAGACTGGATACTTCAGTGTGGAGATCATCTTTTAATATTGCTTGTTTAAGATGACTTTAACTCTGTCCTGAAGCGTCTTGTTTAGGTCATATTGAAAAGGCACATTCCATGAGTGACCCAGTTCTGGCATTTGGGCCAAGTACCCTTTTATAGGCTGTAATATGTTTATGGTGTTTTGGTATAGACAAGCATAGAATTCAGGTATGTACTTTGAAGCTCCTCTCCAGCCTGTTGCCAAGTGGGATCATTCATTGATTCTTCTATCCAGCAAACATTTATGAAGTGCTTACAGTTTTCAGAGGGGGCAGCTAAGTGGCACAGTGGATAGAGCACTGGCCCTGGAGTCAGGAGGACCTGAGTTCAAATTCGGCCTCAGACACTTGATACTTACTGGTTGTGTGACCCTGGGCAAGTCACTTAACCCCATTGCCTAGCCCCCCCCCCAAAAAAAAAACAAACAAACAAACAAAAAAAGAAGTTTAGATAAGATGCAGTTCATGAAGCTTTATGGAACTTTCAGTCTAGGAAGTGAAGGAAGAATCACAGATTTAGAGTTTGAATCACTCAGTCCAACTTGTATGTTAAGAAGAATCCTTTCTACAACATTCTGAAAGTGGTCATCCAATCTTTGCTTAAATACCACTTGTTAGGGAAAACTTACCTCCTGTTGCCACCCATTCCACTTTGGGATACCTTGTTTGTTATGAAATTTTTCTACATATGGAGGTAAAACTTTGCTCTTTATAACATTCACCCCTGGTTCCTATTTGTTTTTTTCTTCAGGGGCCAAGCAGAAGAAGCTGACTCCATTGTTCACATGACAGCACTTCAAATACTTGGAGATAGTTATCCTTCCTAGTTGTCCTTCCTTCTTAATTTCTTCTTCTGGCTAAGCATCTCTGGTTCATTTACTGAGGTTCATATGGCATGGTCTTGAGGCCTTTCTTAATCATCTTCTTCTTGGAATGCTCCAGCTTGTTAATATACTTTCTAAATTGTATTCCCCAGAACTGAACACAGTGCTGCAAATGTGGTCAGACCATGATCTTGGATAAGTCATTTAACTTCTCCAAGACTCATCTTCTCCATCCGTCAAATGGGGAATAAATTCTTGCTGATTGATAAATTGGCTCAGAAGTCATGGCTAGATTCAATATAAATTCCATCTCATTTATGAAGCTTTGTTTAATAAGTCCCTGAAAAGTCTCCCATAGATCAGAAGCTAGAGATTGTATTTACTAAAACAGTCTAGATATCAAAATGGATAGATTTTTAGAAGCCAAACCACTTGGCATTCAGTAAGCAGACCATCATTTGGGTCTCCTATGTAATTTTTCATTGCTTTCATTTTAAGTTATGCTTTAGATTTGACATTTTGATCTCCTGGGTGGCACACATGTGATATTATGAAGGCTATAAGACCTGCCAGGAGAAACCCACAAACTTGAAGGATGGTATTGTCTTTTCTAGAAATTTGTTTGGACAAAGACCTAAACTTGTGTTAACACAGGGGTTTTATGAATTAAATTTGACAAACATTTATTCACTACTTCTTCTGTGTTATGTCCTGTGCCAGTCCCTTTGCTAGACCTTGGAGAAATAAAGAAAAAGAAAGAAATAGTTCATGCTTTCGAGGAGTTTTCATTCTGTTGTAGGGAAGTAGATGAGACCAGTCTGCTGAAATATCAGTCATTAGGTAAGCATGTGCCTAAAATAAGTTTTTTTCATAGGATTAAGGGCTTAATATAGACATCTAAATAAGTCCTTTAGGATTCTTCATACGATTAAAAAGGATATTAAGAGGCCATCTTCTCCATTGCCCTACCTTCAGCAAGGAAATATCTCTAAGTCATTTTTTGGGGGGAATTTATGTGAAGGAATCCTGGGAACTCTTAAAAAGTCAGGTGGCATTTATGATATAGCCAGGGGAATAAAAATAGTGACCCCGGGATGCAGCTTATAGAATCTTAGGGATGTTCAAAGATTCAGTGGGTTTTCTGTGAGTTTCAGCCCCGTGACATGTTATAAGCAGAATGAATTTTGCTTATGGTGAGAAGTTTTCTGATTGATGTTATTTTGGATATGGTAGAATGACTCTTTGGCATGCTACCTCTTCACATGTTGTCATGAATGGAGTCAAATAAGGGTGTGTTCACCATTTCTCATCTATGATGCTTTGACACTTCAAAGGAGCTGTCATTTTATCTGTTCAGGTACTCCCTAAACCCAAGCAGATCAAAACACTTCAAGGTAATTAAGAGATAGATTCATGAGTGACTGTGGCTAAAGAAATTCATCACTTACCTGATGGTCAACCTTTTGGCTTCTCTGAAATAAATTAGGCTGGTCTTAGGATGATAGCCAAGTCAACAACTATTTATAAAATACCTACTGTGTGTGCCAGGCACTGTGTTGACTAGTGGGGGATACAAAGAAGGCAACAACAACAATAATGTGCCCCCCACCCCCCCACTGCCTTCAAGGAACTCACAGTCTGATGGGAGAGACAATATACAAATACCTATGTACAAATATGGTATACACAGGATAAATTGGAAATAAACTCAGAGGGAAGGCACTAGGGTTAGGGAGGACTGGGAAAGATGGGATTTTATCTGAAACTTGAAGGAAGCCAGGGGAGCCAGAACATGGAAATAAAGAGGGAGAGAATTGCAAGCCTAAGGGACAGCAGCCAGTGAAAATGCATGGGGTGTCGTGTACAAAAACTGTCCAGGAGGCCAATGCCATTGGATCGCAAAGTAGATGGAGGGGAGTAAGGTATGAGAATACTGGCAAAGTAGCAAGGGGGCCAAATTATGAAAGGCTTTAAAAGTCAAATAGGGAATTTTATATTTAATCCTGGAGAGAAAAAGGAGCTGGGCCGCTGGCTGCCCCTTTGAGAGAGTTCTGGGCCTGGAGTTAGGAAGACTCATCTTCCTGAGTTCGAATTTGGCCTCAGACACTCACTTTGTAACCCTGGGCAAGTCACTTCACCCTGTTTCAGTTTCCTCGCCTGTAAAATGAGCTGGAGAGTTTGTTGTTGTTTTGTTGTTTATTCATTTTCTTGAGTTGTAGTGGCCTCTTCATGATCCCATTTGGGAAGGAAACGTCAAACCCCTCCAGTACCTTTGCCAAGAAAACCCCAAATGGGACCATAAAGAGTTGGATGTGACTGAAATATGACCAAACAACAGGAAGAGGGAGCCTCTGGAGATTATTGAACCGGGGAGTGACATGGTCAGTCTTCATTTTGGGAAGATCAGTTTGTCACAGTCTGTCACCAGACTAATACTCAAAGTGTTTCTAGCTTGATAGCATCTTCTAAAACTTGTTCTCCATTAGCATAGCCTTTGAAAACCCAGAGTCTTTTTCACCACATGATGAATTGAGTAGGACCTTAGTAGGAGATGACACTTGAATAAGTGTGGCAAATAGCATGACATTGCATTTCAATCAGCTGCTCAATCAGCAGGTATTTGAGGGTATCTACTTGTTTACTAGATGATATGTGAGTATGGAAGAGAAGTATGATAGTCGTAGAATCTCAGAGTTGGAAGCAAGCTCAGAGGTCAACTAAGTGACCAAAAATTTCCTCTACAAAAGGAATTTTTAACATTTTTGTGTATGTCAGGTACCCCTTTTGCAATCTGGTGAAACCTATGGACCCCTTCTCAGAATAATGTTTTTAAATGCATAAAATGCATAGGATTATAATGGAAACCAATTACACTGAAATATAGCTATCAACCTAATTTTAAAAGAGTTTATGTGCTCTGGGTTAAGAAGTTCTGCTCTACAACATTTCCAATCATCTGATTTTTTCTTGAAGGCCTCTAGTGAGAAGGAATCTTCCACCTACTGAGACAGACCATCATTTCACTTTCAGATTGCTAAATTGGAAATATTTTATCACTTGGTGGAGTGGGATGAAGAAGAGGAGACAGTACCAATACAAATGAAAGAATTTGAGAGCGATTAATCATTAAACAATGAGATACTAATTAAATGTGATGAGAGTACAGAGAAGGAAGAGAGCAATGGGGGTTGGTATAGCTGGGAAAAGCTTCATGGAGAAGGTGAGTAGGGTCTAATAACACGAAAGAAAAGAGGAAAGGCAGCCCAGATAGGAGAACAGCGTGAATGAAATGCCCTGTTTGGCTCCAGCATTATCTAAAATTGGTCAGGTAGAGTGATGAAGAAAGCCAATCCAGCCTTCTTGTTTTAAGGAGCTGGGGGAGTGGTGGGCAGCTATACAACTCCAGTCTTTCTGAATGAAAATGGACACAAGATTCATTCATTCATTCATTCATTTATTCATCAACCATTTATTAGCCAGCTTTTAGGTGCAATGTACTGTGAAAAGTTTGGAGGAGATGCACAGATAATGAGACCTGGTCCCTGCCTTCAGTTTAGTATGGGCGATTAGACTAGTACATAGATAAATATAATGCAAGATTGAAAAATAAGAGCACAGAAGTCCAGAGGAAAATGGGGTCCCTTTCAACTATGGAAATCCAGGAAAGTTTTACAGAGCAGTGACATTTGAACTTACCCTTCAGGGATGAGTAGGATGTTGACAGACAAAGGTGGGAGGAGGAATGGCATTTTAGACATAGGAATAAGAGGAAGAAAGTGAGGGAGTGTGGAGGACGTTGCATGTTGTCTGGGGTAGTGAGTGAGTAGCCCTCTTTGGTTACGGCATAGAATTTATGAAGGGGAGGAATGTCACATGAGGCTGTAAAGGTAGGTTAGGGCCAGTTCATGGAGAGCCTTGACTGCCAAGCTAGAAATTTTATTTCCTCTTTTGGAAGCCCTCTGAAGACTTTTTGAGGAGCAGGGTGGTATAATCAGACTTTTGTGATCTTTTGTATAAGTTAATTCAAGGATGAATTGGTGAGGTTAGAGATTTGATACAGGGAGACTTGTAAGGAAGCTAAAGAGTCCAGATGAATAATAATGAGGGATTTATATAGCATTGTGGCACTGGGTATGCTAAGGATGGGAAAGCTAATGAAAATCCAGAAAAGGAAGTTCTTAGCACTATAATACTTGGCACTGTCAAATAGTTCAGCATCAGAAACAGATATGGTTTTATCAGTGAAATGACACTAAAAAGGAGTCATTACCATTGCTTTGCTGCTGTACCCTAAGAACCACTGGAGCTTTCCAAGTGACTTGTAGCTGAGACTTCCTTTAAGTGCTATTGCCTCCTACTAGAATGTCAGCCCCTTGTGAGCAGGGAGTGACTCACTTTGCTACTCCCAGCACTTAGTACAGTGTTTTACATACAAGGCAAGAGCTTAACAAATGCCTTTTCATTCATTCACTTGTGGATATCAGAGATCATGGAGGTAGAATCAATAAGATTTGATAAATGATCCAGGGAGAGGAGGGAGTAAAAAGTGACTCCAAGGTCATAAAATTTCAAGGTTAAAGGAACTTCTCAGGTTACCTAGTCTAAGTCATATTAGGGCAGGAATATTATCTACAATATCCTTGATGAGTGATTATCCAGTCCTGATTGTAGATCTTCAGTGAAGGAGAACTCCCTCCTTCCAGAGGAGACCCATTTTCCTTTTGAAAAGCTTGAATAACTTGAATGTGTTTCCTTACATTAAGCCTAAATCTACCTCTTTCTCACTTTCAACCATTGCATCTAGTTCTGCCTTCCAGGAACAGGGGTAAGGATGAACATGGTGGCTGGGAGAATGATGATGCCACTGACAGATAAGAAACTGGGTATCCAACTAGGTCTAAGAGGAATGATGATGAGTTTGGTTTTAGATATATTGAACTGAGGTGCTGAAAGGACATCTAAGGGGATAATGTCTAGTAAATAGTTAGAAAAATCAAGTTTGAAGCCTGGGAAAGAGTTTATGTCTAGGGATGGAGATTTGAAGTCAATTGCTAAAAAAAAATGTGATAACTATAGACTTGGGATAAAACTGAGAGTGATTAGAGGTTCAAGGATGGAGCCTTAAAGGACTTCAGCTCAATTCTTTTTTTATTTTTAATTTTTGTTTATTTATTAGTTTTTTGCTTTTTGGTGAGGCAATCAGGGTTAAGTGACTTGCCTAGGGTCACACAGCTAGTAAGTGTTAAATGTTTGAGGCCACATTTGTACTCAGGTCCTCCTGACTCCAAGGCTATAGCTCTATCCACTGCACCATCTAGCTGCCCCAAGTTTCTCTCTCTCTCTCTCTCTCTCTCTCTCGTTCTCCCTCTCTCTCTCTCTCTCTCATTCTCCCTCCCCCCCCCCCCCTCTCTCTCTCTCTCTCTCTGGCAATTGGAGTTAAGTGACTTGCCCAAGGTCATACAGCTAGCAAGTGTCTGAGCCCATATTTGAACTCAGGTCTTCCTGACTCCAGGGCTGGTGCTCTATCCTCTGCACTGCCTAGCTGCCTCCGACTTCAATTCAATTCTACAAGCATTTATTAAGCACTTGCTGTGTGCAAGAAACTTGGTTGTGCTCTCAGGGTTCAAAGACAAAATGAAAAATAACCCCTTTTCTTAGGGTTTACATTTCAGAGGGGAATGCCCATAAGCAGAAGTAGAGGGAATCTGAGGTGGAAGAGAAATGCCACTGGTGGTGAAAGGGGAGTTGAAATTGGAAAAGAGAGACATCAAATTTCACAATTCACAGTTTTATTTTGGATTTTGACTTATTTTCATCGGTGCCTGGAAAAGTAGAACCTGTAGGCAAAGGTATTTACTATCCTGATTGACTTCACCTGGTTCAAATGTGCCTTTTCATTTTTATTCTTTAGGTCAAGGAGGCACTTGAGTGGAGGAAAAAAATAATTTTGGTGACGGGTTAGCTTTAGGGGGGTAGTGTTTAGCAAAAAGAACTGCAAATTTGGAGTCGGGAAATCTCAGTTTGAATCCCAGTCCTAATTCTTGCTATATGCAACTAGTGGGCAAGTTGCTTTTTTTTTTTTTAATCAAGAAAAGGGTTATGGCTGGATGCTTTCTACTTCTCTCATCTATCTCCAAGAAGCCTATCGGGCTAGATTTATCTCTATCTGCATCCTCAAATATTGCTGGTCCAGGAGTTTGAAAGGTTCTGAACAAAAACTGCTTCCCTGGTCACTCGTGAGGAGAACCCTCAGTTTATGTTCTCCAGCTTAGTTTATTCACATGAAACACTGATCCCTCAAAAGACCATCACAAATAGCAAGTTGCAGTAAATTCATTAATCCAAATAATCAGCAAACAGAAATTGGAGAAGTTATCCAAATACACAACAACAGATCACCTTTTCAGATGAGATCTCAGCTCAGACCAAGAGGTAGGACCCAATTTCATCCAAGGAGAAATTTTTTCTCTGAAGTCTCTAGGGAGCCAAGTTGGGAATCAGAGACATGTTGAGCACCTAGGTTCCCCTCCAAGCCTGCAGCTTCCAAAGTCTTTCTTTCTAGCTCCACAAATCTCTCCTGGAGAATCTCTTGAATGACGTGTCTCTCTCACGAGAATCTCTCACACCAGCTAACCCCTTCTGTAGGTATACAGCATTGTCTCAGTATTCTCCTCACCACTTAGGAGTAAGTTCTCCCTATAGAAACAGTGGCAAGAAAATGCCTTGGGCTTGATCTGAAGCCTGGTAACGTATATGTCATGAATAAGAGGGAAGAATCAAAGGTGACTCCATAGTTTCTAGCTGGAGGGCTCAAACGATCATGGAACGCATGACCAAATAGGGAATTTGGAAAGCAGAGACAGTTTCAGGGGAAAGATGATAATCTCATACACTTGTCTGTGGAATTTGAGATAATGGGCATTAGATATATCCAATAGGCATTTAGTAATTGAGGTCTGAAGTGTAGGTGAGAGGTCAGGGCTGGAAATAGGGATTTAGGAATCATTTAAATAGATAGTTGAGGCCATGGAAGTAGATGAGGTCTCAGAGGCACTGAGTAGAGAAGGAGAAAGGCATAGAACATAGGATAGGGTCTTGGGGCGCCCTGCAGTCAAGAAGCAGGAAGAGGTAACATACAGAGCAGAACACTGGCTCTGGAGTCACATATTACGAAAGAGACTTCAAACTTTTATTTTACAATCTCTTCCAGCTTGGCCTGTTTACCAAGAGAGTTCCCTGGAGACATTAGTAGACTGGAGTGTTGGAAATCAGATTGTTGTAGTCATTTCCAATTTTTAATAGGCTTGTGGCTTGTAGAAAATCTCTACTATTTATTTACTTGGAGTATTATTCATGTAAAGATGACATTGAAAAATACGGTGTTTTCCCTCTTTGTCACATTTGTCACTAATAATATTGTCTGTCACTAAAATAAAAAGTACTTAAAATCCTCCAGTAGCGAGGTGGCACAGTGGATAGAGTACTGGGCCTGGAGTCAGGAAGACTCATCTTCCTGGGTTCAAATCTGACCTCAGACATTTGCTAACTCTGTGAACCTGGGCAAGTCACTTCACCCTGTTTGCCTCAGTTTCCTCTTCTGTCAAATGACCTGGAGAAAGAAATGGCAATCCACTCCAGGATCTTTGCCAAGAAAACTCCAAATGGGGTCACAAAGAGTCAGACGTGACTGAACAACAACATTTAAAGCCCATTAATTTTTCACTGAAAATGATATTTTATTTGGCTTTTTCATTCCATTTATTGTAAGATACTGAACTATATAACTTATAGGGTTGGAGTGAGCTGAAACAACATTGCATTGCAAATCAGTTCATTCTCCACTCAGCTATCAAAGGGATCTTCCTAAAGTGCAGGGCTGACCATGTCACTCCCCTATTTAATAAACCACAGGGGCTCCCTGTTATCTCTATGATTAAATATAAACATCCTGTGTTTGACTTTTAAAACCCTTCATAACCTGGTCCCTTCCTATGTTTCCAATATTCTTATACCTTCCTCCCCTAGATATACTCTTCAATGACCCTGGCCTCTTGTTCCTTGGGCAAGATGCCCCATCTCCTGACTGGGCATTTTCCTGCCTATCTCCCACACCTGGCATTCTCCCCCTCTTCATCTCTGTCTCTTGGCTTCTCTGGGTTCCTTCAAGTCTCAGATAATGTCCTATCTTCTGCAAGAAGCCTTTCCTGATCCCTCTTAATTCTAGGGCCTTCTGCCTGAAATTATCACCAGCGTATCCTGGAAACATCTGAATTGTATGTAGTTTCTTGACTTGTTTGCATGGTGTCTTCTCCATTAGACTGTGATTTCCTTAAGGGCAAGGACCATTTTGTCTTTCTTTGCATCCTCCGTTCTCATCACTGTGTATGCCTGGCATATTGTTGTCATTGCTGTTTAGTTGTTTCCGTCATGTCTAATTCTTCATGACCCCGTTCGGGATTTTCTTGGCAGGGATCCTGGAGTGGTTTGTCATTTCCTTCTCTAGCTCATTTTGCAGATGAGGAAACTGAGGCAAACAGGGTCACCCAGCCAATACGTATCAGAAGCCGGATGTGAACTTAGGAAGATGGCTCTTCCTGATGCCAAGTCCAGTGCTTTATCCACTGTACCACCTAGCTGCCCTTCTAGCACATAGTAGGTGCTTAATAAATGCTGTTGACTTGTCTTGATCTTGGCCATGGTATCAAATAGCCTGTGAGACCTTAAAAAAGTCACTAAATCTCTGCAGGCCTTGGATTCCCCAAATGAAAAAAAGAGGACTCATGTGTAGTCAAGCTCCAATTCGTAATCTACAAGCACCTTACAATTTTACTTTTCACTTTAAGCAAATTCACTTTCTGCTTTCTCTGCTTTGGGGTTGTTCTGTTGGAATTGCATCATCAATATTGCAGAAGGATGCTTACTGGAAATCTTCCTTCATTCCTTCCCCTCTCCCATCCCCATTCCTGCCCCCAAGGGGTTTTGTGTTGAATAAAAACACAGAACCCTAGGCTGTCAAAACTAGCAGAAATCATCTAATCATAGGGTCAGAGATTTAAACTTGGAAAGATCTTTTGACATTAACTAGTTCATCTCATATTACAGACAGATGGGGAAACAGATCCTTGCCTTTAAGGTGAGTAACCAGGACCAGAATCCAGGTCTTCTAACTTCTAATGCAGTGCTCTTTCCATTAGACTGCTAATATTTCTACAGGTAGCTTATATTTCTAGAGCAATTTAAGGTTTACAAATTACAAATTTAAGGAATGTATAAAGTACATTCCTCGCAATAATTCTTTGGGGTAGGTAGTGCAAATGTTGTGATCCTCATTTTTTAGATAAGGAAACTGAGACTCAGAGGTTAAGTGACTTGTTGAGAATCACACAGCTGGTGTCTGAGGTAAGATTCAAACTCATGTCTCATGATCCCAAGGCCAGTGTTCTTTTTGCTGCCTCATATGTTCAATTGTGAGCTAATCTACTCTTTTCTTATTTTTATTGATCTTTTTTTATGCCACTTTTGTTTCTGAATATCTTTCTTCCCTTGCCCCTACCCTGACAAAATAGAGTGAAGGCTGGTTACAAAATGGAGTTCGTTTAGTGTGAGAATTGAGAGAACCAATCAGATTCCATCTCATGAACGCTGACTCCCTCTTGTGCTGCCACATGTATTATCCTCCATCTTGCTGTTTTTCTGAAAATCATTCGTGGGAAAATAAATGGCATAAACTATCTATTGTTTTGTAAAATGAAGGTAGATGCAATTAATCAGTATCTCCCAATTCTGGGAAAGGAAAGACCTCAAAACCCACTCGCCTTCTCCCAAATGACTGAGACTCACTCTTTCCCCCTGTCAGCATTCCTCCAATTAGAAATCAGATTACCTAATCTTGTATCCTGGTTTATATCCTATTAATTGTTTTCTTTTCATGCATAAAGATTTGTCTCCCCTTGTATTTGGGGTCCAGTGCCAGCCAGAGGAGGTCTGGTCCCAATTTGTCATGCAATTTCAATGAATTGCTAAATAAATCAATATGCTTAGAAGCTCAAACCTTTGTTTCCTTAGTCACTTCAGATTTCACCTGTCACCCCCAGAGAGCCATTGCTTGTAACAAAGATTAAAAAAAAAAGACAAAAGCAATTTGGCAAAACCAGCTGATGCAACAGCAATAAATGCAATGTTCCATACCCATAGTCCCTCACCTCTGCAAAGAAAGGAGGTACTTTTTCTCCTTTCTACTCTGGGACCAAGCTTGTTTGCTATAATTACACATTGTTCAGTTTCATCGAACCTACTTTAAAGCAAAACATCTAGTGTTTAAACAGTTAAATAGCTAGCATCTCTTTTGGCAAGCTTTCAAAAGAACTTAGATTACTGTTCCTGGACAACTGGACATAGTATCTTCTTTTCATCTCTCATCGTTTTGTGGTGGTGTAGCTGGTAATGCTTTCAGTTCACTGGGACGAGGCGTTTTAGTGCCAAGGAAATCTAGGCCAGAGTGTTTTCATCTTCCATATACCATGGCTCCTGTAAGAGTTCTCAGTTGCACTACGAGGGTCCTGCATTTTGGGTGAGGAGGAATTTCAGCGAGCGCGGTGCAGACTTAAACATTTGTGGAAAACTTAGCTATTAATCTCTTGTCAATCTTCTCTTCCTTGTTACTAACTTTGATTACACCAGATTATGTGCCATTTCGTTTTATAGCATTTTAATAAGCTCTCATTTTCCCCCCTCTGTTCCTCTCCAGCTGTGTGTGATGTGTATTTGCTTTAATTTGATTACACTTTGGTTGGGAGCTAGTATTACAATTTCATATGTGTATGTATGTTTCCTTGTGATTCTGAGAATATTGAATGAGCATGCACCTTCTGGGGAGAAGGAAGCCAAAATTCACATGCATTAATTAATTATTTGGGAGGATCTGTCCTGGGCAGTGTAGTAGGTAACCTGTAAATGGTGCTTTAGAAGTGTGAAAAGGTTAATGAATCTTCTTAAAGTGAGAGGTTTGCTTCAGATTCACTAGGAAGATTAGGTGCATGAATAGTTTTTTTTTAATACATTTTTTTTGGGAGGTTCGGTTCTGGATTTATGATTTCGTCTATATGGAGATCTATTGTAGAAACTTTTTTTTTTCTACTGATACAGATTCCTCTGTAACTTTAGTCTCAAAGATGTCTGGGGGAGTTGAGAAATTAAGTGACTTGTTCATGTTTACACAGCAAGGCAGAACTTGAATCCTGGTTTTTCTGACTCTAGCATAAGTCCACTGTTCACTATGCCATGTTACTGCTTTTAAAAATGGTATGAAATTTTTTAAACTGTATTTTCATCCTTTATTGAAATTTTTCCTTTTTAGAACTCTTATCTTGAACTTTTCATTTTCCCCCATTTTTTTTTCATTCTTATATTCACATACAAGCAAAACAAAGGTTCATTTATTACGTGGTTTCATTTTGAGCTGGTCTCTCCCCCTCCCCTGCTTAAAAAGAATGTTTTAACTGGTGGATAGTTAAGCAGTTATATTTGTATCTTCACTTTTCTCTCTTCGCTAGCTGCTCCCTTTTCCCCCAATCCCCATGTACTAAGTTGGTTATGGCTATAATGTATTTTGTTTTCAAGGTCATTTTCATATTTTACCTCTGATCAACTGCACAAATAATGTTCTTTTAGTCTCTGGAATGGGACTTGTCGAGTAAAGTATAACAAAGAAAACTACAATTTCTCTGAATTAGTAGCATTTACACTGGCTGAAGGGAACCACACACTCAGGAATCTGAAAATTGCCACATTTTACCAGACTTTTTTTTTCTGTCGTCAAAAACCTCAGAAGTGACATTTTGAGTACAGATTTGTTAGAAATATTTTAAAAATATTAGTGTTTTATCATAGTTATTTTTCTATAAATATATGATTTTAAGAGATTTGTTGGATTTTTACCTTGCAAAGATCCTAAACTCTCTATACCTTAGAGTTCCTATGGCTGAAAAAAATCATCTTTGGCCAAAGGCTGGTTGTTGTTGATGAGCCTCGCCAGACTTATTTAGATGGGTCTTGGGCTCATGGCCTTTTAGCCTGTTGTGGGGTTAGTGCTAGGTGGTACAGTAGATAGAGTAGCTGCACCTGGAATCAGGAAGACCTGACCTGAGTTCAAATGTGGCCCCAGATACTTACTAGCTGTGTGACCCCAGTTTGCCTCAGTTTTCTCATCTGTAAAATGAGCTGGTGAAGGAAGTGGCAAACCACGCCAGTATCTTTGCCCAAGAAAAGCCCGAATGAGGTCATGAAAGGTTGGGCGCGACTGAGCAGCAATCTAAAACATTCTCAGCCTGGTAGGACCTGCCAGAGTTTGTACTCAGGGTCAGGACCTGAATCCATTCGTAGGGGGGACCTATTGATGTGGAAGGCCCTTGTTCCAATGCATTTAGCGGCTCATTCATAATTGAAAGTCTTTAGAGAGACTTGCCAGGGGTCATTGAGAATTTAAGTGAACTTGCCCATCATGACACAGGCTGTATCAGAGACAGAACTTGAACACAGGTCTTTCTGACTCCAAGGCTAGTCTTCACTTGACTATGACACGCCGCCTCGTGGGGACCTTACATCACCAGTAAACAAATACACAATGTGAGTAATATTGCTCTTGCAGTCTGATCTGATGTCTAGAATGGTTATGTTTCCTAACCATGTAGCAGGTTGGCTACAACTCACATTTTAATGGATAGTTTGAAGCACAACTGGTTGTCTCCCCTCAAATGCACCAATCTTCATTAAAGGCAGCTGATTCTCAGCATCCTACTGTCATTGTTAGTGGAATTTTTAAGTTACTTGGTGAATTTTAGAGTAAAAATGATAACAATGGTAATAGTTAGTATTTACATAATACTTCAAAGTTTGCAAAGCACTTTACAACTATATCTCTTTATAACAGCCTTGGTAGTAGAAAGAGCACTGAACTTAGTAATGATGGGACTGTGCTTAGAACAAAATTACCTTAATTCCTATCTAGTTAGGTGACTTTGGATTCTGTGTGTCTCAACTTCCTAATCTGTAAAATGGGGATAATAAAATGTATACCCTCTCTACATGAATGTAAATGTACTTTATAAAGTAATAATAATAATAACAACTAGCATTTATGTGGTGCTTTGAAGGCTACAAAGTGTTTTACACGTATTATCTCATTTGTCTGAGACAGATAAAAGTGAAGTTAACTTGCTCAGGGTCGCACTGCTAGTAGGTCTCTAAGAGCACATTTAAACCCAAATCTTCCTCACTCCAGATCCAGAGCTCTATCCATTGCACCACCTAGCTGCTCAGTGAGAACCTGCTCAGGCTAACTCTGATATCAAATAGCTCTTAGTTCATTGGTATTACCTTTTTGTAACTAGGAAATGATAACTTTCCTTTACCTATATCTAGAGATGTGTTAAAGATGGATGAGATCATATTCACTTTGAACTCAGAAAAATATATGTTGTGTGTGTGTGTGTGTGTGTGTGAAGAAACATTAGGTTTGATGTTTCTGCTCTTTTCCTCTTGGCAGGCTTGGGGACCAGTTCTACAAGGAAGCGATTGAACATTGCCGTAGCTACAACTCGAGGCTGTGTGCAGAGCGGAGCGTGCGTCTACCCTTCCTTGACTCCCAGACTGGTGTGGCCCAGAACAACTGCTATATTTGGATGGAAAAGAGGCATCGGGGACCAGGTGGGCAGTGTGGGCTGTGGAAGGGGCACATACGTTTGTGTGTGCAGGTGTACACAATTGTAAGACCAAAGAGAAAGGGAAAGGGACTAAGGACAAAATGGCTTAAAGTATGTGTATGTGTATGTGTATGTGTATGTGTATGTGTATGTGTGTGTGTGTGTGTGTATGTGTGTGTGTGTATGTGTATGTGTGTGTATGTGTATGTATATGTGTGTGTATGTGTATGTATATGTGTGTGTGCACATGTG
Source organism: Phascolarctos cinereus (assembly GCF_003287225.1). Classification (NCBI taxonomy): domain Eukaryota; kingdom Metazoa; phylum Chordata; class Mammalia; order Diprotodontia; family Phascolarctidae; genus Phascolarctos; species Phascolarctos cinereus. Next base: position 230,282,485 of record NW_027555736.1, read on the forward strand.
CATGTATGTGTGTGTGTGTGTGTGTTCATGGTATGTTCCCATGCACATACATATAGACTAAAGTGCCACACCACAGAAAGCTGTGATATAACAGAAAGAGCTCTCTTGATTTGAATTCAGGAGTACAGAGTTCAAGTTGTGGTTTCACTATTTACTAGTTGTATAACATTGGCTGTCAATTAGCCTTTCTGAGCCTCAGTTTCTCTAATGGAGATAATAATATTTGCCCTGGTCACCTCACAGGGTTCATAGGATCTAATGAGAACATATGCTTTGTAGAAATAATAGTGTAATCTAAGCTATATAAATGTAAAATTTAACTGCCTAAATAAAAAATGAAGAAGGAAAGCTAGAAAACAAATCATGTGAAAGAGACTTATGTAATATGGCAGCCAAAAAAAAATCTCCTTTTCCTCATGATCCTAGGTGTTGTTTGCACCTTTAAATTACTTTGTATTTACTCTGTCTGCATTGTGTATGTATTTATCTGTGTACATGTTGTTTTCTAGTGGTAGAATGTAAACTCCCTGAGGGTCAGGGCGGGGTTCCATTTTTTGATTTTGTAATCCCATTATCTACCACAGTACAGGCACATAAGAACTTTTCAATAAATGTTTATTGAATTGAATTGACCCTCCCCATCTTTTTTTGTACAGACCTGTAATTTAATTGGTGTAGAGGTATCCCAGGAGGAAATTCTCTCACTAATGAAGATCAGTGCTTGTTTTGCAACTTATAACAATAACAATAATTATAGAACATAAACATCAACAGTATTAATAGTAATATAATAATTAGCTATTCTATAGTTATTTAAGAATTGCAAAGCAACCCCCCCCCAAAACAAAAACAAACAAAAAAAGAATTACAAAGCAAATAACCTATGTTATCTCCTTTGTTCCTTCAATAATTCTAGGAGGTAGGTGCTATCATTATCCCTATTTTACAAATGGGGAAATTGAGGCTGAAAGAGGCTAAATGATATTCCTAATATTATATAGACAGTATGTGTCAGAGGCAGGCCTTGAATCCAGGTCTTTCTGACTCCAAGGCCAATGTCTACTGAACCACACTGCCTTTAGAATTGAATCCTTAGCCTGAATTAATTGATTAAAGGATGGTGTCCAAATGAACCTTTCCCTGGTCAGACCACATCTGGCATATTGTGTTCAGTTCTGGATACCACATTTTAGTAGGAACATTGACGACCCGGGCTATATTTAAGGGAGGGTGAACAGGATGTTGAGGTATATTCAAAACTGGGAGACATGAGGATCAATGGGAGGATAGGGTAATATTTGGCCTGAAAAAGAGAAAACTTAGCCAAGTCAACAAGCATTTATTAAGTGTTTACTATGTGCCAGACACTGTGCTAAGTGAAAATACAAATACAAGCAGAAAGACAGTCCCTGCCCTCAAGGAGCTTACATCCTATTGAGGGAAGACAACACATAAAAGGAAGCTGGAAAGTGGGGAAGGGGAAGGAAAAGAAGATACTTAGTGTGTGAGTATGTGTGCGCGTGAGTGTGTGTATGTGTGTGTGTATGTGTGTGGCAGGTGAAGGGAGTAGGGAATTGTAGCAAAAGTCTAGAAGAGTCAAGAGTGAAGCGTAAAGAGGAATGAAAACATGACTGGGTTGGACCTCCTCCTTAAAACAGAGGCTATAGGAAGAACCAGCCAATTATAGGGAGAGGCCACAGGGGCAGAGAGTACTTCCAAGGTGAGAAGTCCAGAGGTAAAGAGCTTCCAAGGTGAAGAGGTTTCTATGGCATTGTAGAGAAAGTCTAGAAACATCAAGAGTGCATCCTAGAGAGGAATGAAAACTTAGGGGAAACGTAATAGTCTTCAAATATTTGTGAAAGAGGGAATAGACATTCTGCTTGGCAGAACTAGAACCCAAGAGTGGAAACCTGAGGAAAGCAAATTTCAATTAGGGAAATCTTCCTAACAAAGCTGTACAAAGATGCAGATATTAGGTTCCCTGTCTCAGGAAATTTTCAGATGGAGGTTGGATGGCAAGTAGTCATGGATATCATAAATGGAATTTATGTTTTGGGTAAGGAACAGACTCTGAGGTCAATCTCAAATCTGAGATTTTGGTATTGTATTATTATTACTATCTTCATTATTGTTAACCTTAAGAAGCTCAATCAGTTCTGTATACTCTGTTATGTCATAGGTAGGGGGTTTCCATGAAGAAGCCTTAGGAAGAAGGTCCTGATTGTTCCCATCCTCTCCATTATGTTTTAGGTCTATTGTGAGGAAAGCATAGAGTAAACCTTAAACCACTATCTAAATGTTAGTTATTATTCATATATTGATTATGGGCTGTTAAAGATCCATTTTAGTTTTTAAGTATTTTTGTGATAATAACTTAATTGCAGGGATACGTATTTCTCCTTCATAAATAAGCTTGGGTCCATCACAGAAAAAAACAAAGAAGGGACCATGAACAGTCCCCTTGATTACTAGTTTTATTGGGAGGCTCTTCTATGGCCATGCTGATTGTGGACAGCCATGTTTCTCCCAAGGCAATGCTTTGTATTTTGGGTCTGTCATGCTTTGATAAGCTGTTGGGAGTGGCTAAGCCATGTGTTAGAAATATAGCCAGTGCCTGGCTTTGAGTGAGGTGAGGTCTGGTGAATCAGTGCATGAAGAGTTATGGAGGTGGGAAATGAATTGAACGGCTAATATCTGGGATCAGAGATCCTCAGCAGCGACATTCTTGGCACGTATAGCAATAAGCTACGTACTGTGGAATTCAATTCAACATGAATTTGTTGAGCTACTAGGTTGCTGACTTTTGCTCTTTTTTGTATTCCCAGTGCCTAGCACAGAGGAGGCACTTAATAAATGTTTATTAATCGTGATGATGATCTACTACATGCAAAGCTATGCAGATAACAAGGTGGAATGAAGCATTGTTCCCACCCTCAAGGAGCTTATAATCTGATAGGAGAAGTAAACAACGCAGCTTTGATAGAAGGCAGGATGTGATAAGAGCAAAGGTGAAGATCAGACCCAATACTACAAGTCAGCCTATCAATCAAAAACCCTCTAAGGAACTGTTTTTTCTGCTGGGGATATAAAAGTGAGAATCCCTGCTCTCAAGGATCTTGCATTCTACTGGATGGGAGCACGTGTTCACAGCCAGTTGTGTGGAGGATATATTAGAGCCAGGAGAGTTTGGAGGCAGGGAGATCAATTAGAAAGCTATTCTGACCGTCCAGGCAGGAGATGATGAGGGCCTGAACTATAAGACAGTGAATCTATGTGTGAAGAAAAGGGGACGTTGAGGTAGACTTGATGAGACTTGGAAGCTGAAGATACTGGGAAGGACTGAAAATGAAGACTCAAGGATGACTTTTAGGTTGTAAATCTGAGTGAATGGGAGAATGGTGGTTGCCCTTAACATAAATAGGATAGAAGGGTGCAGCCAAGATGATATAACAAAGGCAGGAACTCACCTGAACTCTCCCTACAAACAACTTTAAAATAGTGCCTCAAATTGAATTCTGTAGCAGAAGCAATAAAAGGTCAAGAAGAAACAATTTTCCAGCCTAAGACAATTTAGGAAGTCAGCAGGAAAGGTCTGTCTCACGGAGGTGGTACTGGGCCTGGAGCACAGTATAGCATAGGTCACACCCTGGTAATCCAGCAGCAGGCTCTAGAGGTGGCTGCATCAGCAGCAGCAGCTTTGGGAGCTCTCAGCCCACAGACAGTAAGGGGGATAGACAATTGGTTAAAGGAGATTAGAGGGGACCCTTTGCTGACACTAGGTGTAGGATCCTGTTGCATTGGCCATATATAGTTCTGGGTCATAGTCCCAAGGCAAAGAGGAGCACTGGCACATTAGCACTTGTGGCCACAGGAAAGCAGGGTCCCTAGTTACAGTACCAGGGTGAAGAAGAGTGCTTGTGACTACTACAAGGGAGTAGGGTCCCTGGTCTCAAGTCCAAGGCAGAAAAGAGCACTAGAACTTGTGGCTGCAGGAGAGAAAAAGCCTGAGTCACATTTCCAGGGACATAAGAAGCAATAACACTTGCAGCTGCAGCAGGCGAGCAGGAACCTTGGTCATAGTTCAAGGGTAGAAGGAGTGCTTGTGGTCATTTGCAGACTTGAGCAAATCTGAGAGAGCAGTGACCACACCTCTCCTTAGATCATACCACCTTGGAAGAACTGAAAACTTAAAGACACCCCCTCAACCCCCAGAACTAGCTCTGAAAACAGCAGCACTGAAAAGCTTAAACTTGAGACAGTGTCCCCTCCACCTTGGGAGCAGAGCCCAATTATAACATTAAGTTGAAAGTCAAGAAATAGGCTGAAAAAAATGAACAAACAGCAAAAAAAGAACCTGACCATAGAAAATTACTAAGGTGACAGAGAAGAGCAAGACACAAATTCAGAAGACAATGAAGTCAAAACAGCTACATGCAAAGCTTCAAAGAAAATGTGAATTGGATACAAGCCTAACAAGAATTATTGGAAGAGCTCAAAAGGATTTTAAAAATTAAATAAGAGAGTAGAGGAAAAATTGGGAAAAGAAATGAAAGTGATGCAAGAAAATTATGAAAAGAGAGTCAACAGCTTGGTAAAAGAGGAAGAAAAAAAACCCTGAAGAACGTAACACCTTAAAAACCAGAAATGACCAAATTGTAAAAGAGGTACAAAAATTCACTGAGGAGAATTCCTTAAAAAGAAGAATTGGTCAAATGGAAAAAAAAAGATGTATTAAAATCCAATTAAGGGAAGAATGCCTTAAAAAGCATAATTAGTCAAATGGAAAAAGATGTAAAAAAATTCACTGAAGAGAACTCCTTAAAAAGTAGAATTGGCCAAATGAAAAAAATTGGTACAGAAGCTCACTAAAGAAAATAATTACTTAAAAATTAGAATTGGGCAAGTGGAAGCTAATGGCTCCAACAGATATTAAGAAACAATAAAACAAAATTGAAGAATAAAAAAAGAAATAGAAGAAAATGTGAAAAATCTCATCAGAAAAACAACTGACCTAGAAGAAAATATATCAGGAGAGATAATTTAAGAATTATTGAACTATGAAAGCCATGATCAAAAAAAGAGCTAGACATCATATTTCAAGAAATTATCAAGGGAAAAGTGCCCTGATATACTAGAAGCAGAGGGCAAAATAGAAATTGAAAGAACTCACCAGTCACTTCCTAAAAGAGATCCTGAAATGAAAACTCTCAGGAATATTATAGCCAAGGTCCAGGTCAAGGAGAAAATATTGCAAGCAGCCAGAAAGAAATAATTAAAATATCACGAAGTCACAGTCAGGATAACAAATAATTTAGCAGTTTCTACACTGAAGTATCAGAGAGTGTGGTGTATGATATTCTGAAAAGCAAAGGAACTAGGATTACAACCAAGAATAACCTACCTAGAAAAACTGAGTATAATCCTTCAGGGGTAAAAGTGGGCAATTAATGAAGAAGAGGAATTTCAAGCGTTCTTGATGAAAAGACCAGAGCTGAATAGGAAATTTGACTTTCAAATATAAGACTTAAGAGAAGCATAAAAAGTGAAGCAGGAAAGAGAAATCATAAAGGATTCAATGTTTACATTCTGATGTGGGAAGATGATACTTGTAATTCTAAAAACTTTATCATTATTAGGCCAGTTAGAAAGAGTATACATAGACAGAGGATATGAGTGTGAGTTGACTATGATAAGATAATGTAAAAAAATAAAATTAAGGGGTGAGAAAGAGGGATCCATTGGGAAAAGGGGAAGGGAAAGGGAAAATTATCTCACATTAAAGAAATACAAAAAGAAGAGCTTTTACATTAAAGAGGAAGATGGGGTGGGGATGGTGGGCAATGATTGAACCTTACTCTTATTGGAATTGGCTCAAAGAGGGAGTAACATACACACTTAGTTGGGTATAGCAGCCTATCTTACCCTACAGGGAAGTAGAAGGGGAAGGGGTTAAAAGAAAGGGGGCTAATAGAAGGGAGGGTAGATTAAGGGAAGTAGTGGTCAGAAGCAAAACAGATTTTTGAGGAAAGACAGGTTAAAAAGAGATAGAAAAAAGCATAAGTGGGAGAAAATAGGACGGAAGGAAATAAACAGTAATCCTAACTATGAATGTGAATGGAATATAATAAAAAGGAAATGGATAGAAAAATGGATTAAAAATCAGACAATATGTTGTTTACAAGAAACACATTTGAAACAGAGACACACCCAGAGTAAAAATGAGGGACTGGAATAGAATCTATTATGCTTTAGCTGAAGTAAAAAAAAAAAAGCAGTGGTAACAATGATGATCTCAGACAAAGGAAAAACAAAAATAGAACTAATTAAAAGGGATAATCAGAGAAACTATATTTTGCTAAAAGGAATCATAGACAATGAAGTAGTCAATACTATACATATGTGTATGTATGTATGTATGTATGTATGTATACTGTGGTATAGCATCCAGATTCTTGAAGGAAAAGTTAAATGAGTTACAGGAGGAAAAAGACAGTCAAACTAAAGTAGTGGAAGGCCTTAACTTTCCCCTCTCAGAACTAGATAAATTTAACCAAAAAATAAACAAGAAAGAAGTCAAAGAGATGAATTGAATTTTTGAAAACTTAGATATTATAGACCTCTGAAGAAAATTGAAGGGGAATAGAAAGGAGTTTATGACATTTTTTTTCAGCTTGGAGACACCTTCACAAAAATTGACCATGTGTTAGGGCATAAAAAACTCAAAACCAAATACAGAAAAGCAGAAGTATTAAATGTACTTTTTTCAAATAATACTGCAATAATTAAGGGCCATGGAAACATAGATTAAAAATTAATTGGAAACTAAGTAATCTAATCCTAAAGAGTGAATGATTAAAGAACAAATCATAGGAACAATCAATAATTTCATTAAAGAGAATGATAACAATGAGATAACATACCAAAATTTATGGGATGCAGCCAAAGCAGTACTTAGGGGAAAATTTATATCTCTAAGCACTTACATCAATAAAATAGAGGAAGAACAAATCAATGAATTGGGCATGCAACTGAAAAAAAAAAGACTGGAAAGAGAACAAATTAAAAATCCAAATTAAACACCAAAATAGAAATCTTGAAAATCAAAGGAGAGGTTAATAAAATTGAAAGTAAAAAAACCATTGAACTAATAAATGAGAGTAGGAGCTTTGGTTTTATGAAAAAGCCAATAAAATAGATAAACTCCTGTTTAAAAAAAGAAAGGAAAACCAAATTGCCAGTATCAGAAATGAAAAAGCTTCATCTATCATTGAAGAGGAAATTAAAGCAATAATTAGGAGCTATTTTGGCCAATTGTATACCAATAAATCTGACAATCTAAGTGAAATGGATGAATATTTACAAAAATATAAATTGTCCAGATTAACAGAAGAGGAAATAGAATACTTAAGTAACCCCATCTTAGAAAAAGAAATTGAACAAGCCATCAGTGAACTCCCAAGAAAAGACCCCTAGGACCAGATGGATTCACAAGTGAATCCTACTAAACATTTAAAGAACAATTAATTCTAATACTATATAAACTATTTGGAAAAATGGGCAAAGCAGGAGTGCTATCAAATTCCTTTTGTGACACAAATATGGTACTAATACTTTAACCAAGGAGAGCCAGAACAGAGACAGAAAACTGTAGACCAATTGCCCTAATGATCTTGGGCAAACATTTAAAATAAAACCGTAACAGAGATTACAGCAATATGTCACAAAGATCATACACTATGACCAGGTGGGATTTATACCAGGAATGCAGGGATGATTCAATATTAGGAAAACTATCAGGATAATTGACCATATCAATAAGAAACCCAACAAAAATCATATGATTATCTTAATAGACGCAGAAAAAGCTTTTGATATTAAAACACTGGAAAACATAGGAATAAGAGGAACTTTTCTTGAAATGATAAGTAGTCTCTATCTAAAACTATTAGTAAGCATTATCTGTAATGGGGATGAGCTAGAAGTCTTCCCATAATATTAGGAGTGAAGCTAGGATGCTCACTCTTATTTAATATTGTACTAGAAATGCTAACTATAGCAATAAGAGAAGAAAAAGAAATTGAAGAAATTAGAGTAGGCAATGAGGCAACTAGATGGCTCAGCAGATAGGGTACAGGCCTGGAGTCAGGAAGACCTGAGTTTAAATCAATCCACAGATACTCACTCTGAATGGTCATAGTCAAGTCACTTAACTCTGCCTTAATCCACCGAAGAAGGAAATAGCACACTACTCCAAGTGTCTTTGCCAAGAAAAATCTTTGAGGGTCACAAAAAGTCAGACCTGGTTAAATGACTGAACAATAACAAATAAGGAAACAAAACTATGATTCTTTGCAGGTGATATGATGTTATACTTAGAGAATCAATTAAAAAAACTAGTTAAAATAATTAACAACTTCAGCAAAATTGTAGGATATAAAATAAATCCACATAAATCACCAATATTTCTATATATTACCAAGAAAGTCCAGCAGGAAGAGATAGAAAGAGAAATTCCATTTAAAATAACTGCGGACAATATAAAATACTTGAGAGTCTATCTGCTAAGATAAATCCAGGAACTATATGAACACAATTACAAAACACTTTCTGTACAAATAAAGTCAGATCTAAACAATTAGAGAAATATTAATTGCTTGTGGATAGGCCAAGCCAAAATAATAAAAATGACAGTTCCACCTAAATCAATCTACTTATTCAGTGCCATACCAATCAAACTACCAAAATTATTTTAAGCTAGAAAAAAAATCATAACAAAGTTGTTCTAGAAGAATAAAAGGTCAAGAATATCAAGGAAATCAATGGAAAAAATGTGAAGGAAGGTGGCTAGTAGTACTAGATTTCAAATTGTATTACAAAGTGGTAATCATCAAAAACAATCTGGTACTGGCTAAGAAACAGAGTGACAGACCAGTGGAAGAGATTAGCTACACAAAACACAGTAGTCAATGAACTCGATAATCTAGTATTTGATTAACACAAAGATCCAAGCTTTTGAGACTACAAGAACTCACTATTTGACAAAAATTTCTGGGAAAACTGGAGAGTAGAAAGACCAGCATCTCACACCATATACCAAGATAAGGTCAAAAGGTACATGATTTAGACATAAAGGTTGATACCATAAGCAAATTAGGGGAGCATGGAATATTTTACCTGTTAGATCTATGGATAAGAGAAGAATGTATGACCAAACAAGAGATAGAGAGCATTATGGAATGTAAAATGGGTAACTCTGATTACATTAAATTAAAAAAAGTTTTTGCACAAACAAAACTAATGCAATCAAGAGCCAAAGGAAAGCAGGAAACTGGGAAAAAATTTATAGAAGTTGTCTGATAAAGGCCTTATTTCTCAGATATATGAAGAACTGAATCAAATTTATAAGAATCCAATTCATTCCCCAGTCAATAAATGATCAAAGGATATGAATAGGTAGTTTTCAGATGAAGAAATCAAAGCATATATAGTCATCTGAAAAGTGCTCTAATTCACTTTTGATTAGAGAAAGACAAATTAAAATAACTCTGAGGTGCCACCTCACAGCTATCAGACTGGCTAATATGACAGAAAAGGACAAATGTTGGAGGGGATGTGAGAAATTAGGACACTGATGCACTATTGGTGAAGTTTTGAACTGATCCAACCATTCTGGAGAGCAATTTGTAACTATGCAGTGATATCACTACTAGATCTGTATCACAAAGAGATCAAATAAGAAGGAAAAGGACTTATATGTATAAAGGTATTTATAGCAGCTCTTTTTGTGGTGGCAAAAAATTGGAAATCGAGGGGATGCCCATCAAGTGGGGAATGGCTGAGCAAGTTGTGGTATATGATTGTGATGGAATACTATTGTGCTATAAGAAATGATGAGCAGAAAAATCTGGGAAGACTTATGCAAAGTTATGCAAAGTGAAATGATCAGAACTAGGAGAACGTTGTACACTATAACAACAATATTGTATGATGAGCGACTGTGAATGATTTAGCTATTTTCAGCAATACAATGATCTTAGACAATTATGAAGGACTTATGATGAAAAATGCTATCCACCTCCAGAGAAAGAACTGATGGAGTGTGAGTGCAGAACAAAGCATTTAAATGCTTTAAAAGTTTTAAAACTTTCTTTATTTTTCTTGCTTTTTTTCTTTTGCTCTGTTTTCTTTTGCAATTTGGCTAATGTGGAAATATGTTTTGCATGATTCCACATGTATGGTGTATATACAATTACTTGCCTTCTCAAGGATGAGGGAGGGAAGGATAGGAGGAAGAGAATTTGAAATTCAAAAACTAAAAAAAGAGTGTTAAAATTGTTTTTACATGTAATTGAGAAAAAAATTAAAAAAAAACACAAATAGGATATTTAGGAGGAGGAGTGGGTTGGGGGAAACAAAATGGCTTCTATTTTGGATAAAGTGAGTTGAGGAGGATAATGGGTCATCTAAATAATGATGTCCAATATACAGCTATAGGCATGGGATTAGAGCTCAGGAGAGAGATGGGGCTGCATGTATAGATCTGGGAAAGTTGAATTCATGAAAACTGATAAGGTGGTCTCCAATAAAAAGAATTTAGAGGGAGCAGAAGAGAGGGCCCAAGATAGAGCACAAGGTATACCCCCACCCATGGAGGGAAGTGCAGGGCAGGATATAGATTGTGGTCTGTTTTAAAGGAAAATGATTGATAGGTAGGAAGACAGTTAGAAAGAGAACCATGACACAGAAGTGTTTCAAACAGCTAGAGAGTAGGGAGCATCAAGGAGAGAATGATCAAACATTGCAGAGAAGTAGAGAGGGATAAGGATAGAGAAAGGGCCATTCAGTACAGCTATTAAAAAGATCATTGGGGTAAACTTGAAGAGAGCACTACCATGAGAAACTCGGCCACTTCAACTAGAAAGGTTAGAGATTCTGAGCTCTAGTTCGAGTTTTCTAACCACTAGAAAGCTCAGGATGAAGCTATTCTTAGGTCTTCCCTTCCAGCTTCACTCTTAAGGAAATGTCCAATACTCCCATCAACATAAATATAACCTCCACAGGGCTTGGACAGATTTTGCCATCTGTAAAATTAGTGATTTGAACCAAAAATCAGCAAGGTACCATTTAGTTCTGAAATTCTGAAGTACTTATTAAATATTCATTATGTACTAGACTACAGGTAATACTCATCTGATCCTTACTATTGAATACCCCACTGCCCACCAAGGTGATAGAGAATAGTATTAGTACACACAGGAATTGACTTAAATAGAGTTTAATGATACAAGTCACTGCAAGATTAGTATAAGTAAATAAGAATGAAACTGAATCCTGCTAGCCCAATTATGGACAGTTGCAGTGGCATAAATTAATTTTATAGAGATAGAGAAAGGCAAGGGTTACCTATACAGTTGTATCTCACTTTAAATAAACCTCATGTATAAAAATGCAGGATTACCATGAAAAGTTAAATCAGGGACCACTAGTTTGTTTTACAAAAGGATTTTTACCATTGGATTCCTTTAAGTAGGAAGGTGCTCCTAATGTTTGAAACCTTTCCCAGTCACCTCCAGCTGCTAGTGGTATCTCCTCCATTTGCTTTGTATTTATCTTGTATGTTCTTATTTATATGTGTTGTTTTCCCATTAGAATGTAAGCTTCTTGAGGGCAGGAAATATTTTTGCATCTTAGCATAGTACCTGACACATAGTAAGTACTCAATAAATGCATGATTGATTGATTTAGAAAAATCAATGTACCCACAACTTTTTAGACAGATACACATCTATTGTGGAGAGCGAATTATATAGTAACTTAAGGATGGTAGGAATTAGCCACAGCTGTAAATCATCCAAAGCAGAGGTATCAAACATGCTGAATGTGGCTGACGACACTCCCTAGTGGTCCCAGCCAGATTAAAATGTAGTTGTGAAAATTTTTAACAAAATAAATAAAAAATATTATAAAACATAGAAAATCTCCATTTTAAGACTAAGTCAACGTGCGGCCTGCAGGGATTCTTACGTGTCTGATTTTGACGCCACTGATCCAGAGCTATAGTTGCTTTTAAGTACCATGGCCAGCTCCATTCACACAAAAAAAATTTAGTAATCTGGGGCTAAATAAAAGAAATTTAATATTCAAATTATATCTTGGACTCTTAAATTTTCATTCTTATTGCCTTCCTTTTGTGAAAAGGAAGAATCAAAGGAACAGCATTCATTTGATGAACACTAGGTTTCATAAGGTGAATGATAAATTAACTCCCTATATTGTTGTTGAACAGGTAGATGGGAATCAGAGTGGGATTCAAAGTTTCTGTTTCAAGAAATCAGAGTCTCACCCAAATGACCTTATATAATCAATTCTGACTAATTTTTTATTTGTATTTTTCTGAATAATTAAAGGTTGAGTTAAAACTACCAAATTTAGAATATTTTGAACTTTGGTGGAACTTTGACCACACTGGTATTGGTATTCCTTCCATTGGTGCAGATCATAACCCATCTGTGTCTGTGTGTCTTTGTTCATGTCCTAGAGACAGCTGATGGTGCAGTGGTTAGAGTGCTAGGCCTGGAGTCAAGATTGAGTTTAAATCCAGCCTCAGACACTTACTAGCTATTTGGCCTTGGTCAAGTTATTTAACCACAGTCTACTTCAGTTTCCTCATCCTTCCTTCCTTCCTTCCTTCCTTCCTTCCTTCCTTCCTTCCTTCCTTCCTTCCTTCCTTCCTTCCTTCCTTCCTTCCTTCCTTCCTTCCTTCCTTCCTTCCTTCCTTCCTTCCTTCCTTCCTTCCTTCATCTGTAATGGATATGCCAAATGTTCTGAAGACCTCCCTCTGGGTCTTAGTGTTTTGTAGATATCAATGCACTTCTTGGAAAGTCTGTTTGGTATTCTTAAGTCTTTTTTTTTTCTTTTTGGTAAGGCAGTCAGGGTTAAGTGACTTGCCGAAGGTCACACAGCTACTAAGTGTCAAGTGTCTGAGGCCAAATTTGAACTCAGGTCCTCCAGGACCAGTGCTCTATCCACTGTGCCACCTGCTGCCCCTATCCTTCAGTCTTATTTCATGACTGATCCATCTTCTCTTTGAGAACTATTTGCCCATCATAATTTTTTAAACCCCGCTTCTCATGCATCAGTGGTAATATTCTATAGCCTTTTTATTCTCACCAGAATGGAGTATATGGGGTGTTCAGGGACCAGCACCTCTGGTGTGAGGGCTTGCAGAGCCCTTTTCAGGGCTGTTCATCCATCTTTGGTGTCCACCTTTCACCCAACTCTCACCTATGGCTCTAAGAAGTTGTAACAGGAGTAGTGGCCACACTCTAGTAAACTACCTTGGTGACAGGCTAAACCAGGTTGAGGGTAATTGACAGGCCTCAAACCTGTCAGTGAGTTAGGGGGATGTCTACCCCAAGTATATGAAGGCTTCCCCCTACAGAATGGGTGGATAAGAACAATTTGTTCCAATGACTGTAGAGGCAGCTGAAATAGGTGCTGTGGAGTGCTTAGAGCTCGGTCAGATGTTGAAGATGCCAAAGTCATCCACTGCATCCTGCGCCAGCACAAATCATTCTGACTTTTTTTTTTTTTGCTACTGGATTTGGTGACTCTAGAGGACAGGCTGATGAGTTTGTATAGCTCTGCCTCCCTTAAATCCAATTCATGCACAAGTCAAGACATCACCCCACAATGGTCCTCTTCAAAAATGAAGGATGAACGACAACTCCCACCAGGCATCATTCCATTGCTTTGAGAGTCACTTGAAGCTTTGAATCTTAGATTTGTGGTGCTGCACAGCTTACTGCCATATAACAACCTCAGGAGAATACTTGTGTGAAAAAAAGAGTTTAGGCTATAGGAAACAACTTGAAATCTTTTATTGCACTGTACGATTTCCCAAATATTATTAAAGTTGCTCTCCTTTTATTTAAATGTGGGCTCAGTTCACTCACTATCCATCTTTTTTTTCCTGTATGGAATACTAAGCCAATCTCCTTTGAGTAGTCATAGATTTCACTGAGGAAGCCCTCTAGTTTTGAGGTTTGATGCACTTGACCCAGTGTCATTCTGTAGAGAGGAGTATTGGGGAAAGCTCACCATCCACATGACCTTCCTTTTTAATTTAGATTTTGCACTTGAACTCTTTCATGAAAGTGGCAAACAACTTTGGTGAGTGTATATCTCCCTTTTTTATTTCTTGATATTATTAAATGATCAATGAACAAAGTTTTCTCTGGTTGCATCTATCAACAAATCTTGTGTAATCGTAATGGCTAGCTTTTAGGTTTTCAGAGTACTTTAATTATGGCATTTTATTTGATCTCATAACAATCCTATGGGATGGGTGCTATTATTATCACCCTCATTTTATAGATGAGAAAACTGAGACTAAATGAGTTTAAATGATTTGCCAGGCCTTACATAGCTAGTAAACTTGTAAGGTGCTATTTGAATTCAGGTCTTTCTGACTCTAAGCCCAGTGCTTAATTCCTCATATTACTTAACTGCCTTCATTGCACTGGGGACACATTTGTTGGAGCAGAGCCTTTAAAGCTAGTTTTGCTATACTGAGTCATTTTTTTTTGTCATCAACAAATAATAAACACAATGTGATTGTACATTTTGTACATCTTTCCATCAATTGTATGACAGAAATGTGGTCTGCTGTAGAGGACTGCCTGCAAAAGCCTGCTGTATTTTCATGAAGGATATCCTCAATACATGCAAGACTATTCTCATAAAACATTAAAAAAATCTATTTTGTTGTTGCCTTTTTGTCTATATCGCAGTCATCCCTCCATCGTTCTCTGGATTGAATACTCCCTAGTGACAAAAACAAGCAAAAGCATCCTATTCAGTGTCCATACTTGACATGGTATACGGTATTCTGTCCTACCAGTCTTCTGTCTCTTTGCTGTGAGGGGAGAGGTATGTTTCATTACCTGTCCTCTACAACCTTTATTGATTTTTCCGTTGCCCAGATTTTGACTTCCTTTTAGAAATCATGTTTCATTTACGTTATTGTAGTCACATATAATGTTATTCTCTTGGTTCTGCTTATTTTGCTCTGTATTGATGCATACATATCTTTCTATATTTCTTGGAATTCTTCACATTGACTATTTTTTCCCAGAATAATAACATCCCATTATATCTATATGTTTTAGGTTTTTTTCAGCCATCCCCCAATTTGTGAGTGTCTATTTTGTTTCTAGTTCTTTGTTACTACAAAGAGTGCTGCTCTGAATAATTTGGTATTTATTGGACTTTTGATTCCACTGGGGTTATATACTCAGGAGTGGGTTTGCTGGGTCAGTGGATGTGGAAAGTTTAGTCACTGTTTTTGGGAGTAATTCCAGAATGATGGAACAATTGACTCATTCTATAGCTTCACCAAAAGTTTATTATTGTGCCTGTTTTCTCTTAGCCCCTGTAACATCTATTTTTGATTATTTTTGCAAATTTGCAAAGCACTAGATGAAACCTCAGAGTAGTTTTTAACATACATTTTTCTTTTTTGATGAGCTTTTGTACTTTCTGTGGAGTTATTCTCTTTTGGATTTCCCTTTTGGGAATCTCTTGATCTCTAATATTTCTTCAGTGTTTTGTATCTTCTACTATTTAATCACCTTGGGCCGTATTTCTTGATTTAGTACTTTGTATCAGGGCCAGGCTTTACCCCCCTTTTATAATCTTGAATGGAGTGGTTAGGCCATGTTTGGTTTTGAACAGGATTCCTTGGTTCCTGTTGTTGGCTTTCACCTCCCCGAGGGTGTCTGGGTCTTACTGCTGTGATTATCTTCAATTTGTCTTGTATATATCTTGTTTGTACACAGTTGTATGAATGTTGTCTCCCCCATTACGCTACAAGCCTCTTGACAGCAGGGACTATTCCTTTTGCCTTTCTTTGTGTTCCCAGTGCTTAGCATAGTGCCCGGCACATAGTAGGTACTTAATAAATGCTTGTTGAATTGACAGATTCAAAGGGCTGGCAGTTTTGTTGTCTTTGGTTCAAGATATGAGGTTGGTTTGTCCCTAGTCTTGGTGCTGCTGTGTTCTTGGGGCTTTGCTGAAGGGACACTGTCATGGTCTTCTGTTCTCTCCCCACCTCTAAGAGTTCCTCTAGTTAGAGTGCTGCCTCTTTTGGCCCATTTACCTGAGCTCATATTGATGGGGCCTCTCTTGCAAAGTAATAGCTTCTGATTCTCTTGTTGTGCAGTCCTGTGCTTAGGTGAAGGTACTAATGTTTCTCTTTTGATTTCTTGATCATTTTCTGATGTGGTGTCTCTTTAAAATCATTATTGGAGTAAATGTGGGAAAACTAGACTCCTCTGTACCCATTCATGCCACCATCTTAACTAGGACTCCCTATATTTCTCTTATAATTATTGAATTGGAACATTTTTTTTTCTTGGTCATATATAGTTTACAAATCTTCTTTTGAAAACTGATCATATCATTTGATCACATATATGAGGGAATGGCTACTGGTAATATGTATTTGTATTAATTACCTATTTTGGATATATAATATTTGATTCAAATCTTATTCCTGCTCTATGATTTATCTTTTAATTTTGCCTTCATTGATTTTATTCATGAAAAAGCTTTCTAATATAGTCAAAATCATCTATTTTATCTTTTATTATCTCCTCTATCCCTAGTTTGATTAAGAATTCTCCCCTTAGCCATATTGTGAGAAGTATCTGATTTTATTCTCTGTTTTTATGGTGTGATCTTTTATATTTAGGTTATACATCCATTTTGAGTTTATCACATATAGTATAATATGGTCCTCCAAACTATTTCTTTCAAACAGCTTTCCTGTTTTCTCATTAGTTCTTGTCAAAAAAGAAATGCTACCTATAGAATTTGTTTTTATGGATTTATCAAATGCTAGTTTACTGTTTTCAGTTGCCTCAGTTTCTTGCTTATCTAGTCTCTCCCACTGATCTGCTTTTCTATTTTTTAATTAATGCCACATAATTTTAAGGATTACTGCTTTATCATATACTCTGAGGTCTGGTAATGCTAAGCTCCCTTCATTTGTACTTTCTCATGATTTCATCCGAGATTCTAGGTAGAAAGATTTTCTAGGAAGAAGAGAGTGGGAATAATGGATCATTGGACATTATTTTCCTTCTTGCACACTGTGATCCAGCCAAATTGGCCTTTTCTTAGCTCCTCACATATGACACTCCATGTCCCATTTCTGTGCCTTTGGCCTGTCTCATCTGTCTGAAATACATACAGCTCCTTCTTACCTCTATCCCATAGTCCACAGAGTCTCTCTCTTCCTCTAAGTCTCAGCTCAAGCACCATTTTCTACATGAAGCCTTTCCTGGTTTCCCCCAACTATAGTGTCCTCCCTCCCAAGATACCTTGTGTTAAACTATATATGTATATATATATTTATTAATTTATATTTCTGTTGTGTTTATATGTGTATATGTGCTTTTTGGTTTCTTTATTAAACAGTAAGGTCCTTGTATTCACAAGGGATTGTTTTATTCTTTCCATTTGTATCTCCAGTGCCTGGTACTGAGTAGACTTAAAAATACTTGTTGATTGATAGGCTGGAAATTAACAGAGATCTTTTTTGGGTATTGTTAATAATACTATCCAGGATCTTTTTCATTTTTGGATACTCTTATGGGATAGCTTTTTTTTTTTTGGCTTTTTGGTGAGGCAATCAAGGTTAAGGTACTAGCTCCAGGGTCACACAGCTAGTAAGTGTTATATGTCTGAGGCCAGATTTGAACTCAGGTCCTTGACTTCAGGGTCAGTACTCTATCCACTGCACCATCTAGCTGCCCCCTGTGATGCGGTTTTTAAACACAGAAATGTCACTTCCCAATGACTTCCCCCTAGGGTGTGCTGGAACCAGCTCTCAATATGAGCATTTATACCTTAGAAATTGGCAATCACTACAAATCAGACCTTGATTTATTGTTTTGTTAATTGTCTCACTTAAGAAAGTGTTAATAATGCAGATTAAACTCAAAAGGATGTGTGTACATACTTTTTTTTTTAATCAGAAAGCCTGGTGGCTAAACATTTACCAGTGTACTCCTGTATTGCTCTATAAACACTGCTTCAGCTCAGCAGGAGTACAGTAGAAGGCAAAGGGAATGATGTCATCCCTACACTAGAGGCCTGGTGACTGTAGGCTAATAATAATAATAATAATAATAATAATAATAATAATAATAATAACTGGCATTTACATAGTGTTTTAAGATTTGCAAGGTGCTTTATACTCATTATGTCATTTGAGCCTCACCCCCCAAACCTCTCTTGTAACAAAAGAATAGTTAAGAAAAACTAATCAACAAATTAACCTCACCTCAAAATGTATACCTCATTTAGCATCCATGGTTTGCCCCTTCTCTGTCCAGAGGCTGAGGCATGTTTGACTGCTGGTGGATCTACCTGCACCACTCCAATTCATCCTCCATTCAAAGTGATTCTCCTAAAGTGCATATCCAATGATGTCAACCCACACCCCCATCTACACTCAATACTCCAGTGGCTTCCTATTGCCTCTAAGATTAAATCTGAAGAAACATTTATCTTTAATAAGAAAACTAACAGACACACATTGTCCAACAAATAAATGTCAGTAAGCCGAAAGTCTTCAGAGATTCCATAATGAGTGTAATGACATTGTACTAGGATTGGCACATCAATGTGCCAATGTGCCAAGAAACTCTTAGCTGTTTTTTTTTCTTGGGTCTTCAGAGCATCCCCAGCTCCCTCTGGGTAACCTATATGCTAGAAGAATACTTGTGGTCTGGTCAGTGGTTACAGACTCCAGGTTAGGAACCCTAATCAATGCCTTCATTTTACAGATGAGGAAATTGATCCCTCATACTAAGCCGAGCTACATGGGGACTTTATCACGAGTAGAGTTGTCCAACAAGAAAACAGGCTGCCTCAAGCAGGCATTGCCCATGTTCAAGTAGATATTGGGAGGTCCCCCTGCTCAGAGGATGTTGCATTGGAGGAGAAAGGAACTCAGTCTACTATCTTACAAGATGTTTGAGAACACAAGGTCTCATTCAAGTGCTTTCCCTATTTCAAACCTTGTTTCTAATATATATATATATGTGTGTGTGTGTGTGTGTGTGTGTGTGTGTGTATATATATATGTGTGTGTGTGTGTATATATATATATATGTATATATTCTACCCCTGCTCTTTGATTAGCTTGACTGTGGGCTTGCCAGAGATACACCCAATGTATTCGGCCCTAGCTGATTGGTAGTGGATTTGTCCCTCCTCCCCTCCCCCAATTTGCTCATCTCTATCCATCTCTATCTGTAGGGACTCTGCTGACCACACTTGCACCTAACCCACCATACAGAGTTTTTCTGTAGGGTTTGATTTTATTTACTGGTATGTGACTTGTTTGTATGGAGAAAGGCATATATATTATATACCTTCAGAAGCAGCTCAAAGAATCATGAAGGCCTTGTTATCTGGAGGGTTAGTCACTTTTTAGTTGTGTCTGACTCTTTATGAACCCACTTGGGTTTTTGGCAAAGACACTGGCGTGGTTTGCCATTTCTTTCTCCAGTTCACTTTACAGATGAGGAAACTGAGGCAAGCAGGGTGAAATGACTTGCCATGGTTAGTGTCTGAAGCTAGATTTGAACTCAGGGAGATAGTCTTTCTCACTCCAGGCCTGGCACTTTATTCACTGTGCCACCTAGCTGCCTTATTATTCCTTAGCTGTCATCTCTCTGTCTCTCTCTGTCTCTCTTTCTCTCTCTCTCTCTCTCTCTCTCTCTCTCTCTCTCTCTCTCTCTCTCTCTCTCTCTCTCTCTCCCTCTCTTCTCTCTCTCTCTCTCTCTCTCTCTCTCTCTCTCTCTCTCTCTCTCTCTCTCTCTCTCTCCCATTTAATTCAAGATACATTTATAAAATTACCAGTATATGTCAGACACAGTGCTAGACTTAGAGGACACAAAGTTAAAAATGAAATAATTTCTGCTCCCAAATAGCTTATATTTTACTCATAGAAGCAAAACATTCTTGCATATACAAGTAAATACAGAACATATGAAAGTAAATAAGATATTTCTGAAGGTGGGGTATGTGAGAGAGGAGTGACATATGGGTACATCGGGAAAGACAGGATTCCAAGAGGTAGGTGCAGGGAAAGAGATTTTTCTAGTCCTGGCTTATAGCCTCATATCTGTAGCCCTACACTCGGTGCTCAAGATTAGCTTTCTAGCAGCCATGACTACTTCTTCCTCCCACCACACTAGTATTTGAGTTATGTCTCTCCTGTACTAATGAGATAAACAACATAACTCATGGCAGGCCCTGCTATTTCCTCTATAAGCAAAAGACTGGATCTGAATGCATTTGCCCTATAAAGGTACAATTGTACCAGTCAGCCCAGAAAGGCAGAAAAGAGACTTGGAGCCCCCAAGAGAGTTTCTGAGGATATTAGCTCATCAAGTGAAGGTTGGATTCAAAGCAGACATTCTAGGGAGGTCTGTTTCCAACTCCATATGCTAAAGCATAAATAAAAGCCCTTTAGGGGGAACAAGGGTTAGAAAGCTCAACTCTGCTGTGCTAGCTACTCCTGTCTACTGCTTCTAACTAAGTCTTGGACTGCATTCCAAACTGGCTCAATAACACTTACCAGGCAAGCCAAAGTGATAGGCAGAACCCATGAGGTTTCAGGGGTGTTACTTCCTTTAGGTTAAACTTTCTGAGTTGGTACATTAGGGCTAGTTTTTTCTTAAGAATATGAGGGCCAGGTTGAGAGCTTGTGAAATCAGGACAGTAGGTTGGAACTCTTAACGCTAATCTCCCCTTAGGTGATAGATTCTTGGGATGGCCTGGGTCTGAATGGGCATTTCACAGGAAGGCAAGGGCAGTAGTTTAAGTAGCCATTTGTCTTTCTGTGTTCCTAAAACCAACCCTGATCTTGAGTTTGCATTGGGACCTAGAGCTTCTCCAAGGTGGTTCTTTGCTCTTATTGCTAGTATCCATTGCCATGTGGTCTGAGATTAACTATAGTCATTTTTTAATGCTTTTTTGATGCTATTAAAAACAACAACAACAACAACAACAACAACATGCCTTCCCAATGGCTCCATTGAAAACAGAACCCTCTCTTGTAACAAAGAAATATAGTTAAACAAAGCAAACAAACATATTGACTGTGTCTGACAACATATGGCCCACATTTTGCATAGAGGCCAGAGGCACGCTTCCCATCTGTCCTCTGAAGTTATGACTGGTCACAATTTTTGAAGTCTTTCAATATTTTTCTTTGATATTATTAGTGTTATTAATATATTTCAGATTATAGTATATAAAATAAGTTTGTATTATTATTACATTATTAGAGTCCTTGTATGAATTATTCTCTTGGGGCTTTGCTTAATCAGCTCTGCATCAATTCACTTTGGTCCTCCCAAGTTTCTCTGAGTGCTTTACTCCATCATTTCTTGGGATTTCTTGTGATCGGATGTTCCATATCTAAGGATAGGAACAGGGCCCTATAGCTGAACCAGAGTAAAACGTAATTGGGAAATATTTAACAAAATAAACAAAAACACAATAGGACATAGATGACACATTACATTTTCAAAATGAGCCAGTATGCCAGTCACGAGATCCTGTTGCTATTTGAATCCAACACTGCCGGCCTAGAACAGCGATGCCAAACTCAAATAGAAAGGGAATCTCTGCAGGCTGCACGTTGACTTTTTGTTGTTATTCAGTCATTTCAGTTGTGTCTAACCTTTTGCGACCCCATTGAGGTTTTCTTGGGAAAGATGCTGGAGCGGTTTGCCATTTCCTTCTCCAGCTCATTTTACAGATGAGGAAACCGAGGCAAACAGGGTTAAGTGACTTGCCCAGAGTCACACAGCTAGGCAGTATCTGAAGACAGATTTGAGCTTAGGTCTTCCTGACTCCTGGCCCAGCACTGTATCCTAGCTGCATATTGACTTAGAAAACCATAAATTCACAATAGCTATGTTTTATTTTTATTTATTTTGTTTAACATTCCACAATTACATTTTTTTTTAGGCAATTGGGGTTAAGTGACTTGCCCAGGGTCACACAGCTAGTAAGTGAACTTGGGTGAGAAGGGCCTTGGCTTTGGTGCTTGGCTCTTGTCACTCTCAGTGTGACCAGGGGCCAGCTGTTTAAACTGCCCCAAGCTCCATTTCCTCTTTTCTAAAGTAGACCAGTTTGGGTCGTAAGTGCTCTGTCAGTGCTGGCGTGGCCATCGGTCTTCCCCTTAGGTTACTTATCCCTTCTGCCATTTTGGCTCACACAGCTAGTAAGTGTCAGGTGTTTGGTCTGAGGCTGGATTTGAACTCAGGTCCTCCTGACTTCAGGGCCAGTGCTCTATCCACTGAGCCATGTAGCTGCGCCCCACCCTCCCGCAGTTACATTTCAATCTGGTTTCCACTCAGGAGTTTTGTGGGCTGCATGAGGCCCCAGAGGCCATGAGTTTAGCACCTCTGGCTAGAGCACTGAGGAGTTAGTTAAGTGAAGTGGCCAGGGTTCCAGAGATAGCACTTGAACCCAGATTTTCTGAGTTTTGAAGCAGGTATCTTATCTACTACAATCATGCTGCTTCTCTTACAAGCATAAGAGCTCATGTCAAGGGTCATCTTTCAATAGGTCATCCTCAGCTATGTTTAAAACTCTGATTCACAGGCAGGAGATGTTTGAATTTTTTAGCACCAGGTTCAAGGCCACTGGATGAGAGGTAGAGAGGCAGCTGTTCTGCATTCTTGCTCTCTACCCTCTGGGGCAAATGGCCCTCTACTCCTGACTCTGCCTCCTTAATTTTTGTCTTCATATATCACATTTGTCAATCATTCTCCCAGCTGGTGGTATCTCCTTTCCTTTCACGTCTTTACTACTACAAAAAGTGTTGCTATAAATACTTTTTATTTATCACTTGAATAAATGGCAGCTAATTAGTGAACATGGGGCAGCTAGGTGGCTCAGTGGATAGAGTACTAGGCCTGGAGTAAGAAAGACTCTTATCTCTGAATTCAAATCTGTCTTTAGATACTTACTAGCTGTATGACCCGGGCAAGCATTTAACCCTTTTTGCCTCAGTTTCCTCATCTGTAAAATGAGCTGGAAAAGAAAATGGCAAACCACTCCAGTATCTTTGCCAAGAAAATTCCAAATGGGGTCACAAAGAGTTGGATATAATTGAAATGATGGAACAACAAAAAATTAGTGGATAGTTCATTGGACTTAGAGTCAGGAAAACCTCAGTTAGAATCTGGCCTCAGAACTAGCTGTGTCACCCTAGGGAAGTCACTTAACCCCTCTGCATACCTCAGTTTCCTTACCTATAAAATGGGGATGATAAAAAATAGCACCTACTTCATAGGGTTGTTGTAAGAATCAGATGACATAATAAGTTCTTCTAACTCCAAAGTGCTATATAAATGGACCTTTTCCTTTGTCTTTGACCTCTTTGGGCTATATGCTAGCCTCAGTCCTAAGAAGTATATTTTCTAGGTCAATTTTGAATCATCTCATAAATCCGAGGCTCAGCTTGCTGGGCTTGGACTGAACTGTTCCCAAACCCTATCAAGGAGCAATCAGGAGTATCTAGAAGGAGCCCAGAACCAACCCAACCTCATTGGAGCTTTCAGAATCATGGGATGTCCCATGTGCAGAACCTTGGGCAGGATGAAACCCAGCCTGCCTGCAAGACAGGCCAACTCTTTATGATGCAGTTAACTCTTTACAATGCAGTAAACACCAGTAGTAGTAATTGTAGTAATTCCCACAGCTGAAACTCATGCATAAATAAGAGCAATGGTAGCATTGAAGGCTGGTGTTGGGATGTTGGGCTTATCCCCAAACGTAAGGGTCCCAAAAGAGTGTTGACATGGTTATTGAGTTGCATAAGTCAAATTGTGAAATTTTTTTGATGAACTTTTTTCTCTGAACTCAAAACCATTGAGATGCCCAATTCCTTCGCCTCTCGCCTGAACTTCCTCCACATTTACTTGGTTTATGTTTCCCCTTTGGACCCTCATGCGCCTCCATTGCTTACCCATGTTTCCAGACCTTGGATATATCTGATGGCCTGTGCTCCCGCTTGTTTGCTAGCATGCATCTCCCTGGCTTGTTTCTGGCCTTTTAGCCTTGGAACCAACACTGCTGTGGACAAAAATGCATATTGAGCCATCTGTCCACTCCAATGAGGGATCTTGGTCACAACCTCTGCCTGAGCCTGTCCCCGGTCACATCTTAAAAATGTGTTTGTGAGTGTGAAGAACATTTAAGAACCTTGACCACAATTGGATCATGGGGAATGTAGTGTATCAAACTCTGTTTTTACTGACTCTCTTCAGCTCCATATGAACCAACCGGTCTTGTCCTTGGGCCTTGGTGTTCCTTGACTAGAAAATAGGAATGGTCCTCGGGACCTATAATGCCAAAGGACATGGCATATTGTAACAGAATAAAATGTCTTAAAGTCTCTGAAATGACAAACTTTCACTCAAGCTTGTGATGACTGCAATTTTTTTTTTTTGCCATTAAATCATATGGAACAAAAGAGAAATAAAATCTTCTGAAATATTTGACTTTCAAACTGATCACAGCTTTTTAGACTGGGAGGGTACAGGCACTCCTTGATCAATGGCATTGACAACAGCTCTCCTTCTGAGGCATCTCACTGTTTACAAAGTGCTCTTTTCACCTTATCTCTGAGTGGCAGGGAGTTTTGTTGTCCTTCAGTCATTTCAGTTGTGTCTAACTCTTTGTGACTTCATTTGAAGTTTTCTTGGCAGAGATACTGGAGTGATTTGCCATTTCCATCTCCAGCTCATTTTACAGGGGATGAAATTGAGGCAAACGGGTTAAGTGACTTGCTCACGGTCACACTGCTAGTGTCTGAGGCCAGATTTGAACTCAGGGAGAGGAGTCTTTCTGGCTCCAGGCCCAGCATTTTATCTTCTGTGTCACCTGCCTGTGGTAAGGAGTAGAAGGGCTATTGGCTTCATTTTGCAGTTGTGATCTCCATCTGGGCAAACTGGTTAGAGAGATAAGCCTTGGATTCAGGATGGTCTGGGTTCAAGTCCCTCTTCTGACACATAGTGCATGTGCAACCCTGGAAAATTTATTTCACCTCTCTGTGTGCCAAGCTATAACATTCTAAGACTGTAGGGTTACTTACAGGCATATAAGGTTCCTGCTAGCTTTAAATTCTTTAATCCTAAATTTCAAGGCAGGTACCATCTGCATTGGTAGAGATACCAGAAGTGTCAAGCTCAGGTAACACTCCCTTTGGGTAACTAGAACCAGATTAAAATGTAATTGGGTAATATTTAATAAATTAATAAAAATACACTATAATATAGATAATGTGTGGTTTTCTAAGTCCAATAGGCAGGCATTCTTATGTAAGGTTTGGTGGCCCCTGTTTCTTCTTGAGTTTGATGCCCTACACCAATGAAATCACAGATTCAGTCTAGCTAGGTTACTGTGGTTACTGTGCTGGGCCTGGAGTCAGGAAGACCTGAGTTCAAATCTTACCTCAGACCCTTGTTAGCTGTGTGACCCTGGGCAAGTTACTTTACCTCTGTCTCCCTCAGTTTCCTCAAGTGTAAAACAGAGATAATAATAGCCTCTACCTCCCAGGGTTGTTTCAAGAATTGAATGAGATGGGGCAGCTAGGTGGTGCAGTGAATAGAGCACCGGCCCTGGATTCAAGAGGACCCAAGTTCAAATCCAGCCTCAGACACATAACACTTCCTAGCTATGTGACCCTGGGCAAGTCACTTCACTCCATTGCCCAGGCAAAAAAAAAAAAAAAGAATTGAATGAGATAATATTGGTAAAGCACTTTAGCATAGTGCTGGCACGTAGTAGGTCCTTAATAAGTGCTTGTTTCTTTCTTTCCCCCTCCACAAAACCCCAACCGTCTTTTCAATTTACATACGGAATATCTGAGGCACAGTCAAATAGGTGAAGTGACTGCCCAAAGAGCTACTAAGTGTCAGAGACAGTCTCCCCACACATACAGTGTTATTGCTACTCTAACACAGCTGGGGATGAAAGGTTTGGTTATTCCGTTGCTCTGAGAGTGGCCTCCACATCTGGCCAGACACCAAACAGCTATGGAGATGACTGTAAACATGAAAAACAGTGGAAAGTACATACGGTGATAATACAAGTAGGTTTCCCCTGAAAAATAAAGAACCCCCATCTAGGTCTCTCCACTCTAGGGTATTTGTTGGGTTACTCGTCCACACAGCCACAATCATTAGCATATAAAAGAAACTACTCCTAGGGAACCTGAATGTAGTTAGGAAGGCCTTTGCTTCTGGAACACTTGCTAAGGTCATCCCTAGAATGGCATTCTCTCCAGGGCAAGGAGAGCAGAGATTGGGAAGTCCAAGAAACAGAAAGAGCCCTGAATGGGGAGTCAGAGGACACTGCTATCTCGTTGGGTGACCCTGGGCAAGTCACTTAGCCTAGAACTGTTTCTTCACCTGGGAGAAGAGGGGTTTGGGTCTTATGAGGCCCCTTTCAGCTCAAATATCTGTTATGTGTGCTGGATCTATATGGTACAAGTCCAGTGTGGCAGAGTAGTATTAGAAAGCACAGAACTGAGAGATAGGGGAAACCAGTTCAAGTCTTATCTCTGCCAAAAACAATTATGTTTCCCTGGGTAAGTATCTTCCCTTTTGTGAACTTCACTTTTCTCATTTGTAAAATGAGGGGAAGGGTGGGGAGGGGAGGTGATTCCATGATTCCATGAATCATGATTCCATGATTCCTAAGATTCCTTCTAGTTCTGGCATTCAGTGATTTCCTTTCACACTTTGTCCTGTTTCATTCCCAGGCCTAGCTCCAGGGCAGCTGTACACATACCCTGCCCGTTGCTGGCGCAAGAAGAGGCGACTGCACCCGCCTGAAGATCCGAAGCTGAGGCTGCTGGAGATAAAACCTGGTCAGTGTCATTAGAAACTCAGCTGTGCTGACACTAGGCAGGAGGGGGAAGGAGGAAGGGGGTGGGGAGGGGGAGGGGTGGTGATGGGGGGGCTGCTTAGGTGAGAGAGGGGATAGAGTGGGAAGGGAGAGCAGCTGTTTTCCCCAGCCCTCTCCTCTTCTGCCTTTGTTCATTGATGCTGGAGGAATGAGTTTCTCCATCAGTGGAACAAAGAATGACCGAATGACCAGGTGACCTAATTAAGCGTAGATAAACAGGAGTGTATATATGTTTGCTCACGTGGCTAAGGACATGTGCATGTGAGTGTGTATGAAATGTTCTTTTTCTCTGTCTTTCCCTTTCTTCCCTCCCCTTCCCTCTTTTCCTTTCCCGTCTCCCCTCCCACTTCTCCCCCTTTCCTTCTTTCTTTCTCTCCTCTCTCATCCCTCTCTGTCTCTTTTCCCTTCCCCCCCTTCTTTCGTTGCTTTTCCCATATTCCCGGCTCTGCTTACCATTAAATTAATAGGAAGAAACAGGGTGGGAGCAGACCCCAAGCCAATCTGTCAGGACACATCTAGGGAAGTTGCAGCTAGATCAGAGAGCAGCATGTCCCTCCCCTTGCTTGCAATCTCTAATAAATTGCTTGAATCCTAGGTTATGTGTTTTTGAGGTGAAATCTCTCTCTCTCTCTCTCTCTCTCTCTCTCTCTCTCTCTCTCTCTCTCTCTCTCTCTCTCTCTCTCTCTCTCTCTCTCTCTCTCCTTTTCTCTGAGGACTGCTGCAGAAACTTCCCAGAGGAAGGGGTCCAGTTCACAAATAAACAGATCCCAAGATATGAAACAGAAATGGAGATACCCATAGGAAGGTCACAGAACTGCTCAGGAATATCTGGGATGAATTGGCTGATTTAAACCATTGCTTACTATTATTGTTAGTCTTATTACTTGACGGCTAACTCCTGCTACTTTGGCTCTTTTCAGAACAGTCTTTAGGGTTCAGCAAATCAGAGCAAATTGTCTGAGACTTTGGGAAGTTCATCTTATTGTTACTTTAAGAATTAAGTGAACAGAACTTTGAAATGACTTTGCTTCCTTGGCAGGACAGAAAGAGGGGTGTGTGTGTGGAAAGTTGGGAAATGTCCCCAGGTGGTGCTAAAAAAACCCCCAAAGCTTGAGGTACTCAAAAGAAAAAAGAACTATTTAATCCCTCTGTCTCCTTTCATCATCAGCCATGCAGGTGGGATGGAGGTTGGCCACCAGACAGTAAGGCCTCCCCCCCCCCTTAATTTCCACTTTCACCCCTCAGGCTGTTTTTCCCCTTTTAATGCTTCTACTAGTTATTTTTCCTCAATGTTTTGTACCCTCTGTTCCATTGGTCAAGGCTGTATAAAGCTTCCCCTTAATCAGATTTCACCTGTACAAAAATGTCTTGGGCTGGGAGTAGGATGCACAAGGATTTGGCCCAGGTCCTTAAAATTGCTTACAGGTAGTCAGTCTGAGTGGCCATTCCAGTAAGTCTGCAAAGGCACAGTGACCCACGCCAAGTCACTTCAGAAAGTATCCACAGAAAACTTACTAGTACAAGGTAGGTGACATGTAAAGTCCTGCCATCAGACAGTGTGAGTTCAGGTGATGGTTTAAATAAATGACTGATTCTTCATTTAGAGGGACGCCTCTGTTAGTCTTCTGATCCCTTCTGACTCCATAAGGAGGTGATGGGAAGGGCAGCCCCACTGTGGACCACTGGTAAGGTTCACAGTGACCCCTGGTGGTTCCTGGAACAGTTTTGAGAAGCAAGGGCTGGGTGGTTCAGCAATTGGGCTGATTGATATCATTCATTTTAAAAATACAAACAAAACAAACATAACACAACATCTACAGCTGCACCTTGGAGCACGTTTCCCTAACTTCTGTTGTTTTGTAAACAATTAAAGCCCTTTTAACCACATTCTACCATAAAGCCCTCAGCCCTACTCTCATAATATTGACAATTGTCATCTGGCTGTTATCTGGCTCCTAGATGCTCCTAGGCCTTCTGGGAAGCTCGAGCTCCCTGGCTGGTGGCTGTATTCTTATGTATCAACTTTCCATGGTGGTGTGATTTCACCCAACCTCAAGTTTTCATGGTAACAACCAACCAATTAATCAGCATTTGTCAAGTACCTATACTAAGGTTTGTGTCAAGCACTATACTAAGTCCTGCAGTTACACAGATATAAAGAAAACAGTCCCTGCCCTCAAGGCATTTACATTATATTGGGAGAGAACCAACATGTACACATATAAAGTAAATAAAAATAAATAAAAGTGAATTTTGGTGTTTATTGTTCAGTCGTGTCAGGTTCTTCAAGACCCCATCTGGAGTTTTCTTGGGAAAGATACTGGAGTGGTTTGCCGTTTCGTACTCAGGCTCATTTTACAGATGAGGAAACTGAGGCAAATTTGAACTCAGGTCCTCCGGACTCCAGGGCTGGCACTCTCCACTATGCCACCTAGCTGTCTTTGAATTCAAATCCAGCCTCAGACACTCACTAGCTGTGGGACCCCTGGACATGTCACTTGATGTTTGCCTCAGTTTCCTCATTTGTAAAATGAACCAGAGAAGGAAACAGCAAACCACTCCAATATCTTTGCCAAGAAAACCCCGAATGGGGTCACGAAGCATCAGAATTTTGGTGGAGGAAGCATGAATAAATAGCTTGCTGGGGAGATCAGTAAAGGAGGTGGCATTTGAATTGAGTTCTGAAGGAAGTAAAAGAGGTGAACATTCTAAGAGGTGAACAAGGAGTACATTCCAGGCATGGGGCACAGTTAATGCAAAGGCAGGGAGGTGGGACATAGAATTTTGCCCTTGAGGAATAGAAAATTGTCCAATTTGCCTGTATTTTAGTATCTGTAATATGTTTGAAGAGGCAGCCTGGAGTCAGATCTTGAAGGGCTTTCCATGCTAAGCCAAGGAGTTTGTATTTTTTCCTAGAGGTAGTAGAGAAGTCTTGGAGCTTTTTGAACACAGAGGTAACACATGCAGACATGTGCTTTAGGAATATAAATTTGGCAACCATGTGGAGGATGGATAATAGTGCAATCAGACCAATGGGGATGCTATTGCAATAGTATAGGTGAGAGGTGATAAGTGCCCGAGCTTGGTGTCTGTGATGTGAGTGGAAAGGAGGAGATGGATGTGAGGGAGCTTTGGAGATAGGATTGTCAAGATTTGTCAATGGATGAGAAAAATAATGATAACAGCTAACATTTATATAGCATTTACTATGAGCCAACAGAATGCTTTACAAATATTATCTCATTTGATCCTCACAACAACCCGGTCAAGTAGGTTCTATTATTATCCTCGTTTTACAGTTGGGGAAACTGAGAGGAGACAGAGGTGAAGTGATTTGTACCTATGATAGATATTCCATGTGCTGTGTGAAGTGTTAGGGAAGTAAAGAAAGACAAGGTCATGGTTTTGAAGGATCTCACGGTCTAATTGGGAAGACATGTCAACACTTACATACAAACAAGATATAGATGGGACAGATTGGAGACAGTCAACGGAGGGCAGGTGCTGGAGCTAAGGGGGTTCAGAAAAGCCTTGAAGATGAAGGGATTTTAGCTGGGAGTTGAAGGAAGCCAGACAAGCCAGGGAAGCCAGTAGTAGAGATGAAGGTATTTCCCCCAGTGGGGGTAAGGGCTGGTGTTGGGACTAGTCGTGAATTCTAGTTGAGCTGGTGTCATGGCACTTAGTGAAGTTCTCCCAGTTTTGGGAGGGTTAGGGAGGGTGACACAACTTGGAAATGCTTGAGCATGTATAGACCAGATGTGTAGCATGGTAAACTGAGATTGAAAATATGGAATATGGGTACTAGAGCTAAAAGGTCAAAGGTGAAAATAGTGTCTGGAGTGAAAGCAGGGTCAAAATCAAATCAAAGTCTGCAGAGGGTATTGAGAAGTGAGGTGTAGAGCTAGGTTTTGCTTGTGTGTATTTATGCGTGTGTGGGGTAGCTAGGTGGCACAGTGGGTATAGAGTGCTAGGCCTGGAGTCAGGAAGACCTCAGTTCAAATCCAGCCTCGGACGCTTATTAGCTGTGTGACCCTGAGCAAGTCACTTAACTCAGTTTCCTCACCTGTAAAATGAGCTGGAAAAGAAAGGGGCAAACCTTTCCAGTATTTTTGCCAAGAAAACCCAAATGGGGTCATGGAGAGTCAGATACTGAAAGGAATGGACAACAACAATCTGTGTGTATGTGGGAGGGAAGGGTGTTGAAATGAACAACAAGGGGTGGAACTTGACAAACTGTTTTCTTGCTTTCCTGTTCTTGATGCAGAAGTGAGTCTTTTTTCCTGGCCATGAGTGGCCCCTCACTTCTGACTTGCTTTCAGGGCTTTTTCATCTTGCTCTCAGAGTCAGTGGCTGCCTCCAACGTAGCAGAGGTGGGGTGGAGTTTTGCCCCATACTACCTAGAAGGTAGCACTGAAAGCTTCCCCTCCCTAGTGATGAGTGTTCAAATCACACCTCTAACGCTGAAATTTAAAAAAGGAAAGAGAAAGTAAATATCTCTAAGTATCTTTAAATAGGTTTGAAAGCAAACAAGTAAAAAAAAATTATCAGGTCTAAGTGTTGGTAGATAGTAGGGGTGCTATAAATAGTATTCTTGAGATGGCTATGGGTTAAATTATCAGTGGTGTCAAACTGAAATAGAAACTAGGGCGTCCTGCAGGAAGCACGTTGACTTGGAAAACCACAAATTAACGTGAGCTATGTTCTATTGCATTTCTATTTATTTTGTTAAATATTTCCCAATTACATTTTAATCTGGTTTGGGCTATACTTGGGAGTGTTGCAGGCCATAGAGGGCCTCCTGTTTGATGTGTTTGGATTAGATGACCTTTGAGGCCCTTCCAACTTTGAGACTTGTGATTCTACATAGATGTTTTTGGGATCATCGAATTACAGATTTAGAGCTGGAAGGGACTGTAGAAGTCATTGAGTACAAACCCTAATTTACAGATGAGGAAACTGAGGCATAGAGAGGTTAAGTAACTTGCCCAGGGTAAAACAGCAAATAAGTATCTAAAGGCAGTATTTAAACTCAGTTCTTCCTGATTCTAAGCTAGCATCCTAGCTACTATATAACATTGCCACTTATGGCCTTGAGACTATGGAGTTTTGCTCATGAATCCTCATTAAGAAATTACTTTTCTGATAGTGTTGGTGGGAATTGTATGTGATTACAACTATGTGTGTGTGTGTGTGTGTGTGTGTGTGTGTGTGTGTGTTGTGCATGCAGCATTGTAAGTTTAACAGTGGATTCCCTGAAGGGAGGATAGGAGTTGTGACTCATTAAATCTAGCTGGAACCTAGCTCATGTGGAAGATTGATTTCCCTTGGAAGCACACAGACCCTAGAAGATGGTAGGAAGGGCCAGAAGGGGTAC
This sequence comes from Phascolarctos cinereus, assembly GCF_003287225.1. Taxonomy (NCBI): domain Eukaryota; kingdom Metazoa; phylum Chordata; class Mammalia; order Diprotodontia; family Phascolarctidae; genus Phascolarctos; species Phascolarctos cinereus. The sequence continues at coordinate 230,314,868 of NW_027555736.1, forward strand.
CGGCTTCAGAGTAGAAATGACCCAGGGGAGTTTGGAGTAATGGCTACAAGGGAACAGCATGGTGGTTATCCCTGGAAAGCCTGGCCAAAGGTTAATTAGATGGAAGCTAGTTAGCCCAATTAACTGTTGTGTACATTGGCCCAGATTATGGATTTTAGGATAAAATCCCTATGCTCTTCAACTCAACAATTCTGTGTTCTGTTGGTTTCTTAACAATTTTTTTCTTAATTGTCTGTGATGATTGAGTATAAAAAAGGAATAAAAGCCCAGATATGACCATGAGAGCTTATCCCCTTCCTGCCTGGGAATTTCTTTTGTCACAATCCTCATACCATCCCTGAGATGTTCCCACATATCCCCAATTTGCAACATGGTACTCGAAGTTTTGCAGGTTGGGTCTTCTGGAGGATGACTTTGAGTTTAAGAGTAGGTACTCACTCCTAAAACTATAGACCTCCCACTAGTGTGATTCAGCTTAATTGCCATTTCTATACATAATTAGCCCTTATCAAAGACATTTGCAAAGATGGTACAGTAAGAATAGTAGCTATAAAATGTCCCCTCTCCCATTAATATGGGTACATTTCCCTACCACTACACATAGGGCTCATGGGAAGAGTGGACACCAACTTAGGGCAGAAAAAGTAGTGAGACTCCATGGAGAACTAATGTGGCCAAGGCTACTTACTCTTCTGGTACTGCCACATCCTTTTAGTCTTTTCTCTCCCTGTGCATTCCTGTTCTCTGCAGTCCGTCTCTCATTTGCCAGAGTTAACTCTCTCTAGAGTCTACAGCCAGCTACTGCCTGGGTTCATGCTCTTTGGTCCCATTTGTCCTCTCAGATTTATGTCTGTCTCTGTTCCCTCAACTGTGCCTAGAATTCTTTTGAACAAACTCCCATTTTTGAATGGAGGGGGTCCTTTACTTCTAGGAAAGTAACTCAAGTTGCTAGATGCCATGCATGGCCAACGAGGTGGGTTGAGGAAGAGAGAAAAATCCCCTTTTACCCCTCAAGTCTTCTCCAAGGGCAGCTCTGGGCTTATATTCCCTATAACTATGTGGTAGAATGGCACCAGGGTAGTTATTTAAATGCCCTCCAGAGGTATGGTCAGATATTGTTTGGCTAATCCTAAACTGGCCCTCTAATTGCATTAGAAGAAGTGTTGATTTCTGTAAAGAGGTGTCATTGCTCAGCCCTCCCTTATTCCCTTTGTGTTGCTGTGTGACTGTGCCGTCACTCCTGGTGTCACTGTGTACTTCACCAGAGACGAAAAGACAATACACATTCCGGGCTCCTGTAACTGAAATGTGTGCCGCCTCTGTTCCGATTAGCACAGAAGGAGTTTGGATACATTTAAAGCAGCATTCACCAGCTGTGGCTGAAGGGCCATTTGTGGTCTGATGGTTATTTCTGATGGGACCCTGTCTCCTTTTTTTTTTTTCTGTCTCATGCTTTAACATCTTTCTGGTTTATGGTGTCCCAGTGGGTAGATGAGACAGAAATATATAGGAAGATTAAAGAAAATCACTAAGTAACTGCCTTTGTGGTAGCAATAAAAGTACTTTAGGTTAGAAATTGTCTGCACATAGACCACATAGTCGATAGAGGCACATGCATATAAAATTTGTGGCCCTCTCAGCTATTTCATTGCCTGTATTGAGGCCCTTGGGAACATTCAAGTGTATACCACCTCTGTAAAGGGATTCAGGAAGGGGGAAAACAATTCAATGTCATTTAACAAGTATTCATCAGGCACCTACTGTGTGCCAGGCAATGTACTAGATACGAGGGATAAAAAGTGAAGCAGTTCCTGGCTTCAGGGAGCTTCCATTCTACTGGGGGAAACAGAAGTAAGTATAAAGTGATTTCAGGAGGGAGAGGGAAGTAGGAAAATTCTCATGGAAGAGGTGGCACTTGAAAGGAACCTGAGAAATTACTAATTAAACACTTCCTGACCTCCTATCCTCTGCCTAGAACTGCAGTAAAATGAGTGAAGGGCCACATAGACCCATAAGTTCTAAGACTGGAACATGGATCTCCTGACTTCTCATTGAGTTCCTTTTCCCCTTGGAACTCCCTCACTACCCAGAAGGATAGGCCATCTGGTCTAAAGGAAGCGATAGCTCTAAATAACACCAAGGGGAAGAATACAGGACCAAGGACAATTTCCTAATCAACAGCATCTTGGAGTTTGCTAGCGGCTTCAAATAAGTGAACCGACGAGGAAATCTGACCAACGCTCCTGTGATCAGCTGGAGATGCTGCTCTTTTGGCATTTGCTTCTTGCACCTGAATTTTGAACAGCTGTTTGGTAACAGCTGTTTTTGGACCTTCTCCTTCCTATGCTTCTGTCTGGCATTATTCACAGGGGCACGATGGAGGAGGGCAAGTACTTATGGTTTGTTATCACCACTACACTGGATTAATTCATTGGCTAGTCATTTTTAAGGGTCAGCTAGGTAGCACACTGAATAGAATGCTTGGCCTGGAATCTGTGAAAGACCTTCCAGCCTCAGACATATACTAGCTGTGTGACCCTGGGCAAGTTACTTAACCCTGTTTACCTCACTTTCCTCATCTGTAAAATGAGCTGGAGAAGAAAAGGACAAACCTCTCTAGTGTCTTTGTCAAGAAAACCCCAAATGGGGTCACAAAGAGTTGGATATGACTGAAACAACTCAACAAGAAGTCTTTATGTTTGTGCTTATTTTAGATATAAATAGCTAGCATTTCTCTATCAATTTAAGTTCTTTACAAACTTATACCATTTGATCGTTACAAGAACCCTAGGAGGTAGGTGCTATATAATAATAGTGATAATAGGATAATACCCTATTTTACAGATGAAGAAACTGAGGCAGACAGTAATTAAGTGACTTCTCTGGGGCCACATGGTGTCTGAGGCTGAATTTGAACTAATGTGACACCAAACCTAAAACTCTCTCCATTGCTTCACCTCGATTCCTCATGCTGAAATACTGCTGCCATGAGATGCTGATGGGGTTATAATATTATATAAGAAATAACCCCTATCCTGGAAGACAAAAGAAAGGACAGTTCAGTTCCTTGGGTGAACAGGATGATGCTAATGGATGTCAGACAGCTGACAGTCTAATAGGGAGAACTGGTACATAGGCAAATACAGTGATGGGATAAAATGATGCTTAAATAAATCAGGAGAGTTGCTAGCAAAATGCTAGATACAGTTGATATGGTCATCATCCACTGAGGGGAGCAGGAAGTAGTATTTCATTTGGGCTTTCAGAATGAGTAGGGATTTAGCAGGTATGCATGGGAGGAGGGAGGACTTTCCTGAGATAATATTATTTAACAGTCATCTCGTGCTAGGTTTGCAAAGTACTTTACCTGTGTTATCTCATTTGACCCTCACAACAATGCTATGAAGTAGGTGCTGTTATTATACTCGTGTTACAGATGAGGAGATTGAGGCCAAGAGAGGTGAAATTACTTGTTTTTGGTCACAAGGGTAGTAAGTGTCTGGGATAGGATTTGAACTCCGGTCTTTCTGCCTCTAAGCCCTTCGCCTGGCGTTCTTTCCAATGTGTTACCTAGCTGCATAGGGTTCCCTATGCAAGAATGTGGAGGTGGTGGGGTGGTAGGGTGTTAAGTACAAAATATGTAAGTCATTTTGTCTGGAATCTTGAGTATTTGGAGAGTGGTAATGTGAAAGGGTAAGCTAGGTGGTACAGTGGATAGAGTACCAGACCTGGAATCAGGAAGATTCATCTTTCTGAATTCAAATTGCCTCACACACTTACTAGCTGTGTGACCCTGGGCAAATCACTTAACCCTGTTTGCCTCAGTTTCCTCATCTGTAAAATGACCTGGAGAAAGAAATGACAAATTACTCCAGTATCTTTGCCAAGAAAACCTCAAATGGGGTCACAAAATCAGACATGACTGAAAAACAACAACATGAAAGGACTGGATTATATATGGTATAGCACCAAACTGCAGAGAGCTTTGAATACTAGGCTAAGGAATTTGAATATGTTAGTAGGAGTAGGGAGCTATTGATGGGTTTTGAGCAAAAGAGTGATATGAAAAGATCTATAAAATGGGATGATGTCTGGTACTTGTGTGAAGAATGATTTGGAGTGGGGAGAGAGTGAGATTATTAATAGTTAAGGTGTCTGAGAAAGGAGACTATCATTCCAGGCGGCTGGTAATGAGGTTCTATACTAAAATGGTGGCAATGAGATTAGGGTAGACAGGATGTATGTAAAAGGCATTGAAGAAATAGAAATAAATGGATCTTGGTAACTGATTGGATATGAGAGGTGAAGGAGAGGGAAGAGCCAGAGATAACACCAAGGTTTTGAATATGGGATATTGAGCATACAGTTGTGCCACTGACAAATGATGAAGTTAAGAAGGGAGAGCAGGTTATAGGGGAAATAAAATAAGCTTTATTTTGTACTTGTTATGCTTGAGGTACCAATGAGACATCCAGCTGGACGTGTCCTAAGGGGCATAGGAAATGCAGGTCTGTAGCTCAGCTGGTGATCCTTGGGAAATCATGGAGAAGAAGAGAGGTATCCCAGAAAAAGACATGGGTAAATGTCCTTATTTTTAAAAAGGCTTTTTCATAAGGACTTCAAGAAATGTCCAGTTGTTTGACCAATTCTGAATCCTCCTGGGCTCTCTCCTATCATCTAGCCTACATATACTCTTGTCTACAAAAATAAAACTAGGAACTTTGGCAGAAATGTTGCTGGCATCCAGGAACACTACATCTGCTGTATTCCCTTGTTTTACCAGTCTAGTTATACTGTCAAGAAAGGAAGTGAAATTAGTTTCATATTACCTGTTCTTGATGAAGCAATGCTGGCTATTAATGATGACTGCTTCCCTATCTAATTGTTCATAAATTATCCTTTTTGTCTAGAATTTCACCTATGGTTTGAAAGTTTCCATTTTCTTTCTTTTTCTTTTTCTTTTTTTTAAGTCCAGGACAATAATTTCCTGTCTCCAGCCCTCTGGCACCTTTCCTGTTCTCCACAATTTTGTGAAGATCACTGACAGCAGCTCATTAATCACATCTGCCAGTATTTTCAGCACCTGGGGATACAGTTCATATGGACCTTGTGACTCAAACTCATTGAGGGCAGCCAGGTGCTCTCTTCCCATTTCCTTCATCATCTTGGGTTTTAACTCACTATTAACCATTTTTTGTGTTATCTGTCCTTCCCAGGTTGAGAAATGTCCTTCCTGGCAGAGAAAACAAGCAAAAGAACACTTCAATACTTCCTTTTGTCTGGCACCCTTTAACACCATTCCCATTCACTCAAAGAACTCAATCGTCCCTTCTTTGATCTTTCTTTTGCTCCCAATGAGTCGGTCATTTAGTTGCCTGCCCATCTACATTGGTCTCTTTGGACACTTCTTTTTTTTTTCTTTATCAGAAATGTTTGCATTTGTATAGTCAGAATTTTATTTAGGTTATGGGATCCCACCTATCCTTTCTTGAAATCTTTACTTTGAATCTGCTTTCCCCAAACCTAGGGTAAATATCAGATTATTTCTGGCTTTTGCCCTACTCTAATATGGAATGGTCTCAACCTCCCCATCCTCTCTAGTTTACCATCCAGTTCCTCCTCACTGGTTAGGTCTGGAATAGAAGTTCCTTTGGTTTCTTCTTCTATCTTTTGAAGAATGAAATGATCATTAAAGCAAGTTAAGAATTTATCTATTGGTGTACTTTTAGTAGAGGGAGACCTCCAGCAGATGTCTAGATAGTAGCTGAAGTCCCCTATCATACTTTTATGCCAAGTTTTTTGATGTTTACTGAATTCTTTATCTATATCTTCCTTGTGAGTGTTTTGTCCCACTGCAAAATTGCTTTTGTATCTCATTCTATTATTTCTCACTTCAAATGCTTTTTTCTCTGATGCTTCCCTCTGGTTTGTGGATAGCCTCACACGACTATCTTCTTGTATCTTCACTTACCCCCTTTCACTTTAAAGTAGCTATGATTTATATATGCATATATACACATATATCTGATATACTATAGATACATAATTCACTCCAACATGCATTTATTAAACTTCTACTATATGTAAGGCATAGGATTTGTAATTAGAGGACTTGAGTTAAAAGTTTAATTCTACACTTACTAGCATGTGACCTTGGACAAAATCATTCCACCACTCTGGATCTCAGTATCTTCATCTGAAGGAAAAAAGAGAGATTGGGCTAGATGATCTCTAAGTTTCTTTGAATGCCTTGGAGTCAGGAAGACCTGGGTTCAAGTCCTGCCTTTGACAAATATTAGCTGTATGACCAAGTGAAGTTCTCTCTCAATGGCTCAGGTAATTCTCTAGAAACATAAATCACAAAGAAGGTATTTCCATACCACATCTTCATGGGCAAATTAATGGAACCAGACCAAAAATCTTTTATCAAAGATCCTTTGTAATTCAACAGACATTTAGAAAGTGCCTCCTCTGTGAAAGCTATTTTCATCAAGGATGCCCTTGATATGATGAGAAAGTAGGTATATAGGTTGGTAGTTACTGATGGCTTCTCAATTGATATTTTTTTATCAGGAGCAATGGCCATGACTTTTTCTGGTCCAATAGATCTTTTCCTTTCATTTCCGATACCTTGAGAATAGATCCAGTGGAAAGAGTACTGACATTGAAGCACAAGGACCTGGGTTCAACTCCTGCTTCCATTTATCACCCTTTGTGACACTTAACCTTGTAGGGCCTCAGTTTTCTCATTTGTCTTCTTCCTCCTCCTTCCCCTCCTTCTCCTCTTTCTTCTTCTGGCAATCAGGCTTAAGTGACTCACCCAGGTAGTAAATGGCTGAGGCCAGATTTGAACTCAATTCTCCTGACTCCAGGCCACCCAGTTGTCCAAGTTTCTTCATTTGGAAAATGATGAGATTGGACTAAGATTCCTTCTAGCCCTAAATCTATGACCCCTCAAAACCCTCAAAATTGTATTGCACCCAGGACAGATCTCCTCAGTGTCCACACGGTTTGTTTTTCCTTTTTTGGGGGGTTTCTTTTAGTGCCATTTCTCCTTCCGCATATGGCACATTGGGGACTAGGATGTTAGGGTCCAAGCATCACAACTCCACTGTCATGGATGGATTATTCAACAAGCATTTATTAAGTACCTACTATGTGTCAGGCACTGCCAGTTGCTGGAGATACAAAGACATAAGGGAAAACAGTCCAGCCCTCAAAGTGCTTACATTCAACTGGTGGGAACAGGATGTATGCAGATAAGTAAGTACACAATATATACAAAGTGAGGATAAACTGATAAAGGCATTAATACCTAGGGGAATCAGGAAGCCTGATTAATAGCATTAATGTTTGACTTAATATTAATATTTGACTCATGTTAAAAGGGCTACTTGAGCTGATCCTTGAATGAATATTAGTTGTCAAAATCTTGTCATTTCTCTCTTCACATCTCTCATATCTGACCCTTTCTTTTCACTCACACAGCTCCATCTGGTTTAAGCCCTTATTACCTCTCCCCTAGATTATTGCAACACCTTCTAGTTGGTCTCTCTACTTTGAATCTCTCCCCACTCCAATCCGCCCTACCTACTCACCAAAGTATTTTCTTTAAGTGAAGATTTGACCATGGCCCCCTTCTCCCTCCCTGACCCCTCCCACTCAATTCAACCAATGCCAGTGGCTTCCTATTGTTTTTGTTCAGTAATTTTTTGGTTGTGTCCAACTCTTTATGACCCCATTTGAGGTTTTCATGGCAAAGATACTGGAGTGGTTCGCCATTTCCTTCTCCAGCTCATTTTACGAATGAGGAACTGAAGCAAACAGGGTGAAGCGTCTTGTCCAGGATCACACTGCTAGTAAGTGTCTGAGGCCAGATTTGGACTTAGGTCTTCCTGACTCCAGGCTCATCACTCTATCACCCAGGTGATGCCACTTCACTCCTTCTTTACATACACACACATTTTATATATATGGACTTCTTCTTTCTCCTATTGGAATGTAAACTCCTGGCTAGCAGGGATTTAAAAGTTCTTTTTACTTATATCCCCAGTGCCTTATACAGTGCCTGGCACATAGTAGGTGTTTAATAAATAGATCCCTTTTAATTGATTGCTTGTTGAAGAGTTGGAAGTATGAATAGAGAATTGAAGCTTGTGGGGGGGGCAGCTTGTATAAAGGCATGGAGATAGATGGCAGATAGAATATCATATATGAGGAAAGCCAAGTAGATCAGTTTAGATGGAATATAGAGTATGTGAAGGGAAGTGATATGAAATACCTAGGAAGACCATCTTGTTATCCTTGAATCTTCTTTTCAACAGGCTTAATATCTTTGGTTCCTTTAAATTCCTCATACAGTGTGACTTAGAGTTCCTTCACATAGGTGGTGCAGTGGGCAAAGTGCTGGACCAGGAGTCAGGAAGACCTGAGTTCAAATCCAGCCTCAGACACTAGCTGTGTGACCCTGGGCAAGTCACTTCACCCTGTTTGTCTCAGTTTCTTCATCTGTACAATGGGCTGGAGAAGAAAATGGCAAACCACTCCAGCATCTTTGCCAAGAAGACCAAAAATAGGGTCACAAGGAGTTGGACATGACTGAAAATGAATGAATGACAACAATGACATATTTCAGTTGGCCTTTCCTTGGATGCATTTCATCTTATTGATTTGTTACAATAATGTCATGTCCAGAGCACAGCAAGATACTTCAGATCACAAATAACTTTTGATAGAGCCAGGATTTGATTAAAGCTAAGGAAAACAAAACTTAAAAAAAAACTTATCAGGGAAAAGAGGAGGGTCAAAGAAGGTATAGGAATGTTGCTTATGGTGGATGGGACAAATTATAATGGAAAATGGAGTGAAGATGGGACCTGTAATTAGGAAGACCTGAGTTCCAATCCAGTGTTAGATATTAACTTGACCTTGGCCAACCCAGTTCACTTTTGCCTCAGTTTCCTCAACAGCAAAATGAGGATAAAATGCCTACTTCTCATGGTGATTATGAGCACGCAATAAATTGATATTTGTAAAGTGCTTTGTAAACCTTAAAGTGCTATATAAATAAATATTATTATTGTTATAATTATTATTGTTGTTATATCATTGCTAAACTAGGGTCAGTAGTGTCTGAAAAGGCAAAAAGAACAGGAGAGGCCATGGGATTTGAGAAGGGCAAATATTTTCCCAATTTTCAGGGAAGAGAATAGAGTTTTGAAAATATAGGCCAGTGAGCTTGACTGAGATTCCTGGAAAAATTCCAGAATGTATTGTTAAAAAAAATTAGGGCCACTTAACTGCAGCAGTATGAGTTCCCTACATTTGGCAGTGAAGGCATTCCACATAAGTGATTATTTGGTAAATCAGCATCCATATCAGGAAAGGAAAAAAAGAGGAGGCCTATGTATGGGATTTATGTGTCAGAAATAGATTTATTAATAGGTATCCTTTACAGGCAGCTGGAGATAGGAATGGGATACTTCAGTTCTTCAAATCTGCATCCAGATTGGGGTGGTAGTATGTAAACCTTGAAGTTAGCTTTTCAGTCTTTCATTTTTGTACCAAAATGTTCCATCTCTGACATGCGTTAGGATTTCTTCTTTATTTTTAGGGGTTCTAAGATGGTGATTAGTGGGAAGCAAGACTTTTTAATTGCTTCGAATTTGGGATCTTTGAAGGCAGTAATTGGTTGAGGGGAATGAGAATATGGGATTGGCATGGTTTCCATTTACTCAATATTGCTTAACAAGGGGATTGTGGAAGGTCTTCCTATGATGTCAGATGTTGTAGGGCCATTTGGGCCCAGACACTTACTTATCAAGTTATAATTGGTGAAACATGGACATACCTTAGTTAGCTCCAGAAAGAAAGAAGCAATCAATTAATATGGATATAGTTCTTTTTGCTGAGTTCTGTCTCTAAATGGTCTGGCCAGTATTGGGACAATGACCTTGGGTTGTTCTCTCAGAGTAAAGATTGGGTCCTCACACTGCAGCTGCTGACTCAAGTTCTAGGGGTAATCCTGTGAGCACTACTTTTGCCACTCTAGCTTATGAGGCTCTATTGGTCTGCTTCCCAGAAATAATCATCCGGTAGATGCAAAGAACGCTTAGCAAATATATTTCTTGGATGGCATAGCAAGAATGACAGTACAAAACATTCCCCACACAAACCTGGGACACATTCTCCCACAAATACACACATTTCCATGGGAAGAGTGGGCTCAAACTTAGGATTTAGTGGTAGCGAGGCACATGGTTTGGTAATAGCACCTCACAATCTCTGTTTCTATGGAGGCTGCAAATCCTTTCCTTCAGGCAGTTCTCTTTGGGTGCATTACCTCTGTTGAGTTGATTACACTGTTGGCTTCCCAAGGTCTACTGGTCTTCATAGCTAACTCTCTTCTTTGCTGCCAAGGTTCCTTTTATTGGAAGCTACTCTTCCTGCAGATGACTGCTTCTCTGTGGCCAGATCTCTCTGGAATATATATCTCTGCTCTCTACTGGAGCTCATACTTCTATTGGTCTGATAGCATGCTTCCAGATCTTAGCTGTTTAAGGCACTTAGAGATGTGGCTAATTTGTTAGCTTGGAAAATGGGGTTTGTTGTTTTCCTGCCTCAACCAGAGAAATGTTCGCACTTCATAAAGGGATCAAGGGTAGGTGCGTCTCTACAGTCATTTTAACTCCTCATTAACACCTTGTGATTACATTCTGGACTTTCTGTGACTATAATTGAGGTATGGGGAGGGGGAACCACTTTTCATACACTTCCATACATTACGGGAAAGGTCATAGATACTACAAAATAGACACTAAGAAATTAATTGTAGTGGTCATAGTCTAATAGGCTTTATAACAAGGTATGGTTAGCGACTAGTTAGAAAAAGAGGCAGTGATTACAAAGAGTCTACATGTCTTCACTGAGAAGAAGTTATGTGATTCTGACCTTTCCTTTTTTTGACAAGTTGATGAGGCTGGTAGATCAGGAGAATGCTGTAGATAGAATTTACCTGATTTTAACAAAGCATTAATAAAACCATTTTATGTTATATAGCATGTAGATGTCATGGTGTGTCACTGTGAGGCAGGAATAGATACATCCCTACCATGTCCTCCCTCACCTTTCTCTAAGGGAGACTTTAATTCCTGCCAGTAAGGCAGCTGGGTGTCACAGTGTGTAGAGCACTGGCCTTGGAGTCAGGAGGACCTGAGTTCAAATTCGGCCTCAGACACTTACTAGCTGTGTGACCATTGGCAAGTCACTTAACCTTGATTGCCTCAAAAAAAATCCCCCAAAACAAAACAACCCAAAACAATTCCTGCCAGGAGGGGAAGCAGGAAGTTGGGGGCCACAGGCTGGCTTTAACTCTGCTCACCTCAGAGAGAGGGAGTACCAGGCTAGAATTATATCTGTCTACTACCTTAAATATCATTGATCTTGTGGGTATAATTTTTAGACTCAAGCTAAACTTTGGATTGCTTTTTTTTTTTTGGTTCAAGTTATATTCGAGATCATATACAAAATGTTTCCAGACCCAAGAGGGTTTAATCCTCCTCCTCTTCCTCCTCTTCATCCTGGTTGATCTGGAAGTACCGTAATTCATAACTCTCCTTGCTGTTGGCCAATCCTGAAGATTGTTCTTCTTTAAGTATTTCTTTGTCAGGTACCTCAAATACCTTTTAGAAAATGGCACCTCTGACGTCACGGTTATCTTACTCTTGCTTCTCTCAATGGTTATGACTCCGCCACCAAGGTTGCCAGCCTTTCCGTTCACTTTGATTTGTTCTTGCAAAAACTGCTCGAAATTAGCTGCATCCATAATCCCATCTTCCACAGGATGGGTACAATCCAGGGTAAACTTAAGGACTTGCTTCTTTTTTTTTGCCACCCTTCATCATAGATTTCTTCACAGGCGCCATGGCAATCGTGGAGCCAGAAAAAAGTGGATTGCTATTTCTTAATGGGAATAAGGGACTTCAAGCTGTATGTCCAAAGTTTGACTTTCCACCAAATGCCAGTTGTACAATGAACGCACATAGCCAATAGCAAAGAAACTCATTTATTCAAGTTGATAGCAAAACAGAAACAAGAAAAAGTGTGTGTGTGTGTGGTGTGTGTGTGTGTGTGTGTGTGTGTGTGTATGAGAATACATACCAGACAAAAGAGAGTGAAGGAACTCTTCCTTTGGGAATGAGTTAACTCAACCAAGAAGGAGAATCCCAGATTACATTCAAGGGGAAAATTTCTTGAAGGACTCTAGGGTAGCAGCTGGGAATGAGGACATGATCTAAGTTCTATGTGTAAGCTTCTTTCCAGAGTCTTTTATTCCTTCAGTGACCTGAAGACAGGTTAGTATCATCCATCTTCTCTCTCAAAGTTGGAAGCTGGTAGAAGAACCCAGAGAGGCTGAAGACTAATCATTCCTTTCACCAACACAACATAAGCATGGGGTATTGATCTCCACCAATGAGGAGAGAATCTCATACCAATGTACTTCAAATTCAGGTTACAGCTATTCTTGTGGACCAGATGTAGAGATAAGGACTAGAGGGTAATGTGATTATATGGATGTGGAATAGGTTAAATGATTGGACTCAAAGAAAAATCATTCATAGTTTTAAAGAAGTCTCTAGTGGAGTCTCTAGGGATCTATGCTAGGAGATGGGGAAAAAGAGTATGCAGATTTGACAAAGCTGAAAGGGATAATTAGAACATTGGATAAGAGGTGGGATTCAAATATCTTGACAGGGTAGAATGTTGGAACAATTCTTGTAAGACAGAATTATTCATTGTTCAGTCACTTTCAGTCATGTTTGAATCTTTATGACCCCATTTGAAGTGTTCTCAGAAAAGATACTGGACTAGCTTGCCATTTCCTTCTCCAGCTCATTTTACAGAGAAGGAAACTGAGGGAAACAGGGTTAAGTGACACAGCTAGTAAGTGTATGAGGCCAGATTTGAACTCAGGAAGATGAGTCTTCCTAAGTTCAGGGCCACTTTGCCACCTAGTTGCTCAAGACAAAATTAAATAAGGATAAATACAAAAAGGTAGCATGGTGTATTTTATAAAAGGACCAATTGGGAATCAGGAAGACGTAGGTTCAAGTCCTGAATTTGACATATACTAGCTATGTGACCATAAGCAAGTTGCTTTATTTCTTAACAATCTAGGCAAGATTATAAATTATAGACTACGGCTTAATCTGGTTTGGTGCAGGGAATGTTTGCTTTGAGAGTTCTCCATATTGGTGAAATCACAAGTCTGATTTAAAATGAAATTATGTCACAAACACAAAATGGAAGAGGTTTGGCTTGATAGTGGTTTGAAAAAGACTTGAGGGTTTTAGTGTATTGTAAAACTCCATATAAATCAATAGTGTGATAAGGTGGTCAAAAAAGCCTAGACTGCATTAAGAGGAATGTGGTATCACTACTAGTATCACTACTCCCAAAGATATCAAATAAAATGTAAAAGAACCTATATTTACAAAAATACTTGTGGCAACTTTTTTTTTTTTGTAGTGGCAAAGAATTGGAAATTGAGGGGTTGCCCATCAATTGGGGGAATGACTGAACAAGTTGTGGTATGTGATTGTGATGAAATACTACTATGTTATAAGAAATGATGAGGGGAAAAGTTTCAGAGAAACCTTGGAAGATTTATGTGAACTGATGCAAAGTGAAGTGGACAGAATGAGGAGAACATTGTACACAGGAATAGATTTTGTAATGCTGATCAACTGTGAAAAACTTAGGTACTCTGATCAATACAATGGTCCACAACAATTCCAAAAGGCTCATGATGAAAGATGCTATCCACCTCCAGAGAGAGAACTGATGATCTCTGAGTGAAGACGGGTGTGGTATCTAAGAAAAGGGAGATGATAATTTTACTCTATTCTGCCTTGATCAGACTGCATATGAAATATTGTGCTTAGCTCTGGGAATCACATTTTAGGAAAGACATTGATAAGCTACAAAGCATCCAAAGGGCTGCCAGGATGGTGAAGGGCATTGAGATCATGCCTTATGAGGATTGGTGGAAGGAACTTGGAATATTTATAAAGTCTTGAGAAGACTTAGAGAAAACATGATAGTTATCTTTAGGTAATTAAAGGGCTGTTTCTAGTGGAGTGCCCCTTGGAGAAGAGGGATAAGATTTGTGCTGTACTCCAGAAGGCCAAAGTAGGAAAAATGGTGAGGTCACAGAGAAAAAATGGTCACAGAGAAACAGATTTGGAGTAAATGTAAGGAACAGCCTCTTAATGATGAGAGCTATCTGATCATAATCTTTTATCATTCCCTATTTTTCTATGCCTTTAATCTCTAATTCTATTCTTTATCCGTATCATGACTTTCATTCCCTCCACCATTCAGTTCTTTCCCAGGGCATTGCCCTCGTGCTGGCTATACTCTTCTCCCTTCCCTAGCTTGATCCCTTGATGAACCAACTCAACTCTATACTCTCAAATGCCTTGTCCACTTTTCCTATCATTGCTTATACCTTGCCAAACCTCAGCCCTGGATTATTCCCATCCTCTTCCTTCTTCTCTTTCTCCTTTGTTTATATACATGTGTTCCTGAACACAGCTGGAAGAAGTCACAAAACTGGGCCAAGTAGGTCCACTACAAATTTGAGTTACTTGATTTCAACTGGGCTGTCACTGCAGCAAAACAATCATTTTACTCTAGCCCAATTGATTGATTATTCCACTCTTTATGGTGGCTGTTCCAAAGCTCATATCTACTCAAGTCTCCTACAGCACCCCCTCCTTTGACTCAGTGAGATGAGGACTTTGCTGCATACTTCACTGAAAAAATTGAGGCTATTTTCCATGAGCTCCCACTTCTGCCTTTTCATCTCATCTCACTCAGATGTTTTCCTATCTCTTATTTCACTCCCATCTCACATGAAGAGGTAGCCCTTCTTGCCTAGGCCATCTCTTCTACATGCCATCCCTTGACCCCATCCCCTCCTGTCTTATCCAATAAATTAACCCTACTGTCAATGAAAATTTCTCACTTATTCCTACTGTTTCTATGAGCAATTGTCCTACATCTGCTTTATGACTAAGATCCTTGAGAAAGTCATTTACAATCAGATCCTCCACTTTCTCTCCTCTCGCTTTCTTCTAAATGCTGTACCATGTGCCTTCCAAACTTGCAATTCAATTGAAATTGCTCAATTCAAAGTTGAAATTGATCTTCCTCTTTTTAAAAATGATCTCTTAATTGTCAAATGTAGTAACTTTTTCTTAGTTCTCTTCCTTCTTAACCTGTGTGAAGCATTTGACACCATTAAACATCTCCTGCATACTTTCTTCTCTCTGGGTTTTCATGGCACTGCTCTCCTAGCTCTCCAGCAGATTCCTTTTTCTCAATCTCTTTTGCTGGCTTTTCATCCATGTCATACTCCTTTGCTATAGGCATCCCTTGTGGCTGTATCTTGAGTCTCTTCTGTTTTCCCACTATACTATTTCACTTGCTGATCTTGTCAGATCCCATAGGTTCACTGGCCATTTCTGCAGATAATTTCCAGATCTATATATACACAGCTCTCTTCTCAGCTCCAGCCCCACATCACTGTTTTCTGGATATCCTAATAATGGTGTATCTTTCTTTCTCTCATTTTTTCCCTTCCTTCCTTCCTTCCTTCCTTCCTTCCTTCCTTCCTTCCTTCCTTCCTTCCTTCCTTCCTTCCTTCCTTCCTTCCTTCCTTCCTTCCTTCCTTCCTTCCTTCCTTCCTTCCTTCCTTCCTTCTTTCTTCCTTCCTTCCTTCCTTCCTTCCTTCCTTCCTTCCTTCTTCTTCCTTCCTTCCTTTCTTTCTTTCTTTCTTTCTTTCTTTCTTTCTTTCTTTCTTTCTTTCTTTCTTTCTTTCTTTCTTTCTTTCTTTCTTTCTTTCTTTCTTTCTTTCTTTCTTTCTTTCTCACCTCTCTTAATCCACCATCCCTTTTATCACCCCCACCTTGAATATCTTGAAGACATCTCAAACTCCACATGTCTAAAACAGAACCTATTGCCTTCCACCCTAAACCCTTTCCCCTTCTGAACTTACCTATTATTGTTGAGGGCACCACTACCCTCCCAGTTATTCAAGGCCTTGATGTCAGCCTTGACCCCTCATTCTCACCCTATATAGCCAATCCATTGTCAAATATTGTCATTTTTTACCTTCACAACAATGTCTTCTCTCCATTTGCATAGTCACCACCCCAGTCACTCGTATTAGTGTAATAAACTTTCTAATTGGTGTCCCTACCTCAATTTTCTCTTTACTCCACTTCATCTTTACTTAGATGCCAAAGGAGGTATTTCTTAAGCATAGACCTGAACATATCACCCCTACCCCATAAACTCTAGTGGCTTCTTATTGCCTCCAGGATCAAATATAAAATCCTCTGTTTAGCATTTGATACCTGTCATAAATTGCCTTCTTTCTCCCTTTTCATTCAATTCAGCTACACTGGCCTATTGATGCTCCCCATCCATGACACTCCTCTCTCGTCTCCATGCCTTTCTACTGGCTGTCTCAGTCTGGAATGTTCTCTATTCTCAGAACCCTCTCTAAGCTTCCCTAGGTTCCTCAGCTCAAATCCTACCTTCTGCAGGAGGCTTTTCCCATTAGCTCCAGCTGCTAGTGCCTTCTCCTCTGAGATTACCTTGTATTGATTCTGCCTCTATCTTGTATTGACCTAATTATTTATATGTTGTTCCTCCAACAAAATGTGATTTGTTTGAGAGTAGGACCTTGTTTTTGCCTTTCTTTGTATCCCCACTTCTTAACACAAGGGATAAGTAGGTGGTACAATGGATGGACTGCTGGCCCTGGAGTTAGAAAGACCTGAGTTCAAATGTGGTCTCAGACATTTACTAGCTATATGATCCTGGACAAGCCCCTTAACTCTGTTTGGAGAAGGAAATGGCAAACCACTCCAGTATCTTTTCCAAGAAAACCCCAACTGGAGTAGCAGAGTCAGACGTGACTGAACAACAACAACTTAGCACAATCTGTGGCCTATAGTAAGCACTAGTTAATGCTTGTTGACCAAATGACTGACTGAATCCCTTGAAATCTACTTTCCCCAAATCTAAGTTGAATATTAAAATATACTTGGTTTTCTTCCTTTTTAAAAAATTACAAATTCTAGAATAAAAGAATGGTCATTTCCTTGCAATGTTTTCATCATTTCCACCCAGAAATCAGCTCCTTACCTTTTTAGTGACAATCAGATCCAGAATAAAATTTCCTGTCTTTGGTTTTTCTACCTTCTGAAGGATGAAATTATTATTAAGACAAGCCAAGCAGTTATTAGTTGATCTACTTTTCTTATAGAATAAGTTACAGCAGATGTCTGGATACCTGAAGCTTCTCATTATTACTATATCATGCTTTGTGATCTATTTCCTAAATTTCTCATCTGTAGTATACTCTGATGGTAAAATCACCTTTGTTCTTTTCTTAATTCATCTTCATTCAAATACTTCCCACTGTATTTTCCCCCTCTGGATTTTCTCACATGAGTGCAGCTTCTTCCTATACATTACTGCCCCTTTTACCTATCATGTTTAATTTGAATATACCATACCCATCCCTTCTTGCTATTCCAGATCTGAGTTTTATCCCACTGTCTGAGTGATACCTTTGAGGACAAATTTGCCTTCTTACATTAAGATCTGTAGTATCTCCGGTTTGGGGACTAAAACTTTGGGAATTTGTCACCAATGGTTTAACTGCTGACTCCTTTTTTGTTTTTTCCTTTTTTAATCAATTGGGGTTTAGTGACTTGCCCAGGGTCACACAGCTAGTAAGTATCAAGTGTTTGGTCTGAGGCCGGATTTGAACTCAGGTCCTCCTGACTTCAGGGCCGGTGCTCTATCCACTGCACCACCTAGCTGCCTCAACTGCTGACTCCTTTGTTGGGTCCTATTTCATTTAAGCTTCCTCTGGGAGTTTCAACTGCTATTTTTCTTCTAAAAGTTAATGTAATGAATGGGCATAATGACCAGACTTGTGATTTTGCTGATAAAGGTATCTCCCCTCCCCTGCTCCCTACAAATTGGCATCTTCTTTGCAATTTATAGCTCTAGAGAGTTGTGTAAAGCAGTGATGTCAAACCCAAATAGAAAGGGGACCTTTAATCCATATATAAGGATTCCTGCAAGTCACATATTGAATCAGTTTTAAAATGTAATGTTATATATGTTTTACTGTATTTTTATTTATTTTGTTAAACATTTTACAGTTATATTTTAATCTGTTTTGGCCCCATTGTAGTGTTATTTCCCTGTGTTTGACACTTCTGGTCTACAGCACTGAGAGATTAAGCTTAGAGTCACGCAGCTTGTGTGAGGCACGATGTGAACCCAGATCATCTTGGCTGTGAAACCTATCCACCAGGCTATAGCTGTCAAATGCATTATTTAAAAAAAATTAATTTCTTTCATTTTTGTATTACCTTCATTCCCAAATGTATCTTGCCCCCTTTTCTCCCCAGAAAGCCTATGCTTGTAGCACCAAACTAAAAAGAAAGGGAGAAGGCTGTTGAGAAAAACTAAGCAACACATCTTTGGAGACTGACAATAGATGTACTGTTCCACACCCATAGTTCCCCACCTCTCCAAAGAAGGGAGGCAAGTGCATTTTCTCAACCTTTCTTCAGAGCCATTAATTTATCACTTCCATATGCTTTTGAGTTGAAAATTTTTCTCCCCTTCCTCCCCACCACCCTCCCCAAGGTGGTGCACAATCTGATATAGGCTATACATTTACATTCCTATTAAACATATTTTCACATTAGTGATGTTGTAAGTAAAAATTAAAACCAATAGGAGGAACCATCAGAAAGAGGAAACAAAACTCAACAGAAGAGAAAAAAAAGAGAACAATTCAACTTTCATAGTTCTTTCTTTGGATGTGGATAGCATTTTCCATCATTAGGCCTCTGGAGATGTCTTAGATCTTTGTATTGCTGAGAAGGGTTAAGTTTATCAATATTAGTCATCACACAATGTGGCTATTATTGTGTACAACATTCTCCTGGTTCTGCTCACTTTATTCAGCATTAGACCATGCAAGTCTTTCCAGGTTTTTCTGGTCAGCCTGTTCATTATTTCTTATAGCACAATAGTATTCCATTACATTCATATACCACAACTTGCTCAGCCATTCCCCAATTGATGGGCATCCTCTCAATTTCCAGTTCTTTGCTGCCACAAAAAGAGCTGAATAGCCATGCTTATATACCACTTTCTCAGCCAGTTGTTCACTTCCCATGCCTTCAATGGACAGAAATCATTTCAGTCATGTCCAGCTCTTTATGACTCTGGGGTTTTTCTTGGCAAAGATACTGGAGTAGTTTGCCATTTCCTTCTCCAGTTCATTGTACAGATGAGGAAACTGAGGCAAATGGGGTTAAGTGAGGTGCTCAGGGTCATGCAGTTAGTAAGTGTCTGAGGCCAGACTTGAACTCAGGTCTTCTTGACTCTAGACCCAACACCCTATCTTCTGTGCCACCTAGTTGCTCTGTAGAACTACTACTCTTATGGTATTCAGATTCTTGCCCAGGACTTTATTACCTTGTCAATACTTTCTAGGTTTCTTCTGGTTATTTCATTTAAGTTCTTGTGAATCATCAGAAGGGTGGTAGGTTCATTTGATGTCAGGGATAGATGCACTGGGAATTCAACAGAGTTTTCAATTGTTATGTAGTTGAAAAATGGCAGCCTTGGTACCTCTGAGCAGAGTCACCCATCACCAACACTGTTCTCCTCCTGACAATTACTGGGTGATCTTTCATCAGTAGGGCTTCTGTTGTTCTACTTCTTCATTCCTTAGTGGACCTGCATCAGTTGCTTCAAGTGTACAGTTATAATTTTCCTTCCCTTTCTCCTTCTTTATGTGACATTCTTCTGCTCTCCAGGCTCCTGACAAATCAAGATTTTCCATTTGAAGTTTCTCTTCAGATTTCCCTAGCCCCCCTTCCATTTGAAGCCCCACTTCTGTTCCTTTTGGGAAGATTTCATTGTCCCTTATACCCTGGCAAAGACTATGAAGAGTCTTTTTACTTTCTCTTCTAGGAGAAACAACAACCTACACTGCGTTAGATAAGCAGTCACCCCAAATTATTGTGCTTATCTTGTTTGTACATGGTTGTTTGCATGGGTTTTTTTTGGCTTTTCTTTGTCTCAGTACAACACAGTACCTTGAATATAGTAGGTACTTAATAAATACTTATTGACTTGTGACAGAAATTATTGGCTGTGACAGAAATACAAATGCTTTATAGTCAATATATGTCACTGCAAAATTTTTCCTGCTTTCTGTGTAGAATGAGATTCTCAATCTTGTTTTAAACTCATGAGTGTTTATACTTCATCTTCTCAGAATATGTTGGAAACTTTTATACACGTCTAGCACCTCTTTAGATCTAGATGGCAATGCCCAACTTAATTTATTATGTTTTAGCAACTTGAAAATTGTATAATATTTCTTTCTCTTTTTGGACCAAGCCCTTATTTTTATTTATTTATTTTTTTAGCCAATATATTTACTTGCCAATTTAGTTTTCCCATTTGTTTAACTTACCAATTGTTTTGTTTACCTTGCTTTACCAGTTACCATCTTCTTTTCTTTCTCTGTTCTCCATGAGTCCTCTTTTAAGGGACTTATACCTGAATTCTCCTTTAGTTTCTTTATTTCCATTTCTTCCTCAACCTTCTTTCACAAAAATTATAAGTAGAATATAAATTATTTTCCTTTAAATTTTCTTCACTTCTCCCAAATTTTTCTCCCCTACTTTCAATCTCTGGCCCTCTTCACTAGTCTAAATGCCTTCAAATCACCTTCAGAATTTCCTCTTTCTTCTTATCTAGAAACAAGTCCCTTTCCCACCCTTTCTACAGCCTTCACCCAAACAAGCCAAAAAATATAATGAGTAGAGAGTTTCCCCTCTGTGGAGGTCTCTAAGCAAAGATTGAATTCCCACTTGTCTAGCTAGCATGTTGTAGAGAGGATTTTTTTTTCATATTGGACTAAGTGACCTTCTGAGATCCCTTCCAACTCTGGAAGTTGTTTGCATGTTGTTTCTGGATGCCATGGTTTTGGTACTAAATATAATACCTTCTTCCTCCACCAGTCAGGTGAGTGTTATGTATATGGCCACTGGGGGCAATAGCAGTGATTGGCTCTGGAACCCTATCAGTTTAATCCCAATGGATGCCTTCCCCTCCTCTAACTGTCTTGTTTTCAGAACTCCAATACCCACTCTTTCCCCTCAGCTAAAGATGGAAGTCATTTTAGAAATGCCATAGGATCATAGAGTTGGGTGGGGGAAGTCTTAGAGGTCATATAATCAATCCCCATCATTTTAAAAGAGAAGGAAATTGATGAACAGTTTCTCCCAAAGTTACACAGGTAGTGTTGGAGCCTGGATTCAAAACCAGTTCTTCTGATTCCAAATCCAGTGCTCTTTCTGCTAAAATACATTATCTGCTGTGTCCCATTATATATTTGAGGAGGGAGGTGTTGGGTAGGATTTGGAGCCAGCTTGAACCTGCAAGAGCCAATTGTTAAATTTTCAGTGTGAGCATTTATACCTTACAGATATTCCCAGTGTTGCCTATAGTACACTAACTTTAGGTGAGTAACCAATCAGTCATTTCAGTTTGCATTATTACACTTGGCAAATGACTCAGCTCACTATTAATTGTATTTTGTTTTGGGGCAAATAAGAGAAAATAGTATTTTATAACTCAGGTTTTCCCCTACAAACCCAAAGCTCTTCCTAACTTCCCTATTTCTCTCAAAGGGCACCACCCTCCTTCCAACCACTCAAATTCTGAGCCTTAGAGCTATCCTCTACTCTTCATACTTCTTTGTCCTTACTTCCCTTCCCCATATTCAATCAGTTGCCTAGTTTTGTTAGTCCAACATCTGTAACGTCCCCCTCTTTCCACTCATATGGCCACTGCCCTGGTTTATGCCTTCATTTATCACTCGACTATTGTGATGGCCTCTTATTTGGTCTCTGTACCTCAAGTTTTCCCCCTTCGTAATCCATCCATAGCTGCCAAATTGATATGCCTAAGGCATAGCTTTTGAGGTTGCTTCTCTGCTTGAGAAATTCGTGTGCCTCCCTATGGTTTCTAGGACAGATAAACTTGTGTGCTTGTCATAGAAAGCCCTTCACAATTTGGCTAAGGCCTAACGTTTCTAGTTTTATTGAATATTATTCCTTTCTTGCATTCTAAATTCTAGCCCAAACTGGCTTCCTTTCTGTTTTCTACACAGGACATTCCATTTCCCATACTGTGCCTTTGGACAAGGCTAAACCTCATGTGTGGAATACAATTTCTCTTCACTATTACCTCTTTAGCTTCTTTTAAGGCTCCACTAAAGCCCCACTTCCTCCATGAGGTCCTTTCTTATTTCCACAGAGTTAGTGTCCCCACCGTGACTTTGTGTGTGTACATACACACACACACACACACACACACACACACACACACATATATAATATATGCATACATCTACATTTACAATATTTACTCTTCTATGTGTATTTTTGTCATTTTCCTTTTTCCCCAAAAATGTAAGATCTTGGAGGGTAGGGACAGTTTCATTTATGTATTTATATCTCCAGCACCTGCCTGGCCCATAGTAGGCATTTATAAGTGCTTGTGAAATGAATAAAGGGCACAATTTATATTATGTATAGGACTTGGGGAGGGCATGGTTCCAATTCTGAGACTCACCTGGCCTGTTTTTTAATAATGTATCTCTGTCTTCTTCCCTCAAGAAGAGTGGAGAGTAAATATCCATTAAAAGATGCTGAAGAAATGCATACACAATGATGGAAACCAGCTGATTCCTGGTGGGAAAAAAGGCCTCTAATTTAATTAAAAAGCACAGCAACAAAAAAGTCTTGAGACAAATTTTTCTTGTAGCTTCAGGACTAAATTCAGAGATAGTTCATTGCAATCAGTTGGGCACCTTTCAACTTCAAAGTACTTGATCTGTGTTGTTCAGGACCAATGTTATAGCCTTTTAATAGTCTGAGAAATTAATGCACAAAATTAGTAAGTCATTTCTTAGGGGCAACCCAGAAGGTTCATAGTGAAACCAAGAAAAGTACTCTTTTAAAAAAATGTATGGCCTTGGCCCTTTGTTGGATAGGAACTTTTGTTGTGTCCTAGGCCTTGGAACCCCAGTACCTAGAAGGGAATAGATAGAAGTGATTTCAATATCAAAGACCAAGTCAGCTAAGAAGATCAAACTAAGTAGAATTTAATTTAAGTTGACCAATCGTAATAGAAAGAACTTATAGGTGACAGAATGACTTCTAGGCAGTTTTGGGTGCCATATTTTAGGAAGGAACATGAAAGAGGGGAGGATGTAAAAGCATGGAAAAAATCTTAGAACTTATTATTACCAAAAAAATGAAAGGGAGACAAGACATAGTTATCAGCCCATTTGCCTTTTTTTTATCTACATACTTTTTTAATGAGAATAATCCATATATCTGTTGAGGGCATATGTGATGAAAGCATTAGAAAGCCATAAGCAGACTTTGCAAACTATATTCCACAGCAGACCATATCTTTACAATAATACAACTAATTGAAACATGTAGAGAATATAAGATCCTAATGTATTTATTGTTTGTTGACAGTAAAAAAAAAATTTATCCAGATGAGCAAAATGTTGTTTCAAAGACTGTACCAATAAGGTGTCTCCTAAGCATTGTGTCAAAATCATATAAGATGCCTTGAAAGATGTAACAATAAAGTTAGCTTTGTGGGAGCCTCAGATTTCCATTAAGATTCAAAGCATTAAAAAAGGAGAAGGGTGCTCTTTAAAGATGATTGCTCCAGGGACAGCTAGGTGGTGCAGTGGATAGAGCTCTGGCCTTGGAGTCAGAAGAACCTGAGTTCAAATCCAGCTACAGACACTTGACTTTTTTTTTTCAGCTAGGCAATGGGGTTAAGTGACTTGCCCAGGGTCACACAGCTAGTATGCGTTATGTGTCTGAGGTCGGATTTGAACTCAGGTGCTCCTGAATCCAGGGCCGGTGCTCTATCCACTGCGCCATCTAGCTGCCCCGACACTTGACATTTATCAGCTGTGTGACCCTGGGCAAGTCACTTAACCCCAATTGCCTCACCAAAAAAAAAAAAAAAAGCAAGGTGATTGCTTCTGTTATGGTGGAGGGTCCAAGTGATAGAGCAATTCCATATAGGTGGTGAGGTCTTCCTGATGCTCTTGTTTGCAAATGATATTATCCTGATTGCATCATTCCTGGAACATTGCAGAGCCTCCTAATCATTCAAAAGAGTTTGGCCTAATTGTTTGCACAGTAAAAACCCTAGCTGAAGAATGCTTCTTGTCCAGACTGTGACACAGAGTTAGATGGACAATCTATAGAGCTCATCCATCAGTACGTATATCTAGGACAGACAATGCAAATGGCTAATGAGCTGGGTCCAGAAGGAAGAAGAGGCAGAGAGCGAGCTGGATTGCTTTGGGGAAATAATGTGGTGCTTTTAATGATTCTAAGTTTCTTCTTGAAACCACGGCCCTTTTATATAATGCCAATTTTTTTTTCCTGATGATGCTGTATAGCTGTGAGTCATGGAATGCTACCACCCCTGAAGAGCAATAGGGAGGCATGTGGTGGGCGTAAGCTGGCTGTGACACATTACAAATGAGAAATTACACAGGAGAAGTGGTGTGAGGGATGTCATCAGAGAAAAATGTGCCTGTGAAAAAAAGATGAGTTCATCATAGGTAGTGAGGGACATTTGATGGACAACCTGTGTGCTCCACTGTTATCCCCACAATATTGAGAGAACGTTAGGAAGCCTCCATCAGGGTAAGTGCACCTTCTGTAGTGAATTTGTGAGCAGACTTAGATGAGAGTCATATAGTCTAGACAGACCTGGTGAATTGTAATTTGCGTCTTTTGATTTCCTCAACCCACATTGGGGAAATCATGGATTCTTTGGAGTTTTAATGTGTCAAAAAATTGAAGCTCATATAGAGGAGTGTAATTAGGATAGTGAGACTGGAAACCATGTCATGCAGTGACAGTTGGGAGCTCTCTGACCATCTTTTTCCCTCAGAAAGGACACAACCAGACTTCTCTTTTGGCCAGAAGGAAGGTCAAGTTGGCTATTTTCCAATATTCTCTTGGGCTTCTCCTCAAGTCTATTGTGCCTATCTCTGATCTTATCTAGATAATCTGTATAAGGATTGGTTGAAAGAACTGGGGATTTTTAGCCTTGAGAAAGGAAGACTAAGGGGCAACATGATAGTTGTCTTTGAATATTTGAAGGGTTGGTATAGAAGGATAAGGCTTGTTCCTTTTGGCTCAGTTGGTAAAACCAGGAACAAAAGGTAGAAGCAACATGGAGGCTGATTTTGATTCAACATAAAGAACACTTTCCTAACAATTAGTGCTGTCTAAAACCAGAATGTATTGCCTCAGGATATAGCAAGCTCCCCATCATTGGAGGGCTTTCGGCAAAGGCTGGTTAACCATTTGGGAATATTGTACAACACAGTCCTGCTTTAAGTGTGGGTGAAAGGATCATGGGATCATATGCTTAGAGCTGAAAGGAATCTTGGGTACCATTGAATCCAACTCCCCATTTTACAGATCATGAGATTGAGGCTGAAAGAGTTTAAGAGAGGTCTCATAGCTAGTAAATCTCTAAGGCTGCATTTGAATCCAGGTCTTCCTTAGTCCAAGCCTGGCACCTTATCCACTGTAACATCTAGGCATCTCTATATGGCTTCTGAGGTCCTGTGATGCTGCTTTCTCAGGATCCTGCCATGTCATCACATGTAGTGAGAGACAATTGATGGACAATCTGTGTGCTCCACTGTTATCCTCACAATACTGAGAGAATAAATGTTAGGAAGCCTCCATCAGGGTAAGCGACATCTTCTGTGTTCATTCAATAAACATTTGTTAAGCATGTATTATATTCAAGGCAAGGTCCCACGAACTGGGGACCATGCAAAGATAGATAAGATAAGGTATGGATCCTGCATATTCTGGTAGGGGTCCTTTATATCTCCCTAAGTAAAGGGAAGAGTGAACTGACTGCCTTGCCCCACCAACTGCTCCAGTCCCTAGTCAAATCCAAACACTGCAGATGGGAAAAGGCTTCATCTAAGTTCCCCTGTTTTTGAAAACCCTGCATCTTAATTAGTTTCCTACCACTTTGGTACATGCCCTACATTCTAATAGTCTCCAACCATTGTGTCTTTCCCCACCACTTGCTCTCTGATATTAGAAGTGATTTCTTTTCATAAGAAAACATCCTTCTCACCCCTCCAACACCCTCCCAGCTGAGGAGCAACTGAAAGAACCCTCATGTGCCAAGCATGTATCCCGAGATTGATGAGCTTGTCAAACTGCTTTGCCCTCGACCCTCCCCCCACTACTTCCCTGTGTTCTACTATGGATGATGACTAAAGCTGGGGGAAGGGGAACTGGAGGAAGGCAAAGGAGAGGACTAGCAAATCCTACAGCCAGGTGTTGGCAAATGGACAACGTGACCTTCTCCGGGCCTGCAGAGGAATCTGGCTATGTCCTTCTGTGGGAGAAGGACACTCAGGCGGTCCCTCCCTCAAACCCCTCATCATCCCCACCCCTCATCTGTCAGTGTTTATCTGTCTCTTGGAGTGGGACTTGCCTGAGCTTGGTACGGCTGGGAGGATGGATGCCTCCAAGTGCATCAAGGGGAAATGACCAGTCATTTATCTCTTTACTGCAATGTCAGAGTCTGCAGCCATCAATCTTGGCACACAGCTTCTCCAGCTTGAGTTGGTCTCATTATTCGGGGAGTGGGGGGAGAGACATACAGGAGAGTCCATCTCCCCCTTCTGCCTTCCATTATTTGTTCAGGGATGAACCTTCTGCTGTTGCCATAGCTTTAGTAAAGGAGATGAGAGGGTAGCAGGTATGGAGAGGGGATTTATAATGATAATAGCTACCATTTATGTAGCACTTTAAGGTTTACAAAGTGCTTTGCGAATATTATCTCATTTTGTCCTCACAACAGCCCTCAGAAATAGCTGCTATTATTATCTCCATTTTACAATTGAGGAAACTGAGGCAGACAGAAGTTTAGTGACTTGCCCAGGGTCAAACAGCTAAGAAGCATCTTAGGTCACATTTGAACTCACTTCTTGACTCCAAGTTAAGCATGCTATCCATTCGGCCACTTATTTCACGTAGTTTCCCAGAACCTCCTCGTTTTCTGCAAAGGGCGCAGGGAAGAACTAAGGATAGTGGGAAAGCCCACTAAAGGCTGGGTTGTATTGAGTATTCTGTGTATTGTCGAGTCTGTGTTTTCACATCTATTTTTAAATGAAAGCTACCTCTGTAGGAGCTTCAAGCTTGGTAAGTATGATTTAGCCAAGGCACATATTCATCGGGGTGGAGGGAGGTCGTATTACTATTCCTGTTTCAAAGGTGGAGAAACCAAACCAGAGAAAGAGGAAGCTTTTCTTTAGCAGTTGATCTCGAATTCAGATTCAATATTCCCAGCCTTTCGCTCAAGTCCCCCAGACTACACTCCCTTTTGTTTTGCTCTACTGTACCTCTGACGCTCTGCCTGGTTTCAACTCCAGGTAACAGGATGCCCCTCCCAGGATAAGCTCGCCACTGTGCTGCTTACTCAAGCCTTGATCGACACCTCTCCCTCAGCCTCCTCTTCCCTCTGATTGGAGGGCAGAGTAAACAAAGCCCTCCCAATGCCTTCGTTTTTTTAGAGGGCAGAAACTAGACTCTCAGATCACTCCACTCTGCAACTGCTGCCCTTGCTGGTTTCAATTCCATGCCACAAGATTCTTCATCCCTTCCCCTCTCCCTACACTGGGCACCCCCTAGTGTCCCGTTACCCTCCCCCTATCCTACCTCCTTTTATGTCTTGTTTCCCTCTTTAGACTGTAAGCTCCTTGGGGGCAGGGACTGTCTGGTTGTTTTTTTTAAAAATTAATTGTATGCTCAGTGTCTGGCATCTGGTAGGTCCCTGGTAAATATTTACTGGATCAGGTTGGATTGGATTTCAGTCCACCCGGCCAGTCTGCCTTTTGGTGATGTGACCTTGAGCTGCCCTCATCAAATGTCAGTGTGTTGGTACAGAAGTACTCTAAGATGAGACGCCTAAGTTTTTAATACTGTTCTAGCACTTGTATAAGCTGGCAATTCATTTAACCCCACCTCTAATCCATTTTTTTCTGTAAAAAGGGGGATAACATGTACCTTACCTACCTTAGTGACATGTAAGGATCGAGTGACGTGATGTGTGTGAAAGTACTTTGTCAATTATAAATTTCTATAGAAATATCATATACTGTTATTATTATATATGACATGTAGATTATATATTATTTGTATTGTACAATACAATATTATTATATTTATACTATATGTAATACAATATTGTATTTAGTATTATTATTATACTTCTCTTACTCTGCCCCATGATGTGGGGGGCAGTGGTTTCAGATCATAGGACTTTCTCTCTCTTAACTCACTATCCCCCATGCCTGGAAGGCTTCCTTCACCCCTGCCTCCTGGCTTCTTGCCAAGATTTAGTTCTAATCAGGATGCCTACTCCCCATACTGCTACTTTCTTCCCTCTGAGATTACCTTCAATTGATAGTGTACGTATCTTATATGTATTTAGTTACTTGCTTGCTATTCCCTCCATTAGAATGTGAGTTCTTTAAGAGCATGGACCATGGTTTATTTGGTTGGTTTTTTGGGGGATCTCTTTTTGTATCCTCAGCACTTAGCATAGTGCCTGGCACTTAGTAAGCGCTTGGCAGATACCAAGCTAGACTAGAAAGCAACTTCTGAACCCACTAGGAAGTCAAGGAACACTGGCAAGGAAAGAGGAAGCCTTTTTGTCTAAGGAATATTTCAAATGCTGAAGAACAGTATCTCAAAATCCAAGGCAAGGCCACTATGCTCCCCTCAACTGGAACTGGTTTTTAGTAGTAGCATGTCTAGCATTATCTATGTTCAAGGACTCAGTTCTGTTTGGTTTGTAGGAGGCAGGACCTAGTTTTTTGCTCCAGCTTCTTTCGGCATTTGAATGGACTTTGAAGTTTCATCCACTCACATATTGCTCCCTCCCTTTAATTTAAGTCATCTTTTTTTCTTCCATTTCTTGTTTTTCATTTCCTTCTTCCTCTAATTTTCCTCTCTTTCTGATCGCCTATGCTATGTTAATCTGTTTCCATCTTTTCTCTTGACACAAACCTATCTCTACATTCTCTTTGAGACTCAGAACAGCTTACTTTCCTTTTATTTTTTAAAAATAATTTTTATTGATCTTTTGAGTTTGTTTTAACATGGCAATCATTTCTGGAAATGTCCCTACATTTTCTCCTCTAAATTGAACCCTGTCGCATAACGAGGAAAAGCAGTTAAAATGTCCAACATTTGTGACCATATCTGAGAGTGTGGACAGCATTCTCCTTATATCTCTCTACTGAGAGGAGGTGGTTATGTTTCATTTTCTGTTCTCTGGGACCATTACTGGCTTTTCATTTTCTCAGAATTGGGCTTCCTTT
The DNA here is from genome assembly GCF_003287225.1 of Phascolarctos cinereus. Lineage (NCBI taxonomy): Eukaryota > Metazoa > Chordata > Mammalia > Diprotodontia > Phascolarctidae > Phascolarctos > Phascolarctos cinereus. Next base: position 230,344,467 of record NW_027555736.1, read on the forward strand.
TAGAGATCTTTTAATCTGCATCATTCCAAGTGTTGTGCATAGTGTCTTTTGGTAGTTTGTTTTGCTCTGCATTGGTTCATACAGATTTTCCATGTTTCTCAGAATCCCTTCTATTCATCATTCCATACGTCATTGCACTTATATACCACGACTTATTTTCAGCCATTCTCCAATCGATGTCCCCTTGTTCCTAGGCATCAGTCGTCCCTGTTCCTATTCTGCTTCTGAGGTACTATAGAGATGGCAGAACTTAATCCTGGTTCTTCCTGGGCATGGCTACTTCTCACCAGTGATCTATAGGCATGTACCAGAACTAGCAGTTCTGCTGCTGTAATTCTTCCATGACCTTTTTCAAAGCTTATGCTGGTGTTGCCTGAGGTAGATGGATCTGAGTCATGAAGCCTGCTGCATATTGATTGGCTGAGCTAGGGTGTTCTATACCCTGCCAAGCTGTGTCTTTTCATTATCCTCCTCTCCTTTCCCTTCGTTGAAACTTCCTACTCAGTTCTCCTTTGACATTTTCTAGCTCTTTCAGTCTAGGGGAGCCTATGTCCAGTCATGAATATTGGGAAAAATTTAGAAGCTTTTAGAAGACGAGTGCTTTCTTCTCAGGAGAGTTAATTCAGAAAGGAGGGAGGGACTTACTCCATGAGTTATTTTGTACATCCATCCTTTCTGTCTTCTGTAATCCTGTCTTTCACCCCCAGCCCTAGTCTAGTCTAGTTCCCATCTTAGTGTTTTTCATCCTTCAGGACCTGGGTCCTCATTGGCTAGTCCCCCCTCATTATACAAGGCTGCATTTTATTGGCCTAATAATTAGTCCAGTGGTTAGTTTGCTTTGACACTGTGGGTGTTTTCTTGTGGCTCAGGCCATTGGTGAAATGAACTGAGTGGTCTCATATTAACCTCCAGGGGCATATTTGTATAACAGACCTTTGGGTGATGAAGCATATCCCTGAACATCCATTTCAGAGTTAGAGAAGGGGGGTAGGGTGGGGAATGGATGCATATCCAGTATCTTGTTACAAAGGAAAGCAATGAAAAGTACTGAGAAAGCACCTCCCCTCATGTAGATTGGCAAAATAAAGAAGAAGGTGGCAGGTTTTTTCTTGGGAGAGGGCAGAGAGATAGGATCACATTCAGAAATGTGAGTTGTACTGCCTTAGAGAAAAGTGCCCTCACTGTGTGTTCCATCACTATTCAGCTTTAAGAATAACAAAAAGAGAGGCAGGGGCTAGGAAGATGGCGCCTGGGAGAGCAGTCAACTGACCAGTTCTATTCCTGGCTCAGCCATTGTCTTATGACATAACCTTTCTGGGCCCCAGTTTCCCCTTCTGTGAAGTGAGAGATAACAAAACCAGCTCCCTTTTTTTTTTCTCACAGGGAATCTGATATGGGAGAATGAGATAATGACCTCTAAGTTCCTTTTGCTCCTTAGTGAAAGGTGATGTGTAAATCCAAGGAAGTACTTGGAAATGAGCACCTCAGAATTACAACCGGAAAGAGACATATTGCCTTTTTTTGTTTGTGTTTAAGAAAAGCTAAGGGGGATAGAGGAGAGAAGGGACCTCTTACCCTCCCCCCTTCTCTCTATATAATGTGCATATATATGTATGTACACACACACACACACACACACACACACATACACACCCCAATCATTTAAGCAATACGATTTTCTTCATTGTTTGAAGCATTCCCTCTCCACCCCCTCCTCCTTTACACTGTAACTCTATCTCTGTGCCCCTGAGTCACAGAGAGAGCACATGATGGATGGACGGATGGATGTGCCTTGTCTGGGTGTTTCACCACAATTTCCCTTGGGGCAGTCTGTCTGTTGGCAGAGCACAGGATCCCGAAAGATGGTATCTCTTGGAAACTCGACAGCTAACAGACAGCTCTTCTCTCTGTATATTTCCCCAAAGAAGAGCTGTCTTAATCTGTTTCTTATATGGCATATTTTATTATAATCCTTATATGACTTTTGGGTTCCCAGGCCTGCACCCTGAGCTGTGGAAAAGAAAGAACGTAAGCAGAAGGGCTAGGGCTTCCCATGCGTGTGACATCTGCGATGTTTGCATTTTTAAGTGACGTGGGATTTAATTACTCAAGGAGCTCCCGTGTTGCACTTTGAGACTGATCTGGCCACATCCTGTTAATGAGCTTAGTGGTTCCAGTCATCCAGTGGTAGCTCTTCTTTCTGTGAATTAGGTGGCATGCTCAGGTTGCTTTTGCAGTGCTCTTGGTTACAGGCTGCACTATATGGCCATATCATATATCATCATACATATCACATATACCATCAGTCACCAATTTCCTATATACCTATATGCATGTATGCTTATATATACATATATGTTGTATATTGCCCATCACCTCTACGTATGTATGTGTGTGTAAACTCACACATATATAGCACTAATCACCATTCTCCTATGTGTATATATCACAATTACCAATCTTCTATGTGTATACATGTAGGCATGCTTGTATGTGTATGCATACATACATGTATATACAACCAATCACCAATCTCCTGTATGAATATATGTATGCAAACACATACACAGATTACATAGCACCAATCTCCTATATGTATAGATGAATATACATGTACTTGTATATATGTGTGCATGTATGTGTATATGTGCATGTACATAAATCTATAGATTCTTGACTGTTATATCTGCTGCTGCATTTAAGAGATGGGGTATTTTAAAATTTGTTTTAAAGAGACAAAACTCTGTGGCTTCACTCATATTTGTATAAGACAGTTTATAATTTTTTAATTTTGAAAACTGATTGCTTTGTTTTGCGTAGTAGCTGTCTCTGGTATGGTGGATTGTGCTGGAAGGTACCCAACAAATATCTCTGTTCTCAATTAGAAATGGAAGCAGGGCTGTGTACCAGGGACAGTGGCTACTGCTTTTTCTCTGAAGGGGAAAGGCTTATTATATTAATAAATAATAAACAATAATAAAATATATAAATATATTTAAATATAATAAATAAGTAAGTAGTGGTATGTATTCATGTAAGCTGTATGCAGATCTGTATATGTATGTCATATAACATGTGTATGTAATATAGAATACATGTATATATGTATGTATATGTAATCTAAATGTATAGCTTAAATGTGTATGTGTGTACTTGTATTTGTCTGTATAGCTACATAAACAACATTCCTTCTTTCCTTCCTTCCTTCCTTTCTTTTTTCTTTCTTTTTTTTTCCTTTCTTTCATCTATCCATCCATGAGCAGCTAGGTGGTGCAGTGGATTAAGTGCCAGATCTAGAGTCAGGAAGACTCATGATCCTGAGTTCAAATCTGGCCTCAGACTCTTACTAGCTTTGTGACCCTGGGCAAGTCACTTAACCTGTTTGCTTCAGTTTCCTCATCTGTAAAATGACCTGAAGAAGGAAATGGCAATCCACTCCAGGATCTTTGCCAAGAAAACTCCAAATGTGGTCATGAAATGTTGAACATGACTGAAATGACTGAACAACAAGCCCATCTATACACACATACATGTAATATACATAAGGACTGGACTTGTGATTTCATTAGGAAAGGATATTCCCAGGTGAGGAAATTCTCTTTACTAGCTCAGGTTGGCACCTTCTTCATAACTTATGGTCTTAGTTAATTGAGGCACTGAAAGGCCTCTTGATCTTATGCTGTCTGTATTCATTAGAGGAAAGACCCAAGTCCAGGTCTTTCTGGCTTTCAGATCACTTCTGGATCCATTTTGATGCACTGCCTCTCATACCTATTTATTTATCATATATACTATTTTAAATGTACATGTATTAGTAGGGTAATCTTGAAATAACATATGTGTATGTGCACACATGTATGTTCACTATGGATGCTTTCAGGAACAACTTAAAACAAAAAGATCTAAGCTTCCAATGGAGTCTCCAAATGTCACAGAATCACAGAAATATCAAAACTGGAAGGGGCCTTGTCATCCAACCCCCTTTCCCTATCAGTTGATGACCATTATGTGGAGGTATCATTTGGTGATGTTACACATATTTAAGGAGTTTTGGGTAAACACTGACTTGGGAGTGAACACATGCCCCAGGGGTAGGGGATTGATAGGCAAGATAGAGGACTCATTATTTTGAACCTTGGAGCTGTTGTTGTTTGTCCTTCATTCTTGAAGAGGACCAATGACATCATGAGGGTGATGACGTCTTGACGTCTTGACTTGCTCATGGATTGAGTTTAAGCAAGGCAGAGCTGCACAAAGTTGTCAGGTTTCCTCTTTACTTCAGAGCCATCAAAGTCCAGTGGTAAGACTAAAGTCAAGATGACTGGTGATGGCTTAGAAGTAGGGCTCAGTGACTATACCCCTGGCTCAGCTCTGAAAATGGGGAGGAACCAAAATGGCTACAAAGTCTTTTAAAGAGAAAAGGAACCAAGAATGGGTTGAAAAATGAGATCAGGAGAAGTTTACCTCATCAGCTCCCATGGGTTTAACACTCTTCTCTCTATGGCAATGATTGCCACATCTACATATTTAGTTTCAGTTTTTCACCTGACCTTCAGTCTCAGATCACCAATTGCCTAGTGGACATTTAAACTGGTTGTTCCAAAGACAGCTTAAACTTAACATGTCCAAACTCTTCTTCTTTTCCAATAAACCCTCCTCTTTTCAAAACCCTCCCATTTCTGTCAAAGGCTCCACCATATTTCCAGTTTTGTAACCTCAGTATTTGCCTCAGTTTCCTCATTTGTAAGATGAGCTGGAGAAAGAGATGGCAAAAACACTCCAGTATCTTTCCCAAGAAAACCCTAAATGGAGTCACAAAGACTTGGGCCCCACTGAAACGAGTCAACAAAAACAAAAAGAGAATTACCTTGACTCCATACTCTCCTTTACCCATGTGTCTAATAAAGTTGCCAAATCTTGTGTTTCTATCTTTATAACATCTCATGCATCAGACATCCTCCCCCCCCCCAGCTTTAGTTCAGGCCCTCATCACCAGTCTCCTAGATTATTGCAACAGCTTCCTAATTGATCTCTCTGCTCAAGTCTCTCCCCACTCCAGTTCATCTTACCCATTGCTGCCAAAGTAATTTTCCCTAAACACAGACAGGAACACGTGGCTCTGCTGTTCAACCAACTCTAGCAGCTTCCTTTTGCCTCTAGCATAAACTAAATCTCCTCTGCTTAGCTTTTAAAGCCCAATAAAATTTGGCTCCAGCCTATCTCTCCAGCCTCATTAGACATCACTCCCTCCCTCCTACACTTTGTGATCATGCCAAACTGGCCTCTCTATTCCTCCTACAGAATACTCCATCTCCTTTCTTTGTGTCTTTGCTGTTGACCATTCCCTTCATCTGGAATTCACCTCCTTACTGCCTCTTCGAAGAGTGTCTCTCTTCCTTTAAGATGCAGCTCAAATACCACCTTCAACATGACACCTTTTCCAATTCTCCCGATTACTAGCTCTCTCCCTCCCAACCTACCCTGTGTTGAACTATTTTTTTATGTATAAATAGAGTGCTGGGCCTGGAGTCAGGAAGATCTGAGTTAAAATTTGGCCTCTGATATGTACTAGCTGTGTGACCCTGGGCAAGTTACTTACCCCATGTTTGCCTCAGTTTCCTCAATTGTAAAATGGGGATAATAGTAGCATCTACCTCCCAGGGGTGTTGTGAGCATCAAATGAGATAATATTTGTAAAATGCTTAGCACAGTTATTAAGCACATCACAGGTACTTAGTAAATATTATTTCCTTCCTTCCCTTTCACTTTGTATTCATCCTTAGTACACATACACACACACAGACACAGACACATATTTATAAGTACTTGTTTCTCCCATCAAAACTCTTCATGAGTAGAGATTGTTTAATTCTTTGAACTTGTATCCTTAATGCCTAGCACAGTGCCTGCCACAGAAGAGACTTAATTCTAGATATATTATAATACTTTGTATGATATAAAATATATTTAAAAATGCAAACATTTTATATAAGGAACATTTTATATACGTGTATATAAATATATTCTTAATACTCCACAATTTGACAGGTGAGGCAGCTGAGGATCAGAGAGGGTAATGAGCCCAGATTAGAATCCAGGATTTCTGCCTCCTAGTCCAGTGCTCCATCTACTCCACCATCCACCTGGTGTGGTGGATTTGTGTTAAATTGAAAATGTGTAAGCTTCAAGCATTAGTTAATCCTTTCATTCACATGAGGACATAAAAAAGAGACACATAAAAAGACTTAGAGCTTAGCTTCACCTTACGAGTCTTTAACCAGGACTTAGATCCTGCAAGATCTCAGACCTGTTTTTCCCTTCTTGGCTCTAATACCTTTTTGTTCCCCTCAGCCTTGGTATTTACTTTTGTCAGGAGCTCTCCCTCTACTGACCTCCCTGGCTTCCTTTAACTCCTAACTAAAATCCCATCTTTTATAGGAAGCCTACCCCAATCCCTCTTAACTCTAGCACCTTCCCTCTTCTTCCTCCTGTGGGCAGAAATTAGAGGGCGATCAGTTGCTTTTATTTTTTTTATTATTATTTTTTTTTTGGTGAGGCAATTGAGGTTAAGTGACTTGCCCAGGGTCACACAGCTAGTTAAGTGTCAAGTGTCTGAGGCCAGATTTGAACTCAGGTCCTCCTGACTCCAAGGCTGGAGCTCTATCCTCTGCGCCACCTAGCTGCCCCAGGGATCAGTTGCTTTTAATTCTGACCTCTAATGCTGTTTATCAGCAATGTTGGAAACCCATGGGGTTTTGTAGGTCACCTAGAATAATGCCCTTTGGATGCTGTATAAATCTCATTAGATGTTGTTATAACCATGATTATTGATATTTCTTTTGTGCTTTGATCAGCTGGGCTACAATGGCATGGGTTCATTTTGCTTTTTTGTGTTTTCATCCTTTTGTACCTCCTGTTTCTTAAATTCATGCCCCATTGTGGTCACAATGTTTAGTTACTAGTCTACTGGGTTGACTTGAGATAAGCAAGATGTAAGAGGTTCAGGCTTGGGGTGTGGTGGTCTTAGTAGGCTGACAACCATGGAGGGCTCTGCAATGTGACATTGCCATCACCAAAATTATATCATGCTGGCAAGTATAAATAAAAATATGGTCAACATCAACCGTGACCTCAACTTCCCTTTATTCTTGTCATTAATGTGACCTTAGGTTACCATGTTTAATTTGGGACCTTAAAACAGAGACATGGAGAATCTGGAGAAAGTCTAAAGCAGGGGTTCCAACCTTTTTTCAGTCCCCATAGCTAATAGATCTAAGGAAACCTTTGTGTACCCTCTATTCAAAATGAAAGAAAATAAATCCTAGAGTTTGCTATTCATATGCACATAAGAAATAAATTACTTAATTTCAAATATAGTTATTTACAAATGGTCATATTATTTAACAATCTTCTTATATCCTTTGGGGGCATATGTGTACCCTAGGTCAGGAATCCCTGGATAGTACAGAAAGGATGTGGTGCAGTAAAAGGAATCAGAATCATGGTTCAAAACTTGGCTCTGCTATTTATTATCAGTGTGAGACTTTGGGCAAGTCATTTTTTCTTTGCTAGGCCCTCATTTTCCTTATCTTTCAAATAAGGGGTGGAATGGAGCTAAATGACATCTAAGATTCCTTCTGGCTCTAAATCTTTGATTCTGGCTATGTTTGGTCTCTTACTATTCCCATCTGAGGGGTAGCTAGGTGGCACAGTGGATAGAATGCCAAGTCTGGACTCAGGAAGACTCATCTTCCTCAGTTCAAATCCAGCCTTAGACAGGTAATAGCTGTGTGATGTTGGGCAAGTCACTTAACCCTGTTTTCCTCAATTTCCTCATCTGTAAAATGAGCTAGAGAAGGAAATGGCAAACCATTCCAGTTTCTCAGCCAAGAAGACCCGAATGGGGTCATGAAAAGCCATGTTCAACTCAAATGAATGAATAACAAAATTCCCACCCAGCTCTGCTTGGAGAAAACTACTGCTACCCTAGAGACTTTCCCCTCTTTTCCTTTTTAAGTTAAGGTTCCTTTAACACTCCGCAGGTATCACCAAAGTCCAACATCTATTTCTGGTTTTTCTTGCTTTTCAGAAGTGGACCTGCCCCTGAAGAAAGATGGGTTCACATCAGAAAGCACCACACTGGAAGCCTTGTTACGAGGTGAAGGGATTGAGAAGAAAGTGGATGCCAAAGAAGAAGAGAGCGTCCAGGAAATACAGGTACAGACTTGGGGGGGGGGCGTGCTTGCTGGAGGGTTTCCTTGATTTCTCCCCTGCCTGTCCTGAAGTCAGGACGTCTGACCTATGGGGTCACTGTTGCTCTCTAATACCCTATTCTGACAGGTGGAATTCACAGGGATGGTAGATTTAGAGATGAAGGAGACACTGTACCTTTTGGCTTCTGGCATTCTCTCTGGCTATCCCCCATGCCTGGAAGGCTGTCCCTCTACTGACCTCCCTGGCTTCCTTTAAGTCCTGACTTAAATCCCATCTTTTATAGGAAGCCTACCCCAATCCCTCTTAACTCTAGTACTTTCCTGCTGTTAATTATTTCCGGTTTATCCTATATAGAGCTTGTTTGTATGTATTTGTTTGCTTGTTGTCTTCTCTATTGGAATGTAACCTCCTTGAAGGTGGGAATTGTCTTTTGCCTCTTTTTCACTTAGCACAGTGCCTGGTACGAGGTGGGCACTTAATAAATGTTTAACTGGTTGATTGTTGTCTCCCCCATTAGATTGTAAGCTCCTTGAGGGCAGAAACTGTTTTTTCCTTTTTTTCCCCTCTATTCTCAGTGCTCAGCAGAGTGTCTGGTATGTAGCTGACACTTAATAAGTGTTTATTGATTGATTAGGATGGAAGAATCCTTAGAGATCATCCAGTTCAACCTCATTCATTTTACAGATGAGCAAACTGAGGTCAAGAGAGTCCAGGGTTATATAGATAGGGAGCAGGAGAATCAGGATTGAAAGATAGATTGAGGCCAAATCTAGTGCTTTTTCCAGTGGATTGGGCTGTCTCTCATTCATGGGAAGGCATAAAATTCAGCAGATTTGATGCTTAATGAGATTTTTCTTTTCCCAGTATTAAACTGGGGTTGGTTTGAATACACTAAAATTGGTCTAGCATCTAAAACATCATTTCCCACAAATATATGCACAGTTCACTATAATAATGAGTTCGTATTTGTATAACACTTTACAAATGACCACAGAGGGAGGGTGAGATACAGTGCTGTCTTCCTAAAAGTTGTGTCTACCTTAATGCTGCAGCCCAAGGTCCCTTTAGCTTTCTTGGATGCCACATCAAGGTGCTGACTTATATTGAACTTGCAGTCCACTAAAACCCCCAGATCTTTTCCAGAACAACTGTTGCCTAGCCATGTTGTACTTGTGAAACTGATTTTTATTCCCACTTATAACACTTAATATTTATTCCTGTTGAATTCCATCTAATTAAGATCCATCCCAGTGGTTTAGCTTGTCAAGTTTTTTTTTGGAGTATTGGATCTTGACAGTATTAGCTTTCTATCCCTGCTTTGTATCATCTGTAAATTTGATGAGTATGCCACCTATACCTCTGTCCAAGTCATTGATAAAAATGCTAAACAGCTCAAGGCAAAACACGAATCCCTGGGATCTTCCATTGGTGACCTCCAGTCCTATTGGCACTGAGCCATTTCCTCTTTAGAACCTTTCTAGCCAACTAGTTCTGACTCCATTTAGTTGTATTATCATTTAATCTACATTTTCCTTCTTTTCCACAAGAATAGTAAGAGTCACTTTATTTTTCAAATATTTATTTATTTATTTAGGTGAGGCATTCAGGGTTAATTGACTTGCACAAGGTCGCACAGCTAGTTAAGTGTCAAATGTCTGAGGCCAGATTTGAACTCAGGTCCTCCTGACTCCAAGGCCAGAGCTCTATCCACTGCGCCACCTAGCTGCCCCCATGAGTTACTTTATTAAAAGCTAAAATGTAGGCAAACTATCTCCACAACATTCTTCTCTTTTATTAGTTTAGTAATCCTGTCAAAAAAAGGAAATGAGGTTAATCTGGCATGACCTGTCTTTGGTTTTTTTTTTTTGCTAGGCAATGGGGTTAAGTGACTTGCCCAGGGTCACACAGCGAGTAAGTGTTATGTGTCTGAGGCCGCATTTGAACTCAGGTCCTCCTGAATCCAGGGCCGGTGCTCTATCCACTACGCCACCTAGCTGCCCCCTGTGAGCTGTCCTTGAATAAGGCAGGCTGGTTCTTTGTAATTCCTTTCTTCCCTTTCTAGATGTTCACCACCTGTTTATTTAATGATCTGTTCTATAATTTTCTTGAGAAATGAAGTTAGGCTCCATGACAAAACAGGAAAATGATAAATGTTGGAGAGGATGTGGGAAAATTGGAACACTAATACATTGTTGGTGGAGTTGTGAAATGATCTAACCATTTTGGAGAACAATTTGGAACTATGCCCAAAGGGCTACAAAAATGTGCATACGCAATAGCACTTCTAGGGCTATATCCCAAAGAGATCAAACAAATGGGAAAAGGACCCACATGTACAAAAATATTCATAGCAGCTCTTTTTGTGTTGACAAAGAATTGGAAATTGAGAGGATGCCCATCAATTGGGGAATGGCTGAGCAAGTTGTGGTATATGAATGTAATGGAATACTCTTGTGCTATAAGAAATGATGAACAGGCTGACTTCAGAAAAACCTGGAAAGACCTATATGGTCTGATGCTGAGTGAAGTGAGCAGAACCAAGAGGACTTTGTACACAATAACAGCCATGTTATGCAATGACTAATATTGTTAAACTGAACCCTTCTCAGCATTACAAGGATCTAAGACATCTCCAGAGGCCTTGGGATGGAAAATGCTATCCACATCCAAAGAAAGAACTATGGAAGTCGAATCACTCTCATTTATTTTTACCTTCTGTTGAGTTTTGTTTCATCTTTCTGATGGTTCCTCCTATTGGTTTTAATTTTTACTTACAACTTCACTAATGTGAAAATATGTTTAATAGGAATGTAAATATAAAACCTATATCAGATTGTGTGCCATCTTGGGGAGGGTGGTAGGGAATAAGGGGGAGAAAAACTTTCAACTCAAAAGCATATGGAAGTGATTGTTGATAAATCAATAAATTAATAAAATTGGAAAAAAAAGAAATGAAGTTAGGCTCACTGGCTTATGATTTGCAGACTCTTCTCTTCCCTTTTTGGAAAGAATTAGGACATTCCCAATATTCTTCAATATTATGGTAACTCCCCTGTTTACCATGGCTTAGTAAATCACATCTGCCAGGGTTGAGTTGTTTTTTTCTTTGGGGGGGGGTTACTTGAGAGTACAATTCTTCTAAGACAAATGACTTGAATTCATCATAGGCAACTTGATGTCCTTTTACGATTGCTTTACTTATCTTGTTTTTCAACTCCCTGTGAGTCATTTTTGTTCTGTCATTTCTGGGACTAAGGTCGTTGTCCTTGACAGGGAAAACAGAAGCAAAATAAGATTTGAGCAGCTTTACTTTCTCTTTATTGTCAGTTATCATTATTCACCCACCCCAAGCAAAGCTCCTATCCCTTGTTTAATTTTCCTTTTTCTCCCACTATAGCTAAAAAAAACAACAACCCCCTTTTTGTTGTCCTAGACTTCGCCCTCCAGCTGTATTTCATTGTGAATTTTGGCACTTCTCCCACTATTTCTACAGGATGGTGCCACAATCTTAAAATTCACCCTCTGTCACCCAGCTTTGCTTCTGCCTTCTGCACACTTCATCCTTTTTCTTCCTTTTGCATGTATACTTTTGTTTGAATTAGTCTTAAGTCAGTGTACAGTTAAAGCTTCTCACCTCCTCCAAGCACTGATATCAATCTTTTTGAATTCCTAGGGAGATTTTCATTCACATTTCTATTGGGGGGAAAGGAAGGGGGCCATTATGACTCTGACAATGAGAAAAAAAGGAACAAGCAGTAAGATGAAGGTACAAAACTGGTTTTTGCAGGATTACATAATTTATAAGTAATTAATACTACTACCTCCCCCTCCTCACCTTGTCTGGATTTAACAACAATAACTAGAATTTTTATTGTGCTTTAAAGTTTACAAAACACTTTATATATGTTATCTAATTTGAGCCTCACAACAACACAGTTAGGTACTGTTATTACACCCATTTTATAGATAAAGAAACTGAGGGAAACAGAGGTTAAGTGCCTTACCCAGGCTTACACAACTAAGTAAGTTGTCTGAGGCAGGATTTGAATTCAAGTCTTGGTGATTTCAAGTCAAACACTCTATCCACTGTGCAATACAGCTGACTCTGTTTGTAAAGCAGGGCAGCTTTCTTCTTATAGTAATACATTATGGAATATTTATAATTATATATATATGATATATATATGTATATATATGTATATGTGTGTGTGTGTGTGTGTGTGTGTGTGTGTGTGTGTGTGTGTGTGTCCTGAAGACACTCTGTTAGACTTTGGGGATATTTGCCTCCAACATACTGGGAATATTCTTCACCTTCTTGATTCCAGCTTTTAATCCTGGAGTCAAATAAAGCCATGCCAATCTCATATCTTTTGGTGGGAAGCAATTATCATGTCATACCCTTTGACAAAAAAACCCAATAAAATGCAGCTGTCCATTTAGAAGCATTTGTGGCAGACATTGGATGACTCAGATTTATCATACACCTACTCACTGATTCACATTTGCTAAAAGGTATACAGGGAGGCCAGGATAGAACCTCTAATCCAGGCAGACAAGCTGAGGCAGGCAATGATCTGGAGGTTAGAGATTTCGTATCCTTTTGCCTACTTTAAGCAAAGTCTGGGTTATGTGGTATTACCACTAGACAATACTGCATTGGCATTTTTAATGTGCCAGGTACTGTGCTAAAATGCTTAACAAATATTATCTCATTTGATCCTTACAATAACCCTTTGAGGTAGGTGCTATTATTATCCCCATTGTATAGCTGAAGAGCCTGAGGAAGACAGAGGTTAAGTGACTTGCACAGGGTCATACAGCTAGCAAGTGTTGAGGCTGGATTTGAACTCAGGTGTTCCTGAGTTCAGGTCCAGTGTTCTATCCACTGTACCTCCTAGCTGCTTCTAGAAAGCATGGTTCCAGATCTTTTCCATGTTATTCTAGTGGTGACAGTACCATGTTCAATGGCATATTTCAGGGGCAGAATACCTTTCTTGCTCATCCCCTACATTAAGTGTCTTGTTGCCCATACCCTGTACTTCTTGTACATCTTGATGTCTAGGGCATTTAGCAACAGAGGGGAAGACAGCCTGAGGGTAATCTTTTCTTGAAAAGTCAGCTTTGCATATGTTCGAGCCCTTGTCAACAACAAAGGAAGCCAAGAGTATCATCCATAGTTAGCCATGAAGTGACAATATTAAACTCTTAAGAAAGAAAGGAGGTGGTGGTACATTAGGAATAAGGGTGGAGGTGGGGGAGAATGAAGTCTAGTGAATGTTGGATGGAGGAACTCACAGTTACTTACATATTTCTTTTTAAAATTTAAGGTGATTGGTAAATTCCCAGTGCATGCATATTGGTCTTTTCAGACATCCCATTTTTTAATTCCTCTCTGGAATTGAGTTTCCATCCCTTTTAGGATAGGAATTTTAATTTGTAAAATTTTAATCCATGGCATCCTACCTATCTTTTCTCTCAATTCTTTGGAATCTGTCTTCCAGAAATCTAGATAGCATGTCAGATTTTGGTCAGATTTGCCCATTTTCTCTCTCATAAACTCTGGGAAGGAGTAGTTACTCCCCTCCAACCCCAACTAAGGACCCGTCATTTCCACCTATCACCAGTTCATTTTTGTTAGTGATGCTTAGAATTTCTTCTTGTTTCCTACTCCTTGTGAAAGATAAAATTATCTTTAAGGCAGGTCAGAAAAATGTATAAGCTGCTGTGCTTTTGGCAAGAGCTCCATTAGGTGTCTGGATAATTGAAGTCCCCACCAGTATTATGCCATGCTTCTGTGCCAGGCTTGTATTCTATTTTCCCCAATCCTTGTCTATTTATACTTTCTTCTCAGGCCATCTGTAGTGTGCCCTAATGATAAAATCACTTTTTTTTACACCCCCATTGACTTTGACTCATGTATTCTCCATCATGCTTTTCCACTTTAGTAGATGGATTTCATTAGATTAAGCATACATCGATAAATAGTGCTTCCCCACTCCTTTTTTTGAGTTAACCTATTAGATTTTGAATAAGATATACTCATCCATAGCCATAATCCAGTCATAGGTTTCATCCCATGAAGTATCAGTGGATTCCATGAGGTCAAATTTTCTACTTAGCAGTTCTTTTACTTGTTGCTAAACTTTGGCGTGTGCAGACCATGGGTTTTGCTTTCTCCTATGAATTTCTGGGCATCTTTACTGCTATTCTTTTTCCTTCAGTGTAGCTATTCTATATGGTATGTGGATCGATAGATATACATAGGCATTCTTCTCCCTCTCCCATTATTTATTTATTTTAGTTTAAAGTTCTTTTGATTAGATTTGTAGGACACTTGACAAATACATTCTTACCAGTCTTTGTTGGATGTACTCCATCTCTGGCCAGAAATCTGTTATCTGTACATTTTAAGCTGTGGTCCAAAAGTCTGAATCCCTTTCTGAGACAACACTTTCTTAGTCAGCTTAGTCAAATTCATTTTTCTATTTTTTGTTCCTTGCCTTCAATGGACAAGAATGAGGGAAACATAACATGTGCCCCTGTGATCTTCAGTTTTTTGCCTGACTTAATAATTATTGGTATTACTTACTTCTGTTAGTATCACTTGTGCCCATTGTGAGCATCATAAGTGGAGCAGTCATCCTTTTTGATAGTTTTGGTAGCATCTCTGTCTTGGATACATGCCCTAAGAAGGCAACAGACCTCTCTGCTGTTATCAGGTAAAAAAAATAACTCAGTACCTCTGACTAGGTAATCATCAACCACCACTACTCATCCTTCTCCTGATCTATACTGGCTGATCTCTTTCCTCATGGCTTCTATGTCTTTGCTGCATTGTTCTTTGAAGGGGAAGCAACT
This sequence comes from Phascolarctos cinereus, assembly GCF_003287225.1. NCBI lineage: Eukaryota > Metazoa > Chordata > Mammalia > Diprotodontia > Phascolarctidae > Phascolarctos > Phascolarctos cinereus. The sequence continues at coordinate 230,359,539 of NW_027555736.1, forward strand.
TCTTTCCCAGCACCCTCCTCTTCAGAAAGAGCCTCAAATCTGCTTTTAGGCTCAAATTTTACAGCTCTTCTTTTCCTCCCATTTTCCTTCTGTGTAACACCCTTCTGCTCTCCAGCATCCTGACAAGGCTCATTCTCCTGTCTACCTCAGATGCCCCTTTCCCCGGCATTGAAGCCTCATTTGTTTCTTTTAGGAACTTTTGTGTTGTCCCTAACAAATTGAAGTGTGGATAGGTGTTTTCCAAGTTGATTAACCTTCTCTAGAGGGACACTGACTTACACTTAGAACATTGCTAAAAGTCATTCACCTATAGCAGAAATACAAACATAGCATACTTGATACAAGTCACTGCATAATTTCTCTTACTCTTTATCCTGGTTGAGATTTTTAGCCCTTTTAAAAACTTTTTGTGTGTGTTCACACCTCAGTCCTAAGTAGTTAGTTTAAGCTTTTATAGCCAATGTATATTATCTCTTTTTTTATTACTTAATTTATTTTTGGTTTTCAACAATCACTTCTGTAAGCTTTTGAGTTTTAAATTTTTGTCTCCCTCCCTCCCCATCTCTCTCCCCAAGATGGTGCGTAATCTGATATTGGCTCTATATATACATTCCTATTAAATATATTTTCACATTAGTCGTGTTGTAAGGAAGAATTAGAAGCAATAGGAGGAACCGCAAGAAAGAGGAAGCAAAACAGAAGAAAAAAATAGCAAATAGTATGCTTCAATCTGCATTCAAACTCCATAATTCTTTCTCTGGATATGGATAGCATTTTCCATCATGAGACTTTTGGAGATATCTTAGATCCTTGCATTGCTGGGAAGAGCTAAGTCCATCAAAGTTAGTCATCACACAATGTGGCTGTTACTGTGTACTACATTCTCCTGGTTCTGCTCACTTCACTCAGCATCAGTCCATACAAGTCTTTCCAGGTTTTTCTGAAGTCCTCCTGCTCATCATTTCTTATAGCACAATAGTATTCCATTACATTAATATGCCACAACTTGTTCAGCCATTCCACAATTGATGGGCGTCCCCTCAATTTCCAATTCTTTGCCATCACATATTTTTGTTCATGTGGGTCCTTCCCATTTTTATGATCTCTTTGGGTATATTATCTGTTAATAATTTAACAACCCTACTCATTTATTTTCTATAATCTCAATCATAATACTACAGCCACATCCCTCCTGAAAAAGAAACAATTTTTTTTTTATAGGCTGGGATAGTTGTCCTTTAAGGAGGAAAGGAAATTGCCCTGGGGATTTGAATGGTTTTTAGGACTACCAATGTTAAATGCCCAGCCTATAGGGAGCTGTTGTTCCTGAAATTTGGCAGAGTTCCCACTGCTTCTTCGAACATTTTTCTGACCCAGTGTTACTGCCTTGGTGAATGTGGAGGCCAAGGGGAATATCATTTGTTTTTAGTAACCATATCCTTTTCATCCTTTATTATAAGCAAAGTCATTGCTATTGTATTTTATGGGCCACAAGTGTGTCAATCATTCCAATCCTGTGCCTGATTTACTGGACTGACTTGAGTCAGGCCTAATCCAGAATATTTGGCATTATTTTCCAGGTTTTGATTGCAATGACTTGGTGGTTAATTTTATGGCTTAATTAGGGGAAGAGTAATTGGATTTACTGAATAGACAGAGGTATAGGGCTGGTATGGCATACATGTAGAACCCTCTCAAAGGGATAAGGAGGGGGCTCCTAGTGATGCTGTAGGATTAGTCAGATGTCAAGGAAGTTGACAAGGAGAGTAATAATATTTCATAAATGAGTATCTCTTGATTTTTACTAATGGTTTTAGAAAAGCTAGATGACCAGTATGAAGAAAATGAAAATAAATTGGTTTTGTGCATCCAGCAATTGGAGACAGATGTGAGTGCAGTTTTGGTTTTTTATTTGTCATGTTCTCCTGGGAGACCTATGATCCTCAAGCTATCTCTGTACATCTTGTCTTCAAGGTCAATGGATTTAGCTGATATAGGGATCATACGTGTGTGTGTGTGTGTATGTATTTAACATTATTCTCTTTTGCTTTTCTTCTGCCAGATTTTTTTGTCCACTTGAGTATTTTTGTATTCCAAATATGTTCATCTTTCTTTTGCTTCTTTGGAGAAGCTTTCTCTCATAAACTCATTTTCCCCTAATCCAATGAATTTTTTTGTTTCTGCATTGAGAACTATGATTTCTGACATATACCCATTCATAATTTATACTCTTATGGATTTTATTTCTCTTTTGAACCATTCTGAAAATTTTTTTAGTTCCGTATTCTCTTAGTATTCCACAGGATTCTGTGTTTTATCAGGTATTTGTTCTCTTTACTTGGTCTTTGTTTGTTAATAGAGTTTTGTAATCTCTTTGAGTGCTTAGTGTTTGTTCTTTCTTCTACTTTTAGGATCTTCTTTGTTGATTTATCAGCTCATGCCCTGGGCTTTTGTTGAGTTTTCTTTATTTTGAAATATTTGTTGTTTCCCCCCCCCCCATTGCCTTGTCAATTACTTTTTGTCTCCTACCCCTTTGCTGCTTTGTACATTCATGTGACTGGATGATAAAGTGACCTCAGCTTCCATCCATATTGTGGGATTTAGGGTCCATTATCCTAGTTCCCTGTCCTGAGTAGTCTATGAGGGTGAGGGTGGGGAGGGAGACAGGACTGGCCTCACTTGGGTTTTAGTGTCCTTTCCTTCAGGCTTGGTACAATTACATTGGCCCCCTGCTTCAGCTCCTCCCTCGGTTCTCCTTTTCTTCTCTGGTTGGGCTTAATCAGCATCTGCTGCTTTTTTCAGGGTAGGAAGAGGATGAGGAGGTGTTTCCAGGCAGAGTCTCTGCAGCCTTGGGATCCCTTAACCTAGGGCCACCTCAAGCAGAAGGCAGCTGCCCCTCTCTGCTCCCCCCTGATTAATGTCTATTGCTCACTATCCTTCTTTGTGGTGGGGCATGGGCAAGGAATGTACGTGTCAGCAAAGTCTCCGCAGTAGGAGGAGATGCCAGTATGAGCCTTATGCATAAATCACAAAGTCAGATGGGTAAAAGATCCCCTGTATGAGTCATAGTTGTGGTTGTTAATCAAAGTGAATATATTGTGGGAATGGATATTATGTGTTCTTGGTAAGGAGTATACCAGAGAAATTGCAGGGACAATCCTTATCCCTATAGATAAAGTCATTTTAAAAATTGTATTTATGATTCATAAATATTTCATTGCATTAAGTCTATACTCCAACCACTGATGCTGAAGAGGCCAAAGTTACTCAGTACTATGAATACCTACAACATCTTCTACAAATAACATAAAAAAATGGTGTTGTGTTCATCATAGGGGATTGGAATGCTAGAAGAGGAAATCAAAAGATAATTGGAAAAACTGGAAAATTTGGCCTTGGAGAACAAAATGAAGCAGGGCAGAGAATAATAGAGTTTTATCAAGATGACTTGCTGGTCACAGCAAATACTCTTTTTCAACAACCAAAAGGCAACTCTACACATGGACATCACCAGATGGTCAATATTGAAATCAGATTGATTATATACTTTGCTGCCAAAGGTGGAGCAGCTATACAGTTAATTAAAACAGGACTTGGAGCTGGCTGTGTGTGGCTCAGATCATGAACTTCTTATTGCAAAATTCAAATTTAAATTGAAGAAAGTAGGGAAAATCAGGGCCAGCTAGGTGGTTCAATGGACAGAGTGCCAAGCCTTGAGTCAGGAAGACTTATCTTCCTGAGTTCAAATCCAGCTCAGACTAGCTATGTGACCCTGGGCAAGTCACTTAACTCTGTTTGCCTCAGTTTTCTCATCTGTCAAAGGAGCTGGAGAAGGAAATGGCAAACCACTCCAGTATCTTTGCCAAGAAAACTCCAAAAGGGGTCATAAAGATCAGACATGACTGAAAAACCACTGAACAACAACAACACAGGGAAAATCATCAGACCATTTAGGTATGATCTAAATAACATCCCTTATGAATATGAAGTAGAAATGATGAATAGATTTAAGAGATTAGATGTGGTAGATAGAGGGCCTGAAGAACCATGGACAGAGGTTTGCAATATTGTGTAGGGGGCATCAACTAAAAAACATTTCAAAGAAAGAGAATGGCAGGAAAGCAAAATGGCTGTCTGAATGGGCTTTACAAATAGAAGAGGAAAGAAGGAAATTGAAAGGAAAAGGATAAAGGGAAAGATATGCTCAGTTGAATGCAGAATTGCAGAGAATAGCAAGGAGAGATAAAAAGATTTTCTTAAATGAAGGATGCAAAGAAATAGAAGAAAACAATAGAATGGGAAAGATGAGATGTCTTCAAGAAAATCAGAAAAATCAAGGCAACAGTTTCATGAAAAAATTGGGCATGCTAAAAGACAAAAATGGAAGGGACTTAATAGAAGTAGGAGAGATTAAGAAGAGAAGAATATATATAGAAGGCAAGAATATACAGAACTATATAAGAAAAATCATAACATCACTGATAACCACAATGATGTGGTTACTGATCTAGAGCCATGCATAGAGAACAAAATCAAGTGGGCCTTAGGAAGCATTGCTAACAATAAGGCTAATAGAGGTGATGGAATTCCAGCTGAGCTATTTAAAATTCTGAGGGGTGATACTGTTAAAGTGTTGCACTCAATATGCCAGCAAATTTGAAAAACTCAACAGTGATTGGAAATGATCAGTTTACGTCCCAGTTCTAAAGAAGGGCCATGCCAAAGAAGGTTCAAATTATAAAAAATTGCATTCATTTCACATGTAAGCAGTTATGCTTAAGATTATGCAAGCTAGGCTTCAATAATATGCAAACCAAGAATTAACAGATGAAAAGGCTAGTTTTCAAAGAGGCAGAGGAACTAGAGACCAAATTGCCAACATTTGCTGAGGATTATGGAGAAAGCAAGGGAGTTCCAGAAAAACATCTACTTCTGCTTCATTGACTACACTAAAGCCTTTGACTGTGTGGATTGTAACAAAATATGCAAGTCCTCAAAGACGTTGGAGTAGCAGATTATCTTGTCTCCTGAGGAACCTGTGTGCAGGCCAAGATGTGACAGTTAGAACTGAACATGGAATAGCTGAGGGGTTTAAGATTGGAAAAGGAGTACAATAAAGCTGTGTATCGTCACCTTATTTATTGAACATGTTATTTAACTTTTATGCGGAGTACATCATGTGAAATGCCATGCTAGATGAATCAAAACCTGGAATTAAGGTTGCCAGGAGAAATATTAACCATCTCAGATATGCAGATGATGCCATTCTGATGGCAGAAAGTGAAGAAGAATTAAGAAGCCTCTTGATAAGGGTAAAAGAGGAGGGTATAAAAGGTGGCTTGAAGTTTAACATAAAAACAAACAACAAAAAACTCCCTAAAATCTTGGCAACTGGTCCCATCACTTCCTGGCAAATAGAGGGAGAAGAAATGGAAGCAGTGTCAGCTTTTATATTCTTGAGCTCAAAGACCACTGCAGACAGTGACTACAGCCATGAAATTAAAACAAAACAAAACACTTACTCCATGGAAAGAAAGCTATGGCAAATCTGGATGGCATACTAAAAAGTAGAGACGCCACCTTGCCAAAGGTCCTTGTAGTGAAAGTTATGGTTTTTCCAGTAGCAACGTGTGGGTGTGAGAGTTGGAGTATAAGGAAAACTGAGTGCTGTGGATTGATATTTTCGAACTGTGGTTCTGGAGAAGATTTTTGGGAGTGCCTTGGACAGCAAGAAGATCAAATAAATTAATACTTAAAGAAATTAATTCAGACTATTCATTGGAAGGACAAATACTGAAGCTGAAGCTTAAATACTTTGTCCACATAATGAGAAGACAGGACTCATTGGAAAAGACTCTGATGTGGGGAAGGATTGAAGGCAAAAAGAAAGGAGGACAACAGAGGATGAGATGGATAGATAGTATCATGGAAACAATGAACATGAGCTTGGACAGACTTTGGGAGATAGTGGCCTGGCCTGCCGTGGTCCATGGAGTCACAAAGAATTGTGCATGACTGAATGCCTGAACATCAAGAACAATAGCAATGGTTCGTCTTGCCTCTTCTCTCTCCCTCTGAATGTCCCGTTGATTCTACCTCTGCAAAGTCTCTTTTGTTCATCCTTCCCTCCCTACTTCCATAGCTTCCGTTCTCATTCAAGACCTGACCTATGGTAGCAGCTTCCAGGCTCTCTATTTTCTGATTTATTCTCCACATGGTTGTTCAAGAAAGTTTTGCAGTGCAAATCTCTGACCATATTGCTTCCTGGCTCAAAAACCTTTGCCTTTGTCTAAAAGACCAAATATCAGCTTCCTATCCTGGCATTCAAAGCCCTCCATGATCTGGCTCTGATTTGTCTTTGAAGCTTTATCTTGCCATACTACCCCTCACACAGTCCAGGCAAAATGGACTACTATTATTCCTCATGTCCTGCTGTTTCCGTTCTCTTTACCTTTGATTATGCCATTACTCAAAGTCCAGAACGGTCTCTCTTTCTTCAGGCACCCACCTCCTTATGAAACCTCCCCAGACTTATCTGTTCCCTTTCCTTCCTGCCTTACTTGTTATGTGCATAATATGTAATAACATACAATAACACATGCACAACATGTCATGATGATACATGTTTATCTATACAGGCAAATATGCATAGTCACTAAAACAAAGCTGTGCAACAATAATATGTTTGTCAACATAGCAATGGAATGTATGCAGCTGGCAGTGTATAGACAAACAACAAGGTTACACACAACTAACAGGCAAATGTATCTATGATATACAATAATTATGATATATAATAATCAACATGTGTAATAATATCTAGCACTTATATAGTGTTTTAAGGTTTGTGAAGCATTTTATATATGTTAACCCATTTGCAATTATATGCAAAAAATATTACAACATGTATAATCACTTCCTCAGTTTCTGTAATATTATAACCTACCCCCTCCCCAGTGAATCTATGTTATATAACATAAATACATAAGTTATATGCATAAGCACCAATATAAAGCTGTTTGGTTTCTCACCTGAAGAAGAAGAGAGGTGACTTCTGTTCTACCCCAGGTCCCTAAGCCTCGTGGGGAGAGCCTCAAATATTCTGGGAACTCTTTAGGATCAAACTTTCTCTTTGAGGGGGAAAGCCTTTGCAAGCATCAAAACAGGCAGCAACCTATGAGAATGTTGTAAAATGATGTCTTGTTTAAAATTGTATAACCCATGAATTTGGAAATGGTAGGTCTATATCCTTGAGGAAAATGTTAATTTCTGGATTGCTTAAGCTATGACACATAGTCTTTGGCCCCCCAAACTCAGTTGATTTGCTGGGGACAAGCAAATGTTTAATTGAAGAGAGAGTGTAAATTACTGGAGACTTCTACCTTCCCTCTTCACCCTCAGCTCAGTTAATATAATCATAGGATGTAATCACAGAAGATGGTGAAATGTGTCAAGCAGGTGTTAACACGGTTACCCTTTTAGGAAGTTACCCCTTAGGAATACTTCTTTTTGAGCCAGAAGGGAGCAACATTATTGGCCAAATACAATAATAATTGTATAGCTTTATAATTGAATATATAACACAATTGTATGGCTACATAAGTAATAATGTATATAGTTTTAAGGTTTACAAATCACTTTATATGCATTCTCTCACTTGAGCTTTGTAACAATCCAGTGAAAAAAAGTGTCACTGCTTTACAGATGAGGAAACTGAAGCTAAGAGAGGTTACTTGCCTTATGTCCACACAGCTAGTAAGTGTTTGGAGTGGTGGAATTTAAAACTAGATCTCTCCTGAATTCAAGTTGCACACTCCTTTGATTACACCCATTATCATAGTCTGAATCATCAAGGTGTTTCTAGTCTGGCCTCAGGAGCTTTACCAATTTACTGCCAGTTTCCTGTTGGACTTGGAGTCAAGAAGAACAAAATTCAAATCATACCTCAGGTTCTGTGACCTTGGGAAAGTCACTTAACCACCCTTAGCTTAATCTTTCTCATCTATAAAATGGGGACAATAAAATCGTCTATGTCACTGTGTTTTTGTGAGGACAAATAAGATAACATATGTAAAGTGCTTCACAAACCTTAATACATTTTATATATAGTATGTTGTTATTGTTGCTATTATTATTATTATTATCTGTGTGACCTTGGGTCACCACATCAACTCTCTGGACTTCAATTTTCTTATCTGTAAAATGGGAGATAATAATGCCTATAATACCCACTTCATTGGATTGATACTCAGATCAAATGAAATATACATAAAACGTTTCATATACTATATAGTGCGATATAAATCTGAGCCATTTTATTCAATTTACAGTTTACTTCTGCCAATTAGCTTCGTAACCTTGAACAAGGAATTGAACAAACCTGGGCATTATGTATAAAATGAGAGCTGGACTAGAGGATCACAAAAGTCTCTTTCAGCTCTGAATTTCAACGAATTCACTGAAAAGCACAAAACGTTTATCTCGTGAAATAGGTTGAGAGTGGGATAACTGTCCACCTCCCTTCTTTCTCCCCCTGCCCCTTTGAAGACAGGAAAACTAAGGTACAGAAATTACATAGCATTTAGAATTGGAAGGGATTTTAGAGGTCATTTAGTTCAACCCCTTTATTTTACAAAGAAAGAAACTGAGTCCCAGAGAGGTCAAATTACTCACCGAGGTTTGCACAGTTAGTCAGTAACAGACCCAGGATTTGAAACCAGGTCCTCTGATGACATACCTATTTTTCTTTCTATTCCATCACATTAACTCTCTTTCAAAGATACCTTCCTTTATAGATTTAAGGAAGAAAAATTGGAGCATTGTTCTGAATCTGCATTTGGTACATGGGTCTACTTCTTATTCTTGACCAAAGGGAGAGATTTTTTTTGAGTGGATGTAAAAGAACAAGTGGAGAATGAGATTTCCCACTATTGAGAACTCTGAGAGAAAACCACCTTCAAAATCTAAGATACCTAACATAACCATAGTGTGGTGAGCATACAATGAAGACCATGTACCCTCAAAAACTTACTTCATGATGGCTCCAAAGCTTCCCTTTTTGATGGTGGTTTCTACCAGATCAGCCAATGCAATCAGCTCATAGATACATAGATTTAAAATTGGAAGGGAACTTAGAAGTAATGTGGTCCTATCCCCTCATTTTACAGATGAGGAAATGGAAGTTGAGCTCTCAAGTGACTTGTCCAAGGTCATAACATAACAAATAACACAGATGAAATTTGAACTCAGGTGTTTTGACTATAAATCTGGTGTCTTCCCACTGTACCATACTGCTGTGAATCGGGAGTTACTTCTCCATATTTATCGTTTGGGCGTGATTCTCAAAGTCCTTGGAATCTGCTAATCAGGTCCTTCCATGTCCCCAGACAACCTAGATAATATATGTAATATACTTAAATTAGGACTGCTCATTACAGCAATTTGAATGAGGGTTATTTGTAAGAATTCTAGAAGTTTTAAAAAAAAAAAGAGATGTGATTAGCTTCTTCTACCCATTTCAGGTCCTACATTTGGCAGCAAAGGCCTCTCCAAATGAATGATTGTATGGATAATTAGAGTCCACAATTAGGAGGGGAAAAAGGAGACAATCTAATATACAAGGCTAACCCCAAATGATATTTATTTATGGTAATTCTGTACAGCCAAGGCCCAGGAGAGTGAGAGGCAAGAGGGTTGCTACCAATGTCCAAGTCTGCTCAGAGACCGGTGTGCTGCTGTGGCAGCTTCAAAGAGGACTTCCCAGCTTTTCCCATTTTAAAGGAAAAGTCCCAACTTTGACATATGTTAGGCATACTACCTTGCTTTCCAAGGGCTCTAGGATGATAATTGGTGGGGAAATAAGGTATTTTCTTTTGCCTCTACTTTCAGTTATACTCTTTGGGATTTTTGAGCATTGTAATTGATAGGGTAGCTAGGTAGCTAGAGAGCCAGGTCTGGAGTCGGAAAGACTCATCTTCTTCTTCTTTTTTTTTTGGCAGTTGGGGTTAAGTGACTTGCCCAGGGTCATACAGCTAGTAAGTGTCAAGTGTTTGGTCTGAGGCCGGATTTGAACTCAGGTACTCCTGACTTCAGGGCTGGTGCTCCATCCACTGCACCACCTAGCTGCCCCTAAGACTCATCTTCTTGAGTTCAAATCTAGCCTCAGACACTTACTAGCTGTGTGACCCTGGGCAAGTCACTTAACTCTGTTTGTTTCAGTTTCCTTATCTCTCAAAGGAGCTGGAGAAGGAAATGGCAAACCATTCCAGTATCTTTGTCAAGAAAACCCCAAATGGGGTCACGAAGAGTCAAATAAGACTGGAAACAACTGAACCACAAGTTGGTTGGCCGGGGGAAAGAGAGAAAAAGGAAAATGAGGGAGAAAACCTGGCATTCCATGTCTGACTTTGTGTTTGTTTGCATACAGACATGACCCTGCTCTTAATGACCTTGACTCATCTTCTGAGAAACTCTCCCCTGGGCAGGCAGTCATGCTTCTTTTGTGCTGCCTTTAATTGGGTTATATGACATATAGATTTTCTGCTGTATGTACCAGCTGAATATTGATGTAATTTTCCAGTGTCTTTCCACACATCTTTAATAGCCTTCTCCAATTGCTTCTGCCAGGATATCGTGTGATACCTATACTGAGGTTTCTTTGATAGCTCCACCTTTTCTCTTGTGGTTCTTACCTGGCCGATGGTTACCAAATATACTTTTTGTTTTTGCAGGTTCTCAAATGTTTTTATATGTGATGTCAAATATTCTCTTCAGAGAATGCATTCATTCATGATGGTTATAGTAGATATTGACTGTTTTGGTGTAATTGATCTGCTAATCGGATTCATGCCATCAAACTAAAAGAAAAACTTCAAAATTTCAGTCTGAGTATGCCCATCTCCTTCAAAACCATTTGAGACATTGGTCCTAATTTTGTTATCCATTTCAGTATCAGATGTAATTTCTGGAATTTATATTAAGTGAAGATTTTCAATGAACTCTGTCTTCAACTTTTCCCTCTTCAGATTTTAGGAGTCTTTTCTTTTGAGTCCTTGCTGTATATCATCATGGCCTGTACTTCCCCCCTTTCTCCTCTCCTCACCCCCACATGAAAGATGATCTGGACTTTAAGGGGTGTCTTCTTCTTGTCATCATTGCCTTAATATACTCCTACTCCGCTTCACCGTCAGCACCATTACCACTACTATTAATACTATACAGAATCTGTTGTTGAGGCTAGACCTCCTAACTCCCAGGCCAAGATTTTCTCCATTAGATTCACCGTGCTGTTTCTCTGCCAGGGTGCTATTTCATGGCCAAGGAAAAATGAATCATTGGCTTGACAGATAGAGAAGTAGCTGATGGCTATGCAGCTGGAAAGTAGAGGGGCCAGAAATGGATGTCTGAACTACTTTGAATTCTTAGGAGGAATAATTTGATATATGTGTGTTGTTGAACAGCCGTTTTTCAGTTGTGTCTGACTTTTTGTGACTCCATTTGGGGTTTTCTTGGTAAAAATACGGGAGTGGTTTACCATTTCCTTCTCCAGCTCATTTTACAGATGAGGAAACTAAGGCAAACAGGGTTAAGTGACTTGCCCAGAGTCACACAGCTAGTAAGTGTCTGAGGTTGGATTTGAACTCAGGAAGATGAGTCTTCCTAATTGTAGGCCTCACACTCTGTCCTAGCTGTACCACCTAGCTGTCGCTGATATACATTATGCAATAGCATAATCTTCATGCAAAGAGCCCTGGACTTGGAGTCAGGAGACCTTGGTTCATAGACCCAGGAGATGCATGACCATAGTCAGGTCCCTGTGAACTCAAAATCTCAGCTTCCTCTTCTTCAAAATGGAGAGCAATAATGTTCTTCTTACCTCATCTACAGTCATTTTGAGGACAGCCCTTATAAACCGTAAGTGCTATGTAAATGCCAGTGACTGTTCTATATACATTGATGGTATTTTATTATTGATAGCATGATTTTATTTACTGGGGTCAGAATATAGGGCATCCTTTCTTGGCAAGAAGGTGGCATGAGAAGGCTGTACAACTATCTCTCATGAGGCTTTGGCTTTGTGTGTAAGGCTTGGAAATGGTGTCAAATATTGCCAAATGAAGTGATACGAATGATAATTCCTAATTTCTAAGCAGCACTTGATACTTTTCAAAGTGTTTTCCATAGACATGATGCCATTTTACCCATGCAATAATCTGGTGAGACTGGAGACTATTCTAATCCTTTAAATATTAGTAATTTTTTATGTGTGGGCATTTCTTCTATTGATAAAAATTATAATTCCTCCATGCCTTAGTAGATAATATAAATTTCTATAGTCAAAAGGAATTCATCATCTGGTGGCTAAGCCTTTGACTGATGACACACTGAATCTACAGCTCATCACCAGGCCCTTACTGCAAGCCTTAGAGGCTTGGCACAGCCTATAAGACCAATATTCATTGGGCATAACTTTTGAAATACCAGAGTCCTCTCTATGCTATGATGGGGCATTGAGGACTTATGTGGAGAGAAAGTAGGTCAGGATGATCGTATTAGTTTCATTTTAAGATGGTAAAGGAGCAGAATGAAGCTGTAAGTTACCTAAGGTTATAAATAAGTAAATGACAAAGCCACATTTAGGACACAGGACTCCTGACAGCAAGTTAACTGATTTTTTTTTTCCCATCATGAATCATGGTCCCATGTCCTTTTAATCCATGCAAAAAACTCTGAAAAATATAATTAATACATACTCACTTAACTAAGAGGTGCAAATAGGCTAAATGAAGGGCATGACAGAGATGCCAATGTAGTCTTATCAAAGAAGTCAAGTAATGGACTGGACACTGACAGCCAGCAAAATCTGATGCCCGTAATATTAAGTAGTTAGAAATATATGCCCCCTCAGCTTATTCATTTGTGAAATGAAAATAATAATGCTAAGTGAAACTCTCAGGATTGTTTTCAAGGAGTAATTAAATAAATGATCATTAAACCAAATAAAAATGCAGTCACTACTAAGTAATGAATTTTAAATGGTGAAAATTTATTATGCTTTCACAACAATAGGTTATGTTAACATTGACCTGATCAGGTAAATAAGAAATTACTTGTTTTCCTCAAACAGAGCAAAGTTCCAGAATGGCAGGGGTAGAAGAGAAATGACATTTTCATATTTCTAAGAGGAAACTTCAAGAAGAATAAAAGGAACAGTTATGCTTTTTAAAAAGCTTTATTGAAACCTCTTAGACGGATATAGAGAGAGCTTTGTTGGACCATCTAAAATTATTTATTTACTATCTTGAATTTAATGAATACCAGAAAAGAGAATATTTCCATATACAAAGTTGAACAGAAGAGGATTATATGTGAAAACATAAATATTACATACAAATTCCTCTTCTTTTCTTTAAAAAATAATACATTCAACATGTTGCTTTCAAAACTGTCCTGCTTGTGTGGGATTATTTCTGATCTTCCTTCAGCTCTCTTCTATGCATTAAAAAATGCTTCAATGACCCTTTTTTCTTGTTTGGGCAGTCCTATCATTAGATACTCTTCCACAAGACTTCTCTTCCTACTTGCCATGAATGAACAACCCTGAAAGACTTAAGATTTTAGAGAACTAATGATGAAGAATGCTACCCACCTCCTGACAGCGAGGTGATGGACTCAGGGCGAAGAATAAGGCATCTATTTTATATGGCCAGTGCCAGAATTAGTTTTGCTTAACTATGCATATTTGTTACAAGGATTTTGCTTTTTTGGGGGATGTGGGGTTGCTGCTGTGGGATTAAGAGAAAACAAATGATAATTAGTTGAAAAAACTAATGAAAAATAAGCTTAGTCAAGCAAAACAAGCCTTCACATTTACCATTATAAGTGTGTACTTGTTGCTTATATAGATATATAAATGTCTACGTGGACTCTGTCTAAATATTGCTTACAGGGACATATGAATAGATATTTCTGAAATCTTATCCACCTGTCTCCAAGGGAGACTTTAATTTTGCCAGGAGGGGAATAACAGATCAAGTCATGGGGCTGGACCACTTTGTTCTTCTCACAGAGAGGATATCAGACTAGAATATTATCTATCTGCATTGCCACCATACTTGTTTCCTGCCCCCTGTCCCCCAAGCTAAATATTTGTAGGCTGAGGGATATATATATATATATATGAGTTCAAGCTACTCACCAGATTGCTCTCTCTTAATGGGGAAGGAGTGTGTGTCCCAAGTTATAACTGAAGGCTTGACTCCTTTCTCACCAGATACTAGTTATACAAAGACTATCAAAAATAGTGAATCACAAAGAAACCCATTTATCTGAGCCAGTTTCAAACAGAAACCAGACAAAATATATAGATTACAACGTATTAGACAATGCACAGAGTGAATTGAAGTTCTCCCATTCATCCTATAATATCACAGATCGGCTAAGAGAGTGTCTGATCCCACCCAAGAGGAAAGACCCAGAAGTCTCTAGTGTGGAGTTAACTGGAACTAGGCATGTGTTAACTCCTCTACAGGTCAGCTTTTTCCCAGAGTCTTTCTTTCCTTCCTGTGGCCTCCCCCTCAAGAGAGCCTGGGACTGTGTGCGTCCCCTCTTAAAGCCAGAAGCCAGAAAAAGGATCTCTCCTTTTCCAAGCTCTCACCAACTCTGCCCAGATGCAGGTATGGAGCATTGAGTCATTGTTCTTTCCACCAATGAGGAGAGTCTTATGCAGATGCTTAGGTTTCAACTCTGAGTTACAACATATCAAAAAAATGTATATCTAGTTATGCAACCCAAGTCTATCACCCCTCTGTCAAGAGGTGAGTAGCATGCTTTCTCGTTGGTTCATTGGAGTGGTAACATTGCATTGATCAAATCTGGTCTTTCCAAGTTGTTTTTCTTCATAGTGTTATTGTTAATGAATGAACCATTCTCCTAATTCTGCTTATTTCACTCTGTATCAATTTATACAAATCTTGCCAAGTTTCTCTGAAACTCCGTTTCATCATTTCTTATAGCATATTATTCTGTTATATCTATATACCATAATTAGTTTAGCCATTTCTCAAGTGATGGGCATCCCCTTTGTTTCCAGTTCTTGGCTAAACAAAAAGTGCTGTTATATAATAACAGCTAGATCCTGGTTTGTGCAAATAATGAATTCCATAAAGTGGTCATATGTATTCAAATGTACAGTATTCAATGTTATGATTGTGTAAACCATGGCAGTTGCTTCTAGCCCAACAGAAATATGCAGTGTGAATTCTCATAACATGATTTTACTTCAGGGGGATTCTTTATATATACTAATTGAGACACAGCTGTGTTTCTGTACATATGGGTCTTTTCCCCTTTCTTTGATCTCTTTGGTATCTAGAAGTGGAAATAGTTGGTTCAAAGCATGTACACAATTGAGTTCCAAATTGCTTTCCAGGATGGATGAACCAATTAGTTACACCAATGGTGCTCCACTGCCTATCTTTCTTTAGTTATTTTTCTTTTTTTGTCATCTTTGCCAATCTGACAGGCATGAGGTAGAATCTCAGAATTGTTTTAAAGTTAATTTTCCTAATTATTAGTGATTTCAATCTCTTAAAAATATAGCTATTGATTACTTGGATTTCTTTAATGCCAGTTTTTTTTAAAGGAATCTCTTCTTGGGAAAAAGCTGAAGTTTGATGGTTTTGAAATGTCTAAGTTAAAGGAGGTTGATGGTGTTGGGAAAAGATACATATAGCCAAGTTACCAAATCCATGGGCAGCACTTCTATCTTCCAGGCATCGCTAAGATTGCTTTCATTTAAAATTTCTCTGCCATAATAATAATTATAAAAAATCTGATTGGTTGAATTCTTTCCCCCTTCCCCTTCTTCTTTTTTCCCTCTTTTCTTGGCTATTCCCTCTTCAAACCTTCCCGCTCTCTTTCTGTAATTTCAGAGGGTTCTGGAAAATGATGAAAACGTAGAAGAAGTGAACGAAGAGGAGGATTTAGAAGAAGATACTCCAAAACGAAAGAACAGGACCAGAGGACGGGTAAGTCAGGGGCTCTACATAGAAAGAAAGGCAATTACAGAAAATACTCCATAAGATCACGGAGCTAGAGTTTGAAAAGACTTCAGGGGGCACCTAGTCCACTCTGCTCATTTTATGTCTGAGGAAACAGAATCCAAGAGGAGGTTAAGTAACTTGCTCAAGGGTGCACAGGTAGTAAGCGTTAGAGGCAGCACTAGAACCCAGCTCTTTTGCCTCCAGAGCCAGGGCTTTTCCTACTACCTCAGGAAGGACATTGCTCCTCATTCCAGGGAGGAGAGCCTGAACTTTTGTCACAAGCAGTCGGACAGTGTAACTTGAAAAACATCCAGCAAGGGCTACTATAAAGAGGAGAATAAGATCTGAATGTTAGTCAGATGAGTGGGTGGGGACAGGGAGAGGAGGTTTTCTGTTCTCCGTTTTGGTATGTTTCCCATAATTGGAACCATATTCCACGGAAAGGCCCTAAGTGAAAGGCCATTATTTTGGCCCTGAGTCCTCA
This sequence comes from Phascolarctos cinereus, assembly GCF_003287225.1. Lineage (NCBI taxonomy): Eukaryota > Metazoa > Chordata > Mammalia > Diprotodontia > Phascolarctidae > Phascolarctos > Phascolarctos cinereus. The sequence continues at coordinate 230,376,066 of NW_027555736.1, forward strand.
GGCATGCCCACGGCTATTTGTCAGCTCATTTGTGAGGGTATGAAAGTCCTAGTGCTTTGGAGGGCTGGTTCACTGAGAGTCAATGTGGTTTAATGGAAAGAATGTTGGACTTGGGTAGAGGAGACCTGGGCTTGAATGCAGGCACCAACATTTACTAGTTGTGTGACTGTGGGAAGAAAGGAAGTGAGGAAGGAAAGGAAGGAGTGAGGGAGGGAAGGAAGGAAAAGATGCAAAAGGAGGAAGGGATAAATAAGCATTTATTAAGTCCCTCTTATGTACCAGGTAATGTGCTGAGTGCTTTACAGATAGCATCTCATTGGATCGTCACAATAATTCTGGGAGGTAGGTGCCATCATTATTCCCGTTTTACAGTTGAGGAAACTGAGGCAAACAGAGGTTAAATGACAGGTCACACAGAGAGTGTCCGAGTTTGGATTTGAACTCAGGTCTTCCTGACTCCAGGCCAAGTGTTCTCTCCACTGTGTTATTTAGCTACCTTGTGGGCAAGTCATTTAAACACTCTGAGCTTTCTTTATAAAGTGGAGCTATTAATATTTTCCCGAGAGTTGCATGGAGGAATTAATAGAGCGGGAGTCAGGAAGAACTGTGTCACATTTGGTAATTAAGGTAAACTGAGAGACAAGCTTCCAAGCATGATCAATTTATTAATTAGGCTAGTAATAACCAATAAATTGGGTTAATGGGCCCTCTCAATGACCAAAAGACCACGACTAGTCTTTGTTTAGTTTTGGGAAGTACAAAAGAACGAAGAACAGAATTGAGTAGGTGGGGAAGACAGTGCAACTGATTACATGGTAGACAGTATCATGGTGGTGGGGACAACATGATTGGTTATGTCAAGGAAAGTGGGCTATCACCTCTCTGAAAATTAAGGAATGTTAATTGTTTTATGGTACCCATCTGCAACTTATAATCTTTGCTAGGGGATCAAAAATTATCATACTGCTGTCTCTTTGAAAGTAATAAAACTCCCCTAATTGCACAAAGATAGGCAAATTCAGATGATATATTTTGGGGGGGGGTTCTAGGTTAACTTGTGGGGCTTAAAGATGACAAACATACATCCTGAAATTTTCCCAGAAGCTGAAGGTATGGTAGGTAACAGTTTTACCCATTAATTATAACTTTAAACTAACTGAGAGAGAAAGCTAAATTCCTAAGCTCAACTCAAGGAAGGGGTCTTAAGTAGATATAGAATCAATTACAATGCAAAATAAATACAGTATAGAACCAATTACAAAATAGAATTAGTTTGAATTCCTAATCTGGGTTCAAATGCTACCTCTGATTTTTTTACTTGCTTTGTGACTCTGGGCAAATCATTTCACCTCATATGTGTCTGAGACAATACCTTAGGATTGAGGTTATGTGTCATATATGGGTTGTGATCAGCATTGGTTGGGACAATTCGTTATGTTGATGAAATCACAGATCCTTTGAATATTTGGGTAATATCTGCACTATCTCACAGGTTTCTTCTGTAAAACATGTTTGGTAAATTTTGTTCTTGTCATTTTTTTAGTTATGTCTGACACTCTGTGACCTCATTTGGAGTTTTCTTAGTCAAGATACTGGAGTGGTTTGCCATTTCCTTCTCCAGCTCATTTTATGGATGAGGAAATTGAGGCAAATAGGGTTAAGTGACTTGCGCAGGGTCACACAGCTAATAAGTGTCTGAGGTCATAGTTGAACTCAGAAAAATGAGTCTTCCTCATTACAGGCCCAACACCCCATCTACTGTGCCACTTGGCTGCTTTAAAATTTAAGCACTACATAAATGTGAGATATTACTATATTGTTATTATTATTATTATTGTTATCATCATCATCATCATCATCATTACTGGGTTAATAATAAAAATATTTGCATTTTGGTTCCTCCTCTATTGTTTAGCACCTTTGAGACCCAGGAGAAGTCAATCAGTTTCCTATGCCTCAGTTTCTCAATTTGTAAACTGGGGATGATGCCTTCCTCACATTCTAGGGTTGGTATGAAGACAAAAGAAGACAATAATTTCAAAATGCTCCACAAATGCAAGGTGTTATTATTATGTCCTGTGACTAGGGTACTTGGGAGTTGGGGTCAGAGAACTCCACACACTTCAGACATACTGCCTGAGGCCTGGCATATGGAGGCATATGTAGCTGGAATACCACCTGCCACCTGTTTACCATTTGGGTGGCTAGCTGGATGCTTGTTCATGATATGGAGATACTCAGAGGTTTGGAATGGGAAGCAGGTAACCTGTGTCACTTTAGCTTTGTTAATGTTATTTGACTTTCTTGCCCTTAGCCATAGGCTCATTGAGGCGGAAGGGACCTTTGGGAGATCATCTGGTCTAGCCTCTTTTACTGGCTCTGGTTCTCTATAATTGGTTGACCTGCTTCATCTCATTGTGTTTTGATAATATAGAAAGCATTTAAAAAAACATTGAAAGTATTCTTTTAAAAATTCAATTTGTGTTTATTAAGTGCCTGCTGTTTTCCAGGCTCCATGCTAGGTATGAGAATACAAAGCTAGAATAATCCCTGCCCTCAAAGAGCTTATATTCTGTTGTAGGAAAACAGTATATACACAGATAATTAAATATTTAAGATGCAAAGTAATTTCAGGAGACTGTGGTGGGATGCAAAAGGACTAACAACTGGGGGTTGGGATAAGAAAAGGTCTTATGTAGGAGGTGGCACTTGGACTAAGCCTTAAATAGCACACTAGAAATTTTTTAATTTAAATTTATATATTTTTGTTACATTTTAAGGTCCAAATTATCTCCCTCCCTCACTCCCTCCCCACCTCAAACTAGACAAAATCATCATTTGACACAGTTTTACAAATATATGTAAAACTATACTATATGTACTTCTATTTATCAGTTCTTTCTCTGGAGGTGGATAGCATCTTCCTTCATAGGTCTTTTATAGTTGATTTGAGTATTTATAGTACTCAGAATAACTTGGTTGTTCATAATTATTCTTCAAACGACATTGCTATTACCATATGTAATGTTCTTTTGGTTCTGCTCACTTCACTTTTCGTTATTTCATGCAAGTCTTTCCATTTTTCAGTAACCAACCAGTTCATCATTTCTTTGAGCCCAGTAGTATTTCATCACAAGGCACCAGAAATTTCAAGTGGTTACATGAGGAAGGAGAGTCTTCTGGGGCAGGGGCTAGGGGGAGGACAGGTTGGACAAAGACATGTGGAGGAACTTCCCACTCCTGTTGGATAGAATCTGGAAAAACTATGAGTCAAGGACTAGAAAGAGAAATGTTTGATAGGCATTGAGGATTAGAATGAGAGGCTTGTGTTGGGAGATAGGTTGTAAAGGCAGGTAAGGCCACTATAAGGAGGACCTTCTTTACAGGTAAAGAGATCTTGATTCAATGGAGTAGGAAATGAGGAGCCATTGAAAGTATCTGAGAAGGGACTTTCTTGTTTGTAAAACGAGCGGGATGGACTAGACCAGGGCCCACTTGTGACCCAACCCCTTTTTGGGTTTCAGCAGTGTTTGTTGGCATTGCATGGCCTGAGCATGGACAGTGCAAAGTGTGCATGCTTTGTGTTCATAACCAAGGCTGCAGTGAAGTTGCAAGTGCTTCCAGAAACACCTCAGATGCATTACACGTTTGATTTTAATTATGATTTGGTTGTTGCACATTCAGAAACCTTTTACTATTGCCAAATTTTTCACAATCCCTCCCCCCCCCCCAGTTTAAGAAGGGCTGGACTAAATGATCTCTAAGTTCCTTCCCATTCTTATTATCCTGTGAGTGACACAATAAAAGTGGTTTCAAAGAAATTAGTCTGAAAGCAGTGTATAAGGTAGATGGAGTACAAGGTAGATGGGGAAGAGGTTAAAGAGAAGAAAGGTAGGAGACTAGTGCAGTACACCAGGAGTGAGATGATGATGATGATGATAAAGCATTTATTAAGAGCTTACTGTGTGCGAGTACTATGCTAAGTACTAAGGATTCAGATATAGTTATCCTTTCCACATCATGACTTTTCCCATGGTGGTTTTGATACATTGCCGGTCAGCATAAGAAATTAAATAGGAATCCCTGGGGAATTTGCGGAAGCTGCAGATGATACTTGAAGGCTAGTGGGTGATACAGAAAATGTTTAGAAACTTAGAAATGCATAAAATATATGTATAGTATTATATAATATCAATATATTTTATCTTTTAACACCATAACAATATGCAAATTTTATAATAAGGTATTATAAACGTACGATAAGAAAAAAAGAAAAAAATTTAGACTTCTTCTCTGTTACAAAGTGAGGACCAAATTTGTATGCAGACTTTTCCAGACTGTGGGGGCACCGTTCCCCTAATGCCCTACAATGTGGAAGGGATAACTCTACAAAAAAAAAGACAGCCTCTTCCTTTAGAGACCTTACATTCTAGTGGGAAAGACAATATGGAAAAGGTAAAGGATGGCATGATTTGGAAATGTCTAGGAAATGATATAGATTGGTTCTGGAACAGATAAGGTGAAAGCTCATCTATTTAGAGTCCAAGGTTCCAGTGGGAGGGAGATGAGGGTGATGAGGACAATGGCCAAACCATAGTCTGTATGCTGAGGAAATAGATTAGGGTGGTAGCAATGGGAACAGAAAGAGAAAGAGACTTACTGACTTACTCCAGTTCACATTGAGCATCCCACATGTGAATTCTGATATGATGTGAAAAGGGCCCAACCGATTCTTGATTATCTATTCTTTTGTAAATAATATGTTATCTTCTAAGGCTATAGTGTATGTGTACATGTATGTATGTATGTATCTGTGTATGTACATGTATTTGTGAGCTCTGGCTGGTCCTACCCAGCTAGAAAGTCTGGATATGGGTCAGGTGATAGACTGTATGTATGTCTATTATCTTAATACCTGTCTAGGTCAGAGAGGTTCATCACCAAGTCATCCATACGATGATGATGTTTTAGGCCATAGCAACTCTCAAGGATTATATCTAGGAATATAATAGCTTATGGTCACTCCATTCACCCCCAAGCCCAAGTACAAATGAATACTACTAGTGTGAGAAAATATATTATAATTATGATTATTTGGTATTAGAACTGATTTTTGTGGAAAGATCATGGACTACATTGACCTGGGATAGAATTACAAATGTGCAAAAAAGTGAGTGGCCTCCAGTAGTGTGTAAGGAAGTATTTGTAGGAGATGATGCCTGTTGGTGCCATTGAGTCGAGTCCGTTTGTGCATGTGTTGGAATTCTGAGGACCTGTATTCCTGAAATATGGGGAAGGATACAGATGTTGGAAAAAGCCCAAGGCTGCCTGTACATTGACACCACAGGGCTCCTGTTGAGTTTTTGGAGCCCAGGATTCAAATCTGAGGAGTTCCCAGTAACTCACCCTTAGAGACCCATAAATCCACTTGGCAAGAAAAAGAGTAGCAATTACCTCTGGGAGCCCTCTTCTTCCACCTCAGGTAATTAACTCTTCCCTCATGTGAAGACAACATTTGGGCTCTTTCATGAGGTAGGCAGCTAGGTGATGCAGTAGATGGAGCACTGGAGCTTGAGTCAGGAAGACCTCAGCTCACATTCTGCCTCAGACAATTACTAGGCAGATGACCCTGGGCAAGTCATTTAACCTCTTCCAGCCTCAGTTTCCTCATCTGTAAAATGAGAAGAATAATAGCACTTGCCTCATCAAGTTTTTGTTGTTCAAATAAGATAACATATGTAAAGTACTTTGCAAACCTTAAAGTACACACAAATGCTTCTTGTTCTTGTTCTTGTTCTTGTTCTTCTTCTTTCTCCTTCTCCTTCTTCTCTTCCTCCTCTTCCTCCTCCTCCTCCTCATTATTATTATTATGAGTTATGGCTAAAAAACCCCAAACCGTCCCTGAGTGGCCAAACGTCTGGTGATGAACCTTTTTGACCTTAGCTAGCTTGGTCATCTGATGACAGGTGTACAGCCCCTTTGTTGCTGGGAGCATAGTGTAGTAGCAATCTTTCATTGTTCAGAAAAACAAACTGTGGCCCAAATAACTTCCCCAAGGTGCTTCTTTAAGACCTTTCATATACGGTTTAATTTTATTTTATAGATGAGTAGATTTGGGGGGATACTGGACATGATACTCTCAAAGAGTTTATAGTCTAGTTGGGGAGACTAGTGTCCTTGACACAGAGAACAACTGGAGACCAACCTTAGATATGAATGAATAAAGAAGCACGTATTAAATGCTGACTTTGCGCCAGGTACTCTGCCAACCCTAGGGACGCAACATCTGTATCCTTCCCCATATTTCAGGAATACAGGTCCAACACATGCACAGACTCTACTCAGTGGGTCCAGTGGGCGTCATCTCCTACAAATACTTCCTCATACACTACTTTACACTCACCTGACTCATACCGCAACAGAAATCCAGAGCTAGAAGAAAGTGTGAGTTAGATCAGTCACCAAAGTCTTCTTGCAGAGGTTAGGACTTTAGTTAGGTCTTGAAGTTTGAGAAGACTTTTGATGGATAAAGAGGATAAGGAAGATATTCTGAGGGGGAGGTGGGGCATAGACTAGGCAAAGACATGGAGATGGGAGTTATTGTGGTTGTATGGGAGGCCATGAGGCACGGAGTTGGTGTGTGTTGGGGAATGATGGTAGGTGGTGCAATGAATAGTGCTGGGACTGGAGTCAGGAAGACTCATCCTCCTGAGTTCAAATCTGGCTTCAGACATTTATTAGCTGTGTGACCTTGCACAAGTCACTTAACCCTGTTTGCCTCAGTTTTCTCATCTGTAAAATGTGCTGGAGAAGGAAATGGCAAACCACTCTGGTATTTCTGCCAAGAAAACCCAATGGGGTCACCAGAGTCAGACATGACTGAAATGATTCAACAATTGGATAGTGATGTCAGAGACAATGGAGGACATTAGTAACTAGGGGTACCAATTTGAACTTGACACATTAAGTAAAAGGTAATCTTTATAGATTTTGAGGAAGAAAGTGACAGGTCAGTGTTGTGTAGGGGAGATGGCAGCAGTACATAGGATGAATTGGAGTGGGGCAAGACTGGTGACAGGGAGATGACTAGGAAGTTAACTAGAGAGTTATATCAATGTGCGTATGAGGTGCTGGTCTAGGAAGTGGAGAGAAAGGAACAAATCCAAAAACCATTTCAAAGGGAAAAAATAGGATTTAGAAATTGATTGGATGGAGTAGTGAAGGAGAAGCAAGGGTCAAAGATGACTCAGTTGGTGCACAAACATTTACCTGGAGGGTGGTGGCACCACTGGTAGGATTTCCTTACAGTATATTATGAACTCTGGGTGCCTTGTCCACATTTTGCAGGTAAGGAAATGAGGCACAGGGAGAGGAAGCCTTCATAAAATCACACAAGTTGTTAAATATTGGAGCTGGAAATAGAACTTTCTTGGCTAAGGGCTCTCTTCCCTCTCTCCAGCACTTTCTCATCGCTGTATTTTTTTTTTCTGAATTGTTTCTGTCATTATGCTTGACTGTGTTCACCTGCTCGGAAGCTGCTGTGACAGGACTTCTGGAGTGAATATAGCATTGCAATAATTGTAGCATCATTGTGCTTATTCTGACTTGTTAGCAATATTGATAATAGCACTGATCTCTCGGGGTTGTTGTGAGGATAAAATGAGATAATATTTGTAAAGCACTTAGCACCTCCTATGTGATTGGCACATAGTAGGCATTTAATAAATGCTTGGCTCTCTTCCTTCCCTCATTCTCACCCCCTCTCTCCTCTCTTCCCCTCCCCTCCCCTCTCCTCTCCTCTTCTCCCCTTCCTTCCTTCTCCTTCCTTCCTTCCTTCCTTCCTTCCTTCCTTCCTTCCTTCCTTCCTTCCTTCCTTCCTTCCTTCCTTCCTTCCTTCCTTCCGTCCTTCCTTCCTTCCTTCCGTCCTTCCTTCCTTCCTTCTCCTTCCTTCCTTCCTTCCTTTCTTCCTTCCTTCCTTCCTTCCTTCCTTCCTTCCTTCCTTCCTTCCTTCCTTCCTTCCTTTCTTCCTTCCTTCCTTCCTTCCCTCCTTCCCTCCCTCTCTCCTTCCCTCTCTCCTTCCTTCCCTCCCTCCCTCCTTCCTTCTTTCCTTTCCTTTCCTCCCTCCCTCCTTCCTTCTTTCTTTCCCATTAAAAATTAATGTCTATTGTAGGGAATCTTACATAGCACTTTCACATGCATTATAGCATCTGTGGAATTTCATATATGGGGCCACTGAGGCTTAGACGGGTTGTCCATGGTCCAAGGTCACACAGATTCTAAATGGTGGAACTGGCACTGTTGATTCCTTGCATCCCTGGATCTTTCTATTATCCCACGTTGCCTCTGTATTTGGTCAGGAAAATGAGAGTGACTGAGGGCAAATAACTGTTAGGACCTGAGGCATCTCCAGTAATCTGGGTGGTTTCTCAGGGTAATACACTGCCTGCTTCTTTCAGTTCCCTCTCAAGGTCAACTCTGAAATGAGGGTAAGGAGAGAGGAGAGAGGGAGGAAAGAGGAAGATGGAAAGGCAGAAGGGAAGAATATGGAGGGAATTAGTGGGAGTGAGAGAATGAATGTTCTGATTTGTTTCAGAGACAAGCAGATCAAGCCGGAGACAGCAGATGATACCTCAGGCATTGTGGTGCTGTCTATGTAATATTGTGGATGTCAGTCCAGCTCCTCTGTCTAGGTCTTGGAAGGAAACACAATGTATCCTGATGTCTCTTTTTTGTTTTTAAAATGATTATTGGGATCTTTTGTTTTTACATTACCTTAACTGCAAAATAAACCCCCTTTCTCTCCCCTATCCAGTGACAAAGAATAAGAAAGAAAGAGGGGAAAAAAGCAATTGACCAAAAATAACCAACACATTGACCAAGTATGACAATAGAGACAATATTCCACACCCATATCCTCCCCAAATCCCTTTGAAAAGAAGAAAAGGAACACATTTTCTCAATTCTCCTCTGGGACTAATTGTGGTCTATTTAAGCAGCACATCCTGTAAAGAATAGAGCACAAGACTTGGAATCAGGAAGACCTGAGTTCAAATCCTCCCTAAGACGCTAGCTTTGAGACTCTGGGTAAATCACTTTCATCTTTCTGTGCCTCGGTTTCCTCATCTGTAAAATTAAAATGTTGGATTAGATGACCCTTAAGGTCCCTTCTAACTCAAAATCCTACGTTCCTGCGCAGTTTTGTTTCTTTTATTTCTTATTTTCGTTTACATTGTTGTAGTCATTGTGTACATTGTTTTCCTGGTTCTGCTTATTTCTGTCTGTATCAGTTCATATGCCTACCCATGCTCCCCTGCATTCTTCACATCCATCATTTCTCATGATAGAGTAATATTGTATTACATTCATGTACCATAATTTGTTTAGCTATTATTCAGTTGATGAGTATCTATTTGTTTCCAATTCTTTGCTACCTTCAAAAGTGTTGTTGTAAATGCTTTTGGTGTATGTGGGCCTTTTTTTTTTTTTTGACCTCCTTAGGGCAGAAGTTGAATCTCTAGGTCAAAGCCCAGGAACTTTTTAGTATAATTCCAAATTGTTTTCCATATTGATTAAACCAACTCACAGTTTTGCCGATAGCATATCAGCTACCTTACCTGTTTTTCCAAAATTTGTCCTCTTTGTCAACAATTAGCTAGGTGTGAGGTCAAGCATCTCCTTAAGGGAGACCACCAAAGGTAACAGGCTGGCCTATTGTATATTAGTCTATGGTTTTCCCATCACTTTCCCCCATCCCTTCCCTCTATCCCTTCCCTCCCACATACACAGGTTCCTAACTTTTTTTGGACTCTCCAATTGTTTTTGGGAGCCAGAACTCTGACCTAGAAGTTATGGATGGTTTGAACCTTCTAACATGAAGCATGGCCAGGCTAAATATGCCTCTGTCCTGCCTAGTATTAAATCTCAGATTTTGTTCTTGCTAAAGGTACAATAGGAACAGGTGGCTTTTCTCTTTCACTTGTTTGTTTAATAATTTCAGTCGTGTCCAACTCCTCCTGACCCCATTTGGGGTTTTCTTGGCAAAGATTCTGGAGTGGTTTGCCTTTCCTTTTCCAGCTCATTTGACAGATAAAGAAACTGAGGCAAATGGGTTAAGTGACTTGCCCAAGGTCACATAGCTAGTAAGTATCTGAGGCCAGATTTGAACTCAGGTCTTCCTGAATTCTAGGCCCAGAACTCTATACACTGAGCTACCTAGCTGCCCTAGTGCTCCTTCACTTAAAGTCACTTAAAGCTTTCTTGAAATCCCTAGGTAAATCAGTGAACTGGGCTTTTGGAATAAGGTGGAGATCTAGTTGGGCTAATAATAATACTATTAATAATTCACATATGCATAATGCTTTAAGGTAAATTTCTTGAGGACTTTTCATCTTTCTTTGTATTGCCAGTGCTTAGCACGGTGCCCAGCGCACAGTAGGAGCTTAATAAATACTTGTTGACTTGACAAGGTGCTTTCTCCAAAATAGCCCCGTGAGTGTAAATAGTGGTATCCTCGTTTTGAAGATGATGAAAAGGAGCTTTAGAGGCTTTAAATGACGTGTGCAGGACAACACGACTAGCAAGTATCTGCGCCAGGATTTTGATCCATGTCTTTCCTAGTTCCCAGTCCTGTCCTCTACATTATGCCATGAAGAATGAAAGCTTGGACAGGACCTTAAAAAGTCCTACCTGTCTGCCTTCAGTTAGGACGACAGGCAGACCTTGGAGATACTGCCGGCTTGGCTCCAGAGCCCCACAATCAAATGAATATTGCAATAAAACAAGTCCCACGAATATCTTGGTTTCCTGGTGCGTGTAAAATTTACATTTACATTCTACTGCAGTCTAGCAAGCGTACAACAGCATTATGTCATGCTAGCCATCATCTGAGCCTTCAGCGAGCCACGATCTTCTTGGCGGTGGAGGGTCTCACCTTGCTGTCGATGGCTGCTGACTGCTCAGGGTGGTGGTTGCTGAAGGCTGTCTGAAAATAAGGCAGCAGTGAACTTTGCCGCACCAATTGCCTCTTCCTTTCACAAAAGATTTCTCTGCAGCATGCAATGCTGTTTGATGGCATTTTACCCACAGTAGAGCTTTCAAAATTGGAGTTAAGCTTCTCAAATCCTGCTGCGCCGTTTTTCGACTAAGTTTATGTCATATTCTTCAATATTGTTGTGTCTCAGGGAAACAGGGAGGCCCAAGGAATAGGGAGAGAGACGAGGGAATGGCTGGCTGGTGGAGCAGTCAGAACACACCCAACATTTATTGATTCAGTTTACAGTCTTATGTGGGCATGGTTCATGGCGCTCCCAAACAATTACAATAGTAACATCAAAGATCATTGATCACAGATTACCATAACAGACATAATAATAGTGAGAAAGTTTGAAATTTGTGAGAAGTACCAAAATATGACACAGAGACACAATGTGAAAATATATTATTGGAAAAATGGTGCCGATAGGCATGCTCAATGCAGGTTTGCCACAAACTTCAATTTGTTAAAAAAAAAAAAGTAATGCAAGATCTGCAAAGTGTAATAGCGTGAAATGTAATAAAACAAGGTATGCCTGTACTTATGCCTTATAATTCCTAGGCAGATAAAAATGTGGCCTATAAGAACTTTTAAGTTCTTCAGAGAACAAAATTTTGCCATTTTTCTTGTTAACATCTTTTTTTTGTTTTGTTTTGGTTTGGTTAGGCAATGGAGGGTTAAGTGACTTGCCCAGGGTCACACAGCTAGTAAGTGTCTGAGGCTGGATTTGAACTCAGGTCCTCTATCTGCTCTATCTGCTGTGGGCTGGGGCTCTATCTGCTGTGCCACCTAGCTGCCACCTCTTGCTAACATCTTTAACAATACTCACTGTCAGACAGTACTTCACAATAAATTCCTGGTTGTAGTCATCTTTTGTTATCACTAAAAATAGAAAATAGCTGTTTCCAATATTATACACTTAAGCCTTTGAATACTCTTCGTATATTTAAAGAAGTCAGTCTCTCCTTCACTTTTTGAACAACCTTTAATCATATATTATTGGTTAAAAATACTCTAATAGTTGTGTGTGTATGTGTATGTGCACATGTATGTATATGTATATATACTTATATGTATGTATGTGTATATATATATATACGTATGTGTGTGTATCTGAGTGTGTGTGTGTGTGTGTGTGTGTGTGTGTGTGTGTGTGTGTGTAGGTGCTGTGTTGGATGCTGGGGATACAAAAAATGAAATGAGCCTTAACCTCAAGGATTTTTTACAGGATAGCAGGGGAGATGAAGCATTATACAATGGACTTTAATGCAAACTGTCCATGGGGTGCCCCCTCCCGTGAGCCAATAAGAAGGTTCTCTCCAATCTTAGCCTCTGTAGACCCAAGTTCAGTGGAACTCTGCCCTCAAGGAGAAGGGATAAAGCTTCTCTCTTGAACTCTTGGACTTCTATTTCCTTCATCTCTGAGTCTTGTTTTTTTTTTTTAAATCATGCCCAGATTTATTTCGAAGTTAGGGGTAAGCAGTGGGGCTCAGGTTTGATCAAATAGAAAATAATAGTATCTGGCAGTGAGTAAGTAACTCTTTCCTTAGAAGCCTGTTATTGCTTTGGGTAACTCCTATGTTTGTTCCTCTATACTTGTGTTTCCCTCCACATTTAAATTTTTTAAAAAAAATTTTAGTCATTCTGAACTTGAGGGACACCAAGTCCATATATGGCCATTTGTATCTATAAAGAACAAGAAAAAAAGGATTGTGTGTAAAACCATGAATGTACTTTGGTACAACTTGCTTTTTAGGGAAGATATGGAATAAATTTAACAAGTTAGTTTCAAAACTGCCCTACTGTTTGTATCTCCCTCTGAACTTTCTCTTATTTTCTTCTGTGCATTTAAAATGTTTCAATGGACTTCTTTTTATATTTTTAATATTTTTCTATTTTAGCATGACTGTCACTAGCCCCATTTTCTTCTTTCCCAAATTAAAAAAAAATCCTCCCTTGTAACAAATGAATAGATTCAAATAAAACAGAATCTGCATATTGGCCATGTCTGGATGAATATGTATGTCTCCTGAACTCAGGGCTATCACCTTTCCATCTGGGGTGGGGAGGGTGCCATGTTTTTCCACTGGATGTGGAGAGGGTGGCATGTTTCATCCTCAGGGCGCTGGAATTGTGGCTGAGAGTTCTTCAAAACTTTTCAGAGTGTTTTCCTTTATGATGATATTATTGCATAGAGGAGGGAATTCTTAGCCTTTTTGTGTCATGGACCCATTTGGAAGGCTGCTGAAACCTATGGACCCCTTCTCAGTGTCATATTTCAAAATAATTGAAGGGAATGCTAAACTTCAATTAGAGGGTAGTGAATATGAAGATGTTGATTTTTCCCATTTAAGTTTACAGACTCCCATGGAACCCAGATTAAGAACCCTTGGCTTCTTAAACTTGAACAAGAGCCTCATGTTGTCCTGGTTCTGCTCTTTTGATTCTGCATCAGTTTGCATAGATTTTCCCCGGTTTATCTCAATTTATCCCTTTCATCATTTTTTGTGGCACAACAATATTCCCTTCCATCTATATGTCATAATTTGGCCATCCTTTCAAAGAGAAAATAACATCTCTTAAAGCTTGGTTTTGGCTCATGCTAGGGTCCCCTGGAAGGAATTAATAGAGTCCCTTTTAGAGAAGTTGCTCAACAAACTAGTAGATATCAAGAATAGGACAACCACTTATTTCAAATATCACAAAAGCAATGCTTAAAGCACAAAAGACTCCTAAGTCTGAATTGACAAATACTTGAAATATGAGACAGTAACTCATAATATACTCTCTTGGGAAGTAGGAAAGACTTCAAGGAGATGTGGGAATGTTCAATTGGAAGAGCAACTCAAAGTCCAGGTCTTCTCCTCTGAAAAGAATGTAGTTGCAGAAAACATGTCTTGTTAGCACCCTATAACTCCTAGCCTCTTAATTCACAAGACTATAAACGTCCGTCTCAGGATCACTGATTGGCCAATTATAGTCAGGGAAAAAACAAAGTGAAAAAGGCAGCTAGGGATTGGATTTTCAGGCTTAGGCTCACCTAGGCAAGTAGACATGCTCGCTACTATGTGTGAGTAGTCATCATAATTGTTTCTGGAAAGTGGTAGAGAAATCTCTATTGGCCACTTGTTCAAAAGGGAAGAAGAGAAAACTAGAGTGGACGTTGCTCCTCCTTTCAAAGCTTCTCAGGTTGACAGCCCTTCCTAGTTAGTTGACAATTATCTTTGACACTGCTCCCAGTAATGGGATCTATGGGGACAAACTAGGAACCTCTGCTCCAACGGGCTAACTTGGGGTTCATCAGAAGGATCTAGGATACCCTCAGCTTCATAGAAATTACCCCAGTCTAGCAGATCAGGGGGGTGGGCTGCCCTGATTTTATCTCTTGGCCCTGTCATAAAAGTTAGGATGTATTTAAATGCAAAGGAGGGAGAAAAAAGAGTGGAATTCAAGGCAGGATAGGTCACTTATGGAGGTAAGAGACCTAAGAGAGCATTGTGGAGGAGGTGGTCCTTGAATTTGGCCTTGAAGGAAGAGGATTGCAAAAGACAGATATGGAGGTCTGTGTTCCAGGTATAGTGGATAGTCAGGGTACCTTTAGTCTTTAATTTCAACTATTCTGTCCCCCTATCTCACCCACTACATGTGTGTGGGAAACTAGAAAGTTCAAGAGTCCGTGGAAGAGAATGAATGAATGGGAGAAAAAAAAACATTTAGTAAGCCTTTACTTTGTGCTAAGCACTATTCTAAAGTGTGAGGATACAAAACCTTTCCGTGAGCTCATATTCTACTTTAGGGGGACAACATATAGAAGAAAGCTGAGCTATGAGGCAGAGACTTCCTAAGGATTCAGTGGTGGAGTGAATGGCAAGATACACCAGCTGGTCAGATGGTAATATTTGAAGCTTTGGATGGTGTAGCAACAGGGCAGATAGTAAGTCCCAGAGGATCTTGGGAGCAAAATGAGGAAAAAGAGAGTTCCTTGAGCACATTACTAAATCCTTCAATTCTCTTTTTAGGCCCGTGGTTCTGCAGGTGGCAGGAGGAGGAATGATGCTGCCTCTCAGGAAGACCAAGATAAACCGTACGTCTGTGATAGTAAGTATAGCCTCACTGCTCTTCCTCTCTGTCCCTTTTCATGTCCTCTCATCCTACTGTCCCTTACAAATCCCTTGGCTGTCAGCCTGGTCCACCTGGCTTCAGTTGCCATCAGGGCTTCCTCATGCCTCCTCTTTAGGGAGATTCTTCTTCTTCTTCTTTTTTTTTTTTTTTGCTGTTCCTGGCTTGCATGTTGTGGTCTGCTGCTGCTGCTGCTGCTGTTAGTGCTACTGCTGCCACTGCTGCTGCTGCTGTTGCTACTACTGCTGCAGCTGCCTCCTTCTCCTCCTCTTCCTCTTCCTCCTCCTCCACTTGCTGCTGCTACCTCCTCTGTGAGTGTTTCTGCATGAGGGGGAAAGAAGTGAAATGGAAAGATCCCTGCAGCAAAATTCCTGCTGTGCCCAGGGCTGCAATAGTTCAGCTCTCTGGCATTGTGCTCTTTCATGGCTTCTCTCTCTCTCTCTCTCTCTCTCTCTCTCTCTCTCTCTCTCTCTCTCTCTCTCTCTCTCTCTCTTCTTTTCCTCTCTTTCTCCCTCCCCGCTTTCTCTCCCTTCTCTCTTCTCTTTCTCCTCTTCTTTTCTTTCCCTTTCTCTTTGTCTCCCTCTTTCTCTGTTTTCTCCTCTCAATTTCCCTTTCTCTCTCTTCCTCTCCTCTTTCGTTCTCTTCTCTCCCTCCTTTCCCTTTTTCTCTCTCTTTCTCCCCCTCCACTTTTTTCTCTCTTCCCTCTACCACTCTCCCATCTCTTCTCTTTCTCCCCTCCCCATATCCTATTCTCTTTCCCTTCACTGTCTCCTCTCTCTGTCTCTCTCTCTTTTTAAGATTCACCCTCTATTTCTTTCTTTGTTTCAGATAGTTACAAACAAAAGCATAACACAAAAACCTCCGAAAAAGGTACTTGGTTCTTGTATCTTTTCATTTGTTATTCCCACTAATTTCCTTCTTTTCCCTCCTTCTTTATGTAGGGAAAGCCATGAATCTATATGATGGTGACTACTTTTATTTTAATCAATTTTCTTTCCTCCCTCCCTCCACCTGGCACCATACAGTCTTTCCACTTCACTAAAGTCTCTTTGATGGGTAACTGGCTATCCCTGGAAGCTGGGATAGCAAATAATATGGCAATAGGACAATGAGAAAGAAATGGTGGTTTTGTGAAGGGACAAGGAACCTGAATCTATCAAAGATTTATATACTGAAGAAAATGTGATCTGCCTTAATAAAGAGAAAGATTTGGTCTTCTTTCCAAGTATAGCACCCATAGTATTGTCTGCTGAAAGCCTTTGTGCAGACAGAAGCTCCTGTCCTAGATAACTTCTCATTGTCCAGGACACCCTCTACTTCCACTCTAGCAAGGGCACTTCTTAAAACCACAGTCCCTATTAATCTTTCTTTTCCATCTGTTCACCAATCTGAGAAGGCACACCATCTCTGCAAGTGACTACTCTCACCAGCTCCCTTTCAGAATGCCAGAGAGGCAATGCACAGAGAGTTTTGGGGATTGTCTAATATTTGGATATTGACATTGGGAATATGTTCTGGAGTCATGAACCCCCCATGTTTTAAAATAAAGTTTACAATTATGAGCATACTTATGTAATATATTGGAATAGGGGTAAAGGGCAATCAATGGTAGGTGGTAATGAGTGACTTAAGGCAGAGTAGTGACTTTCCCTCTATATTGATCTTAAAAAGTTGTTCATCTTTCAGTAGAGAGCGATATAGCTGGAGTTTATTTTGTTATCAAACCCTCCAACCTTATTCAGTGACTCACTCAGCAGATGGGAACCAGTTTTCAATGGGAAACAGCACAGTATGGAGGGAACAACTCTGGATCTGCTCTCAGAAAAATTAGGTCTGAACCCCGGCTTTCTTGAATCCCTTCTGCAATTGACTCTGAGCAAATCACAACCTCTCCAGTTCTTAATTTCTTTATGTGTAAAATGAGATGGATGGGCCAGATGATCTCTAAGGTATCTTTCAGGTCTAAACCCCATAAACTTATATTTACTCCTATAGGGAATGGGCCCATAAGTAACACCATTCCAAGAATAATTTGGGGGTATTAGAGTATTCCAATGTCATCTTTCCATCATACAATCAAGGTGAGATAGAACCTGTTCTGAGCCTGGGTAACAGACATAGTTTAATTTCCCGGATGAGGTTCAAACACATCCCTTCCTACATCAAACATTTGTCTTGATCCACTGTAATCCTAGCCTGCCAGTTCCCTAAAGGTCTCTGTTGTTCTGGGGTAATGAAATGTGAAGTTTCCTTGGCCCCTTCAAAGAAGGGTCAATAGTTTTGTCTTCTTGCCAAAGAAGGCATTTCCATGTATGAAGAAAAATGGGATATATCCAGAATACCTGTCTCTTGATCTGTGTGAGTTTTTAAAAGTTATCTGTCCTTTTCTTGTGATTTAATATCATGAGGAATTTCCTTACAGAAGCTGAAATAGTTTAGCCCTTGAATGACAAAGGTTTTGCATTGGCTTCCCAGCTAAAGCTGACTTTAAACTTGGATTTTTCCAAGACGCCTGTGTGCTCCTTTTCTGCCTGCCAGTTTCTATTTCCTTTCCTTACCCATTTTACCTCAGAAGCTCAGCCCCTGTTTTCTTTGTTGGATGCTTCTTTTCTGGGCGTGATACTCTTGCCCATCCTTCCCTTTCTATATCTCTCTTCCCTATGCAGCCACAGGATAATATCCTTCTTATAAACCATTTAGGTCAAAACATGTTTGGTCATAAATTCTTCCTTTATTCACAAATCTGACAGGCAAAATATTCCATGCCCTCCTAATTTGTTTATGATATCACCCCTATGTCTAAATCATGTACCCATTTTCACCTTCTCTTGGTATATGGTACAAGATGTTGGTCTGCACCTCATTTTTGCCAAACCAGTTTCCAGTTTTCCTGGCATTTTTTGTCAAATAGTGATTTCTTTCCCCCAAATCTTGGATGTTTGAGTTTGTCAAACACTGGATTACCAAGGTCATTTACTATTGTGTATTGTGTACATAATCTATTCCACAGACCTACCAGTCTATTTCTTAGCCAGTGCCAGATTGTTTTGATGATTACCACTTTGTAATCTTGATTGAGATCTGGTACTACTAAGCCACCTTCCTTCACATTTTTTTTCATTGATTCCCTTGATATTCTTGATGTTTTGTTCTTCCAGATGAATTTGTTTATGATTTTTTTCCAGCTCTATAAAATTTTTTTGGTAATTTGATCCTTATGGCACCAAATAAGTAAATTAATTTAGGTAGAATTGTCATTTTTATTATATTGCCTTGGCGTACTCATGAGCAATTAATATTTCTCTAATTGTTTAGATCTGACTTTATTTGTGTGAAAAGTGTTTTGTAATTGTATTCATATAGTTCCTGGGTTTGTCTTGGTAGGTAGAATCCTGAGTATTTATATTGTCTGCAGTTATTTTAGATGGAATTTCTCTTTCTATCTCTTCCTGCTGGACTTTGTTGGTAATATATAGAAAGGCTGATGATTTATGTGGGTTTATTTTATATCCCCCCCTATTTTTTTTCCTTGAGTGAGGCCAAGGACTCTTCAGTCTCCCCTTTCTGTATTCAGGCTTTCTTGGTAAATTATCTGGCAGCTTGGTGATTAATGTACTTTATTTTTATCTAATGCCCTTCAGACTTGTGATCCTTTGGGACAGGAATGACCTTTGGAGAGGTCATATGGCCCATCCCCCTGTATTGGACGAAGAGTGCTTTTAATAATCCCTAATGCATCCTAAGTAGAGAGGTGTCTGGTCTCTTCCATGAATGTCCCCAGAGAGGGGGTTACCATAGCTGCCCTTTCCCCGTTATTTCAGCTGTTCTTTGAATGATGGTCTCCCCTTACTATGAATCTAAATTTCCCCTACTTTTATTCCCTTCCCCTGAAACAAATGAACATCCACAGTTCTACCAGTCCATTGTAGCCTCTCTTTCTTTTGGCTGCCTGACCATGCCTACCTTTCTCTAGGCCTCTGCTGATTCTGTTCTCCAGAATCAAATCTGTCAATTATGTGACCCTCCCTCTTCTGTGCTTTCTTTCATGCCTGGGGCTAAGTAGAGTGCTCAGATCTGAAACTATGTCAAGGTCTAGTCTGCAAGGAGTGGAATAGACTCATTTCTTTGTAAACTTTAAAGTGCTGTATTAATGTGAGTTTTCCTTTTTTCTCCCCTTAAAACAACAACAGCAACTAACATTAGCATGCTGGCTGTCATCTGAATACAACTCCATTCAGTGGTACATTGACATATTTTGGCAGTTTTGCTGCTTTGTATACACTGTCCCCTGCAAGCTCCCCATCCTCTTCGGTTCTGATACTGGCCCTGGTGCCCAGCCAGGTGTATGCTAGTTTATATTTATACATTTGGTGACTCCTGCCTCCATCAATCACTTTATATTTTGCCCTATTGAATCTCAATAAAGAGATACAATAATATGTGACTTCAATATATAAGATTCAATAAGGACAAATTTCCTAAGATTGCACAGTAGTTAAATTCCATTCTCCACAGATTTGCAATCCCTGCCATCTTTGTATTGTCTGCCAGTTGGATTTGCATAATTCCCTACTCCATCTTTCAAGTCATTAATGAAAATATCAAGTCATCTTGAACCCAGAAGAGATCCTTATGAGTCCCCACGCAGCACTTCTTCCAATGTAGATGTGGAACGCTTAATGATTATTTTTCAACTTTGATTTTGTTTAACCAGCCTTGGTATTTATTCCTTAGTATAGCTGTTCGATTGTGTTCTCATTTCCAGTTTCCCCAAGGAGAGGGGCAGATGGAACAGTATTAAGTGCTTTGGTTACTAATGCCAGGTGATAGATATGTTGTCTATTGCTTTCATCTAGCCACTGGATGTCCTGTTTCAGAGAAATAGTCTATTATTTGAACATGGTGAAGTTTTTTTTTTTGACCCATTCATGGTGCCTCTGGACTTATATTTATTTTCCTGCAAGTAATCACAGTGCTACTGCTTTATTAATTAATTATCTTATAGTTTTCCAAGTTTGGGAGTTAAGGTGTTGTTTTCAATTTCTTGCTAAAGGAAGGACTTTGGAGATGAGAGCTTATTTCTCATCTTTCCCACCTGTCACCCATAAACAAAGCAACTGCATGTGATAGCCTGGGAGATCCCATTCAATTGAACTGAAATATTTGTTGAATTGAATAGAAACGAATCCTGCCTGATTCAAACTGCAGGTTCCTGGTCTGCAATTTTCCAGCCCTTTCTTTATCCTTTGGCTTAGCTACTTCTGTTCTGGTCTGGAGGAACACTGATCTCTAGGAATTCTACCATCAGATGGCCATTGTGATCGACCTGTTTATTACTGCAGTAGAGAGGTAGTGTGGTGTAGTAGATAGAAGCATGGCCTCAAAGACCTAGTTTTAGTCCTGACATATGTTAGCAGTGTGACCCTGGGCAAATTCTTACCTCTCACCTGTGAATTCCCTATACCAGTAAAATTACAGATCTGACTGATCCTTATGTCTAATTATTGTTATGACTCCTGAAAGTTACTAGTACCAATAACTAAATGGAGTAATAGCTTGAGGCATAGAGTATTGTATAAATGTATTTCGGTTGGCAATTCAGGGTCTCAGAACTATGATTTTATTGGTGTAGGGAATTCCAGTGAGCAAACTCCAACCAATTCAGATTAACAACTGTCCTCCAAATTGTGGCCTTAGAGAGTTGCCTGAGGTACTGAGGTTAAGTCAAGTGCCCATTATGAATTAGAGGTAACCCAGATCTTTCTGACTATAGGGTCCCACACTTTATTGATTATACTGTGCCTCTTAGGTTATTGGTATCTTTCAAATTGAAAGCTGATTTCAAAGCCAGGAAAACCTGAGGTCAAATCCTGCCTGTGACACAGACTAGTTGTGTGACTCTGAGCAAATCATTTAACCATTCAAGCTCTATGCAGTTCTCCAAGACCATAAGTTGTAGAGAAAGTGCTGAGCTGCATTGGTAGAAGATGTTTTCTATATCATTGAAATCATAGGCCCAATCCCTATCCCTAGACCTTCAGTGACTATCACTAATTAGCTCCTACAGACCCTTTTTTCAGTTAGTATCATCTGATTCTGTTGATGAAAACTCCTTTGAGTTAGGAAGAGTCCTCTTCCTAAGTTCAAATCTAGCCTCAGGCACTTACTAGCTGTGTGACTCTGGACAAGTCACTTAACCCTGTTTGCCTTAGTTTTTTGTCTGTAAAATGAGCTGGAGAAGGCAATGGCAAACCATTCCAGTATCTTTGCCAAGAAAATCCCAAATGGGGTCATGAAGAATTGGATATGACTGAATAATGACTGAACAACAAAACCATGCTGGAAAGACTTTTAGTCTGGGCATAAAGTTGGATTGTATTTCTGTCATTAGTAGACCAGCCTACCTAAGTTTGGAGAGGTTTATCATTAGGAAGGTAGCTACCAGCTAAGTGACACAATGAATTGAACATTGGTCTTAGAGTCAAGAAGACCTGAATTCAAATCCTATGTGACCCTAGGACCTCAGTTTCCTCTTCTGAAAAAGTGAGAATGTTCGACTGGATGGTTCCAAAGGTTGTTTTCAGTTCTAGGTCTATACTCCTTTGGACATGGCCTTTAGTACCTGATCCTTATCAATGAAGGGAGTAGATGTTTAACGTTCCAGTTTGTTTCTCTTTGTTGTCCTGCAGGTCTTAGGCTGGCGCAGAGGGGAGGAGGGAAGGACCTGGAGAGAAGACTCACTGCCACTGAAAGTTGATTTGTAGAGCAAGCCTGTGGCATTTGTTGAATCCCAGGCATGTGATGTTGGATGCCAGGCAGACTGTATCTTTTTTTTGTTACTAAAAAGCTAGTACTGTGTAACACTAGTGAAAAGGACCACCCTGAGCAAAAGGATGAAGTAGATAGTTTTGTCTTGGGTGCCCGACAACCCTGCTTTCCATCCTTTCCTGATGCCTCTTCCTCTGTCTCTCTTCTCAGGTACTTTAATACCCTTGCTTTCTTCTTGAATATTCTCTTTCCTGCTAAGAAGGGAGGAAGGAAGGAAAGAAAGAAGCATTAATTAAGCATCTACTATATGCAAGGCATTGTACTAAATGCTTTACAATTATTCTTATTTGATCCCCACAACAACCCTGGGAGGTAGGTGCTATTATTATACCCATTTTACAGTTGAGGAAACTGAGGCAGACAGAGCTAAAGTGACTTGCCCAGGGTAACACAGCTTATAAGTGTCTGAGGTGGAATTTGAACTCAGGTCTTCCTAACTCCACTTTGTCCACTGTGCCACCTAGCTACTTAGTAAACATAGACTAGGGCCTCAGAATCATTCTCAGGCATAAGTCTATCCAGATTTGTCTCAGGCCAGTTCTCATCAGTCTCCATCCGTGGTAATTTGATAAGTTTTGTTCCAAAATCCTTCTTGTCCCCATGCAGGTACAGGTAGACACATGGGTCAGTGAGGGCTATCAAGGGTTTGCAGTCTCCCATGGACACAAAGGAAGCCACCCTGAATGGAATATGCACATTCACACCACAGAGGAATGGCTGGGATAGCTGCAGGACACCGTAGGCATGGAGCTCCTGGGCACAGTGGGTCTAAAACGAGTTCAGTTCACTCAAGGGCAAATGTGTCCTATAAGTAATTGCCTATCAAAGCTTGGAAGAAGCTAGATCAGGAATAACAAAAATAACCACCTCCATGTTGGGTTTTATAGCCCCCACACTTACGGCTGCTCATAGATATGAGGGGTGGCTTCTTGGTAAAGATTGCTGTAGCTGTGGCTGTTTGAGTGGTTATTTGTTAGTGCTGGGGGTCTCCTGAGTTCCCTGGTCTCCTGAGTCTCCCTGTTGCAAAATTACTCATGTTAGATCTGGAATTGGAGTCAGACCTGGTTTCAAATCCCACCTCTGATACTTATAGCGGGTAACCATGGGCAAGTCACTTTGTCTCTGTCTGCCTCAGTTTCCTCAACTATAAAATGGGGATAATAATAGCACTTACCTCCTGGGATTGTTGTGAGGACTAAATGAGATAATATTTGTGAAAACACACACCACAGTGCCTGGCACATAATAGACACATAATAAATGCTTTTTTTCTTCCTTTCCTTTCTTTCCTTTCCTTCTTCTTCTGATCCTCAATTTCCACATCTGTAAAATGGGGATATAAACATTTGTAGCACTTATGTCAAAGTTATGAGGGTTAAATAAGGAGGGATATGTAAAGTACTTTACACCTTTAAAGAGATCTAGAAATATCAGTTGTTTCTATTGTCTTTTTATTATTCCTTTCCTCTCTCTACCAGAACTCCCTTTCTCTCAGTATTTGTTTTCATTTAGCTGTCTGGGAAGGAATATCTATAAACTCATTCACATCAAGTTGGAGAAAGTGCCTCATTAATCCATATTAAGTTGTGTGTGTGTGTGTGTGTGTGTGTGTGTGTGTGTGTGTGTGTGTGTGATTGATAATAGGATGATGTGTGAACCTTCCTTCTTTCTTCAGAGGTATTGTGGCATTTCCCATAGCAGCTGTTCCAAACTCTTTCCCCCATTTTCCTCAAATCCCCTGGTCCACTCTCACCTCCCTAACTTTCTGCAAATGGACATTTTTCATATTTTGCTGAGACATTTGGGGTTATCAGACATGAGCAGCCTTAACTTCTCTCCACCACCAAACGCCTCACACATTCTCTTTGCTTCTTTTCTGTTTCAAATGAAGCAATGGTTCTTTTCTTTTCTAAAGCTCATTTGTCTTCTCTTACAGAAAGTGTAGTTGAGTGTCAGATTTGGACTCAGAAAGAAGTGGGTTCAAATCTTGTCCGCCACACTTACTAACTGTGTGACTCTGGGCAAGTCATTCAAGCTGTAGGGATAGTAATAGCACTGACCTCAGAGTTGTTGTAAGGGTCCAATAAGACAGTGTAGATATATGCACTTTGATCATCTAAATCTGAGCTATTATTATTGTTGTTGTTGTTGTTGCCATTGTCATGGTGGTTGCAATTATAACAATATGTTATTATTCGATCTGCTTCTCCAGGACCATTAGTGCTCAAACAATTATCCCTTCTCTCTTTGAATCTTCAGTCTCTCTCTTTCTACCGATTTTTTTCCTTTCACCCACAAAAATGTTCTCTATCTTAAAAAAAAAAGCCAACTCTGCTATTCCTTCAAGTTACTATACACCTCTCTTCTTTCCTCCTCTGTCAAATATCATTAAAGGGTCATCTGCACTTTGCCCCTGCTGCCTCATTACCCAGTCATTCCTCAGCCTCTTATAATCTGCGTCCATCATTCTCCCCAAACTGTTCTTTCTCAGTTCTCATTTTCTTTTTTTTATGTTGTTGTTTAGTTGTGTCTGACTCTTTGTGATCCCATTTGGGGTTTTCTTGGCCAACATACTGGAGTGATTTGCCATTTCCTTCTCCAGCTCATTTAACAGATGAGGAAACTTAGGCAAACAGGGTGAAATGACTTGTCCGGGGTCACACAGCTAGTAAGTGTTTGAGGCTGGATTTAAACTCTGGTCTTCTGACTCCACAGCGGAACTCTATGCACTGCACCTCTGACTGTCCTTCCTCGTTTTCTTTAGTTTTTGCATTTGACCCTGTGGATCATTTACTTCTTGAAACTTCAGTTCTTCTCCTCCCTTTTTTTCTCTTCTAACTCCCTAATTTTTGGTTCTCCTCATAGCTCTGTTCCCAGCTCTCTTCTCTTCTCTTTCTGTATGTTTTCTCATGGTAATTTCAGCCATCTCCTGGACTTCAATTCAGGAAGACTGGGGTTCAAATCCCACCTCTGACATTTGTTAATGGACAAGTCACTTTCTGGGTTTCAGTCTTCTGACCTGTAAAATAAGAAGGTTTGGACTAGATGCCCCTATACCCTTCCAGCTTTAAACCTATTATCTTATAACCTCTATACTGGTTACTCCCAAATTGTATTCTCAGCCATGTCTTTTCTTTTTTCTTTTTGGCTAGGCAGTGGGGTTAAACGACTTGCCTAGGGTCACACAGCTAGTAAGTGTTATGTGTCTGAGGCTGGATTTAAACTCAGGTTCTCCTGAATCCAGGGCCAGTGATCTATCCACTGCACCACCTAGCTACCACCACAGACATGTCTTTTCTCTTGAGTTCTGGGAAAATGTTTCTAAATGTTTAAATATCCTAGTAGTTTGAAATTTAGGGAAATGGACTTATTATAAATTCATGCTATTTGGTCCCAGTCATTTTTTTTTATCTATATCACTTTCTTTTATATAATTATCCCTCTACTACTTCCCACAGCAGTTTTTCTAAATGTTCCCATCTTCTCCAAGATCATGATCCCCTCTCCCCTCACTACTATCATTCTTCACAGATGGCCTTGCCTTCTACTTCGATGTTTTTTCCTCTTAGCTACTTCTGTTGATTCCACCACTATTCTCCAAGGCACCCAGGCCCACAACCTTGGATTCATTTTTGGTTCTCTTCCTCACCCCTCCCCTTTATAGTCAGTTAGTTGATGAGACCTGTTGTTTCTCTTCCTGTTTTCATGTATGTACCCTTCTCTCCTTTCCAATTACTATTGTCACCCTCATTCAGGCCCTCATCATTGGACTGGTTCTAACTCTTTCATTTGTTTTCAAATGTTATCACATCAAATTCACCTTTCATGCTAATGTCAGAATAGTCTTCTTAAAGCACAGATATGATCAAGTCACTTCCCTGCTCAAAATTCAATGGTTCTCCCATTACCCACTGAATAAAAGTTAAATTCTTTCGCCTGGTATTCAAGGCTTTCCATGACTTGACTTTAACCTATTCTCTCTCCTACTGATTCCCCTCATGAGTACTCTGCACCAATTAAACTTGATTACCTGCTGTTCCCCTCATGCTTTCTTTGTATTCTGTCTGGGGTGAATATTTTTTACTTATCTCCCTTACTGGATTATAAACTCCATGAGGACAGAAGCTATTATTCTTATCTCCCCTTTTACACCCTAGCACCTATAGGCAAGGGCATAATAAGACAGTCAATAACTATTTGCTGGATGGATGGGAGGATGAATGAATGAACTGTTCAGAGCTGTTAAACTCCATCCCAACCAAGAAGTTTTGTATTATGCTTTTAGGCTAGGAATGGGGAACTACAGCCATTAATTTCCCAACAGTTGAATAGGAGGTAGAAAAGTAACTTCACGTGGTTACCAAGCCTTGGAATGCCAAGGAGAGGGAATAGTACCAACAAGGGCCAGAGTTGCCAGCTCTCAGATAACTGGGGTAGAGGAGAGAATAAAACTTCATTTATGGGGAATATGAGCCTTGAATCTTCCACATTCTTCCACCTCCCAAAGGGAATGTAAATTACTTCCTGCATATTGTTAACACCTAAGCTATGCAGCATCCAGAAAAGCATTGAAACCACAGCAATGATTTAATAAGATTAGGCTAATTTAGACGTTATTGAATTGTGAGTTCCAAAGTATAATTTACTCTTAGAAAAACTAGGAACTTTACAACAAAATCTAGAGGTATACTTGAATAGTTCTAAGGACATGAGTCTGTGCTTAGAAATGGCCAAAAATTTTGCCAGCTTTTTGATGTGCCAGATTTTTGGTAGCAATCTTTAGTTTCCCTGTTGGACATAGACACCTTGTGGATCATTGTTAATATTTCTGCTACTCTGAGGAATTTCCTGTTCTTGTGGAAATTGCTTTGGGCCTAGCTTTCTCAGTCTATAGAAGTTATTAAACTAATGGTTTATGGGGACTTAGACATGGAAATGGTGATCATGAGGAGCCATTATGGGTTCACAAAGATCATCCTATCATACTACTCACATTTCCTTTTGTGTCAGGACCACCAGAACAATAGTAGCTCTGTTGCAAAAGGAAAGGAAGTTCTTTGCTTTAAATTACTATGCCATCTTTGAAATCCTGATAAGCAGGTAAGTGTTTGGAATATTCTACTGTGCATAATAAATTTTTGGAGAGTGGATTTTAAGAATTCAGAGAAAGGATAAGTGAGATCTTAAGATGTAAAATTGTAATGGAAATGTGGTTCAAGAACATGGGATACTTTCATGATTGAAATTCCTTTGATACACACATCAGTGACAAGTGAGGAACAAAAAGTAGGACAATGTATAAAGAATAACAGGATAGTACCAAGAAGAACAGCAGCAGCAGCAACAACTTTTCCTCCTCCTGCTCCTTCTCCTCCTCCTCCTCCTCCTCCTTCTTCTCCTTCTGCTTCTCCTTCTCCTTCTCCTCCTCCTCCTCCTCCTCCACCTCTCTCTCCTCCTTCTTCCTCCTTCCTCCTTCCTCTACTTATTATTATCATCATTATAATAATCGTAATTACCACCACCACCACTACCACTACCACCACTACTACTACTACTACAATTACTATTTTTTGAAGACTGGGGTTTCCCTATTTCACTCAGGCTAGAAATGCAGTGGTCACTCATAGACCTGATCCCCATGCTGATCAGCACAGAAACTTTAACTTGTTCTGTTTTTCTAGCCTAAGCCTGTTTGCCCCTCCTTAGGCACCCTGGTGGCTCTCTAGTCTAGGATTCACCATATTGGTGCTGGACTTGTCGTCTGTCCTTCATTCTCAAAGAGGAATGACATCAGGAAGGAGAGGTCATGACTTGCAAGTGAATTGGATTTAAGTGAGGGAGGGCTGGGCAAAGTTATCAGCCTCACTTTCTCCTCCAGAGCCACCTGGGTCAAGTGGCAAGACACAGATCAGGATGACTGGAGATGATTCCTGATGCATTGAAAAACCTTGGCCCTTTTAAGCTAAAGTCTTCCCCAGGCAATGCCCATTGAGTGATTAAGGCTAGATAAAAATGAGACAAAGAATGGCTTCTTTTACCTAGTCAAAAAAATAAAATCAGTCTGGGAGGGGAAGACCCTCCAGGTTTCTGGTCAAAACAGAAACAATTGCTATTTACACTCACTCTGAGCCATCAGAATCCAAACAATGACCAAGTGAGGCTTTAGGCCTACTGCAGCTCCAAATTCAAGTAGCTAGGTGGCACAATGTATAGAGGCCCTGGACCTGGATTCAGGAAGACCTCAGTTCCAATTTGACCTCAGACACTTACTGGTTAAGTAAGTGGAATATGCTATGTAAAAGACAGCAAGAAGTACATTTTGACTAGACTAAAGAGTGCATGAAAGAGAGTAAAGGTAGTAGAAGTGGCCCTGGGCAACTCACCTCACTACCGTGTACCTCAGTTTCTTCAACCATATGATAGAGTCTGCATAAAGAGCATGATAATAGCACCTACCTCCCAAGGTTGTGAGGATCAAATGAAATAATATTTATGAAGTGTTTAGCATAGTTCTTGGCACATAGCAGGTGCTCATTACATGCTTTTTCCCCTCCCCACTTCACCAATCAATTGATCCAGCAGCCTCCCCAGTAGCAGGGATTACAGGCTTGTGCCTCTATGCCTGGCCTGAGCATCTAGAATCTTTAAAAAAGATATATACAGAGGATGTAAACAAGGAAAGGTACCTGAAGATAATTTGGAAAATGGACTGTCCTGTAAGGATAATGTTAGGAATGTTAAAACCCAGAGTCAGCTGAGGCTTAGGATGAATGTTAGAGA
Source organism: Phascolarctos cinereus (assembly GCF_003287225.1). Taxonomy (NCBI): domain Eukaryota; kingdom Metazoa; phylum Chordata; class Mammalia; order Diprotodontia; family Phascolarctidae; genus Phascolarctos; species Phascolarctos cinereus. The sequence goes on from NW_027555736.1 coordinate 230,404,825, forward strand.
AAGCGAAAAGAGTTCCCCCCACCTTTATCTTTTCAAAAAGAGCTCTTAAAATAGCTATGTTTGGGCAAGAGGAAGAGCAAAGAAAGGATAAGACTGCTGCTTGGCTGAAAATAATGATAATGCCAATGGAGAGAAGGTAGCACACCTTAACAGCAGGTTTTTTTCCTACCAAATGGAAAGAGCTTCAGAATGGAGCTTGTAGAATGAAAATAATTAACAGCAGATTGAAATAGGAGATAAATGAGAATATGAAAAAAGTGAAAGCTGTATGCTCTTAGTGGGGCAGCTAGGTGGAGCAGTGAATAGAGTGCTGGGCCTAGTGTCAGGAAGACTCATCTTCCTGAGGTCAAATTTGACCTCAGATACGTACTAGTTGTGTGACCCTGGGCAAGTCACTTAACCCTGTTTGCCTCCATTTACTCATCTGTAAAAATGAACTGGAGAAGAAAATGGCAAACCACTCCAGGATCTTTGCCAAGAAAAAGTCGCAAAGAGTCAGACACGACAGAATTGACTGAACAACAACAAATACACTCTTAAGTTTAAGTCCCAACACCTGGATGAGTCACATCTGAAGGCACAGAACAGCCTTGTAGGTACAGGTGCTGAGTTATTGTGAGTGGTCTCTAGAGAACTGTAGAGAAGAGGAGAGGCACTTACAAATGGAGATGCACAAATGCTGTGGGCCCTGATTTTCAAAAAGGACAAGGTAAATCCTTCAAGCAATAGACTATTGAGCTGACTCAGATTCCTAGTAAAATTCTAGGACACACTATTAAAAGAATCTTTTCTGAGTGCTTAGAAAAAGTGCCATGATCATGAACGGCCAAGAGAGTCGGCTCCTCTGAACATCCCAGTTTCTGCTGAGGGCATTGTCATCCTTCTATTCATCCAAGTTTGCAGCCTTGGGGTCATCTTTGCTTCCCGACACTCTTCTTCACCTCACAGATGCAATCAGTTGCTGAGTCTAACTAATCCTACCTCTGAAACATCTTTGAGGAGTAGCAAGGAATAGTGGTTAGGGTCCCAGACTTGGAATCAGGAAAACCTCAGTTCAAGTACTACCTCAGATACTCATGAGTTATGTGATCCTGGGCAAATCACAACTTTTCTCTGCCTCACTAGGGGTTGGACCAAATTTCCTGTAAGGTACCCTCCAGCCTGAAATTTATCATCTCATGTCTCATCATTTCTCACCTCTTTCCCCTTCTCTCCATTCACTTGGCCACTACTCTAGTTCACACCCTCAACATTTCTTGCCTGGGCTATTGTAACACCCCTTTTATTAACTTTCTTGCCTCAACTCTTCCCCTTCTCTAATCTGTTCTCCAGGAAGCTGCCAAAATGACATTCCTGAAGCATAGCTTTGACTGTTGCTCCCCTCCTCAATAAACTCCTTTGGCTCCCTACTACTTTTATTCTCCTACATGCACACTCTTTGGTCTAGTGAAAATGTCCTTCTTACTGTCTCTTACATAGCACATTGCATCTCCCATCTCAGTGCCATTGCAGTGACTATCTTCTATAACTAGAAAGTCTCCTTCCTCACCTTTTCCTCTTACTATAGAATTGCTGGTTACCTTCAAATGTTGGAAAAAGTATCACCTCCTAAAGAAAGCCTTTCCTGATCCCCTAGCTACTAGTGTCTCCTCCTCAAAAACAAACAAACAAATGGCACTTTGTTTTTGTTTTGTTTATATTTATATATATTTATATCCCCCCCCAATAGAATGTGAGATCATTGAGGGTAGGGACTTTTATTTTTTTCCCTGGTTCTCTAGAACCTAGCAAAGTGTCTGGCATATACTAAATATTCAATAAATGCTTGTTGAAGAATGGTTGGATGGTTTCAAGAATACTTCCTCAGTTTTGTTTTGGTTTGAATATCAAGCCTACCACATTCAACGTTATTGATATACAGAATATGACAGTAATTGCAGAAGGCCCAGGGGGCCCATCTCCTTGTTTGAGCCAAACTGTCCCTAAAAGATAGCTCTCACTTTATGTAAGTGAACTGTTTGGCAGACTTCTACACTTCTGCATAAAGTGATTTTTACGTAATGCCAATTTGCCTAGGGACTTGGGGAAGGGAGGGAACAAGGGAGAGAGGCAAGAAGGGATCAATTGGCATATGGAGAGAGGGGAAGGCATATAGTTTAAGGGACAGAGAAGTGAGAGCTGAAGGAACGCTCAGGGATGGGAGCAGACCTGAGGTACTCAAGCACTGATAGTTGGGGCTGGACAGAGGTGGAGAGTGGGGATAGTGGGAAGAACAGGGCAAAGGTCTCCTCTATCAGCCCTGTAGGTCTCAAGCCAAGCCCCCTGATTGGGCAGAAGTAGTAGTGGTTTCTCAGTGCCTCTGTTCTGCTTTCACTTGGAGGGTGATTTTTATTTTTTTTTTTTAATTTTAATTTCATTTATTTATTATTTTTTGTGTGTGTGTGGAGGGGTGGACAGCCACAAGCAGAGGGGCAGGAGCAGAGAGAGAGAACACAGTACTATACAATAAAGTTAATAAAAGGGTTTTTTTTGAAATGTGGATTTCTTTCAGAATTCTTTATGTAAAATTAATTTGCATAATGCAAACTGTATTACAAATCATGATTCCACTCTTTAGCGTTCATTTTATTTTTTCTCAATATGAACATCACTGTAAGTACAACTGCTATGTATACATCTTGGATCATTGTAGTCACATGATTCTCAACAGGATGGACCATTAGGATCCATCTTCCTTCAATGATTATTTTCTTGTTATTTAAATATGTAGGTTTGAAGCAAAGAAATGGTCCATATGTCTGGAGGACAATTGGCATACATAATCTTTCCATCTGGCTCTTATCCTCCAGCTCCATTGGCTGTGTTCAAATAGAGAGTGGATGACCATCTGCTAAGGATGTTATGGAGGAATTTTTGTATTGAGGAAGAGGTTGGACTAGATGATCTTTAAGGCCCCTTCCAATTCTAAGAATCTGTGATTTGTTGTGTCTATGTAACACCTGCCAATTTGGTGAGAGAATATCGGACAGCTGGTCAAAGCTACTTCCTATTACATATATGGCTATAGAATTCTTGATTTCCTTCAGAAATTGGGTACCACCTCTTGATTTCATCATCACCATCCATGTCTTTACCAGTATGTTATAAATATCAGCTCATGATGAGTGTTGTGTCCATTTTACAGATGAGGTCATTAAGGCCCAGAGAAAAGTAGGTTACCCAGAGTAGCAAGATGCTTTAGAAGCAGATTTACAAATGAATTCAGGATTCGTGACTCCTTCAGCTAGGAGAATATCTCTGGGCTCTCATTCACTAATTGTTTTTGGCGATTGCTTTTGTTACTGTCCCCCTCAAAAAAAACCTTATAGCTACCTACTGTGTGTTCTAAGCTACTTACATGGAATCTCAGCAGAGTCATTGTCATAGATAAGGCAGGGAAGTAGTGAAGAGAGCCTCTTCTCTCACTGTGCGTTCAGAATTCTACTTTCTGCTGAGGTCAAGTTCCTTTGCTTAAACTGCTCCCAGAGGCCTCTCCTTCTCAAGGCAAGAAGAAGTAAGTGGGGAAAAATTCCCCTTTGCCAAAAGAGAAGGATATACACAATAAGTGCTGCATTGAGAACCTTATTGGTCTTGGAAGGGGAAAAAGGGCTCTTCTCTCTAAGGGATTTACTCTGGAGGGAAAGAGAGAGGGGAGGAAGGCTTGATTGCCCTTGTAATCTGTGTCCTCATTCTCTGCTTGCTGTGTGCCAGGAGCACAGGATCCAGGTGCACATTTTCCAAAATTGGAAAGATGATGAAAATTGTAAATAGGGACAGAATTTGCTTCTTCCTCTGAACCTCAGCACCTAGGACAGCACCTCAGTGCCCTGGCTCAGTCAGCACCTTGTATGTAGAAGGCACTTAATTATTGGCTTTCTTTGTTGGATTGAATTCCTTCTTAAGCTGGGTTCTGTAGAAGTGATGATTCTAAGGGCGCCTAGGACAAAGGACCAGCTGATGGAAAGAGATGCTTTAATTGGAGAATGGGGATGTGGAATTTTCTAAATGTCTTAGGCTTGAGTTTTACTCTGATTCTACATGACAGACAATTAAATAATTAAGTTATTACTCACGTGTTAAGAAGGATTGTGCATGATGCCACATACCCTCCTTCCAAAGTGGACAATTCACTTAGCCTCTCTGTGACTCAGTTTCTTTATCTATAAAGTGCAAGAGTCAGACTCAGTGGTCTTTAAAGTCCCTTCCATCTCTAAATCTATGATTCTGTTCTCCCACTTACTCTGCCCCCCACTTCTGAGGAGGAAATATCAGAATCATTCTCTTAATTATTTGCCCCAGTGGGCTCTTTTGATTTTAGAAGTTTCCATAGCTGTTCTGAAGGGTTAGGTGAAGCATCTGAAGATGTGCGAATGATTGAATTTGCTGAGAGTAAAGAAATATTTGTAGAAGTATTACATCAATTGTAATTCAAGAATCTGTGATTTTGTCACTGGGGGAATGCCCTCCACCCATAAAGATAGTAACTGGTTTATAATTTATAATCTTAGAGTTGTCTGAGACTAAAATGATTTGCTGATGGTTACATGACTAGTAAGTATCACATTGTAGGTTCTTTTTACTCTGGTCCAGGACTTTATATATTATGCCACACTACCTCAGTGGATAGAGTGCTGGACTTAGAATCAAGAACTGAGTTCAAATCCTTCCTCTGACATTTGCTAGCTGTGTGACCATCAGCAAGTCACTTAACTTCTCTCAGCCTCAGTTTCTTCATCTGTAAAATGAAGATAATAATAGCACCTACTTCACAGGAACACTGGTAGGGGCAATATTGTATAATAGAAAGACCAAAGGACTTAGAATTTGAAGACTTGGGATCAAGTCCTCCCTCTATCACTTCCCAAGGCATAACCTGGGGCAAAGTCCTTAATCTCCCTGAGCCCTAGCTCCTCAATATGAAAAATGTGGATAATAATACCTCACAGGGTTGTTGTGAGGCTCAAATGACTAATGCATGGGAAGTGCTTTGTAACTATAAATCTCTTTGTATGTGATCTATGATTATTGTGTTATTCATTGATATTTATTGATCAATATCATATTTGATCATCATGATACATGTGAGACTCTAGGAAAGTCACTTAATCTCTATTTGTATCAGTTTCCTCAAATGTAAAATGAGGATAATAATAGCACGTATCTCCCAGGATTGTTGTGAGGAGCAAATAAAATAACATTTATAAAGTGCTTAGCACAGTGCCTGAGATATATTAGGTGCTTAATAAATGCTTGTTTTCTTTGTCCTTCCCTCCTTCTCATCTTCTCTTCCTTCCTTCCTTCCTTCCTTCCTTCCTTCCTTCCTTCCTTCCTTCCTTCCTGATGAAATTGCTCAAAATACAAGAATGCAGATACAGAGCATTTCTAAGTCATTCTTAAACCTCATTTCTTCCAAATGGAATTAAGGCATGTGCTAACTCACCTCCCTTAATTTCAGACAGGAATCTAATTTCCATAAAGTCAAGGACAGGTTTCAAAGTACAAAACAATTGCTAACATCCAGGAATGCTTGGGTCTTCATGGTGATGGCAGGCTCTGCTGGACCACCAATGTCCAAGAGCATGGCTCTGTCTACCCACTTGTGGGCATGGCAGCTTGTAACTCTCAAATTCTTCAGCATGGGGGCTATAACTTTGCATTAGTGTAGACGGGCAAGGTTCGTGAGAGTGGTAGTGTGGATATCCCCTGAATAAGTTTGATGTAATATAGCATGGCACATGGCTATGACTTTGAAGACTTTTTTTCCCTACAGGTGAAAATAGTCTGAAGTGTTCCAACCTTAGTGCAAGGCTCATGGTGGGGCTCTGTGGGGGAGTCTGCCTTTCCATATGTTGGCAGACTTCTGCTCCCTTAACAACCTGGATGACTCTCTAGTGAGCAACCATCCAGGAAGAGTTTCTTCCTTTTTCCCTCTTTCTCCTTGCCACTCCCTTTTAGACTTGCTTGTGTTGATTGTCATACTTGCAAAGTGTTGCTAATAAAAACACTTGTTAGGGGAAAAATGCTTGGAGATCTTTAGGTGGTAGGGTGTCTGGGTTGTATAACTGAAGCTCTTAAGTATCCATCCTGAGCCTTATAGCTCATCACTTTGGAGGCTGGAGAGGCTTATTTTGGGGAGGAGGGGGAAAGAGGTATGATGGGATTGCATGTTGAAAATGAGTCCCATGTAAAGCTTTAATAAATCATAGCTTCAAATGGGACCCATTTTCTTTTTGGCTAGGCAATGGGGTTAAGTGACTTGCCCAGGGTCACACAGCTAATAAGTGTTATATGTCTGAGGCCGGATTTGAACTTAGGTTCTCCTGACTTCAGGGTCTGTGCTCCATCCACAGTGACACCTAGCTATCCCTGGGACCCATTTTCAAGAGAAGCCTTGAGGACCTCTTGTATTTAAATAGGCAGGGGTGGGTGATGTCTTGGAGAATGAAAACAGTAGTAGCAGAAGGTACTGACTTGTCACCCTCTTCACCCCTTCCTTTTTCTTGTCTCCCTTCTAGTCTGTGGCAAACGTTATAAGAACCGGCCAGGGCTCAGCTATCATTATGCTCACACACACCTAGCCAGTGAAGAAGGGGATGAAGCCCGGGAGCAAGAGACACGGTCCCCACCTGTCCACAGAAATGAAAACCACAGACGTGAGTACTTTCCTATCCTTTGCTTTTGATTTATTTGTTTGGAACTGGGATGAAATAGTGTTGGGGGTGGGGTAGGAATTGATAAAGAACTGAGAATCTCTCTCTCTCTCTCTCTCTTCTCTCTCTCTCTCTCTCTCTCTCTCTCTCTCTCTCCCTCCCTCCCTCCCTCTCTCTCCCTTTTCCTCTCCCTTACCTCTTCCCTCTTCCTCCCTCCTTTCCTTTCTTCCCTTCCTCCTCCCCCAACCTTTCCTATGTTCCTAGTCATTCTTATTGATTTGTTCTATGCCATGGGGGAAGCTGGATTTTTGAACAGAGCTGTTTAGCCCTCTCTGTTGCTAAGCTGAGCTCGAGGACTCCACGCGAGCTCAGCGTGAGCTGTGTGGCAGGCCGCATTTCTATCACTGTTCCCAGAGGGAGGGAAGGGAAGTGGTTAAAGGAAGAAATAGGAGGGGTCCTTAACTAACCCAACATCAAATGTCAGTCCTGCTGTGGCTGTTCCTCAGATCAAGGAAATCTGCCACTTGCTTCTGTAGAACCAAGTTTTGACTTGCCCAGCTAGTGATGAATTTGGTACTACTGCCTTTGGGCGTGTCTATTCCAACTGAATATTGAATTTCACTATTCAGCCATCATGAGCTATAAGAAGGTGTCTTTGATTTATTGTTCTGTGCACTGACTCTGGCTTTGTTTTCGGGGTCAGAATTCTGCTGCAGGAGCCCTTTGCCCTGGATATAGTGCCTAGAGTCTTCAGGCTGTTTTGTATGTGCACTCAGCTTACAACGTCATCTGTGCCATCCTTGTCCTTTTGAAAGCAGTGTTCAGTAGACCTAAACAGGCCCCTGAAGGACTTCTGTTTCCTTTTCCATTTTTGCTTTTCTTCCTCTGCTGGACCAACCTCCAAGCTTTGGCTTGGTTATTCAAGAAGGACTGCAGCTACTAACACATGAAGACTCAGAGTTGGTAGTGGAGATGCTTGATATGCTCTTAAATTGGTTACCTCTTTCTGTCGCCATGACCTGGAATCGAGAAGAGTCTTACTAAATCATTTTGTAGGTGTCGATGCATTAATTTAGTACCAGGAGAGATTTTACAGGTGATCTAATGCAATGCTTTGACTTTACAGATAAGAAAATTGAGACCCAGAGATTAAATTGAGATCCAGAGATTTAGGGGCAGCTAAGTGGTACAGTAAGAAGCAGTTAGATGCCTCAGTGGATAGAACACTGAGCCTGGAGTCAGGAAGACCTGAGTTAAAATCTGGCCTTAGATACTTACTAGTTGTGTGACCTTGGGCAAGTCATTTAACCTCTGTTTGCCTAGGAGGCAGCTAGATGGACTCAGTGGATAAAGCACTGGGCATCAGGAACACCAGAGTTCAAATTCAGTATCAGACACTTACTAGCTCTGTGAGCCAGGGCAAGTCACTTAACTCTGTTTTCCTTAATCCACTGGAAAAGGAGATGGTAAACCACTCTAGTATCCTTGCCAAGAAAACCCCATGGACAGTATGGTCCATGAGGTCATGAAGAGTTGAACACAACTGACCAACAGCAGCAGCAAAGTGGCTCAGTGGATAGAGTGCTAGGACCGCAATAAAAAATATCTGAGTTCAAATCCAGCCTGGGCAAGTTACTCAGTCTCTGTTTGCCTCAATTTCCTCAACTGTAAAATGGGGATCGTAACAGCATCTTCCTCCCAAGATTGTTATGAGGATCAAATGAGATAATTATAAAGTGCTTAGCACAGTGCCTGGCACATAGTAGGAACTATAAATGTTAGTTATTATAACTACTACTATTATGGTGACTATTATTAGCTTGTTATTGACTTCTTACATGTCACATAGGTAAGGGAGTGGCAGAGGTTCTCTGTCTCCAAATTCAGTTTTCTTTTTACTGTACCATACAGTAAATAGGAGAATAGGAGAAATGCTTTAGAAGTATTGCCAAATGATTTCTTGTTCATTCTCCCAGTTTGGTGGGAGTTGATTTTAAAGTATATAATTCAACAGCTTTGAAAGGCTCAGAGCTTTTACCTGTGGGTGCCCCTCTCCTCCAAGCCCTGACTCTCTTACTTAGGCTTTGTAGTTGCTCCATATGAATTTCAGATGCTAAATTCCAGGTTGAGAATCAGAGTGCAACAATATACCCTAAGGAAGGTTGACTGCTTTCACGTCTCAGCTTAGGATGCAATCTGGAATAATTAAAATGCCCATAGCTAAAAATTTGCTTAGCTACTTGTATATTTATCCTGTGGCTGGAGAGAATTCTTTATGTGATGTTAACACAGAGAACCTTCCCCTTTTCCATTTTCCTTCTTCTTTTTCTGGGGATGGGCATTCTTCTGCCAAGGCGGCCATGCCTTTGATGGAAAAGAGTCTGAAGGACCTTTCCTGTCTTCCCCATTAGCTCCTCCTCCTCCCCCATCTCACCTTCTTGTGAACATCTGCAACTGATGCCTCTATTCTCTCTCTGGGGAGATGCTTCTATGTCCTAATCACCCCTCACTGTTTAGTTCAGAAAGAGGAAAAAGAAATCAACCTTCTTAAGCTAAGGTTGAATCTTCCTTCTGGGACACATCTTCTTTCCTTCCCACAGTGTGGCTCTTTATATTTATATTGACATCTTGAAATTATTTATTAGCTTGCTATTATTTCCAACCTCTACCCCCAAACACTTTCTACCCCAAAGTCTTTTTTTCAAGTGGGCATATTTTTCCCCCTGCAAGATTCTCTTTTCATCCTACCATCTTAGAATTATTTTATTCTCTGGTTCTTTGTTTTCCTGTATCTTGTCTGGCCTTGCTTAACTGTGTGGGGGAGTACAGCTCCTCCCTGTATTTCAGGTTGAGTAGCTTCAGGGTCTGAGCAAAATAAAGTAATATCCTGCTTAGCTTTTCACCTGATCCCCTCTGGGTTGCACATTCACATCTGAGAAGGGCATCAACTTCTTGCATGATCTTATCAGCTGGATATCCTTGGCTCTTTGCAGAAAACTGCCCCCTGTTTTCAACTGAAATCATTTCTTCTTCTTAGGTGGGTGTGGGATGTGCCTTTGTAAGAAATCACATCTTGATTCTTGCTCTGCTCTTTCCAGGCTATTTTGTACTTTCATTGTCTTGCAATGGTTACAACCCTTTCTCTGTCTCCCCCCACCCCCCCCGCACTCCCCCCCAATGTCCCACCCCCACTCCTCACCCCCACCCCATGAGACTGTTTCTTCAAAGATATCTTCTGATTGACCTAAGTTTCAAACGGTGTGGAAGATAATAGTTATGTTACGGGTTAAAGGAGTGCTTCACATGGGCAAAACTCAAGGAATTTCACAAACAACATTTTCATCCAAACTCCCTTTCACACTCATTTGAAGACTGTTTTTGATTAATCCCGGTATTGCTATGATCATTGAGAGGGATCCAGTGTGTTGACCAACGATCAATAAATCAAGTGTCTACTATGTGCTAAGTATACAAATATAAAAATGAGATGGTCCCTGCCTTCAAGGAGCTTACATTCTACTAGGGGAATACATAATGTTCACAGATGAGTAAATACACAAGGTATATAAAATAAAGCTACAGTATGGATGGGGGAGGTGGACACTACTAATTTAAAGAGTCAGAAAAGGTCTCTTGAAGGAGGAGGCATTTGAGTTGAACCACACTGGGGAAGGCTTTAAGTGCTAAACAGAGTAGCTTGTATTTGATTCTAAATACAAAAGGGAGCTACTGAAGTCTCTTGAGTAGAGGAATGCTATATGATCAGATCTTCACTTTAGGGATATTCCATCGGAAGTGATGTGGAGGCTGAGTTGGAGAGGGGAGAGGGTAGATATCAAGAGATTGTTGCAGTAATCTGTGGGAGAGTTGAAGCAAGAGCCTGAGTGAATCATATAACCTTTCAAAGCCTCGGTCTTATCATTTGCAAAAAGGGCAGTGCTTCACAAAGTTCTGAGGAAAGCCTTTTACAGACTTTAAATAGTTCTATAAATATTCTCGTAGTATTTCTCCCCCCACCCCCCCATTGACACTATTATTCTGTCTGTTGTTTGCTGTTCTAACCCTTTTTCCTAGCTTTGAAAGCTTTCAATGCAACCCTTTCCTCACCTCAACAGGTGACTTCACTTTCTAGTAGGAAAAATTGAGGCAGTTTGTCATGAGCTCTCCCTATTCCCTTAATCCAATCTCAAACCCTTCTCATCTCTTTCTTTTGCTTCTGGTTTCTTAGAAAGAGATGGCCCTTCTCCTTGCCAAGTCTAATCCTTCCATTTGTGTCCATGGTGCCATCAACTCTATCCTCTCGGGGATCTTGCCTCCTTTATCCTTCCCTCTCTCAATCTCTTCACCAGTTTTTTTTTTTTAATCTTGGAGCTTTATGATGCTCAGTTAGGCCTTAGAAAATTTATTGGTGGGTGGGGACACTAGGCTTGGATTAAGTAGAGTTAGGTTCAGATCCTGCCTCAGATGCTACCTTTGTGACTATGGTCTAATTACTTAACCTTTGAAAGGCTTAGTTTCTTAGGAGGTCCTCCCCTTAGCACTCTGGGAAAACCCCGACAGATGCATTTGTTTATTCAACTTGGAGTCTCTCTCTCTCTCTCTCTCTCTCTCTCTCTCTCTCTCTCTCTCTCTCTCTCTCTCTCTCTCTCTCTCTCTCCCTTCCCTCTCCCTTTCACTCTCTCCTTCTCCCCCACTCCCTTCTCCACCTTGCTCCTTCTCTCCTATTCTCTTTCTCTCTTCTTCCTCCCCTCTCCTACTCTTTCCCTCTCTTCCTCTACCTTCGCTGTCCCTTTTCTTATCTCCCTTCCTCCTCTCTTCCCCTCCTCTTTGCCTCTTTCCATCTCTGCCTCTTCTCTCCCCCTTCCCCTCTAACCCTTCCCTCCTTTCTTCCCCTCCATCATCTCCCCTCTCCCTTTCCTCCACTTTCCCTTTCTTCCTTTCCCTCTTCCTCTCTCCCACTACATATTATCTTTTCCTTGTGCAGAGCCCCTGGTAGCTTTTCATCATTCCCTCAGTGGACTGTGCTGCTGCTGACCATCTTTTTCATGTGTGTTAATTGCTTGCATCATTAATACACAGTCATTAGCAGCTCCTACTGTTTGTGGGGGAGTCAGGGCATTGGCTCCATCCTTCTGCCTAAATAATCATAGGTAGGCAACATGTTATAAATTGACTGTGACAGGTCTGCAGTGTCACAGGGTCTTAGCTTTGGGAATCCACTCTACATAGGCTTTGGAAGTGGGGGAGGGAGGCATTAATCCAAATGGCTAATCTGCAGTCTACCAAAGAGGGGTCTAGACACATAGTAAATAACAAATGCTGATTATTTCCTTAAGCAGAGCAGCATGGAGATGCAAGCAGTCTGTTGTGCCCTAAGGAAAGAAAGTCAAATGGACTCAGAGCACAGTCTCGTGGAGTCTGCAGGGCCCGGGGTAGGTGGGTTTGCACAGACTGTTGCAGTGTGGGCCTCTTGACTTAATTTTCTCCCCCTGCTGCTTCCATTCCATCTCTGTGCTCTTTTCTCCTCTGAAACTGCACCTCCAGAGAAGACCATTGCTCATCGAGAAGCCTGCTGTGAGCGCAGTGGTCACACCAGCCCTCTGGTGCTGAAAGGGCATCTTTGGAGCAGCGCTGGTGCTGAGGCCAGTTATTGACCCACCCTCCCCAGCATCCCCATCCCCCGCCCCCTCACTGTTGCCAGCTCAGCAGTCAATGGCTGTACCTTGTGCCCTCCTGTTCTCTTTGCTATTTCAGTCTCGTTTTTTTTTCTCCCCTGAGCTCTTGATGTTTCTCTTTTCCTGTTTTGTTTCTTTCCTCTCTTCCCTCTCTTTTATGTCCTTGTCTTGGCCTTAGGGCCAGCAACCCTGAGAAGCTGAGAATGTGGAGCTCCAGTGCTCACCTTCTGAACATATTTCTCCCCTTATTGGACATCCTGAAGGAGGATTCCACCTCTACTCTCTTTGGTTTATGTCCCCAGTTCAAAACTGTGTTCTTTGCCGTCTATATCCCAAAGGCAGTTAGATGGTGCAGTGGAAAGAATGTTGGGTCTAGAGTGAGGAAGAACTGAATTCAAATCTGGTCTGATACACTTTATCTTCTGATTGACTGAAGTTTTCAAACCCAGTAGAAGATAATAGTCATGGGCTGAGAGAGTGCTTCACATAGGGAAGAACTCAAGGACTTTCATAAACACCATGTATTTATGTGTGACCCTGGGTAAGTCATTTCACCTCTGTTTGATTCAGTTTTCTCAACTGTAAAATGAGTATAATAATGCACCTACTTCCCAAGGTTGTTGTGAGGATTAAATGATATAATTTTATGAAGCACTTATCACAGTGCTTTATTAATTCTTATTTCTTTCCTTCATTACATTTCTTCTACCTCTTGTTTTCTCTAACTCCATGGTTCTATCTTCTTCACTTAAAACCGGAATGACTAAAAATGACTATTTTTAAAGTGATTTTTTTTGGCCTGTGGTTCCTAATATACAGTAGTATATTTTGTATTTTTAAAATTTAACAAATAGTTGTTAAGTAATTATTATGTACAGAGGACCACTCTAGGTGCTGTAGGAAATACAAGAATAAATATAACATGGCCCCCATCCTCTAAGAGCTTTGTCATCTACTTCTCAATATGACCTAGTGTCTATAATATCCTTTGAACCCCTAAGAGGATATGCTACAGAAATATTCAGGCATTATAACACTATGATATGTTAATATATTTTGTATTTTGTTCAGTCATTTCAGACTCTTTATGACACTATTTGGGGTTTTCTTGGCAAAGATACTGGAGTGGTTGACCATTTCCTTCATTGAGGCAAACAGGGTTAAGTGACTTACTCAAGGTCATACAGCTAGTAAGTATTTGAGGCCAGATTTGAACTCATAAAGATGAGTCTTCTTGATTCCAGGCCTGGCACTCTATATACTGTACCACCTAGCTGCCCCATATTTTATATACATATGATAATACATTCCTAGAATCTTGAGGTAGATAGGACCTCAGAAATCTTATAGCCCAATCTATACCAGAGTAGAAATCCTTTCTACTGCTTCATTGACAAGTGGCCATCTAGCCCCCACTTGAAGGCTTCCAGGGATAAGGACTGCTTCCCAAAGGATGTCATTCCATTCTTAAATGGCTCTAATTTGTTAGGAAGCTTTTCCTTATATAAAGCTGAAATCTGCCTGTCTGTAACTTTGACCCATTATGTCTCGTTTTGCTCTCTGGGACAGAACAAAAGAAGTTTACTCCCTCTTTTACATGTCAGCCCTGTTCAGACTTGAAGACAGTCTAATTTTTCCTCCTAATTTTTCTGTTTTTTAGACTGAACATTCTAGGTCCCTGAAATCATTTTTTAATTTTTTTTTGCTTATTAGCTTGTCCTTTATTTTCTTTACAAGTATATTAATATCTTTTGTTTTATTGTCTACATTTCCCAATATATCCCTCCCTTTCCATCACCTAGAGAGCCTAATCTTGTAATAAAGAATAACTAGAAAGAGAAAAGAAGTAAAATCAGTTAATTAAGTCTGTTGTTATCTGCTATGTTCCACACTCATAGCCCCCCTACCTCTCCTGAAGCCATTTCTTGCATGCAATAATTTCATTTTCTCTCACTATCCTAATTTCTCTCCTTCGAGTACACCACAGTTTTGTCAATGTCCTCCTGAAAATGTAGTACCAAGATTTGAACAGAATCCTCTAGATGTAACCTAACCACACCAAAATACAGTGGTGCTATAACACCACATGCTTCTGTTAATACAGACAAAATTGCATTGAAAAGGAATGTGGCTGGCTGGAGGCAATGCCACCCTTGATGTCAGGAAGACCTGGGTTCAAATTCAACCCCTGATATATATTAGCTGTATATTTTAGCTATTCAGTGACCCTTGCCTTATCTCTCTGTCTCTGTCTCTCTCTCTCTCTGTCTCTCTCTCTCTCTCTCTCTCTCTCTCTCTCTCTCTCTCTGTCTCTCTGAGACCACACCACAGTGTTATGCTTACTTCTCACTAAAATCCCAGGTCATTTTTCTTCATGTGAGCTATTATCTAGCCATCCGTGTTTGTAGTTGAGTTTTTTTTTTTGCTTTTGTTTTTGTGTTTTGTTTTCAAGGCAATCGGGATTAAGTGACTTGCCCAGGGTCACACAGCTAGTGAGTATCATGTGTCTGAGGCCGAATTTGAACTCAGGTCCTCCTGACTCCAGGGCTGGTGCTTTATCCACTGTACCACCTAGCTGCCCCACATAGTTGAGTTTTTGAACCCAAGCGTTTTGGGTTCTGTTTATCTTTAAATTGAGTCCATTGTTCTAGCCTATTGAGGCCTTTTAGCATCAGGGTTCTGTTGCCCAACATGCTATTTTCCCCTTCTAATTTCATAGCACAGGCAAATTTGGCAAAAAACATATGCCTTCTTCCAGGTCATTGATAGAAATATTAAATGAAAAAAGAGGTAAGGATAGATCTCCAGACCACTAAATAGATTTCTCCAGCTTGACAATGACCCATGAATCATTACTCTTTGAACAATTAATATATTTAAGATAAAAATGTCTTACCAGACATATATGTGTACACACACACACACACACACACACACACTTTGCAACTTATTCTGACCTGTAGAGAAAAATCTTCTGCTAGTTTATGTCAGGATCAAATAAGTTTCCTCCCCTCCCTGGGTATGGAGGGCATATTATTTTACTCTGCTGAAGTGGAAGATGAGAGTGCTTATGGATCATTTCTGCTAATTAAATATTCTGGAAATTAGTCCACTAAAGTACAAATTGTCTAAAAGGAGCAGGCAATTTCATTCTCACATTGATATGGGAAGATCTAACATATGTTAGATTAATAACATCTGCCCTTCAACAATTTGCCCCAGGGCACACTAATATAGTTTTTAAAAGACAAAGTTAAAACAACTTTTGAAACTAGCTTAAAATATTCAGTTTGCTCAGAAACATGTCTTAAGAAGCCACATGATTCAGCAGAGCATACTCACTTAGAAACTGGGTTTTATTCCATTCTCCCAGCGACGCTGCATTCAGGATTTGCCTTGGGAGAAAGGGGGATTTAAGATATATGGGTCTTCACTTAAATGTCTTCTGCCTTTAGCTCCAAAGTGCAAATTTGAAATAGGAATTTTCTGGCTTAACATCCTGTCCAACAAAGTAGCACATAAACTATGATGTGAAGAAGAACTTGAAGAATGGTTCTAGCATGTGGGTTTTGGAGTCAGAAGATCAAGGTTTGAAACCTGAGACAGATGGGTGGTGTAGTACATACAGTGCTAAGCCTGGAGTCAGGAGGACCTGAGTTTAAATCTAGCCTCAGACACTTATTAGCTGTATGACCTTAGGCAAGTCTCTTTATCTTTGTTTGCCTCAGTTTCTTCAATGGCAAAATTGGACAACAGTAGCACCCACCCCCTATCATTGTGAGGATCACATAAGATAATACTTGTAAAGTGCTTAGCACATTGCCTGGCGCATAGTATGTGCTATATAAATTATTATTCCCTTCCTTCCACTTCCCCTAGCTGAATAACCATAGTAAAATCATCTTAAAGAGCTTTAGTTTATTTGCTTAAAAATAAACAAATATAAATAACACTAGACCAATGGTTCCCAACCTGAGGGGCCACTAAATTGTTTCATGGGAGGTATAACTCTGTATTACGAAGCATTGCAGTTTTAATCTTTAATTAGCTCCAACAGGGGACACACAAAAGGTTTTGTGTAGAGAAGGGTCCTTCATCCTCAGAAAGATTGGAAGGTACTGGTTGAAGTGATCTTTGAAGTCCCCTCTAAGTCAAAATGCTGTGATTCTATGACTATCCAATGCATGTTGAGTTATTTTTTCCCACGTTGGTGCTATGTGCTCTGTAGTGATCTCCACCCTCTGCCTCAGTTCCATTTGTAACCCATGGAAGGAAGACTTTTTTGAGGGCTAAGGTTATATAGCTATGTAACTGTTTTGTTTGTTCCTATGTAAAGATAATTGTCCTGCTGGGGACCCAACTGACCACTCTAGCATCACTTGGATCACATTCTAACCAAATGAGCTAACTGGCCCAAACATCAGCCTATCAGCAAGCATTTTGTTAAGCATTTACTGTACGTCAGGCACTGTTTTCAGCACTGGGAATAGAAGTACAAAGAATGAAACAATACCTAACTGCAAGAAGCTTATGTTCTGTGAGGAAGACATGCCATTAGTAGATTGTAGGTACAGAACTACTTACTATAGCAAGATCACACTGCCATCTTTAGAATAAGAATTTTCAGTCAACCAGCCAACCAACAAATATTTATTAAGCATCTATTGTATGCCTCACCCTAAGCACTATGGGGTACAAAGGACAAGTATAATGCATTGTTGTTGCCCTTATTTGGGGAAATAAGAAGGATGCACAGGAAACAATTTGAGAACGATATGAGACAATATGTATTCTAGTTCTATTTTCTTTTGTCCATTTTTCAAATCCATTTCCACAGAACCATAAATCTATAGACATTAAGATTGTTCTGGGATTTGGGGTATGAACTTTTTGTAGCATATAGGATTTAGAAATAGATGAGATACAGAGAAATCAGAATGATTCAGGAGACAGGTCTTAATTCTTGAGAAAACTCATTCAAACTCTTGATATTCTTTTCCACACTTTGTGATACAGAATTATTTGATCTAGGTCTCTGCCAGAGAGGTGTGTTGGAGTTTGCCTGTTTTGAGGCTCTTATTGTAGCTGGATTCTATTTAGTTCCACTACTAAATTTGTATTTCGATTGGTAGGTACTAGCTGTGGGTTGGAGCACCTAATCCTGATCTGTTCCTATCTTTCCACCTCTTTCATTCCATTCTAAGCCTCCCCTCTGATCTCATAGTCTCCTGATCCTCCCTCTCCCTCCAATTCATCACTTGTATTTTGACTTCACTTTCTTCTTTATACAGTCTTGACCTAGTGGTCAGCCACTTTAATGTTGTTCTCTCCTCTCACCTTGATCCCTTCCCCTTCCCCACCCCCACCCCAATGCCCTTCTGCTATCCCCATCCATGCAGAGCCTGACCATTCATCTTTTCCACTTTTCCTAAACTCACCAAGTGCTGCCAGATGAGGCTACAAAGCCCTGCTGACTGGGATCATTATATATTCACATATCTATCTTTAACAGAGACCTTACTGCTGCATGGCAGTCTTTTTATTTATCTCGTACAGGCTGTCTCTCTCTCATTCACCATAGCAACTATTTCAAACCTCCTTTACTCCTCTCAAGCTTTCACCTATGCCCAAACCCCATGTTTTCTCCACAGATTACCCTTCCTCCTACTTTACTCATAAAATCAATGCCATCTTTCATATATTCCCATAGCTTTTATTCTTTACACTTCCACAACTCTATGTCTTTTACCTATTCATTTTTCTTTCTTTCTGGTCTCTGAGGATGAGGTGGTCCACCTCTTTGCCAAGACTAAGCTCGTATATTTCCCCTCATACTTTTCCATATTCTAGGACCTTGCCCACTAAATTATAGTATCTGTTCCCTTCATCATTGGTCTTTTGTTGGTTCTTTTCTTTGTCTACAAATATATGTATGTCTTGGTTATTTTAAATAAAACTTCTCTCAACCCTACTACTTCCTTAGGCCTATAAGCTTTTACTGACAAATTCTAGAAAGAGCAATCTACAATCATAGGACTGAATCAATCTATGATTTATAAAATTGGAAGGTGTGTCAGAGGTCAAGTCCAACCTATACTTGCAAAGGAAAGGGAATCCCCTTACCCCAAGGGGATAAGTATTATCAAACCTTCCCTTGAGCGCTTCAAGTGGAAATCTCACTACTTCAAAAGGAAGCATATCCCATTTTTTTTGGACGGCCTTAGTTATCAGGAAATTTTTCCTTGTATTGAGCTGAAATGTGCTTCTTCCATTCCATAAAGCAAATATTAATTAAATGCCCACTATGTGCTGAGTATATGCAAAGATTTAAAAAATGATACAGCCTTTAGTCTCAAAAGTTCATTTTTAGAGATCATCTAGTCCAACCTTCCTCATTTTTATAGGTGAGTAAACTGAGGATCAAGGAAGTCAAGAGACTTTATCAAAGACTTTATCTAAGTAGCAGAGCCAAGACTCTTAGCCAGCTCTTCCAATTTCCAAGTCTAGTGCTCTTTCCTTTATACCATACATCATTTAGGCAGGACATGATATATTGCAAGAATAATATTCTAGACCCCATCTCCTCCATCCCCTCCTTGGACTAGTTTTTCCTCAAAAGATATTGAGACTCAATTGACTAAGGGCTCAGCTGAGTCAATTCAGCAATCCTCAAGGCATATCATTGTTAAATATCCTTCCCTTGCTTAGACTAAGTAAATCTCTTTAAAATAGTTTTTGTTTATTTCATTAAATATTTCCCAATTATATGTGAAATTTTTTTTTTTAACAATTTGAGTTCCAATTTCTCTCCCTCCTTCTTGTCCCTCCCCCCTCCTTGAGAAAGGAAACAATTTGATTTTGACTATATGTGTGAAGTCATGTAAAACATTTCCATATTAGTCATGTCACAAAGGAAAACATAAACAAATGAAACAATAAAAATAAAGTAAAAAATGTACTTCAATTTGCAGAGTTCAACAGTTCTCTCTCTGGAGGTGGATGGCATTTTTCATCATAGGTCCTTTGGAATTGTCTTAGATAATTGTCTTGATCAGAATAGTTAAGTCTTTCACAGTTGATCATCCTTACAATATTGCTATTACTCTGTATGATGTCCTCCTGGTTCTGCTCACTTCACTTTGCTTGAGTTTATGTATATATATATATATATATATACATATACATATATATATGTATATGTATATATGTATATATATATATATATATATGTATCTTCCAGGTTTTTCTGAAACCATCCTACTCATCATTTCTTATAACACAGTAATATTCCGTCACGATCATATTATGAGTTGTTTAGTCATTTTCCAATTGATGGACATCTCAATTTCTAATCCTTTGCTACCACAAAAAGAGCTGCTATAAATATTTTTCTAAAAAATAGGTCATTTTCTCTTTTCTTTGATCTCTTTGGGATATAGACCTAGCAGTGGCATTACTGGGTCAAAGTGTATGCAGTTTTCTAGTTCTTCGGGAGTAGTTCCAAATTGTTCTCTAGAATGGTGGAACTAGTTCACAACTCCACCAATAGTGCAATCATGTCCCAATTTTTCCACATCCCTTCCAGCATCTGTCATTTTCCTTTTTTGTCATATTAACCAATCTGATAGGTGTGAGATTGTATCTCAGAGCTGTCTTAATTTGCATTTCTCTAATCAGTAATGATTTAGAGTATTTTTTTATGTGATGATTGATAACTTTTATTTCTTCTTCTGAAAACTGCCTGTTCATATCCTTTGACCATTTATCAACTGGGGAATGGCTATATTTGTATACATTTGGTTCAGTTCCCTGTATATATGAGAAATGAGGCCTTTGAAAAACTTGCTGCAAAATATACCCCTTCTCCCTGTTTATTGCTTTCCTTCTAATTTTGGCTACATTAGTTTTGTTTTTGCAACAGCTTTTTAATGTCATGTAATCTGTAAACTGTTTATTTTATATCTCATAATGTTCTCTGTCTCTTGTTTGGTCATAAATTCTTCCGTTAGCATACACCTGACAGGTACATTTTCCCATGCTCCCCTAATTTATTTATATCACTCTTTATGTTTAAATAATTTATCCATTTTTACCTTACCTAGTGAGATGTTGGTCTACGCCTAGTTTCTGCCAAACTGCATTCTAGTTTTCCTAACAATTTTTTCCAAATGTTGAGTTCTTGCCATAAAAGCTTAGATCTTTGAGTTTGTCACACACTAGATTACTCTGGTCATTTGATTCTGAGTATTGTGTATCTAATCTATTCCACTGATCCACCATTCTATTTCTTAGCAAAGACCAGTTGTTTTGATGATTACCACTTTGTAATATTATTTGAAGTCTGACACTGCTAGGCCATCTTCCTTAACATTTTTTTTCATTGAGTCCCTTGATATTTTTGAGCTTTTGCTTAGCCTAATGAATTTTGTTATTTTTTTTTTCTGGTGCTATGAAATAATTCTTTGGTAGTTTGATTGGTATGACACCAAATAAGCAAATTAACTTAGGTAGAATTGTCATTTTTACCATATTGGCTTGGCCTGTGAGCAATTCATATTTTTCCACTTGTTTAGATCTGTCTTTATTTGTGTGAGAGGTGTTCTATAATTATGTTCATACACTCGCTGGGTTTGTCTTAGCAGGTAGAATCCCAAGTATTTTTTTATTGTCTGCAGTTAGTTTAAATGGAATTTCTCTTTCTATCTCTTCCTGCTGGGTTTTCTTGGTAATATATAAAAGTGCTGATGATTCATGTGGATTTATTTTATATCCTACAACTTTGCTGAAGTTGTTTCAACTAATTTTTTAGTTGATTCTCTAGGGTTCTTTAAATATACTATCATATCATCTGCAAAAAGTAATAGTTTTGTTTCCTCATTGCCTATTTTTATTCTTTATAAATCTTTTTTTGTTAACTGTTGAATGAGCTAGGAGTGTCATTTCATTCTCAGTGTTTGAACCTATGTTACAAGAGTGTTTGAATTTACATTATTAAGCTTGAATAAGTCAAGCCTAGCCCAGAATAGCATGAATATAAATGATTATGATACAAGGCAAAATGTGATAGAGGCAAAGAGGAGACTTAAGCAAAGTTCTTCCAGAAGATAAGAGAAAGGAGAGATCACTTTCAGCTAGAGGAGATCAGGGATAGCTTCATGGAGAAGGAATCCCTTGACCTGGGCCTTGAAGGGAGAGAGGATTTCATCAGGGAGTATGTTCTAGCCATAGGGAATGCCTTTCATCGAGAGAATTCAGGATGAGATTGGGGAACAGCCAGTAGTCCATCTGGGATGGAAAACAGAATTCATGCAGGGTTAGTAAGATGAATTGGAGTCAAATATAATAAGTCAAACCCATTTTCCACATGAAAGCTCTTCATGTACTTGAAGACAGCTCTCATGTTCCTCCTAAATCTTTTCTTTAGGCTAAGCATTCTTATTTCAGTTCTTAAATTTTGGTCTTCGGATCCCTGGGGGATCCTGAAACCTTTTCAGGGGGTCAGCAGGATCAAAAAACTATTTTCATAGTAATACTAATACATTATTTGCCTATAAAAATACTCCTCTCTTTTCCAACTACTGTTTATGTCTGAGAGAGACTAGATTTTCTTCATATACTCAGACCAAAACAATCTAGCTCACTGGATTGAATGAAGAAATGGATAGGAGAATCTAACTGTTCTCTATTATGGCAGACAGTAAAGAGATTGGCAAAAATATGTAAAACAATGCCACTCTTCTCACTGCTTTTTTTTGGGGGGATATAGTTGCTTTTCACACAAATATGGTTATTTGTTAGTGTCTTATGGGTTTATTGTTATTGTTTTAAAACGAATTACTAAATGTTTAAGAAATTTTGATAAAAACTAATGTTTTAATTTCTACTATGGTAAATATCAATAGGGCAGCTAGGTGATACAGTGGCTAAAGTGCCAGGCCTAGAGTCAGGAAGATTCATTTTCATGAGTTCAAATCTGGCCTCAGACACTTACCAGCTGTGTGACCCTGGGCAAGTCACTTAACCTCAGTCTGCCTCAGTTTTCTCATCTATAAAATGAGCTAGAGAAGGAACTGGAAAACTGTTCCAGTTTCTCTGCCAAGAAAACCCTGAATATGGTCACAAAGAGCTGGACATGACTGAAATGACTGAATGACAAAATATCAATAGATATAGCCCACACAAGCAAAAGCTCTTTGGAGCCCTCAACGATTTTTAAGAGTGTAAAGGCATCCTAAGACCAAAAATGTTTGAGTACTGCTGCTTTCATCAATTCTTGAACAGCATGATTTTGAGTCTCCCTTCCTACTTGGGTCACTTTCCTGAGTTTGTGTTGTAGCTCACTAATGTTCTTAAAATGTAGTGCCGAGAACTGAATATAATACTCCAAATGTGATTTAACCAGGGCAAGGAGCAGTGGGCCCTATCAAACTCCCTAGCTATGGAGAGTGTATTTTTTGTTAATACAGCTAAAAATGACATGGTTGTTTTGGCAATTGTATCATTCTGTTGACTCATACTGAGTTTTCAGTCCACTAACCACCACCACTTTCCCCACTCACAAATCTGGCCCTTATTTGATTCTATTATTATGGATTTATATTAATCCAAGTATAGGACATGGAATTTATCCCTATTGAGTTCCTTTTTCTCAAGTTTATCCCATTGTTCTTGCCCGTTAATCTTTTTGTTTGTTTGTTTGGATCCTGTCTGTGTTATCTAGTATGTTGGTAGTCCAAACCAACTTAGTGACACTGGTAAATTTGATGAACATGTCATGTCTTCAACCAAGTCATTGGTAAAAATGTTGAAGAAAAGCAGACCAAGAACAGAGATCCCTGTGGCACCCACTACTCAGGACAAGTCAGTCAGTCAGTCAGTAGACGTTTTGAAGCTCCTACTACATTACAGGCACTGTGCTAAACACTGGGTGGTACAAAAAGAGGCAAAAGATAGTCTCTGCCCTAAAGGAACTCACAATCTAATTGAGGGGAAAAAAGGTCATGGAATCACTCAGACTGACTCCACACCAGTGGCTGACTTTGCACTTTGGTGCGAACCACACTCATGGTGCAGCACCACAGTTGGACCTATGTCACTCACTCTTCTATTCTCAGCAGTGTCATTCTAATCTCTGCTATTTATAATCTGGAACTCAGCTTGGGAATCAGTTTCAAGGTACTGTAAACACAAACAACATACAGTCCTTATGAGGACACACAAGAGAAGACCCATAAACTGACACTTTGGCAAATGAGGGATTTGGGAGCCAAAACTCACGGGGACCGGGGTTCCTTCCCATCCTCCTAGAACTTGTTCCAGGCAGTCTGGACTGAGTCCGTATGGGTAGGAATACCATCAAAGTGGTTAGGAACCCAGGTGTAGCACTACTGAACTATCCCTCCCCTCTGTGCCCCAAGGAAATCTAGAGCTAGTCTATTTTGCAAAGCCATAGTCCTGGGTGCATGAACCTTGATACTAAGTTCCTCCACAGCACTTATGATCTCATTGATGAAAACTTATGAAAACCTGTTCATTCTGTTCAGGAGGGCTGGGCTAAAGGTACCCATTATGGAGCTCAGGTTCTCCTACTAAAGGGGATAAGTAGCAGATATCTAGAATGTTTGATGTGTGTTGTTGTTGTTCAGTCCTTTCAGTTGTGTCTGACTCTTTGTGACCCCATTTGGGGTTTTCTTGGCAAAAGATACTGGAATGTTTTGCCATTTCCTTCTCCAGCTCATTTTACAGATGAGTGAACTGAGGCAAACAGGATTAAATGACTTTCCCAGGGTCACACAGCTAGTAAGGGTCTGAAACCAGATTTGAACTCAGGAAGATGAGTCTATGACTCCAGATCTATCTACTATGCCAGTAGGTAGGGTGGGTGTGGTCTGGAGGTCGAAATGAACTCTGCTCCTCCCACAGCTTCCCTGACAATTTTTGGGAAGTGAACAGTATGCTTTGTTATTGTACCAAAAAAATAAAATCTCAGAGAGGGGTATCCTAAAAGCCTGTCAGTGAATGCCTGGTTCCCCAGAAAGAAAATATTCTCGAGATATCCCTGGTCCTTGTAGATTATCATATTATTATATAGGGACATGGTACAGTTGTATCTTGTTAAACAAACAAGCTAATGTACACAAACATTCTATATATAGGAGAAATAGGAAATCAACAGAGGGAAGGGATTAGGAAAGAATTCCTAAAGAAGATCGGATTTTAGTTGGACTTTGAAGGAAGACAGGGAGCCAGAAATGAGGAAGGAGAGCATTCTAAATATAGGGGACAGCCAGAGAAAATGTCTAGAGCCAAGAGATGGAATATCTTGTTTGCGAATCAGCAAAGAGGCCAGTATCACCAGTCCTTTCAGTCTGATACTGATTCATCCATTACTGCTCTTTAGGTTAAAATAGTCTGTGCTAAGTTCCTCATTGTTCTGAGTTCTATACTCACCCACTCATAATTTCCTTGAAAGTTGGCTTTGGTCCTTGCCACTCTTGAAACTTCAGGCTCCAAGACCATTACTATCCCACTCATTACCAAATCCAATGGGCTTTACTCAGTGGTCCTTCTCTGACCTCTTTCATAGTGTTCAACCTTGTTGGTTGCATCTTCTTGATACTCTCTTCTCCCTTGGATTCCTTGAAATATAATTTTCTTCCATTCTCCTCCCTTTGTGACCTCTCTCCATTCTCCTTTGTGGACCTATTCACCATCACTCTCTAAATGTTTCTATCTACCAAGGGCCTTTCTTTTTGTTTTTTTTCTTTTTCCTTTTTCTTTGGTCTTTCCTTTTCCGTCCTCCTCATCTTTTTCCTATCAGTATTAATCAATCACTAAGCATTTATTTTTGTTGTGGTTCAGTTGTTTCAGTCATATCTGACTCTTCCTGACCCTGTTTGGGGTTTTCTTGGCAAAGATATTGGAATGGCTTGCCATTTCCTTCTCTAGCTCATTTTACAGATGAGGAAACTGAGGCAAACAGGGTTAAGTGACTTGCCCAGGGTTATATAGCTAGGAAGCATCTGAGTCCAGATTTGAACTCAAGAAGTAGAGTCATCCCTACTCAAGGCCACTGTGCCACACACCTACCCCTATGTACATATACAGGTAAATAGGAAACACAGGGCAGACCTTGGAGGGAAGTCTTTGTGAAGAAGATGGTGCTTGAGTCTTGAAGCAAATAAGGGATTCCAAGAGGCAGAAGTGAGAAGGGGGAACATTGCTGGTGTGGGGGTTGGCTGGTTTAGCTGTGTGTGAGGAATAGCATGTAATACTGTATAACATAGTATACCAAAAGTACAATATAGTCTAAAATAACATAATATATATAATATAATGTAGTATAATATAAAAATGCTGGAAAGGTAGTCTGGGACCAGGTTTTGAAGTATAAGTAGAGAAATTTATATTTATTTCAGAGGTAATAGGAAACCATTAGAGTTTATCGCGTGGGAATATGGCAGTGATATGGTAAGACTTGTGCTTTATGAATATCATTTCAGGGGCTGTATGACAATGGAATGAAGAAGAGAGAGACTGGAGATAGAGTGAACAATAAGGAATCTACTGCAATAATCTAGTCAACATAAGATTAGGGCTTTAAGCAGGGTGGTGATTGTGTGAATAGAGATGATGGGCCACATATAAGAGATATGTTGGAGATAGAAACAACAAGATTTGGAAACTGGTTTAATATATGGAGTAAGAGTGAGGTATCAAGGATGATACTGAACTTGTGAATCTGGACTGGAAGGAAGTGGGGGCCTAGGCAGCTGGATAGAGTTCTGGTCTTGGAGTTAGGGAGACTCGAATTCAAATTCAGCCTCAGACACTTACTAGCTGTGTGACCTTGGGCATGTCACTTAAGCTCTGCTTTCTCCAGTTTCCTCAGCTATAGAATAAGGATAATAATTGCATTGATTTTTTTCATTGATTATTTTAACTAGGTAAAAGAAGCCATTCTTTGCCTCATTTCTTACCTAGCCTTAATCACTGAATGGGCATTACCTCAGTCAAACTGAGACCTCTTAAAGACCTTAGCTTAAAAAGGCCAAGGTCTCCCATTATATCCAGGGCCATTTCCAGTCATTCTGATCTCTATCTTGCCACTGGACTCAGCTGGCACCAGAGGAGAGAATGAGGTTGGTAACTTTGCACAGCCCTCTCTCACTTAAATCCAATTCACTTGCAAGTCATGGCGTCACCTTCCTGATGTCATGGTCCTCTTCCGGAATGAAGGGCAAACAACAGAACAGCACCTAAGGGGTTGTTGTGAGGATCAAATAAAATAATATTTATGAAAGTGCTCAGCACAGTGCCTTGCACATTGTAGGCACTGTATAAATGCTTAGACCCTTCCCTTTTCCCTAATACTAAGTTCAGGGGAGGAGTGAGTTTGGGGAGGAAAGATAATGAGTTTGAGATGCTTTGGGTATATTCAGTTTGAAATATTCAATGGGCATTTGGTGATCTGAAATTGGAATTCCAGAAAGTAACTAGGGTTATATATTTTGGAGAGAGAGAGAGAGAGAGAGAGAGAGAGAGAGAGAGAGAGAGAGAGAGAGAGAGAGAGAGAGAGAGAGAGTGTGTGTGTGTGTGTGTGTGTGTGTGTGTGTGTGTGTAGGAGATGATACACAGGAGATCTGCATAGAGATGATAATTGAACCCATTGATACTGATCAGGTAATCAAGTGAGATGGTGTGAAAAGAAAAGAGAGCCCAGACAGAGCCTTGGGTTGCACCCACAGTTAGTGGGTATGACATGGTAAAGAGATGGGCCACTTTATCAGAGGCTAGAGTTAAGGAAGAGGAGGTAGGGGACAACATCAAGTGGTTGTGAGCTGAGAAATATTTAAGAGGGAGCTTTTGGAGGTTTTAGGAGAGAAAAGAGGGCTTGGAATAGTCACTGTGTTGAGTGGGGTAGAAAATCATTTATCTCCTTTTGTAATCTGATCCCCTCTCACAGCTTTAGTGATCCCTTCCAAGCAGATGGCTCCAAAATTTATGTCTCCATCTTTGACCTCTCTCTTGAGAAATCTCTCTGCTTACGAATTTCCAATAGCCTGCAAGAATATCTATACTTCTTCTCAAATTCAACATGTCTAAAATGACTCATCACCCCTCCCACCATCAACAAACTCAAAATTCTCCTACTTGCTTAGGTTTGAAATCTTGAAGTCATCTTGAACTCTTTTCTCTCTCCCACCCCATATCCAATCAGTTGCTAAGTTCCATTGATTCTCCTTCTGTAATATCTCTTGCATTTGCCCCCTCCTCTCCTCTCCCATTGCAACCTCCCTGCCTTACACTCTCATCATCTCTCATCTGTTCTATTGTAGCCTCCAAATTGCTTTACCTGCCTCCAATCTCTTCTGTTTTCAATTTATCTTTCATGTTGCTGTGACAGTAATCTTTTTAATCTATAGATCTCCTATTGCTTACTAAATGGGAGCAAAGCTAATTCAAGCTAATACAAACCTCTTAGATTGTAATTCAAGGCCATTGCCAATCTGGCTCCTATGTACCTTTTCTAGCCTAATTGAATGTTACTAGCTTTTATGGGGGTAGATGTTCCAGTCAAGTCAAACGATTACTAGGTACTCCCCCCTCTTCTCCTGTCCTTTTTCACCTTTGTGTTTCTGTGAATGCTACTTTTTATGTCTCTACCTTGGTGAATTCTCTTCTTTCAATGGTCCGATCAGGGTCAGTTCCTCTCTGCCCCTCCCAAAGCCTTCCCTGATCCTGCTTATGTAGACACTCCCCCAAAAGCCTTACTTAGCTGAAATTTTTACAGGGGCAAAATTACAGTGTGTGTGTGTGTGTGTGTGTGTGTGTGTGTGTGTGTGTGTGTGTGGTGGGGGATGAGGAGACAGCCACAGAGGTAGCAGGAAGGGCAGCCTGGTAGAGGAGTACATCACAAGCCACAATTGTGGAGGAAGTGGGCAGAAGACCCTGACAATTGCTACACTACAGGAAGGAAGCCTGTATGCCCTATCCCCCCTCCCCACTTCATATTTTAAAAATAAGTTTCATGGGTGCCTTTTGTTTCTATATCATATTTGTTCCTGTTTCTACATTCCCTCATCCCAGTACTGAACCCTCTCTTTTGATAAGGAAAAATAGTTAAATAAAAACAACCTATGCAGTAATCACTCCAGACAATGGAGTGCAGTGCCCCATCTTTTTACTTAGAGGAGGAGATAAGTTTTATTATCCTATTATATTATTGATTGGAGTAATCCCTGTAGAAAAGGGGCCCACAACTTTACCATCACCACCACCACCAATTACTGACAAATTGCCAAAGATGGGCAATGAAGCTCAAGAATCCTGGGGAATGACAGTCCCCCCAAACCAACAGCTCTGCTTCTGTCCCAGCCCCTTGGAAGCAACTCTCATGGAGATCCACCCAACAATCTAGCAACTGGTTCTGCAGATGTGCCGGCCACCGCCATTCTCACAACTATAGCTACCAAAGACCAAGATAAGAAAGCTTTTGACACCCAAATCTTGGGCACCATCCAGTGGTTTAGTATAAGAAGCAAGGTTAAGAGACTTGCCCAGGGTCACACAGCTAGTAAGTATGTGATTTACCTAAAACTACATAGATCCAAGATAGGATTTGAACCCAGGTACATTGACCTTGTATTCATCTTTCTTTGCACTGTACCACTCCATTTCTTTAAAAGATCGAAACCAATAAGGAAAAGAAATATACATTATTTTTATTAAGAGAGGAAAGTGAAAGCAAGATGGCATCACAGGTGAGAGAATCTGGAAATATAACTCACTATAATTTTGTTGGTAGAAATAACAAGAAGATACATTATCATTTGCTTCACTATGACACCCAAAGGACCATGGGACTTTTCTATCTGACTTGTAGATGAAACTTCCTATATGGTGGTTTTAAGCTTTATTACCTTAAAAACTGCACTAAGACTTTTGGGACACCTTGTATATGTTATCTTTCCCAGTACAATGTAAAAATTTTGAGAGCAAGGACTAGCTATGACGTCCATTTGTATCCCCAGTGTTTAGAACAGGATTTTGCACATAATACATATTTAATAAATTTTTTTCATTCATTCATCCATTCATTCATTCACCTGTATGCATTATGGCTCCATCTCTCCCTTTTCAAATGCCTCATGTATTCTCTTTGAACTTTTATCATGCACTTATATTAAACCTTGTTTTAGTTATCTGTGACTTGTCCTTTTCCTCCTACTGGTTCTTGAGAACAGGGCCAGGATCTTGTTCTATCTTTGTATCCCCTAGCTAGGCAGTGACTGGCATAGAATAAAATGTTTGTTAAGTGGAGTTGAATTGAATGGAATTCTGCTGATGCCCTAACACCATCATGGCCACTGGCCATTGCTTAGATGAAATTACCAACTAAAAAAAATTGCTCAGTGTCTCCTTAAGAGTAATTAATATTTATACACATGTTTAATCTTCAGCGCACTTTAGTAACATTAGCTGTTTGTGATGTTATGTGTACAATCCCTATTAGGAACTCTGGCTGAAACCCACAAACTCACTTTAATTTGTAAATGAGTTGAGACTTGAATATAAAAACCAAAGGTGAAAGGCATGTGTGTGTGTGTGTGTGTGTGTGTGTGTGTGTGTGAGTATGTGTGTGTGTGTGTGTGCCTTTGACTATCTCTGTGTTTCTGCATCTAAGACAAGTCAATAAGCATTTATTAAGTGTTTACTAAGGGCTAAGTACTACGGATACAGAGAAGAGCAAAAGACAATGCCTGTCCTCAAGGAGCATGCATTCTATGATAGAGGGAAGTTACAAACAGCTATGTATATCTAGGTATATATATACGTGTACACATGTACATATATTTGTGTATATATACATACATATGTATGTATATATGTATGTGTATGTGTGTATGTATATATGTATATATACATATACACACACACACACATATATATATATATATGTTTACACACACACACATACACAAACACACATATAAATCCCAGAAGGAAGGCACTAATGATGATGAGGATCAGAAAAGGATTTTGTCCTCTTCTTCTAGCTCTCTTTTCCTTTTCATCTCATCAGTCTGTTTTATCTACTCCTTTGAAAAACAATGATGGTGGGAAGGCAGCCTTACATACAGGAGGTAGCAGATAATTAAAAGTTTGGTACCAGTCTTCCTTGTCCTTGATTTTTTAATCCCAGAATATTAGAGTTGGAAGGCACCTTAGACATTATCTTCTAGGACAATAACTTCCTTTGTAAATTCAAGGAAACCAAGTCCCAGAGAAGTAAAATAACTTGTCCAAGGTCACCATTCAAATTAGTGGCAAAGTCAGGGATTGAATTTTGGTTTCTTGACTCTCAATCCAATGTTCTTTCCATCACACTATTATGGTGTGTCCCTCGTAAGACGCAATCTTTCCCACTGTATTAACTAAAATATAATGTGAGCTAGTATGTAGAAACTTCAATAAAATATTTCAGAGTAGTCCAATCTTTGCTATGGTCTGGCCTTCAATTTCATATTGGTACCAGAGTAGTAATGTAATTTGACCAGAAATAGATTTTTTCGTGTTAAATGAAAAAAGAGAGTCTTAATTTTATTTGTTTCTTCTATGGATTGATCCATGTAAACTCTACATGCTAAGAAAAAAAGCTCTTCTTTATCTCCAATTTTGTAATGTTATGACCTAAGGTGTATCATCATTAGATGTCTGGAAATGAGTTTTTTTAAAAACTTGGAGTAAATGCAACTCAAGGAGAAGAGATGCTGAATGGCTTGCCTGAGCATCTAGAAGTCTTGAAGACTCGGCATTGATGTTGGGATCATAATAACATACATTTATATTGAATTTGAAAGCTTGAAATTTCTTTACAACAATTTTTTGAGGTAGATAATATAATTACATATGAAGAAACTGAGTCTTTTTTTCTTTTTTTGGGGGGGTGAGGCAATCCGGGTTAAGTGACTTCCCCAACGTGACACAGCTAGTAAGTGTTAAGTGTCTAAGGCTGGATTTGACCTCAGGTCCTCTTGACTCCAAGGCCAGAGCTCTATTCACTGCGCCACCTAGCTGCCCCAGAAACTGAGTCTAAAAGAAGTGAAGTGACTTGCCTGAGGCCCCAAATTAAGGACATAGTCAGGCCATTATTTTAATTCATGTCTTTTAATTCCAAAGCCAATGTTAAATCCACTAAACCTTTGCCTCTCAAGGTAACATACACAACGATGGATCTGAACATTTGCTGATGCAGTGTTCCCCTCACTTTCTCCCTTTCTCAGCTATTCTCCTAATTTGGCACTCACATCCATGAGTTGAGGCCCTGGAAGGCAGCTGTGTCCTCAGTTACTTCCTCAATGTCCTTCCTTTTCTCCTCAGATGCTACTGAATGGAGTTGGGAAAAGTCATGTGATTGAACTGACTAGACCCCCCCTCCCCAATTTATCTAATCTCAACTGGGCTCTCACTACAGCAAGTAATTCCTTTTATTTATCTTTAATCGATTCTCTGCCCTACTCCCTACAAAGGCAATTCAAATCTTCCATATTTTCCCCTCCCCCACACTCTCAGCCTAGGACTGTGACTCACACTTTATTGAGAAAATGGTTGGCATTTGCTGTGAGCTCCCACTTTTCCATTTCTCTTCATCTCAAACCCCCTTGACATTATCCCTCACTCTTTTCTACACTAATCTTTGGTAATGTTGTGGTCCTTCTCTTTGCCAAGACCAACTCTATACATGTACCTTTGAGCTTACTCCATTTATTTCCCTGTCTTCTCTAGCAGATCAATCCCACCATCACTTGCCTCACTTATCTTCAGTTTTTCCCTACCTATTAGTTCCTTCCCTGTTGCCTATAGACATGCCCAGTTAAAATCTTCAATAGTTATCAAGTTATCATTCTATATCTCTCCCTTATTCAGCTAAGTTCCTAGAATAAGCTGTCTATCCCCACAGTTCCTATTCCCTCTCCTCTTACTCACTTCTAAATCTTCTGCTGTCTGACTTCTGATCCCATCAATCAATTGAAACTGCTCTCCCCAAAGTTACCAGATTTTAATTGCTAAATTTATTGGCCCTTTCTCAGTTCTCATCCATCTTGATCTTTCTGTACCCTTTGACATTATTGATCCTCTTCTTTAGGGTACTACCTCCTCTTTGTTTTTGTTTTCTGTTTGTTTATGACACCATTCTATCCTGGCTCTCCTCCTACCTGTGTGACTCCTTCTCAGTCTCCTTTGCCAGCTCATTACTCCTATCATGCCCCCTAATTGTGTGTCTATGCCAAATCTCTGTCTTGGACTCCCTTCTCATCTGTTCACTTAATGACCTCATCAACTTGCACAAGTTCAATGATAATTTATATGCAGTTAATTTCTTTCTTTTTTGGGGGGTGGGAGAAAGGCAATTAGGGTCAAGTGACTTTCACAGGGTCACACAGCTAGTAAGTGTTTGAGGCTAAATGTGAACTCAGATCCTCCTGACTCCAGGATTAGTGTTCTATCTATTGTGCCAACTAGCTGCCCCTATGCAATTAATTTCAAGTTCTTTGATAGCCTGAGCTCAAGTCCAACCTTACCAACTTTCTACTGGACATTTCAAATTGGATAGAGCATAGTGATCTCAAGCTCGTCATGTCCAAAACAGATCTCATTATTTTTTTCCTCTGGAACCTTCTCGTCTTCTGAAGTTTTTTATTTCTCTTGAAGGCACTATCACCTTTCCAGTCTTCTAAGTTCACAACCTCAGAGTCTCTCTCAACTCCTTACTCTTCCTCACCCCATATGGCCATTCATTTGTCACAGGTGGTACTTGAACTGAATCTTAAGAGAAATAAGGGATTCTATGAGCAGGGGTGACAAGGAGATGCATTTTAGGCATGGAGGGCAGTAAAGGCAGAAAGGAAAAATGAGTATTTTGGGAAGAGCAGCAAGAAAACCAATGTGGCTGGACTGCAGAGTGTGGGAAGAGGAGTAGGGTATAATGAAACTAGATAGGCAAATTGGGGTCAGTTAGTGAGGGGGAGGTAGTACAAGCCAAGCAAAATCGATTTTAAAAAAATCCTGAAGGCATTCCCAAAGGAAACCATTGGAGTTTACTGAGTAGGGAAGTGATGTGGCTAGATCTCTACTTTAGAAGAATCATTTTAGTAGCTTTGTAGAGGATAGATTGGAATGGAGAGACAACCTGAGGCAGAAAGATTAATTAGGAGATTATTGTAAGAATCCAGGTGAAGAAATAAGGATTCTGAAAGCATTAAGTAAATGAATGCATCTACAACAGATATATCTTCAAGAAAGACATTCATGCCTTTCCTTGATATGTTGTTTGGTCAGAAATGAAATCCTAAGTTGAAAGGACTTCGTATTTACTTATCTGCTTACATGTTGTTTTCCCCCAGTATAACATGTGCTCTTTGAAAGCTGGAGTTATTTCATTTTAATTTTTGCCTAGTGCCTAAACAGTACAATAACAAAGTTGGTATTTAATAAATGCTTATTGCATTGAATGGACCATAGATCTGAACCTGCATGGCAATTGTTATGGCCTTATGTGTGACTTCCTTGGAAATAGGCAAAGGCAAACATATTCAGGGTGGAAGGTAGACACAGTACCTGTCCTCCCATCCCTGCCACCATCTCAATTCTGTTCCTAAGACAAACAATTTTTCTCCTTATCATTTCAGCACTCCACTTGTGGACAGTAATGACTGAATTAAAAAAAAAAACAACTGGTTGCACAGCTAGTTAGAGGGTACGGGCATAGGACCCAGCTGGAATTCAAATGCCTTTGCTAGACATAGTTTATAATATCCTCTTTGCTTGGCAGATTTCTCCTCCCCCACCCCAATGCCAAAAGTCTCATAAACAGGAAGATATTCAGTTTGAAAGTTAAGTTACTTTTGGCTTTAGAAAGTTTAGTTATTAAACAATTGCTACCTATTCTTTAATATTACTGTAAACATCATAGAGTAAATAGGTCTGAAAAGGACTTTAAGAGGTCATCTTTTTCATCCTTCTGTCTTTAGACATGCCAATTCCTAAACTATCTCAAGTGTTAAAGGGTGGTTTTTTTCCACATAACTTTTTTCATGGTATCCTACATTTAAAGCTTCAAAAGATTTTAAAGATTATCTAGTCTAACTTCCTCATTTTACAGAAGAGAAACTGAGACCCATAGAGATTAAGTGATTTACCTGCAACTACATAGATCGAAGATGGGATTTGAACCCAGGTGCATTGACTTTATATTCAGCTTCCTTCACACTATAATGCTCCATTTCTTTAAAAGACTGATACCAATAAGGAGAAGAAATAGATATTATTTTTATTAAAAGATGAAAATGGAAGCAAGATGGCATCACAGGTGAGAGAATCTGGAAATCACTTGCTGTATATTCAAATTATTTTCCAATTTATAAAATGTATAGGTTAGAGATTTTTCTCATCAAAGGAGGTAAAAATATGTAATCTTAATTTAAATATTTAATTAATTGAAATTTAGTTGTTCTATATTAACAATAAAATACCTAAAATCACTTCAAAATATTTTATTTAGTTGACTTCCACTGTTAAAAAGCAAATTACTAATCATTTTATACTTATGGAATAAATGAGTCCAAAGTATTAATTATTTTATTGTTTAAAAATATTAATCTGATGGACAACTATTGTTTAATTCAGAAAGTCACATAGATATTTTATATGAAATATACATAGATCCAATAATGTATGATATACATAATAATATATCATACATAAAATAATGTTAGTAATGAAGTTTAGTTTTTGTGTGATTGATGAAGAAAGCCGAATTATCACCTTTTTGCAAGGAATTGTTTCATATTCATTCAGTTATATTTTTTGACAGTTCAAAGTGATTTCCAAATATTTTTCTCTAGAGAACTGCCATGTTATTTATTCCCCAAATTTGTTATATTTACGCATTATTATAACAATATCAGGACAAAAAAAGAAGTGCTCAGGAAACTTGTGTTTCCATCCTGACTCTGCCACTCACTAGCTATGTGACCATAGGCAAATCAGTTCCACAGGTATTTCATGCTTACCATATTCAAGGCATTGTGGTAGGTCCTGGAGACACAAAAAGGAAAGAAAATGATAGAGATTCTGACTTAAAGGAGTTCACTTTCTACTTGGAGGGGAAGAGAGGGATATGAGAAATCTATAAATGGGCATTGTTCAAGGAAGAGTGGTTTGGGGTGAAGAAGGGTGCTAGTCAGGGTAAAGTGGGAAAACTGGAAGAGAGAGATTGCTTTGAGGGAAGGGAATCATGGAAAGCTTGACAAAAGAGGAACTATGTGACTTAGACCTTAAAGAAGGAGAAGAATTCTGACAGGTTAAAAAAACAATGGGGAGTGTTCCAGTAATGAGCAATGGATTGTACAAATGTAAACCACTTATCCTCTATAAAATGAAAAGCTTGCTCTAAATGCACTCTAAAGTCCCTCCTAACTATTTTTTTTATAATATTCAGCAAATTCTATCCTTTATTTCAGCCATTTTTTCCCCTAATGTCAAACATCCTTGTCACAGTACTGTGGGAGACAGGTCTTGGGATTTCAAGACCTGGGTTTAAAATTCTGGCTCTGTCACTTAATGTGTATAGATGACTTTACCTCTCTGGGCCTCCATTTCCTTATTTGTAAAATGAGATGATTGAATTAAATGACCTTGAAGGTCAAACCTTCCTATTTTAACTGTGTGATCTTATGTTTTATATGTAATATGGGTATAGATAAGGATTCCTTATGAATCACATTATCATAGGGATTATTATGGCAACTGTGGCAGCTAGGTGGTGCAGTGGATAGAGCACCAGGCCTAGAGTAAGGAAGGCCTGAGTTTTTTGAGTTCAAATCCAACCTCAAACACTTCCTAGCCATATGACCCTGGGTGAGTCACTTAACCCTATTTGCCTCAGTTTCCTCATCTGTACAGTGAGCTGGAGAAGGAAATGGCAAACCACTCTATTATCTTTGACAAGAAGACCCCAAATGGGGTCACTAAGAGTTGGACATGACTGAAAAATAACTGAACAATGAATGAAAGCAGCTGGATGGTGCAGGAGATAAGGCACTGGATTTCATTAGGAAGACCTAACTTTGAATTCTGCCTTGGATACTTACTAGCTGTGGGACTCTGGACAAGTTCCCTAGCCTCTCAATCTTATTTTCTTCATTTGTAAGAGGGAATGATAGCACTTTACCTTACTTAAGGGGTTGTGGTGAGGATCAGACAAACCAAATCTATGTAAAATGCTTTATAAAGCTTAAAATATTATATAAATGTAAATAGTTATAGCTAACATTTATAAAATGCTTTATTTATTTTTATTTCACTTGGTCTTCCCAACAGTTATATCAGGTAGGTCCTATGATCATTTTCATTTTTACAGATGAGGATGCTGAAGCTAAGAGAGATTAAATGACTTGCCCAAGGTCAAAAAGCTTATGGAGGATTTGAACTCACTTCTTTCTGGCTCCAAGTTCAGCACTGTGTCCATCACTCCACCTAATTGCCTAACTGTTAGCTCTCATTATTATAATATCATAGGTTTTGAGCTAGAAGGGACTTTAGAGGTCATCTAGACCAATCCCCTCATCTTACTGATGTGAACAGTAAGATGAAATCCAGACGAATAAAGGTTACTGAAGTAGCAAATGATAAAGGTAAGATTTGAATCCAGGTCCTCTGACTCCAAAACTAGTGCTCTTTTCACATACCCTACTTCCATACAAGTCTATTTTCTTTTGTTTTGTCTATAGCAATGTAAAACAACAACAACAACCTAACATTCCCCAATCCCATTCTTATGCTTGAAGACTATTATTAAATTGTTCTTCAGCTTTCTCTAGGTCATTGGTATCAAAGTAAAAATAACAACAACAACAAAAATACCTGATTCCTATAGGCCACACATTGCCTTGGACAGCCACAAATTAATGTTATCTGAGTTGTATTTTATCTTCATTTATTTTTGCTAAACATTTCCCAATTACATTTCAATCTGGTTCAGTTTTGCAGGCTGCTTGTCCAGGGCTACAATTTTGACACTTTTGCTTGGACTCCCTAATCTCAGGGAAAAAAGAGACCATTTTCTGGCCCTTTAGTCATTGAGATCAATAAATGTTTTAGTACCCAAAATGTATTTTAAGTGTTGTGTAACAACAGAATAGAACATGTGAAAGAGAGGGTTCTTATCTTCAAGGAATCTAATATCATAAAGGAGATGTGGCTGATATATATTCTCTTCATCTATGTTACTGGCCCCTGTCCATGCCTTCCTTTTGAAGATCAGGGTCCCCACTTATATGCCTGAATGGAAGTCCAACATTTTTATTCTTAGGAACTATTGCATTTATTTTTTTTTATAAGTTGCTAAGGAGGCATTAAGCCTAGGAATAATTTATATGAGTAAACATATAAAGACCAGGAAGCTCCAGAGCATAAGAATAAAGGCCATTTATTCCAGGCTTTGATGCTCAACTTGCCCTCTGATTCAGCTGTCCCCACAGTCTTTATTGTACCACTTTTAACCCTCTCTCTGCTTTGCTCCATATCTGTCCTGCACTGATCTCTGCAGCTGCCTGCTCTCCTCCCCCACACCTCCCTTTTCCCTTCTAACCCTCCCACTTCCCTCATTAAATGCTGGGTAGAAGATAGCAGGAGGTGGGTATGGTCTCCAGCTGGCTCTGTCTCACTGATTCTATGAGAAGCCGTATTCACCCTTAGCCCTAGTGGGTTCATCATATAGTAGCATGGGTCTTGCTATGGGATTCGCCGTCCTTTTGGGAAGATGGGTTTCTTCCCTTCCTTTTCCTCTTCTCCTTTTGTTGTTTCCTATCCTCCCAAGATGTGCTTTGCACAGCAAAGTGGCGGCAGGCTAGAATTCTTTACACTTGAGAGATGAAGTAATAACAGGTGGTAAGACCAGAGGCAGCCAGAGCCCAGGATTCTGGTTGCCATAGAAACATGTCAGACCTGTGGAGGGATGAGAACTGTCAGCAGCAGGGGGAACAAATGAGAGGGACGAACGGAGGCATGTCTCCTCTAGGAACTGGCAGCTGCCTCCAAGGGCCACAGACCCTAAATAAGCATGCCAGGTGAGAGACAATCTTTGAACCAAAGCTGCAGTTTGATGTCAGAGACATAGCCAGCCAGGGGATGGTTTTAGGGTATGGGGGGGGCTGGTGGGAGGTCCTGGCTTCTGCTGGTTGCTTATGATGCATGTTGGTATTTGTATACATGCAAAGGAAGAATCTGATCTTTGAGTCTGAGTCCTGTTTCCCTAGTCTGGGTGTTTGTGGAGGCTCAGCTCTGTGTCTGTTAGACTCTGGCTCTGGAGACATGCAGCAGGACCCACAGGGGTTTGAGCAACATGGTCTCCCTCCTGCTACTTCCGAATGGCACAGGCCTGACAGTGCCCAGTTTGGAGAAAGAGAATCAGGATATCCTGCCTGGTGATTGAATAGCTTTATGGAACCCAGAGGTCTGTGGAACATATTTGCAATTCATTTCTGCAATGATATTTTATACTGCTTGTTTTGAGAGAGTAAAAACTAATATAATTTTTGAAATGATAAGCCAGATATACTGTATACTTCCTACATGCAAGCCTCTGTGCTGGGCACAGAGAGGGGATAGAAAGATGAATTAGACTGGGTACCTGTACTCAAGGAACTTGCAGTCTAATGGGGGAAATAACATACAAACTAAAATAAGATGTGTATGGCTTGAATCCATTGGGGGCTTTTCTTGTTCTTCTTGCTCTTCTTGTTCTTCTTCTTCTGCTGCTGCTGCTAATTTGGTCTGTTTGTATTTCTTGTGAGTGGTATTTTTTCTGGTTCCTGTTGTCTTTTTCTAAAATAATAATAAGAATAAAGAAATTAAGAATGGTAATAATAATGACAATGTAAGTCACTTAGGGTTCTCTCCTTTGGTGAATTTCCAAGCTCTCAAGGCTTACTTTTTCTTTTATCAACAATTACCTTGTATCTCCTATATGATCAGAGGTCATGAACATCAGCCAACAACAGAAATACCAACTCTAGCATGGTGCAGACTGCCATTTGGACACCATTTCGGTACTTGCCCTCCCTCTCCTTGTGTGCTATGAGTTAGGATCCAATATCCTCTACAAAGAAGCGGGCTCACAATATGCCAATTTACCTATAGTGTGAAATTAACTTATAGCAATTTTTATTCTAGCTCCTGGAAATCTTTGAATTCTTTGAAAAAGAGTCATCAGAGCTTAAGTTATTAAAGAAGACAACATAGAACAGATGATCGCATTATAGGCAGCAATTTTGGGTGGGGAATTCCTATAATCACCAATTAATAAACATAGAGCTATAGTGTGGTACAGCAGATAGAGAGCTAGTCTTGGACTTAGGAAGACCTGAATTTGAATTCTGCCTGAGATCCTGGGCAAGTCATGTAGCCTCTCTGTGTCTCAGTATACCTCCTCTCTAAAATGGCCATACTAATATCACCTACCTCACAGGATTATTGTTGCTGTTGAATTGTTTTGGTTGTGTCCTACTCTCCGTGACCCCATTTGGGGTTTTGTTGGCAGGGATATTAGGGTTGTTTGCCATTTTCTTCTCCAGTTCATTTTACAGATGAAGAAACTGAGGCAAACAAGGTTAAGTGACTTGTCCAGGGTCACACAGCTGGTAAGTATCTGAGACTGGATTTGAATTTCTCTATCCACTCTGCCATCTCTCTACCCTTTACGGGATTGTAGTGAGGATCAGTTGAGAATTGGTGGTATAATGTGCTTTGCAAATACTAAGTGCTAGATAAATGTCAGTCGATGATGATGACAATGATAAAAATAATAATGATATTACTTTAGTCTTCCTAACAAGTTGATTGAATCCAGTTGATTTCCAGCAGAAACTATGCTATATATAATATGTATGTGTGGATATGTGGATATGTGTATGTGTATATGTGTGTGTGTGTGTGTGTGTGTGTGTATGTGTGTGTGTACACTAGATGGTACAGTGGATAGAGGGTTGGACCTGGAGTCAGGAAGACCCGAGTTTAAATTGGGCCTCAGACACTTACTAGCTATGTGACCCTGGACAAGTCACTTAACTTCTGTTTGCCTTAATTCACTAGAGAAGGAAATGGCAAACCACTCCAGTATCTTTGTCAAGAAAACTCCATATGGGATCACAAAGATTTGGACATGATTGAACAACAATAACTAGAAGTCTTATAACTGCATGGTAAAGAAGAGAAAAATGAACCTGAAGCCAGTGGTCCTTGGCCAACTTTTTGGGAGTCTGTTTTCCTGTGAAGTCCAAGTAGCAAATGCTTTCTCTTATTCTTGCAGAGAATTGTCTGCCTCCATGAAGATGAAAATCAATGCCTTAGAAACTGGTTAAACAATTCAAATAGCAACTGATAAATGGATTAACCCTCTATAATGTAATCCCAGAAGCTTTTGTCTTCCGCCTAGCTCAGGTAAGTTTTTCTATTCCTGGAGGCAAAGCAGAGGCACCAAGGAAGCGAAGGCCGGAGGGAATCATATTATAGTGGGTGAATCCGTTCATCATTTGCTGTCTGGATGGCGCT
This sequence comes from Phascolarctos cinereus, assembly GCF_003287225.1. Classification (NCBI taxonomy): domain Eukaryota; kingdom Metazoa; phylum Chordata; class Mammalia; order Diprotodontia; family Phascolarctidae; genus Phascolarctos; species Phascolarctos cinereus. Next base: position 230,445,803 of record NW_027555736.1, read on the forward strand.
TCTGCTCATATATCTGTTTCTTTGTACAGATTTAGTACTCAGTGGGACCCTGATTATAGTCAGTCAGTGAATAATGACAGATAGCACCAGACTGCAGTGTACTGTGAACAGATAGAAACATTGATGACTTCTGCTGACCTCATAATAAGCTGAGAGAAGTTTATCCTTTGATACAAACAGGGGCTAGGGAATGATTTTTCAGGTGTTCAACAAAGAGACGTCCTTAATTGTGATAACAAGACAAGACTGCTTCTGTCCCACACAAAACAGCTGTATTTAAGGCCAAGACTTTGTCATTTGCATGCTAGAAATTTAAGTGTTTCTGAGCAAAATAACATGCTTCCTTAACAATTAAAAAAAATCCTCTACTGGGGTACTACAAGGGGCTGGGGTACTACATTTACTCTCTTTCCAAGAAGGGACCCCTCTGCTCTGGACATGTGCACATGGCCTGAATTTCATTCAGTCCCAAAGGAGATTAGCCTCTAATGAAAGGGGTTAGACTCCCTTGTCTCACTCTCTTTGGCTAAGCTGAGCCCCACCCCAGCACCCCATGATGATCTGCTTAAAGCTTAGAATTTAATCATGTCTAATGACTCCCCTAAAAAGAAAGAATAGAAAGGATTCAATGTACAATTTAAACTAGAAATGGGACAGGTATTCACTTCCTACCTACAGAAGAAATGCTAAAAACAAGTCACTAATAAGTCTGTACTGATAAAAAGACTAAAAATAGGATTCAGTAACGTATTACTATAGTTATACTTCCTAGGAAAGTTGGTACTTAAACTTCATCAAAACACAAAACAGTTCTGGGAACTGCTGAATTGGCATTGTTACAATTCACTTTGTCTCTGCCCTGTCAACCTCAAAGTCTATCTCCTGTTTAGCCAGGTTAGGTCTTGGCCTTTTCCTCTTGTCTGTGATGCAGAAATTTCCCCTGCCACCAGTCAGCCCCACCTGATAGAGCAACAACTTCTAGACCTTTAAACTCACAAGGCCGTTTCTAAACCTGAACTCATTCATCTCAGGAATGATTGATAATTGATCACTTGTGATCAGGAAAAAGAAACACAAAGCAGAAGAGGCAGCCAGGACTTTGACAGCCAGACTCAGACAAGGTTTGGCTTTTAAAGTTTTTTCCCCCTAAGGTCTTAATGGGAAAGAACTACATGGGAAAATTTTGATATTGAAAGATGAGGAAACAGGCACTTGACACTTACTAGCTGTGTGACCCTGAGCAAGTCACTTAACCCTGATTGCCTCACCAAAAAGCAAAAAAACAAAATAAAGAAAGAGCAACAACAACAACAAAAAAAAAAAACGAGGAAAGACATGGAGTACTCAATTGTTTGTGTTGGTCTTACATAGGTCTTCAGCTTCTTATAGGAAATTTTCTATTACTTGGAAGGCTTGGAGTCAAAGTCATGTTTCTAAAAAAATAGCATTAATATGGTGCTTTAGGGTTTGCAAGAGACCTTTACAAATACCATCTTGTTTTATCCTCACAACAACCTTGGGAGGTGGGTGCTATTATCCCCATTTGTAGATGAAGAAACTGAGGCAGATTGAGGGTAAGTGACTTTCCCAGGATTATTCAGCTGCTAAGTGTTTGAGGCCAGATTTGAATTCAAGTCTTCATGATTATCGGTCCTGTGTTAGATCCATTGCACTAATGACATGTCCTATAAAAAGTATGTCCAGTCTGCACATTAAGCTGTTAATAAAAATATGCTGTTTTTGGTTCAGTTAAGATATTTTAAATTCCCACAGCAACTCTGGGATTGGATTTGGAGTGGGATTATGGTGAGAAGCATTGTATGGGAGTCTAAGTGTCAGATTTGGAGTAAAAGGAGACTTAGATTCAAATTCTATTTCTGACTGTGTTATTTAACTGGTCTTACAGTCACAGCTAGGCATTATTCTCTGTTTTCAACTTCTGGAATCTATTGCTTCAGTATCACTTATAGGTCATCTCAGCTCTTTTTTTTTTTTTTAATAAAATGTGGTGATTGTAAAGCCTCTTCCTGATAATGTCTGGCTGAGCTTTTTAGACATATCTAGAGATTATGAGTCACCACACTGAGCTAAGAAAAACTAAGCTGTGTACCTCTGGACTATGACTGGGGCTAAGACACAGTTATTTATTTTAGACAACTATGACCAGGGATTAGAAATTTCTAACATCACTTCAGGCTTGATATGAAAAAGAATAAGGAACAGAGGTCATTATTCTTTTCTTGTGTCTTATATTTCTGCCTTTATTATATATCGATATCTACCTAAATATCTATGTATCTATCCATTCACACATATATATTCTCAACAACAACATCGACAATAGAACAGAACTCTAGCTTTGGTACTATATATTGGCTGTCTGATGAGGCTTTACAAATAGCTGAGGAAAGAAAGAAAGCATTACTGATATAGAGCCAGGAAGAACAATGCCGAGGAATGTTCAAGTTACCCAAATAATTTTGTTCGTTTCACATACCAGCAAAGTTATACTTAAGATTCTGCAAGCTAGGCTTCAGCAATATGTGAACCAAGAATTACCAGAAAAGTAGGCTGGTTTTTGAAGAGGATGAGGAACTAGAGAAACAAGTTGCCAACATTTGCTGGATTATGGAAAAAGAAAGGAAATTCCAGAAAAAAACATCTGCTTCTGCTTCATTGACTACACTAACACTTTTAACTGTGTGGATCACAGCAAAATGTGGCAAATCCTCAAAGAGATGGGAGTGCTAGAACATCTTACTTGTTTCCTGAAGAACCTGTATGCAGGCTAAGAAGCAAGAGTTAGAACCAAACATAGAACAACTGATTGGTTTAAAGTTGGAAAAGGAGTATGATAAGCCTATTCTATTATTACTTTTTTATATTTAATTTTAAATTTAAGTATATTTCAACTTTATATTTAATTTATATTTTATTTTCTTTGGACTTTTATACAGGTGGATAAGATAACTGCTTTTTGTAATTGAATAAAACTATTGGATTGTAAACTTGTCTTCTGTATAATCACTGAAAGAGTCTTTAAGACAAATCTTATAGCAGACAGAATGACAGAAATGAGACATACTTCATCCTACTTCTATACAGATTTGATTTCTTCCAGTTGGTCTCTAAATTTTGAAAGTTTTTCATTCCACATAGCCTGGAATTTATATATATTTAGTATGTTGACATATATGGAAACATTTTCATTAAAAGTTTGACAGATCAGTATTTTTCCTATGATAATCCTCTGGTTCCAGTACAATTTATTTGTTGAATTCTCAAGGATAATTTTGAAGTCTGTATTTGTAGTATGGGGATTAGTCATCTGTTGGTTTATGAAAGATAGTAAGCTTCTGATTTACAATTCTAGCTACTAGATCATGCCTTGCTAGATATCTGGTAGATGCTAAATTTGTAGAATCTCCAATGATAGTGTCGCCCACTTCCTTTTTCTTGAATACTGTTCTTCCTTGAACAGTAAATCTGTGCTTCTTAAGAATAACTCTTCTGTAATTTCTGGTGGTGATCACCTAATCCTGATTTCCCATGGTTAACTCTTCCATTTCTATAAAAAAAAATCCCCATGACTTCACAATTTGTTCCATGATTCTATGTTGACATATTGCCATATTAAGTTCATGTGAATGTCCCCCATGGAGGGCATTTTAATTCTACTCTTGGATCTTAGGTTTATTTTAGAAGTAGACTACTTTTGCTTAGATTTGACAAATTCAGTCATGTACCATTTGGCAGCCTTTACTTTTGCTCAATAAAATGATGCCTATTCCAAAAGTGTTTCTTTCCTAAGTGTAATAATATGATAAATTTATATAAAAAATAACATTAGCATTGAATACTTGAGTATATATGTATATGTGATGATGATGATTATTATAACCTTGGAAAAAGAATTTTGGAAACAAATATGTATATTTCTTAGGGATGGTATTTAATGAAGACCCCCACATCTTAATCTTTTTTTTTCTGCCTACTTTTCCAGTATTGATGATTTTTCTATCCATTTTCCTAATACATCCATATTTCATCAGTGTTGGAAACCTCTCCATCTGATCATAGTCCATCTATAATTTATAGTTTTAGAGTCTTGCCTAGGGCTGAGGAAGGTTAAGTTCAGGGCCACATAGCTAGTATCGGAGGTGGGATGTGAACCTCAAGGCTTCTTAACTTCAGGTCCAGCACACTATCCACTATAACACATTTCCTCACTATATTCCCATAAACCGTATAAAAACAGTCATCATATTCATTTACATCGTTATGTCATGAAAGCCACCAATATCACCAGTATTACCTCTTGGTTTTGGATAATTCAGGAAGGGAAAGGGGGTGCAGGACATAACTGCCTTTATGATCCGGTGGGGGGAAATTCTTCCTGGTCCCATTGAGCAGAACTATTTCAAATATCTTCCAGCGGGACAACTGAAGCTGTTATGGAAGAGTACTTAAACTGCAAAAACAAACAAAAAACAAAACATCAAACAAAATAATGGAGTTTCTAATTAGAGGCTTTAATCTGTACAGTCAGGATGGATGGGAACATTTTAGCTGTAATAAGGCAAAGAATAACCAGTCATACTCTGAGACCCATTAAAAGGGCTACCATTAAGTAACAAAAAAAAAATGAGCTAACATATATAAAGCACTTTGCAAACCTTGAAGCATTATATAAATGCTGATTGTTATTATTATTAATTCATCAATTCATTCATTAAACACCTTCTGAGTGCAAAACACTTTGTCAGGTGTGAGAGTATGGTGGGGATGGAAATGGAAGGGGGAGATACAAAATTTGGTAAAATAATAAGGGATTATTTATTAATGGATAAAACTTAGTTGCTGCTCTTACAGAGTTTTCATTTTGGTAAGGGGAAACACACATCCTAATTGCTATAACATACAAATTCACAGGATAAAAGCATTAGTGAATTCTGAAGCAAAGAACTGAAGAGGGGAAGGTGTTACATGGAAAAGAGGTGGTTCAACTATGAAGAGAACAGAGAAGAATTTAGGAAAATTGCCCCCAAATGCCCAAGTTTAGATATTAGTAACAAGCTTTCTTAACTTAGAACCTGGATCTAATTTAATATGAAGCACTGCACATTAAATCCTAATTTCTTTTAAAAATGTTATTGATATCTTTTTTACATCACAATCATATTCCTTCCTCCTTCTTCCATACTCTTTCTTGTAAAAAGAAAAAAAAAGAAAAAGAAAAATTCTTAAGAAAGATGAGCAGGTATAGCAATCATCTGTCCATTTACATTAATATAGCACAATTGTTCATCCATTCCCCAATAATTAGGCATTTATTTTGTTTCTAGTTTTTTGCTAGCACAGAAGTGCTGCTTTGAATATTTTTGGCACATAGAAGAGCTTTCTCATTGCCTTTGATTGACGTCCTTACAGTACATACTCAGTAGTGGCATCAGTCACATAGTCAGGGTCAGTATGAATAGTTTAGTAATTTTTTGCATATAATTAAAAGCCATTTTCCAGAATGATTGGGAAAATTTATAGTTTCACTAAAGGGTATTAGTGTACCTGACTTCTCACAACCTCACCAACATTGACTGTTTCTTTTTTTTAAATCATATCGGCCATTTTGAATATGAGGTGAAATCTTAGAATTGCTTTAATTAATTTAAAAATATTAATAATATGATGCATTTTCATATGATTGTTGATAGTTTATATTTCTTTTTTTTAAATAGTTCATATAAATTGTCCCTTTTTTTGGTTGGAGAATAACCCGGAATTTTATATATTTGTTTCAATTATACATATATATGTTATATACTGGAAAATAGATTTTAATAATGATTTTTTTCTTTATTTCAATTTAATTCAACACATATTTATTAAGCACAAACTATCTCCAGGGCACTGGGGATATAAAGACAAAAACCCAATATTTCTTTTACATATAAAAAGCTTGTATTTTATTGGAGGGATGTGAAAAATACAATGTTAAATAAATTGGAGAAATTTTTTCTTCTCAAGAATAATTTCTCACCTCTCCATACATCAAAACCTCTTATCATCTAGGCTTAAATACACATCAAAGATACTGCCCCTAAGGAGCTTACAGTACATAAAAGTAAGCTGAAAAGCAAGGGGTAAGGGAAGAAGTACATGGCTGGAGGGGATGGGGTATGATTGAGAAGTCCAAAAGAGTGAAGCCTTGTGGGAAATGAAGAGATGGAGGAACTGGACATCCTCCTTAACTTCCTCCTTAACTCTGGGAGGAGTTCTCCACCCTCTACCCTCCAATGGGGGGGGTCCCCAGAGGCAGAGAGTACTGATGAAGTTTTAGTTCCAGGGCTAAAGTGATCTTGCAGGGTGAAGAATTTCCTGGTGGAAAAGTCCTGAGGAGTATAGCCAGATGGGACTAGAGTATCTCTCAAATAAAAATAATCCCTATTATACAAGTAGATATGTCAAATGAGAAAACAACAAAAGAAGTCAGCAAGGAATTAAAACTATGGAAATAAAAAGATAAAGGAAGTCTAGCCCAAATCACCATATTTTCCTGTCATACCCCTAGATATTCCACTTTCTATGGTGTGGGGGGAAGGAGAAGACAGTGTATTTCATTTGCACTTAAAATTGGGATTTGGTATCTCTTCCACAGCCCAGAAAGGACCAGATGGGACTGTCATTCCCAATAATTACTGTGACTTCTGCTTGGGAGGTTCAAGCATGAACAAAAAAAGTGGCCGGCCAGAGGAACTAGTGTCCTGTGCAGACTGTGGACGCTCTGGTAAGTGTGACCCCTACCCTGCCCTCGGGGAGCTTTCTTACCCAGGCACCTAGGAACAACCCGTGTTTTTACTTTTCAGCTATCTAGGATAAGATGCAGGAGGGGAAATGATACAGGGTAGTAATAATGATGGTGGTTCTGCCATTTTTCAGGTCTTCTTAGAATTTTGTGACAATTTTTTAAAAAATCTAAAGGGTAGGAAGCAGTTACTGATATATTTCTGGCCTTTCCACGGGCAGGTTTCTTTGATGTGCGTGTGTGTGTGTGTGTGTGTGTGTGTTGTTGTTGTTGTTGTTGTTGTTGTTATTGATGTTGTGGAAGACAATAAGTTGGAACCAGATCACACTGAGTTAAAGCCTTTTTGTGTTCCTTTATCAGGTGATGGTGCATCTCAATATGCAGAGCTGTTGCTTTAATGGAAATGGTTGGGGTGGGAATGGGGGATAAGGGAGTCAGTGGGTAAAAGTATCCAAGAATGATACTGGAAGACTGGTCATGTCTGGACATTCATGACCTTTGGGCTTCGTAGTAGCTGCATGAACAACACTTCCATTGGCCATACATTCCATACATTTTCTCATGTAGACCAGACCAAAGAAAACACAGCAGAGTAGAGGCTAAGAGGTAGGGGCTGGCAGGGCTTAGATGCTGCTAAATGGTCTTAGTAACCTTTTTTTTTTCATTGTTCCTGTTTTCAAGGACTTAAAGAAGTGCTCCATTTGGTCTTGTCCTTTCGTTTTCAAAATAAATTTAGGTCTTTATGGTTTATCTCAAGTTGTTATTTTGTTTTATTTTGCTTTTTGATACTACCAAAGTCATTATCTGTAATTTGTCAGAGTTGATCAGACAGGCTATTTTAAATAATTATATTGTTATAAATAGACTCCCAGAATCTCAGAGTTGGAAGGGACCTTGAAGGTTTTGAGGTCCAAACTCAACTGAAGCACTAATCCCCTTTACAACATCCCAGTAAGTGGGGACTCATTACCTTACATGGTAGTCCATTCCATTTTAAAAATAGCTCTATTAGGAAATTCTTCTTATATTGAGCTGAAAGGTAACCCTGTAACCTCCACTCATTTGTCCTAATTCTTCCCTATGGAGCAAAGCAGAATAAGTCCAAGCAGTGAAGGTGAAAGGTGACAAGAGATTTCAGTCTCCGCTAAGTGACTGCAGTGTTTCTGACTAGAAGCTAAAAAACACATCAGGATGTTTCAGCCAACTCTGAGCAGAGCAGTGAGGAATGGTCCCCTCAACCTTCCTTTCCTCTCCCAGCCCGCATGGGGCAGCTTCTTACTCCTTGAATTGCTTTTACTCCTTATTTCTTCCCTTGTTTTGTCTACTATAGTCATTAGCCTGCACCTTTTGTCTTGGGGTGTCAAGGTTGATACAGATGTAGACCTAGTAGAGCTGGCAAGTGAGATGTTAACAAAGGATTCCAGTTCCCAGTCCCCACGACCTCAGCATTAAATCAGCAGACCCAATGACAGAGTGGTTTGCTTGTATGTAACTCTACCCAATTTCTTCTGGAAGTAATTTGTTCAGTTGCTTTCCAGACACAGTCTACAATTGTTATTGTGTTGGACTTCTAACTCTGACAGGTGGTAGCTTGGGCAGACAGAACCTGTGTAATTGCTGGACTCTGATCGACAAATAGTTAAAAAAGCCAATAACACACATATTTCTCTCCACATATAATATACACGTATTTTTATGTGTGTATATGTATGTGAACATATTAAAAACCCACATACCCCATCTGTAGAAATATATAATATATAATGATCCTGTACCATAGCAAGCAAAGACTTCCATCTCAGGTAGAACTGGGAGAGGGGAAACAAGAGTAGTTTTCAGGAGTTTTCCATGTTCTTTTCCCCTCAGGAAACTGAATTATGGTGGAAACAGGAGTGAGTAAGTGACTCTCCACTTGAAACTTCTCAGCTATCCTTCCCAAATTTGCTTCCTTATCTTAAAAAACCATAGGTGATTATCTTATGGTCCCCGTACTTCTATGATACTAACCTAGGATTTTATTTGTATGGATCATTCAACCAATGTCTATCTCAAATATCTGTCAAATAGCTGTCTGCTTTGGGATTGGCTTATGGCTCCGTTTGTCAAGCTTGGGAAGGCAGGTTGGATGATATTTCTGGATAGCCTTTCTGGTGTCTCTTCAGGGAAGAGATAGGAACCAAGAAGAGCTATTTATCCTTTCCCACCTTTCCCTCTACCTCCACTATCCCTTAGGGCCTGAGGTGCTTGAAACTGGCAGCTTCAGTGACTGGGATTATAATGGCTGGAGACACTCCTGGGGCCCATTATGAATGTGGAGAAGTGTCAGCTGCAATTTTGTAGATTTTAGTACTTTATACAATGATTAAATTTCTTCACTTTTAGTCCCTACTCTTTCTCACCTGATGTACCACCTTCAGTTGGACTTAATACTGCTTTGAACTCTTGAGAGTACCAAGACTCTTGACTAAGGGCATTTTAAGTGGCTGAAATATGTGTGTGTGTCCTGGTTAGATGGTCTTGGTCTTTTTTTTTTCCAATTGTAAACAGGAGAGTGCATTCTTTGATCACTCATTAGACTTTACAGTGAGGTTTTTGTTTTTGGTGGGGAGGGAGGTAGAAATGAATTACGTGATGCGGGAGTGAGAGAGCAGACAGGGGTGGAAGGGTTGGAGTGAGAAATGGATGAAAATAAAAATAAACTGGGAGAGGATTAAATGCCTCTAATGGGCTATCTGACAGCAATAAATTTGTGAAACGGGCTGCCAAACTGAAGGACAGTCATTGTGCAAAGAGCCAAACAGCCTTTAAGTTGTGCAGGCTTATAAGCAGTCAGGGGAAAACATTCTCTTGGCTGGGGTGTGAATAAGAGTGGGGAAAGCACATCACTGACCCTTTCACTGCCAGAAGCTTTGGATACTTGTACTGTGGTACAGGGATCTTTTCTCATTAAAAAAAAAAAAAACAAGCAACAAAACAAATCCCCTGCCTCTAAAACGCTCCCATTGTCCTGGTGCACAATAGCACACCACAAGGTCGTATACATTCAATCCCTTTGAGTTTCAAAATGGTGCATTGTCTAACAGTGGTAAGAATAAACTTGTAATGATATGATATTAATATGAATAATGCTGTCTGTTGCTTAACCCATGTGCTGATATATTCATCATACATGTCAGCTCATTTGGGAGGAGAAGGCAGGAAGGAGAAGGAGGCGGCGGCCGCAGCACGAAGTACGGAGGACTTGTTCGGTTCCACGTCTGAAAGTGACACCTCAACTTTCCACGGCTTTGACGAGGATGATTTGGAAGAACCTCGCTCCAGCCGAGGAGGACGCTACAGTGGCAGGGGCTCTCCCACAGCAGACAAAAAAGGCGGCTGCTAAATCCAGTCAACAAACTCTGGGCCATGGGCGGTAGCCCTTCGTACTTTGGTTGTTGTTCTGGTCCCATTAAAAAAATAGAACTTTAGATTTCCTCCCCCGTCCCCATCCCACTACCTTCCCTGCCTTTTCCTCACGTCCTCCATATTCTCACATCCCCTTACCTTTACCTCTACCGCTCCCCCACTTCCCACCACAAGTTTTGGTGATAAGCACCAAAAGCACAAACTATTTAAAAATTCAAAAACTCCAAGGGATGACTCCCTCTTCCCTCAGAGAGAACTTTGATTTACAGGGTTTTTTTCCCTCTAGAAACCAGAAATCATGTGGATTATCTTTTGGGGACAGACAGATGGGGGTGTACATTTCCCCTAAACCATTAAAAAACTCAAGTAGAGTCAATTTTTTCATTTTTCATATTTATTGGCAAAATGATAAGAGCACTAACAGAGAGATTGGAGACAAAGAACCAACAGAAGTAAGGTTTTGAAAATTATTATTTATATAATTAGTTATTATGAGAAATAGATTCTTTGAAAAATAAATCAACCTAATACCATCCCATCCAGGGGGCAAAAAGGCACTGGAAGGAGAATTCTCCCAAGGAAACTTAGTTAGGATGACTTCTGTGATGTGAGATTTTTGACTTGGTGTCCCATTTGGTGTTTGTGGTTTGTCACCCCATCCGACAGTCACACCTCTCCCCTCTCCCTTCCCTTCTTTCCCCTTCCCCTTCCTCTTTGACAACCCCTGCCAGCTCGGAAACCACAGCAGCTCTGGAGAAGTGACAGGTCGAGAAGGGCCAGGTTTCCATGCATCCACCTCCAGGCACCTCAGTAGCCATCCAAAAGCAATCGCCTCCTCTTCAGCTCCTCCTCAGGCAACGCTGCTGGCTTTGTAAAAAAAAAAAAATGTTTTCTTCTTCTCACCTCTCCCCTGGGTGAAGAGCAATGTCCAAGGGCAGGAATGGAATAGAAGTGGAATATTTGGAACTCAACATTGATGAAACAGCCAGAGGACATGAATCCTAGAAGAAATGAAAAGGAAAAATACCTCACTTGTACATTTCCCATCCCATTTTAGAAAATGTACATAAATACCCTTTGGATTGTCAGGCCGTCCGTATTTCTTCTTTCTTCTCCTTCTCCTTCTTTTTTTTTTTTATCATATATATATATATATATATATATATAGTGCCGGCCAGGCACCTTGTTTTATGTTTCCAATAGCACATCCCGAAATTAACCAAAGCAATACTTGCTCAACTCTCCCGGGCAACAGAGAAGAAAAGTCACCTCTCTGATTGGCTGTCCCAAGAAAGAACAGATGAGCAGTCCTCATTCAAAAGGTATGTCTAGCTTGTATCTGTTTTGTATTTTGGGTCCAACTATCCCACCATGATTTTATTTCTCTGTTCCCCGTTCCTTACTTCCTAGTGGGTCCTATCACTGATAGTGAGCTTTGCTGTTGGAGTGAATTCAACATGAAAATCTCGTCAGTCAACAAGCATTTGGGCACAGGGGACTGAGGTAGAACTATTGTCACATAGTTTGTTTGCAAAGTTTGAGTGGAAGCTCTTTGGAAAATTTAGAGGCCAGGGCAGCTTGAATAACATGAGAAAATGTTTGGGTAGATGGTTCTTCCTACTTCCCCCAGCCCCATGGCCAAACCTGAAGTTGCACCCCACAGAACTATGATTGAAATTGGACAAGGTAGGCTTAGAGCTAGAGTTATGAGAAGGGAGAACAAGATGGAAGTATCATAGGGTTGTGTTTTTAGGTTCTCTGAGGCTACTATAGCTACCGAGGTAAAGCCGAGCTGGGGAGAACGCAGTTTTAAACCCTCCTGGCTGAGACTGAACTTTGAACTATGAAGTTTTCACGAAACACCAACTCCCAAAGCAATGACAGTATCTTTTACACTCCCAATAGTGCAGGTCTAGAAATGTGGTTGAGCATTGAATCAGATAGGCTGCTCACAATGAGCTTATGCCTCTGCTTTGTTAAAGGTAAGAGGGAGGAATAGTTTCTAGAAATGAGTTTTTTAATTTTCTTTCTTTAATTAAATCTTTTCTCTTTTAAAAAATAGACTTTGAGAACTAGAAGGAACTTAAGAATTGACAGATGAGGGACAGAAGCCCAGAGGGATTAAGGGACTTTCCCAAGGTCGCAGAGTTGGTGGGTGGCAAAACGTGTATTGGAACTCAGGTCTGAGTCCCAATGTCCTTTCCAACACAGCTTTAAATGGACCCTTTGTGTTTATGTGTGAACTTAATGGCAGGAGGTTCAGTGACTTCTGACATCTGTTTTTCTTTCACTGTAGATCAGTATGTAACTCCTTCAGGTGTTTGGTCATATTTGGAAGAAGAGATATGATCTCATCCTATTGGGGGAAATATTGATGCTTTGCCTGGCAGTGTCCCTGGAAATAGGTCATAGACAGTTAAAATTATAAAACACACCTGTGTGCTTATCTATGTTGAACAGACTTCTATAGAGGTGAAATGAGTCTCTCATGCCTATATTGCTAATGGGCACACTCTTTTTCCTGCTATGTCCTCTTATTACACTCTATTTTGTCATACCCTGTTCCTACGGCTCTGACATTACTTTAGTAGCATAGGGGCTCAGGCGACAATGATGAGACGTGAGCTTCTCTCCTTCAGCTGATTCGCAGAGTTTCTTGAGACCAGCTTCAAAGAGTACTACAAATGATTTTGAAGGCCTTTTCTTCTCAGCCAAATGTTTGCAGTTTCTGCAATTCTCCATAACAGCTTGTCGTTGGCCTAGATGTGTTTTTTTAATCCACATAATTAGACAAAACTTTCCTGTTCTATCTTGGGAATCCAATGGGGAGCAATGAGCACTGGGTTTTCTGAGTTTGTCACAGCTCTTAAATCCCCAGGAGAATCCTGATCTGAAGGCTATCGTTTTGTAGTTGCCCATCTGCAGTTATTTCTATCATAGACAACTTTTGTCTATGACTTCTCTGGCTGAGGTGGGGGGTTGTGTGGTAGAAACCCCAGAATTGGAGAAGCCAATGATGTGACATAGAAGCACACAAAGATCTCACCTTATTAAGAATAATTTCCAGTAGATTCAAAGAATGTTAGAGCTGGAGAGACTTTTGACATCATCTAGTTCAGCTCCATCCTTTTACAAGTGAGGAAATTGAGGCCCACACAGCTGAAGTGATTTGCCCAAGATTACCTACTATACTCAGGCAGAGAGAGAAATTACTACTGCTATTATTACTAATAGCTGATATTAACATTACTAATAAGTGATATTTAGATAGCACTTTAAAGTTTATACATCACTTTATGTATATCATTTCATGTAGTGTTCATTATTACTCCTGTATTACCCATGAAGAAATTGAGGCCCAGAAAGGTTAAGGGATTTGTCCATGGTCACACAACTACTAAACGTTAAAGGCAAAATTTGAATTCAAGTGTTCCTGACTCCAAGTCTAGAATTCTATCTAATATGCATAACTGCCTGTTTTGGAGGATAATATCCAAAAGAAAAGGGGCAGCTAGGTGGCATACTGTATAGAACACTGGGCTTGGAATCAGGAAGATTCATTTTCCAGAGTTCAGATCAAGCCTCAGATACATACTAGCTGTGTGACCCTGGGTGAGTCACTTACCCCTATTTGCCTCAGTTCCTCATCTGTAAAATGAGTCGGAGAAGGAAATGACAAACCATTTCAGTAACTTTGCCAAGAAAATACCAAGAATGGGGTCATGGAAAGTTGGACATGATTGAACAACAACAACAGCCTCTAAAAGAAAAGGGAGAAACCCTGCTACTAATGCAGCTATATAATCCTGGGCAGGGCATTTAACCCTTTAGGGACTGTATCTTCTTAACCTATCAAACGAAGGAATTAGGTTAGATGATCTCTGAGGTCCCTTCTATCTCTGCCATTTGCAAGTAGGAAGTGACATATATTGAGCTGACAAAGGGAGATAGGGAATAAGTATTTACTAAGTGCCTATTATACTCCAGTCATCTTGCTAAGTGCTTTACAAATATTCTCTCATAAGCAACAGATTGTAGGGTTTTATAGTCTTATCCAATCTGTTTTCATTCTTCAATTCATTAATTTCATCCATCAATTTATTCGGTTTCATTTATTCACATGTCAATCTTTTTCATTTTATTGGATTGTTTAATCCATTAAGATTTAAAGTTATGAGTTGTTTTTCTATTTTCCTCCATCTGTCCCTAATATTGAGGTTTTTTCAAGTTATGATTTCCCCCCCCCTTTCTGCTGTAAACACAGTATTATATTCCTTCAGTTACTTAAATCTTTTCTTAGAGCGGCCCTGTTTCCATTGGCTGTCTTCCCCATTACCCTTGATCTCCATTTCTCATTTGTTATTCTATTCCCTTTGGGTTTTTGTCTATTAGTTCCTTTTTTTCTCCTGCTTTTCTACAGTTATATAATTATTCCCTCCCCTCTTTTATCGTCTTAGTCAAGTAGATTCTCCTTTTTCTTCTCTTTAATTAGTCCTTTTCATTAGTTTTTAAATAGCATTTTTGTGTCTCTTTTTAAAAAGGATTTCTTTTACTCTCTCCACTATACTAATATTTTATTTGATCCTCACTATTAATTTTATGAGGTAAGTGCTATTATTATCATCATCCCCATTTTTACAACTGAGTAAACTGAGGCAAGTAGAGGTTAAGTAACTTGCCCAGGGTTACACAACTAAAGCATCCGAGTCTAGATTTGAACTCAGATCTTCCTGATTGCAGTGCTCTATCCACTATGCCACTTAATGGTCAGCCTACAGAGTAGCTGATAGTTGTAATATCTTTATCTCTTTTTCTTGAGGAGTGGGGTAGGATGGGGAAGGTATAATTTTACTTGGTCCTTGCTCAGTTCCAGTTAAGTGGAACAATGTTGATAATTAGAATACCTTCAAAGACCAGCCTTACAAAAATAATCTAAGTATACCAAAAGGGATTTACTACCTTCTAAATCAGTGGACTCAAGTTTAAATTCTGGATGCCAAGCAAAATATTGACGCTCTCCCTTTATCCCTTGCCCCCTTCCCTCCAAACCATCACTCCTTAGAAATTGCTTTTATCATATATCTAGGAGGGATAATGTTGTTTCTGTGGCTCCTGAAAAATGGCAGGGTCTCTGTAGTTGGTAGTCTGGGATAGAAATATAACTAAGAATAATTTTCTTGTATATTAAAACAGAAACCTTGAACATAATTTGAACTTTTGGTCTCTGTGGCAGAAATCACAACTCATACTAATAGGGCCCTAAGTACAATGGCCCTGAAGAAGGAAACCTTCGGAAGTACAGAGAACAATGGATTAAGAATCAAAAGACCTGGATTCAAATGCTGACTTAAGTCATTTATTATTGTTAGTCCTTCATTCTTGAAGAAGACCATGACCTCATGTCATGACTTGCAAGTGAATTGGATTTAAGTGAGGGTGGGCTGTGCAAAGTCACCATCTGGGTCCAGTGGCAAGATACAGATCAGGAGGACTGGCAGTGGCTCCAGATGCAGTAGGAGCCTTGACCTTTTGGAGCTAAGGTCTTCCCCAGGTCTCAGTTTGTCTGAGGCAATGCCCACTCAGTGACTAAGGCTAGGTAAAAAAAGAAGCAAAGAATGGCCTCTTTTACTTAATAAAAAAAAATCAATTTGGGAGGGGAAGACCCTTAGGGCTTCTGCTCCAAACAGAAACAATTGCTTTTTACACTCACACCATCAGAATCCAAACAATGACCAAGTGAGGTTTGGGCTGGGACCCATTATTGGCCAATCAACAAGAATCAGAGTGATTTGGGTTTAAGGCATGATCCATAAAAAAAGAAATCTAGTCCACAAACCCCAAAATATCTTGCTAAGTTTCACAATCAAAATTTGTATTCTTTTGGGCAGAGGCACCTGCAGGTTTAAGAGTATGATTCCTTCTGTGGACTTATGGAGAGGAGGAAGAGGAGGGAAGGAAGGAAAGAAGGCAGGCAGGCAGGAAGAAAGGAAGGCAGGTAGGAAGAAAAGAGCTCTGTTGTCCAACTGGAACTGGCCAGGTGGGTCCCCACTGGGGCAGTGCAGACTATTCACAGATTGTTATTTGTCCATAACATCAGGAAAGAGATGTCATGACTTGCAGGTGAGCTGACTTTAAGTGAGGCAGGGCTGTGCAAAGTTACCAGCTTTACTCTGTCCTCCAGAACCATCTGGGTCTAGTGGCAAGATATAGATCAGGATGACTAGAGATGCTCTGCCCCTCCCCCGAGTCATTTATGGTTTTTACATCTACAAAATAAGGGTAATAATGCCTACACCACCTGCCTTACTGGGAAGCTGTGAAGAAAATGAAATTTTGTAAACTTTTATGCTCCATGTAAAATGTGAGCTATTATTAATTTAGAAGGACTGGCCAGACAGGGACTGACCCCTAAGTAAGGAGGTACATCTAGCAATGTGAAAATGATGGATCCTATTTTTTTTCTTTCTCAGATAAAAGAAGGACTTTTTGAAAATTGCACTGGTGGTGAAAAATGCACATTTCATTTAAAAAAATTTTAGTTTTAATAATGCAATTTATTACTAGTATTTAAGAGGTGGTTTTAAAAATAAGTATGATTTTTCACACTAATAGTCTCCTGTTAAGTTTTATTTCTTGTTTTGCAAATATCCATGGCATCCAATAGGCTGTAACCTTATGCTGGATTTCTATAGCACTTGAGAGGCTGTAATACTACTCAAGAATATACAAAATACAGCTTAGAGATTCTTCTCTTGTAGTATTTGAAAAAATCATATCTACTCCCAAGTGCAATCTAGGTGGCACAGTGCATAGAGTGCCCAGGCCCGGAATCAGAAAGACCCAGCTTCCTGAGTTAGAATCTGTCCTCAGACACTTCCTAGATGTGTGACCTTGGGCAAGTCACTTTACCCTGTCACACCCTCAGTGTCCTCATCTATAAAACAAACTAGAGAAGGAAATGGCAAACCACTCCAGTATCTCTGCTAAGAAAACTCCAAATGGGGTCATGAAGAATTGGACACGGCTGAAATGACTGTCCAATAACTCTCATATATGTCTTCTGCTACATATGATTATAATTTTGAATATGCATTTTTATGAGGATAGTTTGGGTAAAGTAGGATATTAGGGATCTTTTTGATTGAAATAATTTCGTTGAACCTTATATGAAGTTGAATTCCTGGCACTGGTATTTTCTGAGTGAGATGGTTGTGGGCTAGTATACACAAGGGTGATGGAGAGGAGGCAGGAGTTAAGAGAACTGAGTTCCTCTAGCTTAGCAATATGCTTGTTAAATGGCTTTTAATGCATGATTAATTTAATTAATAGCTGATTAAATAATCATCATTAATTGAAGTAATTTTATGAGTCATTTAACTTTTCTGTGCCTTGGTTTTTTTCATTCATAGGAAATAGATATTTCCATTTTTTTCCTGCCAATTTAAAAGATAAGCTATGAAGTAGCATAGTTTAGTTCAATGTTGTCAAACTCAAATTGAAATTCAGCATATTGACTTAGAAAACCACAAAGCAGCATTATGTATGTTTTATTGTATTTTTACTTGGTTCAATATTTTGCAATTATAATTTAATTGGGGAGTACTGTAATGGGGAGTGTTAGGCCAAAAGATTATATACAGAGTATAATAAAATTGAATTCCAATAATCTATCTAAAAGATTTCATTAAGAAAACCACCATACCACAATGGAGGGGATACTTCTGACTGAGTGACTTACAAAATGGTTGGAAATCAGGGATGATTTCTGTATTGTTATGAGCCCAAAAAGATTTGAGATAAGTTTTTCAAGGGGTCCTCAGGGCTTCCATTTAATTGGTGACCCAGAAGTTAGATTTAATTTGAATTTTTTCTATCCCTATCTTAACTTTACTTAATATTACTTAATCAAAAGACATATTTTAGAAATGCTTACAACATGCCAGATAGTGTTAACAGGATGGGTTTATAAACTTTTGCTAATGGTCCACTTACTTAAACAGTGCCAGATATAAATAAATTGATTCATTTAGTGAATACTGTTGAAACATTGACTATGAACATAATATTTTGGTGGACACAGAAAAGTATAATACACAGTTCATGGCTAAATGATTTTATAATCTGATTGAAAAGATAATACTGCATACTTGAAAAATTCAAAAACAGTGAGTTTAAGTAATTCCTCCAACAAACATTTATTAAATACCTATTGTATACCAAGGACTCTGCTAAGTGCTTTGGTTACTAAGACAAAAATGAAACAATATTTGCCTTCAAGGAGCTTATATTCTAAGTGTGTATGTGGGAGGAGCGTCAAGAACATATGTGCAGAAAAGTAAATATTAAACATGTACTGAATAGACACAAAGAAATTGGGGGGTGGGAGGTGTCCAGAAGAACCTGGTGAGGTCAGGAAAGACTTCTGTGGGAGATACTTGAGTTGAGTTTTGAGTGAAGCTAGGGATCCTACAAGGTGAAGATGAGGAAGGTTTTGCAAAGATGTGGAGTCTGGAGATGGATCATTGTGTACATGAATTAGCAAGTGGGTCAGTTATATAGCAATGCAGAATGTGTGGAGGATAATGTACTACTGAGCTGGAAAGATGGCCTGGAGCCAGATTGAGAAGGAGTTTAAATTCTAAATAATAACATAGTATCCAAATTTCACAAGATGTCATAAGACAGTCTATGATTGAGTAATCACTATGGCCTAGAACACACTGGGAAGGCATCATGGAGGAAATCTTTTTGTACAACTAAATAATTGGGACAATCTTTTGAAGTCCTTTGAGATTTGCCCTAAGGCCAAAGTGTTTGTTTCCATAGTGAATGGCGGTGGTGGCAAATTCATGGCAAAATCTGTGACTCAAGAAACTGGTATATCTTAATACTCAAGGGAGAAGTCAGAAATGCAAGACATCATGGATAATTGAGTTTTAGGGTTGTTTGCTCCAAGGGCTCAGTCCATGTTTTGCAATCAGTAGATGCTCATTAAGTGACATTGATCAGATTTAGCAATGAAGAGATCATTGGTAAGACTTCCAGCTCAAGAATGATATTTAACTGTGGGGTGAAGAGTATTAGTTCCTAATTATATTATATGAAGGGAGGGGTATATTCTGGATACTGTTCCAGATAGTTGTAGTCAGAATGCTGAAAAGACAGATCAAAAGGAAACAAAAGGGGTAAATCAGCAGAGGTAAACAGAAAGAAAAAAATAGGGGTTTTAGAATAGGGGAGAGAAAGGTTAGAATTAATGCTAAGAAGAGGGGAAACCCAAGCCTCCTTGCAAGTTCGGAATGGTAAAAATGGGACGTGAATGTGGCAACAACACACTAAACAGGCTACAGATGAAATAGCAGGAGGAAATTAAGAGTAAAATACTGCTGGGAAATAAGAAGTAGCTAGATCTCACGTCAATGACTGGGGCAGGGCCAGAAGGGAGCTCAGAGAAGAAAGAAGGAAGGAAGATTGAGGATAGGATTCTGGAGGAAGTGAAATGGACAGGTAGGTAGGGATGGGGTAATACAGTGGATCAGTTAAGGGCTTTGCAAGAAATTCAGGGAGAACACTGTTCAAAGTGAGGAAAAATAAGGGTAGAATTCCTATGGCTCAGTCAGGGGAGGAAACAGCTGAAAAATCGGAGAGGAGGAACTGGTAAGTAAGAATTTTGTGGACTTAATTTGCCAGGAGGAAGTCCGTAGCAACTTTTCTAGTAGCATTCTTTTTTTTTTCCTTTTTTAACTGAAATAAAGGAACATGAGCCAAAAAAAGCAAAAAAAAAAAAAACCAAGTAAAAAGGAAATGACAAATAGATGGAAGAAGAGGGGGCTTCCTCCCTCCTTCCTCCTCCCCCCACCCCTACCAGGAAGAGGGCATTAAAAGAAGACTAAAAAGGAGGAAGAAGAGAGAGGTAGAAGGCAAAGTAATGGTTCTCAAACTTTTTGTTCTCAGGACCGCTTTATACTCGTCAAGATTATTGAGGACCCTCCCTCCTCAGGAGCTTTTGCTTATGTGGGTTCCATTTATTGATGTTTATTATATTAAAACATGTTTTACATGACTTCACATGTATAATTGATATATAGCTTGCCTTCTCAATGGGTAGGTAGATGAGAGAGAGAATTTGGAACTCAAAATTTTAAAAAAGAATGTTAAAAATAAAGAAATATTTAGCATATTAGAAATAATTCAATATTTTGGTATTGATTACAGAGATAGTTTTGACCTTGAAGCCCCCTGAAAACATCTCAGAGACCCTGAGGGGTTCCCAGACCACGCTTTGAGAACCACTGAAGTGGACTGTTTCCTATCCTCTCCTTCATTCAGCAGATATTCATTGAGTGCTGACTATGTTCAGGGCTGTGATGAGGGTCTTGAACAAGCTGCTGGGTTGGATGCAAAGTTTAGATAAAACACAGGCCTTTCCCACATGGAATTTATAGTTCAGTAGGAGGTCAAGACATAAACACAGATAATCATACTATATAATATTTGAGGCATCTTGGAGTAGTGGCTAAAGAGCAGGCATGAAAGCCGAAAGGACCTGGGTTCAAGTCCTGCCTCTGACAAATACTGATGTGGGACCCTGGGAAAGTCGCTTGACCTCTGAGTATTCTGGGCCATTCTTTGACTCTAAGCTGCTGAGAAAATACCATCTGGGACTGACAGGAGTTTCCTCTTCTGAGAGTTCTTTATGCCATTGAAATCACAGATCCAGTCCCTGTGGCATGATGAGAGTATTTCAGAGTTATAAAGCCAAGTGCTGCATGAGATTGAAGGGAGGTCATTATTATGTGGACAAGGGATGGTGTAAAGGCAGATCAGGGAATGCTTCATGAAGAAGGTGATATTTGAGTTGGACTGTAAAAGATGGATACATGATAGGTGGATAATAAATATTGATTCAGTGGTGGGGGAAAAAATGTGACAGGGCATGTGGATAGGCAGAAACATTTATTAAGCACTGGGTGATGGCCATTTTCACCTATGCCATTGAAAATATGGAGAGGTCTTGGTGATAGAAGTGATTGAGAGAGATGGAAAAATCTTGTGCTGGGAAGGACTCTGTGGAAGGAGACAGTTTGTTGGGAGAGTTATCTATTTGCTTGTAGAACTTTTTTTTCTTGCTGGTTTTGCCTTTTTTCCATTTGGGCCGTATCCACCACTTGTGTTTCTAATGGAGCTTGAAATGAATTTAGCTGTCTGTGGGGAGTGTGCACAGCACACTCTTCATCCCTACTGCTCTACTTGAAATTGGAGAGCCACTATTCATACCTCCCAATCAGTTCCCATCCATTAGAGTCACCACCTAGTAGGTTTCTTTACTCCTCACTTCTGATCCTGTCCTCAGCAAGCTTCATTTCAGCTAGAACAAAAATTCCATAATTCTCTAGCCTGTTCCAGAGCTGAAGGAAGGGTGCCCCTCTCTTATTGTTCCAGACTGATTCTTTGGATCACTGGGGCTCACTGGTGACTGAAACAGACCTCTTGAGTTAGGCCTGAGTCTGAGGGGATCTTCTAGGATTGGTGACGCAGTCCCAGTAAAAGCATCAGCGAGGCAAGGCTGCTCCATCACCTCTTTTGTCAGAGTGCCATGTATCTCAAAACTGGACAGTAACCTCTTTCCTCCTACCCCCACCCCAGCCTCATGCAAGATTAGACATATATGGGGAACTTGACAGTATGTATAATAATAAGACCATTCATTTCCAGCAAAGTTAACAGGTTGATGGATTGAATTATCAGAACACTTTCCAGGCTTTCTAAATAGGGAAAAAAGGCTCTATGAGAAGGTCACCATGGGGTTATCTATATACTCTTTTCCACTAACAAAAATCCTGTTTGTTCAGTTTCTTAGTAAAAAAAAAAATTAAAAAAAGGTTTTGCCGAACACCTAGTTCTGTCTGCAGCTCCTCCAAAGAATGGAAAATCCAGCTGTGTTCTTTCTTCTTCCTGTGTCACATTACCCAGGAGCAATTGAGTTGCCCTTATTTCAACTGATTTTCCCACTGTTCGCTTGCAAGGGAGAGAAAGCAGCTTGGTTTTTGTTCTCAGAGCCCCATGAAATTTGTAGTTGGTTGTTCTTTTTTTTTTCTTTTATTTTTTTCAAAAGTCTTATTTATTCTTTAATTTTCTGATTTTGAATTTTTAGACAGCTGTTCTGTGGTGGTGTTTTTTGTTTTATCTTTCATTGCCTTTCCCTCTGCAGTCGACTCTCTGTGCTCTGGGGACTCCGGCATCCTTCAAGCAAGCCATTTCCGAAGAAGGTGAAAAGAAGCCAGGATGATTTGAACCTCCTTCTTCTCCTCCTCCTTCTTCTCCTCCTCCTCCTCCTCCTCTTCCTCTTCCCTTTGCCTGGCCCCTTCCCAAGCCTGTGTTTCGACTAACACAGGAGTCTGGACCATGGAAAACCCTCCTGCTCTGCTCAGAGAATTCTTGGAAAGGGCCTAAGCTTGTGCAATAAGAAGAATTTTTTTTAACCTTTGATTTTGGTTCCTTTAAGTATCTGTGAGAAAGTACCCAGGTCAGACTGGAATTGCTCTACAATAGAAGTAACTGAACACAAACAAACTGAAAAAAAAAGTTAACTATTTTATTTATTTCAATATTTAAAAGAAAAAAAGAAGTGCTGATCTTGCACAGTATTTTTGTTTAAGGTACATTGTACTTCAAAAGTTAAAAGCAGGCTTGTGAAGAAGTGAAATCAAAAAAGCACTTAATGTAAAATAAAGATAATATTAACATTAAGGAAAAAAACACAGTTTTATTACAAAAATAAAGATCAACTCTGCTCCCTCATACATTTAAGGAAGCCATTCATGTATGTGCTCTAGGTATTTTTATTTCTGCAAGTTGGTTGTGGTGGTAAGTGAGGAGTGCTTTGTTCTCTTATTTTTATTCATCCTCAAAGTCATTTGAATCAATATTGACTATGTACTTAAAAAATATTGACTATGTACTTAAAAAAAAAACAACCCCCCTCAACCCCAAACTTGGCTGAAGTGAATTAGCCACAGGGATGATCAACAAATCTTGCCTCCAAATGAGCCCTATTTTGTGTGAAAACAAAGAAGCTGCCTCCTAGCTATGGATTTTCATGGGGCTTTAACACAATTCCATCCAGGGAATGAAAAGTATCTCTTCGAGTAAAACAGGTTCTAGCTCTATCCATTCTCAGGGTAGTTATGATACTTAAAAAATTCAGAAGTAAAACTAAAGATCATCTGAAATTTGAGTATTACTGGTTTCCCATATTTTGGGGGTGGTAATCTTTCATGTTCCTGTGGAAGGTGCTTAGCAAAGATCTCATGAGCACCTCTGGTACAAATGGAAGGTCGGGCCCAGAAGGCACGAGGAAAGGTCTGAGTAACCAAAATGCCAAATTCAGGTTTTTTTCAGGGGGGTTGGGAGTGCAAGGCTAGAGCTCGAATAGTTATTATAATAATATTATGATCATAACATTATAATGATTTTATAATAACTATTATAATATATTAACTTTATTATAATATGGTAATAA
The DNA here is from genome assembly GCF_003287225.1 of Phascolarctos cinereus. Classification (NCBI taxonomy): domain Eukaryota; kingdom Metazoa; phylum Chordata; class Mammalia; order Diprotodontia; family Phascolarctidae; genus Phascolarctos; species Phascolarctos cinereus. The sequence goes on from NW_027555736.1 coordinate 230,469,532, forward strand.
ACTATGATAATAATTTAATAACAATAATAATAACAACAAAAGCTAGCATTTGTATAGTGCTTTAAGGTTTTCAAAGTGCTATACCTATGTTATTCCATTTGATTTGAATACTTTGTTATGTGGTCCTGCCAGTGGAGTTGAAAAATAATAATCATTTGAGTATAATTTTAATATTGTGCAAATGGCCTTGTGGTCAGATCTGGACCAAAGTGTCTTGATTATTAGGTTCTGCCCCCAGTTTGACTGCATGCATGGCCTCTTAACGCTTCTGTGCCATTGAATGTCCTTCCTTTGTAATAACAGGAATGGCAATAAACATACAATTTGTTTAACACTGGAATACTTGTAAATAGGTGCTTGATTCGTAGTGTTACTATAAACGGTTCAGTGTATGAGACTATCTTACCTGCTTTTAAAAGGGAAGGATGGTAGCATATTCTCTGTTGTTTAAATTGCAAGCTACCGAAGCTCCCTACCACTACTCCATCATCTCCACACCCCTAGGCCAGCTAGCAAGAGATCAACCCGGGTGACTCCCCATCATTCTAAAGCAAAACAACAAGACAAAAAACCGTTGTTGAACTGTCCCCCACCTACCCCAAAACGTTCAGTTCAGTTTTATAACCAAGTCCCCAACTCTTAGGAAGTTGAGTCATGATTAAACTTTGCAGAAATGTAGGGTCTGTACCCCACTCTTGTAAATTCCTCTTAAATAAAAGTCTATTTTCAGTGCCCTAACATCTGTATAAATATTGCTATAACAATCGTATTCTGTAATTGTGGCCGGGCTTTTCATGGTGTTTTTCAATATGCAAGTTTCCAATAGGATACGGTCAAGGTGCGTGTATGTGTGTTACTCTTTTACTCCATTGTCTCGATCAGAAGCTATGGCAGATACGGATTTTGCTCAGAAGGTGGCATGCAAAGTGAACAGAAGGCCAGGGTCGGTGTCCACATCAACATCATGATGCCAGAATCATGTCACTCATAAAACAACCACCATCATCTCCATCTCCATGATCAAAAAGGATTCATTAAGGGCCTCAGCTGCGTGTGGTGCTTACTCTGCCTGATGTGGTAGAGCCATTGTGCTAAGACCTAGGGCTACAGTACCTCTGCATACAGTGGATACTTGTTGTATACATGGGATGCTGATGCTGCTTATGCCATTTGGAGGGGATATTGATGTGAGCCCATTTCCCTTCTCTGTTGAGAGTTGGGGCTGGCTGGGTCAGATTTAGCCTGGTAGCCCCTGTGGAGATGAAGGAAGGGCAATGTTACCTGAAAAGCCAGCTCCTGGCTCTTGGAATAATGCCAATCCATGTGTACCGAGGCATAGATGGAGGATAAACATGGGCCGCTGTGATGCCACCACTGTTGATGATGTCTTTTTTGTTGCTTTGAGTTTCCCCATCTTAAAAAAATGGGAATAACAGCTGTCACTCACACAGCTACTCTTCTGGAAGCTGCAAGAATTTGAAATACTAGACTTGATTTAGATATCACCCTCAATCTGGAGGGTGCATGTGTCCCCTAAGGAGTAAGTAATAATAATCATCATTGATATTTACATGGTGCTTTTGTCAATAAGCTAACGAGCATTTACTAAGTGCTTACTGTGTGCCAGGCACTTGCTAAGCTCTGGGGATATAAAGACAAAGACATGGTCCCTGCCCTCATGGAGTTTACATTGTAGTGGTGAAGACACCATATAAATAACCAGGTACCCACAAACTATATCCAGAGAATCAGGAAGGTAATCCCAGAGGGGAAGGCTTTAAGCTTTGCATAACACTGCACACGTGTTACCAGATCTGAGTTTTGCAACAATGATGTGAAGTAGGTACTACAGGGATATTATACCCATTTTATAGATTAGGAACCCAAAGCTCAGAGTGGTTAAAGGACTTACCCATGGTTAATAAGAAAACTGGGATTTATGTGGTGTTTTATGGTTTGAAATGTGTTTTATATACATTATATCATCTTATGAGGTAAGTGCTACATATATCATCCCCATTTTCCAAAAGAGAAAAGAGACTGAGTGACCTTGTGATGTGCCCAGGTTGCCCCAAATATCAGAAGCAGGACTGAAGTACAGGTCTAGCATTCTGTACCTCTTCAGGGACTGCCTCTGAGAGCCTAGCTTTCCATGCTTCAGAAGGGTCACTTATTTCTTATGGGCAAATACTTTTCTACTGAAAGGGGATTTTCCTTGCCCTTGCCCAGGACCAATCCTTGTTGCTTACAAAATGCTTGAGGTTCTGATGAGCCGACAAAGAGCTGTGTTTAATTATAAGTACTATTTAGAGCAGAAGCGGGAGAACTAAATAATCATAGCTAATGACTAGCATTTATTTAGCTTCTTAAGATTTGCAAACTGCTTTTTGAATATTATCTCATTTTATCCCCTAAACAGCCGTAGGAGATAGGTGCTATTATCACCCCCACCTTAATAATAATAATATTGATAATCATAATCACTAACATTTATATAGCACTAACGACATGCCAGGCACTATTCTAAGCACTTCATAATTATTATCTCCTTTGATCCTCACAACAACCCTACAAGGTAGGTGGTATTATCATCCCCATTTTATAGATGAGGAATCTGAGGCAAGCAGTAAAGTGACTTGCCTAGGGTGAGTCAATAAACATTTATTAAGTGCTTGCTACAGTGCCAGGCATTGTGCTAAGTACTGGATACACAGAGAAAGGCACAAGACCATCTGTGTTCTCAAGGAGTTCACACCCTGATTGGGGGAGACAATATGCAAACGATTATGTTTAAACAAGGTACATACAGGAGAAATTGGAGATGATCAAAAAAGGGAAGGTACTACTATTAAGGGGGATTGGGGAGGCTTCTTGAGGAAGGTGGGATTTGAAGAAAGACAGGATGTGGAAATGAAGAAGGAGAGCATTGCAGGCATGGAGGACAGCCAGTGAAAATGCCCTGAGCCAGAAGATGGATTGTCTTGTTTGAGAAACACCAAGGGTCACACAGCTTTTAAGTGTTGCAGGCTGGATCTGAACTCAGGTCTTCCTAACTCCAGGTCCCAGGTTCTATCTACTGCACTGCCTAGCTGTCTCTAAATGTCCACAGGATCTTAGAGATTAGGATTCAAGAACTTTTGAATGCGTAAGTCCATGAAAATGTGTTCAGCTGCAGGTCTATGTGACTTTTCTTGTTATTATTGAATTGTGTCTGACTCTCCATGACCCCATTTGGGGTTTTCTTGGCAAAGATACTGTGACTAGGACTGCTCATTTCAACAGGGAGAAAAGGCATAGATTTAAGCATGAGAAGGAGAGAGAATGAATCACTTTCCCCACCCAATTAGACCTGTGTTAGCATGTTAAATGGTATGTCAAAGATAGGCCCTGAATTATCTAAGTATTCCTCTAACAGAAATCCTCACTGGCTGAAAGATCATTTTCTTATCATTTGAAGTAGGGCATAGATTTAGAATCATACGGAGATTTAGATTAACCCTCGCCCTTTACAGATGAAGAAATCAAGTCCCAGAGGGTTTAAGGCCCAGGGTTATGCAGGTAGTGAAGAACAGAATTGGGGTTTAGATTCCAAGGCAAGTGTTCTTCTCATGACACCACACTGCTTCTGACTTAGCATTACAACAATCTGACTGCACATTGTTCTCTAAATACATGTTATCACTAGGTAAGATCATTGATTTGATACTGTGTAGGACTATTATCTAATGAGGCAGCTAGGTGGCAGAGGGGCTAGAGTGCTGAACCTGGAGTCAGGAAGACTCTTTTTCCTAAGTTCAAATCTGGCCTCAGACACTTACTAGCTGTGTGACCCTTAAGTCACTTAACCCTGTTTGTCTCAGTTTCTTCATATGTAAAATGAGCTGGAGAAAGGAATGGTGAACCACTCCAGTATCTCTGCCAAGAAAACCCCAGATGAAGTCATGAGGAGTCAGACATGAGTAATCAACAAAAACAAAAACAAAAAACCCCATAGTCTAAAGTTTCAACAGGAAATAATCCCCTCTGATGTCTTTCTTTTGGTATAGAGACAAAAGGGAGGGAAGAGAAATAGAGATTCCCCTCTGAAAATCTCACACTGCCTCCCCTGCCCCAACTGTCTTGTCGCTCTGGGTTTTCTTGTCTTTCTAGTCGCTGTCTAGACACTTTCCAAAAGTTTGCCTTGATTATTCTCCTCTCCATCATGTTCTCACATCCCCCAACATTTTTCTCTATTTTAGGCATTCAGAATGGTTACCTAGGAGCAAAGTTAATTAGACATTTTACAAATGCATTTTTTTCTTGAATCCAAAGACCAGTAAATTCAGAACTTAGAGTCAAAGCATCCCATGGTTTTTTGATCTGGAATGGTGGTCATGGAGCCAAGCCCTCACACTTTGCTTATACTCTGATTTCAAGAAAAATACACCTTACAATGTATTATTTTTCAAAAGATGTGTTAACAGAATCACAATATCAGACTTGGAAGGACCCTCAATGACCACCTAGTTTAACCTCTGCCTAAACTATATTGCCCTACATAAAACAACTGACCATGGGTCATCCAGACTTTGAAGACCTCTAGTGAGAGGGAACCCAGCACCTTTTGAGGCAGACCATTTCACTTTTCAGTAGCTTTTCCTCGCAATAAAAGTTTTTCTCACATCAAGCCCAAGTTTCCTTCTTTGTAACTCTTGTCAGTTACTCCTGGTCTCGTCCTCTGGACCCAAACAGAAACGTCTAATCACATTTCCATTTGGCAGCCCTTCAAATACTTGAGGATAGCCATCATGTATCCTTTAAGTCTTCCCTTTTTCAGGCTAAGCATATACAATTCCTTTAACTGATTCTTACATGGAATGAACTCAAGGTCTTTCACCGTTTAGAAATGTCTTTCATAAAATGGGGCACCCAGAATGGAAAAAGAGTAGTCCAGATGTGTTCTGAGCAGAGCAGACCTCCCTAGTCTTGGATACTCTGCCTCTCTTAAGTTGACCTAAGATTTTTCTAGTCTTCTTGTCTACCATATCACATTCCTGACTCGCTTTAAATTTGTCAGCCACTAAAACTTCAATCTTTTTTTCCTGATGATTTTCTGTATATCCAGCCACATCTCTTCATCTCATGACTTGTGAAGTTGATTTTTGGGTTCCAGCAGTAAGTCCAACCAAGTGGGGAGCAGTAACATCAGAAGAATCCTTCAATTGTTTCTTCCAGCTGGGAGCATTAGCAGAGTAAGGAAAGATTTTTCCAATGATAACTCATGATACTTTGCTTTGCATCTACTTTCTGCTTTTTCTCTTTTGAGCTCCAAATATTACAGGCACCAGTCATTCCTAGTTGAATTAAACAGGTGGTGGGCATGACAAAATTGTGATAACTTTTTAGAGTGACCTTAGGTTTCATTTTCTGAGTGTTTCAAGGGACTCTAGGTTAGTTTAAGTGCTTTTCTATTCTATACCTCTGAACTGCCTAGGGCAGGGTAGAACTCATGGGTAAGAGAGCAGCCATCAAAACCTAACTAATAAATGAGTTAAATGGTGATTTCCCCTCCCTCAAAAAAGAGACTTTGCTGACACTCATGATTTCTCTCAATGCCTTGCTCATCTACTCATGCCTGAAAGACTGAGAATTATCGAGTTTTAAGCCTTGTGCTCCATGCCTTAGTAATTTAGCTCCAAATTCTAAATCACAAAATCATAGAAGTTTGTAGGATTGGGAGTCAGTTATTCATATTTATATAACATGTTAATTTTTGCAAAGCATTTTAAGTATGTTATTTCCATTGAGCCTTACAACACCCCTGTGAGTAGGGGACGTTATCTTATGGATAAAGAACTGAAAGCTGAGATGTGTGGCCTATTCATTGTCACATAGGTAGTAAGTGTGTGTGGGGTACCATTCAAACTCAGGTCTTCTTGACTCCGAATCTATCCAAAAGTCCCATACTACCTCTCAAGAAAAGTGTGTCCCCACCACAACACTGATGCCAAAATAACTTATTGGAATAAGTCATCTGCCAAACCTGTCTTTGGACTCATTTTTCCCGTCTGTTAAGATAATGCTGACCATGAAATTGCCACTTCATTTAGTTGGTCCATGAGCCCAGGGATCCTCTAGGGGATCTGGGGAATTCATGCAAAGAAATGTTCCCTTTCCTGTTAGTCACTCTCAGAGCTCAGTTGTGGGATAGAGTTATGGATCTTGATGCCAGTATCATTGGCAGCTGATGGCTTTTAGATTCCTTTGCACATCTCTAAGAAGTATTTAGAAACAAATACGGTAGACCATTACTCCGTCCCTGGGGGAATACCTGGAGGCATGTGGGGTTTTCTACCATGACCTATAAATCATGAAAGGGGATGATTTTATTGCAAAATACTCTGTGCAAGGTGAAGAAATAGTCTCTCAATATACTTAAGCTTATGGAAGACTCTCTTCAATAGCTAGAGAAATCAGACATGGTCATATGGAAGAATCAGGGTCTGACTAGTGCTGATCAGAACCATTATACAACCTTATTGGGTCATTCCCATCAGTGATCTCATGTCTATTAGGGGTATAGGACATTGACAATGTGGTAATAGGTAACAAACATCCGGACACAGTCATTGTGCCTAGGAGAGCTGAGTGAGCTGTAATTTCTGCATATGAGTGTATAACTTGGTAGCAGAAGTGCTATATCCATCCTTCTTGTGTCTTTTTAGGAGATCCTTTGAAGCCCCCTAGCACATTTCTTTGTGCTCTTTGCCAATGACCTTTAAGTTCCTTGGAACCACTTGTTTTCTAGGTTGAGGATGTATAACTGGAGAGTTATGTATTTGGGGATACATATTTCCCAGAATGCAAAGGAGATGTTGTTCTGCTAATTGTAGGATGGACTCAGTTGGATACTTTGAAGACTTCTGCTATTTCCTGGGCAAACAATGATATTTCTTGACTCAACAACCTGGATACTTAGGTAGCAGGTTAGTTCACTCAAGCCCTGTTCCCTGAATACACCTACATCCCTTTCCTCTGCTACCTCTTACTTTTGTTCTCAGACACTCTGAATGAAACTGAACGACTAGCAATGAGTAGCCATGACTCAAACAAAAAGTTGTTTATTTCTGGGAACAGTGCTACTGAAAGGTAGACAGATTTGTTTCCTGGAATGAGTTACTAAGAACCAAAAGAGATTTGGAGTCGTAAAAGAGGAAGCCAAGTGATTCCCTTGTCCCCTTTAAATGTCTTTCCTGAGGCCCTCTGCTGAATCCCAGGGGAGGAATATTTTCTCATCCATCTGGCAGCTGTTCTTTCAAAAAGGCATTTTGGCCTTGTGCTATCATTTGGCTTCAACGTTCCTCACTAATCTTTTATTCTGCTGTCATATAATTAGCAGGACAAACAAACATTTCTGTTATGTGTTAGAGTGGCCCAAAGGTAGCCAACTCTCCCCAGATGTTAGCAGATTGGATATTAGCAGCTGCTTCTTTCCATGGAGAGGAGACCACTTGTGAGAGTAGGATGTTAATTTGCATTTTAGAAACAGGTCTGTTCTCTAGGATGAGAGCCCATTCACATGATCAGGTTGTAAGTAACTTAGCAACTGGGGGGATTTTGTCATGGGGTTCATGGCAGGCAACTGAAGGGGACAGCACTATGTTATTAACAAATGAAGATATTCTCTTATCTGAAAAACTGCTGATCCTGTACTTGACTATAGAAATCTTTTGTCCTTTCCATAAAGTGCATCTCATATGCTTCCTGCTTAACAGGATACTTTGCAGGGAAGCCAGGGCCAGATTTCAAAGCTACAAGGATTTTCTGGTAGTACATTTAATCTTTGTACCTGTGGGATGAGTAGTTGGCTTTCCCCTCTATAATTTAGAGCTTGAAGGTGATTACACTGCTTGCTTTGGTGAAGAGGAGGGGGAAAGAAGGGCATGTTTAAGTCGTTTATCAAGGATCAGGCTGATATTCCCGATGAAAACATTTTATGTTTGCAAGGTAAAATGCCAAGGGTGAGCCCAAGGACAAGTAAAGTCAAATGCATTAAAATTGCTGGAAATGTTTCTGGGTTCCCCCTTCCCCCCCAAAATATCCTACACTTGGTGCTGCAACTTAACTGGACGTGTCACCTCTTGGGGCCTCAGTTTCCTCATCTGTAAAAAAGAAAAGATCTCTTCTAACTCTAACTCTGTTGCCCAGTTTTCTATTGTGCAAAGTTTGTGCCTCCCCCCCAATCCCCAAACTCATGAATAAGATTACCAAGACAGAACACTGCTAAATACTTGCTAATTGCTCTATTCATTTTCTTCTGGTTGTTGTTCGTCTTAGTTAACATAAAACATCAATATTCAATGAAGACTGAGGGTGATGTGACCTTTCCATGCTTCATTTGTCCAACCTTGGAATTATCAGAAAATCATGGAGACTATCTCCCAAGGTCCAAGTTAAAATAAATGGTAGCATTTCAACTGTGGGCTCTAAATGAGATCATAGCATCTCTTTGGTCTAACTTGGCAAAGGTAGAGCTGAGGTTCAACGTTGCTGTCTCATTATGATGACTCACTGATTCCATAATGGTTATGGCTCCCTGAAATGGCTGATTAAGACATGATGGTAATGATAATGATGCTGATATTGATATTGATGATGATGATGATGATGATGATAGTAATCACTCGAGTTTGTTGCTTTGCGTTCAGAAATCTCCAATACTTGTGGTAGCATAGAGCAGTACTGTTTTTAAAAATTACATACTTTTCTGCCTTGGGATAGGAAGCTAGGTGATAGAGGCCTGGGCCTGGAGTTAGGAAAACCTAAACTGAAATCCAGGCTCAGACACTTACTAACTGTGAGACCATGGGTAAGTCACTTAACTTTCATTTGCCTCAGTTTCCTCAATTGTAACGTGGAGACAATAATATCACCTACTTCCTAGGGTTGTTGTGAGGATCAAATGAGATACTGTTTGTAAAGTGCTTAGCATAGTCCCCGGTACATAGTAAGTACTACTACAACTACTACTACTGCTACTACTACTACTACTACTACTACTACTACTACTACTACTACTACTACTACTGCTGCTGCTGCTGCTACTGCTGCTGCTGCTGCTGCTGCTACTGTTGTTATTCAGTCATTTTTCAGTCATGTCTGACTCTTCATGATCTTATTTGGTATTGTTTTGGCAGAGATACTTCAGTGGTTTACCATTTCCTTCTCTAGCTCATTTTACAGATGAGGAAACTGAGGCAAACAGGGTTAACTGACTTGCCCAGGGTCACATAGCTAGTGTTTGAGGTCATATTTGAACTCAGGAAGAAGAGTCTTCCTGATTCCAAGCACAGTGCTCTATCCACTGTGACACCAAGCTGCCCTACTACTACCACTACCACCACCACCATCACTATTACTACTACTAGTGCTACTACTATTACTACTACTACTACTACTACTACTACTACAACTACTACTACTACTACTATTACCACCACTACCACCACTATAGTACTGAAACTAATAGACATAAGACTTCCTGGTTTGATAGTCAAGTCTTCTAATTGACTAGTGAGAAGAAAAAAAAAAGCCAAAAAACCCTTCTCAGTCAGGGCTACCACAGATGTGTCAAGCTTGTTAGAAAGCTATGTTAAGATACTTGTTGGATTGCATTCTAACTTAGACACTGTATAGTAGGAGATTGGTACCCAAGGAAGGCTCATTAACTCTTTCAGATGCTTGGATTTCATTTAGTGCAGTGGTTTTGGGGAATTCCAAGTTCATCTTCCCATCCCTTCTCTGGACCTTGGTTTTCTTCTCTGGAAATTGAATGGGTTGAACTAGATGACTTCTAATGCTCCTTCTCATACTGAATCTATGACTCCTAGAGAGGGGTTCTTAACCCGGGGTCCATATATTTCAGGGGGTCCACGAGCTTGGAAGGGAAAAAATTACATTTTCATTTTAATTGACCTCTAAAAATTGGCATTTCTTTCAATTGTGAAATAAAAAAGCATTGTTCTGAGGATTCCTTAGATTCCACCAAATTGCTAAAGAGTTTCATGATCCAAGAAAAAGGTTCAGAACTCTACTGTAGAGGTTCCTTGAGAATAATCACGATTATGGCTGGTAGGCATAACGTGAGTCTCTTCCAGCATCTCCAGACCCCACTGAAAACAGTACCATGACACCAGAACATGAAAGGTAATTCAGAGGGATTTTTCAGCCTCAAAAATCAGAAAGCCATGGTTTTGTTACAGAACAGGACTTTGTGAGGTACAAGGGATGCTTCATTGATTTTACTCTCCTGTGGTAGAGCCTCATCAATAAATGAGAGAGCTATGATTTAGGATGGTACAATGGAAAAACCACAGGCTTTGGAGCAAAAGCCTCTGGGTTCAGATCCCTATTATGTTCCTTAACTATGTTTTGTGATCTTGAGTACATCACTTCATGTCTGTACTTAGCAGTTTATATATTGTATCTTCCCAATAGATTATAAGGTCCTTGGGCGAAGATGCTATTTTTAAATTTTGTCTTTCAAACCCTAAAGCCCTGCATGGTGGCCTGCTTGTAGCAAATACTTGTTGGTTTAGGAAGGTGCAATATGTAACTTGGGTCTTATAAGGTGGAAAAGGTGTTAAGTTGGTTGCAGCAGGAATTTGAATAAAAAGTCCAATGAAGATGGAATTTTTCTGCCTCACTGTTCTGCTGGTGTTGTCAGACTTTGTTAGTCTTCTGTGAATTGTTAAAAAAGAGAATGTTTCATATCTGATTTCCCCCTCAAATCCTTCTAGAGGGTCATAGATTTAGAAGTGGAAAGGGCCTTAGAAGTCCCTCTGTATTCATAGATGGGTCCACTCGTGAGTAGGGAAGTAAAAATATTTGGTCAAGGCCACACAGAAAATTAGTATGAGAGCTACAATTTGAATCTAGGCCCCTGAATCCAAATTCAGCATTCTTTCTTCTGTATCTATCATATTACTTCCTAGACATCATGTAATTGGACCATCACTGGAATCTTGTGAGATAGTTGGGAAAGATTCAATTATTCTGATTTGACAGATGAGAAATTTGGGCCTAAATTGATTTGGTTAAGGATACACAGCTAATCATGAAACTGGGAGTAGCAGCTAAGTCTCCTAACTTCTAATCCAGGGCTCCCACTGTCTTATGCTATTCCTCTTGTTGGTTTCATGTCCTTTACTCTGGCTTTAAACCTCATCACTCAACTGAAACTGCTGTCTCCAAAGTTTCCATGATTTCTTACCTACCAAACCAATGACTTTTTCTTAGTCTCATCCTTCTTGACCTTTCTGTTGTAATTGATGCTATTGATTCACCTCCTCCTGGATTCTCTCTTTTCTCTGGATTTCCACGATACTGCTCTCTCTTGGTTTTACCTTTTATCTCTCTGCTTACTCACTCTCCTTTACTGGATCATTTCCCATATCATGCTCCCTAACTGTGGATGTACCCCAAGGTCTTTCCTGATTCTTTTCTCTTTTGGTTTTCTCATCAGCTCTCATGAGTTTAATTGTCAGCTCTACATAGATGACTACCAGATCTATATATCTAGCATTCGTCTTTATTTTTTACATATATATTTTATTTCCCACCAATTATGTTGAAACAATTTTTTAACATTTGTTAATTTTTTTAAAGTTTTGGGTTCCAAATTTCTATCCCTCTCCTCCCCACTCCCTTAGGCTGTAAGCAATCAGATATAGGTTATACATGTGCAATCATGTAAAACATTTCCTATATTAGTCATTTTGTACAAGAAGATTCAAATAAAAGAAAAAGAAAGAAAGTGAAAAAAAGCATGCATCAATATGTATTCAAACAGTATCAGTTCTTTCTCTGAAGATGCATAGTATGCTTCATCATTAGTCCTTTGAGATTTTTTTGGAACATTGTATTGCTGAGAATAGCTAGATCATTCACAGTTCTTCGTTATACAATATTGCTGTTACTGTGTACAATGTTCTCCTGCTTCTGCTCACTTCACTTTGCATCAGTTCATGTAAGTCTTTCCAGGTTTTCCTGAGATCATCCTGCTTATCATTTCTAATAGCACAATAATATTTCCATCACAATCATTTACCACAGCTAACATTTAGTCTTTATACTGAGCTCCAATTCCGCATTACAAACTGCTTATTGGACATCTCAAACTCAACATTTTCAAAACAAAATTCATCATCTTTCCCTTCCTTCCCCTTCCCCTCAATATACTCCTCCTTCAAATTTCTTAATTTAGTCCCCCAGGTTCACAAATTCAGTATCATCCTCTCTTCCTCATTCTCACTTACCCTACATTTCTAACCAGTAGCCAAATCTTGTCATTTCTATTTCCACATCTTTTGAATATATCTTCTTCTCTCCACTCACTGGATACCACTTGAGTTTGGGCCCTCATCACCTTTCACCTGAACTATTAAAATAGGTTCTTAAATGTCTTCTTGCTTCAAGTCTCTCTCCTCTCCAATCCATCCATCATACAGATTTTTCTAAAGCACAGGTTTGATCTTGTCACCCCCCCCCCAACTTCAATGGCTCCCTATGACCTCCAAGATCAAATATAAAATCTCTGTTTGGCCTCTAAAGTCCTTTACAATCTAGTCTCAATTTACCTTTCCAGCCTTATAACACATTACTTCCTTTCATGTACATCATAGTCTAGTCAAATTGACCCTCTTATTGGTCCTTGTACATGATACTCCATCCTCCTGTCTTCGTTTCTTAGAGCTGATGTTCCCCCATGTCTGTAATACGTTCCCTCCTCATCTCTACAACTTAGATTCCCTAGTTTTTTCAAGGCTCAGTTCAAATGCCACCTTTTAAATACAGCTTTTCCTCATTCCCCCCAACTGTTAATACCTCCTCTCTATGACTTCTTTCCATTTACAATCTTTATATCTTGTGGCACAATGGATGGAGCCCTGGGCCTGGAGTCAGAAAGACTTAAGTTCAAATCCAACCTCAGATACTTGTTAGTTGTGTGACCTTGGGCAAGTAATTTCATTTCTGTTTGCCCTAGTTTCTTCAACTATAAAATGGGGATAATAATAGCACCTACCTTTCAGAATTGTTGTGAGGATAAAATGAGAGCATATGTGTAAGATGCTTAACATAATGCCTGGCACATAATAGGTGCTTAATAAATACTTGTTTCATATATATGTGTATTTTTTTTGCATGTTCTCTCCCCCTTTAGATTGTGAGCTCCTTGAGGGCAGGGACTGCATCTCATATATCTTGTTGCTGCTGTTCAGTCGTTTCAGTCATGTCATTTGGGGTTTTCTTGGCAAAGACACTGGAGTGGTTGGCCATTTCTTTCTCCAGCTCATTTTACAGATGAGGAAACTAAGGCAAACAGGCTAAGTGACTTGCCCTGGGTCACAAGGTTAGTAAGTGTCTGAGTTCAGATTTGAACTCAAGTCTTCCTGTCTCCAGGCCTGGCACTCTATTCATTGTGCCATCTAGTTGTCTTCTCACATATAGTAAGTGCTTAACAAATGCTGTTAACTGACCGGCTACACAACCCTTTAGCTGCCTGCATATGATGTATCTTTCAGTTATATTACATGGGAACTCCAAGCTAATTTTGCTCATAAGATGTGTGGTACTCAGTCTAGGCAGAGAGGACTTTGGGTGAAAATGTGCTCTTACCTGGGGATTGGTGAAGGGCAGGGAGTGGTGAGAGCTAAGAAAAAGCCTCTCTCGGAAAGGAAGTCCATTTAATTGCTCTCTCTCCACCAATTCTGCACAAACATTTTAGCTGTTCTTTTCTTGTCCCCTTCCCTTCCCATCTACATGGTTTCTTTGCTGTGATGATCAATGGCTTCTTTTTGCCTCATACCATGGTGTCTCCTTTCTAGAAGAATATTCTGGGGGAGGCAAAGATGTTGAGATAGGTGGGGGGCAGAGTTTTTTTTGGTAAAAGGAGTCGGAGGACAACATGGTGAAATTGAAAGGAAAGCATGCTGGATTTGGGGGCAGAAAAGTCAGTCTCCAGTTCCAACTCTGTTGCATGAGATTTGTGAGACCTTGGACAAGTCATTTCATTTCTTTGGCATCAATTACCTCATTTGTAAAACAAGGGGATTAGACTTATGGATTCTGGGATCCCTTCCAGTTCTAATATTGTTAGATTCGGATGATGGGTTGTCCCATAGAGTTCAATTAGGGAGCGTTTCCTTAGGCTAGCTCCTTTACTGTACTTACTATATTATTGTTGTTGTTCATCCTTCCTTCTTGAAGAGGACCAATGACATCAGGAGGGTGATGTCTTGACTTGCAAGTGAGTTGGATTTAAGTGAGGCTGGGCTGTGCAAAGTCATCATCCTCACTCTCTCCTCCAGAATTATCAGAGTCCGTGGCAAGACTTAGGTCAGGATGACTAGTGATGGCCCAGGATGCAGTGGGAGACCCTAGCCCTTTTAAGCTAAGGTCTTTCCCAGGTCTCAGTTTGTCTGAGGCAACACCCATTCAGTAATTAAAGATTAGTTAAGAATTGAGGCAAAAGACGGCCTAGTTTGCCTGCACAACAGAATCAACCTGGGAGGGGAAGACTCTTAGAGTTTCTGGCTAGAACAGGAATAATTACTGTTTACACTCACTGTGAGCCACCAAAACCTGAATGCTCATTATACTATAGTTCACATCAAGAAAGAGTTTCTTCTTACCTACTAGGAGAGATGGCATTTTGTAGTGGAAAGAAAACACTGGGCTTGGAATCGGGAAGATCTGAGTTCAAATCTTGGCTCAAGCCAAGTCATTGAAGTTCTCAATGCTACAGTTTCCTCATCTGTAAAGAGAGGGTATTGTACTTCATGCTCTCCAAGATTCCTCCTGTTTCTAAATCTATGACATAATGACTTCCCTCTTCATTTTCCTATTGCAGAGTGTCCTATTCTCTTCCTTTGCTTCTACCTACCTACACTTCATCCCACCCCATTTTGACCCTCTTCGGTCTCAAGAATTCTGGAATCTGAGAGAATCAACAGCTCTGTGGTGAGGGTAGGAATGGTAGGAAAAGGTAGACTTTAAAAAATGAAAATTTTTTGGCATGTAATTTAATTAGTATAGGAATTCATGGTGAGAAATGTCTCTCTACCAATATAAGCAGCACCTACTCTGCCACTTGGAGACTCAGACAATTGTCCAGGGGTTTAGAGAAGTTAAGTGACTTGCATATAGCTTAAGTGACAACCAGCATGTCAGTGGCAAGACTTGTACCCAGGTCTTCTTGATATTGAAATCAATTTCTCTGTCCAACATGCCATGCTGATTCTCCCTGTGGAGGGAGGTGCATTAACTAACTGGTTTTTAATCAGTATTCTAGGTATGAAGTCAATGATCTAATGAAAACAGACAGTGAAAAGCCTGGCAGGATTCCTACTCCTCTCCAGCATAAAGAAAAATGGAAAGTAACTATTGAAAAAAGAAAAGAAATTTTCATGGCTTCTGGTCATCCAAATGCCAGGAGCTGCTAAGTCTCATCTATGTTGGACGTGGAGTAAGAAGTCTGGCAAGTAGGAAACAAAGGAACACCACCCTCATGCAAAGTATAGTTCCTGTTATCTCTCTACAGTCTAAGTGCTACAACCCAGAGTCATTGGGCTGACCTCATTCTAGAATCGTAGAATTGGAGAGTTAGAAAGGACCTCACAGGCCATTGAGTCCAACCATTGGCCAAAGCATGAATACCTATAATATCTCCAAATACGTGGCCAGCCATCCTCCCCCCTCCAACACCTCCAGTGACTAGAAGCAAACTACATCCCAAGGCAGCCTATTCTACTTTTAGACAGCTCTTAATAGAAAAGTTTTCCTTATATTGAACCAAAATCTGCCTCTACAACTTGTACCCATCTGAGCCCTAGGACTAAACAGAAATAGCTTTGTCTTTTCTCTATGTGACAACCACTCAAATATTTGAAGACAGCAGCTGGCTCCCCCTAACTCTCTTCTCCATCAGCAAAAGTGTAGCCACTCAACAATCATTTGTTAGGCACCTGTTATGTGCTGGGTGCTGTACTACATGCCAGGGATACAAAGAAAGGCAAAAAAAGTCCCTGCCCTCAAGGAACTTACAATCTAATGGAGCAGACAACAAGCAAATAATTATGTGTAAAAAAGATATACCCGGGATAAATTGCAGATGACCACAAAGGGAAGGCACTAGCATTCAGGAGGATCAGGAAAGGCTTCTTATAGAAGGTAGAACTTTAATTGGGACTTGAAGGAAGCCATGCTTAGTTTCTTCAGCTGATCCACATATGGCCTAGTTTCTAGTCACCTCAACATCCTAAATGATTTCATTCCATTCCATTGAATTCAACAAACATCATTACAGGGTCTGCCTACTATAGGCAAAGCACTGATCTAGACACTCTAATAGAAAAAAGCCCAAAGATAATATAATCCCTGCCTTCAAGGAGCTAACACTGAACCCTCTTCTGTATCTGATCCAGTTTGTCAGTGTCCCTTTTAAAATTTGGCGTGGAAAATAGCATACAACATTTTAGATATCCTCTGAGCAAAATATAGTACAATTTTTCTCTATCTTTCTCAGGACAGTAGGCTTTAAAATGCAGCCTATGATTGTTTGCATTAAATTTTTGGCTGCCAAAATACCCTGATGACTCATATTGAAGCACTAAAATCCCTAGGTAGACCTTCTTCATATGAACTACTTTCTAGACATCATTCCCATTTTGTACTTAGCCGAATGATTTTTTGAACCTAAGTGCAAGACTTTACATTTTTTATTCTATTCAAATTCATCTTGTTAGCTTCAGAATATTGTTTGAACCTGTGGTGATCTTCTTGGAGCTTTATTCTGACATTGAATGAATTAGTAATCTCTCCTAGCTTTGAGACCAGCGTGAATTTGGTCAACATGCCATCGGTTTTCCTCTAAGTAATAGGGAAAAAACAGTCAATGGAATTAGGCCAAGGATAGAGCCCTGTCTTTCATTAAAGACATCCTTCCAGTTTGAGATTGATCCTTCGATCAGCATTCTTTGAGTACAGATGGTCAACCAATTGTGATGTACTAGTTCAGCTGTGTGTGGCCACAACACATCTCTTGCTACTTTTCCCACAAGAATGCTAAGGGAGAGTTTTGTTCCTATCCAGCTATCTTATTTCTAAAACATTTCTTTGATCTATCAGTCTGAAAATGCTTTTTAAAGAAAGTAAATGAAATTAGCTTAGCATGAACTATTCTTTTATCGAAAAGCTTCCAAATGTAATTTTAAATAAACAATAATAAACAACAATGATAGATGTCAATAAGTTCAAAATCTCATCTGTTCTTTATCATTTGTGAAAGTATGACAAATCAATATCAGAATGGATGAGAAAAAGGTAGAAGGAAGCTAGAGAAAAAGAATCTTAGATAATAACATCCACACAAGTCAACTTCTTTGGTACCTTTCCTTTACTTGGGCAAGAACTCTGGTTCACTATGCATGATTTGTTCTTCACTAACACATGCTAACTTGTGTGCTCTTTCTAAATGCTCACAATTCTTTCCTTTAATAGTACATTTTGGAATCGCATTCTGACATGTCTACCCTTTTTCAAAAAATCCAAACATTTATCTGCCTGTAGTCCTACCCCACTTTGATTTTTCACTGTGTCAAAGAGCACTACTGGTAGTTTATCAATCACATTTGATAATCCTTTTAGGTCCCTCCAGTGTATTTGATAAAAGATAAGTCAATCTCACTGAAGGCATCTAGGTGCCCTTTTATTATCTCACTTATTTTTTTAGTTCAATTCCTTATCGTAGTCTATCCTTCCCAATCTGAAGCCCATTCTTGTAAGAGAAAACAAGGAAAGTCCTTTTCCCTCTCTCCATTGCTTATTAGCATCTTCCCATCAACTCTAGAACTTGGTCCTATCCCTTCCTTCATTTTTCTAAAATAACCAACAAAGTCCCCTTTGCTGATGAATATTTATCTCAGGCTTTTCCACTTCAGCTTTGCTGACACTATTCTTAGAGGATAGTTCCATTTTTCTAATTGTCTTCAATTAATAATTCGTGTTTGTGCTCTCACACTTATTGACCAAGGTTGTCATTAAAACTGTTGAGCTTCACATTTTTCATCAATAAGATACTCACAAGGTTGTCAGAAAAACACTTTATAAATCTTTTAGCATTACGTAAATGTGAGTTAAAATCTCGTTTCAGACACTTAGGAGCTGTGTGACCCTGGGCAAGTCATTTAATCCTGTTTGCCTCAGTTTCCTCATCTGTAAAATGAGCTGGAGAAGGAAAAAATGGGGTGAATTGTTTGTTTCTTCAGTTACCCAAGAGAAAAAGTTGATCAATGGAGAGCATTCTGAATCTGGGTCAGAGATGTCTGGGTCCTGTTTCTGGCTCCGCTATGTCACCTCTAAGCTTTTTCATCCGCATCATTAGAGATTGGAGTAGATGACTTTTAAGGTCCCTCTTCAAGCTCTAAATTTACGATCATCAAGCTTAACTTCCATAGTACAAGAGATGATGAGGGAGGCAGATCCTGGGAACATTTTGTTCCTTTGTTTTTATTTGGTGGCTTTTTCCAAGAGGGCCAGGGAGCTAATCAGCTAGTGAACCTCTCAGTCATAGAGACTGCGGTATCTTGGCTGTCCACAATGGTAGATTTGAGCTGGTATCTTTCTCCGGCAGTGGGGTAACAGCAAGAGAAGGAGCAAAAGAAACTGATGATGACTTGTATCTTAAGAGGGGTGAATGCACTAGGCAAAAGGAAAAAATTGGTAGATTTGAATCTGTCATTTCCATATCTGCTTCCCCTTTGACACCGATTGAGAGTTCTTTCTCTTCTTATCTTGGGTACCTAACACCTGTGTTGGATTGAAAGTTCCTTCTCTTCTTGTCTCAGGTACCCCAGGCTTCCCAGGACCACAAATTGTTGTCTTCCATTCAGGCCATGCCATCTTTTAGACCTTTTTCATCCTATCAAAATTAATCCTTTCTGCATCACAGATAGATGCTATCTGTGCTCGACACATCACAGGCTAGATGACTTTAAGGGCTCTAAAATTATGTGGGTTTTTTTTAACCACAGAAATATTTAAAAATAAATATTTATTAAATACCTGCTATATGCAAATCACTAGTCCCTAATTGGTTAACCTAGTATAAAGGTGGGATTGAAACTGCTACACCCATTTTAGCTCTGGTATTTTAATTAGCTGGGAATACATCTCAATCAATCTATTGAAAAACTTAGCCTTAGACTAAATGGGAAAAGTCTATGAAAGCCATTGGATGGAGTGAAATAATACCAGACAAGAAGTCTGTTCCAATTGGCTGGGAGATTTTGTTATGTTCTCTGAGGGCTGTATAAAACTATTGAGTTAGTTAGGAAAGAGGAATTCCAGAAATTGAACCTCATGGTTTTCCAGAAAAGCCTTAAGAAGTTCCTAAGGTTGTTTTCATTTGTTTACTTTCTTGCCTGAGACATGTTTTCACTTAGAAAAGGTATCAGAGTGAAAATGAGATAGTTTGGTTTCAACCTGATGCCGTGATGGTAGATTACTGTATTTAGGCCTTCTAAATAACATGTTTGTACTTTAGTTGGGGACTTTTGGAGACAATGCCTTAACCCATGGGAGTGAATAGTGAGATTTCTCTGGGGAAGTATTTTAGTCATATGAGTCTTAAGGCAGCAAAGTGGCACAGCGGATAGAGCCTGCGCCTAGGACCAGGAATACCCTCCTCCTAACCTCCCTTAGTTCAAATCCATCCTGAGACTAGGTGTATGGCCTTAGGCAAGTCACTTAATCTCTGCCTGCCTCAGTTGTCTCAACTGTAAAATGGAGATAACACCTACCTCTCAGGGTTGTTGTGGAGATTAAATAAGGTAATATTTGTTAAGCGTTTAGCACGGTACCTGGTACATAGTAGGCTTTTAATAAATGCACGTTTCATTCTCTTCCTCTCTTGTGTAGATGCTTAAATATAGGTGATGCTTACTTTGCTTCAACACAAGCCAGTCTCCACTATGGGATCAGGGCACATTGGTATGAGGGGCATAGGTTAGTATTGTTCTTTTATTCTTGGTTGAAATCCTCACCCACTTGTGCCCCACTGACCCAAATATTTCCACTGCTTTTCTTGGTAAAGCTAGGAACAATTCCTAGCCTTAAAATGTCAGGAAGACCTTCCTTGTTATGCCCAAGCTTTAGAGAGGATTTCTTCTGGGCATATTTTCTCGGAAAACTTTTGTTCCCTCTACAAAACTCTCAAGAGCAGCTAGGTGGCTCAGTGGATAGAGTGCTGGACCTGAAGTCAGGAAGACTCATCTTGAGTTCAAATCTGGCCTCAGATTCTTACTAGTTGTATGACCCTGGGCAAGTCATACAACTGTTTGCTTCAGTTTCCTCCTCTGTAAAATGAGTTGGAGAAGGAGATGGCAAACCACTGCAGTATCTTTACCAAGAAATCCCCAAATGGGGTCACAAATACTCAAACTTGAATGAAAAAGACTAAACAACAAATCTCTCAATAGTAATGACCTTTTGCCATTTCTCTGTGCCGCCTCGATTTCCCTCCATATTGAATTTGGCTAGGCAGTTACTTCCAGGACCAGTGTTAAAACATGAAAACAGACAGTTTAGAGATGGAAGGGACCTTAGAGATTATCTAGTGCCTACTTCAATCCTTTCCTTTCATAGCTGACGGACTGGAGGTTCAGAGAAATTAATCTGAAAACCTTGACTGGTAGAGTCCCATCTCTCCCCGCTGTGCAAATTTATCTTGTGTTTATTTTTGATAAATATTTATGTGTCCCCCTCAACTGCAGGTAAGCTTCTTGAGGGCAGGTACAGTTTCAATTTGTCTTTGTATCCCAGGTACCTAGTATAATGTCTAACACATGGTAGTTGTTTAATAATTGCTATTGATTAATAGATTAAATGGCTTGACCAAAGTCATATGGTTTTTAAGGAGAGATAAGAGCCTCTAGAGCCCAGGTTTCTTGACTTCTAATCATGGTCTGTTTCCACTCTTGAAGAAAACCATTTTCTTCCTGTTTCCCTTGGTGGGAGAAAGTACCCTCTTTGCTTCTCTGTGATTCATAATGTGTTCAAATTAGTGATCCACTCAAGGGATGGTTGGTCTTGGTCTTAGGCCTTACCCTAAGTGTGCCTCAGGAATATTTTAATATTACCTTTTAATCCTGGACACTTGAGAGCCTTCCCAAGAGGGCCCAGATGTTGGGACTTTTCAATTTCCACTCCTATCTCCACCCTCACCCCCTACTTAATACCCTCTGATGTATTTATCTTTAAAATACTTTTATTGATCTATTTTGTTTATAAATCATTTCCCCTTTTATCCCTTCCTTATGCTTCTCAGAGAGCCATTTCTTATAGCATAGACTTTTTTTTGGAGGAACAGAAGAAAAATAGCAAAACCAATGAACCCATTAAAAAAAATTTGACATTATATTCAATGCCCTCCACATATGGACTCTGTTGTATTTCTGAATGTTTTCTTTTAATGGAAGCTCACTGAGAGTAGAGATCATTTCATTCTTTGTACTTATGTTCCCAGTACCTAGGACAGACAGTGCCTGGAACATAATAGGCACTTAATGAATACTTACTGATTAGCTAAATAAAAAAAGAAAACCACGCAACTATATGAGAGGCAGCTGGGAAGAACGGGATTCAAGTCCCACTTCTGACACCTGACTGTTTTGGCTGTATGACTCCGGACAAATCACTTAACCCGTCAGTCCTCTGGTCAACCCTAAGACTGTAAGTTTCAGAGATCATGTGGATCTGCATCAGTAGAGGGAGTTTCTTCATTTGAGAGCTTCCCTCATCAACGCAATCTCAATAGTGCCAATGTGCCAATTCCCTTTGTTTTTATTAGCAGTGATGTGACTTTCTGGTTTGACAGTCAGTAGGCATCAGGCTGGAGTCTTGCAGAGACAGTTACACAGGAAAGGGGCAGTTTTGTTATAAGACACGTACCAGGATTCTGCTCACATAACTCATGAGGGAGCTTATCCTTCAGGATGGTGGCTGAGAACGTGTTTTCTTTGCAAATCACATCAGACTCTTTCCTGCCAGAGTTTTCACTTTAAACATCAGTTTTAAAAAATCAGTTTTGAAATCAATTAAAATGGACCCTGACTTTATTAAGTTCTCTTTTATTCAAAACATCATTTCTCCCTTCCCTTCCTATTGGAGGTAAAAATCATTATTGCTATCTTGTCTATTTCCTAACTCAGATTTGCTGCTGCTCTGGTGAAATGAGGGCAGCACCATTGCCAGTATTATAAGTCGGCAAGACTGGTCCCAAATTGTGAAGGTAAATTTTGAACTTCAGTCAGTGATCCTTACTTCCCTTTTCTTTACTCTTTTCTCTTTATTTATCTATTCTATTTCCCCTTTATTTATCTAATTCCCCCATCCCAAGAACTTAGAGCTTTTCCACTACCTTCATCTGGTCTAATAAATTCATCCATACTGAAATATGAGATACACAATATACTATACCTGCTAGAGTATTTTCATTTGAAAAGAGGACAGGGAATAGAATTTTTTAAAACTCCCAGATATGATTGGCAAGTCGCTATCACTGATCTTTGAAAGATCATAGTGGGGGCAGCTAGGTGTTGCAGGTGGATAGAGCTCCGGTCTTGGAGTCAGAAGGACCTGAGTTTAAATCCAGCCTCAGATACTTGGCACATGCTATCTGTGTGACCCTGGACAAGTCACTTAACCCTGTTTGCCTCACCAAAATGCAAAAAAAAATCATGGTGAAAGAAAGGGTGTCTCAGGATTGGAAAAGGGAAATAGTGTTCCAATTTTTCAAGAAAAGAAGAGAGTAGGGTCTCAAACTATAGGCTGGTAAGCTTGACTTTGATTCTTGGCAAAATTTTAAACCGTATTATTAAAGGATAGTGGACAACTAGTAAAGGAAGCAGTGATCATAAAGAGGCATGGCTTCACCAAGAATAAATCGTGTCATCCAAATCACTAATGAGAGAAATGCAATTACAGTAAATCTGAGGTTCTGCCTCCTATCAGAGTGTCAAAGATAATAAGAGATGAAGATAGCAGTTGTTGAGGACAGGTACACCCATGTACTCCTGGGGGAATTGTGAAGGGGTACAACAATAATACAAAGCAATTTGGAGCTATACCCCAAAAGTCACTGAACTGTGCATACCCTTTGACCCGGCAATAACACTACTAAACTTATAACCCCAAAGAGATCAAAGAAAGAGAAAAGAACCATGTGCTTGATTTTTTAGTAGTACTTTGTGTTTTGGTAAAGAATTGAAAACAAAGTGAGTATCCATCAATTAGGGACTGGCTGAACAAATTGTGACATAAGAACAAAATGGGATATTATTGTGCTGTAAAAAATGATGGAAAGGATGGATTCAGAGAAACCTGGGGATTTCTACGAATCAATGCAGAGTGAAGTGAGTAGAGAACCAGGAAAACAATTTATACAATAACAACAACATTGTAAAAGAAAGCTGCTGTGAAAGATTTAAGAATCTTGGTTAATGCAATGACCAGTCGTGACTCCAGAAGGCTGAGGATGAATCATGCTTCCCACCTTTTGATAGGCGATTTAACTGAAGTGCAGAATGAATGCACATTTCAAGTGGTGGCCAGTGTAGGGTTTTGCTGACTGTGTTTAGGAGGGATTTCATTTTTGGGGAATGGGAGGAAGACTAGGGGAGAATAGGAGGGTAGTGATAATAAAACTGAAAAAATGAAAGAAAAAAGTGTCAGAGAATAATTTTAAAAACAAGCAGAAGACAACAGGAGGAAGTTTAGAAGGGAATTCAGGCAAGCAGGGGCAGTGTTGGAATTACTATGGTAAATTTGAAATATACAGAAATGTCTCCCCAAATGAAGCTATTTGTAGAAAAGTTTTATAGTTTCCAACATAGTTCTCTTTTTCTGTTCTTTTATATATGGAAATATTCAGGGTGTTTTTTTAGGTTTGTGAAGTTCATGATGATAAAAGGGGAAAATTAAAAACAATTAAAAATAGAGAACAAGACGGATTAGTCACTTTTCCCTTTTTGACAGGTTTTTTGTTGTTCGTTTGTGTCCAACTCTTTATGACCCCGTTTGAGGTTTTCTTGGCAAAGATACTGGAGCGGTTTGCCATTTCCTTCTGCAGCTCATTTTACAGATTGAGGAACTGAGGCAAACAGGGTTAAGTGACCTGCCCAGAGTTATACAGCTAGTAAGTGTCTGAGGCCAGATTTGAACTCATTAAAAAGAGTCTTCCTGACTCCAAGCTCAGCACTCTATCCATTGTACCACCTAGCTACCCTTTAGGGTTACTAAAATGGAATACCGAGGATGATACAATTTACCTGTATTTTAGTAAAGCATTTGATAGGTCTTTCCTGCTATTATTGTGGAAAATATGTAGAGATATGGGCTAGGCAATTGTACAGTTAAGTGTACACCTAGTCAAATGGCTGGACACAAAGAATAGTCTTTTACAGTTTCATATGAACTTGGTAGGAGGTCACCAGTGGAAGGTCTCAGGGGACTGTGCATGGCCCTAGCTTGTTGGACATTTCTACCAACTTCTTCGATAAAGGCAAAGCTGACTTGCGCATCAAATTTGCAGATAATGCAAGGCTGGAAGGGTTAGCTAAGATACTGACTGACAGAGTTGGAACTCAAACAGATCTTGACAGGCTCTAACAATGAGCTGAATTGAATAAGATGAAATTTGATAAGAATAAATATGGATTCCATTTTACACTTGGGTTCAAAAATCAGTTTCACAGCTACAAACTAGATGTGACTAGACAGCAGGTGTAGAGGTTTTAGTGGCCTGTAAGCACAATGGGAGTCAATAGTGTGATGACAAGCTAGAAAGCTAATTTGATTTAAGACTGCATTAAAAGAGGCATAGCTTCCGTAAATAAGGAGGTGATAATTCCGTTGTACCGTGCCCTGGATAGACTACATTTGGGATATTGTGTTGCATTCTGGGTACACATTTTAGAAAGAACACTGATGACCTATAGAAGGTCCTGATAAAAGCAATCAGGACAATGCAGGACCTGAGGTCATACCATATGGGGATCACTTGATGGGAGCTCAGGGTATGTAGCAGGGAGGAGTGAAGTCTGAACTGTTTTCAAGCATATGGGGAGTTTTCATGTGGAAAAGTCATTAGATTTGTTCTTCTTAGCCTAAGAGGGCAGAACTAGAAACAATGTGTAAAAAGTAGCAAAGAAGGAAATTTAGATTTAATGGAAGGAAAAACTTCCTGATAATTAAAGGTGTCTAAAAAATGAAATGAGCTGCTTTAGGGGATGAGTCCCCCATCACTGGAGGTCTTCAAGCAACCACCAGATGGCCACTCATCAGGTATGTTGTATTCTTTGTTGCAGTAATGGGTTAGACTGGATGACCTGTCCAAGTCTCAGATTTCAGGATTTTGAGAAGACAGTGTTTGACCAAAGAGAAGAATCTCTAATGGAACGTTAGGTAGCATTGGGAGAGGGGCTTTTAGGTGAGTAGACTGACCATATTTCAAATGTGTAATGCGGCCCTTGTTGATTATAACTGTGTTTGTTCCCCATCATATGAGGAAGACCTGCTCTTGGTGGGAGGAAAATGAAGAGGGGAGCATATTAAACCATGGAACAGACACAATTTAAAGTGGAACTGCTCCTCATCCTTCAAGTTATCATAGGGTCATAAAGGTGACCATTATTTGGGGGCTCCATATTAACCACATGGAGCCTCTCTCAGTTTTTCTTATGGACAGCTGTGGAGGTAGTATATTTCCAGGGTGGGAGTGCAACTATTTAGGGCCTCTTGGTAGAGTGCTCTGGGATTTGAGCTAAAGAGCTGGGAAAGGAGGGCAACCATTTATACTCAAGGTGGCTAATTCAGGCAGATCTGAGGAAAGGGTAGAGAAATGGGGCCAGAAACCTCATGATGCTGGTTGTGGGGTGTCTGAAGTCCAGTGGGCAAGACCATGATGTTCATTTTACAGGGAGATTCTAATCATCTCGTGTGTTAGGCTTGAAGTCAATCAGCCACCACCTCCAAATCCTTAAGCATATCTACCTGAGCTGAGTGGGAGAGGCAGCTACTAAGGGGAGTTTTTTTCTTCTATCTCTGTCACTCCCTATTACTTTTCCTAGGTCTCACGTTCCTTATCTACAAATTGAGGTCATTGGAACAGATGCCATCTGTGGTCCTATGATTTTTCCTATTATATGTACATTACTACATGCCCTCACTATGGTGTCTGAAAATGTAGTATCCATAGTTCCTATATCATAAAGTTGGCATTTTTTTGGTCTGTGTTTCCAAAATAATACCATGTGAAAATATGCTTAACATCCCTAGCTATTGACTTACATTCCTTTCTGGATTCAGGAACACTGCCATGGTTTTAGTCCTTAGTTTTCCAAGGCTTCTTGGTGGACAAGGAGTCAAAACATGTCTCTTTGTTCTCTTTCACCTCCCTCCTTATCTCATGTTCTCTTTCCTTCCCTTCTCCCTCTTTAACCCTCCCTACCCCTTCTATGTAATGCCTTTAGGTTGGCCAAATAAATATTTATTGTGCATCATCTCATTTAATCCTCATAACAACTCCAGGAGGTTAATGCTATTATTATTTTCATTTCACATATGAGGAAACTGAGGCTAAGAGAGGTCAGCTTGCCCAGAGTCACACAGCTAGTTAGTGTCTCAGGCAGGGTTCAAACTCTCATTTTTCTTACCCCAGATCCAATGCTCTAGCCCTTATATCACCTAGCTGTCTACTTCATCTGTGTCCTTCCTTTCTCCTCTCCTGCCTCTCAATTTCCCTCTTCCACTCTTCATTCATCCTATTCTTTCCTTCTTTCTTCCCTCTCTTGCTTTCTCATTTCCTCTTCATTTCTGTGTCTCTTATCAGGGCAATGTCAAGGCTCTGTGATGAGTCATTAGTGGTCTCAGTTCACTGGTTCAAGATCCAACATGCCATTGAAAAGCCTGCCTTTCCAAGGTCATCAAACTGCCAGGGACCAGCTGGATCCTTTCTGAGAGTCCTGTTATTGGATGTGATTAGGCAGGACAGCCCCCAAGTGGGCAGCTCCTACAGCTGGGTTCCTGCTGCCTCTTGCCTTGAGCAACTTTCCTCTGTCCAGTTCAGGAACATTTCTCCTTTAAAGAAAGTTCCCTATGGATCCCAGCCTTTCTCTACTTTCTCTTCTCTCGGTACTCCCTCTCCCTCTTCCCCTACTGCGTAGGGGCTATATGCCATTCAGAACTTGCTCAAGGGCAGAGCTAACTTTAACTACACTCTGAGGGAATTTAAGGCCTCTGTATCATAGACACAGGTTGCAAATACACAATCTTGAGTTGTTCAATTAGCTTGCCAAAAGTCCTCTTTCAGGTGATCTCCATTTCTAGTTAGCCAGGCTAGTTGTCCTCTCTCTGGCCCTTCGAGTCACTGCCTTTTATTTTCTTTTTTAAAATTTATTTAGTTTTCAACATTCACTTGCGTAAGATTTTGAGTTCCTAATTTTCTCCCCATCTCTCCCCTTCCCCCACCCCAAGATGACATGCAATTTGATATAGGCTCTACATATACATTCTTGTTGAATCTATTTTCACATTAGTCATGTTGTAAAGAAGAATTAGAACCAATGGGAAAAACCACAGGAAAGATGAAACAAACAAAAAGAGAGAGAGAGCAAATAATACGCTTTGATCTGCATTCAGACTCCACAGTTATTTTTTTATGGATGTACACAGTATTTTCTATCATGAATCCTTTGGAGTCACTGCCTTTTCTTGTTTGTGCATTCTGCTTCCCACCCGTAAATCTATGATGATTTCTCATTCTCAGCTCCTGGGACCCTGAAGTAGGTTCTTTCCTGTTAGACCAGCCTTAGCCTGACAAAAACAGCCTTCCTCAGAGCCACCTGACACTTCTACTCAATTCCTGTGCACTTGGGCTCTGCCCATGGGAATACCCTGATGAGCCTTTTTTTATGATTCTGGGAACTTATCTTTTATTCAGTTTCCCTGAGCAGAAGATGCCATATCAATCAGTTAGTCAACATCTGAATTGGTCTCTCTGTCCTTCTGTCTCTGTCTATCTGTCCAGTGCTCCCTCCATTACTCCCTTGCTTCTGATGGAGCCAGCTGGGATGATACTATGAATAGAGCACAGGACCTGCTGTCAGCAAGTCCTGATTTCAAATCCCATGCGATGCTTACTAGCTGTATGACTCTAGATAAGTTTTTTAACCTCTGTGATCCTCAGTTTCCTCATCTGTAAAATAGGGATAATAATAGTACCTACCTCCCAGGGTTGTTGTGATGATAAAATTAAACGAAGTTTGTGAAGCACTTTACTTAAAGTGTCATAGAAAATGCTGGCTATTAGGTTTTCAAGGAGTACTCAGAACCTCCAACTCTTTTCAGTTCTTCCTACGTTCTAATCCCTATAATGACCCCAAACTTGCTCTAAAAGTTCTCAAACTTCACATATCTCAAAAAAATCATTTGGTTTCTTCACAAATTCTTATCTCCCTTCTTCCTTCATCTTCTTTCCTTTCTCCAACCCACATGGCTTGGATACCTTCAAATAACTTTATTTTTCGCATTTAATTAGCTCAGGTTGTACTTTGGCTACTTAATAAGAAGACAGAACTCATTGGAAAATACCCTGATATTGGGAAAGATTGAAAGCGAAAGGAAAATGGAATGGTGGAGGATGAAATGGATAGATACTGTCATGGAAACAACGAACATGAAATTAGACAGACTTTAAGAGATAGTGGATGATAGAAGGGCCTGCCATGCTATGGTTCATGGGTTCATGAAAAGTCAGACATAACTGAACAACAACAAAAACCCCCCCAAAGCTAGGTTATATAGTGAAAACAATGGAAAATTATATATACATATATGTGTATGTGGTGTGTGTGTGTATGTATGTATAATCTCTTCTCCCCTGGTAGAATATAAGTTCCTTGAGGGCAGGAACCACTTAATTTTGTTCTAGTGCCTTGTACAATACCTGCTGCATAGTAGGTACTTAATCAATGCTTGTTAATTATTTACTCGGTGGACTTGGAGTCAGAAGACTGAGGTTTGAATATTCTAGACTGTAAAGTCCATTGTAGCAAAAACTGTACCTAATTTAACCTTGTCTTTGCCCCAATGCTCAATATGGTGCATGGTCAATAAACGTCTGCCAAATGGATTTGGACTAAGTTCTGACTCTATCACTTAACAATTGTTTGACTTTAGGAAAGTCATTTAAACCACCCAAGGCTCAGTTTCATCATCTCTAAAATGGGGACAATGATACCTATACATTTTTCAGGAAGGGTTACTATGGGGTAAAGTACTTTGTCTACCATAAAGCATGATAGAATTCTAAGTAGTTATTATTGCTTTTAACTCCCCTAGCTTTGGCCAGGCTCAACATACCCAAATTTGTGATGATTTTGGGGGAGAGGGATCTTTTACCCCAGAATAACAATCCCATTATGAGACAGAGAGAGAATAACGTGACTTCATGTTCCTCTCCCTAGTCTCAGAGGTTTCTAGCAGGAAGATTTCTTTATATTAAGGGAGCTTGCCTCTGTAGACACTGGCCGGTGTGGAATGATGCTCATGCATCTCAACTATCTGAAAAGCTTGAGAGAATTCTAATAGGGAATCACCATAAGAGATGGGGTTAAAGAGCTGTGGGGAATGGGAACAGGTGAACAGTAGCTCTGTGATGGGAAAGAAATCTTGTGGAATGGCAGTGTTGTAACAAAATTCTTTGGATACTGTGGAGTCCATATAGATATAAGCTATCATTATTTTCTTCTAGTGAGTCAGATTTCTTGAGACCATATAACAGTCTCTTCAAATTATACTGTCTCTGAAATATAGATTCAATACTAGGGCTTCCTGGTACCTTGATTTCCCAACCTGGAAGGCGGGGAATTTTGGAGAATGATATCTTCAAAAAAGGCTTTGCAAGTCTTAAGTGTTTATTTTTACTTTTTAGAGTTGTGAAACTTTCTTTGCCTTTTCATCTCTTATAAAACCTGGGGCATGCATTTCCTTCCCAACATACGAATGTTCAGTTAACTTTAATATTGGTGAATGTTTTTTTTTCCATTCTTAGTAGACTCCACATCTTAGCACAATGCTTCAATCTCATCCTCTAGGTGCCTCCTTATCTTCTACCATCTTTCTTTAGCTTTTGGTACTATCTTAGCTAGTTTTCCTCCCAGAATCTAATCTCAAAGGGTCAAATGACTCTTTCAAGGCAGAAGGATATCTGAAAATGGATTTAGTTGAGGTTAAGTCTTAGACACTTACTAGCTGTGTGACCCCAGGGAAGTCACTTCACCCTGTTTGCCTCAGTTTTCTCATCTGTAAAATGAGCTGGAGCAGGAAATGGCGAAACATTCCAGTATCTTTGCCAAGAAAACCACAAATGGGGTCATGAAGAGTTGGACATGACTGAAAAATTATTGAACAACAGCAAACAATTTAGAGTTGATTTTTTTAAGCATTCATATGGATAAGCATTTCTCCAGCAGAAAGAGGATGATTGAAAGAAAACAAGAAGGCATCTCTCATTCTCAAGCCCCTTTCCAGTTTAAGTTTTGGTGGTGGGATTGTCTTTGAGAGAAACAGGTGGGTGAGGGAAACTTGATGTAAATTCTAGGTGGTAGCTGAGCTTCATAAGATTTCTTAGAAAATGAAAAAAACCCTCCCCACTTCCTGGACTCACAAATAATCTATCCAATTTCATGATGTAGTATATAGGGAACTGTACCTGAAATCAAGGTGACTTGGTTTCTAATCCTGCCTTATATACTTACTGGCTATATAACTTTGGGCAAGTCACTTAGCCTCTCTATGACTCGGTTTTCTAATCTATAAAATGAAGGGCTTGGACTTAGTGACCTCTCAGTTCCTTTTTAGCTTTATGTCTATTATCTTTTGATGCTTGCATGAGGCAGCTGAAGGATCCCTTGAAATCTGTCTTGACCCGCTGCTGGTACTGCTCATCAGGAGGGCATCAGCATCAGCATCACCCACTCACATCTCATGAAGCTTTCTGAGCCACGTCAGGGTTGGCAGAAGCCCAGGAGATAGAAGACATCTGCTTAGGGCCACAGTTTTACCTTTATGCCCAAGTTTCCTGATTTAAAAAACAAACCAACCAACAAACAAAACCCAAGTGTTTTCAGGGAAGACAGGTGATGGATAGTCTCGTGTTGAGACTAAGGCCTCCTTTGCAAAATGGTTGCCAGTGAGAGACTTCCATGATTGATAAAGAGCTTTAGGTCCTAATTCAAGCTGGCTCTCCTATATTGCAGCAGGGGCAAGAGTCCATGTGCCAGATGGTTGGCTTTAATTCACTCAGCATGGCCAGGAAATCAAGGGGAAGTGAAACCAGAGCATTTGGTTTCGATGACCCCTATTCTTATCACACACCTCCTGCCCTGCATTGTCAGCTCAATGGGACATGAGCCAATTCAGGCCTGCTCTAATCTACCTGAATAGTGAAACAGAATTGATTTCCCCTCTCCCCACCTCCTTCCCTGCATGGTATCCATGAAGAGCCCATCTCTGCAACAATGGGTAAAGAGAGCTTTAGATTTCAGAGCAGATGACTTTTAGTGGCTGTCTTGTCTGTGTTGGGATTGTGCTAGGAGAGAAACAGTTGAGGAAAATTTGACCTAAGTTCTAGACAGTAGTTACTGAATGATCGGGGTGGTTCCCCCTCCCTTTTAGTCTTTAAAATAAAAAAGTGGCCTAGTTCAGTCATGAGTCTTGGTCTCAACAAATCTGCTTTTAAACATTCTCTTACTTTAACTGATGGGGAGCAAGATTTTGGACTGCTGGTATCTTCAAAATATTATTTTGTGAAAGTCTACTAGGAAATATACTTTCTTGTATTTACTTTTTTTAAAATTTACTTTCATTTTTTCAGTGAGCATAAATCTATTTTCTCTCCTTACCACATCCCTCCCCCCATTAAAAATAAAGTAAAAAACCTTTAGTAATAAATATGCATAGCCAATCAAAACAACTTTCTGAATTGGCAATGTCTAAAAAAATGTCTCTTCCTTTGCCTGGTCCTCATCACCTGTCTGTTAGGAGCAATTGGTTAGCAATACAGTTAGCTCACCGTTGACAAGTCTCAGATCATGATAACTAGCTTCTTTCTCCTTGGTCCTCATCTCTGATGGCTTTTCAGGATTGTTTTAGGTTTTAGGGCCATTGCCCCAGAACTGTTCACTCTACCTCCCCATCATGTTTCTTGGTTCCCCTGGGCTCTCTCCACACAAACCTCAAGGCCTTTTTGGTAAACCTGCCTTGGCCAATCAGGTAAGTTTATGAAAATAAGCCCTAGGTTTACTTAGTGATATTATTTTACAACCGTAGCATGTTTCACATGCTAAGCCAAACCGAACAGTGTACTATGTACTATGTACTGCGTGTGAGTGGGAATTGCTCATTGATTTTCAATACACAGGGATGTATAAGGCTCGGGAAATTTTCCATCATGTTGAAGGAAATGTTATATGTGAGCTATGCTATGCTAAAAATGCTGTGTTTTGAATCTTGGCACTGTGCTTTTTGCTGCTAGAGTACTGTGCTCATATGAGGGAAGCAGTCTATATGTTGCCTACCACGAATTGATCTAGATGCAATAGTTTGAATCTATATGCATGTGAGGATAGTTACATTGGGCAGCTAGGTGGTACAGTGGATAAAGCACTGACGCTGGAGTCAGGAGGACCTGAGTTTGAATCCAACCCATGTGACTCTGGACAAGTCACTTAATCTGTTTGCCTCACTTTCCTCATCTGTAAAATGAGCTGGAGAAGGAAATGGCAAACCGTGTGTGTGTGTGTGTGTGTGTGTGTGTGTGTGTGTGTGTCCTTTTCCTTCTGACTTCATTTTATATTAGTTCATATTAAGTCTTCCCATGACTCCCTGTGTGCTTCATAGCCATATAATATTTCATTATATTCAGGTACCCCAATTCATTAGCCATTTCACAATTGATAATCATCTACTTTGCTTCTAGTTCACATAGAAGTAGAATTAAGTGAAATGAACTGATACTTTCACTATGTCTGACATATGCCTCATTCTGCCTTCATTCTGAAAGTTCACCACTTCTCTGTTGATAAGAAAGGGATATGCTGGTGATCTGTATTTGTCCTGAGTTTTGTGTAAACTGTGATGAGTTCTTGATTATCAAGGAGTGGATCATTCACTTTGAAAATGCCCTGCAATAATTCAGACCTAGCTTAATACCAGGCAGTTAATGAAGGCCAATATGGGCCTGGAGTCTGCTCTACTGGAAGACAGCCAGATAAAGATACAGAGACAGAGACTCAGGAATGATAGACTGAAATTTGAGAGCGTATCTCACAAATATGGTTAAATAAATCTTATCCATTTCTGTTAATACTTAAATTGTGCAAATCTGTTCTATGTATATAATATTGAGTGTTATTAGACATCAGAACCAATTTCTTATCTAAAGGCTATCCAGGGAATTTACTATTAGAACTATACCTGGTAGAATTTGGTTCTATCTGTTTTATTTTAGCCCACTATATGATTTATACAATTCAAGCAACAGACCAAGGAGCGTCATTTGTTTCACACTAATCTGCTTTAGACTATAAGCAGGAAAGGTGGTATTTTCTGGGAAATTAGTTATTAAGAGATCAGCATTGATAAGCAAGGCAATAAAATATAATTAGATGTTTATAATTTCCCAATGCATAAACAGTAGGCTCCACCTTTCCCATATTTGCATGTACTTGTATTTATGTTTTCAGGATGTACCTTGTGATATAAAGCTCTTTCTGCAGGTCTAATTTAATCAGCTTTATGTGGCTCACCACAGTACAAATTAAATACTGGGGATAATTGAATAAAAAAGAACCTTTTAATAAGGATCACAATATATGAGGTACATGCTGCAGGAGTTTATATGTTTTTCTTTGCTAAGGGTTTATTCAATAGGAGCTATTCTGCTGTAAAAGAAGCTGGCTATGGTGATAAATATTGGTAAGGTTAATGACTTGTATTAGCTCCTAAGCCAAGATCATAATGTGGGTTTAATGTACAAAGAATATATTTAGTTGAGCTTTCTTTCCCCGGATGGGTGAAGCTATATGGATTCAACTGAATTCAACTAACATTTATAGCGTATGTTACGTTCAAGACACTGGGCACTAGGTTCAGAAAGGTCACGCATGGAAAAGTAAGACCCAATCTCTGTCCTCAAGAGGTTTGCCCTCTAGCAGAGATGACATACTATAATATGTATAGAAATAACTACAATACAAGGTAGGATCTAGTGAGTGCTATTGAAAGGATCAGACGTAGTGAGAGCCATAGAAAGAAATGAGAATTTGTAGGAAGGGAGAGGGCTCACTTCTGGCTGGGAGAACCAGGAAGACTGTGTGGAGGATGAGGCATCTGGCTTTGGCCTTGAATAGCTAACCAAGGAGGGTTTTTAACTGGTTGAGATGTCTGGGATGGGCATTCTGGACCATTGCATCAGCAAAGTAGCTGTCAAAGTGTGTAAGGATATGTGATTATCTGTATGTATGTAGCCTGGGTCATGCTGTATGAGCAAGTCACTGGTTTACTCGCAAAATCTAAAACAAAGAATTTCACAGTTGGAAGGGACTTCAGAAGTCATCTTTTCTAACTGGTATCTGAATGGGCATCTCCACTACAACATTCTTTCATCTTTCTGGACCTCTTGGTCTCTTTTGAAAATGTTCATCCCTCTTCTTGGTTACTCATCTTCCCTAGATTTTGGTGGCATCATTCTTTTCTAATTCTCCTATCTCTCTGTCTGCTCCTTAATCTCCTTCACTGAATCATTATCTGTTTACCATCCCCTTTTCATAGAGTGTCCCCCCAAGCTCTGTTCTTGTCCTTCTTCAGCTAGGTGATGCAGTAGATAGATCTTTGGCCGTGGACTCGGACAGACCTGAGTTCGAATCCTGCTTCAGACACTTACTAGCTATGTGACCCTGGGCAAATCTTTCACTTCTGTTTGCCCTCAATTTCTTCAGCTGTAAAATGCGGATAATAAGAACCCTGACCTATGGAGGCTCTAGCTCAGTGATGTCTATCATTTTGAAGTATAAGGGCTACTTTTTAAAGTAAAATAATTTTGTGGAACCCTCCACTCCTCTGCCATGAGACCACTTGGATAAATTTTGGTAGATCTGTGATTTTATTGATATGGCAAAGAATTTATTGTTCAAGTGATTTTTCTGCTTTCTGCTAGGTAAACTGAGAGACAGAGTTGTCCCTTGCATAATTTCATCTAGTGATCAACCTGGCCTCAGTTTCCCCATCTGCAAAATTGTCGGGGTTGGACTAGATGACCCCTAAGGTTCCTTCCAGCCCTAGATCTAAGGTAGAAGCAAATAGGAAGATTGAGTTAACTAATCAATCAATCAACAAGCATTTATTAAGTACCTACTATGTGCCAGGCCCTGGTCTAGGCATGGCCAGTCAATGAGCAATGTGCCTTTTATGTTCTAAGAGCTGGAAATACAAATGTGAAAAGGAAAGACCAACAGTGCCTGCCTTCAAGAAGCTTACAGTCTAATGGGGGAAGACAACATACAAAAGTAAGCTGAAAAGAGGAAGGAGAGGGAAGAGAGATTTTGGCCCAGTGGTGGGTGAAGTGGTGGAGAAGTCCAAAGGGCTGTAGCTGGGTGGGAAATGTGCAGCATGGAGTGCCCAAAGACAAAAAGAAAACAGTTCCCACTCTCAAGGAGCTCTCTTGCTGTCCTCACCTCCTGGCTTCCCTGGCTTCCTTCAAGCCTCAAATAAAATCTCACCCTTTGCCAAGAAGCCCTTCCTGATCCTCCTTAATACTGATGCTTTCCATCTCTTGACTATCTCTAATTTATTACTGTATCTATTGTATATAGTTTTTATTCATAGTTGTTTTTATATTGTCCCCCCTCCCCCATGCCCCTCTGTGCCCCTATTAGACTTATGAGCTTCTTTAGAGTAGAGCCAACTTTGGCCTTTCTTTGTATCCCCAGAGCATCCCTGGCACATAGTAGGCATTCAATAAATGCTTGTCGAGTGACATCTGTATTTGACCAAGCAACTTGGCTTTTATGGGCCTTATTTCCCATTGCAAAGAGCTCTCT
Source organism: Phascolarctos cinereus (assembly GCF_003287225.1). Taxonomy (NCBI): domain Eukaryota; kingdom Metazoa; phylum Chordata; class Mammalia; order Diprotodontia; family Phascolarctidae; genus Phascolarctos; species Phascolarctos cinereus. Next base: position 230,505,729 of record NW_027555736.1, read on the forward strand.
GGAGATTTATCTTATTGCGGGACGGGGAGGGTTAGGATGAGGAAAGCGTGATACCCCTGTGCAAAGTGGAGTAGGAGATTTACTGTGTTTTGCTTAGAAAAGAAAGCAAGAGAAAGATTTGAGAAGAACTAGATTTTCAGTGACCCTCCTGGGAAGAATGGTGAACAACCTTTCTGAATTCATTTTGGTAACAGAAATTTTAGAAACAGCCCTTCCCATCCACTCCCTGTTAACTAGAGATAGACTCCTTTGGTACCTTCCATGAACTAAAACAATAGTACAGGTAAAAGGACTATGGATAGGAACTGAATCTATGTATGATTTCATTGGTATAAGGAATTTCCAGGTGAGGAAACTCCCTCTGTCTGTGCATCTTGGCATTTTCTCTGCTCCCTAGAGTTTTAAAGACATCCTAGAAAACTGAGAGGTTGTGACCACCCCAGGGTCACACAGCCAGTATGTGTCAGAGGCAGAACTTGAATCTGGGTCTTCCTGGCTTCAAGGCCAGCTTTTTATCCACTGTTCCATCTAGTACAGTGTATCTTACTTTAAGCAAACTCAAAAGGAGGTATTGACAAAAGAAATCAGGGAAATGATCATAAACTTTATTTGTAAAGGAAAGGAAGGATTTCCTCCCAAAGAAAGTTTAAAAAATGAGGAACCTTGAACAAATAATGTCACTGCTAATTTACCTTAGTTTCCCACCTGGATATCAAGAAAATTTTTCGCTAACTACTTATCTCCTAAGACTGTAATTTGTTGTCTGGGGACAAAATTGTGTTGCTATCATGAAATGACTCTAAGAGATAGTTTTTTTTTCCTCCTCACTTCTCTTGGGAAAATAATTTCCAGTATTAAGGAGTCCATCATTCAGGTCACTTTTCTGGTTTCTTCCAGGGAAAACCAGCAGAGTTGTTTTTTGTATTGTTTGACCTAATGACCAATTTTCCTGATTCCTGATGATGAGAACATAATATGGGAGAGCAGTGAGGGTAGTAACAGAAAGGAAGATTGAATCCCAGACATTGTTCCTAATATGGTTCAATTAAGGTCTGTGTGATATTCCTTTCCACCCTCCATCTTCCCATCTGTGAAATCAGAACAGTGCTTTTCACCACTGACCTCCTCCCTCTCCCAGAGCTGAGGTATAATGACATTTATCTTGAGAAAAAACAGATGCCTGTACTGAGACCCAAGGTTCCCCTTAACCTTGGTGCACTAAGGCAACTGAAGAGAGAACTTTTTTTTTCCCCCTTTGCTCCAGACCTCAATATGTTCTTTAGAAATGGATTCACTTTAAGCACAATCACAAAGCCTAGTGAAATATTTCAAGGAATGAAAAAGAAAAGCATATATCAAGTACTCAGTATGTGCAATACACTGTACTAGGCACAGAAGATACAAATAGAAAAGTAAGATAGTTCCTGCTTTCAAAGAGCTTGCTTTCTCCACCTATTAAGATAGAGACAGCACATAGAGGAGATTTCAGCCATAAGTCCAGTGGAAAGGCCTGGTCATCCTTAGGGTGCAGAGACAACGTAGATGGTAATACATCCTCTCTGGGGTCATTTCCATAAACAAAGTCATTTTCAGTTTCTGATGTTCAACCATTCAGTATTGCCCAGGACTCTGGCTTTGAGAATTTTCTTTCAGGGCGTTGTCAAAGCCTATCTATCCTAGCTATCCTAGCAAGCTTCTCCATGCCAAGCAGGTAGGAGGACCAGAATTCAAATCTGGCCTTAATAAATACTCTTTCCCTTCCCTTCCCTTCCCTTCTCAGCCTGATTATTATGAGGATCAATCTCATTTTCATACTAATATTAGGACATTGGCTGTGATGCCTTGAGTCACGCCATGAAATGTGCTGTCTTTCTTATGTGAAGAGGACACTTCCAAACTCTCACAGAAGGGTATGCATTTTGACCTGGCTTTCCAACAGCAGCAACAACAGAACAAAACAAAACAACAGCTAACAGTTACAAAATATTTTAACACCTGCAAAGTGGTCGAACATCCTCATTACAACCCTGTAATGTAAGTTCTTCTTTTTTTTTTGAGTGAGTTTCCACAACTTCCCCACTCCCAAAGTACCTGCAAATGTAGTAACCCATGCAAATCAGTAAGCCACTGGCAGCTTATAGTTTTAGAAAGTGCCTCGGAGAACCAAACTCTGGTTGGTATCATAGACAAAGAAGGCAAAAAAGTGAAAATTTTACATTTTAAAGAGATGTTCCTCTGGCAGTCCTTAAACTGCCACTGGTCCTTCACGCCAAGGTGTAGGGTTAGAGGCATACAGCCTAGTGGCAAAAATATTTTCTTAGCTAAGAAAGATAAGGCTGAAAAGGTTGCTCTGTATTTTGAGATAAGAGGAAGGGTTTGATTAAAAGGAGGCTTTTTCAAAGTGTGTATTTTAAGTCAAATTCAGTTAAACTTGTTTATATTATTAAGTTCAGCTCATTTAGTTAAGTTTAAAAATAAGAGTATGTGTCAGAGTCAGGACCTTCTGATTCCAAAGTCAGCCACCTATCCACTATGCTCCCCTGCCTTTGGCAGATACCAATAGAAGCCCTATTTTGCAGATAAGGTAAGTGAGGCTTGAGTTAAATAATGTTCTCAGGCTCATACAGTCAGTAAGTGTCCACAGAAGGATTTGAACTCTGGTCCTCATGACTTCAAGTCCAGCATAAGAAATAGGGAATATAGTTAGGCTGATAGATCCACTCTCTTTGGCCCGACTCTTTGAAATGGTGTGCTGCAGTGAGATGGCTGACCAAGGTGAGGGACACAGCCTTAAGTTATACAATAGAACGAGGTGATTGGTCTAAAAAAGAACCAAACCTGTGACGTTGTCATTGTAAGCCCCATTGCAGCATTGAGTCTCTAGACCATGGAGTATAGTCATATTAACCCGTGATTTCATGGAAGAAATGGAGTTCTACCCCTCCTACCCTGTTTCCATCACACTGAGATTACTGAATTTCTGTTCAGAAGTGTGGAGCCTGACCCAAAGCATGAATTCCAATGCATAGCGCCCTTTGATTCTGAAATTTATTCGGGGTCCTCTCAGCATATTTCCCATCTACTTCTGTGGCCCACACCTTGGGCCCTGTTACATTGGGTCCTGGCTTGGAATCTTCCTAATTTGTCCCAGAAGAACCCTTTTGGATGATTTTCCCTTCTTCTCTACATCCCTTTCTTGTTTTTGTGGGATGGTTTTTCAAACTGAAAGATCTCTTTGTCTCTTTGTATGTCTCTGTCTCTCTTCCTCTCCCTCCCTCTCTGTCTCATCTCCCTCTCTCTCTCTCTCTCTCTCTCTCTCTCTCTCTCTCTCTCTCTCTCTCTCTCTCTCCCTCTCTCTCTCTCTGTCACCCTTTGTCTCCATCTATCTTTTTTTCCTCTCCTCTCCCTCTTCTCCCTCCTCTGTGTCCCCTGTCTCTCCATCTCTCTCTCTGTGCCTCTCTTTCTCCTTCTGTTTCCTTTTGTTTCCATCTCTTACTCTCCCTCCCTCTTCTCTCTCTTCCTCTTTCTCTTTTTCAGAAGTGTGGGGTTTAACAGACAAATGAACCCACTCAATCCTGTTCTCTTAATCTGCTACTCCCAGAAACCTTGCTCCATTCCATCGGGGACAATCTAGCATGGTTTTTGTGTGTTGCCTCAGCAGCCATAACCTGGCCTTGGGTCTGGTTTACTTTCTGGTGCTTAGTATCCATCATAATATATGAGCATCTGCATTCCTGTAATCTATTCCATTCTCCCCTCTATCCCTCTCTGGCTCATTGTCTAATTGCCTTCTGTCCTAATCATGTTGTGGTTTTTTTGTGTTTTGTTACTGATGGGAAGCACGAGTGATGGAGCAGGGTGTCTCAGTCTTATTTGGTCCCTGGTAGTGACAGGTTTAATGTTTCATCTTCTCTCAGGCCTCTGTGGGACACAGCTGGGTGGTTGCGGTCCCATGCAAGGTTGATTTTGGTCATTCTTTCCTGAGCCAAGATGACACGTCCATGGGTCAAGAAACGATGCACCCATGAGATCATTGTTCCTATTCTCTAAGGGAAATCAGAGCTGTCTTCTAACAATGACCTTTTTTTGGGCTTCCTCCAGGTCACCCCACCTGCCTGCAGTTTACCCTGAACATGACCGAGGCTGTCAAAACCTACAAGTGGCAATGCATCGAGTGCAAATCCTGCATACTCTGTGGAACCTCTGAGAATGATGTGAGTTTGAGACTCTCCAAGCAGGGAAAGTGAATGCAGAGAGAGGACGGGAGGGAAGGTGGGTTCTTTCCAGTGGTTCAGTAAAAATGGCAGAAAGGGACCTCCTTAGCCTTTGTTAAGTGGGGGAAAAGATTCTTCAGTCCACTTTTAGTAAAAGGGTCTTAAGTCACTGGATCATAAGTTTAAGCTGGAAGGAACCTTCAAAATCCATCTAAATCAGAGGCATCAAATCCCAGCCCCAATGTGCCCAACTGGATAACTGGGAAATGTTTAACAAAAATACCTAAAATACAATACAGCATAGAGGATGTTATTTGTGGTTTTCTAAGTCAATCTGCAGCCTGCAAAGAACTGTTTCTATCTGAGCTTGACATCCTTGCTCTTGTCCAACCTCCTCATTTTGCAGATGAGGATGCTCAGGCTCAGAGAGGTTAAGTGACTTGCCCAAGGTCATAAAGGTGATAAGGATCAGAGCTAAAATTTGAATTCCAGTGCTCTGAATCACTGTTCTTTCTACTACAGGGCCCAGACTAAGGTAGTTATGCTTGTGGAGATAGAGCTGATAGAGGTCATTTCCCTGACCTGGGTTCTAGCTTGCTCTCCAGTACCTTATTTTTCATTATTTTTTAAATTTCTTTTTATTTTTTCATTATTTTTCCATTTTTTTTGGCCTTGCAGATAGGAGCCTTATGAAAAATTAACTCCCAGTAAGTTGAGTAAATTGATCTTTAGCAATGAGTGCTTTCCATAAATCCAGCTTTTTATGCAGCCTGGGAGGACTCTGACAGCTCTCTGAGGGAGGTAGCAGAACTTTTTGAATACGTACGAGGTGCCCATCACAGTGCTAATACTGTGACTTCCAGTGTGGTCCATGCAGATCCTGGCCCCAGACCCTTGCAGGATGGACTTGAGCAGCATCCATGCTTTCAGTTTGTCCTGCCTCTCTCCTAGGAATGAGCTCCTAGGGCCAATCAAACCTCAACAGGGCTGGCAAGGTTTTCAGAGGAGTTAGATACCTCCAGGTAGCTCCTAGAAGTGGTTCTAGAACTAAGAATGTTGGATAAATAATACCCAATCTGGACAAATGCCTTGTGGATTGTTAAGTGGATATGAGGGATGGGAAGTTATTTCTATAAGGCCCCACAAGTCTCCCCTATCGGCCATCAAACTTCTCTTAGATGAACTTAGGGCTTATAGGATCATAGCTATACAAAATGAGATTTGCAAACCTTAAGACTCTATATGTGTTAGCTATTGTTATTTTTATGTAGCATCAGAAGAGGCTTTAGAGATCATTCAGTCCAAGCAACTTATCTTTCAGACCATTTTTTCAGAAATAGATACTCAGAGAAATTAAGTGATTTCTTCAAGGCCACTGAGAAAGTGACTTTGAGGCAGGAGTAAGGTTTGAACTCAGGTTCTCAGATTCTAAACCCTGTGTTTTGCACAGGCTTCTAAATGGAAAGGGCTCTTTAGAACAGAGAGGGGTTTGCTGGGGTTGAGAGGTAATCTCAGTCTCTCCTTTCTTTTGGGATGTCATACAGGGTTGGAGGGGGTTGGGGTGCTATTAAAATGCATAACAAAAAAGGCTAGACGACTGATGTTAACATCCCTTCTCCCTATTATTGTGCCCTCTCACCCAAATTTTCAAGCACTTCAGGATGAGGGTAGTCTCATCAAAATATCTGTGGGCAAAGCCTGCTGGAATTTTGGACAGTTCCTAGGTGCCACCTGAGTCATAGTTTCACTAACATGGATCAATCAGAAGAGGGAAAGGCAGATCGGGGCCATACTCTACACTGAAGAATTAGGACAATGTAGGATTGGAGAGTGCACCTAGCTGCCACGAGAGGCCCAACTTTTGGGGAGTCAGATGGTCATTTTGCCGTCTGTTACATGGTCAGCTAGCCAGCACCTTCTTGGTAGTAAGCCTTCTCATTCTATAGAATATCTCACTGGCTTTTTCACTGGCTGTCCTAATCTGAAATGCTCTCTCTTCACCTCTGCCTCCTGGCTGCCTTGACTTCCTTCAAGCTCAAACCCCATCTTCTTCTTTTTTTGATGTGGGGAGAGAGGCAATTGGGGTTAAGTGGCTTGCCCAGGGTCACAAAACTAGTAAATGTCTGAGATGGAATTTGAACTTAGGTTCTCCTACCTTCAGGGCCGGTGCTGTGTCCACTGAGCCATCTAGCTGCCCCTCTAATCCCATTTTCCTCTGGTGGCCTGGTCCACCTTCTCTTCCATACACCCTCCACCCCACCCCACCCTCAAACTGCTTGTGCCTTCCCTCTGAGATTACTTCCCATTTACTCTCATTTTGTCTTAGATGTTTGTAATTATGTGCGTGGCTTCTCCCTCTTTAGAATATGACTTTCCTGAAAGTAGGAACCAAGTTTTTGCTTTTCTCTGTACCCCCGGCATTTGCACTTAGTACAAAGTAACAGTACCTGGCACATAGTAAACACGTAACAGATACTTGTTGACTCCCTCACTGACATGTTTGATGTCTCTTCTTCAGCCCCCTCCTTTCTGCTTCCATCTCAGACCCTTGGATTTGGGTGCCCTGAGAAATTCTCTTTCCAAACCTACCCTGCCAGTTTTTTCTTTGTTGCCTCCTTGGCTCCCATTTTGGACCTTGCCCCACTTTCCCTAGGCAGAGCTTTTCCCTCTGCCTCTGGGATTGCCTTCATTCCTGGAGAGTATCCTCCTCTGTGGGGGATATGATAGGTTTCATCATTCAAAGGGGGCCTACTTGCAGCCTACTGAGGAGGGAGAGAAAGGAATGATCCCCTGTGGGAGGAAAGGGAGGGCAGTAGTTATAAAAAAGGAGGGAGGGGAAGCCAAGAGAGAATTGGTGGAGGGAAAGGAAAATTAAGGATGTCTTCTTGCAAGCTTTAGAGTCATCCTAAATTCTCTCCCAGCAGCCCCTGCAGTTCAGCCAGGTGCAGTGAAGGGGTAGCCACCCTTGGAGCCCGAGAACCATGGTCTTCTCAAATGTCAAGGTTAAAGAGCTTTCAAAGACCAGGCTGCTAGAGTGACCCTGACTCCTAGAGGTCATGAATGGGTTCAATTCGATCCAATAAGCGATTATTAAAAACCTGTCTTTCCGAATTTATTTCCCATTGCTTACCCCTTCGTGTGCTCTACATTCCGGCTTGCTGTTCCCCTTACAAAACATGCTATCCCCCACCACTGGCTGCACCCAATGCCAGGAACGCTCTCACTCTTCAGCTTAGAATTTCTAGTTCCATCCAAGGTTCAGTCCAAATGTCACCTCATATAAAGCCTTTCCTGAGCCTCTCTCAATGGTTAGAGCTCCCTTCGCTTTGCAATGACTCTAGGCTTACTTGATATGCTTTTGTGTTTATTTATCTGTATGCATATTCCCCTCTCCTCCACTCCTCCTCCTCCCAGTTGACCATAAGCTAATGGAAGGCAGGGGCTGTTTTCATTTCTGTCTTTGTAAATATACACATATATTTGTAAAATATTTGTAGATAGACATTTGTAAACATAAACACATCACAGAACGTTATACATAGTAGATACTTAACACTTGGTTGCTGACTTAAATTACAACATTCAAGACACTGACCTTTTTATTTGTTTGTTTATTTATTTATTTTTATTTTAACATGTGTTTTTAAAACTTTGGGTTACAAATTTTCTCTCTTCCTCCCTCCCCACCCACCCTCATTGAAAAGGCAAGCATCTCAATACAGGTTATAGATGTGTAGTCAGGCAAAACACTTCCCTAGTCGTCCTGTTGTGAAAAACTAAGTATATTTCCCTTCATCCTATCCCACCCCCCATTTATTCTATTCTCTATTTTGACCCTGTCCCTCCTCAGAAGTGTTTGCCTCTGATTATCCCCTCTCCTCTATCGACCCCCTGCTCTAAGACACTGATTTAAATACAGGACCTAACCTGCAGCTTTTCTTTATGTCCTTGATCCATAGACTAGACCTTGGCTCTGGTGGAAGCAAAGATGGGTTTTGAGACTGAACTCACCTTTGCAAACACTCTTTTGTTCACCTGTCTAGGGGTTGCGTGGTGGAATAGGGGTGATGGTGGTGCTGAAACACTTGACAAATCATTGGTCAGTAGCCAAAGCAATGAGGTTCACTTCTCCCTGGGAGATTGGGGATCCCAAACCCTAATCTTCCTTTGCTTATCACTGCCCAGAACTTAGTTCGTTTCAGTCTCTGTCATCCAGAATAGCCAGTGAGAAAAGAAGGGAGACTCGGACCTTGCTTTACTTCAAGGAGCTGAAGGGGAGGGATTGCTTCATTTTCTCTCCCTCCTGGAGAGCTGACAAGGCGCAGAGTACTGCTGGGATGTTTTTCCCATTAAAGCCCCCCCCCCCGAATTAAGCCAAAGGATAGAGGAGTTCAAGGCCAGACATTGACACCTTGCTGACGCTAGGTACAAGTGATAAGGTCAACAAGTGATCCCTGAAAACCCATTACATATGTCTGGCACTGTGCTGGACACTTTGAGTTGGAGATTCATAGAACCATTCCTGATTTCATGGAGTTTATAGTTAGTGAATAAGCCTTTTTTATTAAGAAATCAGGTGCTGTGATTTCATTAGCATAGAGAATTTCTGTTGTGGAAACTCCCTCCACCAATGCTCAACAACTCCACTTGGGACTATAACTTAACAATCTTTAAAAGTTGCCTAAAGGGTCAGCAGGTGGTGAAGTGGATAGAGTACCAGCTCTGGAGTCAGGAGGACCTAAGTTCAAATCTGACCTCAGACACTTGACACTTACTAGCTGTGTGACCCTGGGCAAGTCATTAACCACATTGCCTAGCCGCCCCCCCCCCAAAGTTGCCTAAAATTGGAGATGACATAAAAAAGGAGATTTAAAAAAAAAGTTTCCAGAAGCACCAAGAGGTTGTGACTTTCCAAAGGCTAGGATGTGTTAGAAGCAAGATTTGAACCCAGGTGTTCTGGGCCTCAGACTCAGCCATCTATCCATTACTACAGACTGTCTCTTAGTTTTTCCAACCAGAACTATGATTTCATCAGCATGGGGGGGAGGCTCTTCTCCACTGAAGTGGCTGCTCTATAACTTGTAGTCTTAGACAGTTGCTGGGATCACTGAGAGGTCAAGTGATTTGCCCATAGCCACACAGCTGGTATGTATCAAACAGAATTTGAACTGAGATCTTTCTGACTCCCAGGATGGTACACTATTCATTTATACCAAGTTGCCTCTCTAGGCTATGAAAAGTTAAATAAACATAAAATAATTTTAAAAATTTGATTTTAAAAAATCTAGATATATAGAAAAGGAGGAGGGCATTCTGGTTGATAACAGTACCAGTGGCAGGTAAGCTTATAAGAAATGTCCAGGGATTGTTGAGCAGGTCAGCTTGTTTGGTTTACAAGGTGAGTAGATGGGATTAGAAAGGCAGATTAAAGCAGGATTTTGGTGATGGTCATGAAAGATTTGTGGACCTAAAAGATTAACTCTGTTCTCCTTCTCTCTCTCTCTCTCTCTCTCTCTCTCTCTCTCTCTCTCTCTCTCTCTCTCTCTCTCTCTCTCTCTCTTCCCTTTCCCTCTCCCTCTCTCTCCTTCCCTCCCTCTTTCCCTCTCTCTGTCTCTGTCTCTCTCGCATCCCCCCCATCTCTCTCTGTCCTTCTCCATTAGGACCAGCTGCTCTTCTGTGATGACTGTGACCGCGGCTATCACATGTATTGTTTAAATCCCCCTGTGGCTGAGCCCCCTGAAGGTAACTGACAGAACTCTCAAATTAAGGGGTGCAGAAGGGTATTTTATGGTGAAATTACCAATGTAAGATGAAGTGTGGGGGGAAAATAAAAAGGTTATGTAGTTCACTGCTACCCCTTCCTCAGGATCCCCTGTGGGGATACCGAGTCACTGGAGAAACAGCTTTGCTGGAGCAACTATCTCATTGATCCAGAAAGCCTTTGTAGAGAATGGTAGCAAATAGATTCTTAGAAAATAGAAACTGGATCCAGAATACAGAGACAATCTGCATATCCAGGAAAACAGGGTCCAGGACTAGATTCCTGAAGACTAAATTTGGAGGAAGGGTGAGGAGTGTGTATTCGAAACCTAGAAGAAATTTCTTTTTCTTTGGACCTGTTATTTTATCCATGTAGATTATTAACTCCGACTGCGGAAATCTCTCCCTTACTAATGCAGATAGCTGTAAATTATAACAGCTATAACATAACATTTATCATATACCATTATAATTTATAGTTACATACAAACATGTATAGATCATATATAACATTATTATAACACATTATAATTTATAATTACATATAAATTACATAATTTATAATAATTACAACTATCTATAATTTATAGAGTTAGAGAATTGCCTAAGACATAGGAAAGTGACTTATCCAGGTTCACACAGCTAGTATGGAAGGAGGTGGGGTGGGACTTTAAGCCTGGTTCTTTCTAATTCCAAAGCCAGCCCTCTTTCCATTACTAGCAGTCTAAAGAGTAAAGCATTCTGCCCAGGTACTTTGTCTCTGTTCAGTTTTCCTAGGAAAATGGGGGACAGATGGGTTACAGATTTAAGGGATCCTTAAATCCTCCAAAATGTCACATTTGGGGGAAGGGGTTTCAGAGACACTCCCCCTCCTCCAAAAGCTTTATTATGGTACTGACAAGAGAGGCAGAGTAGAGTAGGGGGCAGAGTTGGCTTTGAAGCCAGGAGGACCCAGGTTCGAATATATCCTGGCTCTGAATGCCGCAGGCAGCTTTCTAACACTGCATTGCAGTGCAGGTAGCGATGACCTGTCTTGGGAGAGGGACTTTCCTCACTGCACAAATGAAATGACAGTTAGAGTCCCCATCTCTATGATGGTTTATAATCTGGGCTCTGGGGCAGGGCTAACACTGACACAATCTTGTGGGTTTTTTTCCTTGTCTAGGGAGCTGGAGTTGCCACCTGTGCTGGGAATTGCTCAAAGAGAAAGCCTCCGCCTTTGGCTGCCAGGCCTAGGGGGCTGACCCCCGGGATGCAGGATGTCACTTGCTCCCATCGAGCTGGTACCAGCACACAAGTTCCCAACTCAGACCAAGCACCCACATCCCCACACCTACACAGACCGACACAAGAGAAAACAGTCACAGAGGGACACACAAGGACACTTGCAAACAAGAGGAGGAGACATGTATTTACCTCCCTTGGGTAGGTTCCACCACTTCAGACAGGCCCCTCCTGGGTCTTACTGGAAGGAACTTGTACTTTTCAAGAAAGAAAGCTCCAATTCCTCCCCTCACTTTCTCTCTCCCCTGCTTCCCCATTGAAATTTCCCTCATTTTTGTCTGAGCACTGAAGCTTTCTCACTGGTTTCTGGGCTAAATGGAAGCTGTTCTGTGAACACTGAATAGTCATTCTTGTGTAGTCTAGTGTTTTATGTTCTCTCTGTTCCAAGAAACCTTCAATGATTCTCCAACCCTTTGCCCTCTCACTTGCCTTCTCCTCCCCCTTCACAAATCCCACCAGGCAATGATGCCTTCCACCCTTTCACTGGTTCAAGAGAACAAGCCTGACTGGGAATTTCCTGGTTCCAAAGGGGGCCACCATCCTGAAAGTCTGGGTTGCTCCCAAACTCTGCCCTCAGAGACTTTATGTGAAAAACAAGTTCTACTTTCCTGCTGCCCCAACAATATATCCAGTGGCATGAATAACCCCAAGGGGTCCACACCCACTGAATTGAATCACTTGATAGAGGAGTGGGAAAAGAAAGAACAGGGAGATGAAGGAAAGAGGAAGAGAATAATGGGAAAATGTGCCACCAGCCAGTGTTTGCTCTTTGCTTCCCAAATAGCAGAAGCTTTGGAAGGCACTGTGTTTGTCTGATTGACTTAGATGCAATCCCCTGGATTGGCGCTTTTTGGGGGGGGAGGGCATGGAAGGCAAATTAGTTTGAAAGGTTCTGTAAGTATAGACTATGGAGAGAAAGAGAAAGAATCTTTCCTTCCAACCAAACTTTTTGATCAGCTTTTCTTGTTGGAACTCCAGCACCACAGCTTGGAGAGCCAGGAGGCCAAGGGGATGTCGGTTTTCCTTAGGTAAGGGGTAGCCAAACCAAGTGTGTAGTTTGGCATTAGAAGCCCTTTCAGTATTGACAGTGTGAGTGGCACCAGGAGTGCTTTTTGCCAAGGAACTTCTCAATTCGGACAGTATATTTTTTTGCTGGGGTGAACTGAAGCATGACTCCTGGGAAGGTCTTATAAGTAGCAGAGAGATGATTATTGATTGTTTGAGAAGCTGCCTGGCAGAGTGAATAGAGAGGTCATTTCAAAGTCTGGAGGAACTGGGTTCAAGTCTTGCCTTTGACACATACTGGGTATGGGATCTTAGGCAAGTCAATCAGTGCTCCTGGACAAGTGTCTAAGAAGGTAAATTTAAGAGCAGGTACCAATCTGTATTAGTAAAGGGAGTTCCTCACTGGGAATTCCCTCTATGCTTGTAGTCACAAATCTGGTCTTCCTTTCCTCCTAAAAAAAAAAGCAAATAATTAGAATCATGAGACAAAATAATTATTTAGAAGCATCAGTTTTGGAGGTTCCTTGACTTTCAAATCTCCCTTGACTTCCAAATCTCCCTTTTGACTTTACCTAAAAAAAAAAAAAAGAATTAATGCTTGAGGTAGAGGATGATCAGCTCAGATTCTAAAAATGGTGAGCATTCCAGGATGGCCCCATGGGCTGAAACTTGTCGGGCTGCCTTTGAAATGGGGCAGCAGGTCTCTGGAAAATCATTTGCCCAAAGGGCAGGTTTCTGCAGTGGGGACCCTAGCGCATGCTCTGTTTCCCTGCTATCAGCTTCAACACCTTGGTCCAGCTCCTGACTACAAAGGCAGAGGTTATTTTTAGCCCACAAACTCCCCCAAGAAGCCTGTTGGGATTTGGGGTAGCTGGCCACTTCTGCTGCTCTGTTTGCTTTCGAATTTGGCAGGAGCTCACATTTCCTGTGCTAATTGCTGGCAGCCAGTAAATCAGATGTAGCATAGGGAGGAGTTGAGCATTTGGTGTTCCTACCCCCACCCCCCCAACCCCTACCTTGCCCCTTTCCCCAATCTATTTCTTTTGCTGAAGCGACCCATGACAAGAGACTTGGGTCATTTTCCTGTAGGAGAATGCAGGCTATGAGTGATTTACACGCATATATAATGATCTCATTTAAAAGGACTGTCCAGATGGAAATCGCATCTTCCTCCCAAGACATTGCCTTCTCCTCCTGGCAATCCTACTTTGGATTATGAACGATTGAGTATTTAAGAAGTCTGGAAATGTTTTTTGGAGGTGGACTTTCTCCACATGTGATTTCTTTGTTTTTCCCTTTGCCTACCTGGGAGAGTGAAATGAGACTGACCATATTTTTTTCTGTTTTTGATGAGGTGACTCTTCAATTCTTTCAGGGCACAAAGGGACAATGCTCCATGCTCCAGAGGATTGATTATTAGGTTTTAAAAAATCATTTCAACTGATTTTGGATGAAAATTCACTAAAATAATCTCAGATACCGTAACTCCTTAAATCTTAAATATATATGTGTAAATGTATGTATGTGTGTGTCTACACACACACACACACACACACACACACACACACACACACACACACACACACATACACATACACACGCATACAAAACCAAAATCTTTTGGGACTCAGGTCTCTGCCTGTTAAATGAAGAGTTTGGAGTCAGCCTCTAAGAGTTCTCCCTGATCTAATGTTCTGTGATTCTATAAAATCAGTTGACAATGCAGGTCTCCTTGTAGATTGCTCTGAAATCTGCCTGTCCTGCATCATTGCACATGACAAGGTTGTCCAGTTCTCTGTCTGCAGGCACATCTGCTCTGATAGCATATGCTGAAAATATAGTTATCAAGTTTCCCAAGCTTGTGAAAAATAATTCACCACCAGTGTCTGCCATAAGGAGACAGATAGACCATGTGGTCAAGTGTTCAGGGGTCTGGAATGGGGCCATCCTTAGAAGATTTCCGCATGCTGTTCCCAGCTTTGCTGCTTTCTTGAGGAATGACCCTAGGAAGCGCCTTTCATCTTTGTATACCTTACTCTCCTCATCTGGAAAGCAGGGATAACAAAACCCTGATAGTGAGAGCCCGTTTTCGTTAGAAGAATTGATAGAATCTATATGAAAAGTGAGGCACAAGAGCAATGTAATCTAGGGAAAAGAACATTGAACTTCAGTTCAGAAAACTTGGGTTCCAGTCCTGACTTTGATACTTTCTAGCCTGCTGCCACTGATGAATCATTTCATATCTCTGGTCCTAAATTCTGCCTCTGTAAAATGGGCATCATCATACTTGCACTTGCTCCCTCACAGGATTAGTGTGAGGGGAGGGCTTTGCAAACAGCAAGCACCCTATAAATGCCAGCTGCTGTTATTAGATGGCACCAAATATTGCTTAATTTGGTTTTAAAGGGAAAGTGTGAGAATATTTGAAACTGACCATCTCTTTTGAACCTTGGTGGAACAAAGTATTAAAGTAAAGTAGCTGCAGGATCTGGGCTACACCCAAAGTAACTTGCACATCTGCTTCCTTTGCCTGAGTGTATCAGAGTTAAGTGCTTACCTGATATCTCCCTCAAGGCAGTGTTGACCTGGTTCTTGAGTCAAAGGACCTGGGTTGGAATCCCATCTTAGATGATTACTAGTTGTGTAACTTTGGGCAAATCACCTAACTTTCCTGAGTCTCAGGCTCCCTGTCTGTAAAATTTAAGGGAGTTAGACTAGATGGCTCCTAAGCTCCACTGGATTAAAAATAGGTCAATAGAAGTTCAGTAATGAGGGACATCTTGTTTTGGGGTAAGACCATGCCAAAGATATCTTGGGTCTGTCATGATGTGTATAGAGATTGAGCTGAGGGGGATGAAATTTTAGAAGGGTGTACTTGAATTTAGCCTTAATTTTCAAAGTATTGTGACTCCAGGGAAACAGCCTGATAGAGTGGAAGAAAGTTGCACTTGATTTGGAATTGGAGGACCTGGGTTCAAATCCTGGGCCTGCAACTTACTATGAGCAAGACTTGGGTGTGACTTTGGCCAAGTCATTCAACCCCTCTGGGCCTCAGTTTCTTCACCTTGTAAAAGAGAGGATTGGACTAGGAACTAAATGGTCTCTAATGGCTAGCTTTAAATCTGGGCTATGCCCTCCATCAGAGGGCTAAGGAACCGAGGATGGAGAACTAAGTAAAGGGGAAAAGAAGGGAGAATTCAGAATAGAGAATTGCCACTGATTCAAGAAAATCTAGGCATAGCTGGACCCCTAGGAGAAGTCACTATTAAGGGATGG
This sequence comes from Phascolarctos cinereus, assembly GCF_003287225.1. NCBI lineage: Eukaryota > Metazoa > Chordata > Mammalia > Diprotodontia > Phascolarctidae > Phascolarctos > Phascolarctos cinereus. The sequence continues at coordinate 230,521,268 of NW_027555736.1, forward strand.
CAAGGCAGCTAAAGTTAACCCTTAGGAATAGCTAGGTGGCACAGTGGATAGAGCACTGGGGCTGAAGTCAGCAAGACTCATTTTCCTGAGTTCAAATCTGGCCTCAGATACTTACTAGCTGTGTGACCCTGGGCAAGCCATTTAAACCAGTTTGCCTCAGTTTCCTCATCTGTAAAATGACCTGGAGAAGGAAATGGCAAACCCCTACAGTATCGTTGCCAAGAAAACTCCAAATGGGATCATCAAGAGTTGAACTCAACCGAACAACAACAAAGACAGCCCATAATTCAATATTACTGCCTGCCTGATTACTTTTCCTACTCTGGCTACTTGCTGTAGCAGGAAGCTGACCAGTGAGGTGAACGGCAATCATTTTAGATCACAGATCCAGAGGTAGAAGGGACATTGAGTCTAACCCCTTCATTTTATGCTTAAAGAAACCAAAGACATTCTCTGCCTCTCAACCCAGCCGCATACTTAACAAAGGGAAGGTAAAACAGACATATCCAAGCCCAAGGCTCCAAATCCTTTTCTACCTGTGGCCATGTAACCTAGAAGTGAAACAGTAAGCAATCAACGTGAGAAAGTGGAAAGAGCACTTTGAAATCGGAGGACTTTGGGTTTGAATCCCTGTTCTGCCACTTAATCCCTATGTGACCTGGGATAATTCTCAGCCTCGGTTTCCTCATCTATAAAATGAGAACATTGTACTAGATGACCTCTTTGTAGCTCTAAGTCTATGATCTAGATAAATCAATTCACTTCTATGGGATTCCATATTTTCTTTTTTTAAAAAAAAGCTTATTTTAACATTCTTTTCTTTTTAAATTTTGAATTCCAAATAATCCTCTTCCCTCCCACCCCTCCCCTACCTACTGAGAAGGCAAGCAATATGATAACAATTATACACGTGAAATCATGTAAAACATATTTCCATATTAGTCCAATTTCCAAAAAAAGCAAGAAAAAGAAAGTGTGAAAATTATATTTCAATTTGCACTCAGAGTTTATCAGTTCTCTCTCCAGAGGTGGATAGTGTTTTTTCATCCCGAGTCCTTTGGAATTGTCTTGGATCATTTGGTATTGATCAGAGTAGCCAAGTCTTTCACAGCTGATCATCACAGGATTCTGTTTTTTTCAACTGCTAAATAGGAACTGTGGAATAATCGATCGCTAAGGTCCCTTCCAGCCCTCACTCATGTGACTGGATGTGGGTGCTCGCTTAACTTGGCTGCTCTCTCTTCTTTCTGAGTTTGAATTACAATGTCTCAAAAAAAGTCTGCATTCAGAACTGGGTACTAGAAGTGGAAATGGCTTAGCACCACAGGGACCTCTCTTTGTCACTAGACCAGGTAGAGTGTGCAGGCCACAGCAGGAGGAATAGCTTCCCCCAAGAAGTTTCTTATTTTTTTTGACTCTAGCCACATTGATGGCTGTGGGTGGGTGGGTGGAAGGGAGGGTGGAAGCTATCAGAGCCTTGGGAAGATAACAGGTTTTAAGGATGGGGGAGGGAATGGATTTCACAGTGATGGTTTCATGATACCCTGGAGAGCTACATTCGTGGTGCATTTTAGTCCTCCTGCTTTGAACACAGCACGATTCCTTTCAACCCTTCCCTTCTCTCTGGTACAGAGGATGAAAAAAAAGATTCAGATATTTTAAGAAAGAAAAATGAGATGATTGTTATTGCTTTTTCTACAGGGACAAGTTTGGGAAGCCAGTGTTTGTATTTTGTTATTGATGGTGATTTAGGGAAAACATTGTTTGGAGTCTTAATTTTCTGTGCTTGGATGTGGTTACAAAATCTGGAGTGTTCTATTTGGTTCCTAGCACTGCAGTTTGGGACAGGGGTATTTATGGGATGGAGAGTGGTTGAAAGAGGATGGCTGGGAAGGTGGGTAGCCATGAATACACTTCATATGGGGAGCAACAGAATGAGCTAAATTCTCAGTCAGGAGAAGAGAAGACTTGGAGTGGGGGGGGACCATTATAGCTGTCTTCAAGTCTTTGAAAGGCTGTCACATGAAATGGGGACCAAACCTGTTCAGTTGGTCCAGGAGGGCAGAACCAGGAGCAACAGGAGGGAGCTGCAAAGAGGCAAATTTAAGCTTGAAGATTCCTGGGTCTACAACTTACTTTTTGTGAGGATTCCTTTTCTAGCATGAGGTGGACTGAAGTTTCTAGACCTAGTCTAACTCAATACTAATTCTAGAATTCAGTGATTCCATGAAAATTTTATGGTACTTTTTTAGATGTTATGGATGACAGTTTTCCTTAGGTAGAGAGCAAAACTCCTTCCCTCGCCCCTCATCTCTGAGGTAGCAGGGTATAGGAGAAAGGGCACTGATAGTGAATTTACAGTAAGAAGATTTGGATCCATACCTGGCTCTGCTACCTATGACCCACATGACCTACCTAGTGGGCAAATCACTACTCTGTTTCCTCATCTATAAAACCAGAGGGTTGGACTAGAACTCTATGGTTCCTTCCAGTTCCAAATCTCTTATGTGCCTATCTCCTCAGTACCCTGCATCACACACAACCTGAACGCCTCTCCTTGTCAACCCAGGGCCAAGATTTACTTATGCTACAGAAGCATTTTGTCCCAGAAAGTCCCTGTGTTGCCTGTAAATAACTTGCTCAAAGATTGCTGGTCCACTTCCTCTTTCCCTGCCCTTCCATGTATCATAGTCCTTGCATCATTACTGTAAAGAGCTGGTTAAGTCCTAGAACCATTGTGTTGTTGTTTTTAAATCTTTTATTTATTTATTTATTTATTTATTTTGGGGAGGCTGGACCTGTCATTTCATTGCTATATGAAACTCCTAAGAGAGAAAACTCTCCCTATCATTGCAAGTCAGGGTGTTCTCTGCAACATATAGTGTTTTTTTAAAAGACAATTTTTAACATTCTAGAACAAATGGAGTTTCTATTATGTTTCCTGGGGCCCAGGGTCACTATAATGCTAACAAATGGAGCTTCCATCTGTAGCCCTGATGCAGTAATGTCATCTAAGGTTTGATAGCAGCTTTCAGCTTGACACAGCTTATTAGTAGAGGCTGTGAGAGGGCTGATGGTGGAAGGAAGAAGGAAAGACTAGGGAGAGAAGGGTGTTGAGGCAATTTTCTTTCAGTCCTTGAGGGGACACAATTTTTCTATATTTAGAGATGCTCAGGGAAGAGGCAGGAGGAGAAGTGACCAGCAGAGGGTAATAAGGAGTCTATAACAGAACAAGGGACAGTTTTGTGTGTGTGTGTGTGTGTGTGTGTGTGTGTGTGTGTGTGTATGTGTGTGTCTGTATGTGGGAGGAACTGAATTACTGACTTCCATTTGGAAGTCAATCAATACTGTCCTCTCCCCCCAGGACCAAATGGCTAGACAGTAGGTAGTGAAAAGTAAATAGCCATTACTTCTTCAAGACCCTGTTATACTGGCCTAGTGAATCAGTGTCTAAGGACAGAGAGGCAAATAATGACAGAGGAAACAATACTACCCTCCTTTCACTCCTCTTAAGATCAAGGATCTTTGCCTAGTTATAGGGTCCCCAGTCAGACACATGCTTTCTGAAGGTTTCCCTAACGCCCCTTTCTTCCTGTTGTTGGAGTGGCTAGTTGAATCAGGAGAGCAGAGATGTTAGGAGTGAGCAGAGCACGAAGAATGTTTAACTTGGAGAAGGGAAGAGAAGACTCAGAGGGAACATGATAGCTCTCTTCAAATATTTGTCTTCAAGTATCAAGGGCTGTCATGTGGAAGAGGAAGGGAATAGAGCTATTATATGTGGCACCAGAAGGTAGAACCAAGAATAATGCTTGGGAGTTTCAAGGATAAAAATTTGGGACAGGAGGAGCCAAGATGGGACAGGAGGGACCAAGATGTTAGAGCAAAGGCAGAAACTTGCCTGAGCTCTCTCCCAAACCCCCATACTTCCAAATACCTTTAAATAATGACTCTTAACAAATTCTAGAGCAGCAGAACCCAAAAAAAGATAGAGTGAAACAATTTGCCAGCCCAATTCAACTTAGAAGATCAGCAGGAAAGATCTGTTGCACTAGGGTGAGAGAGGAGTGCAAGCCAGTGAAGACTGGGCCCCAGCAAACCATAAATAGTATTCCAGGTGACTGAGTCAGTGGTAGCAATGGTGGTTTCCAGACTTCTCAGCCCACATATGGTAAAGGACCAGACAATGAGTCAGAAGGAGATTTACAGGGGTCCCTTTTGTGGCACTAGGAATAGGACTGTGTTGCATTGCCTATACTTGGATCTGAGTTGCGGTCCTGGGTCTTAGTCCCTGTGTGAGGAGGCACACTATCAAAGCAGAGCTTGTGGCCACAGGGAAACAGGGACCATAATTACAGTTCCGGAGCTGAAAAGAGTGCTTGTGGTTGCGCATAAACCACTGCACAGTACAGGAGAATAGTAAACACACCTTTCTCTAGATCATACCATCTTGGAAGAGCCAAAAACTTGCAAGTCCCCAGAATTACCTCTGAAAACAGCTGCACAAAAAACCTAAAACTTGGGACAATGACCCCTCCACGTGGGAGCAGATCCTCACTTTATCATAGAGTTAAAAGTCAAGAAATAGGCTAGAAAATGAGCAAAGAACAGAAAAAAAAATCTGACCATAGAAAGTTACTATGGTGACAAGGAAGATGAAAACACACACTCAGAAGACAACAAAGTCAAAATTCCTGCATCCAAAGCCTCAAAGAAAAATACTAATTAGTCTCAGGCCATGGAAGAGTTCAAAAAGTATTTTAAAAATCAAGTAAGAGAAGTAGAACAAAAATTCGGAAGAGAAATGAGAGTGATTTGAGAAAATCATGAAAAAAAGGGTCAACAGCTTGGTAAAGGAGCCACAAAAAATACTGAAGAAAATAGCACCTTAAAAAACCAAATGGTAAAAGCAACACAAAAATCCAGTGAAGAGAAGAATGCCTGAAAAAGCAGAATTGGCCAAATGGAAAAAGATATGCAAAAATTCACTGAAGAGAAGAACTCCTTAATAAGTAAAATTGGCCAAATGGAAAAGGTAGTACAAAAGTTCACTGAAGAAAATAATTCCTTAAAAGTTAGAATTGGACAAGTGGAAGCTAATGACTTTATGAGACATCCAGAAACAATCAAACAAAACCAAAAGAATGAAAAAAGGTGAAATATCTCACTGGAAAAGCACCTGACCTGGAAAATAGATCCAGGAGAGATACTTTAAGAATTATTGGACTACCTGGAAGTCATGATCAATTAGAGAATCTAGACATCATCTTTCAAGAAGTTATCAAGGAAAACTGCCTTGATGTTCTAGAACCAGAGGGTAAAATAGAAATCGAAAGAATCCACTACTCACCTCCTGAAAGAGATCCCAAATTGAAAACTCCAGGAATATGATAGCTAAATTCCAGACCTCCCAGGTCAAGGAGAAAATACTTCAAGCAGCCAAAAAGAAGCAATTCACATATCATGGAGCCAGAGTTAGGATAGCACAAGATTTAGCAGCTTCTACATTAAATCAGAGGGCTTGGAATATGATATTCCAGAGGGAAAAAGAACTAGAATTACAACTAAGAATCACCTGTCCAGAAAAACTGAGTATAATCCTTCAGGGGAAAATGGACATTCAATGAGACAGAAGACTTTCAAGCATTTCTGTTGAAAAGACCAGAGCTGAATAGAAAATTTGACTTTCAGATACAAGATGTAAAAGAAGCATAAAGAGATAAACAGGAAAGAGAAATCATAAGGGATTTGATAAAATTAAAAACTGTTTATATTCCTACATGGGAAAATTATATTTATAACTCCTAAAAGACTTTCTCATTATTAGGGCAGCTAGAAAGAGTATACACAGACAGAAAGCAGAGGTGTGAGTTAAATGTGATGGTATGATTATCTAAAAACATAAAATTAAAGGATGGCAAAGAATGCACTGGGAGAAGGGGAAAGGGAGAGGTAGAATAGGATAAATTATCTGACATAAAAGAGGCCTGAAAGAGATTTTGTAGTTTAAGGGAAATGGGGCAAGCAGGGATTGGGGCACATTGATATTACTCTCATCAGAATTGGCTCAAAGAGGGGATAATATATACACTCAGTTGGATGGTAGGAATTTATCTTACCATACAGGAAAGTAGGAAGCAAAGGGGATAAAGAAGGGAGGGGAAACTGATAGAAGGAAGGACAGTTTGGGGAAGTAAAAGTCAGAAGCAAAACACTTGAGAATGGAAAGGGTTAAACAAGAGAGAGAGAGAGAGAGAGAGAGAGAGAGAGAGGAGAGAGAGAGAGAGAGAAGAGAGAGAAAGAGAGAGAGTAGGATAAATGGGGAAAATAGGATAGAGGGAAATACAAAATTGTCAATTATTACTGTGAAAAAAACCTTTACGATGAGTTTCTCTGGTAAAGATTTCATTTCTCAAACATATAGAAAACTGAGTCAAATTTATAGAAATAAGAGTCATTCCTCAATTGGCAAATGGTCAAAGAATATGAACAGGCAGTTTTTAAAGTAATCAACGCTATCTATAGTCATGTGAAAAATACTCTAAATCACTATTGATGAGAAAAATGCAATTAAAACAACTGCGAGCTACTACTTCACACCTGTCAGATTGGCTGAAAAAGGAAAATGACAAATGTTGGAGGGTATATGGAAAAAATTATATCACTAATTGATTGAATTGATTTGATTTGAATTGATGTACTGTTGGTGAAGTTATATACTGAATCAACCGTTCTGGAAAGTAATTTGGAGCTATGCCCAATGAGCTATAAAACCATGGAGATACTTTGACCAAGCAATACCACTACTAGGTCTGCATCCCAAAGAGATAAAAAACAAAAAGGAAAAGGACCTATGTGTACAAAAATATTGATAGCAGCTCTTTTAGTGGTGTCAAAGAATTGGAAATTGAGGGGATGTCCATCAACTGCAGAATGGCTGAACAAGTTGTTGAATATGATTGTGATGGAATACTATCGTGCTTTAAGAAATGATTAGCAGGATGCTCTCAGAAAAAACATGAACTGTTACAGAACCAGGAGAATGTCATACATAGTAACAGCAATATTCTATGATGATCTATTGTGAATAACTTAGCTATTCTCAGCAATACAATGATCCAAGACAGTTCTGCAGGATTTATATGAAAGGTGCTGTCCATCTTCAGAGAAAGAACTGGTAGAGCCTGGGTGCAGATCAAAGACATTTTTTCTTTCTTTCTTTTTTTGTCTGTGTCTTCTTTCACAGAATGACTTACATGGAAATGTGTTTTGCATGACTCCACATGTATAACCTATGTAAAATTGTTTGCCTTCTCAATGAGGGGGGGAGGGGAGGAAGGGAGAGAATTTGGAACTCAAAATTTGAAAAAAAGAATGTTAAAAATCTTTTTTACATGTAATTGGGAAAAAATAAAATATTAAAGAAGAAAAAAATTTGGACTTGATATCAGGGGAAACTTCTTAACATTTAGAACTATCTCAAAGTGAAATGGGTTTACTTGGGAGGAAATCTCTATTTCCCTTCATTGGAGATCCTCAAGCTGAGATGGGATGATCACTTGTCCAGTGTGTTCTATAGTGCCAACTCCTTTCTTTTATGGGTTGGACTGATGAAGTCTTTTCTAATTTCTGTGACTAGGGCTATGATTCCATAACCAGGGCTTTGTCTCAGGGCACCAACATGGGTGGGGAGGGGGTGGTATGGTTCTTCTTCCTGTTGACTGCTGTCTCCACTTCTCTCCTGGCTCATGCCCTGTAGCATACCCAGAATGGTCCCATGGTCATGGCAACATTCTCTCTGGACTCACCTTTTCTTTCAACCCTCATCCCTTGGAGTGGCAAGGGCTGAATCCTCTGGAAGATAAGTTGTTCCATCTCCTACTCATCTGTATGCCCATGGTCACATTGTCTTCTGTGCCATCCTCTCCTTCTGAACTGAATTTGCCCAGATGTAAGGATTCCTAGTTCTGGATATGGACCTGACCTTATGATGTTTCTTCAGTCTATTCAGAAACAGAAGGTAGGGAAAATCTCCCAGTTGAATAGGAGCCTTGCAAAACATGCTACCTTAGTGACTGACACATTTTTTTGGTCCTGTCCTGATGATTCACAGATGCAAGGAGTTCCAAAGGATATTGGTAACTGTTATACAACTTTATAACCTTAGAGAATTACTTGGGGGGGGTGTTTGGGGGTGTGGTGGTACTTTCAGGTCAGGTGACTTGCCCAGGGTCACACAGCCAATATTCGTCAGAGGTAAGATTTGAACCCATGTTAGCCTAAAGGCTAACACTTCTGTTATGCCACTCTTCCTACTAAGTCCCATAGTAGGAATTTAATAAATGCTGGTAGAATTGAGGGTGTAAGCTAATCTTTCTAAAATAGAAATCTGAGGTTCAACCGTAGCTTTGGCAGAGATATAGACACATGGCCTTAGCAGCAACTGAGAAAATGCTGTTAGCCCTGTTCTAGAGTCAATTAGCACAAAGGGAGTTTGTCTCTTCTTTTCTCCTTTCAGTGGGTAGAGAAGGGACTAAAACATTAAAAAATGTTTTGAGGCTTCACCACACGTAAATTCTACCACTACAGGGTCACTAAAACAAATGGGTAGAACTGACTCTTTATTCTCTACTTCTGCTTCTAGCCTCTGGCTCCAGATGGGTTCTTTGTGGCTTCCTTCCCCCCTTCATCCCTGACCAGCGTGCTCATTTTAACCTAATTTCACCTAAATGCCAATGTTAGGGAACATGGAATGATTTGGCTTACTAAATGATTTGGGTAACTCTCTAGGGATGGTCCGGCTTGCTTTCTTTGACCAAATCTCCTTTCTGTTGAAAATTATTGTCTAGCAGAGGGGCTCTACTGTGTTTTGGCTGAGAAAAAGATGCTGATTTCCATCTATGGAGTTTGCAGAGTTTAATGGCTACTGTTCATCTGGCCATAGCTGATAGCCATCAGCATCTTGTGTGTGTGTGTGTGTGTGTGTGTGTATGTGAGAACTAGGAGGGCCAAATGAATCCCTCCCAATAGAGAAGACATTTCATTTCTCAGCCTCAGCTTTCTCATGTAACATGAGGAATTTAGATGGATTGATCTCTAAGATTTTGTGCAGCTTTCAACTTTATGATTCTACATCTCATGCAAGCAGGGTAGAAAGCTGGTCTAAGAGCCAGGAAGACTTGGGTTCTAATCTTACCTCTTAAACAAACTGCCTGTGTAACCCTGAGCAAATTAATTAACCCCTAAGTGCTCTAAGCAGCTCTCTAAGACTTAAATTAGAAAGAAGGCGCTGACATTCATTGGTGAAAGGAGCTTTCTCACCTGGAAGTTCCCTATAACACAGAAACCACAGTTCTAGTCCCCAGATGTATCATCTTCCCTTGAGTTCAATTGGGTGCTTGCTCATTCTGCTTATCTAGCTACAGGGAAGAGACATACCCAGGGCATCCCTGGGAACCCTCAGAGGAGAAGAAGAATATTAGTTCCAAGTGGGCTCTGGCCATCTCTGTGCAAGCTGTGTCCCTAGATTCTTTATCTTTAAAGGTGGAATTGGACACCATTTGGACTCTTTGAAAGGGATTTTACTGTCCTCTGAGTGGGCAGCTGAGAGCAAATTCCTAGCTGAAAAGTGTCACGTGGCACATGAGAACTGGTGTAACCCCTTCAGAGTTGGGGCTTTTACCAAGGTGACTAAAACAGGAAATAAAAATAAGGCAGCTCTAAGGGGGATGCCAGAGATCATAACACATGTATTAAAGGATTAGAAGATCATAAATTTTGAGCTGGAAAGGACTTCAGAGGTCATCTAGTTTAACCCCTTAATTTTAGAGAGGAGGGAACTGAGGACCAAGAAGGTTAATTTTCTTGTCCAAGGTTACATTAGGGTATACTCAGGCTTGAGTTATCTCATTCCTAGCCTCCCCCCTTCAGTTTCTCCCTCTCTTTGTTTCTTGCCTCTGGCAAAAAAGCTTTGATTTGCTCTGCCAATGACCTTGCAATCGAGATATGCCAAGGCTTTCCCACTCCTCTGCCCCACCAGAGGGCCAGGGCCCTGCCAAGGAAAGGAAATGTTTGTGCTGATGGCTATGTTTCCCAGTGCTGGTCAGAGGACAACAGGAGCCTGGGCTGGCAGGCAGCCAGAACCCTCTTGGGCAGAGATATAATTACTAATAATGACCTCCAGCCCAGGCAGCGACTGAAATGGCTGCTCAGGACAGGCACCAACCCTAGTCTGGTTTGTGTAACACAAATAAATACTGCTGGGGTGTGTGTGTGTGTGTGTGTGTGTGTGTGTGTGTGTGTGTGTGTGGTGTGTGTGTGTGGTGGTAGTGGTGGGGGGGGGGGGAAGGGAAGGTCTGAGAAGGAGTGGAGAAGGGAAGATGAACACATGCCCTTTAAGAAATGGGGCGGTCTCATAGTGCCCCAGGGACCAGTAACATTAACCCCACCAACTTCCTGGTAATGCTTACAAATCACTGCATCACATTTTCTTTCCTTCATACATCTCACTATCATTAGTATCAATATTATTATTATTGATTTTTATAATGAGCACATGACTACACTTTCAACTCATTTATTTTCCTGACCGAAATGAGCTCCGTGTGGGCACAGAGTAGGAAGAACAATCAGCCTCAAACCTGGGGAAAAAAAACCCTCTAGCTCCTTCCTCCCGCCCCCACAAATCCTGCCCACACTTCGTGACACAAAGATGATACTTCTGCTTCCCCGAGGCTTTTTGATCCTCTCCCAAGCCTGAGATACAGCAACAGCCAAGGAGGGGGTATTCCGAAGGACATTTTGCTTCTGGAAAGACATCTATATCCAAGATTCCCTCCATTTCTTGACCTCCTTCTTACTTTTCTTGGGGAGGGGTTTGTCATTGACTCTGGGTTAACTAACAAGTGCCAATAGATATCCTGAGCTCAGAAGTCAAAGGACTGAATCCTATTTTCCATTCCATCCACCCAGGGACTTTAGAGCTTGAATTTGGACTAGATTTTCTAACCTACTTTCTAGATTCTTCCTCATTGGCTAACTTGCCTAAATAGAACTCTCCCCTCCTACTCCTCTCTCCTTCCCTTCCTCTTGTCGTCTCTCCTTCCTCTCCTCTTCCCCTTTCCTTTTCTTTCTCTCCCCTTTCCTCCCCTTGTCTTGCTCTTCCCCTCTTTTCCCCTCTTCTCACCTCTTTCTTTCCTGCCTTTCCCCTTCCCCTCTCCTTCCCCTACCCTATTTCCTCCTCTCTCTCTTCCCTCCCCTCTTCTTCTCTTCCTCCCCTCCTTGCCTCTCTGTGTACCAAGCAAAATATTAGTTTCTAAATGTTAATGGCCACAACACAAGCAAAAGATGTAGGCCCTGCTCTCAAGAAACTAGCAATCTAACTAAAGAGACCCGAACGAATGGTTATTGATTAAAGAGCAAATGCATAAAGAAATTTGGTTGGGAAAGAGTCGCCAGAAAGTATAAAGCAGGGTAACAGCTGAAGAAGGAGTCCCTCACCTTCTGGGGCATCTGTGAGCCTCAAATTTAAGGGAGGAAAGGTAGGGGTCCTCAGTGCTAGTCAACCAGCCCACTAATCTACCCAGTCATTTTTGCATTCTGTGTCACAGTATCACTTACCTGATAAATAAAAAAAATGAATAGGCTGGTATGGGTAAACTATTTGGCTTTAGAGGTATAAGTCTAAATGTGAACCACAGTCAACATTTTCAAAGCAAAACAAACAAATGATCCCATAAGACCATTGACTTAGAGTGGCAAGGAATCTTAGAGGCCATTGAGCACAACTTCCTTTTGCAGATGAGGAAACTGAGGCATAGAGAGGTTAAGTGACTTGACCAGACCACACAGCTAGTAAAAAATCTGAGGCAGGATTTGAAACTAGGTATTTCTGACTTCAAGTCCCGTGATCTAACTACCACAACAACCTTTCGGATGACTCTGACTCTTCCATTCAAGTTTTTCCAATAGTACCACTTGATTCTAAATTCACTCTAAGTTGTTTGCTATGTATAAGGCACTGTGCTGCACACAGAACAATGCACTGAGCCTCAGGAGGTCATTGGAACCATCACATGGCTGTGTTATAGACACACTGGTTACATCATCACATGGCTTGGTCACAGACACAGCATTGAATGGTGGCATCCATTGTTCAGGGGGGATGGTCACACAGAAGCCTAGGTAAAGTTCCCTATTGTTGTACCATTGGGCAGAGTTTACAAGCAGGTCACTGCAGCTCGCCCTTCTCCCAGGAGAAAAGTCTAAGAAGGCCCAGAAAGCCTTTGAATTAGTTGAATCTTTGATATTCTTCAAATTCAACCCTACCATGGAGCTATGAGTATGACATCATTGGATAGGTATGAAGATATGGTAACTCACCAGGATAACTCAGAAGATGAGTTGGAATCCAGATTAATGACCAGAGGTGTTTTTATCCCCAAATGCATTCAAAACAGTCAAACTCTAAATGGTCTTGGGAGACAGGGGATCGTCACATTAAAAACATCTGTCCATTAAAAATGGAAGTTCATTGGTTCAAGAGATAGGAAGCTTGCAAGGCACTGGTCAAGAGAATTGAAGGGTGTCAGTCTGATTACCAGTTTTGTTTACACTGGGTCCTAATGAATTGGTGTTTTGATTGGTTTTGTCTGATTGGTGGTGCAAAGTCAGGGAAAACAGAGGTCCCACCCAGACAGCAGCTGGAAAAAGCAGAGAGGAAGTAATTAAGAATGAGAAGAGAAATCTCCCTATCAACTAAAAATGGGGACTGATTGTTGGAACAGTGGGGTCACGCAGTAAGGCCTGATCTGTATTTTAAATATCTCTTACTATGTTGTCTTTGTGTGTATCCCAACTTTAGAGGACTAGAGGACATTTCCAGGAAAGCTTCTTAAAGCCATCTCTGACCAGGTACTCTGTTGAACCTAAGGTTCATAATGTGTTAGTCCCCACCTGCCACCCCGTGTTCCTCTTTTTGCCAGGTAGCAAAATAACCATAAAGTCAGCTTCCTTTGATTTGGGAACCAAATCAAGGCCAGATTTCTACTCCCATCCTTTTCCCTGAAGGTAATGCAGGAAATTTGTTTGTTGAGGTAACAGTCTGGGGATGGGGGACAGCATTTAACCATGCATAATGGGGGCCTACACAGAGCTGAACTTAGGAATGAATCCTGAGCCTCTCTTTGGGAAAGTCAATTTGGGCAGTGTTGAAGGTGACTTCTCCATTCAGAGATAACAGACTTAGAACCAAGACGGACCTTAGAGTCCCTTCATTTTGTAGATGAGGAAACTGAGGTCTATGAAAGTCAAACGACTTGCCCAAGGTCACATAGAAGGTAAGTGACAGAGAAGAGGTTTAATCCTAGACCCTCCATCTCTAGAACTAGTTCTCTTTTCATTGTACCACACACAAAGGCTTGTAGTCCAAAGTCTTTTAAAGGGGCTCTTCAAATGTTTTGGCCCTCAAATGATCCTCTGGACAAGAAACATTTTGTTCTTCTGTGGGGTGAGGAATCTGGAACACGTGAGTTTCATGGTGCTTGATGATAACCCTGATTTTAAAGGTTGACAGCCTCAAAGTAGTCGAGAGCAAAAATGCATCCTGGGTTTTGTTCAGCCTTAAATGTTTGAAAGGTAGTTGGCAAGATTGTTTGGATCTAAAAGCTCTGGTAAGTTTTTGCCAGCCTTTTTTTTTGAACGGCTCAACTTCACCCTTACCCTTTGTGGAGGAGGACTGGGGAGAAGGATGTTTGATTTGAGTCTTGTGCATACAATATGGACAGCGCTGATCCCTGGAGGTCTAAAGATGGAGGCAGAAACTATACCTTCAGACTTTGAATATGCCAAAAGAGCCTAGAATGTAGAATTTTAGAGCTGGAATGGACCTTCACAATCACTTTGTCTAGTGGAAATGTGGAGATATTAGAGAAAAAGACAACACCTGCCTCTTTTCCATTCCAGTGCATTCACAGATGCCCTCTTAGGTTGTGGAAGAACTAACTGGAACAATAAATAGTGACTCAGACATTTCCCCAGCCATTTGCCTTATTGGTAATAATAGCTGAGAATTATATAATGCGTTGAACCTTGTAAACCACTGTAGATACACATTATTGTGGTTGGTCCATGAGGTAGGCACTTTAGGTATTATTTTCCCCATTTTACAGATGAGAAAACTGAAACTCAGAAAAATTAAGTAACTTGTCCATGGTCACCAAGTTGTTGAGCATTGGAAACAGAATCTGAACACAGTTTTCTCCTATATTGACATCCACAACGCTTTCACTATATCATATTGCACTTCAGATAGATATATTAAGAAACCAGGTCCCAGAGGTTGTGAATTTCATAATGGCATATAACTGGTTAGGAGTAGAGACTAGACTAGAATGCAAGTCTCCTAACTCTTCCTACTATAATATGCCTTTCCCTTTAAACACCATCCCTCACTTATTAGGCTAAGGAAGAAATGGGCTGAGATGAAGAGTATATTTTTAACCTTAGTCTTAGCCAAATTGTCCCCTGTATCTTAAATAATACAAATTATTCCTCCCTAAAAGCAAAAAAGACATTTTCTCCCTCTTTCCAGTTGCCTAAGTATCCTTGCATTTCTCCCCTGGGAGAGCCATTGCCTCAGAGCGGCAAGGTTGAGAGCTCACTTGGTACTCCAAGTCTGGCATTGCACTGGGTGGGTCCTGAGGCTATGGTCCTCCTGTGTGAAAGGAAGGAACGTGAATTCTTAAAAAGTGTGGGTTCCCAACTCTGGTTCCATATGGATAAAGAATTGATGAAATCTATTTATTTAAATGAATGCCCTAAGCTAGGGGTGGGGAACCCTGCCCTAAGCATACACCTCTAGATGCCAGGCTTTCCCTGATGCCAACCATAGAGCTCTCAGGATGAACTCAGAAGGCAACTCAAATGTTAAAGCTCTGCTCTCTGGAGGGCTGAGACACAAGAGAAAAATGCCACCTGAAGGTGATATTCTGTCCATGCCCTGTTCTCCACCTCACCACTGACGTTCTTGGTTCTAATCGAATGGGGCTGGGAGTGGGTAAAGGGGAAAATGTGTCCTTTCAGCCTCGAAGGAGAAAAACAAATATGGTAGCTACAGTGCTTCCTTTAGCTTCACATTTTCTTTCCGTCTAGGTGTGGATGTGAACACCAAGTTGCCTTTTGCTGGACAATGTGTATCTTTTGCCCTCTGGGGCTGATCTTTTGGGAAACATGCTGAGCTAACACCAACAAGAGACATAGTGAACTTAGTGAAGGGGGCAATTGATTTGGGAAACTGAGCATTATTGTGGGCAGCAGATATTTGCTTCATTTGGTCCACTCTGATTTCTCTCAGAGAAAAACAAACTCCTAGGATTCTCCCAACTTTTGGTTTTTTTTCTTTTAGGTATAATGTGATTGTAGTGTGACTCTGTATGGTGCGTGTACTGCTTTGATTTCTGTGTCTTATTAAGAGGCTCTTCCCTGCTCTGCCTTTAGTTTCCTGAATGTGTCATGTTTCCAACATTTTTGTGGCTCATAATCTGAAAGGTGACATGAAAATTTTGATCTCTCTGAATAAGTATTGTGACTTCACAGTATTTTAGTATTGGAAGCAGGGGTAGGTGATATCTTCTTATACTTCCAAGGGGGAATCTCTGGTTCTATTTCTTCCCAGAGAATCATTTCCTTATTAAAAAAATTTCCAGGAAAATCCATAGTTTGGAACCAGCTGACACTTGTATTCAATGCTAAGCAGCACAGAACTTGTGGAGTGTTTGCCTCTTCTAATGGTTCTCTTGGAGTTGTTGCTAAGAATTTTCAGGCTGTGGGCTAGTATACAAACCTTGCAAGACAACTAGTTCAATGCTACTTTTAGTTGAAGGGAGGGAGGGTTGGAGGGGAATGGGAGGGGACAGGGGAGGAGCTTAGCTGAGGGGCTGCAAGTACAATCAGCACCTTCTAAATTCAGTGTTCTCTAAATTCTGCACCCTGGGATAAAGCCCCAGTCATGCTACCCTAGTTATGACTCTTGAGTTCTCTTTATACGTAAAGTTCACTAAATAGGTTGGCCTAAGAGTACTTTCCGAGGAGAAGCTAGTTTTTTCTCCTTGCCTGGTAGAGTACCTTTCCACCTTTTTTTCCTTTGAAACTACCTACAGGAGTTGTCACTTGGAGAAAATGAAGCCTTTATATTGTCACAGGGAGAGAGAGAGAGAGAGAGAGAGAGAGAGAGAGAGAGAGAGAGAGAGAGAGAGAGAGAGAGAGAGAGAGAGGGAGGGAGGGAGAGAGAGGGAGGGAGGGAGGGAGAGAGAGAAGAGGGAGGAGGGAGGGGGAGAGAGAGAGAGAAAGAGACAGAGGGAGGGGGGAGGGAGAGGGGGAGGGAGAGGGAGAGGGAGAGAGGGGGGGGGAGGGAGGGAGAGAGAGGGAGTGGGAGAGGGAGAGAGAGAGAGAGAGAGAGAGAGAGAGAGAGAGAGAGAGAGAGAGAGAGCGCGAGAGAGAGTGAGAGAGCCCTTTATATTTGGGACACCTTGGCTTCACAGTACCTCCTTGGAACCCCTGCACACTGAAGAGACTGTGTCACAACTACCCTCACACTATTGTTAGTATTTTGTCCTGTGATTGGTTAGCAGTGTTGACTACCTACCTAGCTAATATTTTGTCTGAAATTTAGAAAGTGTATAAATGAATAAAAGTCTTTAGAACTAATTTGTCCTCTTTGATTTTTTTTTAAACTAAAGAACTTCAGCTACAAAAGCGAAATGATTCAGTGGGAAGAAGGGGTGGGATAGATATGCCTTTTTATGTGTGCTGCATATATTTGTATATGTGAATATGAATGAATGTGTCAAACAGCCATTGAGGGAAGAGGTGTTCCTGAAACTTGAGTTGGCCACAGCAGTTGTCAGAATTCTTCCTTGTTTATGGAGTGCAGATCCCTTAACATAGAAGGGAACAAAGTCCCAGAGACACTACTGAAATTTCCTCTGTGGTAGAGTAAGAAATAGTTAGCAGATTTTAGGTCCAGGTCCCTTGATCCATCTGCTGTGCTGGAGTGAGTCAGTCTGGGCCCAGGAGCCTTCAGGAGAAAAGTTCAATCCAGAACATAACCTCACTGGATTTGAAGGAGCTAGAAGTGTTAACTGTTTTAGGAGCATATACTGGCCCCACTTTGCCTCAAGAGGCATTGAGATGTAAGGTCACCATGTTTAAAGAGTGTAATCATATGACCCTGTCCTAGACACTCTTACAAAGCTAAGTAAACAGAATATGAGGGGCATAATAAAAAAAACAAACAAATGGGAAAAAAGACTCCTCTAGAAGCACTTTAAAGTCCACAAAGGGCTTTACCCACATCATATCATTTGGGCCTCACAGCAGCAAAGTGAAGTGGTTACTGTGGTTATTACTATCCCATTCTGAAGGTACGAAACTGAGGCTGAGAAAAGTGAAATAATCAGCTCAAGGTCACATAGCTAGCAAGTATTAGAGGCAGAATATGAGCCTAGGTCTTTCCAATGACAATTTCAGCAGACTGAAATTGTCAGGAACCCTGCGTCCTAGTCATTATCTGATTGTGTGACCTTGGGCAAATCATTTCATGAGTTGTTGGGTTTCCTCATTGGTTAAAGGAATGGTATGATCTTTAAAGGACTTCCAGCTTGAATAATTTATGATTATACAAACTCTACTTAGAACTTCAAGTACTTGACTTTTCCCTCAGGCATAGCAGAGTTGTCCCAACATGGAGAAACCCCATCAGAAGGCCTTTCTATTACCACTTGGGGTAGTTGGCTTAGCCACTGGCCCTATCTTGTGTTCTGAGCCCCAACTTTATGGGGGTTGAACAATAGAGAGTCTCCAAGGCCCAGTGGGTTGAGTCTGCATGGGCTGAAGTTTAGGTAATTAGCATTGTTTGCGTCCTCTCTGTGATGTTACAGCTGCAAGCCTCATTAAAGTGTTCTCCAGAGGGAAAGCAAGGAAAGATTCAGGTGTCAGATTGGCTCTCTGCATAAATGCTTGCCTGTCTGCCATTTTTAGAGGATTTACTTTTTGACTCTGGTCCTGGCTTATCAGGCTTCATTCTCTCCCTAGTTCCCTGGATGCTTGGTATCTCTAAGTCTGGGTATGGTTCAGGCTCATCTCTGTACTTCTTTGCCCTTCTCTAGCATTATCTTAAGTGTTAGCTTAAAGTTACTGACTCTTTTCCACTTAGAGAGAATCATATTAACAGCAAAGCTTAGACTGAGTAAAACCTTGAGCACATTTTGACTACTTTTGGTGATGTCTCCATTTTGTGTGTGTATGTGTAGTACATATGCATGTGTGTGTGTGTGTGTGTACCCACCTGCCTACCCATGAGTTTATATATATACGTACAGGGTGTCCCAAAAGTTTGAATGAAGTTTTAACCTTACACAGACACGGACACACACACACACACACACACATACATGCATGCACACACACTGAGAAATTCAGCTTTTACCTAACACAATCTTTGTGAGTTTCTTTTTCTTTTTTTTCCCCTCTTACTCATTTTCTTTTCCATCTGGCTCATCATTCTCTCTAAGGGTCCTACACAAAACCCAAAGTCCAATTCTTCTATTGCTGTGGCTTCCTGAGCTCAATTGGCATCTGTGGTTTCCACTCGTCAGAAAGTAACTGGACTCCCTTTGGCTTTGATTTCTGCAGATTCCTGGGAGAAGAGGCAGGGGAATGGCTATTTGCCAAACAAAGAAATATAAAACGTTCCTCCACCCCAGCTGAAACCTTGAGAAGAATAGGGCTGAATTCCTCAGGGGCCAAACAAAAAAGCAACTCAAAACAGAGGGTAAGGGGAGGAGAGAAACAGACCAAAAAGAGATTATAAGGGGCTCTTTCAGTGTGAGTGTACATGTAGGGAGCTCATTTCTTACTTATCCTTTAATCACTGAATGGGTGTTGCCTCAGACTGAGACCTCAGAAAGACCTTAGCTTAAAAAGAGCAAGGTCTCCTACTACATCCTGGGCCATCACCAGTCATCCTGACCTATGTCTTGCCCCTGGACTCCAATGGCTCTGGAGAAGAGAGTAGGGCTGATGACTTTCCACAGCCGTGCCTCACTTAAGTCCAATTCAGTTGCAAGTCAAGACATCATCTCCCTCCTGATGTCAAGAGGACAAACAACAACAATGTGTAGGGAGAAAGATGGTCTAGGAAAGTGCTGAAAGTCACTTGCTCCTCAATGTTCCGATGTCCATGTCATTCAAATGTTCCTGCTTTTTGGGCTTCCCCAGAGGCTTCGTGAATTTTGCCATAGGAAGGCTGTCTGGACTGGAAAATCCGTATCTTTGAGTTAGGCCGAACTATCACATGGTGCTCTGGCTACCACCATGGCTACAATGTCTTTCATGCAGACTCTTGCTTTGGTTGCTGGCATTCCTTTGAGAGAACCTTCCCTTAGAATATCACCAGAGAGTCTCCCTACAGTAGGTGATGGGGCTGAGACATTTGTTGAATCTCTGACCATTTGGGTCTTCTGGGCAAAGAGCTCCTGAAAGCATTGGGTCTTCACAAGTCAGTCTTGGCAGGTTCCCATAATTCCATGTCCTTGGGTGAATATCTAGGTGTAACTATATCCCACTCTACCTCCTGTCCATCTCTCAGAGCTATTATAGTTGGCTTAAAGAAACATTGCAAAGGTCATATTCTTAGATAGAGTAAATAACTTACTGTGATTTCAGAAAAGTCCCTTTCTTCTCTTCAACCTATCCCCTCACATGCTTCTCCTTCTGGGGGACTACGGGTGTGAAATATTGCATATGCTGGTACTTCTATGGTTGTTCTAAAACAAAGCAAAACAAAACAAAAAACTCTTGACAACTATTTTCAAAAGAATTACAAAGTATTAATAATCACATAAATTTTTTTTTCCAAATCACTAATAATAATAAAACAACTTTGAGATTTTACCTCACACCCAGAAAATTGACAAATATGACAAAATATGGAAATAGCATTGCAGGGACTGTGGGAATATAGGCTCAATTTGGAATTATGCTAAAAGAAAATGATTAGATGTCTATTCTTTGTCCCAGGGTTGACATGTCAAGCATATACTTTAAGGAGGTCAAAACAGAAAGCTAGGTCTCATATACACCGAAATATTCCTAGAAGGATTTTTTTTTGGTGGTAACAATAAGCTGGAAATAGAGTAGGTATCTATTGACTGTGGAATGGAATTACTGTGGCATAAGAAATGATGAATGTGAAGAATTCAGAGAAATATAGCATAACTCAATCTTGAGTTCTGCCAAAAGTCTTGGCCGTGCCAAGAGTGTCAACTGGTAGTCTTCTTTCCAGTGTTCCTTAAGCCCCAAGGGGGTTCAGGCTTCACCTGGGGGCAGTCTAACTATATTGCCACTGACCTTGAACTTGAGGAAGAGGCACATGGGGAGGCGGAGCAGGGGCCAAGCAAGCAGGGAGAAAGAGGGAGGAAGACAATCTGATTCAAAGCAGGAAACAGAAGTGTGAAGTCATGGAGAGTGGATGGGGAAGTTGCCAGCAGCTATAATGAGCTCTGAGCCGGGGCTTTGAGGATGATTCAAGCCTGGGCTATGTACGGGGTGAATCCTGTATTGCTAATCCATTTTATATCAGCCAGAGAGACAGGTGACATTCTTTCTCTCTCCTTTTTCCTCTCTCTGGAGCTGTTCAAATTGGTTGTGAGTTTTGTACTCACTTTAAACCTCAGATTCCCCCTAATTATTCTTGTTACTAGGCTCAGGGATTTCTACCTGATGATGGAATGTGCGTGCTATCAGCATCATGTGACTCCACAATTCAAAGACTAGTTCTCTCATTTTAGTTCTGCTGACCATGTCACTCCCCTGCTCGAAAACTCTCATTGGCTCTTTCCTCCAATAAGACAAATGGAAAGAGTGCTATAATGTAGTCTAAAGAGGTGGACAGAGAGGTTGTCATTGTTGGGTTGTTTCAGTCACGTCCGACTCTTTGTGACCTCACTGGGGGCTTTCTTGGCAAAGATACTGAAGCGGTCTGCCATTTCCTTCTCCAGCTCATTTTACAGATGAGGAAACTGAGGCAAACAGGGTTAAGTGACTTACCCAGGGTCACATAGCTGGTAAGTGTCTGAGGCCAGATTTGAACTCAGGAAGGGGCAGTGCTCTATCCATTGTGCCATCTAGCTGGCCTGGACAGAGAGGAGATCCATATTATGAAGAACACCGATAGAAGTGCTTTTTGTTGTGGTAAAGAACTGGAAACAAAATAGGGACCCATTGAATAGGTAATGACTGAACTCACTCTATGTTAATGCAGGCCCGCACAACAGCTGCCCTGTGCACTGCTTGTGGCCTGCCAGAGGATTTCAGGTGACCAGTGAAAAATGTAGAGGATGTAAAATAAGCCTGCAGGCCACTTTGGTGGGCTGTGGGTCATATGTTCTGCAGGCTTGAATTAACGTAATGGAATTTTATTGAGCCCCAAGTAATGAGTAATACAACAGGTCCAGAGAACCCCAGAAACACTTGTAAAACAGATGCAGAGTGAAGAATGTAAAACCTGGAGAACAATTTATACGATGCCCATAACAATGTTAGAAACACTAAAAGACCTTAGAGGGGCAGCTAGGTGGTGCAGTGGATAGAACACTGGCTCTGGAGTCAGGAGGACCTGAGTTCAAATCCAACCTCAGACACTTGACACTTACTAGCTGTGTGACCCTGGGCAAGTCACTTAACTCTGATTGCCTCACAAAAAATAAAATAAAAGACCTTAGAACTCTGAATGAGCAGTGAACAAGATAAGCAGGCATCTGAAGGACTAATAATGCAATGTACCTACTGTAACCCCTTGGCAGGCTAATAATGGCCTAGATGTCTGAAACCAGACAGGCATTCTGAGACACAGGCAGGGTGTCTGTGTTTTGCTATGGACAGCATGTCCTAAAAAGTGCTTTTATACTTAAATTACTTCAGAAGTGTAAATACTACAGACTTACAAAAACATCATTTGGAAGGGTAATTAGTTCAATTTCTTTATTAGTTATTAGATTTGGTAATTTTTAAATAATAAATTTTAATTTTATCAAGCTGGAGCACCCTGTCATTCCATATTGTGGAGGTGATGGGTTCTGGATGACACTGTCTCAAACCTGTGGATTGGCAGAGGAGGTCAGTCAGTCACCAA
The DNA here is from genome assembly GCF_003287225.1 of Phascolarctos cinereus. Lineage (NCBI taxonomy): Eukaryota > Metazoa > Chordata > Mammalia > Diprotodontia > Phascolarctidae > Phascolarctos > Phascolarctos cinereus. Next base: position 230,543,454 of record NW_027555736.1, read on the forward strand.
GCACGTATTAAGGGCCTACAGTTGCCAGGCACTGTGGTAAGTGTCAGGGATACAAAGAAAGGCAAAAAACAGTCCTTGACCTTAAGGAGCTCACAGTCCAATGGTGGAGATGGAGAAGCTGCCTGATGTACCTCCATTAGACTTTTTCTTGTGGGTTCATGTCAAAACTTTTGTGTGTGCATCGAAATCTTGTTCTTTGGATGGTGTTAAAGTGAAGTTACAAATGCAATCCTTTGAGTCACTGAGCAGCAACTGATGAAAGTTTTACAAAGTTCAACAATTCAACTGGAGTGATATATAGCATAAGATACAGATATGGTAAATTTTATGAAGAAACATAGTATTTTTAAAAATTCACTTAATTAACTCTTAAAATGTTTTTTTTAAGTTTGTAGTATCTATATTTCTATAATTATTAAGGGTCAGCAAGGTGGCACAGTGGATAGGGTGCTGTGCCAAAAGTCAGGAAGATTCATCTTCCCAAATTCAAATCTGCCCTTAGACACTTACTATCTGTGTGACTCTGGGCACGTCACTTAAACTTGTTTGCCTCAGTTTCCTCATCTGTAAAATGAGCTTGAGAAGGAAATGGCAAACCGCTTTTGTATCTTTGCCAAGAAAACTCCAAAGGGGTCACAGAGTCAGAAATGACTGAAAAATGACTGAACAATCCCCTAGTACAGTGCTTGGCCTATGGTAGATGTCTGTTGATTAACTGACATACTTCCTTAAAATCTTTATCTTTCTCAAGGTTCAGCTCAAGTGCCAACTTCTCTGTGATGCCTTCCTTGATGGTCCAAGCTCTTAGGATTCTCTCCCTTTAAATTGTCTTATATTTCCTTATCTGTGAGTTTGTTGGAGTCTCTTCTAATCAAATGAAAGCTCCTTGAGGGCAGAACTGTTTGGTTACTGTCTTAGTGTCCTCTGTGCCTACCACAAACCTCATAGGGCAGCTGAATAGGAATAGGAAGAAGGGCCAGCTGGTGCTCTCCTCGCCACTGCCTTCTCCAATGACCCCAGCATACCTAGTCCCCGTCATCACCCCCCAGCTGGTTGGGAAGAGTAATATATCTGTTCATACCAGCTAGCTGACTTGGGGTCTCTAACTACGTGCCTTCCACAGAGATGGAGTAGGGAAGGTAGGAAAAGGAATAAGCATTTATATAGCACCTACTGTGTGCCAGGCACTGTGCTTATACTTTTCCCAAATATTATCTCATTTGATCCTCACAACAACCCTGGGAGATTGGTACTATTGTTATCCCCATTTTACAGTTGAGGAAACTGAGGCAAACAGCAGTTAAATTACATGCCCACGGTCATGCATCTAGTAAGAGGCTGAATCTGAACTCAGGTCTTCCTGACTCCAGGCCCGGAACTCTAAGACTTACCATATAACCTGTTGCTATGTCCTCTACACCCCTAGGCACTATCATCTGATCTGATGGTACCCTAAAGACCCATGGACTTTTCCATTCACCCTGATACCGAACTCTTTCATACGTGCTTTCTCCTCCAATTAGTGTGAAGTCCTGAAAAACAGGGACTCTCATTTTTACCCCCTATTTATATTCCTAGCACTTAGCAAAGCTCTTGGCACTTAACAAATGTCTTTTCATTCATTCATTCTTTCTTCATTCATTCATTCATTCACAGTATCTTGGACATACTGCAGGAGGGATTTAATAAATATTTGTTGAAGCAAAGTGTTGAATTCCTGCTTTTCCAGCATATATAGTCTTTACAGGATCTGACTCTAGATACTAAGAAATCCAACTCTGGGATAGAAGGCTTAATCTCTTTGTGTTCACTTACCCAGAAGCAAAGCCCTGTTTGTGAATGAATAGAAAACACTTCATTTGGAGAGGAAAGGCCCACAAAGAACATGCTTCACCAATCCTTGCCCATGTGCCTAATAGTCCATTTAAAACAGGTCTCATTTCAAGTCCTCTTGTACTATTAAACAAGATTCATTTTTAATGGGGCACCCTTCTGATCTACCAAGAGGAAAGCTTCAGTGCATTTAAGGGATATTACCCGGAAGGATCCAGAACAGTATCGGACCTCATGGCTCTTGAGTCATCTTGCCAGGGTGCCGGCTCCTTTTCTCAGAGATGGTCCAGGAAACTTTGTCTTTGCCCCATGACTTCCACCCATTACCCCTATTCATTGACCCAATTGAGAGAAATGATTTTTTCACTCATATTAATAACCAATTATTAATTGAGATTGAGATTTTCCCTTTTCTATTTCCTCATTCAGAAATCAACCCCTGTAAGTTATTCAGTCAGCATGTGAAGGACATTGTTAATAGATGAGATTGCGCAAATCCTCAGGGTAAGATGCTTTTCCATCTCCGGTAGGACTCCACCCAAGTAGAAGACCTTACAAGGAGAATCTAATCTAGGTGGAATCCTCAACCCACCATCATTCATTGTTCAATGACTGAGTGGAGGACATATATCTATATCTATATCTATATCTATATCTATATCTATATCTATATCTATATCTATATCTATATCTATATAAACACATATATATACATATAGAGAGATGTATAGATATACATATGTGTGATTATGTGTATATGTATATACATATGTACAGATATAAAAGATATATACACATATATATGATATAATATACACTCACACA